>NC_140756.1:8220000-13020000 GCF_051527215.1 Medicago sativa
AGAAGAAGAAGAAGAAGAAGAAGAAGAAGAAGAAGAAGAAGAAGAAGAAGAAGAAGAAGAAGAAGAAGAAGAAGAAGAAGAAGAAGAAGAAGAAGAAGAAGAAGAAGAAGAAGAAGAAGAAGAAGAAGAAGAAGAAGAAGAAGAAGAAGAAGAAGAAGAAGAAGAAGAAGAAGAAGAAGAAGAAGAAGAAGAAGAAGAAGAAGAAGAAGAAGAAGAAGAAGAAGAAGAAGAAGAAGAAGAAGAAGAAGAAGAAGAAGAAGAAGAAGAAGAAGAAGAAGAAGAAGAAGAAGAAGAAGAAGAAGAAGAAGAAGAAGAAGAAGAAGAAGAAGAAGAAGAAGAAGAAGAAGAAGAAGAAGAAGAAGAAGAAGAAGAAGAAGAAGAAGAGTAGAGGAAGAGGAAAGCTCACAATTTTATTGAAGTCCATAGTGGACTTTGGAGGTAAAGGTGTTGCATCATGTTTTGGAGCATTTGATTGTTTTCTTCATTTATTCGATTGCTCCTTTGGACATTGTTCCTTTCAACACCTTATTTTTGTTGCTCGGTGCTTATTCTTTGAACTTTGGTTTGCATCCATGCCCGCCGTTCATCATTATAGCTTCCACCAACTTCTTGTTCATGGTGCAGTTTGCACCTACCTCCGCTTCATCACCACCATCATTTTTGTACTGTGGGTTAGTACCAACATAAAGCATATTTTCCACCACCTCCGGATTAGTTATGTCCAGATTAGGTAGAATAATCAAACAATAAGCTCTAATATTTCTCCATTCATATTGGTAATTGTGAGTAGGGTCATGTGTTCTAAGGAAGGACAAAGTAGTGAGAGTATATAAGTCTAGATAATAGTTCCCTCTATCCTCTTGATCCATTGATTCACACTCACCCCAAACTTCCTAGCAATAAAAGTGATTATTCCACCTACCATTATATCACCCTTATCATCCGGTTTCTTTTTAACAATTGAAACAAGGTAAACAAGCAAATAATAGCAAATGTGAATATGATGGTTATAAAGCATAGCCCACGACATAAACAACTCTCATCATTCCCTACCTCTTTCTTACTCTATACGGTACAAGCCATAACCCTTTCAAGGTACCTAAGCATAGGGTTGTGTTATTCAACAGCCTAATCACATTATCCTCTATTTCTAGTCTATCCATAGCATTAACATCAAGGTACCTGCAAGTAGAGATAGTTCTAGAGATTAGAGTTTTATACCTATTCCTTTGCTCGGGATCCTTGAATTTGATCCTATGATTGCGGGTTATTGATTGCTTCTTGCACCACTTCCGGAGTCTTCAATCTCCTTACCTTTCCTCTTGGATGTCATTGACCTAGTTGACTTTGTTTTGGTTTGGGTTAAGGTTAGGTTTTGTGTGGGAAAGGTTGGTTTAGTGATGGGGTTTAAGGAAGGTTTTTGATTGTATTGATGAAGATTGGTGAAGAAATTGTGGTTTGGTGAAGTTTGAAGAGAGTTATGGAGGAAAGATGAAAGAAGTTATTTTGTTTAAATAAAAAAATGATAATGTTTTTTTTTTCAATTTTTTTTTGGCTGAAAAGTTGGCACAGCCGTGCCACCATCGGCACGGGCCGTGCCAAGCTTCGGAAAGAGGCAATTTTTTTTTTTGAGAATATTTTTTTTGGAGATTTTTTTGTTTCGGTCAACGGCTTCAACTTTCTTTCACTTTTTTCATCATAGTTGGACAAATACCTACAAAACAAATTAAAATAACACAAAACAAAAAAATAAAAGCAATAAAATTCATGGGTTGCCTCCCACGAAGCGCTCGTTTAGAAACAAAAAAATAAAAGCAATAAAATTCATGGGTTGCCTCCCACGAAGCGCTCGTTTAGAGTCATTAGCTTGACGATTAGAAAGTGGTTCATCTATCCTATACCCAATCTCTCGTAAAGGGACAATGGCATCAAACTAACATTCTCTCCCAAATCACACATGGATTTTTCTATAGTTTCAGATCCTATGACACAAGGTAGGGAAAAGCTTCCTAGATTCTTAAGTTTAGGTGGCAATTTGTTTGGAAGTATTTCAATAAATTTTCTAAACTGCTCATCTAACTTGCACTCATCAAACCCTTGTGTTAATGAAATATCATGCTCATGAGATGGTGAAACAAGTGGATTTTCATTCTCTCCTTTGGCTTTCTCACTTTGAGGCTCATCACTCCCTATCTCTCCTTCATTGTTCTTAATTTTCATAACGGGGTCCTCTAATTGTTTACCATCCCTAAGGGTAATAACACTTATATGGTTTTTGGGGTTGGTTTCAGTTTGGTCTAGGAGGACTTCAGAGGATTGAGAGGAAGTAGCCACCTATTGGGGCACTTGAGAAGTCCGAGTCTCAAGCATCCGACCGTGAGTAACTATGGAGTCTTCTTTTGATGTAAGTTTGGCAAGAGAGTCCTTCAAAAATTCAGTTTGATTTTTAAGCTCTTGGAGCTGCTCGGATTGATTTATACAAAAATTTTCTAAAAAAAGTTCCAAGCTAGATTTTTGAGGGACTCTTTGGTTGTTTGCATAACCGAGTGGTGTTGTTTGTTGTCCAAAAAGATTTTGAGGGGTTTGAAAAAAATTTGGTTGTTTATAAACCCTTGATTATATTGAGCATAGTTTACTTGCTCAGGACTTCTAACAACACTACCTAGTTCGCAATCAATGCCAATATGGCCAAATATTCCACAAAATTCACAAAGAGGTGATACGGGGGCAGGTGTGACAGCACTAGTATTTATTTTATCAAATTTTTGTGTGAGTGCGTCAACCTTAGCCTAGATGATCAAGGGAAGAATTTTCATACATACCTACCTCTTTTTTAGAGGGTGAAGGAGCAACATTAGTGGTGTCCCTTCCGTAGGTCCACCGATAGTGGTTTTGTGCCATGTCCTCGATCAAAGCATATGCTTTTGTGTATGTTTTGTTCATCAAAGCTCCACTGTTTGCATCAACATAAATTTTTATGGGATATAAAAGACCATTATAAAAAGTGTGAAAAATAAGCCAGTTCTCTAAACCATGATGGGGACAAAGTCTAAGCATTTCTTTGAAACGCTCCCACGCATCGTAAAGAGATTCTCCATCTTTTTGATTGAATTGTATGATTTGATTCCTTAATTGAACAAGTTTTAGAATATGGAAAGAATCGAGCAAGAAAAGCTTGTTTTAATTGATGCCATGAAGTGATAGAACCAAATTCCAATGAATGAAACCAAGCACTAGCTCTACCCCCTAAGGAAAAAGGAAAGAGGTGCAGCCTTACGGCCTCTTGGTTTGCATTCAAGGTTCCACCGAGTCTTAAAAAGGTTGAAATATGAAAATTCGGATCCTCGGTGGGTGATCCGAAAAATTGATTTTGCTGCACTAAGTGAATAAGTGCAGGTTCTATTTCAAAATTGTCCTCAACCGTTGGGTACACAATAGTATCGTATGACTCATTTGAAGATGGGATTGCATACTCTTTGAGAGAGCGTTCCTTAGCCATATCGTTATTATCTTCCCAAGAATTTAAAGGCAAAAGAAGAAATAGAAAAAGAAAGAAATAAATAAAATAAAATAAAATAAAGAAAAAGATTTTTTTATATAAAATATAATAAGGAAAAAGATTTTTTTTTTCAGTCAAATCCTAAAAAAATTAATCAAATTGCAATAACTCCCCGGCAACGGCGCCAAAAACTTGATAGGCCAAACCGCAAGTGCACGGTCTATCGAAGTAATAGTAGTAAAATAGAGTATCGTTCCGCTAGGGAGTTATGAATTCAATTAACTTTAAATAACGATTAGATGAGAGTTTTGAGAATAAAGTTTGGATTTTTATTTATAAGAAAATAACAATAATAGAATAAAAGAGCCTTGGAATTATTGGTTCATCCTAATGACAAGTCCTTCACTAGCCAAGACTTTAACTTCTAATTTCATGTTTTACACCTAATTTCTAAAGACCGGTTTCTCTTTAGCCCCTCACCTTTCCGATGAAAGTCCGGTG
This sequence comes from Medicago sativa, assembly GCF_051527215.1. Taxonomy (NCBI): domain Eukaryota; kingdom Viridiplantae; phylum Streptophyta; class Magnoliopsida; order Fabales; family Fabaceae; genus Medicago; species Medicago sativa. The sequence continues at coordinate 8,224,001 of NC_140756.1, forward strand.
AGAGTTTACCTCTAGTAACCAAGCCTATTTCGCTGACTTGATTACTAGAAGAAGCTTATAAGGATTGAAACTACACATGTCTCAATAATTGCAAAGACTATTTCGATGCCTTTGCAATTATTGTCTAGATTCACTTGTTCCAATATCAAAGCTCCGCTTTCGCTTTATGAATTGATATTTGGGATGATGGATTAACAATTATCAAACCCTCCACTTTCGCTTCTACAGTTTGATAATGGTTAATTCACGTTAAAACGGTGAATCTAGATTAGAAATTAGAATTACATGAAATTAGGATTAAAGCTTGGTTCGATTAGGATTACGTCATTAGACTTATCCAACAATCCCAAGACAAGAAGAGTCTACTCACTAACGTTCATTGTAGACATAGAGAAGAAGGAGAAGAAGAAGAATATAAAATAACAATAAAGTAAAAGTGAACTTTTATTCCCAGAACAAAAGATGAATCTTTATGATGGAGTGCTACTCTATTTATAGCTTTACAATTAACTTAAAATCTAAGAAACTATAAGGGCTAATCGGTAAAACTACAACAGAGTAACTTGGGCCCGAAGAAAAAGCAAGAAAAGAGATTCTAGGGGGTGGCACGGTCGTGCCACATGTTGGCACGGGCCGTGCCAAGCTTCGACTTTGTGGAGACATATTTTTGTCTCCATATCTTCGTATTTTTGTACTGTATTTGCTAAAGTCCTCTTTCTTTTGCTCCAAGACACCTTCCATCGTATATTCGTTCCCGAAATATAAAATATGCAATTTGTAGTAAACTAGCTCAAAAAGGAAATAATATTTAAATAAAATAAAACTAAATCTAATTAAAACGAAACTAAATAATGCATAAAAATAGACTAAATAAAGACTCATCACAAACATAGTAGAGGAAAAACTACCGCTTGACGTCATGTATGATGCTATCTTATCCCAAAGGTTCACTACTTTCCAACAATCCGTAGCAAATTTACAATGCATAAACATGTGCATTTCATCTTCCAGTCCCGATTACAAACCACACAAGTAGACCGGCAATGGACTCCACGAATTTGTAAATTAGACCTTGTAGGTAACCTGTTGCGAAGCAATCTCCGGCAAAAATGTTTGATTTTTGGCGGAACTCGCAATGACCAAATTAACTTCCAATCCCCGGGACATGATAATTTGACCGCCGGTCCGAAATACTCACACACATCTTATACACGGATTTAACCGTATATGAGCCATTAGGAGATGCATTCCAAATTATTGTATCGAGTGTGTTTGGGAGTGCAAAGGCAACTTACAAATATCAGATGTGTCATGTGTGTTCATTATAGATGCAATAAAGTCACGATTCCAAGTGTTGGTTGTTGGATTGAAGATTTGTGACACAATCAGGTTGAGAAGATTGCTTGCCGGTAATGTGGTAGGTCGTAAATTCGACGAGTGCGGATCCAGGGGTCTTACCATACATTAATATCTTTACCATCACCGATTTTCCACCTATAACCAAGAGATAACATCGGAATAGTGTTCCAGATACTCCTCCATGTGAAACTTGGACTATGGCCAATAGTGGCATCCAAAAACCCGCTTGTAGGGAAATATTTAGCTTTGAGAACTTTGGTGAGGAGAGAGGAAGAGTTTGTGAGGAGCTTCCATCCTTGCTTACCTAAAATGGCAAGGTTAAAACCTTCAAGGTCACGAAAGTTAAGGCCATCGTGATCCTTACAAACAGTCATCTTATCCCAATTTAGCCAATTAATACTTCGACCACCATTCCTCTTCGAACCCCAATAAGATGAATTCATCATGACTCTCCTATAATAACAGCTTTTAACATTTATTAGTTTGGTTTAATTTAAATACCCGTACACTACTAGAAAAACGACTTTTAACATCATTGTTTTGTTAAAGCAATGTAGTGGCTATAGCTTGATGTTTGGTTAATTTTGATGAAGCATTGTAGTAGCTATAGCTTGATGTTTAAGTAATTTTGTCTTCTCTTTGATCATTGTACATATGAAATGTGTGTACACATTTTGCTTCAACATAGGCTTATAAAATTGTTGATGTTAAAACATTATGCTCAAATTAGATTGACAAATATAACCATTTAAATATGCATATTTTTAATATAAATGAAATGAATGCATGAAAAATAAATCAGTATTTTTCACATCGGTGGGAACGTCAGCCGATGTGAAACATAAATTGAATGAAAATTGAAACTCAAATTCACAATGGTGAAACTTATATCCGATGTGAAATATACTTGCTTTGACATCGGTTACACTAGTACAACCAATGTAAAAACCTCTTATACCGTTTTTAATAATCACATATCAAATCTGGATTATCCGACCTATGTTCACAACCGTTCCATACTCTATGTGAAATGTTACGGATATTCAACATCACCTTTAGTGACATCGGCTGGGGTCCGATATGAAAAGTCGATTTCTACCGATGTTACATGTCATTTATGTTTTTTGAAAGAAATTAAATGTCATTTATGTAGTAGAAAGAGAATTGAAGGCTTTCCTTATACATAATAATTTTCTAGTTTGGTCCATTACTCCTGTGTAAAAAAAATCATATTCTAATTAATAGCATCAAATTATAACGTCAAACTAATATTCAACATAAAAAAATTAACAAGCTTTCAACGATTTTAGCATTTTCAACATTTTGTGGTTCTTTTATAATAAAAAGCAGCTTTCTCTCCTTCAAAGAAAAAGCAAGCTTTCTCTATAATAAATATCTTGGGTAGGGGTGGCAAAGCGGGCCGGCCCGCCCCATTTAGGTCCGCCCCGTCTAAGCCCGCTAAAAACGAGACGAGACGAGCCGAGTCAAATTTTGTGACCGAGTCCAAAATCTCACCTCGCCCCGTTTAGTGGCGGGCTTGCGAGTTGGCGGGCCGGCCCGCCAAACAAAAACTTTTTTTAATTTTTTTTTCTATAACTTAATTGTTACAAAAAAAACTATGTTGCTTTTATCGTAAAAAAATATAAAAGAATAGGTAGCAAGTAAATTTGTGAAAAACAATATAATTATCAAATTGTCGAATTCAACATCATAACTAATAGCAAAATAAGGGAAATGCGCAACGTAAAACAAATCATAAAATAAATCCAACAACCAAATTATAAAATAAGTCTCAAAATAAATAAACACAACAACTAAGATAAATCCAAAAGCATAAAATAAGTCTCAAAATATATCTAACAACCAAAATAAATCTAAAAACATAAAATAAGACTCAAAATAACAAATTGAAACACGAGTTAAGCGGGCCGCCCCGCCACGCCCCGTGCTCGTCCCATTTCCAACGAGTTAAGCGGGCCGGCCCGGCCCGCCCCGTGCCCGCCCCGTATTTTAACGAGACGAGCCGGACCGAGCCAGCTATAGAAAGCGAGTTCAAAACTTCGACTCAACCCGCCAAAAATAGCGGGCCAAACGGGCCGGCCCGGCGGGTCGACCCGTTTTGCCACCCCTAATCTTGGGTCGATATCCAATTCAATGGCAATTTCATTAGTATTATCCAACACGTTTTTTTAGGGATATTATCCAACACGTTATAATTAAATAATTAGTTTCTCTATACCCTTCAAAATCTGAAATCAACCACTTTATTTTATTTTATTTATTAAATAAAAAATATTTATTTTGATGCCAATAATATTTTACAATTATACGAATAATAATACTAATAAAATAAATTGCATCATATCCGACGATTATCATTTAAAAAGAAATTAAAAAAACTTTAACACTACTTATGGTGACAAACAACTAAGTCTTAGTTAAATAAAAAAATACGGTTCAAACATGACTTTTATCTACATACCTATAAACAATGTATAATTGACAACAAAAATATTGTTTTCCAGCCTTTTACCCATGTACAAACTACATTACATTTAATTTAATGAAGGATTTTGTCCATAGATGAAGAAAAAAACAATTTTCACAGAGGCACCACATGAGGGATTCTTATTGGCCCAACGGTAGTGGGATAACAAACCATTGCACTCCTAGCCAGTATGTCAAGTGAGCCTAGCTACTTGAACTACCACTATTTTTGCTATTGAGTTGTTGTTCTCCTTGTTGAAAACCCTAGCGAGCAGTGGCAGAATCAGCAACAAAGGTGAGTTAATAATCAAGTAAACCACTAAATTAGTCCCCGACTCGGTACATCACTCTCAAATAGATCCCTAACTTTATGAATATTTTGAAAAGGTGTCTGACCGTAAAATTTTATTCATATATTAGTCCTTCAAAGAATATACTAAGGACTAAATTGATAGTAATTAGATAAAGTTAGTGACCAAACTAATAGTAAATTGTTAAAATATATGGGATTAATTGATAGTAAGTTGTTTAATATAAGGACCAACTCGTCGGTTGAATCGTGTCAAGGACCTTTTTAAAATACTCATAATCTCAAAGAAATATTTGAGAGTGCACTACATAGTTAGGGACTAATTTGATAGTTAACTCGTTAATAATCCTTCGTAAAGGCGCGTTGGATGGTCAACTGGTTTTAGCTAATCCGATAAAAATCGAGTTATCTTCATTGTGTTGAGTTTTTAGTAGTTAGTTTCCTTAATAAATTCCTACTTGTAAGGAATACCGTTGCTTTTACTTATTCCTTAGGAGAATCCCATGTTATTAGGAATTGTTAAACGTGGGATTAGTGGTTCCTTTATTTTCTAGCTTTCGATTACTTCCTCTTGTATTTAATTACATTTCAAGTCAATAAATCCGTATCCAATTCTGCAAGGTAAAAACTTAATAACAATTGGTATCGAGCTCCCCACTCGGGGCCCGATTTGAAAAAGCCGCAACTTTCATTCTTGCAAGAAAGAAGAGTTTTCTCTCTCCTCTTTCAATGACTTCGAAAACAACAGTTTTGTTCAACCTCGCTATTCCACGCTTCAATGGTCACTATGATCATTGGAGTATGTTGATGGAAAATTTTCTCGCGATCCAAAGAGTACCGGGTTCTTGTGGAAAATGGCATCACCGAACCTCGAGATGAATCCAATTTGACGAAGCACGAAAAAGGTGTTGAAAGATCGAGAGATTGAACGATTTAAAGGCAAAGAATTATTTGTTTCAAGCAATAGATCGTGCTGTACCGGAGACCATCCTAAAGAAAGACACCGCTAAAGACATTTGGGATTCAATGAAGAAGAAGTACTAAGGCTCGCACGAGTAAAACGTGCACAACTCCAAGCTCTTGGCAAAGAGTTTGAAATTCTTCACATGAAGGAAGGAGAATCAGTCAATGATTATTTTTCAAGAACACCGTCAATTGCAAACAAGATGCGCATTAATGGAGAAAAATTGGATGATGTTGCGGTCATTGAGAAAATCCTTCGCTCAATGACACACAAGTTTGACTATGTGGTGTGTTCCATTGAAGAATCGAATGACATTGATAGTCTTTCGATTGATGAGTTGCAAAGCTCGTTGCTAGTTCATGAGCAAAGGATGACTAGATATGATGTGGAGGAGCAAGCCTTGAAAGTTACCGCTCATGGAGGAATCATTTCTCCGGGAAGAGGACGTGGGGGATTTCGAGGAAGAGGCGAGAGGTAGAGGACGTCAACATTACAATCAAGGAGCCTAATTTGATATGGCAAGGGTGGAGTGTTATCGTTGTCACAAGAATGGCCATTATCAATATGAATGCCGGACAAAGAGAAGGAAACCAAGGTAAATTTTTCGAAACCGAAGAAGAGTTGCTCTTGATGGCTTACATTGACAAGAACAATTCACTAGGTAATACTTGGTATTTAGATTCGGGCTGCAACAATCACATGTGTGGAAACAAATCTTTGTTTTATGATTTGGATGAAACATTTAGAGAAACCGTAAAGCTTGGTAATAATTCTTGCATTTGTCATGGGAAAAGGGGATATTAAACTCCATATGAAAAACAACATTGTGCATACAATTTCTAGTGTGTTTTATATCCCAGATTTGAAAAGCAATCTCATTAGTCCGGGACAACCGCAAGAAAAAGGTTACATCATCATCATCCAACGAAGTAGGTGTCAAATTCAACATCCAGAGAAGGGTCCGATAGCTGAAGCGAAATGACATCCAATCGTATGTTCCCTCTACACATTCAGCATGGTGTCCAAAAGTGTTTGTCGACAAGAGTGCAAGATCCAACATGGCCGTGGCATCTCGCGTTATGGTAATTTGAGTTTTAAAGGCTTAAAGACACTACATGAGAAGAACATGGTGGAAGGACTGCCCAATATCAACAATCCTATAGAAATGTGTGAAGACCGCATTGTTGGTAAACAACATCGCGACTCTTTCCCGCGAGGAAAAGCATGGAGAGCCGAGCAATGTCTACGGTTGTTGCATTCGGACATCCGTGGACCAATCAATCCAACCTCGAATGGAAACAAAAGGTACTTCATTACCTTCATAGATGATTATAGTCGAAAAACATGGGTTTATTTTTTGCAAGAGAAATCTGAAGCTTTTATTGTTTTTAAAAGCTTTAAAGCTCGAGTTGAAAAAGAGTCCGGAAAGTACATTAAGATCCTTCGCACGTATCGCGGCGGTGAATTTAACTAACATAACTTTGCAAGTTTTTGTGAATCGCATGGAATACGGAGGCGGCCATCGTTGCATACACACCACAACAAAATGGTGTGGCCGAAAGAAAGAATCGACTATTATGAACATGGTGCGAAACATGATGGTGAAAAGGGGTATTCCAAAGACTTTCCGGCGAAGCGATCAATTGGAGCGTTCATGTACTCAATCGAAGTCCTACCCTTGCCGTGAAAAACATAACACCTCAAGAAGCTTGGAGCGAAGTCGGGCCATCAGTTGATCACTTTAGAGTTTTTGGATGCATAGCGTATGCACATGTTCCAAATGAAAAGAGAACAAAGCTTGACGATAAGAGTGTGAAATGTGTTTTTATTGGGGTTAGTGAAGAATCGAAGGCGTACAAGTTATATAATCCCATTACGAGAAAATAATCATTAGTCGAGATGTTTTCTTTGATGACGAAAATACATGGGATTGGAGCATCACCGAGCAGCAACAAACTTTAATTGATGTTGAAGAAGATGACGAGAAAAGTCAAGAGTCCGAATCGAATTGCGGCTTCCTACTCGGTCCCTTGGAGAAATTTCGCCAAATCCTTCATTAAGTGTCTCAATTCCAAATGAAGATCGGTCATCCGTTTCGAACCACGACGACAAAGGACAAGGCCAGCTTGGATGATAGATTATGTGAGTGGCGATGAATTATCCGATGAGGATGCTACCGCACATTTTTCTTTATTTGCGAGCTCCGATCCTATATTGTTCGCGAAGCGATGAAAGAAGAAAAATGGAAAAAAGCCATGGATTCGAAATTGAAGCCATAGAGAGGAATAAGACTTGGGAGTTAGCCGATCTTCCTAAAGGACAAAAAACCATTGGTGTGAAGTGGGTTTATAAAACAAAGCCGAATGAAAAGGGAGAAATCGACAAATTTAAAGCAAGGATGGTTGTGAAAGGCTACAAGCAAGAGCATGGAGTTGATTATCAAGAAGTTTTTGCCCCCGTAGCAAGACAAGATACAATTCGATTGGTGGTATCATTAGCCGCACAAAATTCATGGCCTATATTCCAACTTGATGTAAAATGCGCCTTCCTTAATGGTGAACTACTTGAGCAAGTCTACATTGAGCAGCCTCCCGGTTACGTGGTAAAAGGTAGCGAACATAAAGTTTACAAATTGAAGAAGGCCTTATATGGTCCAAGTGTGCACCTTGAGCTTGGTATAGGCGTATAGAAGATCACTTTGAGAAGGCGGGTCTCATAAAATGCCCATACGAGCATACTTTGTTCATCAAAACCGGAGAAGGAGGTAAAATATTGATAGTTTGCTTATATGTTGATGATCTTATTTTCACCGGTAATGATGAGGCTATATTTTCGATTTTAAGAATTCTATGATGGCTGATTTTGACATGACCGATTTAGGAAAAATGAAATATTTTCTTGGTATAGAAGTAGTGCAAACGAGTGCTGGTTTGTTTATTGGACAAAAGAAATATGCTCAAGAGGTTTTGGAGAGATTTCATATGGAGAATTGTAATCCAGCTTAGAACTCCAACTGAACCAGGTTTGAAACTCTCAAGTGATATTGATGGGGAGAGGGTTGACGGTACTTACTTCAAACAAATTGTTGGAAGTTTAATGTACTTGACAGCCACTAGGCCCGATATAATGTATGCCGTGTGTCCGATTAGTAGGTATATGGAAAGACCAACGAGTTGCATCTTGAAGCTGCAAAAAGGGTGTTTCGTTACTTGAAAGGAACAATAGATTTTGGTATTTTCTATAAGAAAAATGGAGGATCTGTTTTGACCGGTTTCACCGATAGCGATTATGCGGGTGATTTGGATGATAGGCGAAGTACATCAGGTCATGTGTTTATGATAGGATCAGCTGCTGTATCATGGGAATCAAAGAAGCAACAAGTTGTTACTTTGCCCACAACCGAAGCGGAGTTCATAGCTGCAAAGCAACTTCGGCATGCCAAGCAATTTGGCTAAGAAGAATTCTTGAAGAGTTACATTTTTATCAAGAGAGGCCAACTGTGATTCATTGTGATAATAGTTCAACTATCAAACTCTCCAAAAACCCAGCTTTTACATGGGAGAAGTAAACACATAGATGTGCGATATCATTTTCTTCGTGATCTTGTTACCGACAGAACCATAGATTTGGTGTATTGTCGAAGTGAAGACCAAGTGGCGTATATCATGACCAAGTCTCTAAAGTTAGAAGCTTTTGTGAAGGCCGCGAGCATTACTTGGAGTTTGTTTAAGTTCGATTTTTAAACCGATTCATAGATATGATTCAGGTTTAAGGGAGGGTGTTGAGTTTTTAGTAGTTAGTTTCCTTAATAAATTCCTACTTGTAAGGAATACCGTTGCTTTTACTTATTCCTTAGGAGAATCCCATGTTATTAGGAATTGTTAAACGTGGGATTAGTGGTTCCTTTATTTTCTAGCTTTCAGTTACTTCCTCTTGTATTTAATTACATTTCAAGTCAATAAATCTGTATCCAATTCTGCAGTAAAAACTTAATAACACATTGTCTGTCTTTTTTTGTGTGCATTCTCAGCGTTTGTGTTTTATTTGTTTCATGTTTTCTTTCTATGCTATTCAAATTTAGTCTATTTATTCTCTAGCAAGCCTCAAGATACTTATCATTCTTATATCCTTAAAATTTCTTATAATTTTGAGTATATTTTACTTTGAACATATCTTATAATTTCTAATTAAATTGCTTGTATTTGCATTCAAAATTTTATTTTTTTCATTAGTAAATTATACTTTGAACGTGGTCCCCGTAAACGTAATTCTTGACTCGGTCTCGGCTAGTACAGCTATATTGACGGTGACAGAATGTCTTTGTTTTTGCTTATAACGTGGACAGCATAACAATCGTTGATTTAATTTAATAATGTAATAATAATACACAACTTAAAAATAATCTCTTCCCTCAAAAAACTTAAAAATAATCTCGTATTTTAAGAAAAAAGAAGTCTAAGAACGAAGCGAGTATTGAAAGAGAAAGAATGATTGAAGCTAACGCGGTCCTATTTGTACATGTGTATTTTAAAATAGTTGAGGGATGAATAAACAAAGAAGGTAGATGAGTTGTACATAATTATTGTACTCCATCTACTAATTGTTTTGTATTTGTACTTTGTGTTTTGTCTTGTAATAATAGTTGACTTGAGTTACGATGTCTTCCTCCGATCATCCATGGATCTATTCATCAACTCAGAGGAGAGGGGAGGAATTTTTTTGAACGTAGATAGATTTTTAAAATTTTGTTGGAAACAGAGTAAATAAAAGAAATTTATTGAATGTAGATTGGAATTTAAAATGGGAAAAAATATGACCGAATTTGTAGGACATAAACAACCTCTTGCATTGCATTTTTAAGTGAAAATTTAATATGAAATAATATATTACTCCATATGTTAGTCTAGAAATATTTATATGATCTCGGTAAATAAAAAAATACCATGTAGTGATTGATTTTTCATCAATAATACATGAAAAAACTATATTATTTTTTTAAGGGAAAAACTATATTATTTAGTTAAGATACTTATTTATTAAGAAATCATATATGTTATTTAGTTTGTAAAAAAGTATGTTATTTAGTTGAATATTAATTTGCATATTGGTAAATCATTTTCATGTCTTGACATATATTAAATTAACATGTAGTTTGATGAATAATAATTAATTTGTTTTGCATTTTCCTTCAAAAAATAAATAATTAATTTGAATAATTAGATTGGTAACCGTCTATTAAGATGATTTCCTAAGGTACATTGCACCAACTGTAAAAAAAATGTACAAAGACATATATTTACCAATTTTTAGAAAAAAATTAAATCAATAATTTTTATATATTTAATGAAACGACAATGAAGAAAATAAATGTTAAACATTAGTTATTTATAAATGTTGAGCTTTATGGAGTTGTAAGAACTTAAATTTATCCATAAATGACAATAAACTAAATATATCATCAATATTTGTGCAATATCATCTCCCTTTAAACCAACAAAATTGTTTAGAGTAGTCAAATAAAAAATTAATGGGTAGCTACATATAAACATATACCAATTATTCAAGTTTTTCTTCTTCTTTTGGGGTAGCCAATGCTACCCCATGGCTATGAAGCCAATTGCCCCTGCCCCTCGGAGACAAGGAGGAGAGGTGACCGGAGAATAAAGTGGCGGCACGGAAGAATGGTGATGCTGGGATCTTGACAAAAATGCCCTTGGTGTATGTCTACCAAATTAAGATATGAGAGAGAGGGAGTAACATTTTAACAAAAAAATAAAACTATAATAACATAATTGTTGTCAAAATAGCGCGACCCATTCCATTCAACCGTAAATGTTTGATTCATTTCCATAGAGGCAGTCAGTCCACTGTCCGCCATCGCCAATTTTCTTAGTAATGGATACAAGATGTCCTCCTCCTCTTCATCCCTCTTCTTCAAGATCAAAACATACAAGCCATTGGGTGCACGACGTGTTTATCAATTTCAGGGGGAAAGATACTCGTGGGAATTTCGTTTCTCATCTCTATGCTGCACTCACAAATGCTGGAATCAACACTTTTCTTGACAATGAAAACTTACGGAAAGGGAAGGAGTTGGGACGAGAATTAATGCGAGCAATAGAAGGTTCTCAGATAGCCATTGTTGTTTTCTCTGAGAATTACGTTCGTTCTGGTTGGTGTCTTGATGAACTGGTACAAATCATGGAATGCCATGCAAATAAGGGTCAGGTTGTTATGCCCGTATTTTATAGTATTACCCCTTCGAATATACGTCAACATGCTGACAATACGTTCATAGATGAGTTCGATCAACCTATTTACACGGCACTCCAGGATGCTTCCTATTTGTCTGGTTGGGATATGAGAAATTACAGGTAAATATATCAATTCTCCTCCCTATGAATATCTAGAATTTCGTTTGTAGTTCATACAACCGTAAAATTTTCCCTAGGCATTCTTTGTTCCTTAAAATTCTAAAGAAAATGATACAAGGAATAAAAAGTGTAATCTTTTTTGTAGGATTAAAAACGAAATTCTAAATATTATATGTAACATTTACTTAATTAACCCTTTTTTTTTTAATTAGTACTCATTGCAATTTGTGATTTTGTTGTTGTTGTTACAAGGGAGATTATACCGCTGTCTGAGGCTTTATGCTATACATAAATCATTTGAACTTGATTAAGGGTGTTGAGTTGACTTGATTGGAAATTGAGTCAAATGTATGTTTTACGCTTCTAATCATTCATTTTTATGACCATTTTTGTTTTTTTTTAATATTTATTGTTGCAGTAATGAAAGCAATGTTGTCAAGGAAATTGTTAGCCAAGTTTTGAAAAAACTAGATAAAAAATACTTACCTCTCCCAGATTTTCAAGTTGGACTAAAACCCCGTGCGAAAAAGTCGATTCAATTTTTAAGACGGAATAAAAAAGGAGTTTGTTTAGTAGGGATTTGGGGGATGGGAGGGATTGGCAAAAGCACCATTGCCAAAGTCATCTACAATAAACTTTGTTATGACTTTGAAGATCAAAGCTTCATTGCTAATATTAGAGAAGTTTGGGAGAAAGATAGGGGCCCAACTGATTTACAAGAACAACTTCTTTCAGATATCCTCAAAGCAAGAAAGATAAAGGTGCATAGTGTTGAGTGGGGAAAAGCTATGATCAAGGAACGACTTTCCACAAAACGAGCACTTGTTGTACTTGATGATGTGAGTTCGTCCGAGCAATTAAATGCACTATGCGGAAATAGAAATGGAATTGGTTCAGGAAGTATAATAATCATCACAACAAGAGACGTGCGTCTACTTGATATCCTTGGAGTTGACTTTATATATGAAGCGGAGGGATTGAATGCACATGAGTCCCTTAAGCTTTTCAGTTTTCATGCTTTTAGGGAGGCAAGGCCAACAAAAGACTTCGCTATTCTCTCAAGAGATGTAGTTGCCTACTGCGATGGACTACCACTAGCTCTTGAAGTCCTTGGGTCTTACTTGTTCAAGAGGAGAAAACAAGAGTGGCAGAGTGCATTATCAAAGCTAGAAAAGATACCCAATGATCAAATACATGAGATACTAAAAATAAGTTTCGATGGTTTAAGGGATCGTATGGAAAAGGATATATTTCTTGATGTCTGTTGTTTCTTTATCGGTAAGGATAGAGCTTATGTTACAGAGACACTTAATGGGTGTGGGCTTCATGCTGATATTGGAATAACAGTGCTGATAGAGAGAAGCCTCGTAAAAGTTGAAAACAATAACAAGTTAGGAATGCATGCTTTGATACGAGACATGGGAAGAGAAATTGTCCGTGAAAGTTCACCTGAGGAGCCTGAGAAGCGTAGTCGATTGTGGTGTCATGAGGATGTAGTTGATGTATTGACCGACCATACTGTAAGAATTTCTCTACATCGTGTTTTTTTTTCATCTTTCACAATCATTAAAGATAAAAATAACTATGCTTGTATTTTAAATGTATTTTACTTTTCCCATCAATTGGCTAAAAATCGTGGGATTCACTATCTCATAAGCGTTTGTCTTTGTTAAAGATGCAATATAAAAAACCATTTGTGTGTGTCTCTTCTCCTATATACAGCTTAGCCTTAGGCGTTCTTTCTATTTCTTCGTACATGGTTTTTTATATTGTCCATGTTAAAAATATATTATATGAATTTCCATACATATGTCTTCATGTAATAACTCAAGTATTTGGAGCAGTTAATTCATGAGAATCATGCCATTTTATATATGATTGGGCTTAGGCTACAGCTTTATGTGCTGCTTTTTAGTTACCGAACAACAAACTAAGGTTTCCTTTTTTATTTTATTTTCTTTTTCTATGGTCTTCCTTTGTGTCACAGGGAACGAAAGCCATCGAGGGATTGGCTATGAAGTTGCCAAGGACCAGTAAAGTTTGCTTTGATACAATTGCTTTTGAGAAAATGAAGAGATTGAGATTGTTGCAACTTGATCATGCACAACTCATTGGAGATTATGAGTGTTTTTCAAAGCAACTGCGATGGCTTTCTTGGCAAGGATTTCCTTTAAAATACACGCCAGAAAACTTTTATCAGAAAAATGTAGTTGCTATGGACTTAAAATGCAGTAATCTTACACAAGTTTGGAAGAAGCCTCAGGTACATATGATAAGAGATTTTCCTTTTAAAATCAATTGTTAATGGGAATAGTTATTTTACCACTGTTTCATTTTGCATCTTATTCTCTAATTTTTCTTTGAAACACTTATTTTCTTCTAGTTTCTAGAGGGACTGAAGATCCTAAATCTCAGTCATTCCATGTACTTGAGAAACACCCCTGACTTTTCAATGGTACCAAATCTTGAAGATTCAATGTACTTGACAAACATTTATTCTCTAATATTTGCAGTTGCTGCAGAAGCTAAAAATTATCAATCTCAGTCATTCTAAGTATTTGAAAAGAACCCCTGACTTTTCAAAATTACCGAACCTTGAAAAACTCATTATGAAGGACTGTCAAAGTTTGACAGAGGTACACTCGTCCATTGGAGACCTCAAGAATCTTCTTTTGATCAATTTGAAAGATTGCACAAGTCTTAGAAATCTCCCAAGAGAGATATATCAATTGACATCACTGAAAACTCTCATCCTTTCTGGTTGTTCAGAGGTTGAAAAATTGGAAGAAGATATATTGCAAATGGAATCCTTGACAACTCTAATTGCACAAAATACTGGTGTCAAACAAGTGCCCTTTTGGATAGTAAGATCAAAAAGCATTGGATATATATCTTTATGTGGATATGAAGGATTATCACGTGATGTTTCTCCATCTCTCATTAGGTCTTGGATGTCACCAACAATGAATTCCTTACCACGCATTCCCCCTTTTGGTGGCATGTCAAAGTCTCTTGCTTCCTTGGATATAGAGAGCAATAATCTGGCTTTGGTCTTTCAATCACAAATACTTAACAGTTGTTCAAGACTTAGAAGTGTTTCGGTACAATGTGACTCAGAGATTCAACTGAAGCAAGAATTCAGAAGATTTCTTGATGATCTATATGATGCAGGTCTTACTGAAGTGGGAACATCACATGCATTACAAATTTCGGATCATTCCATGAGATCCCTTTTGTTTGGTATCGGAAGTTGCCACATTGTCATCAATACTCTTCGCAAGATCTTATCACGGGTTTCTTCTCTATCCTTCCACCTTTACTGATAATTATTAATTATTACTTAAGAAAACAAAGAACTACTTTCCATTTGGATTTTTTTCTTCAAATGGTAAAAGATTCTTAAATATACAAATTTATTCAAGTATCATAAGAGAAAACCTATTTTTTTCTACATATCATTTTTCTTTAAATTTATCTTCATTGCATTTATTTGCTACTGTTAATATTTATCTACATTTTTTTAGCTTATTCATATTCGTAACACATGTTTAACTTCGAAAGGATATTTGAATAACTATTGAAGCTATACACGGGTTTAGTCGTTTACATATTGAACGAGAAAGAGGAACAGAATAATAAAATAATATTTTTGTTGATCTGAATGGTTATATTGGATCTTCTTACCATACAAAAAAAATCACTAGCTCATGAATTGTTTTATAAATATTTTTTAGTACATTACTACAATCTAAAACGAATAAGGTAACCAGATAACTTATTACCTATATTTTTTGAAGTGTAGGAATCCATGACAGTAAGCTAATGTTGTTACAATGCTACCTTTTATTAGAAATCAAAGCTTCCAGATGTTTCATGTGTTAGCTCACAAGCCTTTTGTATTCATGACGTGATTTACTTTGTAGAATCGACTGTGTGTGAAAAGGAGACAAATTACTCTACATAACCGAAAACAATACCATTCCTAATGTTTTGAAGACAGAAAATGATTGATTTTTCTAAGATGTTGATAGTACTAGGCCATACATATTATCAGACACTCCTCAAAGAAGGGAATACAAAAGTAAAGTGCAAGTAAAACTAGGTCATGAAAAATCTTTCTTATAGATTGATAAGCTAGTAGAACCCAGAGTGAATTCGTAGAAAAACATATATATGCTATTTCAATGGTTAGTGTGAAAGATGAGTTGTAGGAAAGTGGAAAGAAACTATATTGCCTTCTCCATTCAATCAGTTTCCTTGTTTATATTTTTTTTCACTATTTTAATTTTCAACACAATAAATTGCAGAAGTTGTCCATTTGCATAGCATAATTAGAATTGCATAAGTAAGTAACTAAGCATATTTTCATGATACAGGGATTGGCAACCAATTTTGGTGATTCTTTCCTTCCGGGTGACAATTATCCTTCTTGGTTAGCCTATAAAGGTGAAGGACCTTCAGTACTTTTCCAAGTGCCGGAGGATAGTGATTTTTTCATGAAGGGAATAGCTTTATGCGTTCTTTATTCATCAACACCTGAAAATTTGGCAACTGAAAGTCTCGCTAGTGTCTTGATTATTAATTACACAAAATTCACTATCCAGATTTACAAACGAGACACAATAATGTCGTTTAATGATGAAGATTGGCAAGGCATAGTGTCAAATTTAGGAGTTGGTAACAATGTGGAGATTTTTGTAGCTATTGGGCATGGATTTACTGTGAAGGAAACTGCTGTTTATCTAATATATGATGAATCTATTGCTACGGAAGTTGACCCATCAACAAGCACAAATATTGAGCCATTACATGAAGTGGAAGTGCAATCATCACTTAGTGTGAAAATGGAGGCATCGGCCGAAGAACTACTACAACTATCACTTGATGTGAAAACAGAACCATCAGCTGAAGAGGAAGTACAACCATCACCCGATGTGAAAATGGAACCATCAGTTGTTGTCAAGAATGAACCATTAACGAAGACAAATAGAAAAATCTT
This sequence comes from Medicago sativa, assembly GCF_051527215.1. Taxonomy (NCBI): domain Eukaryota; kingdom Viridiplantae; phylum Streptophyta; class Magnoliopsida; order Fabales; family Fabaceae; genus Medicago; species Medicago sativa. Next base: position 8,240,494 of record NC_140756.1, read on the forward strand.
TACAAGACTTGCAAAGAGAGTGGGAGAATGTTTATGCTTGAACTAGAATTGAGTAACAACTTTTGTTTGGAATTCCCATGTATGTGTTTTTTGCTTAATGAAAATATGGAGAACATAAATAATCTTCACCTGCCTTTGTTTAAAACCTATTGTGCCAAATCATTTGCCTTTGTTCATCTTCAAATACACCATTTTTGCACGTCTACTATTTTGATGGAATACCAATTACATGAATGTCATTCTTTCGTCAATTGTTGTGTTTCCTTCTACCTATTGGTTCTTATTTTTCATTTCTTTTACTACAGGTAGCATGTGTTGAATCAAATTTAGATTCTCACTATATTTGAAATTTCCATGGATGGTAATATGCACTGTTAGTCTGTTTCTCATGTTAATCCTAAACTGAGATTCCTATATTGAGCGCATAGTAAAATTTCAAGTAAAAACGACCATCGTAATTAATGAAGTAAACTGGAGAATACAAAAATAGTACATTCCCCTTAAAAAAAAATAGTACATTTCACTAAAATCCAAATAAAATTATCAAGGAAAAGAAAACAAAATTTTGAGTGAGATACATATTCTGTTTCAAATGATTTTGAATGGTATGAAGCGCCAGTGCTTTGTTATATCTTGGTCTTCTTCCAAACTTGCTTAATACTACCAAGTTTTAAGTCAATAATAACTAGATTTCCCTAATAAAAGTCATCAGGTATATTGTTGAAGGTAAATCCTTTCGAATGAGCTCATCTCAGGTCATTAGAAAAACACTTAAAATCTCTAGTGAGGTCTACATGATCAAGTTGAAAAAGTCCCAGTCTCTTCATCCCTTTGAAAGAACCAGTACAAAGGCAAAGTATACCGCTCTTTGCAACTTCAAAACCAAACCCTCTACAATTTCTGTTTCCTAAAAAAACAGAGAAAAGTAAGGCAAACTGTCTCCAGTTAATACAAAATCAGAACCGCACTCATTAGCATTCTCCTAAACTTTATTGAATCTATCCTAATTAATGAGATAGAATAGAATAAAATCAGAATATAAACTATAAATATGAGTGCGTGCACCATTTGAATAAATAATGAGATAGAGTTGCTTCTTTTTCATTACATGGTAGGAGTACAGATAACCAATATCAGTAATGGTGTATTGCCATACCATTATGCTCACAAAGTAAAAACTAAAATAAAACAAGACTTGTATCTATAGCATTATTATACATGCAGAGCAATACTTTTCACTTAAAATCTAATTGTTTTTTCTTTCAAGCGGCAGAAGGCTTTCCTTATAAATCATTATCCGGCAACACAAGCCACCTTTAACACCAAGCTCTTCAATTCTCTGGGTGCTTAAATTAAACCAAACTAGCTCATTATCTTTTTTTCTGAAGAATATATCGCCCTTCTTGCCAATTCCAATAGGATACTCAATGTCAGGCAAAGGACCTACAATAAAGAGTTTGGTCCATGACTCTTTGACCCCAACTTCACCTAAAATTGATATGTGGAAAGTACCGGTCTCTGCATAATTTGAAATCCATACAATTGATCCATTTAACACGTTTAAGTGTCTAAACAATATTCTAGAATCAATATCATTATCATCCATATTTGAAGGTATGGGTGTTTTCACAAAGACCTCATTGATCAATTCAAATGACACCAAATAAACTTCATCACTTTCACTCCACCTGACACACTCCATCCATGTACACTTGAACACCCACAGCACTATTATATTGTCTAGGCATATCTATATCAACTTTTCTCCAAGAATTACTTTTTAGACAATATATCTCCCACAAGGAAGAGTGATATCCATCTTTCCATGTCTCCTCCCAATCTGCGTCGGTCATAGGAAAAAACATTACATGGCGAATTACCTTATAGTCATCTCTAACTTGGTCATAACCAAATCCATGAAGATCAATCATGGGATCCCAACATGGAGATTCAAATGCAAAGGGACTAGGAGGAGTGACTTTGAATTCACCGGTAGTTGGATTCCACAATACAACTGATGTAGGATTTCTACATGTCATATAACTATGTACACGTGAGTATATATAGGATCGTTTTCCACAGGGAGTTGCGGTATATCATAAGCGTGTTCACAATCTTTCACATTAAGGTATCATTTATAAAATGTTTGTTTGTAACACTATATCCATAGATTACAAAAGTAAAAACGAGAAGAGATCGAACTATTTCGCTTGCGGTATAAGATAACGAGCAAGCATAACAAAGAACAGCAATCTCTCGATCGATTAACAGACTCTAGCTTTATAACCAATATTATTACAATCATTTCTACAACATCCTTCGTGTCCAAAGCGACATCGTTATTTCCAAGTTAGCGTTTAAACATTCGTGTCCAAATCCCTTAAACGATAACAAAGTCGATCGGATAACTTAATCGACCGTGTCCTTTCGATTAAGTATCCGAAAGCATTAAAATCTTGATTAAAAGTAATTATCAAAGGTTTACAAACTTGTCAAGAGTGATATAACATAAGATAGATTGTTATTCTAGTTCTAGATTCAAGAGTTCGTGTCCAAATCATCTTGAATCTCTTTGAAAGCATTAAAAGCAAGAATAACAACAATATTGAATCATTAAGCTAGAACCTTATATATTAAAAGATCAAAAGATTACATAATAGCTTGATTGTTACCTCAATACTACAAAGAAGGTGATAGTTACACATAGACATGTAAACTAATGCAAGGAATGAAGGAAAGATGAAGATTCCATGCCAAGATCCTTGACGTCTCAATGAATCTAGGGTTGAATCTACTCCTTAATCACTTGCTTTGTGTTTCTCTCTATGAAATAGCTCTAACCTCTCTCTAGAAATGTATAAAATGTTTCAATGGAATAGTGAATGACCCAAAAGAGAGGTAAGAATGCTATTTAAATGGCTCGTGTTTACGTACCTACGCCAATAGCGCAAGATACGCTAATAGCGTGGTAAGTCGGCCTATAATCCGGCCAATGGGCTTGAGCCACGTTGGCCTTGCCCCGCTTCTACGCTTCAGCTACGCTAATAGCGTGGTCCTTCCGGAGCTTCTACGCTTATAGCGTACCCCACGCTAATAGCGTGTTTCTTCATGACAGCCTACGCTCCAGGTGCGCCAATGGCGTAGCTCTCGAGAGCTTGTACGCTAATAGCTCGGTATACGCTAATAGCGTATTCTTCAGAGTGATCCGGATCCACGCCCTGTGTGCGCCAATGGCGTGCCTCTCTCGGACTTGGGCATTTCCTCATCACGCTAATAGCGTAGGACACGCTAATGGCGTATGAAATTGAATTTTGACGTTTCTTGCTCCTTGCTTGTATTTTCCCGCACAAAAAGGGTGGAATAAGGCTCAAAAGCATAAATGACATATTTACACAATAATTGGAGTTTTCCATAGAGAATCTTGCAAAACAAGTCACTAAAATGCCTAAACTCCTATATGAAATATATCACTTTTAAACACTTATCAACAACTCTCCCTAATTCTTCAATGCAATGAATGCCCCCAATTCTCCCAGCGTCTTCAATACAAAGAATACCATTAACACTAGCACAACCATAAATATTAAAATCAAATTGCTCTTCATACGGATTTGGCCAATCTAATGTGACCCTATTCTTGAACCTCTCCCCGAAAAGAGAATACAACACGTATTCATCATGCAAGAGGAGAGATGTATCATTGTAAAAAGAATGATTCTTAGATAAGAAATTTCTTCGGAACATGTCCATGAAATAAGGGTTTTCAAACAAGAGAGACAATGATTTGCGCACACAACAAAATCGAAACAAAGATTTGAGAGGTAATTTAGACAGAATGACGAAGGCAACATCATCATATATGTGATTGCTAACCTTTACTGTCGCTGAAGCAAATGATATCTCCATCTTGAAGGAGTTGAGAGAAGCTGCGCTCAAGCTCGTTGCTGTCGTTGTGGAAAACTCTTTGTAGCAAATGAATTGGATTTATTAGATTTTAAAAGTCATCGAAAATCAATTGTATTTGTAGTTTTTTTTTTTTTTTGTGTGGAAAGAATGGTATTTGCAGGATTGTTAACGATATTAGTGCCACATATAAACACACATAAACTCACAAAATAACTAGAGAACACAGGAGAGAATTTATTTTGATCACTATATTTTCATTCACTTAACTTGATACAGTATGATACAAACATGTGCCTTTTATAGGCTTCTAAACTTAATACATAAGCAAGGCAATTCTTACATGCTAAGTAAATGGCGGTGTTTTTTTTTTTTTTTTTTTGAGACAAGTAAATGGCTGTGCTGCATGGCAGTGTTACACTAGACTTACTTTACTCTTAATCAGGAAAAAGATGGGTACTCATATATCCGTCTTTCGTTTTTTTTATTGCGCTAACGTTTGAAAATTATAAACCGTGTTTTTTAATGAAATTTTGAGTTTGATTAAAAGTAAAATTATAAATGCTTTTTTGCTTTCAAATTATAACAAATCAAACTAACCATGATTTTCTATTTCAATTCTTTAAAAAAATGATTTTCTATTTCAACGACACCAACAATATAACAAAAATATAATCTAAATTCTTATTTTTATAATAACGGCAGTAACAATCTTTATTATAGAAAAAGTTGTTTAAGGATATAATTGGGATAATGAAAAAGTAAGTATAGATATATTCATTTAGTTGTTACACTTTTTAAAGGATAAAGAAAAAAATTGGATATATATATATATATATATATATATTCATATCGTAATTGTTACACTTTTATTTTAATATTTGAATTTAATCTTATCTATTTGTGTCTTTCAAAAAAAATTCTTATCTTTTTGTTACATTGTTATTTGTATTGAAATTTGGGGGTAATTTTGGAAAGAGAAAAAGTTAACCAAAAAGAGCCGAAACATGTTATTTACATTATATATAGTATAGATGACTAAGCAAAAGACTCGATGACAAAGTAACTTAATAACTAAGTAAATCTAATCTTATCTCATAAGCATAATGCTTAATACTCTATTCGTTTCAAAATACATGTCGATGTCAACTATTTTACACATGACAATGCATAACTTTAAATGTTAATATCTTTAATTATCTAAAGTAAAAAATTATAAAAATTTAATATTTTGAAATATTTGTCGAAACAAATCAAACAATATCTTAAATGTTAACATTTGTATTTATATATTAGTTAAAAACTAGGGTCAAAAGTAAGTCATGTGAACAGTTCACATTGCAAAAAAGCAAAATGTATTTTGAAACGGAGAGAGTAGCTAAGTAATAAAGAAAGTCAAATTTTGCAACACAAGTGGAAATCTTATCTCTTCATTAGGGGAACATGTATTTCTTTCTTAGCTTGATTTAATTGTCTAACACTGCCTCCCTTAAATCAAGCTTCCAAATTTGTCATTCCAAGCATCTTCATCAACTTGTAAAATAACTCTATCGATAGAGGCTTTGTAAAAATATAAGTAATTTGTTCTTCGGTGAGACAATATTCGATCACCACTTTTTCTCATCAATTAGTTCTCGAATCTCGTGAAATCGAATATCAATATGCTTTGACTATCCATGAAAAACTGGATTTTTGCTTAGTGCAATTACTAACTAGTTATCACAATATATCTCCGTAGGAGTATTCGCTTCGATGCATCACTTCTAAAATTCTTCTCAGCCATACTGTTTGAGTAGCACAACTGGTTGTTGCTATATATTCTGCTCAGCTGTGGAAAGAGCGACCACAAGTTGTTTCTTTGAAGACCATGATATTGCACATGGTGCCCAGATGAAACGCGTATCCCGACGTGCTTTTTCTTGTTTCTATATCTCTGTTCAATCACTATCTATATATCCAACAAGCTCCACATCACTATTATTACTATAGAAAATTCCATCGGTCATAGTACCTTTGATATAACGAAGAATCCTCTAACCTCCTTGCAAGTGACTAACACGCGGTTCCCCCATGTATTTGCTAAGTAAACCAACTCCATACACTATATATGGCCTTGTTGCAACCAAATATCTCAAAAATTCAATCAAACTTTTATAATGAGTTGAGTCTACCCTTTTACCATCACTTTCTCTTGTCGGCTTCAACTTTTCTTCATCCCGCATGGAAATCGGATTTGAATACTCCATCTTGAATTTCTTCAAAATATCACTTGCATTCTTCCTCTCGAAAAATAAAAATTTCATCATTTTGTTGAACGACCTCATAACCTCCCCGAATTACCGCAATCATCTTTGAATTATTCCCAAAGGAAAATCAGATCATCGGCATAAAGGCACACAATAAGAACATCTTCATGATCAATGAATTTGATATAGAGCGTGTGCTAAAACGAACATCTACGAAAACCATTGAATGAAATAAGAATCAATCTTTTTGTACCACGCTCTTGGCGTCTCGCTTCAAGCCATACAATACTTTCTTCAATCTATAAACTTTATCTTTCTTTCCTCCGACTACATATCCCGCAGGTTGCTCAACATACACTTCTTTTAAAGTACCGTTAAGAAATGCGGACTTAACATCCATTTGATGTATTTTTCAATTATTTTGAGCCGAGTGAAATAAACATGCGAATTTTATCTAATCTCGCAACGGGAGCAAATACCTCAAAATAATCAATACTTGGTTTTTGTTTGTAGCCTTTAGCCACCGATCTTAGTTTATAGCGATCAATTTCTTTATATGCACTCTCAAAGAACGTAGTTGCTTATTGTGGAGGATTACCGGTTGCTCTTGAAGTCCTTGATTCTTCTTTATATAAGAGGACAGAAGAAGAATGGATGAGTGTACTGTCAAAAATAAAGAGAATTCCCAATGATCAAGTGCAAGAGAAACTGAAATAAGCTATGATGGTTTAAAGGATGATATGGCAAAGGATAGATTTTTTGACATATGTTGTTTCTTTATCAGCAAGGACGAGTTGAGGTTCAAAAGATATTAAATGGTTCTGGACTTTATGTAGGTATTGGAATAACTTTCCTCGCAGAGCGAAGGCTTGTAAAAATTGAAAAGAATAACAAGCTTAGAATGCATGATTTAATAAGAGACATGGGAAGAGAAATTGTTCGTGAAAGTTCAACGAAAGAGCTTGGTAAACGAAGTAGATTGTGGTATCGTGAGGATGTTCACGATGTTTTGAAAAATATAAACTTTTCATCATTGAATCTTTGTCTGTTTATTTCTGAATTGTTCTGCTCTTATAAGTGTACTTCAGCTGCACTTTTGATCATTGAATCTCAGTCATGACTCATGCTCATTACAAGTGTGTGTAAGTTGCACCCTGGCAAGTTGATGTATTATTTTATTGCAAGCAAACAAAGAAGGTTTATCCATACTCTTCTCTGTTCTCTTTTCCCTTCAAATGCAGGGAACAGAAATTGTAGAGGGATTGGTTTTGGAGGTGCAAAGAACCAGTAGGGATTTTTTGAGTACTGATACTTTCAAGGAGATGAAGAAACTGAGACTTTTACAACTTGATCATGCTGTCCTCACAGGAGACTATCTATCACTATCTTTCCAAAGAACTGAGATGGATTCATTGGCAAGGATGTACCTTCAACTATATGCCCGATGACTTTTATCTGGGAAATCCCGTTGTTATTGTCGTAAAATACAGCAGTATCAAACAAGTGTGGAAGGAAACCAAGGTATCATATTTTCTTTTCACACTCAAAGTTGATGGCAGTAGTATTTGTTCCCACCTCGCTAATTTTTCTTTGAAACATTTATCTTCTTGCAGTTATTGGATAAACTAAAAATTCTCAATGTCAGTCATTCTAGATACTAGGAAAACACCCCTGATTTTTCAAAATTACCGAATCTAGAAAAACTTATTATGATTTATGATGAATTCTCCATGTTTGTATGAGGTACACCGGTCCATTGGAGACCTTAGGAATCTACTTCTGTTGAATTTCAAGGACTGTACAAGTCTTACCAATCTCCCAAGGGAGATCTATCAATGGAAAACTTGGAAAACTCTTATACTTTCTGGTTGTTCAAAGATTAACAAGTTGGAAGAAGACATAGTGCAGATGGAATCCTTGACAACACTGATTGCCAAAAATACATCTATAAAAGAAGTTCCCTATTCAATACTAAGACTGAAAAGCATTGGATATATATCCTTGTGTGTATATGAAGGATTATCACGTGATGTTTTTCCTTCTCTCATTTGGTCTTGGAAGTCACCAACGGTAAATTCCCTACACCATATTTCTCCATTTGGAGGCATGTCATTGTCTTTAGTGTCCTTGGATGCAGAGAGTAATAATATGGGATATCGATCATCAGTGCTTACGAGTCTCTCAAAACTTAGAAGTGTTTGGGTTCAATGCCACTCAGAGATTCAACTAACTCAAGAATTAAGAAAATTTGTTGATGATCTATATGATGTAAAGTTTACCGAGTTGAAAACAACATCACATGGACCACAAATCTCAAATCTTTCTTTGAGATCACTTTTGATTGGAATGGGGAGTTTCCAACTTGTCATCGACACTCTTGGCAAGAACATATCACAGGTTCTTTCTCTATCTCCTTACTTTATTATTATTAATTAAGAGAACATGGAACAATTTTCCATTTGCATTTTTTACTTAAAAGCCAAAAATCCCTAAGTTTAGACTTGTGACATAGAAATGAGATGAAGTATTTTTTATACTTACATGATATATCAGTTCCTTTTTCAGTTTTTCTACATTCTATCTTCTTTCTTCATTCATACCTTTTTCCAGACTATGGCTGTTTTCTTTTCAGATAGCTTCCTAGTTTATCTTCATCTTATACCGAGCTGTTATTTCTTAAACATATTTACCTTTTAGAATTTTGATTGACACTCACAAAAAGTCCAGTTTAATAGCATAATAATTAGTTAATTACATAATTAACTAATCAGGTGCTCATGATACATGGATTGACAACTAATTGTTCTAGTAACTTTGGTGTTCCTAGTGACAATTATCCTTCTTGGTTAGCCTATCTCTTGGTTAGCCTATAAAGGTGAAGGAACTTCTGTACTTTTTCAAGTTCCTGAGGATAGTAATTGTTGCATGAAAGGAATAATCTTATGTGTTGTTTATTCATCAACATCTGAAAATATGGGAGCTGAATGTCTTATCGGTGTCTTGATTATTAATTACACAAAGTGCACCATCAAGATATACAAGCGAGACACGGTTATGTCTTTTAATGATGAAGATTGGAAAGGTTTAACATCAAATCTAGAGACTGGTGACAGCGTGGAGAATTTTGTAGCTTTTGGGCGTGGATTGATTGTTAAGGTCACAGGCTCACAGCTGCATATCTAATATATGGCCATGCAGTAACTATGGAAACTGAGCCATCATTTAACATGAAAATGGAGCCATCACAGGAAAGATAACTTGCAGCCGTCGCCTGAACCAAACTTGCAGCCATCGCCGAATGTGAAAATGGAACCATCTCGGAAGTCAAATAAAGACATCTTTACAGGACTTTCAAGGAGAACAAGACAATATTTGTGCTTGAACTGAAGTAGTTGTCCTATTATGGTATTCCTTTGGTGTATGTGTTTTGCATCATTTTTCAGAGAATGAGGACTAATTGTAGAGGGAAATTCATGTTGTTATTGTTTGTTTCAATTAATTTCGTTCTGAAACTCTTGTTAAAAGTTCCTTTCTCTTTGTTTCAGACCTCATCATTGCTTGATTTGGTGTTACTTCTCTGTTAGTATTTTTTGGTAATATTCAAATACCACACCCCGTTATTAACAGTCTTAGTTATAAAATGTGCAATATTAATGACTTGAAATGCATTTGGCCAAGATCCACTAATTTTACATTTCATTGGTAAAACAAAACACTGTTTATGGTATATACATCACTGAAAAAATCGTTTCAAACACAAGAAGTATTTCTCTTAAAATTTCGTTTTCTTTTATCTTCTTCTTTTGATAGTTTTAGTGTATACATCACTGGAATAATACTGTGCAGTTTTGGTCCACCTTTTTTTATAATGAAAATGATACTACTTTTTAATTCCCAGTTTACCATTTTTTGTACTTGTATTACCGATTTAGTTGTGCTAAAAGAAAATTTTCTAGGCAACATTGCTTTTTCATTTGCACATTCACAGTAGAATTCCAAGTGCTACCCGTACACGGTCCATGACAAATTTTAGCCACAAGTAATAATAACAAAAAATTGAAAAATAAGAACAATTTGTAGAAGGATAGAAACACACTTTCAGAATCAAGAACCCAATTCACCAAAGAAGCACATACATACCCAAATAGTTGAGATTCTGTGTCAGATTGCACCCAAGTATTGGTAGGAGATGATGATGATGATGATGATGTCGGTGATGATGACATGCTCCAAAATGAGTGAACACATGACATGGGATTCTTTGTGGAAGACATTCAAGACCAAAGGAGAGAAGAAAATCAGGATCCTGGAATTAATCAAATGAATGCCCAAGCATTGTCCATCCTCCCTAGTCTCTCCCTGACAAATATTACAAACACATACAAGGGATTCTATATTAGGACAATAGGCGTGCCCAATCAAAAATTACTGAGATCTCATTTCTGGTTCAAGCACAAACATTCTCCCACTCTCTTTGCAAGTCTTGTAAAGATTTTTCTATTTGTCTTCGGTAATGGTTCATTCCTGACAACAAGTGATGTTTCCACTTCGGTAATCGATGGTTCAATTTCCATAGCAGTTAACTGATCATATATTAGATAGACAGAAGTCTCCTTAACAGTCAATCCATGCCCAATAGCTACAAAAATCTCCACATTGTCACCAACTCCTAAATTTGATACTACACCTTGCCAATCTTCATCATTAAACGACATTATTGTGTCTTGCTTGTAAATATGGATAGTGAATTTTGTGTGATTAATGATAAAGACACTAATGAGGCATTCAGTTGCTAGGTTTTCATGTATTGATGAATAAAGAACACATAAAGTTATTCCCTTCAAGCAATAATCACTATCCTCAGGCACTTGAAAACATACCGAAGGTCCTTCACATGTATTGGCTAACCGAGAAGGATAATTGTCACCCGGAAGGAAAGAAGCACATGAATCATTAGTTGACAATCCCTGTATCATGAACATATGCTTAGTTGTATATGTAGTTCTAATTATACTATGGAAATGGACATTTTTGTGTCATTTACAGTGTCAAAATAGTTTATTACGCACAAAAATGTATACAAGGAAACTGATCCAACTAAACCAGGCAAAATAGTTCCTTTCTGCTTGTCTACAAGTTAGTCTCTACGGTCCTATGATCTTATCATTCTATACGAATGATTTTCTGTAACATGTTCTACTGGCACATTACTGCTACTTTTATTAGCTTCTTTGAGGATTGTCTTAATATATAAAGCATTAGGAATGATATCGTAAATCACTTAAGAAGAACCAATATTTAATTCACATCAACAATAATATATTTTATTATTCTGATATCTAAAGGACATTAACCAGTATATATAACTCCGACAATTTATTCAACAATTATTCAAGTATAGACATTAAACAAATAAACGTAAGAGATAAAGTAAAAGAAAAAACGATAAATAAACGAGAAAAAAAAAGGATGTAATTATCTCAAAATTAACTTCACTTCTATGTTGCACATGACCCCTAGCATTTATATTAGTTTCTCTGATAGATACAATGAATAAATTTCATTTCTCTTTCAGAAACTTTTACACTACCATTTAATGAAAAAAAGAAAACCATTTAAAGGGTCTTGCTAACGAGTGCCCCGAGGGCACTCTTTAAGGATTCTAAAATGAGAAATTATTCTTTAAGAAAATCAAATATTTCAATTTCCAGTGTATTGATTACACATATAAAGCCTTTAAAGAGTGCCTGAGGCACTCGTTAGCACTTCCCAATAATAAATATAAGTAAAAGCGAAAGGACATAGAAGGAACCTGTGATAAGCTCTTCCCAAGAGTGTCATAGGAACTTCCCATTCCAATCACAAGTGATCTCAAGGGAAGATTTGATATTTGTGGTCCATGTGATGCTGTTTCCAACTCAATAAAATTCACATCATGTAGATCATCAACAAAATTTTTAAATTCTTGAGTTAGTTGAATCTCTGAGTTGAACTGAACCAGAACACATCTAAGTTTTGAAAGGATGGCAAGCCTCGGTGATTGATAGCCCATACTATTACTCTCAACTACATTCAAGGAAACTAGAGATAATGAGTTGCCTCTAAATGGAGAAACACGAGGCAAGGAATTTCTGGTTGGTAACATCCAAGACCAAATGAGAGAAGGAAAAACATCACGTGATAATCCTTCATATCCACAAAGCGATATATATCCAATACTTTTTGATCTTACTATCCAAAAGGGCACTTGTTTGACCCCAGTATTCGCTGCAATTAGAGTTGTCAAGGATTCCATTTGCAATATATTTTCTTCCAATTTGTCAATCTTTGAACAACCAGAAAGGATGAGACTTTTCACTGATCTCAATTGATAGATCTCTTTTGGGAGATTGGCAAGAGTTGTACAGTCCCTCAAATTTATCATAAGAATATTCTTGAGATCTCCAATGGTCGAGTGTACTTCGGACAAACTTGGACAATCCCTCATAATGAGTTTTTCTAGATTTGGTAATTTTGAAAAGTCAGGGGTGCTTTTCAAATACTTGGAATGACTGAGATTGAGAACTTTTAGCTTCTCCAACATCTACATGAAAATAATTGTTTAAAACAAAAGTAAGAGAAGAAAATGGGAAATGAAAAGGTGGCAGCATATTATAAAGTCTTCAACCTTTGAGTTTTGAAATAAAATGTTATTATACCTTGGTCACCTGCCAAACTTGTTTAACATTGCTATATTTTAGTTCGAAAACAACTAGATTTCCTTGATCGAAGTCATTGGGTATAAATTTGAGGGTAGATCGTTGCCAATCAACCCATCTCAGTTGTTTGGAAAGTAACCCATAATCTCCGATGAGGTGAACACCATCAAGTTTTAAAAGCCTCAGTTTTTTCATCTCCTGGAAAGTATTAGTACCAAAGCTAATTCTACCTGTTCTTTGCCACTTCAAAATCAATCCCTCAACAGTTTCCGTTCCCTGCGTGTGGGATAAAAAAAGTTGAGAAAGGTAAGGCAAAATGTTTATCATTGGTCTTGCTTGCTAGAAAGCCATGTCGCACGAACACTTCATATTAAGTGTATGTCTTGTATCCGACACACGCCGGTGTCCGACAATACCGATAAATGTGTTTGTATAATTCGAATATTCCTTTTTCCTCAATTTATTACCATTTAGGACGTGTTAGTGTAATACATAGTAGGATATAACTGCAAAGGTGCAGCAACCTAGGCACATTTGTAATGAACATGACAATGCAAATCATGCATCCAAATAATTTCAACCAACAGTTATGGAGAGAAAAACTAGTCCATAAACAAAAAGACCAAAGAGTCTTATGATCTTGATAAAATTACAGAGGATGCGCAAAAGTTCTTACAGTATTTTTTGACAAGACATCCAGCACGTCCTCATGAAACATCAATCGACTATGCTTTGCAGGCTCTTTTGCTGAACTTTCGCCAATGATTGCTCTTCCCATGTCTCGTAGTAAATCATGCATTCGGAGCTTGTTATTCTTTTCAACTTTTACGAGGCTGCGCTCTATGAGAACAGCTATTCCAATATCAGCATGAAGTCCACAACCATTAAGTATCTCTGTAACATCAGCTCTGTTCTTTCCAATGAAGAAACAACATATGTCAGGAAATATATCCTTTAATGTATGATCTTCTAAACCATCATAGCTGATTCTCAGTTTCTGTTGCACTTGATCATTGGGAATTTTCTTTAATTTTGATAGTGCACTTCTCCACTCCGGTTTCGTCCTCTCGGATAAGTAAGATCCAAGTACTTCAAGAGCTAATGGTAATCCTCCGCAATACGCAACTACATTTCTAGAGAGTTCAATAAAACCTTTCATAGGACTTGGTTGCCTGAAAGCATGCCAGCTGAAAAGCTCAAGGGACTGGTTTTTGTCCATTTCCATCATTGTGAAGACGTAGTCAACTTTAAGTGAATTGAGTAGGCGTACATCCCTAGTTGTAATAACCAATACACTTCCTGAACCAAACAACTTAGAATTTCCACACAGGGCTTTTAACTGCTCAAATTTGGTGACATCATCGAGTACGATGAAAGCTTTATGCCCCTGGAGTCTTGTCCCGATCTTAGTTATCCCTGATGCAATGCTATGAATCTCTTGTTTGATTTTCAGGAGATCTGAAAGAAGTTGTTGTTGTAAATGAATAATCCCTTTACTATTATTATCACAAACTTCACGAATACTTTCAACGAAACTTGTTCTTCCCTCAAATTTACGATGAATTTGATTGTAGATAGCTTTGGCCGTGGTTGTTTTCCCTGATCCACCCATTCCCCATATCCCTATCATACAGACTTTGCTTGATTGATCATCAATAAACTCGGTAATCTGTTGCACATGGGATTCCAATCCAATTGGATATTTGGTAATAGACAGCAATGAGATATCTAGTTTTCTCAAAATGGCCTCAACAAGTTTCTTTATCATTTCACCTTCATTCCTACGGTAAAAATAGTAGTTATAAAGAAAAAATAATGAACATAAATAATGAAATTATCACATTATAATCTCGAATTAGTATTGATTACCTGAAATTGGTGACATCCCAGCCGGATAGATTTGCAATATCGGTAAGTGCCCTCTTCCACTTGGACAACATGTATTTTCTTTCTCTTGCAGCGTGTTTCAAGGCTTTTCCAAATTCACCCTTCTGCTTACGGACATTCGAAGGGTCAACACCGTAAAATATGGGTATAACAACCTGACCATAAGTTTTGCGGCATCCCATGATGTTTACCAGTTCGTTAAGACACCAACTAGATTCTGCATAGTTGGGTGAGAGAACAACAATGGATATCTTAGACCCTTCTATTGCTCTCTCTAGTGCTAGCTCAAGCATTTCTCCACTTCTAAGGTTCTCGTCATCAAAAAAAGTGTTGATTCCGGCATTTGTGAGTGCAGCATAGAGATGAGAAACAAAGTTGTCACGAGTATCCCCTCCTCTAAAACTTATGAACACGTCGTAGAGCCATGTATGATCAGAGGAGGAAGACATTATTGTTTCGATCAATTTCAATCAAGTCAACGATATACTACAAAACAAAGCACGATTGCAGAACGAAGTTGTTGTAATAGTAATGAGATGCTATGTTTTGCTTGTGTACTGTGGCTTACATTTTGTACTGATGTCATGCTCTTTTTTTTTTTTTGTTCCAATTTATAATAAAAGTAAAAACACGTGGTACAATCTCAAGCATGTGATCAATTGGATGAGCGAGTGAAAGTTAAAAGGCAGTGTGATATTTTATTTGATACGCTGCCTTTTAACTTTCATTGCTCATCTAATTGATCACATGCTTGAGATTGTACCACGTGTTTTTACTTTTATTATAAGGGTGGGAATAGGCCGGACTGAGCCGGATTTTGCTTAAAAAGGTCAGGATTAGTTGAAAAAATTAAAACCTAAGTTTGACCTATTAGCTTGTGAAATGTTTTATTTTAAGTCTAACTTAACCTTTTTAAAAGTACAGTCTTGCCTATTAACCTATATAAAAGTCTAATTTATACTAAAAAATTTAAATAGAATATTTGACCTATTTATTAAAAGGCTAATAAACATATATTTCTTAAAAGACTAATAAGTCAATAAAATTTTGTAAAAAATGTACATCCATTTTTTTCCCACTTTATAAGCATATAGTGCATGTATATCCAATAAAATTTTGTAGATCTTGTACATCCATTTTGTAGAGGTTAATAAGCGTGCATTGCATAGATTTAACCTTATTGCCTTTTATTTTTGTTGCTAATAGGGTTCCTTACTTTGTAATTTAGAATAAGATGAGAATGACAATAGTAAGAAATTAAGAAGGTAATACCCAAAAGTACATGTACTCATTGAAATTGAATTAAGAGAGTAATATCAATAGTTTTGTAGCTTATTGGAAATCCCAAATTGCAAAAAAATAAATAATTCGTGGTATTGAAAATTTGAAGGAACCAAAAATTTATTAATATAATGTGGTATATGTGATTACACATATATGGGTCGGCCTAATAGGTGTAGTAGACTTTTGTATAAGCCTTAACTTGACCTATTTAATAAACGAGTTAGGCTGATGCGGACTTTAAGTAGATTAGGTCATTGGCCTCGACGAATGGTTTGACCTATTCCTAAACATATTTCCATCCTTTGGCATCATTTAAAAAAAGAAAAGGAAATAAATTTTTGAGGTGGGACCCTCGCTCAAAACCATTTCGCGTAGGCATGGCAATGGGGAAGGGTGGGGACGGATTTTACATTCCCGTCCACGTACCCTACTCATATATACTTACATGTTACCCTACCCATATCCAGCCGAGGATGAGAAATCGAATCTCATCCTCGTCCCCGCCAGTTCGGGTATCCCCGACTCATCCCCATCCCCGCAAAGTGGATAATTTTTTTTAAATAAAAATAAAAGTATTTTTCAGCCTTGAACGCAATGTTGTAATGCATTATCCAGCAAAGAGATTGAAGATGAAGTGGATATTAGTTATAGGTTTGTTTGTGTTTTGATGATGTCCATTAGCTAGGTTTATTTGATGATGTTTTTATGATTGATTAATTCTATCTTAGAAACTTGTTAAATCACCTAGTAATCCTTGTCTTATTGTGTCATGTGATCCCTAGATATCATGTGTGTTATTGTGTATAAAAACTTTCTTTTTAGGGTCAAAATCCTTCCTTGAGATGCTTGATTCGATTCATGGTTCATTGATTCGTATCAAGCATTCTTCCGACCTTTTTCCTTGTGTCTCACATTTTTTGATTCGATTTAAGATTTCATGAACCGTATCAACGGTGAATTGATTCAAACTATCTTGAATCGTATCATTAGATTTGTCTAGATCTTTTTTTCTTCTTTTTCTTGTGTGAACCGATTCGGACTTTGATGATTCATGTCAATTTTCATCCGGGTGGTGAATCGATTCATACAATGATTGATTTGTATTAATCTTCATAAATCCAGATACTGACCATTTACACATGTTTGATACAAATTATATTTTTTCTAAATCAATTCACAATGTTGATTTTGCCAAAAATATTTCACTTGCCACTCATTCCTATATATATATTAAAACTCTCATAACTCACAAACCATTGAATCATTTCCATATATTCTATCTCGAGTCTCCAAACCTCGTTGTCCATTTGTTCTTGAGATTAAACACCTTTTCTAAGAATCATTGTGGTCTTTTGAGTCATAGATTGCTAGAGAGCTATAGGGATTGTAAGTTGATTGCTTTCAAGGATATTGATTGGGAATCAAGGATCTAAAGTTAATTGAGTAATTTCATTCCACCTCCAAGGGTATTGGGGTTCTTTCTAAAGTTCTTGTGTTCAAGGGGATCCAATTACCGGACGGAGCATCGAAGATTTCGAGTGAAGAGCTTCAAGGGTTGCACGGGTGACCGAGGATTCGAAGACATCAAGAATCACCAATTTCAAAGGGTATTTGAAGATTGAGGGAGTGGTTGCATAGGAATTGAAGAACTAGGGTAGTTTCAAGGAAATCTTGTAATCGCATTGTAATCAAACATTCATATTTTAGTGCAAGTCCTTGGTACGGTTTCCATCAAGAAGAGAAGACGTAACCCGAAGCGAGGATGAGATGGTGAACTACTATAAATCTCAGTGTCATTTCTCTTCCCTATCCTCTTTAATTTTGATTAATTGTGTATATGATTGCTTGATAAATTGTTAGAATAGAAATTGAATGTGATCTAGGTTTATCTTGTTAAACTTGACTTAATTAATTGAATTAGGTTTTATTTTACTTCACATAGATCACATTTGGTTTCAATTTATTGTCAATTTATCAAACATATATACCTTATGTTCATTAGTATAATTGTTTAATTGCTCTTCGGTTTGGTTTGAGATTTGTCTTGATTTATACCTTGTGTGAGAATTATCAATATTAGATTGTATTAAGATTTGACTTTGAATCTCTCAATTCCTAGTGAATCTTATTAATTGCACATAGTCTTATTACTTTTGTCATTACTATTTAATCAATCATAAATCCAATACGTCATCAATTGCTTTCAAAAATCGCTTTCGCTAAATACTCGATAAACTTCTAAAATGTTATTCACCCCACTCTAGCGCGCCATATAGACCAACAGAGATGATGACGATCGATGGCTATGTTGATTGAGAAGAGAGTGACCAAGAGTGTGAGATATGAAAAAATAAAAGAGAGAACTATGATAAATGAGTGTCATCTGAATGACCGAGACTTTGACCGTATAAGTGAAATGATTCGGGGTTCGAGTTTCGTAACACCCCGTTTTCCCAACATAAAAATTTCATAATAAATTATCGAGTAATTCATATAAACGGAATGCTACATCTCTTTATCATAAAATCTTAACAAAATAGATAATAATTTATCCTTCAAAAATTCATCAACATAACATTTAAAAACTTCGCGGCGGATTTAGTTTAACAATAGAAATAGTCTTGGCACGCAGGTCTCATCATAAAAGTCTCATAAATCTTAGTTCAATAATAATTCTTAAACTTCAAAAGCAATACGTAAAGGAACAGAAAATAGTATCAAAATCCCCAACCCGTTACGTATCGAGCACCTAAGGACACGGTGAGAGATAGTCACCCACGACCGCGCCTAATCTTGATTACCCGCAAGTTACCCATACGAAGAGCAACATTTTCAAGCATAAGGGGTGAGATTTCTCAAACAATAATATTAAGCTTATAAATCATAAATTACATTTAACAACTTAAATATCATCACATATCTTAACAATAATCATGTAACATCATAGGATTATCTAACCATAGCATTATTGATGACATGCCGTCATTACATAATTTTTAGGACTTATTGTGACATTTTGATAGAGTTCTCATGCAACTTATACCGTTTCCGGAGTGCAAAAAGCTGAAATATTGAAGTTCTGTCGAAGCAAATCGCGCCACGCCAATTTCAAGCCTTGCCGCGATTTAAGAAGCAAAATTACAACATCTCTGTTTGAAGGGAATCGCGGCACGCCAATTAACAAGGCGCGGCGCGATTTTGATGGGTCAGTGCCCAAAACTTCTATAAATACCGCACTCAAACCGAAGAACAAGGGTTACGATTTTGGAGAGCAAAGTGCGATTTTGAGACATCGGAGACGGCTAGAAGGGCGATTTCTTCAACCTTTTACCAATTCATGTATGTTTTATTTCAATCATTGATTATGCTATTTGTAAACTCGATTATGAGTAGCTAAATCTCTTAGAGATTAGATCCGAGATGAATCTTTGTAACCCTAATTGACACATGTTGCTGTGAAACTATATTTTGTCTATGAATTCAATTCTAGTTTATTCAATTCAATTGTTCTTAATGCTTTTTATATCTTGATCACATATAACCTGATTTTGTGAGAACGAATGACCACCGACCATGGCTTTCGACTTAGACCTAATTGAATTGTTCTAATAAACAGGGTTAGTCTAGGAATAGATAATCGTTTGTTAGTGATAATAGGTTAACGTTTGGTAAAACCTTCAAGAATTATTAGACCACCCAAGGGATTGGGGGCTGTAGTTTGAGAAGAGGGTTCTAATTCAAGGGATTGATTAGAACTATTTTGTTAATCATCGTAAATTAGAAGAAGATTCATAACAAATAGGTGCGGTATACCAATTAGGGGAACTTAGAGGATTCGAAGGATTCGATCTCATCTCTCTCCATATTTTCTTAATCAAATCTATTTTCTTTTATTTGATTTCATAAAATCAAACCAAATCTACTGCCTAGTGGCAAAACAAAATAAACTTTTATACATCCTATTTTTATAACGCGATTGAATTATTGAAGTTAAAAACAGTCCTCGTGGGATCGATATTTTTACTACTTCGATAGTATTTGGTGCACTTGCCAAACGTCTATCAATTATCATAAACATAACATTATCATAAACATAACATTATCATAATCAACTTCATAATCAAATTCATAAACAACTTCATATTCAAATTCATAATCAATTTCATATTCGTTCAGCAACATCACTTGATAAATAGACTTAACACTTGACTCGACAAAGTGCAACTCAACTCGACTATGCAACTCAACTCGACTATGCAACTCTTACTCATCGTAAATCATCTTGATATGCAAATGCATGTGGTACCAATCCAGGGCATCAATCCCTCAACATAATTGAGCGTAAAAAGGCTCCAGGGCATCAAGCCCCCAACATATTTGAGCGTAAAAGGCTCCAGGGCATCAAGCCCCCAACATAATTGAGCAAAAGCTCCATGGCATCAAGCCCCCAACGTATTTGAGCAAAAGCTCCAGGGCATCAAGCCCTTAACTTTGAATGAGTATGCATGGACTCAACATCTTACATCTTAGACATATTGAACTTCTTAAACAACTTATATGTTTCCAAAAATTTGGACAACTTCTTACGACTTCACAACTTAGACCGACACTTACAACTTTATGACATTAATGGTCAACAACAAAGAACAACAACAAGTGCGGCATATAACAACTCTTATATAACACATCTTTAAATCACACAACTTCAAATAGCACATCTTTATATAACTCATCTTTAAATCACACATCTTCAAATAGCACATCATCGTCAAATAATTCATCTTTGCTAATCATTTAAGGTTAAAGTACAATTTTGATGACTATGATTCAGGTTAAGGATAAAATACTAAAATCTTAGAAGGATATATTCATACTCACGTGTAGCTTATAACATGTAAGGTGGACTATAACCTCTAATCTATATTATAGTAATTCACTTTTCCTTCTTCTATAACTAGAGATTTTCAAGGACATCAACGTAACATTGATCTACCTAAGTACAAAGAGAGAAACTTGAACCAAAAGGTTTTAAGGCTAGTGGCTATTTAATGATTCATTCAATTAATATAACTCTTAGTATGAATATAGCTATAACACTAATGTACTTATCTCTCTTTAAATTATTATAAGAAAAGAATGTCATATAAACTGAAATCATAAGACCTACGGCCAGTAGCTAGACATGTTTCGCTAGTTTTATTTCTCAAATGATAGTAATCCAAATAATTTTAATAGCGTTGCATTCAGTTACTTTTAAATTACAATTAATGGCTATCTGTATGTGTTCTCTAGGAACTTGTTGGGACCATCACAAAAAGCCTTCACAATTATCCTTACTTTATATTCAATATCAGTAATATTCCAATTGCTAATCATCATGAATCAAAATCGTAGGGCTGAACTATCATTCATAAGAGATTAATTCGAAATTCACGTATCGATTCCAAAACAACAAGTATGCTGACCAATTTCAATCATATTCAATAAATGAATATACAACCCTTACGATGAATAGAGACTCCCCCTTTACAAACTCATCCTAAATCATGTTAATTGTAATCTAATGATTCACGGACTTATTATTACCGCAAGATAGTCTCACCCTTACCTTTAGATTGTTTTTCCGAAATCAAAAGCGTGTTCTTCGCTCCTAGGGTTCTCTACGAGTTCTTCTCTTTCTCCTCTTTCTCCAAAAATCAAAAGCAGTGTTCTTCGCTCCTAGGGTTCTCTACTGAGTTCTCCTCTTTCTCCTCTTTCTCCAAAAAGCGGTTTAACGTAAAAACTCTTTCTAACCTAAGCTTCCTTATTTATAATATTAATCACTCTTCCTAAATCTATTTAGGCCCAATAACTTATTCTTATTTCTATTCTAACCTCCAATTCTACTTACACTAATAATTCTCATATTCTAATAAATAATAGAATAAAGTCAATTAATAAAATACCAACACCTCACATATTTAAAATAAATCACATAAATAGACTCTAACTTAATAAAAATAAATAAATATCAAAGTGGGCGTTACAGTTTCTATTTATATAAAAGGGGTAATAAATTGATTTTCTACATTCGGGACGAGTTTGGGTATGGGGTGGATACCTATATCTCTCGTTACCCGTCCCGTACCCGCGTTTTGGGGTGGGTTTGGGAATGGAAAAATTTTCCCATAGAAAATGGTGGGAATAAAGTTTCCATGAAGATGTGAATAAATTCATGTGTAAATTTATTATAATCCTTGTTTTTATGGTTCCTTAGAATGTTATAATGTTAACTAAACATTTCTTTTCTAAATACCTTGACATAAAATTCTCATCTATATATTTCAAAAAATGTTATTCTTAAAAATAAATTTGATAAACTTGAAACAAACACACCCTAAAAGTTTATAGTAAAGACAAAACTTTTTCTCAAAAAAGTGTTTATATTTAAGGACGGGTACAACCTTAGCTCCTTATTTTCTACTACAATTTTTTTGTTCAAATATATCCCACCACTTTATTGTCCTTCTCACTAATAACTAAATAGTAGTACTTCGTTATTGCATAAAACTAGTTGTGCCAGCTAGCAAGCGGATCCTCTCCCTCAGACATCTCTACAGCAGCCTCTCAATCTAATAAACCAACCATTAGATACATCCAATAGATGATATGGAAAGGCAATAAAATGTTGAAAAAATAATCTGCAAATATCTCCAAATTCAATTCGTGCACATAAATATTGTCCGCATTTATTACATGATCCTCAATATGAGCAATCAACGCCTAATTTCATATTGGGTTTTTTTCCGGGTTATTTATGCTCACATCCCTACCCATTCTGTTGGATTGCTATCATCACATTGAGAAACTTTTGTTTGAGTTCATTTTGTTTGAATTTAAGTTCATTGCAGATCATTTTGTTTGAGTTCATTGCGAAACTTTTGTAATTTTTTTTTTTTTAGATTTATTACATTTGATTTGGATAGCTTTCTCTTATTTTTAATTTAAGTTTTCATGAAAATCTGATACACATGCTATTAGAGAGTGAAAGAGAAAGAATTTAGTTGTAACAAAATACTCTATTCCTTTTTAATTGTCACATTTTGACTTTTTACATAAATCAAGACAACAAATACTTTTACTACTTTTGATACAACAATTTATCTTTTTCCTATAATAACCTTAATCATTTAATACTTCATTTCATATATTTCTCTCTCTACAATAAATATCTAAGGGTAATATAGGTAAAGCCGCATTTAATGATACATTGGACTTTGAAAACGACAATTAATTAGAAACAAAATTTTTATGTAAAAGGGACAGTTATAAAGGAACCGAGGGAGTATTGTTTTAGAGGGTTGTGCAATTAGGTGCTGATTGCTCATTTTGCGAATCATGTAATCAATGCAAGCAATATTTACGTGCATTGAATTTGGAGATATTTGCATATTGTTTTTTCAACATTTTATTGTCTTTCCATATCATCCATTAGATGTATCTAATGGTTAGTTTATTAGATGGAGAGGCTAATACGAGACAAATAATAATTAAAGGGGTAATGTTAACCAAGACCTTAAAAGACTATTTTAAATATGCACATCATTACATTTTTTTTGAAGAGGCTAAAATGAAATATATTACCACATCAAAAAGGCCTTCCTAGCATAAGGTGTGCTAAGGAAGTAACACCAAAGTACAAACCGAGTCCGAGCAATATTTACGGGGCAACCGCCAAACGCGAAACAAAACAAGAAAGAAATAAAACAGTTAACCAATTCCTAAGATAGTAAACGGACTTAGCCACCAGCCATGAAAGTTAGAGGGGAGAGTAGCATATTTCCCCTTCAAACACATGAAAGTTAAGGACTTTATCTTGTCTACCACTTGCAATATAGAGCAATTTTTACCGGTGAATATTCTCGTTATTTCTTTCTTTTCGCATTTCCCACACTTTGTTGCAAACCAAATAACCCGGAGGATCAAACGCCTTGTCCAACGAACCTTGTCCAACGTAAAATCATCCACCCGTAACAGACGACCACAGTCATACACACATAACTTAAAAAAATCAAGATTCCACGCATGTAGCGGAACCCCATAGATCCTCACGCATGCACCTCTCTCACGTACAACCATTTCCTTTTTCCACCGTACCGGATTAGCAAAGAAATTGTTGAAAAATTCAGCCGCTTCCGTGAGAACACTATTGACATCCCCACCATCTTCCATTCGCAAAAGAACCTTATCCGCCCCCAAAGGGAGGATATCCAATTTATCAAAACCAGCGTCATAGATCCGACGTTGCAACACAAGTATAGCCTCACCGTTAAGAACAAGAACCACCAAACAACTACGAGTCCATAGAACATCTTGTTCCGTTGATTTATATTTAGGAACTAAACATTTCCCCCATTCACAACCTCGGTCACCTTAACACCGTCAACTCTTCGATCCCTCTTCTCACCACCTTCTTCTCCTTCACGCACCACATTACCATACCCGACGTTCTTTCTTTTTTCTCTCTCAACCATACTTCTCCCACCAACCTTGTTTTTTTCTTCCTCGACACCGGTCTTTCCCGCAACCTTTCCTTTTACTCCCTCAATATATTTTTTATCTCCATTTACATTTTTTTCTCCCTCTCCCCGCTCTCTACCATCTACATTTTGTTACCAAACCTATCAAAATTAGCCACCTTAGCCACCACCCTCCAAATCACCAAACCACACGTTATTCACCGCCTTTAACGGTTTATCGACATCTTTTACATTACCGTAACGAAAAAAACCAAAGGCACCACCATTAACATTCCGTTTCTGTGCCAAGTACACGTCTTCCATAACCCCACACACCTCAAAACCTTGTCTCAAAGAAATATATGAAATATCATGCGGAATGTTTGTAAAATAAAATGAAACAAAATTCAAGTTCACCGTGTCCGTAGGATTACAATTAGAAACCTCCTTCTTCCTTGATAGAGAACGACGAGCTAATTGATTATGATGTACACGTCCCTCAGCTGGACGTACATACGCAACATTCCGGCGATGAATTGAGGGCGATCGTGACCGCAATACATGAGCAACATCATAGCTTAATTTGTCGCACTTCCTAACCCTATCCGGCCGAGCATAGTGAACGGTTACCCTACCATCATGCGTGAGTTCTGACTGCCATAACATAAGTCTTCATATGTATCAAAACCAACATCGAATCATACCGAACCCTAACCCTAGATCGTCCCCGACGACCATCCCTTGAACCTCCATGTCACCGATCCTCCCGATGCCCGTCCCATTGTCTCGTCAACCTCGTGTTATACCCTAATTTTGGACCTAAAAATACTAATCAATCTTTCTTTTCTTGCATTTCCAGGTTATTTGAACTATCTCTCGATCAATTGCATCTTTCTCTCGCACTTCATTTCAATTCCATTTGCAAAATTTACATGTAAGGGCATTATAGTCATTTCCTATGTCAAATTTCTCTCAAATCTTTCAAAATTTTGTTTTGAGTCCTTTCAAATAGGTTGAATAAGTCTTTGTTTCATTCTATGTCAAAATCCATTCCAAAATCTCGCATTTGAAGTCATTTTAGGACAGCTTTTGCCCCTAGGGGCATTTTAGCCTTTTCAAGTGCCAAGTCACCGTTTAAACCCTAAAAATTGTCTCTGAGTCCTTTAATTTTGCTTGTATGAGTCTTTGATTCATTTTCTTGTTAAAAATTCATTTTAAATTTGCATACGAGTCATTTTTAGCCCTAGGGGCATTTTGGTCATTTCACACGAAATTTCGGCAGAGAGGTACTTTAAAGTACCTCATTTAGGCCATTGGTTCGTTTTAGTCCGTTTTGTCAAATTTTAGACGTTTCACTTTACGTTTAGTCAAATTACTTTTTTATTTCCAATTTTATTTTAGTTTTTTTTTCCTAAGTCCTAAAGTCCCTAAAATTGCACTTTGGTCCTTCATGTCATTTTCTCTTATTTTTTTTTAAGACTTCTTTTTATCTTAGGTCAAATTTCCTTTAAGTCCTCTTGGTCAAAATTGCATTTTAGTCCCAAAGTTCCAAATATTGCAATATGGTCCTTTTTGTGTCCGTGTCATTTCTTTTTAAGTTTTTAGTTTTTGCGGAGTCACTCCTTTATTTCTCAAAATTGCAAACAGGTCCCCAAGTCCAAAAAAATAGCCCAAGGCCGAATTATTCCAAGTCCAGGTGGCGCTTTCACATTGGTCCAATTATCACACTTGTCACCTATATAAAGGCCACATCACCAAATCACAGAGAAATCATCAATCATTACGTGACAAATCATCATAAACACACTTCATCATTCTCTCTCCAATTTCAAAGATCAAAGCGTAACCGTTTCCGAAACCATCAAGAACACCATAGAACCCTAGAAAATTTCCGAACTCAATTCATCAATTCATCATAGATTCGAACCAATTCCATCACAAATCAATCTAATTCTACAATCAAAGCGAAGCATCGATGCAAATTCATAGAAGGTTCTCGCAGAATTGTCATCATCGAACCTTCACCTTCGCAATTCAAGCAAGAACTCATCGGAGACGAATTCGTTGCGATCACGAAGGGTTTTGTGAAAGAGAAGAAGAAGATTCACCGATTTATTTTCGGTTGCAAAGGTTTCGAAAGCTTACCAGGGACAATCAAGAACGAACGCAGGATCTTTTTGTTCGAATCTCCAAACAAATCCAGGTAAATACACAAAAACCCTCTCGTTTGCATTCATGTTCGTCATCGAAGGCTTAAAATGGAAAATAAACGGTGAATTGATATAAAGATTCGAAAGGATTTGAAAAAGATTGAAAACCGAACCCTAAAAAGCAAAATCATGAAGATCCACCGTTTATTTTTCAAATCAAAGCTTGAATCCATCATTAGCATGAAAAATAGGTCAAGATAGGGTTTGATTCTAAGAAGATCGAGAACTTTTTCAAAACCCTAAGAACGTAAGCTTCGTGCTTAGATCTCGCTCGAATCTAAGACTCTATTCCAAAACCAAGCAGTAATCATGAAGAGGACTTCTAGACGAACACAACGACGTATTTAGTTTTCAAAAAGAGGTTCGAGTACGGCGGCGCCGCCGGCGGCCACCGTACCTCCGTCGTAGTGTTCGTCGGAGAAGACGACGGAACTCTAGAGAGAAGTGAGAGCTTCTCACTCTAGTTTTGAGAGAAGAGAGAGAAGGAGAGGTGAGAAGTGACCTTGGACCGGTCTTCGGCTTTTTAGGAGCGTGAACTGCACCGGTTCACTCGAACCGCCTCCGGTTCACTCCCGAACCATGTGCTAGCCACCGTTGGATTTAGGGTTGATCCGTCCGGATCAATCCAACGGTCCCCGAACTCCCCGAGGATCCAGGATCCATTCACCCCTTGGGCTTGGGTTTGGGCTTAATTTCCTGCGTGCTTTCGGTGTTTTTTTGCTATGTGCACCACCGAATCTTGCCGCTTACACCACCGCCTTGCCTAAAATCCTTTAAAAAATTCCTAAACCATTTTTTCATGTGTTCTTGATATTTTCTTTAACATTTTTGTGGTATTTTTTGTGCTAAAGTCTGTGGAAAATCTTTGAAGCATTTTTTCTCTTATTTTTTTTGTTAGAATTAATATTTTCTCACACTTTTTAGTCCAAAAAACCCTTTAAAAAATTCCTAAAAATTCATGTAGACTTCTTGATATTTTTGTAGTATTTTGTGATAACTTTCACATGTTAAAATTGGTTAAAAAAAATTAGGTGTCAATTTTCTTGATATTTTTGTCATATTTTGTGCTAAAAATAAGTGGATTTTTGCTTGATTTTGATCCAAATGGCTTGATGAATGTTGGTGTTTTAGTTACTTGAATCCCTAGGAGTCTAGCTACTGTTTGTGTTTAGTTTTGTTGCACAATTGTGAAGTTTGGTAGGTTACTTAGAGTACAAGTTACTTGTATAGTTAAATAATGAAAATATGCTTAAGATTGGTTCTAAAAATGTCAAGCAAATCATATAGCCTTAATTCCCATTCCAAACTTGTTTCTAAACCTTTAAAATGTAATTGGAATGTGAGAATTATAGGTCACTTGGTTCTTGCATCTTATGAACAAATTTTAGCCATGCTTGCACTTATTTTCTATCTTTTATCTTCTAGTATTTCTCTTACTTCATTTCTTTGATATTGCCTTATACCACTAACCTTCTCATTTCATATTTCATATTCATCATAAGCATCACCATTTCATCCCATTTTCATCTCTATTCTTCTTGCAACTTAATTTGTACCAAAGTTAGAATGTAAACACTTAGGAAATTTTGTAATATTCTTTCATGCTTTATTTTTCTTGGCAAAGAGGCCATAGAATGTATCTAGGGTATGATGTAAAGGACAATGGACTCTAAAGATGTACACCGACACAAGCACCGACACATGCACACACATCACTAAGTAGCTAGAATATGCATGTTTAGATGTATGTTTAGGATTGTATGTTTAGATGAATGCCTAGGACTTCTACTTAGAAAAAACCAATTTTCCAAACAAATGTGAACAACTTCACACAAATCTTTTTTCAAATAAACTTTGGGATCCAATATCCCATTGAATTTTCCTTTTGTTTTCCTTAATCAAAAATTCAATGAAAATAATCAAACTTTGACCATATTTTGCAATTCATTAATTCCACCTCACTATTTCCTAATCTCATGCCCTTGAGGCCTCTTTCTATTCTTCAAAATCCATTTTCAAACTTAAAATCAACCAACAAAAACAAAAACATTTTTTGAGAGAGAACTACGGTGGATTTGATCCCTTAATCGGGTACGTAGGCAAGGAACAAAATTCCTTCAATTCAACTAAAATAAAAATTCAAAAACATTCTTCTCCCCCCAATTCTTCACTTAGTAACTTTTAGGTGTAAATATCATTTTCAAAATAGCATTTAAAAATAAAGCGCGCGCGTAGAAATTAAAGACGGTTCCTATAGGTTACTATAGTCGTTATGGGTGCCTAACACCTTCCCGTAGCGAAAACAACTCCCGGACCTCGATTCTCAAGGGTTTTGCTTACTTTTTCCCTTCCCAAGAAAAATGAGATATCACCGGTTTAAAAGGTTCAAACGTAATCAATGTTTGACACCCGAAAACCAAGATAAAACAAATTGGCGACTTCACCGGGGAGATTCGAGAGTTACGCCTAGTCTTTATTTCCACGCTTGCGCTTGTATTTTTACTTGCTTCTTTTACTTGCTTTCCTATGTGAATAAATGTTTAATTTCTTGCAAACGTGTGGGGTGAGAATATCAAAAGTCCCGCACCCGGGCTGAGTGAACTTAGGATTTAGGAGGGATATAATCGACAATTCATTCCGGGGTTGCCTCGTGTTTTGGATTATGCGATCAATCCCACATAGCCGAGGCATTTTGGGGGTGATGTTGTCGGCGCGGGTTGTCGCGTTTAGGCACTTTGCTTCTAATTGTTCTATGACGCTATGAACCGTAGATAACCAAACCCATCCATGGCCATTTTCTAGGACGTAGTGCGGAGGCTAAACCGAGTGTCGTCTCGAGTTTTAGTCGTCACGCGATACTACACTCAAGTTAGACCTTCCACGTATAATCATGGCGCGAGTGTTGTCTCGTGGCACCATGAGATACGTCGGAGAGGTTGCAACTTGGGAACCTTTTTAGAACCCGGTTACTATTATCCTAAAACCCTAGTTTCACCGGACGCCGTGTCCACCCATGACTCCTCGACTTTGAACTTCAAACCCACCATGTTTTCTCCGAACTTGAACATAATCATGCACCCATGCATACATGCATACATGCATAAACTTTTTGTCATGCATTGTTATCGAAGGGCTTAGACAAGTTGAATTTGTAAACATTGTAGGATGAAGATGACTAAGTCCTACAAGTTCAAGGAAGTGGATTTGGCTAGTTTGAGGGACTTGGCACTCAAGATTGAGGATCCGACCGGTTTCCGACACCGTTACGGGGCTTTACTTCCTACTAGTGTGGATGAGAAGCTTGTGCACACTCTAGTGCAATTCTATGATCCGGGGTGTCGGTGCTTCACTTTTCCGTACTTTCGGTTGGTGCCTACTCTAGAGGCTTATTCTTCCTTGACAGATTTGTCTATTGCTAAGGGGATACCTTTCTCAGGACCTGAAAATCCTCTTCCTCCATTGGTTATTGCTAAGGATCTCTATCTCAAGACCACCGATGTCTCCAAGAATCTTGTCACTAAGGCACGCATCCGAGGTTTCACTTCGAGTATCTTCTTGGGAAAGCCAACCTCAATACCACTCGTCGGGATACTCTTGAGGCTATTCTTGCACTTCTCATCTATGGGCTTATCCTCTTTCCGAATCTTGATGGTTTCGTGGACATGAATGCTATTATGATCTTCCACTCCAAGAATCCGGTTCCTACTTTGCTAGCCGACACATACCATGCTATTCACGATCGTTCCAACAAAGGTCGTGGATACATCCTTTGTTGTGTGCCTCTCCTCTATAGGTGGTTTATTTCGCACCTTCCGTTAGCCTTTTCCACGACAATCCGAGGAATTGGTCTATTTCACAGAGGATTATGGCTCTTACTCCTAATGAAGTGGTTTGGCTTACTCCGGCTTCTAGGGTTAAGGAAATTATCTTTGATGGTGGAAAGTTTCTTAATGTACCTCTTCTTGGTACCCGGGGTGGAATCAACTATAACCCGGAGCTTGCTTTGCGACAGTTTGGTTTCCCGATGAGAGATAAGCCCATCAATCTTGCTACGGCTCCTTACTTCTTTCACTACTCCAATGCTCCCACCGGAATTAGAGAAGATTTCATGCATGCTTGGACTAAGCTTCGGAAGAAAGAGGTGAAGCATATGGGTGTAAGGTCCGGTATTGCTCATGAGGCCTATACACGATGGGTGATAAGCCGAGCCGAGGAGATTGGTATGCCTTACCCTTCTATGAGATATGTGTCCGCAACTGTTCCTACCATGCCTTTGCCTCTACTCCCACCTACCTGGGAGATGTATCGGGAGCATCTAGCTATGGAGAGTCGGGAGAAGCATCGGTGGAGATCTAGATACTATGAGGCCGAGAACTTGATCATGACTTTGGATGGAAAGGGTGAGCAGCAGACTCATGAGGTCTTGACACCGAAGAAAAAGTTAGCTAAAGCTAAGAGAGAGATTGAAGAGAAAGATATACCGCTTATGAGGGACTCCAAGAGAGCTAGGGGGGCCCGTGACTTCTATGCACGATACCGCGACTATGAGTCCGACTGCGAGGACGATGCTTCCACTTCCTATGCTTCGAGGACTTCCATTTCCTGTTTGTTATTTCCTTTTGTTTATGTTGAAATGGTCTTGTAAAACCATATGTTGGTTGTTTGTTTCCCGTTTATGTCAATTGTTGTTTAGTAATGTTTACAAGTTTATAATTTGTCTAGAACTCTTCGATAACACAAAAAGAGTCTTTTTTGCATGCATTTACACATTTCATGCATCATATGCATTCATTGACCACAAAGAACTTCTCTCGTGCTCATTGCCTCCCGGTTTTGTCCGCCGCAGCCCGAAAAGTGGCTCGTGTTCGCAAAGTCTACCAACCAGATAGAATTCATCGGACAAGATTTCACAAGAGAAGGATAATGGCTAACTTTGAAGAAGAAAATGCTCGCTCCGGGCCGAATTGGCTGCTATGAAAGAAGATCCGGCTAAGGCTCATGACGCTATGTCCACCATGATGGCTGCACAGAACAACCGGCCACTTCTATTCCGAGCATCGCCGAGGTGATTCCCCCTATCCCACCGTCTACCGTGGCTACCGATGCTCGTTTTGTTATGCCCAACGGCCGTCCTTACGGACTCCCACCTTTCTACTCTCCTAATACCGCCGCCGGTGTCTCCGGGTTTGCCGGTCAAGGACGCATTCCCGTGTCTACCGCTATGCCTCAAGTAACCACCGTTGTTACCGACCCTATTGTACACACTCGTGCAACAGGTGATTGATGTTGATACTCCGCGTGGACAAGATCCCGCAATGGAAGCTATGAAGAGACAGTTAAGGGAGTTGGCCGGGGAACTCCGTGAGGTCAAGGCTAGCCGAGGAAACAATGGTGCTCCCGCTAAAGCTCGTGATCCGTGCTTGGTGTCCCGATTTGAGGTTCCTAAGAAATTCAAAGAGCCGTAATTTGACAAGTACAATGGGACTTCTTGCCCACACAACCATGTTATCCGGTATGTCCGAAAGATGGCTAACTATGCCGACAATGATGCACCGATGATCCACTGCTTCCCGAGTAGCTTGACGGATGATGCAATGGATTGGTACACTAGTCCGAGCAAAGACAACATTCATACTTTTGAGGAACTCGCCGTCGCTTTCGAAGGTCAATATGAATTCAATACCCGTCTAAGGCCAAACAGGGACTCTCTTAAAGCCCTATCTCGTAAATCGGAGATGAAACCTTCCGAGAATATGCTCGTAGGTGGAGAGGGGCAGCTGCTCGTGTTTCTCCTCGACTTGATGAGGAAGAATTAACGCGTACATTCCCGAAGACTCTAAAGAAGGAATATAAGGAGAGAATGATAGTCTCGCTCCGAACAACTTCTCTCGATATGGTTACAATGGGAACCCGTCTAGAAGAGGCCGTCCGAGATGGTATTATTGTCCTTGAGAAGGGTGAATCTTCAAACAAGGCACCAAAGAAGTACGGTAACGGTCATCACAAAAGGAAAGAATCTCGACGTAGGGATGGTGTCCGGTAACCCGTCCGCAACAGCCCATGCAACTACCTCTCGCCTTATCACTACATGCAATACTCTCGGCATCCTTTCTTCCCACCATTCTACCAAAGAATACCCTCTCGCCACCGGTCAACCACCAATGCCCGTCAATGCTATTCCTCGGCAAGTACAACAATGTTCTCCTCGCTCAACAAAGAACGGCAAGAACAACAGGGTCCCCGGCCCAAACCTTCTTTTCCAACAATACCAATGCTTTATGGTGAGCTGCTCCCAACTCTACTTGCTAAGGGGCACCGTGTCACTGCACTGTGCAAGCCTCCGCCTAACCCATTGCCTCCTGTGGTTCCGTCAGGACCTAACATGTGAATTTCATCGTGGTGCTCAAGGCCATGATATTGAAAATTGCTTTGCTGCGAAGTATATTGTGAAAGATCCGATAGAAAAGGGACGGTTGACTTTTGAGAATAGTGTTCCTCACGTCCTTGACAACCCGCTTCCAAACCATGCCGCTATCAATATGATTGAGGCCTTTGAAAGGGTTCCCGTCCATCAAGAGGATCCCAGCCGGATGTCCGCAATGTCGTTACTCCCTTGGTACCATTACATGTCAAACTTTGCCAGCTTCTCTCGTTCAATCATGATCATGATTCTTGTTCGGAATGTCTGCAGAATCCTATGGGCTGTTGTGTTGTGCAAAATGATATCCAGAGCCCGATGGATGACAAGTATTTGATTGCCAGCGATGTATGTGTGATTGTACCGGTGTTCCATGATTCTCCCGTTGAAAGTGCAAAGAATGTCGAGCCTCCGGTGATCGTGCTACTCGGTCCCGTACCTTATACCTCTACCAAAGCAATTCCCTACAAATACAATGCAACCATGATTGAAAATGGGGTGGAAGTACCACTCGTATCCCCGGCTACGCGTTGATAACGTTGCTAGTGAAATCACAACTCGAGAAGCGGAAAGGTCCGTCCACCCTTGTTTCAAAGACAGTGGTCACACCCATTGCTACGGTAACTCCACCCGCTTGCTCCTCCCGTTGACAAGAACACCGGCCCGGCGGGCCAATCTATTGAAGAGTCCAATCCGGACGAAATCCCGAGGCTTATCAAGAAAAGTGACTATAAGATTGTTGACCAGTGCTACAAACCCCATCAAAGATATCCATCTTGTCTCGCTCATGAGCTCGAAGCTCACAGGAAGGTGTTAATGAAGATACCGGAGCAAGCGTATGTCGACCACGAAGTCTCGTGGATCAATTTGATGGGATAGTGAGCAATATTACCGCCCGCAACAACTTGGGGTTTGGTGATGATGAGCTCCCCGAAGCTGTGGAAACGCCACAACTTGGCTCTACATATCTCGGTGCACCGTGGGTCCGACCCGATATCCAACGTGTTGGTAGACACCGGATCATCTCTCGAACGTAATGCCCGAATCAACGCTAAGGCAATTGAGCCATCATGGAATTTCTCCGAGGGGTAGCGGCTATCCGGTTAAAGCTTTTGATGGATCCCGCAAAGATGTCCTCGGGGAAGTGGACTTGCCAATTACCATTGGTCCCGAGACATTTCAAATAACTTTCCAAGTCATGGATATCAACGCCTCTTACAAATGTCTCCTCGGAAGACCATGGATCCATGACGCAGAGCAGTCACATCCACTTTGCATCGAAGCTCAAGTTCATGAGGAACGGTAAGGTTGTCACCGTATATGGTGAGGAGGCATTTCGGTTAGCCAAATATCATCGTTCTCTTGTGTTGAAGCAGGTCCGCATGAAGGAACGTCGTTTCAAGGATTGACTCGTTGAGGGTGCAGAGCCCCGG
Organism: Medicago sativa; assembly: GCF_051527215.1. NCBI lineage: Eukaryota > Viridiplantae > Streptophyta > Magnoliopsida > Fabales > Fabaceae > Medicago > Medicago sativa. Next base: position 8,275,071 of record NC_140756.1, read on the forward strand.
AGGGCCGGGTGCTAGCATGGCCTCATTGAAAGACGCCCGTAAGGCTGTTCAAGCAGTGGCAAGCCGCCGGCCGGGGCAAAGTGATTCGCATTCGGAAAACAAGCGAAAAGAGGGCCTTGGATTCTCCCCGACATCTCGCCGTTTCAAAGGGAACCTTCTACGGCCGGGTTCATCAATGCTATTACCGAAGATGCCGCCGGAGGTGGTTACGTGCCTACCTTTGTTATACCAGGAGGCACCGTGAGAAATTGGGAAGCCATTGATGTTCCCTTAGTCATGCATGCTTCCATGTAATGTGTTTTGTTGCTCATGTTTTTTGTTTTCAAAATAACAATCCTTTCGCTACGCCCAAGGCGAAAGTGATATCTTTGTAAGGGCGTGTTTGTTTCGGCATTGCCGTTAATCAATAAAAAGTTGTCGTTTTTCTCACGACTCTTTGTTTTTTACTTTTTAGTGCCTTTTTCTTGGAAATAATGGTAATGCCGTAAAAACCAAAACATCCGTATTTTTCTTATTAATTTCAAAAATCTGCATGAAAAACTTTTTCTAAAAATCATCCCAATCATATTATGCGAGATTGAACCATAATAAACCCGTTGAACACGGTGACCCTATGGTTCCTCCAAATTTTGAATTCCCCGTATATGAAGTGAAGATGAGGATGATGATTATGAAGAGGTACCGTATGAGATCACTCGACCGCTTGAGCAAGAAAGAAGAGCCATTCACCTCACCAGAAGAGATTGAGCTTATCAACCCGGGCACCGAAGAGAACAAGCGAGAGATCAAGATTGGTGCTGCACTCGAGCCGTAGGTGAAAAAGAAGATCATCCAGCCTTCTCCATGATTATCCAGATGTCTTTGCATGGTCCTATGAAGATATGCCGGGCTTGGATCCCAAGATTGTGGAACATCGGATACCGACAAGGCCCGAATGTCCTCCGTCAAACGTAAATTGAGAAGATCTCGTCCGGTACATGGCTCTTAAGATCAAGGCCGAGGTACAAAAGCAAATTGATGCGGGTTTCCTCATGAGTCGAGTATCCCGAGTGGATTGCCAACATCGTACCAAGACCAAAGAAAGATGGGAAAGTTCGAATGTGTGTTGATTACAGAGATCCGAATAAAGCCATCCGAAAGATAACTTCCCATTGCCTCATATTGATGTGCTTGTTGACGCATCGCTCAATCCAAAGTGTTCTCCATCATGGATGGTTTCTCTCGGTTATAATCGGATACGAATGTCTCCCGAGGATAGAGAAAAGACGTCCTTCATCACTCCGTGGGGAACGTTACGTTACAAAGTAATGCCGTTTGGCTTGATAAATGCCGGTGCTACCTATCAAAGAGGTATGACGACTCGTTTCATGATATGATTCACAAAGAGATTGAAGTGTATGTTGATGATATGATTGTGAAGTCAAGTGATGAAGAGCAGCATGTTGTGTATTTAAAAAAGATGTTTGAAAGATTGAGAAAGTACAAGCCGCGGTTGAATCCTAACAAGTGCACATTTGGTGTACGATCTCGGAAAGTTGCTTGGCTTCATTGTCGGCCAAAGAGGCATTGAAGTCGACCCCGACAAAGTCCGAGCCATCGAGAGATGCCGGCCCCTCAACCGAGAAGCAAGTCGAGGTTTCCTCGGACGTTTGAATTACATTTCAAGATTCATATCTCACATGACCACTACTTGTGGACCAATTTTCAAATTGCTCAAAAAAATCAGCCTGTTGTATGGAATGATGAATGTCGGGAAGCTTTTGATAGCATTAAAGAATACTGTTGGAACCACCTATCCTTGTCCCGCCAATGGAGGGGAGGCCTTTGATTATGTATCCGTCGGTGTTAGACGATTCGATGGCCGTGTTCTCGGTCGACAAGATGAGACCGGCAAGAAAGAGCATGCTATCTACTATCCGAGCAAGAAGTTCACCGACCGTGAGACTCGGTATACAATGCTTGAAAAGACTTGTTGTGCTTTAGCTTGGGCCGCCAAACGCCCGCGTCATTATATGGTGAATCATACAACTTGGTTGATATCCCGAATGGATCCAATCAAGTACATCTTTGAAAAGCCTCGTCGTTATCGGAAAGATTGCACGTTGGCAAATGCCGTTGTCCGAACATGACATTGTGTACAAAGCTCGAAAGCAATCAAAGGAAGTATCCTTGCCGAGCATCTTGCTTGTCAACCTCTTGATGATTACCACCAATTAAATTTGATTTCCCCGATGAAGAGATTATGTATCCGAAAGCAAAAGACCGTGAAGAGCCGCCGATCAATGAAGGGCCGGATCCCAATAGCAAATGGGGATTGGTGTTTGATGGTGCCGTTAATGCCTACGGTAAAGGAATCGGAGCCATCATTGTAACTCCGCAGGGGCATCACATTCCTTTCATCGCTCGAATAACTTTTGAATGCACAAACAACATAGCTGAATATGAAGCATGCATCTTGGGCATTGAAGAAGCCCTTGACCCGAGAATCAAACATCTTGACATCTATGGAGATTCCGCACTTGTCATCAATCAAATAAAGGGTGAATGGGAGACTCATCATGAGAAGCCGATCCCTTACCGTGACTATGCAAGACGTCTATTGACATACTTTACCAAGGTTGAGCTGCACCATATCCCTCGGGATGAAAATCAAATGGCCGACGCTCTTGCTACTCGTCCTCCATGTTTCGTGTCAATCACCGGAATGATGTGCCCGTAATCAAAGTGCAGCGTCTTGACAGCCCGCTCATGTGTTTACCATTGAAAAAATGCCAGATCAAGCCGACAAAGATGTGAATGACAAAAAGCCTTGGTATTACAACATCAAGCAATTCTTGCGGAATCGTGAATATCCACCGGTGCTTCCAACGGGGATAAAAAGACTTTGAGACGATGGGCTAGCAAATTCCTTCGGACGGAGAAATCCTATACAAGAGGAACTATGACATGGTCTTGTTAAGATGTGTTGACAAACAAGAAGCCGAGAAATTGATGCATGATGTACATGATGGTACCTTTAGGACCCATGCTTCGGGTCATACCATGTCAAGGAAATTGTTAAGAGCCGGCTATTACCGGATAACCATGGAGCGTGATTGCCACAAACATGCTAAAAGATGCCACAAATGTCAAATTTATGCCGACAAGATTCATGTGCCTCCACATGCCCTCAATGTTATATCTTCCCCATGGCCTTTCTCTATGTGGGGCATTGACATGATCGGAAGAATTGAACCAAAAGCGTCCAATGGACACCGTTTCATTCTAGTGGCAATTGACTACTTCACCAAATGGGTTGAAGCTGCTTCCTATGCAAATGTGACCAAGCAAGTGGTCGTCAAGTTTATCAAGAATAACATCATCCGTCGATATGGTGTTCCCAACAAGATCATCACCGACAATGGTTCCAATGCGAACAATAGCATGATGCAAGCTTTATGTGAAGAATTCAAAATTGAACATCACAACTCTTCTCCTTACGGACCTCGGATGAATGGTGCAATTGAGGCTGCTAACAAGAACATCAAGAAGATTGTTCGAAGATGGTCACTACTTACAAAGACCGGCATGAAATGCTACCTTTTGCCTTGCATGGTTACCGTACTACGGTGCGCAGCTCAACCGGGCAACCCCTTTCTCTCTTGTGTATGGTATGGAAGCAGTTCTCCCTTCCGGAAGTGGAGATTCCATCTCTTCGAGTAATCATGGAAGCAAAGTTAACCGAGGCCGAATGGTGTCGAGTCGGTACGATCAATTGAATCCGATTGAAGAGAAACGTATGGATGCTATGACTCATGGACGGTTGTATCAAGTTCGAATGAAGAATGCTTTTGACAAGAAAGTCCGACCTCGAGAATTCAAGGAAGGCGAACTTGTATTGAAAAGAAGGATAAGTCGAACCCGACCCAAGGGGCAAGTGGACACCTAACTATGAAGGTCCTTATGTTGTCAAGAAGGCTTTCTGCGGTGGTGCTTTGATTCTTACACACATGGATGGTGTTGAACTCCCAAATCCCGTTAATGCCGATATAGTCAAGAAATACTTTGTCTAAAAAGAAAAGAACGGCGTGGTAGGTCGAAAACCCGAAAGGGCGGCCTAGGCAAAAATGCGCTTCCCGGTGGATCGAAAACCCGAAAGGGCGATCCAGCAAAAGTTAGGGACAAAAAATGAATATGAAAAAGCTCGCCGAGATTGTACGCAACTCAGCAAGAATGAGCGCCTCGATGAGCCGAAAACCCGAAGGGCGGTTCATGCAAAAATGAGGTTGATAATAAAAGACAAGTAACTATATCTCGGCAAATCACCATCACCCTTGGGGCATCCGCAATCGTCAATGATCTTCTTCATCGAGGCTTCGTACTTGTGAATTCAAAATTTCTATGAAATGTAGCGGTCATCGTGTTCAATGTATCACCAACCAATAAAATTACCATTTTCCAAGCTTTGTAAATCCGTGAGGCCATGCCTTTGGCCGACTTTCACTCTTCTACATCAATTTGAGCCTTTCTATTGTTTGAAACTCTATTTTTCTTCCCACTTTCAATGCTATATACAAAACATTTTCTTTCTATTTTGATAATGTTAATGTCCGAAACAAACATCTTTTGAAAATTGAAAAATCTTTTCTCGTCTATTTTGAAAACAAACCCGAGCAACAGTGGTACATTTCAATGAAACATGCATGAATGAATGAGTATCAATGTCTATTTCAATACATGTTACAAGTGTGTTACTCCCCAGATGATCTGTGGTCGGTGGCAAGAATGAAAAAACAGAATGAAAATGAAAAATAAAAAAAAATGAAAATAAAAAGCTCGCTAAGTTGAAAACCCGAAAGGGCGGCTTAGGCAAAAATGAGCACCCCGCCGATTGACAACCTATGAAGGCAATTCAGGCAAAAATGGGGCAATGAAAAGAATCTTATCCCCCGGTGAATCGAAAACCCGAAAGGGCGGTTCGTGCAAAAATGGGGTTTGAAAATGAAAAATGAAAGAATGAAATATTGAAAAAGCATTGACCACGGATGCGAACATCCAATGTTTATCCAGATCGACACGCCTAGCAACGGCGACTTCGTATCCACGGACTTTCCGAAGGTCCCTCTTCTACAAGTTTTATTGCCCTCGGCCATGGTTTCGATACGTCTCCCAACGACGGTATCTCCAAAGAGGTTTTTTCCCCGTGAATATGTTGCGCACGAGCCACTACGTGCCCAATCTTCCAATGTCTTGTCCGCCTTTGTGAAATTTCTCTCGCCAAGTTGCCAACCAATCATGCATTTCAAGCATACATACATGCATAATCATGCATTTTATGTGCTCATGCATCCAATGATCTTGCTATATCATACATACATGTTGCATATCCAACTTTCAACTGCCAAATTCAATCAAAGTTTCAACTCGTCAAACTCAATTCCGACCGTCAATTCCAATTTTAAATTCAACTTGTCAAATCCAATTCAATTTCAATTGTCAAAATTCGATGCAATTTCAACCTTCCAATCTCAATTCCAAACCACGTCAAATGTCGAATTCGAAGCAATCTCAACTCCAATAACAATTCCAATATTGACATCCAATGACAATGTCAATGTCAATCTCCAATTCCAATGTTGACATCCAATGACAATGTCAATGTCAATCTCCAACTCCAATTCCAATGCCAATTTCCAATTCCAATGTCAATTTCCAATTTCAATCCAATTCCAATGTCAAATTCCAATTTCAATCCAATTCCAATGTCAATTTCCAATTTCAATTCCAATGACTATGTCAATGTCAATCTCATATTCCAGTATTGACATCCAATGACAATGTCAATGTCAATCTTTCAATTCCAATGTTGACATCCAATGACAACGTCAATGTCAATTTTCAATCCAATTTCAATGTCAAATTCCAATTTCAATCCAATCTCAATGTCAATTGCAACTTTCCAATATCCAATGTCAAATTCAATTCCAATTTCCATGTCAATGTCAAATTCAATTCCAATTTCCATGTCAATGTCAATTTCAATTCCAATTTCAATGTCTATGTCTATGTCTCCGCCAATGTCAATTTTCAATTCAAATCAATGTCAATTTACTCTTGGGCCAACAAAAAATGGTCATGTCAATTTTTCAACTCAAATCAATGTCAATTTACTCTCAATTTACTCTTGGGCCAACAAAAATGGTCATGCCTATTTTTTCAAATCAAGTCAATAACAATTTACCCTCAATTGGTATCTTGTTAAGCCGTACTTTCAATTGGTATCTCATTGCCGGTCAAGTGCCGGGTTCAATCCAAAAAGAACCACTTGTACCTACTTGTATACCTATGCTTCCGGACAAACGGCAAGTTCGATAGAACAGCTTGTACTCACTTATGCTCACATTCGTCAAACGGCAAGTTCGATAGAACAGCTTTGTACCCAAATTATGCTCGTTATCGGTCCGACGGCAAGTTCAATCGAAGAACAGTTTGTACCCTAGCTTATGCTTTGTTATCAGCCGACGGCAAGTTCAATCCGAAGAACAGTTTGTACCCAGCTTATGCTTTGTTATCGGTCAAACGACAAGTTCGTTCTAAGAGAACAGCCGTACTCTCCCACATGATGTGGTGATAACCCAACAAGCAAGTTCGATCCAAAGAAACAGCTTGTATCAACCCTTTTGTCTATGTCTCCAGCCAAACGGCCGCTTCAATCCAAAAGAACAGCCAGGTCCGCCTATCCGTTTGTATCTTCAACCGAGTGTCAAGTTCGATCCAAAGAACCGCTTGTATCTCGCCTATATGTCTATGTTTCCGGTCAAGTGCCAAGTTCAATCCCTAGAACAGCTTGCACCTATCCCTTGTTTTTGTATTCCTCGGTCAAGTGACTAGTTCGACCCAAAGAACAACTTGTACCCTATTTTCTACTTCCCGGCTTGTCTACCCCGTCGTTGTCTATCCGAATCCCGACATGATAGGTTCCATAGACTCCGTTGTTTGTCTTGCATTCATAATCAAATATTGCATAGCATTCATAATTTTGAAAATCTAAAAGCGTATTTTTACGTCCAAAAACAAGGTGCAAATGTTAATATTTAAGTATCTTCGTCCCGTCAACTCTAAGACTTCGTCTCTCGACTCTCCGGCAAAGAAACTTAAATAGGGGCAGCTGTTATACCCTAATTTTGGACCTAAAAATACTAATCAATCTTTCTTTTCTTGCATTTCCAGTTATTTGAACTATCTCTCGATCAATTGCATCTTTCTCTCGCACTTCATTTCAATTCCATTTGCAAAATTTACATGTAAGGGCATTATAGTCATTTCCTATGTCAAATTTCTCTCAAATCTTTCAAAATTTTGTTTTGAGTCCTTTCAAATAGGTTGAATAAGTCTTTGTTTCATTCTATGTCAAAATCCATTCCAAAATCTGCATTTGAAGTCATTTTAGGACAGCTTTTGCCCCTAGGGGCATTTTAGCCTTTTCAAGTGCCAAGTCACCGTTTAAACCCTAAAAATTGTCTCTGAGTCCTTTAATTTTGCTTGTATGAGTCTTTGATTCATTTTCTTGTTAAAAATTCATTTTAAATTTGCATCCGAGTCATTTTTAGCCCTAGGGGCATTTTGGTCATTTCACACGAAATTTCGGCAGAGAGGTACTTTAAAGTACCTCATTTAGGCCATTGGTTCGTTTTAGTCCGTTTTGTCAAATTTTAGACGTTTCACTTTACGTTTAGTCAAATTACTTTTTTTTATTTCCAATTTTATTTTAGTTTTTTTTCCTAAGTCCTAAAGTCCCTAAAATTGCACTTTGGTCCTTCATGTCATTTTCTCTTATTTTTTTTTTAAGACTTCTTTTTATCTTAGGTCAAATTTCCTTTAAGTCCTCTTGGTCAAAATTGCATTTTAGTCCCAAAGTTCCAAATATTGCAATATGGTCCTTTTTGTGTCCGTGTCATTTCTTTTTAAGTTTTTAGTTTTTGCGAGTCGTCCTTTATTTCTCAAAATTGCAAACAGGTCCCCAAGTCCAAAAAAATAGCCCAAGGCCGAATTATTCCAAGTCCAGGTGGCGCTTTCACATTGGTCCAATTATCACACTTGTCACCTATATAAAGGCCACATCACCAAATACGAGAAATCATCAATCATTACGTGACAAATCATCATAAACACACTTCATCATTCTCTCTCCAATTTCAAAGATCAAAACCGTAACCGTTTCCGAAAACCATCAAGAACACCATAGAACCCTAGAAAATTTCCGAACTCAATTCATCAATTCATCATAGATTCGAACCAATTCCATCACAAATCAATCTAATTCTACAATCAAAGCGAAGCATCGATGCAAATTCATAGAAGGTTCTCGGAGAATTGTCATCATCGAACCTTCACCTTCGCAATTCAAGCAAGAACTCATCGGAGACGAATTCGTTGCGATCACGAAGGGTTTTGTGAAAGAGAAGAAGAAGATTCACCGATTTATTTTCGGTTGCAAAGGTTTCGAAAGCTTACCAGGACAATCAAGAACGAACGCAGGATCTTTTTGTTCGAATCTCCAAACAAATCCAGGTAAATACACAAAAACCCTCTCGTTTGCATTCATGTTCGTCATCGAAGGCTTAAAATGGAAAATAAACGGTGAATTGATATAAAGATTCGAAAGGATTTGAAAAAGATTGAAAACCGAACCCTAAAAAGCAAAATCATGAAGATCCACCGTTTATTTTTCAAATCAAAGCTTGAATCCATCATTAGCATGAAAAATAGGTCAAGATAGGGTTTGATTCTAAGAAGATCGAGAACTTTTCAAAACCCTAAGAACGTAAGCTTCGTGCTTAGATCTCGCTCGAATCTAAGACTCTATTCCAAAAACCAGTACGTAATCATGAAGAGGACTTCTAGACGAACACAACGACGTATTTAGTTTTCAAAAGAGGTTCGGTACGGCGGCGCCGCCGGCGGCCACCGTACCTCCGTCGTAGTGTTCGTCGGAGAAGACGACGGAACTCTAGAGAGAAGTGAGAGCTTCTCACTCTAGTTTTGAGAGAAGAGAGAGAAGGAGAGGTGAGAAGTGACCTTGGACCGGTCTTGGCTTTTTAAAGGAGCGTGAACCGCACCGGTTCACTCGAACCAGCCTCCGGTTCACTCCCGAACCATGTGCTAGCCACCGTTGGATTTAGGGTTGATCCGTCCGGATCAATCCAACGGTCCCCGAACTCCCCGAGGATCCAGGATCCATTCACCCCTTGGGCTTGGGTTTGGGCTTAATTTCTGCGTGCTTTCGGTGTTTTTTTGCTATGTGCACCACCGAATCTTGCCGCTTACACCACCGCCTTGCCTAAAATCCTTTAAAAAATTCCTAAACCATTTTTTCATGTGTTCTTGATATTTTCTTTAACATTTTTGTGGTATTTTTTGTGCTAAAGTCTGTGGAAAATCTTTGAAGCATTTTTTCTCTTATTTTTTTTGTTAGAATTAATATTTTCTCACACTTTTTAGTCCAAAAAACCCTTTAAAAAATTCCTAAAAATTCATGTAGACTTCTTGATATTTTTGTAGTATTTTGTGATAACTTTCACATGTTAAAATTGGTTAAAAAAATTAGGTGTCAATTTTCTTGATATTTTTGTCATATTTTGTGCTAAAAATAAGTGGATTTTTGCTTGATTTTGATCCAAATGGCTTGATGAATGTTGGTGTTTTAGTTACTTGAATCCCTAGGAGTCTAGCTACTGTTTGTGTTTAGTTTTGTTGCACAATTGTGAAGTTTGGTAGGTTACTTAGAGTACAAGTTACTTGTATAGTTAAATAATGAAAATATGCTTAAGATTGGTTCTAAAAATGTCAAGCAAATCATATAGCCTTAATTCCCATTCCAAACTTGTTTCTAAACCTTTAAAATGTAATTGGAATGTGAGAATTATAGGTCACTTGGTTCTTGCATCTTATGAACAAATTTTAGCCATGCTTGCACTTATTTTCTATCTTTTATCTTCTAGTATTTCTCTTACTTCATTTCTTTGATATTGCCTTATACCACTAACCTTCTCATTTCATATTTCATATTCATCATAAGCATCACCATTTCATCCCATTTTCATCTCTATTCTTCTTGCAACTTAATTTGTACCAAAGTTAGAATGTAAACACTTAGGAAATTTTGTAATATTCTTTCATGCTTTATTTTTCTTGGCAAAGAGGCCATAGAATGTATCTAGGGTATGATGTAAAGGACAATGGACTCTAAAGATGTACACCGACACAAGCACCGACACATGCACACACATCACTAAGTAGCTAGAATATGCATGTTTAGATGTATGTTTAGGATTGTATGTTTAGATGAATGCCTAGGACTTCTACTTAGAAAAAACCAATTTTCCAAACAAATGTGAACAACTTCACACAAATCTTTTTTCAAATAAACTTTGGGATCCAATATCCCATTGAATTTTCCTTTTGTTTTCCTTAATCAAAAATTCAATGAAAATAATCAAACTTTGACCATATTTTGCAATTCATTAATTCCACCTCACTATTTCCTAATCTCATGCCCTTGAGGCCTCTTTCTATTCTTCAAAATCCATTTTCAAACTTAAAATCAACCAACAAAAACAAAAACATTTTTTGAGAGAGAACTACGGTGGATTTGATCCCTTAATCGGGTACGTAGGCAAGGAACAAAATTCCTTCAATTCAACTAAAATAAAAATTCAAAAACATTCTTCTCCCCCCAATTCTTCACTTAGTAACTTTTAGGTGTAAATATCATTTTCAAAATAGCATTTAAAAATAAAGCGCGCGCGTAGAAATTAAAGACGGTTCCTATAGGTTACTATAGTCGTTATGGGTGCCTAACACCTTCCCGTAGCGAAAACAACTCCCGGACCTCGATTCTCAAGGGTTTTGCTTACTTTTTCCCTTCCCAAGAAAAAATGAGATATCACCGGTTTAAAAGGTTCAAACGTAATCAATGTTTGACACCCGAAAACCAAGATAAAACAACCTGTACCCGCGCTTTCCCCTTTCGCGGTCTCACGTCGGACCACTCACCCCTATCCCCCCCCCCCCATTTAGTGGCACCTTGCTTGGCCCCCTTCCCCCTATAGTACCTTACTTCCGGCGAAGGTGAATGACGACGCGGTTGTCCTCGGTGTAAACGAGGATAACCGCCACGTTCTCTCTCTCTCTCTCTCTATCTCTCTCTCTCTCTCTCTCTCTCTCTCTCTCTCTCTCTCAAATTTACATTTTATATTCGTTCAATTAATGATGTATATGGTCTTTATCATATACCACATACATAATTTAATCAACGAATTTAAAATGTTAATTTTTGCATGCATTATGTTAAGGTAGATAGAGAATATCCGACCACATTGTCGTCATCAACAAGTACTGAGGTCTTTTATAAAACTACTTGTGCAAGCTACGAGGCAAATAATGGAGTATTTTGAATAACTAATGTTTCATCCGTTTTTTAAAAGTTATGTACCATTTTTTGGAAAAATATTAAAATCTGCATTGTATTTTAAGTGACAATTATTTTAAGAGAGGGGAAAAAATGCTAAAAAAAACAATTACTCCTTTGGTTTTTATTATAAGAAAAACCAAAAAAACATGGTTTTTTCTAGATTACCCTCTCTTGTTTAGAGAGTATTTACCCCCTTATGATATTAACCAATCAAAATGTAATATACATTGGCAACATTAAATGTCAAATAAATGAGTAAATTTTTTCTATAAAAAAAATCAATTTTAGGTAACTTTTAATACTTTTAATTTTTATTTAATTATAGACAAGATTACATTATAGGTCCTTTATCTTATTTATTTGTAACACTTTGGTCCTTTATTTTTATTTTTTTCCGGTTAGGTCTTTTATCTCTCATAAAAGCACATATACATCCTTTTTCTCATTTTTTTTATTAAAAAAAATACATAATTATATTTTTTTAAAATATATTTTTATTAAAAATGAAAAGAAATCCAGAAATATGATGAAGATGTTCATCATCTCCATCTTCTTTCTTTGAATCTTCATCATCTTCATTGAATCGGAAAAAAAAACTACACAAATATATCTCCAAATATCATGAATTAATGTTATGTTCACCTCAAATCTTCTTTTAAACACAAAAATCAAAACCCTATAGAAAAGAGATTTAGTTTCATCACAAAAAAAATTAGTTATATAAATTGTCACACCGTATATTATTATTATTTTCTAACGCAATATTCAAACCCGGCATAAAAATAACCCCAAAATTGAGAGCAGCTTTGCACATCAATTTTGTTGTTTCCAGAACAATCTTAACTTTTGTAAAGCCTAACCCTTCCGCTAGTGACTAAGCCTCCACCATCCGCCTTGCAACATTTGTGAAATTAAGGTTTTGATTTTTGTGTTAAAAAGAAGATTTGAGGTGAATATAACATTAATTCACGATATTTGGAGATATATTTTAGTAGAATTTTTTTATTTAAAGAAGATGATGAAGATTCAAAGGAAGAAGATGAAGATGATGAACATCTTCATCATATTTCTGGATTTTTTTCATTTTTAATAAAAACATATTTTTAAAAATAAAATTATGTAATTTTTAATAAAAAATGAGAAAAAGATGTATATGTGCTTTTAAGAGAGATAAGGGACCTAAACGGGAAAAAATAAAGATAAATGACCAAATTGTTACAAAAAATAAGATAAAGGACCCCTAAAGTAATCTTGCCTTAATTATATTTAGGTGTTCAATCTTAATTAATTTACACTACAAGACCGGCTTAGAACAATTAAAATTTCACATCAAATTTCTTTCATCTGAATGTCCTTAAATTTATTGGTTACATTCATAAAATTTCTTCTTCCCATTTTGATTGTTCAATTTTGTCGTTCTAAACTGCCGCATTTTTCAATTTTCGTGAGAATCGTCGTCGTTCGTTTGATTCCAAATATCGTGAGAATTACCATTATTTCCAGAACCACGTCAAGTATGGTGAGTTGATTTTTCTTTTTGATTTGATTTTTCTTGGTTCTGAGGTAGTTAATTATAACAATTGAGTAAGTCATCTGTTATACTTTAAGGATTGCTAGCAGTGTTGCCGCCGTGATGTTTTGGGAGTTTGCTAGCATTTTTTTCGGTTGCCGCCGAAATGGTTATGTCATGAGGCTTTTGTTCTTTTGTTTGGACTTAAAGGCTTTGGCTGATAGTGAGGCAGGTCTATGCGTGTTAGCAGATTTTATTAGGTTGGTCGCTTAAATAAAAAAAAAATCACGATACCCGACGCGGTTCTAAAAACAACGACAATTCTCACTATAATTTGAAACTCAGCAGCTTTGGAACGACAAAAATGAACAATCAAAATGGGAAGAAAACGAAAAAGAAACAAGAATTGATCAATAGGGAAGAATAAATAAGAAATTTGAATGAAGGAGATGTTTTTGTTCTCACGTTCGGGGTTGTGGAATGGAAGAAATTTTATGAATGTAAGTGATGAATTTAAGGACATCCAGATGAAAGAATTTGATGTAAAAAATTTATTTGTTATAAGTCTTGTAGTGTAAATTAATTAAGGTTGAACACCTTAATATAATTAAATAAAAGAGTAAATTACACTCTTCTCCCCTCAAAGATTCTTGAATTACACTCCCCTCCCCTCTTATGTTAAAATATACACTCCCTCCCCCTTATTCCAAACATATTAGAAAACATTTCATTCCCTCCCTTAAGAGAAGCCTGAATTAGATTCATCTCTCTTCTTATGTTAAAATCTACACTTTACTTCCTCAATATTTTTTTTAATAATCTAGCAAAAAAAATAAAATAATATAACACACTTAAATAAAAAAAAATATTGCGGGTCTATTTTAACATAATCAAAATTTGAATACATATTTTTCGCTATTTTTTATTCACAATTACATTAACATATAGTTTTAAACCCTATTATAAAATATGAAACAACCAAAAAATAAAATTACAATAGTTACTAAATACAGTAAAATATGGTTATTTAAAAATTAGTTTTATACTATAAATTATAAACTTAATAGCAAAATATTTAAGTTTAATTACCATTGATATTTAAATTATAAAGAAATGAATTTATTTTTCTTAACTGGTGGTTCAAAATTAGTATATATCATAAAAATATTTATTTATGTTAAAATAGATTAAAGTGTAGTACATATTTAATTATTAAGGGAGAGGGTTGTAATTCAAGCATCTTATAGGGAGAGGAGTGTAGATTTTATTTTTAAAGGGAGGGAAGTGAATATTTTAACATAAGAGTGGAGGGAGTGTAATTTACTCTAAATAAAAATTAAAAGTATTAAAAGTTACCTTATAATTAAGATTGACTTTTTTATTTTTAGAAAAATGATTCATTTATTTGACATTTAATGTTGTCTATGCATATTACATTTTGATTGGTTGATATCATGAGAGGATAATTACCCCCTAAACAAGAGAGGGTAACGTAGTTCTCACCAAAAAACATACAAACTAATACATTCATTAATTAGTGTAATTTTTTAAATATTTTTACAAATATACCCTCATGCATAAAAATTGTGAAGCATTAAGTACACTAATTAATATTAAAAATACAAACATTAAATAAGGGGTAGAAAAGTCTTTTAAGCAATAACTACACCTTAAAAATTATGATATATTTTCTTTTAAGGAAAATGTTAATTTGTGCCCTTGGGGCATAAGTTAAGAAGGAAAATATAAAAAAAAAAAATCTTGAAACTTGTGCATTCAATATCTTAAAAGTTACAAAAGTTATACTTTCAATATAAAATGTATTTTTAATTTCCATTTTAAGCTCATTAACTTGTGCCCTAAGGATATAAGTTAACATGACCCTTCTTTTAAATAGGATCAAAATTATTTTTGAAAATTTTCTTATATATAAGATTGAAGGGAGTATTTTGAGACAGAGGGAGTACACGTTAAAGATTGCTATTCACCAAATTAATTAAATTTCATTATTTATTAACATTAATAAATTAAGTAAAAGAGTATATTAAGGTATAGATAGTGAAATCCAACCACTTTATTGTCCTTCTCAACAAACAACAACAAAATAGTCCACTATTTTATAAAACTACTTGTAAGCTACAGCTTCATTATATAATTTTATAAAACTACTTGTGTAAGTTGTATGTTCATTATATTATCCAGTCTATATCGTTAATTACAGTAGAAACTCTTTAAATTAATACTCGGTAAATTAATAAACTCTCTAAAATAATAAATTTGTCCGGTCCCGACTTGGGCCAATGCAAAAAATTGAAAAACTCGATAAAATAATAAGATAATAATTTTTCGGGAGATCCCTTTATAATTTTCGGTCTCAAGAAAATCATAAATTAATAATTCATAGAAACTAAAAAAAATATATTAAGAATACATTGAACACATTTGTTCCTATTGTTTACATTTATTGTACTTCAAAAGTCATTATTGATTTCCAATGCATATGAACACAAGTAGTTACTAATTTACGTTGAGTCCCAAGGTTCGCCGCAACGTAATTCTAAGAGGCATAGACTAATCTGCCTTTTTGTTTGGTTTGTACATTATAATTACTTAAAAACTCTTTAAATTAATAATTATTAATTTATCGATAAATTAATAACTCTCTAAATTAATAAATTTCTCCGGTCCCGACATTATTAATTTATAGAGTTTTAACCGTATAAGGAAACAATTGATTAAAGAAAACCGATGTATTTGATTGATACTATAATGTAACGTCTTAGTTTTTTTTTTGACAAAAATAAACGATATTCATTCATTCATCAAATTGATAGAGTACATCGATACAATACAAATCCAAATTCGCTAAAAACAAAAATGATGAATCCGTGAACAAACTCACAAGCATCCATGTTAATAGCATAAAACGGAAAAGTACCTATGCCTACAAATATGACTAATATGACTATATTCAAGTCTCCGAATACTCATGTCTCCGGATCCGCAACGTTGACGACGCCAAAGTCATTGTCAATTTGTCATTGATCGGATATGCACTTGCTCAAAGCTAATCTTTCAACTCCGAATCAAATAAACACCGCACTAAGACGGGAAATCAAAAACACACCGCATAAAGACGAGAAATCAAAACAAACAGAGTTGTTGAGAGACGACGAAATCACAAAAACAAATGAAAGAACACAAAATATGTGAAATCACTTATTCAATTAGTTGGTGAAGAGCTACATTACGCTTAATTTATTTTAGTTTTAAGAGCTACATTTTTTTTAAAGTATAATGCTCCTATATTTTTTTTTTCTTTCCAAAAGTTGGTGAAGCAACGCTAATCACTTTTTTTACTCGTCATATACTACTCTATTTTTATTTTTACTATAGAAAAGAGCTCTAAATTCCGGTATGTTACTACAACTTCGAATATCTAGCACACTAGTTGATAAAAGAAAAACTATGCCTTTATTGGTTCTTAAAAATATTAGCAAATGAGATTCTACGTAAATTCATTTGGATCATATTCATAAAATAATACACTTCACACAGATAACACTGCAGTAAACTGGTACTATAAGCCAGCATCCTTCTCCAGACATGACATTAATTCAGTATACTTACTGATATAAATTTAAGGTACCATCCAAAATATCTAAATTCACCATTGTTGGCTCTCACAAGACAAAAAATCATGATTCACAACTGAAGCCATAAAATTTACAGAACAGTATCCCATTTGCTCTTTTCACTTGAATATTGCCCAATATCAATATAGGATGGTACTCCAAACTAGTGATCAGTTTGAATGTACTATGTATCCACCAATATATTCATAAAAGTTGTACAGCAACACATCTTGTCTAGTTAAGCAATCGTGAGGTCCAGAATAATGAGAAATGACCACATAATTCATAATCGCTTCTATGTATATATTGGAAAACACATAGGACAAAGGTACGCCCAACCGAAAAATTGTTGGAATGTCTATTCTAATTCATACATAAACATTCTACCACTCTATTTACAAGTCTTGTGAAGGTTTCATAAGGCTTCGGCCTTCGGCAACGGCTTAACTTCCACAGTAATTCGTGCCTAAACTTCCATTGCAGTTGACAGGCCATATACTAGATAGACAGCCGTCTCCTTTTCACATCAGGTGATGATTGCGCTTCCACTTCAGGTATTGGTTCAATTTCCTCAGCAGTTGGCTGACCATATACAAGATAGGCAGCCGTCTCCTTAACAGTCAATCCATGCCCAATAGCTACAAAAATCTCCACATTGTCACCAATACGCAAATTTGACACTACACATTGCCAATCTTCATCATTAAAGGACATTATTGTCTCAGGCTTGTAAATCTGGAAAGTCAGTTTTGTGTAATTAACGATTATGACACTAGTGATACATTCAATTGTCAAGTTTTGAGGTGTCGACGAATAAATAACACACAAAGCTATTCCCTTCATGCAACAATCACTATCCTCAGGCACTTGGAAAAGTACAGAAGGTCCTTCGCATTTATAGGCTAACCAAGAAGGATAATTGTCACCCGGAAGGAAAGAATGACTAGAATTGGTTGCCAAACCCTGTATCATGAACATATGCTAAGTTATTTATGAAAATGAAATAGTGTTCTAACCAGACAAATGTATACAAGGAAACTGATCCAAGGAAACCAGACAATATAGTTCCTTTCGGCTTTCCATTAAGGAAGCTTTCACAATAAAACTGTAACAGATACATGTTTGTCTACAAGTTCTCTCTCTGCACTATGATCTTATCATTTTATGCAAAAGATTTTTGTAAACTTGATCTACTGGCCTATTATCAACATTTTAGAAAATACCTGACATTTTATTCAAGTCAGTTACTTTAATCTTCAAAGCATTAGCAGTACGCAACAACTTGAAGCTTTTGTTTTCTAATGAAGGGTTACATAATGGAAACATTTAGCTTACGGCTATGGATTCCTACTAATGTAGAGAGAAAAGAAACAACATAAACTGAAGATTTTAAAGCTCGGTATCTGTAAAAATAATTATCTAGTTACTTGATTCTTTGATTCTTGTAAGACTGTAGCTTTATTTGCTTGTTAGATTGTAGGTATATATACTACAAATATTTTAAAAATAACTGTTGAACTAATGCTTTTGTATTCTGTAATATGATGATCCAACATATAATTCACATCAACAATAATATAATTTTATTATTTTGACATCTGAAGGACATTAACTCGTATAGATTCAACAATTATTCAATTATCCTTTTAAAAGACGTTTTATGTGTTAAATATAGACATTAAACAAATAAAACTAACGGAGATAAAGTAAGAGAAAAAAGATATGTAGAAAACGGGAAAAGGATTTAATTATCTCAAAATTAATTTCTTGTTACTTTCAGAAAATTTTATACTATGATTTAATGAAAAATAGAACAAAGAAAACAATTCCATGTTCTCTTAACTAATAATAAATATCAGTAAAGGTGAAAAAGGATGGAGAAGAAACCTGTGCTAAGCTCTTGTCAAGAGTATCCATGACTATTTGGGAACTTCCCATTCCAATAACAATTGATTTCAAGGAAAGATTTGTGCTTTGGTGTCCATGTGATGCTGTTTCCAACTCAGTAAAATTTACATCACATAGATCATCAATAAATCTTCTTAATTCTTGAGTAAGTTGATTCTCTGAGTGGCATTGAAACCAAACACATCGAAGCTTTGAAAGGACAGTAAGCATTGGTGATTGATAATTACTCTCTACATCCAAAGAAACTAGAGACAATGAATTGCCTGCAAACGGAGAAATTCGGGATAGGGAATTTCTGGTTGGTGACATCCAAGACCAAATGAGAGAAGGAAAAACATCACATGATAATCCTTCATATCCACATAGAGATATATATGCAATGCTTTTTGATCTTGCTATTGAATAGGGCACTTGTTTGATACCAGTATTTGCTGCAATTAGAGCTGTCAAGGATTCCATTTGCAATATATCTTCTTCCAATTTGTCAATCTTTGAACAACCAGAAATAATGAGAGTTTTCACTGATTTCAATCGATAGATCTCGCTTGGGAGATTGGCAAGACTTGTACAGTTCCTCAAATTTATCAAAAGGAGATTCTTGAGGTCCCCAATAGACTGGTGTACCTCAGACAAGCTTGGACAGTCCTTCATACTGAGCTTTTCTAGATTCGGTAATTTTGAAAAGTCAGGGGAGATTTTCAAGTACTTAGAATGACTGAGATTGAGAATTTTCAGCTTGTCTAACAGCTGCAAGAAAATGATTGTTTAAAAGGAAAATAACAAAAGAAAATGGCAAATGTAAGGGTGGCAACAAATTTTAATGTCATAAACCTTTGAGTTTCAAAAGAAAATGTTGTTATACCTTGGTCTCCTGCCAAACTTGTTTAAGATTGCTATATTTTAATTCAAAAACAACTAAATTTCCCAGATCAAATTCATTCGGTATAATGTTGAAGTTAGATCGTTGCCAATCAACCCATCTCAGTTGTTTGGAAATTAACCCGTAATCTCCCATAAGGTGAACTCCATCAAGTTTTAAAAGCCTCAGCTTTTGCATCCCCTTGAAAGAATTAGTACCAAATCTAATTCTGCCTGTTCTTTGCAACTTCAAAATCAATCCCTCAATAGTATCTGTTCCCTGCATGTGAAGTAAAAAAGCTGAGAAAAGTAAGGGAAAAAGTTTTTAATTTACCTTGCTTGCTAGAAAGCTAGGTAGCACTGACACTTCATATTGAAGGCGTGTATTTCAACCGACACACGGTGCCAGACAATATACATACACATGTGATTATACTCAATCACTTCTTTTTTCTCAGTTTATTACAATTTTCAACGTCTTAATTTAAAATGTCGTGTTTGTGTTGCAGCTTCATAGCTAGAAAGTAATACATGTTACTATGTTAGGATATCACTGCAGAGGTAAAGCAGCCTAAGCACAATTGTAATGAACATGAGAATGCAAATTGAAATAATATATTAGATAAAATTATAGGGATGGTCAAAAGTTCTTACAGTTTTTTTGGACAAAACATCCAGCACATCTTCACGAAAACATAATCGACTATGCTTTGCAGGCTCTTTTGGTGAACTTTCGGCAACAATCGATCTTCCCATGTCTCGTAGCAAATCATGCATCCGAAGCTTGTTATTCTTTTCAACTTTTACAAGGCTGCGCTCTATGAGGACTGCTATTCCAATATCAGCATGAAGTCCACAGCCATTAAGTATCTCTGTAACATCAGATCTGTTCTTTCCAATGAAGAAACAACATATGTCAAGAAATATATCCTTTAATGTATAATCTTCTAAACCATCATAGCTGATTCTAAGTTTCTGTTGCACTTGATCGTTGGGAATTTTTTCTAATTTTGATATTGCGCTTCTCCATTCTTGTTTCGGCCTATCAAATAAGTAAGAGCCAAGAACTTCAAGAGCCAGTGGTAATCCTCCGCAATAAGCAACAACGTTTCTAGAGAGTTCGCAAAATTCTTCTCGAGGACTTGGTTGTCGAAAAGCATGAGAACTGAAAAGTTCAAGGGACTGGTTTTCATCCATTTCTGACATTGTGAAGACGTGGTCAACTTTAAGTGAATTGAGAAGGTGTAAATCTCGAGTCGTAATAATCAATACACTTCTTGGACCAAACAACTTAGGATTTGCACACAGGGCTTTTAATTGCTCTGACTTGGTCACATCATCGAGTACAACGAAAACCCTTTGCCCCCTTAGTCTTGTCTCGATCTTAGTTATCCCGAATGCAATGCTATGAATCTTCTGCTTTATTTTCAGGAGATCTAAAAGAAGTTGTTGTTGTAAATGAATAACCCCTTTACTATTATTATCACAAACTTCTCTAATACTTTCAACGAAACTTGTTCTACCCTGAAATCTACGATAGATTTGATTGTAGATAGCTTTGGCCGTGGTTGATCAGAGGAGGAAGACATTATTGTTTTGATGAATTTCAATCAAATCAATGATTATTACACAAGGCAAAGCACAAATGCTGAACGAAGTGTAAAAGTAATGAGATGCGATACTGTCAAAATATCCTCTTACTATATACTCGCTTGATGTATGTGGTCACGACGACTCACGTTGGCCAAAGGGGTTGAGAAACAAAATGTGTGGTTAGCTAACATATTGCATGGGTATATATAGATAAGGAAATTAAAATGGAAGAGTTCCCTCGCCTTTTTTACCGGATAAAATTTGTTTTTCATAAAGAATTACCTTTTGCTATAATAATTACTACTCTCTCAGTTTTAAAATGGATGTCGATTAAAGTTTTTACACACATATTAAGAAATACATTAGTTAAAAGAAAGAGATATGTTCCTTAAAAAAATAATATTATTTTACCAAATTATCCTAGTCAACTATTGGTTTGTTTTTAATTAAAGAAAAAACATTACTTTGAAAGTAATATATATATATATTATTAATTGAAAGATACAATTGAAAAAAAAAGTTATTATTGCATTGAAAATTAAAAGTGGTATTCATTTTGAAACAATTTTTTAGCTAAAACGCACTTATTTTAAAATGGAGAGTAGAATATTTATTTTCAAGGAGAAAACAAAAATGACTTGCGTAACAATCAAAATGAAATTTAATATAATTACTTTATTTTGATCTAGTTTAATGGGAGGAGTATGTTGGATATCTAATTTTGGGTCACGTGGGAAGTCTGAGGCATCATTCACATTATGGATCAGTGCAAGTGAGTTGAATATTAAACCCTCCTTTAATATAATTTTCGCTCACCGTCATCTTGGTCTCTTTCTTAACTCTCTTAAAAAATTGAGTTTCTACATTTTTACATCTTGGTCGATCTATTAAAACATTCTTTTTTTAATTCTAATTTTGCTTTGAACATTTTTGTTCCACCACCAAGATTCTTTAACCCTATGTCTAAAACATCTTCATTCTCTCACGTCTCTTTTGTCATTCGTCTAATGTCACATGTCATTTGTCTCACATATCATTTTCATTTGCTTGTAACTATCTAAATCCTCCCACTAAAGTCTTGTGTTGAAAAGACCTTTATTTCACCCCTTTAAATGTCATCACTTACCCTCAAATCCTCGTAGTCAAACTGTGGCTTCTTCTCTTCGTTGTCCTCTGAACTCTGCATCCATAACTAATATTATATAGTAAAACAAAAAAATGCTACCTAGAGTGAAAAATAAGCTCACTATGATATCATGATTTGCAACTGACTTGCAATTAAGCCCCATATTTCTATCCAGTGTGGCTCATGTATTCCACCAAAGAAAAGATACGATGGTTGCCGTAATTTCGCGATCAATTTGTGATAGTGTTGTTCGCTATAAACAGCAACGCTAGATAACGAAAATGCTACTTAGAGCAAAAGTGGGGTGCACTAGTTTCGAACATAAATCGTAGCATTAGAAAGAGGCGTAACTTGTGAGACCTCTATTTTAGGCCAATATTTGGAGGCCTAAAGCGAGATTTTGGACCGTTTTATCTTTGGGCCAACCATGAACGTCATTATTATATACATGTGGATTTTTTCAACGAATTTCTCTTTGTACGATACACGAGTTCCCGATGTACTAGTTCCACAATCGTCTCCACTACACCACCATTCTCAAATTAAAGAATAATCCATCTAAAAACACGAAGGAAAATTTGGTGTGGGACGTTGGAGCAGGTCTTTGTTTATACGACGAGTGAAGACTAAGATGATTGGCCATCCCTTTATATGCTCAAAAATGTCAAAATATACGATCGGAAGCTATCTTCCGTAAGATTTCACATTGTTAGAGGGTTGGATGAGTTATTGTCAAAGACTAATGCATATCTAATGCCCCAAAAGCCCTTATCCTAAAGTTACATCTGTTAACTACTTAACAATTAAGTTCTTTCCATTCCTTCTATAATAATCAATTGGTCAACCTTAATATTTAACACCATGGTTCCCACAAAAATATGAGTACGTAGTCATGTGCATGATGAGTGTGGAGTCCTTAACTGATAGTACTATTTATTCCTTTAATGTTGTTCAAATAATTAACTAGTCAACCTTAAACCACAATCATAAAAGAAAGAAACCACACGTTAATAATATTTAACGCACCATGGTCCACACCACATGCTTTTCACTTACCTATACCAAAGTTTTTTGGGAAAAAAGTAATCCTCACACAGACCCATATTTAATTCATTCACTTTTCATTTGAGGAAATCAATAGTTCTATAAATTAGAGTGATTTGAAGCCAATTTCATTCCATGCAAAACAAGAAAATAAAATTACTCATTCATATATACATACATTATGGGAAAAACCTCTGCTTCTCTTGTTCTATTTCTCCTTGTTGTGGCAACATTTATGAATGGTTATAATGCTGAAGGTGTAGCAAGAGGTAATCAACAGAAGAAAAATGATGGTATTTACAAATCTCAAAAGTTTGGGCCGTGTATAGATTGTTTGATTTTCTATAATATGTGTTTGGTTGATCCTTTCCTTTGGCCTGTGTATCGTAAATTATGTCCTTCTAATGATACAACAAGTAGCAATATCGCACCTAATAGCAATGAGACTCCTCAACCAGAAAGTGATCTTCCATGATCAGAGGATATTGTAGCCATGGCTAGCTTGTGTGTGTTATTGATATATCTATATATCTAAAATAATGTTGTGTGTGTGAGAGAGTATTATAACATCAATAATTTATAGCTAAGTAACCTGTATGGGAAGGGAAGGACAGGGACTCTTCTTGGGTATACCTCTTGTTGGGGATAGATATATTTTATTTTTGTGTTATGAATTTTGTATTATGGTGCAATGTTATAATGGTTATAAATAAAAAGTAAGGTGTGCTTCTATAAAAGTGTTTCAGAACTCCTGAATTGTGTTGAGCAAACAAATCACACACCATCACCTATTGTCTAAACTTGTTAGGTGCAATTCTGACATTGTAAGTTTTTAAATCTTAATTATATAGAATGCATACATTTATCCCTGTGTAATTTAATTTTGGACCAGGGTCATATTCTAAAAGATAATTTGACCAAATAAATATATAAATGATTTTGTTTTATCTAAAATAAATTAAAAAACATTTGGCCTTCTTTTGTACATAACTATACAATTTCAATAATTATCAAAAACCAAAAGAGGAGCTACTCCAAACTAGTGCTCAAAGTTAGAATATATTTATTTCATTTCCACCAAATGTTGTCATAACATTTTTATAGCATCAATAGTCAGAAATGGAACTTGTTGAATGAGAGAAAACAGAGACATAATATTGTGAAACTGTGTGTTTTAGGACAATAAATAACAAATGAATGAGATATTATCTCAATTTACATGATATTATATGCATAAAGAAAAACTATAAAGATCCTAACATATTTGCAACAAAACTCTTCTAAAGTTTAAATAAGTACATGTTTTGAAACAAACAACACATTGATCTCATCTCTGTATATAAAGCATAAGCACTGTCTGTCCATCCGCCTAGAAAAATATTACAAAACACATACAAGGGAATCCCGTATTAGGACAAAGGCATGCCCTATCCGAGATCTCAATTCTGGTTCAAGCACAAACATCCTCCCACTCTCTTTGCAAGTCTTACAAAGATTTTATCATTTGGGTTTGGTTTTGGCTTGCTCTTGACAGCAAGTGGTGATTCCGTTTCCACTTCAGATGATGATTGTGCTTCCACTCCAGGTGATAGTTCCATTTCCACATCAGGTGATTGTTGCACCTGCGCTTCAGGTATTGGTTCAACTTCCACAGTAATTGATGACTCAGTTTCCATTGCAGTTGACTGATCATATATTAGATAGACAGCGGTCTCCTTGGCAGTCAATCCATGCCCAAAAGCTACAAAAATCTCCACATTGTCACCAACTCCTAAATTTGATACTACACTTTCCCAATCTTCATCGTTAAAGGACATTACTGTGTCTCTCTTGTATATATGAATAGTGAATTTTGTGTAATTAATGATCAAGACACTAGTGAGACATTCAGTTGCCATGTTTTTAAGTGTAGATGAATAAAGAACACATAAAGTTATTCCCTTCATTCCACAATTACTATCCTTGGGCACTTGAAAATATACTGAAGGTCCCTCACATGTATAGGCTAACCAAGAAGGATAATTGTTACCCGGAAGGAACGAAGCACGAGAATCATTAGTTGCCAATCCCTGTATCAAGAACATATGCTTAATTATTTATGTAATTATGCATGTAAATGGACATTTTGTGCCACTTATAGTGTCAAAATAAGGCGCTGCAAAGAAAAAAAACATTCAAGGATACTCATTTACAGAAAACATGCAATAGTTTTATAACACACCCGTCAAAAGTCAAATGTTAGAACAGATTTCAGCATTTATAACAGCTGAAAAACTATTTTGTAAAACTGAAGTGCTAAGCACATGTTTAATTATAATATGCTAATGGTGATTTTCTCATCTTATTATTAAACACTCCTTCTCATCTTTTACTTGCCATTTGATTCGTTTGTTGCATTTGAATCTCCAGACATTTGTCGTATTTGCATTGGGTCACTCCAATTCACTCATCAATAATCTATCATATTCTCAAGCTGCTTTGAGTCTCAATGCCACAACTGCAAACAATCTTCCAATTTTTATCGTATTCTAGTTCATAATTATTTTTTAAAAGCATTGGGCTTCCATTTTTCCTAGTTTGTTGTCTTGTCCTTTAAAAATAAATGGAATTCATTTTGAACCACGGCTGTGGTTGTGAAACAAGAGTATTTTGAACTTTTAGTATATAACTATAGAATCGACAAAAGAAAAAAGGATGCAATTAACTATAAATTATTTTGCTTCTATGTTACACAGACCCTAGCATTTATATTAGTTTATCGTATAGATATACTTGAATAAATTTCTACCTTTCTGGAAACAAATATAAATGGAAAAACATTCCAGCATGTCTTAATAAAAATAAGGGAAGTAAAGGTGGAAGGATGGATAAAGAACCTGCGATAAGCTCTTGCCAAGAGTCTCGTTGACTATGTGGTAACTTCCCATTCCAATCAAAAGAGATTGCAAGGAAAGATCTGAGATTTGTGAAGCTTGTGATATTTCCAACTCTGTAAGATCATTAAGAAATACTTTCAATTCTTGTTTCAGTTGAATCTCTGAGTGACATTGTACCGAAACACATCTAAGTTTTGAACAGCTGCTAAGTATTGGTGATTGATAGACCAAACCCAGATTATTACTATCAATATCCAAGGAAACAAGAGACATTGAAATTCCACCAACAGGGGGAATACGTGCTAAGGAGTTCATTGTTGGTGACATCCAAGACCAAATGATAGAAGGAAAAACATCACGTGATAATCCTACATATCCACATAGGGATATATAGCCGATGTTCTTTGATCTAACAATCGAAAAAGGCACTTGTTTGACACCAGTATTTGCTGCAATTAGAGTTGTCAAGGATTTCATTTGCACTATATCTTCTTCCAATTTGACAATCTTTGAACAACCAGAAAGGATGAGAGTTTTCACTGATCTCAATCGATAGAACTCTCTTGGGAGATTGACAAGACTAGCACAATCCTTCAAATTTATGAGAAGAAGATTCTTGAGATCTCCAATGGACGGGTGTATGTCGGATAAACTTTGACAATCCTTCATAATGAGTTTTTCTAGATTCGGTAATTTTGAAAAGTCAGGGGTTCTTTTCAAGTGCTTGGAATGACTGAGATTGAGAATTTTTAGCTTATGCAACAACTGCAAGAAAATAATTGTTTAAAGGAAAAGTTAGAGAGGAAAGTGGGGAACGAAGAGGTGGCAACATATGCTATTCTGATCGACCTAAGTTTGAAAAGAAAATGCTATTATACCTTGGTTTCCTTCCAAACTTGTTTAACATTGCTATATTTTAATTCAAAAGCAACGAGATTTTCCTGATCAAAGTCATTGGGTACAAAGTTGAAGGTAGATCGTTGCCAACTGACCCATCTCAGTTGTTTGGAAAGATAGCCAAAGTCTCCAGTGAGGTCAACACGATCAAGTTGTAAAAGTCTAAGTTTCTTCATGTCTTGGAAAGTATTAGTACTAAAGCTACCTCTGCCTGTTCTTTGCAAGTTAAAAATCAGTGCCTCAATAGTTTCTGTTCCCTGCATGTGAAGTAAAAAAGCCTGAGGAAAGTAACGGGAAACGCTTTTAGTTTGCTCGCTAGAAAGTGATGCATAAAACAGCAGAACCCAAGCACACTTGTAATGAATATCATAAGGAAAAAACACCAGGATTATGAATCCCACAATTTTTGGCCAAAATATTATGAAGAACAAAAACAGAAACAAACAGAATTTTATGATGTTGATAAGATTATGGAGGATAATCAAAAGTTTGAAATTGAATACGGAGAAAGTTCTTACAGTATTTTTTGTCAAAACATCATGTACATCCTCGTGAAACCACAATCGACTACGCTTCCCAGGTTCCCTTGCTGAACTTTCACGGACAATTTCTCTTCCCATGTCTCTTATTAAATCGTGCATTCCAAGCTTATTATTCTTCTCAACTTTTAGGAGGCTTCGGTCTATGAGGACCGCTATTCCAATATCAGCATAAAGTCCACAGCCATTTAGTATCTCTGTAACATAGGCCCTGTCCTTACCAATAAAGAAACAACATATGTCAAGAAATATATCCTTTACCATATCATCCTTTAAACCATCATAGCTTATTCTCAGCTTCTCGTGCACTTGATCATTGGGAATTCTCTCTAACTTTGATAGTACGCTTATCCATTCTTGTTTTGTCCTCTCAAATAAGTAGGATCCAAGGACTTCAAGAGCCAGTGGTAACCCTCCACAATAAGCAGCCACGTTTCTAGAGAGCTCACTAAAGCCTCCTCTAGGACTAGCTTTTCTAAAAGCATGCCAAGAGAATAGTTCAAGGGACTCGTTTTTCTGCATTTCCTCCATTTTATAGACAGAGTCAACATTGAGTAGCTTAAGTATGTGTACATCTCTGGTTGTAACAATTAACACACTTCCAGCACCAAAACATTTATGATTTCCACATAGGGCTTTTATTTGCTGAAAATCAGTCACATCATCAAGTATCACGAGTGCTTTCTTTCCAGTAAGCACTCTCTGGATCCTAGCTGTCCCCAACGCAATACTATGTATCTTCTCCTTTGTTTTGAGGACATCTGAAAGAAGTTGCTGTTGTAAATGTATATGCCCTTTAGTATCCTTTTCACAAACTTCTCTAATGTTTTCAATGAAACTAGTACAATCAAATCTACGATGAATTTCATTGTAGATGGCTTTGGCTACAGTTGTTTTACCTGATCCTCCCATGCCCCAGATCCCTACCATACAAACATCGCCCGAATGTTTCTCAATCAACCCAACCACTTGCTTGACATGGGATTCTAATCCAACTGGAAATTCAGTTATAGACAAGGTTGTGTTGTCTAGTTTTGGCAAAATGGCCTCAACAATTTTCTTCACTAATTCACGGTCGCTCCTACAATATAGTAATTATAAAACAGACATAATGAGCATAAATAACCAAAGACTATATAGTATTAGGCTCAAAGTATAAATAAACACATAAAAACTACATCAAATAAACAAATTGGCCCTTGAGAAAAATTCGCCAACTTTGTCACAACCCGGCTTTGGATCGTGAATGACGCACAAATCACTCGCGTATGTGAAGTCTTAGCTAAGGCCAGTTACTAATCAAGTAAGAAATCTAACATTAAATTATTAAACCTATGTAACTTTTAAAAGAGTTCAACCAAAATTTCAACAAAACCTCTCCAAATATATGGACATCTCAAAATTTTCAAACACGTAGATCACAGAAAAATCAGTACAGTATAATAAGATTTCATACATGGCAAACAAATTCTTATCTAGATACTACAAGTAAGTATATTATGAAAATATAACAAAGCCACTGCAAAATTTCACAATCGACTATTAGTAATTAAGCCACTTACAAGTCGGTACAATTTTTTATCTAGATACTACAAGTCTCTTTTACAATGTAACAAAGCCCCCTTCAAATCTCAAATGTTGGTCAAAAAACTACCCAACATGACTAAAATAACACTAAGACACTTTGGCAAGACCAACTTTCGAGCTTATAACAGATAGCTTATAAACTCATATAACTAAAATAGATCTGTTTGGTAACATTTTTTTCTCACAAGCTTATAGGTTTTTCCTACTAGCTCATAGCATTTTCTAATAAGCTACTTCAAGTAGAATTTGAGCTTATAGCTTATAATTTATCAAAATTTTCCCTCAAATTTACGCTTACTATATTAATTGAAAATAACCAAATATTAATTAAAAACATCATTTAATGTAATTTCATATTTATCGGCTAGTTCAACAACTAATTTTACCGAACATTACAAATCCAATTTGTTAGTTTATCCGTTATAAGTTCATCCACGTCAGCTAGTCTATTCGTTATCCGCTATCGCCTAGTCTATCGTATATCCGCAAATTTTTACCAAACACTACAAATTCAATCTGTTATGTTATAAATCCACTAATTTTTACCAAACACTGCATGTTCAATCTATTAGCTTATCACAAATAAGTTCATAAGTTCATCATCTACCAGCTATCGACTAATTTTTACCAAGCCAAGCCTAATTACACAAACATTTGAGATTTTGAAGTAACATATCAGTACTTTTCTCTTTGCTCAACAAACTATAAGAAGATCATTGATTAAGCTACCTGAAAGCGCTTCCATCCCAACCAGACAAATTGGAAGCTTCCGTCAACACTTTTCTCCATTTACCCAATTCCTTCACCATAACTTCCTCAATAATATACCTACTTTTCGCGGCAACTTCCAACGCTTTACCAAAATCACCTTTCTGATGCCGTACAACAGAAGGATCAACATCATAAAACACAGGCAAAACAACTTGACCGTTAAGTCTACGACATTCCATGATTTTCTCCAATTCGTTTAAACACCAACTCGATTCAGTGTAGTTTTTAGAGAAAACGATTATGGATATGTGTGAGACTGAAATTGCTTGGAGAAGTTCGTGTCCAATTTCTTCGCCTTTTTCGAGCTTTTCGTTGTCGAGGAATGTGTTGATTCCGGCGTTTGTGAGGACTGCGTAGAGATGAGAGATGAAGGTGCGACGAACGTCTTCGCCTCTGAAGTTGATGAATACGTCATGGAGATATTGTGGATTTATGGAGGATGATGATGAAGATGAATACATTGTTATTTGAGTTTTGATTTTGTTGGAGGATGAGTTTTGATGGAGTCAACGCTTGCAAGAAGACTGAGCAAAACTGTATTAACAAAGAAAGATATGTGGTGTGTGTGAAGAAGGTGAGGGTCATTGAACAAAGATCAATGCTCTCAATCATTTTATAGAAACACTTATTTTTTAAATTTATTTAGTTTTAAATTAAAACAGACGAGACATCTCACACACACTACGGAGAAGATAAGATTCCTCCGTCCTACTTATAAAGAACATTTGACTTTTTTAATTCATCATAAATGATGTATTTGGTCTATATTTTATACCAAATACATTAATTATTCAATGAATCTAAAAATCAACTTTTTCCTATAAATAAGACCGGAGGGAGTATTACATATTTAAACATGCATCAAATATATATATATATATATATATATATATATATATATATATATATATATATGTGTGTGTGTGTGTGACTTTTTATTATCTAAAGTTAAAGGTATAGTATTGAAGAAACATTTGATTGAATATGTTCAATTTGTATGTTACATTTAAAATTGATGGTTGAGTAAACAGTCATTTCAACGGTATAAGACATTGTCGCTACGAATCGAAATTATAAGCATATATCTAAATTTGTCATTTTGATTCTCATGTGTTTTGAGTTAGTTAGTTTGTGTAATCTTCAAATGTATTGAGTTGGTCAATTTAGCTTATGTAACGTTCAAATGTGTTGAGGTAATTATATTTGAGGTGTGTTGGACATTACATGTGAATACCTCTATAAGTCAAAATTTGAATATCGGTTCATCATATTTTAAGGAGTCTAGTCTATTCGCTTGGTCCAACCCACATTGGTTTTTTGTTGGTTAATTTAGTTTATAAAATTACCGACAAAATAGGTGATTTGAAAATGTGTTTATAATTTCAAAACATGACTATAATGGAAGCATCATACTTTTGGAACCAAAATGACTATTTAACCAAATTGGTTCTTAACTTGATGTGTATTGTAAAGTCGGTGTCATGTCCACTATCAAGTTTTCCTATTAAGAAAAAAATGAATCGATGATGAAGAAAATGGAGTCGCCCGTAATAATTTTTATGTGGTTAAAAAATGTAACGGTTAAATAGAGAGTTCTTTAAATACTCAAATATCAAATTAAGCCACCGGAATTTGAGGCCGTCCAATTAAGATTAGACGGTTCGTAATAAAACCTCTAAATTTTATATTAAATAAAGTTTAAAAACTGCCTTACAATCAAAGTCATTCGATCTTAATCATATGGTTCCGAAACATTGAATGTGCCTAATTGAGCATATCTTTGAATGCATCTAACCAATTCCTATGGTGACTACTTTTTAACAAGGGTCGTATTCTAAGATAATTTGACCAACGAAAATCATAAATCTATTTTATCAAAAGTAAATTATTGAAAAAATTGTGGTTACTAAAAAGAGTAATGTGGTCCATAAAAAAAAAGTTACAAAATAGGAAATAAAACAGAGAACAGACTAGACCAAAAAAAAAAACAGAGAACAGAGAAAAAGTCAACTAACAGGAGTCAACTTTGCTAATAGTAGATGTGTTTAGAAAGGAGAAAACAATCTCATAGATAACAGCAAACTGAGAAAAGACAAATGTTTTTACTGTGACATCGTTGTCAAGTACAGAAAGACAGTAGATGGATTTTGCATTTACATGTGTACTTTCCCAACTCCTAACACACTCATTTCTGTAAGACCACTTTGGGCTTGATCATAAATCGTAATGTAACTAAAAACGCATTTTGCTTACATGTACTGAAATTTAATTTAATTATGAATGCTATAATTGTCTGGAAAATATATCACCGCATCATTATACTGTCATAAATCATGTTAGAGTATTAAGTTCTCTCTTTTTTGGATAAAATCCACATGAATGTCCAGATGAGCTTTCATTGGTATGAATAACGCATAATATATGCAAGGTCCGGCTCAAATCCCGGCCACCACCAAAAAAAATCCACATGAATGATGTATCTCCAGGAGGCAACAACAAGACAAATCATGTTTCATCCAACAGACAAAATCATGTTCGAGACCAACAGAACAACAAGAATTTAACTTCTCTGAGAGTATTCTTTTAACAAAAGATCAAGCCAGGAACCTATCACCAAAGAGTATATTTGTACATACTGTTCTCAGTTCTCACTGTCATGCCTAAAATGCTTCATCTAAGCCAACCCCATTGAATTATCAAAAGTCACCTAAACTTTCACAATTCGATTTCATAGTTATTTATATATCACAATTTGCTTCCTAATTTAATTTGGGATATGAGTCTAACATAACCATAAATAAGGATTAGTTCATTGTCATTTGTAATACCAACCAACATTACATCCATATCATGGTATCAATATAAATTATAAAAAAAATTAAATAAATATTCTAAGTATTTATTTTCATCTCTGTACCTAAAGGACTAATCCCAGAACTTCAATGGTGTAAAGAGAGGGCTATGTATGAAGAACAAACATCTCAATCCTACATTATTTCCTCACTTCAAAACTTAGCAGCACACGTGTAACATAAAACTAATAAGAAAAGTCTTCATTAAGAATTAGATAAGCAGAGAAGAAACTAACACCAAGGGTCAGAAAAATAATTACCACAAAATAGAAATCAAATTCAGCTCTTAAATTATTTCAAAGAATATAAAAGTAGTTCAGAAAGGGAATCCTCTAGTAGTCCAATTCCTTGATGAAACTGCTAATCTCTTAACCTGTTTTGTCCTTTTATAAAATTCCATTAACTCATCAGCAATTTCCTTATCATGGCATCTGACAAACGTATTGAAAAACCTCTCCTCGGACATCCTCAATGCTCTAAGTATTGAGGGTGTTTTCATATTAGGAACCATATTCTGTACCTTCATTGCTAGAAGCACTCTTGGCTTCAAAACAGTCTCCATATTTGAAAACAACAGATATGGGTACGTAAAGATTATGTTAGCTTCAAGCTTCATTGTGCCTAAAATGAAAGTCATGTTCCTTTGAACCTTATCAGTTGACAATGTCAAAATATTAGGAGACTTCCCAAAAAGACCGAATATCTCATCATCCGACAAACCATACTTTGTAAAATTCAACACCTTTTCGCGAATTGTTTCCACGCGAGAGATGCCTATTAATGTCACCACATATTTGTACAATTTTGAATCCTTGGAAAGCCCAGTCCTACTTATATATTCCATCTTCTCATCGTCAAAGGAAGTTCTTGAAATAACCGTCGGCCGCAAAATCATCATTTGAACCAAGTCCCTTTTCGGTATACCTAACTCTTCATATTGTTTAACAATACGTTCAATGTCATAATTATTTTCACACAGCAATGAAGGGTTTCTTGCAATGGCCTTATGAAGCATTTCCTTTGACTCAAACAATGACATAAGAGAGTCAAGCCTCTCGTCGAAATTATGGTTAAGTCGAGTCCTGAAAAATCGAGGCCTACAATTGATAATCTTTACAAGCTCAGCTGAGCCTAAACCCAAATCACTAAGCAAGCGAAGTTTCGACTGAACCTGAGAAGGATCCGCATTGCGCAAAGACGGGCAACGAGTGAATATTCTTGCCAAATCGTCATCACCACAACCCCATTTACTCAAAACTTCAGTAGCATCCTTCCATTTGTCTTCAACATTTTGCATTTCAACCTCATTTTGAGCTGGGACTTTCGTCGAATAGGTGGCAGGCATAAAAACTGGGAAATCTTTTATAATTGCTTGGGTGAATGTAAAATGGTGAATTTTTTTAACCCATTTGAAAGAAATCGAAGCATGAGTGAATGCTGTAATCAGGTTAAAAATTTGGAACGAGATGCAGTAATTGCAACGAAAAAGGTTGATGACAGACAAGTTTCTTCGAAGTTCGAATGAATAAGCGCGCTAAGGATGGAAAAGGGGGATTTCACATTCCCAAATCGTTATTGTGACGAAGAGACTTGTCTTTTCTCCAATCAAAGGTTTGTGAATAAATCATAAACTGAATGGAAATTATTGCCTTGCCTTTGACCTAATTTGTGGTGCAGTTTAGATCGACTTCGATAATAAAAAAGTTCAACTGATATAAAAATATGATTAAAAAAGTAGATTAAATTAAATTAAAAAAGAGTATATATTGAAAAATTAAAAATCAAGAAACAATAGATTAATTATTAATATAACGTATTATACTAATAAAAATATAAATAATTTTTTTTGAAGAAATAAAAATATAAATAATTAAAAACCAAGAAATAATAGATTAATATAAAGTATCATACTAATAAAAATATAAATGCATATTTAGATATATGTATGCGGTTTAGTTCGATTTTAAAAAATTAATCTAAAATGTGAAATTGTTATATTTTATTTTTGCAGGGCAAATGTTATTGAGGTGAACAATATGTTGCTGGATTTACGGACCTATGAAGAAGCTTTTGATCAAGAAATCAACTTCACCAAATTGGATGTTTTATGTAATATTAGCTTTCTTGTGCAAGAAGATTTGTCTAGAATATTGGAAGTCTAACATGTGTTAAGTACAATCACATATTTAGATATAGATTTGATGTTCATGGAAGGAAAAAAAAAAAAAACTATACTCCATTCGATCTTAAATGTAGGTAACTTGAACCACATACATCATTTATTGAATGAATCTAAAAGTGAAAAATTGTTTACATTTGAGACCGGGGTGAGTATGCATAGATAAAAGAATGTATATGAAATAAGATGAACTCCTAGAAAGGTTAAGCGTTATCCAAAGCAAGGAAGGAAGTGATGATTAAATCCGTCCTTCAATTTATGCCATTGTATATCATGAGCATATATGTTATTCCTACCTATAATGAACGATATTAAAAAATGTTAAATGACTTCTGGTGGAGGGAGGAACTAATAATAGAGGGACCCCATGTGTGTCTTGAAAAAAGATGACATTTCCTCTGTTAAACACATGATTGGTCTTCTAGAATTTCCAAGCTTTCAATTTGGTCATGGTTGCAAACAAATGATGGAATTTTATGCATAAACAAAAATTCTTAGGAGTTGAGATCTTCTCCATTTACAATTCTAAAACCTAGGTAGGTTCCTTGCTCCTCTTTACTTGAAGCTAATCCTTGTTATATAGTCATGCTAGGTGTAGTATTTAGAATTCTAGACATGTGCTTTTACATGGTTATAGATGGACGATTGGTGATGGAAGTATAATAAAAGTGATGGCTAATACATGGGTGTAATATCCTCAAAACCAAAGTGTATATAATATGTATGTTAATCATGTGATGTTGGATGGAGAGAGAATATGTGATACTAATAAAATTCATTATTTGTTTCTTGATGAGATTGTAGAGGTATTCTTGATCGTGCCTCTTTTTGAATCAGAAAGAGTTAATAAGCTAAATTATGTTGAAGATCAAATTGATTGTTATGCAATTAAGCTTGAATACAGTAGAATGACGAGGTATTTTGTATAGTGATAGATTTCACGTCTCCACGGGACTAGAACAGTGTGTGGCAAATCCAAGCTCCATGAAGTAGTAGGAAAAAATGGGTGTGGAATAATAGTTACTTGTGGCATAATCGGAAGAAAAAAAAAAGTGTGAAATAATAGTTACTTGTCAGCAAAGCAATATATACATATGGCAAGCAATTTATATACCAAGTCCAGAGAAGTCTACATATTTCTTGTTCCTCGTGTGTTTTTAAATTTAATACTTTCTAGTATTGTGTTTTCTTTACATTCTAATTTTGAAGTCAAGTTTTTTAAGAGACAAACAAATATGATTGTTCACATCTTTGCGATAGGAGAGTGCGGTCATTTCTTGAGTTAGTCTCCGGTCTTTGAAATTATCCCTCCTTGTGTTGAGTACTATTTGATTAATGATATGATTTAAATTGAATTTGGCAAAATTAAAAATAGGAGAAATAGAGATAAATATATAAGTATTTAGATATTCAAAGAATATAATTGTATTTATAAATGGAAAGAGTTTATCTTTAATTTATCTTCCTTCTTTATGATTCTATATCCTGGTTTCTAGGTAACCTCTTGTCAAAACAACAAAATTGATAACCTCAACAACAGAAACCTCATGTCCATTCGTGCTCGTTTAATTGAATGGCTATGTAATGTTTTCAAGCCAACTGTCCTCACAATTTAGCAAGAATTCATTGTTGATGGCCCTTGTCACATCAGAAAGAGGAATGATATTTTGACATCCAATTTTCAACAACTTTTTAGGGACAACTTTTTTCCTCCTTTTTATTGGACAATAACAATAGAGAGAGAAAAAGAAATAGAGAGAATAAAAGTATAATAAAAATATGAAAGAGAGTTGTCACAAAAGTTGTTGAAAATCTATTGTCAAAATATCATTCCTCCACCAGAAAACACGTCTCATTGTATTTCGTTGTCATATTGGGGACCACATTATCTGCATTCTTATTATAAATATATAAATGACATATTACATGATTATTTTGGCTACGTTAATTAAATAAAAAACACCGCAACACCCTATACTTTTTTAACATTTTTTATTTAAATTCCTTCAGTGGTCCTATACTTTTATGTTACATCAAAGGGTGCATTTAGTTTGCACCACCAATTAGATAGGTTCAACTTGGACCATTTTTTTCATGGTTAGATTATATTATACCACCAAATCTTGCTATGGTCCATCCACACCAAATCAAACTCATTAACTCCATTTCTCTCACTGCAACTCTCTCACCCAAACCAAAAAGGACTCCTCACTTTTCCATTATTCTCTCTCCTTTGAGCTTCTTCAACAATGGTGGTTTTTTTCTTTCCTCAACAATGGTTCAAAAAATGCAATCGATTTCTTTTTGTTCCTTCTTATTTAGCTTTGTTGTGTTACATAAAGGAATCAATATATTGGATTAAATTTCAGAAATTTCTACTTCATTGCTAGCTTGAGAATCATTTATATTGACTAGCTTATGTTTCTAGAGATCAAACAATGGCAAGGATGTTTAAAATGGATGTTTATACTTCAATATTTTCTTTTTCCTTTAAGATTAGATGTCTTCCTGCATTACCCAGAACAAAAATCAAATTTGCTGCTGTTGATGAACCAAAAGAAACAAATTATTAATTAACAATGAATCAAGGAGATTTTACATCTAATTAAATTACTTGAGTGCTTCCTCTCACAATTAGATTTTACACTTTTAATTGAGCGCTATAACTTCTAAGTTATACCATTACACATTTAATTTTACAATGGTTGGTGAAAGAAAAATATAATGTGAAGAACACTACAGAGAGAAGGAAGAGATGAAAGAAAGAAAGAGTGTTTGCAATGAGACTATGAGAGAGAAAGGGTTTATGGCTTGTATTTTGTGTGGGTGAACCATAATAAGATATGGTTGGATGGTCAAATCTAATGTTAAAAAAAAATGGCTCAACTTGACCAATACTTTAGATAATTCAAACTAAAATCACCCAACATGAAATAATTGAATGAACTATTTGGATTTTTCAATCAGACAAAATTTAAAGTTCAGGTCCCACCATATTTCTAATGGTTCAGCATGTAAATGTAATAATCTCCTGTTCGACACAGAGAATAGACGATGTACATTTGCCGCATATTAAATCATCTTTCTCCCAGTTCCATCATTTTCATTCAGCCTTTCCCTTAATCTAATAATTAAAGTTACACAGTGTCTCAAACCCAATCCATTTCTTTCCAGAAATTACTACTATAATAATCAAATTAAAATAAAATAAAAAATATTAACAAAATTTCAAAACTTTATCATCAATAACTTAGAGAACGTTCTTGTTCAACAAAATAAATAATACAAGAATAAGATCGTTCATATGAAATGACACGGACACAATTATTTATTTTAACTTGACTAAGGCCGTGAATTCGAACCAAAATTTGGACATACAACAGCTTAAAGCCCTTAAAAGACATTTGCAGTCCACTTTGAACTCACAAAGCTTTAAATATTAATGGTTGCAGTTGTGCGTAGAAGATACTACTATCAATCATTTGATTCTGACAAAGGCGAGACCATGTCTGATCTCGGACATGGCGGCGTTGTCGAACCCGACTAATCTGCATTTAACGCCACTGAAAGAAGAAACAACATCTGGAACTGGATTTCCATGAACCGGGTTCGTGGTCCTACGATACGGTCCAAACCACTTATTTTGCATGTACCGGTTCTTCCTCCATGGAGGAATACTCAAACCTCTACTCCTCAAACAGAGCTTCACAGCACCACACAAAGCCAAAACGGTGCGTTTCAGCTCCTCCGAATTCCCGACAAATATTCCGGGAACGTAACTCATAATCTCCAAGTAACGACTCGTCGGCCGAGCAATTTCAAATTGTCCGGCGAAATCGAGTTCAACGAAGTACCTATTCTGCCACGTGGACGATCCAGATCGCATTCGTACCACATCAATAAACTCGTGGTTGCCGGCGGTGAGTCCGCCGGAGGAATCCCACCGCGTCTTGCAAATCGCCGCATTGTGTCCTTTCTCACGCAAAAACGACATCACGTTTCTGTTATAAACCGAAACGCTTTGTTTCTTCAGAAAATCGAATTGCACTGCAGCTTCAGAAACATGCAATCGAAGCACGTTCAGGTAAGAATCCGCATTAGCATTTTCAGCGCTTAATTTCAGTAGATCCTCCACCGTATCCATGGAATCGGAAACCGAGTCAACTCGCTCTGAGTCAAAATCGTTTCCCGTTGAATCACACTCATTTTTGTTATCTTCCTCCATGAAATCATGCACGAGCTCAGAGAGAGACGGTGAAGAAGCACAATCACCGGTACCGGAATGTTCGCTACCGCTACTGACGTCGCTTAGTCGCCGGAGATCAGCTCCGACGAGTCGTGCTTTGGCTTCATCGTTGAACGGATCAGTGACTCGTTTCTTTCTAGCAAAATTCATCATCACCGTAAGAGAAAACGGGTTCGGGTTATGGATTTGGATAATTTGTTTGAGGAAGAAAATGTGAGTTTTTTTGTTGGTGAATTAAAATGTGAGGTTTTTTTTGGTTATATAGAAGATGATAATAGTTGGAATTTTCTAGAGAATATTCGAGGGAAATTATAGAGTTTAAACTTGTAATAATGATGTAACTTTGATTCAATTCTTATCTGATTTAATAACTTGACTAAGATAAAGTGTTGAACAAGGATATGCTAGGTAGGTTCGAAATGGGATATTAGAATTTGCATGTACTAATTATATAGATGCTTTGGCATATTCATTTCCTTTTTTGGTTATGCCATGACATGTGTGAGAGTGTGATTTGAACATGTGTGTGTAAGGGAATGGTTATTTTGCACGAGATTGGCACGTGTGGAATGAGACAGAAGTTGGATAAGGAAGTAAGGGAGAGGTGGGACCAATATGATAATCGTAAATGTTTGAGTCTCTAAACCATTTTATTCGAAATTCGATCGTTGATTTATAAAGAAAAAATTTTTATTACAAAAGATTAACCTTTTATATGGATTTTAAGTTATTTCGAATGATTAGTGTTCTACTACATTTAAAAGTTGTACTTTGAATGACTTATATTGAAAAACTGACAATATTTCATAAAGATGATATGCAAAACCTAAGATCAAAGATTGATGCTTACGATTGTGTGTTAGAATAATTTGGTTTAACAACAAATAGAGTAAGAAGAATGTGGGGTCGTTTTGGAGGATGGAGTTTGCCGTTTAGTGATGGTGGAAGGTCGTTTATGGGTGAATGTTACATAGTGGATCATTATTTTGGGAGGGCCCAAGTCAAAAGAATTTGGTTTGCTTGTTGATAATTGCATGATTTAATTACTTAATGTTAGATAAGGATAAGTTTGATGATAGATTGATGAATGTTTTTAACAGGAATATGCTGTTTGGATGAGGATTGTTGAATGTTAGTATTGTTTATTTATTTATTAATAACAAGTTTTGGGATATGAAGCTAAAAGGGTATAAACGTAGTCAAATAAAATAGGAGTTTACCAAAATAAAAGAAAGTTACGACATTTTGGTATGCGATGGATATTTTCCAATGTCGACCATAGCATAGCCAATGAAGGAGTCACCACTCACCAATTAACTTAGAGAAATGATATTTAAACATCCAACAACTTTTGCAATAACTTTCTCTCTCATTCTCATATTATTTTTTACTTTATCTCTCTATTGCTATGGTTTCCGTGTCAATACCACTTTTTTCTTTGTAAAATATGGTTGTCAAATAAGTTGTCACCAAATTCGATTATTCAAATAACACTACTCATTAACTTATGAATGTTACGTTGATGTTATCTTTAGATTACATTTGTCACACAAAAAAAGCATAGACATCCCTGTGTTACTAATTTTATCTAAAATTTCACCATCAATTATCTCTTAAAAAACATTGAGTAAAACAAAACGTGTTATGTTGAGACCACTTTTAAAACTTTATCTTATGTGAAATAAATAACTGTAGTGCACCTACATTTCGTAAGTTCAAACTCTGTAATATGCTACAAATAAGTCCTTTAAAAAAAAATAAGAAAATGTAGGAAAGTCTTACTATTTATGTTCTTTTAGAGATAACTTATACGTTGTTAATTTTTTGGTGGTGGTCGGGGTTTGAACCTCGGACCTTGTATATTTTATGTGTTGTCCATACCAACTGAAATAAGCTCACGATGACTTATACGTTGTTAATTAACATCGATGAAAAAAATAGCAAAATTTTTCAACAAAAACAAAATACAAACTTGCAAGTCTATTGTACTTGTAGCTTCGGGAGAAAACAACGGGGTTTTGATTATTATATTTTTTTAGTTTCATTTTTTATTTTATACATTTTTAATGAAACAAAACGGTTTTTTATTTTATACGATTTTTAAAGAATATTTAGTCGAAGTACGTTAACCACTTGAATACAATTTTCAGGTTCAATCAACGTGGTTTTGATAACACCTAAAATCTCAAACAAATACGAGGGTACTCTTTTGAGCATTTATGATCTACCGGCAATAATTTGATTATAAATTTATTTTACATTCACTAAATTTTTTAGAAAGAACTACATGTACATGTCAATTATTGTGATTTGGATGTCAAAAATGTACACACACCTTCTAGCTCTATCGATAATGTTGACACTATGTGTAATTATAAAATAAAATAAAATAAAATAAAAGAGTTGTTGGCATAATGTGAACATAGTGGATTGATATTTGCTACCACGCTAACTGCAGTGAATGAATTTTCTTTCTCTTACGGGATGATTTCAGAATTCCAAAATTTTATATTATATGTATATATGAGAAAAGCAAAGTAGTATGAAAAAATAGGAAAAGAACTCAAAAGATAAATAACAAGTCAAAGAAAAAAACATGACATTCTATTATTCAATTCAAACCTTTTTTTTCCTTATAAAATTTATTCAATTCAAACTCAAGTGTCTTACATTATTACTTATCTAGTTATAAGGTCAGTATGTTTTTTACCTTCACGTTATACATAATGAAATTTTAACTTCCATGGAACCTTCACGTTATACGTATGTTCTAACTTTGAGCACTAGTTTGGAATAGCTCCTCTATTGGTATTATGTAATTGTTGAAATTGTATGGTTTAGTCAATATAAAAGAAGGCCAAACTTTTTTAATTTACTTTAGATAAAACTGAAATAATTACTATATATTTACTTGGTTCAATTAACACCATGGGGCCTAATGGTTGATACTTGGATGTAGCTTTACAGATTGTAGTTATCGCATCGCAGTATCAACTAATCAATCATAACGATTTCAACCCGTGCGTTACACGTGTTTGTTAAAATACAGTTAAATAATAAAAATTTATTTAATTGAAAAAATAATGAGCATTTCATTTAATAGAATTAAAATTAGAACCCGTTTTTTAAAAAAGGTTTATTGACACTAAGAAAATAAATAGCGGTTTATAGACATTTTTACTTGGACGACCTTAAATGCATTTTATTTGATAATTTTTGTATGTTTTTCTTTTGTTATATAAGGAAAGGTGCATGTTTATAAGTTTTATTTTATTTTTAAAGAATATATTTGCTGTTTGTGAAAGACATGTAAAGGAATCAAAAGGGAATTGTATTTTACCTTATTTTTGGTTGAAAAGGCAATTGCTCTATAACCAAAAAAGATGAAAATAAAGGAATTTAAAAATAAAAAATAGTCTAACCAAAAATGTAACGAAAACCCCAAATTTTAAGGAATCATCCTCTCGGTGGCGGATCTTGCCCAAAAATTTAGAGGGAGCGACAAATACTAACTAAAATATTATAATTTTTTTATCATGAGCTAATTCAAACTATAAATATTATAAATTTTTTTATTATGAGCTAGTTCAAACTATAAATATTATCTAGGGTAAACAGTGCTTTTAGCCCCGTAATATAGGGCACTTTTGGGTTTAGCCCTTGTAAAAAAAAATTTTAGATTCCACCCTCATAAAATTTTTTTGTTTTGGTTTTGGACCCCGACCCCCGTGACTCGGCAGAATCTATGAGGTGGCACCGACGTGGCATTTTTTTATTTTTCAATTTTTTTGAATGCCACGTGCGTAA
This sequence comes from Medicago sativa, assembly GCF_051527215.1. NCBI lineage: Eukaryota > Viridiplantae > Streptophyta > Magnoliopsida > Fabales > Fabaceae > Medicago > Medicago sativa. The sequence goes on from NC_140756.1 coordinate 8,317,951, forward strand.
ATGAATGTCCACGTGGCATTTCTGATTTTTTAATAAAAAAATATTTTTTTAAAAAAAAATCTGAAATCAGAAATTTTTTAAAAAATTGGAAAAACTAACAAAAATCTGGAAAATTTTAAAAAATAAAAAATAAAATATGGTAAAATTAAAAAAATGAAAAAATTCTGGAAAAAATTAATACATTTCGAAAAATTCATATTTCCAAATTTTTTTCAATACCGGAAAAATGAAAGAAATTCATATTTTTTTTCGGAAAGTACTTGTCATTCAACCGTATAACGGAAAAAAATTCATATTTTTTTCGGAAAGTACTTGTCATTCAACCTAAGCTCGGAATACACAAAAATTCCCGGAAAAAATACTAATGAAAATTTCGAAATTTCGAAAAATACACAAAAAACCTAAGCTCGGTTTATAAATACACATATTTTTTCCCTTATTCTTGGTTTATAAATACACAAAAATTCCCAAAAAAATTTTTGGAAATAAATACACCGAAAAAACCTAAGCTCGACATATATACTAATGAAAATTTTGAAATTTCAAGAAATACTAATGAAGATTTCAAAAATTTCATTTTTAAAAATGATTAATCTTCAAGAAAATTTCGAAATTTTTTTAAATATTTTCCAGAGTTTTTTCACAATTTTTATTTTTCATTAAAATTTTAATTAGAATTTTTCTAGAATTTTAATTAAAATTTCGAAAATTTTAATTAAGATTTTTCATTAAAATTTTGAAAATTTCATTTTTCTAGAATTTTAATTTTTTTAAGAAAATTTCGAAATTTTATTTTTTCAGAATTTTTCATTATTTTTCATTTTATTAGATTATTTTATTTTTTTAATCATTTTTTATTTTTATTAATTTTTCCAGAATTTTTAAACTTTTTTTCCGTATTTTTAAAAAAAAATCATTTTTATTAATTTTTCAATTTTCCAGAATTTTTTAATATTTTTTTTAAAATTTTTTATTAATTTTTCATTTTTCCAGAATTTTTTAATATTTTCGGAATTTTTTTATTAATTTTCAGATTTTTTTTCAATTTTTTAATTATTTTTAATTTTTCCTGAATTTTTTCATTTTTTTAAAAAAAAATGCCACGTGTACCCCAAAAAAATATAAAATAAAATTAATTATACGATCGGCATGACACGTCATCAAAAAAGGTGACGCGAAGCATGCCACGTCGGGCCGCCACGTCAAAGATTCGCCGACTCAAGGGGGTCGGGGGCCAAAACCAAAACAAAAAAATTTTATGATGGTGGAATCTAAAAAAAAAATTACGAGGGCTAAACCCAAAAGTGGCCTATATTGCGGGGCTAAAAGCCTTGTTTACCCTATTATCTATGTACTAATTTTAAAATAAGAACCAAGAATTTATGTGCTATAAATGTAGATTTAGAAATAAGAACTAAGAATCGATTCAAACCCTCTCTTATATGTTAAAAAGACTATTTGTTATTAGATCAGTGTTTGGTTGCACTCTAATTTTGTACATTATGTCATTCTTGTTTTTTTTTTTACATTATGTTAAAAAAATACGTAATTTGTATAAATAATAAAAAGAACACAAATTATTTATAATAAAAACATAAAATATATGAATTTTTTTGTAATGATTCCCTATTTTTTTCTTCATGGAATATACATTCTAAACAAAACCATTTGATATAGTTGAGAAAGTAGACATGCACATATCTATTGAAATGTGTTTTTAAATAATATCTACTAAAATGGTGGTCCATTGTTTAATTGAAGCTTACATGACACCTTTCAAAATGAGATGGATGACTAATAAAAGAGTACACTGAATTTGCAAAGTACATTTAAACCTCAATACAAACAAATATGTATATGATTACCTTCGAAGTTGGTTAAAAGAGTAAAGAAGTATGCCGATAAGCAAGAAAACTTGATCATCTCCTCTACTATATAATAGTCTATATTTATCTACATCTATCCATACTAATCGTGATGATGCGACTATTTAGATAAGCTCCATCACCTCATTCTTTGTTGAAACCTTCATCATTCATCTCTTATGACGCGACTATTTAGATAAGCTTCATCACCTCATTTTTTGTTGAAAGATTCATCCTTCGTCTCTTCAAAAATCTTCAATTTAAACTCCAAGCAAAAGTGTAGCCACCTCTTTTCCTTTTCATCTCAAATAAAAATGATAATAGTTAGTCGAATTAAGTAATGTTTTGATTAAAACTAGACTATGTATTGACAAAGAGGTGGAATAGAAGCAAAATGAGAGCATCTTCGGTACAAATTGCATAATTTTTAATTTCATTGAAGCAAATATAATTATTAAAGACATATACTTACATGAGCCACCATTTTTCACAGGTTTTCGGACAGTAAGAACACAATAGAAGCAACAATAAGAGTGTGTTTAGTCTTCTTCTCCTAATTCACATGGAAAAATAGTTAGAAAATACAAGAAAGCAAGCTAGAAAAGTAGACTAACAAATCTTACGTTGATTCTCAAATCAATGATAAAAATGTAGAGCAAAAATATTTGACCAATTTATATAATAGTAGATTAACAAATGGTACGCCAATTCTCAAGTCAATGAGAAAGATGTAGAGAAAATTAATTGACCTATCTATATATATTATTAACTTAGTCTCTATCTTACTACATAAATCAATGAATAGCAAAGATATATATGAGTAGAAAGAAAGATGACCAAAAATCACAATATAAAATTGAAAATTACCATCGGAAGTTGTTTGGAGAAAGTGTTGATCAATGAAAACCACATTTTACACTACAAACACTTGCTAGATCGATGCACAAAGAATATATATTGATTATGAATGTGACAATATATAGCACTTCATAAAACTATAACTGAAAATTAAAAAAAATAAAATAAAAGATTGTCATTAACCCCAAGAGTGAATGGAAGGATAGTTAAGGAATAGAAAAAGAAAGATAGTTCAAAGGTTGGTGTGATACATCATAGTGATTATTATTAAATTAATATTAATCTTAATTGTTTGTATTTATAAAAATAATAGTATCTTGATCACTATTATTTTTTTTGTTTGAGGGAGTATCGTGATCACTATTATAATTTTAAAAATTTGTTTGATGTTCATGTGGAGAAAATATGAAACCTATTGTTTTTTACTAGATAAGGAAGTATGTATACTATAACATTTTTTTGGTAATTAAAATTTAATAACTAATTTATTTGAGCACTAACTATTTTAATTTATTTAACTTATAAGTGGAATGATTTTTGTTGGATTGGACTATGAAGGGATGTTTAATAAAGCACTGCTAAAGTATAAATATAAATATAGTGGGCGTGTTTAAATAGAGATGAAATTTAGAGATTTGAGAGATGATAGAAAACTTTTATGGAGTGCCACATCATCACAATACTTGCATAAGAACAACTCAAGTTTCCTTTACAAAGATATATAGATAGATAGATAGATAGATAGATATAATAACTTAAATTTAACAATTTGTCAACAAAAAAATCTTTTTGAAGGATTTTTTTATGTATATTATAAGATGGTTTGAAATAAATATAAGAGAAATGCTACTAATACACATTTTAACACACACTTTCTAACACACTCTCTTTGATTGGTTAAAATTCACATGAGACCTACCAAATTTATATGGGACCCACATGAGTTGGTGGGACCCATGTGACTTTTAACCAATTAAAGAGAGTGTTGAAAAATGTGTGTTAAAATGTGAGTTCCTAGCTTTTCTCTAAATATAATAATTAAAACTTGGGTGTTGCTAACCGGTGCCCCGGAGCAATGGTTAAGGAGTAATAAATGAACAGATTCCATTTGTTTTACTTCAATTAAAATGATAAATAAGAACGTCAAAAACAAATGATAAATAAGTCAACTAATTAAAATAAAAAAAGTTGTATTTAATACTCCATCAAATTTCCTTTTCTATTACATGTTTACATTCATCTATCCTTTTCATTTCTTAACAATTTTTCTTCTTCGTGTGGATTTTATTCAAACTAATTTTTCTTTCCGTAAATTTTTTGTGAATCATTTTTTTCATTCAAACTAATTCACGGAAAACCTATGCATAATTAGCAACATATTCAATTAAAATACAGACTAAAATAAATTAACAATTCCAAAGATAAAACATAACAGTTAAAATATCAAATACAACCTCTCAAAAAAAATCAAATACAAAATCATCAAATGTGTAGAAATTTCATGCTTGCATCACAAAATAGGAAATTTAATAGAGTATTGAATGCACATTTTTCTTATTTAATTAGTTGACTTATTTATCACTTCAATTAATGTAAAACAAGGGAGATATGTTCGGTTATTGCTCTTTAACCAGTGTCCCGGGGGCACTAGATAGCATTACCCTTAAAACTTTACAACGTTGCACAACACAAAAATAGAGGATGGGAGGAATGTAAATGGTGTTGTGATTTTCGTTTCCATAATGGTGTGTCACACTCGTAATAGAGTTTTTATAGCCATATCAGTGTTGTGTGATGGTGGTAACGGATGTTGCATTGTGATTTCCCATCCTGGAATCATGTAATAGACTTGTATTTAAAATCTTGTTTATGATCTAAGAGTGTCTTACATATGTTTGTGTCAAACAAAATTGACACATTTGATTAAATTTAATTATATCCTTTTTTCAAATACTACTAGTGTTTGTATTGTGTTAGTGTTTGGTTGATTACTATCCCATCTAAGATTATCTATCACATGTAGTGAAATTACTAAAATGTCATTTTACATGGGATGTATAATGGGGGTTGGGAAAAAATAGTGTCAAGATAACATTATTGCTTTTTAAGGGATAATGGTCAATTTGGTCCCTTAATGTATAATGAATAGTCACATTAGTTCTTCAATGTATCAAAATTCCAAAATAGTCTCATATTATGCACTTTGTTAGTCAAAATAGTCATCAATGCTAAAATAATACTCCCTCCGGTCCTATTTACAAGAGACAATTTATTTTTTAGATACATTAAAAAATTTATGTATTTGGTTTAGGTTCTTGACTAGATACATACTTTATTCAATGTATCTAAAAAGTCAATTTTCTCTTGTAAATAGGATCGGAGGGAGTATCTTAATGCTTATAATAACTCTTTTTATATAAGAACAAAAACGATAATAAGTAAATACTTATAAAAAACTGATATGACAATAAGTAATTATATTAAACGACTAATATAAAAAAATTAATGAAACATTTTAACATAAAAGACTATTTTGACTAATAAATTGTACAATCAAATACTATTTTAAAATTTTTATACAAGGACTATTATGATTAGTCATTATAGAGGGACTATTACTCCTCTTTAACGAGAAACTCTTCTATAAACACAAATAAAAATGATATCTATTTGGACGCACTCACATTAAAGGCAAAAATTAAAAGAGAATAAAACTAAATGATGTTGATTGATGAGATCTAATTATTTTTGTTTTAAATTTTTTCATTTGATGCAAGTATGTCCAAATATTTATCGTATGTATTTGTGACCATAGAAGAGCTTCTCCTCGTTAACATGCCTTTTTCCTTTTCCTTTTCGTAAGAGCATGTGGTTCCATTTCATTTCTTTCAATTTATTTTCTTTAGAAAAGTTCATTTCATTTGATTCACATATTAAACTAAAGTAATGTCCTCCTCCTCCTCCTCCGATCATCAATGGATCTACGACGTGTTCATCAACTTCAGAGGAGAGGATACTCGCAACAACTTCGTTTCTCATCTCTATGTTGCACTCTCAAATGCAGGAATCAACACTTTTCTCGACAACCAAAACCTTAATAAGGGATATGAACTAGGACCAGAGTTATTACGAGCAATAGAAGGTTCTCAAATAGCTTTAGTAGTTTTCTCACAAAACTACACTGAATCTAGTTGGTGTCTTGTTGAACTTGCCAAAATCCTGGGATGCCGCGAAAGTAATGGTCAAGTTGTTATACCCATTTTTTACCATATTGACCCTTCCATCGTTCGTCGTCAGGGGTAGTTTTGGAAAAGCATTGGAAGCTAACACACGAAAAATATATTCAGAAGAAGATAGAGAAGAACTGTTGGGAACGTGGATGAGTGTACTAACCCAAGCTTCAAATCTATCTGGTTGGGATATCACCGCTTTCAGGTAAGTTTGACTAGATTACTATCTCTCGTCGCACCGACACTTTTGATCTAAAATGTATCCGATATCTAACATGTGTCCGTATCGACAAGAGACCAATTACATTCAATTATATCATTTTTTTTTCAAGTAACCATATGTGCCTGTTGTTCTAATAGGTTAGTGTTTCATAGATTACTATTTTCGTCTTTTTTTTTTTTTTTTAGGATACTATTAATTGTAACTTAAATCAATTTTTTTAACGTCAAATATTAATAAATAATTCGTTGTTAAAATAATATTTTCTTTTTAACCTAGACCTCAAATTGTAAACACTTATTTTGTTCCCTAGATGTGTCTTCTGTTGGTAATTTTAAGGATCAAATTGACCAACCGAAGACACATTTGAGTAGCAAACTAATTAACAAAAGACACAACCAGACTGGCTTACGAAAGATGCAATTAAGTATCTATTTCTATAATTTTAGATATATTCAAAGCCTATTGTCACAACACACCACAACGTTTAAGGGCCAACAGGATTGTCTACTCTGCAATCAATTTGAAAATTTCATGTATTTCAGCTATATTGTCAATAGCGCGCTATAGCGGTGTAATTTGGCGGCACGGCCCTCCCCTGCCACACCATAGGCCCGCAAAGCACTGTTAAGAGTATTGGCACTAGCGGCCGCTATTAGTGGCTGAAAAGCAGCGCCATTGCGGCGCTATCCCGGTACCATTGTGATTTGATGGCTGCTATTGCAATTTTAGGGAAATATTCCTATTCTTTTTTAAATTTATTAAGGGAATATTGGTACTTTCACACCGTTTAAGTGACCTATTATGGTAAGTTTAATTGTTCAATTGTGGCCGCTTTTTGTTACTTTCTTCCTGCTGCCATCGTTTCTTTGAGTTTGAGTTCTGCCATTGTTGCGTTGTATTGCACCATGAAGATAAGGAAGTAGTTAGTGTCATTCATGGATAACTTGCTACACAAGTTATCTAGTTAGTTATCCATAACTAACTATCATTGCTATCATCTAGCATAGAGTATCTACCATAGCTATCATACACACTCTTGTACCTATATAAGTTGTAACGAACCCTATCATCCAAATCCAATCAATGAGAATCATCATCACTTCATTCAATTCTTAGTTTCATAATATGGTATGAGAGCCTGGTTATGCCATCGTTGTTCTCCTCACTCTTGTCCTTCCTTTCTATTTCTGCTCGAGTTCTTTTTTGGTTCGTTTCTGTTTTTGTTCTTCTCCTTCCTTTATGTTTTTGCGTGGTTATGTTTGTTGTTGGAATTTATGTTTACTTTATACATGGTTTTTTAGTTTTCACAATAGCGGTATCCCACTGTATGAGATTGACAACATAGAATTTCAGAGACTAAATTGATGGCTCTCAATTTTTTTAGGAATATAGGTGATTCACTCTTTTAACCTATTGACCGTTGTGCTACTTTATTATTGAAGCAATCCCCAAGTTAGTCATGAAATTGTAGCCTTACCAGCAAAATTGTAATTGAAAATTTGACAAGAACGTCACCGAAATTGTAATTGTTGATAACTTCATTCTAAATATTATCTTTTGTTAACAAATATTTCAAATTGGTCCCTTAACTCAATGCTAACTAAACAATAAAATGTGACTTAAATGACAGAATTTATAATTTTAATAAGGATGCTTTTGTTGATTTATTAATTTTAGACAATAGCCTTACCAGCATCCTACGATTTTAAGAACTAAGGTGGGATTTCACTCTTTAATATGCTGGTTCTCTTTGTTTTATAGTATCATTCGATTGAATTTGTAGGAATGAAGGTGAACTGGTGCAGAAAATTGTTGAGGATGTTTTAACAAAGCTAGACAACACATTCTTGTCTATTACTGAATTCCCAGTTGGACTCGAGTCCCGTGTGGAACAAGTGGTTCGGTTGACTGAAAATCAATCAAGCAACGTTTGTATGGTAGGAATTTGGGGAATGGGAGGGCTGGGTAAAACAACCACAGCAAAAGCTATATACAATCAAATTCATCGTAAATTTATGCATAGAAGTTTCATTGAAAATATTAGAGAAACTTGTGAAACAGATAGTAGAGGACATATTCATTTACAGCAACAACTTTTGTCAGATGTCCTCAAAACAAAGGAGAAGATACGTAGTATTACATCAGGGACAACTATAATCAAGAAAAGACTCTCTGCCAAAAGGGTACTCATTGTACTTGATGACGTGACCACATTTGAGCAGGTAAAAACCCTATGTGGAAATCATAAATGTTTTGGATCGGGAAGTGTATTAATTGTTACAACTAGGAATGTACGCGTACTTAAGTTGCTTGAAGTTGACCATGTCTATACAATGAAGGAAATGGATGAAAAGGAGTCTCTTGAGCTTTTCAGTTGGCATGCTTTTAAACAACCTAGTCCAAGAGGAGACTTCTTTGAACTCTCAAGAAATGTAGTTGCTTACTGTGGAGGACTACCCCTGGCTGTTGAAGTCCTTGGGTCTTACTTGTATGAGAGGACAAAACAAGAATGGAAAAGCGTGCTATCAAAATTAGAGAGAATTCCCAACAATCAAGTGCAAGAGATACTTAGAATAAGCTATGATGGTTTAATGGATGATATGGAAAAGGATATATTTCTTGACATATGTTGTTTCTTTATTGGCAAGGACAGAGGCTATGTTATCGATATATTAAATGGCTGTGAACTTTATGCTGATATTGGAATAGCTGTCCTCATAGAGCGGAGCCTCCTAAAAGTTGAAAAGAATAACAAGTTAGGAATGCATGATTTAATAAGAGATATGGGAAGAGAAATTGTTCGTGAAAGTTCAGCAAAAGAGCCTGGGAAACGTAGTCGATTGTGGTTTGATGCGGATGTGCATGATGTTTTGACAAAAAATACTGTAAGAACTTTCTCTGCATACAATTTCAAACTTTTACCTTCCTTAATAATCTTATGAGGATCATAAAGTTCTGTTTGTTTCTGAACTGATTTGCTCTTCATAAGTATTGGCTGAAAATTATGGGATTCATAATTTGAGTGTGTTTGCCTTATGTTCATTACAAATGTACATGGGCTGGTTTAATGTACGACTTTCTAGCAAGCAAATGAAAAACATTTTCCCTTACTTTTCTCAGCTTATTTATTTCACATTTAGGGAACACAAACTGTTGAGGGATTGATTTTACAAAGCACAAGTAGAGTAAGCTTCAGTACTAGTGTTTTCCAGGAGATGAAGAAACTGAGACTCTTACATCTTGATCGTGTTAACCTAACCGGTGATTTTAAGCATCTTCCTAAAAAGCTGAGATGGGTCAAGTGGCAACAAACTACCCTCAAATCTATACCCAATGACTTTAATCAGGAAACTCTAGTTGTTTTTGAATTAAAATATAGCAAGGTTCAACAAGTTTGGAAAGAAACCAAGGTATAATACCATTTTATTTTAAAACTCAAAGGTCGACATTAAGATATGTTTCCACCTTTCCATTTCCAATTTTTTACTCGGTTTTTTCTTGCAGTTGTTGAAGAATCTAAAAATTCTCAATCTCAGTCATTCCAAGTACTTGAAAAGCACCCCTGACTTTTCAAAATTACCGAATCTTGAAAAGCTCATTATGAAGGATTGTCCAAGTTTGTCTGAGGTACACCCGTCCATCGGAGATCTCAAGAATCTTTGTCTAATTAATTTCAAAAAATGTACAAGTCTTTGCAATCTCCCAAAGGAGATTTATCAGTTGATATCATTGAAAACTCTCATCATTTCTGGTTGTTCAAAGATTGAGAAATTGGAAGAAGATATAGTGCAAATGGAATCCTTGACAACACTGATTGCAAAAGATACATCTGTCAAAGAAGTTCCCTATTCAATACTAAGATTAAAAAGCATTGGATATATATCGCTATGTGGTTATGAAGGATTAACACATGATGTATTTCCTTCTCTTATTCGGTTTTGGATGTCTCCTACAATAAATTCCTTACCACATATTCCCACATTTGAAAACATGTCCATGTCTCTCACTTCCTTGGATATAGACAGTAATAATTTGGGTTTGGTCAATCAATCACCAATGTGTAACAGCCGTTCAAAACCTAGAAGTGTTTGGATACAATGCCATTCAGAGATGCAACTAAAGCAAGAATTCAGAAGATTTCTTGATGATCTATATGGTGCTGATCTTAATGAATTGGAAACATCACAAATGTCGAATCTTTCCTTGAGATCTCTTTTGATTGGAATGGGAAGTTGCCACATAGTCATTGATACCATTGGCAAGAGTTTATCACGGGTTCCTTCTCTATCTTCCGTCTCAACTGTATTGATATTTATCGTTAATTAAGAGAAAATAGAATTATTTCCCTTTTGAATTGTTTTTCTTCCGAAAATGGTAAAAGATTCCTATATATACAAATTTATTCAAGTACCTATATGCTAAGATCAAACTTTTAATGTGGAACTCGAGTAAATATTTAGATAATTATTCTATCCTTTTTTGTAGGAAAGTGAAAAGGAATTATATGAAAGCAATTACTTCATAGCCTGTTTTCTTTGAATCAATTTCCTTGTTTATATTTTTCCATGTAGCTCACTATACACGGCTCAAGAGTCCGTCTACATATCATAATTAGAATTGCATAAATAACTAAGCGTATGTTCATGATCCAGGGATTGACAACCCGTGATTCTAGAGATTTTTTTCTTCCGGACAGCAATTATCCTTCTTGGTTAGCCTACACAGGTGAAGGACCTTCTGTACGTTTTCAAGTGCCCGAGGATAGTGATCACTGCATAAAGGGAATAACTTTATGTGTTGTTTATTATTCATCAACACCTGAAAAACTGGCAACTGAATGTCTCCCTAGTGTCTTGATCATTAATTACACAAAATTCACCATCCAGATTTACAAGCAAGACACGGTAAGGTCGTTCAATGATGAAGATTGGCAAGGTGTAGTATCAAATTTAGGAGCTGGTGACAATGTGGAGATTTTTGTAGCTTTTGGGCACGGATTGATTGTTAAGGAGACGACTGTCTATCTAATATATGATCAGCCAAATGCTATGGAAATTGAGCCATCAATAACTAAGGAAACTGAGCCATCTGTTGATGCAAAAATGGAGTTATTACAAGCAGAAGAAGTGTTGCTATCACCAAATGTAAAAACAGGGACATCGCCTAAAGTGGCAGTGCAAGCATCTCCTAATGTGAAAATGGAGCCATCACTTATTGTGAAGAATGAGGCATTACCAAAGCCAAACAAAAAAAACTTTACAAGACTTGCAAAGAGAGTGGGAGAATGTTTATGCATGAACCAGAATAGTCAATAGTCATCTCAGCAAGTTTAGATTGAACATGCCTTTGTTCCCTTGTATAAGCTATCTAATATGTAATATTGTTTAGGATTAAAGGACAGGCAAAGCTTATCATTTATATACAGATATGAGACCTATGTGATGTTGTTTGTTTCGATTAATGTAGTTCTTAGAATTTTGTAGGCATATGTAGTTCTTAGAATTAATGTAGTTTATTTAGAGACTCATCCTTTTTGTAGGCATAGGTCCTCATCCGTTTTGTTTTTAGCAATTTTAAATTTGTATTCTATCGATGTACTTTGTCAATTTTAATAAATATATATCGGTGTTTTTTTTTGTCAAAAAAATGTATATAAGAACGTTAATTATCTATATCATTGCATTCTTATCCTTCCATCAAATAATTAAAATCAATTTTTTTTTAAAACTTCTCTTTTTTAAAAGTCAATTTAATATTTTACTTTTTCATTCTTTACCACCTGCCTCTATTTCTTTCTTACTTTTCCAATTTTTTATTATCAGAAAATTTAAAAAAAGAAAATTTTATCTGGAAAATGCAAGTCAAAATAATAAATACATAAACTTTCTATGCAAAAGTTGTCGTTTCTGGAAAATGCAAGTCAAAATAATAAATACATAAACTTTCTATGCAAAAGTTGTCGTTTTTTGTTATTTAAACTTAAGAATGTTTTTAACACAAAATTTCCGCTTTTAAATTCCTTAATTTAACAATCCCTAAAGGCACTTGTTAATATTTTTCATTTAATAAAATTAATTAAAACCATGTAAATGGCCGGACATTATTAATTTTGCCAAGGCCGGTCCCAAGCCCAGTAAAAGGAGAGGGTTGTGTTAGGCCTCGACGGCCAACGTAAAACTTTGTCGAATCTCTATGACATAGACCAAATAAGAAATAGTGTGAATGCTAGGTCATTGCCGGAAGCAACGCGCTGTATAGCTCGAGTACGGTGTCAAATGAGCAAGGGCCGCCGCATCGCCGCTGGATGTAGTGAAAAAAAAAACATTAGAAAAGATTTAGAGGTCAATGAATTGGATCCAAATATGGTTTTTGATAAAAACACTATGGCGTCATTTGATCCATGTAGCCGACTCCACTTAGTGGGACAAGACTTGGTTGCTGTTGTTGAAATGATCGGACATTATTGGTTAAAAAATAACATTTAATTTGAATTGAGATTAAGTTGCCTTTTCAATTTAAACAATTTTTTTTGTCCATTTTTATTTGAAGAATTAGGACTGGATTCAACCCAATGCTATTGGGCAAGGACAGATTTATGGGCTATATTCTGTTTTGAAAAATCGAAGTTTACACTATGAAAATTGCTTTTTAGACTAAATGATTTGCTATCACACATATAAAATTGACATTTAATATCCTCAACTGTAGTTACAGTTCACTCTTGAATTTTCTCTTTTGAAGCGAAAGGTAGTTAACTACAATCCGAGTATTTTGGTCATTTTCATGTGTGTAATAGCAAATCATTTAGTGTAAACAACAATTTTCATACACTATTTAGTACCTTTTTTTACTCCAAGACTTTATCACTTAATATTTTAAGTTTTAACCATTTTTATTAGGCATAATAAGCAAAAGCCAAAACTCAATAGAAAATGGTTGCTCTTTTCCTTTTCGTAATTGAGCACCATCCATAAGAAGTGAAAAATTACTCTTCCCACTTATACAATTGCTCATTCTCTTATATCGGCGGCGATTAACCGCCGCTTAGCATTTTTCAACGAAAGTTAACTGCACATTTCCTTATAACGGATGACGAGTTAATCGCTCGCCGACTCTCTTAAGATCAGTTCAATCGCTTTTAAGTCGTTTCAACCAATCTTAAAAATGTCAACAACGTTTAACTACCGCTAATATAAAGGAATGCACAACTTTATAAGGAAGAAGAGTAATTTTCTAAGAAGTGTAAACATAATTGAGATCGGAAATGCTAAAGCCAACGAATTTGCATATAGCAAAGATTTCCCGATACATGTGGCATTGTTCATTGCACAGTTATTTGTTGATTTTCCATGTTTTACGCCATCCTCCCATGTATTCCGCCCAGCTGTGAACTGTAATTGGTTGATTGTTTATTCTGGATGATTTTGTGATGTTCACCCTCTAGATATAGCATCAATTGAGATATGTAAGACATGTGATATCTTTATTAATCCATCGTAGTTAGGATCTGTGACTTCCAATAATCATCTTAAATTATCTTCACGCTATCTCAAGTAACATATCCTCTAGTTTCTGCCCGAACTGAACTAACTCTAAAACGAGTGACTCTAGCAATCATATCCAGGTTATTTTCATAGGAGAGACTCCCCACTACAACGTTGGTAAAAAAAGTAAAACATACACTTAAGCATCAATTTTATTAAAAATAAATTGTCTTTTTTAATAATTAAATAAATTGTTGTTGGTGCACAGTCTAAAATAATTTATAAAATGACGTTGTCGTGGTTTAAATCTAACTCACTAATCAATCAAATCGAAGTCATCATCGATAAGTAATAATACAATGCTCTTTGGATTGTCTAATAATTTTTTTTATAGAATTGGATTGTCTTATAATTATATTTTTTTTGAAAGATGGATTGTCTTATAATTATAGTTATGCTAATAATTACGGAGTATAATACAATAGGGATAAGGGACACATTATAGCACCGACTGGATTATGAAAGTTTAATTAGTACAAAGCCACCATTGCTTGTTTAGCGTATCGGCCACATGCATACAAATACAAATAGTCAAATAATTTAGAATTCAATTAATTTTTTTAAAAAATAATTAATTATTGTTTCTAAGTTAATTAAAGAATTTATCATTGTCTAATTAAAATGTTTAAAAGTGGAACAGTGTTAACATTAATTAATTAATTACAGTGATTAAACTATTAGCTATATAGTGTCGAATACGTCTGTACTTGCTTTCTGTGTTGGAAGCTGGATTTTGATTGGAGTCACAATACAATTGTAAATTGTTCAATAATAGTTTATGATGGAACATTTAATTTAATTAAACTAAAAGCTTTGACAAAGAGAAAGAAAAGGTATAATCTTCGAGTCAATTTGAGTTGTATTTCAATTAAGGGAGAGATAATCAACCTCTTTTCGTCAGCTATTTTACCTTATACACTACGTACGATTGAAAAGAAATAAATTTATCTTTAATTATTTTTTGTTTGTGTGGAAAAGTAAAAGTTATGCTTTCATCACCAGAATATAAAGTGAAGATACTCAAGTTACTTACATTTTCACAATAATTAGCATTAAAAATTGGACTAATTTTCGGTACCAAAGGGGTTTGGTGAGCCAAAGCACTAATTTCAGGACATTGTCCTGGTTATTTTACTATGTGATCTTTTTTTGAATTTTTTTAATAAAGATAGCTCTTAATGAACAATATAATTATTAGAGCAAAAATTAAAATATCATCTATTATAACCATCTCACTTAAATTTACATTTATGAAATATTTGAAGAACTAAACGATATAGGAGGTTGGAGA
Organism: Medicago sativa; assembly: GCF_051527215.1. Taxonomy (NCBI): domain Eukaryota; kingdom Viridiplantae; phylum Streptophyta; class Magnoliopsida; order Fabales; family Fabaceae; genus Medicago; species Medicago sativa. Next base: position 8,332,962 of record NC_140756.1, read on the forward strand.
GTTAAAAGACTCAAATTCAAACAGTGAATGAGAAAATATAAACATTATTTCCTCAAAAAAGAAAATATAAACATTATAAAAAAGATGTAGAAGTCACCGTTCTATCTAGTGTCATAAGAATGTTAACACAAAGAGATACAATAAATTTCATCTTTGAAACATAATACATCATCCAGTCACTATCATAAGCAAAAGTTTACATTTTAAATTCATTCAAAAATTATCCTGGTTACTTTATCGTGTGATCATTTTTTGAAAAAAATTAATAAAGATAGACTCTTAATTAACCATTATAGTAAAAATTAAAATGGCATCTACTATATTCATCTCACTTGATTTATATTTATAGAAGAAACAGTGGAGTTTGAGAAGTTAAAAAACTCAAATTCAAACACGATGAATGAGAAAATATCAACATAATAAAAAAGTTGTGGAAGTTACCATTCCATCTAGTGTCATAAGAATGTTAATTAACACAAAGATATAATAAATGTTATCTTTGAAACTTCATATATATTCTACTTTCACAAAGATGAGGAAACAAATCATTTATTTTTATGGTCATGTTAATTAACAAATGCAAATGTAAAGAAACCTAAAAATAGAAATTATATAATCAAAGAACAATTTTCACTTTTGTAAAAATATTGGTGGAACCACTTACTCCTTCCAATCACATTTACTTACTCCTTCCAATCACATTTATAATCCTTCCAATTACATTTATAAGTACAAAACTACTTTTTAGGTTAATTGAATAAATATTGTGTTTGATCTATATATAGACTCAATTCATTAGGTATTAAATGAATCTAAAAAGAACTTAGTTTAATAATATGTTTTATCTACATAATACTTGGTGCAGGGGTAGTATACTTTTTTTTTTTTTGGTTAGGGAAGTACACGAAGTAGGATACTTTTTCTTTGCTAAAAAAAATGACAAATATTCTTAGAATTAAGGGTTACTAATTTTGTCCCTAATGATCTCTTGGTTTCGTATTGGACAAGAATTCCGTGTAATATGTCAACTTCGATTTTCTCCATTACAGCCTTTCACAAATACGTGTCATGCATTGAGGGGATTGGACCACCTGGATCAGTGGAGCCAAGAAAATCATTAACACTGCTTACCCAAAAATTGCCAATTCAATCCAAATCATTGACCGAATTAAACCAAATCACGACCTTTTGAAATTTTGAAGCACTAATAAAAATGTGACACCTATACTATCTAACTCACACTGCTGCATTAATCAAAATTCAAAGTCTTCAACTTCCCGTTTGTTGGTCTACTACAATTCCAAAAGCAAATGTGAAAGCATGCATACACAAAACATGCAAGAAATTAATTTCATTCCTGCATGCATTCCACGAGGAATATGCACTTTATGGTATATGTATAAAGAAAAGAAAAATGTTAACCCTAACCCTAGGGAAGAATCAATACGCAAATTATCACAACATATACTCCACTTAGCGACCGTTTACGGGCTTTCGTTTATTCCTCTCCAACCTTCCGTTTATATATCAGTCATGCTATATGTACAACGAATGAATTATCATGACAAGGTCGCGAATGAGAAACCAACCAATGACAAAGCATAGTCTAGTGAAAATCACGGATGGTTGGGAAGGAATAAATATTAAACGGAAGCCCATAAATAGCGGCCGGGTGGAGTACATGTTGTGATAATTCATGTATTGATCCTTAGCTAAAAATAGAATTATCATGACAAGGTCGCGAATGAGAAACCAACCAATGACAAAGCATAGTCTAGTGAAAATCACGGATGGTTGGGAAGGAATAAATATTAAACGGAAGCCCATAAATAGCGGCCGGGTGGAGTACATGTTGTGATAATTCATGTATTGATCCTTAGCTAAAAATAGCATTTGTCTAATAACATTTTCCTAAATACAATTGCATATGGTGGCGATGATAAGGAATTCAAAAATATAACATTTACTTTATCAGTAAAAAACTAAATGAATCAATATAAAATATAGCTTTTAATAAACATTTTTTTAGGATCCTAAAAAAAAACAGTTTTTTAGGAGTAATATTTAATAAACACTGTAAAGTACTTATTTTCATGTTTCAATTAGCATATCTCAATTGATAGAATATTGTATTATATACGTAAGAATTGGAGTTTAAATTTCGGATTCCTCACTTATTCATCTTAAATGATAAATTTATAATCACTAAGCTACTTTAAAAAAAATATACTAATTTCCATAGATTATCATTTGTGTGTATGTATATAGATGCATACAAGTCATTTAATACTATAATATTGTAAATTTATTTCAAATATAATCCTGATATTAAATGTTTTACACTCACTTATATGAGAAATTAATAAGAGTATAAAAATGTTTGACCAAATTGTATTAATAAATCTTTAAAATTTATAATTTGAGTATGAACAATGTCTTGTTGCCCATGAAATTTCTTTGAACAGAAGTGTAAAACCTGGACTTGGACTCAATCACTCAAATGGTCCAAACAGTGTATACTGCAAAATAAATGTTGTGAGTTTAATGTTATGGATTATTTTGTTCATTCATATCCAAGACAAGATACACCGTCAAGAAAGAACAGGGAAAAGAAAGTATTAAAATTCTATACCAAACAGATACAGGCCAAATAAATGCAAGATAATTTCCGCCCAATTTCATGATCGTATTTTAAATGTAGAGTGGATAAGATTTTTCCATTAAAAGATAGTAGTAGATTACATGCATTCCAGCTAGTAATGATCGATAAAAAAATTTCTACTAAATATAATTTTTTTTTGACACATACTAAATATAAAATTTGTTTTGTGATATTTAGGGATCGGATTTCAAACATTGAATTTTCTACTTGTTTACTTTAAAGTGAGTTTTTATTCACTAGCCTACTAAACAAAACAAAAAACAGTAAAGGGGGAAATTAAGTCCTTATAAAAAAAAAAAAACTTATCAATTAGTAAATAATTGGACTCAATTAGTTAATGAGTTTCACGAAAGACGAATTATTTAGAAGAACATAAATTTGATTCTTGGTGAAACAAATATTGACAAGACCTTACTTATTTTTAGATCAAACCTCATATTATCAAGACATTCCTCCCTTGAGTACATGAGATTTAATTTGATGGATGGATATAGTCAATTTTTGCTTAATAATTTAAATGAGTTCCAAGAAATCAACATAGTGATGAAAGAGGATTGCTCTTCACAAGCACATCAAAGTATCTAAAATATCCCAACAACAATTGATTATTGTTTGCATCACTTTTTAAATTGGTTTAATCATTTTTTAAATTGGTTGGTTGTTAAACCGATTTAAAAAGTGATGAACACTAGATAACTACCGTTCAACATCGAACAACAACTAACTACCCTTTAACGGGAACTTGTGAATAATTGCTAGATGCCTAAAAACAATGAAATCTTGAATGTATACGACTATAGTCTATCTCCATTATCCAAGCAATCACTCTAGTCGAGGGACAATTGCCCAACTATTTTTAACAAAAATAATAAAGAGAAACGATATTTGAACATCTACTTTGTGACAACTTTTATGACAGTTTTCTCTCTCATACACACATTACTTTTTACTTTATCTCTCTATTGTTTTAGTTTTCGTGCAAATACCTACTTTTCTTTTGTAAATTATGGTTGTCCCATAAATTGTCAACCAAATGGTTGTTCAAATAACACTACTCAATAATAAAAAGTATAATGTGTGCATTGCACACTGCACGGTTACAAGTTAGTACAACAAATGAGCTCGAGCTAGTAGTAGAGGTTTTTGAGGATACATTAAGCTATACATACTCTAAGTTGTGTTGAATATCATCAACCATTCAATGAATCTTAAGCCACCTTAATTTCTTAGTGCATAGGATCACAGATGGTTTGAAACAAAGTGAGGTTAACGAAAATGTTTGTTAGACACCTCATATCCGCATACATTTTGAGAGATAGAGATGAGAGAGGGTGATTAATAGATGTGATAAAATGATGATGTGATAGGAAGAGAAAAGAAAATAATTTGTTAAATGAGTGTAAGAAAATTTATGGTGACTAAAAAGAGTCAATATCAACTCCATTTAATGGACACGCACACCGTTCATTTGGAAAGTGATAGACCCATTGAATAAAACAATAATATTTTAAAAATAATATTATTTTATTGATTATGAGTTTATCTCTCTTCAAATGGAAGCGTACATTAAATTGAAAAGATTTGAACTTGTCTAAATATCATTGTTGAGCTCAATTATACCTGTTAGAATTGTCTTCATTTTCTCTATTATTATAGTTTTGGAGATATAAATACAAAAATGTGATATTAAGGGAGTCCAAATATTTGTCTTTTTGCAATCGTGCTGCAAAAGTTATCATGAAAGACTAGATGAAAAAAAATTAATCTATAGGAAACATTAAAAAAGGTTGATACTCCCTCCGTCCCACAATATGTCCTAAAATAAGTGACTTATTTCACTTTTCAATGCAATATTAATTACTTTTTTCCAATTATAACTCTAATTAAAATTACTTTCATCATTTTCAATTCAATATATTTCATTTTATGTTTATGATAATGATGAATACATCAATACTTGACTTGAGCACTTAAACCCGTTTTTCTCTCTTCTTCACTTATACATTTTTCTTAATATATTTTTCTTAATATGTGTGAAATGAGCAAAATGATTCACTTAATTTGAGATGGATGAGTATATACCAACTAAAAAATCGTACTTCAAAAAAATTGAACTCTCTAGTCTTGGATAAAAGAAATGTCTCTAGAACAACAACAAAAATATCCTCTCATAAAGAATAACAAAAATACATCATCCGATTACTATTATAAACAAAAATTTACATTATAGGTTCATTCAATAAATGATTTACTCCACATAATTTTTATTTATATGATTTTTATTATAAACCACATACATCATTTGACGAGTGAATCTACAATATTAATTTTATTTATAATAGTGATCGGAGAGTGTATTTTGGTTATCCATTGCCGTCAACTAGAACATCTTGCATGGTTCTTAACGAGCACGGAAAGAGGCATATTACACTAATTCCCATATAATGAAGTTATCAATTTTCTTGACCAGATCTGGTTGGGAATCAAAAATAGTGAAGAAAACCTGTTTTTTGATGCCTTATTTAAAGGAAACAATCATAAATATTTAAAACATAAATTTATACATATATTGAAAGTTGAGATACACTTACTTGCACTTCTCATAATGGTTAGGTATATTTTTTCCTTCTCTCATTTTAACAAGTTATTAAGGGAACTCATAGTTCATCTATGTGAACCCGACAATGGCCTGGTTAACCGCCTATTTTTTGAATTAAATGCAACAATTGACTCAACCCAAACATGTTGAGACTTCAAACAATATAAAATAAACAAAAAAACTATGATTTTCGTACTTGTTTTCTAAAATATAGATATGAGGAAATGCTGTTGGGTATTAACAACCGTCCAATAGAATAAGCTAATTAAATTTGGTTTGACTTTTATTATTTTTACACATCAAACAGAACTCAGATATGACTCCAATCATCGCCAAATATAAAATTTGTCTTGCTTAAATATTGATCTACCATGTTATTATTGTTTAGATCATTGCTACTTGTTATGTCATAATTTTTTTTTTTTTTTACATATACACAATGATACTAAGAGAGCTGAAGTACTAATATGTATTTGGTTACAACCCTCAAATGTTGGCTGCATAAGCTCTAAATTAATGAATATACCAAGCATATCAAATTTTACATGGACTAAATCAAAATAATGAAAGGTACAAATGATATATTTACAGTTACTTAAACCAAATTATAATATATTTGTGATGACAACAAACATATTTAAACCAAATTATATTTATTTTTAACTATTGAAAGTATAAATAAATAGCAAAACCAATGGAAACAAGCAAAATTGATCATAGTCCACGTATTAGGTCTAAACTATAATCCTCCTCTTGCATGGTAATTATAAATGTGACGTATATATGGATTATTGCGGATTATTCTACTGCATCTGATCTAACTATTGGAAGAAAATAAAAAAACCTAAGTCATGCATTGAATAGATAAAAGTTTATAAGGAGGAGACATTTCTCATCTTACAAGTCAGTTTTGTAATGATGAGTTAGGCGCAATTTCAACATAGTATTAGAGCATATCGATTTGGGCCAACTACCTATCCACACACCAAGCCCAATAGTGTTTGGTGTCGGGGTATGTATTTCGAAAAACTCAAGTCTCGCATTGATTAAATATGACTCTTGATAACGGTTTATAAAAAGGTGACGCTCATCACCTTACAAATCGGAGCTGTAAAGATGATTTAGACTCAATTTTAACACTAACAAGTTAAGGTATGCGTTTAAGGGATCTAAAGAGACTCAATTGGAGAAAATCTCTTGCACAACCGGTATAATGGAGTCGGGATATTCTATTAATGTTATCTTTGAAATTGATTCTCAAATTGTGACTTTAGGTCTAAATCATTCCAAATCATATTTGTCTAAATTTGGGATGATATTTGGCTATTGTATTAACATGTTATTTTTTTTCTTTCCCAACTTTAATTTAAATTGTGTTAGACGGTCAAACGAATATTGTGGCTCACTTTCTTGAGAAGTATTTTCTTTAGTTTTTCTGTGTTTATTTTATCGTGTTCTACATTGTATTGAAATTTTGATAAAGGAAATGCGTGGAACTTCTTTTCTAAAAAAAGAAATTAATAAACATTAACTACACTCTTTTTAACAATTTCATTCTTAAACCACCTTTAACTAATTTATGAATTTTTTAATGACACTTGTATTCTAGTTGATCAATTTTTCATAATTGACATTTGGAAAATTTTAATTACTTTTTATCCTATGAGAGGGAAAATTTTAATTACTTTTTATCCTATGAGAGTTTGATCTATAGTTCATGGGTATCAGAATGCACCATTTGGGAGATAGAATTCACAAATCTATTTAAATGTCTCGAAAGTTTAGTTTCTATAGTTGTGTTTGGCAGATATAATTCTCAATTCTATTAAAAAAATTCGAAAGATTTTTTTTTTTTTGACAAATCGAAAAATTTAATTTCGAGTTGTGTGTGGGTGCTGCCGTGGTTCGTACATCCAAACATAATACATTTTTTTTGGTCAATAATGACATTTTTTTTACAAAAGTAAATAATGATAAGAGTATTTACGAAGGTCTAAAATAATCTTGGCTTTATTAGTACCTACCCATCTACTATCAATAAGTGTATGAACACGGTGCATACAGGCACAACACAATCAAGTAGAAGTTTAAAATAATTTTAAAATAACTTTAACAATCATTTGTAATAAAAAAAGATCAACACGAATTTCGATCATGATTTTCTGATTTTAATGTTTGTTGGGTTCATCGGTTAATCATACTTCCTCCGTTTGCAATTAAATACTATATACTATTTTAGCATATAAAAAATATTCAATTGTTTCAATTTTACTTCTATAATGTAACTAAAAAACAAATATGTAACTAAAAAACAAATTTATGTCAATAAAATAATAAATTTTGTCCCATAACTACCATTCAGATTGCAGAATATTGCATGGATATTTAATATATTTTTATTATCAAAGAAAGTTTAATCTATTAGAGTACATATATATTTTGTTACATTCGTTTACAATATATATTTTCATTCATTGTACTCCTGTATTTTTTAATTTGTGTAACAAAAACGTTCAAGAAGTGCATTGAACGTAAGCTTGTAAACCTGTATCTTACTATTGGTCGGTCAACTAGGGCAGTAATATCTACAAGTAATTGATGCAAAATTAGTTTATGAATTAATAAAGACAAGAGGACTTTCCTCTTATGGGAAACATCATTATTTTTATTTTAGTATATTTTTGTGTTGGTAAATAGAGTCCTCTGAATAATGTAGAAGTCCTCTGAATAATTATACTCACTATGTTTCAAATGACATGTGGTATTTTTACAAGAGTATTTTTATCATGTGCAAATTTGTACATGTTAAAAAAAATTAAAATAGTAATTTTACATAGGAACTTGTACATTTTGTATTTAAATCTAAGTAATTTTTTAATAGATAATTATTGTTTTTCAATAAACACTTATTACTTTTAGGTGTTTTAACATATGCAATATTGCACAAGTTAGATAACCCATTTTACAACATGCATTATTCACATAACATACACTGCCAACAAAAAAAGATGATAGTATAAAAATGTTAGTATGTAAGATGTTGTTCGATTTTTGTATCGATAAATATTTTAAAAATATTTAATTTTTATAACTTTATGCCATAGATAATTAAATATATTAACGGTCAAAATTGTATATTGACATGTGTGAAGTGGTTGATTGCAATATGTATTTTAAAACAAAGAGAGTATAACTCACAATTAATATAGATCTCTATTCAAATTAGTATTAGTAGCTAGGTATATATTTTTGGGTTTTGTTAGAAACCACCCATGAAGGTGTCTTTTAGCAATCCACACCTCAAGATGTGATTTCCACTTTTTAGTTATAACTTTGCTAAAAGACACCTTCATAAAAATTAGTTGGTGTCTTTTAACAAATGCTCATAGAATAACTTGCTAAAAGACACCATCATAAAAGGTGTCTTCTATCAAAACCCTATATTTTTTATTTTTTCTAAACATAATCCTAATTAATATGACTAACTTATTTTAGAATAAAAAAAATCAAATTATATACATATATAAACAAACAAAAAATCAGTAACATTTACACAAAAAATATCACATTAACTACACTATTAACTTTTATTGAAATATGTAAAATTAGTTTAAGAATTTGATAATAAGGGACGGAGGGAGTATTTAAGAAAGTTGGGTCTTGGAGGCTCTTGCCAAACTTAAAGAAACACTTGGAACTTATAGAGAGCACTTGGGGTTCCTTGCATTGATAACAAAATTTAACAACACCCGCACTCGAACGAGATGTCAATTATAAATGACAAAATTCGTAAATTGGAGTTAGATCCAGCGCGAACAATATCTCAATAGTAGGTTGAGCGACGGAATTAAGGTCATAACAATAAGAGGGAAGGAAGAAAAATACAATGAAAAATAGAATATATTTAATGTAGCTATCATCTTTTCTGGCTTCCATTATATGGATTGTGAAGTGTAGACTATGCTATAAAGTTTAAGAAATTGAAAAGAAGGAGACAATTTGGGTGTTTGTTTTGACGTCCAATGCCCGGCAGCATACACACCCTCCTCCGTCTTTTACGGAGAGAGATGCTCCTCCCTCCAAAACTAAGAGACATAATATTGAAACAAAAACTAATTAATTAGTAGTAGTAATTACTCACTCTCCCACTCAATAATATACCTTATCATCCCTAAACAATTACAACATCTTATCGTTTTGCTAATTTTATCCTTTAACTTTTTAGAGGCTTTAAAATTATTTATTATACAGTAACAAAATAATATACATACATATATATATATACACACATATATATAGTGACTATGAATCTCTTAAATTTTTTTTAAGTAGTTTAATAGTTAGAAATTCACCTCATAAGGTGGGAGTAAGTGGGGTGTACGAATTCGAACCTCAATCTCTACATATATTATACAATATTCACAAAGAACTGAGCTAAGTTTATTGAAACACTCATCATTTATTACCAACAAAAGATACATAACTATAAATATAATATACTAATAAAATTTTAACATGAAATGATTTATTCATTACGATTCTTATATAAATAAATGTTTGTTAAGTATTATTATTTTTGGACTAGAATGAGAGAGAGGGAAAATGTTTGTTAAGTATTATAAACCAATTCTTTTCCCTCAAAAATAAACCAATTCTTAAAAAGTATAATAAAACAAAAACATTAGATAATTTCAATCTTTCATTATTATTTTAACGTCTTCAATATTTTATGAAATATTCTTACGAACAATGTACTTTGAATAACAATTGTTCGATGTCTATAGTTTACCTGTATGCTAGCCTTTACTAAAGCCCCTTTAGTAGTAATAATTATAAAAAATAGCAAACCCAATATTTCAACTTGTCCTTTGGGTCTATTTAACCCATGATGGCCTAATCTTTTTCCTTCCCTCCCTTTCCCCTTTCTCTCTTTTCCTCAAAGAGTCTTTCCTCTCAAGTCTCAATTTCAATCCAACCCCAATTCATCAAAATCTCTAATTAGTCTCTCTTTGCCACATTGCCACTACTTCTTTGAATTCTCTTTCTTTTCTAATGTAATTCACAAATCATAGCCATTTTGCTTCTAGTTTCAAGGACATATAAAAAACTTAAACCAAACCAAAAGCAAAAAAAAAACTACCTCAAACGTAAGTTCATTTTGTTCTATCTCATTCATAACCTTTGATCTAATTTTTTTTTAGTCCATTATGGAAAACCAATTCTTTTTAAATGCTGGATTTGAAACTTACCAAACCCAAGATTGTTTTTTCAACCCAAATTGGGACAAGTCAACGGACCAAAACCTTAACTTTGATTCAGCACTTAGTTCAATTGTCTCATCCCCAGCAGCTACATCATCACCACCAAATCCCAACAACATGTCCAATGAAAATTTTGTGATGAGAGAATTAATAGGAAAATTGGGAACTTTTGGTGAGATCTCACAACATTCTTCTAACCCTTTGGTTGTACCAATGATGAGCCATTTTATCAAAGAAAATATGCAAAAACCAATGTCTAATGTGGCAGAATTCTCACCTGATCCTGGCTTTGTTCAAAGGGCTGCAAAATTTTCTTGCTTTGGTAGCAAGAGTTTCAATGAAAGAGGTAACCAAATGGTGATGAACAATGTTGAGTTAGCTCAAAGATCTCATACTTTAATGGAAAATGGAATGAAGTTACCAAGAGTTTCAAGTAGTCCATCACTCAAAACATTTGGATCTCAAATGATGAATCATGACAACAAGAATTCTCCATTGCAACAAGAAAATGATAGAATGGAAGTGGCTAATTCTCAAGAGGAATCTACAATATCTGAGCAAAATACACCAAATGGAGAAATTGGTGTCAAAGCTTCACCTGATATGAATTCAAGGAAGAGAAAAGCTTCTTCTTCCAAAGGAAAAGCACCAAACTCTTCCAATCCAACAAAGGTAAAGCACTAAAGCTGCAATTTTTTAAGAGTGCGGACCCATTTTAGACTTTTGGTCACCGAAACAACTGCGAGACTCAATTTAGTTCCGACAAAAATTTAAACAAATTTTAGTCCATGCCTTTAAACAGTATGGACTAAATTGTTCTCGTTTATTTTCTTTGAAAATAAAAGATTTTTTTTCTCGTAAATTGAATTGAGTGTTACAATTTTTTCCGGGGACTAAAATATGTTTTCACTTATTTTTTTAAAGTCAATTTTTTTTTAATGTTGGGAATTTTCTGAATCTCATATTTCTTTTTGACTTTAGGGTGTAGAAGGTAGTGGTGAAGACTTAAATGCAAAGAAAATTAAGGTAAATGTGGGTGAGAGAAATGAAAATGGTATCAAGAATTTGGAGGAAGAGACCAAAGAAGGTACTACAAATGCAGGGGAAGAGAAACAGAACAAGAGTGACACAAAACCTCCTGAACCTCAAAAAGATTACATTCATGTCAGAGCAAGAAGAGGTCAAGCTACTGACAGTCACAGTCTTGCAGAACGAGTAAGAATTACTGCTTTTTGTTTTTCTATCAATTTTATTTTATTTTATTTTTGTTTTGTTGAGAAATTGGTTACGTCGCAACCTTTGATATTACATAAAATTGTCGATAAATTCGACTTATGCAATTGCGGTCTTGATGTAGACTTTCGAGAATTCAAATTTGTCGCATTGCATAGTTAACATATCTATGGTCGTTAGATCAAAATCGAACAGATTCAAATTTTATTTAAGACTTTTTAAATGTAAAAAAATGAATTTGAAGGTTAGACAATACGATTTTGACCCAACGACCATCTATATGATTACCATGTCAATGCGTTAAATCGGCGAGCGTATAGAATCTGAATTCTACTTCCAAAACCATGATATTGTGGGCCACAATATCCAATAGTAGTTGCAAACCTTAATAACAAAAATGTATCAACTTCATATCTTGAGTTGACATTATATGAACTTTGATTGTAAATAGGTAAGGAGGGAGAAAATAAGTGAGAGGATGAAACTTCTCCAAGATCTTGTACCAGGTTGCAATAAGGTAAGCAAAACTATTAAAAGTTACTAAATTAGAATACAAAACAAATTGGTTTAATTTCATGTTACTAAAATTTGTACTTTTTCACTAATTTGGCTATGCCTATGAATTATTAATTATTCCTTGTAGGTTACTGGAAAAGCACTTATGCTTGATGAAATTATAAACTATGTTCAGTCATTGCAGCGTCAAGTTGAGGTAATCAACTCTTCACCAATAAGCATCTTAATTCTATAATGTCATTATTTTTGTTTTCTTGCTCATTAAGTTATGGTTTCTTTTTTCAGTTTTTGTCTATGAAATTGTCTTCAGTGAATACAAAGATGGATTTAAGTATTGAAAGTCTTGTTGTATCAAAAGATGTAAGTTTTAAGTCTCTATAGACAATGTTTTGCTTTTTCAATAAAACTTGATGCATTTGTTTATTTATTTATTTATTTTCCTTTTTGTGATTTCAGATATTTCAATCAAATAATTCTTTGCAAAACTCAATGTTCCAATTAGATTCCTCAGTACCATCCTTTTATGGGCAACAACCCCAGCAAAACCAAGCTATTCATAATAACATTCCTAATACAAATGGGACCCACTGCTCAGTGGAACCATTGGATTCTTCTTTGTGCCATAATAATATTGGCATGCATTTACCTTTCCTAAATGGATTTAATGAAGGTGGCTCTCAGGTAACAAAATTCTTCTACCTTTTTCTATAAATTATAGTTACTAATTATCAATTTAATTTATGCAATTGTTACGAGTCTAACAATTTGAACTTTAAAAGTATTGAAATTCTAATAAATCAAGTGTTTGAGTTCTACCGGTTAATGATCTTTTTCACTGAATTTCAAACTATCAAGCTCGCTATTCCTAGGAACCAGATAATTAAGACAAAAATTTAGGCATCGAAATTATTTTGAAATCTTATTATTTACATGACCCAATTGTTCCATTGTGTACTAATATATGAAGGTACATTATTTCACTAATGTTTTGAACTTTTCCTAATTAACTCTATTTTTCAAATGATTATCAGTATCCATTAGCATTCTCTGAGGATGACTTAAACACCGTTGTTCAGATGGGATTTGGCCAAACTTCAAACAGGAATACACCAATACACTCCCCAAGTTTCAACGGTAATAAAACAAAAACAAACAAAAAAACAATGTCACAAATTATTGACATGTTATTAAAATGTCATTTTCATTTGGCACCAGAAATTTGACCTTAATTAATCAAAACTTATTTTTGGTCCAATGCAGGTTCAAATCAATCAACACAAATGAAAATTGAGCTCTAATCACACCTTTCATTACGCCTGAATTGAAGCCCAGAGGATCAGGAAAACTGCTGTATACAACAAAAGATTTAATTCCAACAACCCCATGAATTATATAATTAAGCCATTATTAATTAGGTCTGTTCAATATATAGAACCTTTGTTAGTTTTTTAAGTTAGTCATTTTACATTTTATTTTTTTCCCTTTATATTATTTCAGTTTCTATTCTTCTGGGCAATTTTTTCCCCCTCTATTTTACAAATTATTCAATGTAAAATCTTAGTATTGATTCTGTATTGTATGGTGCAAATTATTAGTGTTATATGGCACCAATGTATCATTGCTAAATTAAAGTAAAAAAATTCAATTAGCTTTCATTATCCTTCTCCAGATTTTTATTATTATATACTTTCAAATAATTCGTACATCACATCAAATCCATTAAGAATTTCCGTGGGTCTTGAATAAAATATCGTTAAGGTCATGTCACTAATCACACAAAAAAAGTCTAATTAGAAATTATTTTGCAGAATCTGGTTGATATCAACATGATCCTCACTTGTGTTGCAACCAGCTGTATTAATAGTGGGGTCTCCTTTTTGTCTCAAAAGTCTAATTAGAAATTATTACTAGAACATTTATTTAAAAAAAAAAATTCTTGACAGTTACTCTACATTTCTTGTGCTCTTAGTTTTTCCTATAATATAACTTTTTATACATTTCACCAATATCACAAGCTTCTGTGCTTTTATTTTCATTTTTCACCAATATTTATACGATAATTAAGATATAATTAAATATTTAATTATCGCATAAATATTTCATGTAAATAGTTTAAAAATAATATTATGTTGGATTTTTGTCCCTTTTTTATATTTCAGTATATAATTATACAAAAATTACAAAAGTTCAGGCTAGAGGTTAGATGATCATGTTACAAGTTTGAACCGCTCCATTTAGACAAAACCATAATTTTTAATTAATTAACAAATAATATAAGCAAGCATAAAAAGAATCCCAGGTTGGCAGTGGTGAGATTCTGACTAGGGCCAATGAACCTTTGCATGGAGCTTTATTTTATGATCTTTACCAACTTTTGTTATTTAACTTGTGAGTAGGAAAAAGGGGTTTCTAGTGGACTTCAGGTTTGGAAAGATACATTTAATATATTACACTAATCTTTTTCTAAGGGGTTGTTAGGAAAAATCCAGTGTTTTGGGTTTAACAAAAGATATAGAGGTTGTGGTCTTAACCATTTTTATATTGAAGAGTGTATTATTAGATAGTAGATTAGTGTGTGTGATTTAATAATTAGAAAGATGCTTTATATGTAGTGCTTTGCTCAGAACAGTTGTGCTTTATAATGTATTTTCATATCATATATTATATATAATAATACTATGTTTCTTAGTTTATAAAGAAGATTAAAAAAATGTAAGTAAATTAGAATTAAAAATGTTAATCTGACAATGTTGTCTCCAAAAACTACAAACGCCCAATCATACAACGACGTGTCTTGGGATTGATTCTTTATTAGTTTATTATCTTCATCAACTGAACATGCTGTTTTATTCTTCTTTAGAGTTCTTATATTTTAAAAGTTATGCCAATCATAATGGTAAGTAACTAATTCATAAAAAAAGAAATTAATTAATAAAACATAACTTCAACCAACATCTAGTGGAGTTGATATCTGGTGCCCAAATTTAATATGATTTACTATTTTTTAAATATTTAACACTCCAAAATATAATTTTTGCAAAGTTAGGGTGGCTTATCATACAATCAAATTCACTTCAAATCCAAATATGCACTAAGCATACCAAGTTTGATGTATGCAATTTTGCAATATTTATTAAGGTTCAAACTTAAATTAAGTTCTTTTAAAAAATATTTTTGTAATAAAATTATTGAACTAAACTTTATATGAGACTAGATATTTTTTAAATGTATTATATAATTTTAATTTGATAATATTATTAAGCTAAAAAATATCTCCATATTGCTGTTAATTCACAAATTTAATAGCAATATAAGAAATTCGATTAATTTTGAACATTTTTTTCTTTGAGATGATGACTTAGGAGCGAAGGTTTCTTTCAATTTAATTTTCAAACCGTACATATATGATATATCTATATCAAGCTTTGCCTAAAATCCCTTTTCATTCAAGCAAGAACTTTTTATCACCAAATTCTAGAAATGAAGAGTCGTAAACAATTGGGATTCCATTTTTTTATTATCATTGCATAATGTTGGTGCAAAATCAACAATATAAAACTAACATATATAACTACGGATTGGCCAAGGAAGCAAACAACAAACAAAAGGGTTAGCGATAATGTTTCATGTTCCTCTATAAAAAGGTAATTTATCAAATAGATTGTATCCTCCTTTTTTCCAAATCGAGTGAGAAGGTAACTTAGACCTTTAAATATTTGACAATTGTATAATTTGGTTCTTGAACTTTTTTGGATTAGAGCAATAGTCTTTGAACTTGTTCCGCGTCACCATTAACCTCGAGATGTTATTCATGGTGACGTGCAACACTAATGTTGATGTGATAATTCATCTAATTTTCAAATCATCTTTACGTTGAATCTTTAGAGAATAAATTGAAAATGTTGAAATGTGTGTTTGGAGTTTGATATAAACGTGTACAAGAGTGAGTATGTTGTGTGACTTTTGACAATTTAAGCCCTTATATATGTGAAGGTGATTTGAACTCGTGTGAGTTGTGAGATCGTCATTTAACGTTGTACTTCATTATAGATAATGATTAAAGTTAACAGGGAGATGAAATTGATTGACACGTACCAAATTAAACTTGTTTTTTTAAGGACCAAATTAAGCTAGTCTTGTGAGCAAGTAGTGGAATGTTAAGGAGAATGGGATGAAAGGCAACACACTGGCAATTAATTAGGGAGAGATTAATTAGTGAGAGATATAGTGTGATGAAGGCTTCAATATTATTAGCATTACATCTCAAAGACTTTAATGCAAGGGTTAAATATGTTTTTGATCCTTATAAATATGTCAATTTTTTATTTTAGTCTCTCTAAAAATTTCTTCAACTTTTGATCCCTAATTTTTTTCCATTTTCACTTTTGGTCCCTCCTTTAAAGTAAGCCCATATGTAGAATTCATGTTTTTGAATATAATTTTGCAGAAAAATTCATAATATTATTAAGAGTCTCTAAAAAAAATTAGATTTTTTTAACAAAACATGAATTTAATATGAATTTTTATATTTTTTATGGTTAAAAATTCATATTTAATTTAGGCTTAAATATGAAAATAGTCCCCGCAAATATACGACATTTTGGTTTTCGTCCCCGTAAAAATATTTTTTTCTTTTAGTCCCTGCAAATATAAAAAATTTGGTTTTGGTCCTTCGTATTTTGTTTTAGTCCTTGTAAAATTGATTCATAATGGATTTGGTCCTTGTAATATGTAGAATATTTGATTTTAGTCCCTCAAAATGAGGACTAAAATGAATATTACATGGACCAATTTCAATATGAAATGATTTTACAAGGATTAAAACAAAATACCAATGACCAAAACCAAATATTTTATATTTGTAGGGACTAAAACCAAAAATATTTTTATAGAGACTAAAACCAAAACGCCATATATTTGCAGGGACCATTTCCATATTTAAGCCTTTAATTTATGTTTTGTTTAAAAAATTTATTTTTTTTTTGGAATTTTTTTTACAATATTCTGCACAATTTCATTAAAAAAATACAAAAATCAACTTAAAAGTAGGGACCAAAAGTAGTGATTGAAAATTTTATATGGACTAAAAGTTGAATAAAAAAATTATAGATACTAAAACGAAAAGTTGGTATATTTATAATGACTAAAAACATATTTAACCCTTAATACAATTGTAAACAAGCTTGTTTATTTATAAGTGTGGGTGGTATATTTTAGATAATAGATATTTCAAAATTTTCATGACATTATCTAATACAAATGTAGTGTTGGTTTTATTATATGTACTACTAAAATATTGTAGAAAATTTTAGAGATGGGCATATAATGTTATTCTATAATTTACTAATGTATCCTAAAAATATCTAGAAATATACATCATATTTTAACAATTATAGTTAAAATAAATCAAAGAATAAATTGAACGATGGTTCCAAATCCATGACTAAGTAGGAATTTTTTTTTCTGCTGCCCTCCTTTTGAAAATAATTGTCCAGTCTGCCCTACATTCAAAATTATTATCCAATCTACCCTACTTTCAATTTTTCCCTTACATGGCTTCATACGAGATGGCACCATCATCCTTCGGGATGGCTCCATCTCAGTTGGAGCCATCCTACTAGCTTTTTCCTTTTGTTTTTTCGATTTTCATTTATTTTTTGGCTTAATAATTTATACTTCCTTCGTCATGGCTCCATCTCGGTTGGCACCATCTTACTAGATTTTTTTATTTATTTTTTTGTTTATTTTTTTGGCTTAAAATTTATTATATATATATATATATAATTAATAGAAAAAATATAAAATAACATAATAATATAGATTGATAAATATTTTAAAAAATACAACGAAAGTACTAATGGCGTGCAAGATTAAGAGTAGGGCAATTTTTGAGATAACGACTCTCGCTTCGACACACTCCACATTTTCTTGGAATCTTTTCAACTTCATTCATTTTACTCCTAATGCGAGTGGTTGGCTTAATCACATCTTCCTTAATCATATCCATGCACTTTTACGCAAATTGCGCACTGAACCTATGGTTGCCCCCGCCTCATGTCCTCTTAATGCAAATAACGTCGTTGTCTTATAGTAGGTTGCTTTAACCATAGCTGAAACTAGCAAGTTGAGAATACCATTATATATTGTTCATTGACTCAACAAAGTTTGATGTCATGTGGCCCCATCTTCGACCTTCATCATACGCTTGAGGCCACTTCTCTTTTAGTATTTTTTCAACCTAGTCCCCCACCACAGTTATTGGCCCCCGTATGTAGGATTTGAGCTTTGTCCGAATTTTTCTACACGAAGACCGAAAAAGGGTCGTCCATCCACCACTCGCATTAGGACCGAAATGGATGGAGTTGAAAAGGTTCCAAGAAAATGTGGAGTGTGTCGAGGCAAGAGTCATTATCGCAAAAATTGCCTACTCTTAATCTTGCACGCAAGTAGTACTTTCGTTGTATATATATATATATTTTGTAATATTTATCAATCTATATTATTATGTTATTTTATATTTTTCTATTAATTATACATATAATAAATTTTATGCCAAAAAATTAAACAAAAAATAATTAAAAAAAACCTAGTAAGATGGTGCCAACCGAGATGGAGCCATGATGAAGGAAGTATAAATTATTAAGTCAAAAAATAAATGAAAATCGAAAAAACAAAAGGAAAAAGCTAGTAGGATGCTCCAAGCGAGATGGAGCCATCCCGAAGGATGATGGTGCCATCTCGGATGGAGCCATGTAAGGGGAAAATTGAAAGTAGGGTAGATTGGATAATAATTTTGAATGTAGGGCAGACTGGACAATTATTTTCAAAAGGAGGGCAGCAGAAAAAAAATTCACTAAGTAGTCTATTCACTTCTCTTTTTAATAATACCATTTTGTTCGTTTTCTTTTTTCTGTGTTTTGTTCTATAAATGTTATCACCTCTGCTAGGTACCAACTGCAACAAATGAAATTATGTCCTTAACCAAAGTGGGTCTTCAATTTACCTAATTATATATGGAAATTTGTGCAGTTCAATGGTCATAATCATATATAATGAAGTATATATCCCTAGTAGATGGGAAGGGAGAAAAAGAAGAACTCAATTGTCATGCTTTAATAATCCTTTTACACAAACATTCAGTTGCATCTCATCATATAAATATTTGTATAGTTATTAAAAGAATATAGGCTTAAATATGAAAATAGTCCTGTAAATATACGACATTTTGGTTTTAGTCCCTGTAAAAATATTTTTTTTGTTTTAGTCCCTTCAAATATAAAAAATTTGGTTTTGGTCCTTCGTATTTTGTTTTAGTCCTTGTAAAATTGATTCATAATGGATTTGGTCCTTGTAATATGTAGAATATTAGATTTTAGTCCCTCAAAATGAGGACTAAAATGAATATTACGAGGACCAATTTCAATATGAAATGATTTTACAAGGATTAAAACAAAATACCAAGGACCAAAACCAAATATTTTATATTTGCGGACTAAAACCAAAAAAATATTTTTATAGGGACTAAAACCAAAACGCCATATATTTGCGGGGACTATTTCCATATTTAAGCCAAGAATATAATGATATAATACATATAGTTTTTAAACCAAAAATTTAAAGAAAAAAATGTTCTCTCCGTGTGAGATCGTTAAATTCTTCCCACTAAAATGACAAGAAAATCAATGAGGCCCTACCAAATGAGAATGTCTTGAGAGTTTTAGAAGGCACTATAATGATCATTAGGGTAGGTGCCCTACTAAGCAAAGCTTTCACGGTGATATATCACCCACTTTCCACTATCATTTACGGACCTCCACCCTCTTCTACCTTTTTTGGGTCAATGGATCTCTTTTACCTTGAAACATAGGGATTCACCTTCTTTCTTTTTTGGTCTTTTAACAACTTTGTTTTTGCTGGGGTGAGAAAGAATTATAAGGTACGTTTGATCAATTAAAAAAATAAATGATTCTAAAATTGTTTATGGATTATACAAATTAGGGTAAGGGATGTGATAAAAATTTAATTTTTTGTCGTTTAGTAAACTACAAGACAACTTTTTGTCCAAAGTACAAGTGTCTAACATATATATTTTTTTAAAAAAAAGCTAAATTAGCCCACTTAATTTGACATTGGATAGATTCGAACATGAGACCTCGAGGAGGAGCACACTCTCATATGTCCCAACCCAATACCACAAGGACAACTCAAGTGGGCCAATAGTCTTTCATCCACGAAATACTTGTTTAAGACTAAAAATTGTTTAATACCATAAAAGTTTATCATGTGATGTCCTGCCTTATAATGTATTGTTCTCTCTTATGTTATTTTGTTCAACACTTACTTTTTAGCAGATCGAACGAACCTATAAGACCTTATAAAACCTTTAATTTGTTATCATCCATATTTTGTGCTAAACAACTAAGATTTATAATTTTAAATGTCATGTTTTCTGCATTTTAAAGGCTCTCACTATCAATGGCCAATTTTTTGTTCCCCTAAACAAAATTGTTTAAAACTTGTTTCGATGTCAAACCCATATTCATAGCTCACTTGTGTGAATTTGATTCTAATCTATGCTAGGTACTTTTTAAGTAATTAAGTGACTATGACATAATTAATAACCATAGCCCATAGGGACAAACTTATTTTGTGAGGTGAAATTGGGAAAGGCTCCCTAAAGTGAAATTTACATTAAAATAAATAATATCAACCGTTGACAGGTAAATTAATGGTTGACAAGTGTACGAGTCATATTAGGGTTTAGGTGGGTGCCCACCTCACCAAAAAAAACTTAATTTTTTTATAGTATGATTGTTAGTCATTAACATTTAAATAAATTAAATTTTGGTTCACCCTCTTCTTCATCTCACATATTATTAAGTCATTTGAAATACGTAGATGATTATTTTGAATTTTTAAGTTATATAATTTAATTTTTTATGATCAACTTTGTACTTGATGTTTATAAAACATAAATTTTTTGTATATATTTTATTGTTTATTTTGGTGCCCATAGAACTTTTTTTCCTAACTCTGCCGCTTGTTGAAATCACATGAACATACATAATATATCACGGATTCACGGGTGAATAAAATATCAACCTTTAATTTTATCACTTTAATCTTATAAATACTCCATCCTGGTAATATTTATAAGAGAAAGTTAAGTCAACAAAAATTAATGTATTTGGATTGGCCAAAGTTTTGTTGACCAAAGTTTCTCTTGTAAATAAGATTGAAGGGAGTATTCAGTTTAGAGAAGCCGATTCCAATGAAATCACATGAGTTGCTGCGGTCCCTTCCTACCAAATGTGTAATATATCTATAAAAGCTTTTAGATGACATTTTCTACCACGGTGAAGCATACCCTTTTAGACAAACACATTGACTTTTGGAAAATACTTTTCAAATTTCTTCAATGCAAGCTCACATAGAGATTTATCTTCTACAGTTAACGAGATTTAACCAGATTTGACAATTCTCTTTTGCTACAATTATCATGAATGTGCAATGCATCCATGATTTTATCAATTACCAAGCCACCAACTGATTTGCTTGCCAAGAGCACCTACTTTAGTTTAGTTGGTTTCTACTTGTTCTGTATTTAATTATTTATTAGCTGAAATCAGGTGGTACACACTCTTGGTCTGGTCTGGCCTCTAGCATATTCATATCCAAGATATACACAAGAATACTTATTAATATTCGATCATTCAGCATTCAATACAAATTACAACTTGATCAAATCCGTGTTGATATAATTAAATTACAACTTGTGTGTGTGATACCATGACATCCACACACACGCATTATTATGTGTCACATAAAATAGTTTATGTGATCTTTCAACAGACAAATATGTTGGAACTTGGAAATGAATATCGCATGATAGATTGACCAAAATTAATAATACTTCCAAGTATTTGGAGAGATGAAAAATTATCAAAATATTTTCCAATGGCTAAAACCAAAATTTGATCATTTTACATAGACCAAAAAATATTACAATATGAAATTTTAAAAAATTAATATTTCTTCCTACCCATTTTAAATGACCTACTTTAAAAATTTGCACTATTCACGTAACATACTTTAACCATATTTTTCTACTCATATAAAAAACAAAGTATAACATATAGTATGTTATTGGATTTGTCTCGACAAATATTTTTAAAATATCAAACTTTCGTAATTTTTTCTAATATAAGATCAAAATTTACATTGTTATATGTGACGAGTCAACCGCATCATATAATATGAGACGGATGAAATAATGTTAACGGTGATCATGAATTGGAAGGAGAATTACACATGTTAAATGGACACCAGCTTGTTTCCTCACCATTGGCAAGACTTTGAAAAATGACACAAGTTTTAAGAATTTGACCAATCCAACATACGTGTGTGCTAGTTAAACGTGTTATCCAGCAATTCCACTATTGGTACTATGGATATGAATATTACTAGATAGATAGGCAAGTCGGTGTTGTGTGATTTTTATACAACGATACGTAATTTACTTTATATAGAAACCTGACCAAGACTTTATCTTGGTTCTTCATTCAGTGATAATTTATGTTAATTTGCCGTGAATCACTGATACGGTCTCAATTCACAGTTGCACACTTTTTATTTTCTGAAACTTTATTGAAAAATGTTAGTCGATTTCGGCGATAAATTGGTAAGTGACGATGTGTTCACTTTGTGTCGTGTGTGTCGTCCCTCATCTTGTAGAGTTTGAGTGTTCGTCGTCTCGTAGTATCCATGACTTAAATAGATTAAACGGAGCATGATGTAAATTGATCATACATAAACTAATCTAATACTAGTTTTTATCAAGTAGCGACATAGATAGATTGTACTCTTTTCAACGAGTGTAACAAAAAAATGTGGATATTTTAAGGTCTTAAATGCAAGCAAATTTACTATTTTTACTCTATTTTGTAATATCATTTTAATATTTACCTCAATTAATGTTTAATTCTCTAATTCTTTATTTATTTACATAGAACAAGTTTCTATAAATTAAATAGTACTTTTTGAAATACGTTTTTTTTATGATATCAATAAATTAATAGACTAAATTTATTTTTATTGTTTTAAAGTGCGAAATTAGTTGTTTTTCTTGTAATTAATATTGAATACGCACTAGTATATTTAAAGTGGTTAAGAACTAGTAGCAAAGGCGGTCGTATTGTTAGTTAGTTTTTAGATTTTGATTAAGATGATAAATTGTATTGAACACATTTTGATTAATGTGTTTGACAAAAAAACTAGTAGTAAAGTGCTAAGTCATTGGTTTAGATTGATTTTATTAAAACTCTAATTTCGATATGTGGTGTTTGTCTCAAACAACAATGTCTTCCCCGTAGAGGTTGTTGACACGCAAAATGACGCAAATAACACACAAAAGTAATAGTCGTAACTCAATTTGGATCATCTCCTCCCAATCATTCTTTATACATTTTGATTAATGTGTTTGACAAAAAAACTAGTAGTAAAGTGCTAAGTCATTGGTTTAGATTGATTTTATTAAAACTCTAATTTCGATATGTGGTGTTTGTCTCAAACAACAATGTCTTCCCCTTAGAGGTTGTTGACACGCAAAATGACGCAAATAACACACAAAAGTAATAGTCGTAACTCAATTTGGATCATCTCCTCCCAATCATTCTTTATTTCTCCCTTATCGCATCTTACTATGCATACATTTTTTTCCCTTTTCGTTGCATTTTATTCTACATTTCTTTTCCATGCAATTTTGAGTTTTTCACCTCCTCTTTGCTGCCGCTATTTCTTTTTACTAGTATTATTATGTACTTACCACATTTCCTCTATGCTTCTGTTTTCTCTCCAGTTTGCTAGATTTTTCTTGGAAGAGCTACTTTTTCTTTAGAAGCCTTCTTTTTCCACTCTATTTAATTTTTAGTGTGTCCTATGTAGTTCGGATTATAGAAACCGAACGGCAAAAAACCCCATGAAACCCTGCAAAATACGTTAAACATTTCAAATTTTAAAATCCAAACAAAGAGTGCGTGAGAAATTCATAGGGTGCGAAAAGTAAGTTTCTTTTCTTTATTGTCAAGTCTTTTCACTTTTTTGGTGAACCTTCTGCTTTTTTTTTATTAGTGAACATCTCTTTGAATTTTGCTCATCTCACTTCAAGAATTGCTCTTTAAACCCCAAAAATACAAAAATACCTCCGACGACGGCTAATTGTTGTTGGAACAACGGCGATTAACTCGTCGTTGGTTGCCAACGACAGTTAACCGCCGCTGCGCTCTGGTAACACGAGGCAAAACAAACATTCTTGGCATAATTGTTTTTTAATCACCAAAACTTGCAATCAATCATTCACACGTTGATTTAATCATTCTAATTACTTCTAAAAGTAATGTTCATTCTTTAACAAAAAGGAAATTAGTCATTAATTTACATATGATAATGTGCAAGTATCTTTGCTATTTGTCTTTTTGGATCTTAAATAATTAAACTTACCATTTGGAAATACTTAGAACTTACTCACGACAATTCTCGTGGGATCAATACTCTACTTACTCTATATTACTTGTTGCGACAGTGTATACTTGCACCTTGTATGCATTGGAGAATATGTAGCCATTTTCCTAGTATTAAGTTTTTGGTGTCGTTGCCGGGGTTTACTAAATGATTTATTATAAGTTATTTTCATATTTCTTAGTTTATTTTAGTTAAGATCCTTTTTGGTCAAATTTTTTTCCTTTTTTGTTTTGTGTTCCGTATATATTGTGTTTTATTTGTTGTTTTTAGTTAGTTGTTTTGTGAAGAGAAAAAAAAATTCTCACTCCAACTATGAGGTATTGGTCTTTTCTCTTTATTGAAGACAATGAGGTTCAACCACAAAATTTTGAATATGATGGGGCTGAACATACAAGAGGTCACAATGGAACAAATTTTATGTTCATGAAAACACCAACTGTTTGGCCATGAGAAATTTCACTTGTGAGTCATATCCCCAAGTTCAAAATGATTTCCCTTTTTTTTAAAAGAGAAACCATACATTTGAACTCCTCTTTGGTGAAACCAAAACATTTTCTCATTAATACTTCAATTCCAAAGAAATTCAACTCCATTGAAAATGAAAATGCGAATCTTGTTACTCCGGAGCATGTGGCTTAGGACTTAGGAGCAACAAAACCAAATCCTTCTTGTGTGGTAACATACCACAATTTCACATGACATGATCACATGTTTGATTGTTGCAAAAGCTCTTGGATGTTGTGGGACTAGAATCGTGCCTACTTTCGATAACACTCCAATGCAAAATTCAGTCAACTTCATTTAGAGCTGGATATTAGGTGTCTAGTAAATTGCAAGAATTTGGTATTCATTTACGTATTCAAACCTTAATTACTTCACCACAAGCAAATGTGACACCTCACTTTTTGTTTATCCCAAAGGAAATCCTCTTATTTACATGCTCTTTTAGTTGACGATGGTATCATAACTTAGAACTCTCCTACTCTTATTCAGTAAATTGTGTCAAATCTGAATTCTCTCCTTTCTCTTTAAGGTATTGGATGCTCTTGATTATTTTCTTGGATTGAAGTTAAAGCTAAACCAAATGGGCCACTTATGAACAAATATGCATGAAGCAAAACCTATTCCATCTCCCTTGATTGTTGGCAGCAAACATTCCGAAGATGGTTATGAACCTCTCACTGACCCCATTGTGTATAGATCAATTGTTGGTGTCTTGCAATACGATAATATATTCATTTACTTGGTTGACTCAACTAACCTTACTTAGTTGAAGTTACTCTTGTAACTATAGCTAGTCTATTTAAGGACCTTCTCCCTCATTTTGTAATCACAATTTCATTCGATACAAAAAAATATACAAAGGGTCGGTGATTCCCTTTGTATATGTTTAGTTTGCGGACCGCCAACTTCATATATAACTACTTCGTCTTGCATCAAGACTCGTACTTAGAGGGTTGTGGATCGCCAAATATTCCATTAAGGGTTCACTAACCCTTAACAAGAATTTGCCGACCCTCCTTAATGGCGCGCCCCATTCTCTTACCCCCAAAACCACCTATAGTGTATCTTGGGGCTAAAGATTCAGTCTAAGCATCTAGAAGGATCTAGAACTCGCACCTTCCACTCTAACTACACTTAGGGCCTAAGTCGAAAAATCATAAGCCTAAGAGAACTATAAATACCCACATTGAGATCATTCTCAAGGCATGACCTTAACGGACTAAACCCTAGCCATCAATAGTGTACTCACTGCAAGTATATTTTTTAGAGGATATTACAAACAACAAATAAGACAAAAAAAATTCATCATCCTTATTCCTTACTTTGTTAACTTTTTTATTATAATTAATACTTCTTTCGATCACTCTTATAATTAAAAAAACAAATTTTTAAATTAATTGAATAATTGATGTATAGTCAATAATATAGACGAAGAGAAATGTTATGTTGACAACCTTTTGGTTGTCCAACAACGTATATCTATATTGTACGTATACTATATTATTTTTTAATTAGTTTTTTTTGTTATAAGTTATTTCTCTTTCTTATAGTCACATCAATAGTTATAATTGACGTATTTTTTTACTAATTATCCCCATAGTTATTGATATTTGGATGTTCATATAACACGCTCTTAGACAAAATATACTTTTTATTCAATAAATCAAATTTTTTAAAACACAAGATTATTGGACATTCAAAAATCCATAATTAGTCAAGTTAATATATGAATAATCAAGCAAATCAAATCAAATCACCAAACATTGCAAACTCCCTCCAACTAACATTAAATAACTTAACACTAAAACCAGTAGAGTAGTGAGTGAGTGAGTAGTAGATAACCTTGATTGAAGTGAAGTCATCAAATCACATGAATCTCCTCACTCATTCACCCAATCTCCCATCTACCACTGTCTTTCCTTAACCCCTCAAATCTCTCCACGCGCCACCCTACTCTTTTACTCACCAAAGCAGCGCGTGTATCTCACATCCTCCCTTGTAAAAAAACAGACACACCAAAGAAGAAACAAAACAACCTAAAAACTTGGTTCCTACTTTCCAATTATAGCATTCTCTCCTTTCCCTTTGGATCACACAAAAAAAAACACACGAAAAAAAAACCAAAAAAAAAAAACAAAGATCTCTTTCTTTTTCTCTTTGTTTTTTTTCTTACACTTTCTTCACACCTTTGTTTCATTTTGTTGTTGTTGTTAACATTAATGTCTCGTGCACCAAATTACGAGTTTCAAGAATGGTGGAACAAACAAAGAGAAAAAGAAAATCTAGATTTATTCGAAGATAATAATAAATCAGATCAATGTCAATCTTCTTCTCCATTTGTATCCGTTGATGTTACCGGAGGTGGAGGAGGAGGTGGAGGAAGCAACAACAACCGTTCAGATGGATCTGTGAAAAAAGAACGAACACGAAGTGCAAGACAGTTATCATGGGTTTGTTTGTTAAAATTTCAACAAATCGCTGCAACTGTTGGATTTATATCAAATGGATTACTTTATCTTGTAAGGACAGCGAATAGACGAGTTTTATCGCGTGATTCGCGAGCTGATTCATCGTCTTCGCGGCTTTATAGGGTGATTAGGGTGTTTTTAATTGTGGTGGTTGGTTTGTTAGGGTTTGAGTTGGTTGCATATTTTAAAGGCTGGCATTTTAGGCCACCTTCGGTTGGTTCTGCTGATGTGTTGGGATTGGTTGCGGTGTTTTACGCGAGGTGGATTGATATTCGGGCGAATTATTTGGCGCCGCCTTTGCAGAGTTTGACGAATATGTGTATTGTGCTTTTCATTGTGCAGTCTGTGGATAGGATTGTTTTGATTTTGGGGTGTTTTTGGATCAAGTTTAGGAGGATTAGGCCTGTTGCTAGTGTGGATTATGATGATGGGAGTGTTGAGAGTGTGATGGATTATCCTATGGTTTTGGTTCAGATTCCTATGTGTAATGAAAGGGAGGTAAGAACATGTAGGTTCCTTAGTCCCTTTTAGACTCATTTTTTGTTTAATTTTTGGTACCGCTGATTTAGTGATTAACGAGTTGGAACGACATTTGGTTTATGATAGAATATTATGATGTAATTTGATTCATTTAGCTGACCCCAGTTAGTGGGATAAAACTTGGCTATTGTTGTTGGCGCTGCTGATTTTTGTTATTTATTTGTTTTTGTGATTCATGCTTTAGGCTCTTAACATTTTATAGGGGATAGATGATTTTCTGTGAATCTTGTGCAAGAGTAGAAGGGTAATATCATAATCATGTCAGTGTTTTCGATCGTGGAGAACAACAATTTGTTTAATTCTGCTACGCTATAGTGCTATAGCAGCAATGTAGCTGCTATTTGACAACCCTGTGTACGAAGTAGTGTATTGCGGAACAATAGGGATTTGTTCAAATTCCGTTGTACTATAGTGCTATAATGCCACTGTAGCCGCTATTTGACAACATTGATTCATGTAATTTAGATGTTGGTGGTAAGTAGTATTTCATGGGGAAAATGGACCTTAATGAGTTGAGTGTGTGCTCAAGTGTTTTTGTGGTTTGAATGTGTTGTGGTGCTGTGAGTCAGTGTAGTAGGTGTAGTAGGGGTGTCTTTTGTTGATTGAAGTTAGAGCTTTGTAACTTGCAGAAGGGAAAATGAAAGGGTTTGTGTCTTGGAGCTTCGAGCTTTGATAGAATGAGTGTTTTCTGTTAGATCGTGAGTGCAATAGACTGGGTTTGTTATGTTTTGTTGGTCCGTTGTAAAGACAGAAAATGAGAGAACATTGATGTGTCACTTGTGTTTTTGTGGTTGTCTTAGAGAGTAGGTAGGCAGTAGGCACGTGTGCCTTCATCAGAATACTTGATGAGAAATGCTCAACTTATGCTTAGATAGAGACTATAGAAAGTGTGTCTACAGACAGTGATAACTAATAGATATGTCTTTTTGAAGTTTGCATCCTAGAAAATCATGTTTCAATCAGTAGTTTCTTTGAATGCAATCTCCACGCACCCTGTCCCCTTTGTTTCATGCCAACTCTATAATTTTCCTCCTCTATTCTTGTCTCTTTTCAATATTAGTGTTGTCGGTAGTGGATTTTGAACGAACCGCTATTGTTATGTGACACGTGATTTAAGATAAAGTGTTGCCAAATTGCGGCTATAGTGCTATAGTCTAGACGTGTGGCGGGATTCGAACAAACCACTATTTTCCGTGATTGAGAACATTGATTTTAACAAAAATTATTATTGTGATTGAAAGGAGGAGTGCATCCCTTCTTATCACTATTGTCACTGCTCACGAGATGTTTCTATCTGTTTCTCCAACCTCACTATAGAACATCACTTCAGCGAAGACATTCTTTATTACTTCTACTTTTTGTTATCATTACTTACATTTTTTCGTTGATGTACAATAGGTTTACCATCAATCCATTGCAGCAGTTAGTATCCTGGATTGGCCAAAGGAGAGAATGCTTGTACAAGTTCTTGATGATTCGGATGAAGTAGATATCCAAAACCTTATCAAGGCAGAAGTGCATAAATGGCAACAAAGGGGTGTTCGGATCATATATAGACATAGGCTTATACGCACAGGATACAAGGCAGGAAATCTTAAATCCGCAATGAGTTGTGATTATGTTAAGGATTATGACTTTGTGGCAATATTTGATGCTGATTTCCAGCCAACACCAGATTTCTTAAAGAAGACGATACCTTATTTTAAGGTAACAAGTCCATAAATTCAAAGTTGAAAGTACTGTTGATTTCTAGATAATATATCGACAGATATTATTTGAGTGACAGAACATTTATAGATATTTTTGTTATTTTTTCCTTATAAATTAAAGTTGAGATTAGGGAAGGCACACCCTCAATTGAGGATTTATAGAACTTACTTATAACCTACCAATTGCAGAATTTCGGACTTGAATCCAAATCACAACCATCTGTGTCGTTTGTTTTTTATACTAGAATAGTATGCTTATAATGATTTTGTTATGTTTTAGATTGAACATATTGTTTAAGTTATTTTCTATATTGCAGAATCTTCACATACTTTGGCTATAGTTTTACTTTCAAAATATTATAACCCTCCAAACTTGAGACTTATGCACATTTGAATCTCAAGTATCCAATTCAGTGTTCTTTGAATTTCTGATTTTTAATTACACAATCATTCAGAGGAATGTGTGATAAGCTGTCCTATGTCCTGTCATCTACTATTCTCCCATTCAAAACAAAGTTTGTAACATTGGTTGTCTTTTATCAGTATCAATTTCAAAACTAGTCCTCAAGTTACATAAGTGACTCACCACTTTGAAAAATGAAAGAAATTTTCCACTATTTTTGGGACCTTAGTTGATAGTGTAATTCACCCAAGGATTATAAACTGCAACGTATATCTTGTGACTTTAATCTCTAGTCTCTGTCTAACCAAATTTTCTTGTTTTACTCTAATTGAAGGGAAGGGATGATTTGGCATTAGTCCAGGCAAGGTGGGCATTTGTAAACAAGGATGAGAACTTGCTTACAAGATTACAGAATATCAATTTATCGTTCCACTTTGAGGTTGAACAGCAGGTGAATGGTATCTTTATTGACTTCTTTGGTTTCAATGGAACTGCTGGTGTCTGGAGAATAAAGGCCCTAGAGGAGAGTGGCGGCTGGTTAGAACGAACAACTGTTGAGGACATGGACATTGCTGTTCGTGCTCATCTCTGCGGATGGAAGTTTATTTTTCTCAATGATGTTAAGGTGTGCTATATTTCAAATCTTGAGGCTTAATTTGAAATGATTGAGAGTCTTATATATGTTCATTATGCTTCTTGCAGTGCCTCTGTGAGCTTCCAGAGACTTACGAGGCGTATAAAAAACAACAGCACCGCTGGCATTCTGGTCCAATGCAATTGTTTCGTATGTGTTTTGTTGATGTACTTCGTTCAAAGGTATTGAATTCTTTCTTTGTTTTCTTTTTAGAGAAGTTGAATTCTTTTGAATCTAGGAGACTAATATGAAATCCTTATTCTGTTATTTTTGCTATTATTTTTATTTTAAGAATGGTGTGCTTAATTATAATCCCTGTAAGTATTTTAAAGTCAGAACTTGATTTTTGATGTGTCTTTCAACACCAATTTTTGGTGGCAAGATTTGAATAACTAATGCATAAAGTCACTTACTAAAATACACAGGCATGAAGTTGCCTGTTGTGATTATTATTAGCATAGTTTAAGACATTGTGCATAGACAATGACATTCAGATTTGTATAAGAAGGCGTTGATTCAATGGTATCAAATATCATATTCATGCTATTAAGTTACATGCATATTTTCTTGGTTCTTTCTTCAGTGACAAACTGATAATATGATTGTAAACTTATTAGTGACCTGATGAAGGGTTAATAACTTAATGTTGTTTTTTGCTGTCACAAATTAGATACATGATTTTTTTTTTTAAATGCATTGATGCTTCAATTGCATAGAGATTAACTTAATACTATACATTTTAGCCTGCTGTTCAATTTGTTATCAAACTTTGCATTCAAATTTAGTTTGTTTATCACGTCTCTAATAAGTTTACATATAATAAATTTAGTTATATGTCAGGCAAGACAATATTATAGGTAGTATGTTTTCAATTTCCCGGAAAAAAATGGAGGTTAAAAGTTAAAATCCAACAACTATGAAATTTTTGTTTTGTGAACTGTGCAATTTTTGGTCTGAGTAGTGTTCATGGTGACCCTGCATTAATGAAAACGCATGGAAGGGGGCCGGAGGAACTTAATACGTCTCAAATTACATTAACGGAGCAATTAGGAGCTCTCTCTGGACTCTGGCCTAAAGGCAGACAAGATGCTGTCTAAACTGTTGAATAGTGGAGTTTAGATTTAGTGACCTTTATTTTTCTTATCTTTATTTTCAAACAAAGCCACCTTGTGCCATCATTGGCTGAAGGTTATGCTGAATGACCTAATTGTTAGATTCAGATGTTATCTTCTTCACAATGTTCTCTAGAATAAGGACTAACAAATTTTACAAAAAATAAAAGAAAAGGGAAAGCATCTGAGCCTCCTCATGAAGTAATCAACGACAATATCGTCATAGTTAAAATCTCTGATAGTGTATATACATTAAAAAACGCTGCTTATATTTGTATGAAACTTTTGGCCATCGAAATGCTCATATGCCGTGTATATGCTTACATGGTATTTGTCCACATACTTCATTCATTGTATGCAATGCTTGGTTTGTCTTCACTTGTATTGAAATAATTTGACTTCTAGAAAGGTATACTATTACGCATTGATGATTGAATTCTATTTGTACAGGTTAGTTGGGCAAAAAAGTTCAACTTGATCTTTCTTTTCTTCCTTCTGAGGAAGCTTATTCTGCCATTTTATTCGTTCACGCTCTTCTGCATTATTCTTCCATTGACCATGTTCCTTCCGGAAGCTGAGCTCCCAGCCTGGGTTGTTTGTTACATTCCTGGAGTCATGTCTATCCTAAGTGTTCTTCCAGCCCCACGGTCATTCCCATTTATAGTGCCTTATCTTCTATTTGAGAACACTATGTCAGTAACTAAGTTTAATGCAATGATATCCGGATTATTTCGCTTTGGAAGTTCTTACGAATGGGTGGTTACAAAAAAACTAGGAAGGTCATCAGAGACAGATTTGGTTGCCTATGAAAAGGAATCCGAACCTCTAATGCGATCTAATAGTCTTCATAGATCTTCCTCAGATTCAGGTATTGAAGAGCTAAGCAAACTAGAATTGTCAAAGATAGCTCCAAAGACCAAGAAAAATCGTCTCTACAGGAAAGAACTTGCTCTTGCATTTATTTTGTTAACTGCCTCGGTTAGAAGCTTACTTTCTGCTCAAGGAATTCACTTCTACTTCCTATTATTTCAAGGGGTAAGTTTTCTTGTTGTTGGTCTTGATTTGATTGGAGAGCAGGTTAGTTGAGCTCCAACTTTTAGTGGATGCAAAACCTCCTTTCAGATCCTCATTGATTCATGATAAACGGTCACAATGGCCAAACCTTAAACCTATCTTGGAACATACTTATTTTGAGCCTAAGATGTTCTCAGTGGTTTTGGCTACCAATTTACAGCAAATCAGTTGCTGCTTGGCACCGAATTTGCAGTACTGTTTGCTTTTTGTTGTAAAGACTACTGCCTCGTTGTTGTTGCCAAGTCATATGCTTTATAAGTTACATAAAAGTTGTTTCAGTTCTGAATGGCAAAATGTGTTGACACTTGAAGAAGGGTTTCTGGCCTATAAAGCAATATACAGTTCTTTGCCTGCCTGAACTGAAAAGGTGGAGATTGTTAGATTACAACATTTGTTATTCTTTTTCAATACTTTTTGATAAGCTGTACAATTTCATAGTTTCATTGTGTTGTTGCTTAAATTGTATTTGTTATTGAGACACTCAGATTTCTGGTACAAACCAAGATTGTTAGCATGTTTTCATTGTTATTCATCCATTTTTGTGGTTATTTTCATCAAATCAAGATTGTGAATTCGAGCCTTGTAAATTAAATTCCATCTTAATATAACAAAAATAAGAATGAAATGCATGCATTATTGTTATCCAAGTAACAGAAAATGTAAACTATACGTATAAACGTATGGAACATGTCACTCACTTCCCCTAAGTTTTTGGGGATTTAGTGTATGTTTGATTTTGCGCAGACAAATTTTGATTTTGAGAAAATCGATTTTGTAAAATTGATCCTGACTTGAATGAGTTCAAAGTAAAGTGTTTTATGTTTTGATACATGATGTAAAGTGAGTGGACAATAAATTTGAGTGTTAAAATCAATTTTAGAATCAAAAGCTCTATATTTTCAGTTTCGTAGAATCAAATTGAGGCAAAATCAATTCAACTCAAGAGCAATTAAACATGTTAGAATCAATTTTACATCCCTAAAATTAGCCTCTAAATTCTCTGTTGTCTTTTTTGTGTGTTAGTTGTTTATTTGTGTTGTTGTATGTTTATTTGTGTGTTAGTTGTTTAAAACCAGGTTACATTGGATATCCATGTTGATTCGCCTTGTATTTGCTTAGAATTTTTATGTAATTTCAAATGATTCTTGACATATTTTTTTCCTCATACGTTTCATTTATTAAAAATGATTATATTTGAGACATGTTAAAAAATTAAAGATGGATAGCTCGGCCGACATTCGAACTTCGATTAGCTATGAAGTCTAACCCTTATCAATGAACTCAACTTCGATGGTCGTATATCTTGTGCCGAATCCCTTTCTATTAATATATTTGTGTCACGTTGTTGACATTTTCTTTGTAATCCATTTACCTAAATAATATTATGTAATCCATGTTCACATCCCACAAATACTTGAGATTCACTCCTCACATTGCGTTCTTTCATAATACCAAACAAAAAACAAGAACCCATTAAGATCAAATACTGTACCATCTAACTTAAAGAGCTTATTTGTTGGTTTTGCGTTGAAAGGAGTCATACTATAGTTTCGAATGTGTAAACAGTATAAAATCATACATTTCTAAAAATGGGACATTATACACTAAAACCGTAGGGGTGAAGGTAATTTTATAGGATGTTTTGTTCATGTTGCAATTTCTATAGGAATTACATCACCCACATTAGTATGTGGGTATGCTTGTTTCAGATTTTAATGTGGGTGATGTAATCCCTATAGAAATTGCAACATGAACAAAAACATCCTGTAAAAGAGACCTTCACTCCCTAATTAATATTCCCTCCGTCTCACAATAATTGTCACTTTACCGTTTTTTCTTTTTTCAAAATAATTGTCACTTTAGAATACCAATACAACATTTATTATTTTTTTCCATTAATATACCCTTATTTATTGAATTTCATCCAACTTAACTACTCCACTAACTAATGACACTAATTTTACTATCAAAATCAACTCAACTAATCATTTCCTTAATAACCGTGCACAAACCTTAAACGACTATAATTTAGAGACGGAGGGAGTAACATAAAGTACTTCATCTTATCTTATTATACTTAAATATTACAACTACATAAGAGTATCTCTGAAACATTATTACGAAGGTTGGATTTGTACCAGCATGTACTTCATGAAGTTGTTGTCACTAAAATAATTTGCTTTTCATTCAAAGTGTTCCTTTCACACACATACAAATCATGTGTTTTCTTCAGTCTAGACATAATACAGTTGAAACCATACGACTGTTTTAAGGACAAACAACGTGAAATGAAGTAAACATTTTCTTTCTATAATAACCAAATCATTCTCTTGATAACAAAATTATTTTGTGCGTGACAAATGAAAATGAGTGTCTGATAGTGGTCAGTACTATGAAAGTATTCAGAAATTAAACGGAAGTAATTGCAAATCATATTCATTGATAAAATTGTAAATCATAAATAACCAATAACAGTTTAAAGGAAAATCAAGACACTATCGTCAAAAGACCAAGAGATATTAAAATGTTAACCAACAGCATCAGCTGAAGCACAAAACATCTCTTTGCTCGGTACTGGTCTCATTTAAAACAACTAATGCAATACAAAAACATGGAAACAATACAATCAAGCGGCACCCTTGCCCTTCTTCTTCTGGAGTTTCTTCATGTAGAATTCTAGCTCCTTACCTTCAAGAATGTAGCTGCGTATTCAAGGAAAAAAGTTAGGAGATAGAAATTAGATCAATATAAGCAAACAGCAACAAATTGAAAATATAAGCATTTACCCATCAGCTCTGCCGCATTGACCAGGTCGAGAAGAAATGCATGCAAGCAATCGTCCACCACCAAACTGCTCCTCAATGTGGGCATCAAGCTGGCGCTCTTTCTGGCGTTGCTCTAATTTTCTCTGCACATGGGCACTCTTTTTGACTTCTTCTGTAGCAGCCTCAGCCTCCTGTAATTGCAGAGATTATTAACATATTACTTTCCTGAACATATTACTAAGGAATATATCAAACAGAAAGTAATACACATCAGAGTAATTTGCTTTCAATTTCAACATATACATGAGGTGGTCTTACTATTCGACCTTATCCAGACATCTAAAACTAAATCCACAAAATTTCAGATGAATAAACACAAACAAAACAGCTTAAATTAATATAGAAGATTATTAACAAATCATTGCTCAGAAACTATGTGTAACATGTCAAGCAAACTAATACTATTCAGAGTAAGTTGCTTTCAGTATCAAATCCCAAGCCAAATAACATTTAAACAACCAAAACCAGTATAAAAATTGTGGGCATAAGTATAAAGGCGCAACATGTGCCAAGTGATTAACTGATCTTTAATATTATACATTATAATATCAAAGAAAACGGCGCTTAAAACAAGAAAAGTAAAATAAGCAGAGAAAATTCCATAAACATTACCTCCTCTTTCTTGCTAACATTTTTCTTCTTTCTACCAATATCAACACCATAGTGTTGAAGGTACCATTGCTTGAAGGGAGCAGCATCAACCTGAACAATAGCACTCTTCACAAGAGTCTGAGTTCGCACCAACTCATTGTTGGAAGCATTGTAAACCACATCGAGCAAACGGGTTTTGCGAGTGACAGCTTCACTTCCCCATGAGAAGTTACCGGTATCCAATCTCAAAGCTCTCCACTTCACATTTCCACCTCTAACACGAATCCTCCTCACTGTCTTGTTGCTTGATAGTTTTGTGTTAGCTGGCTGGCGACCGAGCTCGTACCTAGATGAAACAACCAAAATATCTTAGTTAAAAAATAATCATAAATTAGAAACCCAACAAATAATAACATTGAGACCCCAGTTCAGACATTCATGTGCGAAGCATAGGAAAATTTAACACGAATATTAACTATGAAAAGAGATCAACTATGAAGAGAGCTAAACTGTCCATTGATCTATAACCTAATTATTTATCAGAAAATATGTGCTACCTGGTACAAAATAACCATCCCAGAAAATAGAAATGTAAACTATGAAACAAATTGTGAGAAAAATAATTATAGCCAAAAGATAAGCGAAATGAAATGCTTTGTCATCATACAAAATATGTATGTTTACTTTCGGTGTATTTGTTCAACCTTATAAGAAAATAAAATAAAATAGATCTTATTTTTGTATCATAATTCACAAAATCTTCGTACCCCCATTTCAGGGTTAAATAATACGAAGCAAATTCAATTATAAAAATAATTTCTCTTTCTCTAACAACAAAAATAAAAGTAATGCAAATCTATAATCTTTAACTTTCATTTCACATACCAAAATCTATAAACTAACACTGATTGAAACTAGTTCTAGTAAACACTCAATCAAACATGAAATAACATTTCCAATTCCCACATTATATATAAACCCCAAAATCAAATAACCACCCACATTAAAAAAAAAAGTGAAAAATTTCATTTTTACAAAAAGCCACCATATCTAAAACAATTACAAAATTCTTAAAAATCAAAATGACCCAGAATCTCAACACACAAATCAGCTCCAATTTCATTATATATATAAAAAAAGAGTAAAACAGGTTTGAAAGCGTACTTTCTCTTCTTCCTCCATGCTTTCTTCTTGCCACCAGTTTCACGTCTCTTGTGCATAGAATCTCGTGAAATACCTGAGATTCAAAATCAACAATCAAAAAACACATTAGAGAAAGTTGAATATGAAAAAATGCATAGGATTTTGAGTTGATTGAACAAGATTAGAAGGAGTATGTACCCATCTTGAAGAAACTGGATGAAACGATGCAGCACGATGCGCTTCAACTAGCTCCGGCTCAAGCAGAATGTTAAACCCTAATGTGTTGTTTCTTATATACTCTCAAAATTAAGGTTGGGTCTTCATATTCACCGACCCGGCCCATCATAAACAGGCGCATTTTATTTTGTTCGCAGAAAAATAAAATAAAGATTTTTGTCATAAATATATAACGAATAATATGTTTTAAAAAAAAAAGTGATTATTAGATAAAATGATTTATCCTCAAAAAAAAAAAAAACACTGTGTAATTTTTTTTACACATACATGCAATCAAATCATGCCACATATTTTTTGAAGATATTATCAAAATTAATCTATAAAAATGGCACTTTAATGTGATTTAAATTAATTAGATGCATATTTAAAAAAAATTACACCAAAGTGCATTTTTTTAGGGAAGACACCAAAGTGCATAGAAATTAGTCCTCGTGAACTTAGCTCAATTGGTATGGACAATGTATAAAAATATGCAAGGTCCCCGACCACCACCAAAAAAACATTAATCTTTGAGATTTTCAAATTGATGCAATTTTTTTTTTAGTAATAATACAAAAATAATTTATATATGGAACCATAAAGAATCATCCATCATTATATATTTATACAAGAGTAATGTTAGAATCACATATTTTAACACATATATTTTAACCCACATATTTTATTACGTGGGTTCCATATTAATTTGATGGGGTTTAAGTTGATTTTAATTAATCAAAGAGAGTCTATTGAAATGCGTGTTCTTAACATCACTCTTTGTACAATATACACATATATATTGCATGTATACTCATGCTGAGACCTGACATTTTTCTTATTTACAAAATAATTATCAATTGTCATACTTAGAGATTATTCTACTTTTTCACATATAAATTGTGTGTGTAATAGATTATGTGGAATTATAGTGAGTGCCATAACACTATAGATTGGTCTTCTAGCCATACAGAATTATCTCCTACGAGAAAATGTGTATCCATGAGATTTATGATAAGATGTTTAATGAAAAATGTTGTCAATTATAAATCAACTTACCGAGAAATTTTATTATAGAAAATGAGATGAATTTAGTAAAGGAAAATATGTTGGGGAATAAGTGTAACAATATTAACCTAAAACAGTTTTGGATATTCAAGGGTATTCAGTTCAGATTTCATTGTATTATTTATTCTTGGATTTTTGACTCGTGCTCCGCTCGGGTTTCTTGTAAAGAAATTGACATACGAATAATAAAATGCAATATATAATTGGTAACGGTGAAAAAACGTGATAATCTATATTAGACAAAAAAAACACTTCATAAAATGTATGAAATCCGAAAATATTATAAAAGAAAATTCGGTAATCCTATCGGTATTTCGGTAAAAGAAATATGAAATTTTTAGTACATTGTCATGTAGTTTCATCACACATTGCGAAATACTTCCTCATATACGAAATTAGACGTTACATTGGTATCTTCACCATCTTCATCGGCGATCAATATCTTTAGTCCTTCTCTGGATGTAACTCTTGAAACAATAACATACAACAACTGCCCGTGAGAAAATACATGTTAAGTTCTTTGCGAGACTTAACAAAATTAATAAATAAGGATTTGTTAGGTTAAATAATTGCAAACCTAAAAGTGTAGAAAATATTTGCTTCAAAAAGAAAGGCAAGAGAATAGGAATGAAATTGGTGCGATGCATTTTTTAGATGGAATTTGTTAGGTTAAATAATTGCAAACCTAATTTGCAAATGAGCGGGAAAAATTAGGTTAAGTTGCTGCAGACTTAACAAAATTAATAAATAAGGATAAGTGCAATCCTAAAAGTGTAGAAAATATTTGCTTCAAAAAAAAGGCAAGAGGATAGGAATGAAATTGGTGCGATGCATTTTTTTTAGATGGAATTTGTTAGGTTAAATAATTGCAAATCTAATTTGCAAATGAGCGGGAAAAAATTAGGTCAAGTTCTTTGAGACTTAACAAAATTAATAAATAAGGATTTACTAGACTATATATTAGTCTTTTTAGTTTTTATACAAACTGAAGTTCCATATATAAGGCCCAAATTAACAAAAAAAAAAATAAAAATAAACAGGGAGTGAAATGCATCACAAAATGAAAAATCAGTCCAAATTTATGATATTAGGTTTTCCATTCAAATAGCTTAACCCAAAAACCAAAAATTGACAATCTAGCAAACACGCAATAAGGCTTCAAATTCCCACATCATATCATAATTCATAACTAGATTGATGACCCGTGCGCCGCACGGGTCTTACGAGCCGAAAATCTTTGTATAACAATAAAATGCAACAGTTTATAAGATCTTTGTATTAATTTGTTATTAATGCTAATAAGTAATTTTTTTATTATTTCCCTTAAAAAAGTAATTTTTTTATTGCTACTCGGGAGCTACAATTTGCCATCCGAACCATTGCTATATCTCGATTAAACTATAAGAACGATACCGCATTTCATGTTATTTGAAATTAGCTATTTGCAAAAGGATTACACTAATATCAAACCAATCCATTTATTTGCAGGATTAAAGATCGGTACAATCAAGGCTACATCTAAAGTTGAAGGTGCAATTGCTTTAGTGACTTTGCCATTAACATATGCCAAATAAAAAAACGCCGCGATTTAGAATGGAAAAAATTTGATACTTAATTAAACCGAAATTGTCTTCATTGAGAAACATAGTATGAAGCGTATAAATAGCAAATTGCTTTAGTGACTTTGTCATTAACTGCATTGAAAAACATCCTTATATATGACAACCATTGATGACTCTCATTCGAATATTCGAAGTTGTAACCGTAACGAAACATATAGTTAGCGGTAGAATTCGACAATGACCTAATTATCTAATATCGGCTTATGAAATATACATTATATATTGCTTGAGGTGCGGTGCCATATCCTTCTTGAAACCACTTTGCATAGTTCCGGCAATATCATACCGCATCAATTATCTTCACATTCTCTAAATTATGATGATCATAAATTTTTAAGTGTAATTCTTCCTTAGATCTAAAGCTTAAACCTTAAAAACCTCAATTCATTCATCTAAAACAATTTAGCATCAAGACACGGACAAAGTAAGCGGCAATCGGATTACGGTTGAATTGTTTCATCGGTTTTAAAGGGAAAATTGTCTCCACGTTCATAGTTGACAAAATTGACAGAGAGACTAATAACAATAAAGTACGATAATTAACCATGCTGAATTTAGCGACTTGCCATTAACGAGATGCCAAATCAAAAAATGCCGCAGTTTAGAATGTAAGAAAAAAAACTCCGTTATGAGAATATAAGACGGTACCACACATAATAATTTCGAGTAGCAGATCCGTAATATATTCCCTCAATGTATAAGTAGCATGAAATTATTTGAAACTCATTCTATCTTCACTTGTAATTGTGAATTCCAAATTAAGATGTAATTTAAACCATTAAAAAGCTGATAATTAGAAAACTATTGAATTTGTGACTATTATTTCCAATTATCGAGAGGACACAACAATAACAGTAAACAAAATAGTGCAGAAAAACTTTAAGTAAATGCTGTTATAAAGATTTCAAGAAACAAATTCATTAAACAAAACTGTAAAATAATCTCAATAGATATATATGTAACCATTGAAATAAAATATATTCAAGCTATATATTAGTAGTTTGTTGTGTTGCACGGGTGCGGGTACGGTACCCGGTACGGGTACGGGTGCGGGTACGGGATACGGCATTTCTCAAAAAACAAAGGTACGGGTACGTTAGGATAAAAAAATTAATTTAAAATAACATAGCATGAGGAAATTATATTGCTCAACCGGCGGATTCAAACTTGTAGTTCCGGTAGGAAAAGCAACTTGTCTTGGATTTGCTTTTTCATTAGCAATTCTGTCAAGTTCTTTCATCTCGGCAAGATATTCATTCGTCACTTTTGGACAAATAGCTATCCCTTTTTCTTTTCTCGGAGCAAATGACATCTTATTCTAAAATAACAACCCTTGTATGATATATTGCAATAGTTGCGGTTCCGGGTTGCATTATTTCCCTTTCCTTCACATTTAATTTTAAATGACAAAACCTCATTTTCTCAAGAAAAAACGGTTATGTGTACCACGAGAGTACCACATGCCGTACCGTAACCGTACCAAGGTTTAAAAACAAAAAAAAATATTGGTACATCATGGGTGCGTACGGTACGAGTACCATACGAGTACCGGTACCCGCGGAGTACCCGGTACGGGTACGTTTTGCAAATTGGAGTACCCGTGCTTCGAGGTAGTTTGGCGGCCAATCTTTGCATTTCAAGCACACAATATATAAATCAAACAGAAAAGTTAAACCCTTTATGAAATTTTGAAAGAGTGATACAACCAACTTTTCCAACTCTCTCTACTTTGCTCTATTTGACTCTGCTTTCTCCACCAACTTTTCATTATAAAATTCATTTCACATTTAACTAAACATATTTTTTCTTTCAAATTTTCACAGTAGTTTAAGCATGAATCTCAAGCAAACCAATAGGAGACTGAGAAACTACAAACATCGGTCTCAATGACACAAATAGATGAAAATCCTCACAATAAGAACGATGTTTATAGATAGCTCAATTTTTAGCTAGAATACAACCACAGAGAGAGAAAGATTTGCCCATAATACAAAATCCAACATTAAAATCAAAGTAATTATATGGTGCAAAGGCTTTTACAATTAAACAGCTGAATCTCTTGTATGAACAAATATATTGAGATGAACCACTATGCTGCCAATACACATTTCATTCAATACAATCATAGAGATAAATACAGCCACCACATCTGAATCTCATGTAATACAATCAAAGTTCAATTTTATCTGCATGTAGAAAAGCCCTAATTAGAAATTTAAAAAACATGAAGGAAAAAAAAACAACATAAGGGAAATGTGTGAGAGATCATAAGGGATTTACAAAGCGAATGACAGGAGAACCTTGACTATGCTGATGTTGTACACGTCATAGGTGCCGAAAATAATCATGGCAAGAAGGAAGCTTCGATTTTATCATTGTTTTCCTCTCATAAACGATTTGATGTCGGATTTGAAGAAGCAATTGAGAGGGTAAAGATTGAATATGATTTTTGCTGAAAAGTGAAAAATTCAGATTCGAAAACCCATTTTCTCTGTTACAAAGCAAAAGAGATAACTTAAAATCCTTTCAGAAAAAAATATGAACAAAATGAAGCAGAAAAATATCATTTCAAAGAAGAAGATTGAAGGAGTTCAGTGATAGATTAAATAAAAACGTCAAGTTCATGGTTAGAATAAGGATGAAGAGCTACGTATAATTTTTCTTTGGAATTAGCTGCTTTGGAAATAGCTAATCGACTGTTTTAAAAGCAGATTATGTTTTGAATTTCAAAGTGCAAATATCATGGAAGAGCTAACTAATGTGGTGCTAAAACCATGCCTTAATAAATGCATAGGAAGTGGATGGAACGTAAAAATAGGGAGACAAATTTTGAATTTCAAATTGAACATATAGATGGTGGGAAATTTTTTAGGGTTTAGAGGATTAGCAATTAATGCAATAGAATTAGAGGGAAAAATTAGGTTAAGTGATGGCAAGACCTAATAAGCTTTAAGAGTAAGTGATAAACCATAATCCAAAAGCCGTCCACACAAAAAAAATGTCATAACTAAACAACTCCATGAAGGATTCCACTTTCATGGAAAAGCGCCAAT
Organism: Medicago sativa; assembly: GCF_051527215.1. NCBI lineage: Eukaryota > Viridiplantae > Streptophyta > Magnoliopsida > Fabales > Fabaceae > Medicago > Medicago sativa. The sequence goes on from NC_140756.1 coordinate 8,376,711, forward strand.
TCCACAACAAAGTAAAAAACTGGTAAAAATAAAAACGACCAAAAATCAAGAGACAATGGGCAACAAACTAAACAAAAACGAATGCGCTAAAAAAAGGTCTAATGTCATCATTCTAAAGGATGTTGTCCCAACATTATCAACTTAAACATAATCAAGCGGCACTCTTGCCCTTCTTCCTCTGCAGTTTCTTCATGTAGAATTCCAACTCCTTACCTTCCAAAACGTAGCTGCATAATCCAGAAAAAATAAATTAGGAGAACATATATATAGTTCAATAAAAGTAATTGAGCAACAAAATGAGAATTTAATTCTTACCCATCAGCCCTGCCACATTGACCAGGTCGAGAAGAAATGCATGCAAGTAATCGCCCACCACCAAACTGCTCTTCAATGTGGGCATCGAGCTGGCGATCTTTCTCGCGATTCTCCAATTTCCTCAGCACATGGTTACTCTTTTTGGTTTCTTCTGTAGCAGCTTCAGCCTCCTGCAAGTTACACATAAATCAAAAAGCAACATCAGCTACTATACAAGGAAAATGCAGGATGTAATTTGGCATATTCACTCCACTCTTTATCTAATGGGAAAGCATAATTTCAGCAGCATATCCATATATATTCTCATCAAATGAAGTACAATAGCAGGTAATGGAATTATATATTCGGCATTTGTACTTGCCAATGACAATCTAGGCACCAAAAATAAAATCAACAAAACTTAAGGTTAAGAATAAACATAAAAATATGAGAGATTATATACATTGTAGAATAGAATATTATTTACAAATTATTAGTTTCCTGAACATATTGCAGCAGTTTAGATAACAAAAGAAAAATAAGCAGGAAAATCTAAAAGCATCACCTGTGCAGAGTCCTTTTTGGCAGCAATTTTCTTTTTGTTACCAATTTCAACACCATAGTGTTGAAGGTACCACTGCTTGAATGGAGCAGCATCGACCTGCACGATAGCGCTCTTAACAAGAGTCTGAGTTCGCACAAGCTCATTGTTGGAAGCATTGTAAACCACATTTAGCAAACGGGTTTTCCGAGTGACAGCTTCACTTCCCCATGAGATGTTTCCAGTATCCAATCTCAAAGCCCTACATTTCAAATTGCCACCTCTAACACGAATACTCCTCACTGTTTTGTTGCTTGATAGCTTGGTGTTAGCTGGTTGGCGACCGAGCTCATACCTAAATAAAACCATCAAAATATCTTGGGTCAAACATAATCATAAAATAGCAGCAAACAGAAAGCCAACAAATTATAAGAATTAAAATTAGGACCACGGTTCAAAACATGCATGTACAAAGATTAGGCAATCACAAACGTAACATGAAGAATGACTATAAAAGGTGCTCAATTTTCAATTGATTTTACACGTGACGAATTAATTATCTGATGATATGTAACTATGAAACCAACCATGGTATTTGTGAGAAAAAAATGATAGCAAAAAGATATTTGAATTAAAATGTTTAGTCATCATTTACATTGACACACCATGTTTACTTTCAGTTTATCTTTTCTAACTTGAAGTTAGAAAATTATATGATCCTAATTATATGATCCAGAATATGAACTGCTGTTTGACTAAAAATGCCTAAAATCTATGTAGTCCATTTCAGTTTTGCATAAGAGGCATATTCTAAATTACCAGTCCAAATTTATCATTGTTTTAGGTTAAAATAGCATAATGCAAAAAACAAAAATTGACTAAAATTAGACTAGCAAAACATGAAATAACTATTCCAATTCTCACATCAAAATAAACCATAAACTCTAAGAGCCATCCACACGCAAAAATGTCACAACCAATTTTAGTCCATTTTCGCTAATATTTCAAAATAAAATAAAAACAAGGGAGCGGACCAGAGTAAAAAGTCGGTCCAAATTTATAGTCCTTGTTTTTTCATTCAAAGAGCATATCTAAAGACCAAAAATTGACACTTCCAATTTCCACATCATAATAAACCATAAAGAGCCACCCACACACAAAAAACCGTCACAACTAAACAACTTCACCAAGGATTCCATTTGGGGACGATCCAATAATTTTTAATAATAAGTGAGGACTAAAACAAGTATTAATATGTGAAATCTTTTTTGTTTATAAAATGTAATGAAAAATGTTTTTTTTGTTGGTGCGCCTAAAACCAGTGCTTTAGCAGAACTACCATCTAACTCTACACAAACCCTAATTCCATATTCATTAAGAACCGCAAATACCAAAACAAAGTAACAAAATCGTAAAATTCAAACATTCCAAAAATCTAAACACAGACATCAGTTCCAATATTAGTAACAAAACGAAAATGTGGAAATAAATCAAAATCAAATAAATGAATAAATGATATATAGAAAAGAGAATAAAGGTTATGAAAACACACTTTCTCTTCTTTATGCATGTCTTCCTTTTGCCGCCAGTTGCAAGCCTTTTTGTCCTCCTATCTCTGGAAATGCCTGATTCATAATAACAATAATAAGGAATTTGATTAGAGAAAATTGAATACGAAAATAGTAGTTAATTAGAGTATGAGATTGATCGAAAGATATCTACCCATGTTGAAGGATGTTTGTGAATGAAGGAGGGTTCGTCTTGTTTCTCAGAAGGTCAAATGGTCGAATGCTTGCTCACTCACAAAAAAGTTTACAACCTAAACCCTAATGTCTCGTTTTTATATACTAGGGTTGCCGCTCCATGCATGCATTTCAGAAAGAAAGCCCAATATTCTCCCACTTTTTTTATTAAACCCTAATTTGCTCCATAGTCCCTCTTATTTGCTCAAAAAAGCCTCTCAATTTATCGGAATGTATCTCCCGATGACACAAACCTCTTAGAAAAGATACATTACAATAGACTTTGTTTGCATTGGTAACAAACTTTTGATCAAGTTTTTGTAGAGAAAATATATGCTAAGTTTTTTTTTTTTTTTTAAGGAAAATATATGCCAAGTTGTTTAGATGGTAATTTAAATTATTTTATATAAATTATATTGTTTGGATAATAAATTTGAAATTTTAAAAATAAGGGATTATGTTTTTGTAAAATAAATTTAAATACCACTCATAATCGATTTAAGAATTTGACATTAATTTCTTACTCTTTACAATGTGAATCCCAAATTAATTAGTCTTTCAAATTATGCAAATTCGTTTTAAAAAATATATATTATGCAAATTTGTTTCTACATGCTTCAAAGCTTTACAATCAATCCTCATTTTTAAAATTTTGTGGATCAGCCATTGTTTTTTTTTTTTAAAAATTAAAATTTAATCCCTAAAATTTTCAAATTTTACAAATTAACCATATTTAATAAATGCCCCCACAACTTTTTGAAATTTAAATTTTGACGCAAAATATTTTAAAATTCATACTTTAATTTACTTTTCGTTATATATTTGTACTTAATCCCAAAATTTAAATTTGTAAAAAATTTATAAAAATAGTCCTACCAAGTTGAAGAATGAATTTTATTACTCTACCCAAACAAAAATATTTACAAACAAAATGAATTCAATTGAACCATTTAAACCAATAAGAGAGTGAGTATTAGAGAGTGTTCAAAAGAGAGTGTTGCTAGGATTTCTCTTCCTGGAATGTGCAGTTATCTAATTCAAACCACTCTAAGAGAAAATGCATGCCTTCTTATAGTACATGCTCAATTTTCAACTACAAAAAACCCAGCAAAAGTCGTGCATATGCCATGATTAATGACATTTTGAGGCAGACCTCTCTATATTGAACTTAGTGTATAGTAAACAACTAGAAATTATTATTAGTAGAAATCATTTTCCACAATTTTAACATCCCAAATATAAACTAAAAAAAATAGCTAGCATAATGTTTCTTTGGTGATGAATTCAGCTAGAAATCAAGTGTGGCAGAAAGTACATGTGCAAGCTGAGGAACATTTGCAACCAGTTCCAGCTGCAACATTCTTAGGACATGCGCATGGGTTGCAACCACAGTGCTCCCCGCAAGAGCATGTTGTGTGATCAACTTCACTTGAGGATTCACTCCTTGTGCAACTGGAAATAATTAAACCAAACATTTTAAGGGTATGAAACAAAGAGCAATTTACTACTAAAAAAATCAAAGAGCAAAAACTCCTCTAAAATGGCCAATTTACTTTTGAGAGTAAAGTGAATCATATTTAATATTATGAAACAAATCAATAGTTGATCTAATATGTGTGGCTCGTAATAGCTTATATAGTATAGCATAAACAAGCATGATAAATCATAGGTGATTATAATTATTTTTTTAGATAAAAAAAAAGGCAATATCATTAATTAGAAACTTACATACACAAGTAGAAACTGAGATCTAATCAGTTGAGCTAAATTTATGAACATAAATAGTTATAATATATTGATTATTTTCACTTTAGTAAACTAATCATGACTCAAATTTAAAAAATCCATAATATTCTTTGTGTCTTAGCCTTTATCAAATTAAAAGGAAGAAAAATCAATGTTTAGATAGCTCAAATGATTTAAAACCGATAATGAGTTAGAGGTCATGACTTCAAACTTATACAAAGAAGAAAAATCCACCTACCTTCGTAACATCTGCCATTTAAAAAAATGTAAAAACTACTAATAGGGAGATATTAAATCAAATGTAACATCCAAAGAACACGAAAAACAAAAGAAATCTACCTGCAGGTGGAACCACCAGCAAACGGAATTGTGCAGCCACACATAGTCACGTACCCTTCTCTCTCGGATGCTTCTATAGTTTTTAAACGTTAATGTCGTTCTTTTTAAGGTTTTATAATTGGCTTCATTACCGGTCAAAAGAATATGAAAGGAATGAGAGGAGATAATAAGCCTACTAGCTCTTGTTATTGAAACTCGAAACCAAACATGACCAATATTTCGAGAATTCAACCAAGTTATGATCATGCATTCATGATTCATAGTGCTTGTGGCGCGACAAGGGTGGAATCATTTTTTAAATTTGCCTCAAAAGATTGATTGATTGTTTTGTGTTTGATGGTGAAATTTGGAGAAATATTCAAAGTTAGTTTATATACAACGCCAACACTCTAATGAGGTAAGCATGGAAATAAAGGGCAATACTAAGGCTATCACTAACATTTGACCTGCATATTCAAGCGTTAATCCATTGAAGACCACTTTCTCCAAGTGGACACTATAATTTCCGCCCCTCAGATAGTATACCAGAAAACCAACTATTAGTATTCAGAAACTTTAGGACAATTTCTTTTTTACTGCTCCCTTAAACTAAATTTGCATAGCAGAACTTGATAACACAAACAAGAATGTGTCCACTACATAATGCAAAATCTACAATGTCAAACAACTTCGGTAAATCAATTCATCAACGCAACTTTTTCTATTCATGACAATAGAACAAATTGTCCCAAATGACATGCCTTAAAATCCATTACAACTATTAAATGTTGAAAACAAAAACTTAAAAGACTGATTTTAATGAATTTTTCATGGTGCCCTATGCCTTGCTGTCAATACTCATGGGCTCAGCATCCTTTGGCGCCGATTTCTGCATGTTATATAAATGTACAAGATTAAACAAAGAGATAAGCAATTTAAAGCATATTTTGTCTTCAACTTGAAATCATATGCACCATCCAGAAGCGAAAAAGCATTAATGAGTCAGTAGAGATGGAATACTCACATTAATGTCAGAATCCAACTTCGTCATTTTACTGAACATATTCCCATAGAACTTTGCGTCCTTTTTATTGATCTCCTTCACCTTTTCCTTCAAGGTCTTGTACTCCAACTTCACATCCCTGGTTCAAAAAACACAATAAATTTTAGTTTACAAATCCTAGCCAATGATACAATTAGTTGATTTTTGAACCAGTCTATAATAAGTAACTTATTAGAACATTTACCTGTTGTTAGGGTCAATCTCAAGAGCTTTCTTGATATCAAATTCAGCCAAATCAAAATCAGCCAACTGGATATATGCCTGAGCCCTTCTATAGAGGGCCTTAACATTTGTGCTCTCAAGCTCCAGCACCTGTTTATCCATGTAAAAATCAGTTATTTTTAGGTTAACAGGAGCAGTGATATCCTACAAGATGGGACACATCAAGCGTACCTTGGTACACAATTTCTCTGCCTGTTTATAGTCTTTCAACTTCAGCTTGCATGCTGCATTGTTCAGATTACAAGCAATTTTCAAGGCCTTGGCACTTTTCTTCTGCTCTTCGGTATAGGAAGTATCATACTCTATGAATTTCACAGCCTGCATTAGGGTTTCAGTGTAAGAAAAATGTCTCAAAAAATATAGATTGAAGATGAGGGTGAAATATAGTAATGTATCTTTGGTTACCTTCTCATATCTTTTAGAAGCTTTTGCATATTTCCCAGTTTTGAACAAAGCATTCCCTTCTTCTTTCTTCTTGCCCGCAGCTTCTACCTTCTCTCCAGTTGTCATGTCCCATGACTCCTTATCCTAAAGCAAGTAATGGACAATGTATCAGTGCATACACAAAGCTGGGAGTTAGGGGAAAAAATAAACATAATCTTATTCGGTTCAGTCTAAAGAATGTCCAGAAAACACAGAGGAATTTGAAAATATTAATCAAGTGTAAGATTTAACCCTGCTAACCAATGCTAAATTTTCTCCATTGTTTGAATCAGTGCATATAATACATGCTAACCAATGCTAATTTCCATTATTTAAAACTTTAACCAAAGCCCTAAAAGCACAGTTAAGCATTTCCCTTCATATTGTTCCAAGACAAGCAACTTTCCGGATTAACAAGACTTCCGTGCTAAGATGGCAAAGAATCACCAATTTTACTGATTTCAAGAAATTCAATTACGGCTTGACGACAATTACAGATAACAATTTATTAACATATACAGGAAAAAATGGTGAAAAAATCAAAAGAAAAACATCAGACTTGGAAATAGCAGGGAGAAATAATCTATAAATAGAAGGCAGTTCCATGGTTTGTTCTTAATCTTTGTCAGTTTCTTCTTAATCTTCCTAATTGCCAAGTTCCTTTCAATAATAAAATTACATTAACCCAATAGTGAAATATATCAATGCACAATTGCAGAATATCATTAAGCTATTTATTTACCTTTATGAATGATACTAACTCAACCTCATAATACAAGGTTGAATTAGGAGGGACCACAGCCAATTCCTGCCGAGACTCGGATGAACCAAAAGCATACTCGGGTGCAATAGTCAACAATGCTACCTCACCCTTCTTCATGGTCATTACAGCTCTATCGAGCCCATCAATCACTTGCTCTGCTCAATACAACAAACATTCACTTCTGTCAGTTGGTGCAAAAACAAATTTATGGGAGACGGTAAAAACATTGCGACAAAAAAAATTACCCTCATCTGTTGTGAATTCAAACAGCTCTGCTTCATCATCGCCATGGCCCTTCTTCAAAAATACAGTGCCATCTTGCAACTTACCAGTTAGTTTCACTGCAAAGATGCAAAATGAGGATAATAATATCAGAAATCCATGCACTAAATCCATTAAAATGCAATGAAAAGAAAAGAGCCTTCATTAGCATCAATGATGATTTACATTTTACAACAGCTCCATCATTTGGACGCTCATATCCTTCTCCTTCCTTGACAATCTTTTTGATAACCTTCTTGTCATCAGTTACTTCGGAAACAGTCTTCCAAGAAACTAACTCAAGGGTAATCTCCAATGTTGCATTAGGTGGAACTGCACCTTCATCACCATGAGCTGGTTTGCCTTTCTCACCAAATCCATCTATCACACAATAAAGAAAAAAATAAATATCAATATTACCAATGAAAACCTTCATAAAGGAAAGTGTTATATAATCATTTCCCAAAGTGTTGCGTGGAAAACTTACATTGTGGCTTCACAGTCAAGATCACTTTCTCTCCCTTCTTCATAGTCTTAACAGCCTTTGACAATGCAGGACAAAAATAACCTGTCTCATGGCGAATATTATGTTAGACATCACATATAAGAAAATATGAAAAAGAGAGACAGAAACCATGATAAAATTTGTTCACACTGACCCTCCTTCACTGTGAACTCCACTTCATCGGATTTTGCTACTAGCGTTCCATCATCAAGACGCACTTCATACTTAACTACAACAACACAAGTGCATTTTATAGTTAACACAAACTCAAATAATAGAGTCATTCAATGAAAAATGAAAGATACTTGTAATATGTTTACCTAAAACTTCATCAAGATCCTTAGGGTTTTCCCATTTCTCCCCCTCCTTAACTATCTTCTTAAACAACCCTCCATCCTTACATATATCCTTCACACTAGTCCAAGACAGCAGCTCAACATCAAATTGCAGAGTAGCATTACGAGGAATAGTTGGAGGAGAACCAGATTCACCATAAGCTAACTCAGGTGGAATGGTGAAAAGAGCATTTTCACCTTTCTTCATGGTTTTAATGCCCTCATCCCATCCTTTAATAACTTGCCCTGCAAAATCAACACATTACTTATAAATACATTCAAACAATGAATAAGGAGGTAACTAAGAGTATCAGTCAAGGTAGCTTATGTTTGTCAACCATGGATTGCAAATTCTCATTTAAAACATAATACTCAATTCCAAATTCAAAAATCATAATAACTGTCAACATATACAATTTCATTTGAGAATAGCAATGATAACATCCGCATTGTAGAAACTGCTCAAATTAAAAATCCAATTACTGCGATCAGATACTACAAAGGAATCTATGTACATTCCAAAGAACTTTTTTACAGCTAGCTTTGGTTTATCATATGACACAAGCAGTAGTGCAAGTGATAAAAAAACTTGTGAAATTGACTTGTGAGTATCAAGCACCGACACAGACACCGAACACAACATTGACACAGACACAGGTAAAAATTTAAAAATTTAATTAATTGAATGCAATCATATGTGCTGGCACGGACACATGTCAATCATGCATGTGCCACGCTTAAATCAAAAGTGCCAATACTGCAAAACTTATGATATATCATCTATAAGCCGTTTCCAACTCATTTCAATACATTCCATATGATAAGTTGATAACTCATCAAAACATATGATAACCCAATTTTATGAAAACATTTAACTACATTCCCTATTACATTATATAGAAAATAGCTAATTCACAAGCACTGGTGTGATAAGGACTTATTCAGTAAGTGCTTAACTGAATTACAATTTCATATAAACATAACCTAAATGAAACATAGAAATTAACGGACCCAATTAAAATAACAAAAATCAAAATGACGTCGTTCCAATGCACTAACCTTGTCCAAGAGTGAAATTGAAAGTAGTTCCCCTATCTCTGCTAGAATCAAACTTCGTACCATCAAGCAACGTTCCAGTATAATGAACTACACATAAAAAATTACAAAAATCAATAAAAATCAGAAAAAAGCTTAATTCAATTCAATTCAATTCAATTAAATCAACAAAGAACGAACATAGGTACCGTGAACTTCGTCGCCAACATCAGGAGTATCCCAACCTTCACCTTCTTTGAGAAGCTTCTTCTTCAAACCTTGCTTTCCGATTTCCTTTTCCTCACCGACCTTGAGAATTGGATTATCGCCGGCGGCGTCAAAGTCGAAATCGTCGTTCATGGAATCAACCGCAGGAATATCGAAATCTTCGTCCATGATAGAATGCGGAGATGAGTGATGATTGAGGAATGAATTGGTTCGAGAAATTCGTGAAGAAGAAAGTGGGAATGTTAGGGAAGAAGGGAGGGTATAAATGTAAATGGAAAAGAGGTTGTTGAAGGGTTTCGAGAGAGTTCTATTTCTATGGCTAAAATCTCAGAGTGACTGTAGTTTACAGAATCGAGGGTTTAGTAGATGCTTCTAGATGCTGGAATTTTCACTTTTCACCTTTTTACACCCTCTATTTCATCATTATTTACTATTTTTGTTTTTTCTTTTTCTTTTGACAAAAGCAAAAGGAATTTTGCATAAACTAAATTCCAATATTTTACTACCACTTACAATGATCAATTTGAAAATAAATTAATTTTTCAAGGACTAAAACAAATGACAAAGACAAAAAATAAAATAAAAAAACATTTGTAAAGACCAAAACTAAATACAAAAATTACAGAGACTAAAGCCAACAAATGATATAATTGAAGGGGCAAATTACATAAACCTAGAACTAGCTTTCAACATGTACATTGATTTTCCTAAAAAAACATGTACATTGATTTAGAGGTTCTAGATAAATGGCCTCAAATTACAAAATTTATGGTACTTTTACTTCTTATAATTTGAGCAAATTTCGATCTTGTCAAAATTCATAAAAGTCCAAAACCAAAAAAACTTCAAATTAAAATGATGGAATCTATATATTTTTTTATAGGGGGTAAACTAGAAATAACATATACTACATGAGGTAAAACACTATTAAACTTAAATGTAAATACTATGTTTTTAACTATTCATTGAATCTTAAGTTCTTATTTGTCTTAGACTAGACAACATCCACTCGATCTAAATTTAATTACGTGAGGATAGATAATACTAAATAATATACTACCTCCGTCCTTTATTATAGGACCCTTTTAGAAAAAAAAAATTTTTGTCTCTTTTTATAAGACCCTTTTGATATTTACAAGTATATTAATTATTTCTTTACAAAATTACCCCTATTTACTCTACATATTTTTCTAAAAAACAATAAATTCTTTCCTCCCTATTACTATTTAAAAGTCACAAATATTTATACATATAGTTTTGATCATAATCAATTTTCCTTAAAAAAGTCACAAGTATTAATACATATAGTTTTAATCATAATCAAAATCAAAAATTTATATATGAAAAAAAAACATTAATAACCAACGTACACTCCGCTCTTTTTATTGTGTTAACACATAAATCACAAACAATGTTTCTTTTTATGAAATTTTGATTAAAATTGTAGGGTGTATATATATATATATATATATATATATATATATATATATATATATATTGCACTTTTATATTGTAACAAATTATACCTGTCTTTTTTAATGATACTAACAATATAATATAAATTTTTATCATTTTGAATGACACCAACAAAGTAGCATTTTTATAATCAAATTTATTGTAGAGTATAATTGAAAGTGAAAAAACGTATTTCATTTATAGAAACGTATGTTCATCTTTCCACTCTTTTTTATTGTGATAACACAAACATAAATATAATACTGAATATTTGCAAGTCAACAAATATTTGAAGGGTACCCCTCAAAAAAAATTGAATTGTAATATAGATAAATTCAGCCCAAAATTATACCCAAATACAGGAGAATTTGTGCGAATCTATTTATAAAAGTACCACAGCGGATCGCAGCATGTCAAGAGAATTACGTGACTACGTTTTAAATTGAACATTCTAAGTAAAATTACGTGACTACGTTCTAAACTGAACATTCTAAGTAAAATGTAAGTAGAGTTTGTCAATCTTGTAGACAATGACTTTGATTCCGTGGGAAATGTTATTGAGATGGGTTGATATAGATGCTTCGTCATTGAGAATCTGAGACTTGCCCATTTACAATGAACTGGTACATAACAGTATTCTTGAAATAAGTTTCAAGCCTGGTTCATGCTAGTCAAGAGATGCATTGTTCCGACAAGTGGATCGTTTGATCATGCGAGTTGGGAACGAAAGAACACCATGTGGAGCATCAACAAAAAGGACAATTTTTAAACATTTCAAGAGTAGTAGTTTTGAATATCTTAAAGTCCCAATTACTACAACTTGAGTAAGATGCAAGTTGGATAAATTCCACCCCTTTCCTTTGCCTTTCTAACTTGGATAAATTCAGTAGAATTAGGAAATGTTTCACGAGAACTCTAAATCCAAGGGAAGTTTCTGCAAAATGTGATGAATTACGGAAAGCATCTATATTTCGGGACAGAGTTTGCTTATTGTGCATATTCCTAATGAGTTAGTTCCCTCTGGAAACACTTCTGATGCGAAAGAAATCAGTTTTTAAGAGATTGCCTAAAAATCTCACACGATATTATTATATACATTAAGGCATAAATTCAGGGGAGCCTCTGCAATTTTTATCTCTCTTTTAAAATTAAAAATTGTTCATTAAAATACTTGTATTTGTCATTAACAAAAATGGGAGATTTTAGAATCAAGTTGGTTTGAAGAACAATGATCTCTAATTTTGGTTTTGATGATAACAAAGTATATAAGAGAGCAATTTATTCCTAACGTGTGTTTCAATGTGTAGAAAATCTTTTCGATATTGAAACCAAGCAAATCATTTTGAGATGTGAAGAAAATCACTAGCAAAAGCAAATCATTGAGCTTAATCTGGTGGTAAGCCATTTCATTTAGAAGGAACAAAAGGTTACTTCATCAGATGGAAGCGTACTCTACATAGAAAACAATTCATTTGCACCGAATAAGTAGAGTTGTCTGATCTGAATTGAAAACAATTCTGCTAGGCCAAAGAAGTGTAATGTCACTTTGTCTTATTTCTATCATTTCACTTGATAGCTGTTGCTTCGTCTGATGGTCAATTTGTATGATTTGAAGAATAGCTTTGGATCATCTGGTCAGGAATTCAATACAAATTATTTGAACCAATTATCCTCTCTGATAGAATCAATTTCTCATATGAACTTTTTAAGAAATTCTTAATCACCTTAAGATTCAAATGTCTTGAGGATAAATTTCAAATTCCCTTGTAAAGAATCAAATTTTGAAATTATCAGATATCTCTTTGAGTATACTTCAGTGATTCCAATCAACATTCCAAAAAAGACAATCCTGAAATACAATCAAGCATTGATTCAATACCTCAATATGACAATCGAATCAAAACTTCAAAGAAACATCAAGTCCAAAATACAAAAAGGCACGTAAACCAAATTTCAAATACTTGCTCATAGAAAGCAAATTCCAAATACTTGTAGATAGCTTATCATTTGTATTTTATCTAAACATTTTGTATCACCTTTTCTAATATTTATCTTGTAATCACAAATACTTTATAATTTTCACTTAGTGAAACCTCCAAGGGCTTGTTTAAGCCAGTAGCTTTGAGAAGACAGAGGACTTAATTATCTCAGCATATTTATGGAGAGATCTAAAGTATAAGTCAAGTTCACAATTTATTCTCTAGTGGTTGTAATCAATTGATTATAGTGGAACATCCTTCAAGGTTAAAGGTACTAGACGTAGCAACTATTTTGTTGGCGAACCAGTATAAATCCCTTTCCTCTATCTCTTTATCGTTTAGTTGTTTACTTTTGTGTTGCTAAACTCACATTGTTTTTGAACAATCAGTTTTAAAAGAAAAGGTTTTAAGTCACACACAATTCAAACCCCTTTTCTTGTGTTTTTCTCACCTTCATAGTATTCCTCAAGTTTTAATCATGTTTAATAATAAGTGGAAGATGCCCTAAAAACGATGAAGCTTGTTTTATATAAAATGGTTGTGAACCTTGGGATGATGGAGGTAAACAAGATCTTTGGATACGATTAGGAGGAGTCATTTTGAATTAGTTGAGACAAATTGGTGTGAATGTGGTGATTTTAACTCTATCTGAGGTGAAGAAGAAAGGAAAGGTAGGATGACTGAGGATGCCTCTCAATTCATCAATTTCATCGATGATTCAAAGTAAGTAAATTTTCCTCTTCATGAAAGGATATTCACTTGGTCTAGGTTGGATGGATCATCAAAGAGCATACTTTATAGATCAGTCTTGTTACTAGGATGATGCAACATGTGGCCAGATAGTGTGGCTGAGTCAAATTGGAGACCACACCCCTTTCAAATGCTAAAATGTTGGACTAAATTTACTGGTTATACCATGAGTTTGTGAAGGAACAATGGCATGGTTAATTTTTCAATGGATGATTGATGTGGATTTGTTTTGAAGGAAAAGTTGAAAAGGACTGAAAAACAGTTGAAGAGGCTAAGGAAAGATTACTTGTTTTTGGATTTGAAAGGTGAGGAGGGTGCTATGAATGATTCAAAAATTTTAGAGAAGAGACATTTATCATCGCAAGTTATATTTAGTCTCTCTTTAGTATAACCATTTGAATTTAATATGCATTGAAAGTATAAAAGTTTTACGCATACGTTTAGTCACATTTCACAATTTAGACATCTGCATTTGTACAGTTGTATAGATAATTTGTATAGTCGTATAGGAATGATATTTTGACATCCAATTTTAAACAACTTTTCAGGGACAACCTTTTTCCTTCATTCTTATTGGACAATAACAATAGAGAGAGAAAAAGGAAGAGAGAGAATAAAGGTATAATGAGAGTATGAAAGAGAATTGTCACAAAAGCTGTTGAAAATTGGTTGTCAAAATATCATTTCTCATACCCATAATCCCCCATGTTAAATAAAAATGTAGAAGATTACATACTGAGACACAAACAAAACAAACCATATTTTGACATCAAATGCACTAGGGTCAATTGAGATGGAGAATACTCACGTTGTTGTCGCAGTGATCCAATTACATTCCCATTCCGTTCTACTCGGCGTTAAAATTCCCTTCTTAGAATGCCTGCATCTGCATCCGTGTCGCCTGGTTTATAAATCAAAAGCAATTACATTTTACAAGAAAATTCCATCACATCCAAAATTCAAACAATTGAACACACTCAAAACGTACCGTTTCATAACTTTTTTGACCTTAAACTCCTGCGCCTGCTTGTTTATGTAAAACTCGGTTATTGATTGTTGTTAGTAACGACGAGGAGTTGTTATTTTTTATAAGATGAGAGACATCAGCCATACCTTTGCCCTCAATTTGTCTGACTCTTCATCATCTTTTAACATCTTCTTGCACCATGAATTTCTCATATAGCAGTCATACTTCAAGTCCCTGACAACTTTCTTCTCATTATCAGTAAAGGAAGTATCATCCTCTATGAACTTTAAAGCCTGCATTATGGTTTCAGTTCAAGAAACAATACATGAAGTGGATGAGGGTGAAATATATCAGTTTAGCTTTAAATACCTTCTCATATTTCTTAGAAGCTCTTGCAAATTTCACATCAAATTCCAATTTATTCCCTTCGATTTTCTTCTTACGAGCAGCTTCTATCTTCTCTTTAGTGTTCATTTCCCACGACCACATATCCTAAAGCAAATAATGAACCAATGAATAAATCCATAAAGTGACGGCATTATCCGACCTATATTTTTTTAGAGATAGAAGTCAGAAAGAACAAAATAATAGAAATCACTCTTATTTATATCCTGCAAACCATTGTCCGGGAAACAAATGAGGAATATGAAAATTATCTATTAAAAAGTGTAACGTTTAATTCCGCGAAACAATGCTACATTTTTTCCACAGAGTAATTTCAATGATTTGAATACTTAATCACCAGAGCCCTAAAACCATTGTTAAGTATTTTCCTCTTTATTGTGTCAAGAGAAGTAACTTTACAAATAAACAATAACAAGGCTTCCTTGCAAGGATGGTAACGAAACAACAATTTTATTTATGTCAAGAAATTCAATTTAGGTTTGACAATCAACATTGATGATAAATAATTAACCTAGAGATATGAAAAATGGTAGAAAAATGGAAACACAATTACCGAAATGGTAGAAGAAACACGATTACCAAAATTGGAAATTGAAGAAAGAAATAGTTATAAAAGTAAAAGGCAGTTCCTTGCTTTGTTTTGAAAGTATAGATTCTCTTCTTAATCTTGTGAATTTGGTCAAACAATAGTTCTTAGTGTTCCTTTTCAGTGATAGAATTTCACTAACCAATATTGAAATAGATTAATGCACAATTGCAGATTATGGTTAAGTTATTTATTTACCTTCAAGAATGATACTCGCTCAACCTGATAATACATGGTTGAGACTATAATTGCATTAGGTGGAACTAAACCCTTCTCACCAAGTCCATCTATAACACAATATCAAGATTACTAGTTAAAAACTCTTTTTAGTCAAAAAACAGATCATTTTCTAAAGTGTTTTGCAGACAACTTACATTGTGGAGACACAGTCAAAATCACTTTTTCTCCCTTCTTCATGTTCTTAACCGTCTTTGGCAATGCAAGACAAAAATGACCTATCACATAGCAGGTAAACATAAATGTAAGACTCCCCAAGAAATGAAAATCCAAGAGACTATTAATAACAATTGTAGGCAATGACCATCCTCGACTGTGAACTCCACTTTATCAGATTTTGCTACAAGCGTTCCATCATTGAGACGTGCTTCGTACTTAACTGCGATACCACAAGGAGTAGAGCTCATAGTTAACACAAAGTAAGATACTGGGATAAAATTACATATGATAGAAACATCAAGATGCATACCTATTACATCACCAGGATCCTTACTGTATTCCCATTTCTTCCCCTCCTTGAGTATCTTCTTTAACAAACCTCCATCCTTGCATATATCAAATTGTGTAGAAGTAACGGGAGGAATAGTTGATTTACCACAAGCTAACCTAGGTGGGATGATGAAAATGGTATTTTCACCTTTCTTCATGGTTTTATCAACTATATACCTTCGTGTGATAACTCGCCCTGCAAGGTCAAGGTAACTATGTGTTTGTCAAACAAGGATTATACACTATGCATACGGACACTGTTGGGTAATAAACTTGATTTGGTCCATTGGACTAATCAAGTGTTGTTCAATTAGCTAATAAGTGGTGTAGTCTAAAGAAAGTTTTAGAGTGGTGTAGAACTAGATTGGTAGTATGAAGAAATATTATTAAATGTATGTAGTTGAGAGAAGTATGTAGAACTCTCACTTGAAGTGTGTAGAATGTTATCTTACGATGTGTCTAGAACTCTCCTTTGGAGCCTATAAAAAGGGGAGAGTTTGTCATTTGTAAACCAAGCAAGTTGAAGGAAGAAAATAAGAATGAAACTATCATCTCAAGCAATAGAAATTTTTCTTCTCTCATCCTCAATTCCTCACAAAGTTCTCACTATAACCTTCTTCCTTTTCCAACAAAGTGGCATTAGAGCTTAGGTTCTGAGAAGAAATTCCTTTCTAGTCATGGTGAGCAATGGAACGGCATCCTTCCAAGTGCAACTTCTTAAAGGGAGTACCTATGATAATTGGTGCATTAAAATGAAGGCTCTTCTTGGAGCACATGATGTTTCGGAAGTTGTTCATAAAGGTTATAAGGAATCACAAGTTGAGAATTCCTTAACTAGAGCACAATGAGACATTTTGAAGGATTCAAGCGAGAGAAACAAAAAAAAGCTCTCTTTCAAATGCAACATCTGCTATAGAGGAATAGGAAGCTTCAAAACTCTTGTGAAGGTGAAGAAAAAGTAAAAAAGGTATGTCTCCAAACTTTATGTGGTGAGTTTGAATCCTTGCATACAAAAGAGTCAAAGTCTATTTCCGAATAGTTTTCAAGAGTCATCGTTGTTGAAAATCAATTTAAAAGAAATGGTGAGAAGTTAGAAGATGTGAGAATAATGGAGAAGATACTCCGTTCATTGGATCCCAAATTTGAACATATTGTGGTGACAATCGAGGTAACCAAAGATTTAGAGACTATAACAATAAAGAAACTTCAAGGATCAATAGAGAAACTACGGGAGAAAGAAGAAAGTCAAAGAAATGAGATAAGCCAACAAAGTCATGGTAGAGGTCGAGGACGAGGCCACCGTCGAGGACAATTTGGACGTGGCAGTGGTGGAAGGATGCTTACTTTGGAAGCAATTCCAAATGAGTTTTTCAAAGGAGTCAAACTCAAGATCCAAAAAGCCGCTCAAGTTTGCTAGGTAAAATCGGTTATTTCCTCATTTTTCATTGATGATTTTTCAATAAAAAAGGGTATGTTTCTTGAAGCAAAAATCGAAGTCTTTGTTACCTTCAAGAAGACATGGTGAAATAAAAAAGGATATGGCAATTCTCAAGCTAGAGAAAAAAATTTATGGACAAATCAAGTTTAAGGGAGGTGGGGGTGTTGGATAATAAGCTTGAGTTGGCCGATTAGACTAATCAAGTGTTAGGCCTAGTTAGCTAATAAGTGGTGCAGTCCAAAGAAAGTTCTAGAGTGGTGTAGAACTAGATTGGAGGTATAAAAAAATAGTATTAAATGAATGTAGTTGAGAGAAGTGCGAAGAATGTTATTTTATGATGTGTACGAAACTCTACCTTGTAGCCTATAAAAAGCTGACAAGCAAATAGTAGAAGCAAGAAAATAAGAATCAAAGGTATTCTCTCGAGCAATAGAAATTATTCTTCTCTCAAATATTATCTCCTCCTCAACTCCTCGCAAAGTTGTCATTATAATCTTCTCTGTTGCCAACGAGACACAAACACAACACTTGACACTAACGTCGACGCCCATAATAATTTGAGAAAATAACATAATTCAATGTAATCACATAAGTCGGTGCAATGTCGGTGTCTTCAACTTAACAGGTGACAACAATGACAATTCCATACAGTAAAATATGAATCAATCAAATTAAAACTAAAAAACAAAACAAAATCAATGAAAACATCAGCGTTGAATGCACTAACCTTTGCCATTTCTGCTGGAATTAAGCCTACGGAGTGATTTGAGCTGTACAAGCCGAAAAGTGGGGAAGAAATAATCTATGGCGTTCATGAATGGCTTTGCAATTTCTGTAAATAGTAATCAAGTTAACAATAACAATTTAATACAAGTCTCAATCAAATAAATAATGCACTCACCTTGTATAGGTCCAGGGGCGGAATCATAATATGTGCTCATAATTTAGGAAAAGTAGAGAAAATGTAGAGATAAGAGTTGCACGAGAGAGTTATACGAATATGAGAGTGATTCTAAAAGAGATATGAAGGAGTGCGTGATTATGGGGAAGAAATAGGGTTTCTTTCGAGACAACAAAATAATCGGTGAAGTGAAGCCGTGAAGGGGTACTAGGATTTCTTTATAAGCAAGCTAATAATGCACTCACCTTCTCTCTTCGGCTGGGTTTTTTGTTTTATTTTTTGTTGTATGAAATTAATAGTAAAAGACCTTACATGCTAATAATTATATAAAAAATAATTATATTATATATATTGTGAAATATTTAAAGTTTATTTTTTACAAAGAGAAATATTTTTTTTTTAAGAAGTTAAATTAGTCCACCCAAATTGGGACCGGAGAGAATCGAATGCGAAACCTAAATGAGAAGCACACTCCCGAAGAAAAATATTTAAAAATATTAAATAAAAATTATCAGTATTAATGTAATGTTTCTATTAGATATATTTTTCGTTTTTGCAAAAATACGCTAAGTATTTTTACCGCAATCGTTGCAGATTTTATATGTTTATATTTATTGAAACAAATTTTTATGTACCGGTATAGAAAAGTCGATATGATAAAATTTTGAAACTTCATGACTATTTTTTAAAATATCAATATTTAGTGTTTTAATTAAATATTTTTTATTTTATATGCAAAATACAGTTAAATATTTGCACTACGCTCGTTGTGGATTTTATGACTTATATTCGTGGAAGCAAATTTAATGTACATATGTGAGAAAGTCGACATAATAAAATTTAAAATTCAGGATTATTTTAAAAATATCAACATTAATGTAGTGTTTCTATTAAAAAAATTATTTTATACATACAAAACATCGTTAAATATTTGCGTCGTACTATATTTTTTGTTATCTCGAATACATGAAGAAAAGTGCTTAGAAAGCCCCTCTCTATCAATCTCATTGTCTACTCAAAACTTCAAAACTTAACCTTTATCCTCTCGCCGATAGGATGCTTCAAGACCGGCAAAAGACATGCGGGATTATAAAATATCATCATATACGAGATCAAAGAAACAACCCTCGATCTCGGATTTTATCCAATGATAGTAGTCATCCTCGGGGCCGTTCCCGAGATTTTGGTGACCTAGGGCAAACCTACAATTTGAGTTCTAACTAATAAATATATATAAACATCAAACTTGATACAAAAAACTAAGCAATTATTTTTAGGGCTCGATAGAACCCTAAAAAAAATTAGGGTTCAAATTTCGTACTAATTTTTTGGGGCTTAGGGCGGTCGCCCTCTTCGCCTGCCTCGGATACGGCCCTGGTCATCCTCAAAGATTCTTTGAGATGTTCTTGTATGAAGAACAATGGTATTGTCCAAATGTTTTTATCCTAGGAATTTGAATTGGATGACACCTGGCTATTTGTACAAGTGTACAAGTCAGTATCTATTAAATCGCACAAGTCCTTCAATGAATTTTTGTATGAATCCTACCTCATCTCTCAACGGGTATATTATTCAAGTAATATTTATATGACCTTAACTGTCTTTAAAGAGTTGTTGAAACATGTCAAATACTCATGTATAAGAAGCTCATGTTGAATTTGAACTTCAACGTCCATATGTGAAGTTCCTAAAGCTACAATTGAGAGTATGTGATCTTAGAGAACAAGTTGTGTTTTGTGATCAATACAAGTTGTGTTGACACCGTCACCAACTAATCAAGATCAAGAGCCAAATGTTTTTAAGTAATGGCTATTTGATATAGGAGAATGAAAATGTGTGATACAAGTTTGTAAAATCTATTCATAACCTTAAAGATATTATGAATTCAATGCCTAACAGAGAATATCTTATGATATTCGGTTTATAGAAGTGAGATTGCAAAATATTGTTCATAAAAAATAAATATTGAAAAACTCATGAATATATATCTCAAAACAAACTTAATATCCTCTCTTGTGAGAGTCATTAAGTGTGTGTTTGGTATGGCTTTTGGAAGCTAGAAACCACTTCCGAATGCCCAATTCACGCTACCCAATGCACAAAAAACGTGAAAAAGCATAAGCTCCAAATTGGAGCTTTAGCCAAAATGTGGTTTTTTTCATTTTCACCGGTATGGCAAACACACACTAAATCATGTTGTACATCAATCAAGTTGTCTTTAACACACTTCATTTGATATGGCAATCATTGTAATTTCCTCCCAGGTGAGAGTAAACAAAGCAATCTCTCCCTGAACTTTTATCACTCAAATGCAAACTCAACCTTGTTGTAACCGACACGAGGAGCATCAACCTTTTTTTGTCAAAAAGAGATCTGAAAGGACATTAAACATTTGGCTCCTTAAAAGACTCAACTGAGTCATAACTTTGAAAAGACAAGGTACATTCAGACCAAGTTTAGAACTTTGCAATATACTCAACAAACTTGTTGAAGACATGATGTTTGAGTGCAAAGGATTTAGGAATTTGAAACTTTGTGGGAAGTTCGGTGTATGGTCACTCAAACATATCACACTCTTGTGATTGTAATCGGTTTATTATAATGGAGTAAGTTCTCGACTGTACTTAGGCGAAATCTCTTCTCGGATGGGACTAGAGGTAGCAATGAGGCAATTCTTCAATGAGAATCATTGTCAATTCTTACCCGTTTTATACAAAGCCCAAAACATCAACCCAATTGACAATGTCTTAATGACCAATTATTTAAACAAGGAAAATGCTATTTATCTAGAAAAATAGCATCAAGAATTTTTCAAGACACATGTGGCAAGTTTTAATTGCATGATTTATTTGTCTACTTCCTATTTTTCACCACACCTCCTTGAATTGTGGCAAATAGTGCATTGTGATTGGTTGCTCTTTATTCTTGAAGAATTCTTGATTTTTTTCTAGATATATAGCATTGCTCTTTAAACAATAGAATTATGTTTAACGGTGCAACTTGTTACCTGCTTATTTTCCATTCATATGTAATTTTGATATATAAATGGCACCACGTTGAGAAATATTGCACTCCCCACATGATTAGCCAAACAGGGGTTCATTTAATTTGGGCCAGAGTGCATGTTTTGGTCCAACTTAGGCCACTTAAATGACCTGGTATTATGGGTTGTCTTCCGGTCAAACATGCCATACACTTTATTATTCAAAAACACACTAGCAGTTCCATTTTCCTCATTGAACTTACAAAGTTTTTTTTTTTCCAGATCTAACGAACCCCATGATTCTATTGGCGGTGGAGAGAAATTTGTTGTTCAATTCTGTCTTATTTGTTTGCGGGTTCCAAAGATTCTTCGTTCAACTGATATTCAGAGCTTGGGATTTCAATTTTTTCTTCAACAAGCCAGTTCTAATGTTTTTCTCTTCTGTAGAGGTTGGGATTCAGAGATGGATGGTATAGACCTAGTTGTAATTGATTTTTCTATTACATGTAAAAAAAAATCAATCCTTTAATAAATGAATTAATAACATATCCTTTAACTGCAGAATTGAAATTTTTTCCCAACACCATCCCATCTGTCTTTTCAATTATAGGAAAGAAGATGGAATTTCACAAACTATTATTAACAAAAACGAAGAAGATGGGATTTAAATTCTTTAGAGTTTAAATGTTGTAGTTCCTTCTATGCTGCTAACCCATAAAAGTTAGTTTCACAAACCAACAGAATCGATCTGGTGGAAAGAAGAAGAAGGTGAGGGAGGTGATGGAAAGAAGATGAAATTGGAGGAGTGAATCGCTCCCAGGAGAAGAAAGGAAGAGAAAGAAATTTTGGTTTTTAGTTTAGTTTAAGGGCATTTTAGGTATTTCATTTAATGACAAAAATGATAAGGTGTGGCTAGTCTTACATAAGACTGGGTGTCATGCAACTTTTACGGTAGGTCTTAAACTATTAATCCTAACCGTTTATATAAAATATTATTATATCAAATTTAGATTTCAATTTGCCTAAGTTGAACCTCAACTTTCATTTGGTCCAAATTAAACTTTACCAGCCAAACAGTGCTAAATTGTGCACGTCACGTCGTTGTAGTCAATAGAACCGTGGATTCTTATAAATATTGTACTTTTTTTTTAACAACACTTAAGCATAACAAGTTTTTTTATTGGTCCTCCCTCAAAAAAAAAAGTTTTTTATTGGTCCAAGTGTGTTGTCTTTGGTGTTTTGCTGAGTCTGTCTTTGGTTCTTATCAGACATAATTGGAAGATCAACAATTATTGGTTTGGTCATCAAATAAGAGCTTGAAAAATGCTCTTATTTTGGTCATCAAACAAAATTTATATTTATTATTTTATTTTTTATTTTTATTTTGCATGATGTTGGTATTCTAAATTTTGGATAGAAATTTAGGCTCTGTTTGGATTGACGGAGCGAACGGAGCGGAGCGGAATGGAACGAACGGAATGGAGTGGAATGGAGCGGAACGGAACAGATATTCCATTCCACCGTTTGGAAATTCTATGATGTAACGGAACAATGTTTCCATTCCATTGTTTGGAAAGTGGACGGAATAAAACAAATTATAGTTTTTATTCCATTTTTACCCCTATTTAAAACCACTATTATTATGTAATATATCATTACTAAAAAATTTATCTACTTTGTAACCAAAAAAAATTATCTTCTTTAATAATTCAACCACCCAAACAAAAGCTCCTAGATCATCCCAAAGAGGAACTCGTAGGAATTGCAGTCACCAAAAATTAATTGCACTCACCTTACCTCCATGAGAATAACAATGGAATAAGAAAGCAAGACAAAGGTCCACTACATATACAAACAATGCACGAAAATAAGAACTCAAACTCGTTGTGTATAGAAAGCAAGAAAAATAACTCAAACTCGTTGGGTATACAAAGCAAAGAATAAGAAAAAAGGTCCACTACATATACAGAGAAATGCACGAACATAAAAGCAAAGAAGAAAAAAAGTAAGCACGCAAATATGTACAAGAAGAAAGACACACACTGATTGAAAAAATGAAGTATTTGAGAGGAAGAGGAAACAATAATGATAAAATAAAATAAGGGTAAAAGGGTAATATTTAAATTATGGTGCTCCATTCCATTGCATACACCCCAAATTGGGGGGAATAGAAAATTGAAGGATTGGATGGTATGGGATGGAATGGGTTCCATTGTATTCCATTCCACTCCATTCACTTTTTGCTAATCCAAACAATGGAACATAATTAGTTACCACTCCATTCCATTCCATTCCATCACATACCATCAATCCAAACATAGCCTTAAGGTTTGGCCTTATCCATCCAATTCTTAAGTGAACGATACTTCAATAATCCGAAACACAATCGGGGAGGTAGGTAAAGTTCTATCAAGTATTATTTAAATTAGAGATCAAACTTGGTTACTTTCGAGTTACGATTGATAATCGATTTTCAATTTAATTCAAAGTTGCTTGTTCAAAAAAAAAAAATTAATCCAAAGTTGAGAATTTTAATTTAAATTTTTTGGTGATGTGCATTAATTAAAAAAATGATAAAAATACGATTAATTAAAAAATCAATTTTAAGTAGTAGATAAATCATACAAAATTGATTCTCTTCATTCTCATGAATTAAGTATAACTCTTAGAGTCATGCATAGAGTCATGCATTTCAATCTCAATTGACACCACCAATTATATACGAGACCACAAACAACTATTGGAATCATGCATTTCATGTTAGAAGATATATTATATATGTTATCTACCAAAAAAAAGAAATATTATATATGTTAGAAATAATTTTATGGTAAATTCTAATCCTTGATCATGTCAAAAAAAAATCTAATCCCTATTACATTATTTATTATCCATCTGTTATCTATTAAGTTGCTATTTTTTTTAAATAATCAGATACAATTTTTTAACATCTCATATTTTACGGAAATATTATATAAATTACATTATTTATCATTTTGAATTTAGACGATGAACATTATCAACATTAATTATATGATTGTTTTTTCATTTATCTTCACATTCTTTTCAATTTTCTAATTTCCTTTCTTTCTTCTTTTTGCACGCATGCGAAAAAAAATATACACTTGTCTGAAGTGCCCATGTATCTTGCTAGTACTAAACAAAATTGGTTACTCCACTAACTATTAACACTAGGTAAAAGACGAGCACTTACATGACATCTATCTTCATTTATTATTGTATTTTATTATTTATAAATATTTTATAACATTTACTCTTTTTTTCCGTAGAATTTGTATCTCTTACTTTATTTTTTTAATACGCTTAGTTTAATTTAATTTTTTTCTTCTATTTAAATTTTAGTTGAATATTCAATTTATATGTTTTTTAATTTGAAAACAAATGTAACAAAAAAAATTTCAATCAAAATAGACCGATAGTTTTCAAATTTTCTATAATTATTGTATAGATTTGAATTTGAACAGAAAATATAAGTTGTTAATGGCAAATTTATCTAGAAAACGGTTTGATAAAAAGTAGTTGTGGTAGTTAATTTTAATTTTTTTTATATATAATGGTATAGATATAGATATATATGTATACTATTATAAAATAGTATTTCGTTTCTCTCAATAAATATTTATTGGTAGTTAATTTTGGATTGGCTTTTTCACTTCCAATTATACCAAAAAAAAAAATTGACTATAAAAATGTTATTTTGTCGGTGTCATCAAAAAGATGAAAATTTATAATATAGTTATTATATTGTTGGTATCATTGAAAACGATATGTATAGTTTGTTTCAATCTCAAAATGTAAAATATATATTATGTATACATATAATTTTAATCAAATTTCATTAAAATTATTGTTTGTAATTTATATGTATTAATGCAAGAAAAAGAGGAGAAACGGCTAATCGTGCATCACCGTAATTGTCAAACGGAACATTTTCGGCAAATTAAAATTATTTTTAACGTGTAATTTGGTTATTAGCACAATCAATTGTCTCAACATTAGCGGCTACAAATTCAACAACGCAACGTCCAAATGTTGTCTCAAATTTACTTTGTGTGAAAGACCTCATTAGATTAGAGTATTTTGGGTAAATTAGTTAAAATAGTTTGTTACGGTTATATAAGCTATTTATGTTTTGGTCGATTTGGTGCGCTCGAACCTCTCTTTCTCTCCGGCTTTATCCATAGATATAGGAGGTCGTTATGTGACTTGGCATCCATACGAGAGTACCCTAAATGTTGATGGCGGTAGTTACGGAAATCCGGGTTTTGGTGGCGTTCTTCGTAATAATGATGGCGATTGGCTATATGAGTTTGCCGGAAATGTTGGTAAAGAGGATATATGGATGTGATCTCGCTACTCTTGTTGACATCATTATGCGGCAATTATAGTAATGTGCGGGATTTATTGCAAATGAGTTGTCGCGTCCGGTTAAAGCATTATGTGAGGGAGGCGAATTCGGCTAAACTAAGAGCTACAAATACCGAGATTTGGCATGAGTCTTTGGAGCCACCAAAGGGCCTTCTTCCACATTTGCAGCCTATGTGCCACGAGAGATGTATCATACAAATTAGTTTTTAGTTGTTTTTTGTTTCTTTTCTTTTTGTTAGCCTCTATCATCATTGGCTTATACATTGCCTTAACGCGGATCTTTGAAAATTATTGTGTCTTTTCTTTTATATATTTATCTTTTTCTTTTCTTATCTTTGTTTTTTATTTTATAAAAACACTTATATGTTTTTTTATACAGCTATTTTTCATAACAAACTCGTCTTTTAAACAATAGTAACATTTTATAATTGTTATTAATGACTCGTCTAAGCAGGTTTTGGTATACATATGCAAACTTAAAGAGTTTATTGAGTACAAGAGCTCGTGACGTATCTGAAATAATAAAATAGGAATTACCTTGAATTTGTAGCGTAGAGCACAATTTTCGATCTCGTTTTAATCTAACAAAACAAGCTTACAGCCAATTATAACAACAAATTGGTTTTTTCATATGATCTAATTCTTGGCATCTCTTCACTCTCAGTTATCCCCTAATTACTTGGATGATACTTGCGTGGAAACTAATATGAAGTCATATCATGCGCATCTAAATTTCCTCAAGTTTAATGTTGATGGATCTCATTATAGCGGTCTTCTTCTGGTGGTCTCGTTCGGGACCCCATTAGTAGTTTCGTTTGCAGTTTCACTGCAATCTTGGTAAAGCCACTTGTATTTTGGCATAACTTTAGAGTTTAACTCATGGCCTTCAGTTTGCTTGTCCATTTGTAATGTTCTTGTTAAAATGGATTATTTGGTGATTATTAATAAGATTACTATGAGACATTCTCATAATCTTCATCTGACTCTTTTAGTGGAAGAAGCTCTTGGTTTAAATAATTTTGCTGATTTAGATTGTCGGGTTAACATTGTTTCGTGAGGAAAATAGGTAAGTTGACAAGTTGGCAAATCTAGCTCCGGGCAATAATTTTAGTGTTCGAAAGTTGTTCCATCCTCTTCCCCAATTTCAAATTGTTCCTGATGATTTTGGAGTACCTCATTCCCTCGTTTAGTTCAGATAGTTTTTCTCTAACTTCCTCTTTATCTTATCAAAAATATAAAAAGAATCCACTATTAATATGCCTAAATATTTTGTATAGAAATGTGTTGACATGTTGAGCATATTAAAAGGATTATCATCAAACTCGACTTATAACCAATTGAATTGCAAGAAATTAAGAGACAGAGTAAAACCAATGAAAATTCTCACGAAAGCTTAATCGCTAAAAGAAACAGATAGATGTATTTAATTTATAGGGTACAAATGCAAAATCTTTCTAAACTAGCCTCACTTAAGAGTTAGATTACAAAACCTTCGTAATGAAAGCATTATTAAGGAACGAAAATAAGCTAACAAAGATTGCCAAAAGTCTAGTCTTCCATTTATTTTGATTTGTCTATAGTTCGGAGTTTGATTTTTCTTCGCTTAAACTTTTGTCGTTCACTCCCACAAGCTCAGTGTCAAATATAAGTGTTGCACCGCCTGCAGGTTCAACTCAGTGTCATATATATGCATACATTGATAAATTTTGTTAGTTGGTATGTATAAAATGCAGGAAAGCAATACAAGCTAAAAAATGGAATAGTGATGGAAACGACATTATTTTAACATTGTTTTACCTATTATGAGAAATTTATTTTTTACATAAACTCATAACAGGAGACCTCATTTCCAAAATGAGATTATTTTGTATACAATGTCAGTGTAAAATGTTTAGTGTCAACCAATCACAAATCATTCATTGTATGACTTTAAGGTACAAGTGATTAAAGTCAAACAATTTTAGTGATTCAACAATTGTGATTGATCGAAGGTATAATTTTTTTACACTGCGAGTGCATATCAATAATATCAGAAGAAAATTTATGTAAGTAATATAATATTAAACGGATATATCAACATCGACATTAAAAAACATGTTTAACTCTTCAACTAACATTTTATGTGGCATATCCTAGAGCCAACAATCAAAACCAAAGCTGCTAATGTAATTCAGTAGTCAACAAGTTTTTTATCTCGACTGAGATCAGATACTCTTCTACCAGACTGTAGAATAATCTGGAAGTTCAGGAAAACGGGCAACCAAGTTATTTAACTGTTTATTAATTTCCCTAACTTGAAATATGAAAGAGGTTTTGACTCATGAGCATTACGTTACATTACATACTATCATTATCAGCTTGATAAATTACCTGGAATAGTGGGTGGGGAACCCTGCTCTCCGTAGCCGAGTTTTGCTGGTATTTTCAGTTTTCGCTTCTCACCAAGACACATTCCCAATAATCCTTGGTCCCATCCTGCCAAGAAGAGGAGGAACAATCATGTAATCATCTATCTGGAAGATCTCCCGTCATAAACCAGAAATTTGTAATAAAACAAAATCTTACATTGCATGACTTCGCAAATACATCCATGCAAGTTATACTAAACTATAGCATGGGTATCTGGCGGCCAGAAAACTTAAATGATAGCAAGAACATAAAATCTGGAGAAATATAGGTGTATTTTTCTATATGAGCAATTCAAATCATCAAGTAGCACCTCCCATTAGATACGTCTGTCATTTCAATCTACTTGTTTTTTCCTGTGTTTGTATTTGACTGATCAATCCTGGTAATGTTATGGATTATTTATTGGCTTTAATTGTCAAAGTAATTTTGGGACTATTTCAGTTAGATAAGATTTCATGATAAAATATGGATCAATTAGAAAGCTTTCAAAATATACCTTACAATTTTGATCTGCTATTTTAGCATACAGTTCACATTCTTTGGCAAAGCCATTGTTCCCATTCGTATTGATATGGTGTAAATTTTCTTAACATCCAAAAGGGAGTAAAATCTTAAGAATCACATCAGCTAAAGCCTTTTCCAACAAAGGGGTTGACTAAATGGATCAAACGAATATTGTAATAGCCTATCTTAAATCGTGTTAGCCGACCCCACTTAATGGGATAAAGCTTGGTTGTTATTGTTGTTGTTGTTGCCTGTCTTGAATCATGGCAGGTGACAAACTAGTAAATTTAAATCCTTCTTGATGGTTTTGTCTGTAGTTTCTCTAGGTGGACTCTACTTCTAACTATTGAACTACCCTCCATCCAATTTACCCTCTCCTTACACAGGCTTCTACTAAGCATAGCAACATAAGATATAAACTAGTTCAAAGCGTTAGATTTCAATTCTATTGCTCAAATTTTATTTAATTAGGATCCACATGTTACAAATCAGCCATTTTCCTTGTCCGGGGAGAAATTCAAAGAACTTGATATTTCTTACATCAACAACCTTTTCCATGTGCTACAATGATCTGGCATACAATATCTTGACAATCTAAAGCATAGTTTCTCTTTCATTTTATACAATTTACACCTTTTAGCTTTAATTTTGCAGTAACTGAGAAAGCCAACACAACAGCTAGTTCAACGCTAATGAAACCAAAAATTCAAAGTAACAAAACTTATTTGTCGCTGCGCTGTTACCTTTGATCACTTGACCACCACCAAGCTCAAAATCAATTGGGTTATTTCTTTCAAAGCTAGAATCGAAAACAGTTCCATCGGTGAGTTTTCCCTGCAAAGACAAGTCAAAATTTAATATGAAGGAACATGATACAAGAAAAATTAAGTGAATGCATGACCCCTGATCAGTCATCACAAGAACAAATGAAATGATTATCAAAATAATACAGAATTCCTCAAAGCATTTAACTGACCACTCGAAATAATTGATAGATGTCAACATAAGGTAGGCTACATAAATAACACAGTATCAAAATGGCTTTAGGTGATTATCGTTTGTGATTGTGAGTATGTTATAGGTGCCTTACCAAATTCCCATTGTTCTCTCAATGGCTAGTATTTGTTAGGTTACTACCAAGGAGGATCAAGAAGTAAGTACATAGTTTAAATTTTAACAATGCTACATCTATAGAGTGACATAAAAATTTCTCCAAACAACATAGGAAATTAACCATCAGGCGACATTACCCATCTCATTAAAAACTGGAATAAGGCACGTTCAACATAGTTCATTCATCATCAAAACCATAGAGAACATGTTGTCAATGGGAATCACATGCTTCTGCGTATGTTTATGTAGCCTTTCAAATTAAAGGAGAGGCCAGCATAATTATTTTAAAACAAAAGTCACATGAGTGATTAACAAAACAAGTTATTATATTCAGTTTCTCCATGGGATGTTGTGCCTGTATTTATATGTATGCCTCACATCATATATATTTAGAGTATGTTTCAAATTTCAAATAGACGAGAATGGATGAAAGGTTACAAGAGGAAATAATAATTAAACCTTTTACTCTAAAGACTAACATCCTGCCTTATTAAATTCATGAACACTTTGAAGTTTCCCCTATTTGGACGGTCTTAAAGTAAAGCAAACTTTTTACTCCCATCCTCTTCTCTTTCCTTCCCCTTCATTTTCTTTTAGTTCCTTGATCCTTCCCCTCTCACAAACATTCCCTAGAGGTTACTGCTTAAGCTTATTTTCAAAGAACATATCATAAGAAATTACTCACCCGATAGTGTACTTTCACTTTATCACCTTTGTGTGCCTGAACTTCACATGATGTTGGTTTATACTGCAATGGAAAAGAGTATAAACAATGAGCAATAAAGAGGATAAACTCATTTTCTTTGTCTTATACACAAAATAGCTTATGCATTATTATTGGTGAAAATTAGCTGCATCGTAGGTCGGGATTAGATGCATGCTTTCTTATTTTCCCATTCTAATCTCAACAAAAAAAAAAAAACTAACTCACATTTACAAAAAAACTAACTCACATTTACATTACTATGCCTATTAACAATCAGTGAACAGTATCTTGTGACCTTGCTAGCAAGGTTTTTGCCGCACTTTAACCCAAATTAGGTCATGAAAACATATCACAGATGTTAAAGAAGCTGTGTTTCATCAATTTTGCATGTATAAAAATACTCTTTCTAACCCCCAAGGAAACTATAACTACAGAAGTTATTATATTTCTAAAAAATTAATAATTCATTTCATTCCAACAAAAAGTGGATGTCCATGTATCAGTTACATAACAATCAAATCTTTTCTTCGTTCCAACAATTGGGAATCATCAAGGCAACCCAACACACAAATTAACATAAATATGGAAATGGATTCGTAAGAAAAGATCAATTTAACATTTTGTATATGTCCAGTACTTCTTCAACATTCAAAAAAAGGGAACACGCACCAACACGACTTAAAAATACCAAAAATAGACACTTTTGATCAAAGGTGTGTCCGGTGTCCGAGACAACATTGACACCGACACGTGTGATTACATTGAATCACGTCGTTTTCTCAAATTATTATCAGCTTCATAAACATTGAATTATGTAATTTTTCTCAGATTAATATCGGCTTCATAACAAAAATCAGTGCAATTCATGCAAAAAAAAAAAATCTGAGCTATAAAATTTACAATTTACCTTAACGCCAATCTGCAACTCCTTGACATCAGCCTCTTTCTTGGCAGAAACTAACACACGATCACAAAAAAATACACATTATTAGAAATAAAAATGATAGAAATTGATGAATTGAAGGGGAAAATTAAGTAGATCTGAACAAATTTTAGATCAAAAAGTGAAGAATGAAGAAAATGCTGTGATGTGTTATGTGAACAATGGAATCAATGAATTTTGAAGAATAGAGAAAGAAAAACACCTAGTAATGTTGATGCAATGACGAAGAGGGTGAAGATGAGAAAAATCGAAAATGACTTCATCGTGTTCTTAGTTCTTACAGGCTCACTCACCAAGTGTTTCTCTCTCGTTGGATTTGGGTGTCGTTATAAATAGCATAGTACCATAGAAACGGGGTTGGACCGGGTCGGGATTGTAATTTTTATTTTTATTTTTATTTTTATTTTTATTTTTATTTTTGCATAGAAAGAATTCTTTTTTTACCAAATTAAATGCAAAGAAAGAAAGCTTAGCAAACAAAAACAAAAAAGAGTGAAAATGTTTTTTTTGTCTCTGAATTTGTAATTATCATTGAGCTTAGTTATTGAATTTTTTGAAATAGCTCAATTGTCCCAAGTTTATTATGTCATAATCATTTTCATCCATTTTTTTTATGGAATTTTCATCCATTTGTTAATTTCATTTGTTACCAACAATTATAGTATTATGACGTGGTTGTCTACGTTTGTTTCAAATCATCTTTGCATTCATAGAGACCACGTTAATATGAAAGTTTTTGTAACAAGGGAGTAAAATGGAGCAATATATACTTACTAGCATGGAAACCGTGCCAAGCACAGCTAGAATTCCGTCAAACTTAGAGATAATATTGCGATGTAGCAAAAGTCAATTAAAGTTCAACATTAGGCCGAAAGAGTACGGGTTGAACATCAAAAGAGTGAAAAACTCATACTTAAGCCTTAAATTTTTGGATGAAAATGTAGTCTCATTTTCATCGTGTGGTTGCCCTTTCTCCGATGAGTTGATCCACATTATTGTTGGCTTCTCCGGAAAGTCCAAGCTGTGGTATGATATCATGGTTCTTGTTGTAGGGGAGCGGGAGTGTTCTAGGTGGTGGATCACGAACACGGAGAGTCCGACACTTAATGGAGAGATGCTAATGTGTTAAGTGTAAGTTAAAATTTCACATTGTATGCAAGAGTAGATGTGACCAACAAATAAATAATATGATCCATGCCGTAATGCCTTGAGACATTGGATGAAGGTGTGATGTTAAGCTCCCTCGTGTGATTGCTCTTAACCTAATGTGATCATACAACTCAATTTTGACTCTCACGAAGTTTCAATGTTGTGATATTTTTATTTGTTAGTTTTTGAATGTCGTTTTGTTTAATTTTTTATCTTAAATGTCAAAAAATTATTCAACCTCTCGTTATATCCGATTCATTCACTTTTGATCTTTGGTAAGATACGACAATAGTAAAATGTAGATGTGTTTTGTTGAGATAAAAAATACATACATGTTTATTAGAAATTTTAAATTGTTGTGCTATTTTTTAATGAGTCTAATATTTTGGTAAGATAATTACAGATTAATTCTTATCTCCTTCAATAAATGTATAATATTACCAATAACTCATTATATACTTTATTATCTTAGAGAAAAACAATCACTCGTTACTTGTTTCTCTTTTCATTTCTCTCATGTTAAAATTCCTTTTTCGTCTTCTTTATTTTTCTAATATACTTTCTCCTTCCTCATGAAAGAAAGGAACAAAAACATTTCTCTATAAAACCACTACCAACCCATATTTTTTAACATGTTATGCCTACGATCTTATTTGGCTCTCTCACCGGATCGAAATACGGATCGTCTCACACATAATAGATATATGTTTATGTGTCATGTGTGAGTTAAACTTCTACCTTGGAAGCAAAAGTATATATTGAGAAATATGAATGTGAGATGACCAATATACATAATGTCTTTCGGGTTTTGTGTGAAGATGTGGTGTCAATCTCATTTTTGGGGTTTCTCTTAGTCAAATGTGACGATCAATCCATTGCAAGCTCGCTCAAAACTCCAAACACTATGATGAACTATTTTTTTTAGTTTTTGGATGTCATTAGTTTAATTGTATTATATTAAATATAAGTTTTTAGAAGTTCACTCTCATGAAAGAAAAAAATATCCAATCTCTACTATTTTAAATACCTTGACTTTTGGTCTTTGGTGGGATCTAGTAATAGAAAAATGTAGACGTGTTATGTTCGATTAACAAATCACATACTTATCTCCCTCAAAAAAAATCACATGCTTATCGGACATTTAAAAATGATGTAATATTTTTTTAATTGATTATCTTTTTGGGTGAAATAATTAACGATAAATCTTCAACTATATCATAAAATTACCGGTAACCCGCTATATTCCTAACACTTCAATGAATAAAACACACACTACTTTTTTCCTTTATAATTTCTATTATCTTCAATGAATAAAGCCCCTCACGCCTTCTCTCTCTCGAAATCGCAGCCTTCTCTCTCGATCGGTTTGAAACGCGTCGTCCTCCTCTCCTTCCAAATCTCCGCCGTCAAGATGTAGATGGTGGTGGTTGGTGGTGCGACAATGGGTAAGCCATCCGCATCGCCTCTGTTCTCTTGGTGGCTTCGTTGGGAGTCCAGGCTCTAGGCACACCGTGTGTTGGTCGGAGGTAGCGCCGACGGTTTGGATTCGTTCAAATCGTGCCGTCGTGATCGGGTTTATGTAGATCTATTCTTTGCTAGATCCGGTGTTTCGGTTTGCATCTGTTTCGTTTTCCTTCTTGCGGCCGCCGCATGTGTGTTCTTGTTGGAAGCCATGTTATGGTGAGACCGGTTCATGTTTCGGCAAGTTTCTTTTATGGGAGTCTCTGTTATGTGTCTTTCGCCTTCAACGTTGTGTAAATGTTAGGCGTGGATTTGGAAGCTCGAGAGGGCCGTGATGCTTGTTGTTTGGTTGCGGGGGCGGTTGGTACGTGAATCCGATATGTGTTGTTGTCGGTTCATAAACCATATCACATACGACGGTTTGTCTCTGGTTCACTTTCTTTGAAGGTGATTGCGGTACCGTTGTTGAGCCGAAGTGGTTGTTATTATGCCGATGATCGCGGTAATGGTTGGTGTGTGTGGTTTTGCTAATTTTCGTGTTGGCGGTCGAAGCCACTCCCCTATCAAATGTCCGTGGTTTCGTAGATTGAAATGGGACCGTGTGGACTCGAAAGAGTCGTTATTGCTTGCTTCTTTGCAGGGGAGTTGATGATACGGGATCCGAATTCGTGTTGACGATCGTTTCATTCGCCAAATTATAGGCACGATTGATTCGTTTGTTTGAATTGATTAGGGTTGAATACTGTGTGTTGTTCTTATTGATGTATTACCACCCGTTAGGGCTGATTCACATGGTTTAAGCTGGGTCGGGTTTTATGTCCCCAGTTTTTATGTATTTTTTTCCTTTTTTTTAATAATATATATGAGCAATTGGCAAAAGATTAGAGTGGGGCTCCAACTTAGTTGGACACTATTCTTTCTTATGTCATTTTGCTTTTGCCTTATCAAAAAAAATTTCCTTTCTCTTTTTTATGAAAGATGATCATAAACCTACGTCCATCAAAACACTATCAACCCATATTTTTTACCATGTTGTGCCTCTGGTTGACCTTATTTGGCTATGTCACCGGACCTCATGCGCAAGAGTCTCACACT
The DNA here is from genome assembly GCF_051527215.1 of Medicago sativa. Classification (NCBI taxonomy): domain Eukaryota; kingdom Viridiplantae; phylum Streptophyta; class Magnoliopsida; order Fabales; family Fabaceae; genus Medicago; species Medicago sativa. The sequence continues at coordinate 8,412,146 of NC_140756.1, forward strand.
TATGGGAGATATGTTAAAGTGCCAATTGTGACTTAAAATTCCACAATATATGCAAGTAGATCTTTAAAAACATATAAGTGAGATGACCAATATACATAATATTTTAAGGTTTTGGGCGATGATGTGGTGTCAATCTCGGTTGTGTGCTTTGTGATGATCTACCTCATTGTAGGTGGCCATGAAACTCTAAACATTTTGATGAATTATTTTGTTAGTTTTTTCAACGTTGTTTGTATAATTTTTATATTAAATTGAATTTTTTTGATGTTGTTCGCTTTCATGCAATATTTAACCTCCTTCAGTTTTGGTCTTCGTTGGGATTTCACGATAGAAAAACGTTGATGTGTTCTGTTGAGTTGACAAAATACATGTTTATTGAACATTTTTAAATGTTGCGGCGTATTTTTAATTGAGTTTAATTTTTTGGTAAATTGATTACCCAAATATCTCAAACTCCTTCAATAGACTGATAAAATTACTATAAAATCACTCTATTTGTTATATAACCTCATGGACAAAACACACAATTCTTTTTTTTTTTTTTACCACTATCACATCTCTTAATCTCAAATTTATTTTTCATGATCTTCTTTCTTTTTCTAATTTTATTATCTCTATTCTCATGAAAGATAGGAACATAAACCCCAATCCATTAAATTATATCAATCCACCTTTTTGACCATGTTGTGCCTCAATTTGACCTTATTTGACTATGTAGTATGTCACATAATTAAGGACACAGAGTCGCACATTGGGGGGAGAGAGGGGGAGAGAGAGAGAGAGAGAGAGAGAGAGAGAGAGAGAGAGAGAGAGAGAGAGAGAGAGAGAGAGAGAGAGAGATGTTAATGTGTTTGATATGAGTTAAAATTTTACAATAGATGGAAGAGTAGATGATGAATAACCTATAAGTGAAATGACTCATATACATGTATCTAAAGATTTTGGATAAAAATGTGGTGTCAATCTCATTTGTGTGATTTCTTTTAGTCGATGTTGAATATAATTCAATGTAAGCTTCATAGGAAGTCCCGGCATTACAATGATTTGTTTTTGTTAATTTTTATGTGTCATTTGTGTTAATTTTATTATCTTACATTTTAAACTTTTGATGTCATTCACTTTGATGGAATTATTTTTTGGTGAAAGCAATATTTAAAATTCCTTCAATTTTGGTCTTTGGAGGATCCGAAAAAGGAAACATGTAGATGTGTTATGATGAGTTGACAAAATACACATTTATTAGACATTTTAAATTTATGTGACATTTTTTTAATGATTCTAATATTAGGTAGAAAAATTACCCAATAATTTATAACTTCATCAACAAAGTCATAAATTATCAAAAACTCGTTATTTTCCCTTACCATTTCTCTCATGTTTAAATTTCGATTTCATCTTCTTTCTTTTTCTATTTTACTTACGCTCTTCTCATGAAAGAAATGGGTAAAAACGCCCCTCTATAAAAGTGCCACCAACCCATCTTTTTTACGGGTTGTGTCTCCAATCTTAGTTGGATATTTCGTCAAATCATAGACACCAAGATTCTCACCCTTAGAGAGAATAAGTTAATGTGACATGTGTGAGTTAACCTTTTACATTTGATGCAAGAGTAAATATTGAGAAACATATAAATGAGATGTCCAATATACCTAATGTCTTAAGGTTTTGAATGAAGATGCGGTGTCAATCTCATTTGTGGAGTTTCTCTTAGACAAATGTAATGATCCAACTCATTGTAGGCTTCCTCATAACTGCGAACTCTATGATGTATTGATTGCGGAGATATTCATTATCATTTCTCTCATGTTCAATTATTTTTTATCATTTTTCATTTCCTAATTTACTTTCTCTTTTCTCATGAAAGAAATGAGCATAAACCTTCATCCATTAAATCACACTAAGTGGTGCTAATGTGTCATATGTGAGTTAAAGTTTCACATTGAATGCATCGGTAGATGAGGAGAAACATATAAATGAGGTGATCCATATATCTAATGTCTTAAGGATTTTGATGAAGATGCATTGTTAATTAATGTGGTTGTTCTTAACCTAATGTGATTATACAACTTAGTTCATGTTAGCTCTTTTCTTGGATTCGATTTATGTCCCTAAATTTTTATCAGATTAGGTTTACATCTCCTAGTTTTTTTTTTGTTTTTTCTCCATAAATTTTTTCTTAAGAAAACTTATTAGAAAAGATCCTTAAAGTATCAATTATTTTCTATTTTTAATTTAAAAAATGTCTAGAATACTATTTAAAATGAAAGACATAAGATTTTATTGATCATCATAGGGTAAAAGTTATATATATTTAATGTATTTAATTAAGAAAAATATATCCTATTAAATAAAGGCTTTTTAATGGCAAATTTTAATAATTAGTTGTTAGATTAATTTTTCTTTCTTACTCAAAACAAAATTAATTTTTTTCTTCTTCATCCGAGTTTGTACCAAGAACCTCTAACATGATATGAAAAACACAATCAAAGAAAACCAATAAATACATTCAATTAGACAATTGATATTTCATTAAATGCTAAGATGATTTTGCATTTTTCATAGAAAAATAAAATGATACTCTTCATAGCATTATAATTAAATCAACTATATAATACGACATATTTTTAGGATCTTTTTTTTTATCAAAACCAATTGACCAGAAATAATTTGAATTAATTCAATTTTAGAAGCAATTCAATGGTCCTTGCAATGACATACACTCATACTCTCACCCCACGTTTATTTCTATTTTTCAGGTATAAGTAATTTTCAAAGTATCATTAGAGGCCGGATCACGGTAGAGTCTAGTTTAGGGTCTCATTATTCGTTGTATTTTTAAAGGTGTCTTTTATGTAAAAGTAAATATTTTGAAAATCTTTCTTCTAAATAAAGTTATTCAAAGTCATCTATATGAAGTTTTAAGTTGAAATCTTAAAGTAAAACTCCATTTGAGTTGTAAAAGTTTTAAATTCTTAATACTCAAATTGGAATGTTACACATACTCATTATGTTATATCATATACTCGTACTCAATGGTCCTTGCATTTTAGAAGCAATTCAATGGTTCTTGTAATGACATCAATGATACGTTTCATATTTGAGAAACGAAAAAAAAATGAAAATGAAAGCCTAAGAAAAAAAAAATGCCACGTCACCATGCTAGTTGAAAGTTGAGCGTAAAAACATTTAAGATTTTGCATGTTAGAAAGTTATATTTGTTGTACCTATATATATATATTTGATTTACTTGTTAACAAATACGTGTATGATTGAAACCTATGATGATTTAGTTACTCTAATTGGTAGAATAGAAAGTTAAGGCAAAGAGTACATGACTCCATTTGATTGGTTGAGAAATCAAACAATGATGTTAATTTGATGGTTGCCTTTGAAACATGATTAATAAGTGATAAAAAATTCAATTAGTTTTTCATTGAAAAAAATGAAGCTATTTTTTATTTGTTTACAATAGTGAAATTTGCATATACCAATTTTTTTTAAGAAAAACAATTAAAAAAACTTTATATTTTGTTGTGTCTCACACGGATTCAATCCAAATGTGATTGTTACCATTTTTGGTAAAAAAAAAAAAAAATTAGCGGAGTAAACTTCGTAATATTATACAAACAATAATCAACTCATAAATATTTTTTTATTACCAATTTTTTTTGGTAATGAATGGGTATTTCTTTTTAGGAAATGGATCCTTAATCGGCGGTAAAGGGTTAACATCGTTTTATTTATTATCTTAGTGAAATTAAAAATGAAAGAAGATTTACATAGGATCTTTAGTGCACTCTTGTTGAGATTAAAATACTAAGTAAAATGTACCAAAAAACAAATATTGCTAAGCAAAAGGATTTGTCCAATGTAATTGTTCTTATTTGGATATTTTTATAAGCTTTATTTTAAATAAAAAATTTCATTAAGCTTTATTTTTTTCCGAGAGAATTAAGCTTTATTTTATAAGCTTTATTTTAACGGTTATTTTTCATTCAAACTCATTCATGAATTTTCATTGTCATTTAATTCTTCATTTAATTTAATTATACATTTTATTTGATGTTATAAAATTTATGTTTCAAGCAAGAGAAGTAAAACACGTTGTTTGATTAATTTTTTTCTAACGTTAATAGTTGATTCATATTTAGAAACATTTTTTAAAGGTAATAAGATCGTATGAAATGAATAAGCAAGTGAAAATGATGTGAGATGGATCAACTATATATAGGGAAAAGGCTAGCAGATCATTGAACATTAAACATATGATTAAAAACGCAAATCATCCATTTGTCATGTTGAAGGAATTGAACAAATTATTTTTTAGAGGAAAAAGGAATTGAAGGTAAATGTTATTAATTATCTTTGACCATGCATATTATGTACAATCAACTAAAATCAATGCATATAATTTTCATTCAAAACAAAATTATTGCAGTGATAATGTATGATTAAATGGACACTTCTTAACCAAAATTCTTGCTTGTTCAATTTTTTAACAAAATATGGCCTAATAAGTTTGATTGGAAAGTTTGCCTACCTTGATTTATTTTTCCAAAAATTAAAACAAATATTTGGAAAATTATTTAATTAAATTTTTCGTAGGAAAATTAATACCTAAAAATGATTTTCTATTTACTTAGGATATTATTTTCATAGATTAAAAAAATCATGAAGAAAATACAACGATTAAGTTATGATTGAGTAATAAAATAGAGTTGAAACTGTATAATAAAATCATAATCAGTTTTTAGTACAATTTAAATCAATAATTATTCGCCAATTTTGATTTATTTTTGTTGTGCATGCCTTTTGTTTATTATAGAGATTCGAAGTAGATATTTTTTTTTATTTTGTTTAAGATTATTAATTGAATTGTTAGCATGTATAGAAATGATTGACAAAAAATTATAAAATTTTCACCATAAAAAAGGACAATTGTTTTGGCATTTGAAAATCTTCTCTTTCTTGATTTGATTATGAATGTTTATAAAAATTACTAAATTAATATGAGTAAGTAATAATAACTTTGAATGTTCATAAAAATTACTAAATTAATATGAGTAAGTAATAATAACAAAAAAGAAGTAACGTGTTTATTGTAGGAAATTTACAAATGAAGAATTAAGAGCAATTAAGTCTTGTAAGCAAATTAAAATATCACGTGTACTATTTTTTTATCTTTATAATAATATAGATTCGTAATTTCGTATATAGTGAATGAGTTAACTTGTATATACCAACAATATTTTTTATTGATATATTAAATCACTTTGTTTTATTGGTGCATCTAATCAAATTGCTTTGTTTTAAAATATAATTAAAAAATATGAAAAATAAACAAAGACAATAAAAACCAACCAACAATATTCCTTCAAAAAAAAAAACCAACAACATTAACGTAGCAAAATTATAATTTGAAACAACCAAATTATTTTTCTAAGGAGAAACAACTAAATTATTCCTTCAAAAAAACTAAATTATATATTTCGGCCAAAAAAAAATAAATTATCAACAAACAATTTGATGATAATGCCGGTAAACACTAAAAAGAACATTATTACGTGTTTATATCCATGTTTCATAGAAAGAAAAAAAAACTCCATGTTTCATAGATCCTTATCAATCCTTCTCAATCTTAATATTCTTCAAAAATTCTTGGACGAAATTGTACCGCTACTACGTGTTGATCCCGATATCAAATGATCGCTTGAAAGGTGTGAGTTCAAAATTTAGATGTCTAATTGCTAGGTCTAGCCTCCACGTTACATATTAGATCCATAATCCCTGGACTTTGATAAAGAAGTCTAGAATTTATAAGTGAATTAAAAAAAATGATAGATAATACTATCAAATAAAAACAATACAATGAGAGAAAACTAACGAGAAAATACTATAAATGAAAACACCTTTTTACCCGAACCACGATCATATACAACTTTCGTTACAATATTTGGAAAGAATTCGAATTCTTTGAATGAATATGAAATGGTGAAAGTTGAATCAATATTTATAGAGAAAAATTGAGCAATACAATTGTTGATGCGGATCTTAAATTAGAACTTTTTTCACACGTAATTATAAGACATTTATGGACATTAAAGGGTGATTGTTTGATTAGTGGAAATACACATACAAAATGAAATGGTTGTAGGTTCAATAGAGAGCATATTCTTATAGGATGCCACTTTTGTATTGGCATTCATATCGGTATCAATTGTAATAAATGGAAAAGTCAAACATGTGTTAATATGTAACAATGATTTATCAATAGCCAATAATCAAGCTACAATTAGATGATAAGGTGCACATGTGTATTAGTGATGCTTAGGTGTGTAATACATTAAATGAAGTTTAACATAGAAGAGTGCCAAGTGTACTTTTCAAAAAAATTAAGGCAAATATATATAATAGAGATTTGGGAGTTAAGGGGTCCGTTTGTTTTGGATTTTTTGAAAAAAATCTATTTTTTTTAAAGCTGAAACAAATGCACCCAAGATCATATTAATTTGATCACAAAATACTTGAGGTGATTTGATTCCATTGCATTAACATTAGTTTTTTATCACAAAGTATCGTTTCTTCCAATGTTACAAACTTGCGAGGTAGTCCTCACAATGGTAGGAACTTTACATATTATATGCGAGAGGTTAAGATTCGAACATCGAACACCCACGTTTTCATGTTTAAAAATATGTGAGCCACCAGACAACTTGAAGAAAAGAAAAAAACCTCTAATGGAAATAAAAAAGGGTGTAGAAATGTAACAATCAACTTTTAATCACACTATTCTCACATTACACCCTAGGGTTTGCCGTCCATTATGATGACATACAAACAAAATAAAAAACCAAAATACCAAATAAGTCCTCGTCAACAAAAACAACAACACCATCCATAACCACACATTTAGCATAAGGAATAAAGGGGCAGAATCGGAAAAGATTCAACTTTTGGTGGGAAATAAAGTCATAAGTCATTCATTCATTCCCAAATTCAAAAATTTAAACCACAAAAACGTAGTGGGCAGGCATGTTCCAGCTTCATTCCAAACCCAACTGACGCACGCAGTCACGCACTCTTATTCTCGATTCTTCCGTACCAAAATTCCCTACAAAAACCAATTTTCAAAACCCTAAATTTCTTCAACTCGTTCATTTCATTCAATTGTTTCAATTCGATTGAAATTATGGAAGGTAATGGAATCGATGATGTGAAGATTCCTTTGTTACAGTCTACAGAAGAAGATAACGTTGTTGTTAAGACGGTTACGTTTCAAATTAGCGATATTAAGTGTGCTTCTTGTGTTAATTCTATTGAATCTGCGCTTAGGGATGTCAACGGTGTTCAAAGTATTGCTGTTTCGGTAATTGATGGCCGTGCCGCCGTTAAATTTGTTCCTAAACTCATAACTGTAAGCCTCAAAATCATCATTATTTATTTTTATTATTATATGAATTTCATGATTTATTCACTAGTCATAGAAGTGATTATTTTATTGTTAAAAAATGATTTTTTTTTTCAATAAGAAAGTTGTAATTATTAGGTTCTGAATTGTGTTTTTAATTAATTATGGGTTATTTTTTAATTGTAGGCGAAAAGAATAAAAGAAAGTATAGAAGAGAGTGGGTTTAGGGTTAATGAGGTTCATGATCATGACCAAGATATATCGGTGTGCCGGGTTAGGATTAAAGGAATGGCATGTACAAGCTGTTCTGAGTCTGTTGAGAAAGCACTTCAAATGATTGATGGAGTGAAAAGGGCAATAGTTGGTTTAGCGTTAGAGGAGGCAAAAGTGCATTATGATCCTAGCCTTGCCAATCCTGAAAAGATAATGGAAGCGATAGAAGATGCGGGATTTGGAGCTGAGCTTATTAGCTCTGGGAATGACGCAAATAAAGTTCATCTTAAAGTTGAAGGGATTGATTCTGAAGAAGATGCTAATGTCTTGGTGTCTTATCTTGAGTTAGTTGCGGGTGTAAATCGTGTTGAAATTGACTTTTCAGAACATATAGTTATGGTTAGCTATGTTCCCGATATTACAGGTCCGAGAACTCTCATTCATTGTGTTCAAGAAGCTAGCCGTGGCTCCAAGGTGTATCGAGCAACTTTGTATTCTCCTTCGGGGCGAAGAGAAAGGGATAAGGTTAATGAAATTCACATGCATAGGGATCAGTTTTTGTTAAGCTGCTTGTTTTCTGTTCCCGTTTTCGTGTTTGCCATGGTGCTTCCTATGCTTCCTCCGTATGGCAACTGGTTGAACTATAAGATACATAATATGCTTACGCTTGGGTTGTTTTTAAGATGGATCCTTTGCACGCCTGTGCAGTTCATAATTGGAAAAAGGTACTTTTGTTACATGAACTGTTTAATGACATTAATCCCAGTTTCTTGTTGCCTTTACTATTAATTATTAGCCAGAAGATGGTTCTATGTATCTGCTTTCTATAGATAAAGGTTTGTATAATCATTTTACAATGGCTATTATTACTATTATTAGGTTCTATGCGGGATCATATCATGCGCTGAGGAGAAAATCTGCTAACATGGATGTGCTGGTTGCATTGGGCACTAATGCTGCTTACTTTTACTCATTATATATTGTAATAAAAGCACTGACTTCAGATACATTTCAAGGACAAGATTTCTTTGAGACCAGTTCCATGTTGATATCCTTTATTCTATTAGGAAAATATTTGGAGATTGTGGCCAAAGGGAAAACATCAGACGCTTTAGGAAAGCTGACACAACTTGTTCCTGATAAAGCTTATTTAGTAGAAATTGATACTGATTTAAATATCATATCAGAGACAGAAATTGACACTCAACTTATACAAAAGAACGACATAATTAAGATTGTTCCTGGGGCTAAAATTCCTGTTGATGGTATTGTTATAAAAGGGCAAAGCTATGCAAATGAAAGTATGATCACTGGAGAGGCGATACCCATTGCCAAAAGTCCAGGAGACAAGGTAATATACATGCTTTAGGACCCCTAGTTAGTTGTATTTTTTATGTTACGCATTAGCAGGTCAGGAGCAATCCAACAAATTAATGACAAACATATGAACGAAGAAGGTGAGCATAGATGTTGCGCGTGAGATTTGTATGAAAGATAGGATTAGGAATGACTAACACCCATTGTAACCAAAAAGTGAGAAAGTGAATGTACTCTGTGATGTATTGTAAACAGAGAGACACACATTGGATTGATATCTTCCTCTTTTCTTTTCATGGGAAGGGTGGTGTAGGGAAATGTGTACAGTCTCTATTTTTTTTTAATCCAAGTTTTAGTGGTTTAAATTATGTAAAGGTGGCATGATAGAGTGGTGAGAACATTTTTAATCTTTCAAAATATGTTGAACAGGTTATCAGTGGAACGATCAATGAGAATGGCTGCGTGTTGGTTAAGGCTACACATGTTGGATCAGACACTGCCCTTTCTCAAATTGTTCAACTCGTAGAAGCTGCTCAACTTGCCAAAGCACCAGTTCAAAAACTTGCGGACGATATTTCAAGGGTTTTTGTTCCAATTGTGAGTATTTTTTCTTAACTATACTTTTCTGTTTTGGTTGATGCTTGGAGTTGGATTTGAAATTAAGCATTGGAATTGGACCTTGCAATTCCAATTATATTGTTTTCCTGCATTTCAATACTTTTCTGTTTTGGTTGATGTGTGAAGTTGGATTTGAAATTAAGCATTGGAATTGGACCTTGCAATTCCAATTATATTGTTTTCCTGCATTTCAAAGAGAGAGGAAATAGGTCTGGATTTAAAAATTAAATCTGTCCTTATTACAGGAAACTGGGTGTTAAATCTATCTATAAAATATAAATAGTAGTCAAATTCTGTTAATTATGGTAATTATGCCACACAACACGTGTAACCCAGAATTGCTATTCCAATTCCATGGAATTAAAAAAAAAAATCAGTTATAATTTTTTATATATTGGATCTGAACAAAGACCCTAAGAATTGAAATTCCAAGTGTCAAAGCTAAAAGTTTAAAACCAATATTTCATATTTTACACTTGATTATTATCATTGTTGCCTATAAATATAAGAAACCATTGTTGTTGGCAAAATCCAACTACCATTGTTTTTGGCACCTGCAATGACTCCGCCGATTGTCTCTAAACACTACCTCCATTAGTAACCTCTTTTTTTTTTTTTTTTTTTGGAGAAGCTATAAACTAGCCCACCCAAATTGGCACCGGGGAGAATTGAACCTCAGACCTTGAGGAGGAGCACACTCCAAGTTCCCAAGCCAACACTCTATTAGTAACCTCTTATTAGTGTCACTGTTGATTCCCTTTAACTATATATACTGATTATGGAGAACAAGCTACTTCATGATAAGCATGTTTTGGGTGGGAATTTTCTTAACTGGGTGTTCACGAATTCTGGCTCACAGCATGAATTTTTATAACTGGATTTTTTTAATCTTGCACGTGGCATTGAATATAATCATTTCATATTTGAGTTGTAGAAATTCTGGCTCAAAAGTATTTCAAGAAATGGCATATGTCATCAGTTCTGTGATTAACTTTCCTGTTTCATGTCTTATTTTTGTTCATATGCCAATATTTGAAAATGAAGGGATGATAAAGATACTCCATTTTTTTTTATCTTATCTGACACCAGCATTGCAATGATTGTTACAATATTATCCCTGTGAAGCTGCTTATTTTGTGGTTACATCCTTAGGTGGTAGTTGCAGCACTCACAACTTGGCTGGGATGGTTCATTCCTGGGAAAGCTGGATTTTACCCTAAACATTGGATACCAAAAGGAATGGATGCATTTGAGCTTGCTTTGCAGTTTGCTATTTCTGTGTTAGTTGTTGCTTGTCCATGTGCTCTCGGTCTAGCTACACCAACTGCAGTCATGGTTGCTTCAGGCATAGGTGCTTCTCAAGGAGTGCTCATCAAAGGTGGAGATGCACTAGAGAAGGCACACAAGGTGATGATATTTCTATTTCCTGCTGCTTCATATCTTGAGTTTTATGTAAATTGTGCTCTTATTAGGAGAGTACACTAAACGGAAATTTGTAAATATTACATTTTTAACACAACATGTGAACCTTTCCCTATATTTTTGCTTATCAGAATTGAAATGTTTGAACCATGATAACTAGATATTGAATGTAAACGACATTTAAAGGTTCTCCTGTCTTGTTATTTATGCTGTTTGCATTAAAATCATTGTCAATGGAAGAATTTTTTGTGTGCTAAGATTGCTCTGTTTCACTTTCCACTGTATCTACTATGTCATGTTTTGTATAATCTAGTAGCGTTTGTTTGATAAAATTACACATTCCTAAAATTTTACTGTATTTTATCAAAATGATATCTTCTTACTCATTGTTCTCGACTTCAATGCAGGTAAAAACTATTGTATTTGATAAAACTGGGACACTAACTATTGGAAAACCAGAAGTAGTTAGTGCAGTGCTGCTTTCTGAATTTTCTATGGAGGTGTTATGTGACATGGCAATTTCTGTGGAGGTATTTTTTTATGTTGGATTCTGTACTTATTTGGATATCTGGAAATTTTGTATAGTCTTATTAATGTTTTTAGAGCCTGTGCAAAAGATATTGAAGAATATAAAAAAATCATTCAATTGTAGTTTTGGGCGGAGAAATTTAGTTTTTATTTCACAAAAGCCAAGAATTTTTTGCTTGGGTTAAATTTCAGGTGCTTTTATTGTGAAATAGGTAACTAATAAATATAAAAAAGCAAAGAACAAAGGTACTTTGTCTTTCGTTTAGGAGATCTGGGGGAAAAATCTAAATAGTGTCTAGTCCTTGGATTTTGATTTGATATTCGTTTACTGGAGTGAAAAGGAGAGGCTAATGGTCGTAGTTGCTGTCATGGTTTGAGTTGTGCAATCAGCGTCTTGCAGATGTATGGAAAGACTGCAATAGATGTGAAATGGATTCACCCTTTCCTGAATCCTGATGTAGAGAGAACTACATTAACCATATCATAGGTACAAAGTATCCACTGGCTTCACTGATGACTAATCTTCGTCGGAGAACCTAGTGGGTAACCTTCAACAAGGTCTTCCCTCCCCACATTTTTTTCAGCGACAAGGCTCGAACCAAGACCTTGCTTAAGGGATCTGACCGACCAACGTAATATTGGTAGAGCTGTATATTATAGAACCAGGCTCTTTATTGTTGAAATGAAAAACAAAAGGACCAATTGTAAATGATAATAAAGCTTTTCAAATCTAAATATCTTGATTAAAATTCCTCAATAAAATTTAAGCTAATTATATGTACATATTTCCAGGCAAATAGTGAACACCCAATAGCCAAAGCTGTTGTGGCACATGCAAAGAAGTTGCGCAAGAATTTTGGTTCTTGCCCTGAGGAAGTGCCGGATGTTGTTGATTTTGAGGTACACATGGGAGCCGGGGTAAGTGGAAAAGTTGGTGATAGAACAGTTTTAGTTGGAAACAAGAGACTCATGCATGCTTGTAATGTTAAAATATCTTCCGAAGCAGAGAAGTACATCTCTGAAAATGAGATTCTAGCTAGAACTTGTGTTTTAGTTTCAATTAATGGAAAGATTGCTGGAGCATTCTCTGTATCTGATCCAGTAAAGCCAGAGGCTAAACGTGTTATATCATTTCTCCACTCCATGGGCATCACAAGTGTCATTGTGACTGGTGATAACCATGCTACTGCGATTGCTATTGCAAATGAAGTTGGTATTGATCAGGTCTTTGCGGAGACAGATCCAGTAGGAAAAGCTGATAAGGTGAAAGAATTGCAGGTATGGCGTCTAACTCTTGCTAAAACCAGTTTTTCTTTTCAACTTGATTTGATGAACTAATGCAATTGACACATATTGGTTATAAAATGATATGAAACTGGATGCAGATGAGAGGAATGAGTGTGGCAATGGTTGGTGATGGAATAAACGACTCTCCGGCATTGGTTGCTGCTGATGTTGGTATGGCAATTGGTGCTGGAACTGATGTAGCTATAGAAGCTGCTGATATAGTTCTGATCAAAAGTAACTTGGAAGATGTGATTACAGCCATAGATCTATCCAGAAAGACCATGTCTCGTATCCGGCTGAACTACATTTGGGCTCTTGGTTACAACATTTTAGGAATGCCAATTGCTGCTGGTGTTTTGTACCCTTTTACTGGAATCAGATTGCCACCATGGCTTGCTGGTGCTTGCATGGCTGCGTCTTCTCTTAGTGTGGTTTCTTCGTCTCTTTTGCTGCAGTTCTATAAAAAACCTTTCCATGTAGAGTCCATTTAATGGCCTAATTTTGCCTTCTAGTTCTACTAGACAATCCACGTTTTTGCCATTTCATAAGACCTGGATGTAACTTTTGATCACCCAATTGATGTAATTATTCAATTGCTAATATTTATTCGAAATAGTTGCACCTGTTGTTCTATTTTTCCGGCAATTGTCGTTCATCTTGCCTTTATCTTTAGAGTTGGAAAATTCACAGTTATGCTGAGTTGCTGACAGAGGAAACGTTTGGTGGTTAGTATTTGGATGGATTTTATTATTCTTCTTTTGTAATTCGAACATATGTGGAAAAATAAATCTGTAGAGCATAGAAGGATTGATAATGCAAGAGTATAGTTTAAACAGCTAGAAAAGGGATACAGTGCATTTAAAAACCATAATATTTTTGTAAGACAGTGCATTTATTAGGAAAGGGATACAATGTTTTAATGTTAAGCAGGTCAAAAGGATCCAAAATTAGCTATAAAACTAGTACCAAATGCATTTTTTAAAGGACATACACCATTATGAGAATGATGACCAAGAAAGACCTACCAATTTTGAAGAGAATCAATACCATTTTATTTAAATCCAACAAACAGAACATGTCACAATCCTTGTTCCTTTTTTCCCTTCATTTTTGCCATCATTGTTTGCTCTTTTCATGACTTGCTTCTAAAGTAGCAAATGTTCCTTTCTCTTGTGTTTATCCACACGAGTAAGCGCCTTGACTTGTACACCTTGCAAATTCCTTCAAATCAACTAGCTCAAGTGTGTTCCCCCAATAGCTCTAAATTTGATATCACTGCATGAGTTGAATGGTGATTCTGCATATATACTTGTATTGTTGTTGTTGACAACAATCAATAAGAAATGTTGTCAAACTTCCATATCGCGAAGAAGACTTTCGATACAAGTATCTATACATGGATCAACCACCAACTTTGTTTGTGCTTCAATGTTCATATAAATTGATCACATAGTTGCACTAATGGCTCTCAGCAGGTTACCTCGAACCATAAGATTTGGTACCTCTATTGGAAAAAATACACACACGTCAAAGATTAACTCACAAGTCTATGGATCTTAAATAAGCACTACATAAAGACAGTAATAGAACACACTATTGCAAATGAGATAATACGATTGTAATTAGACATGAGCGTTACAAAGAACGATAATACTCATTTCATGCATTAAATGGTCACTGGCTCTTCATTTCTTGTAAGAATTGGAGAGAAAATACTCTAACTCTATTACTATAGTTTTAGCTGTATATGGATAAAACTACGATATAATTTTATTTTTATGCATAAAAAAACTTCATTTCATATTTTGAAAAATAAAACAATTTACCAATGAAGATTAAATCTATCGGAAGAGACTGGATTCCTTTTAAGAGAGGGAATCTATAAGAAGGAAAAATGAATTTGATTTCTTCTAATTTAAAGGATACTATAGTATCATGTGTTAATTAAATAAACAAAAATGATTACACATGGCGAGTAAAACATAATATTCTTATTACTAATGGATGCATATAATAATGTACATATTTGATGGATGATCTCATCTAAGCGTCAGTTTTATATTGAAAACAATAAAAACCATTTGTATTTATTTATTCTGGCAATCATATTCACATTATTACTATATACATATAGTACCTTGGAGTCAACGTCAATGTCGTATTTCTTCCCGCACTTGGCTGCACATTGAGACGCACTTGACACCCACATGCCATCCCCTTCGTATGTCAAACGTCTGCCACATACACCTCATCAGTCAGTCATCAGTTGTGAACAAAATAATAATTAAATTGTGATAACAAAACGACGACAAATCAAATAAAAATGTTTGATATTTCCAATTGCAATAAGTGATGTTGAAGACTCATTTACCAATAATTTCCCTTTGCATCATCTTCTAATCTCACATGTCAACCAAGTTATGGTGATCTAAATCTCTAATTTTGCCTTATACACACACCTTCAATTCAAGAGACACGGTCTCAATGAAAGCAATAGCTATGGTTGTGATTTTTCTATTTATCTTCTCTTCCTTATTCACTATATCAAGTAAGTCATTTCTCCCTCTCTATTTATCTCCTCCCCCTTATTTATTTACTACATTAATCAAAATCACAAACTTTGAGTTATTTTTATTTATTTATTTATTTTCAACATGAATCAACTTTCATCTTTTAAAATGTAAAATTCTTGATCTTGTCTACCTTGAAGCATCATATCATGAGAAAGCTAAGATGGTATATTTTAATTTTTCATATATTGGAGTTGAACTTGATTGCATATTTGGAGACTAATTAATCCCATCACTATTTAGTCTGTGTTTGTAAACCAACAATTTCACATCTTCACACCTTCAAACGAATAGAGATAGCTTCTTACATGGCACTTTAGTTTTACCAATTTCACCCTAAAACCAAACATTCATTTAGATTTTAAGTTTCTCACGAAATAATAATTATTTCTATGGTGTACAAGTGAAGTAAGGGTTGTACCATGCACAAGTTTATTCTCACTATTAAATTAATAAGTCTCATCATTGCATCAAGTGAGATATGGGGGGACATATTGATTCAATAGTTAAAAGAAAAACTTGAACATTGTGTAACACTGTACTTATGAACTACACCACGATACTAACTCACATGGGTCTTCCTCCAATCTTGATGTATCCATTAAGCTAGCATTTGATGATCATTCACTCAATTGTGTTAAAGTGTATAAATTACATTAATCCTTTAAAGAGTTATTAAATTATACTCATGGAGTATATATAATGTAAGTCTCTTTATATGCTTTGATGTAGTTACTTTTTCGATTCTATCTATGCAATATTCGGTTTGAGTATTCTCTCTTTACTTGGGCTACCATGGGTTTCTAACAGTTCCAAATTGATCTTGAAACAACATTTGTGATTATTATATAACGTAGTTTTTTCCTCTAACCCCAATTTTCTAACCTGGCCACCACAGGTGCAAAAATCTCAGCACAACCAGGAGTGAACTATGGACAACTAGGAAACAATCTTCCAACACCAACAACCTCAGTATCACTCATCAAAAACCTCAAAGCCAAACGTGTCAAAATCTATGACGCAAATCCACAAATCCTCAAAGCCCTCGAAAACACTGGAATCCAAGTATCCATCATGCTTCCCAATGAACTTGTAACAAATGTATCCTCAAACCAAACACTTGCAAATCAATGGGTCCAAACCAACCTCGTACCTTTCTACTCAAAAACACTCATTCGTTATATTCTTGTTGGTAATGAACTCATTTCCTCAACAACAAACCAAACATGGCCCCACATTGTACCTGCCATGTACAGAATGAAACACTCCTTAACTATTTTTGGTTTGCATAAAGTCAAAGTTGGAACACCTTTGGCAATGGATGTTTTACAAACATCATTTCCACCTTCAAATGGCACATTTAGAAATGACATTGCGTTGAGTGTTATGAAACCAATGTTAGAGTTTTTACATGTCACAAACTCGTTTTTCTTCTTAGATGTGTATCCATTTTTTGCTTCGACTTCAGATCCTATTAATATTAACTTGGATTATGCTCTTTTTGAGTCCGATAACATCACGGTTACGGATTCTGGTACGGGTTTGGTTTATACTAATTTGTTTGATCAAATGGTGGATGCGGTGTATTTTGCAATGGAGCGGCTTGGGTATCCGGATATTCAGATATTTATCGCTGAAACCGGTTGGCCTAATGATGGTGATTTGGACCAAGTTGGTGCGAATATTCACAATGCCGGTACATATAATAGAAACTTCGTGAAAAAGGTTACGAAAAAACCTCCGGTTGGGACACCGGCTCGACCGGGTTCAATTCTTCCATCTTTTATATTTGCTCTGTATAATGAGAACTTGAAACCGGGTTTGGGTACGGAGCGTCACTTCGGGTTATTGTACCCAAATGGGTCGAGTATTTACGAGATTGACCTTTACGGAAAGACGCCGAAGTCGAGCTTAAGCCATTGCCGCCACCAGATGATTATAAAGGGAAGGCGTGGTGTGTGGTGGCAGAGGGAGCTAACAAGACGGCGGTAGTGGAAGCATTGTCATATGCTTGCTCACAGGGGAACCGAACATGTGAATTGGTTCAACCCGGAAAACCCTGTTTCGAACCTGATTCAGTTGTTGGTCATGCTAGCTATGCGTTTAGTTCTTACTGGGCTCAGTTTAGGAGTGTAGGTGGGACTTGCAACTTCAATGGTCTTGCCACTCAAATTGCAGAGGATCCAAGTAAGTTGTTTTTTTAATTGCTTTAAGAACATTTATTTTAGTTATACTTCCATAAAAACTGAATGATTATATAAACCACTCGAGAAGAAGAGGCCATAATCATGTTTTGATTTTAAAATCATTTTGTAATATTGATCATACCCTTTTGTTTTTATGTTTGACCGATACTTTGTACATTTTCCTTTTTGAAGGTTATGGATCTTGCAAATACCCAAATGTGATTCTTTGATGAAGCCAACTCCAATCAGCCAATGGAGTCTTATATATTGTTGTATTTATTATAAAATTCATTGCTTTTCTTGCCGTGGATAACAAGAATAATTGTCGTATAAGCTAACATTATGTATAACAAGAATATTAGCTGATATGCATACGTTTTGTCAACAATAAAAAAAGGATAGAAAATACATTCAATGGAAAAACAAAAAAATACACCTATTTTTTATTTCTGCAATGGAAAACAAATTGTGACCTTCAAAAACCAAACCATGGATGTTTTTGCTTGTTTGTATTCAATTCAATGGAAAGTTCAGGCTTTTGAAACTTAGAACTTGCACCAGCTTTCTAGTAAATGTCATGGTTTGAAGTTTGAACTTGATTTATGATATAGGCGGTTTAAATACAGGACACAAACTTATTGAGAAAACATTACCAGATAAGTGATACTATAACAAACAAAGAGCAAGTACCATGAGCATGTGATCAGTTGTGTTTTAGAAAGCAAATAAGATATGTCCTTCAAACTTACGTGAGTCCAAAAGGATGCAACTGGAATGTTATTTCACTTGAGACACCAAAATTCAACGATGATTATTTAAGTTAAGACATATAATTAATGATTATTTTATCTGAGACACTTAAATTTTAAACATTTTAAATGATTTATTTTGTTAAGACATAATTAATGAAGTGTTAAATTTTAGATTTAGTTAATGAATTACCACAGCTTTTATCATAAGGAGGGGAAATGTGCTGACCCGGATTCGAACCTAGGATTCCACATAGAAAGTCCTCACGGCCAAGGTTGTAACAATCAATTAAAAAAATTGCCAATTTGAATTACTAAGTATAAATTGATGTTGAAATACCATTTGTGAACGATGCAAATATGCAACCAACTGTTATAAACCTTTCTTGCATGTTTCTTGAATCAGCAAATATTTGCTTTTGTAGAAGGTATACAATGGATATGTGTTTAAAAAAACATATAATTGGAACTGTAAAAGAAATACAGGGAACATATATTTGCTTTAGTCAAGTTTGATAGTTTTTCTGGACAGAAGAGGAGGAACAACATTAACGAGCAGAACCATAAAATGGAACAAGTGAACAACGGTGAATATAGGAAATCCAAATCTATGACCCTGAGTTACACCAGTTTTGCAATACAACCAATTGAAAATTGAAAAAGTAGAGAAACAAAGAAAATAACATAGCTCAAATACTATTAATTCCATAAATTAAAAAGGCCAGGGAGAAAGTATACATCAAGTCAAGGAAACATTACTCCGTATGTTTTCTTCTCTTTGATTTTCCTCCATCAGAATGATCAGAAGATACTGCAGAAACGCCAGAGCTGTGACCACGGGAGGATTCAGGTTGAGGTCTTCTGTTCTCACCATGTCTTTTTGGAGTAGTTGTTCGTTCAGAAAGTCCAGATATTGAGCTCTTCGCTCTGCTACTTTTTGTTGCTGATGTATGTGAACGTCTTTGAGCACTTTGTGTAGCCGCAGCTATAGAATTTTGCAATGTTTGGTTTGGATTAGTTGAACTAATTTTTTCGAGTGCTCTAGGATCAGGGTAATGGACAACCGAAACCCGGCGTGAAATCTTTCCACCTGTGGAAAGAGAAATAATTTCTCTTAGTGGTTTAACTCAAAAGGTATGCTATGACAACATTAATAAGAAGCAGAGTCTTGTGAGACATAATGACAAGAAAAATGGCCAGATACAACAAAGGAGCAATAACAATCCAATATCATCTAAGGAGGTCAGATCCATATGATTCCAAACAGTGTGAAAAACATGGCTACAACAAAAAGATCTAGCTCATTTTCATAAGTGAACTAGCTATTGACAATAGAGATTCCATGAATATTGGATTTATACACACACTTTATCTTGCTTTATATATTAAAAGATGGAAATATTTGAACTAAACAAAAATAATCAAGCCTCAGATCAGAGGTTTCTTCAGGGACAATACATAAAATGGATAAATATTAAACTGATCATACAGGCATACCCTCCAAATATATTGAATGCAAGTTCAATTTAGCAGAAGAATTAATTGATATTGTAAAAACCAGTTAAGAAAGACAATTGAGTCAATTGGTTCTCTCTCAAAGACTCAAACCAAATTTTCAGTAAAACAGAATATTCATTTAAAAAAGCAATTCATTACTATTCGTTTTAAGCAAGTTCTTTCTTGAACTCTTTCATTAGATGTACTTTTCTCAAATAAAACTGTAACTCAAATGACCATACCCTCATAAACAAAATTACCAGCATCTTCTCAGTAAATGATATTCAAGTGCATTTGTCACTAATCTTATACTTTCTTACATGTCAATGGATTCATCGTTTCGCCTATGCTTACTTTTTGTATGCTCCACATTCACAATAATAGCTTTATACAAGATAGATGGTAAAGTCATAGACTAAATGTGAAAAATACTGTTTTAAGCGTCTAAACACAGTATCTAAACCTAAGCAACAGACCAAACCAAATGGAGTATTCGCAAGTCACAAGTCACAAGATAGTGATACAGATTACACCAGACAAGTATATACAAACATAGCATCACAGTTTAAAATTGATGACCAAATCACAAATCACAACTTAAGTTCACAACTCAACACACACAAAGAATAACAAGTTCAAAATTGACGGACAATTTGACAAATCAAAAGGTTCAAAATTACTGAGGAGTGGATGATATTGGGATTGTGTTGTTCTGTTTAAGATTCAGCTTAATAAAGCTAGGTTTCTGCTTATTAGAGTTGGGTTCCTTGCAAACTTGCAGCAATGGATATGTTAATATTTTCTAGTTCGTGAATCATGATATCATTTATGCCAGGAGTTCTAGAGTTGAAACTCAAAACAGAATCAGTCTCTCTTAATCAATTCAGACTATATTAAGAGTATTTGTTTAAACGAAATTGCATACCAATTTTTGATTCAGTAGCAGAGGAAACAAAAACTGTTTCGTCTGGCTCCGTGGAAGCAAAGCTGAGAAAATCATATGTTTCCCCTGCCAAGATAGTTACAATAAAATTAGGGAATTTGCACAGCAATCAGTTTCATTATATACCCATACCATAAACAATCATGTAAAATGCCATTTTATAGATCAAGATAAAGAAATCGAAAAAATAAAACATGGGATATATAATGTCACAACAGATGATTTCTTCTTACTTACCAGACGCACCCTCAAAGCTGGCCAAGGTACCCTCCTTGTTAAGTTTGAAAGACGATTCCTTCCCGGCAATGTCGTCTATCAAATTTTTGTCCTGGCCAACACGAAATATAGAGAAAGTAAGAGCATAACTTGAATGATTAATACAAAATCAAATAGAGACTCATCCATCATCTAATTCTGTAGTATAAGAAAAAACTGTCAATACAGATAACATCTCATGTGAATGGAATGAAACCAAAAATAATTGAAGAAATTTCCCAGTCTCTCACAATATAGTAAGAGACTTACAGAAAAAGCTTATGACATTGTTCATAAATTGTTTTCAGCTTATTTTCATAAGTTCATAAGCTTATGATAACAACCTATAGCTTATACGAAAACAATTTAACTTATTTTATCTTTTGCTATAGAAATTGCTTATACATAAGTGCTTATCACAATAAGACAAACGCTCAAGCTAGAAGCTGCAACCCTAAAAAGCAAAAATGAAAAGCATGAAGAAGGAAGAAGCTTACATTGGAATTGGGAACTTTAATAAGCCAAAGCTCAGTGGAATCGGTCAAATTAAGATCAACGAGTGGTCCCGTTGCGTATTCGACAAATTCCTTATTAGGTTTGTATCTCTTTGAATCCTCGTCATCGCTCGACGATGACATTGCCTGTAAACACAACAAACGATTTTGAAGATGTGTATTGAAGTGTGAGAGGTGAGAGAAGGAAGAGAGAGAGATACCTGCGGTTGGGAGACGGCGGTGAGGTAGGTGGAGAAGAAGAACGACGCGGTGGTGGCGGCTGATGCGGCGGTGAGTGAGAGGGTTAGAGGGAGCGAGTTCTATGGACTGAAACGCTGAGCTATGGTTTAAAACGCAGAAAGGTTTATATCGTAGTGAACCGAAAACTAAGTTGAACCGGTTGGTTTTTGAGAAAAGTGCTCAAATTATATGGTTTTTTTACAAGTCTTGTCGAAATTTGGAGTTTAACTCATCATTACAAAGTCGGTTTTGTAAGGATAAGTTATGTCCCAAATTGCAACATGGTATCAAAGCCTATTCAAAATCTATCGTTGGGATTTCGCATTGTCACGCTTCATAGACCATTGGGTTTGAGCGTGAGGCGAGTGTTGAAAATCCTGCCCCAAGTGTGAGGAGGTGTGTTGGCAATCTCACCTTAATTGTGATTTGTCCTTAGTTGTCTTGTCTTTGAGGGGGCGATTTAGTCTCAAATCGGATAGATATGACTCTTAAGTAGAGTTTATAAAGATCAAACTTTCCTCACCTTATAAGCGGTGGTTTTGTAAGGATAAGTTAGACCCCAAATTTCAACAATCCCAAATTAAAATATATATATATATATATATATATATGTATATATATATATATATGTATATATATATATATATGTATATATATATATATATATATATATATATATATATATATATATATATATATATATATATATATATATATATATATAATTAAAGAAGCGGATGTTTGTGATATCCATGTATGTGGGGTAGAAGAAAAATCCATGATGCATTGTCTATTTGATTGTTCTAGATATTTGGAAGTTTGAATTTCTTGTGGTTGTTACAGTGTATGCAAAGTTTTTTTTATTAAAGAAATCGTGATAACCTTTCCATTATTTTGAACAAGCGGGATGTTATTTGAACAACCGTTTGGTTGACACCTTAAGTGACAACCATAATTTGCAAATGAAAAATAGGTATTTGCACGAAAATCAAAGCAATAAAGGGATAAAGTAAAAAATAATGTGAGTATGAGAGATAAAGTGGTCACAAAAGTTGTCACGAATTGATGTTCAAATATCATTTCACTTTGAACAAAGTGTTCTCTACTTTTAACAATCTTGGTGCTTTGATCGTGTGAAATATATGGTGTTTGTTAAAGAAAGATGACTTGGACAAGTGTTTATAAGTGGGGATAATCCTCACTTACAACCGATTTTTATGGTGAAGATTGCCCCCACTTATAAACACATGTTTAACTCATCTTTTGTACCGATGTCGATACTAGGCATAATGTACATTAAATAAGTCAACATGCTTATGGTGGTATTTTTGGCTTTGTTGCTACAAGACCGACTCTTACAATTTCCAGGAAGCGAGGTGAGATGAATGAACTGGTGCTCAACATTGACGAAAATACTATTACTAGCCCATGTATGGCTGATTTTGGGGGCTTGGCTAGGAGGAATGATGGAAGTTTTGTTTGTGAGCCTTGGTTTGTTTAACATTCTTCGTGCAAAAAATCAAGCTCTCTTGATACGATTTAAACCTCTAATAGAAAGTAGGTTTTAGAAAGTTGGTTTGTTATACAACTTTTTTATAACTGGTACATATCGTACAAAAGGGGACAACATGTTTTTACCACCATTCTAATATGATAGACAACGTAAAGGAAATTATAAAAGAGGAGTGAGATATCTCACTCCATATTCTTAAGAGAAAAAAAAATGGATGTGCAGACATAGGTGGGAGCTAGAAGCTCACTTTCTCTTGTTATGACTCTAAAGCCTGCTTTAGGCATCTCTTTCATTAGGGAGTAGTTTTTCTTTTTTTCCTTTATGTTTGTCTTTGGCTTTTTTCCTTTTCACCATTTTTGTCATGTAACCAGAAAAAAATTGCGAGTCTTCCTTTTTAACATTAAAAACATCATATACTTTAATTCTTACATCTATATTATTCTAGTTATACCTTTAAACAAATTTTCATATAATAATGTTATATTGTTGGTATTATGAAAAAGATAAGAATTTTTGTCATATTTGTTATATTATTGTTGTCATTGAAAAATATAAATATGATTTGTTGAGTGTGTTACATTTGAAAATCACAAATATCTATACTTTTTTTTGACAAAAACAAATGATATTCATTAATTCAAATTGATAGAGTACATCGATATAGTGAAAGTTCGCTAAAAACAAAAAGTATGAATTTGTGAACGTACTCACGGTATCCATGTTAATAGCATAAAACAAGGGAAATACTTCCATGACATAGTTTTGGTGCCATTGGTGCCATTGGGGAAATCTGGCCATTCAAATCTCCGGAATAACCATGTCTCCGTATCCGCAACGTGGATGACGCCAAAGTCATTGATTGAATGCACTAGATCAAAGCTGATTTAACAATCTTAACCGATCAAATACATGATAGAAACAAGAAAGACAAACAAGGTCGCACAAAGACGACGAACAAACCAACGTCGTACGAAGACGACAAAATCACAAAATAAAAAACGATATAGATGTGAAAATCACTTATTTTAATAAAAGGGAAAGAGAAAAACGAGTTAGATGGGTGATTTTGGGTCAAAAATTGACCCTAAATCACCCCTCTTTGGTGGATGGAGGAGAAGAAAACTAGGGTTTTGGTGACGGCTCGCCACAAATATCTATACTTGTAATTTTAATTTATATCAAAAAAATTATATAGAATATCGTTTGTGATTTACATGTAAAATTTCTATAAAATATCGTTGATAATCTACACGAGTTAGCGCAATAAAAAAGCGGAAAGACGGACACATGAGTGCCCATCTTTTTGCTAGTATATATAAAGAAAATATGATGTTTTGGGCTGGTTTTTTCTCCTTCCTATTAAACTCTTAATCGAATGTTGTTTTGTTGGTGTCATTAAAAAAGATAAGAATTTATATTATAGTATTTGTTATAATTTTTTTATAGATATGATATTTGTTATGTTGATAGTATCATTAAAAAAGGTAAGTAGAGTTTGTTACAACACGAAAACGCAAAATATCTATTAACTATATCTATATTTTAATCAAAATCAAAATAAATTTAATCTTTCATAAAAGTTAATGTTCGTAATTTATACGCATTAGCGCAATAAGAAAACGGGACGACGAAGTCATGCTCGTCCGAACGCCGGTATAAAAAAAAATAGATTTTGTTTAGGCTAGCTTTATCTTCTTCCACTTGTACCTTTACACAAGTTTGAGTATAAGAATATTATTTTGTTGGTGTTATTAAAAGATAAGAAAATACATTATATTTGTTATATATATATATATATATATATATATATATATATATATTAAAGATATTATATTTGTTATGTTGTTAGCATCATTTAAAAATATAAGTATATTTTGTTACAATATGAAAGTACAAAATATTTATTATCTATACATGTATAATTTTAATCAAAATCAACATTTTATAAAAACTTGTTCGTAATTTATACGCATTAGCGCAATAAGAAGACGGAACAGACGGACATAGAGTGCTGTATAAACGTTAGTAGAAAATAATAAGTTAAACTTGTTTAAACTTATATATTCCATTTTTGATTCTTCAAAAAAAAACTTGTTTAAACCTATGTTAAAATAAAATTAAAATAATTTTTTTGGATATAATGAAAAAAATTATAATAGTTTGTTGAGATATTTATGCTACATAAATAAATTAAATGAAATAATTAATGGATAGGATCAAAGTAATATATGTACTTTGTTTATATATTTATGTAAAAAAATATCAGTTTTGGAAAATTAGTTAAAATTAATAAAACTATTGATAATTTAAACTAGATATTAATTTTATGAAAAAAATTATAAATTCATTTAAAAAATTAAACAAGTTATGAAATGGATAAGATCAAAGATCCTATATTATTGACTCCTCACAAAAAAAAATATCTCCATCGTTGATTGATTAGTTATATCTGTTTTTTTTTTAACTAGTTACAAACCGTGCTTCGCACGGGGTTGATAACGTATTTGACAAAATATTATATTGGAAGGACGATTGTGAAATGACAGGATAATTAAAAACCATAATACAATATTTAGAGTACTCTTGCATTACGGATTACAAAATTAAATCTTTAAAATGGTTTGATCACAAGTAACAAATGAAAACATATTTTGTCGGCGGTAGAAACACTTTTCCGGTAATAATTGATATCTATCTATAAACCAATGAAAACCCGATTACCAAAGCCGCACTGATTTATATCATTTTGACTTTCAGCTTCAACATATATAAATCATTTCACATGATCTACGGCAAAGACGGATATTAACGCAATTTAGTATCCGGTTCTTTCAGGCGAACAAACTTCGCATCGGATAGATAGCCGAAAGCCTCTCTACCTAATTTATATCATTTTGTGTTTTAGCTTCAACGTATATAAATCTTTTCACATTATCTACAGCAAAAGCTAGGGATGTCAATGGATACCCATGGGTACGGATAATATGATACCCGTCCCCGCCCCGTTGGATAAGTATGATACCCGTGCCCGCCCGTATCCTCGTGGGTACTCACTATATGGGTACCCGTGGGTATTGAGGTATCCATGGGTACCCATGGAGTTTTGAATTTATTTATTTTTTGGTACAAATAATAACTTTTTTTAATTACCAAAAAACTTCAACTTTTAAACATCCATACATAATCCACTCAAAATTTCATAAATCATACATAATTCATAGAAAATTCATGATTCTTATATAATCTATATGTTTTATGATGTGAATGAAGTGGAAACGGTGAACTTAATAAGATGAATTAAAAAAATTTAAAAAAAAAGGTTATTATTGAGGATTTAGGTGGGGGTAAAATTTTCTTCAATAAGGTACCAACTTTAAGTAATAAGATATGATATATAAAGATATATTAGTAATTTACTTAATTTATTATCGGGTATGGGTACCCATAGGTATGGATACAATCCAATCCGTGTACGTGTCCATATAATAATGGGTAGTCAAATACCCGTTTATTATACCCGTGGATACCAGTTTAGCTACCCGCTCCATACCCGTGACGAATTTTACCCACGGGTACCCGTGGGCATGGGTATTTTTGCCACCCTTAGCAAAGGCGGATATTAGTGCAATTTAGTACCACGTATATAAATCCTTTCACATGATCTACAACAAAGGTAGATAGTAAGCGCAATTTAGTATCCATTCCTTTCGGTAATGGTTTAAGGTATATAAATCCAAATATTTGTGATGCATGGTTTAAGGCATGGGGTTCAGGTAACGTATTTTGTAAAAAAAATTGTTCCGAAGGAAAAATGAACAAATTAATGAATATTGCACAAAAATTAAAAAACTTTATCAAAATATTTATGAAAGCTTTATCAAGAGCAGGAAAACATCATAAATTACATAATAGTTAAAATTATAAAAGTGAGCGCTACGTCATAGAGTTACCAAAAAGGGATTAACACCAATATTTACATGACACAAAATGAACGAAAGAAACACATTAAACTCTTTAGCGTCTTGTGTAGGAACTTGATTATTAATATTTTGACCGTTAAAAAATAAAAAATCTCTTCGACGTCAAAAAAGTAATATCAACCGAGCAATATTCGGTCTCTTCACACATGCTTAGTAATATTCGATCTGGAAGATTACATTGAAAGGATAGATGGTAAAATGACGGATAATTGTGAATCATTGTAATATGTCAAAATATAAACCTTAAAAACCATGAACCATCAACTTAGTTTTAAATAGTTAAAAATAAAAAATTGTAAAATAGTTAAAAGTTTTTAAAAATATAAAAATTGGAAAATAGTTAAAAAAAATTGGTGAGGTAGCACTTAACCAAGCAACACTAAAAAAATTATATGCATTAGCGTAACAAAAAAACGAGACAGACGGACATAAAATATTACTCTAAACGTTAATGTGTGTATATATTCGCGAGGTTGAAGAAAGGAGATAAAAATATTTGGGATCATTAAATGACAGCGTGAATAAAAATATTTGTGAGATTGTGATGATTAAACGATATTGAAATTAAATATATAAGTGATAAAAAGATAATAAAATTCCTTTGAAAAAAGGTAATAAAATTAAATGGAATCTCCTTAAAAAATTAATGGAACGGTTAAAAAAAAGTTAAATGGAAGAAAAAACATATTGAAATATAATATTAAAAAATAAAGAAAAAGTTCCGGCGTGAGTTGAAAAGAGGTGCTTGTGAAATAAATTGTCGAGAAGTAGTTTTTTAAGGTAACATTCAACAAATTTCGGTCAAAGCTCATTCCATTCAATTTTATGCGTTCAAAAAAAGTACTTTTTTTAGTAAGTACTTAATTGATATTGTATTCGGCCTAACTTCTCCTTAAAAATGTAGAGAAGTTTGAAAAAAGTCGGGTCAAACGATACCTTAATCTCCCACAACGGCAATGTAGAAGCAATTGAATTTGGGAGGAAAAATTGAAAAATAGTTAAAAATATAAAAATTGGAAAATAATTAAATGTTATTAAAAATATAAAAATAACAAAATAATTAAAAAAATTGGTTAGGGGCAAAAATGGAAATTCATAGGCCAAACCTTAAAAAAAAAAAAAAAAACCACTTCCAATAATTGAATTACCAAAATGCCCCTCAGGGGCAAATTGGTAATTTCAACGGACATTTCCTTTCTTATATATAATAATATAAGTAGATGTAGATTAGTTATATCTGTTAAAAAATCGCATGAATAATGGACTAAAGAGTAGTAGAGTTAAACGTCTTTCACGTAAAATAGGGATCGAAGTGACATTTAAGCAAACATATGAAGCTAGAATATTCATTTTCTTTTTACCTTATCTTGAAGGAATAAATTTTTCAACATATTTTAATGCAAATTGATGATAAGTATTAATATGTTTTGTCGTATAGTACAGCTTATAGCATATATATCCAATTAAACTGAGTCCCACTAGAAAACGCACTTATCACTTATCGTTTGATCGCAGCACACAGATACCAAACTATCTCTGACCCCTCCCATACCTCAAAAGTCTCAATACCCTATCCATATCATAAAATTATTAGTTTTTATTTTTAATTTCAAAACCATATCATAAAATTAGTTACTATTATTTCTCCTATTTTAGCTCACTCCACTCTCCTAATTTTACTCCTACTCAAATCCTCTCTCATTCTGTTTTCTTATTTATTTTTATATACAACAACACCAGAGTCGAGTTTTAGAGGCTCATCGAGTTAGAGCGGTCATCAATATTCAACAAACACTATTATAGCTACTAACGATATTTACCGGTCACACTCGTTAAAATATTTTCGAAACTCACTTTTTATTTATCAACTAAGTCAACCTATTTATATTTTTTTTCCTACTATAATAATAACCATCATTAAATATCATATACTTTACTATCATATGATCCTATCCTATCACAAGGAAACACAACACAACACAACCTTTTCTTCTTAAATAAAAACCAATCAATTCATTCATTATCTTCCAACACAACACAAACACAGAACAACACATCATCAAACCTTGCCGTTGATGGAAAATTGTCTTACAATCAAACCTCACGTAGGATTCTTCACAAGACCTATTTTTTCTTCATCTTCTTCTTTGAATTTTAGGAGCAGAGTACCCTTGATAAAGGCTAGTACTGGAGCTAGTAGTCACTGTGAGTCAAGTAGTTTGAACACACCTTTGTTACCACGTACACAAGTTGGAAAGTTTCTTAGTGGTGTGTTGCAGAATCATCGTAATCTTTTCCATGTTGCTGTTCAAGAAGAGCTTAAACTATTGGCTGATGATCGAGATGCTGCTAATTCTCGTATGCTTCTTGCCTCTGAATCAGATGAAGCCTTGCTTCACAGGTTTGTGTCCATGCCCTTTTTAGTCATCTTTTTGTTTTTGCTATGTTTTTTATGATGTGAGTAAATATGAAAAGCTTTGATAAATCTTGATCATAGTCCTTATTTAATTTAAATAAAATAATACTAATTAATCATTCATATATGGTTAGCCCTTAAGTAATTAAGTTTCATGTGTTGTGTGTGTGTATTTTTACTTGGATTATAATCTGTAATTATGTACTTTAATAAATAATTCAATTTAACAAATATGTAAACTTTGTATCTCTGTATGTATCGGTCAGGGGTTTTGTTTTGTTGTTAGATTTAGATGAGTATATCATGTTGTGTGTTTTTCTTCACCTTGTTAAGGGAAGGATTCTCCGACTTTGCGATGACTAATTTCTGACGAGGAACCTCGTTAGCCACCTTTAATAGGGCTTCCCATCCCAGCCATTTTTTTTTTTTCAATCCACAAGGCTCGAACCTCAAACCTTACTTAAGGGTTCTGAGTTCAGTTTCACTCAGACCGATCTAATATTGGTATCTTGACTTGTGGATATCAATAATATTTTTTACTTATCCTATATGTATAAAGTATAGACTATGAATTTCTTTATCAAGGGTTTAATTAGTAAATTTAGGTGTGTGTTAAATGAGTAGTATTTTTCTGATTGATTGGGGCAAATTAATTTTTATTTGTGAAATTAAAATTTTATATAAGGAGGAGGTTGAACTCAATTTTCTAAACTCGTAGAGTATTGATACCACAATGTGATCATTATTCTGTATTAGCCTTGATTTGAATAGCTTTTAGGTTTTCCATGTTGTTTTTGATAAGAACATGTTGCATTGTGAGTGTTGGAGTTAGAGGAAAAAAATTCTCTAATCAATCTGAGAATAGGTTTGCACCAAGGGTTAACTTTGGTTCCAATCATTTCTATGTTGGTGTTGGATATTCTCAAGATTCAAATTAACCTCGTGTATTTTTTAGTGCATAACTAACCATTTGGCCCTATTGATTCTCTACTTGTAAACTGGCAGGTGTTAGGTCTTGAAACAGAATATTAACTAAGCCTCTATTAAAGCTGATATGGTTTAACTTTTCTTCTTTCTGAATATGAGATTTCTGTTGCATCATTTAAATTGGACTCAAATATTTCTGAACTTATTAGATCTTTATCAGCTTCTGCTTGATTAAATGAATGTTGGTGTTTCCCTGCATCAAAACCACACCCTTGAATGAAATGAACAAATCGTTTAAACCTCGATGCATAATACAATGGTAGGTATTTGTCGAAAAACTATTGACTCAAAACTTTTCTGAAATGGCTGCAGGAGGATTGCAGAAATGAAAGAGAATCAATGTGAAGTTGTTGTAGAAGACATTATGTCCTTGCTGATATTTCACAAGTTTTCCGAAATTCGGGCCCCTCTAGTTCCAAAGCTTTCAAGGTGTCTTTACAATGGAAGGCTAGAAATATTGCCTTCTAAGGATTGGGAACTAGAGTCTATTCACACCTTAGAAGTTTTGGATATGATAAGGGAACATGTAACGACCGTAACCGGCTTGAAAGCAAAACCGAGTGTAACCGAAAGTTGGGCAACTACCAAAGTTCGACAGTTCTTACTCGGGCGCATATATGTCGCTTCAATATTATACGGCTACTTTCTGAAATCAGTTTCCTTAAGGTACCATCTAGAAAGAAATCTAAATTTGGCTAACCATGATGTTCATCCTAGTCATAGGACTAACCTCTCATTTAAGGATATGTGTCCTTATGGGTTCGAGGACGACATCTTTGGTCAGTTGAGTAACATGAAACCGATCGGGCAAGGGCTAATAAGACAGGAAGAGGAAATTGAAGACTTGAAGTGTTATGTTATGAGGTTTCACCCTGGATCATTGCAGAGGTGTGCTAAATTGAGATCTAAAGAGGCTGTGAATTTGGTTAGGAGTTATAGTTCTGCTCTTTTTAACAGTGAAGGGTTTGATTCAGTTGACAGTGATGATGTTATTTTGACTTCATTTTCTAGTCTTAAGAGACTAGTCTTGGAAGCTGTTGCTTTTGGATCTTTTCTGTGGGAAACAGAAGATTACATTGACAATGTTTATAAGCTTAAGGATCATTAAGGTAGTTTAAAGACCTAGGATAAGTTGCAATCTTTGTTGAGCTGATTCCTCTTGTATATATAGTGAGCTTTTGTTTTTAGCTTTCGAGTGTTAATTGGGTTATGTTCATTTTGTACAGTACACATTTACCTTATATAATTTATATAGTTTTAATGCTTATGCTTTCTTGTTTTTTTTTGTTTTTGTTTTTTGAAATAAGCTTTCTTTAAATTGATGGATATGTTACACATGACAAAGTTGTATATGCATTTATATGTTTTGAATATTTTCCAGCTTCTTTTATGATGGTTATGGTGTAATTATGGATAGAGTTGTCAAAATGGGTTCAGGATGATATGCCTATTTGATTGAGCAATCATATTTGAACAACTATTTGCTAACAAACAACCTTCTTTTTCTCTCTTTTCATTGGTCAAAAACAATGGAGAGAGAAAAAGGAAGAGAGAGAGTAAGAATATAATGTGAGTATGAGAGAGAAAGTTGTCTAAAAGTTGTCAAAAAGGTTGTACAAATATCATTTCTCATTTGATTGGCCCGTATTTTAGTATAAACTATGAAGTGAGTCATATAAAAGTAAGGAAAATTACTCTTTAAGCACGTTCAATTGCTCACAAGCCCCTCGAATTGTTTGAAATGCCTCTAGCGAAGTTACGTCACGTTCGCTTGGAATCGGGAGTTAGAACCCGATCCCATGATCGAAAATTAGGATGCAAAAGCAAAATGCGAAACATGATTTGTTTAAACAAACTCGACATACACACAATTCAACAAGAAGTATTTTCATTCCACGTCAATTAACTCGCTCATAATTCAACAACAATATATTATCATTCATAAGTCAACACCAACCATAACTTAAAATTCAATATTACGGAAATTGACAACACAATAAATAACACCGGATATCTACTAACACTTTGTGCACTCACGGTTTGAACGAACACGAGATATAACACTCCATTTTCGAGATATCATCCATGAAACACATGGATTTTACATCACTATCGTCTCCATGACCTTCTTTCACATCATCATCAACCTCGAAATGTAACCTCATTTAATGCCCAATCAAATATGCCTCTTTCGAGGAATCTTCATAGCAATAATACAAGCACAAAGCAACCGATATGATAACAATATCACACAAATACACGTCTTAAGATTCATACCACATTCCTTTGAGCGAGATGTTTCATGATAAATCAAGTTGCTCTAGAAACATTGTAATCTAAATTAAATTACGAGAAATTGTCTCGGTATCTACGTTCCAAAATAGTATAACTCATCTCAAAAGATGCTTGTATCTCGGTGAACTACAACCGTAAAGTATTGTCCATCGCCTCCAAACCTCTAGCCAAATCTTCCTTACTATCCGTCAAATATTTCTTCGACCTTCCATTGGCATATTCAACTTTGTTAGTGGTTGTGTTGCAAAGATGTAAGGTGCGGTCCGTCTATGCCCTCACAATTTTCCTTTCAACAAAC
The DNA here is from genome assembly GCF_051527215.1 of Medicago sativa. Taxonomy (NCBI): domain Eukaryota; kingdom Viridiplantae; phylum Streptophyta; class Magnoliopsida; order Fabales; family Fabaceae; genus Medicago; species Medicago sativa. The sequence continues at coordinate 8,445,362 of NC_140756.1, forward strand.
TTTGGAAACTTCCTACACGCCTCTCGAATTGCACTACGACTTCAACATATGATTCTTTCGAATGAATTTCAACCACATTTCATGACAATTGAAGAATTAATGCAACACAATTGAAGAAATAAAAAAAAAAACTAGGGTTGATTGGATCGGCAATTAGAACTTGATCCTATGATCGGTTCGTCACCTCATGTTCCAAAAAAAAAATCCACCAAAAACAACAATGTAAACACATTAAAAAAAGCAGTATCAATTTCTTGACGACAAATAAGTGTAAATTGGCAATCCTTCTTTAGTAGTAATTTGAAACACACTTTTTGCAAAATAAATAAATAATAATAATTGATCTTTTGGAGGAATGAATGGAATAGATAAGTAGGGTGTGATAAAGAAATGTAGTATAAATGAGTTGTGTTAGATATATGCTAAAAACCTATTAATTCGTGAGTCTCGATTATGAGTGAACGGGTCCTAACTCATGATCTCATGCAAATGAGAAATATGATATGATGGGGGTATTTTTGGCAATTCAAATAATTATATATTTTGGCCAAGTCTAGTTAGCCTTGATTAAAACTTGAATCAGATTGAGGCGACACATTGGTAGTGTAACATCTAGGAAGATGTTTGATACTAGAGTTGAAGATAAATTTGATAAGATATGAACTTTGATAAAGTAATTAATATTTGAGTTGTGTTATTTGAACAACCATTTGATTGACAACTTTTGAGACAACTATAATTTTACAAGTATGAGAGAGAAAGTTGTAACAAAAGTTGTCAAAAAGTGGTTGTAGAAATATCATTTTTCTTATGGTGTTTTTGGTTTGGAAGAGAAGTTGTAAAAAGAGAAATATGTAAGAGAGAATATGGGAAGAGAGAAAAATGTGAATAATATAGTAGAATTGATGTATTTTTTTTTTTGACGTTAAAGACAATTTCATTAATGAAAGTACGGCAATAAATCAAATGCCAAGACCGCGAAATACAAGGCGGAGTTTCTTCGATCCATATGCAATCTAAATTCTTAAGAGCATATTTAGCTAAATAATGAGCGGCTTGGTTGGCTTCACGCCTAACATGCAAAAAAATTAAACTACGAAAACTACCCTTAAAACTAAAACAATCTTGAATAATAGAGCCGACATAGTTGGGAGATTGTTGGTGAGCATTCAACGCTAAAACCACGTTAGAAGCATCGCATTCTCGCAATAAGATTCATAAGACCTATGTCTTTTGCAAATTCCAAACCCTTCCGCATAGCTAAAGCTTCGCAACCTCCGAATCCGGTAATGGAAAGACTTGACAGGAACTAGCGCCAACGACCACACCTTCATTATCTCTCACCATAACACCAATACCCCACTTATCACCCTCTATCGGACTCTTTGCATCGACATTAAGCTTATAGAAACCACTAAAAGGAGATGTCCAATGAACATCGGATATTGGCAAAATTGGACCTCCACTTAATGTCTCCACTAACACCATACCGGCATTATAGATTTGATGTATTGTTTGGTATAAGAGACAGGATGAAAGAGATAGAGAAAAAAAATGTGTTAATTATTTTTAAAAGTACTTAAATACCCCCGATTCGAAAAAAAATTGTCATATCCAATTTAATTTTTTATGTGAGTTAATTTTATTAATTTATTGAATTGCAATTTTGTTTTCAATTATTTATATTACTTTAAATAATTATTAATCCAAAATTATTTAATATTATCATCTTAATCGTGATTTGATTTAAATTTAGATGTTCATATTCAAATATAAAAAAACTAATTAACATGCTCACACAATGACCACCACTTCAATACTCGGTCCAATATATCCTTTTCTCTATTTCGTTCACTTCCCCACCTTCATTCCATATACCTAGTTAAAAAAATCCACCTTATGTCATTTTTTGACTGTAGATCCTTGTTTTTTTCTTGTAATGAAATGCTATGAGGGTCGTTTTCATTATAAATTTTTGTTGAACTACAAAGACCCGCGATTTTTAAAGTGTCATGGTTGTTTTCTCTATTGAGACCGACCCTTCAAGACACCAGAATTGCTTGAGATGAGAAACTTGGGGTGAAGGACATGGTGAAAATAACATGGTAAAATTGTTTCTCTTGCCTCTTTTTTCGCAAACCGGCGAAGAAGAAAAAAGGTGGTGGGGTTCATGCTCTTTTGTTCTCTCGCCCCTATTTCTCTTTTGCTAAAAACAAGAGAAATACCCAACTTCTATCATAATTCTCTCTATCATATTTTTCTCTTAGCTATTTCTCGCCTACCAAACACGGTGTTAATACTTACAAGTCTATGATACACTAAATATTTAAATGTAATCAGAGATGACACAACATAAACAATTCCTAATATATGATCCCGATTGTGATCCGGTAACCAAAAACTACGCATTGAACTGTTGACGAGTAGTTCGGACATACTTTTCAACTTTCCAATGTTAAATTAAACCTAAAAACATCACCCAAACATAGTGAGCACAAAACTCGGTAACATAGAATATAAAAAGTACTTTGATGATTCCGGCCATATGTCCGGTGTACTAGGCATGGAGAAAATCCTCTCATCAATATTACTAAATAATAAACTCTTATATCTATTGATCATATCACTAAATAGACAATGATTGATATACATATGTGTCCATATTCATAAATTAATTGTAATTTTTAATCACTTTAGTCGGACATTTATGATTCGCCTTTCAACCGAATTTCCATTGTTGCTTACGTTTGCCTTGTAATGTCACCTTTAACTAAACACTTAGGATTTGTCTTTCAACTGCATTTCCATTATTTCTCAGGTTTTCCCTGCAATATCATCTACAACTAAACACATGATATTTGTCTTTCAATTGAATTTCCGGTGTTTCTCGTGTTTTCCCCGTAGTGTTATATTTAACATAATCTAGTGTAATCTCGCCGACCGGTTAGCTTAATCAACTATTGGTATATATATATATATATATATATATATATATATATATATATATATATATATATATATATCACAGTTATTATTATTAATTTTTAACTAATAAGTAAGTTTACATGCATAAGATTACCTTGTTTCTTTTTATTTGTAAATATCTTTGAACGTGAGTGTATTACTTATATGCATCTGCTAGTGAAATGTTGACATAAAGGCGCAAACAAACATTCATGTAGTTATGTTAAACCAAAAGTAAACACTATTAATCAATCATACATTCACTAAACTAATTTAGAATTTTCCAACCCAATCAGTTTCACTTCAAACGGATTCATACAACTCAAATTTTGATTTTCAAAAGTCAACAACATTATTTTAAAGTTTTGTGATAGGGTATACGGGTTCACGAGTTACCGAGACACTTTGGTACATGCTAAAATTATAAAATTTGATATGAAAAAACTACTAGATGTCTTATTTCAAACGCAATTGGTCCCATTCAAAAAGAGTTTTATAGATTAAGACATGCTCATTCTAAGCCGACTAGCCTCAAAGAAATTTTATAGCTCAACGACCTACTTCATAATACTATGAAAGATTGTACAAATAATATGAAATTATAAAGCTTAATGTAACAAATTTCAATTATTAAGCTTTCAAACACAATTGATTTCATTCGAAATGACTTTCTAACGCAAGTAATATGTATTTGAGTACGGTTATGTGATAATCTTCTTGAACGTAAAATTACAACTTTTTTCTTCTATCATGCACATATCTTTATTCAAATTTCATAACCGTATCAACATATACTCAAACATTAACACTCTAAATGTATGAATTCATTGATCATGTTTCATTGCGATTTAGGGTAACTACCTTATTTTACCATAACTTCTCTTTTCCAAATTTTCTTAAGGTTTAAAATGTTCAAAGTAAATACATCAAACACATGGCGCATTCCAATTCCACGTAATAGAAATAGACACAAATCATATGAGATAAAATTGTTGTTTTCTTGGAGGAGGAAGTCGTCGGTGGTGGTGGCGGCGGCGGTGATTATGCGGCAGAGACGTTGGCGGCGGGACCATTGTTGGCGGCGACGACAACATTGTCGGGGGTAGCGAGAATTTTTGGAAAAAGCCTTTTAGATTGAATCAAGTTGAAGGAGAATATCATTGTATCTAAAGGTAATGACTAGGATAATTGGGATTAACCAGGTTAACCCAAAGAACTAGGGCCAAAACAGGGTTCAAAATCTTGATGATGAATCCCGAAATGAAACCGTTAAGTACCATGGTTATAATCATTTGAACAACACGCTTGTTAGTTGACATGTCCAGAGTGGCAAACAGAGTGAAAAAGAGGAAACTGACATGAATAATTGCAACAACAGTTATGAGAGTGTGCTTAATGCCTTTGTGGTCTTTGAGGTATCCCAAAACATCTTTTATAAGTTAATAATTGATATTTATAAGTAAAATGAAAGTAGGATAGTTCAACCGAATCTCGGCTTATTTTACTAAAAAAAAAACGAATCTCGGCTTGGTGTTTCTTTCGATTTAAGGAATATTGAACATCTATCTCACTCGACTTGTCTTCAACCTCAATGCTTTAACGGAGTTGAAACTTCATCGTGTATGTATTGGTGAGATTCTATCGGCTGCCTCTTTGCCTTCGCCCAAAATGTTTTCTATGGTTCGAGTCCGATTTGACACCAAATCGGTTTTCCATTCACTTCTATCTGCTACGCCGAGGATTACGGAGGAGTTGCGAATTTCGTCTTCTAGTATTTCATCTTTGACCTGCAACCACGAACATGAGCCTTTTCCTTGTCTTCACAAAGCCGTTTTAGACACGCTACCTTGGAAGATACTAATCATATTCATTACTATTTCACCTGTCTTGACAACCCTTGAATTTACTCTCGTTGATTCTAGGCGAAGAGTGAAATGAGAGGAAAATTTGGACAATCATGGATCAATCCAACAATTGTTCCACAATGCTTATCAAATCAACTCAAAATCTGTTGTTCTCATAGGTACGAAGCACGGCGTGTCGGGATCACTTTATGAAATACATCATGGTCAATTCCAACATCTTGGAGACCATTGCAATCAAATGTTTCTCTTTCACAAATACAATTGTCAAGTACTTATGGCTAAAAAAACTAACATCATGTAAAAGGCATGCATCAACCTCGCTTCTCTTTGAGTGATACGGTTTGTAGCCGGTTTTATGTTGGGTGATTACCGATTAAGCATATTTGGTTTGGTTTGTAGCAGATGCTATGGTAAACGTATTCTAAAACTTTGGTGTCGAGTTTAAGTAGATAAGTGCACATGTTAATTCTGTCATGTTTGATTTAAACTCGGTTTAATGCTTTGATTTGTAAAAAAATAGATACGTTATAAGTTTGTAGTCTCTTCTCTTCATTAGTTTATAAGTTTGAAAGGAAAACATTTTTCAAAAAAGAACAATATTTACATATAATACAATAGTTTTGACCATATTATGTGTTCTTGTTTCTTGGTTATTTTTAAAAAACAATGAATAATCATAGTTTTAAATGCAATTAACCAATATTTACATATAATACAATAGTTTTGACCATATTATGTGTTCTTGTTTCTTGGTTATTTTTTAAAAAACAATGGTTAATAATAGTTTTGAATGCAATTAACCAATATTTACATATAATACAATAGTTTTGACAATATTATGTGTTCTTGTTTATTTTTAAAAAACAAGTAATCATAGTTTTCAATGCAACTAACCAATATTTACATATAATACAATAGTTTTGAACATATTATGTGTTCTTATTGCTTGTTTATTTTTACAGAAATAATGGGTCATCTTATTACACCTCATCTTATTTTGACCAACAAAATTTGACAATAACTTGAATGGTTAATATATTTAAAATATTTGCTTAAATATGTTTAGAAGATGATTAATAAACATTATAAGGTTTGACGACATATTAACCATTCGTATAATTGTGGAAACAATTTTATTGAATGTTTATTATCACAATTTTAGGTGAATATTTAAAAATGCATATTAAAGTTAATAAATATGAATATTTGAAAACCCGAAAGTCATATATATTTGAAATTGATTTCGAGGCTTATAATGTATATCACCTTATTTTGACATTATTGTTGTTATGTTCATCTTCTATAGTGTCTTTATCAATTTCTCTCCATTCTTCATCAATGGAAGAACAACGATTTTGAATGATTCCAACATCAACAACATCGCCGAAGATGAATACGTGTTTTGGTGGAGTCATCGGATCGATAGAGATCTTTGGTACCGAAATCATATTCCAAAAAGCTTGATCGCATGGTCTTTTATTTCCAACATTTTTTTTCTATTTGACATTGTGTAAATTTGAGTAAATCTAGACATATAAAAATTATTAAACAATGTCGATGGAAAATTGTTTAAATATTTTTTTAAAAGATTTTAGATTTAAAAATAGTTTTTTAAAATGAGATATCATCGGTATTTATAATTTATATTTATGCTTAGAATATTGTTATGATTTGTTCTTATTTAAACATACGGTTTGTAAATATATTATGTATTGTTCATATCCAACAAACATAATTAATAGTTTTGTGTGATGCAACAACATTACCATCAGTTATATACTCGACATATATCTCAACCGGAGCATTGTGTTCAACATCATACTTAAAAATGATGCTAGCATCTTCACCATCATTAATCTTGATCAACCCAACATCTAATGAAATCGTGGTAGCCTTCCATTATATTCCTTCAATCTCAAGAAAGGACCACCTATCATCATCTAGACCCTCTTTCACGTGAGTAACACCACACACACACTCATTCCATTTTCACTTACAAAAAAGCCCTCTATGAAAAATACAAATTCGTAAAAGTCATACCTTCCAAAAACAAGTGTAAAATGGTAAGTTTACACACATAATTTGATTTTAGGGCAAAAATGAAAACACAATTGCAGGCATCTTTTGTTTCCCAAAAATAAGACATAAAGCTATGTATCCCAACATTCTGCTATACCCGAGCATGTATTCAATACAACAAGAAAACACAAAAAAAAAAATCATTTCCCCACAAATATACATATACAAATCAAAAACCGCAACCAACTTCAAAAACAAATGACAAAAATCAACCTAATAGTTTATTAAGACAACAATAAACAACACTAATCAAACCATCAACATAGATATAACCAAATAAACATTAAACAATATAATCCTTAAAAGTGAACTTACCAAGACCACACCACGGTGAACATGAAAACCAAACACGAAAATCACCCAATAGAAGTCGAAATCGAACTTAAACGTAAGGAAATTAAACAACAACGCAGATTCCACAACCTCTCTTCTTAGCCCCACAAACTCTCTTTTTCGATGGACTTAGAGAAAGTTCGGTTATTGTGGTTTCTATTTTTTTGTTTCTTATTTATATGGTCCCTTCATTTCCTTTTTTCTTATTATAATTATAATTATTTATTTTGTTGTTAATCAATCAGTTAACTACAATTTAACACTAACCATTTATTAATTTATTAATTCACATTCATTTAATGTGCCGGGCCCACTAAAGCCACATATACATTCATGTGTCTCTGATTTTTTTGCTACTTCAAAAAATAATTGGGACCCACTAGATGTCACATCATCACCCCCATTAAGAAATTAACATCAGAGGCTATTATTAGTAACGAAGATAAAATGTGAGAATTTTAAAAACATTTAGAGACTATTTATCAACGACGCACAAAATGTAGAGATTAAAAACATATTTAACCATTTTCTTTATATATAGCGCATATATCTCTATGTTTTTTTTTTCATAAATTCTTAACAAAAACAAGAAAATTATGTATAGAAGAAAGTTATTTAACCCTTACTAAAAATTTAAACACACTAAAAACTACATAAAGATGTAATTGGGAGGAAAAATCTCACCAAAGTTAGTCTACCAGATTTTTTTAGTTGAGAAAGCTCATCAACATAATTGATATTTCAAGTCAATAATTTTTTTAACTAAATTTCACATCATTAACATAGTTATTACCACCACTAATAATAATAATAATAATAATAATAATAATAATAATAATAATAATATTTATACTGTATATAAAGAAAATAGTCTTTTTTGACTCTTTTAAACGGTCTTTTACTTCTCCCACGATTATCATCAACTTTCGATACAAATAACACACATAACCAATTGGAAAAGAGTATATTCAAATATTAAAGCAAATTATAACAAATTGTTATGTCCGATTTTTTCCTTATCATATAAAAAAGATAATGGATGAGAGTGAATTCAAACGTTAAAAAGTGTAACAAACACTATTTATTTTTTGGTTACCACACAAAATATATCATGTAACAAACACAATATGAGCATATGTCCAATTTTCTTCTTTTATCACTTAAAAAATGTATAACAAACTATATCAAATATATGTCACTATAAATATAATCAATAAGAAAATGAAAATTATCAACGATACGAGTGGGATGAAATATTTTTAAAAGAGTATTTAAAGAGTAAAATAGTGACTCTTATCATATGTGAGTTCTCTTAACATATATGAGATACAATATTTATTATTGGATCATTGATTATGAAATCGATCGCCAAAACAAATTTTTGTTTATTGTTTCACTTACTCATGTATTCTCGATCAATGTAATCATAAAATCTCAAAAAACAAAGAATTATTTTATTTTAGAATTATTATGAAATCATTAATATTTAGTTTATTTCACACAAAAAATAAAATATATAAAATCTTTGGTCCATACTCTTTGAGTCATTGAAATTTGTCCATTTTTTCAAATGTTTAATGATGTCAATTTCATGTATTGATAAAAAAATATCACATTTTTCCACCAAATTATTTGACTTTTGCCTAAAAATATCACATTCATGTATTGATAAAAAAATTAAAATTCATACTTTCTTCTGTTAAAAAAATTAATGGTAAAAAATAAAAAAAACTCATAGGATTTAATTTTTTAACCGAAGAATGTGTGAATTTTAATGGTGTTACGAAACATAGACCCTACATATGACCTATGTAATGCGACACAATTATTATGTTTTGGATTGTTTATGAATATGTTGGACGTGAAAATACTATCAAGAAACAACACGGGAAAATGTAGTTTTTAAAGATATTATTTTATTGCAATCATAAGATTTTTCCTTTATACATATATGTTATCATTTTACTAATTGTTATTAGAATACAATAAATGATCGTTATTTTAATTTTTATTTTATATACGGACAAACAAAAATACGTCGAGTTGATAAATAATTTCATTATATGCTTTGACAATAATTTATAGATAAATCGATGTACGAATAATTTCCATAAATATTTAAACATTTATAAATTGTAATCAAAATTATACAAACAAATAATATAAAATACACACACGTTAGCGTAGTAAAAAAAACGGACGAGATGACCACGATAGTGCCCGTATTTTCTCTAGTATTAATAAGAAGAGGAATTATAATATTATCATAAGACTAAATAAACAATGTTTGGACGCACACATATGGGTATAATGGTTCGGTTTGGATCAGTTTTTGGTAAAAAAAAAGTCCAAACCAATGAAATCTTCATCTGTTCGGTTTGGTTTTTATTGTTTTTCAAAAAAAAAACCAAACCAAACTAGTTGGTTTGGATCGGTTCGGCGATCCGTTTGTTTGAAAATACAATTAAAAAAATCTATATTTTCGTAAATTTGTATTTCATGCATACAAAATACTAAAATATTTCTTGAAATTTTGTTTTGATTATTCTCATTTTTTTAAACTACTTTGTATAACTAACATGAAAAAACTAACAAGAGACGAACGATCTCGTGGCGGTGAGGAATGATGGGTTAAGTGTGATTGACGGCTAGTGTTCTTTTTTAGTAGAAATGAAATAGAGTGTGAGTGATGAGATGAGATAATGATGAGAGAAAATGAATGAATTAATGAGTATTTTATGTTGAACTTCAATTTCTAAATCATAAATGTGTGTGAGGAGAGATAATATTAATAAAATGAGGAGTAAGTTAGCATCACTTTAGTTCACCGGTTCTTTAAATCTCAAAATTAAAAATTAAAAACCGAACCAAACTAGATTGATTTAAGTTGATTCGGCTTTGAATTCAACCAAACAAAGTCGAATACTTTTACGATATGGTTCGGTTTCATTGGTTTTGTCTAATCCATTAACACCCTTACACACGGACACACACATTATTTTTTTAATAATAAAAATAAAATTGATAAAAAAATAATTGAATACTTTGAGATAATATTTTTATGTATGCATGCTCAAATATTATTTATTTTTTTTGAAAAAAATATTTTATTTATTTGGTTTTGTGACTATAGCTGTTATAAAGTTTTTTTTTTTTTGAAATAATAGCTGTTATAAAGATAAAAACATATTTAATGGAATAATATATTATTATTTATTTCATTGGTTTCTTCTCCTTCTTTTATTCTATTGATTTCGCTCCCTCTCTCTCTCTTACGCATTCTTCACATATCCGAATTTTCTCTCTCTTCGCTTCTCTGAAAATCAATTTTCATCGTTTCTTCTCCGCGAATCTTCATTCGCATTGCTGATCCGTGTTCTTGATTCTGCTCTGATTCCATCCAAATTTCCTACACGGTGAGGTTCTTTTTTCATCTTTTCTTTCAATTTTCTCTGTGAATTCGGTTTCGTGAATTTCCAATGCAGCTTGAATTATGCTTTGTTTTTTGTTACTATGATCGATTTGTGTTGTGAGAGAATGGAGAACGCAAAATTGAAGATGAATTTTCATTACTGGTTTAAGTTGGAGCAATAGTTTCAGCTTCTTGAGATTTTTGAATAAAAAGTGATTATTTCTCATAATTGAAGCTAATATAAACGAATTAAGTCTATAATTTATTTTTATTCTTTCAATTTCTATGTTCTCTAAATTGATTCTTGGATCTGATTAACTTATTAAATTTGGTACCTATGAACTTGATAAGACACTGACACGCAAAAATTTGAAAAAGTAAATTAATTGAATATAATCACATGTGTGCTGTTGTCCGACACCGGACTCGCCTTTCATCAGAAGTGTCCGTGCTATATAGTTTGACACTTCACATCCTGTCAATAGAATTTGATTTTCATAGGCAGGTTTGAATAGAGGAATCTAAGTTGAATTCATGGTTGAGTCAATTGTGCTGCACGAATATTTTTTATGCAACAACATGCCGTTATATGATAATGTTGTTAGGATCAGAGTCTTGTTGGAAAGGTTGGTTTTTGATCGGTGTTGTACTTGTATTTGATTCTCGAGTAGATTGGATGAGCAAACGTCATAAGGCATCTGGGTCTGTCAGTAGCAACGTCGTCAATCACGGATTGTTAAAATTCTGCTACACAACAGTGTTATAGCGCCAATACAGCAAGTTGGAACTATTTGACAACATTTTGTAGTAAATAGCTTATCACATAACAATAGCGGTTTCTCCAAATTGCTCTATGCTATAGCGGTATAGCAATGCTATATCTGCTATTTAACTACACTATTAGCAGTGAATTGAAAGGAAAACCTTAAGATTGGCTGAATGTGAAGTGATTTTTCATTGTTTAGTTTGCACAAGGAATATCGCACTTTCCAAGTGCACTTATTTAACTACACTATAGCTGCCAGTTAACTACACTATATTACTGTATTCTCCGAATATCACACTTTCAAAGTGCACTTGTTGTTTGCTTGATGTTTAAGTTGGTGATTAACTTTTAAAGGAACTAACATTTATATCTTCTACTGCAGCTTATCATCTGTTTTCCATTATACTGACTCAATTTGAAGTTAATGTAATGAAAATGGATCAACATTGTAATATGCAAACGACACCACCTAGTCAACATAGGTTTTGAAGGTTGCAACAGGTTGACATACTGCTTGCTGTTTGTGGTTTGTGGTTTGTTTCTACAATGAAAATTGGACTGTTGATGATATTAAATGCTTCATGCTACATATCAAATTTAAATCATATTTACAAACAAAGTGCTAGCACAGTGTTGACAGTTAGACGTCCCTTCATGGAATCTGTTCCAGTCTCGTTGAAGTGTTATTGGCTATAGTGTTATAAGTAAATAAAAATGGAAAGGTTGGTTTCTTCTCGTCTATTGAATTGTGTACAATTGTTGAGTTCCCAATATTGTCACCAGATTAACTTACTTTTTGTTTGACTTTCTCTTCAGGTATGAAATTTTGAAAGAGCTCGGAGATGGTTCTTGCGGCCATGTATATAAAGCCCGTGATATGAGAACTTTTGAGATTGTAAGCAACTTTAGCTAACTAAAAGAAAATTTTTCAACTTCAGCATATTCACGTATTTTGTTATTCTGGCAATCTAGTATAAATTATCCTTCATTATGTCAATAACTGGTTTTTAGAACGTTCCTTTCTTTATGTCTGTATCATCAAACCTTGTATTTCTATTTTCATCTTTCTCTAACAAAATTTTTCTTTAACAAAAATTTGGAACCATAGTTTTCATATTTTGGAATTTGACACAAGGAAATATGAAGTGTATATGGTTGGAAGTTTGGCTTTCCTAATTGAATAGCTTCTAACCATCTTTTTGGATGCATCAAGGAGTTTTGGTGGATTTCACTTTAGAATTTTTTGATTTACAATGTAATCTTTCCTATATGTGCATTGTCACACCTTGTAAGAGGTTCAACTGCAAAGTAAAGGCATGAAACCTAATACAAGCAGCAAATGCTTGTTCAAGAATGATATGCGTATTTGATTATTCAACATGTTTATTGTAATTGAATTTGGATTGTGTCTGTTGAACGATTGAGTTTACTGATGGAAGGGAGCCTCAGATTGGAGTGTCTATTGCAAGTTCCTCTCCTGTCGGAACATAGGACCATCGTTAAAACTCACGAGAGACTCCTTGTGTTCTGCATGACAACACTATGTAATTGTATGTTATATGTTTCAAGTGATGTGTCAAAGTGTATTCTGTGGGGGAATGCAATAATGATAAGGATGTTATACATTCATACATGCATTTTGTATTGAAGTTCAAAATGGATCTCTTGTTTTTCTAAAAATTATAGATGCATGTTTTACTGTCTTTGTCTCCCCCTCATGAGGTGGTGCTAACTCCAAAAAGTTGCACCTTTTGATGTTACATTTTGGGATATCTTTTTCATGTTATGCTCTTATCCTCATTTTATCTATCAGGTTGCTGTCAAAAGGTTGAAAAGAAAGTTTTGCTTTTGGGAAGAATACACAAATTTAAGAGAAATAAAGGTATGCACTATAGTAGTTTATTTGTACTCATGGCGATTTTCACACATTCTTGGATCTTCAACAATGATCTTAGACTTTATTTGTTTTGAGAGCATTTTTGTTTCCAATTTCACTTTTATAGATTGTTATAGGAAACATTGAAAGCAATGGAAAACTTTTATTTGAACTAATTTGACAGACTCTTATTTAAATGTTGATTTGCCTCCACTGATGTGCATTGCGTTTCTTCTGCAGGCCCTCCGTAAAATGAATCACCCAAATATTATAAAGTTGAGAGAGGTTGTTAGAGAAAATAATGAGCTGTTTTTCATTTTTGAATACATGGTAAACAAATCCTTATTGTACAACGTTTATTTATTTCTTTATTCATTTATTTATTTAAGTATCATCTTGGCATGTGGAGTAATTTTTAGATATCTTATTTTTTTAATAGATATTTTTACATGTCTTCTAGCACAACATATAATGATCAAAATGAAGAGTGATATATAAGCTATTTAATCTTGTACTTGTTTGAGGAAAAAATTGCTCAGAGAGGAGGAAGAGGAGGAATAGTAACTAGGAGGAAATGATATTGTCCAAGAATTCTAGACAACATAAAATGTTTGAGAAACTACCTAAACGACATACTTATTTCATGGTGTGCTTCCATTGACATAAACTACTTTAATAACCTAGAAGAACAGCGCCTGGGCAATATCCTTAAATCTTAATTTTGTGGAAAATGCAGTATTGTTACACAGTTGTCTTCTCTCTGCTGCTTGTATGTTCACTGGAAATATTATTAACTCCATAATTTGTTCCCAAGCTTTAGGTTGGATAGAGGGCTGTATTGACTGTTGCTTTTTCAGCAATTGCTTAACACTGCATTTCGTCTTTCAGGATTGCAATCTTTATCAATTAATAAAAGAGAGAGAAAAACCCTTTTCAGAGGAAGAGATACGATGCTTTATGAAGCAAATGCTCCAAGGACTTAGTCACATGCACAAAAAAGGATTTTTTCACCGGGATTTAAAACCTGGTAAGGCATATAACTCCATTTATCAAATTTTTAAAGGTACATTGTGTTTATGTTTCCAGTTCAATCTGTCAAAAGAGTCAAAGGGATCATGATCTGATAGGAAAGTTTTCCTCTATACAGAAAATTTGCTGGTGACAAATGATGTTCTTAAAATTGCTGATTTTGGTTTGGCTAGAGAAGTATCATCAATGCCTCCATATACTCAATATGTTTCCACACGATGGTGAGTTATGTTCTCTCTCGTCATCTTTATTAGTCTCTCTTTTCACATGTCTCGAGGGACAACTTGGATGTATGTTATTTTAAGAGATTTCATCATCACATTATCAACTATATTTTGTTTTTGGGAATTCAGGTACCGAGCACCTGAAGTTTTGTTGCAGTCCCCATGCTATACTCCTGCTGTTGGTAGGCATTAGAGTTTTTTTTTTTTTTACATTATTATACTTATCTATTTAGTTAATCCTATATCTCCAACCTTATGGAGTGATGTTAAAGATGATTTATTTGTAGATAGATCACCTTCTCGTTCCCTTTTACAACTTAACTTTTTAGTCAATGTCAACTGTGAGTCTGTGACACATATTCAACTAAGGCAGTCAGACTGCTGTTGATTATATTACTGGGCCATTTACCAAAGGCTCACAGGCAACTTGTGCCACTTAATCTAACTTAATATATGATCCAGTGGAACCATCACATTTGCCTTTAATTTACAATTTTTTTACACTTCCTATGTTGTCGAACTTGTTTGCCATTTATGCTGCCACTGAGATGACATTGCTCTTGTTTTTCTTCTTGTGGTGGTAAATAACACAAACAAGTTCTTTTGCAGACATGTGGGCTATTGGTGCTATATTAGCCGAGCTTTTTACATTGACCCCCATATTTCCTGGTGAAAGGTATCTCAATAGTCCCATGTTTTCTCTTTGATTGTGTGATGCAGTGATGATGACAAGACAGACTCATTTATGTTATCTACTTGTTGTTTTCTGTGCTTTTACATACTTAATAAACTTCATCAACATATTAGTCTCAAAAATTTCCCTTTTGCGTTTACATGTTTACTTCATATATCTGATACCTTCCTCCACCGTAAATGTAGTTGATATTTACATTTAGTAGCTAAACTGAAAGCTTCTTTTCTTTAAAATAAACAACTAATTTTTTTGAGGCATATCTTGTATATTCCTAAAATGAACTATTGGGCTTTCTATCACCATCTTATAAAATTACTTTTGTCCATTGACAGTGAAATAGATCAAATGTACAAAATTTACTGCATTCTTGGTATGCCAGATTCAACTTGTTTCACCATAGGTGCAAACAACTCTAGGCTATTGGACTTTGTTGGCCATGAAGTGGTAAGTGTTCGTATGTGTTCATATAACTGTAGTGCGGTAAAGTAATATTGTTTTATCATCTTTTCATTTTTTTAATGTATCCTATATTTTATTTGTTGTGCAGGTTCCGCCTGTGAAGCTTTCTGATATCATTCCAAATGCTAGCATGGAAGCTATAGATTTGATCACAGTATGTTTTGGTCAATACTCTAGCATTTGTCTGTCTTCATACCAGTAGCACAGATTTACTGTTTTAATGTCAGATCGTGCTATCTTTTAGTATCTACTCCATTGTAATTTATGCAGCAATTATTATCATGGGACCCATCAAGAAGGCCAGATGCGGATCAGTCACTGCAACATCCTTTTTTCCATGTAACATTTTCTTTGAAGCCTGTTCTATTTTACTTAAGGTCTCCAATTTTCTAACATATACTGAACAGGTGAATACAAGGGTTCCTCGTTCACTCAGTGATCCACTTGAGCTGAAGCTGAGTAACAAAAGTAAGGAATTTTCCATTTCCATTCTGTTTCATATACTTCTTTTGAGCTTTCAGTTTGTTAGATAGCTACTGTGTTTAATGAAGAATTGCACTATGATAAGTTTTTTTTACTAGTATTTATTGCTTTCTTTCTGCATTGCTCTCAGGGGTAAAGCCAAATCTTGAGCTGAAGCTGCATGATTTTGGCCCTGATCCCGATGATTGTTTTCTTGGCTTGACATTGGCTGTAAAGCCCAGTGTTTCTAACTTGGGTATAGTATCTTAACTATTTATTCAACTATAGAAAGTGTAATTAATATCTGTTGACCCAAGTGATCGCTCTCTTGCCTTTTTTGTAAACGTCAAATGCTCACACTATTTATTCAACTATAGAAAGTGTAATTAATATCTGTTGACCCAAGTGATCGCTCTCTTGCCTTTTTTGTAAACGTCAAATGCTCACAGATTGAAAACAAAAGTTCTATCTACACTAGAAGTTGGCTAACTTTATTAATTTAATTTTGACTTCTCAATTTTTATATTCCATAAATAAATAATCTTCACGTCCAACCATCCATGGCACCCCTCTCTTTTTATGATATACTTTGCCGTCTTTCTCCTTCAGAATGATGTTGAAAACAGAACTTGCTAGCCTAATGGTCTCATTTCCTTTCTTTGAAACATACAATGGTATATTATAAAAAGAAAAAAATAGGGTCATCTTTTTCTTAAAAGGTTGATCGAATTAGCAAGATCTAATGAATAAATAGAGGTATTTGGGTTGTATTTTCCCCATATTTCAAGGTAGATGTGAATTTTTTATATTCTTGTGAGAGAAAATGTCCTATTCCCTCCGTCCCAAATTATATGACGTTTTGGGCATTTCACACGTATTAAGAAATGTAATTTATTTTGTATGGGAAAGAGATAGAGTTGTTTTACAAAATTGTCCTTTATAAATGGTATGAGAGAAATAAATTAAAGAATTGAAAGAAGAGAGAGTAATAAATAGTTAAGGGTATAATAGAAAAAGTAACATTAATGATTAATTGGTATTGTAAAACGACTTACAATTTGGGACGATTTTTCCCCCAAAGCGACTTATGATTTGGGACAGAGGGAGTAACTACTACTGGATACCCTGCCACTGACCTGTATTTGTTGTCAGTTACAATTTGCTGATAATGATTTGCAGTTTGTTATGTTGGATATGTGTTCTATTTTCTGAAAGATGTCCACAATTTGGAATATCTAACCTTTTTCTAATATTGAATTTTCTTCTCTTGGAACATTTTCTAACCCCGGCTTTCGTTACAACACAAATTTTCTCCTTCAGTTCTTTCAACAGTAGACATTCCTGACCATTTGATTATTGTCATTTCCTGCAGATGTGGTTCAAAATGCACGGCGGGGTATGGGAGAGGTTGGTGTACTGTGTTGTAAATCCAGCAGCATACTATGTTCCGTTTTTTTGTTTTGTATTCCTACAATGATATCTGTTCAAATCTGGTTTGACTTGATGCACTATGAAAATGCAGAATATGCTATTTTGCTCGGATTTTAATGACCATTCAGACCAATCAGGTGATTCTTAGTTTCTTACCTTCTATTTGCATTATAATCTTTCATAATCAAGTTACCTATATTTGTAGAGAAGAGATAGTTTTTAATTTTGAAAAGATTGATCAATCTTGATTTATGTTTCTGGACATCTTCATTCTTTTTTCTAATAAATGAACTATATTACTTAAATGGTTAGATTTTGCAATAGGCAACAATATTTGATATGGATATGAATTGCTTAGATTCTCTTAAAGGCTAAAGTTGCTCTTACTAAGCAACAGTAATAGCTACTTGAAATAATTTTTTTTTGTTGGTAAGCGACTGGCTTGCAATTGCCAATCGGTCATTTGTGTCAAGGGACAAAATGATAACATTGTGGAACTACTTGTGGATCCCAATTAATAGGCTCGCTTGTTATTTCTAGAATGAGACGTGACATTTTTACCTTTTCTCTTTTTTAAATTTGCCTGTTTACTTTCATTTTCATTTTACTATATACTAACCCGCTTCTTTTATCGTGTCTAGTTTTTTGGACATTATTATCTCCTGATCAAAATGGAGTTCACAGCTCAGCAGAGACTTCATTATCATTGTCATTCGGGTAAGTTCTTGCATATACTCTGCATTTTCTGGTGTTATTACAACTTCAGAGTTTATTTTTAATATTGCAATATTAGTGATATTTGAGGAATACATATTTCAATGAACCAAGACTATTTTTGATTGTTAAAATGATAAAAAATTAAGTAGAAATAGAACCAAGACTTTTAATGTCAAGAACTAATAGCTCCATTAAATGTTGAAATGGAATTGGAATTAGTACTGTAAGAGATCGAAATCAATATGAAGAACATGAAATGCACATTATGCAGATAAAAAGTTATAACAAGTGTTTTATTGATTCTTAGTGCTTGTGATAAACATCTTGGAAACCGGCATCAGAATGGGGTTCAGCCCCTAAAAAACACAGTTCAATTGTTGCGTTTTGAAATTAATGATGCCTTTTGTGTAAGGAATAATCTGTATACAAGTGGATCAGCCTAGACATGCATAAAAGAAAGTGCTGCAGTTTACATTGTATAAGATTAATTAGATATTATGTAATATGCATTGCGTTTATTTTACCAAACTGAGCCAACAATGCATGATTTGTCGTTTGCCTTCTTGACAGATCTGTTCAACACCAGCCAATTGGAGTTCCACAGACAGCAGGATTTACTTTTCAACCTTTGCAGCCTAACATCTTAACGACACCGTTTTTGACACTGTCTTCTCCGTACCAGCGCAGGCATTGCCTTTGAACGATTATTTGCACTTTGAACAATTCTGCGAGATCTTGAATCTTGATAATGCATCAAACAGTTTTTTTTTTTTTTTTGTACAGCTCTGTTTAGTATTAAAAATAGTTTCACATTATCGTAAATATATATGTAATTAGTGGACAATTTCTATAAAAATATTTGATCTCATTGGGGTTTGTAATTTTAACAATTACGTCTTTTTAGGGCGTCAAAATAATCAAACGTGAATGTAACCCTAAATGTAGGGGGTGCGTCTTTCCCATCCCTCGCTCCTGGAAATCCTGTTTGAAGGCGGGGCAGTTGCTCCCAAATATGCAAATATGCAAATATGCAAATGTTTGAAGGCGGGACAGCTCTGTTTTGTGATTTTTTCCGTAGTGTATATCAGAATTCATATTTGAAGGCGGGGCAGTTGCTCCTAAATATGCAAATATTTCCATGAATCACAGACGAATGCACTATTTAGTCAAACAATTTGATGAATATACTTTGAAGATGGTAACTGAAAACTTAACTGAGTGCAACTGTTTGCATCCTCTGTTCTGCTACTGCCTTGGTGTTTTTCCTCCCGGTCGACTGCTTAAATAGAAAGATTTGAGCATACACGTCAAAATGCATATTAATTGGTAATTTCAAAAATATATATTATTCAATTCAGTCTTTTGCTTTTTTCAAAATGTGCGTGTCCTCAACTCCATTTTAATAAGGCATGTAACCAAACAAGTATTTCTCAAATTCCAGAGCTTGGAAGGACACTGAGAAAGCAACCACTAAAGATGTCATATACTTTGCCATCTAAAGGTATCTCTGACACTTTTTAACGTCCGGATATCATCTTTTGGACCAATTTATTTAGTTTTGTCATAATTCATGCTTCTAAAGTGTGTTTGTAAGCTTCAAATGTAAGCATCCACTAAAAAATACATATTATTTGGGGTTTCCCTGATTTTAAAAGACGCGGACGGGTAATGAGGACAACAATACTCACTCTAAACTCATCCTATTCTTTCACAGCTTCTATGCCAAGGGCTTATTTATTATTAACAAAATAAAAGTTATTTAAGCATTACAACATTGTATTGTGTTATATGTAACATGGTCTTTTTAGAAACCAAATGTTACTCTTAAATCTTCCCAACCTATTGATATGTTATAGCTTTCGTTACACTGGCAAGTGATGTTCATTATTGATGTTTTTCCATCTTAATTGATACGCTATTTGCATGTGATATGCAACCATCGTCCTTCCCGGTTGGTTTTGTTTGAGTTAAGGGCTCATATGAGCTGGAATGTTCTTCTTTTCTTTTAGTGTACCATTACTTTTTTGAACCATTGACAATAGTGGGTGATTCACCCATCATACTAAATAGACAGACACT
Organism: Medicago sativa; assembly: GCF_051527215.1. Taxonomy (NCBI): domain Eukaryota; kingdom Viridiplantae; phylum Streptophyta; class Magnoliopsida; order Fabales; family Fabaceae; genus Medicago; species Medicago sativa. The sequence goes on from NC_140756.1 coordinate 8,465,752, forward strand.
CCTAGTGTGGAGTAAAATATTTAGGTGCCTATGGTAAATGGTGGTGATGAAATCACAATCATTACACTTTTTACAGGTTTCGTTTAATAAATCATAATGAAATAAATAAATTTTGTTGAAATGTAAATATTTATTAAAATTATTTGATTAGAGAGAATTGGTGTTCATTAAGTACCATCATAAAATGTGTGAGAAGATCCATCTAAACATCTAAAATGGATGCTTTGTCATATTATTTTATGCGTATGACTAAATGTTAGTGAATGAATCTTGTGATCATAGAAGATTTACTCCTATATTGGACTACAACGAGTGTGAGCTAAAAAATATCCATATTAAGTAGCTAATCACACCATCTATATAAATCACACAATCTATATATAACAAAGTTTCTTCTTCACCATCTTTATATTCTAAATGGAATATATGTTGTCAGAGAAAAAATCGATGAAAGAATACTCTTTCTCATAACGGAAGTAAGATTTAGGCAGATTTAAAACATTTACTATCTTTTTCCAAGGATTATTGTGACGGTAACACCATCACTTTTAAGAACTAAAATGAACATTTAATAAAAACAGCAATTCATGATCCAAACAACAATGTGGCCTGCCAGTTTCACTACACAATGCAAAATCACAAAGTAAATCATCTTGGGTAACTTTTTCTATATGTGACGATTGAAGAAATTGTCCCAAATGAAATGCCTTCAAATCCATCACAACTATCAAATGGCTTGCTGCCATAATCCTACATGTTAAATAAATGCAGAAGATCAAACATTGAGACACACGAAATAAATGATATTTTTACATAAACTTGACATCTTCTGCCACGTCCGTGTCGAGAACCATTGGCAATACATTGTCTAGAAATGAAAATGAAATAGAGAATCAGTTGATATAGAATATTCACATTAATGTCAAGTGAATCCAACTTTGTCATTTTACTGAACATATTCCCATAGAACTTTGCGTCCTTTTTATTGATCTCCTTCACCTTTTCCTTCAAAGTCTTGTACTCCAACTTCACATCCTTGGTTCAGAAATCACAATAAATTTTAGTTGAGAAGTGTAACATCTAACCTTGTTAACCAATGCTACATGAACAAGTTCATTTACTTCTTGACTCATCACAAATATCGTAGGTGATATATCCGAAACCGCTGAAGTTAGGATTAAGGAAGTAGACTATAATCTCGGAACCAAGCTCAACGCAGCATGTTACGATATTGCCAATACTGTCTTGTCCAGTAACCCGCTAGAACAATGAAGCTAGCGTCCTCACTGATGAATCCCGTGGAACCTAGTAATCTTGGTGGCTAAGTTTACTTGATTCTTGGGTAAGTTATCATGGTGGCTAAGTAAACTTTGTGACTAAGTAAGCTAGCTTGACTAACACATTTCCCAGGGGGATTGGATGCTCTCTAGTGGAGATCCCTCTAGTTTTCTGCAGTGCCCCACTATCCACCTTTAATTACACTCTCTCTCACTTTTTAATATTACAAACCCACCATCTCACCTATTTAATGGAGGGTCTGGATTACACCCGGGAGAAAAACCACCGGAGACAATCTCCTTGGGCTCCTTATCCTAAAGCGAAATTTTTAGCTCTTTTAAGCAAAGCTAAATTTTTTTCCAACCAATGGTTTGCTTTATTTGAATCTTTAAATAGAGCCATAAAAACCCTTTTGAGTTTAGAGTTGTAAAAATCACTTTTCCATTATCTGAATCTTCTTATTGTGCCAAACTACTTTCTAGATTAACAAAAACTACCTTGCTAAGCCAGGAAGATGGCAACTAAACATCAGTTTTATATATGTCAAGAAATTCTACAGTTTGACAATCAATAAAGATAACAGTTCGTTAACACAAACGAAAAAATGGTAAAAAAATGAACCGAAAAATGCCAAACTTGGAAATAGAAGGAAGAAATAATATAAAAATAAAATTTCTGTCGATTTTTTCTTTATCTAGTGAATTTTGTTAAACTACAAGAGCTAGGGTTCCTTTTCAATAATAGAATTTTGTTAATCAATACATCAATGCAAATTGCAATTATTAATTTATTTTTTTACCTTTATGAATGATACTTTGATCAACCTCATGGTACAAGGTTGAGTCCGGAAGAGCCACTGGCAATTCCTGCTGCCGAGACTCTGATGAAAAAAATTAAAATTAGAGTCTACTAATAGAGCTGTCCAAAGAAAAATGAAGTATACTAGTAATAATAAAAACATTACTTCAAAAAAAGAGACAAAACCAAAAAACATTAATACCAATAAGCTTATTTATCATTTTAACTTTTAGAATCGTTTTGCATGGAAAAAATGTGAGACATAAAATGCACTCACTAAAATTAAAAAACAAACATTCTCTCAAAAAAAAAAATTAAAAACAAACATATTAAATGAAGATAAAAAAAGTAATATAAACAAGAAGTGCGTGTTAAAATTTGTAACTTTTTCTTATAATAATGCCTAAAAATTCTTCAAAATTTTCTTAATAGGGAGAATTAAATTATTCAAAAGCATTGATAATAAACACTTATTAAATAAGGGAGTTTCTACGGTGCAGTCATGAAACCGACTTTTTTGAAAAAGTTAATTTTGATCTTAATGTTTGATTCATTTTTAAATTCATTTTTAAAATTGTTGATTACCGATTAATGATCAAAAGTAATTCATCTAGTAATGCTTGCAACATCTTGGACTTACATGTACTATTTTATCGTTGGAATCTTTAACATGCAAACAAAGTTGATGATATTATGTGATAGTCTTAAGTGTTACACCTTGTGGGGTGTTACGCTTAAAACAAGGTAGGATAAAATTAGATTAAGTGTAGTCTTGTTAATATGATGAATTGATGATACTATGAGGATTGAACTTTTGATGTCATTATACAAACAGTGGGGTGTTATTACCCACTACATTTTTGATGTTATAGTGTTAGCTGTTAAGAGTCCCACATCGGTTAGGAGTTGGCACGACAATTTGTTTATAAGTGGGGGCAATCCTCACCTCACAAGCCGGTTTTGTGGGGTTGTGTTAGGCCCAACCACGATTTCTAATATGGTATCGAGCCTCTTCACGATTCTTTGGGCCACCTGTTATCGGGTTTCCGTTATCGGGCCATCCGTCATTTATGTTCACGCTTCGGATGTCTAATCCCGAGCGTGAGGGGGTGTGTTAAGAGTCCCACATCGGTTAGGAGTTGGCACGACAATTTGTTGTTCGGGCTTCGGATGTCTAATCCCGAGCGTGAGGGGGTGTGTTAAGAGTCCCACATCGGTTAGGAGTTGGCCTGCGTGAGGGGGTGTGTTAAGAGTCCCACATCGGTTAGGAGTTGGCACGACAATTTGTTTATAAGTGGGGGCAATCCTCACCTCACAAGCCGGTTTTGTCGGATTGTGTTAGGCCCAACCACGATTTCTAAGATTAACTTCACCGAGAAAAGTCATTCTCATGACTTCACCATAGAATTTTCCATTAAATGCTTAACTAAACTTAAATTTCTCTTCCAAACACAACCATAATCAAATATCGGGGATCGAGTAACTTAACTAGTTTGAGTAAAGGAATAAAGAGTTAGAGCTCTTGGATTAAAAAGAAACTAATCTAAATGACAATTGTCATTAAAAAAAAACCCGCAATCAAATATAGATATTAACGGATCAATCAGGTTACTTAATTACATTATCTATCAATGCTAATGCACTCACCTTGTCCAAACGTACCCATATCTTTGTTGGAATTATTACCATCAAGAAATGTTCCACTATATGCAAAAATTACAAACCCAATTGCAATAATAATCCACCTTGATATACTGGTCAAAAGTGATGATTTTGTATCTAACCGTCGAACCGTTACTATGGCTCTCCCACGCAAAAACAATCGATCAACTTGTTCATCTCTGCAAAAGAGACTAGGTCTTTGACAAATTTGAGTATTCTCGAACTTTTGTCTTACTTTGTTAATAAGATCCTCATTTGTCAAATTTCCGTTGGTCTTCGAGAACTTTCATCACCATGTAGGTGAAAAAGTGAATAATCATATTTTTTACTTTTCCAAATTTAGCATCCTCGAAAGCCTTGACAAGCTGACATCAATACAACAAGTGGTGCATTATGAAATGTGATGCACACTTCTATCACCACTTTGCATCTTGACTCCTTTGATTAGCCGACCGCTGTTGCAGCAGTCGGCCGTGAAGAAGGCTCCTTCATGTACTATTTCATTCAATAATCAGCTACAAGATTTTTTAGAAAATGTTCTTTTTTAGAAACTTATGTATAACTAGAAAGATGATTATGTAGTACTTGTACCTGAGATCACAATGCCATCTCCAGCTTCTATATTGTTACCCATTTTTTTTTGTTTTTTTTTGTCTTTAGTGGCTGGTACCTGGGTCATTTGACCGTGACCAGTGAAATAAATAAACAGTTCATCACCTTCTATCTTTGAATCTATAAAATCCATCATTAACTTGGAAAGGAATGAAGCAGACGGATTCTAGTTTTCCTTCGTCCAACACCGTAATAATGTTATCTTCTTCAAAATCACAATATAGTTGAAGATACATTTTTTCATCATACGAGTATTATAAACTGATGCTTCAAGTACTTTTTTGAGGCGGCCTGGGTATGTCAGCCCAATTAATAATGTCTTTTTCCTCATTATTAACCTAAAAGGAGATAGGTTATAGAAAATTAGAATAAAGTCTAATATGAAAATGAATAGAGAAGTTGAAAATGTAAAATTATAAAATGTAAGAAAATAAAAAAAAGTAAGGTAGCCAAAATGAAAATTATAAAATAATTTTTAATATTATACTGAACGACTTCGATTTTACAATATATATATATATATATATATATGTATGTATGTATGTATGTATGTATGTATGTATGTATGTATGTTAGTGTGTGTGTGTGTGTGTGTGTGTGGTTGAGCTGAGGGATTAAAGAAGGTAAGGAGATATATATATATATATATATATATATATATATATATATATATATATATATATATATATATATATATTTTTTATTTTTTTGAAAGAAATGAAGTTAAGAAGTTAAAGGTTCTTGATTCAAATCGACAAGAGAGAAAATACTAACATAATAATTATCAACATACAAACATGTATAAACATTCTAACAGAGAGGTTGAAGATTAGAAATGTAAACTCATGAAATGCTTGATTGAAGATAATTAAGTGCATGCTTGTATACAATATACCATCTAATACAGTCTAAATTTAATTGTCTAGAAATCATAGTCCAACCGGCAAATGCCGAAATTGCAAGGTCGGACGTCGTGACCCGGGTTCGAACCGGGAACGTCACGGTTGTATGTGAGTTTAATTTTAGTGGATTACCACTTCATCTAAGAACAAGAAAAAAAGCCTAAATTTAAATTGGTTTAACATAATATATCATATTTTTTTGGCGGATTAACATAATATATATCATATGATACAAACATAAATTTAAAAATACATACATATTATTTTTGTGAAATATAGAAAATTCCTTTCATAAAAAAAAAATTATGTACTACAGGCCCATTTAATTTTATACGAGGAGCCCAACATTGTTAAAAGAAAAAGAGGCTTTAAAATTTCAGAACAATAAATAACAAAGAAACCAAGAAACCCTAGTTTCATTCAGCTGCAGCCGCGACACTGACAACCCTTTTTCTTCATTAGTCACCACACTCAAACAAAATTTACCTTCATCCTTTTATTTCAAAAGCATTAAGAAGCAATTCAAATACTTTTCAGAAATATAACACACTTGATTTGAGTCTTTGATAACCCTAATTTCAGATTTTGTATCTCTCACACGACAGCCCTAGGGTTACTTCTTCTTCATCTCCAGGATCCACACTCAACTTTAGAGAAACTTTTGAAGATCCAATGCTTGATAATGAGGATGACGATTTCAACAATATCCTTTGTTTGGTCATTCGTCCGTCATGTATACTTACTACGAGTGTGATTTCTTTGATTAATCGAACTCATAAATTCAAAGGTTAGAACTTTCTATCCATCTTTTTTGACCGTTTTTATCTTAATTGTAGTATGATTATTATTTTTAGCAAAATTGAATCACGCCTTTCATTTAATAGATAACATAAGACATAGATCTCAAAGCTTCATGCAAATACCGTAACCCTAGCAACATTTGGTTTACAGTTCAAACTGCTATTTCTTTGCAACCTTTTCTTTTCTCGATTTGACTATAAAGGCTCCAATTTTAACACTTGGTTACAATTTCAGTTTTCCTTTCAATTGCTTTGGTTTAATTCCTTCTTCAATTGATTCTGCCAATTCGCTATTTATTCATGTTATCTAATTCAATATTCATAATTTTTTTCTTTCTCGTGTTTATTATTCTGATTGTAATATAGTCTGAATTGGTGTCGCTGAACCATTCTTTTTTTTGGAGAGTTTTTAGATGTTGTTTAAAACAGTTTTTTTCCTCTCTTTTGAGTTTGTATTCTTTCTCTTGCAGATCAATGTTCTAGACAACTATGTAAGCAAACAACTGCATGCAAGCCATGCATGTAGAGCTTTAAACTTGCCAACGTGCGTTGGTTGGATAGCATCTTTGATTAGCTCTTCCATTATTTAAATTTACACAAGATCAGTGAAGAATAATATTAGGTGTATATGTAATATATAATGATATTGATAATATTAGGTTTAAATAAGTTTTCAATGTATATGACCCGTGAGGTAACACGGGTAGACGATCTAGTGGGGTTGAATCGTAGAAAGCCAATAGAAGAAGGCTTACATTATGGGTGGAAATTTGAAATTCAAATGGGGTTTGTAACGTGTGCAAGTTAGTTGGATAGTATTAAGTCCGGCAATTAAAGTCAAAATGGCGCCCAAAAGGAGTAGGGTTAGGGTTTTGGAGATTAGTTTGCAATGTTAAGTAGGATTAAAAATAAGGATGATATATTTCAAGTGTTATTCTCTGGAGCGTGGTTACACATACAAAGGTGAAGTTCCTGGGTGTATGCATTCGGTACTGGTGGTACTCCAAATTTATTCATTTTCTATTGTGAGTGTAAATCGTGGGTTCTCTTGTATATTGATACGATAACACAATATTATATGTGCATGAGTTTTTTTTTTGTTGTAACTAACTCTTATTTTCAATTTTTAAACTTCTGTCGTGATTTCATTGTGTATTTGTATCTTAATTTTTTTAAAATTGTTGTATTCTCGTACCCTTGTCGAACCGGGTACCGTACCCATACATGCAACATAGGTGTTACCTAATAAATGAACTATCATAAAAGAAAAATATCATCACATACAGTTGTAAATCCTTCTATGTACACAAATGGTAAAACTATGAGGGTATTGAACAATAATATTGTACATGAAACAATTGAATCCCCGGCCATATCTATTTGAACGACAGCCACAAATGTTTTGATTTATCATAATGATGCATATCTCGATTAATGGCTTAGTTTTCTGTTTATGGAATATTGGATTTATTAACAAATACGTTAATTGATTGTTTGAAGATATAGTACAAAACTGTCCAATACTTTTTTTTTTTGAGGGAAAAAAACTGTCCAATACTAACGATAAGTTGCTCCTACGAAGCAACAGTAATAGCTGCCTTTGACACTGTCTTCTACTTTTCATCGAGCATTGCCTTTGAATGATTGTTTGCATTTTGAACAATTCTGCAAGATCTTGAATCTTGATGATGCATCAAACAGTTTTTTGTACAACTTTGTTTAGTATTAAAAATAGTTTAACTCATACTATCGTAAATATATCTATATAATTGCCAAACAATTTATATAAGGATATTTGATCCCATTGGAGTTTGTTATTTTAATAATTTTTTTAGGACGTAAAAATAATTCAAACGCGAACTTAACCCTAAATATAGGGGGTCCGTCTTTCCCCTCCCTTGATGCGGAAAACTCTCCATGCTTCTGATAGTGTATTTAGTGATTTTTTTGGATGTGTGCATTGGACAAGCCTACTAGGTTAGCATGTTGCTGGTTTGCCCTGTGGAAGCAACACAAAAGCCATAAATTGAGGCATCTAACAACGTGTTGGTATTGAATCACCCAATGTGACTTGTCTATACGTGCTTTAAATTCAAGTATGGATACCATTCTATGGGTCGAGTAGCTCTTGCAATACCTTTCTTGTTTAGCGGGTGAAATATATTTTGTACTTTTCCCCTTTCAAACACAAGTCGATTTCAACAAACATGCAAGATTTTCACACCCTTTGCTAGAAGAGTAATGAGATTTATACAACTATTTTGTGATAATTTTTGTGTAACTTTTTTTTTTTGTATTTTTTATTGATAAAAAACAATAGACAAATAAAAAATGAAGAGAGAATAAAATAAAAACACACGAGAGTATGAGAGTGAATTATCCAAAATAGTTATATAAATATAATTGTTTCCCTTGTTGTTAGAAAACATGGCATCCATAGAAGGAATGAGAGAAATCTAACAAACTCTTTGTATTGATGAAAATGGAATATTACAAGTTATTTATACTACTCTCCACTAGGACTAATATGTCTCGTAAAAAATGATTTAATAAAAAATGACTTCCATTCACATTTGACACTTCTAGTCCCATAGGCTTTTGTCAAATTCACCCCATCCCTAATAATGGTAGACATTTGACATTACTCCCACAGTTAATACTCCATAATGGCTTGTTTCAATTTTATACTACAGATTGAATGAATTTTCAGCTGCCACTTTTTTAAATTAAGGTGACAGCAGCGCATATGCTAAATAAATTTCAGCTGCCACTAAATTTCATCTATAGACGTTTCAGGCACACTAAGTTTCCCTCACTCACACTAAATTCAAACACGTTTCAGGCACATACATAACTCTAATTTTGAAGATCCGATGCTTGTTGAGGACGATGATGATGATTTCAACATTATCTTTTGTTTGGTCATTCATCAGCCATATATATTTACATTGACCGTGATTTCTTTGATTAATCGGACTCATGAATATGGAGAGGTTAGAATGTTTCTATCTTAATAATTGTTCCAATTCAATCTATTTGGCCTTCAAATATCTCAGTTCATTTTGTTTAAATCATACACCAAGATTCTCTTCAATCAACCTCTGTGATAACAGTAAATTTCTCATCAAATTTGTGATATATAACAGTAAATTTCTCATCAAATTTGCATTCTCCTTTTTGTTTATAATTTGCAATCTTTGTGACATGAAAAAGAAGTGAATGGTGATTCCTTATGAGTTATGATAGTGAAAACTGAACCCATGTGAATTGTGATGTTATTGATATTGGAGAAAATGATATTGGCTTTGGTCTGCAGAACTCTTCAGAGGGACAAGTTAGAAGGTCATTTCCTGATATCTTGAGCCAATTCTCCCAAGCAATGCAGGTAATTTGTAACCACCAAAGAAATTAAGCCTTGTTGATGCATTATTATCAAGTTTGGCAACCAATTTTATTTTATTTTTTCCTTTTGTAATACTTGTCATATGGTTCAATCGTGGTTGAGCCGATAAAACCAATTGAACCAACACTCGGAGGTATAACCGATTCAATCTCCAATCCAATTACTACATAGAAATTTGGTCTTAGGACTAATACTTGTCATTACTATGTTTTAGATTCACAATGAAGGGGCAAGAATGTTTTGGATTCACAATACAGGTCCTATTGGATGCTTACCCTATGATAACATCTATTATCCACACAAGAAGGGTAATTTGGATGCCAATGGTTGTGTTAAACCTCACAATAAGCTTGCTCAGGAATATAACAGGCAGCTAAAAGACCAAGTGTTTCAGCTAAGGAGAAAGTTTCCATTAGCCAAATTTACATATGTTGATGTTTACACAGTCAAATATAAACTTATCCGCAACGCAAGGAGCCAAGGTAATGTTCAAGTCCAAAAGCACATATCTGTTTCGACTAGAATGCAATGTTTTGGTCAAGGTTTTAAATTGCGATCCAATCATAGACATGTTTGCATCTGAATCTTTGTTATTGCCGAAAATCGAACTCAACTGTGCTTGATGCAGCCTCAACCACGTTCGCGTTGTGGTCACAAAGACATCAAAAACTTTTTTTCGCAGCTCGTAATACAATCGCGAACCTTTTTCTTAAACCTTGGTTTTTGTTATCTTTAAATTAGCTAGTGCTTATTGAAAAATCATTTTTTGTATAATTCATAACAAACGGACCTAGCCAGTGCACAATTAAGTTTTAATTTTTATCCTTGCATGATTTGTAGCAGGGTTTGTGAATCCATTGGAATTTTGCTGTGGAAGTTAATATGGTTACCACATAAATTGCTCCATCTTCATCATCATTTCACTCTTCATCTCATGGCTCCACTCAACTTCAGTGGAACTTTTGAATATCCATTGCTTGATGTGGAGGATATATTTACAACGACTGTGATTTCCTTGATTAATAGGACTCATGGATATGAAGGTTAGAAAGTTTTTATCTTAATAATTGTTCGATAACTTGGCAAAACATAGATCTCAAATCTTAGTATGAACCCTAACCCTGGCAACAATTCTGACTGTTTGATGATAGACGAATAGGCTCCTTATCTCGATTCGATGATAGACGAATAGTCTCCAATTCTGACTATTCTTTACAATTTTAGTTTTGGTTTGGTTTTTCCTCTCTATTTGTTTGATTTTATTTTTGCTTCAATTGATTCTGCCAATTCTGTCTTTAATCCCGGTTCATTATTTTTTCCCTTCCATTCTTGTATTTTTTCGATTCTCACTGCAATGTAATCTGACTTCATATCGCATAAATATTCATTTCTTTTTTTTGTTGATGTAGTTTTTAGATTTCGTGTAAATGAGAATTTTTTTCTTCTTCTGAGTTTGTATTCTTTTGCACGCACAGATAAATATTTTAGGCAACTATGAGCAAAAACTTCATGCAAGACACACGTGTAGAGCATTCAAACTTCCGCAACGTACCAAATCTCGTTGGTCAAGGATGCTTTAAAAGGAAGGAAGGAAGCAGAGGGATTTGTAAGTGAAACTTAAGAAAGCAGTCTCTCCCTTTCTCAGCAGCAAACATTTGGGAGTAACCTGACCCTATAGTTTCATATCAAATTATCCATTGATCCCACAGTTTCTAGGATAACTTCTTTGATTAAAATATTCAAATCATTCTTTGAGAGATTTGGCATAAACACATTTGAAGCAATGACCTTCTCAGTGGCGGTCTTCTGCCTGGACAAGGTGTGCATTGAAATGTGACCATCTACATAAGCTTTTGTGTTTTAGAAGCATTTCATAATTTAAATTTTTCAACTGTGATTTACTTGGTTAATCAGATACATGGATTTGTTGTCGGCAGCCATCTAAATAACTTTTATTGCTTGATTTGTCCATGCACTATGAAAATGCCAAATATGTACTATAATCTTTCATGACCAAGTAACCTATGATTTGCAGAGAAGAGATGGCTTTTAATTGTTGAAATGTTCATCAATCTTGATTTACTTTCTGGAAATCTTCATCTTGTTTACTAATAAATGAACTACATTAATTAAAAAGAAAATATCTACACATACAACGGATAAATCCTTCTATATACTTAAATGGTAAAACTATGCAAGTGTTGAACATTAAGATCTTATTTGAACTGTCACAAATGTTTTGCACAAATCAAATTAGCAGAGAATTATAATGGTACAAGGACAATCCTATATCATGATTAGTGTCTTAGTTTTTGGTTTATGGCATCTTAGATTGATTTTGAACTAATTTGCTAATCGTTTATTTGAAGATTTGAAGAATCATAAACTGTCATCTTACCTCTTACCTTTTAATCCTAGTACTTGGTTTTATTTTTGCCACATGTCACACATCTAAGAAATAGACATGATAAATGGAGGCCTTAAATGGAGGGAAGCCACGCTTTGCTTAGGTGCTTTTAAGCAGGGTCTTTCGCATCTGTCTTTTGATTTGTTGTGTCTTTTCTCTGGTGGAGTAGATCTGGTCATTTCTTCCTTTATTTTGGGCACTAGGAGGTAGGGAGGGAGGCGTTTTTTGATTTGGTGTTTGGATGTTGTAGTTTTTTTGTGTATTTTTGTTGGTGTTGGGTGTTCTTTCTTTAGTTGGTGTTGGTTATCTATGATGTTGGCCACTTTGGCATTCTTTATCTTTTTTACATTCTTCCTTTTTTCAGTATTTATATATAGATACATGTAGAAAAAAAAACCATATACTCATTTGCAAATATCATCCATATACTATTTTTGGGATCATCATGCGATAATCAATCCATTGTACGCCGAGTACTAAATACAAAAAGTAAAATCTATAATGATCAAGTGCAAATATTGATAAAATGTTAATTTAGAAAGAAATTAAGATGAAATTTTAAAAAGAGCGAAGACCCAATTTAGTTCATGACAATTTTCCTGCAACTTAATTTAGTTTCCAAAAAAATTTAATATGTATACAAAACTAGTACCTAATATTTTCAAATTGGAGTATGAGTAACTCACTTGGTTGAACTAAGGGATTAAAGAAGTTAACGAGTTTTTTTCTTTTGAAAGAAATGAAATTTAGAAGTTAAAGGTTCATGATTCAAATCTTGACAAGAGAGAAAACACTAACATAATAATTAACATACGAAAATGTATAAACATTCTATCGGGGGTTGAAGATTAGAAATGTAACAACTCATGAAATGCTTGATTGAAGATAAGTACGTGTATACCATCTAATAAAGTCTAAATTTGAATTGGATTAACATAATATATTATATTTTTTTGTTGGATTAACATAATATATCATATACAAAGATAAATTTAAAAATATATACATTTTTTTTTTATGAAATATAGAAAATTCCTTTCATAAAAAAATATTATATACTATTAATTATTATAGGCCCATTTAATTTTATATGAGGAGCCCTGTCCAAAGAAAAACAGCCCTTCTTCAAAAAAAAAAAAAAGAGCCTTTAAAAATGCAGGACAATAAGAAACCCTAGTTTCTTTCAGCCGTGGCCGCGAGACTGATAACCCTTTTTCTTCATCTAGTACATATGCTATCCTCACCAGTCACCACACTAGAACAAAATTTCCCTTCATCCTTTTATTTCACAAACATTTAGAAGCAATTCAAAGACTTTTCAGAAATATAACACAATTACTGAGTCTTTGATAACCCTAATTTCAGCCAGCTTCGTCACCCACTATGATCCACACTCAACTTTAGTGAACCCTTTGAAGATTCAATGCTTGATGATGAGGATGACGATTTCAACAATATTTATTGTTTGGTCATTCCTCAGTCATGTATATTTACAAGTGTGATTTCCTTGATTAATCTGACTCATAAATTCGAAGGTTAGAATTTTCTATCTATCTTTTTTATGCATCAGACGTTTCTATCTATCTTAATTGTAATATGATTTTTATTTTTAGCAAAATTGAATCACGCCTTTCATTTAATTGATAGCATAAGACATAGATCTCAAAGCTTCATGTACATACCGTAACCCTAGCAACATTTGGTTTCCAGTTCAACTGCTATTTTTTTTTGCAACCTTTTCTTATCTCTTCTTATCTCGATTTGATGATAAATGCTCTAATTTTAACACTCGGTTACAATTTTTTTTTCTTTCTGTTGCTTCCTTTCAATAGCTTTGATTTAATTCTTTCTTCAATTGATTCTGCCAATTCAGTATTAATTCATGAGTATTAATTCATGTTATCTGATTCATTATTCTTATTTTTTGTTTTCTTTCTTTCATCTCAATGTTTATTATTCTGATTGTAATATAGTCTGAATTGTTGTGGCTGAAACATTCATCTTTTTTTTTTTTTTTGTTCAGTAAGTTTTTAAATGTTGTTCAATTATTTTTTTGTCTCTCTCTCCTGAGTTTGCATTCTTTCCCTCGCAGATCAATGTTCTATACATTAGCCCTTTCAAGTCATCTTACAGCAATTTCAAGTCATTTTCTAATGGCATGACACATTTGAATGACACATTTGAAGCAATGACCTCTCCAAGGACAAGAAGTGACTTGAACTTTGACAGATTACACAAGTTTCAAGTGTTATCCTCAAGGAGCGTGGTTACTCGTACAAAGATGACCCGTACTAGGGATACGCGTTCGGTACTCTTGTATATTTTAATACAATAATATAGTATTATATGTGCATATGAGTTTTTTTTTTTGTTGTAATGGACTCTTATTCTCAGTTTTTAAACTTTTGTCGTGTTGTTTTTGTTGTAAATTGAAAAAGTTAGCTCTCTCATGTTATATTATATACAAAACTCATGATTTCGTTGACGTATTTGTGTCTTATTATTTTTTTTTAATTCTTGTATTCTCGTACCCAACCGCGTACCGTACCCATACCTATGCAACATAGGTGTTATCTAATAAATGAACTATCTTAAAAGAAAAATATCATCACATACATCTGTAAATCCTTCTATGTGCACAAATGGTAAAACTATGAGGGTACTATTTTACATGAAACAATTGAATCCCCATATTTATTTGAACGACAGCCACAAATGTTTTGCATAAATCAAATTAGCAGACAATCATAATGATACATATCTCGATTAATGCTTAGTTTTCTGTTTATGATATATTAGATTTATTACGAACAAATACGCTAATTGATTGTTTAAAAATATAGTAAAAAACTGTCCAATACTAATGATAAGATGCTGCAACTTCTTGAGAAGATCCTTTGTTTTTGTAGTTTCTGCAATGACTAGATCCTATATGCTAGAGCTTCGTTTGAACATTAACAAGAGCATTATTGTGCTTCAGGGAGCCAATAGGTCACAATATTTGATAACGATATGAATTGTTTAGATTATTGAAATGATATAGGTTTGGATTTTTTTTTGAAGTTTTTTTTAAAAAAAAAGTAATAAAATGCAACCAAAGTTCATGCGACGATATATGGGATAGGAATAGAGGTGTAAGTGGTTCGGACAAAACCGATGAAACCGAAAATAAAAACCGAACCAAACCGAGAAAATATCCGACCTTGTTTGGTTCGGTTCAAAACCGAACCAAACCAACCTAAACCGATCTAGTTTGATTCGGTTCTCGGTTTTTTATTTTGAGATCCAATAAACCGATGAACCGAACCGATGCTAACATGACTCCCCATTTTAGTAATATTCTCCATCCTAGCACACACTTATGATTAAGCTTAAAATTGAAGTCCAACCTAAAATACTCCTTAATTCATTCACTTTCTCCCATCATCATTTCATCTCATCACTCACACTCTAATTCGTTTACGCAAAAAAAAAAAAAAAGAACACTTGTCGTCGGTCACCCTAACTCATCTTTCCTCACCGTCGTTGGGATCGTCCATCTCTTGTTAGTTTTTTCATATATAAAGAGTAGTTTGAAAAACGAGAGAATATGGAAAACAAAGTTCAATGAAATATTTGAGTATGTTGTATACACGAAACACAAATTTGTGAAAATATGAATTTTTTTATTGTATTTTCAAACAAACCGATCAACCGAACCGATCCAAACCGACTAGTTTGGTTCGATTTCTTTTGAAAAACGAGAAAACCGACTAGTTTGGTTCGGTTTCTTTTTTGAAAAACAAAAAACCGAACCAATCCGAACCGATGAAGATTTCATAGGTTCGGACAATTTTTTGACTAAAAACCGATCCAAACCGAACCGTTACACCCCTAGGTAGGAATACCCAAACCCGATCTAGTATAGGGATGAGGTTCAATTTTTCACCTTCATTAAAAATTGGGACAAGTGTGAGGAGACTCAAACCCTAATGGGTTTGGGGAAGGCAAATGCAGTCCCCGTTGTAACTTGTTGCCATGCTAATTCTAAAAGCTTAAAATTTATCTTTCAATTCATCTTATTAGCTCCTTAGCATTTGTGAAAAAAGAATTAATGAATCGCGTTTCATCGCAATGCATAAGATTGGCAAAATATGATTGATGGTTTCTTTTCACCATACTAATTTTTCATGCGTCATGCGGATTTTAAATTATACAATCTAAAACGCGTAAAAATACTGTTAAAAACACCCTCCAACACTCTATTCTTAGATTTCATACTTTGTAGCTGGTTTGAAAGGTGAAAAAGGAAATTCAAAAAAAAAATTGATCTTGGACTATGTTAATTATTAGGGTCATCGGGGCCGTCCCTAAGAATTCGGAGGCTCGACTACGGTAATGAAAAGAGGCCGGTGATAAAATCAAAACATATTTTTTTTAAAAGAGCAATGTTCTATTTATATTTTTTAAAAGATAAATATAAGGTGCCGCATATATGCGGTACATCCAAAGGTGAAAATGACTACCGTATACATGAGGAACCCCCACCTAACACCTAATTCTAATAGGCCTAAAAGGCTAAAACAGGGGACAAAAAATGGCTGGGGGTATTAAAAAAAATTGGAGGGCAGTAGTACTAGTGGGTATTAATTTTTTTGAGGCCCATGGCTGGGGGAGGCCCAGCTCCGTTGAGTTGTTTGCCCCCCTCGGGGCCGGGCTCGAGGGTCATGTTAACCGGTGCCGGGGGCCTTGGTTAAGGAAGTTAAAAAGAGAAAGTTTTAAATTAAAAATGTCACTTTTTATACTTTTAATACTTTGAATGCACAAGTTCCAATGTAATATTACTACATTTGGCTTCCTTAACCAGTGCCCGGGGTACCGGTTAACATTTCCCTAATTATTATAGGCCTAATTAATGTTAGAAAAGTGCTTTTAGACATAACAATTGTTCACAAGCACTTCAAACATTTGAAAATATCTCAATCGATAATTAACTACATACATTCGTTGTTGAACGGAATTTGAAAACCGTAAAGTACATGTTGGCCATTGTCTTACACCACACATATTTTCAACATCAAAATAGATTTTTTTAACTATATTAGGAACAAAGAGACGATGTATTCAATGAATTTAAATGCTACTACAAGCCTACTAGGCTAGCATGTTGTTGGTTTGCCCCGTAGAAGCAAAACAAAAGCCATAAATTGAGGCATCTAATAATTGTTGGTATTGAATCTCCTAATGTGACTTGTCTATACATGCTTTAAATTCAAGTATGGATACCATTCTATGGGTCGAGTAACTCTTGCAATACTTTTCTTGTTTAGTGGGTTAAATACATTTTGTACTTTTTCTCTTTCAAACACAAGTCGATTTCAACAAACATGCAAGATTTTCACACCCTTTGTTAGGAGAGTAATGAGATTTATACAATTATTTTGTGATAATTTCTATTTAACTTTTTTTTTTGTATTTTTTATTGATAAAAAACAATAGACAAATAAAAAATGAAGAGAGAATAAAAACACACGAAAATATGAGAGAGAATTATCTAAAATAGTTATACAAATATCGTTATTTCCCTTGTAAAAAATGATTTAACAAAAAATGACTTCCTGTCAGAAGTGGTCTTCCAAGGACTAAAGATTTCTCTAAAGCACTTTACACCATTAATATTGGGTAAAATGATATTGGCTATGGTCTGCAGAACTCTTCAGAGGAACAAGTTAGAAGGTCAATTCCTTATATCTTGAGCCAATTCTCCCAAGCAGTGCAGGTAATTTTGCAACCACCAAGGAAATTAAGCCTTGTTGATGCATTATTATCAATGTTTTCAAAAATACGCCGAACCGACTGGTTCAACTGAAAACAAGTTAGTTTGGCAATTGGTTTGATTCCGGTTACATTGCAGTATGATTGAACCAAGTTGAACCGTCATTGGTTTAATCGATCTTCATTTCTTTTTTCCTTTTGTAATACTTGTCATCTTGTTCAAGTTGAGCCGATAAAACCAATTGAACCAACACTCGAAGGTATAACTGGTTCAATCTCCAATCCAATTATCATATAGAAATTTGGTTTTAGAACTAATAATTGTCATTACTATGTTTTAGATTCACAATGAAGGGGCAAGAGTGTTTTGGATTCACAATACAGGTCCTATTGGATGTTTACCCTATTATAACATCTATTATCCACACAAGAAGGGGAACTTGGATGCCAATGGTTGTTTTAAACCTCACAACGAGCTTGCTCAGGAATAGAACAGGCAGCTAAAAGACAAGTGTTTCAGCTAAGGATAAAGTTTCCATTAGCCAAATTTACACAGTAAAATATAAACTTATCAGCAACGCAAGGAGCCAAGGTAATGTTCAAGTCTCCAAAAGCACACATCATTGACTGGAATGCAATGTTTTGGTCAAGGTTTTAAATTGCGATCCAATCATGGTCATGTTTGCATCTGAATCTTTGTTATTGCCGAAAATTGCACACAACTGTGCATGATGTGGTCTCAACCGTGTTCGCGTTGTGGTCACAAAGTCATAAAAAAACTTTGTTTTCGCAGCTCGTATCACAATCGCTAGCCTTTTTCTTAAACCTTGGTTTTGTTATCTTTAAATTAGCTAGTGCTTATTGAATATCAATATCGATTTTTGTATAATTCATAACAAGCGGACCTAGCCAGTGCACAATTAAGTTTTAATTTTTAATCTTGCATGATTTGTGGTAGGTTTTGTGAATCCATTGGAATTTTGCTGTGGAAATTACTATGGTTACCACATAAATTGCTTGTTGAGGAGCATGATTTCAACAATATCCTTTGTTTGCTTGTTCATCAGTCATATATATTTACAACGACTGTGATTTCCTTGATTAATCGGACTCATGGATCTGAAGGTTAGAACGTTTTTATCTTAATAATTGTTCCATAGTTTTTTTAGCAACATAGAATCACACGTTTTGTTGAATAGATAACACTTCATTGTTGTCAGCATTGTGCTCTTTTTTTCCCTATTCATTTTTCATCATTGCAACAATTTTGACGAATAGGCTCCAATTCTGACTGTTCTTTACAATTTTAGTCTTGGTTTGGTTTTTCCTCTAGCCACTAGCCCCCCTATATTTAGGTTTGAATTATTTTAACGCCATAAAACAGTTGTTAAAATTACAAAATCAAATAAGATCAAATATCCTTATAGTAATTTTGGTAATGACATATATATTTACGGTAATGTGAAACTATTTTTAATACTAAAGTGAGCTGTACAAATAATATTGTTTGATATCAAGATTCAAGATCTTGCAGAATTGTTCAAAGTGATGACAACCATTCAAAGGCAATGCTCGCACTCGAATGGAGAAGATGGTGTCAAAAATGGTGTTGTTAAAATTTTAGGCTGCAAAGGTTGAAAATAAATTCTGATTGCCCAAATGCAATGATAATGAAGTCTCTGTTATGTTGTTAACTCCATTCTGATCGGGAGATAATTGCCCAAAAAACTAGATGACACAAAAAAAGCAGCAGTTAGTATCAAATAAAAAGAAAGGGAAAGCACAATGGTGGCCTATTAATTAGAATAACAATCAAGTCTATTAATTAGAATAATGACCAACAAAAAAACTTATTCAAGTAGTACTAGCTATTACTATTGCTTCGTAGGAGCAACTTTAGCCTTTAATACAACCTACACAATTCCTAGCCTTATCAAATATTGTGGCCTATTGGCTCGGTGAAGCACAATGGTGCTTTTGTTAGTGTTTAATCGTCTACGTGCAAGTTAAATAGGAATTAAACAGAAAGTTTTTAGCATTTTAGAAACTAGTGTCTAGCATACAGGATCCGGTCGGGTCAATGTAGAAATTACATAAACAGAGGTATCTACATTAGGAAAAACAATTTTTCATAATATCTGATGACATCACGACACATACGATCTGGTCAAGAAGTTACAGCATCATATTATTAAGTATAGGACTGTTTTTCCATATCTTCAAGTAAACGATTAGCAAATTAATCATGATATTGGATTGTCCTCGTACCATTATGATTCTCTGCTAATTTGATTTATGCAAAATATTTATGACAGTTGTTCAAATAAATACAGGGATTCAATTGTTTCATGTAAGATCTTAATCTTCAACACTTGCATAGTTTTACCATTTAAGTATATAGAAGGATTTATCCGATGTATGTGTAAATACTTTCCTTTTAATTGACAAGATTGACAAACATTTCAAAAATTAAAAGACATCTCTTCTCTTCTAATCATAGGTTACTTGTATTTTTTTTTTCTATTCTCACTATAATTTATTCTGACTTCATGTCGCTGAAATATTCAATTCATTTTTTTTGTTGATTCATATTTTAGATTTCGTTTAAATGAGATTTTTTTTCTTCTTCTGAGTTCGTATTCTTTTGCACGCACAGATAAATATTTTAGACAACTACGAGCAAAAACTTCATGCAAGACACACGTGTAGAGCATTCAAACTTCCGCAACGTACCAAATCTCGTTGGTCAAGGATACTTTAAAAGGAAGGAAGGAAGCAGAGGGATTTGTAAGTAGGACTTAAGAAAACAGTCTCTCCCTCTCTCTTTACCTTTCATTGGATGTATTAAATTTGATTAAACTTCTTTTGATTTTTTATTTTGTAATGTGTAGTCCACTTGCTTTATGGCGCTCAGTTTGATATCAGCAGCAAACATCTGGGAGCAGCAAACATTTGGGAGAGATTTGGCATAAACACATTTGAAGCAATGACCTTCTCAGTGGCAGTCTTCTGCCCGGACAAGGTGTGCATTGAAATGTGACCATCTACAGAAGCTTTTGTATTTTAGAAGCATTTCATAATTTAAATTTTTCAACTGTGATTTACTTGGTTAATCAGATACATGGAGCTTTTCAGCAGCTTATTGTTGTCAATGGCAGCCACCAAAAGAACTTTTATTGTTGGATTTGTCAATGCACTATGAAAATGCAAAATATGTTATTTTGCTCGGATTTTAATGACCATTCAGACCGATCAGGCGACTCTTAGTTTCTTACCTTCTTTTTGTACTATAATTTTAACAACTGTTCTTTACAATTTTAGTCTTGGTTTGGTTTTTCCTCCAATTCTGACGAATAGGCTCTGTCACCCACTAGCCCCAGGGTTACTTCATCTCAGGATCCACACTCAACTTTAGTGAAAGTTTTGAAGATCCAATGCTTGATGATGAGGATGACGATTTAAACAATATCCTTTGTTTGGTCATTCCTCTTTACGAGTGTGATTTCTTTGATTAATCCGGTTCATAAATTTAAAGGTTAGAATTTTCTATCTATCTTTTTTATTTTGCATCAGACGTTTCTATCTATCTTAATTGTAATATGATTTTTATTTTTAGCAAAATTTAATCACCCTTTCATTTAATAGATAGCATAAGACATAGATCTCAAAGCTGCATGTACATACCGTAATCCTAAGAACTTTGGTTTACAGTTCAACTGATATTTCTTTGCAACCTTTTCTTATCTCGATTTGATGATAAAGGCTCCAATTTTAACCATCGGTCACAATTTTTGTTTTGTTTTGTTCTGTTGTTTCCTTTCAATTGCTTTGATTTAATTCTTTCTTCAATTTATTTATCTGATTCATTATTCTTAATTTTTTTTCTTTCTTTCTTTCATCCTCGTGTTTATTATTCTTAATTTTTCTTTCTTTCTTTCTTTTTTTTTTTTTTCCTCTTATGAGTTTGTATTCTTTCTCTCGCAGATCAATGTTCTAGACAACTATGTGAGCAAACAACTGCATACAAGACATGCATGTAGAGCTTTTAACTTGCCAACATGTGTTGGGTGGATAGCATCTTTAATTACTCCTTGCCAATGATCGAACAATAACATGACACATTTGCACCAATGTCCTCGGTGGATAAAACTTGAATTGAGCTTTGACCGTTTACACATTTTTGTTTCTTAGAAGCTTTTCATGATTTAAATTTACACAAGATCGGTGAAGAATGATATTAGTTGTATATGTAATATATAATGATAATGATAATATTATATGACCCGTGAAGCACGGGGGTAGACGATCTAGTGGGTTGAATCGTAGAAAGCCAATAGAAGATGGAAAGGCTTACATTATGGGGGGAAATTTGAAATTCAAATGGGGTTTGTAATGTGTGCAAGTTAGTTGGTGAGTATTAAGTCCGGCAATTAAAGTCAAAATGGCACCCAAAAGGAGTAGGGTTAGGGTTTGGGAGATTAGTTTGCAATGTTAATTAGAATTAGAAATAAGTATGATATATTTCAAGTGTTATCCTATGGAGTGTGGCTACACATATAAAGGTGAAGTTACTAGGTGTACACATTTGGTACTTGTGGTACTCCAAATTTATTCATTGTGAAAATCGTGGGTTCTCTTGTATATTAATATGATAACACGGTATTATACGTGCATATGAGTTTTTTTGTTGTTGTAACTAACTTTTATTTTCAATTTTTGTCATGTTGTCTTTGTTGTATTGAAAAATTTAGCTCTCTCATGTTCTACTATTATATAACAAAACTCAGGTATTGTACCCATACATGCAACATAGGTGTTAGCTCGGGTCGTTCCTATGAAATAGGAGGCTCGACTCTCTATTTAAAATAGGTCCCCGGTAAAAAATGCATTTTTTTGTGTAGCTAAGCTTCATTAAAATCTGAATCAAAAGAACTTCTAAACATGAAAGGAAATAAAAAAAAAATTAAGTGAAAGAGAGTTGAAATTTACCCAAGTGTCGTTTGAATTTGTCACTCCTCCGTTGTGGGAAAGAAGAAAATGAATGGTTTATGCAAAAAAATTATTTAGGTGATTCTTTCAATGAAATAGCTTTTCAAATCGGCTGATTAAGTGATTATACAAATTGGGGATGGTTTGACAGCACCAAATTTATGTCCGTAAAGGAGAACTACAATCTAGAATATCTTAAACGTGTACCGAAGAAAGAAAAGGAAGTAACATATATATATATATATATATATATATATATATTATTTAAGTAGGTGGTGGGTATTAGAATTAAATTTATTTGTTGAGGCGCATAGCATTTGGAGGCCCGGTTTGGTTGAGCACCTTGCACTCCCCAAGTTCCAGCCCTATTGTTACCTAATAAATGAACTATCATAAATAAAAATATCATCACATACAGCTGTAAATCCTTCTATGTGCACATAAAAACTATGAGGGCATTGAACAATAAGATTCTACATGAAACAATTGAATCCCCATATCTATTTCAACGACACCCGTAAATGTTTTGCATAAATCAAATTAGCAGACATGGGCGGAGCAGTGTGCATGTGAGGTTGAGCACCTGCACACCCCGAACTCTTGAAATTAGCACCAATAATCTGTATTTCATTCTATTTGCACACCCTCATTTTGTTGTTGCACCAAGTCTTGACCCAAAGAAAGACCTACTCATCCGTGTTGCTACCGACGTGGCCCTTGAGTTGTTTCTTTTCTATATATTTATTCTTAACCTTTTATTTTCACATATTGTAAAATAAAAATGGAGAAGCATACTCATGATTATTAGATAAAATTTTATGACTCATCCATTGTACCAAGTCCATTTATGAAATGAGTCGTATAATGCGTGAGATTTTTTTTACATTTCCCATCCCTCATTTTTAGTCATCTATTTTTTTCCCAATTCTTCTTTTAGAAAATAGATATTAACGATATTCTTCATTCAAATTCCTAGTAATAAGTATAATTTACAATTTGTTTTTTAGGATATTATTTACAATTCATTAAAATTAATAAAAGTTACAAAATTTTATTCGGTTAATACGGACATCTCGAGGGACCCAAAAGGGCCTAAGAGTTTTAGGGCTGCTGCATTCCTAAGCCCGTATTCGAACCCAAAACTTTGGTTAAACTAGAAGAGACCCGTTTCATCTAGATGTTCTTGTGTATCCCTTTTGTTAGTAGAATGTATATACTAATTAATGAACCCTTCAAAAAAATTATTTATTAATGAAATTAAAAAATTTGCACCCCCTACCTCGGGGTCCTGGATACGCCTCTCGTTAGCAGAGAATCATAAATACATATCTCGATTAATGGCTTAGTTTTCTGTTTATGGCATATTAGATTTATTACGAACAAATACGCTAACTTTTTTTTTGAAAATATGAAGGAAAAAAACTGTCCAATAAACTATAAGATGCAGCAACTTCTTGACCAGATCCTTTGTTATTGACTAGACCCTATATGCTTGAGCTTCGTTTGAACATTAACAAAAGCATTATTGTGCTTCAGGGAGCCAATAGGCCACAATATTCGATAATGATATGAATTGCTTAGATTCTATTAAAGGCTTATTAAAGGCTAAAGTTGCTCCTACGAAGCAACAATAATAGCTGCATCTTAACGACAACATTTTTGACATTGTCTTCTACTTTTCAACTCGAGCATTGCCTTTGTTTAGTATTAAAAATAGTTTCACTCATACTATCGTCAATATATGTATATAATTGCCAAACAATTTATATAAGGATATTTGATCCCATTGGAGTTTGTTAGTTTAATAACTTTTTTAGGACGTAAAAATAATTGAAACGCAAACTTAATCCTAAATATAGGGGGTGCGTCTTTCCCCTCCCTTGATGTGGAAAACTCTCCATGTTTCTGATAGTCTATTTAGTCATTTTTCTGGATGTGTGCATTGGACATATATATGTAGCCATTGTCTTACAGATTGGCCATTGCCTTACCCCACACATATTCAACGAGGAACAAAAGAGTCGAGGAATTTAACGAATTTAATTGCTATTACAAGCCTACTAGGCCATTATGTTGTTGGTTGGCCATAAATTGAGGCATCTAACAGTTGTTGGCTGTGAAGCCCCGATACTTCATAATGGATGACGTATCGTATCCCCTGCGTATTCTCGCACCGATACCTACCCGATACTTCTCGATACGTATCGAAGAGTATCCAAAGATTAAAATTTTTTTTTAAATAATTATCCGATACTTTCCGATACGTATCGGAGAGTATCCGATAATTATCTTGCACCGATACCTGCCCCGATATTTCCCAATTAATGTTAACTAAAATAACTTAACTCTTGAGTACCGATGTGTTCTTTTTTGGATATAGTGCTTCTTTTTTGGATAGATATAGTGTAACACTAACAATGTTCCTTTTGGATATAATATAGCAGTGATGATGCTCTTTTTGGGATATATTGTTTATGTAATTGACTAATCATCACTCTCTTAATCGTCGATATTATTTATATTTATGTTGATTTGTTACGAGCCTATGACCGGTTTCTTTTGTTTGTTAATATATTTGCATATTAAAAAAATGGTTATAATTATATTGTACATTTAATTATATAAGTTTTTTATTAACGTATCATAACTGTATCGTATCTTGATTTTTGAAAATTTTCCGTATCGACGTATCGGTGCGGTATCGTATCCGTATCGTATCTCGTATCCGGGCTTCGGAGGTTGTTGGTATTGAATCACCCAATGTGACTTGTCCTATACATGTTTTAAATTCCAGTATGGATACCATTTTATGGGTCGAGTCACATTATTTTATATTTTAAATAAATGTCACTTTTCAGCTGCCACCCTATAAAGCTTCATCTATAGACGTTTAGGGCACACTAAATTTCTCTTTAAAATTTTCAGGCACATAACTCTAATTTTGAAGATCCGATGCCTGTTGAGGAGGATGATGATTTCAACATTCTCTTTTGTTTGCTCATTCATTACCCATATATATCTACGTTGACCGTGATTTCCTTGATTAATCGGACTCATGAATATGGAGAGGTTAGAATGTTTCTATCTTAATAATTGTTCCAATTCAATCTATCTTGGCCTTCATGTATCTCAGTTCATTTTGTGCAAATCACACACCAAGATTCTCTTCAATCAAATCTCTTATAGCAGTAAATTTCTCATCAAATTTGCATTCTCCTTTTTGTATATTATTTGCAATATTCGTGACATTAAAAAGAAGTGAATAGTGATTCCTTATGAGTTATGGTTGTGAAAACTGAACCTATATGTTATTGATATTGGACAAAAAGATATTGGCTTTGGTCTGCAGAACTCTTCAGAGGAACAAGTTAGAAGGCCATTTCCTGATATCTTGAGCCAATTCTCCCAAGCAGTGCAAGTAATTTGCAACCACCAAAGAAATTAAGCATTGTTGATGCATTATTATTAAGTTTGGCAATTGGTTTGATTCCGGTTACATTGCAGTATGATTGAACCAAGTTGAACCGGTATTGGTTTAATCAATTTTCATTTTTTTCCTTTTTTAACACTTGTCGTCTGGTTCAATCATGGTTGAGCCGATAAAACCAATTGAACCAACACCCGAACCGGTTCAATCTCAAATCCAATTATTATATAGCATTTTGGTTCTAGAACTAATAGTTGTCATTCTTATGGTTTAGAAATTATACAATGAAGGGGCAAGAGTGTTTTGGATTCACAATACAGGTCCTATTGGATGTTCACTCTATTATTACTTCTATTATCCACACAAGAAGGGTAACTTGGATGCCAATGGCTGTGTTAAACCTCATAATAAGCTAGCTCAGGAATATAACTGGTAGTTAAAAGACCAAGTGTTTCAGCTAAGAAGAAAGTTTCCATTAGCCATATTTACATATGTTGATGTTTACACAATAAAATATAAACTTATCAGCAACGCAAGGAGCCAAGGTAATGTTTAAGTCTCCAAAAGCACACACCATTGACTAGAATACAATGCTTTGGTCAAGGTTTTAAATTGCAATCCAATCATGGTCATGTTTGCATCTGAATTTTTGTTATTGTCGAAAATCATACTCAACTGTGCTTGATGCGGCCTCAACCACATTCGCGTTTTGGTCACAATGACATCAAAAACTTTGTTTTCGCAACTCATATCACCATCGCTAACCTTTTTATTAAACCTTTGTTTTTGTTATCTTTAAATTAGCCCGTGCTTATTGAATATCAAAATCATTTTTTGTATAATTCGTAACAAACAGACCTAGCCCGTGCTTCATCTTCATCATCATTTTACTCTTCATCTCATGGCTCCACTAAACTTCAGTGGAACTTTTGAATATCCATTGCTTGTTGAGGAGGAGGATTTCAAAAATATCCTTTATTTGGTTGTTCATCAGTCATATATATTTACAACGACTGTGATTTCCTTGATTTTATCTTGATAATTGTTCCATAATTTTTTTTAGCAACATAGAATCACACGTTTCGTTTAATAGATAACACTTCATTGTTGTCACTTGTCAGCATTGTGCTCATTTTTTTTCCTATTCATTTCGCATCATTGCACTAAACATAGATCTTAAAGCTTAGTATGAGCCCTAACCCTAGCAACAATTCTGACTGTTCGATGATGGACGAATAGGCTCCTTATCTCGATTCGATGATAGAAGAATAGGCTCCAATTCTAACTGTTTGCAATTTTAGTTTTGGTTTAGTTTTTCCTCTCTATTTGTTTGATTTTATTTTTGCTTCAATTGATTCTGCCAATTCTGTCTTTAATCCTGATTCATTATTTTTTTCCTTCCATTCTTGTATTTTTTTCCTATTCTCACTGTAATGTAATCTGACTTCATGTGCTGAAATATTCATTTCATATTTTTTGTTGATTCAGTTTTTAGTTTTCATTTAAATGAGATTTTTTTTCTTCTGAGTTCATATTCTTTTGCACACACAGATAAATATTTTAGACAACCATGAGTAAAAACTGCATGTAAGACACACATGTAGAGCATTCAAACCTCTGCAACGTACCAAATCTCATTGGTCAAGGTTACTTTAAAAGGAAGGAAGCAGAGGGATTTGTAAGTAGGACAACATTCTCTCCCTCTCTTTCCCTTTCATTGAATATATTAAATTTGATTAAACTTCTTTTGATTTTTTATTTTGTTATGTTTAGTTCACTTGCTTTATGGCGCTCACTTTGATATCAGCAGCAGACATCTGGAAGCAGGAAACATTTCGGAGTAACCTGACCCGACAGTTTCATATCAAACTATCCTTTGATCCCACAGTTTCTAGGATAACTTCTTTGATTACAAATCATACTTTGAGAGCTTTGACATTAGCACGTTTGAAGCAATGACCTTCGCAGTGGCGGCCTTCTGCTTGGACAAGGCGTGCATTGAACTGTGCAGAAGCTTTTGTATTTTAGATGCATTTCATAATTTAAATGTTTTAACTGTGATTTTCTTGGTTAATCAGACATATGGAGCTTTTCAGCAGCTTATTGTTGTCATTGGCAGCCACCAAAAGAACTTTTATTGTTGGATTTGTCAATGCACTATGAAAATGCAAAATATGTTATTTTGCTCGGTTTTAATGACCATACAGACCGATCAGGCGACTCTTAGTTTCTTACCTTCTTTTTGTACTATAATCTTTCATGACCAAGTAAGCTATGATTTGCAAAGAGATGACTTTTTATTTTTGAAATGTTCGTCAATCTTGTCAATTAAAAAGAAAGTATCTACACTTACCTCGGATAAATCTTTCTATATACTTAAATGGTAAAACTATGCAAGTGTTGAAGATTAAGATCTTACATGAAACAATTGAATCCCTATATTTATTTGAACAACTGTTATAAATATTTTGCATAAATCAAATTAGCTGAGAATCATAATGGTACGAGGACAATCCTATATCATGATTAATGGCTTAGTTTTCGGTTTATGACATCTTAATCCAATACACCCCCCTTAGATTCATTTTGAACTAATTTCCTAATCGTTTATTTGAAGATATGGAAAAACAGTCGAATACTTAATTATATGATGCTGCAAGTTCTTGACCAGATCGTATGTGTCGTGATATCATCAGATATCATGAAAAATTGTTTTGCCTAATGTAGATACCTCTGTTTATGTAATTTCTGCATTGAAAGGATCCTATATGCTAGACACTAGTTTCTAAAATGCTAAAAACTTTCTATTTATTTCCTATTTAACTTGCAAGTAGACGATTAAACACTAACAAAAGCACCATTGTGCTTCACCGAGCCAATAGGCCACAATATTCAATAAGGCTAGGAATTGTGTAGGTTCTATTAAAGGCTAAAGTTGCTCCTACGAAGCAATAGTTATAGCTACTACTACTTGAATAAGACATGGCATTTTTACCTTTTCTGTTTATGTTCCTTTTCATTTTAATTGATACTAACTGCTGCTTTTTTGTGTCATCTAGTTTTTTGGGCAATTATCTCCCAATCAGAATGGAGTTAACAACATAACAGAGACTTCATTATCATTGCATTTGGGCAATCAGAATTTATTTTCAACCTTTGCAGCCTAACATTTGAACAACACCATTTTTAACACCATCTTCTCCATTCGAGCGCGAGCATTGCCTTTGATTGATTGTTTGCAGTTTGAACAATTCTGCAAGATCTTGAATCTTGATATCAAACAGTATTATTTGTACACTCACTTTAGTATTAAAAATAGTTTCACATTACCGTAAATATATATGTCATTACTCATTACCAAAATTACCATAAGGATAAAAAGGGCAACCCGGTGCACCGAAGCTCCCGCATACGCAGGGTCCGGGAAGGGGTCCCACCATTTGGTGTATTGTAAGCAGCCTTACCCTGTTTTTACACAAGAGGCTGTTTCAGGGACTTGAACCCGTGACCTTACGGTCACATGACAACAACTTTACCAGTTGCGCCAAGGTTACTCCTCCAAAATTACCATAAGGATATTTGATCTTATTTGATTTTGTAATTTTAACAACTGTTTTATGGCGTTAAAATAATTCACACGGGAATTTAAACCTAAATATAAGGGGTGCTACTTTCCCCTCCCTTGATGCAGAAAACTCTCCATGTTTCTGAAAGTGTATATAGTGACTTTTCTGGATGTGTACATTGAACTCATATCAGGTGCTATGACAACAGCCTAAAAAATAATAGTATTTCCAGTTCAACTGACATTTCTTTGCAATCTTTTCTTATCTCGATTTGATGATAAAGGCTCCAATTTTAACTATCGGTTACAATTTTTGTTTTGTTTTGTTCTGTTGTTTCCTTTCAATTGCTTTGATTTAATTTTTTCGTCAATTTATTTATCTGATTCATTATTCTTAATTTTTTTTCTTTCTTTCTTTCATCCTCGTGTTTATTATTCTGATTGTAATATAGTCTGAATTGGTGTGGCTGAAACATTCATTTACTTTTTTAGATGTTATTTGAAGGTTTTTTTTCCCTCTATGTGTTTGTATTCTTTCTCTCGCAAATCAATGTTCTAGACAACTATGTGAGCAAACAGCTGCATGCAAGACATGCATGTAGAGCTTTTAACTTGCCAACGTGTGTTGGGTGGATAGCATCTTTAATTACTCCTTTCCAATGATCGAACAATAACATGACACATTTTCACCAATGTCCTCGGTGGATAAAACCTGAATTGAGCTTTGACCGTTTACACATTTTTGTTTCTTAGAAGCTTTTCATGATTTAAATTTACACAAGATCGGTGATGAATGATATTAGTTGTATATGTAATATATAATGATAATGATAATATTATATGACCCGTGAGGTAGCACAGGGGGTAGACGATCTAGTGGAGTTGAATCGTAGAAAGCCAATAGAAGATGGAAAGGCTTACATTATGGGGGAAATTTGAAATTCAAATGGGGTTTGTAATGTGTGCAAGTTAGTTGGTGAGTATTAAGTCCGGCAATTAAAGTCAAAATGGCACCCAAAAGGAGTAGGGTTAGGGTTTGGGAGATTAGTTTGCAATGTTAATTAGAATTAGAAATAAGTATGATATATTTCAAGTGTTATCATATGGAGTGTGGCTACACATATAAAGGTGAATTTACTAGGTGTACGCGTTCGGTACTCGTGGTACTCCAAATTTATTCATTTTCTATTTTGAGTGAAAATCGTGGGTTCTCTTGTATATTAATATGATAACACGGTATGATACGTGCATATGAGTTTTTTGTTGTTGTAACTAACTTTTATTTTCAATTTTTGTCATGTTTTTGTTGTATTGAAAAATTTAGCTATCATGTTATACTATTATATAACAAAACTCATGATTTCATTGTGTATTTGTATCTTAATTTTTTTAAAAATTGTTGTATTCTCGTACCCTTGTTGAACCAAATATTGTACCCATACATGCAACATAGGTGTTACCCCGGGCCGTTCCTATGAAATAGGAGGCTCGACTCTCTATTTAAAATAGGTCCCGGTAAAAAAAATGCAATTTTTTTTGTGTAGCTAAGCTTCATTAAAATCTGAATCGAAGAACTTTTAAACATGAAAGTAAATAAAAAAAAATAAGTGAAAGAGAGTGGAAATTTACCTAAGTGTCGTTTGAATTTGTCACTCCTCCGTTGTGGGAAAGGAGAAAATGAATGGTTTATGCAAAAAAGAAATGATTTAGGTGATTCTTTCAATGAAATAGCTTTTCAAATTGACTGATTAAGTGATTATACAAATTGGGGATGGTTTGATAGCACCAAATTATTATGTCCAGAAAAGAGAACTACAAAAAATCTTGAAGAAAGAAAAGGAAGTAACATATATATATATATATATATATATATATATATATATATATATATATATATATATATATATATATATAGAGTTAGGATCCGTTGACACCGTGTGTCAACGAATTCGTTGACACCAAATCCTAACCATTCTTTGTTTTGATCTTAATGGCTCACATTTATTCACTTGATTGTTAAGGTGGGGACTCTTCAAAGAAAAACATATCACACTCTCATCTTCTTCCTCCCTATGCCTGGTATCCTTATCTTCCACACAATCAAATACCAATTGATCATAGAAAAAAAATAGATTCAATATAAACAGAATCATAGCAATAAAATATAAACTGAATATGTTCTTTCTATAGCAATAAAATGTGAATCTGCTACCATAGTTCATCGTCTTTCTTGCCTACTCAAATCCAATTCCTTAATTTGATCCTAATCTCGTAGATCCCATGTTTCTTAATTAGATTGAATTATTTTAATTGAATCGAATAGTGGAATCCAACGTCAAATCCATATCAATAATAATACATATTATAACTTTTTTGCAATCAAATATTGAATTGATTGTGGCTACTGTACCACACCACCAGTGAAGAAGAATCTGAATTGTTGTTGGCCATGGATACATGAAGTTAATTCTTACAAAGTAGAATTGAGTAATTCATGGACGTTGGTGTGCCTCCAAAGAGATGGTGTAGAAAATTTTGGGGATAATTAGGCAGAGATTAAACAAGGCAAAACTAGTATGCGAGGCACCTCACATTAGCAATTTAGGGAATAATTAGACACCATTAGATTAATTAAATGGATGGATCAGATTTGGTGTCAACGAATCCGTTGACACCCGGTGTCAACGGATCTGTCTCATATATATATATATATATATATATATATATATATATATATATATATATATATATATATATATATTTAAGTATGTAGGTGGTGGGTATTAGACTTAAATTTATTTGTTGAGGCGCATAGCATTTGGAGGTCCGGCTTGGTTGAGCACCTTGCACTCCCCAAGTTCCAGCCCATCATAACATACAGCTGTAAATCCTTCTGTGTGCACAAATGGTAAAACTATGAGGGAATTGAACAATAAGATTGTACATGAAACAATTGAATCCCCATATCTATTTGAACGACAACCACAAATGTTTTGCATAAATCAAATTAGCAGAGAATCATAAATACATATCTCGATTAATGGCTTAGTTTTCTGTTTATGGCATATTAGATTTATTACGAACAAAAACGCTAATTTTTTTTTTTTGAAAATATGAAGGAAAAAAACTGTCCAATACTATAAGATGCTGCAACTTCTTGACCAGATCCTTTGTTATTGACTAGACCCTATATGCTCGAGCTTCGTTTGAACATTAACAAAAGCATTATTGTGCTTCAGGGAGCCAATAGGCCACAATATTCGATAATGATAAGAATTGCTTAGATTCTATTAAAGGCTTATTAAAGGCTAAAGTTGCTCCTACGAAGCAACAATAATAGCTGCATCTTAACGACAACATTTTTGACATTGCCTTCTACTTTTCAACTCGAGCATTGCCTTTGTTTAGTATTAAAAATAGTTTCACTCATACCATCGTAAATATATGTATATAATTGCCAAACAATTTATATAAGGATATTTGATCCCATTGGAGTTTGTTAATTTAATAACTTTTTAAGGACGTAAAAATAATTGAAACGCAAACTTAACCCTAAATATAGGGGGTGCGTCTTTCCCCTCCCTTGATGCGGAAAACTCTCCATAGTGATTTTCTAGATGTGTATATTGGACTTATATATGTAGACATTGTCTTACAGGTTGGCCATTGCCTTACCCCACACATATTCTTAACATCAAAATAGATTTTTTTTAACTTCATGAGGAACAAAAGAGTCGAGGAATTCAATGAATTTAATTGCTATTACAAGCCTACTAAGCCAGTATGTTGTTGGTTGGCCATAAATTGAGGCATCTAACAGTTGTTGGTATTGAATCACCCAATGTGACTTGTCCTATACATGTTTTAAATTCCAGTATGGATACCATTTTATGGGTCGAGTCACATTATTTTAAATAAATGTCACTTTTCAGCTGCCACCCTATAAAGCTTCATCTATAGACGTTTCAGGCACACTAAATTTCCCTTTATCATTTTCAGGCATACTCAAATTTTGAAAGTGTATATAGTGATTTTTCTGGATGTGTACATTGGACTCATATCTGGTGCTATGACAGTAGCCCCCAAAAATAATAGTATTTCCATGATTCAAAGCGATTAGTGCACAAGTTAATGCACAAGTTAATGATTCTAGTCGGGGTGTTATTATTGACCCAACAGGTGTGGTTTGTGCTCTTTGTGTATCACCACTTTGTTACGTATATAGGGTTGCAGGGACGGAGCCAGAAAAAATTGTCGAGGGTGGCGATACTTTATAGAGTCATCGTGCAATCCCAACATAAGAAAATGGTGTCACAATCGTATCCTAATTAGTCCCTCCATTCCACACTATTTGTCACATTTATCTATTCACCAACATTAAGACAGCAACTAAAAGACATAAAATTGTAAGTTTAACAAATTAATCAATATATATCTGCTATTGTCATAATGGAAAATGAAAGATATATAGATTAGAGAGTAATGCAATAACATAAATTAGGTGTATAATAGAATTTTTTTTTTGATATAAACCGAAAATTTCAAATAATTTCATTTTGAGACAATTGTTTTTATGTAATTGTGACTGTTATTATGTGGTAAAGAGACATTATATATATATATATATATATATATATATATATATTTTTTTTCTGTTTGTACAAATATTTTAGCTGTTCCCTCAACAAAAAATATAGATTGTTAATGTAGAGAGGGATAACAAGTTTGCTGTTTTATAAAAGGTGAGGGCACGTGTAAATATTGTTATACCAAAAGTACAAACACTGCGTAGATTTGGAGAAAAGAGTGGGACACATATTTAAGCTAGGTATTTAACTAAGTCGTAAATAAACAAGAGCCAAGTATAGAACTATGTTTAAGGTGGCGAATGGGATTTATATGTACATGGGTATAAGTATTATGTAATACTTGGGGTGGCGATTGCCCCATTTCTTTTACACCTAGCTCCGTCCCTTCTAAGGTGTGGCATAGGATTTTAGGTGGCTTGGCAGGTTGTTGGTTTTGTATAGGAATTATTTGTTTTGTATTTTTTAGGCGATCCTAGGGCTAGCTGGGAGAGATAAGGTTAGACATGGTTTTTAGTTGATCTGATATACTGTTGTGCTATCTATTAGGAAAACTCGTAATAATCTTGTGTTTTCTAGTAGGACGCTTGATGATTTGGAATTGGTTCATAAGATCCAGTTCTATTTGTGGTATTGGTTTTTTAGGAGTCAACCTTGATTCTTCTTGTTCTCACGATGAGGGGATGGTGGAGTTAGTTCTTGCTGGAGTACGTAATCGTCGACATGGGAAGTTTGCTTGGATGAGTGCATGTTCCCTCTGTAACACCCCGTTTTCCCAACATAAAAATTTCATAATAAAAATCGAGTAATTCAACTTAAACGGAATGTCACATTCTTTTTCTAAAAACATAAACTGAATAAATAAATATTTATCCTTCAAAATCCAATATCATATTATTTTAAACTTCGCGGCGGAATAATTTTAACAACTTAAATAATCTTTGGCACAAGGGCCTCAATATAAAATCTCATAAAACTTAATTCAACATCAATTCTTGAAAGATTCATAAAGTAATACGTAAGGAACGAAAGTAAAGACATAATCTCATCCCGTTACGTATCGAGCACCTAAGACACACAGACACACACACACACACACTTGTGAGGAGTCCACTCACGACCGCAACTAATCTTGGTTACCTGCAAGTTACCCATACGAAGAGCAACATTTTCAAGCAAAGGGGTGAGATTTCACCAAACAACAATATTAAGCATATAATTCATCAATCACATTTAACAACTTAAACTTCATCAACTAGTATCATTAATATTCCTACATTAGTCATAAACTTCATCTTATATTATCATAATAAATAATCATAAACATCATATATCATCTTAATCATAACATCATATATCACCTTAATCATAACATCATATATATATATATATATATATATATATATATATATATATATATATATATATATATATATATATCATCATAAATATCACAAACATCATCACATATCATCATTAGTAAACATGTAGCATCTTATCATAAATCACATAGCATCATATCATAAATCACATAGCATCTTATCATAAACAACTTCATAATCAATCTTCATAAGCAACTTCATAATCAATCATCATAAACATCATAATCATTCATCATCTTAAGCATCATAATCATTCATAAAACACTTCATTAATAGCTCATCAACTTGACATATTAACATCTTAACATCTTAACAACTCGATAACTTGACATCTTAACATCTTAACAACTCGACAACTTGACATTTTAACATCTTAACAACTTCGACTCGACTATGCAACTTCAACTTCTCAAATCATCTTGACAAATGCAAATGCATGTGGTACCATTCTAGGGCATAAGCCCTCATCGTTGTGGTTGAACATAAATATACTCCTAGGGCATAAGCCCTCATCGTCGTTGTAACACTCCAATTTTCACTAAATTATATTTTAAAATATTTATGTATAAACGTGTTCATCTTATAAGTCAATAGCTGTTTAAATTGATTCTATGTTCGTACGTGTAATAATGACTATTGTGATTAATTTCATTATATGTGTATTTGTCATGACTTAATCCTTTTAGACCTATGTAACATGATATAGTTGCTGGTGTGAAGTGGTGATATTATATTTGTTTATTTTATCATTTTATTATTTATGAAAAGTAGTAGAATTTTAGTATTTTGAATGAAGGATATTATAATTATGTATGCAAAATAAAATGACGTGTTTTTTGGTGAATGGGCTAAACTAGTTAAGTAATTAGAATAGGAGGATAATAGTAAGAAAAAAAATTAGTTAATGGGATTGGCACACCAACGTGTTCTAAAGGGATCAGACCTAGTAAGAGATAAACAACAATAGCATTCCGCACAAACAATAGTGCACGAGACAGTTACCATAGCAGTGCGACAACGCAACGGAGAAAAGGAGAAGAAACAAGAACAGATTGCGACCCCAATTAGCTCTGCAATGAACTTCCTTTGTTTCAATCCAAAATTCAGTATGATATTCCAACTTTTGAGTTATTAAGTTCAATAAACTCCTTTGATTTTTTTCAACCATTCCATTAAACCTTTCAAAACCCTAAACTTTCTATTGATGAGATTCACTATTTTGCCCGGTTCTTTCTCACTGTAATTCTGATGTGAGTGAAACCCGTGCCAAAACTACCTTGATGATATTCACTATATTAATCAGAAATTAATTATCTGATTTTGGACAAGTAACTTTGACCTAATTTTGAAATTGATCATTTAGAGTGTACTCTCATGTTTTTATTGTTGACCTTCAACCGTAAATTGTTGAGTTAAACCCATTGGAGGACGAAGAGTCAAAAGAACGGATCTGTCTTGCTTGCAACCTTTGGGTTAGCATGTGAAAGCGTCAATACAAGGTATGGGGTGAGAGAGAAGAGTTCGAGTACATGAGTGTAGAAAATTTGTGATGAACGGGAAAGTCATATTCCCAAAATTCATTCCGGGCACGCTGCGGTGGTTGTGGCCCTTTGAGAGAATAATTAATTAATGTGCAAAGTTAAAAGTGTGAGATTAAAAGAGGAATTAGAAACATTATTAAGGCCTTGATTTAAATCATGTTGAATGTGTGCTAATTGATGTCATGAATAAATTTTATGCTTTGTGGCCATGTTTGATTTGCTGCATTTATTCTAATTGATGAATTATTGGATGATGAATATAAAAGTGATGTTGAATCTTGTTGAAATGAATTTTTGGTATGCAACATATATATGATTATTGCGGATACTAAGATATAATTAGTTGGACTAGGAATATATGTTGTTGAAAATACTATATGTGAATATATTTTGACAAATGAGATGTTGACGTAAGATGAATGAATATTCTTGATTACCCTTATCGGATTCAGGTTGATGTGACTAATTGGAGACGAATGAATATTATTGATTACCCTTAAACCATGAGTTAGTGTTGATTTTGAATTGTGTTTGCTCTTAAGGTGTATCCTAGGCCAACGAGGGGAGAGATTAGATGTAAGACGTAAGGAGTATGAGAGCGTTTGATTCATGAATAATAATTTATTAAGAATATGTTGATTGTAATAATAAGGATTAAAAAATGTGATTCAGAAACCTCCAAGCTTCAGTGAATGAATTTATGTTAAGATTGTTTAGTATTTTATCTTTGTGAGATCATGTTTTAATGGTTAATTATTGTGTGCAGATTTGTGTTAACTAGTATGAAATTATGTTTAAAAATGCACCGCCCGTCCGTTGAATCTCTTACCGATCGGTAGAATTTGACTAGTTATGATCATGATTATGTATGTTTGAACTATTGAGACTTGATTGAGATTGACTGAAATACATATAGATTTTTATTAAATAGTGTGAAGCATATGTGAATTGTGGTTATTGAATGAATATGAATTGAATGATAAGGTATAGGACCTAGTGGAGTGTTTGGTCATCATCTAGGTAGGGTCTCGACAAACCTAATATGATTGGGGAAGTACTAATGAATGAGGCATATTGTCTCGGGGTTGAGGAGGGGGTCTATGAGGGCAGGGGCCAACTTTGAATAGTACCGAATGACTCGGCCCGGCTTTGAATAGTACGCAAGGACTGCGGCAAATTTTGAATAGTCGAACACCGCCAACCTTGAATAGTCCATATGGGCTCGGCCATTTTTGAATTGTCCGTCCACCGGGATGGTGGCATAGTACTATCGACCTCCTAACCAAGTACTTCGGAGTAGAACGGTACCAAAGAAAGTGACGTCTAGAGTTTAAGAGCATGCATATCATTGTTTGAATTTTGATTGTGTTTTTATGAATGATGTAGATTATTTCGCGAGGGTATTCCATTGATTGTCTAGAATGTCATTTGTGATTGTTCCATTATGAATGTTTTTGATTACCTTGTGAGAATATGTTCTTGACTTGTCTTGATTATTATTTGTGACTACCTTGTTATGACTATCTTGGATTGAATTAGGACATTAGGTTTGTGGAGGTTTTGATTCGTATGTGTAATGATTTTCCCGACTAATGTGAATTTGGTGGATATAGTATATTTTTAGGGTTAGAAATTTTGTAATATGGTATGGTTTTGACTTGATTTCTCACGTGTTCCTCTCATTTATTTTATGCTATTACATGTTCTCGAAACTCACCCCTTCGTTGTTTGTGTTTGCCGGCTTGGCCCCGCGATTGCGAAATCGTAGTTCTATAGGTTAAGAATCCTGGAGTCAAGTACATGCCTTTCATGAAGACTTGTCTTGTGTCATCTATTATTTTGGGAAAATGGTCAGCTACGATAGGTGACATTGGTTGGGATTAATTTATTATATTTTAGTCTAATACTTGTAATCAAATTTGCAAAACCTTTGTTATTCTTAAATGTTAGCAGAAAAGTCAATTTTTCTTATTATTAACTTTTTATATAATCTATTATGAATTGTAAGAATGAATTGTGATATCCTTATTGAAAAAGAATTTTGAAAATCTGAAATTTTATCAGTTCAAAGTGACTTAAATTGTATAATTTTTAAGTAAATTCTTTTGGGATTTAGGGTGTCACATTAGTGGTATCGAGCAGGTCGGTCCATTTCGACCATGTGTGTTATGTGCCTGTCATGTTTTCTACGCGTACATTGTTAGTTGTTTGACTAGTTGTATCCATTGCAATTTTTTTTGTGCTACTTCGTTATTATTGTTTCTGTTAATATCCTTTCACTACAAAGTCAATTTCTTTAGTTGATTGATACGTGTTTTTTTTTTTTGAGAGAACGTGTTATTTATGACTATTTTACTCTTTTTACTTCCTTTTGTTTTATTTTAGTGTAAGCTTGGATTAATTTTGATAAGATATATGTGAAGTTGGTGTGACTCAAATTGACTTTTAAACATTGTATTCTCTCGTAAAATTGTTATTAGCTAAGATACCAACATGGACGTTGTTTTAGAGTGGTAAAAAGGACAACTTGTACGATAGAACTCTTAGTATAGGGAGATTTATACAAATTACGAAGCATCACATATCTTTTATAGAGAACTCTATCTTGTAGTAATTGTGCCTTGTAATTCTAAGTTGTAAAACCACAGGGTAGTTAGATACTATGATTTGAAGTGCTATAGAATTGAGTTTGGAGTGGTTCGTTTGGTCCTTTTTGTTAGTGTCATTTTTTTTCTTACATCTTTGTCGCATTGCTCTATTCTACGCATATTTTGTGATGGCTTTAGTCTTCTCATATTTGGCATTCAAAAAAAAAAAAAAAGGTATTATGTGAATAAACTTCATGTAGATTGTGCATGTTCCTTTCTTTTGGGCAAGACAGTGTTTGTTTCTTATAATAGGTAATTATATATGGGACTCAGAAAGTTAACCTTGATCTCATTCTAGTTTTAGTAAACATGTGTAATTTTTGGGGAGAAGTTTTAAGTGTGTATTCTTAAGAGCTAAGACATAGAGAGTGATTTTTGATACAAGGTTGACATTTAGAAAGGAAGAAAAAAAAATACTTATAATGTGCCTAGAAGATTTTAGAGCATTGCCTACAAGGATTTTGATGTGGAAGGTTTATCGTTATAAAGGCTTGGAGTAGTCTATAACTTTTGTTAAAATCAGTGATTTTATAGCATGAGTGTAAGTAATATGTATGACGTGTTCATAGGTATAGATAATTATAGGAAGGATTAAATTTAGCATGATATACCTATGAATGATGGTTGAATTATTATTATTATTTTTATTTGTTAGTTTTCTGAAATAAATTATAATGTCCAATTAATTTAGATTATAAAGTGACCTTATAATGTTATATGTTAACATTGTTAATGATGAGTGAACCATCACCATGACTTTTGTTTCTTGTTTTGATTTCTTCTGCTAGTGCTTTCAATTTATGGTTTTGGTGGTAATGGTTTTTTTTTTCTTTCTGATGGCTAATTGGCTTAGGCAATTTCCTTTGGTGTCTATTTTTTTGCGTGTGTTCTTTTTACCATTACAGTTGTGACTTCAAGTGAGCGTTTTGAAAACCCGACATGATGCATGGAGTTTATTTTGATATAAACCGTAAACGTTTCTTTTATAGTTCTATACTCTTTGAAGTAAAGTTTTAACCTCAACCTTATGAGTTCTCTCATCCTCGATTTAGTTAACGTATATCTTAATTAGTTATTGTTTTCCGTGAATTTCGAGGACGGAATTTTTTGTAACGAGGGGAGAAATGTAACACTCCAATTTTCACTAAATTATATTTTAAAATATTTATGTATAAACGTGTTCATCTTATAAGTCAATAGCTATTTAAATTGATTCTATGTTCGTACGTGTAATAATGACTATTGTGATTAATTTCATTATATGTGTATTTGTCATGACTTAATCCTTTTAGACCTATGTAACATGATATAGTTGCTGGTGTGAAGTGGTGATATTATATTTATTTATTTTATCATTTTATTATTTATGAAAAGTAGTAGAATTTTAGTATTTTGAATGAAGGATATTATAATTATGTATGCAAAATAAAATGACGTGTTTTTGGTGAATGGGCTAAACTAGTTAAGTAACTAGAATAGGAGGATAATAGTAAGGAGAAAAAAATTAGTTAATGGGATTGGCACACCAACGTGTTCTAAAGGGATCAGACCTAGTAAAAGATAAACAACAATAGCATTCCGCACAAACAATAGTGCACGAGACAGTTACCATAGCAGTGCGACAACGCAACGGAGAAAAGGAGAAGAAACAAGAACAGATTGCGACCCCAATTAGCTCTGCAATGAACTTCCTTTGTTTCAATCCAAAATTCAGTATGATATTCCAACTTTTGAGTTAGTAAGTTCAATAAACTCCTTTGATTTCTTTCAGCCATTCCATTAAACCTTTCAAAACCCTAAACTTTCTATTGATGAGATTCACTATTTTGCCCGGTTCTTTCTCACTGTAATTCTGATGTGAGTGAAACCCGTGCCAAAACTACCTTGATGACATTCACTATATTAATCAGAAATTAATTATCTGATTTTGGACAAGTAACTTTGACCTAATTTTGAAATTGATCATTTAGAGTGTACTCTCATGTTTTTATTGTTGACCTTCAACCGTAAATTGTTGAGTTAAACCCATTGGAGGACGAAGAGTCGAAAGAACGGATATGTCTTGCTTGCAACCTTGGATTAGCATGTGAAAGCATCGATATAAGTTATGGGGTGAGAGAGAAGAGTTCGAGTACATGAGTGTAAAATATTTGTGATGAACGGGAAAGTCATATTCCCAAAATTCATTCGGGGCACTTATTTGCGATGGTTGTGGCCCTTTGAGAGAATAATTAATTAATGTGCAAAGTTAAAAGTGTGA
This sequence comes from Medicago sativa, assembly GCF_051527215.1. Taxonomy (NCBI): domain Eukaryota; kingdom Viridiplantae; phylum Streptophyta; class Magnoliopsida; order Fabales; family Fabaceae; genus Medicago; species Medicago sativa. Next base: position 8,507,766 of record NC_140756.1, read on the forward strand.
GATTAAAAGAGGAATAAGAAACATTATTAAGGCCTTGATTGATTTAAATTATGTTGAATGTGTGCCAATTGATGTCATGAATAAATTTTATGTTGTGGCCATGTTTGATTTGCTGCATTTATTCTAATTGATGAATTATTCGATGATGAATATAAAAGTGATGTTGAATCTTGTTGAAATGAATTTTTGGTATGCAACATATATATGATTATTACGGATACTAAGATATAATTAGTTGGACTAGGAATAGATGTTGTTGAAAATACTATATGTGAATATATTTTGACAAATGAGATGTTGACGTAAGATGAATGAATATTCTTGATTACCCTTATCGGATTCAGGTTGATGTGACTAATTAGAGACGAATGAATATTATTGATTACCCTTAAACCATGAGTTAGTGTTGATTTTGAATTATGTTTGCTCTTAAGGTGTATCCTAGGCCAACGAGGGGAGAGATTAGATGTAAGACGTAAGGAGTATGAGAGCGTTTGATTCATGAATAATAAATTATTAAGAATATGTTGATTGTAATAATAAGGATTAAAAAATGTGATTCAGAAACCTCCAAGCTTCAGTGAATGAATTTATGTTAAGATTGTTTAGTATTTTATCTTTGTGAGATCATGTTTTAATGGTTAATTATTGTGTGCGATTTGTGTTAACTAGTATGAAATTATGTTTAAAAATGCACCGCCCGTCCGTTGAAACTCTTATTGATCGGTAGAATTTGACTAGTTATGATCATTATTATGTATGTTTGAACTATTGAGACTTGATTGAGATTGACTGAAATACATATGGATTTTTATTGAATAGTGTGAAGCATACACTTGTGAATTGTGGTTATTGAATGAATATGAATTGAATGATAAGGTATAAGACCTAGTGGAGTGTTTGGTCATCATCTAGGTAGGGTCTCGACAAACCTAATATGATTGGGGAAGTACTAATAAATGAGGCATATTGTCTCGGGGTTGAGGAGAGGGTCTATGAGGGCAGGGCCAACTTTGAATAGTCCGTAGTGACTCGGCCAACTTTGAATAGTCCGAATGACTCGGCCAACTTTGAATAGTCCGCAAGGACTGCGGCAAATTTTGAATAGTCGGAACTTTGCCAACCTTGAATAGTCCATATGGGCTCGGCCATTTATGAATTGTCCGTCCACCGGGATGGTGGCATAGTACTATCGACCTCCTAACCAAGTACTTCGGAGTAGAACGGTACCAAAGAAAGTGACGTTTAGAGTTTAAGAGCATGCATATCATTGTTTGAATTTTGATTGTGTTTTTATGAATGATGTAGATTATTTTGCGAGGGTATTCCATTGATTGTCTAGAATGTCATTTGTGATTGTTCCATTATGAATGTTTTTTATTACCTTGTGAGAATATGTTCTTGAGACACGAGAGACACGAACACCTACTTCTTGTTTACTCGGTGACATGCAGGTCCCTTACGGCTTGAATCGTTCTCATCATGAGAACCCCTTGTATCCCACGATGTGGATAGCAAGAGACATGCCACCTACACTTATTAGTCATAGTCTTGTCGTGCATAAGTTAAACATATACATACTTGCATATTTATTACCTCGGACCCTTGAGTCGTTCCGATTAACGGTAATCTTATACTTATTCATGCTTGCTAAAACTTACTTAGTCATATGCGAAGAAAATATACTTCGCGTCTTATCCTACCTAGGATTCTTACTTAACTTCTAGTTCTCGACAACTAGTCGAGGCTCTAGTTATTTCCCTTACTTAAAGAATATCTTGCTACCCATCTCATATTGCTTAACATAACACTCTTGCGTATCATTTATCAACAAACATTGTTAACCATTTGCCATACCTTTCCTTTGTATAAAATCGTGTTTGAAATTGTACTTTAGACACTTGGAATTGAGGGGTTCATATTTCAAGAAAAGTGTGCAAGAAACGGAGCTCAAAAGACATTTACGGACCTCGGAGCATTTTAGAACATTTCCACAAAGTCTTTGTCAAAAGCTGTCAAAATCGGGCTCCGATTTCTAAAATCGGGCTACGATTTCTTGAAATCGGGCTACGATTTTAGTGACATTTTGTGCCGTTTTGGCTCGTAAAATATCGTAGTCCGATTCCTTTAAATCGGGCTACGATTTTAGTTCATCGTAACTGTAAAATTCGTATTTTTGACCCAAAATTCTCAATTCAAGTGTTCTAATGCATTCCAATCATCCAAAACATCATAAAAACAGCTTATATCATGTGTATGGCATCGATTAACAATACTTGATCATAAATGGTACAAAGGGGTACTAAAACCCTAATTTCATAAACTAACACAATCATGTTTTCTCACAAGTTATAACATAATCCCAAAAGGGTAGGATAACTAACTATGGAACTCACCTAATCAAGCTTCTCAAAGCAGCTCCAAGTTCCTTGCTCAAGCAACCCAAAACTCTAGTTTTGATCCATATGTTTCCTTTGTTCAAACCAAGCCAATCTTGTTGTTTTCTTGCAATCCATAGCATCATGATCTTTGATTGATCATCTTTACTCCAACCCAAAGCCTTCTAACCAAAACCCTAGCCTCAAAGGAATCTCTATGCTAGGAAATAGAGATATTAATCCAAAGCTTCTTGTTGTTCTTGAGAGAGGTGGAGAAGGAAACCATGTTGTTTGATCCATGGGGGAGAAGATTTGATAACATGGTGAGGTAGGGAGAGAAGAGAGGGAACCGATGGAGAAGAGGGAAAGAAGAGAAAAGCCTTCCCAACATCTTAGGAGAGAGAATGGAGAAGAAGAAATGAGATATTTTGGTGTCTCAACCACTTAAATATCCTTTCCCCCGCAATTACCATATTACCCTTGGCTTAAACGTGTTTAGCTTCGACTCTAGTACATAAGTCCATACTTTACTAATATCACTTAATAATATCCTCCGTCGTTCATAACATTCTTCACCATACTTGTTTTCCATGACTCTTAGTCCTCGATACGTTTGTCGGATAAAAATTCCATTAGGTAAGGAGCGGGATGTTACAACTATCTTGGATTGAATTAGGACATTAGGTTTGTGAAGGTTTTGATTCGTATGTGTAATGATTTTCCCGACTAATGTGAATTTGGTGGATATAGTATATTTGTAGGGTTATAAATTTTGTAATATGGTATGGTTTTGACTTGATTTCTCACGTGTTCTTGTCATTTATTTTATGCTATTACATGTTCTCGAAGCTCACCCCCTTCGTTGTTTGTGTTTGCCGGCTTGGCCCCGCGATTGCGAAATCGTAGTTCTATAGGTTAAGAATCATGGAGTCAAGTACATGCCTTTCATGAAGACTTGTCTTGTGTCATCTATTATCTTGGGAAAATGGTCGGCTACGATAGGTGACATTAGTTGGGATTAATTTATTATATTTTAGTATAATACTTGTAATCAAAGTTGCAAAACCTTTGTTATTCTTAAATGTTAGCGAGAAAAGTCAATTTTTCTTATTATTAACTTTTTATATAATCTATTATTAATTGTAAGAATGAATTGTGATATCCTTATTGAAAAAGATTTTGAAAATGCGAAATTTTATCAGTTCAAAGTGACTTAAATTGTATAATTTTTAAGTAAATTCTTTTGGGATTTAGGGTGTCACATTAATTGATGAAGATTCAATCTTGAGGAAGTCGAAGAGTCAAATCTTGAAAGATGGAGATAAACCACAAGTTATTCCATAATATGTGAGGCTTCCATACCCTCACTTAGCCAAGAAGAAAGAAAAGGATGAAGGTCAATTCAAGAAGTTCATGCAACTTTTCTCACAAATTCGAGTGAATATTCCTTTCGGTGAAGCTCTCGATCAAATACCATTGTACGCTAAGTTCATGAAAGACTTGTTGACTAAAAGAAGGAAGCCTAAGGATGATGAGAACATAGCACTTTACGAGAATTGTAGTGCTATTCTTCAAAAGAAGCTGCCACCTAAGCTAAAGGATCTGGAGCTTTCACTATCCCTTGTTCCATTGGACCGGTAGACATTGGTAGAGCTTTATGTGACTTGGGAGCAAGTATCAATTTGATGCCTCTTTCAATGATGAAGAAGCTTAAGTGTGGGGAACCAAAACCAACAAGAATGACCATTACTTTAGCTGATCGGTCAATCTCTTATCCTTTCGGTGTGCTTGAAGATGTGCTAGTCAAGGTTAATGACTTGGTGTTTCCGGCAGATTTTGAGATCTTAGACATGGCTGAAGATGAAGAAATGCCACTCATTCTAGGAAGACCTTTCCTTGCAACTGGTCGTGCTTTGATTGATATTGAAAGAGGAGAGCTAATGTTGAGATTCCATAAGGAGCAAGTCGTGTTCAATATATTTGAGGCAATGAAGCACAAAGATGAAAATCCCAAGTGTTACCGGATTGACGTTGTTGAAGAAATAGTTGAAGATGACTCTTGTGAACCTCAACCATCACAACCTCTTGAACGTGCAATTATGAACTCTATAGCAAGTTGTGATGGTGATGAAGATCTTGAAGTAAGCGATTGTGTCAAGCAACTTGAAGCAAGCAAGCAAGAGTTGGGACCGGTAAAAATAGAAGAATTAATGGGTAAGTACTCTTGGGATGCTCCTACTTTAAGTGGAGAAGGAGAGAAAAATCCAGAATTAAAAGAACTCCCTTCTCACTTGAAGTATGTTTTTCTCACCAAAGATGCCTCTAAACCCGTAATCATCGGCAATACCTTGACACCTTTGGAAGAAGAAAAGTTAATGAGGGTGTTAAGAGATAATCAAGGAGCTTTGGGGTGGAACATTTCGATTTGAAGGGTATTAGTCCAGCTTATTGCATGCACAAAATACACATGGAGGCTGAATATAAACCGGTGGTTCAACCTCAAAGGAGACTTAACCCAACAATGAAGGAAGTGGTAAAGAAAGAGGTGCTGAAGTTACTAGATGCAGGTATGATCTACCCTATCTCGGATAGCTCATGGGTAAGTCCATTCACGTGGTGCCCAAGAAAGGAGGAATGACGGTGGTGGCGAATGAAAAAAATGAATTGATACCCACCCGCACCGTCACCGGTTGGAGAATGTGTATAGACTACCGGAGGTTGAATACCGCAACAAGAAAGGACCACTTTCCATTACCATTCATGGATCAAATGATTGAGAGATTGGCTGGCCAAGCCTTTTATTGCTTCTTGGATGGGTATTCGGGGTATAATCAAATTGCGGTGGCTGCGGAAGATCAAGAAAAGACTGCCTTCACTTGTCCATTTGGAGTGTTTGCTTATCGAAGGATGCCCTTTGGGCTGTGTAATGCGTCGGCGACCTTTCAAAGGTGTATGCTCTCCATCTTCTACGATATGATAGAGAAGAACATTGAGGTATTTATGGACGACTTTTCTGTTTTTGGTAAGTCTTTTGATCAATGCTTGTTCCATTTAAATGTTGTACTTAAAAGATGCACCGAAACTAACCTTGTTTTGAATTGGGAAAAATGTCATTTTATGGTAGCTGAAGGTATAGTTTTGGGGCATAAAATAAGTGCTAAAGGCATTGAGGTGGACCAAGCTAAGATAGAGGTTATAGAGAAACTTCCTCCACCCGTTAATGTTAAAGGAGTAAGGAGTTTCTTGGGGCATCTTGGTTTCTATCGGCGGTTCATAAAAGACTTTTCTAAAATTTCCAAACCCCTCTCGTAACCTCTTGGTCAAAGAAAACGAGTTTAGTTTTGATTACGAATGTCTAAATGCTTTTTCTTTGATTAAAAACAAGTTGGTGACTGCACCAATAATCATTGCACCCGATTGGGATTTACCTTTTGAACTTATGTGTGATGCAAGTGATTATGCCGTTGCAGTCCTAGGCCAACGTAAGAACAAATTTTTCCATGCAATTTACTATGCCGGCAAGGTTTTAAATGAAAATCAAGTTAACTATTCCACCACCGAAAAGGAATTGCTTGCTGTAATCTTTGCATTGGAAAAATTTCGTTCTTATCTAATAGGCTCCAAAGTCATTGTTTTTACAGATCATGCAACTCTTAAATATCTCTTGACAAAAGGGGATTCAAAGCCTCGACCGTTGAGGTGGATCCTATTATTGCAAGAATTTGATCTTGAGATTCGTGACAAGAAGGGAGTCGAGAACGTGGTAGCCGACCACCTCTCAAGGCCGGAGAATGATGAGGTGACAAAGAAGGAGAAGGCCATCAAGGCCGAGTTCCCCGATGAGCAATTTGTTTGCTATTGGAGAAAGGCCTTGGTTTGCCGACATAACAAACTTTAAGGCCGGCAACATAGTTCCCGATGATCCGACCTACCCTTAGAGGAAAAAGTTCTTCAAAGATGCAAATCACTACTTGTGGGATGACCCTTATCCGTTTAAGGTAGGTACGACGGTTTGATTAGACGTTGTATTGCAGGTGAGGAAGCACACAATATCATGTGGCACCGCCATAGCTCAGCTTATGGAGGCCACCATAGTGGAGAAAGAACAGCTGCAAAAGTTTTGCAAAGTGGATTCTGGTGGCCCACCATTTTCAAAGATTGCCACGACTTTGTCACAAGATGTGACAGATGCCAAAGGACGGTAACATATCAAAGAGGAATGAAATGCCCCTAAAAGGAATCATTGAAGTTGAACCATTTGGTTGGGGTATTGATTTTATAGGACCATTCCCTTCCTCTTACTCTTATCTCTATATTCTAGTACGTGTTGATTATGTCACAAAGTGGGTTGAAGCGATACCATGTGTTGCTAATGATGCCAAAACTGTTGTCAACTTCCTTCAAAAGAATATTTTCACTAGATTTGGAACCCCTAGAGTATTGATCGGTGATGGGGGAAGCATTTTTGCAATAATTTTCTTGAAAATGTGCTCAAAAGTATAACATTAAGCACAAAGTTGCAACTCCCTATCACCCACAAACTAGTGGTCAAGTAGAGGTTTCAAACCGACAAATTGAAACAAATCCTAGAGAAAACAGTTGCGTCAAATAGGAAAGATTGGTCTAGGAAATTAGATAACACATTGTGGGCATATAGGACAGCCTTTAAGACTCATCTTGGGTTTCCACCCTATCGGTTAGTCTATGGGAAGGCATGTCATCTTCCGGTCGAGCCGAACATAAAGCTTATTGGGCCATTAAGGCCTTAAATTTTGATCAAGTAGCCGCCGGTAAGAAAAGAATTTTGAAACTTAATGAACTTGAGGAGATGAGGCTTAGAGCGTATGAAAATGCGCTCATCTATAAAGCTAGGACAAAAAGGTATCATGACAAAAACTTAGTGCCTAGGGATATTAACTGTGGACAACTAGTTTTGTTGTATAATTCTAGGTTGAAGCTGTTTCTGGGAAGCTCAAGTCAAAATGGTCCGGACCATTCTTGGTCAAAAGTGTGTCACCATATGGAGCTGTTGAACTAGTGACACCTGAAGGAGATCGAAGTTTCAAAGTGAATGGACAAAGAGTTAAACCATACCTAGGTGGCGACCTACCAAAAGAAAGGGTGGGACTCATTACGAAGGACCTCTAAAGATCCTTAGCGATCCAAGCTAGTAACGATAAAGAAGCGCCGAGTGGGAGGCAACCCACTAGATTTACTTTGTTTTCGATTCATTTTGTCTTTATTTTCCCTTCAATGTCAAAAGTCCGTAAACAACTTATTTCCCCTTTTGTGATAAATTTGCACTTGTTTAATTAATGAATTTGTTTTGTTTCATGTGACCTATTCTAGTTTAGTAACAGTAGTTTGATGAAACGGTATTCCAAAAGTTCTAAAGGAGGGGTGACTTGATTCAAAGGCGAAGTGTACGGCGTTGCTAGGTAGTCACATACTCCCAAAAATCTCTGCCATAAGGTTCATTGCCAAATTTTGTTTTTCAATTTACTTATATTTAGATTAGTTTTCCATGCAACTACATTTCTAGAACTTGCATTGGTTCTCTATAATTGATTGGTCTTTGTTAATTACACACCGAGGCAAAAGTGCTTGGTCTGTGAGCCTTTTTGAAGCCTACCCTGTTTTAATTTGTTGAATTTATCCTTTCTTAACCAATTGTGAGCCGGTAGGATTAGAACTTTTTGTTTGGTGACAAACTACATTACAAGCCTAGAGACTTTTAGGACTTGTCCCTTAATGTATTTTACGAGTTAAGGCATTGTAGAATGTTGCTAAAGATTAAGTTTGGGGTTGCTATTGGAATTTGCAACCAACTAAGTTTGGGGTGGGGGTACTAGAGAATAAGAGAACAAAAATGAAAGAAATATGAAATTGCCATGCAAAATATACACAAAAATGGTGCATAAAAAAAAATGAAAATGAATGCCGAAAAAGGGACAAAACATTGAAAATCCGAGTAACTTCAAACTCAATTGTCCCTATATGTTAAAAATATTCTCTAGTACCTTTGCAAGAATTGTTGTTCCATAAGGTGAATGATTAAAGGATTGAATTTTGTGCTTTGACTTTCGTAGGAATGCCTAACTCAAATTTTGTGTAGCCTACTTATCCAAATACATCCCACCTTTCACCTAAGCCCCGTTATAACCCTAAAGACCTCAAAAGTGTGTAATGATATTGACTTTGATTGATGTTTAGAAACTTTTCAAGCGTATGGTAATATGTAGACCTGCATGTCGACCGGTAGAACCCTATTTCAATTTGATGCGAGGAGTTGTGAATTGGTGGATGCGAACAAGTCAAACTAGCTCATCTTTAGCTAAAAGGAGAATGAACTTTTGGGTACTATCGTTTTGTCGTAGCTTGTTATTTTACTTGTCATTTGTCACTGTTGCAAGCAAATTCCTTGAGCACAAGGAATGGTTTAAGTTTGGGGTTGTGATGACATGCCGTCATTACGTAATTTTTAGGACTTATTGTGACATTTTGATAGAGTTCTCATGCAATTTATACTGTTACGAAGTGCAAAAAAGCTGAAATATTGAAGTCTGTTTGAAGCGAATCGCGCCACACCAATTTCAAGCCGTGCTGCGATTTTGGAAGCAAAATTTCATCTTCCCTGTTTTAATGAAATCGCGGCACACCAATATATAGGCGCGGCGCGATTTTGATGGGTCAGTGCCCATGACTTCTATAAATACCGCACTCAATACCGAAGAACAAGGGTTACGATTTTGGAGAGCAAAGTGCGATTTTGAGACATCGAGACGGCTAGAAGGGCGATTTCTTCAACCTTTTACCAATTCATGTATGTTTTAATTATTTCATTGATTATGCTATTTGTAAACTCAATTATGAGTAGCTAAATCTCTTAGAGATTAGGTCGAGATGAATCTATGTAACCCTAATTGATCTTATGTTGCTTTGAAACTCTATTACGTATTAATGAATTTCTAGTCTTTATTTAATTCAATTGTTCTTAATGCTTTTTATATCCCGATCAAATATAAACATGATTTTGTGAGAACGAATGACCGCCGACCATAGCTTTAGACTTAGACCTAATTGAATTGTTCTAATAAACATGGTTAGTCTAGGAATGGATAATCGTTTGTTAGTGATATTAGGTTAACGTTCATAAAAACCTTCAAGGATTATTAGACCACCTAAGGAATTAGGGGCTGTAGTTTAAGAAGAGGGTCCTAACTCAAGGGATTGATTAGGGCTAATTTGTTAACTATCGTGAAACTAGAAAATCATTAGTAATAATAGGTGCGGTAACCAATTAGGGGAAACATAGAGGATTCGACAGGACCTGATCTCATCTCTCTCCATATTTCCTTAACAAATCTATTTCTTTATTTGATTTCATAAAATCAAACCAAATCTACTGCCTAGTGGCAAAACAAAATAAACTTTTGTACATCCTATTTTTATAACGCGATTGAATTATTGAAGTTAACAACGATCTGGTGGGATCGATATTTTTACTACTTCGATAGTATTTGGTGCACTTGCCAAACATCTATCGGGAACCAAATTCATGCAATAACCAAAAAGAGACTTATATACATGTTTGTAACACAATTAAGAGAATGTGTTGTTAAGAACACGTGAGAATGTCGAGCTATTACTTAGAGACAACTTCAAGATAAACAAAGTGCATGACACTAAATTTACAAGGGTTGATAATAATGATTTACCATGAAATTTGTTTCATTTCACTCCATAGGTTGGTATCTTCCCGGACGAATTTTGACATAGATTTGTTGGTTGATGAATTTGTTTATATATTAAAAAATTAAACAACTTCATTGTAATAATATAAACTATCACACCGTGATAATATTGTTTATTCTATTCGGACGTTATTGGTTTACTAACTCGCTATTGGAAAAAAGAGAGAAAATATGTTAGAAATAACTTCAAGGAAAAAATTGTTGTCGTACTTAGACAATAATAGCTAAGCATTTTTTATTTTGTAAAAAAAAAAAAAGGTAAGCATTTTTTGTTATTGAAATAGTCCATCAACATAATTAATTCATGAATGTTGTTAGGGTTTGCCGATTAAAGATTTTCCCAAGAAATTGTATTGAAAAGGCGAAAGGTTGCATAGAAGAGAATATGAAATGTTGATTGAAGATTTTCCCATAAAATTTTGTTAAAAACTAAAGGTTTCATAGAAGAGAATATGAAAAAGGGTGTGAAATTTTTCATTGAATTGATTTTTCATTCCTTAAATCCTATCTTGCGATTAGTAATTACATAAGTAGTTTGTGTTTTCAACAATGTTATCAAATATCTCTCTCTCTCTCTCTCTCTCTCTCTCTCTCTCTCTCTCTCTCTCAACACTATTTTTTTTCTTCAGTTCAATTGATGTAGGTGGTTACAAGTAGGTGTTTTTCTAATGGATTCCTTTTCTAATATGTTATATAAAATAGCATAGCACACTTGATGTGGTGATAACTTATCCGAAAAGTTGTGTGTTTAACTCCCGTTGTCAATGTGATGAGTTCTTTGACGGATGACATGAAAGTACCTCTACTAACGTTCACCGAGACTTGAGCTCTACTCTAACCCCGATAAACCTTTGAAGCATAACATGATAAACTAATTTAAATGTACGAAAACAATGGAATAAAATAATCACTTCAAAGATATGTGTATTCCCTTGATATAAATACATTTTGAAATATAGTTTACTTATTTTTTAACAATTATTATCGGCATAGATTAAAAAATTAAAAAAAGAATCAGCACAAATTTTCCCCTGCGGGGCACGGGTTTCAAACTAGTTAAATACAAATATGTGAGGATGATTGTGGTGAAAGCATTTTGTGAAGATCAATATTGTAACACCCATACTAGACGTATCTACAAAGTCTAGCAAGAGCATTAATTTAGTACCGGATACATTAAAAATTTACAACAAATAATACTTCGAATGAATACATTATACAACCAAATTCGTTCGTACATAAAATACAACTCAACTTGTCCAAAACATAAAGGTACATCCTTGAACGTCCATCTCTTCAATCGCCGGTACGAACGAACACTTGTTGAATCATCCATTCGGCATCTAACTTGACGTCCAACCTTGTTTATACTGAAACAAATAAGGATTGGGATAAGACATAATGTCTCGGTGAGTTCCACCTAATCCTAGGCTATAGGCAACCACGGGGGAAAAATCCTACGGTCACCACGTGTCTATTTTACAACCCGACGGTTGATTATACGTGTGTGGGGACTTGCATGCTTAGACGGTTGTGCATACTAGGACCGTCTTAACTTCATCTTACTTGTTTTAGGCTTACTATAATCTTACGTGTCATGGCGGTCAAGAGAACCTAAGACCACTATGCCAAGATACGGTAACCGCATCGAGGTCTTCATGTAACATATTCATGGCACCATCCTAAGCCGGACGATTAGGGAAACCTAAGAACGTCATCGGCATCACATTCTTTATTTGTTCTAGTCATAAGTTATACTTAACATATAATACATAAGTTCATTCATGATCATAATCATATAATACATAATCGCGTCTAAGTTCATTATTCATTATGTTAGCGTTGAACAAACATTATTATCTTGGTTCATTTTACGGATAGTCCCGGGTGGAGTAACCCCGAGAACAATCCCATACATGACCGATGTACGTACATCGGACTCCCTCGGTGTCGTGCGGGTCCCTTGCGGCTTGAACCGTTCCCCTTAGGTCGAGAACCTCTCGCATCCCCCTAGCATGGATAACAAGAGACACGAGCACCTACGTCTTGTTAATTTCGGTGACATGCGGGTCCCTTACGGCTTAAATCGTTTCCCTTAGATCGAGAACCTCTTGTATCCCCCTGATGTGGATAGCAAGAGACATGCCACCTACTTATGATAATCATAGTCTTAACATCGCGAAAGATTAAACCTATTCATGCTTGCTTACTACTTCGGACCCTTAAGTCGGTCCGAGTAGCGGTAATCTTATACTTGTTCATCATAAACATGGTGGAGAGACATCTAATCAAACCACAACTAACATGCTTACTAACTTATTCTTGTTCATGGGCGAAGATATAATTCGCAACTTATTATTCTAGGAATTCTTGCTAACTAGCTAGTTCTCGACACTATGTCGAGGCTCTAGTTTTCCCTTGCTTAATGGATACTTTACTACCCGATTCATAACATGTTTCTCTCATATGCCATGCCTTGCTAACATGCATAATAATTGCCTCTTTATCATAAAATTCTTGCTTCATTTAATCATCATTTGGGACCTTGGTTTGAGGGGTTTACATTTATAAAAGGCGCACAAAGGATCCGGAACGGTAAAACACCGAATGCCCGAACGAGCAAGCGGTACCGAAAAGTACCACTTTCTCGCCATTGCGAGCTCCTCTACTCGCCGTTGCGAGTTCACTTACTCGCCGTGGCGAGTTGGTGGCGAGCAGCACTCCGGGGAGAGTGTTTTGCTTGCCTTGGCGAGCTGTTTACTCGCCGTGGCGAGTTATGACGATCCGTACACTGCATAAATGGTGTTTTTGACCCAAAAACCTCAACCAAGTGTCTCTAATCATGTTATGACCCTTAGAGGTCATAGGAAACATTGTAAAACATTTTCTTGGCAATTATTAGCAATTATAGCAAGCATAGCAAAAAGGGCAACTAAACCTACACATTAAACCCTAGAATTTTCATGTGGTTCATATTAATTTATCATGGCATAAACCGATGACAGTTCGTCATTCCATATTTTCAGAGTTTTTTTTAGTTAAGTTTTATTCTATTTTATTAGTTTAGTATTTAATTTGGAGTCATTTTAAATAAATTGTTCTTTTTAATTTATTGAGTCAAATGGTTTATTATCATTACTATCATTAGTAGCAACGTGACCTAATGAGAGAAAACTAGGCATGTTATTGATTGAAGATTTGCTAGTAAAGAGACAAGAAGCAACAAGTAGGCAATGCTGGAATTGTTGAAAGCAATTGGGCCTTTGACCAAAATTGAGTTGGATGACCCGAAAGTAAAAAGAGCAATTAGGTTACAGGAGGCATATATAAGTGAGCGCATAGTAACTTACAGGGGGACATTCACGCTTTGGTACAGGAACCTAAAAGGAGCAGAATCGCGTTTTGGGATGAGGACTAATTGGGAACGGAAGCTACATCATGCAAGCATCTATCATTAAAGAAAACTTCATGAGTACCGTAACGTCTCTGTTGTAATTTCTTTTTTATTCATGTTGTTTAATTCTTTTATCATGAGTGGCTAATTTCCATTGATTAGGTCATAGATGATTTTGTTCTAGCTAATGACTATGTAATCTGCAACTACTGAATTATCATGAATGTTATTTTAGTTTATTCGGTATAAATTGTGCGTAATGCTTTTATGATTCGACCCAATATAATTGATCTTAGAGATTATAGGACTGCCGACACCGGCTTATAACTCGGACATATTTATATTGTTCAACTTAACGGATGATCTAGGGATAGAAAATTGTTAGGTTGTGATTCTAAAATTAACGGACTTAAAACCTTTGATGATTATAGGTTCACCTAAGGAATTAGGGAATTATAATCGAGAAGAGGGCTCGAGTCAAGGGATTGACTCGAGTTATTTTGTTAATTGTCGTAAAGCGAATAGCATTTGTATGATTTAGGTGCAGATTACTAATTAGTAATGGACAGATGATTCGAAAGATCTAATCCTTTCCCTTAACGTATTTCAAAAACCAAGTTTATTTTTTTTCAGTTATTTATTTATCATTGCAACCAAAACCAATTTGCCTAAGGCAACCCCCACCCTATTTACATACATCTTGAATATTAATGGAATTGCCAAGTAGAGATTAGAACAATCCTGTGGATACGAATTAAATTATTACTTCGATATAAATTAGTACACTTGCTAATTTTCTATCAAGTTTTTGGCGCCGTTGCCGGGGACCGTTGAATTATTTCGGCTTGGAAATTTCGTTATTGTTTAGGATTTCGTCATTTACATTTTTGTCTATATATTAAAAAAAAATTGAAAAAAAAAATTATGATTTATGCTCTTCATATCTCATTGTACTTTCTTTGCTAAAAAGTTTATCCAAGTTTTGCGGCTATGATAGACGAGGTTAGTAGACATGTTACGCCTTTATGACACGAGAGGAGATTGTTACGTTGGAGTATGAAAAACATTTGCTTTCTTGGAAGATAGAACAACGGGACAATCAAATCTCAAGATTAAATGCGAGATGTGATCATGAGGCGAATCATCGGGGTACAGATTGCGAAGGGCTGAAAGAGCTTATCAACATCGATTACAATACTCGGCTTCAAAATATTTTAGATGATTTCTTGATATTAAATCAAGTTTCATTTGAGAAATTTGAAGTTCGGTGTCGTGATCTTGTTGGGAAAGCGAATGAATGTGAGAAGCATTTGGTTGAGATGGAGACGAGTGTCATGTTGTGGTGGAAGAAAATGCACAAGTGAGGAGTGTTGGGCTCTACCCGAAGTCTCAACCAACGGGGTTGAAAGAAACCATTCCTTTGCAAGGGTATATCTATTCTTCTTTAAGGTGGGATAGCTCAAATGCCAAAAGTCTAGCAGTTGGATCATGGGAGCATCTGCTACTTTGTATGAAGTTCATGGAATTCCTTCCAAAGAAGAGGAAGAAGAAAGATGACATATTCTTTCTTTCATATTTGCCACCCTAACAAAGGGCCGAGGCGTCAAGCTTAATGACGTAAAAGAAAGCGCTTGATGGGAGGCAACCCATCATTTTTTTTTTAATGTTTTTTATTTTGCGGGTATTTTTATTTAGTAAAGAAAAAAGAAAAAAATGAAAAAAAGAAAACAAACAAAAAAAAGTGAAAAGATGGACAAAAAAAAAATCAAAGTCCACATCAGTTCTTATTTTTTTCTTCAATAACTTGTCGGATGTCGGTCGTGTCGGTTTAATTCCCTTTTTCGGTAACTTTAATTGTTTGCTTGTTTATTATTAATGAATTTTCTTGTTTCTTGACTTTTTCCAGTTTAGTAACAATTGCTTATTCAAGTGGTATTCCAAAAAGTTCATAAGGAGGTAGTGACTTGAAATTCAAAGGCGAAGTGTACGGCATTTAAAGATAGCTAGTCACAACTCCCGTAAATCTAAACTCGTAAGGTTCATGGCTAAATTTTATTTTTTTCAATTTACTCATATAGAGTGTTCCATGCTTTTACATTTCTAGAACTTGCATTGTTTCTCTATTGTCGATTGATCTTTGTCATTAGCACACCGAGGCAAAAATGTTTGGTCCCGTGAGCCTTTTTGAAGCCTACCCCGATTTTAATTGTTATATTTTATCCTTTTCTTAGCCAAATTGAGCCGGTAGGTTTAAAACTTTTTGTTCGGTGACAAACTATATTACAAGCTTAGAAACTTTTAGGACTTGTCCCATATTGTTTTTTACGAGTTAGGCATTGTAGAATGTTGCTAAATAATAAGTTTGGGGTTGCTATTGGAATTTGCAACCAACTAAGTTTGGGGTGGGGGTACTAGAGAACAAAGAAAGAACATTATCATGAAAAATACACACAAAAATGGTGTATCAAAAAAAGAATGAAAAAGGGACAAAACATTGAAAATGCCGAGTAACGTTAAACCGGATTGTCCCAATAGTTACAAGTGTTCTCTAGTACCTTTACAAGAATTGTTGTTCCAAAGGTGAATGATGGATTGAATTTGTGCTTTAATTTCCGTAGGAGTGCCTAACTCAGGATTTTGTGTAGCCTACTTATCCAAATATTATCCCACCTTCACCTAAGCCCCGTTATAACCCTTTAAGACCTCAAAGTGTGCATTGACATTGATTTTGATTGACGTTTAGAAACTTTTCAAGCGTATGGTAATATGTAGATTGCATGTCGACCGTGTGTGAACCCCTTTCATATTTTTGCGTGGAGTTGTGAATTGGTGGATGCGTACAAGTCAAACTAGCTCATCTTTAGCTAGTAAGGTGTTGAACTTTTGGGTACTATCGCTTGATCAGTGGTAATTGTTATTTTACCGTCGATTGTCAATTTAACAAGTTTGTTCCTTGAGGACAAGTAACGGTTCAAGTTTGGGGTTGTGATGACAGTTCGTCATTCCATATTTTCGAGTTTTTTTTAGTTAAGTTTTATTCTATTTTATTAGTTTAGTATTTAATTTGGAGTCATTTTAAATAAATTGTTCTTTTTAATTTATTGAGTCAAATGGTTTATTATCATTACTATCATTAGTAGCAACGTGACCTAATGAGAGAAAACTAGGCATGTTATTGATTGAAGATTTGCTAGTAAAGAGACAAGAAGCAACAAGTAGGCAATGCTGGAATTGTTGAAAGCAATTGGGCCTTTGACCAAAATTGAGTTGGATGACCCGAAAGTAAAAAGAGCAATTAGGTTACAGGAGGCATATATAAGTGAGCGCATAGTAACTTACAGGGGGACATTCACGCTTTGGTACAGGAACCTAAAAGGAGCAGAATCGCGTTTTGGGATGAGGACTAATTGGGAACGGAAGCTACATCATGCAAGCATCTATCATTAAAGAAAACTTCATGAGTACCGTAACGTCTCTGTTGTAATTTCTTTTTTATTCATGTTGTTTAATTCTTTTATCATGAGTGGCTAATTTCCATTGATTAGGTCATAGATGATTTTGTTCTAGCTAATGACTATGTAATCTGCAACTACGAATTATCATGAATGTTATTTTAGTTTATTCGGTATAAATTGTGCGTAATGCTTTTATGATTCGACCCAATATAATTGATCTTAGAGATTATAGGACTGCGACACCGGCTTATAACTCGTACATATTTATATTGTTCAACTTAACGGATGATCTAGGGATAGAAAATTGTTAGGTTGTGATTCTAAAATTAACGGACTTAAAACCTTTGATGATTATAGGTTCACCTAAGGAATTAGGGAATTATAATCAGAGAAGAGGGCTCGAGTCAAGGGATTGACACGAGTTATTTTGTTAATTGTCGTAAGCTGAATAGCATTTGTATGATTTAGGTGCGGATTACTAATTAGTAATGGACGAGATGATTCGAAAGATCTAATCCTTTCCCTTAACGTATTTCAAAAACCAAGTTTATTTTTTTTCAGTTATTTATTTATCATTGCAACCAAAACCAATTTGCCTAAGGCAACCCCCACCCTATTTACATACATCTTGAATATTAATGGAATTGCCAAGTAGAGATTAGAACAGTCCCTGTGGATACGAATTAAATTATTACTTCGATATAAATTAGTACACTTGCTAATTTTCTATCATAAACATACTCCCAAAGGGTGGGAAAACTATCTATGGAACTCACCTAATATGTTTGCATTTGATTCCCAAGCTTACAAGCATCAATCACCACTTTCCATCTTCTAAAACCCTAGCTTGATCCCTTTTTGCTCCATTTGTTCAAACCTCTTCAATCTTGTTGTTTCCTTGCAATACAAAGCATCATGTTCTTTACTTAATCATGAAGAAACCATACTTGAATCAATAATGAAACCATAGCATAAACATACCATTCAAACCTATCATCCTTTTCTTGCAAACAAAGACACCATTTCAAGCTCAAAACCATACTTCAACATTACCCTCAAAACACATATTCAAAACATAATGTCAAAAGGAATTCTTGGTAAGGAAGGATAGAGATATTTACCCATTCAAACTTATTATTATTACCTTGATCATGTGGAGACCATACCTTGCACCAATTAGGATTCACCTTCACCATACACCAAACCCTAGATTTCCAATCACTTCTTCAAGAGGAGAAATAGAAGAAAATCAAACATAATCCATACTTCCCTAATCTTAAATGATCATAAGAGAACAAGTTTGGAAACTTACCAAAAGAGGATGAAGTTTCATTAAGATTGGTGAAGAGGAGAAAAGATGGAATGAACTTCATGAGAGGTGGAAAAAGAGAAATCCAACCTTAATCAAGCTTCTACGTGTACCAAAGATCATGAGGGAGTAATATCATTCACTTGCTATGGAGAGGAAGAAGATTTGGAAAATTGATGGAGAAGAAGAAGGGAAAAGTGGCGTGAGAAGGAGAGAGAGAAGGGAGAGAAAATATTCCTTCCAACTTAGAGAGAGAAAGAGATTGGGATAATGAGATATTTTGCCCAAAAACCATTTAAATATCCTTTCCGCATGAAATTACTATTATGCCCTTGCCTCAAGCGTGTTTAAAACGACTACGATACTTTTCCGTAAAAAGCCGACATCTCATAAAATATTAACCTTAACTTACTTTCCATGAATTAAATTTATCGACACGGTCAAAGGGTAATATACCGATACCGTCGGGCGGGATATTACATTCTACCCCTTTAAAAAAATTTCGTCCTCGAAATTTAGATATCGATTATTTATCATCATGACAAAATTTACCATCTTTGGTCCGAACCATACATATTCAAAACACAGATTCTCAAGAAGTTCGTCATTACTTGTATTTCGTTACGTTTCTCAATCCACATACTTAAGCATATAGCTTTCTTGATCTTAATATCACTTAACTTGAAGGCATTTAATACATCATGATTTAGAACTTTCCTTGCTACACATAAACTTATTGTCTCGGACTCGTATTTTACCCGCTTAACATAAACCATTCATAAAGATATCTTATCATAAACATGAACACTCGGGATTTGCCTTTTTAACTAGAATCCTATCGGAAACCGAGTTTGCCTGCAGTGCTTACTTGCAACATTAAACTTCTTTTCATGCATACATAATCTTATCGGTTAAGCATATACTTCATTGTCGATCTAATAACCAACATCGTGGTTCATATGTTCTTGAAACTTTCTATCAAATTTATTTGCACATACATCATACAATCTTAACACATTTACGTGTATCCCGTAGGTTGATGGCTTCCTACTAACATTGTTATTTCCATAACATGCGCATACATTCAAGTATCACCTCTTGTTAAATGCTAACGATACTTGTTCTAGAATCTTTCTTGTAAAAAATTTTCTTAAGCTTTGGTATTCGGGTTCTTGGAACGAATAGATACATGACTAAAAATATTTTATCATTTTCAAAACTGAATTTGTAATAGTACCACGTAACCACCGACGAGTTTCTATATTTTGAAAAAGATTTTACAACTCGCCCCAAACTTGTCCACGACAAGTTGGTCCCGAAGTTTGTACGTCTTACATGAGTTTGCTTTAAACGTATCTTATCAGTTTCGAACATGTAAAATTCCATGAGTTTGAAAATAAGCATCGTTCCCAAGTTCCATAATACCAATCTTAGCTTTAAAAGTTATAAAATCATGTTTTGACATATCTTAACGGTATCGTTTTCACTCAACAAGTATTGCATACAAGAGTATGAATCTCATTGCATAAAACTCAAGAGTCGCATCTCCCTTCTTGATTTCATGCTTAATCTTCGAGGTGGATTCTTACCTCCTTAACTCGTTATACATACCTCATAAACATATTAATACATAACGTAAACCAAGAAAATCCGTAACCCACTTGACATTAACTTATTCCTCTTATCTAGGGACATTAAACTTGATTCTCCACATCATCTCATTTGATTATCGCTTGAGCGTTAATACCTTTGCCGGGAACCGGTCATCATTCTTGATACTTTGATTCTTTACTTAGGTCGCAAGTCGAACCTTCTGAATTCTTACATGTTTTCCATATTTCATGATTATCGATTAGCTTCCGTGGCGCTACTCGATCCCCATCGGTTGGATTAAACCATTACTCTAATCCGTTAGAGCAATTAAGACTTCAATTCATGCTTATCACTTAAATATTAACTTCTTGAGATCTTCCATGTTGCAACCAAATCACAACCTTACACTTGTCTTGTAATTTCAAAACTCGTGATAACTTATCTCATACTCATAATACTTGACTTGGGGGTAAACCTCACATTCTTACCGGTTGGTTTCACTGCTGAGATCATCATAACATACTTGAACTTGTTTCCGAGTATACTTGAATCCCTTTGACACACTCATCTTGTACTTGAACATATCTTTCTAAAACATCTAGTCCTTGTACCTTAGCGTTCTCGCATACTATACTTTGCTTAATCTTACCAATGCTTGCTCGTTGTTTTCCTTTTAAAGAAAACTTAGTAAATTAGCGCACGGGTCATTGACATTGATGATTTTCTACTTTATAAATATATTAAATTTAGCCCCGGCCATTACTCTAAATTCATAGAACGGGTTGATAACACATACGTGTCATCAAACCTAGACTCTAATAAGTCTAGCCCGCTCTACAAATGTAGTAGCAACCCGGTTCCTAGAAAATCTCATGAATTTTTCAAAAAATCAACTTCAATCACCCATACGCGTAAATTCTTCTAAAATTTATTTAAACTTTATAATTCAACATCATATTGAGCCTTAGCAAGTCCACTAAGCAAAACATAGGTTCGAGAGATACGTCATGGTTCCACATAATCCGAGAACCTTGTGATTCCTCATAACTTTGCACCGCTTAAACTTCTTCTTCATACCTCATGCATAAACATCGACGACTTTCCTTCTCAAAGCCGAAACTTTTATATTCTTGATCTTGGATTGTTCTTGACTCTTGACACATTAACCTCCAAACTACCTTAAACCGTATCGATTTCATTAATGATTACCCATGTCTTTTCCTTGAAAATCTTAGGATATGATATGCATTCGTTACTTAACGTCATAAAAGATTTTCGTCACATAAAAGATTATTGTGAAGACATCTCCCCAATAGTCATTGCAAACCTTTGGAACGAACGGGTAAATTTCATAAAAACGGAAAATTTCGTTCCAAGTTCGCTATTGGTGAGTTTCTCCAACTATATTTTTTTCTCAAGTAACCAATGCACATCATTCATTCCTAGCATCGTAAAACATTCTATAACATTTGCATGGCAACATCAACCTTTTCGATACAATTCTTGGCACGTCGGAAATCAATGCCTTAATCCCGATAACATAAAACTTTCTCTTGAATCCTTAATTTCCTCCACTACGAATAGCTTACCTCTTTACGTTGCCACTTACGCAACTTGACAAACCTTCATATCCTTAACTTCATTTACATATTTCTATTCCCGAGAGCCTCGCTAACTCCGTCAACATATGTCGACCTCTTACTACCTTGTAGCCTTGTACCGACATTTCAAAATATCATAAACCCGTTCCAACAACAACTCTTACCGAAACTTCCGGTCATGGTTAGATACATATATCCAACTTCTTCTCTTTCGGGTACATGGAGTATTACTATCATCTTACCCGACATTGTCGGAACGTCCCTTCTTAACATGCCTTACATTCCCGGAGGATTCACACTTCCACTTGATTAGTTCACCGACCACCTTTTGGCACGATCAACTACTTCATCCCACACTTCGTTCCTCCCGGGTCCTATTCAGCTCTCGAGGCATCCATTCTAATCGTTGAATGCTAAATTGAGTTGATCGAGCTCAACTAACAACAACAACTAGAACATTTACCGGAACCCAATGGTCCCACTTCCTTAGTTGTAATTTAATGACCCAAGGCACGGTACGAATCGACTGCTCGATACCAAATGTAACACCCATACTAGACGTATCTAGAAAGTCTAGCAAGAGCGTTAATTTAGTACCGGATACATTAAAAATTTACAACAAATAATACTTCGAATGAATACATTATACAACCAAATTCATTCGTACATAAAATACAACTCAACTTGTCCAAAACATAAAGGTACATCCTTGAACGTCCATCTCTTCAATCGCCGGTACGAACGAACACTTGTTGAATCATCCATTCGGCATCTAACTTGACGTCCAACCTGTTTATCCGAAACAAATAAGGATTGGGATGAGACACAATGTCTCAATGAGTTCCACCTGTTTATCCTAAGAACGTCATCGGCATCACATTCTTTATTTGTTCTAGTCATAAGTTATACTTAACATATAATACATAAGTTCATTCATGATCATAATCATATAATACATAATCGCGTCTAAGTTCATTATTCATTATGTTAGCGTTGAACAAACATTATTATCTTGGTTCATTTTACGGATAGTCCCGGGTGGAGTAACCCCGAGAACAATCCCATACATGACCGATGTACGTACATCGGACTCCCTCGGTGTCGTTCGGGTCCCTTGCGGCTTGAACCGTTCCCCTTAGGTCGAGAACCTCTCGTATCCCCCTAGCGTGGATAACAAGAGACACGAGCACCTACGTCTTGTTAATTTCGGTGACATGCGGGTCCCTTACGGCTTAAATCGTTCCCCTTAGATCGAGAACCTCTTGTATCCCCACTGATGTGGATAGCAAGAGACATGCCACCTACTTATGATAATCATAGTCTTAACATCGTGAAAGATTAAACCTATTCATGCTTGCTTACTACTTCGGACCCTTAAGTCGGTCCGAGTAGCGGTAATCTTATACTTGTTCATCATAAACATGGTGGAGAGACATCTAATCAAACCACAACTAACATGATTACTAACTTATTCTTGTTCATGGGCGAAGATATAATTCGCAACTTATTATTCTAGGAATTCTTGCTAACTAGCTAGTTCTCGACACTATGTCGAGGATCTAGTTTTCCCTTGCTTAATGGATACTTTACTACCCGATTCATAACATGTTTCTCTCATATGCCATGCCTTGCTAACATGCATAATAATTGCCTCTTTATCATAAAAATCTTGCTTCATTTAATCATCATTTGGGACCTTGGTTTGAGGGGTTTACATTTATAAAAGGCCGCACAAAGGATCCGGAACGATAAAACACCGAATGCCCGAACGAGCAAGCAAGCACCGGAAAGTACCACTTTCTCGCCATTGCGAGCTCCTCTACTCGCCGTTGCGAGTTCACTTACTCGCCGTGGCGAGTTGGTGGCGAGCAGCATTCCAGGGGAGAGTGTTTTGCTTGCCTTGGCGAGTGTTTACTCGCCGTGGCGAGTTATGATAGTCCGGACTCGCATAAATGGTTTTTTTGACCCAAAAACCTCAACCAAGTGTCTCTAATCATGTTATGACCCTTAGAGGTCATAGGAAACATTGTAAAACATTTTCTTGGCAATTATTAGCAATTATAGCAAGCATAGCAAAAAGGGCAACTAAACCTACACATTAAACCCTAGAATTTTCATGTGGTTCATATTAATTTATCATGGCACAAACATACTCCCAAAGGGTGGGAAAACTATCTATGGAACTCACCTAATATGTTTGCATTTGATTCCCAAGCTTACAAGCATCAATCACCACTTTCCATCTTCTAAAACCCTAGCTTGATCCCTTTTTGCTCCATTTGTTCAAACCACTTCAATCTTGTTGTTTCCTTGCAATACAAAGCATCATGTTCTTTACTTAATCATGAAGAAACCATACTTGAATCAATAATGAAACCATAGCATAAACATACCATTCAAACCTATCATCCTTTTCTTGCAAACCAAGACACCATTTCAAGCTCAAAACCATACTTCAACATTACCCTCAAAACACATATTCAAAACATAATGTCAAAAGGAATTCTTGGTAAGGAAGGATAGAGATATTTACCCATTCAAACTTATTATTATTACCTTGATCATGTGGAGACCATACCTTACACCAATTAAGATTCACCTTCACCATACACCAAACCCTAGATTTCCAATCACTTCTTCAAGAGGAGAAATAGAAGAAAATCAAACATAATCCATACTTCCCTAATCTTAAATGATCATAAGAGAACAAGTTTGGAAACTTACCAAAAGAGGATGAAGTTTCATTAAGGTTGGTGAAGAGGAGAAAAGATGGAATGAACTTCATGAGAGGTGGAAAAAGAGAAATCCAACCTTAATCAAGATTCTACTTGTACCAAAGATCATGAGGGAGTAATATCATTCACTTGCTATGGATAGGAAGAAGATTTGGAAAATTGATGGAGAAGAAGAAGGGAAAAGTGGCGTGAGAAGGAGAGAGAGAAGGGAGAGAAAATATTCCTTCCAACTTAGAGAGAGAAAGAGATTGAGATAATGAGATATTTTGCCCAAAAACCATTTAAATATCCTTTCCGCGTGAAATTACTATTATGCCCTTGCCTCAAGCGTGTTTAAAACGACTCGATACTTTTCCGTAAAAAGCCGACATCTCATAAAATATTAACCTTAACTTACTTTCCATGAATTAAATTTATCGACACGGTCAAAGGATAATATACCGATCCGTCGGGCGGGATATTACAAATATGGTGAGAGCATTTGTCAAAAAGAAAGGGACACATGGCAACACCAAAAGAATAGTAATTCATTTCCATAAAGGTACTTGATAAATAGGTCTCAAATTTATATAATATAGATATAGATATAGATATAGATATAGATTTATTTATTTTTTTCTTATATAAAAGATCAGAGGAAATATTAATCGGTGAATTATTTTTATTTGTTCTAAAGTAACGCTTTTATAAAATAATAATAACCGGTAATATTCATTCCAAATTTGTTTGTTTTGAAAGAGAAAGTGACGTGGTCTCATGATTGCGCACCATAACAAGAAAGTGCAAAAAAAATGGAAATCTACCAAATCATCGATCCTCGTGATCCCATACAACAAATTACAGCCATTGATAGAATTGCATTTAACTAATCATGTTCATCCAATCGTCCGGCTCATCGATCCGCGTGCGGAGTTTTGTTATTTCCCTATTACGCTACGGACAAACACAAATTGAACTACAATCGATATAATTGCATTTAACAAGAAAAAAGGAAATTTGCCACATCATCGATCCTCATGATCCAAATACAA
Organism: Medicago sativa; assembly: GCF_051527215.1. Classification (NCBI taxonomy): domain Eukaryota; kingdom Viridiplantae; phylum Streptophyta; class Magnoliopsida; order Fabales; family Fabaceae; genus Medicago; species Medicago sativa. The sequence goes on from NC_140756.1 coordinate 8,533,016, forward strand.
CAAATCACGGCCATCGATATAATTGCGGTTAACTAATCATGTTCGTCCAACCATCCATGTCATCGATCCGAATGCGAGTTTTGTTATTACTCTATTAGACAACAAACAAACACAAGTTGAACTACCACATATTACTGTACATAAACCTTTATTATGATTATTAAATTACCATAACCGTCCAAAATCATTCAAATAAAAAAAGCAAAACCGCCAAATGTCAAGTGTTAACCCGGCCACTTCTCTCACTTCTTCTTCTCAATAAAAAAAATGGGATCGCAATTCCTCCGCCGTCGTTCCGATGATTCGCCTCCTAAGAATACCTACAACACTTGGAGCTCCCGATTTACACGTCACAAAGGAGAAAGTTGTCTCAAATAATCTCGCCGACGAAGAAGCACCTTCCATCACCGATTTTTGAGACGGCCTATCTTTTTTGTGCCGTGTAAATCTGGAGCTCCGGTGTTGTTGGTATTCTTAGGAGGCGAATCATCAGAACCGGCGGTGGAGGAATTGCGATCCCGTTTTTTTGATTGAAAAGAAGAAGTGAGAGAAGTCGTCGGGTTAACACTTGACATTTGGCACTTTTGCTTTTTTTATTGGAATGATTTTAGACGGTTATGGTAATTTAATAATCATAATAAAGGTTTATGTACAAGTAATATGTGGTAGTTCAACTTGTGTTTATTTATTGCCTAATAGAGTAATAACAAAACTCGTATTCGGATCGATGACATGGATGGTTGGACGAACAGATTAGTTAACCGCAATTATATCGATGGCCGTGATTTGTTGTATTTGGATCACGAGGATCGATGATGTGGCATATTTCCTTTTTTCTTGTTAAATGCAATTATATCGATGGTAGTTCAATTTGTGTTTGTTTGTAGTGTAATAGGGAAATAACAAAACTCAAAGACGCGGATCGATGAGATGGACGATTGGACGAACATGATTAGTTAAATGCAATTCTATCAATGGTTGTAATTTGTTGTATGCGGATCATGAGGATCGATGATGTGGCAAATTTCCTTTTTTTGCGGTTTCTTGTTATGGTGTGCAATCATGAGACCACATCACTTTCTCTTTCAAAACAAACAAATTTGGAATGATATTACTGGTTATTATTATTTTATAAAAGCGTTACTTTAGAACAAATAAAAATAATCCACCGATTAATATTTCCTCTGATCTTTTATATAAGAAAATGAATAAATAAATCTATATCTATATTATATAAATTTGAGACCTATTTATCAAGTCCCTTTATGGAAATGAATTACTATTCTTTTGGTGTTGCCATGTGTCCCTTTCTTTTTTACAAATGCTCTCACCATATTGATCTTCACAAAATGTTTTCACCACAATAATCCTCACATATTTGTATTTAACTAGTTTGAAACCCGTGCCTGCAGGGGAAAATTTGTGCTGATTCTTTTTTTAATTTTTTAATCTATGCCGATAATAATTGTTAAAAAAATAAGTAAACTATATTTCTAAATGTATTTATATCAATGGAATACACATATCTTTGAAGTGATTATTTTATTCCATTGTTTTCGTACATTTAAATTAGTTTATCATGTTATGCTTCAAAGGTTTATCGGGGCTAGAGTAGAGCTCAAGTCTCGGTGAACGTTAGTAGAGGTACTTTCATGTCATCCATCAAAGAACTCATCACATTGACAACGGGAGTTAAACACACAACTTTTCGGATAAGTTATCACCACATCAAGTGCGCTATGCTATTTTATATAACATATTAGAAAAGGAATCCATTAGAAAAATACCTACTTGTAACCACCTACATCAATTGAACTGAAGGAAAAAAATAGTGTTGAGAGAGAGAGAGAGAGAGAGAGAGAGAGAGAGAGAGAGATTTGATAACATTGTTGCAAACACAAACAACTTATGTAATTACTAATCGCAAGATAGGATTTAAGGAATGAAAAATCAATTCAATGAAAAATTTCACACCCTTTTTCATATTCTCTTCTATGAAACCTTTAGTTTTTAACAAAATTTTATGGGAAAATCTTCAATCAACATTTCATATTCTCTTCTATGCAACCTTTCGCCTTTTCAATACAATTTCGTGGGAAAATCTTTAATCGGCAAACCCTAACAACATTCATGAATTAATTATGTTGATGGACTATTTCAATAACAAAAAATGCTTACCTTTTTTTTTTACAAAATAAAAAATGCTTACCTATTATTGCCTAACTATATGACAACAATTTTTTCCTTGAAGTTATTTCTAACATATTTTCTCTCTTTTTTCCAATAGCAGTTAGTAAACCAATAACGTCCGAATAGAATAAACAATATTATCACAGTGTGATAGTTTATATTATTACAATGAAGTTGTTTAATTTTTTAATATATAAACAAATTCATCAACCAACAAATCTATGTCAAAATTCGTCTGGGAAGATACCAACTTTGTGGAGTGAAATGAAACAAATTTCATGGTAAATCATTATTATCAACCCTTGTAAATTTAGTGTCATGCACTTTGTTTATCTTGAAGTTGTCTCTAAGTAATAGCCTGACATTCTCACGTGTTCTTAACAACACATTCTCTTAATTGTGTTACAAACATGTATATAAGTCTCTTTTTGGTTATTGCATGAATTTGGTTCCCCTGAACATCAAAAATCAAAATCGAAAATTACATTTACCAAGAAACACTTTTAAATTAATAAAAGAACACTAAAAACAACAAATTAACGATAACTTACCTATTATTGTCTAACTGTACAACAACAATTTTTGCCTTGAAGTTATTTCTAACATATTTTTTTTTTCCAATAGCGAGTTAGTCAACCAATAACGTCTAAATAGGATAAACAATGTTATCATAATGTGATAGTTACCAAAAATGCTTACCTTTTTTTTTTGACAAAATAAAAAATGCTTACCTATTATTGTCTAACTTTACGACAACATTTTTTGCCTTGAAGTTATTTATAACTTATTTTCTCTCTTTTTTCCAATAGAAGTTAGTAAACCAATAACGTACGAATAGAATAAACAATATTATCGTAGTGTGATAGTTTATATTACTACGATGAAGTTGTTTAATTTTTTAATATATAAACAAATTCATCAACCAAGACATTTATGTCAAAATCATCTTCGTCTTGGGAGATACCAACCCGTGGAATGAAATGAAACAAATTTCATGGTAAATCATTATTATCAACCCTTGTAAATTTAGTATCATGCACTTTGTCTATCTTGATGTTGTCTCTAAGTAATAGCTCAACATTCTCACGTGTTCTTAACAACACATTCTCTTAATTGTGTTACAAACATGTATATGAGTCTCTTTTTGGTTATTGCATGAATTTGGTTTCCCTAAACATCAAAAATCAAAATCGAAAATTACATTTACCAAGAAACACTTTTAATTTAGTAAAAGAATACTAAAAATACAAATTAATGATAACCTCAAACATTCATTAGGACCATTTCAAATGAGTGTGACTCATGAGATTTTGACATTTTAGTCACAAGACACAATCTAACAATACAAATAATCCCAAGTAGAGTCTATGATGTTAGAAATCATAACACTACGACATTTGAGTTGTCATTCATCATGATCATAATAAAAAAAATATGTGAAAAAAGCATAAAAGAATAGTTTAGGAAAAATAAGTAGAAAAAACACATCGTGATAATAATCAAAAGACAAAGAAATCCCTTTTTTTTTTATTAAGATGGGTTTACCTAAACATCACGCCTTCTCACCTTTGTTTCCACAGCAGAGCACCTTAAATTAGGTGCTTAAATGGGTTCCCTATGTCCACATCACTTATTTTAAGGTAATGCTTAATAAGCATCAATTTTCTCCAACCTAAGCATCAATTTTCTCCAACCTAGTACCTGAAACTTAAATATTTTCCGTTGTGAGCTATAGAAAATGCGATTTTGTTCTTAGGACAAGCTTCATATTTGTATATATTTAATTAGAATAAAAAAACTTACTTCCCTGATATTAATTAACCTTTTTTGATTCTATACATATAAGGATAATTCATACAGAATTAAGCTCTCAATACATAAATAAATAGTAACATATCCACAAATATATATAAGGGAAATATTATATGGTACGAAACAAACCAACGAAATTCGGCAAATTGTACTACAATTGCCACTAAATGCCAAAATTATATTATCTTAATATTAAATAAAAAAATCTGTAACAACTTGTTTCTTTCTCTCGTCATTTTTCGTTGTTTTTCCCCGTACCAAATAGCAATGCTCAATATATAATGGTATATTCATGCACATGAGGTTAGGAAAAAAAAAACCTATACATCTAATATTTGGTTTCATAACACATCAAAAGATTATGGCATATCAAAGTATAAGAATGTGATAGCGTAATAGGGGAATAACAAAACTCGGCACGCGAATCGATGAGCTAGACATTGGACGAACAAGATTAGTTAAATGCAATTCTATCAATGGCTGTAATTTATTGTATGCGGATCACGAGGATCGATGATGTGACATATTTCCATTTTTTTTTGCACTTTCTTGTTATGGTGCGCAATCATGAGACCACATCACTTTCTCTTTCAAAACAAACAAATTTGGAATGAATATTACCGGTTATTATTATTTTATAAAAGCGTTACTTTAGAACAAATAAAAATAATCCACCAATTAATATTTCCTCTGATCTTTTATATAAGAAAAAGAATAAATAAATCTATATATTATATAAATTTGAGACCTATTTTTTTTTTTTTGAAGGAAAATTTGAGACCTATTTATCAAGTCCCTTTATGGAAATGAATTACTATTCTTTTGGTGTTGCCATGTGTCTGTCTCTTTCTTTTTTACAAATGCTCTTACCATATTAATCTTCACAAAATGCTTTCACCACAATCATCCACACATATTTGTATTTAATGTTCATGTATAAAAGGAAGTTTTTCAATATCAAATTCTATTACTTGAAATTAAATTTTTTTTGAACAAGCAAAAATGGAATATATATATATATTAAACACAAAAGCAACTCCTCTAGCACAAGATGTGCCAAAAGAATTACCGAAAGAACAAAGTATCAATTACACAACCAACAACCAAACCATTAAGTGATGCCCAAGCATTGAAACTATCGGTGCCAAACCTAAAGACAACCTTTTTGGCTTTCATCCAAAGGCTAAAGACATATATTTAACTTTCTCTAGCAACCTGGGAATAGGAGTTACAACATTATTGAAAAGCCTATTATTATGCTCATTCCATAAGACCCAAACACTCAAAAGCCAAATAAGCCGAAGAAAAGAGTGCTTAGCTTTTCCACCACTGTTAGATGCACAAATTTGGATAAAATGATTGGCTATGACATTCAAATCGGCTTCTATAATGCCCAGCCAATGACCCACTAGGGGCCATAACGAAGAATACAAATTACAAGATAAAAACAAATGCTGCATTGTTTCACCGAACCACAATACGATACACACATAGAAGCTTCCGAAGAAATAAACCGTCGATGGACCGAGGTTGGACTTTGTTGGCATGCCGTCACGAAGCAACCTCCAAGCAAAAATAGACACCTTCAACGACACCTGATTATGCCAAATCAAAGATGATGCAAGATCCGCACGAGGAGTATCCTTTAAAGTCGGCAAATGATAGGCACCGCGAACAGTACCCTTCGAAGGGTCCGTAACCAAATCCACCTATACGAAACATTAGCATACAAAGATACATCAAGCAATAAAGTCCTACACTCCTCTAACTCATCTACCTCCCACGCCCACAACCTCCGCCTCCACCTCCACGCCTCCCCTCCCCGCTTAAAACCGATAGCAAACAAAATGCCACGGTAATGAAATTAAATTAGAAATCAAACATTTCGAATTCAAAAAGTACAAATTTTAATCAAATAATTTTTGTTTAATAATCAAATAGTTTAAATTAAAATTCTTTCAAAAAAATAGTTGAAATTAAAATATTTGAATTCAAAGATTAAAATAAAACAAGTAATGGAATAATCCAAATTTAATTCAAATACGATTAATGGAATAATTATTTAAATGTCAAAGAGATCAAATAATTGATATATGTCGAAAGTAAAAATACGATTTGATAAAAGTATAACTTTTGAAAATAATTTAATTCGATTGGGTAGTAACCATTAATTTTTAAAATGATTTAAGTTAATATGCTTTTGTTTCTATTTTCAAATGTATATTGCATAGTAATATAGTAATAATAACGCATAATATTGTTTATTCAAAAAAAAGACACCAAATGTAATATCTCGCGTAATTTTAAATAAATTGTCGTATCGGTTACATGTCGAACGAAAATAATTTTCAAAGGATTAATTACTTATTGAGAAATCGACGATATTTGGTAATTTTCTCGTATTACTATTCCAACGGACATGAGAAATTAAATGGTATCGAGCAGACCTCTCCCGGTATGGTGTGGTTCGGGGACGAACCGGGCGGAAGCCGGTGGGCGTGTAACACCCACGACGTGGCTTTCGATATCCCGCCGGTTGGATACGAAAGGTTCCCGCCGATTGGAACGGGCACTATCCGTAAGGATGACCCCACGTTAATAAGAGGAACCGAATCACATCGGAATGAGAGGGATCCAGAGGCCGTGTAGGTATGGGACTACATGGTTGAAGGAAGGCTTATAAGAATTGTTAGGTACTACCCATATCAACAAGATGCATCTTCTTTTCGGTAGCTCATTCCACCAAATTGTAACGCCCATACTAAACTTATCTAGAATATTTAGAATGTGCGTTAAATTTAGTACCGGATACATTAAAATTACAATAATAAAAATTTTCAACCGAATAAATATATACATCACCGCAGGATCGTACATTTGATATCCGAATACATGTACGGAACCGTAATAAATAATCTAAACTAGTATGACACGAGCATGTGAAAATATATCATTCGGCCTCTGTATTGTCTCCTTGTCACGTACAACCCGCCGATCCGAAAAAAATAATAAAAGGGATTGGGGTGAGACGGGATGTCTCGGTGAGTTCCACCTATCCTAGGCTGTAGGCAATCACGGGGAACCTATGATCGCCATCTCGTCTCTAAACTCAACCCATTCCGGGTTTATACTTGTTTTATCATGCATAGCGAGCGATCGGGAGATAACTAGGATCGCTATACGAATTACTAATTCAGCTACGATACTAATGCTGAAATCATAATCATAATTATATTCATAATGTCTATCATATTATGTTAGAAATGTTAGCGTTGAACAAACAATATTATACGAGTTGATTTTACGAATAAACCCAGTGTGGAGTAACCCCGAAATTTATTGCTCGCTAACCGGTATATATATATATATATATATATATATATATATATATATATATATATATATATATATATATAGAAATATTTCCAACCGGAGGGAACCCAACCGACGGGGATACCGGACTCCTCGATTATTGTGGGGTCATCCTCACGGATAGTGCCCGTTCCAATCGACGGGAACCTTTCGTATCCAAGCGGCGGGATAGCGAAAGCCACAACTTAAACATGTTTTAATATTATAACTTGAACTCGATTTCGATAACCGAGTTAATCCTCAACTCCACTACCGACGGGGAGCTAAAGAGGAATAACTTATCTTAACCGATTTCCTTATAATGATAATAACATTCGAGTCTAATAATAAAGACGTAGTAAAATTCGTCTTTATTCCGAAATTAATTCTAATACTAACCTATTCGAGTTCTAGGCATATCGTTGTCATATGCCATTCCTAAAAGGTTATAAAATTTTCCCATATCCCGATAAACTAAATTCGACTAATTAAGTCGAACTTCCATAACTATGATTCTTTACTTCCATTGATTGGAAATATACCCATGAATTGCTTACATGACATGCTCGTTCTAAATACATCTCTTATGTCAATGTGCAATAATTATGTAATGACACCTAAGTTGGAGGATTGTTAAATATTCCGTCACATAGTAAGAAAATATGCATTAATGTCAATTTGAACATATTTATGTTACTATTCATGTTGGAGTATCTTAAAATATTCCTGGTTACATAATTGAATAAAAATGAGTGTTTCTAATTCTAGCCGAACAATGACTATATTTATGCGTGATAAACTTTCTTGTAAAATTATTTAAGAAAATGTAATCATTTCTAGTAACCAAGGCAAGTGTTAAATTCCAATATTTTTCTCAATCATTTACATAAGTAAATTCATCATTGGCCTTGTTTAAACAATTTCCTCCAACATCAACACTATCATAAACATATTCATAACATAAAAGAGAATTTAGAGTAAACTAGTAACTAAACATGTGACAATTCAATTTTCCAAATTATATGTATATCAAACTTTCATTCAAATTCTATCCTCCAACTTTAGGACTAAAGTAGTACTGCACAATAACATAAGAAATTTTAGAACAAAATAATGGGAATCTAGCATTGATACGATTATGCCAACATATTCTAATAATTCATAATCACATATTAGCATTTTAATGGAATAATTCACTACCCAAAGGTGGGTTTACTAACTAAAGGAACTCACCTCTAAATCGAACATTATGCTGAGTTTGGGTTTACACAAAGTCCACTTCAATATCTACTTCGGAACCTCCATACTAGGCGAGGCTTCATGCTCGCTTCGGCAAGCTATCGCAAAAGAACCCAAATTCTGCACAAAATCTGCATCTGGTCCCTTACTTCAAAGTTGTCTACAGACCTCAATACTTGACCAAAATTCGTGAAACTGGTGCCAAAACGACGGCAATTTCGTTAGCTAACCATAGCAACAAGAACCACCTGATTCAGAGTTACAGAGAGAAAGTTATTACCATTTTAGTGGAGCTCTGTCCCAGAACCCGTAACCAAATTCCAGCAGGATTTTACCAACTTCAATTGCATTTTCCGAATTCGTTTCTACTCCGAATCATATGAAATTTGTGTCCAAACTGTAGGGAATTGAATGAGGAATCCAAAAATCCAATTATTACTCGATTATGGGTTACACAACAGTATGTACAAGTCAGGGAAAAGCATACGAATTTCGTCTCAAAATCATGAATTCAAGTGTAATCACTTATATCAACATTTACCATTCTAAATTCATCACAATTCATCAAAGTTACTAAATCACTTTTCCATAATCGTTTTCTTAATTTTCCAAACTATGATTCCAATCCATTCTCCAAAATTTCAAACTTACTAACAACTCACCTTAAGTGTGCTTCCTTAGCCCCTTATGTATCAACCAAGTCACTAGCCATGATCACCCTCAACATAATTAGCGTCCCTATAGCATAAAATTAAACAATTTCAACAACATAGAAGGTAGTGATGGGTGGTTACAACACCACAAGGAATGGAGAAGGGAGTGGACTTGATGCTTACCTTATGTTCATTCCTTCATGGGTATCTCCTATAATCAAGCTTACAAGTGATTTCCAATGGATTGGAGTGAAAAAAATGAAAGATTGGAAAAAAAGATGAGAGGGGCGGTTTGCTTTAAGGAGAGGAAAGGATGAATTTTTGTTTGCTAAACACTTGTATTAGCACCACAAAGAACCTATTGGTTGCTTAATTTTGATGATTCCATGAAGAAATGAAAGTTTGTGATGAAGAGGGTTGAGGGAAGAAGAGGCCGATGGTGTTCTTGGGAGAGAAGGGAAGGTAATGATGAAAATGTTTTTGAGAAATAGTGAATGGAAGTGTGTGGATTTTCCTCTTTAAAAATATCTCTTGGATAGTAAATGCCCATTTTGCCCTTGGTTCAATAAAATCTCGGATAATTTGAAAAAATAGCCGACACGGTTAAATGACAAATGACGGTGTTGTTAAGCGGGATATTACACTCTACCCCTTAAGAAAATTTCGTCCTCGAAATTTAAAGTTTACCTCGCTATTAAGCACAAATAATTCCTCCATACTTTCGACTTTAGACTCTAACATACATCTGTTACTAACCGATTCTTTCTATCCGACTCAATTATTGGTTTCCCTTGATACATAAAGTCTTCGACTACTTAGCCATCGATACATCGACTTGAATTAATAGGTTAGAATTGATTTCGGGACAAGTTTTCCAATCTTATATGTCGAAAAGATTCAATAATAACCTTCTTAATCGTGAGTTGTGGAATACTTTATGCACATTCCGAACATAGTGGATTGTAAAGCTAACTGATGCATCCGATATCTTTCGAGTAAATTCCTTGTTCCACATACTCTTTATAAATTGTCTTAGGTTACTCCTACTTGTTTACCTTTACCGAATTCTTGAAAATCTCATACGTTTACTAGAGTAACACTTCTATCGACATCGTCGACTTTTATCTTGTCTTGAACGAATCCAACCTTTGAGTGGCCCCCCATACTACGACCGATTTTAATAACCTTTTATTTACGGACTATGCCCTACATAACGAGGTCTTATAATTATAATCATACTATACTCGTATAAAATCGTTCCTATTTGGAACATCATCGACATTAAATTTACCTCAATGAATGTAAGAACCGATTCAACTTTATCCATTATTCAACACATAATTAGGAGGTGTTACTTGTGATATACGTTATGTCTCTTATGGAACGAATCCAAACATGGTACTATGTCAACATACGATGGAAGTACTAACCGACGAGTACAATCCATAAATCATATCTAAATACAAAATCTACTAACTCGACGAGTATATTAAATGTAATTCTTATTCGAGTGATAGTGCACTAACCGACGAGTACACAATACACGAGGTAGTACAACCGATAACTAAATACATGACATATAACCGTAGTCATTCGACTATACTTCATCCGCACTAAGTTTTCAACATTACGAAATTAATCAAATTTCACTTTGATCCGATCAAAATAAATAAGATACGTAATCAAATTTTCTCATGAACTTACTCTTCCAAAATATACATTTCATCCTCGAACCATATTATTCTCTACGACATTATAGGGAACATACTATCCCAATCTTCCCGTAATTTCATATTCATTATTTGAATTTGTACGAGTTCCATACCGTATGTCACAAATGATTTTTCTAACTTGTGTAACGTCATTTTTTTTCTTTACCTCCAAAAATATGGAGTTGAAATTTTGGAACTTCACAACTTTTAATATCTCTGAATTTTGTAATTTAAAACTCTTAGTTCGTCTCTTAAATTTCCCATGCATAGCTTACTTCAAAGTCTTAAACCGTTGCATATTCTCGCCACTTCTTTCTTGGTTAATTTTCCCGCCGCGCTACTCGATTTATAAACTTATTTCAATTAGCGGTACTGATCCAATCATACTATAAAATTTCTCATTACTACATGTTTATCCAATTTTCCAAGTCATACTTCGAAGTTTACACATTGTGCACGAGATGTTAACTTCACACTTCTTGCCGTTTCGAGCACCGACTTATACCACTAGCCGGCTATCTCCGGGTATTACATCTTTCCTTAAACATGTACTATACACTTATTCTCGCAAGGTGTTCCTTGAATGATTCCCACATTCACATTGTTTATATACTAAATATACTTGACGACTTAAAGCTTACTTTCCATTCTTGTCGACAAAACCATGCTATTGGTTTTCAAACAATTTTGTAAGAAAATTCATCAAATGAAATTATGTAACTTCTTAACACTTTACTTCATTCTTAACTTTTCGCACTAGCGGAGATTTTCCATATAACAAAACTTCAAAAAAAATTCTCATTCCAAAATCATGACACATTATAGTCATGCTTAACACATTCAATTGAAAGAACTTGACATCATCCAATCCCTCAACTTATTATTATTAAATCTTTATCTTTTTTCCGTTTCGATCGAATAATTACATCTTGTCTCTTACCGCCGCCGGAACCTCTTTCTACTTCTTGTTATGCTTAGGGATGGCAAAGCGGGCCGGCCCGCCCCATTTAGGCCCGCCCCGTCTAAGCCCGCTAAAAACGAGACGAGACGAGCCGAGTCAAATTTTGTGACCGAGTCCAAAATCTCACCCCGCCCCGTTTAGTGGCGGGCTTGCGAGTTGGCGGGCCGGCCCGCCAAACAATAACTTTTATTTTTAATTTTTTTACAACCTAATTGTTAAAAAAAAATTATGTTGCTTTTATCATAAAAAATATAAAAGAATAGGTTGCAAGTAAATTTGTGAAAAGCAAGATAATTATCATTGTCGAATTCAACATCATAACTAAAAGCTTTCTTTCTTCAATAGCAAAACAAGGCAAATGCGCAACATAAAACAAATCATAAAATAAATCCAACAAATAAATTATAAAATAAGTCTCAAAATATATCTAACAACCAAAATAAATCCAAAAACATAAAATAAGACTCAAAATAACAAATTGAAACACGAGTTAAGCGGGTCGCCCCGTCACGCCCCGTGCCCGTCCCGTTTCCAACGAGTTAAGCGGGCCGGCCCGCCCCGCCCCGTGCCCGCCCCGTATTTTAACGAGACGAGACGAGCCGAGCCAACTATAGAAAGCGAGTTCAAAACTTCGACTCAGCCCGCCAAAAATAGCGGGCCAAACGGGCCGGTCCGGCGGGTCGGCCAACTCGCAAGCCCATGACAACTTAAAGAAGAGATTTGGCGGGTCGGCCAACTCGCAAGCCCATGACAACTTAAAGACTTGTGTTGATTTACGGGGTTAGTCGGCAATCCTAAAAAGCGATGCAGGATGTTACACCAAATAGTGTTAGACATTTCTTACTTTTTATTTTCGTAATAATGATATTAATGATGAAGGTGAGAAAAACACAAGAAGGGGGTTGAATTGTGTTTTAGAAAAATTCTTCGTTTCTCCTAAAAGCGAACACACCGATCGAAGCTAAGCGAGACGGCTTACGAAGTGATAATCGAATCTAAATGCAGCGGAATAAATCGAGAGAGAGAGAGAAGAAGAACGACACAAAGCAATTATACCGGTTCCTTCCACAATCCGGAAGTAGTCCGGTCCCCCTTGCACTTCCAAGGAGATTTCACTATGAGTAATATCTGATTACAAATGCTCAAGCACACAAGCAAGAGACTTCCAATGCTCAAGCACACAAGCAAGAGACTTCCTTTGCTCAAGAACACAATCAAGAGACTTCCCGCTCAAGCACAACCGCAAGAGACTTCCTAACTAAACAAAATTACACGAGAAAATTGTTTAAGGTTGAACACTTGATATACAATCGAGGTGCTCACAATACAAATCAGATACGTACTCAATGGACTTAAGAATTTCTAAGATATGACTTTGAGACACGAAATTCTAAGTGAATGCGTAACAATTTCAGCAGAGGTTTGGTACTTGTGAAAATCTTGTGAGTCTTTCGTTCGGCGTTCTTGCATTACCAATTCTCTAGGTCTTCACTCCTTTATATAGAGGTGTGAGAGAGACGTTGTGAAATTGCCAAGACACCAAAGAGTCGTTGTTGAAGCTTGATCTTTCACCAATAATCTTTTGCACGATTTGGCTGTTGTCCTATGAAGAACAAATTTGAAATCCATTCCTTATCCAAAGGAACATCTATGCAGAGGCGAAACCGTATTCGGAGTTGTTTTCTTGTCCGTAGCGCGGACACAAAACAGTAGTGGAGAACGTGGTTGTACAATTCGTACAAAGTACAATGTCAACGCTTTCGTCCAAATTGCAAACACACGCCTTCAAACACCTTTGAAATGACCGTTGCAAACTCCACTAATCCTTTGTTTGTGTTTTCGAATCCAATAGACGGCTTTTGCATTGATAATTCTTCAATTCTTGATTCTTTGCAAATCCGGTTGATATTCGGCTTACGGTGAAATGGCTTCGATGAGGCGGCTTCGATGATGCGGCTTCGATGATATGACTTCGCAGCTTCGATGACGCAGCCTTCGATGATGTGGCTTCGGACCTCTTGTCTTCGAAGCACTATTCTTCAGAGCAGCTTACTTCGGGAGCGCTATTTCTTCGGGAGCGACTTGACTTCGGGAGCGCTTTTTCTCTTCGGTAGCAAGTTGCCTTCGGAGCGTCCAAGCTTCAAATTTTTGTTGTTTCCATAGCTCTTTATTTGCTCATTCAGAACCAATGATGATGTAACTTTATAATTATGGTCCCGTACACTTGAACAAATATTAGCTAGTCCAATTTACAATTTTTAATACCTTGTTATCATCAAAACCCTTTAAGGTTCATTGTTAAACACATTTTGTTCCAACAATCTCCCCCTTTTTGATGATGACAAACAAAAGTATTTAAAATTGATCAATTGTTGTTAATCTAATTAACAAGTTGACTTTGGGGTTACGAGGTTTGTAAGCTCGAATCCGAGGTTTGTAAGCTCAAACTCCCCCGAGTCTCGATAGTCTTTAAGGTGAGGTTTGTAAGCTCCCCCTAAGTTCTATCCGGGTTAATTAAATTCATTTTTCGCGCAATGATATTATCGAGCTTAAAAACGAAATTGAATCATTGAAAGAATTAACTTATAGATAAGAAGAATGGTTCAATTAATTTTACTTGAATTTTGATACTCCTTCGTTCGTTCATAGCTTATACCAATAAGGTAAAAAAAATGATAGAAGGTTTTCAAAAATTTCAAATGCCATTAATGGGGCTCAGAGCCTTTAAATACTTGTCACATATACTCCCCCTTTTGTCATTATCAAAAAAAATTAAAATAAATTTAAGCATAAAAGACAAAAAGATATGAGAAAAACTCAAACGGGAGAGAGTATAAAAGAAAGTGAACTAAATAAGTCGAAGCAAAATATATGAACATGTATATCAATTGTCGAAGCGGCTAAACGGTCGAATCGGTAAGCATTCGAAGCAAGAGAAATAAGACAAGATGGTTTCGAAGCAAGGACTAAGAAATTTTAAAACGTACAACAAACAAAGAAAAACACAAGGGTGTGCAACTAAGGGTTGGTTTGTTGTTGTTTCTTCATCTCTTCCATTTCTTCAATCTTCTTCTTCAACAGTTCTTCAAGTTGTTGTTTCCTACGAAGAAGAGCTTGTTCCCTTTCTCTAGCTTCTTCTTCTTCTTGTGCCATCTGTTTCTTCGAAGCTTACACGGCCTTGCTTCTCTCGGTCAAGTAATCCGTTTCAAAGAAGAAAGGCTGGTTTGCCAGAGCGGTGTAGAACTTCTTACTCTAAGACTCGATTCACTTGCTCCATTAGCCTTGACCGAAGCTTACTTGACTACGATGCATTTAGCCTTGATTTCTTCAATAACCCCACTGCCGGTTTTGAAGAGATGCCCAGGAGTCTTCATATGCACTGTGAGATCAATTGTCCTTCTTTGATCCACCAGATTATGCATCCGACTCAAGATTGTGAGAAGCTCGTAATTAATATATCCAGATTCCGGGATGTTTGTGGGTGGATGATCAAGGGTTTCAAGATCGAATCACCGATTTCTAAATCTTGAATGGGGTTAGGAATTGGAAAGGTAAGGTGTGTTTGTGTGTTTGAAGACGAAGGCTGGTCGAATCAATGTGTGTGGTGGAGGTTGAGTCTTGAACATTGACTTGAGAGATGTCAACATCCATGGGAGTTGGTTCGGGAGAGTGTTCGGAGTAAAGGTTGAAATTCGGTTTCGGTTGGTGGTTGTTGTAGTGAAGTTGTTGTTTGATTGTTGAGTTGGGGGTCAATGATGGCTATTGGTGATTGAGGGGGTGTTGTGGGTTTATGTGGTTCAGGTGTTTGTTGATGGGGGTTTTACGAAACAACATTTTCGAAGCGCTTCGGAGTTGTTTCGCAGGCCTTTTACGAAGTTTTGTCTATGGGTAATTCACCTCGAGTAGTGGAGAGCAAGATTGTCTAAGACGAAGTGTCTTCTATTTGTTCGAGTGCTGATGGTGAAGAGGGTGAAGTGGGGATAGAGGTGACCGGAATCTGGATTACCCGATCTGCAGGTCAACTTCGAAGTGATCTTGTGGATCGGCAGATTGAGAAACCGCTTCGAAGTCCGGAGCATTTTCAAAGACGAGCATCATATCGTCTTCCTCATTGTCTTCGGTAGGTTTACCGGCAATGGCTCTTACTTCAGCCGGTTTATCTTTGTAGAACCTATCACGGTCCTCCAATCCCAAAGCCTTGAGCTTTTCATCTCTTTGATGAATGTATTGAGCTTTTTGATCCTTTCTTTCGATATAAGATCGGCGGCACGTTCATCCGCCATCCTTTTCCTTATTCGAGTCATCTCAACCATAGGACTCACAAGTTGAAGGGGAGCCTTCTTCTTCTTCAGCTTGGGATCAGCCTCCTCTTTCTCTATTTCTTCAAGAGCTTCATCCAAACTGCTCTTGAGTGATTACCAAGTCCGCCTTACCTTTTCTCCTCTTCGTGGAATAGAAGCGGCACCAACCTTCGCATCTTTCCTTTTTCCTTGATAAAAACGAGGTTTAGCGGCTTCGACTCGGTACTAGTTACGGCCTTCTTTCCTTTAGTAGGAGCAGCTTCGATTCGAACTAGTTCTCGGCCCTTTTCCCTTCAGGTGCCTCGAAACGCAGGCTTCGACACAAAGAATCGCCTTGGCCTTCTTGCCTTTCCCTTTAGCAAGAGCAGGCTTCCTCCCGAGACCTTGCATCTTCCTCCAAGACGTACTCGGCCCTGCGATTGAACTAGGAAATCGAGTCACTTTCCTTAAAGATGGGAGGAAAGTCCCCGATTATCTCGGTTTCGGCGGTTGTCATCTCTAACCACTTTTCATCTTTAGGGGCTTCTTTGATGAACTTCATAGAGCATAAGCTCCTGCTGCGATAGTCCTTTCAGCGGTAGAGACTTCGAAACATTTATCGAAGCACTCCTTGTCCTTTTTAAGAACTCCGGCACCCTTCCTTGATGAAAGATTTCGAAAGCAATCTTCCATAGGGTACTTGTTTTCTTCCTCTTGTAGTGCTTTCGTTTATGGCCCGGCGAGAGATGATCCATTACATATGCGGGGAAGTTTATCTTTTCAAGATTGGTCATGAAATAAATTGCTAGCTTCGTTGGTTGTTGGGTTGGTCGACCCTCCCGCTCTTTGAAAGAAGCAATCATTACCGAATTTCACCAACATTCTGTTGTGAATCTCCATCTCTGAAGGCTTGGCATCTTTCTTCCCACCCGAAGAGAGTTGTAGTAACCTTTTAGCGGGACATCTTCCTTCCCGACTATTTCTTGGAATCTTCCCTCTCGCATGCATCCTACAAGCTTTAGCTATAGCGTCCTCGGTGATGGTTATAGGAATGCCCATCACTTCAGACCTTATTTCTAAGCTATCAAATGATGTAGGATTCATATCCATGACCATTTTCCCTTTCTTTGACCCCGCTTGTTTGCTTACGACTTTTGCGGGCTTTTCATTGTACACTTCAGGCTTTTAACCAAAAGTCCTTGACCAAGTTCACATATGTTGGCCCATTTAGCATCTTGAAATACTCGGACATCATCTCGAGTTTCTATCAAACCTTCCATGTTTACTTCATACTTCTTGAGTGAAGCAAAATCCACCGGTGACTCTACTTGAACTATTAAGGATTCCCATGGAATATCCATAGTCTTCTCTTTGTAGATGGACCCAGATTCGATACGCTTTGTTTGTTTGATGTAGATTCGAAACTTTTGAGCTTGATGATGCCATTTGATGATTTACGAAGATTTGAAGAAGATGAAGATTTTAGGGTTCTAAGGTTGAGAGAATGCGCTTACTTCGCAAGAGGTTTGAGAGCAAATGTGTTTGTTGTGAGTGAGTAGTGTGTGAATTGTCAAAGTGTTAAAAGTAAAACGATTGCAATTCAAAAGAGACAAACAAACATAACATTAATGACAAAATTGGGGGCGCGTGAAAAGTACTTTCAAAGCTATTAAATCATCATTGCCCTTTTAGTTATACACCAACACATACGGGCCACGTAAGAAGTTCACAGAGTAACTACCAAGTTAGTGGGTCGAAGTTACTTTTTAAAAGGTAACTTCCAACGTTTCCACTAATTCAACTATTCGAAGCAACAAATCCAGCCTTCCGGACTTCGGATGCCGACGTCATCATCGAAGCGAGTTTTCCTCGAACCTCAATAAAGAGCTTCGATGGACTACGCTTCGAACTAACTTCGAACCTAAAATCCTATTCATGAGCAAGCAAGCATTTAATCGGATACGAAGTGCATGTTCAAATTTTTCTTTATAAAATCAAATCTTTCAACGAGTTAAAGGCTTAGTAAATATATCGGCCCATTGATTTTCGGTATCAATGAATTGTATATCTAAAATTCCTTTTTGAACATAATCTACGATAAAATGGTGTTTGATTTCAATGTGCTTAGCTCTTGAATGCAAAATTGGATTTTTAGACAAACAAATAGCGCAGTATTATCACAATAAATGGGAATACCGTTAGCGGTTATCCGATAATCTTCCAACCGATGTTTCATCCAAAGTAGTTGTGTACAACAACTTGCAGCTGAAATGTATTCGCTTCGTTGTAGACATAGCAATAGTTGTTTGTCTTTTGCTAGCCCGGGATATAAGATTATCACCCAGAAATTGACAATTGCCACCGGTTGACTTTCTTTCAATCCTATCACCGGCATAATCGGCATCACGAATCCAATTAGCTTATAATCTAAGGATTTCCTATAAAGGAGTCCAAGATTGGTTGTTCCTTTCAAATACCCGAAGATTCTCTTGACGGCGGTCATATGAGATTCTCTAGGATACGATTGGAATCTTGCACACAAGCATACACTTGAATAAAATATCCGGCCTAGATGCGGTGAGGTATAACAAAGAACCAATCATACCTCTATACAAACCTTCGATCTACTTTAGTTCCTTCATCTTCTTTGCTCGGGTTGCACGTAGGATGCATTGGAGTGTTCATCACTTTACAATCTTCAAGTTTGAACTTCTTCGAAGCTCCTTTGTGTACTTTGATTGATGAACATAGACTCCATCTTTGCATTGATTGATTTGAATGCCAAGGAAGAACTTCAGCTCTCCCATCATGCTCATTTCAAATTCATCCCGCATTAACTCGAAAATTCCTTGCAAAGAGATGCATTAGTAGAACCAAATATTATATCATCAACATATATTTGCACAACAAGAATATCTTTCCCAAGGGTCCTTCGAAGAGTGTAGTGTCAACTGTCCTCTCTTAAAATCATTTTTGATTAAGAAATTACTTAGTCTATCATACCAAGCTCTGGGAGCTTGTTTCAAGCCATATAGTGATTTCTTCAATTTAAAAACATGGTCGGGATATTTAATATCCTCAAATCCAGGAGGTTGCTTAACATACACTTCTTCTTCTATGACACCATTGAGAAATGCACTCTTGACATCCATCGATATAATATTATGCCATGATTAACCGCATAGGAAAGAAGTAACTTTGATTGCTTCCAATCTTGCAAGCTGGAGCAAACGTTTCGGTGTAATCAATGCCTTCTTGTTGACTATACCCTTGTGCAACAAGCCCGGCTTTGTTTCTTGTTACTTCACCTTGCTCATTCAGCTTGTTTCGAATACCCATTTTGTTCCAATAATGTTCTTGTCTTGAGGTTTGGGTACCGGATCCCACACATCATTTCTTTGAAATTGATTCAACTCTTCTTGCATAGCTAGGATCCATCCATCATCTCGAAAGTGTTTCATCAACTTGTTGTAGGTTCAATCATTGAGATTAGTCCAATCATTGACTCTTCTTGTCCGAAATGTGATCTTGTTCTTCTTGGACTATCTTTGTTTCCAATGATTAGCTCTTCGGGATGTGAAGACTTGTGTTTGAATGTGTTTACGGGAGGATCTTCTTGATGTGAGTCATCTTGTGCTTCATCGAAGCGGCTTCATCTTGTGCTTCGATGTGGGTTCGGCTTTCCGGACTATCTTCGGACTCGCCTATACGATCGAGTTCGGAGTAGCCTCGGGAACTGT
The DNA here is from genome assembly GCF_051527215.1 of Medicago sativa. Taxonomy (NCBI): domain Eukaryota; kingdom Viridiplantae; phylum Streptophyta; class Magnoliopsida; order Fabales; family Fabaceae; genus Medicago; species Medicago sativa. The sequence continues at coordinate 8,552,954 of NC_140756.1, forward strand.
ATCTCGCAAAACTTTCACCTTGCTTTGAAGTTTTATCTTCAAGCTCCTTGTCATCAAATTTAACGTGCATAGATTCTTCAACACAAAGTGTTTCGAATTATACACTCGTATGCCTTTGACCTTTCGAGTAACCTAAGAAGATTCCTCTTTGGGCCTTGGCATCAAATTTCTTTAGGTAGAGCTTGTTGTTCAGAATGTAACATGTACATCCAAATTGATGAAAGTAAGAGATATTGGGTTTTCTTCCTTTAAAGAGTTCATATCTTGTTTTCTCCAAAATAGGTCTAATATAGATCCCGTTTTGAACATAGCATGATGTATTCATCGCTTCGCCCAAAAATGTTTTGGTAAATTGTTTTCATGAATCATGGTTCTGGCCATTTCTTGTAAAGTTCTATTCTTTCTCTCTACAACCCCATTTTGTTGTGGTGTTCTAGGAGAAGAGAATTCATGGAAAATTCCATGTTTTTCACAAAAAGCTTCAAATGGCTCATTTTCAAATTCTCCACCATGATCACTTCGACTTTCAAAATTTTTGATTCTTTTTCAGATTGAATTTGAGTGCGAACTACGAATACATCACACGCAACATCTTTACTCTTTATGAATTTCACCCAAGTCCATCCGCTCGTAATCATCAACAATGACTAATCCATATCTACTTCCATATAAGGATGCGGTACTTCTTGGTCCAAATAAATCAATATGGAGTAATTCTAAAGGTCTTGAGGTTGAAACAATATCTTTTGTTTTAAAAGATGATTTCACAATTTTCCCTCTCGACATGCACCACGAGTGCATCCGAATAATAGTCAATGTACGGTAGCCCTTTCACAAGTTGTAACTTACTAAGCTTAGAGATTAACCTCCAGTTAGCATGTCCCAACCTTCGTGCCACATCCATTTCTTATCATTCACCGATAGTAGGCACATCACCTTCGATCGGCCGGTTCGGAAAAATTGATTTTATAGACATTGTCAACTCTCTTTCCTTTGAACACAATGGATTTGTCTTCCTTGTTGATTCTTGTACAGTTGGGTTTTTCAAAAAGCACATCATAACCATTATCACAAAATTGACTAATGCTCAAAAGGTTATGTTCAAGACCATCTACCAACCATACATTATTAATTGAGGTAGAGGAGTTACCAATAGTTCCCGTACCTATGATCTTGCCCGACCGGTTGCCTCCAAATTTCACATTTCCTCCCTCTTTCATTGTTAGGCCGAGGAACATGGACTTGTCTCTGTCATGTGTCTTGAGCAACCGCTGTCTAGGTACCATGATCTTTGCTTTGGCAATCGCTCTTAGACATACTGCATCATTGACATTTTTAGATTTAGGTACCCATTGTTCTATGGGTCTGGAAGGTTAGTACTTAAGGCTTTACTCTTCACTTCTTGTACCTTGTCTTGTGAGTTGGGTTGCTTCGATTAACCATCACCTTAGGTTTTGGTACTTCGAAGCGAATCGTCTTCTTCGAAACTTAGACTTCGTAACCCTGCATTTTGGTTTCACCGAGACTGCGAGGAATAGGTTACGATCTTTTCAGGATCCTAACCTTTGAAGTTTTGGAATCGAGATTTGATCATAGCCTTTGACTTAGAGTTCTTTGGCTTTGAAGTAATCTTAGCCTTAGAACTAGAAGCTTCAGGTTACGATTGAACAACAGCTTTCCAACTCAGCCCCTTCGGTACAAAGAATGTTTTCAGACCTTCCTTGATGCATTCACAACAAGACTTTAGATTGGTTTTCTCCAGTTTCACTTCGGAAAACCAATTCCTCTCGCCATTGTTCTTGTAAATGCTATAAATCATAGAAGCCACTCGCTTCGTCAATGCCAGATATAATAAAATCTTCAAGAGCAATTTCATGGTTACTTAAAGGTTTTTCATTACACTTTTCTTGTAGCTTCGACATAAGAACTGAGCTGATCTTCATATGTTTTACACATGAAGTCAAAGCCCCTAAGTCCTTGTTCGAAGCCTTCGCATCCAATAAAGTTGATTTTTGCCGTTGTACCAAATCGGCATATTTTTCTTTTAAATCCTTCAACTCATTGGTTCTTACTTCAAAATGTGTAAGAAGTTCTTTAAGTGACTCAACAAGTTCATCTCTCGGGAATTTTGGAATATACCTCGTTTTCATCTTCTCGAGTCCGAATCGACCCGGCTTCCGAAGTTGCCGTTGCTACCAACCCAACAGCTACCTTTGCATCTTCATCGGCTTCCTCTTTATCGGATCCAGATTCACTACCCAAATCATCCCAGTTGCCATTAAACTCGCTTAATGCTTCTTGAATTTGCTTGGTTTGAATGTAGACCTCTTTGACTTGTCCTTTGACTTTTCTCTTTGAAGATCGGGGCATTCGGCAATGAAGTGACCTGGCTTCTTACGATTGAAGCATCCCTTCGATCTTCTTTCCTTGAGCTTCGGAGTTACCCCTTCGGAGAGAAACTTTCTGTTCTTCTTGGCCGGATATTGAAGTCCGTTTGAGAGCATGGCCATTTCGCAAAGATTCGGTTCGAGTCCGAACTTGATCGTTCTTCCTCTTCGCATTCAACCACTTTGAGAGCTTTTGATGACTTGCCTTTGGATGGAAGAGCTATTGATTTACTCTTCTTAGTAGACTCATGTTCATTAAGACTTAACTCATGAACTTTGAGAGAACTAACAAGATCTTCGACACTTAAAGTGTTTAAATCTTTAGCTTCCTCAATGGCGGTCACTTTTGGTCTCCATCTCGTGTAAGCTTCGAGTATCTTGCTTACATGATCGAAGCAACATAGCTCTTCTTTAGAATCTGTAGACCGAAACTAAGGTTTGAAACCTTGAGTACATCTCCTCAATAGTTTCATCATCCTTCATTTTGAATAACTCATACCGATGTACAAGCGGAGAGCCTTTGCTTCTTTGACCTTCTTGCTCCCTTCATAATTTGAACAGAGAGAAGCAAACATAGCTTTAGCAGTGGATTTGTCACTCATCTTCATGTATTACGCTTTGGGTATGGCGGTGACAAGAGCTCCTCCGATAATATGATGCTTCTTGTAAAGTTTCCTCGGTTCTTGAGTATGTTTCTTTCTATCCACAGCAGCTCCTTCTTCATCAAGGACTAAATCACCAACACCATCTTCCGAATATCCCATAATTCTTCATCTAGGCTCATGATGTAACCGTAAAAGTTGGTCTTCCACCAAGAGAACTCTTCAAGCATCTCCATTGAACTTTGGAACTTTTCCAATACCGGTTTTCTTACTATCACTATAATCATGTGAGACATGTTTATAGCTAGTATCACCGGGACCGGTAGGAGTAGGAGTAGACATGTTTTTCTCGGATCTTTGATCGTTGCACGGTTAAGTGTTACACAACAGACCAAGGCTCTAGATACCAATTGAAGGTGAGAAAAACACAAGAAGGGGGTTGAATTGTGTTTTAGAAAAATTCTTCGTTTCTCCTAAAAGCTGAACACACCGATCGAAGCTAAGCGAGACGGCTTCGAAGTGATAATCGAATCTAAATGCGGCGGAATAAAACGAGAGAGAGAGAGAAGAAGAACGACACAAAGCAATTATACCGGTTCCTTCCACAATCCGGAAGTAGTCCGGTCCCCCTTGCACTTCCAAGGAGATTTCACTATGAGTAATATCCGATTACAAATGCTCAAGCACACAAGCAAGAGACTTCCAATGCTCAAGCACACAAGCAAGAGACTTCCTTTGCTCAAGAACACAATCAAGAGACTTCCCGCTCAAGCACAACCGCAAGAGACTTCCTAACTAAACAAAATTACACGAGAAAATTGTTTAAGGTTGAACACTTGATATACAATCGAGGTGCTCACAATACAAATCGATACGGACTCAATGGACTTAAGAATTTCTAAGATATGACTTTGAGACACGAAATTCTAAGTGAATGCAGAACAATTTCAGCAGAGGTTTGGTACTTGTGAAAATCTTGTGAGTCTTTCGTTCAGCGTTCTTGCATTACCAATTCTCTAGGTCTTCACTCCTTTATATAGAGGTGTGAGAGAGACGTTGTGAAATTGCCAAAGACACCAAAGAGTCGTTGTTGAAGCTTGATCTTTCACCAATAATCTTTTGCACGATTTGGCCGTTGTCCTATGAAGAACAAATTTGAAATCCATTCCTTATCCAAAGGAACATCTATGCGAGCGAAACCGTATTCGGAGTTGTTTTCTTGTCCCGTAGCGCGGACACAAAACAGAGTAGTGGAGAACGTGGTTGTACAATTCGTACAAAGTACAATGTCAACGCTTTCGTCCAAATTGCAAACACACGCCTTCAAACACCTTTGAAATGACCGTTGCAAACTCCACTAATCCTTTGTTTGTGTTTTCGAATCCAATAGACGGCTTTTGCATTGATAATTCTTCAATTCTTGATTCTTTGCAAATCCAGTTGATATTCGGCTTACGGTGAAATGGCTTCGATGAGGCGGCTTCGATGATGCGGCTTCGATGATATGACTTCTGCAGCCTTCGATGACGCGGCTTCGATGATGTGGCTTCGGACCTCTTGTCTTCGAAGCACTATTCTTCGGGAGCAGCTTACTTCAGGAGCGCTATTTCTTCAGGAGCAGGCTTGACTTCGGGAGCGCTTTTTCTCTTCGGTAGCAAGTTGCCTTCGGGAGCGTCCAAGCTTCAAATTTTTGTTGTTTCCATAGCTCTTTATTTGCTCATTCAGAACCAATGATGATGTAACTTTATAATTATGGTCCCGTACACTTGAACAAATATTAGCTAGTCCAATTTACAATTTTTAATACCTTGTTATCATCAAAACCCTTTAAGGTTCATTGTTAAACACATTTTGTTCCAACAAATGATGTTAGACAAATTATTTTTTGACAAAATGATGTGAAACAATTAATTTGGTTGTAATCATGTCAAATATATTTTATTTAAAATGACATTAAAACAATTAAACACAATATGATTTGATTTTCCTTAATGATAACAAGAAACTATATGAAAGAGATGTATATGGAAGTCAACGGAAAAAATAGTAAATCAATAAAATAAAATTGATTAAAAAGGGCAGCCAAAAAAAAGTAAAACTTATGTTAGGAAATGTACGGAGCCAAAAAATTTATGGTCAAATAATCAAACATTTCGAATTCAAAAATATTTTAATTAAAATCACAATAATCACAATAAAGTTTGGAGTTTATTGTGATTGAATGGTGTGAAGAAACTTGCTTAATTAAAATCATATTAAGACTTTCTAAAATAAACAGCCTTAAACAAAATCAACCTTAAAAATATGTCTTATTTTTTTGCGTACCGAGAATTATTTTTATAACCGACATTTTATGTGGAAACTTTTTATTTTTTTATTGCCACGTTGAACTTACTTTTTTTTTTTTTTGGTTACACTTGAACTTACTTTATGGCTAAAGAAAATTCCTTCCAAACTAATAATGTAAACAAGAAATATAAATGGTATAAAAAAATAGTAATAGAAATTTGGCATTAAAGTTGTTTTATTGCATTAAAAAAATAACTTTAAAATCTTAATGTTAAAAAATTAACAAAATTAATGACAAAGATTGATTAACCAAATTACCCTTTGAAATATGTGTATAAATTTTTCATATGGGTTAGCATAATTTTTTATCGAACTTCAATCACCCTTCTTTCTATGGCTTAATACATCCCCAAGTCCCTTAACTTATTTTTTCTTCCCACTTCAGTCCCTTAACTATTAAACGTTTCAATTTGGTCCTTTATCTTCGTTTTCTTTATCGATTTGGTCCAATTTTATTAATTTTAAATCCCTAAAAAAGAAGACCGTTGGATCAAGCAAGTTCATCATATCTTACCGTGTACCACCAACACCTAAGTATACGAAATTTAATTTTTAAAAATAATATAAATCCATTTATATTAATTTAGAAATAAAAAATAAAAAATTGGAAAATTAATTTTCAAAAATAAAAAAAATTATAAAAAATTTGAAAAAATTGGAAAATTAATTTTCAAAAATAAAAAAATTCTAAAAAATCAAAAAATTGGAAAATTAATTTTCAAAAATAAAAAAAATTCTAAAAGTACAAAAAATTGGAAAATTAATCTGGAAATGTTTTTTTTACGGATTTAGCCAAAATGGATTTTTGTTAATTATAATTCAGATTTTTTTTGAAATTAAAAAGATTTTACTAAATTCAGGAATTTAATATTCAAAATACAAAAAAAGCAAAAATTCAAAATTTTACAAAAAAGGTCAGATTTTTTTCGAAAAAAGTTTTTAAAAAATTCAGAGTTTTTTATGGATTTTTTATTATAAAAAATCTGGAAAATTAATTTGGAAAGAAAAATCTGTACTTTTTCGAAGTATATTTTCAAATAATCCGCCAAAATCATAAAATCTTCATAATTTCTTAAAAAAAATGATTTTAAAAATAATCTGAATTTTTATGAAAATAATAAAATTTTGAAAAAAATAATCTGGATTTTTAAAATAATCGTGATTATGAAATAAAATTTTTGAAAAAAATAATCTGAATTTTTCTAAATTGGCATCGAGATTTTTAAAAGTTAAAATATTTTCCAATTTTTTTTGTAGAAAAAAATTTAAAAAACTTTTTTTCGAAAAAAATCTGACCTTTTTTGAATTTTTTTATTTTTGAAAATTAATTTTCCAATTTTTTAGATTTTTTATAATTTTTTTTTATTTTTGAAAATTAATTTTCCAATTTTTTCAAATTTTTTATATATTTTTTATTTTTGAAAATTAATTTTACAATTTTTTAGATTTTTTATTTTTAAATTAATATAAATGGATTTATATTATTTTTAAAAATTAAATTTCAGTATACTTAGGTGTTGGTGGTACACGGTAAGATATGATGAACTTGCTTGATCCAACGGTCTTCTTTTTTATGGATTTAAAATTAATAAAATTGGACCAAATCGATGAAGAAAACGAAGATAAAGGACCAAATTGAAACGTTTAATAGTTAAGGGACTGAAGTGAGAAGAAAAATAAGTTAAGGGACTTGGGGATGTATTAAGCCTTCTTTCTATTATGTTTAATTTTTTTAACCTTTGTTCTTCGTAGTTCTTTGTAACCACATGACACTCAACCACGAATTGTTCACATGTGGTTTGTGAAAGATATAAACAAAGACAATCTTCCTTATTGTAAGAGATACATTCCAACTTATTTTGTTAATTATTGCTTATTTTTATTGATTTGAGACTTATTATAGGTGGTATGTTTTCTTTCTATCTCCATCTATTTTTAGACTCTCTTTGCCTCTCTTTTATAACATTTTTTCTTCTTCTTTAGCAAGAGGTGATATATGTGAGTTGTTCTTCGACCAACTATTCTTTGATTTTGACTAAATTTTATTGATTTGTTATATTTTTTCAGTTATGTAGATTGATTCAAAGATCGAAGCTCGAGACTAAAAGAATTGAAGTTGGATACTAAAAAGATTTGTAGAGTTCCTCTAAAAACAATATACGATTGTATATATTACAAAAATAATTAAAGTTGTATTTTGTTTTTACGCAAAATTGTATATTTTAATGAAGGTTTACATTTGTAGAATTGTATATGTATTAATGTCAGGATGTGTATTAATTCAAATAATAACAAGTGTCCCAAAAACACTCTATAAAGATCATAAATGATAAATACAAACGGTTACTTTTATCAATATTATAATCACACAATTTTTTAATATAAACTTACTACTATAAGTATTTTAATCAATACTCTATGACACCCGTCAGCTTATTCCATAGATAATTTGTTTTATAAGTTGTCTAACTTATATTTCATTCAGGGTTATGGCTATATCAATTCATCCATATTAAACATAGAATTCGTCCAATCCATTATATAGCTTTAATGAATGAATATCCATCCATTCCATTTATAAAAATATAATTCACTCGTCTCTAATTATAAGACTATTTAAAAAAAACGTTTGTTTTTAAATAGGGTAATAGTCATTTTGGTCCTTGAATTTGTAACGTGTAGTCACAATAGTTCATCAATGTATCAAAATTTCAAAATAGTCATTGATTGTGCATTTTGTTAGTCAAAATAGTCTCCGATGCTAAAATAATCCCTCAATACTCACAATAACTCATTTCATATAGAAGCTGATATGACAATAAGTAAGTACTTATAAGGACTTATATGACAAAATTAACGAATTATTGTAATGTCATGACGTATTTTGACCAAGTGAAGTGCACAATCATGATCTATTTTGAAATTTCCATACATTGATGGACTATTTTGCCTACTCGTTACACATTCAGAGACCAAAATAATCATTACACATTTTTAAATATAAGATCATCTACAAATTTCTAAATGCATTATATCGATTGTCTTAGAATATTAGTAAAAATCAATATTAAATTCATTTATACATAAATGACAATTTAGAAATAGTTTCACACTTTTCAAACAAATTTATCACTAACAACTTTTCTTAATAAGCACAATTTTCGTAAAATACTCCTACTTTAGGACACGGAGAGAGTATAAAAATTCAAGGGATATTCCAAATGTGACCTATCCAAATGTGGCCAATCAATCCAAATGTGGCCAATCAAGGATGGTTTGGAAAAGAGGAAACGTATGAGAGATCTACGGTCGTATGGTCAACTTATGAGTGAAAAGCATAGTTCACAACTTATTTTTGGGAAATACTAACAATTGTCTTTGGGTATTGTTTAAAAACTTTAAATAATAAGATTTTATTAAAATATCAATATATTGAAATTTGAAGTGATAAACTTTTTACGAAATAATATCTAAATTCAGCATCCTTAAACAATGTCTATGAGATATTCGCTAACAAGATCCATTATTTTTTCATGGTAGGTCATGGTTTCCATTGTTCTACTGTCCTTACTCTTCCTTCATTTGGATACCATTATTATACAGTAGGGTACAAATTTGATTTTGTCATCCAGTAAACTTCCCCATCATGATCATGAAAAATTAAGACTAGTCACTAGAATGATAGTGCAACCAGATAAGTCTTCACAGTTCTAAAATCCATCATGTTATCTTAGTTATCTGAAATTAATTTTCTTATGATTTATTAATACTTCAAAATTTACCCATGGATTTACATCTATTTTTAAAGACATGTGTTAACATATATTCAGGGTGTATCACTTTGAAAGCGTGCTATTTTAAACTATGATACACTAACACACACAAACACGACTCTAACACATATATAGCCTATTACGTAATAGTTTGAAAAAATATAAGTGATTTAATGTACCCATATGTATCATTGTCATGTTGTCGACACAATTCAAACAACGGAGACACTTTCAATCTAAAGTTCAGTGCAACATAAATTTTGACGGAAATTAATATTAAAACATTAAACTATAGTTAATGACTTAATGGTCCTACTTAAATTCAAATAAAACTTAATTAGGTTATCAATATACTATTAGAAGAAACAACAAAGAAGCATATAATAGAGATTTTATTTATCATTAGATGTCACTAAGTAAGCAATTACAATCAACATTATAGTGAAGAAAGATTAATACAAAAGGCCATACAAAGAGGGCTTGTTATTCAACACAAAAATCAAGTATGAAAGCATCAGCATTCATTCATGAGCAACAACAAGCACTTGTTTGCCAACATTTTTACCACTAAATATGCCAACCAAGGCTTCCGGGCCTTTCTCAAGACCCTCAGCTATGTCTTCCACATACACAACCTTACCTTCTCTGATATGAGGCAGGACAAACTCCAAGAATTTGGCATATAGATGATAGTAATCAACTACAACGAATCCGCTTATATATGATATGTGCCAAATTTGTTACACCTTCAGGTTGAGTAAGATTATACTGCGAGATCATTCCACACACAGGTATGCGACCATGTAATTTCATATTCAAGAGTACAGCATCAAGTGTCTTGCCTCCAACGTTCTCAAAGTAAACGTCAATGCCTTCTGGAAAGTGCCTGATTTACACAAATTGATATCCACCTATTAGTAGTGTTTCTCACGTTACAAACACGGTAACTATACGTTTTTGGATTAACTATACTTTTTCATGTCAATAAACATATTGAACTAAAAATTTCTCCTGCAAATCTGTTATAAACTGACCTTTTCAATGCTGCATCCAGGTCTTGCTCTTCTTTGTAGTTAATGGCTTCATCGTATCCAAATTTATTCTTCAACAGATCCACCTGGTTGCAGAAGATATACATTTAAGTAAAAGGAAGGCAGAGTATTTTTGCTTGTCAATAGCACGACACAAAAATGAATTTCTGGAGGCTCATTAATTATACTCTTTTCAAGTTACAACAAAACATCCATATCCCAAAAATTAAGAGAAGTGCAACTGCGCAACTACTATTGTTGATTCCTGCTACAACTCTCTTCAATTAGGCTAACTTTGAAACACTTCTTCTAGAATTGAATTTTTTAATAATTACGCTAATTCAAGTTATTTTTGTAATATTACGGTACTTGTGTACACAGGGACACCGACACGTCAACACCGGTAATCAGTTGAGAAAACAAAATATTTGAATGTAATCACTTGTGTCGTTTCGGGCTGTTCAAAAACAAAAAAAAAAAAAAAACGTGTCGTTTCGGTGTCAGATTTCAGACAGGACTTCGATTAAAAGTGTGGGTGCTATAGAATTCAAAACAGCAGAACTTTCAACAGCAGAATACTCATCATTTATGCAAGTACATATAACAACAATAATTAGATAAATACCTTCTCCTTACTTCCAGCACTTCCAACGACATAGCAACCATGCAATTTAGCGAATTGGCCAACAAGTTGACCAACTGCTCCAGAGGCAGCTGAAACAAAAACATTCTCTCCTTTCTTGGGAGAGCCTACTTCGAAGAAACCAGAATCAGCAGTCATTCCTGGCATACCTGTTTTCAAACAAAAACACAATAAGTCAAAAAGGCACAACAGAATGGTATAAAACTACATAACTAACATCCATAAGCTTACATGCATGCTATATACTAAGATTCATTCTGAAAACGTATAATGTATACTCAGAAAATAAACATAAAATTGCACATAAAAACTACAAACGTTGATTAGATTATACACACAAGTAGCTGTAGAATATAAAAACACATTAAGCTATCATCAGTTACAAATAACTATAAGGCTAGTTTAATATTGAATCTCCTTCAAACCAAAGCTAGTAAACCAAATATTAATGAATAAAGGATCAATTTCGGCCATAAAACCTTCATTGAACAAGAGAAGAAAATGGGAAAATATAAATTTAGGATCAAACAGCCAGACAACCAGCTCTCTCACACAATATGTCTATTCCTTCAATGATGGCTAACCCGTCTGTTACAATACTAAACAGAGTAAAAACTCGTTCATCACATGAAAACATCCTAATTTGACGCGTTCATATCATACCGACATCAAGTGTATTATTGTGCACTAGAAATGAACATAAAAAATTGAAATTGTTGAATACATACCAAGAATGCCAGTATAGTATGAAAGAGGAACATCAGTGTGCTCAATTTTGAAATGTATTTGAGCTGCAGGGATCAAGCTGTACTCTTCCCAATTAGTTATCCCCCACACAATATCACCTTCTTTATAATCTTTGTGTCCAGATTCCAGAACTTTAGACACACCATAACCAGTTATCGGCTGCAATTACATAAACCATCAGTAACTGCACAATACAACTTCAATATTGCAATTATTCTTTGATCAATTACAATTTCAATCTTGATCCGCGACTTAAAAATGAAACTGAAATTCTAATCTCATAGACTACAAAGTTTAAGCAATTTTAAGCACAAGTCACATAATCACTTCCCTATATCCAGCAGTTCCTTCAAATTCTCAACAAAAATAAAATCCCACTAAAGAAACATAATTTTCTATGCAATTTGTTTCCAAATAAAATAATAAATATAAAAAAAATTGGGTCATGTTAACTTGTGCCCTAAGGGCACAAGTTAAGGAACTAAAAAGGAAATGATAAATCAATTTTGTATTGAAAATATAAATTGTTTAACTTTTCCAAAAATGAATACACAAGTTCCAAGAAAATGTTTCTATCTTTAACTTTTTAACTTGTGCCTTAAGGGCACAAGTTAACATTTCCCAAAAAAATACAATAATCAAAACAAACATACAATTTTATCCTAATCTTTTTTCTTTAAAACATGGAGAGTTGGACAAAAATTAGTCACCAAAATGGTTTCAATTTTCCAAAGAATCCAAGTTCGTAATCCGACTAGAACAATTCTTATTCCGACTTTATTAATCTCCCGGCTGCAGAATTGCGAATTACCAGGAAGGCCACCAGGACCAGAGGGTTAAAACAACAAATTAGTCACCAAAAATAATAATTTGCTAAGAAATGGATCACACCAAAATCAAAATTGAAAACCTACTAATAACAAATTGACCCATGAAATGAATAGACATAAAAAACTATACTTCAAGGCATAATTTAACAAATACTGAAAAGGGTTTCAGCCATAAACTTACAGATTGAGGAACATAGGCACGTGGGTTGATAGAAGCTTTTGGGTCACTCATAAGAGTCCTCATGTAAGGATCACAGGACAAGTAAAGATTTTTAACCAAAACAACATCGTTGGAACCTTCTGGAAGCTTAAGACTTACGGTACTGTCAATAATATTGAGGTCTGATTCTTTAGGAAAACCAGACACGTAATGTTTCAGAAGCACTTGTTTGTTCTTAACTTGAGCCATTTTTGTCACAAAATGTTTTTGATTGTTGAATATGATTCTTCAGATTGTTTTATAACGTAGGTGTGAAATGTGATTAATGTGTGATTGTGATGTTTTGATTATAAGAGAAAATTCTGAAATATAATATGTGTGTTTCATAATATGGGAATGTGAGTGGACTATAGTCCAATAAATACGTAAGGTATGACATTAATTAAATTGAAAACTCCGTATCCGGCCTAATAAATTGGACACATTCACGTTTAGTTATTATCGGGAAGAAAAAAAAAACAGCAGTTCACACTTGTTTGTCAAAAAACAAAAACTCTTCACATTTAAGGGACAAAGCTACACTTCCTTACTATTTCTTAAAAAAAGTTTAAGAAATCAAGAAGATCTTGATCTCTTAAGTGTAGATAATAAAAAGTTTTAACAAATCGGTTTTGTCCGTTTCTTAGAGGAGAAAATGAATTCAAACTAATAATTTTTAGGGTCATGTTAACTTGTGCCCTTAGGGCACATGTTAAGCAACCCAAAAATGGAAACATTTTCTTAAATTTTGTGCATTCAATTATTGAAAAGTAAAAAAGTTAAAGTCAAATGCATTAATTACAATATAATATTTCTATTTTGAATCATTAACTTGTGCCTTGAGGGCACAAGTTAACATATCTTTTTCCATAAATTACGAACAAAATAAAACAAAACCGATGAATTACAAAATGATTGATAATTCATCGGTTTGATTTGGTTCAATTGTGTCTATATTTTTAAAATTTTAAGAAACTTAGATTAAAAATACAACAACTTTTCTAATAATGTAGATTTTTATACTCTTAAAATAAATACATATGATACAATGAAAAAAAAAACATAATAATTAGAAACAATATTAGTGTTAGGGAGAGTTTTCACCCATTTGGGTATCAAATCCTCGAGGAATTAGTCTCCGTAAATTACGCATAGAGGATACCTGATTTACACTAAAAAGAAACTATATTCGTAACATATTTTCTTAAGATAAAAACTACTAATATAATGCTATATAAAAGAAATCATAATAAAGTAAAATGAAGTGGTTTGGATCATAGATGATCAGTTTTAAATGACATTAAACCGATACTCAAACCAATAAAGGTAGAGTTTGACTGATTTGATTCAGTTTTGATGTGAACATAGAAGAAAAAATTGAGCCGATTTAATTGGTTTGAATTCAACTGTTGTTTGTTTTGGACTTATAACCATAACTTTATTTAAAATGTCATTGAAACATGCAATTAAAATCCACGTCAAAATTGAGAAAGATTGTTGCAAAAGGCCATACAAAAGGGATTGTTATTCAACACAAAAATCAAATGTAAGCATCATCATTTAGTTGCAAGTAGGGGTGAAAAAATTGATAAATTGAATGGATTTGAACTAAGAGATTAAAACAATTCATTGATCCATTAATAATCGACTAAAAAGTTGTTTAAAATAATCTAATTCAATTCATCGACTAAACATAAAAAACATCCAATCCATTATATAGCTTTTTTTTTTGGTACAAATCCATTATATAGCTTTAATGGATGAATATCCATCTAATCCATTTATTAAAATATACTCTAGCGCTGCCGGAAACAAAATCCGATGAAGCAGTTATGGCTAGTTATAAATCCTTGAAACTAGGCCAACTACGTATACACTTCTTCCATAACTGAAATTTTGTAAGATATTTAGTTAACTAAGACCTTGATTCTTGTTATTGTAATTAGGGCAATTTAGAACCTATGAAGCACCGACACAAACAAAGGACGCGTCGAGAAAAAAACTGATTGAATGTAATCACATTTGTTGTGTCGAGAGGATGCCAAACATGTAAACGCAGAAAAGTAGCAAATTTTTTACCTAGACTAATCCAAGCTAGAAGATTACACAGCTCCCTGGATTATCAGGAACAAAGTCTCATCATATGTTCATAGATAGGAAAAAAATGACTGCAAAGGTGGTACAAAGACAGCTAAACTTTCTAGAAAATATTTGAAAAAATTGACAACATAACAATACATAGGATAAGCAAATGCTTTCTATTCACGAGCAACAACAACCTCTTGTTTACCAACATTGCGACCACTATAAAGGCCAATCAATGCTCCAGGACCATTCTCAACACCCTCAGTTATGTCTTATTTACTAACAAGTTAAACCATGCAGAGACTACTTTACACAAAATAAAATAAAAATAAAAATGAAGGATCAAATTTGACATATATACTCAATAATGTGGAAGCTTGAGAGTAATGGTACTATCAAGTTGATATGGGAATGGTTCGTAATTCATATATGTAATTACACAAACAATTTAGTTTTTAAATAACTTGTTACACACACTCTATATACATATATACCATGTGATATGACACATTAAAACATTAATTAAAGATAAAAATGAAAGTCTAAACAGGTTGGTTCACAATCACAACAAAGACACTAGTACCAACCTGAATTTGGATTGTATCCAATTCATTGACAATTTTACTGTGTAGTGGATGAATTATATGGATTTATAATTGGATTGATTTTAGATGATTGATAAATAGACTCAATTTTCACTCCTAATCACGAGCAACAACAAGCACTTGTTTACCAACATTGTGACCACTAAAGATGCCAACCAAGGCTGCAGGACCTTTCTCAAGACCCTCAGCTATGTCTTCCACATACACAACCTTCCCTTCTCTGATATGAGGCAGGACAAACTCTAAGAATTTGGGATATAGATGATAGTAATTAGCTACAGTGAAACCTTGCATATGAATCCGCTTATATATGATATGTGCCAAATTTGTTACAGCTTCAGGTTGAGTAAGATTATACTGTGAGATCATTCCACACACAGGTATGCGCCCATGGAGTTTCATATTCAAGAGTACAGCATCAAGTGTCTTTCCCCCCACATTCTCAAAGTAAATGTCAATGCCTTCTGGAAAGAGCCTGATTTCATAAATTGATATCCACCGGTTACTAGTGTGTCTCGTGTTACAATAAACACGGTAACTATACTTTTTATGTCAACAAACATATTGAACTAAAAAAATTCGACTGCATCACTGTTATATACTGACCTTTTTAATGCTGCATTGAGGTCATGTTCTTCTTTGTAGTTAATGGCTTCATCGTATCCAAATTTATTCTTTAAAAGATCCACCTGGTTGCAAAAGACGTACGTTAAAGTAAAGGAAGACAGTATTTTTGTTCGGTCAATAAAAAGAAACTAAATGGATTCTTGGACCTTATTAATCATACTCTTTTTCAAGCTACGACAAAGCATTCCGAACCCAAAAATTAAGAGAAGTACTATTGTTGGTTCCTGCTGGGTGCTAGAATTCTCTTTAATTAGGCTAACTATGTAACACTTGTAGAATTGAAATTTTGTAATATATTGAGACAAATTCTAGTAATTTTGCTATACAACAGTACTTTCGTAATATAAATATTGAGCAAAAACCTTGATTGTTGTTATTGTAATTAGGGCAATTCAAAACTATGAAGTTCTCACACAGGACCCGACACTAACATGCTGACACCACCACCGGTAATAGTTTGAGAAAATGAATTAATTAAATGTAATTACATGTGTTATGTCGGTTTCGGATACCAGCCATGCCTTTGATCAAAAGTGTGTGGGTGCTAGAGAAATTCAAAACAGTAGAACTTAAAAAGCAGAATATTCATCATTTATGCAGGAGGCATAGGCACATATAACAACATAATCAGATAAATACCTTCTGTTTACTTCCAGCACTTCCAACAACATAGCAACCATGCAATTTAGCGAATTGTCCAACAAGTTGACCAACAGCACCAGATGCAGCTGAAACAAAAACATTCTCTCCTTTTTTGGGAGAGCCTATTTCAAAGAAACCAGCATAAGCGGTCATTCCTGGCATACCTGTGCTCAACCAAAAACACAAAATATA
Organism: Medicago sativa; assembly: GCF_051527215.1. Taxonomy (NCBI): domain Eukaryota; kingdom Viridiplantae; phylum Streptophyta; class Magnoliopsida; order Fabales; family Fabaceae; genus Medicago; species Medicago sativa. The sequence continues at coordinate 8,569,666 of NC_140756.1, forward strand.
TCAACAAAAGCACAACAGAATGGCAGAAAACTATGAAACTAACATTAGTAATATTAACTAATAAGCTTAGTCTTTAAGAAGCATAATGTACACTAAAAAAATAAAACATAAAATAGAAGATATCATAACTATAAGATGAGAAGATTATATAAAAGCAATGAACTTTCAGTTTCTAATAAGTACATAGCTCATTCAGTATTGGTTCTTTTCCAATCCAAAGCGGGTTAAACAAAAAAATGTGATGAGCAAATAATCGATTCCAACAATATAACCTCCATTGAACAAAAGAAAGAAAACGAAAAAGAATGTAGGACCAAACAGCCAGCAGACACTAAACAAAGAAAGGAGTCATTTATCACATGAAAACTACATAACTTAAGGCCTAGATATCATACTCACATCAAGTGCATTCTTGACCACAAAATCAACGTAAGAAATTGAAATTGTTGAATACATACCAAGAATTCCAGTATAGTACGAAAGAGGAACATCTGTGTGCTCAATTTTGAAAAGTATTTGAGCTGCAGGGATCAAGCTGTACTCTTCCCAATTAGTAAACCCCCACACTAAATCACCTTCCTTATAATCTTTGTGTACAGATTCCACAATTTTAGACACACCACAGCCAGCCATTGGCTGCAATTATGCAACAGTCATCGGTAGCTACACAACATAATTTCAATGTTGCAACTATTCTTTGATTAATTTCAATCTCAAAATAAAACTGAAATTTTAATCACACAAGCTACACATCAAGGGATTTTAAGCCCAAATCACATAACCACTTTCCAATATCCAGCAGTTCCTTGAAAGTTATTACACAATGCAGATCATAAGGATACTAAGCATGAATATAGCAATAGCTTGCAGTACAAGTTACAAGATAGTATAGTACAATAGCTTAGTTTTATGTAGTACAATATAGATTAAGCTAGTACAATAACAGTGTATATATATTTGATGTACCTTCCAAGCTATTGCTATCTTCATGCTTAGTATCTTTATGATCTGCATTGTGTAATAAAATTCTCAGCAAGAGAACTCAGGAAACAAACAGAATTTCCTATGTAATATTTTTTGTGAGCTCTAGTTAAAGATGGATCATTCGTGAGAACCCGAATTCCAGTTCTGGCTAGAACAATCCTTGATCAAATTTTACTTACCTCTTGCCCGAACATTGGAATACCAGGGGCCCTCCCCCAAGAATCACAAAGTTAAAGACCAAAACAACAACAACAACCAAACCTTATCCCACTAAGTAGGGTCAACTAGAAGGATAAAATTATGCCATAATGTTCTATCACATACCACATTTCGATCGAACTCATTAATTTGTCTTAATAGTGTGTGATATATTTTTTCTAGTTCTTCCTCTTCCTCTATTGATCCGACTATCCTCAATCCGACCTACTCTCCTTACTATAAAATCCACAAGTCTTCTCTCAACATGATCAAACCACCTAAACCTATTTTCCACCATCTTTTCTACCTTAGGTGCTACCCCAATTCTCTTTCTAATTTGTCATTTCTAATCCTATCTCATTTAGTCTTACCACACATCCAACGCAGCATCATCATCTCGCTACACTTATTTTTTGTCATGTTGGTTCTTCACCACCCAACTCTATTCCATACAACATCCTTTGTCTTACCGCCGTAAATTTTTTTGTATCACATAAAACACCAGAGACTCTTTCCCATTTCAACAACACAATTTTTTTTTCCTTTGAAATTATTTAAAAAGCACAATAATCGATATAAACACAATTCCATCCCAAATATCATCTAGTTCATTGACACAAATTAGTCACACACAAAAAAAATTGCTAAGAAATGGATCATACAAAAATCAAGATCCCAAACCAACTAACAAGTTGATCCATGCAATACAGAGACTAATTAACACATTCAAAAGAACTACTTTAAGGCTCAATTTGACATATGATGAAAAGGGTTTGACCCAGAAAAATAAATTGACTTACAGACTGAGGACTATAGTTACGACGATAGAAACAGTTTTCTGGGCTGTTCATAAGATTTCTCATGTAAGGATCACAAGACAAGTAGAGATTTTTGAGCAGAACAATATCATTTGAACCTTGCGGAAGCTTGAGAGTTACGGTACTTTCAACAATGTTCATGTCTGATTCTTTAGGAAAACCAGACACATAGTGTTTCAGAATCACTTGTTTGTTCTTTACTTGCGCCATTTTAGATACTGTGTTGGTTTTTGATTGTTGATTTTTTTTGTTGACTAAATTGTTGAATTTGAATTCAATTTATATAACATACAATCAAAGAAAAATTGATCCCTTAAAAAACTCCTCACGAACCAGCGTCTAACCAATGAAATCTGGCCGGCAAACACGGGATAGTGTTACTGTTAGCAGTGGACTTTCATTTATGCTGTGCTACTAAGCCTTTGTAATCTTCTCCCTATTGTATTTTTTTGACAAATTCTCCCTGTTGTATTTGTCGTTAACTTAAGCATTTTCTTTTAATAAACTAACTTAAGCCAAAAGAAGGGACCAAATCTGGATGATATTGAAATGGGAGAACCAATTTCTGCATGGCCGTTCATGATTGGAGGCTTGGTTCTTTTAGTAAAAATAGGCCCCTAAAAATACAATTTTTTTAAAAGAAAAAAAACTATAATATTATTTTTATTTTATTTATTTAGAGAATAATTATAATGTTTGTTGTTTCCTTCAAAAAATGTTTGTTGTTAGAACTTTGCGATTTTATACAAGTATATGCCAAAAATTACAAGTGTTCTAAAAAACCAAGAGAAAAAAAGTAATATTGTACTTTTATTTGTAAAAATGCAATTAGAAGGAGAAGAAATATTATTGATGACATCAAATCTATTAAAATTAGGCCCAAAAGAGACTCTATCATGCTAAAGAAAAAAATACAATTGAAAAATAAGACATCCGCCATCCCTAAGAGTTTTACCTCAGCCACCAAACATAACACTACCGAGTTTTACCACTAGGCTACGCGTTTTGCATTGTTAAAAGAAAATTGTTGTTGACACATTAGAGAAGGCTGGGACACACATGTAAAATACGTTTTTGCCCTCGGCAGCTAACTCGCCGAGGAATTAAAATCCGGCTGCAAGTTACCGCCGAGGAATTCCTCGGTAGTTAACCGCCGAGGTGTTTCGCTACAAGTCCGGCGAAGCTCTCTCATCTCCATTATTCATCAAATCTTCAAAAAAAATTTCTCAAATCTCTCTCACAAATCTCTCTAAAAAACCCAACCAAATCCAACCAAATTTATTCAACAAAATCACAAGTAAGTAATTATAATGCTATTAACTTAAATTTTAGTTGTTATAAATGTTTTTATTTTTTAGTTTTTGAGTATATTTATTTTATTTTAGCTTTTGAGTAGATTTACATAGTATAATTTATTTTTAGAGTAAAATGTTTGTATGATGTTTGTATGATGTTTATGTTATAGTTTAAAGTTTATTGGTTATATTTTAATTTGGTGTTTTAAATTAATTTTTTATTTTAGTTTTTAATTAGATTTACATGTTATAAATCATTTTTAGATTAGATGTTAGTTGATTAATTTTGTTAAAATGTTTGCATGATGATTATGTTATAATTTAAAAATTTTAGGGTTATTTTTTAATTTGGTGTTTTATATTTTTAATTTTATTTTAGTAAGACTATATGATTTATTTTAAGAGTAAATATAATTTGAATAATTTTGCTATATTTTACGTTAATTTTTTTTTTTTAGACAATTACATTTTAGGGTTATTTTTATGATTTTTAGAGTCCGTATAATTTGCAATGTTTGAATGAGTTTTTCATTGATTCTTTTAAATTTCTATGTGTGTAGATTTGAAACAATGACCGGATGGATCGACGTTCATGCAACATTCAACGGCGGAGAAACTCATAGGTTGAAGGTTCGGTGCCTTGATGTAGCGTTAAGAGGTCTCAAGGATCAACCGAATGAATTCTACCAAGGAGTCAACCCTGCAGACACAAGGAGGGTGCAAAATATTCCGTATAAACGTCCAAAGCTCGACGAGGGGAGCGTATCATTCACTTGGGTGGAGTTAAAGAACGATGAAAACGTGACGAGCATGTTTTGGGAGCACACCAAGTTCCAAAGTGGATCGATATGCGGGTGACGTTGCCGAGATCAACCGAAGATATCATCAACAACTTGATTCCGCCGTAAGATCGTCATTAGTTAGGGTAAGGTGCATTCCAACTACAACATTTGTCTTACCTATGAAATGGGGTAATTCAATCTTGCCAAATGGCGAGGACTCAAGCATTTCGCTCGGCATTTATGTTTTTCCTTTGAAAAGATTAAATTCTTGTTAGGCTGGTTTAGATGAAGGTATATTAGGTGTCAAGGAATGGACCTCATTTCGGTGGCACTTGAATACCTTCATCTAAATCAAGCCCGACAAAAATTTATTCTTTTCAAAGGAAAGCATGAATGCCGAGCGAAATGCTTGAGTCCTCGCCGTTTGGCAAGTTTGAATTTACCCCATTTCAGAGGTAAGACAGCTTGTTGTAGTTGGAATACCCCATTTATGTAATATAACGAAACCTCGTATCGCAATATTTATTGTAATATTTATTCGAATTCACGCTATCGCAATATTTATTCGAATTCACTCTATCGCAATATTTTAAATAACATAAAATAATTTTTAAAGAATTGCTAATAATTTTCTAACACAATTCTATTCTAAACAAAATAAAACAAAAAAAACTCGGCAGTTAAGTGCCGAGGAATACCTCGACGATCTAGTACCGAGGAAAACACTGGGCGGTTTACTACCGCCGGTTTCATCATTTCCTCGGCGAGTTAAGCTGCCGAGTCGTCCTCAAGTCCGAATTTCCATAACCCGTTGAAGGCGTAACCCGTTACATGTGTTTTTACACATTGTTTCGATGCCAAACCATAAAGCTAGTCAAATAAAATTACAAACATAATTGAAATTGAAAATATAATACGGAAACGAGCAATTTTCATAAAAAAATGTCATCGAAACAACGTAAGAACAAATGTACCGGAAGTATTAACAAAACGGCCAAATGTCATGAAAATACACCAAGTCCTAAAAATAAATCCTAAAAATAAATCCCGAAAATACATGATGTCCTACCGCCGGTCCCGGTCATGCCGGTGCCGCCGGTGCCTCCTCCTCGGTCTCCGGGCTCTCCTCCCGGTAATGATCGGCGCGATCTCGCTGCCTAACATCCCGCAAGGCCGCATACAACTCCCGAGGGGTCATGCTCGTCACCTCCCGACCCAAAACCGATCGGCATGGGCAACGGCCGCCGCTAACCATGTCATAGGTGTCGGGGAGCTTCTCGCCTCGTATCGCTCCCACTCGCTTCCGCAACGATCCGCTCCTCGTTTGGAGGCCTCGAACATCTCCCGGAGAAGTGGCAAAATCCGAGGATGAGACACAACCGTGTACCATCGTACATAGCCCTCGCCATACGCCATGGTTGCTCTCCCGCCCGCTCGCTCACCCCAATCGGCCTCCTTAAGCGTGTGAGTGCCGAAGTCCACGAAGGCTCGCACAATCTCGGCGGTGTCGCCGCCGGAACATCCGTCGGAGGTCTAGGTACGGACCGGACGTATCCGTACCGCCTCAATACCCTCTCCGGCAGGTGACGGTACACCCTACGATCGCCGCACATGATCCGGCCGAATACCGAATACCTCCTCGTAAGGCCGGAACTCCCCGTGCCCCTCGTACGGCCTCCGGCATACGTCATCAAACGTAATCCGATCAAGTGCCATCCGATACGTGGCCCCCTATCCATGACCCTTCGAAGAGTCCACCTCGCCGCAACCGGTAAATTTTCAATGTAGTCCGGGTTTGGATCAACGGTGTAAAACTTAGGGAAGTGCAACAAAAACCATGCCTCGCAAAAACCATACAAATCACATTTATAAATAAATTAAAGTTAACTAAAAAAATAAAATTTCAATTTAACAAAATAATAATAGTTAAGAAACAAAATAAATATAACAAAATATAACAAAATAAATATAACAAAATATAACAAAATAATAATAGTTAACAAACAAAATAAAATTTAAATTTAATTTTTCTTACAAGGAGCAAAGTGTCACGCTTCCCCCAAGCCGTCCGTCTCCGGCAAAGGTGCATGTGCTAACTCATCATAAAGGTATGCAAGTCCCATCCCTCCCCACGAATAAGTACGCATCCTCGCGTAGTCATCCTCCATAGTCGTCAAATAGATCAACCGGATGCGTTTGTTGCTTCTATCCCCAAACAACAAGCATCCAACCAAGTATAGAAGGTAGCACTTCACACAATAAGTCCTAACCCTCCCCGGCTCCTCCAGCTCCTCTCGGATCCTCCGTATCCGCCAACAAGTTAGCTCTACCAAGGTGCGTCGTATAGAAATCCCTCGGCTTTGGATAACTAATGTACCCACCATACTCGTATTGCGATTTTCTCTCGCCTCCTTCTTCGATGCACCCAAGTGAGTCATCGCAATGCCTCTCCCTCATGTCTCGGCATCTTCTTTCGGTGGCCCAACATCCGCTCTTCAATCGGGACATGCATAAGACATGCAACATCGTCCAAAGTCACGGTCATCTCCCCCATGGGCATGTGAAAACCGCTGGTCTCGGGATGCCACCTCTCGCATAGAGTCATCGGCAAAGCGTGGGGCACGGTGGCGTAGCCCAAGTAGACCAAGTCATGTAAGCCACTCGCCCTAAGCGGATCCCAAAACCATCTACGATTGGGGTTTGGACGTCCGAGACTTAAAATCTTAGGGCCATAATTAATTGGCTTTACAACACGCTTCTTGCGGCACCGAAAAAAAAAGAAAATTAAACATAGTTTAAACAATGTAAACAATTAACTAATAAATATAAAACTTAATAAATGCTAAAATAAAAATAAAGAAAACATATAAAGAAAATCACATATTAATAAAAGTTGATATAATAATTAAAAAAAACATATTAAGAAAACATATAAAAAAAACATATTAATAAAACATATAAATAAAACATATTAATAAAAATTATACAAACACACACATAATTAAACATATTAAACATATTAAACATATAAAATGGAGAAAACATATTAAGAAAACATATAAATTAAACATATTAAGAAAACATATTAAATCAAGAAAGAAAAAATAAAGAAAATAATTAAACAAACACACACATAATTAAACATAAAGAAAGAACATTTAAAAAAACAATATTTACGTCATCCTTATTATACCAAAGCGGCAATGTCACATGATTGGCATAAGAGTGAAGCAAAGATATGTCCCGCGGTCCTCCAGAAAGGGAGCGTCCGTAGGCAACACCTCCGGGCAGCCGCCATAGCAATGTCATCCTCGTCCGGCTCCCCGGCATATGCGGCTGCTCCGGCATATACCGCTCGTCGTACCCACCATCGGTCACATCATGGTGATCCCGATAGTTCAGGTACTCCACCTCCCGGGTCGGGTCAACCACCTCGCGACCGTTCAGGATGCGCCCGAGAAGCCTCGGATGCCCGAGAAGTCCCCGAACCATCCGCCCTCCGACCTCTTCCCCTTTTTGGGATGTGCCCCCTTTGCCTCTCCCTCCGGTGGCTTTGAGTCATCGCACGCCTACCACCAATCATCTTAGATGGATCAATGGGCTCCTGATCGGCCATATCTACACATCATAAAATCAGTCATACAATCATCTTTATGTCCATCATTCATAACCTAAACTAAAATCATCATTACAATCATCATTATGTCCATCATCCATAACCTAAAATCATTCATACACTAAAAAATCAATATACACTTAATATCATTCATTTCCATAACCTAATATCATTCATATAAACCTAACTAAACCTAAAACCATTCAATATAACCATCATTTCAATATAATCATTATTATCATCATTTCAACATCATTCACATTTCCATAAACATAAACATAACTAAACCTAAAACCATCCAATATAATCATCATTTCAATATAATTTGTGTGCAACATTTCCATCATAACCTAAACATCATTCAATATAATTCTCATAACATAAACTAACTAAATAATTAATAAAATTGTCATTGACGCATTTTATCAAACACTATGTGTGCAAAGTATAAAACATATTCAAATTGTGTTCATTTGCCACCATTCAAAGCCACATTGTCATTTAAACAGCATAGGCAACAACTACATTCGTTTATCAATTCAAAAACTACACATGCAATCATTAAATTGTCAATTTTAAAATCAACCCTAACCACATGCAAACTACTCTAATTTTTTAAAAAAATAAACCTAAACAAACTAACATTAACATTGCAATGATTAAGAGTACTTACTTGTGATAATGTGGTGATGATTGGCTTTCAATTCATGAAAATGTGCTTTGGAGTGAATTTGGATGTGTTTGAAGCAAAAGAATGCAACTCAGAATCGCTTCGTTTCGATCTCGTTTATGTTCGAAAAACTTCGGCGAGTTAACTACCGAGGAATTCCTCGGCGTTAACCGCAGCCGGATTTTAATTCCTCGACGCTTAATCGCCGAGGGGGCAAAAACGTATTTTACATGTGTGTCCCAGCCTTCTCTAATGTGTCAACAACAATTTTCTTGTTAAAATGACAATGCTACGCCTATATATTAATATTTTTAGTGTATTGTATATTAATAAATAAAAAAAAATTTGGGCTCATAATTGGGGAGGCCCGGCTCTATAGAGCTGTTTGCACCTCCCTAGAGACGACCCCGGATTTCGTAAATGAGTAAAATTAAGAAGATCAAAAATGTAATTGAGCCTTATTTTTTTTAAAAGTAATGAATGATGCATTGATTTTTTTTTATTAAGGGGGAAAAAGTAAGAAAAAGACAAAAAAATGACCAAGTAATTCATCGTCTTAACGCCTCGTAGATATCCCCAAGTAAAATGATATCTAATTGAGGAGGAGGAGTTGTCCATATTTTCAAGGACTCAACGTTGGTAGCACCAAACTTGACCAACCAATCAGCACATTTATTGTCTTCTCTTAAGGTATGAGGAGAGGAAACCACCCAATGAAGAAAGACGAACTTTCTAAATAAATAGAGTAAAGTTGCATGTGGATGAAAATCATTCCGTGTAGTATCTACAATAAAATTCAAAGCTGTCTCGGGAATCGAGATTCCAAGATGATAGACCTATAATCAAGATCCCAAACCATTTGAAGACTTCTCCATATAGCTGAAAGCTCAGCCAATAAATTAGAAGGTCTACCGCAAGATCCGAAAAAACCATGAATTCGTATACCGCTATCGTTTCTCAAAAGACCTCCAAAACCCGCATTACCAAGATTGCCAAAAGAAGAGCCGTCCACATTTAGTGTAATATAACCTTCTCGGTAGATATGATCGACAAGTAAAAAGAAGTGAAGTTAGTATTCAACAACACTCCTCCGTCCATTTTTATAAAAGCTTAAAAGATTTTCATATATATCAAGAAAATTTGGCAATGTAATTAATTTGTAGATTATACGTATAAATTTTAGGTGAATACTCTAGTACCTTAATACCATTGATAAGTGAATGAGGAATTTCATTTGGTTAAACAATATTAATAACAGAAAGTTTTACCGTTGTTTGATATAAAGTTTGTTCTCCTACTGCTGAAAGAGGTCTCGACCTTGTATCAATCCCCGACATCAATGAAGTTGCTGCTTTACATTACTCCTTCAAAGTCTTTGATCACGTGGAGACTTATTAACCATAAACTTTCCATTGATGAGAACATTATATCTAGAAGGTGCAATATAGTCCCTCAATGATAATATTTGTGATTCTAATTTGGAATCATCTTTACATCTTTTTTGATACTGTCCTTAACTATATTAACAATTAAATTTGAAATAGTTCTTGTAATTTTTTTGGGTACAATAGTTCTAGTATCTTTAAAAGATAAAATAATATACTCCATTTAAAATTTTATAATCTTGTATTCTTTTATCTCTTAATTGGAGTTTATATGAAAAAATTATATTAGTCATTAATTTTTTCATGTGTAATATTAGCCATTAGTTAATTAGGTAAATATTGCTTATAAAAAAAAATAGTTAGTTAGAGATGAAGTCAAGAAAAAGAGTTAAAGCATATTCTCTATTAATTGCACTTTTGCCCCCTATATTTTGCCAATTGTGCGATTTTGCACCCCATTGTTTCAAACGAGCGATTTTGCACCTTATATTTTGCCAATTGTGCGATTTTGCACCCCATTGTTTCAAACGAGCGATTTTGCACCCCATAGTTTTCCCCCATTCTGATTTTGCACACCAAAAAATCATAAAAATATTCGAGTTTATTTTCAAAAAATTTAAAAAATCAAAAAAATTAGAAAAAAATCAAAAAATATAATCAGATTTTTTTAAAAATTCTGGAATTTAATTTTCAAAATTTTAAAAAAAGGTCTGATTTTTTTTAAAAATTCTGGAAAAAATTTTAATTTTTAAAAATCTGGATACAAATTTTAAAAAAAGGTCGATTTTTTTTTAAAAATTACTGAAAAAAATTTAATTTTTAAAAATCTGGATACAAATTTAAAAAATGTCAGATTTTTTTAAAATTTTGAAAATTTACTTTTTTTTGTATTTTGAAAATTAAATTCCAGAATTTTTTAAAAAATCCGATTATATTTTCTCGATTTTTTTCTAATTTTTTTCGATTTTTTGGAAAAAAGCTGAATATTTTTATGATTTTTTGGGGTGCAAAATCATAAAGGGGAAAAACTATGAGGTGCAAAATCGATCGTTTGAAACAACGGGGGTGCAAAATCGCACAATTGGCAAAATATAGGGTGCAAAATCGCTCGTTTGAAACAATAGGGTGCAAAATCGCACAATTGGCAAAATATAGGGGGCAAAAGTGCAATTAAGCCTTAATTATATTGCTTTTTTCCTCTTTGAATTCTATTGCTTTTTTCCTTCTTGAAGTCAACCTAGTTTATGGAAGTCAACCTTATTATATACATATCATTTGGATAGTCAATTTTTTTTTTTAAATGTCTACATTCAATTATTGACTTCCATAAACTATATATAATAAATGGAAGTCAATATTTTTTTAAAAAATGGTAGTCAATAATGTTTATGACCCGTTTAAGATTAATATATTTTGGCTTAAATATGTTATTCGTCCTCGCAAATAGGGGTCGCTTAAAATTTCGTCCCCGCAATCGCTAATCCTTTTTTTGCCCCCGCAAAGTTTAATCGATTAAAATTTCGTCCCTTGACCCACTTAATTACTTCCACGTCATCAAATTAGCAAAATGGCTTGGGAAAGGACAAAAATACCCCTGTCTTCATCATATTCTTCTTCATCGTTCTCTTCTTCAACATATGCTTCCCTCTTCATCACCCAGTTCCTACTCCTTCATCGCAACCGTCACCACCACCCGCCGACGACCTCACCACAACCCTAATCCGATTCCGACGAAGACACAATCAACGCCGACGAATCCAAAACAAAAAAGCAACAACACATTCTCTTTCGCATCACCAACATAGCTTCAAATTCTCATTCACCAATTCCAAATTTCCTTCACAACCGAGATTGGCATCGACGGTGGCGAGGCTTCCGATTCAACCGCGATGAGAGATCGTTATTAGAAATTTTCGCCGGATCTGCGATGAAATCATTGCTATGTGGTTGTTTGGTTCCTTCTTTCTCGTGGTATGGTTTTGGTGAGGCTTTGTTGCAATTTCCGCAGTATGAATGAATCAAGCAGGATAATCCGAGAGCATCCATCGGCTTGTAGTTATGGTTGGATTAGCCGACACAAAATATTCAAGGTGCTTGCAATCGCCGTTAACCTCGTTATCGCCGCCGTCAAACACTAGAAGTGATGCATCCGTGGATCAAACAATGAAAGAATTGATGCAATGTTTTGGGTTTGATTTTGATTTTGATGCAATGAAAGAAATTGAACCGAATGTCAAGAAATTGCAATTTGAAGCGAATGTTCTGGGTCTCGGTTGCGGTTTGGTACCGATTTTGTCCGAGTTACAGCTTTATCGTTTTATCCCAATTGTGTTTTGCCATTCGTTTGTCTCTCGGTGATGTTTGGCATTGATTTTGTCTCAACTTTCAATTGTCATTTGAAACCGCTTTTTAATTGAGATTTGGAATCGATGAAAAAGTATTTTAACCGTTAGATTTGAGGCTAAATTTATGGGTGTGATTTATGTGTTTAGAGAAGAATTGGTGGCTTCCCAAAGAAGAAGAAGAGGGAATGAGAAGGAAGAAGATGAAGACAGGGGTAAAATTGTCATTTTACGCGTGGGTTTGCCAATTAAAAGAGCCACGTCGGCAAATCGGTGACGTGGCAGTAATTAACCGGGTCAAGGGACGAAATTTTAATCGATTAAACTTTGCAGGGGCAAAAAAAAAGGATTAGCGATTGCAGGGGACGAAATTTTAAGCGACCCCTATTTGCAGGACGAAAAACATATTTAAGCCATATATTTTTAATCCTAGAGTATTATAATAATACAAATTGAATTTTAAGAATTTGTCTAAACCTTCAAAATCACTCTAAAATAGACGACTTTAACAAACTCGATACAATGATTAAGAAAAGAATTATGATACGAGTCTATTTTAATCAATGGTCTACTAAAGAAAACTTTGTCGTTTATGCAATTCTATATATCTCAAGATATAAGTATATGTGATTGCATTTGCCGTTGGAAACTTAGGTCTAAACAAAACAGATTTCATAAAACATGTTCAACAATTATGAATCAAACAACGGAAGCAAACAAAGCATTGAACATGATTATGATCGGATCTACGACATGTTTGATTTATCAAGGATATTAAGAATTAGGTATTAGGAATACCTGGATAAAGTTTGATGGCAGTCCTCTTGACAACAACGATAAAGAGAGGAGGTGATCTCGAAACAAACATCAACATCAACACGGTTAGCGGCGGCTGATTTGGTTCTTCCTCAACCGGTACCTTTATGCCTCAAGTTCTCTTCGATGGGGAGAAGAGAGAGTTCGCCGTGTACGGTGTATTGGGGACCATAACCTCTTTTATATTGGATGGCCATTAGGGTTTCCCATTATTCCGTTAATGGGCCATCCGGACATCCACTCATGTTGAGTCCATATCAACTAATTAAATAATTAATTATCCAAATAGAAATCTAATTAGCCTTATTACTTAATTTGATCACTAATCAATTAAGGCTCTAAATTGATAAATAACTAATATAATTATTATTACGATATTTGCCCACATAATGATATTGGAATATTATTAAATAATAAAATATTCCAACATTTGCATATTTAATTTTTATCGTAGTTTTGAAAGGAAAGTGATTGAATAGAAGTCGGCATACTACGATTTAAACTAGTCATTGCAAACATATCGAAGAACACCGTGATAAGATGATAAAAGATCTTTTCGCTTTAATCAGATGCCATTGATTTAAATTCAACCACCAAGTGCGGTCATATATCCAGCTTAAAAAAATTAACCACTACAGTTCCGTGCATATGGTAACTGATTCACGCACTAAAAAGAAAGTAATAATTGCAAATACATTATACTCTTTCCATTGGAAATTTAATATTTCAACGGCCCCGTTACATAAAAGGACAATATTTCAAAGACTTTGCATGTATACATTTTTTCCTATTACTTAATTGCAAATATATTCAATGTAATTATTTTCTATTTAACCCCTACACCACTGCTCACAAATCACCACAACAATTCTCAATCCTAACTCATAAGGGTATTCGTTTTCACTCTTGTGTCAAACATGCAAGTCCTAATCGCTTATGTTTTGATTCTTGGTTTTTTTTCACCTTGTATATGTCAAAGGTGGAACCTAGTTGGAACAAAAAAGAATACGCTTAATGTCATGGAATATGGTGCTCGTGGTGATGGCAAATCTGATGATTCACATGTATATATCTATGTGTTCCTCTCTTGTCCTTAATTTAATTTTTATTATCTATACTTCATGAAAAACTTTAATCTTTTTTGAATTTATTGTAGGCATTTTTAAGTGCATGGAAAAGTACATGTGCAGCTAAAGGGGCAGCAACACTAGTTATACCACCCCAAAAAAAAATTCTTGGTCACGAACTTATTATTCAGCGGTGCTTGCAAGGCCACAAGCATTCACATTAAGGTATAGCTATTCCTAATGTCCATTGTTTTGTGGGGTGGGGGGATATACGTGCATTTTTAAAGCAAAACATTGTTTTCATGATTTCATTTTGAAAAGTTTAAGGACACGTTACATGTGATTTTTTTGTTGTTGTAATAGGTCAATTAGTAAAAAAGAGTAAATTGGTCAAAAGAAATGGCACCCACTTTCGATAATTTCAATTTCCTAAAATTTGTTTTTTTTTTCGAAGTTAAAAACTTTGACCTTTGAACTTTATTTGAAATTTGAAATTCCAGAAAGGAAAAAAAAACTTTATTTTTTTTTTAGATTTTTTTATTTGAAAAGTTGAATATACCACTATTCATCACTTCCCAATACGATATATCTAGGTATTTACTTAAGTGATATTGAGACACTAGTTAGCATAAACCATAAAAAAAAAAATTGAGAAAACAGAGTGCAGGGTATTCCAAGTTTCCAACCATCTCTATTTGTAAATTCATGCATTATAGCATCAATTATGTAACGGACATATTTGTTTATTATTAATTTATTTTACACTTGTAGCTTCAAGGGAAAATAGTTGCACCTTCTAAGAAATCATGGAAATCTGGGTTGGAATGGATTAGGATCCAATATGTAAACGGTCTCACACTTGATGGCAATGGAGGAGGAATTGACGGCTATGGTTCTACATGGTGGCAATGCATAAGTTGCCTTCGACCTATAGTATGATATTCTACACTTTATGCTAATTATCTTTTTTCTTTTAAAGAAATTTTAGGTGAGTTGGATTTTAGGATTTATTAGAGTTAGATAAAACTTTAAGGTTTATAGAGCGCAACATGAGTATTTATAAATCTTCCAAAGTTAACCAATATTTTACGAGATGATTGAACTGAATTGCCAAAATAAGAGAAAATAAATCTATAAAACAAATGGCAATCATTTAGGTAGTTAAACATAACTATACTTTACTCATACATATAAAAATAATAATTTTTGAGGTAGTCAAAACTACCTCATACATACCCATAAATGTGCCCTTGGACCAAAGATGTCCTTACATTGATAGCATGAGTTGAATCCAAACCCTATACTTTCTCTTTTTCAAAATAACATATCCAAATCAATCACTTCACATATGCCAATGCATAATTTTGACCGTTAATATCTTTAATTATCTAAAGTAAAAAATTATAAAAATTTAATATTTTGAAAATATTTGTCGAGACAAATCAAACAACATCTTACATGCTAATATTTGTATTTATACATTAGTAAAAAAGTATGATCAAAGTAAGTCAAGTGAATAGTGCACATTGCAAAAATTGGACATGTATTTTGAAACGGAGGAAGTATGAGTTAACTTCTTGCTAATTGAATCAACTCTTCACACACATATAATGAAGAAACCTTATATAAAATTTAAAAAACGCCTAATTTTTTTCTTCAATTCAAATAACTGAGTCCCAAATAATGGCTATTAAGCGATTATATATTAAGTTCATGTTGATATGGTACAGATCTTGTCTTTCCATTCTTGCAATGATCTTAGTGTTAGTAAACTAATGATCACCAATAGCCCCGGAGGTCATATAGCCATAAATGGTTGCTACGGTGCAAAATTCTCCAATTTAGTAATTGATTCTCCTGCTCATAGCCCCAACACTGATGGATTTGACATTTCTGCTTCGAAGAATATCTTGATAGAAGATTCAACCATTCAAACAGGTAATCAAAGTCAATTTTTTTTCTTATTATTTAAATATGAGTTATATATAAACACTATCAATTTAATATTTGATAGATGCATCTAAAAATGTATTATCAGCCAAAGTTGACTATGCTACTAAGGATGTTGAGTCATCCATAACGTTTTGAGTTTAACTTCCATTGTTAGTGTGAAAACCTCTTTGATAGATAATGTGAAGTATCTCTATTAGTTTTTGTAAAGCCTTGATGCTTACCTTAACTCTGGTGAATTTTAACCCAACTCACATAAATGTTTTTTTTATAAAAATAAATAATGTATTGTTACAGTACAAAATTTACTAAGTTAAAATATATATGACTTGTCATATATACTCACCTCACCAAATGATGTGACATAAATAGTTTTAAAATTAATACGTGAGACATAAATTGTAAAACTGTTTTAATAAAGAAAGAAAAACATAAATCAATGTAAAAAACTTCATAAGTATTTCATTTGGACCAGTACTTACATCATAAGATGGTTGTACAAATATCATTTCTTTAAGGGATATTGGATCCAGCTAGAAAATTGTCATGTGTCATTTGCTTTAATTTCGATGAAACTAGTCTACACCACTTTTTTTATTGCCACATCTCAAATTTGTGCCTTTTATTTTTTGTAAGATGGTATCAACTTGAAGGAGAACAAAAAGCAAGACGGAGTCTTTGAATTTCAAAAAATAAAAATAATTTCAAGGGCGAGGTTTCTTATCGTTTGGGTTGTTAAATCATTATATTGGAGAGTTGGTTTGAATCTCATAGGGCAAGTAAGTTATGTTATAGTTTTATTGATTGGTGTTCTAAACATGCAATGTGCATTGAAAGACATCTTTGATTCAAATATTTGTATTGGGTTCAAGTATCCATCATAATCTCTATAATATATCTTTGTTTATAAAAGAAGGTAGTATAAATATCAAAAATGTATCAAATCAAAAATGCATTTTATAGCAATGATCAACATACATGTCCAATTTTAAAATGAATTTTATTTCTTATAAATAGGTGATGATTGTATTGCCCTCAATGGTGGTTCTTCTTACATCAATGTTACCCGTGTTTTTTGTGGACCCGGCCATGGAATAAGGTTATGTAATATAATAATTGAATTATAGTTTATTCTATTCCATTTTATAGCTCATGTGCAAATAAGAAAGCAAAGGATACGAAATTTATTTATCTTATGTTATATTGATATGATATTTATCTTATTTTTAGATAAGCACTATGATATTGTTATGATTTAATTATATTTGAGAAACTCATGAAAAATGTGTGAATTAATCAGCATTGGCAGCCTTGGTAAACATAATTCTCATGAAATAGTTGAAGAAGTTCATGTACGGAACTGCAGCTTCATTGAAACTACTAACGGAGCAAGAATCAAAACATTTCCTGTAAGTAATTACTACTATAGTTTGTGGTGGAAAATTACGATATATGATCACATTTGCTAACTATAATTCTGCAGCTTACTAGTTACTACTTCACTTTTTCTTTAGCAAATGTAAGTAGACATTAGTAAATTATATATTACTATTTTTCTAATAAAGAATATATCATATATGAAAGCAAAATAGAAGGGGTACTTTCACTGTACACATAAAAAATATCGCCAACTAAATATATCAATTTTTTTATAATTTTTTTCTTATATTTAAGACGGAAGTACATTAATGTTTAGAGATTTTTCTTAAAAACTACTTTCATGAAGAGAGTTTGACCACCAATTTTTTAACACATGCATACTTGTAAAAAAAGATAGCACTGTTTCACAACATTCAAATCAACCATAACTTGTCAGGTTTTTCTATTTGCAGGGTGGATCGGGTTATGCAAGGAAGATTATTTTTGAGCAAATCCAACTTAAAAATGTTTACAATCCAATAATTATAGACCAACACTATGGTTCTCAAGTTGCAACGGTACACATTAACTCTACATTTATAATATATATCTTGTCATTTCAACTATACATATTTTTCTATTTTATATAATAATATATCATAGTAAGTTATGTTTTGATTTTTGTGGATATCATTAGAATTCAGCTGTGCAAGTGAGTGACGTGACATATCATGGATTTAACGGAACTTGTGCTGGTGATATTGCTATTGATTTTTTTTTTTGAGGAATATTGCTATTGATTTGGATTGCATGGGTTGTTTCAACATTGTATTAGATCAAATTAACATTGTCTCTTCTCAAAAGAGTAATAAGGTTTCTGCTTTTTGCAAAAATTTCCATGGAAAAATTGATGATTCCGTTGTTCCAAAGGTCTCTTGCAAATAAAAATAATCTGTTATCGATCTCCATAGAATATAATCTATATCACAGTTATATAATTTATTTATTTTCAATAAGTGTTGTAAAATTTATAAGTAGCAATGCAATATGGAAACTTCTAATTTTCTTAGACTATTTCATTCCAATCCAATAATGATTTTGAATTCCTAGCGTTCATGCAATTGTCAGCTTGAATCATCATAGTAAGACCAAGTAACTCACATTTTAACTTTGTATTTGAACCAAAATTCCCAATGTACGTAGAAATTTGAATGGTACACAACATCATATCATATTGTAAGTACAATGTTATTAATATTTAAAGCAATAAGAATGGGGAGATCAGTCACTTTAGTCCCCGAATGGGAAAGAAGTCGTCACTTTAGTCCCCGAATGCGTATAAATTGCAAAATAGTCACGAAGTCAATTTAGTCCTTGAATGCAGACTATGTTAGTCAATTTAGTCCCCGAATGTAGATTCCGTTAGTCACTTTAGTCCCCGAAATTGACCAACAGTATCGAGTCTACATTCGGGGACTGTTTTGCAATTTCTCTCGCATTCGGGGACTAAAGTGACTACTCATTTTCCATTCGGGGATTAAAGTGACTAATTCCCCAATAAAAATGATTGAATATATAACACTTTTATTCAACTTATATTCATAATATTCGGACTTAGTATGCGGGACACTTTTCATGCCATTGCAAAATGAATTTAAAAACATGTTTTAAATTGGTCGATAAACAACCGATTTAGCATGTCGCATTAAAATGCTTTTGTGCGCCTTTTACGTCATTTGTTTTTTTTTTGAGAAGAAAATAACTTACTTCTTTTCAATAATGGAGGCCGGCAGGGGCGGATCTCTTTGGAGACCCCTGTGTGCCACCGCACCCCCAGCTTTTATATAAATTTCATATTATAGATGTTATTTCAACCGATACGTTGTCGCCGCAAAGTGGTCATGCGGTCTCTCGTTGTATTAAAGGTCCCGCGTTCGAACCTCGGCACCCTCCTTTTTATAATTCTTAGCGTATGTTCGAACCCCGCACCCCGGGATTCGAACCAAAGCATCCCCGAGTATCAAACAAGCGATTTTTTTGGTTACAAAAAGTTTAGGTGGGTTCGGCTCCGGTAACCACCGGTGGTCGTGGCAGGCCTCGTGGCTCAGAGGAATATCTTCCCAAGAGCGCTTATAGAGGTACTTACAGATCACCCACCATTCCCACCACAACAGCTTAACAACGTTGCATATTTTTTGAAACTCGTTTAATATATAATATATTCTTCAAAAATTTGACACCCCCGAATAAAAAAATTCAAGATCCGCCACCGGAGGCCGGAGAGACAATTTGGAGGATAATAGAAAGTACTATGACTAGCATATAATATAGATGTTCTAACAAGGTTATGAAGGTCTCTATTAGCTTGTCTCCCAATAAACTCTAGAACGAAACTAGCACTAGAGGACAATAAATCCCGTACCTAGGTCATTCTCATATAAACAATTATTTTTACTGCATTCACAACTATTTAACAATCACTTTCAAAGATAACTTGACTTAAGCCACGGTATAGAGCAATTTGAAAGGCGGGCTGTAAAGCAGTGACTTCTCATTCAACTAATGTCGCAATTAGATGGAAATATCAATGAGTGAGCTTGAATAAAGTGTCCATGGCTATCGCGAAAACATATTCAAGTGCCAAATTTACCTTTAGAAGGGAAGAAAGCACAATCAACTTTACATTTAATTCGTTGATCTTGCCACTGAGTCCATTATGAAGACAGAAGCATACTTGTTACCAAGAAGAAGTTGTTCACTGCTAAAAAATTTCATTTCAAATGGAAAATAGGAAAAATGTTAATTTTCTTACCACCAATCAAGCAAAGGGACTCCGTGAATGGAAGCCTCCAAATCACTAGTCACTGAAATCTAAATTGTATCTTTTATTAGTATAATCATATTATACTTGCACTTTCTTTTACAATCTATCTCTTTTTCTATCCTTATATAGTTCTTTTTTTCTTTTTTCTTTTTAAAAAAGCAAATGAAAGATTAAAAGTGTGAACTAATGATAGTGTATAGACTATAGAGGGTGACTTATGAATCTTGATCTTTCAACACTCCATGTAGCAATCACAACATTGTAAATATGCACAATGTGTATCTTATAGTACTATTCTTTTGTGTTGAAAACTAGCAATTACTGAACCACATTTTCTTAAGATATCTCGATTACATCCACAACATATTGCAACCAAGAAAGCCTAAAATTTCAACTCTCAAATATATCATTATATTCACGGAGTACTCCTCTCTTCTTCCAAAACAATTAAAATAAAGAAGTGCAATTATAAAAAAGAATATCAAGAGTTAAAGGGTGTACCATTTCAATAGATTACATATAGTCTAATGGTGACTAACTATACCTAATTTTGTATCTAATCATATATTTATTCAATGACTTCCATATTCCTCAGTGATCCAAGGGTATTTCCTAGCATCAGAGGGGAGATCTTGTTTGCTCCCTACGGACCCATGTTCTTCACCCTCATGGAATCTACACATCATATGAAGGTGACGTACCCAAACTCCCACCTTCATGCACGGCACATCACTCCACCTCCACTTAGGGAGTCTAACAAATTCATAAGGGAAATTAAAAAACACACTTAGAAGAACATAAACTCGCTTATATTCGATACACAAAAATAGAAAGATATGAGTGCATGCCATGTTATCATGAGTTAGTCATTTGAACAAGGAAGTTTTCTATTGAACCTAAGTCAAGCTTCTCAACATCTGCTGCAGCTTTAGACTATGTTTCATTGAGCCTAGTTGGAGTTTTCCATGGAGCAACAAAAGCTAATGGTTAGTCATGTATGTTCAGTATTGTTTATTTATTTATATCAAAAGGGTCTATGGTGTAGGAAGATGCATGTGGATCAAAGGAAATTGTGGACGTTTCAAGGATTAGTGTCTAGATATGGACATGAAGGAGGTCATGTTAAGTAGGGAGGATGTGGTCAACCTGGTGGAAAGAGTTGATCGGAATTGGAAGAGGTGTGGGGTTAGGTAGTTGGTTCGACGATAATATGGTGCGGGTGGTGGGGCAAACACCCCTTTTTTTTTTTGGAACGATCAGTGGTTGACAAAGTAGCCTTTTTTTTGTTAGATATAGATGTCTTTTTTATTTGACAAAGAATCGTCTCGTGTCGTGGCTAAGATGTGTTCTTTAGGATGAGGTGTTGGAGAAGATGCTTGGAATTGGCAAAGGTGGTTACTAGCTAGCTTGGGAGGAGGAGCATGTGGGGGGAGTGATGTGAGCTGTTGTCTAACATTTTTTTTTTACCGCATGATGGTATGAAAGAAAAATGGGATTGGAATCTCGAGCTAGCAAAGGTTACACAATAAGCAAGATGTATCGCCTATTGTCAAATATGGAGCAACATGGTCGATTTGACATATATAATATTATTGGAAAATTCTATGGTGAAGTCGTGCAAATGACTTCTTCGGTGCAAGAACCCTACAACTAATAAGAACGCGCCACGTGATCAAAAGTCAGTCAAATTGACTTTTAGGCGTGTTATATGGTACGGGCGGATGCATGGTATATACCGTGTTCCTTAATTGTACTTTAGCCCTTAAACTAATTTTAATTGCACTATTTTCCTTTTGTTTTTAAATCAATTTTAATCAAAAAGTTAAAAAATTAACTTTAAAATTAAAAAAAGAATTTGAACGTTCTTCCCCTCTCGTTCTTGTGTTCTTGCCGAAACCTACCCATTTCACCCCTTTTCTTTCTCCTCTCCCACCAGAGTAGAAGGATTTTGCCTCCAATCTCCACCCTTCTCCCGATCGTTACCCTTCCATCGTCGTCTCCAATCTCCAGCCTCCACCCTATTTCCCGATCGTTGCCCTTGGATTCGTATTTCAAGCTCAATCGTGAAGTTAGGTAAGCTCAACTCGCACCTATTTTTTCTCGCTATTATCGGGATTGGTTATGTCATGCGAAATCAAATACGGAAATTAGGGATTAGGGTAGATTCGCTGGTTTTGATTACGGAAATAGTTTTTGACTTGCCGATTAGGGTTAGGGAAATTAGTGATTAATAGATTCGCCGGTTCAATAGTGAATAGAACTTAGGATTGAGTAGTTTTGTTGGTTGTTTAGTGTTCATTGATTATGGTTTATATCTTCATTTGGTTTGATAAGTGATTAGGGTTTATCTCATTTTGGTTTAAGTTTTGTATTCCAGATGGAAAACAACAACAATGTCTTTATCGATTTTGGTACACCGAACATGATTACGGTTCTACGGATGTGGATTTGAGTGACGAAACATATCCGATCATTGTTGGGAGTGGTGGTAAATCTACCGAGAATGTTGAACAGAATGTAGATGATGATGATGATGTGAGTCATGGTAATTATACGAAGAATACTCAAGGGAATACGAGGTGATGAGCGATATGATGAAACCGGAGACAATGAAAGTGATGATGGTGGTTGTTCTGGTGATTATAGTGCTGGTGATAAAGGTGAAGATGATGGAAGTGAATGCGATGAAAGTCAAGGTGATGAAGGTGAACGTGGTGAAAGTGAAGGTGGTGAAAGTGAACGTGATGAAGGTGGACGTGATGAAAGTGAAGGTGATGAAAGTGAAGGTGATGAAAGTGAAGGTCATGCTAGTGAAGGTGATGAAAGTGAAGGTCATGCTAGTGAAGGTGATGAAAGTGAAGGTCATGGTAGTGAAGGTGATAACAATTTAGCTGAAGATGATGATGTAGTTGTTGGTGAGGAAATGGTAAGGATAAATTCATTAACTCGCTGAAGGAATAAGGAAAATGGAATTTGCGAGTGTTGATGAAGCTTACGATTTTTATTATAAGTACGGTAAGTGTAATGGTTTTGCTGTTAGGAAGAGTGATATTAGGCGCAATGCTAACGGTGAGATTGTAATGAGGCGGTATGTATGCAACAAGCAGGGGTTCGTAGAGAAGAAGCATTTATCAATGTTAGATAGGCAAAGAGATCACCGACGTATCACTCGTACAAAGTGTCCGGCTAGGCTCCGTGTTCACTACGGACCCAAAAAGGGTAGATATGTTGTGTCTATTTTTGAAGAGGGTCACAACCATGAACCTACTCCAACCAATGTTGTGCATTTACACCCCGTTTATCGGAAAATATCCGAGGTAGATAAAGCACGGATTGATGGTCTTCGGTCACACGGAATAAGAACTTGTCATATAATGGGATACATGGTGGCTCGAAGGGTGGATATCCCGGTGTTGGGTTCACTAAAAAAGATCTCGTACAATTACTTTGACAAAAAAATGTGTGTTGTTATTAAGGATGGTGATGTTTCAAATGCCCTAAACTATCCGAATGTTAAGTCCTCAACCGATCCACATTCCTTTTGTGAATATTACGCCACCGATGACGGACGTTTGAAATGTCTATTTTTGGCGTATGGCACAAGGCATCGGATTATTTCGCTTTGGCGATGTGGTTGCATTTGACACAACGTACAACAAGAACAAATACCACTATCCGTTGGTGATTTTGTCTTGCCGCAACAAGCACTCACAAACAGCTTATATTTGGTGCCGCATTGGTGATGGATGAAACAATAGAAACTTATATGTGGGTGTTGACCGGTTTTCTAGATTGTATGGGAAAAAACTTCCAAAAGCAGTTGTAACAGATGGTGATGGTTCTATGAGGGAGGCGATAAAGGTGGTTTTACAAAGTACGCGTCATCGTCTATGTGCTTGGCATCCGAACAAGAATGCTATGGACAATGTCAAGAATTCAGCTTTTTTGGAAGGTTTTAAAAAAAGCAATGTACTCTAATTTTACGGAGGATGAATTTGAAGAGTTTTGGGGGGACTTGGTGAGGGAAAATGGCCTTGAGAACAATCCATGGGTTACCAAAACATATGAGAACAAAGAATTGTGGGCAACCGCATACCCGCGTGACGATTTATTTGGTGGTATAAGAACTACGTCTCAATGTGAGTCCGTTAATAAAATCATAAAGAGTTATGTTAGGAAGAAAGGAAGCATCTTTGAATTTCGCACAATTTTGACGAGGCAATGAGAGGCTACGAAATAACGAACTTGTAGCTAATTTTAAATCCAGGTTTTCATCCCCCGTGCCGACAACTCATCCGCGTTGTCGTGAACGCGAGGCCGCCGAAATCTATACGGCGAGAGATCTTTCAAGAAGTGAAAGAAGAGATTATGAAAGGTGTTGCACCGAGTGTGAAGGAAAAAGAAGTGAATGGTGACTTGAGAAAAATGAAGTTGATAAAATATCTTGAGGAGGGTGTTTATGAAATTCTATACGATGAGTCGATCTCGGCAATTCGGGGTTCGTGCAGGAAATTTGAATCTCGAGGGGTTCCATGCTCCCATATTTTTTTGTGTTGAAGGAAGAACGTGTTGAACACATTCCAAAATGTTGGATTTTGTTGCGTTGGACGAAAAGGGCGAAGATTGGTTTCTTGAATGTGGACTATTGTGGGGAAGTAGATTCTAAGTTGATGGAGATTGCTCGATATGGTGCATTATGTAATGTGTCTACAAATTTTTGCAGGGAAGTGTCCAAAAAGGGTATCTTGTATGCTGATGTGTTGGATGACATACAAAAGCTTCGGGAAAAGTACGTGAGCCCCGAAGTTCCAATTGATACCGGAAACTCAACAATGGACCACATACGTGATCCATTGCCGGTGAAGTGCAAAGGTGCTCCAAAGAAGAATAAAATGGCACCAAAGTTTGTAAGAAAATGTTCAAACCGTGGCGGCAAGCAACATGATGCCGAGAAAATGTTCTGCGGACACCGAACGTCTTTTTGTGCCCATGTCTCAGCCCGATAGCCAAAGAGACGTGGGAGAAGGATCAAAGGGAGGAAAATCAAAGAGGAAGACATGTTCCGCAAGCACCGAGCATCTTTCGTGCCCATGTCTCACTGATAGCCGAAAGACGTGGGAGAAGGATCAAAGGGAGTGAAATCAAAGAAAAAGAATTGTTCTCGCAAGCAATGAACATCTTTACGTGCCCATGTCTCGGCATGCTAGCCGTAAAGACGTGGGAGAAGGATCAAAGGGAGGCAAATCAAAGAGGAAGACATGTTCCGCAAGCACCGAGCATCTTTACGTGCCAATGTCTCAAAGCATGCTAGCCGTAAAGACGTGGGAGAAGAATCAAAGGGAGGACACCCAAAGAAAAAGACCCGTGCCGCAAGCAACCAACATATTTCGCACCCATGTCTCAAAGCATGCTAGCCAAAAAGACGTGGGAGGAGGATCAAAGGGAGGACACCCAAAGAAAAAGACCCGTGCCGCAAGCGATCAACATATTTCGCGCCCATGTCTCGGCATGCTAGCCAAAAAGACGTGGGAGGAGGATCAAAGGGAGGACACCCAAAGAAAAAGACATGTTTTGCGCCTATGTCTCGCAGTGCTAGCCAAAAAGATGTGGCGGGAGGATTAAAGGGAGGTAGTCAAAGCGAGGTTGTCAAGGATTCACAAAGATCCGTGAATATGAACGTAAGTACCAACAATGTGTTTAAATATAGGAATGTAAATGACCTACTTACCGCACAAGTAATCTGCACCTTTTGATTAACTTCTCAATTTTTGGCGGGATAAGAACATTGACAAGTGAGGATTGTGTGATGATTCCCGAACAAGCTAAAGTAGGAAAGAAAAGGAAAAGAAGAACGCGTGGTGAGGCACTGTTAGGGCATCAAGGAGACTAATGGCACCGAATGTAAGTTCAATCAAAGTAATCCCATATTCTTGACCTCATATATGTTGTTTTTTAAGGTTAACATGGATAATTTTTGATTTAGGAGGCCAAAGTCGCGGCAATGGACAATGATGAAGAAGATGATACCGTGTCGTGAAATGATCCGTCTAACGAAGATGACAGAGTATAACTTCAATTTTGAACTCGCCAATGTTGAGTCTAAACGTAATGTGTCCCACCCAATGAGAAATGCTTTTGACTTGTATTTGTGTAGGAAGATATTCAAGCCGGGTCGGGAAGCGGACTCGAACCTATTGTGAATGTGATGGAAGTTGCTTCTTGTACGACGTTGATGCAACATATGATGTCCTTACGTCGTTGAATGTGACTTTTTATTTGAACTAGCCGGTATTAGTGAAACTTATGGACAATTAGTTTGTTGTTAAGCTCTTTGAATCCTATTGAGGATTGTACACTTTATTTTGCCGGTGTTAAGTTGTACTAAATTTGTCTTCACACTCGACTCTCTAATATGGTCTTGTTACTTGTGCGGTGCTTAATGTAGTTGTTTACATAAGTTGTCCTATTTTTCTTCTCATTATTCACTCCCTCTATATGCGTTTTTTATTGGTTTTAAATTACAAAATATGACTGAATGTAATTACACCGAATAATTGATTAACAACCACCGAGTAATGATGACACATTGAAAAAGTCACATTTTAGAAATTCAATGTGCTTAGGGAGCAGCCGTAGCGCTTCCCAAAGGTATACGAACCGATTGCAATTTCCATGAATGTCTATATAAACCACTTCATCTAATCCATCATATATTTTCCATTCACCTTCTTTAAAAATTTTAAAAAGGTTCTTCTTTTATAATGTCGTACTTCAAATTACCTACGAAGTCATGATCGAAATCCTTCGAGGGTGGAGTCGACAATCCTATAGAACTAAGGTGTGTTTGCAAGTTGTGGAAATCGCTCATTGATGATCCTCATTTCATTAAGAATCACCTTATTAGAACGAACACCGAAATATTTGCTCTACCGAAAGAGGGTCTTAATCAATACCATGCTTTCGAGATTCAATATGTTAGAAATAATGTGGTTGTACGTCAAGAAGATGGACCGGACGAGGAAGAGATACGAACGGTTTTGAATGCATTTGATGAGTTTGAAAGAATCTGGAATGATGCGTGGAAGCTTTTAGATTATGAAGAAGAAGAAGAAGAGAAACACCGGTTTATGAAACAAATTGCAAAGTTCAATCATCTTTTGGGTCCCGTTAGATATTTGAAAGAGAATTTCAACAATATGAGAGATATTATGCAAAGTGTGGAATATAAAATGAGATGTCATCGAATCGTTTGAGAATTTTTCTCAATTCAAGGTAACTATTTTAGATGTCATCTTCATCCTCTTAACCGTCATTTTGTATTAGATCATCTTCTTAGTTTCATATTGTCATATCTTTTTAGTTTAATAGTTGTCATTTACTACTTTTTAAAAATGGATTTTTCTTCTTTCTTGTTAATCATTCTATTTCTTTTCTTTTTTAATAAATTGTGCATCTATGGTGCTTAACCTATGCATTGGAAACTTAAGGCTGAGAATAACCGCAGAATAAGCTAGTTGGAATTCGCAACCAACTAATGACTTTTGCAACACGGAAAAACCAATCTAATAATTAACTTTTTGCAACCCGGAATTCGTAAAGTTAAAAATAACAAAGAAAAAGGTAAATAAACTTTTATATAATTTTTTAAACTTAAAGAAAAAGTAATTCTAAACTCAAGACTACTTCATCAACATCATAAAAAATACAATATTTAAACTTAAAGACATGATTAGTAACGCCATCAAAGATATTTCCCCTCTTTTTCATCGATTAAGCTTCATCTTATTCTTCTTATTTTTCTCTCTTAGGTTATGTGCATCTTCCATAAGTTCTTTCACTAGATCAACAACATTAACATCACTTCGAGTCCGGAGATCTTCACCCTCGTTAATGTTTTCTTCTCCATCTTCATCAAGCCAAATAAACTTGCGACATGGCCGTTGTGTCCGGGTTTTAATACACAAAAAACAAAATTATTAATAAAGTCCGTAAATAGAAATAGACATGAAAAAATGAATTTTAACGAAGAATAAAATGGAGAACTAGTTACCATCCAAAGTGGACATCTCCAGAATCGTCTACCCGCATTTGGTCCCCTTTTACAAGTCA
This sequence comes from Medicago sativa, assembly GCF_051527215.1. Lineage (NCBI taxonomy): Eukaryota > Viridiplantae > Streptophyta > Magnoliopsida > Fabales > Fabaceae > Medicago > Medicago sativa. Next base: position 8,597,881 of record NC_140756.1, read on the forward strand.
ATAAACCGTATGATAACCACAAAAGCATTTTCGTCCCCTTCTTGTAACATTTGAAGAAGAAGCTGTTGAACATGTTCTATTAGGGTTAGATATGTTCATATTTCCAAGCCTTTTCATGAATAAATCGATGAAGAAGTTGTTTATACTAAGACGCATAAATGTGTGGGTTCTACTTATATAGGGGTTTGGTATAGAAATGGGGTCAATAATGACTTTTGCCATTACTAAGGTTAAAGACTAGGGTTATAAATGACTTTTGCAACTTTTGCCAATTGTTGAAGTTAAAGCATAGGCTTGAAAATGACTTTCGAAGGGTTATTAGTTAAGGAATAGGGTTAATAATGACTACCACTTAGTATTTACGTAAGGACAAGGGTTAAAAATGACCTTTGCCGGCATTGCCATTTTTTAGTTAACAAGTATAGCAAAAATGACTTAGAGTCTTAGGGTTAGGTTTCACAATGTTCGGGGAGATAATCGCCAACTTCAAGTCTTAGGTTTAGGGTTAACAAAGTTCGAGGAGATGATCGCCGACTTCAAGTCTTTGTTTTAGGGTTAACAAAGTTCGAGGCGATGATCGCCGACTTCAACTCTTATGGTTAGGGTTAACAAAGTTCGAGGAAATGATCGCCGACTTCAACTCTTAGTTTTAGGTTTCACAATGTTCTAGGAGATGATCGCCGACTTCAACTCTTATGGTTAGGGTTAACAAAGTTCGAGGAGATGATCGCCGAGTTCAACTCTTATGGTTAGGGTAAATAAAGTTCGAGGAGATGATCGCCGACTTCAACTCTTACGGTTAGGGTTAACAAAGTTCGAGGAGATGATCGCCGACTTCAATTCTTATGGTTAGGGTTAACAAAGTTCGAGTTCGAGGAGATGATCGCCGACTTCAACTCTTATGGTTAGGGTTAACAAAGTTCGAGGAGATGATCGCTGACTTCAAGTCTTATGTTTAGGGTTAACAAAGTTCGACGAGATGATCGCCGACTTCAACTCTTAGGTTTAGGGTTAACAAAGTTCGAGGAGATGATCGCCGACTTCAATATTATGGTTAGGGTTAACAAAGTACGAGGAGATGATCGCCGACTTCAACTCTTATGGTTAGGGTTAACAACATTCAAGGAGATGATCGCCGACTTCAATATTATTATTTAGAACGAGATAAATTGTTTAAAATAATTTTCCTTAAAATAATACACACTTTAATTAGCAATATGCCATAAACAATTGTTCAATTTCATTAAAAAATAATGGTTATGCGTTTATTATTATTTTTTAATTAACAACATGATTGAATGTAATTACTTTGGAAAATTGAGTAACAACCACTAAGTAATGATGACTTCAAATAAAAAAATAAGAAAAATAACCACCGAGTAATGATGACACATTGGAAAAGTCACATTTTAGATGTGATATCGCTTCCCACAAGTAATCCGAACCGATTGCAAGTTCCCATGAATGTTTATATCTATTCATCACATCTTTTCCATTAAAACCCATCTGTTATAAGTATATCAATAGTTCTATCCTCTATCCCTTCCATCATATCTTTTCCATTAAACCAACTTCAGTACTTCAAATCCCATTTTAGAATGAATCGAGACTCATACATGGCGGTTCTACCACCGGATATAATGATAGATATCCTTCGAGGGTGAGGGCGTAAAATCCTCTACATCTTAGGTGTGTCTGCAGGTTTTGGAATTCGCTCATTGTTCATCCCGATTTCATGAATACACATATTGGTAGGTCAACCTCTCGCCATTTTTGAGATTATGAAAATTGCTCTCAATGAGTTTGCCGATTTTGAATTGGAGTACATTACAAATAACCTTTTTAGGCTTCAAGAAAATCGACCAGATGATGAAGAGATAACTATGGTTGTTAAGGCATTTGATGAGGTTGGAAGAATTTGGAATACCGTGCAGATGCTTTGTGACGAAGAAAAGGAAAAGAATCGAGGAGATATTCAAATTGCTTTACGCAATCATATGTTAATGGTTGTTATCTATATGAAAGAGAACTTCAACATTATGAGAGAGAGAATGCAAGATCTTGAGGATAGAATAAGATGTTTTCAAAGTTGTTGTAGAATTCATAGCAAGTCATTGGTTTAGGGTCATCTTCGTCCTCTAAGTTTTAATTTTATCTTTGGCTATCTTTCTTATGAGTTGTCTTTGATTTGAAATGTATTATCTTAATGTGCTCAGTTCTCAATGTCATCTTCATCTTCATCCTATTAGTTGTAATTTTATCCCTGATTATATTTCTTATGAATTGTATTTGACTTAAAATGTATTAGTTCATCTTTTAAGTTCATCTTGATTTAAAATTTATTGGTTCATCTTCTTAGTTCATTTTCTCGGTTCATCCTATTATTTTTTACTTAGAATTTTAGTTCATCTTGATTTTAAAAAAAATTGGAAATTAAGAAAAAAATTGGGAATTAAATAAACTTGGTTCATCCTATTATTTTTTACTTAGTTCATATTGATTTAAAAAAATTGGGAATTAAATAAACTTGGAAAAAAATTGCACGTGAATAATGTACTTGTTTACATAAGTTGACTATTTATTATTCTTATTTTTGAAAAATGATTTTTTCTTCTATAAAGTTACATAAACTTTTATATAATTTGTTGATAAATGACTATTTAAAATTTATTCGTTCATATTCTTAGTTCATTTTCTGGTTCATCCTCTTAATTCATTTTCCGGTTCATGCTCTTAAAATCTGATTTTCTCGGGAAAGATAAGAAGAATAACAAAACAAATGATTGATTAAATGTATTAAATGCATTAGGGTTAACATGGATCGGTAGAAGTGAAATTGGAAACCAAATAATGACTTGTGCAACTTGGAATTGACAACCAAACATATTGCTATTTTTTACTTAAATAAATCTTAGCAAAGAAAAAAAGTTAAATAAAACTTTTATATAATTGTCGATATTCTCGTAAAAAATTTTAAATAAAATTTATAATAAAGAAAAAAGTTAAATAAACTAGTGAGTGAGACAATTGATGCTGATAAAAATTGTGCATTTATTGTTGCTTAACCTATGCATATTTGCATAGGATAAATTCTAAATAACTGCATAGTAAGCTAGTTGGAATTTGCAACCAAATAATGACGTTTACAACTTGGAATTGGCAACCAAATAATTAACTTTTGGCAACTTGGAATTGGCAACCAAACTATTTTTATCGACTTAAATAATTCGTAAAGATAATATTTCCTTAGGTTATGTGCATCTTCCATAAGTTCTTTAACTAATTTAAGTAACAATAATATTTCCTTAAAATATTATAATTTAATATATAATTAAATATTATTATTTAATTTATATTTCAAATTTTTAGCCAATATCACCAACTTCAAGTTTTTACTCTTAAATTCAATATATTGGTAATGACTACCACTTATTTAGTAATTCAATGTACCTACAGAGAAGTCATATCGCTTCCCACTAATAATCCGAATCGATTGCCATATGTTATAAGTATCGGTGGTTCTCTTTCTATCCCTTTTGTAACGACCCTAATTTTTTTAGACATTAACTTTCGGATTTCTTAGTGAAAAAGATGAGTAATTATTTTTTTTAATAAATAATAGGAATGTCTCAAAACTCAAAGGCTTCAAAATACACGAATAAATAAGTTTTTCTTAACTTTTTAAAATAGTAAATCGAGTTGTCTTACATCGGTAGAATAAAATTCCTAATAACAAGGCTTTCGGCCTTTCACTACCCAAAGACACACCCTAGTTGGTCATAACTTTGGACACTTGCGATAACTCTCGCTAAGGCGCACCAAAGGTTCACATCTCTCGAAGCCTCCAACCGTAAGTCGTTAACATTATCCGATTTTCAAATACGGAAAAGGGTCAACTCCCAAACATCAACAAACATACAAGTTATACATAGATATTTAACATGTATTTCAAGGCATGCAATTAGTGCAAATATTAATATAAGGTACACAAAATATCAACACCAAAACACCAATGGACTCGACAAATGCACGACACCCTAAAGGTTGACCTATATGCGACACAAATGATCCGGATATCACCTCCCTTGTAGGGCAACAAAAGTTCTTCGTAGATATTTGTGGGCTTCAACCAATTATGAACACTCCACCGTGGCTCCAACCAATTATGGACAACACATACCCCACGGGTCCCAACCAATTATGGGCACCAAAAGAAGACAACGAGCCTCAACCAATTATGAGCACTCAAAAGGAACCAATAAGCCCCAACCAATTATGGGCACTCAAACTTCGGGTCCCAACCAATTATGGGCACCACGCGACTATGAATGTTTGTATGTGACACCTGATTATGAACTCCCCAAAATAGATCACTCACAATGAGTATTCGACTAAATTAATCAATGTCTTAACCACCCGCTAGAGACACCAATTACACCAATAGTAACTCGACTTATAAAATATGCAAGAACACAATTCAGGCATGACACAAGCAGTTATACTCACAATCAAGCAATACAAAATCAAGTACACATAGTATGTACACATGGTAAAATACATAAACATGTTCAAGACATCATCATTTTAACAACAAGTAAATACATATATAAAATAAAATAATAAATATGGAGCGCCCTTTCCCTTACCTTAGCAATATAGCAGCTATTAAGATTTCAACCATTGATCTTTACTCCACGAAATCTAAACCTTCACAAATAAATATTTACCAACTTAGTTTTCCATTCCTATTACTACTAATTCCTACTCAAGGCTCGGGGTTGGTTAAAGTTAAATTTAAAGCAGAATCCTAGTCATTTAATTCGTTTATAAAATAAGACCTTTTTAATTAGTAAATATAATTGTTGGAAAAATAGTCATAATATATCATCAATGAAATTTATAAAGCAGTTGCATAAAATGATTAAATCAGAATACTAGTGACACTTTAAATTCAATTCAGTATAGCTTAAACTTAAAAGCATTGACAATCAACTATTTAAAGTAAAATACTAGCTCTAGGAATAACATATCGTTTCAATTTTAATCCAAAAATTGTTCTTTATGTTTGACTCAAAATTTACTCAAAGGTCATATTCATCTAGTCAAAGCAGACACAAAGTAGCAGACTCTATTTATATACCAGATGTCTTATTATTTAAGAAAAACCAAACCATACTTGTTCTGACTATAAAATTTTGATCGATTAGTCATTCCAATAACCATTTTAACTCACCAAAGATAACTAGAACAATGGACTAATTTTATTCATGGTTGCACTCATAAAAATGGCCCGTTCAAATAGAATTCAATAAAAAAATTTAGAGAATGGTTCAGGCATAAATAGTGCTAAATGAAAATTGGAATAAAGCTTAGGAAAATAACACTGATTTCTTTTCTTTTTAAGAGTCAAGAGTTCCAATAGTCATGTCACGATTTTATTTTTATTCTGTAGGGGAGAGTAATTAGTCTTGTTCTACTAGCATCGTTTACATATATATAACTATAAAAAGAAAGATTCTTACTTGATTATGATAATTCTCTTAAGGTTTGCTCTAATCTCTCTATTAGAGCTTCATCCTTCTCTGATATGGTTCTTCCTTTTCTCTATAAAGTGTAGAATCAGTAAAGTGGTGACTAAATACAATAGAAGAGGTAACTGATTGTTACTAATAGTGAAGTAACCTTTCCACTAACTCCCTAAACGAGTGGCACTATGGTTAAGGAGTGGGAAGGGAAACTGACCATATAACTAGGAAGGAGGTTGCATAGTTTTCTTTTTAAATACACGTCCCCGATTATTTTCAGCAATTTTGGACCAATTAATATATGTAATTAGTTTAATATAGTTACATGATATAATGAGAGGCTTGCTACAAGTACACGCATTGAAAAAGAAACAAAAAGAATGAAAGGCCAGCCTAGACATTCTATGATACTCTAATTCAATCAAGACCGAATCATTTTTCTTTATCACAACAATAGGCATAAATTGTTATAGGGTACACTATTTAATAATTGGTATAATGTATTTTTGGCTATATAATTTGAAAGAAAAATACAAAATAATATTATCACTCAATAAATCGCAAGGTAAATTATTTTAATGTCAAATTAAGATAAAATAATTTAGAATAAAAATATGATAAAATACCGGGATCTTACATAACGACCCTAATTTTTTTAGACATTAACTTTCGTATTTCTTAGTGAAAAAGATGAGTAATTATTTTTTTTAATAAATAATAGGAATGTCTCAAAACTCAAAGGCTTCAAAATACACGAATAAATAAGTTTTTCTTAACTTTTTAAAATAGTAAATCGAGTTGTCTTACATCGCAAATAAAATTCCTAATAACAAGGTTTTCGGCCTTTCACTACCCAAAGACACACCCTAGCTGGTCATAACTTTGGACACTTGCGATAACTCTCGCTAAGGCGCACCAAAGGTTCACATCTCTCGAAGCCTCCAACCGTAAGTCGTTAACATTATCTCGATTTTCAAATACGGAAAAGGGTCAACTCCCAAACATCAACAAACATACAAGTTATACATAGATATTTAACATGTATTTCAAGGCATGCAATCAAGGCAAATATTAATATAAGGTACACAAAATATCAACACCAAAACACCAATGGACTCGACAAATGCACGACACCCTAAAGGTTGACCTATATGCGACACAAATGATCCGGATATCACCTCCCTTGTAGGGCAACAAAAGTTCTTCGTAGATATTTGTGGGCTTCAACCAATTATGAACACTCCACCGTGGCTCCAACCAATTATGGACACCACATACCCCACGGGTCCCAACCAATTATGGGCACCAAAAGAAGACAACGAGCCTCAACCAATTATGAGCACTCAAAAGGAACCAATAAGCCCCAACCAATTATGGGCACTCAAGACTTCGGGTCCCAACCAATTATGGGCACCACGTGACTATGAATGTTTGTATGCGACACCCGATTATGAACTCCCCAAAATAGATCACTCACAATGAGTATTCGACTAAATTAATCAATGTCTTAACCACCTGCTAGAGACACCAATTACACCAATAGTAACTCCGACTTATAAAATATGCAAGAACACAATTCAGGCATGACACAAGCAGTTATACTCACAATCAAGCAATACAAAATCAAGTACACATAGTATGTACACATGGTAAAATACATAAACATGTTCAAGACATCATCATTTTAACAACAAGTAAATACATATATAAAATAAAATAATAAATATGGAGCGCCCTTTCCCTTACCTTAGCAATATAGCAGCTATTAAGATTTCAACCATTGATCTTTACTCCACGAAATCTAAACCTTCACAAATAAATATTTACTAACTTAGTTTTCCATTCCTATTACTACTAATTCCTACTCAAGGCTCGGGGTTGGTTAAAGTTAAATTTACAGCAGAATCCTAGTCATTTAATTCGTTTATAAAATAAGACCCTTTTAATTAGTAAATATAATTGTTGGAAAAATAGTCATTATATATCATCAATGAAATTTATAAAGCAGTTGCATAAAATGATTAAATCAGAATACTAGTGACACTTTAAATTCAATTCAGTATAGCTTAAACTTAAAAGCATTGACAATAACTATCTAAAGTAAAATACTAGCTCTAGGAATAACATATCGTTTCAATTTTAATCCAAAAATTGTTCTTTATGTTTGACTCAAAATTTACTCAAAGGTCATATTCATCTAGTCAAAGCAGACACAAAGTAGCAGACTCTATTTATATACCAGATGTCTTATTATTTAAGAAAAACCAAACCATACTTGTTCTGACTATAAAATTTTGATCGATTAGTCATTCCAATAACCATTTTAACTCACCAAAGATAACTAGAACAATGGACTAATTTTATTCATGGTTGCACTCATAAAAATGGCCCGTTCAAATAGAATTCAATAAAAAAATTTAGAGAATGGTTCAGGCATAAATAGTGCTAAATGAAAATTGGAATAAAGCTTAGGAAAATAACACTGATTTCTTTTCTTTTTAAGAGTCAAGAGTTCCAATAGTCATGTCACGATTTTATTTTTATTCTGTAGGGGAGAGTAATTAGTCTTGTTCTACTAGCATCGTTTACATATATATAACTATAAAAAGAAAGATTCTTACTTGATTATGATAATTCTCTTAAGGTTTGCTCTAATCTCTCTATTAGAGCTTCATCCTTCTCTGATATGGTTCTTCCTTTTCTCTATAAAGTGTAGAATCAGTAAAGTGGTGACTAAATACAATAGAAGAGGTAACTGATTGTTACTAATAGTGAAGTAACCTTTCCACTAACTCCCTAAACGAGTGGCACTATGGTTAAGGAGTGGGAAGGGAAACTGACCATATAACTAGGAAGGAGGTTGCATAGTTTTCTTTTTAAATACACGTCCCCGATTATTTTCAGCAATTTTGGACCAATTAATATATGTAATTAGTTTAATATAGTTACATGATATAATGAGAGGCTTGCTACAAGTACACGCATTGAAAAAGAAACAAAAAGAATGAAAGGCCAGCCTAGACATTCTATGATACTCTAATTCAATCAAGACCGAATCATTTTTCTTTATCACAACAATAGGCATAAATTGTTATAGGGTACACTATTTAATAATTGGTATAATGTATTTTTGGCTATATAATTTGAAAGAAAAATACAAAATAATATTATCACTCAATAAATCGCAAGGTAAATTATTTTAATGTCAAATTAAGATAAAATAATTTAGAATAAAAATATGATAAAATACCGGGATCTTACATAACGACCCTAATTTTTTTAGACATTAACTTTCGTATTTCTTAGTGAAAAAGATGAGTAATTATTTTTTTAATAAATAATAGGAATGTCTCAAAACTCAAAGGCTTCAAAATACACGAATAAATAAGTTTTTCTTAACTTTTTAAAATAGTAAATCGAGTTGTCTTACATCGCAAATAAAATTCCTAATAACAAGGTTTTCGGCCTTTCACTACCCAAAGACACACCCTAGCTGGTCATAACTTTGGACACTTGCGATAACTCTCGCTAAGGCGCACCAAAGGTTCACATCTCTCGAAGCCTCCAACTCGTAAGTCGTTAACATTATCCGATTTTCAAATACGGAAAAGGGTCAACTCCCAAACATCAACAAACATACAAGTTATACATAGATATTTAACATGTATTTCAAGGCATGCAATCGGTGCAAATATTAATATAAGGTACACAAAATATCAACACCAAAACACCAATGGACTCGACAAATGCACGACACCCTAAAGGTTGACCTATATGCGACACAAATGATCCGGATATCACCTCCCTTGTAGGGCAACAAAAGTTCTTCGTAGATATTTGTGGGCTTCAACCAATTATGAACACTCCACCGTGGCTCCAACCAATTATGGACACCACATACCCCACGGGTCCCAACCAATTATGGGCACCAAAAGAAGACAACGAGCCTCAACCAATTATGAGCACTCAAAAGGAACCAATAAGCCCCAACCAATTATGGGCACTCAAGACTTCGGGTCCCAACCAATTATGGGCACCACGTGACTATGAATGTTTGTATGCGACACCCGATTATGAACTCCCCAAAATAGATCACTCACAATGAGTATTCGACTAAATTAATCAATGTCTTAACCACCTGCTAGAGACACCAATTACACCAATAGTAACTCCGACTTATAAAATATGCAAGAACACAATTCAGGCATGACACAAGCAGTTATACTCACAATCAAGCAATACAAAATCAAGTACACATAGTATGTACACATGGTAAAATACATAAACATGTTCAAGACATCATCATTTTAACAACAAGTAAATACATATATAAAATAAAATAATAAATATGGAGCGCCCTTTCCCTTACCTTAGCAATATAGCAGCTATTAAGATTTCAACCATTGATCTTTACTCCACGAAATCTAAACCTTCACAAATAAATATTTACTAACTTAGTTTTCCATTCCTATTACTACTAATTCCTACTCAAGGCTCGGGGTTGGTTAAAGTTAAATTTACAGCAGAATCCTAGTCATTTAATTCGTTTATAAAATAAGACCCTTTTAATTAGTAAATATAATTGTTGGAAAAATAGTCATTATATATCATCAATGAAATTTATAAAGCAGTTGCATAAAATGATTAAATCAGAATACTAGTGACACTTTAAATTCAATTCAGTATAGCTTAAACTTAAAAGCATTGACAATCAACTATCTAAAGTAAAATACTAGCTCTAGGAATAACATATCGTTTCAATTTTAATCCAAAAATTGTTCTTTATGTTTGACTCAAAATTTACTCAAAGGTCATATTCATCTAGTCAAAGCAGACACAAAGTAGCAGACTCTATTTATATACCAGATGTCTTATTATTTAAGAAAAACCAAACCATACTTGTTCTGACTATAAAATTTTGATCGATTAGTCATTCCAATAACCATTTTAACTCACCAAAGATAACTAGAACAATGGACTAATTTTATTCATGGTTGCACTCATAAAAATGGCCCGTTCAAATAGAATTCAATAAAAAAATTTAGAGAATGGTTCAGGCATAAATAGTGCTAAATGAAAATTGGAATAAAGCTTAGGAAAATAACACTGATTTCTTTTCTTTTTAAGAGTCAAGAGTTCCAATAGTCATGTCACGATTTTATTTTTATTCTGTAGGGGAGAGTAATTAGTCTTGTTCTACTAGCATCGTTTACATATATATAACTATAAAAAGAAAGATTCTTACTTGATTATGATAATTCTCTTAAGGTTTGCTCTAATCTCTCTATTAGAGCTTCATCCTTCTCTGATATGGTTCTTCCTTTTCTCTATAAAGTGTAGAATCAGTAAAGTGGTGACTAAATACAATAGAAGAGGTAACTGATTGTTACTAATAGTGAAGTAACCTTTCCACTAACTCCCTAAACGAGTGGCACTATGGTTAAGGAGTGGGAAGGGAAACTGACCATATAACTAGGAAGGAGGTTGCATAGTTTTCTTTTTAAATACACGTCCCCGATTATTTTCAGCAATTTTGGACCAATTAATATATGTAATTAGTTTAATATAGTTACATGATATAATGAGAGGCTTGCTACAAGTACACGCATTGAAAAAGAAACAAAAAGAATGAAAGGCCAGCCTAGACATTCTATGATACTCTAATTCAATCAAGACCGAATCATTTTTCTTTATCACAACAATAGGCATAAATTGTTATAGGGTACACTATTTAATAATTGGTATAATGTATTTTTGGCTATATAATTTGAAAGAAAAATACAAAATAATATTATCACTCAATAAATCGCAAGGTAAATTATTTTAATGTCAAATTAAGATAAAATAATTTAGAATAAAAATATGATAAAATACCGGGATCTTACATAACGACCCTAATTTTTTTAGACATTAACTTTCGTATTTCTTAGTGAAAAAGATGAGTAATTATTTTTTTTAATAAATAATAGGAATGTCTCAAAACTCAAAGGCTTCAAAATACACGAATAAATAAGTTTTTCTTAACTTTTTAAAATAGTAAATCGAGTTGTCTTACATCGCAAATAAAATTCCTAATAACAAGGTTTTCGGCCTTTCACTACCCAAAGACACACCCTAGCCGGTCATAACTTTGGACACTTGCGATAACTCTCGCTAAGGCGCACCAAAGGTTCACATCTCTCGAAGCCTCCAACTCGTAAGTCGTTAACATTATCTGATTTTCAAATACGGAAAAGGGTCAACTCCCAAACATCAACAAACATACAAGTTATACATAGATATTTAACATGTATTTCAAGGCATGCAATCAAGGCAAATATTAATATAAGGTACACAAAATATCAACACCAAAACACCAATGGACTCGACAAATGCACGACACCCTAAAGGTTGACCTATATGCGACACAAATGATCCGGATATCACCTCCCTTGTAGGGCAACAAAAGTTCTTCGTAGATATTTGTGGGCTTCAACCAATTATGAACACTCCACCGTGGCTCCAACCAATTATGGACACCACATACCCCACGGGTCCCAACCAATTATGGGCACCAAAAGAAGACAACGAGCCTCAACCAATTATGAGCACTCAAAAGGAACCAATAAGCCCCAACCAATTATGGGCACTCAAGACTTCGGGTCCCAACCAATTATGGGCACCACGTGACTATGAATGTTTGTATGCGACACCCGATTATGAACTCCCCAAAATAGATCACTCACAATGAGTATTCGACTAAATTAATCAATGTCTTAACCACTTGCTAGAGACACCAATTACACCAATAGTAACTCCGACTTATAAAATATGCAAGAACACAATTCAGGCATGACACAAGCAAGTTATACTCACAATCAAGCAATACAAAATCAAGTACACATAGTATGTACACATGGTAAAATACATAAACATGTTCAAGACATCATCATTTTAACAACAAGTAAATACATATATAAAATAAAATAATAAATATGGAGCGCCCTTTCCCTTACCTTAGCAATATAGCAGCTATTAAGATTTCAACCATTGATCTTTACTCCACGAAATCTAAACCTTCACAAATAAATATTTACTAACTTAGTTTTCCATTCCTATTACTACTAATTCCTACTCAAGGCTCGGGGTTGGTTAAAGTTAAATTTACAGCAGAATCCTAGTCATTTAATTCGTTTATAAAATAAGACCCTTTTAATTAGTAAATATAATTGTTGGAAAAATAGTCATTATATATCATCAATGAAATTTATAAAGCAGTTGCATAAAATGATTAAATCAGAATACTAGTGACACTTTAAATTCAATTCAGTATAGCTTAAACTTAAAAGCATTGACAATAACTATCTAAAGTAAAATACTAGCTCTAGGAATAACATATCGTTTCAATTTTAATCCAAAAATTGTTCTTTATGTTTGACTCAAAATTTACTCAAAGGTCATATTCATCTAGTCAAAGCAGACACAAAGTAGCAGACTCTATTTATATACCAGATGTCTTATTATTTAAGAAAAACCAAACCATACTTGTTCTGACTATAAAATTTTGATCGATTAGTCATTCCAATAACCATTTTAACTCACCAAAGATAACTAGAACAATGGACTAATTTTATTCATGGTTGCACTCATAAAAATGGCCCGTTCAAATAGAATTCAATAAAAAAATTTAGAGAATGGTTCAGGCATAAATAGTGCTAAATGAAAATTGGAATAAAGCTTAGGAAAATAACACTGATTTCTTTTCTTTTTAAGAGTCAAGAGTTCCAATAGTCATGTCACGATTTTATTTTTATTCTGTAGGGGAGAGTAATTAGTCTTGTTCTACTAGCATCGTTTACATATATATAACTATAAAAAGAAAGATTCTTACTTGATTATGATAATTCTCTTAAGGTTTGCTCTAATCTCTCTATTAGAGCTTCATCCTTCTCTGATATGGTTCTTCCTTTTCTCTATAAAGTGTAGAATCAGTAAAGTGGTGACTAAATACAATAGAAGAGGTAACTGATTGTTACTAATAGTGAAGTAACCTTTCCACTAACTCCCTAAACGAGTGGCACTATGGTTAAGGAGTGGGAAGGGAAACTGACCATATAACTAGGAAGGAGGTTGCATAGTTTTCTTTTTAAATACACGTCCCCGATTATTTTCAGCAATTTTGGACCAATTAATATATGTAATTAGTTTAATATAGTTACATGATATAATGAGAGGCTTGCTACAAGTACACGCATTGAAAAAGAAACAAAAAGAATGAAAGGCCAGCCTAGACATTCTATGATACTCTAATTCAATCAAGACCGAATCATTTTTCTTTATCACAACAATAGGCATAAATTGTTATAGGGTACACTATTTAATAATTGGTATAATGTATTTTTGGCTATATAATTTGAAAGAAAAATACAAAATAATATTATCACTCAATAAATCGCAAGGTAAATTATTTTAATGTCAAATTAAGATAAAATAATTTAGAATAAAAATATGATAAAATATCGGGATCTTACATTCTACCCACCTAAAATAGTTTCGTCCTCGAAACCGACCGAGAAAAGTACGTTTCCATAATAAAATTGAGATAAATTACCCGGATCTTACACCTTTCATCACATATATTCCATTACAAGCCAAACATGGCTTTTATACCGACGAAGTAATGATTGATATCCTTTTGAAGGTAGAGGCGTAAAATCCTCTACATTTTAGGTGTGTTAGAAAGTTTTGGAAATCCCTCATTGTTGACCAACATTTCATGGAGACTCACATTAGGCGATCGACCAATGCCATTTTTGATTTACCGATGGATGCTTCGAACAGCTTTGTCGCTTTCAAAGTGCAATACATTTCAAATAACGTTCTTAGGCGTGACGAAAATGCACCAAAAGCCGCAGAGATACGTAGGGTTTTGAATGCATTTGATGAGGTTCAAAGACATTGGGATACTGTGGAGAAGCTTTGTGACGAAGAAAAGGAAAAGAATGAAGGTGATTTTCGAATTGCTATGTTGAATCATATTTTGGTGGCTGTTATATATATGAAAGACAACTTCAACACTATTAGAGATATTATGCAAAATGTTGAGGATAGATTGAGATGTCATCAAAAGTGTTTGCAAATTTATCTCAATGCATAGACATCTTCATATTCATCAAAACTATTTTTGTCATTTTTTTTTTGAGGGTAAAACCATTTTTGTCATCTAAATATTAAAATTGGGAATTAAATAAATTTGGAAAAAAAAATTGCATGTGAATAATGTACTTGTTTACGTAAGTTGACTATTTATTATTCTTTTTTTTTTTTTTGAATAATGGTTTTTTATTCTTTCTTATTAACTCAGCATTAACAAGTTAAAAATAACAAGTAAAAAGTTAAAACATTAACATCACTTTAAGTAGCAATGTCATTAACAATTGTTTAATTTCATTAAAAAATAAGTCTTATGCGTTTTTTAATTATTTTTTAATTAACAATATGATTGAATCTAATTACATTGGAAAATTGATTAACAACCACTAAGTAATGATGACTTCAAATAAAAAATAAATAGTAAAAAAAAATAACCACCGATTAATGATGGCACATTGGAAAAGTCACATTTTAGAAGTCATATCGTTTCCCACAAGTAATATGAACCGATTGCAAGTTTCCATGAATGTTTATATCTATTCCATCACATCTTTTCCTTTAAAACCCACTGTTATAAGTATATCAATAGTTCTCTCCTCTATCCCTTCCATCACATCTTTTCCTTTAAAAGGAAAATTCAGACTTCAAATTCCATTTTAGAATGAACCGAAACTCCAACATGGAGGTTCTACCACCAGTAAATAATGTTAGATTTCCTTTTGAGGGTGAAGGCAAAAAATCCTCTACATCTTAGATGTGTACGCAAGTTTTGGAATGCGCTCATTGTTCATCCTCATTTCATGAATACTCACATTCGTAGGTCAACCAATTGCCATTTTTACCGTTCCGAACAATGCTCTTGATCAGTTTTGTGATTTTAAATTGCAATACATTAGAGATAACGTTGTTAGGCCTCAAGAAAATCGACACGACAATGAGGAGATACTTACGGTTATGAATGCATTTGATGGGGTAGACAGACTTTGGAAAAATGTGCGAAGCTTTGTGAAGAAGAAGTGGAAAACAATGAAGGAGATATTCGAATTGCTATGTTGAATCATATGTTGGTGGTGGTTGTATATTTGAAAGAGAATTTTAATATTATGAGAGAGAGTATGCAAGATGTTGAGGATACAATGAGATGTTATCAAATCTCGTTGTCGAATTTCTAACAATTGAATGGCATCTTCATCTTGATCCTCTTAGTTGTAATTTTATCCTTGATTATCTTTCTTATGAATTGTCTTTCATTTATAATGTATTAGTTCATCTTCTAAGTTCATCTTGATTTAAAATTTATTGGTTCATCTTCTTAGTTCATTATATGGTTCATCCTATTATTTTTTACTTAGATAAAACTTAGCAAAGAAAAAAGTTAAATACAACTTTTATATAATTGTCAATATCTTCATAAATAAACTTTTATTGACAAAATAACAACTAAAAAGTTAAATAAATTTTTATTGACTTAAAAATTCGTAAAGTTATAGTAAATACCAAAGAAAAAGTTCAAAAGCAATTTTTTTTACTTAAAAGAATTCGTAAAGTTTAATAATAGCAAATAAAAAGTTAATGAGCCCATTTATGTTGATAAAAATTGTGCATTTGTTGGTGCTTAACCTAGGAATTGTTGCATAGGATAGAGAGTCTTATCATAATTCACTGGAGAATAAGCTAGTTGGAAATGGCATCCAAATGATGACTTTTGCAACTTGGAGTTGGCAACCAAACAATTAACTTTTTGCAACTTGGAATTGGCAAACAAATTATTAACATATTAAAATTGGGAATTAAATAAACTTGGAAAAAAAATGCACGTGAATAATGTATTTGTTTACATAAGTTGACTATTTATTATTCTTATTTTTGAAAAATGGTTTTTTCTTCTCTCTTATTAACTATGAGAATAAACTAGTTTTTTTTTGTTACATTTCTAGAAAAGCTAAATAAAATTAGAAATAACAAGTAAAAAGTTAAATAAACTTTTATAGAATTTGTTGATAAATGACTACAACTTATAAACTTGTACTAGGGGTAATAATGACTTTCGCAACCATGTTAGTTAATGACCGAGGTTAGTAATGATTACAACCTACTAACTTAAGGTCTATAGTTAAAAACGACCTTTGCAAATTTTTAGTTAAGGAGTAGAGCAAAAAAATAACTTATATCACTTGTGTAGTTAAGGACTAGGGTTATAAATGTTCCTTAAAATAATGTTTTTTACCACATAATTTTTCTTAAAATATAATTTAATTAACAATGCCGAAACAATTGTTCAATTTCGTTAAAAAAATAAAACATATGTGTTTTCAAATTAACAATATGACTGATCGTAATTACATTGGAAATTTGATTAACAACCACTAAGTAATGATCCCTTAAAAAAATTGAATACACAATAACAAAATTATTAATAAAGTCCATAAATTAAAATAGACATTAAAAAATGAATTTTAACGAAGAATGAAATGGAGAAATAAAATGGAATTTATATTTTTTATTAACGAAAAAGTTTTGGTTAAAATTACTTCATCAACATCGTATAAAATAACACATCATCAACTTAAAGACAAGATTAGTAACTTAAAATGACTTTTGAAGGGTTAGGGTTGACAACGTTGAAGGAGATGATCGCCGGCTTCAAGTCGTAGGGTTAGGGTTGACAATGTTCAAGGAGATGATCGCCATCTTCGTCTTACGGTCAACAATGTTCAAAGGAGATTATCGCCAGCTTCAAGTCGTAGGGTTAGGGTTGACAATGTTCAAGGAGATGATTGCCATCTTCAGGTCTTACGGTCAACAATGTTCAAAGGAGATAATCGCCAATTTCAAGTCTTAGGGTTAGGGTTGACAACGTCGAAGGAGATGATCGCCGGCTTCGGTCTTAGGGTTAGGGTTAACAATGTTCAAGGAGATAATAGCCAACTTCAAGTCTTAGGGTTAGGGTTTACAATGTTGAAGGAGATGATCGCCACTTCAAGTCTTAGGGTTAGAAGGATATAAATTGCTTAAAATAATTTTCAAGTCTTATTATTATTTAACATATAATTCAAGTTTAGATATAATTTTCAAGTCTTATTAGGGTTAGGGTTAACATATAATTTTCAAGTCTTATTATTATTTAACAAGGATTGTCGCCAACTTAAAGTTTTTAATATATAATTCAATATTATTATTTAGAACGAGATAAATTGCTTAAAATAATTTTCCTTAAAATAATTTTTTTACCAAATAATGGTTTAGCGTTTATTATTATTTTTTAATTAATAATATGACTGAATGTAATTACATTGGAAAATTGATTAACAACCACTAAGTATTGATTCTTAAATAAAAAATAAAAAACCACTAAGTTATGAATACACATTGAAAAAAGTCACATTTTAGTCATTCAATGTGCCTACAAAGAAGTCATATCGTTTCCCACGTACCAATAGTTCTCTCTCTCTCTCTATCCCTTCCATCATAAGTATCTTTTCCATTACAAGCCATATGCTATAAGTATCAATAGTTCTCTCTATCCCTTCCATCACATCTTTTCCATCACAAGCCAACATGTAGTTTCTACCACCGAAATAATGTTAGACATCCTTTTGAAGGTAGAGGCAGAAAATCCTCTACCTTTTAGGTGTGTTTCCAAGTTTTGGAAATCCCTCACTATTGATCCTTATTTCATGGAAACTCACATTAGTAGATTGACCACTGCCATTTTTGATTTACCGAAGGATGCTTCGAACCGTATTCGATTTCAAACTACAATACATTGAAAATAACATTCTCATGCGTGAAGAAAATGCACCGTACGCTGCAGAGGTACGTAGGGTTTTGAATTCATTTGATGAGGTTCAAAGACATTGGGTTACTGTGGAGAAGCTTTGTGATGAATAAAAGGAGAAGAATGAAGGAGATCTTCGAACCGCTATCTTGAATCATATGATGGTGGCTATTATATATATGAAAGTCAACTTCAACGTTTTAAGAGATATTATGCATAATGTTGAGGATAGAATGAGATGTTATCAAAGGTGTATGCAGATCTATCGCAATTAAATCTTCATCTTGATCCTCTTAGTTGTAATTTTATCCTTGATTATCTTTCTTATGAATTGTCTTTCATTTATAATGTATTAGTTCATCTTCTAAGTTCATCTTGATTTAAAATTTATTGGTTCATCTTCTTAGTTCATTATATGGTTCATCCTATTATTTTTTACTTAGATAAAACTTAGCAAAGAAAAAAGTTAAATACAACTTTTATATAATTGTCAATATCTTCATAAATAAACTTTTATTGACAAAATAACAACTAAAAAGTTAAATAAATTTTTATTGACTTAAAAAATTCGTAAAGTTATAGTAAATACCAAAGAAAAAGTTCAAAAGCAATTTTTTTTACTTAAAAGAATTCGTAAAGTTTAATAATAGCAAATAAAAAGTTAATGAGCCCATTTATGTTGATAAAAATTGTGCATTTGTTGGTGCTTAACCTAGGAATTGTTGCATAGGATAGAGAGTCTTATCATAATTCACTGGAGAATAAGCTAGTTGGAAATGGCATCCAAATGATGACTTTTGCAACTTGGAGTTGGCAACCAAACAATTAACTTTTTGCAACTTGGAATTGGCAAACAAACTATTAACATATTAAAATTGGGAATTAAATAAACTTGGAAAAAAAATGCACGTGAATAATGTATTTGTTTACATAAGTTGACTATTTATTATTCTTATTTTTGAAAAATGGTTTTTTCTTCTCTCTTATTAACTGCAGAATAAACTAGTTTTTTTTTGTTACATTTCTAGAAAAGCTAAATAAAATTAGAAATAACAAGTAAAAAGTTAAATAAACTTTTATAGAATTTGTTGATAAATGACTACAACTTATAAACTTGTACTAGGGGTAATAATGACTTTCGCAACCATGTTAGTTAATGACCGAGGTTTGTAATGATTACAACCTACTAACTTAAGGTCTATAGTTAAAAACGACCTTTGCAAATTTTTAGTTAAGGAGTAGAGCAAAAAAATAACTTATATCACTTGTGTAGTTAAGGACTAGGGTTATAAATGTTCCTTAAAATAATGTTTTTTACCACATAATTTTCCTTAAAATATAATTTAATTAACAATGCCGAAACAATTGTTCAATTTCGTTAAAAAAATAAAACATATGTGTTTTCAAATTAACAATATGACTGATCGTAATTACATTGGAAATTTGATTAACAACCACTAAGTAATGATCCCTTAAAAAAATTGAATACACAATAACAAAATTATTAATAAAGTCCATAAATTAAAATAGACATTAAAAAATGAATTTTAACGAAGAATGAAATGGAGAAATAAAATGGAATTTATATTTTTTATTAACGAAAAAGTTTTGGTTAAAATTACTTCATCAACATCGTATAAAATAACACATCATCAACTTAAAGACAAGATTAGTAACTTAAAATGACTTTTGAAGGGTTAGGGTTGACAACGTTGAAGGAGATGATCGCCGGCTTCAAGTCGTAGGGTTAGGGTTGACAATGTTCAAGGAGATGATCGCCATCTTCAGGTCTTACGGTCAACAATGTTCAAAGGAGATTATCGCCACTTCAAGTCGTAGGGTTAGGGTTGACAATGTTCAAGGAGATGATTGCCATCTTCAGGTCTTACGGTCAACAATGTTCAAAGGAGATAATCGCCAATTTCAAGTCTTAGGGTTAGGGTTGACAACGTCGAAGGAGATGATCGCCGGCTTCGGTCTTAGGGTTAGGGTTAACAATGTTCAAGGAGATAATAGCCAACTTCAAGTCTTAGGGTTAGGGTTTACAATGTTGAAGGAGATGATCGCCACTTCAAGTCTTAGGGTTAGAAGGATATAAATTGCTTAAAATAATTTTCAAGTCTTATTATTATTTAACATATAATTCAAGTTTAGATATAATTTTCAAGTCTTATTAGGGTTAGGGTTAACATATAATTTTCAAGTCTTATTATTATTTAACAAGGATTGTCGCCAACTTAAAGTTTTTAATATATAATTCAATATTATTATTTAGAACGAGATAAATTGCTTAAAATAATTTTCCTTAAAATAATTTTTTTACCAAATAATGGTTTAGCGTTTATTATTATTTTTTAATTAATAATATGACTGAATGTAATTACATTGGAAAATTGATTAACAACCACTAAGTATTGATTCTTAAATAAAAAATAAAAAACCACTAAGTTATGAATACACATTGAAAAAAGTCACATTTTAGTCATTCAATGTGCCTACAAAGAAGTCATATCGTTTCCCACGTACCAATAGTTCTCTCTCTCTCTCTATCCCTTCCATCATAAGTATCTTTTCCATTACAAGCCATATGCTATAAGTATCAATAGTTCTCTCTATCCCTTCCATCACATCTTTTCCATCACAAGCCAACATGTAGTTTCTACCACCGTAAATAATGTTAGACATCCTTTTGAAGGTAGAGGCGAGAAAATCCTCTACCTTTTAGGTGTGTTTCCAAGTTTTGGAAATCCCTCACTATTGATCCTTATTTCATGGAAACTCACATTAGTAGATTGACCACTGCCATTTTTGATTTACCGAAGGATGCTTCGAACCGTATTACGATTTCAAACTACAATACATTGAAAATAACATTCTCATGCGTGAAGAAAATGCACCGTACGCCGCAGGTACGTAGGGTTTTGAATTCATTTGATGAGGTTCAAAGACATTGGGTTACTGTGGAGAAGCTTTGTGATGAATAAAAGGAGAAGAATGAAGGAGATCTTCGAACTGCTATCTTGAATCATATGATGGTGGCTATTATATATATGAAAGTCAACTTCAACGTTTTAAGAGATATTATGCATAATGTTGAGGATAGAATGAGATGTTATCAAAGGTGTATGCAGATCTATCGCAATTAAATCTTCATCTTGATCCTCTTAGTTGTAATTTTATCCTTGATTATCTTTCTTATGAATTATCTTAGATTTAAAATGTATTAGTTCATCTTCTAAGTTCATCTTGATTTAAAATTTATTGGTTCATCTTCTTAGTTCATTTTCTCGGTTCATCCTAGTATTATTTTTTACTTAGATAAAACTTAGCAACGAAAAAAGTTAAATACAACTTTTATATAATTGTCAATATTTTCATAAATAAACTTTTATTGACAAAATAACAACTAAAAAGTTAAATAAATTTTTATTGACTTAAAAAATTTGTAAAGTTACCAAATAAAAAGTTAAAAAAACTATTGTTTTTACTTGAAGAATTCGTAAAGTTTAATGATAACAAATAAAAAGTTAATGTAATATCTCGTGTAGAGTTAGTTGGAATTGGCAACCAAATGATGACTTTTGCAACTTGGAATTTGCAATCAAACTATTTTTTTTTTACTTCAATAAGTCATTTATATTGTTGCCAATTCCAAGTTGCATATGAATAATGTACTTGTTTACATAAGTTAAATAAACTTTATACAAATATGTTTACATGAGTTAAATAAACTTATATTAACTTAAAGAATTCGTAAAGTTATAAATAACAAAGAAAAAGTTATAAAAACTATTTTTGCAAGAACCACCAAGTAAAAATTGAAAAACTATTTTTGCACGAACACCAAAACTATTTTTGTCATCTAAATATTACAATTGGGAATTAAATAAACTTGGAGAAAAAAATTGCATGTGAATAATGTACTTGTTTACATAAGTTGACTATTTATTATTCTTATTTTTGGAAAATGGTTTTTTCTTCTCTCTTATTAACTGAGAATAAACTAGTTTTTTTTTTGTTACATTTGCGTAAAAGCTAATTAAAGTTAAAAATAAAAAGTAAAAAGTTAAATAAATTTTTTTACTTAAAGAATTCGTATAGTTATAAATACCAACGAAAAAGTTAAAATAACTGTTTACCGACTTAAAGAATTCGTAAAGTTTAATAATAACAAATAAAAAGTTAATGAGCCAATTTATGTTGATAAAAATTGTGCATTTGTTGGTGATTAACCTATGCATTGTGAATTACATAAACTTGGAAAAAAAATTGCATGTGCATAAATGACGTATATCACTTGTGTAGTTAAGGACTAGGGTTATAAATGACTTTGACAACTTCAAGTCTTAGGGTTATATAATTTTATTCAATGTGTTAAGTTTTTTATTTAAAAAAAGACATAATTTAAGTAACAATAATGTTTTTTACCACATTATTTTCCTTAAAATAATACATATTTTGGGTAGCAATCCATAAACAATTGTTAAAATAATACATATTTTGGGTACTAATGATGACACATCGAACATATCACATTTCAAGGTTTTCAAAGTGCCTACAGAGAAGTCATATCACCTCCCACAACACTCAGCTCATTTCATCTAACCCTCCAAACGTCAACATATTACGATCGGTTTACACCTTTTCATTAATGTCTACGAAACCACATCATAAGTTCACTCACATCTTTTCCCTTCACCTTCTTTGATAAGTTTCAAGGTTCTTCTTTTAGTAACCTTTCCTTTTCCGTACTTCTCCTCAAGCTTCATCTGAAGATGTCTATGGATATGGCGATGGTAAAGACGACGAAGAAAGATGTTTGCGTCATACGAGAGGCTGTCACACTTCATGACCGTCCATGTGAAGAATCGGGTTAGCCGAGTCCTTTTTCATTTCTCATTAACGTTTCTCATGATTCCTTTTTCATGCATGATGACTTTGACTAGTTTCAATATGATTTTTCTGTGTAGAGTTAGTTTGTGTGGAAAAATGACTCCTTTTTCACGCAATATGATTCTAAACCACAAAGGGATCTGGTTTTAATAAACTAAGAATAGATTAAGTTTCGTATCTATATAGTGTAAGACATTGTTTGCGGTAAATTCCTTGATTGTATAAGAATCTGTTTTAAAAAATCATGTTTGTATGTTGCTAATTTATAGAATTAAGTAAAACGAATACGTGTTCTCGCTTTATTATGAAATGCAACTTTGCATAATAAGAATGTTTAGAGTAAAACTGATTGTTTTGAAGGAATTACTTTGAATGAATGTTTAGAAACTATGTGACTCTGTCTTTGAATTGATTTGAAGGAATGTTTAGTATAGGACTTGTGTCTTTGAATTAATTTGAAGGAATGTTTTGAAACTATAGGAATCTGTCTTTGAATTATTTTGAAGGAATGCTTTGAAACTATATGACTCTGTCTTTGAATTGATTTGAAGGAATGCTTTGAAACTATATGACTCGTATCCGAATTGATTTGAAGAAATGTTTTGAAACTATATGACCGTGTCTTTGAATTACTTTGAAGGAATGTTTTGAAACTATATGACTCATTTCGACTTCATTTGAAGGAATGTATTGAAACTATAGCACCGTGTCTTTGACTTAATTTTGAAGGAATGCTTTGAAACTATTGGACTCTTGAAATGAAGGAGTTACTTTGTTTCTAAAAGACCATGCTTAGAATAGGACTTTGTCTTTGAAGGAATGTTTAGAATGGTAGAGGAATTTGTTTTATTGACTATGTATAAATGTTGATAGGATTACGGAGAGATTGAACCACGGTTCTATCGAGAGTACCGTAGATACTTGGGTGAGTTACGGACGTTGATTGACAAGGATGGAAACACCTTTGTGGTCCGGTGCAACCGGGATTATGACGACCCATGTTTAAACGATGGCCGGTTGCGTTTAAGGGAGGTTTATGGATTGCAAGGGAACCACTACATCTTCCTAAGTTATCGGGGACACGGCGTGTTTCACGTTGATCATCCGCCATATAAGATCTACCCTCCGTCTTTCCCGACATGGCATGGTGGGACCTTAGGCCTTCGCAAAGCTGTTGCATTCATCATGGAATTGACCGAGGATCCCACACAGGCCTTAGAAATTGTAAGTATCATATCCATGTTTAATATTCCTTAATTGTTTGTAGGTTATTTGATTTGTAACAGTTATCTATTGGTTTTACTCGATCGTGTTGGTTTGTTTGTTTGTTTCACATAGATTGTGCCTCAAGCGATGGGTGACAATATGAGGGAAACCGTTTGTCATGATGTGATTCTTCGTGGACCGAGCAGGGGAGAAGGAGAGCCGTCTTATGTGGTATGAAGATTATCCATGGCATGTGAAGATTAAATATGGATGGAAGGAATTCACTGCAGCAAGCAATTTTGTGATAGGAGACCGGATCATCTTCAACATTGTTAATATTCATTTTAACAATGAGATTAAGGTTATGAAATAAAGCTACCTCTTTGAAGAGGATCCCGGTTCCTTCTTTGAGTAGGAAGATGGTGGTGATATGCTCGTGCCTTGTGTTTTGAAATTAACCTTTTGCCTTTCATATTTTGGTGGTATGTAATTAATGGCTTTATGCCAAAGACATATAATTAGTGTGTAGGTGTTCCTACCACTAATTGCACAATCTTTAACCTTGCCTTTTTTTTTTATTTCCTGGTATGTATGTATATATATATATATGACCGGTGGGTTTTCATCTTCTTTAACCTTGCACAATCTTTAACCTTGCCTTTTTTTGCTAATCTCGGGTTCATTGAGTTTACTTCGTATCACTTTCGCATTATTACTAAAAGCCATAAATCATAATGCAAGGAACATGTAGATATTATCATATTTATTCTATAGGGCTTTGAAAAAGGTCTATCCAAATTCAAAACACATGCTCAACCTCAAAAAATATTTGTGTTGTTGAATAAAGTTTGATTTATTAGGAACTGTTGGTATGTTATTTTCTAAGAGGAATATAATCAACTAAATTTAATTGATTTATCTAATTGAGCGATAAATCAAAAAGAAGCACCTACGTAAATGACCATTATAGCATATGTAAGGTATACCTCCACATACATGTGTTTGACTGTTCTTGGAAGAATAATCGTAGGTTACTCATAATCGTTAAATTTTAGTGCAAGTAACTTACCAACATTGGCACAAAACACAGGAGTGTTATAATAGACTACAAAACATATGAGTTTTATAATAGACTACCAAAACAATGTACAGCTTTTGTTAAATTCTAGTGCAAGTAACTTACCAACATTGGCACAAAACACACAAAATACAACCAAAGTCCAACACACTACTTAAATCCTAGAAACCTTCATTACATTTGATGTACTTATATCCACAAACTTAAACTTAAGCTTATCCCCACCATGGAATCCATTGTCTTTACAAAATTTGTTCCACCCACTGCCAATCTTTGTTGCCTTCTTTTTTCCATCCCTTATTAGTACATCACATTTGTACTCGGTGCCCGTAGGTCCATACATATTAATAGCAGAGTAGCACGAGCTTCTAATGTAATCACCAAAGTCAATGTTCGGTGTCCGAAAAAAATGACAATTAGAATAGCTTTCAACTTTATAGAGATGTATCATTTTAGAAGGAGTTGTTGGTACTTACCAATTGATAACCTGCAGCCATATAAGGAGTTAAGATCATTTCATAATGGTTGAGATCCTCAATTCCTTGCTTGTAAGTGTGCCATGATGGCAATGAGTTGACATTCAAATGAGTTGACATTCAAATGCGGTGAATTGGAAACAATCATTCCCCAAGAACTTCATAAAGATCATTTTATCTTCATTCCAACCATAAAACTCCCTTAAGTTGATCCATCCCTCGGTCGAAGTGGATGTTCAATGTTTTGATTGAACTTAACTTTGTGTCTATTGGATTTTGCATCAATCAATATAAATTCTCTTCCAAGTTTGTGGATAAAATGCTCAAAAAGGAAGGTCTAATCACTCCATACGGCTGTAAATGAGATATATAGTTTAGATAATTCACTAAACAATATTCAATTGCTCAACATAAAATAATAGGAAGTTCTAACCTCATTGATGATATAAGCGGTAAGTATTTCTCCATTATCCCTATGAGTCCTTGAAGCCGATCCACCACCGGACATTGTATTGATAACAACAAATTTCCTACACTATATCATCGTAAAAGCACATTAGTTAAATTTTTTTTACACAAATTACAATAGTTTATTTACATAGGAAAAAATGAATGATAAATGAAACTAAATGTTATATGCATTGAAAACTGATGCGTTTTCCTATTATATGAGCGCATTTAATGTCCTATACTTGGGTTGCAAATAACGATATAGTGCCTTAAGTCATTGGAATTTACATCAAAAGAAACTTAATTCACTAATTCTTAACTATTATTACCGTGACCTTAGACATTCCAACGTATAAACCATTATAGAAAAGCATTACTCCCAACTCTTCTTCTCTATTTCGACCTTAGAAACTCTTCACAACGAAAAAAAAATGGCTGGAAAAGGAACTCCAAGAAAACGTAAGACAACACCAGATAGAAATAACGAAGAAAATCAACAAGAAGGGAGAAAACTACAAATCCTACGCATACAAATCCAGATTTCCAAAAAACTACGGTTGTTATGAAAGAGAAGGTAACAGAAACCAAGAGCAAGAGTAAGGAATTCAAATCATATATTATTGTGATTTCATCAAGGTACTTATCCAATATGGTTTTTGGCTTTGTTATTTACGAGTTTCACATGACCTTAGAGTTTTTTGTTTAAAATGACTTATATTCAATAGTTTAAAATGACCATGAACACGTTTCCTTACGGTTTAATGGAATAAATCTGTCAAATATATATGTTTACATGACATTCAAATGTTTCGGAACATGTTTTAAAAAATCTATGTGCTCACATGTCGGTGGAGTTGGATGGAATAAATCCTTGTATGTGCTTACATTTTCCTTAGAGTTTAATTGAATAAATGCGAAAACTACATGTGTTTACATGCCATTCAAGTTTTACGGAACATAGGTGTTTAGATGGTAAGGCTAGACAGATCTTTGTAAGGCTAGGAAAATAGACATGTCCTAAAATCTATGTTCTCACACCTCGGTATAGTTGTATGGAATATGTGTTAACGTGTCGTCCTTTGAGTTGTTCCGGACAAGCTACTAATATTGTTCTACATCTGTTTTGGTATTTTATTGATTAGTCACCAAACTACCCCTAACAATAGTGGTGAGGAGGAGGCGGACAAGTACGACTCAACAAAGCATCGACACCAATCGCCGACCGTGGAAAGGTCATCAAGAAGTTTGCTCATACAGAGAAAAAAGCCTCAAAGTCCAATACTAAGCTTATTTTGGACAATCAAACAAAGTCGGCTCCTCCGGTTCTCAATCTAAGTAAAGGAAAAGGGTTACTTGATGACTTACAATACAACAAAATTAAGAAGAAATTGTTCTTAAAACCAAGACGACGATGATCAAGACTTTTACTTGAACTACCAACCTTGGACTCTGTCGGATACGACGGCTTATATGGTGATTTCGATATTCCCGAAGTAAGTTATATTATCTATAAGCTATAAACATCTAAATGTTTTCATACTCCCTAATTGAGTTTAATGAATGTTTCAAAACGGTTTAATTATGTAGTGGATGCCAATAGCTTTCGGACCACCATCAAATATGGCAATTAATGATATATGTGCTTACACAAACCGCATACATTTTCATGTTAGACAAGGAAGATTCAACTAGGTTAGGAATTCATATATATCATTGTTAATATAATATCTAAAGATTCATGTAGTATAATGTGGCCGATCACATGTGGTTGCATTGCATTCGTTTTGTAGGGACGAGGTTTTGATCGAACAACATGTGGCGTATATGGGGATAGGAAGGCTCTAAAAACACCGATGCCTAGATGTCCCGTTGACCGGAGGGGATTATTGTTTAACATTGTTTAACATCTACAAATGAAAGATGAACTATCTCGAGTGAAATGTGATTGTCATCATTTGCGGTGTTATAAATGTTGTGGCAAGACGAAATGGTTGAAGCCTCGCACTTGGCAATGAGACCAGAGTGTGGTATCTACCTACGTCGTTTTCGGTAATAGCTTCGACTATAATGAGATATAATACCTCATAGCTTCGATTATTTGAAAAACTAAAGACAATTAACAAATTATATTCAATGCAAAGCAATGTGCTTTGGACCGACATCATAACCCCGACGAAATAAGGAAGAGATATCAATCTAGCTTCATGTCTCGCGCAACTTCGTGGCCAAGGTAATTTATGCGTAGCTTTGCATTAAAACCGATTCACCCCATCATAACGATAACCTATTTATTACTTGTTTTTCAATTTTTTTCGCATTTTTATTCCCATTAATGATAGGGGGTTCATTGGTATCTAATGATTGTTGATTTCGTGGAGAACAAAGTACTTTTGCTGGACTCTTTACCATGTCCGTAAAGACAAAGTCATAGACGCCGTGAAGTGCTTAAGTTGGTATGTGATTTGGTATTGATCACGTACCGTATGTTTTTTTCGGTTCGGTTCATAAATATTCTAATTTATTGCAGGGTTTATTTCTTGAGGAAATGTTTACTCACGAATATTTCAATGGAATCAGCACACTCTCTTCAACAACACCAATTTCAAGCTTTTGTCCGATTGAACCAAGATGTTTTCCACGTCAACGAACTGGATCGTAATTATCAAACTTCTAACTAGTTATGATTGATATGTAACAACTATTTTGATTGTGTTGTGTTCGATGATAATCTCTTGTTATAGAAATGACCGTGTAGTGTTTGTGGCTAAGTGGCTTACCGAAGGTGCATATAGAACTGATTACGACAAAATCACGGTAAGTTAAGTTGTGGTCACTAAAACATAAGTATGATTGTATCATTGAATTAGATCATGAATGGTCCCGATTGGTTATATTGTTTCGAGTTGTGGATCGCTTCAAGAATGAAACTTGCACTTCAATTGGTGCAAAGTAAAAACAATGTGTTGTCACAAGAGGCGTTATCAAAGGCTACGGACTATTGGACTTATCGGGAATCAAAAAGAAAGGCGTTGGTCAAAGTTTGAAAGTTTGAATGGATATGCAATCTTAAAGTTATTGTCTTGTTTGATTGGAGTTTTAAGACTTTATTTATGTTTTGGTTGTAACTTATGGTCTTTTTAGGTCCATTGATTGGAGTTTTAAGACTTTATTTATGTTTTGGTTGTAACTTATGGTCATTTTAGGTCCATATTTGACATTGTTTCGGTGACGACATGCGATGCAATCATGGTCTTTTGAGTATTTTGTTGAATTCTATAATTATAACTATGGTAATTGCTTTAGCATTCTATTTACATACCTCTACCAATGTCGTTTATGCCGATTTGATGTCCGAACCCTTTTACTTCCTTTTTATGTTCCTTGACTTGACCATCTCATCTTCATATTGTTGATATGAGCTGTATGAGTGTATAACAAACATTAGATTATCAATGCATCGTGAATGTATCCATTATATAACCATATTTTTGAACCAATCACAAAGTTAGTAGTAATAAAACCTATCTTTGCCAACAAAAAATGCTTCTATTTGATTCAATTTTCACATCATAACATAAGGGTGATCAACAAGTTGTTTTTTTTAATCGGCGAGTCAAGAATCAAAGACCATATATTAATATAACTTGACAATGAGGTACTCAACTCACGCTCAAAGATTATCTTGAACAACATGTGAGTCTTGAAGATATCGTAACTGGTTAAAGATTAGTATAACTTGACAATGAGGTACTCAACTCACACTCTTTGTTTATAGCACTAATAACCACACAAAGCGCTAAGCAAGAAAGCTACTCATATTGGACCTTGTCAACGGATCATGCCGAGAAAAGTAAGTTGTTAGACAAACATTGGACGCCACACAACCCCACAACAAGGGAAAATCAACATAGAAAATGTAGTAATTAAATGAACTCAAAGTTACTTCACCGAGTTCATTGTTGCAAGAAAAGTGTTCAGCACAATGACCATAGACAACCAATGTCAAGGAGAAAAACGAACCAAGTT
The DNA here is from genome assembly GCF_051527215.1 of Medicago sativa. Taxonomy (NCBI): domain Eukaryota; kingdom Viridiplantae; phylum Streptophyta; class Magnoliopsida; order Fabales; family Fabaceae; genus Medicago; species Medicago sativa. The sequence goes on from NC_140756.1 coordinate 8,628,445, forward strand.
TTGGTCTTGAAGTTAACTTTTTGATAGATTTTGTTAATTTGATATTGATTTTGAATATTGAATTTCTTTATGCATTTTTCTCTCATAGTTTTTAGTCTTGCATACTTCTTAATTACTTGGTGAATGAATGAAAGTAGATTATGCCATTTGAGTACATACTTTTACTTTTGACAATTCCTTTCTTTCGTAATTTTCCGTTAGGTATCAGGCAATATGATCTTTAGGAACAAAACTTCATACAACGGTTAAAATCCCAATCGGGATTGCTAGAAAATAGAAACCACGGTTACGACTTAAAACGTTAATCCACCAAGTACCCGAGACCAGCATTGGGAAAATTGAAACCCTAATATTCCAATTTCATACATCGTTGAGGCTTAAAACACATTCCGTAATTGGGAAAATTGAAACCCTAATTGCCAAAATTCAAAATTCATACACAAGAGTTGCTTCATAATCGAAATTTCAATTAACACATAACACGTTAATCCACTAGTTCACTTTCCAGAATTGGGAAAATCGAAACCCTAATTGAGAATATTCAAAATTCAAAAACGATAAAAATAGCTAATAAGAATCACCTTAACTTTTTTTTTTGGGTAACAAGCAACTTCGAACCGCAACAACTTCGACAAACCGATCCACGACGACGAACAACAAATGAACCTCATATGAAGAAAACGATTCGACAGAAGAATCAAACACGGAGGTGAACCATACGAAGAAGATGATGGATTTTGAAAACATTAAATCATTTTGGATGACGAAGAAGATGATGATTGCAGAGGACTGGATGATGAAGACGTTGGATTTCGTGGTATGAAGAAGATGGTGATTTCGAGGAAGAAGAGTTGAAGAAGATGGTGATTCAAAAAAACGATGGAGGGAATTTTCTAAAACTAAATATTCATTTTAATTATTCAATATAATAAATTTAATAACTTTTTTTTAATAAAATAAATTAAATAACTTTTATTAATTAAATAATTAAAATATATATAGGGACTAGATTGCAATATTTAAAAGTTTCCTTCTTGTAGACCGCATTGCCTTTGGAACATGATTAGGGTTTCGACGTGTCATCACTTGAAATCCGATTGGCCCATTCACACGACCGCACCGATGAAGTCATTTGTCCGACTTCCTCATAGAAGCTCCCAATATTATTTGGCACAAAGTAACCCCTTTAAAAGTTTCCTTGCTTGTTTGGTGTTTGTTATGCAATCAATTACCGACGAAGGACAATTTGATCCGACGAAGAGTTAAAGCCTTTTTTAAACATAAGTCCGTATATTTCGACAATAAAAATTAGAAAGATATTTTTCATTAACTTTTTTACAATATATTTTTAAAATATTTGTTGAAAAATATAAGTCTTGATGGAAATATATTTTTCATTCATCAATACAGTTGAAAAATATAAGTCTTGACTATGGAAAAATATTTTTCATTCATCAATACGATCAATACTATACTTTATAGCAGAGGTAAGAATTTGTCAAAAAAATAAAAAAGAGTAGGAAAATAAGTGTTTGTCCGACCGACTACTAAATTGAAAAGTTTTCTTTTTTAATGACTCAATTGAAAAGTTTGCTGAAAAGTTTAGTGTAGATTTAATTAATGTTATTTTGTAAATTATTTATCTCTCGCCGAACTACTGAATTACTATGGTCTTTTTTTTTTAGAAATATGAAGATTGACACAAAAAAATCGTAACATGTTGAAGGAGACGTTTTTAATCTTAATAAATTTATCCTTTCAAAAAATCTTAATAACGTAATCAATGTTTTAAAAAATAAATTTAGAAAATTTTCCTCTTAAAAAAAGGAATTATAAAATTTTGTATTAATTTTCTTTCAATTTTTTATTTATATAATTTTCATAGTTTGCGCATTGCTAGAATAAAAGCTCGGCTATCTGCAGTGACTAATCTCTTTGTTTCCCGATCCCAACCGTAAGCTATGGTAGCTTGGTTTTATTTCTAGTGACCATGATATTGGTGCAAAGTTTTCACCGTCATATAATAGTGATTAAGTTTCATCGAGGAACCCGTGCGATATATAAGGTTGGATTCTCTCATTCAACCATATTTTTTTTCAATGGCAAGAGCTAAAAATCATATGTTGACCGGATTTTTTTTTTTTGGAAAACTAACACTTAAATTTCAATTTATTTCTCTCTAGAACAAAAAAAGTTTTCTATATCTGAGGGTATATTGCATTCAGTATTTTTATGAAAAGTTTATGGTTTTGATAGACCATGACTATTGAATGCAATATCCTCACCAACTTAACTAAGCTTACGAGAACAAGTTGTGTCATTTTCATTATTTGATTTTTTTCTCTTCTTGCACTTTATGAGAATATTATGGTTTCTCTTGCATAACTTGTCTCCGTGAGCTTGACTTAGTTGGTAGAGATATTACGTAATATATGCAAATACCGGAGTTCAAACCCCCTAACACCTCACTTATTTACCTTAAAAAGGTGAATTTCTAGCCATTGTGCTATTTTAAAACAATGACAACTCTATTGAAAATATATATTTTTAACTCACTTTATGAGAATATTATGGTTTTTTATAGATATATGGCTATAATTGTGTACTGCCCCTTATTATTCTTAATTACATGCATATGTTGAATTGTAGGCATTTGTTAGGGCATATGGAGTAGTGCGTGATGCCAACACTCGTTATACCAGCAAGAAAAACATTTATGGTGTCGAAACTAAGTTTTACCGGTCCTTGCACCAACAAAAATATTCTTATTAAGGTATTTAGTATATCTAACATTCACTTTTAAGACCTAGTTCAATGGTCAATATCCATAATATATTATTAGGTTGGATACCTTCTATCAGCTTCAAATTTAAAAACTTATAATTATATGTATAAGTTTTAATTGTGTTTTTAATTGCAGCTTTTAAAATGTTTAAATAAACTGTATTTGTTTTGTATTTTGCCATCTTTCTTTTTTGCAGCTTGAAGGGAAAATAGTTGCACCTTCCAAAGTAAATTGGAAAGCTCAGTCTTATTGGATTAACGTGCAATCTGTAGACGGACTCACAATTGATGGTAATGGTCGAGGAGTAGTCGATGGAGATGGTTCGACTTGGTGGCAATGCAAATGTGATCGACCTGGGGTATGTATCATCTTAAACAATTGACCCCCCTACATACACCAAAAAAAGGTGATTGAACCACCAAATTAATATTTTTCTTGATGCTACAGATCTTGTTGTTTCATGCCTGCAAGGGTCTCAATGTTCGTAACCTGAGTATCAATAATAGCCCACGTTCCCATGTAGCCGTTGATTCGTGCAATGGTGCAACATTCTCTAATATATCTATTAATTCACCTGGTACTAGCCCTAATACTGATGGGTTTGACATTGCTTCATCCACTAATATTTTGATACAAGATTCCAACATAAAATCTGGTACGTCATGTTTATGTTATCTTAAGATATTTTAAACTTTTACTTTGTCTTAAAAAAATACGTCATTTTAAAAAAGAGAGTCAAACATAATTTGTTATGAAATAGGAGATAATTTTTTGTTTTTTTAAATAAAGTAGAACTAAACATCAATCTAAATAAACGATAAAAAATATTTTTTACCAAAGATTATTACGCTTAAAAGATTTAAATATTGCATAGATTTAATTTGAGTTACGTTGTTTTTAATAAACAGGTGATGATTGTATTGCCGTCAATGGTGGTACCCTCTTTTGTCAATGCTACAAGGATTACTTGTGGACCTGGCCATGGAATAAAGTTTATAAAATTTTGTCTCTAAAGTTCAATTTCATATATATTAATATTTAAATCCTATTTATAACCTTATTATAATTTTTTATAGATAAATATTTATTGTTAGTATGATATACTAGTAGCCAAAGTTTGAATTCTTGACCTCCTCAAATTTCTTTTGGCGTGTTAGTAGTGTTAAATTTCATATTATCTATTTCTATTTTTTCACGATTCTCATAGAAATATGTATCCTATGAATAATCAGTGTTGGAAGCCTTGGTAAAAACGGATCTGAGGATAAAGTTTCTGATATTCATGTGCAGAATTGCACATTCAATGCAACTCAAAATGGAGCACGAACAGCGGCGAAGCTCGCAAAATATTTACGCGAGGGGCCAACTATAATTTTTTTTAAGACATACATAAATTATAATTTTCTAGATTTAGTCCTCAAAAAATTATTCAATTTTTTTTTACAATTTTTTAAAATTTACAAAAAAAAAATGTTTTTAGTGTTGCATTTAATCTCTAACAAGAAATTAAGGACTAAAAAGTCTTAGAAACAATTAACATAAAAATCGCTATTTAGAAACGTTAGCCAAAATGCGTTTCAAGAAACCAATTTCATCTATAATTGACTGTTTAATAAATAGATTAATGACGTCTTTTCAAATGTAAATAAATAGGTTATTTGCAAGAAATTATGTCTATTTAACTTGTCTATGACTATTGTCTTGATAATTTCTATTGTTGAAAAAAGTTTATCTATAGTTGTTATTTGAGACCAGAAGCATGAAACCATCACAAATAAATCTATCAATCATGTAGTAATCTTTTTACTTTATTATTTATGCTAATTTTTTGCAACTGAACTTTGTTTGGGGTAGCTCAATGTTTATTATTTGGGGTAGCCGGATATATATATACATACCAACCTACTCAAGAATAATATTTTTTTTGGGGTAGCCAAGGCTACCCCTCCCATGTGAAGGGCTACGCCCCTGAGCACGAATCAAGACAATTCCTGTGAGTATATCTAACAAGATTAAATATGTTTATACTACGTAAAAAAATATGGATTTTAAAGTGTCATCTTTATTCATAAACATATTTTTCTTCAAAAAAAAAAATTAATAAACATATTCAATACTACCTATAATATATGTATCATGTATGCGTGAGAAGTAATGGTTTTTCACATATACTTTACTAATTATAATTGTATAGACAAATATTATTGTAAGTTTTCCTTGTACAAGCCTTAGTTGGATTGAACTGTTGTGGTTTCTTTCCTTTATCATCTCTCTCAGATTAGGCTGATCATTAACCTTCAATTTTTTGATATGATGTGGAGTTTTACCTTTATCATCTATAGGTTTGTTATATATGTTGGTCCTTAACTTCATCATAAATTTTAGTACATTAATGAATCAAATGGCCAATGTTTTTGCATTTAGGGAAAGCATTGGATATTTTTTCACAAAGAACCTCGACATAGAATATGTATCTATCCCATTCGACCAAATTCTCAGCAAACACCTTTTCTCGATAAATCAATATCTATGAAGCACGGATACGAACACGGACACGTACACGCCGACGCCGCTAATAATTTGAGAAAATCACATAATCTAATGTAATTATATGTATCGGTGTTGTGTCGACGTCGTATCCGACACCGGAACACGTCTAATTCGATAAGTGTTCGTACTTCATAGGTCAATATACACCAAGATCTAAGTGTAGTCCCCGAACTCGATTCTTGGTAGCTTCATCAAGAGTTAAGGGTGTACAAACACCTGAGGCAATTTCAAAGAGCGTTCTTGGACACCAATATTTATGTGTCAAGTCCATCAATCTAATCCCGACTAGGGCATGAGTTTGCTCCAAGCTTCAAATTGTACGTTCCGATGGACCACACTCTTTGCATGTCATCAATCGATGAAAACCAAAACTCAAATAAACCCAGTCCTAGAGAGATTAGCTTCCAATTTCCTATATCTTTCAAAAGAATGGAAAGCTTCTTCTACAAGGCACACATTCTTTTGCGAAGGGGCCAAATATAAATAAATAAAATGAAACATATTTTGAGTGTTGTTTCGACAATTTTAATGTTAATAAAACTTTGTTCGTAGTTGTTTAAACTTTTTTTTAGGAAGTTGTTTAAACTTTTAGAAGTGTCAAAATAATACATAATACATCTATCAAACAAGATAATGTCTTTTGACTTACTTATTTTTACTAGTTTTTGACAAATAATTCATTTTTTATAACTATATATATATATATATATATATTATTGAGGTAGCTAATCATAAAATATACTAACCTACTCATATAAAAAATACTTTTTGGTTTATCCCCTTCCTGCAATGCAAGACATTCGTCGAGGTGTTTCTTGCATTCTTCAACCCCTTCTCATATTCATCTTTATTGATCTTGATGTATAAAGAAACACGTTGAATTGTTATTTTTGGTAATCAGCATGATTGAAACTTTAGGCTATAATGATTGAAAATATATTGCAAACCATATTAGTTCCAATTCGATCGTCAATTTTTTTGCAGGGTGGATCAGGTTATGCAAAACAGATTACATTTGAGCAAATCATCCTTGTGAATGTTAACAACCCAATAATTATAGATCAGGATTATGGTATTGGTCGGAAGGTAAAATATTTCATTCTACATTATTTCAATCTTGTCATTTCAATCTTGTCATTTCAACAGTGTTGGCTGGTTTTATATATAATATTTATATGTGTTGAATTGTGTTGAAATTATTAGGGTGCAAATGTGTCGGTGAGTTCGGTGAAATTTCGAGAATTTACAGGAACTTCTGCTAGCGGCTTAGCTATTCAGTTAAATTGTAGTTCCTCTGGTTGTTTCGACATTTTATTAGATCAAAACAACATTGTTTCTGCTCAACCAGGAAATAAGGCTTCTTCTATTTGTACAAATGCCCATGGAACTGCTAGAAATACTGTTCCAAATGTCCCTTGCTTATCAAAGTAATTGTTTTTTTTTTGCTTCCATGCATGAAAAAAAACAATTAAAAAAGTGTATTATTAATAAGTTGCAATACGATTGAGAAACTCCTTAATAAGATCTTAGAGAGGCTAAAAGAATAATCACTCAACAATTGCTAGTTTATTCTAGAAGGGATTTTCTATGCACACTCTATTTGTTAGTTGGTGATTGATAAATGCCTGAAACATGTGATGCTCATTATGAAATGATTTGGTTATACACGCTTCATTTTCACATGCATTTTTGGTGGTGGCCGGGGTTTAAAACTCGGATCTTGCATATATTATGCATTGTCCAAATTAAGCTCACGAAGACATCATTTTCACATGCATTGTTGCACCATATATTTCACCAAATCTTTGAATAAAATCTTTTCACGTATGATAAAATTTTGATCTTCATAACCAGCTTATACATTTTAAAATTTAAGAACAAAAATGCACATCTTGTACGGTTAAAGGGATAACATTTTCTTAATTTAAACTGCAACATCTTGTTGACATTAATCAAGACATCATAGTACCTCATGATCTAAAACCAAATATTTCTCATCGTGAACAAGCTAACATAAAAATATCAAAAAAGAATCTGAATGTTTAGTTTCAAAGTTAAAAGAATATTGAACTACTATTAATACATGTTGGATGATGAAAGAGTTAGTGACAATTAGTTATGGGACCATTGTGTTATTCATGCTACTATTGTTTTTTAAACTACAAATTTGTGGTATCTGCCTGCTGCAATCTATAGACACTAAGAGCATCTCCAGCGGTAGAACAATATTGATGTTCTCAAGGTAATTTTTGTGGGCCAATTAACCGCCACATAGAATGCAAGAACTTTCATCATTTTCACTCCAATGGAAAAAAACAACCTAATGTTCTTGTTTTATTTTAAGTGGGCCTTATGTTTACTTTTTAAATTGTATGTTGTGCTCTATTGTTTATGTGTGTTAGAAAAAGCAAAGCTGGAACTTGTTCTTGCCGTAGAACAGTTCTCCACCCCGGCTGCCACGTAAAACTGCTCCAATGCTAAAAACAAAACAAATTATGTTCTTGCCTTTGAAGAACAGAGCGTTGGAGTTGCTCTAATACATTTGTTACTGTCCTTGATTGAGTGTACTAAGGTTTTGACTTGAAGATTATTTTATTTATGTTCAACATATTCACTTGTTGAAGATTTTGAAATACTTAATGCTTGGAGCAGAAAAGTGCATGTGCATGCATTGATCAATTCTTGTATTCACGTCACTAAGACATACATAAACATCATGGTCAACACCGTACCAAAGAGAAAAACTACTTCCTGTAAGAAAATTAGACCCTACATTTCCAAAACCGCTCAACATACAGGAAACATGAGGTAGCTAGCTTCAAATCAATAGACCAAAAACCTGCTAAATCGAGCCCTACTATATATGCCCTAAGGTTACAAAATAAAAATCTAAATGTAGAAATTTAATATTGAAAATTGTAAATTTAAAATCTTAAAAGTTTAAAAACTTGTCTTTTCTATGCAACATTTATTTTTTATTCTATTTTTAGGTCATTATTTTGTGTCCTAATGGCACAATTTAGCATTTTTCTAATTTATTTACTTCTAAAGTATCTTTGCTTCAATATCATTTTCGATAAAATTCTCCATTTTTTACCTTGCAAAAACTATAAACTCCTATTCTTCCATTATTATATGTAACTTCCAATTCTAGCTTAATTTCTCATTGATTTTACATATATTTCAACCAAACTTTAGTCTTGCTAATATGTATAATGAAAGGTGAAAGAACAATAACTTATTGTAAAAAGAAACCGGTGAAAAATAAAAGGTCATGCACGAATTAGCATTAGTCTTCTAATTATGTGCAATGAAAGGTGAAAGAACAATAGCTTATTCAAAAAAGAAACGGGTGAGAGGTTAAAGGTCATGTGCACCTCTTTCATTTTCATTAGTTATTATAGAAGATCTAATTACTCTTACTTATAATGGAATTATTATATAATTTGCCATTAAGAAGTGTGATTTAGAGCGTAATGCTAGTTTGGTTTTATCGAACAAAACCTAACTTTTTTAGCAAAACAATACTTTGTTCCAAAAAACGCCTAAATACTTAAATTCATACTTAAGAAAAGTTTATTCAAATTATATGAAGTTTACATATCTGATCATAGTTTTAAAAACCGGACCGGTCATCGACTCGGTAATGTCATTGGGTCACCGGTTCATTGGTCGAACCACCGGGTCACCGGTTAAACCGCATGACCGAATCGGATTAAATCGGATGACTCGTTCAGATGACTCGGTAGTGTATTATTATTATTATTATTATTATTATTATTATTATTATTATTATTATTATTATTATTATTATTATTATTATGTTTTTGAAAGAATTTTTTTTGTACAAGTTTTTTGAGAGAATATTATTATTATTATTATTATTATTATTATTATTATTATTATTATTATTATTATTATTATTATTATTATTATTATTATATGTTAATTAGTTATTTTGTAAGGGATTATATGCTAGTGGCACGTGAATATTATACAAAGAAAAGGAAGATACATGCATGTGTGCGGGCTAGTAAAAGCAATGGGCTTTTGACCCATGGATTATGCCGACCCGAAAACAACCAGGATTAGGTCTTCTAAAATGTAAAAACGGCAAAACAAATTGAGAAAACCCTCGCCTCCCCGCTTGCAGTGCCTTCGTCCCTCTCTTCCTCCCATCTCCTATCTCACTTGCTTGATACTCATTTTTGAAGTTTCTCTCATTAAATTTCTAACTCATCTCACTACTTCTTGAATATTTTGGATTAAGTTCCTTCCATTAAACTTCGATGTTATCAAACAAGTTCATACCTTTGTTTTTTCCCTTCTTCGTATCTACTATTGCGCCGCACAACATCTTCACTCGTCTCACTTTCTTTCATTTTTTCGCATTTTTTTTTTAAAATAAAGACCGAAGCATTAACCCGGTCCGGTTCACTAAACCGGTCGAGTCACCGAGTTTGACCGGTTTTGACCGAGTCACACCGGTTCTCACCGGTTCAAATGCATGACCGATCCATTGTGTAGCTCGAACCGGCCATACCGCCGGTTCACGGTCGGACCGGTTCGACCGGCCGGTCCGGTCCGATTTTTAAAACTATGTATCCGATGGTTTATTCATTCATTGAAAGAAAAATATAACATTTCAAATATTTAATGTATTTATTTTAAATACATGAATATTTTTATCATTAGGACATTTATAATATATATTGACCGTTTACTTTTTTTCCACTAGTCCGTTCTATATTCCTAATAAATTATCTTCCATGCAATTTTCTATTTAAGCCCCACACCACCCTTCACAAATCCTCATCATCATAGTATCTCATATCTCTTAATCTTCCTTCTTTTTTAGTTCACTCTATTCAACATGCAAGGGTTCGTTACTTTGGGTAAAGAACCTCTCCATTTTGTATAATAAATAGAATATGCAATTTGGAGAGAGATAGACACATAAAATAGATAGTGGGTCTCACTATTAAGTGAGTCCCACCATCATTAATTACTTTTTAGTTTTTCGAAATTTTTTTGTGTCTACATCTCTCTAAATGGATGAAATGAAGAGAATACCAAATTGAGAGGATCTTAGCTCAGTTACTTTTGTTTCTATTCTTGCTTTTATTTTACCTTGTTTGTGTACGAGGCTGAATGTTCGAACCACAAATGGTATCTATAACGTGATGCAATATGGTGCACGTGGCGATGGAAAATCTGATGACTCAAAAGTACATGTTTCTATGAGCTTTTTCTTTATAATTTTAAATTAATATTTATATTTCATGAGAAACTTTTCTGTGCTATTTTTTTCTTTCTATTCCTAAAATATATATTATCTTGTGCATGTTGAATTGTAGCCATTTTTTAGTGCATGGAGTAGTGCATGTAAAGCAGTAGGGACGTCAACACTAGTTATACCAGCAGGTAAAACATTCATGGCGTCAAAAATAAATTTTAGTGGTCCTTGCAGCGCCAAAATTCTCATCCAGGTACTCCCTCTTTGGCCTTATTTGTATGTGAAAGTTATTGTAATTTTTTGATTCAAATCTAAAATAAGAGTGTGTCTAATATGGATCCTTTAAATAGTTTAAAGGTGTTTATCGTTTTTAAAATAATTATGATATAATTTATTTATCTCTGATATTGAGTAAGTATTTTGTTTAGATAAGCAAGTGTTTGTGTGCCTCTTGTGCATGCATGCTGTCATTTTTAATTTGTTGTACGTTCGTTTAATTCCCCTTCATTCCGTTGCGTCTTTTTGACTACTTATGCTTAATTCTTCAACAAGATTAACCAAAGTCTATTTTACATATTTTTCTTACATGATTTGTAAGAAAACAATCTTCCGACCAAATGGTTAAGGAAATTGTTTAGAATCTACAAAATTAATATTTCTCCTATATTGTATCATTGTACGTCCTTCATTGTCTATGCTTTGAATTAAGAGACAAGAGTTAGATGGTGAGGAGTGATGTCACGGAAATCATAAGATGTGATGTGGTCATTCTCACGTATTCCGGTTTGCATGAACTTTAATTTGAAAATCCAACATTTCATTTTGTCATATTGTTTTGGGTCCATGTGCATCTCTTCCCTTCAATGTGTCTCACATTTTGTTACTGTTTAATATTTTCTATGCATACTATCTTTACCCTTTAATGATAGTGAGTGAATGTTTGTTATCACACTAAGTATCACCGTTATTTTGAAGAAGTTGCAAGTATAATTTTTGGAAAATCACGGTAGATCGTCGTGATTTTTACATATCTACCGTGATACCAAAGATAAACCGAGTATTGTGAAACTCGTTAACCCTCCAAACCGAAGGAAAAAATGTATTTGCTCGGCGACACCGATACCGTTCACCGTCTTCATCCTTCTCAACAACCATGACCACCGTCAACACTAAAAAGCCACCGACCAACACAAAATCCGATCCTAATTCCATGGGGTTGTCTCATCGATTCATCCGAACCCAAGATCGCCTCAAATCCCAAACCCCCTGTAACACCCCGTTTTCCCAACAAGAAAATTTCTTAAATATAGATCGAGCTTAACAACTTTAAACGGAATGCTACACTTCTTAAAAATTCATAAACCGAATAAATAACAATTTATTCTTAAAAATATAACAACTTAATCTTTAAAATCTCGCGGCGGAAATATTTCAATATCATAAATAGTCTTTGGCACTAAGACCTCATCATCATAAAAGTCTAAAACATAATAACCGGTTCAATCCAACATCTTTATTATAAAATCTCATAAACAATACGTAAGGAATAGAAAATAAAGTCAAAACTCCCATCCCGTTACGTATCGAGCACCTAAAGACACACACTTGTGAGGAGTCCACTCACGACAAAGCAACTAATCTTGGTTACCCGCAAGTTACCCATACGAAGAGCAACATTTTCAAGCGAAGGGGTGAGATTTCTCAAACAATAATATTAAGCTCATTAATCATAAATTACATTTAACAATATAAACATCTTATAATTTAACAATTATAATCAAATACATAGACGTCATCATTTCATCTTAGCAATATATCATCATATAGCAAATACAATCATCGTCACATATCATCATACTAAAAGGCATCACAAGTAATTCGTTAAAACATCACAACTTAACAACTTGACTTGACAATGCATCTAGACTCGACTATGCAACTCTTAACGTCTTAAACCATCTCGAATCATCATGAAATGCAAATGCATGTGGTAACAATCTAGGGCATAAGCCCTCATCGTCGTGGTTGAGCATAAGCTCTCATCGTCGTGGTTGAGCATAAGCTCTCATCGTCGTGGTTGAGCAAAAGCTCCATCGTCGTGGTTGAGCAAAAGCTCCATCGTCGTGGTTGAGCAAAAGCTCCAGGGCATCAAGCCCCCATCTTTAATGAGTATGCAAATGGACTCAACGTCTTACGTCTTAGAAAACTTCATGAACATCTTACAACTCTTTGACTTAGACCGACATTATTATCTTAAATAAGATCAACAAAGAAATATGCGGCACATATTAATTCATATCATATCGGCATCATGGTACAACAACATCAAACGATAAACATCAACATCTTAAACATCACATCAACATAAGCATCATAAATAACACATATAGTGCATATACAACAATTACACATCACTAATATTCTTAGTCATCTTAATCAAGGTTCAACAAGTCAAATATAAGAATATTATAATTCAAAGTAGGCATGGCATATCTTAGCTAAGGTTTAGATAAGACAATAAATAAAACAATTTTAGGCACTCTAGAAACTAAGCATTGTACGCAAGTCCAATGGGTTCCTATATCATATAAACTCAAATTTATATATATGCACTTGTTAACTAGTGGAAAGAAGTTCTTACATAGCAGGGAGCAATAATAATAGCTCATAATTACTATTAAGAAGGTATAAGATTCATATGCCCAAAATTTATGACTATGCACACAAATATAGCAAAAGAATTCAAAATATGAAAACAAGTACTCTATAAAAAAATTGCATATAATTATTCCCTCACAATAGTGTTACGGTTCCAAAAATTTATGGGATATACATGATTGGAATTTAATTCAATTTCTCATTCTCAAAGGTCTCTGTTAAACAATGTGCATCTATTCACAAAACAAACACATCAATGATTTATTGAAAATCTAGTAGAATATTAGTCCTCATGAAGATGTCACAGGTCCAATACATAACAAAGACAAAAACCGAAGACTAGAGATATCTCATCTAATTTATCTTCCAACGGGACATGTAGCAATTATGAAAGCAACAATCACATGGGATAACTCGGATGGTGAGTGAACATAGATTTACACGAATAAAGAAAAAGGACCAATACTAGGATAATTATTCACGATTGAAATTTATGAGAACCCAAATACACTCACGTAAGAGGTATTCTAAAACCAAAAGACAACAACTTATGTATGAGGTAACCAATTGGAATCTAAAGCACCGGTGGTCTAAAGTTGTTGAGAACAAAAACACTCATGTATCGAAACGGGATAACATTAAAAAATCAAAATCTTTGATCTACGGATTCTTCGAAGAAAACCCGAAGCTCCATATTCAATAAGGGTTCATCAAAATAAACTACAAGGAACGTATGAATTTATAACCCATTAACATAGCAAGAACACCCATCATGAATTCATCAATTTAACAATTAATCACAAGCTAGAACAAAAAGAAAAGTGATTATGAGAATAAGTATCTAACCCGCTTACAAACTCATCCTAAATCATGTTAATTGTAATCTAATGATTCTGATTTATTATTACCGCAAGATAGTCTCACCCTTACCTTAGATTGTTTTTCCGAAATCAAAAGCAGGCGTTCTTCGTTCCTAGGTTCTCTCTCTCTACGAGTTCTCCTCTTTCTCCTCTTTCTCCAAAAAGCGGTTTAACGTAAAAACTCTTTCTAACATAAGCTTCCTTATTTATAATATTAATCACTCTTCCTAAATCTATTTAGGCCCAATAACTTATTCTTATTTCTATTCTAACCTCCAATTCTACCTACACTAATAATTCTCATATTCTAATAAATAATATAATAATGCCACATAATAAAATACTAACACCTCTTATAAATAATTAAATCACATAAATAAATTCTAACTTAATAAAAATAATTAAATAAAAGGGAGGGCGTTACACCCCCAATCCAAAAGACCTTCGCTCGAAGCCTTAGCCAATGTTTGCAACATCCCTAACAACCAATTCCCCAAACCTAGCCTCAAAGGGGATGATTTCGTGATTCCAATTCCCGAAGACGAGTACCGGCACGGATTGAATGAATGTAAAAATAATTTACACGCTCGAGTATCTGCCCAAGGGTGCTACCCCTTTGATCGTCTATGCTTTGCGTGAGAAACTAAAGAGCATCCGGAAAAGCTTAGGACGATGGGGAGTCTCTTCACTAGGTAAGGGTTATTACGAATTCGTTTTTCTTCAATTGAAGACGCAAGAAGCGTCGGATACGTTGGGACTTGGAACCTTAATCCAGTTCCGCTCAAGTTGTTTGCTTGGACTAAAGAGTTTAGCTCTAGTACACAAAAGAACACTTCGCCTGTATGGTTACGAATGCATGGGTTGGCTCAAGAATATTGGAGACCCAAAATTTTGTTCGCAATTGCCGGTAGTGTGGGTAGCCCCATTTGCATTGATGAAAATACCGGTAAAAACGGGATGGACGGGAGTTTCGCTCATTTTGCAAGGGTTCAAGTTGATGTGGACCTAGCAACCGAACTAAAGCAAAGGGTGCTTGTGGAAAGACAGGGCTTTGCTATGTATGTGGATTTTGAATACGAAAATTTACAGATTTCGTTCTTACCGTAAAGTGGTTGGCCATCATGTTAATCATTGTAGAAGGCGTGCGCACATTGCCGATGAGGAAAACAGGAGAGAAAAAATCACTAAGAACAAAGCTCCCGTTGTAGAAAAAAACAAACGAGTTGAGGCCACCGAGATTGTGGACCTTGATAAGGTTGATTTGAAAGTTCCCGAAAATGATTCTAACACTAGGAAAGGGGTTTCTATTGAAGAAGACAATGCAAACTTAAATGTGGCTGATATTGAAGGAAACAAAACACAACAAGAAAAGGAGAATTTTGGAAAAAACAATTCGACACGGCGTTAACTCGAAGAAGAGGTATGTGCAGATTCGATGACATAAATTCTCATAATTCGAATTTGTTGATGCAACACAGCTAGATGAGGAGGAAGCTAAATCAACTACCCATAGTCCTTCTAAACTCACCCCAACCCCCGATCGAATCCAAAAAGATATGCATTTTCTGCGCACTTCATGGGCTAACTTAGCGGATTAAGAGAAAACTGTGTTTATTGCAAACGAACAGCCGCTCTTGATGTTACATGTGAGGCCGGTGCTACTTCGATCATAGCAAACAAGCAATGCAAAATATTGATGATGCCATCGACGGGATGACATTCAACAAGCCGACTTTCAATTGGTGACAAACGGAAAGAAAACTCAACAAAAAAAGGTACTTCAATAAAAAGCAATTATGTAACTAGGCCTAAACCTAGTGCTCCTAAACCTTTTTGATGAAGATCCTTTTTGGAACATTAGAGTAATGGCCAATGAATCCTCTAGAGTGGCCCTCAAAAGACTTACTACTACCTACAAACCCGACATTATCCTTATATCCGAACCTTGGATTGACTTCGCAAACTTTCCTCAAACTCCGGCTTCTTAACCTTGACTTGAAGCTGTTTGCGGTTAATAACGAAACAATAACACTCCTAACCTCTGGTGCATATGCAAAACCTCCATTACTCCTACCATTCTTCAATCATCCGATCAACATGTCTCCTTCACCTTTTCTCACAATCACCGCGTTTTTGGTGTGTCGGCTATATATGCCTCTACTAGCTACTTACATAGAAGAGTTCTTTGGAATCAGCTATCTAACCTTCACAACCTTCACTCCATTCCTTGGTGTTGTATTGGAGATTTCAATGCAATTTGTGGTGCTCATGAGCATAGAGGTGCGACCTCCCCCGCCACCTCCCTATGAACGAGGTTGTAAATTGGTCCGATGCTAGTAATATGCTTCACCTCCCTACTAGGGGCGCTCTTTTCACTTGGTCTAATAATAGAGGTGGTATAAGGCACACCGAGAGAAGATTAGATAGGGCTCTGTGCAACCAAGCTTGGTTAGATGCATGTTCCTCTTTATCTGTTTCTTCTTTAATCAAGGTCAACTCAGATCATTTCCCTATCCTCCCGGACTGCAAGTTTGATGAAATTAAAATCCCTAGCCAATTCAAGTTTCTTAAAATGTGGTCCATAAATGATACTTGTAAAGAAGTGATTGAATCTTGCTGGAATTGTAACGCCCTATTTTATTAATTATTATTTTATCAAGTTTGGTGTCTTTTTGTATAATTTATTTGAATATATGTTATGTGTTATATGTGTTCATATGTGATTAATTGTACGTGTCCGTATTTTTGGTTGGGATTATTAGAATTCGGTCTCGGTAATATAATTGTAGTTTACATAACTTAGACATGTGCATGATGCTATAATTTCTTATGTTGATAATTTCTAATGGTCAAGAGTAGTTAGTGAGACTTATTGCTTTTTCTATAACCACGTTTGGTGTCAGCTAGGTGGAGTATTGTTCTTTTAATTAATTACTCTCCTATTAATATTTTTTGGAGCATGCTTGTGTGAAATGAAAGGCCAAGAATCAAAGCAATGGATGCCTATCAATTTCAACTATTATATTTTCTAGCACATTATCTAGATAGTACCATGACTTGTCCTACATGATTAGAAACTACCTTCCTCCCATTTTCCTACTCTTACGTGCCACTATATCTCTATCATTCATTGTGTTTTGTCATTTATCATGCACCATTCTTTTTCCCTATTTAATTTATTCATGCACTCATATCAAATTCAACCAAGACCTAATTAAACCAATATGGTTATTTTATGGGAAATCATGCGCATATGGCTCTCCTTAATGCTATTTATATATTTAATCTTTTCCCCTTATTGCAAGCGCATGACATTACTCTTTTATTGAGTTTACACATTGTTTATACCATTTAAATTCATATGTCTTCCCCACTTGGTCCATCCAAAAGATTTGTTAAATCTCTCTCAAAGTATGCTCCTTCTATCCTTGTTCAATGGACCGATCCTTTAAGTGATTGTTGTAATAAAATAGTATTAAGAAACCTATCATGGCATATAGAATATTAGTAGTTGTCTTTAAATAAAAACAAGTTGTGTTGGTGACACTCTCCCTTGTGATTATATATCTATATATTCTCATGTCATTTGGTAGTTGCCTTAAAATTGTGGAGTCATGAATACTTAATTGTTGTCATCCTTTTCTCTCCGTACATACTTATCAACGTGCATATCTCATTCTCTCAAGATGCCATTTTGTTCTCTAGATAAAAGAATTCAATTCCCAACATGCAAGACATTATTAGATATATATTTCAATTCTCTCACAATCAGTCGGTCTCTTACTCATTCGATTACACAAGCCACTCCACTCTTCTCTAATTCTTTGCGTGGCTAAACTTAACGGAACAAAAACAAGTGTGCGTGGACTTAGAGTTAACTTGTTAGGAAGAAAAGCTTTCAAGGTAAGGGTGAGACTATCTTTCACTAATATTAAGTCTCGTAGATCATTAAATTGCATCTAACATGTTTTAGGATGAGTTTTGTAAGATTATGAGAATTAGTGTTTGAGATGAGCGTAGTGTCGAGAGTGATGGTGAGTGTATGTCAATATATTCTTAATGATTAATTGAAATAATGATATATTATATTATATAATGAGCAAAGATGAATTATTTGACGATGTGTAAATAATAAAATAATTAAAGTTATTTAAGGATGTGTGATTTAAGGATGTGTTATTTAAAGATGTGATATTGTTATTTATATGTGTTAATTATGATGTTTATGTTGATGCGATGTTTAAGATGTTGATTATCATTGATGCTATTGTATTAAGATGTTGTTATGATATGAATTGCTTATGTGTTATGTATGCCGTTATTGAACCTTATTTAATATGCAAAGGCCAGTCTAAGTTGAGGAGTCTTATAAGATGTTATGATGTTGAGAAGTGTTAAGATGTCATAGATGTTCATGAAGTTCTAAGACGTAAGATGTTGAGTCCATGCATATTCATTTAAAGATGAGGGCTCATGCCCCGGAGCTTTTGCTCAACCACGACGATGGAGCTTTTGCTCAACCACGACGATGGAGCTTTTGCTCAACCACGACGATGGAGCTTTTGCTCAACACGACGATGGAGCTTTTGCTCAAGAGCCTATTTACGCTCATATATGTTGGAGGCTTGATGCCCTGATTGGTACCACATGCATTTGCATATCAAGATGATTTAAGATGATTTTAAGAAGTTGAAGTTGCATAGTAGAGTCGAGTTGTTAAGAGGTTAAGATGTTGAGTTGTTAAGAGGTTAAGATGTTGAGTTGTTAAGAGGTGAAGATGTCGAGTTGTTAAGAGGTTAAGATGTCAAGTTGTTAAGAGGTTAAGATGTCGAGTTGTTAAGATTGATTTATAAGTTGAATATGAGGTTGATGTTGATGATTGATTATGAAGCCGCTCATGAATTTGATTATGAAGTTGTTATGATAATGCTATGTTTGATAATGCTATGATGTTTATGATTATTATTTGATGATGTATGATGATGTTTATGATTAGTAAATAATGTTATATGATGATGTTTATGTCTATGATTAAGATGATATATGATGCTATGATTAAGATGATATAAGATGAAGTATATGACTAATGTAGGAAGATTAATGATGCTAGTTAATGAAGTTTAAGATGTTAGATATAATTATTGAATTATATGACGTCTATGTTGTTAAGTGTAGTTTATGATTTATATGCTTAATATTATTGTTTGAGAAATCTCACCCCTTCGCGTATATGTTGCCTCGACCGTGGGTAATGTGCGGGTAATAAAGACTAGCCGTGTTCGTGAGTAGACTCCTCACAAGTGTATGTCTTAGGTGCTCGATACGTAACGGGATGGGATTTTAGTTGTTGTTTTCTATTCCTTTACGTATTATTTTGGAAGTTCTCAAGAATTATTTTTGAACTAAGATTTATGAGACTTTTATGATGAGGCCTGCGTGCCAAAGACTTTTATGTTGTTGAACTAATTCCGCCGCGAAGTTTTAAAGATTAAGTTGAATAATTTTGAAGGATAAATATTTATTTATTTATTCAGTTTATGATTTTTAAGAAAAGAATGTGACATTCCGTTTAAGTCGTTAAACTCGATTTTATTTATGAAATTTTTATGTCGGGAAAACGGGGTGTTACAGAATCAATCTATTATTGGTTGCCCAATGTATGTGCTCAGCCAAAAGCTCAAGAATCTCAAAGTGAAACTCAAGTTATGGAACAAAGAAGTGTTTGGAAATGTTCATGAACCGGTTAGTCTTGCTGAAAATAACCTTCATCTCGATTAAGCTTCAAATTGATACCGATGGCCATTCGTATGAGTTACTTGACCAACAAAAACAAGCCCAACTTGCCCTTGATCAAGCTCTAGCTAAGGAAGAATTTTTGGAAAGAAAAAGCAAATGTCAGGATGGCATGTGGAAGGAGACGAAACACCGGTTACTTTCACGTAATAGCCAAAATCAAAGCCAAAACAAATCAAATCACTTCCTTAAGAATTGGTGATCGGCTTGTCGGTGACCCAGAGCAAATATCCACCCATATTACTAACCATTTTAAAGATATTTTTGTGCTTCTTCTGTTTTGCGGGTAAACAACTTGGTGGATGATGTGATCCCTAAAGTTATTGATGAACCTACTAATACCATGTTGAAAACTTTTCCCTCCAAAGAGGAAATTCACAACGCTGTTTTTGCTCTCAATAGCAATGGTGCACCGGACCGAATGGTTTTGGAGCGTTGTTCTTTCAAACTTACCGGAGCATTGTTAAGACTGATGTGGAGAATGCCGTGTTAGAATTTTTCAATAAAAGTTGGATGTTACCCAATTACAATGCCAATACTCTTGTGTTGATCCCTAAATCTCCAAACGCCGATTCGGTATCTCAAGACGGCCAATTGCTCTCGCAAATTTCAAATATAAAATCATTTCCAAAATCTTAGCCGACAGGTTGTCCGCTATTATGCCCAACATTATCTCTCGGAGCGAGAAAGGTTTCATTAAAGGGAGACAAATTAAAGACCGCATCCGTCCGGCTTCGGAAGCAATGAACCAAATTCACAAAAAATCCTTTGGGGGCAACCTTGCTTTTAAAGTTGATATTGCTAAGGCGTTTGATTCCATCGAATGGTCTTTTCTCCTCAAAGTCCTTCACACTTTTGGTTTTAACTCCAGATTTTGCAAGTGGATTGAAGTGATTTTAAAGTCTCGCTCACATCTCCATCTCTATTAATGGTGCCCTACACGGTTACTTTCAATGCGGTAAGAGGGGTTAGACAAGGCGACCCTCTCTCTCCCCTCCTATTTTGCATTGCGGAAGATCTTCTTAGTCGGGCCATTTCTAAGCTAGTGGAGCAAGGAAAAGTGAACTTATTGACTAGCTCTAGAAATCAACATGTTCCCTCTCATATCTTATATGCCGATGATGTGCTAATTTTACGCATAGGTAAGCTTTCTTGCATAATCGCCCTTAAAGATCTTTTTCTTGAGTATGCTGCTATATCGGGTCAAGACATCAATCCTTCAAAATCTACTATCTTCTCCGGCTCCATGTCTAGAGGTAGATTAGATACGATTGTGAATTTGCTTGGTTTTAACATTGGAACTCTCCCATTTGACTACTTAGGAGTCCCTATTTTCAAAGGGAGACCTAAAGCTTCTTATCTTCAACCTCTAGCCGACAAAATCAAATTTAAACTAGCCTCTTGGAAAGCTTCTGCTGTCCATTGCCGGTAGGGTAGAGCCGGTTAAATCTATCATTCACTCTATGTTGACTCATAGCATTTCAATTTACTCTTGGCCGGTTTCTCTTTTGAAAGATATTGAAAAGTGGATTAGGAATTTCATACGAAGTGGGGATATTTCTAAAAGGAAAATTGTCACCGTTTCTTGGAAGAAAGTCCGCAAACCCTATGTTGAGGGTGGTCTTGGTCTTAGAAGTCTCACTTCTTTGAATGAAGCATCTAATCTAAAACTTGTCGGGAGCCGATTACTTCTTCTCAATCATGGGCCATCATTCTTAGAAAGAGAGCTATTAAAAATAGAAAGCCGGTTAACTATCATATATTCTCTTCTATCCGGAGCTCGGTGAAAGCCGAATATCGAGTATTCTTGATAATTCCGAATGGATATTAGGTTCAGGTGAAAAAATTCGCTTTTGACCGATTCTTGGTGTGGTCCCGCTATATCATACTCTCTCAATTTGCCTCCTAATAATGAATCTCACCCGATCGCATGTGTTAGTGATTTTATTGTAAATTTTCAATGGTGCATCCCTCCTTCGGTCACCATGTTTTCCCCCATCCGTTGAGCCTTGTTAACCACATAACTATCCCTAAGGTTCCTCTTGAAGATAACCTCGTGTGGACTAATGCTAAGACAGGTAACCTCACCCTTAAAGAAGCTTACCTCCACAAATCTCCCATTGGGCGAGAAATTGCACTGGGCTAGGAGAATTTGGAGTGTAGACATCCCTCCGTTGAAGCAAAAATCTTTTTGATGAATGTTTTAATGATAACAAACCTCGTGGAATAAATAATAAGTTTTATGAATGGTGATCTACCGATGGTTGCACTTGAGTTTTTGTTAAAAGAACAGGAATCACATAAGTGGATAAGCTAGAAGCCACCCACATTGATAAGTGCATCATATCTACTCAACAATGAAAGAATGAGTATATCATCAGAGTTGAAACAACAAGATCATATCTCCATGAAGATTCATAGCTCAAGAATCATGATGGAAGAACTTGAATCATGATGGAAGAACATACATCACAAGCCGCACAAGAATGTGCTTGAAGTTATGTGACAAAACTCACATTGAGTTTTATGTGAAGATCCACCATGAAGATAAAAGGAAATATGCATACAAGCTAGGAAGATTCTCGAACCTCCTCAAAGTATCACACTTCCAAAGCTTCGAAGATATGAAGTTCGTAGTTCGAATGTTCATATGAACAGAGATCAGAATGTTCATGTGAATGGAGTTCATAACAATCATGAACATTAACCCTAAATATATCCGAAATATTAAAGGATTGCTTCATGGGTAAACAAGAATATTTAAAGTCATCGGTTACATGCAATGATGAACTAGATGCAAAGAAATATTCTTTTGGACTTCAAAGAAAGAATCATCTTGTTTGTCAAGACAAATGATCTCTCATTTATATGCTTCAAGAAGTTCTTGAAGGAAATAAATAAACAACCTTCATAAGGTTCAAAGTGTTGAAGGACATCGAATGTTCAAGACAAAGTACAACCGTCAAAAAGGAAGGAGCCCGAAGAAACATTCGAAGTTCATATGTTTGAACCGAAGGAGTTCGAAGGTTGCTCGAAGGTTCATTAGAGCAAACCCATAAATCAATATCCACACCAAGAACATGCAAGAACAGATGTGATATAAACATATCTTATGCGTACAATGATTTTGACTTTGTGTCAAGAAATCATTAAAGACATCTATGGTGATTAAAGGATTAATGGACTTTGATAGTTCTTGGTATTTGTGCGTTCTTGAGTGATTAACCAAGACACAAACAAAGTTAAAACATACCAAGATACGAGAAATCAAAGAACATTTGCATTCATGAACTAACTCGAGTTCGTAAAGTTAGTTCGTAATGTTGTTCGAATGTTGATCGCTGAGTTGATCGTAACGTTCGATGAGAGTTCATAAGGTTGTTCATAAGCAAACCTGCATTCATCAAGAACGTGAAGAACATGCAAGCACACTTGACATGAATAAAAGGTCCAGAAAAGTACATCCGCACGGATCTATCAACAATAAAGGCATGAACAAGGAACTATGTCAAAAAGGTCTTTAATGTTCATCTAAGACTATGAACATTAAAGTACTAGGATTATTCCAATGAGAATATTATCCTAGATGATGCATTCATCGCACTTCAGCCGTATCTCTACTATTAGGATTGATTACATCAAAAGTAGTCTTACAAATCATCCTAAAGTAAGAGCAAATGAAACATTCGATGGTCGAATGTTCACTCATGCACATGCTTCCGGCCATGAACGGTGTAGTTGGTAGAAAGAAGAAAAAGGTAGCAAAAGGAGATCTTGCATCAGTAGATAACTTGTACTCGAACAAAATCAAGCAAATCTCCTAGAAGCATGGGCCCGAAGCCGCAGACCACTATCCTCTCTTTCCCGCACAATATCCAAGGCCGATTTGAATCAAGCTTTATCCTACTTTTCCAAAGCAACTTTTGAAGCATATGGAGAAGCTACTTTTTGGAGGATAAAACTCAAACAAATCTCACATCACGTGCCGGGCAAGCCCGAAATTCATTCAACATTCATCCATGATGAACCCGGATGAAGAACATCATGAATATCCAACATTCCGATGAAGAACACAAAGAACATTCGATGTTCATCTTGGGAACGCAACAACATTCGATGGTCGAATGTTCACCCGAATTTTCAAGTAAAAGCTTGTGGGGCCCAGGAAACGTGGCATAACACCATTGGACACCCTACAACGGCTATTTGAGCCCAAAGACTCTATAAATACAGATCTAAGGCTCAGAAAACTTGCACCTTGCAAAAGCATTCAAATAAACAACTTGAAGATTGTTTAAAAGCTCTTGCAATAGAAATTGATCAATGGCTAAGGCTTTTGTTTCCTTAGTGCACATCAATACTTTACGTTATCTCGTGCCAAGATAACTTTCTCTTCCCCTTTTCTGTTTGATTCTCAAACATTCAAACTCCACACAAATTGCAAAGCATACAAGAAAACAACAAAGTTTGTTTGAAGCTTTTGCAAACTTCAATTGATCATCACCGAAGGCTTTCTTCTTACCTTCTTTATAGTGTAAATCAATTTTCTTTCTCCCTCTCTCGTTATCTTAGTCACAAATAACTTCTTCCTTCCTCTCTTTTCTTCTTGTCTGTTTGGTTCCTCAAACATTCAACCTCCAAACATCTTGTAAAGTCTCATCTAGCTTTACTAAAGTGTTAGTTTGGGCAAAAGGTGTAAAAGTCTAAGTGGGTAACTTAGCAAGAAGAAAAAGTCTCATCTAGCTTTAGGGGTACTAAAGTGTTAGCTTGAGCAAAGGTTGTAAAAGTCTAAGTGGGTAACTTAGCAACAAGGTGCAAGCCTGCCGAGGCTTAGAGAATACGGGATTGTAAGTGTTCAGGTGAACACAGATTGTAAGGTGCAGGATTTGAGAGGTTATCTCAAGCATCATAGTGGAAACTCTCACAAGATTGTGAGGAGTGGACTAGCCCACATTGGGTGAACCACTATAAACTTCTGTGTGTTCTTTCTCTTCCCTTTACTCTTTTAATTTCGGTATACACAAACACACACATACACATTTAACGTGTTAACTGTTTTCGCACTCGGACGTCGAACGTTCGAAGTCCGTCAATAACTTAACCATTCCAAGTAAACTACTTGAGAATCACTTTTAAAGGGTCACAATTCAAACCCCCCCTTCTTGTGACTATTTTATCCACTTCAATTGGCATCGAGCCTCGCCTCTATGGTTTGAGCACTTAACAGTGTTTGAGGAAAAGATCCAAGAAAGTGATGTCAAAGCCTGCAAATCAAAGTGCATGTCACATATGCAACAATGTGGGATACTTCAAAACTAAATGCCCTCTGAAGAAGAAGATGCAAAGTTGGCAACCAGAGATGATTTTGAAGTCAACACATGAGTAAAGACAAACACAAGAAGTGAAAAGGTAAGAAATTCTAATCCTTATCTTTTATATAAAGTGTTTAATAATATCTCATTTGACTCATGCATTTTATCTTAAAAGTATGAACTTTTAAAATAATAACTTTTCTTGTATAAAGAAAGAAAATGTGAAACTACTAATCCCGAATGATATATATCTTAAAACCATTCAAAAATTGTAGTACTATCATTTTTAAATATTTGAGAAACATAAGATTCTCAATGATAAAAAATTTGTAAGATTTAGAAAAGTCTGAATTTTTGAAACAATATGTTATTTTGAAAAGGAAAGTAAAACTTTGAAAAATGACATATTCAACTTTCTAAAGTCCGTTAAGACCTTTCAAAAAGCTGGTTTAGGATTCATAACCTATCACAAACAAAAGTGAGAAGGTAAATGAAAAATGTTCATTTTGAAAAAGAATTCAACATTATGAACTCCGCATTTTTTTTTTTTTTGGAGAAAAATACTTATTTCAAAAAGACATTTTATCCTAAATTAGAATGAGCTCAAAAGGTTGAGATTGGTAAAATATAGTTTTCTTGTTTCAACAAATCTGATCATCCTAATTCGAATGTGGTCATAAGAAAGAATCTCTCAAGAAGAGAAACACTAACCTCCAAGGACCCAAAGTAATACGGGTACCAAGAGCTTTACCAATTTGTGATGCAGGGAATGTCTTCTAAATTTCTAGGAAAAACTTGATTCATTTACAAATTATGTTCAAGAAATATGTGGAGATTCCGAAACTTCTCAAGATGGTGCCGAGTTGTTCTAGAACAATGGAACAATTTAAAATGAGTTCAAGTCAAAAAACCAAAACTTCATTTACTTGCACTCCTCTAAGAAGCTATCATTTGTCATCACCTAAACATGAACCATAACATATCCTAGAATACACCAAACCCGATCATGATTCCACAAATCTTAAAGATGTCCCTAAAATCTTCCATAACATAATTAGGCACACTTTACTCCCTAGATATGGAACCTTTGATGCCGATACTAATTTTTGTATCATCTCATGATCAAAACAAAACTCAACCTCTCGCTTCATAATCCTTCAATACATGATTGATTCTTGTTTGGTCGTCAAACAAAAAGTTGTTAAGTTACCATATGGTATTCATATGACTCCCATCTTTAAGGTTGCACAAGTATCCCTAGAAGGTGAAGAAAGCAAATACACCTTCATGAGATTCACAACGAATCCTTAGGACAACTTCACATCACAACCACCAACATGCCTACTCCTCAAAAGACCGGATCGGTGAAGATACTTTCGATCGAAAGTTCAGAAGTAAGAGAGAAACAGGAAGCCGACAAGTCCGCCAAGAAGGAGATTGGATCAAGCTCTCACAAAGCCGAGAAAGGCAAACCTACTCCAGCTCCCGAAGTCTTTGCTCATGTTGCCGAACATGCAAGAGAGCTGGTTGAGGCAAGCATTCAACATTTTGAAGCTATGATGGCTACGAGATCCGTTGATAAAGTTGGAGAAACTATCGATGGTCATCGAAAGTTGAAACAACTTTGAGTCAAGGTGTTGAAGCACCCTCTCGAAGATATAAGAGTTGAAGAAAATACTAAGCAATATGCTCGAAAGTTGATAATGATACACGGGAAGTTGTTGAAATCCCGGTATCAAGCACTCTTGGAAGTGAGCATCATCATATGGAAGTTGATGAAGGAATTCGGTTGGAACAAGATAATGTTGGAGCTCATTCGACTTTGATCTCAACATTGAAGACACTACAAATGATCTCTACAATGAGATCTTTCAAGATACTCGGGGAAAAGACATTCAAGAAGATGATCGAATGTTCAAAACAACACCGATCGAATGTTCAGAGGATGCGATCGAAAGTTCGCAGAACTAGGAAGAAAAGAAGAAGGTTAGAAACCTATCCAAAGGCATACGAAGGAAGAAGGAGATGGATCTCCTATGAAAGATAATGAAGCTCTTTCTCCTTCATCCCCGGAGTTGTTTCAACAAGTTGCCGATCTTCCAAGAAAAGCGATTCGTATTGCCGCCGGTGAGAATGAAGAACATCTTCGAAAGAAGATGAAGTTGTTAAAGAAGAAAATGTGCAAGATGAGGTTGTATCTCGAATAAAAGATGATGAGATACCTCAAGAAGCTCATATGGCTGCTTCAATCACGAAGATGATACTCGAAGGTTGATGATGTATCTCTTCGTAAGAAAGATGAAATTGCGTAGAAACTCCGGTGAATGCCGTCGAAGAAGAACATCGAAGGTTGACACACCTCGAATGTTTAAGAAAACCCTTCGACCAAGATCGAAAGTTGAAGAAAATACCGAGCAAGCTTCTAACAAAGTTGATAAAGACACTCGGGAAGATGCGAAATCTTGGCTTCACAAATAATGAGTCATGGAAATGCGCAAGTATAAAAAGATGAACACATGAAATTTTCATCTGGTTTTGATCTCAACATAGAAGATCTAAACTCATACTTCAAGATGCTCAGATACAATCCAGATTGTTCAAGAAACATCCGAAACCGATGATCGTAATGTTCAAAGTGACCGCAATTCAGAATGTTCAAGAAACATCCGAAATTGAAGTTCGAATGTTCAGTGTGTCTGCAGATCAAAATGTTCAGAAAATGCTCGATGCCGAAGCTACTCAATCCAAAAAATTGAAAGCTTCAAAGTTCATCCCTCTCGTTTTCAAGCAAGGTAGAAATCTTATACTTTGAGAAAATTGGTCAGCAAGAGCTATTACTCAAAGAACATTCAATAACTTTGGAAGGTTAGAGAATGTTGGATCAAACATCATGGACCTTACCGGGTCATAAGAACTGCACTCATATGATGCAAATAAGAGAATTATTTTTGCAAGCTCAAGATTGAATTGATCAAAAGACTTGTCTAAACAATCTCCGCATTCACTTGCTACAATAAGTGAAAGTGTTTGAGTATGTCATTAATGTTGATCATATACCATGTTCTCAACATATTGTCTTTCAATCTCAACTACATGTTTTTCCAACATATGATTGAAGAACAAGAAGACTTCTCATATTCTATATGAATTGACTTTCACACTCATATTCAAGCATTTTAAGATGCCTCTCGAAAAAGTGAAGTGTATGAGAGGATTGCCAAATCTTTGACATAAAGAATTTGACAACAATGAGGATCCTCCAACAATGGATCAAGACATCCCTAAAGAAACTTCCAAGAAGTTGCGTACATTGCTAAAGTAGCCGTTCGTAAAGTTGATAAAGCTCGAATGTTGAAGAACTTCAAAAGGAAGTTGATGTTGCCGAGAATGAAAGTCGGCAAGTTGAAGTAATACCTATTGCAACCAATAAGGTTCAGAAGCCGATGCAACTACCGAAACATTAATTCGAAAAGTTGATGCAACTACTAAAAGATGGAACTCGTAAAGTTGATGAAGTTCCCGCATAACAACTTCGAATGTTAATGAAATTGAAGAAGCTTCGAAAAAATACCTCGTAAAGCTAACAAAGCCGTAAGCTTTTATTGGAGAAGGATCCTTTAAATCTTCTACCGCCGAAACAATTTCAAAATCCGAAGTGATGTTACAAACATCATGAGTGAACTCCGGTTTGATGAACAAGAAATTGTTCTAGAATCCGATATGGGAAATGATCCCGTGTCGGATATGCATGATGTTGCTAAAGCACTAGCCACACACATGCTTAGTGAAAACATTACCACAAAGGAATCGATGAGGATGAGCTAGCCGGAAATCAAGTCTGGTTTTGATCCGAATATGGAGGAATTCAAGACAGACTTCAATGCAAGTGTCTTTGAGGATTCTAAGATGGAAAATGATGGAACAATTCCTTCAACTCAAGTTCAGAATGTTCAAAGAAACATTCTTCATGAACAAAGCATTCCATCGCCTGATCATATGTCCGCAGATCCGAAACATCCGGATATGTTAAAAGACACTCAGATCGTAAAGATGGAAAGACTAAGAAGAAGAGAAAGCTACCGATGATTAAGCCGCTTCGAAGGTTATGCTTATTGATGCTTGGACTTCTCCATTCAGATGAGAAAGTATTTCAAAGAAAGAGAAACATGCTCTCTTCATTGAATCTCAAAGTGAGGGATATCATCGCATAAGGTACACATTTATTTGCACTAATAAATTTGATGACTTAGTTTATGAAAATATCATTCCTCAAACATGATTTTAAATGAATCTTATGTTTGAATTAGCATTAGAAGATTTTTTATATTCTTGATCTTCATGTTGATGTTGTGTATGATCTTGTTATAATCTTCAAATATTGCTCTAAGGTTTGCATATTTTGTTCTTAAACTTATATTGGACTTGCTTTGAGCATAAGAATTTGTTTTAAGCATTGTTGAATAATTATCTTACTTTAATTGCAAAAATTGAAGACAAAGAGAGAGTTGCAAACATCAATGGCATATCAATATGTGTTTGTGCATAAATTTGCTGCATATACTTGATTGTAAACATGTGTGTTTTCCACAAATTGTGTCAAAAATTGTTGCTTGTAATTGTTTTCTTTTAAAGAAACTATCTTGCATCAAATGATACTTTGAAGCATTTCGGCTTTTGAAAAAACTCAGCAATATTTTCCAACATGAGAATATTGTAAAGAGAGAAAGATCTTTTCTAAACTCGATTTCACCGCTTCCACAAATACTTCATTTTCTCTCAATTTCAAAAATTGCTAAAAAAGATCAATTGATCTTTTCTCTTTTAAAGACTCAATTTAGATTAGATAATCATCTTCTAAATTATGAGCATGACTTTGTCAAAATGAAAAACTTATCTGCTATGACAATAAGTAAAAGAAAATAATTATTTTCTTAGAAAATCAAAAGATTTGAAATGTAATAGGATATTCATCTCTAAAACTTAGGGGAGTTTTCTATACTTGAAAATATCAATCTTTTCGAAAACATTGAAACCAAGGACAAACACATTTTCTTAAATCTTGAGAAAAATTTCTCATATTTTGAATATGTTGAAATGGTTGCATATGTTATCATTTTTCATGTCTTGTTTACACAACTGATTGAAATAATGATTGATCATGATCCTTGCATTGTGTTTTAATTAGACCATGAGTTTAATATATGAATGCACTTGTGAATTACATGCAATGTCTTGTGATTCTTACCTTCCAAAATTATGTCACTTTTCCTTCACATCACCCCTACTACTTTTTGATAGATGACAAAAGGGGGATAGATATATATGATGGGAGAAAAACCTAGGATGGGGAGACATATGTATTATGGGAGAGAAAAATCTAAAATGGATTTAATTAATGAAGAATGTTATGAATTAACCTTTTCCATATGTTGAGGGGGAGTTTAATTAGTTTGATAAGAATTAAACTCTTGTATGTGTTTAGGGGGAGTTTAATTGCATATCCATGAACATTCTTACATTTATTATTATATCCATCATAAAACTTAATATTTATTCAAAAGGTTTGTCATCATCAAAAAGGGAAGCAAAAATCTTTTTGATGAATGTTTTAATGATAACAAACCTCGTGGAATAAATTATAAGTTTTATGAATGGTGATCTACCGATGGTTGCACTTGAGTTTTTGTTAAAAGAACAGGAATCACATAAGTGGATAAGCTAGAAGCCACCCACATTGATAAGTGCATCATATCTACTCAACAATGAAAGAATGAGTATATCATCAGTTGAAACAACAAGATCATATCTCCATGAAGATTCATAGCTCAAGAATCATGATGGAAGAACTTGAATCATGATGGAAGAACATACATCACAAGCCGCACAAGAATGTGCTTGAAGTTATGTGACAAAACTCACATTGAGTTTTATGTGAAGATCCACCATGAAGATAAAAGGAAATATGCATACAAGCTAGGAAGATTCTCGAACCTCCTCAAAGTATCACACTTCCAAAGCTTCGAAGATATGAAGTTCGAGTTCGAATGTTCATATGAACAGAGATCAGAATGTTCATGTGAATGGAGTTCATAACAATCATGAACATTAACCCCGAATATATCCAGAAATATTAAAGGATTGCTTCATGGGTAAACAAGAATATTTAAAGTCATCGGTTACATGCAATGATGAACTAGATGCAAAGAAATATTCTTTTGGACTTCAAAGAAAGAATCATCTTGTTTGTCAAGACAAATGATCTCTCATTTATATGCTTCAAGAAGTTCTTGAAGGAAATAAATAAACAACCTTCATAAGGTTCAAAGTGTTGAAGGACATCGAATGTTCAAGACAAAGTACAACCGTCAAAAAGGAAGGAGCCCGAAGAAACATTCGAAGTTCATATGTTTGAACCCGAAGGAGTTCGAAGGTTGCTCGAAGGTTCATTAGAGCAAACCCATAAATCAATATCCACACCAAGAACATGCAAGAACAGATGTGATATGAACATATCTTATGCAAACAATGATTTTGACTTTGTGTCAAGAAATCATTAAAGACATCTATGGTGATTAAAGGATTAATGGACTTTGATAGTTCTTGGTATTTGTGCGTTCTTGAGTGATTAACCAAGACACAAACAAAGTTAAAACATACCAAGATACAAGAAATCAAAGAACATTTGCATTCATGAACTAACTGCGAGTTCGAAAGTTAGTTCGAATGTTGTTCGAATGTTGATCGGTGAGTTGATCGAACGTTCGATGAGAGTTCGAAGGTTGTTCATAAGCAAACCCAGATTCATCAAGAACGTGAAGAACATGCAAGCACACTTGACATGAATAAAAGGTCCGTAAAAAGTACATCCGCATGGATCTATCAACAATAAAGGCATGAACAAGAAACTATGTCAAAAAGGTCTTTAATGTTCATCTAAGACTATGAACATTAAAGTACTAGGATTATTCCAATGAGAATATTATCCTAGATGTTGCATTCAACGCACTTCGGTCGTGTCTCTACTATTAGGATTGATTACATCAAAAGTAGTCTTACAAATCATCCTAAAGTAAGAGCAAATGAAACATTCGATGGTCGAATGTTCACTCATGCACATGCTTCCGGCCATGAACAAGGTAGTTGGTAGAAAGAAGAAAAAGGTAGCAAAAGGAGATCTTGCATCGAGATAACTTGTACTCCGAACAAAATCAAGCAAATCTCCTAGAAGCATGGGCCCGAAGCTGAGACCACTATCCTCTCTTTCCCGCACAATATCCAAGGTCGATTTGAATCAAGTTTTATCCTACTTTTCCAAAGCAACTTTTGAAGCATATGGAGAAGCTACTTTTGGAGGATAAAACTCAAACAAATCTCACATCACGTGCCGGGCAAGCCCGTAAATTCATCCAACATTCATCCATGATGAACCCGGATGAAGAACATCATGAATATCCAACATTCGATGAAGAACACAAAGCAACATTCGATGTTCATCCCGGGAACGCAACAACATTCGATGGTCGAATGTTCACCTGCATTTTCAAGTAAAAGCTTGTGGGGCCCAGGACACGTGGCATAACACCATTGGACACCCTACAACGGCTATTTGAGCCCAAAGACTCTATAAATACAGATCTAAGGCTCAGCAAAACTTGCACCTTGCAAAAGCATTCAAATAAACAACTTGAAGATTGTTTAAAAGCTCTTGCAATAGAAATTGATCAATGGCTAAGGCTTTTGTTTCCTTAGTGCACATCAATACTCTCTGTTATCTCGTGCCAAGATAACTTTCTCTTCCCCTTTTCTCGTTTGATTCTCAAACATTCAAACTCCACACAAATTGCAAAGCATACAAGAAAACAACAAAGTTTGTTTGAAGCTTTTGCAAACTTCAATTGATCATCACCGAAGGCTTTCTTCTTACCTTCTTTATAGTGTAAATCAATTTTCTTTCTCCCTCTCTGTTATCTTAGTCACAGATAACTTCTTCCTTCCTCTCTTTTCTTCTTGTCTGTTTGGTTCCTCAAACATTCAACCTCCAAACATCTTGTAAAGTCTCATCTAGCTTTAGGGGTACTAAAGTGTTAGTTTGGGCAAAAGGTGTAAAAGTCTAAGTGGGTAACTTAGCAAGAAGAAAAAGTCTCATCTAGCTTTAGGGGTACTAAAGTGTTAGCTTGAGCAAAGGTTGTAAAAGTCTAAGTGGGTAACTTAGCAACAAGGTGCAAGCCTGCCGAGGCTTAGAGAATACGGGATTGTAAGTGTTCGTGTGAACACAGATTGTAAGGTGCGGGATTTGAGAGGTTATCTCAAGCATCATAGTGGAAACTCTCACAAGATTGTGAGGAGTGGACTAGCCCACATTGGGTGAACCACTATAAACTTCGTGTGTTCTTTCTCTTCCATTTACTCTTTTAATTTCGGTATACACAAACACACACATACACATTTAACTTGTTAACTGCTTCTCGCACTACTTGAGAATCACTTTTGTAAGTTGCGGGTTAATTTTTAAAGGGTCACAATTCAAACCCCCTTTCTTGTGACTATTTTATCCACTTCACCCTCCTACTAAGTCTCTCCTCTCTTGGAGGATCATGCATGATAGAGTTCCTACAGATGACAAGCTTATGGAGAGAGGTTGTTCTTTGGCGTCCGTTTGCAACAATTGCTTATCGGCCGGTGAGTCTACTATCCATCTTTTCTTTCAATTCAGTTATGCTTGTAAGCCGTGGTCTTGGTGTGCCTCCATTCTCAACATCAATTTTCAATTTGCTGATCTTGATGATATATGGAAAGTGTGTGATAGAAACTGGTCCCCCCAATGCAAAGTTGCTATCATTGCTTGCATTATTAATATCCTAACCACTATTTGGTATTCTAGGAACCAATCTAGATACAATAACAAAAAGATTTTTTGGAAATCAGCAATAAATCTTATTATATCTAGTGTTGCGCTCTCGGTAATCTCACAAGGAAGGCTTCGGCGATTGATATGGCGAATTTGTTATTCTTAAAACTCTCAAAATAAATATCCACCCTCCTAGAGCTCCATTGATCATTGAAGTTTTCTCGGCATCCTCCTATCACTAGCCGGTTCAAAGTGAACACGGATGGTGCGGTGACTAAAAATCCTCCTAATTTGTTGTGGTGGCATTTTTCGAAACAATCATGGCTTCACCATAGGCCGTTTTGCTCAAAACCTCCCGACCGACAATGCTTTTGTTGCCGAAATCTCTGTTGCTTTAATTGCTATAGAAATTGCTCATTCGAATTGTTGGAATAATTTGTGGTTAGAAACGGACTCTAAACTCACAATGATGGCTTTCAAAAATGCTGCTTTAATTCCTTGGCCTTTGAGAAACAAATGGGTAAATTGTCGGGAATTGCTTAAAGGGATGAATTTTATCGTGTCTCACATTTACGAGAGAATGGAACTCTTGCGCGGACTCCTTAGCGAATTTAGGTCTTAATGTCTCTAGCTTTGTTTGGTGGCAAGATGCTCCTAACATTATAAGAAAGGATGTAATTTCAAATATGTTGGGTCTTCCCAATTTTCGTTTTGTAACCTTCGATTTGTACTCGGGTTTTATCCCTCTTGTTTTCTGTTGTACTTTCTCTTTTATTAATATATTGGGGTAGTGTGCTTTGCACTACTTTTGTTTTTAAAAAAAAAAAAAAAAGTTAACCCTCAAAACTGCATGCATCACATAAAAAAGCATAAAATTTAACCTAACAATTCACAAATTTGGCGCGTGTGTTGCTTCCGTACATCGGTTTACATGAAACCTTGACGTGGACAAGTTCAATAATTGATTTTAGGGTTTTGTTAACAAGTGCATTTAGGTACTCTTTAAGCATTCTAAATTAAGTAATTATTCTTTAAAAATGTTAAAGTTTTCAATTTTCAATGCCTTGCTTACGCAAACTTTTATAAAAAGTCATTATTTTAGGTCCTTAACTAGTGCCCCGAGGCACCGATTAACATTTCCTTGATTTTATTGGAATCCATTCAACCTTTATATTTTTGGATCTGCTTCGAAATTAATGCGAGATGCCATTCAAATGAAATTGCCACTTGAAAGAAGAGATACTAATGGAGAAAATCTTTCGCGAACACAATCGTATATTAATATTGTTAAGCACATCCTCACATGAAATGAAAAAAAATTAAGAAAAGGTATTTAGTCATATCAATTGATATTATTTAATTTTATTCACTTTTTTTATAGTTTTGTGTGTGTACCGAAATATATTTATTTGAGTTTGTGCCCAAGCAAGTATATTTCAATACAAATGTTGGACCATTTTATGTAGAGGAAAACGTGCAAATTGATTTTATTAAGGATCATTCAATTGATGATAACCAATAATTGCCTCAGGTGAAGATGAATAATACAAATCCTAGAGCCATAATGGTTTGGTTTTGATCGGTTTTCAATAAAAAATGTTAGAAACAATAAAATCTACATTGGTTCAGTTTTGTTCGATTTTCATTGTTTTTAAAAAATGGAATCAAACCAAACCAAGATTTACATCCCGACTCGGATTTACATCCGGACTCGGGTAACATTAAGTCAAGATAATAATACTTAAATCTTTTGGGTTTTGGGTTTTGCTAATCGGTGCCCTCGGAGCAATGATTAAGGAAACTAAAAGTAGTATATTTACATTGAATTCAACAATGTTTTAACTTTTAAAAAGTTAAATTATTCACTTTTCACCATTTTCCAATACAATGTTTCTATTTTTATCATCTTAACCAATGCCCCAAAGGCACTCTTTAGCATTTCCCAAATCTTTTATGTAACACGATGTGTTATAGTATATTCTTTAAACTCCGTTCCAAATTATAAGTCACTACATATTAAAAAAAAACTGATTAAAATTATAAGTCACTACAAAATTAATTTTTTTCCTATCATAATAACTATTACTCTATCTTTTTCGATTCTTTTAATTTCTCTCTTATACTAATAAAAGATTATTTTAATGTAATTCATGAACTATATTCTTATATAAAATTAATTTTATTTCTTAATTTGTGTGTAATTCTTAAAATGACTTCTAAATTGATACGGAGGGGGCATATGGTTACTGTGGAGAAAATGAGTTCATGTCACCCTTGACTATAATTGACCTCATACATTAATATCTGAAGGTTGTAATATTCCATTTGCTTAGGCCTCATTGCAATCAACATCCTAAAAGCACCGACGACAATTTCCTAATCACCTTATAGCCACCTATTGGGCACATATATGCAATTTATTAATCCATGTTTTTGAGCTTTTAACCTTAAAATTCAAAAATGTGATAATATTAATGTTTGACTATTTAATCTTAACATTTTTTTCCAAGAAAGGAATCTTTCTACTTTGAAATTCTGTAGGGACATCCTCGTGCAAGCATATAGTATAATCAATACTACCACTAAACATTTCCTCAAATAACAAAAGTTTATATAGTGCACCCCATTTCATGCTCACAAAAAGTGGGAGATTTACATATTTTTATTATGACAACAAATTCACGCACTAAAACCAGTGACACAAAACAATAGAGTCGTTGTTTCTAGATGCAAACCCTTTTCTACTTTTTTGGGGTGATAGATAGTATTAATCATTCATCGGTTCATTTAAATTGATATAATACATCGAACACAACACAAATTCGACATCGCTAAAACATGAAGAAAAAAATTGTAAACGAACTCACATCATTCAATAACTAGAATATTGGTGCTTTGATATACGTAAAATTGACGATAAAATCATTGAATGGATTTGTTATGGATTGAAGTTGATATGTTAATATGAATGAAACAGACAATACACTAAGACGAAAATACAAACAATGCCCGCACTTTTTTTTTAATCAAACAATGTCGCACTCGTACAACCAAATAAAAAAACATAGAGAAAAAAAATCAGATTTACAAACCACGCATTTAGATAATAAAAAAAAAAGATTAAAGAAAAAACTATGAAGATGCATGGATGATTCCTAACAAAAAAAGTATAGCCCAAAACCAAATTTCATGTGCATGAGGAAGAAGTTAAAGAGAGAAGTTAGACAAGATGAAACTTCTTTCTCTAAAAATATAGGGTTTTTTTTTTTTTTTGGTTACAAAATATAGGGTATGTTAGTATTGTGTAATAACTTATAAACATCTTTAAAAATAATCTCTATATTGCATTATTTGATAATAATCACTTTCATTTTGATCTTAATGTTAAACAAACATACCATTGTCAAGAGGGCTTATATTGGATTTTGCCGAGGTCACCGAATGCATAATCACTTTTTAGTTTTATTGGCATACCCATCTCTTGAAGGGTCAAATTAATAAAGGAGCAACTCAACATATCATTAGCCTTGGCCAAATCCACTTTGATTGCAAAGTAACCCATTTTGCTTTTTAAAAAAAAACAAAGTAAAAAAATATAAAAACCTGTCAAATAAAATCATAAAAATATAAAAATATCATCAAAAAAATTCTAAAAATCAAATAAAACTAATGCAATTTTTTTTGAATTTTTGTGAGAATATGATAAATTAAAAAAAAAAAGGTCTAAAAGATTGAATTTTGGATTTTGAGGGTGGAGTCCCGTAAGAAGTCTCTTCTACGGTTGTTTTGATCCTTGATTTTTTTCCTAATTTTTTGGGGATGTTTGAGAACAATGCGATTAAGTAGCCCGAAATCCGTATTTTTGACTAAGAACGGCTAACAATGACCTAAAACAGAAGGATGAGAGTTAGGATGATCAATATTGTCCTTAAGCTTGCTTGGTCCCTTGAGTAGAATCCGAATTTGCGACTCTATTAGGTTTTGTGAAACAACACACAATCGGCCAACCGAAAGACACAATGACTCGTTTTACCGTACTAAAATTCATGCCGGCTTGTCCACGTAGTTTTAAAAACGTTGTCAAAATCAAGGGTCTCAAAGTACAATTTCTCATTTTATTTTAAAAGTAGAACGCAAACATCTTCATAATGTGATACGTGGGAAAGCAAAAGTATAACAAAAAAAAACATACATATGTTTTTCGGTAGGTAAACAAATTCATTCTTAAAATAGAGAGATAAGAAATTGTCTTGGAGGTAATCATGATCTTGTTTCTTAGCAATGATGGTCGTTGCTAATATAACTATTAATGTTTCTATATTTGATTTAGGTTATGTTTGGTATGCTATTTAATACAAAATATTGTGTCTGTTGAGTTTAGCTCATTGGTAACGACTATGCATAATATATGCAAGATCCGGGGTTCGAATCCCGGCCACAACCAAAAAGAATATAATACAAAATATTGTGAAATTCGGTTATAATGGCACTATAACACTGTTTTGTATAACGAAATGCGAACGTACCTCTATTTCATGCGATCTCGCAAATGACCGCACTAGGTGTCAATAATAATTTAAAAGAATGAAGGTGATTGAAGTTAACCATGTTCGTATATGTCAATGTCATGTCGGTGTTATAACATGTTGTGTACGATGGACACACCTTCAATCCAATGTCCCGCGTAACATAGAATAGACCCGTGAAAGTTTCATGAAAATTGATCGTGTCCACCCAAACTTTCCAAAATGCCCCCACGTGACTTAAGTCACGCAGGTGTTATACCCAACGTGATTTAAGTCACGCAGTTCTTCTTCTTCAACACCTTTCTTTCTTCTTACTTACCATAACTCCGTAAGCTTCGTCAATGGAGATCTAACTCCAATTTATTCAATACCAACGAAACTGAATTTGAGTATCCAACAAAAACAACACAATTTCAATTTCTCACTTTTCAATTTCAAAAATCCAAAGCAAAATTCAAGAACTTCAACCACGGTAATCCGTTTGTCCTCTACCACTAACCATAACGAGTCTTCTGCGAGATTATACTCCGCCAAGAAATTCGACCTCACGGCTCTAAACGTCGATCTCGTTCTTGAAGATGTTCGTCCTTACCTCATCTACGACGGAGGAAACGTCGATGTTGTATCGTCGAAAACGGCGTCGTTTCTCTTAAGCTACAAGGCACATGCGAAAGCTGTCCTAGCTCAACTACAACTATGAAAATGGGAATGAAACGTGTTCTTAAGGAGAAATTTGAAGAAGAAAGAAAGACGTTGAAGAAGGAGAAACGCGTGACTTAGGTCACGCCGGGGCATAACGCCCGTGTGAATTAAGTCACGTTAAGGCATTTTGGGAAGTTTGGGTGGGTGCGAGAGAAGAGCAATTTTCATGTTTTAAAGATTAAGTCACCGGAATTATGGAGCCTTTTGGACACTCAAAAATCTATATGTAATTCGGTTGCCAATTATACATCGCTTAAAACAACTAATAGTAACTTTTTCTTGAAAAACAACAATTATTTATTCAAAAGGTTTGATACTTAATATTAAATGTGTAAGTTCCAATACAAAATTTATATTTTAAACTTTTTTTTACAAGATATTTTAAACTTCTTAACATGTGCAAATTTGCACGTCATAGAAAAATCCTTCTAGGTTTATGTTACTTGCCCCCGAATATATAATTTTTTTGTCTTAATCTATGTAATTTTTGTATTTAGTTTTGGTCTTTACAAATATTTTTTATTTTATTTTTTATCACTTCAAAATTGATTTATTTTAAAAGAAATTGATTATTATAATACGTGGAATATTTTTTTTGGTTACATAATATGTGGAATATTTGATTTTTGTTTATGCAAAATCCTTTTGTTTTTGTCAAAAGAAAAAACGAAATCTATATAATATAAATTTACGACTGTTTCATGGCTTCTTCTCTTCTTTTCATGACAAGTGTCACCATATTTCAAGGCTTTAAGATTTCTTTCAAATAGCGACATGTGGCGCTCTAATGTTCTTATATTCTAATTTTTTTTATGGAAATGTTATAATTCAATGTTTTTTTTTGGAAGAGCAATTATATTGTGTTATTATATGTTATTTTTTTATGGAAATGTTGCAATTCAATGTTTTTTTTTTAAGACCAATGATATTGTATTATTATATTATTTGTATAATCGTGTAATGTAGTGTTTAGTTATCATATATTTTGTAGTTGGTATTAAGGAATGAAATTTTAACGAGATTGTTTTATATAATATGATATTTCAATTATAACATGAAAATATGTGGAGAATAAATAAAAAATATCGTTGAAAATAAAAGGTTAACCCACGCCGATATTTATCCCTGTGCCAAAAATATGAATATTGTTTTATCCCAGCGCCAAGTATAGTGACCATGATCCACCATATTTTTTTATCCACTGCGCCAAGTATAGTGACCGTGATCCACCATATTTTTTTTTAATAAATTTCGTTGAATATTTATTTTAGGAAAGGAAAAAAATCGGATACTTTATTTTAGGACAGAAAAAATATTGGAGTTTGAGGTATTTAATTGGAATTAAAATCATAAATGGGTGATTGGCGACAAATATGAAAAATATGGTTACAATATGATATGAAAAAAGAGTTTAATGAGCATATATGATCGGAAAAAATTAGCTTGACAAAAACTGACACCCCATTACGGTAATTTCTTTCTCCATATTTTATTGTCAATCTAAAAACACAATTGTAAAAGTGGCACGATATAGTGATATAGCAAAAGAAAATTGGATACTTTATTTTAGGACATAATTTTTTTTGGAATTTGAGGTATTTAATTGATAAATGGGAGAATTTGAGACAATTTAAATGTTTTTTTAATATTACTTAAAATTGTGATAATAGTGAATTTGTATC
This sequence comes from Medicago sativa, assembly GCF_051527215.1. Classification (NCBI taxonomy): domain Eukaryota; kingdom Viridiplantae; phylum Streptophyta; class Magnoliopsida; order Fabales; family Fabaceae; genus Medicago; species Medicago sativa. The sequence continues at coordinate 8,669,397 of NC_140756.1, forward strand.
TCCATTTAACATAAAGATTTTGAAGGTGTGTTGAGTTATTGAAATCGTTATTATGAATTAAAAGGCCATAATATTTATAACCATTTTTGTCAAATTTTTTAATAAATATGATTAAATGTGGAATGATTCGTAATCGAGTATATTATTGTATTTATTTCTAGAACAAGGATAGAATGGAATGCCTATTTGACTTTTTAATTCAAATCTTTTGATCTTCTTTTTTTCTTTGGAAAAAATTGTGTTTAAATACATTTTACATAAAAAGAATTATACATCTGGTTTTTGAACACATTTACAATTCTTTTTACGTATTTATATAAAAAAATTAAATAGAGATGTGCATCATGAGTATTTGTTTCCCCTAAAAAAAATCATGAGTACTTTTTTTCTTTCTAATTTTAATCGTATAAATTGTTGATAATTAATGTACCCTTTTATTTTCAATTACTACATCCATAAATTAAGGGAAAATTTTTTGTGATTGTTTCATACATATTGGCTATAAATATTATGTTTGAGACTCACACTTTTCACACCATTTTGAGTTACAACTCACAAATTTCACATCAGTGCTATAAATTGTTCTTTTTGAAAATTTTATCGAGATCATTATTTTAATTAATTCATTATTACTTATTCTAATTTTTTTCTTAGATCTAATTCTCATTACCGGTTCAATTTCTAATTTTTTTTTTGTCAATTCATTTTTATCTTTATTCACCTTCTATTTTGTTGTTGTAGAAGTGCATCTCAAACGACGAATATGATGAAAGAATCAGCATATGGTTTGAACTTTGAAGAGATTGGATTGTACACTTTGATTAGAATGAATGTATTTTATTAGTTTTTTAAGCGATGATTATTCTTTTGTACAATTATTCATCTAATTAGCTTTAGAAATACAATTTGTGTTCTAAATGTTATTTTACATTCTAAATAGTAGTGTTTCTATAGATTATTCATTATGTTGTACTTTCAACTTTGATCTGCATCTATGAAAAAAAATTGTAAGAACTCGTCATATGTTTATTAAGATTTTTTTCTTAATATTATAATATTGATAAGATTTTATTGAATATTATAGAAATTTGTTATTTGCTTCTTTGTAATTTGCTATTCAACGAAATTAATGAGCACAAAAATACAATTATAGATCTTCTTCTTAAGAGACATAGAACATCGTGGTTCAAATCCTTCGCCCTACGACACTATGGACAAAACCAAGCATTTTCATGCATTTAACATCTGTGGCGGTTATTTCTTTATTATAATTTTTTTATTTGGTCACGATGTATTCATTAAAATAATTTTACTATTCTAAGGTTTTTTATTTTCTCATTATGTAGGCATTAATTGGACCAAACACAAAATTTAATAATTATAACTAAAAAAGAAAATTGAATTTTTTTTATAAATATAATTGTTTTAATCTTATTTTTAAATAAATTGAAACAACATTCATCTTTTTTGTTGGTTTCTAAACAACATTCATCTACTTTAATAATTGTACCACTAAATTAATTTTTTATATGTTGAAAAAGTATAAATAAAGATAATTTGATTTTTTTAAAATTTAAATCATTTTTAATCTACAACATGGTTAAAATAATTTTGTTATCTTTTAATTTTCTTAAGATTTTAAATATTATAATTAAATTCCTCAAAAAAATTAGTATAGTTATATAATTTTTAAGTCATATTAAAAAAAAACTTATGAAGGTAGACAAATATCTAAGAGAATCAATAGCAATTTAAATGATAATATTGTGATACAAGCTTTCTAAACAAGTTATCAATTTGTAATATTTTTAATAAATTTTAATTTTAATGCGTACTCTCCTTAATGAGTAATGAAGTTTTCCTAATAAGTCATCTCAATATAATATATAACAGAAAATTGAATATTAATCGGGACATTCTCTTTACCGTCGAATTTTAATAATTATAATTATAATAATAAATAAAAAATTTAATTTTTTATAACTACAATTATACATTAATAAATTAAAATAATAAGTATTATTAAAGTAAAAAGGGAAAACGAGTTCATTTCTTTTTATCGCCGGTGATGTAATTTATTGATCTGTCTTTAATGTCCAAGATCTTATCTCTTTACCACTAGACCAAACATTTACAAATGTATTACATTAATATTAATATATCATCGGTTGATTTTAATTTTTTTGTTTGTTGATATTTTATCTCATTCTTATGAGTGTGTTTCCATGGGTGGATGCACCATATGGATTTGGTGTGGCTATAGTCACACCAAATTTTTCCTAAAAATAAACTTACATGTGAAAGATGTCTACAAGATAATAGTAGAATTGCAAGTTTAAAAAAATTGGATCAACAAATCATTACATATAACTTTTTTTAAAAAATATTTAAAATATATATAATTAAATGACATTCTATATTATAAAAACTTCAAGACTTAGACTAGATTCTATTGTTTAAAATTTGAACACTTGAATACAATTGAAACACTTTGAATCTCTATGACATGAACCGAGTATTAATAGTGTGAACACTAGGTCGGTGCTTAGAGGAAACACGTTGTATATGTCAAGTACAATGTTAAATGAGCAAGGGTCGATACATCGCCGCTTTGGATGCGGTAAAAAATAAGCAAGAGTCTCAACATCTTTGCGAATGAGTGTGAGTAAATAAGTTAGTTCACGAGAGTATGACCCATTTTAGAACATGGAATAAAAGCACCCTTGAAAATATATGGAAATAGTTGACTCCATGACTAGGAGGAAGGTTAATTTTATGTGCCAACAAGAAACTAAGTGGGTGGGTGAAAAGGCGAAAGAATTAGATAGTTCAAGATTTAAGCATTGATACACCGGAAAAGTTGGATCAAGAAATGGTGTAGGCATTATTGTGAATAAATAAGGGAAAAAGGATATTATGGATGTAAAGAGGATAGGAGATTGGATTGTAGCCCACAAATTTGTAGCTGAATTAGACATCTTTAATTATTATTTTTTGAAAGGAAATAAGACAACTTTAATGTTATTCGTGTTTATGCATCTTAGGTATGGTTGAAAGAATGTCCTAAAGTAAAATTTTGAAAGGATTTGAAAGGCTTAATTCAAGATATACCACAAGAAGAAAATATTTTTCTAGGAGGGGGTCTAAATGGGCATGTTAGGAGTGTTTGATAAGTTTTGAAGGTGTGAATTAGGGTACGGCTGGGGGAGATAAATGCACGGGGTAAATTTATCCCATTTTTTGTTGTCTTCTAATCTTACTTTAGGAAAACAAAAGGGAGTCTTATTACATACAAGAGTGAGATGTCATGTTTTCGGATAGATGTATTTCTTATTAGTAATTATGACAATAAGATTTGATGAACTTAAGGTTTTACCTGGAGAGAGTTTGACCATTCAACATATAGTATTGGTTATAGATGCAAGGGTTAAGAGAAGAGAGAAGCGGAGATGCCACGGTTGGGATACAAGGATCAAATGATGGCATTTAAAGGATGAAAAACAAAGTGTTTGCCAACAAAAGATTTTAAAGGAAGGTTGCGTCAAGCTACATAGAAGCGAAAATGATAAGTGGAACAAGATGACATATGAGATTAGAAAAGTAGCAAAATAGACAATAGAAAAACTAATAGGTTTTGGACCAAACTAGGAGTAAAGAATCATGGTGGCACTAACATTTTTAAATTAAAATGAGAATCAAAAGGGGATGTTTTAAAGTGTGGTATAGGTGTACACGTACAAATATTTAGAAAAATTATAAGAGAGCTAAGAAAGGGGCAAAGAAGGCATTAAACGCAACAAGAACACAAGCTTTTGATGGGTTATACCAATCCTTACACACCAATGAGGGAGAAAAGTTTATATATATTCTTGCTAAAGGACAAGAAAGAAAGAAAAGATAGATATTAGAAAGGCGAGATATAAACTATAACTACTATCATCGTATTATAGAACACAAGGTAAAAGAAGTGTTGAAACGGATGAGACAATAAGGTAGTTGAGCTTGAAAATAAATCTATTGAAGTGCAAAAAAGTAGTGGAGAAATTTCATCCTCAAACCCGAACCCGTCCCCAACCTAAACATTTTCCCAAACCCGAACCTACTACTAGAAATTCATATCCACCATATTTTATATCAAACGAACCTCTTCACAAAGTAATTAGTCAATTTTAAATTAGGGTAATGATTACGGTGATTAAAAGTTCAAAAATATCTCAAAAGGAGAGATAATATTTAGAGATTTGCATGTTACATATTAATATATTTCTACATTCGGTATAGGTTCGAAATGGGTATCTATATCTTTAAATACTTGCCAATCATAATAGGAACACAGGCTACCATAGATCTTATAAAAAAAATCCATTTTCAAAAGATGAATTTGACAATAGTAAATATATTTTTTTTTAAATGTCAATGTAATATATTCTTGGGGCAAATATCATCATGTTGGAGAGATCAAAACAATTGCCCTTTTTTTTAATGACAAATGTTAGTAATTAGTTGTTAAATTAATATTACTCCTTCGTTTGAGTTTGACCCGGTACCTCTAACTCCTTATTCCTTAACTCAAATTATTTGAATTACTCAACCCCAAAAACAATTTATTAGTTAGGATAAAAATACCAATTTAAAATAAAATATAGTTGTAAACTATATATATACTTTATATTTGTAAAAGAAAATATTCCCTCAAAAAAAATTGTAAAAGAAAAGATCTTGATACAACTATATAATATTATATTTTTTTACAAAAACTATTAATATTAAGTTATATTTTTTGTCAAAAAAAACTATATAATTTATTTAAAGTTACTTTAAATTTATATTGATTTATATATCAAATAACTTAAATACTCGCAAACTTTATGTAAATTAATTTTCAATTTTAAATAATATTTTATTAAACATTAACGTTAATTCCTTGAGTAAAAAAATATAAAAAAGTATGTTAATTTCCCGTGCTTAGCACGAGTATCCCGATTTGAATGATAATTTGGTGATCCGTTATTTTTCCAAGAAAGGGGAATACTCGCACCAACGCTTGATTCGGTTGAGCATGTTAATGAATATATGATGTCACCGATTCCAGGTGAAGAGAAAGAGTATTTAAGCTCGATTCGTTTGTCGATCGGGTGAAAATTTTGATGTCCAAAGCGAGTGGTTAACAACGGAATTTCTTAATGGTATTAAGAGCTGCGGAGAGAAACATCGATCGTGCCAATGGATTGTGTAATGGTGCGAGGCCGATAGTTACACATCTAGGCAAGAGCACGATAGTTGCTACCCTAATTACGGGAAAAGGGACGGTACTAGGGTATTCAATCCCATGATGAATCTTATTCCGAGTGATCCGGGACTACCCTTCAAATTCGGGCGCATGCAATTTCCATTGACCCTTTGTTTTGCAATGACAATAAATAAAAGTCGTGGTCAATCTTTATCTCGGGTGAGAGTTTATCTTCTCAGTTCATGTTCACGCATGTACCACTCTATGCCGTTGTCTCTCGAGTTACTTCTAGAAAAGGTTTGAAGTCGCTCATCTTGGATGAAGATAATAATGTTTGCAAGGAGACCACAAATGTTGTGTATCGTGAAGTTTTTCAAAAAGTATGATCATTGGTTATGTTTTAGAATTGTAATTGCTATAATTTAGAAAACTAATGTTGCGTATTGTTTGGAAGTTGTTTTTTTAATTTCTTTGTAAGGCGTACCGGTCATTACGGGCCATGCAATTTATATATAAGCGTATCCTCCCGCCATTGACTTTTATTTGATGCACTTTTCGGGTATAACAATACATGGAACTATTTTTTTATATCGTTGTTACCCTAAAATACAATATTTACATTAGACCATTGATTTTGTAAAAAATAAAAACAAATAACAATCGAAGTTTACGTAGCCCAAACTATATTTATACACACCCATAAAAAATTTAACGTTTGCATTCACGGACTAGGTGCATACATCCGACACTAGGCATGGCAATGGGGGGGGGGGGGGGGGGGACGGGTTTTACCTTCCCCGTCCCCATACCCGATTCTCATATACTTACCCGTTATTCTACCCATACCCAACGGGGATGAGAAATTGAATCTCATCCCCGTCCCCGACGAGTTCGGGTATCCCCGCCTCATCCCCGTCCACGCATTGAATAATTTTTTTTAAAAAAAAAGAGAAGTTTTGTTGCATCCCCAAGAGAAATGTTGTAATACATTATCGAACAACACGCTCACATTAACATTTGTTAGATGAAATGATTTAGTTGATCCTTTAAATATCAATTGTAGTTTTTATTAACATAACAATTATCAAACAAAATAACATAACATATCAACATAAAGTAATTTTTTACATTTGGGACGGGTATGAGTTTGGGTTTGGGGTGGGTACCTATATACCCGTTACCCGTCCCATACCCGTGTTTTGAAATCGGGAAAAACCCATACTCATATTCAAACCCGGTAAAAACGGGGAAGACCCGTCAAATTGGGTTTGGTTCGGGCGGGTAACCGCGAGTATGAGTTTTCTTGCCATGCCTATCCGACACCGACTATTATATAAAAAAAATAGAAATTTTGTAGTTTTTATGATTAATTAAATACATTATGTCAACAAATAATAATATACGGTACGTCGGCGTATTTTTGCAAAATTATTACATATGTTAAGTTTAACAATGAGTACATCTTATACTACAAATAATTAGTATAAATATAAATCCAAATACTTTAATCGTTATGTGCAATGTTTAGATATTTCAAAATATATAGAAAATTAACAAAATTAAGATGATATTTTTTTACATATCAAATTTAAATTATAACCACACTTATAACTTTAAGATAACATAATATAATATTTGATTAAAAAAGTTTTTTATTTTCCGTGCTTGACACGGTTCAGTATACTAGTAGTAATAAACCCTAAACCCTCGTTTCTGGAAACTACACACTCACTCAACTCTCTCGAAACCCTCAACAGCCTCTTTTCCATTTCCTTCTTTCCAATTCATTCATCACTCATCTCCGTATTCTTTCATGGACGAAGATTTCGATATTCCGGAGGATGATTCCGGCGCCGACGATAATCCAATTCTCGTGGTCGGTCAGGAAAAGGAAATCGGTGATGAAGGTCTGAAGAAGAAGCTTCTCAGAGTAGGTCAAGGTTCGGATACTCCCGATGTTGACGACGAAGTTCACGGTATCTATGTTCGTTCTTCGTTGATTTAATTGAATTGAATTAAATTAAGCTTTTTCTAATTTTTATTTATTTTTATAATTTTTTTATGTGTAGTTCATCTTACTGGAACGGTGCTCAATGGTATGGAGTTTGAATCTAGCGGAACAACTGCTTTCACACTTGGACGAGGTGCGTATTAATCGGTTTTGATTTGATTAATTGGATCATTTAGTTTCTTTATTTGATTTAGGTTTATGTTTGGATCCGTTAGTTTCTATATTTGATTGGTAGCTGTTTTGATTATAGTAGTCAGTAGCGGCCGCGCGCGTAGCGTAGCGGTGACGAACCGCGCGGTGACGAACCGCGACACTAATCGTTGTAGCGGTGCGGAATGAGACAACCGCTTCAGCTGCTATAGCGGCATAGTTATTAAATATAATTTTATTTTTATTTTTTTTAGAAATATATAAGTTTGTTTATACTTTATTATTCATGTAATTTGTTCAAAATGAAATTGTATATGTTGAAAATTCTGTCTTACCATTGTCTGGATTTGTTTCTAAGTAATGTGTTGATTTTGCAGGGCATGTTGTTAAAGGTTTGGCTGATGGTGTGAAAACAATGAAAAAAGGTGAAAAGGCCCTTTTCACCATTCCACCTGAGTTAGCTTACGGTGGATCTGGTTATCTTCCAAAACAGATTCCTCCTAATGCAACTCTGCAATATGATGTTGAGCTACTTTCTTGGTTTAGTGTGGAGGATATATGTAAGGATGGAGGTCTGTTCAAAAGGATACTTAAGAAGGGGGAGAAATGGGAAAATCCCAAGGATCTCGACGAAGTTTTAGGTAAACATATTACAAGTATATTCCATTTTTCATTGAGTGACTCTATTATTTGACTGTGTTAACTATAAAACACCCTTCTGTTGTTGCAGTGAATTATGAAGCGCATCTTCTTGATGATGGAAAACTAGTAGCTAAGTCTGATAAAGTAGTGGAGTTCACAGTGAAGGACGGTTAGTGCGAACAAATTTTATCATGGTTTCTGTCTCTCATTTTCAATTTTTCTGATATGTGATGTCTAATATAATGTTCACCATGAGACAGGTCATTTTTGTCCTGCATTGTCAATGGCTGTTAGAACTATGAAGAAGGGAGAGGAAGCGGCATTGACTGTGAAGCCTCAATGTAAGTTCTTTACACAACACTTTGGGAAATGTTTATATAACACGTTTCTCTATGCTATGAAGGTTTTCACCGTTGATATATTAACTCTTTTTTTTTATTGTGTAATAGATGGATTCGGTGAGACCGGCGAGCCAGCTCATGGTGATAAAAGTGCAGTACCAGCTAATGCAATATTAGAGATAAAACTTGAGTTAATTTCTTGGAGGACTGTTTTTGAAGTAACTGAGGACAAGATGGTTGTAAAAAAGATTATGAAGGAAGGTGAAGGATACAAACGTCCAAAAGATGGAGCTGATGTAAAAGGTAAATTACCATTGATAATGGCTCTTTTCTTTTGCGTGTATTGTAATGTATTTAGTAGATAGATTTCTGCTGATTTTCTTCATTTTGCATATTTGCAGTGAAACTGACTTGTAAGCTTAAAGATGGCACTGTGTTTTTCCGCAAGGGCCATGGCGGAGATGAAGCAGAGCTGTTTGAATTCACAACAGACGAGGGTGAGGGTGATTATCTTAAATTGTTGCATTGGTTAACTCTCTCCTATTAATTTGTTTTTATACTAACCAACGAAAGTGAATGTCTGTTGTGTTGAGCAGCGCAAGTGATTAGAGGGCTTGATAGAGCTGTAATGAGTATGAAGAAGGGTGAGGTAGCATCGTTGACTATTGCACCTACGTATGGTTTTGGTTCATCCGAGTCTCGGCAGGAATTGGCAGTGGTTCCTGCAAATTCAACCTTACATTATGAGGTTGAGTTAGTATCATTCATAAAGAGGACAGAGGACGAAAAAAGATCCAAGTTTCGTAAGACTCTTCGTGATGCAGTGAGAGAGTGGGCTCAGACCAAACCTAAGAGCGAAAAGAACAAAGATTTCTACCACATCGATTCCCACAAAGTGAAGCTATCAGTTGGAGGAGAAGAAAAATTTCCCATTTTCATTAGAAAGTACAAATGGTATGGAAAGAATTTTTAGTTAAAGTGTTTGGATAGTAAAGTGAAACTGAAAAATTATTATTTCTAATGTGTAATTTCAATTGATATTTCTATCACAGGCAATTAAAGGTTGTGCGGATTGAGGAGGATGATGCCATGGATCTTACTTTTGGCATATATACTATGGGGGGAAAATTGGATAATCTATTTCAAGTAGATGGCGTCGATTCATTTTTGGTGTCTATTGCAACTCTTCACCCTCACTACAGTCATATGCATCATTTTCATGGTAAGTTTTTAAATTATAATTTTAAATTAAAAAAATAAAATTCCTAATAGTATTTTATTTGAATCGGTGCAGACAATATCACATACTGCGGTGGGGGTGGTCTCTATTTTTTTGAAACGAAACATAAAAATGCATATTCAAGTGGGGATAAGAGTTTTGAGGACAGTGAAGGTTTTGTCAATTTTGAAATTCAGGTGCAAGCGATTAGGTATTTCAACATTTCATAATGGTTTCTTTATTCCTTTTATTGTTTATGTTGTTTTGTTATGACTTAAGTATATTGTTTTTGATCAACAGCTCGGAGGTTTACCCCCCTTTCCTTTCATTGACTTACAAAATGGAAATGTTTGAGGCAAACAGAGAATTCGTGCTTGCACAATGTTCTAAATTTATGAAGGAAACACAGACAGAGTTCAAGAAAGTGATCAACAATAGTTCTCGCTGGTCAAGGTATTTATTATATATTTTCCATAAGCCATTTGTCGAACCTGAACCAGACATTGATATATTTATGATTTTTTGTGCAGTTTATGTGATCTTTTGAAGGATGAAAATTACATAGCTTCCGAATTTCAAAGCTTTTCAGTAAAAGCTGATGTAATTAACAAGACGTTGGTGAAAACTTTTTATAGAGACAATAAAGGCGAACAATCAAAAAAGAAGAAGATGGTGGCTTGATTCGAAAAAAGAAGAAGATGGTGGCTTGATAGCTTTTTTGATTTTAGATATGATTTACCAGGGATATGAATTAACCTGCAAAAAGAAGAAGAAATGCGAATGTGTCACGTATGATGGTGATGGTGGGTTTCAGCTGAAAAGGGATTTTTCGGCTATATTTCGTAAAGCTGCCTGTTTGAAGTATGATTCTGCTCCGGTTGGAAAGGCCGATTCTGATAGCCTAGAGCTCGATTTTAAGCTTCAGGAAAAAATTGGGTTTGTTATGTTGCAACTATTTGTCACCGCATATTTCTTTAGGTAAAATATATTTTTGCTTTTACTCCTTTATTTTATTTTGTGAAAAATATATATGATTTACTTAATCTGGGTTTTTCTTGATTTTTGGTATCATGTAGATTGTGCGACTTACTCTTAGATGATTACGTGAAAAACACACCTAAGAAAAAGAAGGCCAGATCTAAAGGCAGTGGCACGAGTAAAGGGGATAAAAGAATGCAGTCCCAAACAAGTGTGCCTCTAGAAGAGGGGGAACACAATGTAGAGACACATGGGCCGAACACTGTAATGGAAGATGAGGCAGCGATTATAGTGGAAGATGAGGCAGTGACTGTAGTGAAAGAAGAGCTGGATCATACATTTGTAGATGTTTCTGACTCAGTCAGTAAGAGAGTTGCTGATGCTCTCAATGAGACTTATGAATCACACGCGCAACTTGTCAATGATTTTGATGCAAAGATTTCAGCTCTTCTTGGTGAATGTGATGGTACTTATGACGCATATCTGTTGACACAAAAACGAATTGATATCTACAACAAAGCTGCAAGGAATGTAGCTGATTTATATGAAAAGCACATTAATCCTGATTTCAATTTGGATGCCTGGGCAGATGTCAATAGAGTAAGTTGAATGCGTTTTTTTTTTTTTTTTTTGTTGATTCTTGTTTTTTATATTTGATCTAATATCCTTTTTGCTTTCTTGTCATTGCAGTTGTTTAAGAAGAGGTATACGCTATCAGACGAGCAAGCCAAAAAAATTGGCAAAATAGGAGAGAAGTTGGCTAAGGCATACTTAACCGAAAAGTATAATGACGAAGAGAAAGGTGTTGAGATCCGCTGGCTTAATGAAGTGACTGAGTCAAACGCAGCATACGATCTTGCCTTTTTCAAAGGTAAAGTGATATTTCTTTACTGGAATATTTGGTTGGGTTCGTCGACAAGCGGCTAGGGCGGGATTTACTATTTCTATAGATAAATCTAGTACAACAGTGCCATACATATGTGGAATATTTGATTTTTTGTTTATGCAAAATCCTTTTGTTTTTGTCAAAAGAAAAAACAGAAATAGTAATAAATACTAAACCCTCGTTTCTGGAAACTACACACTTACTCAACTCTCTCGAAACCCTCAACAGCCTCTTTTCCATTTCCTTCTTTCTTAGCATCTTTCCAATTCATTCATCACTCATCTCCGTATTCTTTCATGGACGAAGATTTCGATATTTCGGAGGATGATTCCAGCGCCGGCGATAATCCAATTCTCGAGGTCGATGAGGAAAAGGAAATCGGTGATGAAGGTTTGAAGAAGAAGCTTCTCAAAGTAGGTCAAGGTTCGGATACTCCCAACGTTGACGACGAAGTTCACGGTATCTATGTTCGTTCTTCGTTGATTTAATTGAATTGAATTAAGCTTTTTCTAATTTTTATTTATTTTTATAATTTTTTTATGTGTAGTTCATTTTACCGGAACGGTGCTCAATGGTAAGGAGTTTGAATCTAGCGGAACAACTAGTTTCAATTTCACGCTTGGACGAGGTGCATATTAATCGGTTTTGATTTGATTAATTGGATCATTTAGTTTCTTTATTTGATTTAGGTTATACTTGGATCCGTTAGTTTCTATATTTGATTGGTAGCTGTTTTTATCATAGTAGTCAATAGCGGCGCTATAGCGGCCGCGCGCGTAGCGTAGAGGTAACGAACCGCGACGCTAATCGTTGTAGCGGTGCGGAATGAGTCGGCCGCTTCAGCTGCTATAGCGGCATAGTTATTAAATATAATTTTATTTTTATTTTTTTAGAAATATATAAGTTTGTTTATAATTTATTATTGATGTAATTTGTTCAAAATGAAATTTATATGTTAAAAATTCTGTCTTATCATTGTCTGGATTTGTTTCTAAGTAATGTGTTGATTTTGCAGGGCAAGTTGTTAAAGGTTTGGGTGATGGTGTGAAAACAATGAAAAAAGGTGAAAAGGCCCTTTTCACCATTCCACCTGAGTTAGCTTACGGTGCATCTGGTTATCCTCCAAAACATATTCCTCCTAATGCAACTCTGCAATATGATGTTGAGCTACTTTCTTGGATTAGTGTGGAGGATATATGTAAGGATGGCGGTTTGTTTAAAGAGATACTTAAGAAGGGGGGAAATGGGAAAACCCCAAGGATCTTGACGAAGTTCTAGGTAAACATATTACGAGTATATTCCATTTTTCATTGAGTGACTCTATTATTTGACTGTGTTAACTATAAAATACCTTTCTGTTGTTGCAGTGAATTATGAAGCGCGTCTTGATGATGGAAAACTAGTAGCAAAGTCTGATAAAGTGGAGTTCACAGTGAAGGACGGTTAGTGCGAACAAATTTTATCATGGTTTCTGTCTCTCATTTTCAATTTTTCTGATATGTGATGTCTAATATAATGTTCACCATGAGACAGGTCATTTTTGTCCTGCATTGTCAATGGCTGTTAGAACTATGAAGAAGGGAGAGGAAGCGACATTGACTGTGAAGCCTCTATGTAAGTTCTTTACACAACACTTTGGGAAATGTTTATATAACACGTTTCTCTATGCTATGAAGGTTTTCACCGTTGATATATTAACTCTTTTTTATTGTGTAATAGATGGATTCGGTGAGACCGGCAAGCCAGCTGATGGTGATAAAAGTGCAGTACCAGCTAATGCAATATTAGAGATAAAACTTGAGTTAATTTCTTGGAAGACTGTTTTTGAAGTAACTGAGGACAAGATGGTTATCAAAAAGATTGTGAAGGAAGGTGAAGGATACAAACGTCCAAAAGATGGAGCTGATGTAAAATGTAAATTACCATTGATAATGGCTCTTTTCTTTTGCGTGTATTGTAATGTATTTAGTAGATAGATTTCTGATGATTTTCTTCATTTTGCATATTTGCAGTGAAACTGACCTGTAAGCTTAAAGATGGCACTGTCTTTTTCGCAAGGGCCATGGCGGAGATGAAGCAGAGCTGTTTGAATTCACAACAGACGAGGGTGAGGGTGATTATCTTAAATTGTTGCATTGGTTCACTCTCTCCTATTAATTTGTTTTTATACTAACCAACGAAAGTGAATGTCTGTTGTGTTGAGCAGCGCAAGTGATTAGAGGGCTTGATAGAGCTGTAATGAGTATGAAGAAGGGTGAGGTAGCATCGTTGACTATTGCACCTAAGTATGGTTTTGGTTCATCTGAGTCTCGGCAGGAATTGGCAGTGGTTCCTGCAAATTCAACCTTACATTATGAGGTTGAGTTAGTATCATTCATAAAGAGGACGGAGGACGAAAAAAGATCCAAGTTTCGTAAGACTCTTCGTGATGCAGTGAGAGAGTGGTCTCAGACCAAACCTAAGAGCGAAAAGAACAAAGATTTCTACCACATCGATACCCACAAAGTGAAGCTATCAATTCCAGGAAAAGAATGTTTTCCCATTGTCATTGGAAAGTACACATGGTATGGAAAGAATTTTTAGTTAAAGTGTTTGGATAGTAAAGTGAAACTGAAAAATAATTATTTCTAATGTGTAATTTCAATTGATATTTCTATTACAGGCAATTAAATGCTATGCGGTTGGAGGGCAAGGATGCCATGGATCTTAATTTTTCCATATATACTATGGGGGGAAATTCCAATAATCTACTTCAAGTAGGCGGCGTCGATTCATTTTTGGTGTCTATTGCAACTCTTCACCCTCACTACAGTCATATGCATCATTTTGATGGTAGGTTTTTAAATTATAATTTTAAATTAAAAAAATAAAATTCCTAATAGTATTTTATTTGAATCGGTGCAGACAAGATCAAACACTGCGGTGGGGTGGGGATCCATTTTTTGAAACGAAACATAAAAATGCATATTCAAGTGGGGATAAGAGTTTTGAGGACAGTGAAGGTTTTGTCAATTTTGAAATTCAGGTGCAAGCGATTAGGTATTTCAACATTTCATAATGGTTTCTTTATTCCTTTTATTGTTTATTTTTTTTTTTATGACTTAAGTATATTGTTTTTGATCAACAGCTCGGAGGTTTACCCCCCTTTCCTTTCATTGACTTACAAAATGGAAATGTTTGAGGCAAACAGAGAATTTGTGCTTGCACAATGTTCTAAATTTATGAAGGAAACACAGACAGAGTTCAAGAAAGTGATCAACAATAGTTCTCGCTGGTCAAGGTATTTATTATATATTTTTCCATAAGCCATTTGTCGAACCTGAACCAGGCACTGATATATTTATGATTTTTTGTGCAGTTTATGTGATCTTTTGAAGGATGAAAATTACATAGCTTCAGAATTCCAAAGCTTTTCAGTAAAAGCTGATGTAATTAACAAGACGTTGGTGAAAACTTTTTATAGAGACAATAAAGGCGAACACTCAAAAAAGAAGAAGATGGTGGCTTGATAGCTTTTTTGATTTTAGATATGATTTACCAGGGATATGAATTAACCTGCAAAAAGAAGAAGAAATGCGAATGTGTCACGTATGATGGTGATGGTGGGTTTCAGCTGAAAAGGGATTTTTCGGCTATATTTCGTAAAGCTGCCTGTTTGAAGTATGATTCTGCTCCGGTTGGAAAGGCCGATTCTGATAGCCTAGAGCTCGATTTTAAGCTTCAGGAAAAAATTGGGTTTGTTATGTTGCAACTATTTGTCACCGCATATTTCTTTAGGTAAAATATATTTTTGCTTTTACTCCTTTATTTTATTTTGTGAAAAATATATATGATTTACTTAATCTGGGTTTTTCTTGATTTTTGGTATCATGTAGATTGTGCGACTTACTCTTAGATGGTTACGTGAAAAACACACCTAAGAAAAAGAAGGCCAGATCTAAAGGCAGTGGCACAAGTAAAGGGGATAAAAGAATGCAGTCCCAAACAAGTGTGCCTCTAGAAGAGGGGGAACACAATGTAGAGACACATGGGCCGAAAACTGTAATGGAAGACGAGGCAGAGATTATAGTGGAAGATGAGGCAGCGACTGTAGTGAAAGAAGAGCTGGATAGAACACTCTTCTTATTTTCTTCCTTAAATGTTCAGCCCAACTAATAATTTGATTTGGAAAGTCTTTGTTTTGGGTATTCTTGGCAGATTCTTGAAGCCTAATTTATACCTGTTAACTTGAGGTTTTCTTTTGATATTCTCTCTTTTAAATTGTGTTATCTTTTCTGTTATTTCTTCCTCATTCCTTGAGGTTTTATGGATTCTAAGGTCACCATTATGGTGGTGGCCGGTGACGGAGGTGGTGGTGGCCGACGTGAAAGAGAGAGTGGTGGTGGTTAAGGAGTGTGGAGGTTGTGGTGGTGAGATGGAGAGAAGTGAGAGAGATGAGAGAAATTAAATCTTTTTTCTTTGAGCTGACACTTTTTAAGAGTATTTTATATATTTTTTGACATGTTGAAAGGTGTACAAGATGGTATGCAACCTAAGGTGGTTTACCTATCACCACTCATTTTGATGTGTGTTGTGCGCGGTGGTGTGTATAGAAAAAGGGAGGAAGATCCCTGCCACTGGGACGAACAGAGAGGAGCAGCGCCGGCGAAAGGAAACGGGAGAGGAAGAAACTAGATGTCTGGGTTTATTGTTGTATCAACGAAGAAGAAGACGAGAGGAATTAGATGAAATGACCTCTATTTTAACCTTCTAATCTTAACCCTTTGATCTATTCTTGCCACATGTTATTTATCCATGCATTGGAAAGGAGTAAATGGAGGAATGGTAAATGGAGCTAAGTTGAACTCCTGCTTTGCAATCTATTACATTAAAAAATGGCAATGCTATCTTTATTGAGATAAACAAAATACCAAGGTGGTCCATATAGGAGAAGAAACCAAAATTATGAATTTAAATATTGCACTATGCCTTTAACAACGTAAGCTAGCCATAAAACCCAAATAATTGCTATAAATTTCTGGATTCCTTTTGAGAATACTATACCTTCAGTGAATATCACTCTCCGGCCAACAATGACAGTCGATAAAATTACGATGCCTCATGAGATCAAAATAATGATAGCAGGCGGTCCACGAAACTAGACTCACTTCTCAAAAAATATTATTTTACTTGATATATATTTTAAAATTTTAACTGTTGGATTGTAAGTTTGTATTATAATTATTCGTGTAGAAAAAAAATGAAGTTTAAGTATGAACCATTAGCTACATTTAACTATGATCAATTTAAAGTTAGGGGTAGATGTGGTTAGTGGTCACAGATCACAATCTACTATCCAATTAATGAGAAGATCTTTACTGTGTGTTTTTGGAACTTTACGGTGTGTTTTTGGAACTTTACTTTGATGACCAAATTGTTTTCATGACCCTCGAAGAAAAGGAATGTAACCCTCTTTGGAATAAGAGCTTCTTATTCAACATGTAAGATCCTTCCATGCAGGTTCTATATTAATACAAGTGTAGTGTAGAACCTTTGGCTACTACCAACCCCTCTATCTCCCCATAGACAGGTTGGAAACTTGAAGAGGCTTGAATTTAATATGTACACATCTTAGGGAGGACCAAGTCATCGATTCTATATTTTTTGAAAAACCCGAACTCTCTAAAGCCTTAATAGAAGGAGTTAGCTCTTTATTGAGTTATTGAAATCATTTTAACAAATAAAATTACAACAAAAATGGTAAATATTTGTCAAAAAAAAGGTAAATAATAAATAAAAAATAAAAAATATTGATTTCATAAGTGCAAATAAATAAATAAAATTCAAAAGAAAATTAATCAAAATATGTACTACACAACGAAATACAATAAAAAGAGACAACCTGATACAATGTCACGTATGTCATTCTTCAAGCTAATAAGAGACAATAATTTTTAATAATTGTAAACGAAAAATTTAAAAGGGTTGTACGGTGCACATAGCTCCCGGGGATTCGAGAAGAGGTTTTAGTATTTGGTGTATTGTATACGGTCTTATCTTTGTTTTTACACGGGAGGCTGTTTCAAGTCTTGGACATGTGACCTTTCAATCACATTACAACGACAACCTTCCCGTCGCACCCAAGCTCCCCCTTTGTATACGAAAAATTTAACAAAAACAAAATTGTGCCTACCTAATGAGTGCAACTTCTCCTCAAATTCTTCCAAAACCTTAGCTTTGTCAGGGCTTCGACTACCAAAGGTAGAAATACATTGTAGCATCATACAATTTTGCATAAAAAAATTGGCTCTTCCAAAACCTTAGCTTTGTCAGGGCTTCGACTACCAAGGTAGAAATACATTGTAGCATCATACAATTTTGCATAAAAAAATTAGCTAAAAACAGCTCATGCTCGTCTCCATTAATTAACTCTTACAAATTTCACACCATGGAGAGAAGCGAAACACTTTGGCACAACAGCAGAATTCAAAACCTCTTCCGAAAATTCATGTATTCCCTGATGATAAACCATCAAACAAAGTCTAAATAAGACACTAAAAGAGCAAAATGAAAAGTGGATAAAAAATGGATAAGTAATCATAGTTGCATTATTAGTTGCATTATTAAATACTAATAGTACCAACCTTGAGAATTAGTGACTTAAGAACCGGTGATTTTTGAAGTAAAGATAAAAGAACATCAACCCTAACGAAGCCAACGTCTAAATACGTCAACATTGAAAATACATAGTTGTTGTGGTGGCGCCAGATCCTGGATAACACATAGAAACTAATTCATATTGCAATAGTTAGATCATTCATTAGAACAAACTTATGAAATACATGAAAGAAATTCGGGAATAAGTATTTTATTAAGATATCAAATCACCCAGGTGTAACCCTTAGGTAGTGAAAGTATTATATTACACGACTCAATCACTTTTAATCAAATACATATTTTACTCCATCCGTTTCAAAATGAGTGTCGTTTTAGCCAAAAACATTTGTTTCAAAATGAATGTCACTTTACATTTCCAATACAACTTTAACTTTTTTCTTCCAACTTTACCCTCTCCAACTTTTCTCTCACACAATTTCCAATGCAACTTTAATTTTGTCTTTTTCTTATAAAGTAAGGGCAGTTTAGTAAAAACGTTATATCCAATGATTATTTCATTCAATTTCTTAATCTGTGTGTCAAAGCCTAAAACGACACTCATTTTGAAACGGATGGAGTATTAAATATATGGATAGATTGAAAGTATATATCATATAGATGATTTATGTAAATTTTTACATAAATTTTAAATTGCTTTATATAATTGAGACGCGTCAAGATAAACTCAGCATCTTTATTAAACAACGGAAATCATTATGTGCCAATAACATTTACAAATAACTTCAAATTTACATAAAAAAATTATAGAGATGGTTTGACATAGATCATCAATCCAACAAGAGTTTATCAAAATATTATTGAGAAGTATAATACAACTACAGTGTTACACTAGTGTAACTGAGTTGTCTTTTGGTGTAATACGTATTTGACTGACTTTTGCAAATACATAAAAACAAGATCAATATATTTATGTGCGCTATTACGTGAAGAAAAAAATGTGTGTAATACACTGCTAACCCACCAATGATCTAATAAATGATAATAAGAATAAGAAGTTTTCATTTTAAGAACTTAAACTAGCCCACCAAAATAAACACAAAAAAATAAACACCTTACATGTTAATAAAAACCCTATTTTGTTTTTCCCGCGCGCAGAACCAATACATCATTCTTGCTTCATTTCATCAAACTCATCGGCACCCAAAATGTTGGGTGTAAGGGATCAACTTCCTTTAACTACAAACCAAACAATCAAATCAAACATACGGTGTACTATTATCAATTAAATCATACAAGACATAAACGGCCAAAAAAAAAATCCAAAAATCTCTTTTTTTTATAAGGTCTTTACGCAATGTTATGCTTGCTCTTAAACTAAAAGATCCGGATATAAACAAGCCACGAAGGCTAAACAAGCCACAAAGGCTATGCAAATGTCATGATAATGAATTTCAATATATATATATATATATATATATATATATATATATATATATATATATATATATATATATATATATGGATTTGCTAACTTAGACCATAGATCTTATAAAAAATCCATTTTCAAAAGATGAATTTGACAATAGTAAATATATATTTTTTTAAATGTCAATGTAATATATTCTTGGGGCAAATATCATCATGTTGGAGAGATCAAAACAATTGCCCTTTTTTTTAATGACAAATGTTAGTAATTAGTTGTTAAATTAATACTACTCCTTCGTTTGAGTTTGACCCGGTACCTCTAACTCCTTATTCCTTAACTCAAATTATTTGAATTACTCAACCCCAAAAACAATTTATTAGTTAGGATAAAAATACCAATTTAAAATAAAATATAGTTGTAAACTATATATATACTTTATATTTGTAAAAGAAAATATTCCCTCAAAAAAAAATTGTAAAAGAAAAGATCTTGATACAACTATATAATATTATATTTTTTTACAAAAACTATTAATATTAAGTTATATTTTTTGTCAAAAAAACTATATAATTTATTTAAAGTTACTTTAAATTTATATTGATTTATATATCAAATAACTTAAATACTCACAAACTTTATGTAAATTAATTTTCAATTTTAAATAATATTTTATTAAACATTAACGTTAATTCCTTGAGTAAAAAAATATAAAAAAGTATGTTAATTTCCCGTGCTTAGCACGAGTATCCCGATTTGAATGATAATTTGGTGATCCGTTATTTTTCCAAGAAAGGGGAATACTCGCACCAACGCTTGATTCGATTGAGCATGTTAATGAATATATGATGTCACCGATTCCAGGTGAAGAGAAAGAGTATTTAAGCTCGATTCTCGTTTGTCGATCGGGTGAAAATTTTGATGTCCAAAGCGAGTGGTTAACAACGGAATTTCTTAATGGTATTAAGAGCTACGGAGAGAAACATCGATCAGTGCCAATGGATTGTGTAATGGTGCGAGGCCGATAGTTACACATCTAGGCAAGAGCACGATAGTTGCTACCCTAATTACGGGAAAAGGGACGGTACTAGGGTATTCAATCCCATGATGAATCTTATTCCGAGTGATCCGGGACTACCCTTCAAATTCAGCGCATGCAATTTCCATTGACCCTTTGTTTTGCAATGACAATAAATAAAAGTCGAGTCAATCTTTATCTCGGGTGAGAGTTTATCTTCTTCGGTTCATGTTCACGCATGTACCACTCTATGCCGCCGTCTCTCGAGTTACTTCTAGAAAAGGTTTGAAGCTGCTCATCTTGGATGAAGATAATAATGTTTGCAAGGAGACCACAAATGTTGTGTATCGTGAAGTTTTTCAAAAAGTATGATCATTGGTTATGTTTTAGAATTGTAATTGCTATAATTTAGAAAACTAATGTTGCGTATTGTTTGGAAGTTGTTTTTTTTAATTTCTTTGTAAGGCGTACCGGTCATTACAGCCATGCAATTTATATATAAGCAGATACTCCCGCCATTGACTTTTATTTGATGCACTTTTCGTGTATAACAATACATGGAACTATTTTTTTATATCGTTGTTACCCTAAAATACAATATTTACATTAGACCATTGATTTTGTAAAAAATAAAAACAAATAACAATCGAAGTTTACGTAGCCCAAACTATATTTATACACACCCATAAAAAATTTAACGTTTGCATTCACGGACTAGGTGTATACATCCGACACTAGGCATGGCAATGGGGGGACGGGTTTTACCTTCCCCGTCCCCATACCCGATTCTCATATACTTACCGTTATTCTACCCATACCCAACGGGGATGAGAAATTGAATCTCATCCCCGTCCCCGACGAGTTCGGTATCCCCGCCCCATCTCTCGTCCACGCATTGAATAATTTTTTTAAATAAAAAAGAGAAGTTTTGTTGCATCCCCAAGAGAAATGTTGTAATACATTATCGAACAACACGCTCACATTAACATTTGTTAGATGAAATGATTTAGTTGATCCTTTAAATATCAATTGTAGTTTTTATTAACATAACAATTATCAAACAAAATAACATAACATATCAACATAAAGTAATTTTTTACATTTGGGACGGGTATGAGTTTGGGTTTGGGGTGGGTACCTATATACCCGTTACCCGTCCCATACCCGTGTTTTGAAATCGGGAAAAACCCATACCCATATTCAAACCCGGTAAAAACGAGGAAGACCCGTCAAATTGGGTTTGGTTCGGGCGGGTAACCGCGAGTATGAGTTTTCTTGCCATGCCTATCGACACCGACTATTATATAAAAAAATAGAAATTTTGTAGTTTTTATGATTAATTAAATACATTATGTCAACAAATAATAATATACGGTACGTCGGCGTATTTTTGCAAAATTATTACATATGTTAAGTTTAACAATGAGTACATCTTATACTACAAATAATTAGTATAAATATAAATCCAAATACTTTAATCGTTATGTGCAATGTTTAGATATTTCAAAATATATAGAAAATTAACAAAATTAAGATGATATTTTTTTACATATCAAATTTAAATTATAACCACACTTATAACTTTAAGATAATAGTATAATATAAAATCTATATATTTGATTAAAAAAGTTTTTTATTTTCTGTGCTTGGCACGGTTCACTATACTAGTAGTAATAAACCCTAAACCCTCGTTTCTGGAAACTACACACTCACTCAACTCTCTCGAAACCCTCAACAGCCTCTTTTCCATTTCCTTCTTTCCAATTCATTCATCACTCATCTCCGTATTCTTTCATGGACGAAGATTTCGATATTCCGGAGGATGATTCCGGCGCCGACGATAATCCAATTCTCGTGGTCGGTCAGGAAAAGGAAATCGGTGATGAAGGTCTGAAGAAGAAGCTTCTCAGAGTAGGTCAAGGTTCGGATACTCCCGATGTTGACGACGAAGTTCACGGTATCTATGTTCGTTCTTCGTTGATTTAATTGAATTGAATTAAATTAAGCTTTTTCTAATTTTTATTTATTTTTATAATTTTTTTATGTGTAGTTCATCTTACTGGAACGGTGCTCAATGGTATGGAGTTTGAATCTAGCGGAACAACTGCTTTCACACTTGGACGAGGTGCGTATTAATCGGTTTTGATTTGATTAATTGGATCATTTAGTTTCTTTATTTGATTTAGGTTTATGTTTGGATCCGTTAGTTTCTATACTTGATTGGTAGCTGTTTTGATTATAGTAGTCAGTAGCGGCCGCGCGCGTAGCGTAGCGGTGACGAACCGCGACACTAATCGTTGTAGCGGTGCGGAATGAGACAGCCGCTTCAGCTGCTATAGCGGCATAGTTATTAAATATAATTTTATTTTTATTTTTTTTAGAAATATATAAGTTTGTTTATACTTTATTATTCATGTAATTTGTTCAAAATGAAATTGTATATGTTGAAAATTCTGTCTTACCATTGTCTGGATTTGTTTCTAAGTAATGTGTTGATTTTGCAGGGCATGTTGTTAAAGGTTTGGCTGATGGTGTGAAAACAATGAAAAAAGGTGAAAAGGCCCTTTTCACCATTCCACCTGAGTTAGCTTACGGTGGATCTGGTTATCTTCCAAAACAGATTCCTCCTAATGCAACTCTGCAATATGATGTTGAGCTACTTTCTTGGTTTAGTGTGGAGGATATATGTAAGGATGGAGGTCTGTTCAAAAGGATACTTAAGAAGGGGGAGAAATGGGAAAATCCCAAGGATCTCGACGAAGTTTTAGGTAAACATATTACAAGTATATTCCATTTTTCATTGAGTGACTCTATTATTTGACTGTGTTAACTATAAAACACCCTTCTGTTGTTGCAGTGAATTATGAAGCGCATCTTCTTGATGATGGAAAACTAGTAGCTAAGTCTGATAAAGTAGTGGAGTTCACAGTGAAGGACGGTTAGTGCGAACAAATTTTATCATGGTTTCTGTCTCTCATTTTCAATTTTTCTGATATGTGATGTCTAATATAATGTTCACCATGAGACAGGTCATTTTTGTCCTGCATTGTCAATGGCTGTTAGAACTATGAAGAAGGGAGAGGAAGCGGCATTGACTGTGAAGCCTCAATGTAAGTTCTTTACACAACACTTTGGGAAATGTTTATATAACACGTTTCTCTATGCTATGAAGGTTTTCACCGTTGATATATTAACTCTTTTTTTTTTTATTGTGTAATAGATGGATTCGGTGAGACCGGCGAGCCAGCTCATGGTGATAAAAGTGCAGTACCAGCTAATGCAATATTAGAGATAAAACTTGAGTTAATTTCTTGGAGGACTGTTTTTGAAGTAACTGAGGACAAGATGGTTGTAAAAAAGATTATGAAGGAAGGTGAAGGATACAAACGTCCAAAAGATGGAGCTGATGTAAAAGGTAAATTACCATTGATAATGGCTCTTTTCTTTTGCGTGTATTGTAATGTATTTAGTAGATAGATTTCTGCTGATTTTCTTCATTTTGCATATTTGCAGTGAAACTGACTTGTAAGCTTAAAGATGGCACTGTGTTTTTCCGCAAGGGCCATGGCGGAGATGAAGCAGAGCTGTTTGAATTCACAACAGACGAGGGTGAGGGTGATTATCTTAAATTGTTGCATTGGTTAACTCTCTCCTATTAATTTGTTTTTATACTAACCAACGAAAGTGAATGTCTGTTGTGTTGAGCAGCGCAAGTGATTAGAGGGCTTGATAGAGCTGTAATGAGTATGAAGAAGGGTGAGGTAGCATCGTTGACTATTGCACCTACGTATGGTTTTGGTTCATCCGAGTCTCGGCAGGAATTGGCAGTGGTTCCTGCAAATTCAACCTTACATTATGAGGTTGAGTTAGTATCATTCATAAAGAGGACAGAGGACGAAAAAAGATCCAAGTTTCGTAAGACTCTTCGTGATGCAGTGAGAGAGTGGGCTCAGACCAAACCTAAGAGCGAAAAGAACAAAGATTTCTACCACATCGATTCCCACAAAGTGAAGCTATCAGTTGGAGGAGAAGAAAAATTTCCCATTTTCATTAGAAAGTACAAATGGTATGGAAAGAATTTTTAGTTAAAGTGTTTGGATAGTAAAGTGAAACTGAAAAATTATTATTTCTAATGTGTAATTTCAATTGATATTTCTATCACAGGCAATTAAAGGTTGTGCGGATTGAGGAGGATGATGCCATGGATCTTACTTTTGGCATATATACTATGGGGGAAAATTGGATAATCTATTTCAAGTAGATGGCGTCGATTCATTTTTGGTGTCTATTGCAACTCTTCACCCTCACTACAGTCATATGCATCATTTTCATGGTAAGTTTTTAAATTATAATTTTAAATTAAAAAAATAAAATTCCTAATAGTATTTTATTTGAATCGGTGCAGACAATATCACATACTGCGGTGGGGGTGGTCTCTATTTTTTTGAAACGAAACATAAAAATGCATATTCAAGTGGGGATAAGAGTTTTGAGGACAGTGAAGGTTTTGTCAATTTTGAAATTCAGGTGCAAGCGATTAGGTATTTCAACATTTCATAATGGTTTCTTTATTCCTTTTATTGTTTATGTTGTTTTGTTATGACTTAAGTATATTGTTTTTGATCAACAGCTCGGAGGTTTACCCCCTTTCCTTTCATTGACTTACAAAATGGAAATGTTTGAGGCAAACAGAGAATTCGTGCTTGCACAATGTTCTAAATTTATGAAGGAAACACAGACAGAGTTCAAGAAAGTGATCAACAATAGTTCTCGCTGGTCAAGGTATTTATTATATATTTTCCATAAGCCATTTGTCGAACCTGAACCAGACATTGATATATTTATGATTTTTTGTGCAGTTTATGTGATCTTTTGAAGGATGAAAATTACATAGCTTCCGAATTTCAAAGCTTTTCAGTAAAAGCTGATGTAATTAACAAGACGTTGGTGAAAACTTTTTATAGAGACAATAAAGGCGAACAATCAAAAAAAGAAGAAGATGGTGGCTTGATTCGAAAAAGAAGAAGATGGTGGCTTGATAGCTTTTTTGATTTTAGATATGATTTACCAGGGATATGAATTAACCTGCAAAAAGAAGAAGAAATGCGAATGTGTCACGTATGATGGTGATGGTGGGTTTCAGCTGAAAAGGGATTTTTCGGCTATATTTCGTAAAGCTGCCTGTTTGAAGTATGATTCTGCTCCGGTTGGAAAGGCCGATTCTGATAGCCTAGAGCTCGATTTTAAGCTTCAGGAAAAAATTGGGTTTGTTATGTTGCAACTATTTGTCACCGCATATTTCTTTAGGTAAAATATATTTTTGCTTTTACTCCTTTATTTTATTTTGTGAAAAATATATATGATTTACTTAATCTGGGTTTTTCTTGATTTTTGGTATCATGTAGATTGTGCGACTTACTCTTAGATGATTACGTGAAAAACACACCTAAGAAAAAGAAGGCCAGATCTAAAGGCAGTGGCACGAGTAAAGGGGATAAAAGAATGCAGTCCCAAACAAGTGTGCCTCTAGAAGAGGGGGAACACAATGTAGAGACACATGGGCCGAACACTGTAATGGAAGATGAGGCAGCGATTATAGTGGAAGATGAGGCAGTGACTGTAGTGAAAGAAGAGCTGGATCATACATTTGTAGATGTTTCTGACTCAGTCAGTAAAAGAGTTGCTGATGCTCTCAATGAGACTTATGAATCACACGCGCAACTTGTCAATGATTTTGATGCAAAGATTTCAGCTCTTCTTGGTGAATGTGATGGTACTTATGACGCATATCTGTTGACACAAAAACGAATTGATATCTACAACAAAGCTGCAAGGAATGTAGCTGATTTATATGAAAAGCACATTAATCCTGATTTCAATTTGGATGCCTGGGCAGATGTCAATAGAGTAAGTTGAATGCGTTTTTTTTTTTTTTTTTTTTGTTGATTCTTGTTTTTTATATTTGATCTAATATCCTTTTTGCTTTCTTGTCATTGCAGTTGTTTAAGAAGAGGTATACGCTATCAGACGAGCAAGCCAAAAAAATTGGCAAAATAGGAGAGAAGTTGGCTAAGGCATACTTAACCGAAAAGTATAATGACGAAGAGAAAGGTGTTGAGATCCGCTGGCTTAATGAAGTGACTGAGTCAAACGCAGCATACGATCTTGCCTTTTTCAAAGGTAAAGTGATATTTCTTTACTGGAATATTTGGTTGGGTTCGTCGACAAGCGGCTAGGGCGGGATTTACTATTTCTATAGATAAATCTAGTACAACAGTGCCATACATATGTGGAATATTTGATTTTTTGTTTATGCAAAATCCTTTTGTTTTTGTCAAAAGAAAAAATAGAAATAGTAATAAATACTAAACCCTCGTTTCTGGAAACTACACACTTACTCAACTCTCTCGAAACCCTCAACAGCCTCTTTTCCATTTCCTTCTTTCTTAGCATCTTTCCAATTCATTCATCACTCATCTCCGTATTCTTTCATGGACGAAGATTTCGATATTTCGGAGGATGATTCCAGCGCCGGCGATAATCCAATTCTCGAGGTCGATGAGGAAAAGGAAATCGGTGATGAAGGTTTGAAGAAGAAGCTTCTCAAAGTAGGTCAAGGTTCGGATACTCCCAACGTTGACGACGAAGTTCACGGTATCTATGTTCGTTCTTCGTTGATTTAGTTGAATTGAATTAAGCTTTTTCTAATTTTTATTTATTTTTATAATTTTTTTATGTGTAGTTCATTTTACTGGAACGGTGCTCAATGGTAAGGAGTTTGAATCTAGCGGAACAACTAGTTTCAATTTCACGCTTGGACGAGGTGCGTATTAATCGGTTTTGATTTGATTAATTGGATCATTTAGTTTCTTTATTTGATTTAGGTTATACTTGGATCCGTTAGTTTCTATATTTGATTGGTAGCTGTTTTTATCATAGTAGTCAATAGCGGCGCTATAGCGGCCGCGCGCGTAGCGTAGAGGTAACGAACCGCGACGCTAATCGTTGTAGCGGTGCGGAATGAGTCGGCCGCTTCAGCTGCTATAGCGGCATAGTTATTAAATATAATTTTATTTTTATTTTTTTAGAAATATATAAGTTTGTTTATAATTTATTATTGATGTAATTTGTTCAAAATGAAATTTATATGTTAAAAATTCTGTCTTATCATTGTCTGGATTTGTTTCTAAGTAATGTGTTGATTTTGCAGGGCAAGTTGTTAAAGGTTTGGGTGATGGTGTGAAAACAATGAAAAAAGGTGAAAAGGCCCTTTTCACCATTCCACCTGAGTTAGCTTACGGTGAATCTGGTTATCCTCCAAAACATATTCCTCCTAATGCAACTCTGCAATATGATGTTGAGCTACTTTCTTGGATTAGTGTGGAGGATATATGTAAGGATGGCGGTTTGTTTAAAGAGATACTTAAGAAGGGGGAGAAATGGGAAAACCCCAAGGATCTTGACGAAGTTCTAGGTAAACATATTACGAGTATATTCCATTTTTCATTGAGTGACTCTATTATTTGACTGTGTTAACTATAAAATACCTTTCTGTTGTTGCAGTGAATTATGAAGCGCGTCTTGATGATGGAAAACTAGTAGCAAAGTCTGATAAAGTGGAGTTCACAGTGAAGGACGGTTAGTGCGAACAAATTTTATCATGGTTTCTGTCTCTCATTTTCAATTTTTCTGATATGTGATGTCTAATATAATGTTCACCATGAGACAGGTCATTTTTGTCCTGCATTGTCAATGGCTGTTAGAACTATGAAGAAGGGAGAGGAAGCGACATTGACTGTGAAGCCTCTATGTAAGTTCTTTACACAACACTTTGGGAAATGTTTATATAACACGTTTCTCTATGCTATGAAGGTTTTCACCGTTGATATATTAACTCTTTTTTTATTGTGTAATAGATGGATTCGGTGAGACCGGCAAGCCAGCTGATGGTGATAAAAGTGCAGTACCAGCTAATGCAATATTAGAGATAAAACTTGAGTTAATTTCTTGGAAGACTGTTTTTGAAGTAACTGAGGACAAGATGGTTATCAAAAAGATTGTGAAGGAAGGTGAAGGATACAAACGTCCAAAAGATGGAGCTGATGTAAAATGTAAATTACCATTGATAATGGCTCTTTTCTTTTGCGTGTATTGTAATGTATTTAGTAGATAGATTTCTGATGATTTTCTTCATTTTGCATATTTGCAGTGAAACTGACCTGTAAGCTTAAAGATGGCACTGTCTTTTTTCGCAAGGGCCATGGCGGAGATGAAGCAGAGCTGTTTGAATTCACAACAGACGAGGGTGAGGGTGATTATCTTAAATTGTTGCATTGGTTCACTCTCTCCTATTAATTTGTTTTTATACTAACCAACGAAAGTGAATGTCTGTTGTGTTGAGCAGCGCAAGTGATTAGAGGGCTTGATAGAGCTGTAATGAGTATGAAGAAGGGTGAGGTAGCATCGTTGACTATTGCACCTAAGTATGGTTTTGGTTCATCTGAGTCTCGGCAGGAATTGGCAGTGGTTCCTGCAAATTCAACCTTACATTATGAGGTTGAGTTAGTATCATTCATAAAGAGGACGGAGGACGAAAAAAGATCCAAGTTTCGTAAGACTCTTCGTGATGCAGTGAGAGAGTGGTCTCAGACCAAACCTAAGAGCGAAAAGAACAAAGATTTCTACCACATCGATACCCACAAAGTGAAGCTATCAATTCCAGGAAAAGAATGTTTTCCCATTGTCATTGGAAAGTACACATGGTATGGAAAGAATTTTTAGTTAAAGTGTTTGGATAGTAAAGTGAAACTGAAAAATAATTATTTCTAATGTGTAATTTCAATTGATATTTCTATTACAGGCAATTAAATGCTATGCGGTTGGAGGGCAAGGATGCCATGGATCTTAATTTTTCCATATATACTATGGGGAAATTCCAATAATCTACTTCAAGTAGGCGGCGTCGATTCATTTTTGGTGTCTATTGCAACTCTTCACCCTCACTACAGTCATATGCATCATTTTGATGGTAGGTTTTTAAATTATAATTTTAAATTAAAAAATAAAATTCCTAATAGTATTTTATTTGAATCGGTGCAGACAAGATCAAACACTGCGGTGGGGTGGGGATCCATTTTTTGAAACGAAACATAAAAATGCATATTCAAGTGGGGATAAGAGTTTTGAGGACAGTGAAGGTTTTGTCAATTTTGAAATTCAGGTGCAAGCGATTAGGTATTTCAACATTTCATAATGGTTTCTTTATTCCTTTTATTGTTTATTTTTTTTTTTTTATGACTTAAGTATATTGTTTTTGATCAACAGCTCGGAGGTTTACCCCCTTTCCTTTCATTGACTTACAAAATGGAAATGTTTGAGGCAAACAGAGAATTTGTGCTTGCACAATGTTCTAAATTTATGAAGGAAACACAGACAGAGTTCAAGAAAGTGATCAACAATAGTTCTCGCTGGTCAAGGTATTTATTATATATTTTTCCATAAGCCATTTGTCGAACCTGAACCAGGCACTGATATATTTATGATTTTTTGTGCAGTTTATGTGATCTTTTGAAGGATGAAAATTACATAGCTTCAGAATTCCAAAGCTTTTCAGTAAAAGCTGATGTAATTAACAAGACGTTGGTGAAAACTTTTTATAGAGACAATAAAGGCGAACACTCAAAAAAAGAAGAAGATGGTGGCTTGATAGCTTTTTTGATTTTAGATATGATTTACCAGGGATATGAATTAACCTGCAAAAAGAAGAAGAAATGCGAATGTGTCACGTATGATGGTGATGGTGGGTTTCAGCTGAAAAGGGATTTTTCGGCTATATTTCGTAAAGCTGCCTGTTTGAAGTATGATTCTGCTCCGGTTGGAAAGGCCGATTCTGATAGCCTAGAGCTCGATTTTAAGCTTCAGGAAAAAATTGGGTTTGTTATGTTGCAACTATTTGTCACCGCATATTTCTTTAGGTAAAATATATTTTTGCTTTTACTCCTTTATTTTATTTTGTGAAAAATATATATGATTTACTTAATCTGGGTTTTTCTTGATTTTTGGTATCATGTAGATTGTGCGACTTACTCTTAGATGGTTACGTGAAAAACACACCTAAGAAAAAGAAGGCCAGATCTAAAGGCAGTGGCACAAGTAAAGGGGATAAAAGAATGCAGTCCCAAACAAGTGTGCCTCTAGAAGAGGGGGAACACAATGTAGAGACACATGGGCCGAAAACTGTAATGGAAGACGAGGCAGAGATTATAGTGGAAGATGAGGCAGCGACTGTAGTGAAAGAAGAGCTGGATAGAACACTCTTCTTATTTTCTTCCTTAAATGTTCAGCCCAACTAATAATTTGATTTGGAAAGTCTTTGTTTTGGGTATTCTTGGCAGATTCTTGAAGCCTAATTTATACCTGTTAACTTGAGGTTTTCTTTTGATATTCTCTCTTTTAAATTGTGTTATCTTTTCTGTTATTTCTTCCTCATTCCTTGAGGTTTTATGGATTCTAAGGTCACCATTATGGTGGTGGCCGGTGACGGAGGTGGTGGTGGCCGACGTGAAAGAGAGAGTGGTGGTGGTTAAGGAGTGTGGAGGTTGTGGTGGTGAGATGGAGAGAAGTGAGAGAGATGAGAGAAATTAAATCTTTTTTCTTTGAGCTGACACTTTTTAAGAGTATTTTATATATTTTTTGACATGTTGAAAGGTGTACAAGATGGTATGCAACCTAAGGTGGTTTACCTATCACCACTCATTTTGATGTGTGTTGTGCGCGGTGGTGTGTATAGAAAAAGGGAGGAAGATCCCTGCCACTGGGACGAACAGAGAGGAGCAGCGCCGGCGAAAGGAAACGGGAGAGGAAGAAACTAGATGTCTGGGTTTATTGTTGTATCAACGAAGAAGAAGACGAGAGGAATTAGATGAAATGACCTCTATTTTAACCTTCTAATCTTAACCCTTTGATCTATTCTTGCCACATGTTATTTATCCATCATTGGAAAGGAGTAAATGGAGGAATGGTAAATGGAGCTAAGTTGAACTCCTGCTTTGCAATCTATTACATTAAAAAATGGCAATGCTATCTTTATTGAGATAAACAAAATACCAAGGTGGTCCATATAGGAGAAGAAACCAAAATTATGAATTTAAATATTGCACTATGCCTTTAACAACGTAAGCTAGCCATAAAACCCAAATAATTGCTATAAATTTCTGGATTCCTTTTGAGAATACTATACCTTCAGTGAATATCACTCTCCGGCCAACAATGACAGTCGATAAAATTACGATGCCTCATGAGATCAAAATAATGATAGCAGCGGTCCACGAAACAAGACTCACTTCTATAAATGATATCGCGTATACATTTCCTCAAAAAATATTATTTTACTTGATATATATTTTAAAATTTTAACCGTTGGATTGTAAGTTTGTATTATAATTATTCGTGTAGAAAAAAATGAAGTTTAAGTATGAACCATTAGCTACATTTAACTATGATCAATTTAAAGTTAGGGGTAGATGTGGTTAGTGGTCACAGATCACAATCTACTATCCAATTAATGAGAAGATCTTTACGGTGTGTTTTTGGAACTTTACGGTGTGTTTTTGGAACTTTACTTTGATGACCAAATTGTTTTCATGACCCTCGAAGAAAAGGAATGTAACCCTCTTTGGAATAAGAGCTTCTTATTCAACATGTAAGATCCTTCCATGCAGTTCTATATTAATACAAGTGTAGTGTAGAACCTTTGGCTACTACCAACCCCTCTATCTCCCCATAGACAGGTTGGAAACTTGAAGAGGCTTGAATTTAATATGTACACATCTTAGGGAGGACCAAGTCATCAGTTCTATATTTTTTGAAAAACCTGAACTCTCTAAAGCCTTAATAGAAGGAGTTAGCTCTTTATTGAGTTATTGAAATCATTTTAACAAATAAAATTACAACAAAAATGGTAAATATTTGTCAAAAAAAAAGGTAAATAATAAATAAAAAATATTGATTTCATAAGTGCAAATAAATAAATAAAATTCAAAAGAAAATTAATCAAAATATGTACTACACAACGAAATACAATAAAAAGAGACAACCCGATACAATGTCACGTATGTCATTCTTCAAGCTAATAAGAGACAATAATTTTTAATAATTGTAAACGAAAAATTTAAAAGGGTTGTCTGGTGCACATAGCTCCCAGGATTCGAGAAGAGGTTTTAGTATTTGGTGTATTGTATACGGTCTTATCTTTGTTTTTACACGGAGATGTTTCAAGTCTTGGACATGTGACCTTTCAATCACATTACAACGACAACCTTCCTGTCGCACCCAAGCTCCCCCTTTGTATACGAAAAATTTAACAAAAACAAAATTGTGCCTACCTAATGAGTGCAACTTCTCCTCAAATTCTTCCAAAACCTTAGCTTTGTCAGGGCTTCGACTACCAAAGGTAGAAATACATTGTAGCATCATACAATTTTGCATAAAAATTGGCTCTTCCAAAACCTTAGCTTTGTCAGGGCTTCGACTACCAAGGTAGAAATACATTGTAGCATCATACAATTTTGCATAAAAAAATTAGCTAAAAACAGCTCATGCTCGTCTCCATTAATTAACTCTTACAAATTTCACACCATGGAGAGAAGCGAAACACTTTGGCACAACAGCAGAATTCAAAACCTCTTCCGAAAATTCATGTATTCCCTGATGATAAACCATCAAACAAAGTCTAAATAAGACACTAAAAGAGCAAAATGAAAAGTGGATAAAAAATGGATAAGTAATCATAGTTGCATTATTAGTTGCATTATTAAATACTAATAGTACCAACCTTGAGAATTAGTGACTTAAGAACCGGTGATTTTTGAAGTAAAGATAAAAGAACATCAACCCTAACGAAGCCAACGTCTAAATACGTCAACATTGAAAATACATAGTTGTTGTGGTGGCGCCAGATCCTGGATAACACATAGAAACTAATTCATATTGCAATAGTTAGATCATTCATTAGAACAAACTTATGAAATACATGAAAGAAATTCGGGAATAAGTATTTTATTAAGATATCAAATCACCCAGGTGTAACCCTTAGGTAGTGAAAGTATTATATTACACGACTCAATCACTTTTAATCAAATACATATTTTACTCCATCCGTTTCAAAATGAGTGTCGTTTTAGCCAAAAACATTTGTTTCAAAATGAATGTCACTTTACATTTCCAATACAACTTTAACTTTTTTCTTCCAACTTTACCCTCTCCAACTTTTCTCTCACACAATTTCCAATGCAACTTTAATTTTGTCTTTTTCTTATAAAGTAAGGGCAGTTTAGTAAAAACGTTATATCCAATGATTATTTCATTCAATTTCTTAATACCGTGTGTCAAAGCCTAAAACGACACTCATTTTGAAACGGATGGAGTATTAAATATATGGATAGATTGAAAGTATATATCATATAGATGATTTATGTAAATTTTTACATAAATTTTAAATTGCTTTATATAATTGAGACGCGTCAAGATAAACTCAGCATCTTTATTAAACAACGGAAATCATTATGTGCCAATAACATTTACAAATAACTTCAAATTTACATAAAAAAATTATAGAGATGGTTTGACATAGATCATCAATCCAACAAGAGTTTATCAAAATATTATTGAGAAGTATAATACAACTACAGTGTTACACTAGTGTAACTGAGTTGTCTTTTGGTGTAATACGTATTTGACTGACTTTTGCAAATACATAAAAACAAGATCAATATATTTATGTGCGCTATTACGTGAAGAAAAAAATGTGTGTAATACACTGCTAACCCACCAATGATCTAATAAATGATAATAAGAATAAGAAGTTTTCATTTTAAGAAGGTCAAATATCTCTCGGGTCCTTTAAGTTTCACGCTTGTAACAGATAGGTCCTTTAAGTTTCAAAGGTTACGAGATAGGTCCTTTAATTTTCTAAGGTTTCGAATAGGTCCTTAACGGAGGTTGATAGAAAGGACCTATACGAAACAAACTCGAAACTTAAAGGACCTATCCGAAGCCTTAGAAACTTAAAGGACCTATCTCGTAACCTTTGAAACTTAAAGGACCTATCTCGTTACAAACGTGAAACTTAAAGGACCCAGGGAGGTATTTGGCCTTTTAAGAACTTAAACTAGCCCACCAAAATAAACACAAAAAAATAAACACCTTACATGTTAATAAAAACCCTATTTTGTTTTTCCCGCGCGCAGAACCAATACATCATTCTTGCTTCATTTCATCAAACTCATCGGCACCCAAAATGTTGGGTGTAAGGGATCAACTTCCTTTAACTACAAACCATACAATCAAATCAAACATACGGTGTACTATTATCAATTAAATCATACAAGACATAAACGGCCAAAAAAAAATCCAAAAATCTCTTTTTTTATAAGGTCTTTACGCAATGTTATGCTTGCTCTTAAACTAAAAGATCCGGATATAATCAAGCCACGAAGGCTAAACAAGCCACAAAGGCTATGCAAATGTCATGATAATGAATTTCAATATATATATATATATATATATATATATATATATATATATATATATATATATATATATATATGGATTTGCTAACTTAGACCAACAAAAAACATAGGTCCAAGTTACCAAAAGTGCACCATTTCATTTGGACAAAAATATACTTCATCTTTATTATTTAAAACAGCTTGAGGGTTACTTTAGTAATTTTTATTAAAACATATTTGTTAACTTGTTTCAATTTGCTAACTTAGACCCACTTTTATTTACTAAACTATCTCTTACTTTAAATTGGTTTACACTAATGGATATTGGTTTTTTATTTGTTTGTGTAGCCAAGAGGTTAATTAAAGTGGTGGTTATTGTGGAGGACAAAAACAAAATGCACTAAGGAGGTATTAATTTAGTCAACCCCTTTGATTTGTAGCAAGGTGACGTTAAAATTTTGTAAGGAAAAGAAGGATAATGGTGTGTGAATCAAAATTGATACATATTCAATCACTATCAGCTAAACACATTTGGTTGCTAACTATAACATTTTATTTAATTTCATTTACTCATTATTATGAGTTTTGATTCAACACTTTACCACTTCTCATTATGGTTATTACAAGTATTATGAGGATTGTCTTGCCAAATTCAATTTTTTTCTTGCCAAATTCAATGTTATATAAATGTCATGAGTGATTCAAGAGAAAATCACACATGGCTAAAAGGAAGAATAAAATGGGTCGATCATCAATTCAATCGGTGCAACATTTTTTTTTTTACATCCATTGGTCATAAAATAAGTTTTTTTTTTGAAGGACGGTCATAAAATAAGTTGTTAACTAAATAAAAATCAATAAAAATATTATAAAAATGATATATATGAATTTTATAAAATATTGGGTCGTTATAAAAGCAACAAATAATTTAATTTAAGACAAATAAAAAAGAGGCATGAGATGAAGGGAGAACCTTTCGGTCAAAATCGAAGGTGCTATCTTTACCGAGAAAAACAAAATTTCAAGCCGGTCCTTTCAAAAATAAAATTTCAAGCTGGTCCATATAGGAAAAGAAGAACAAAATTATAAATTGAAATAATCTACTATGCCTTTAACAGCATAAGCTAACAATAAATTATCAATTCAAATAATCCACTATGTCTTTAACAGCATTAGCTAGCAATAGGAACCAAGTCACTGCTCTCAATATCTGGATTCCTTTCGAGAATACTATATCTTCTTTGGAGATCACTTCCCAGTTAACAATGATAAGCGATAAAATCAAGATGCCCCAACAGATCAAAATGATGATAGCAGCAGTCCACGAAACTAGACTCACTTCTATAAATGATATTGCAGTTGATAGCAGAAGTATGAATATCATCCCGAATACATTGTTATTAGCCGGGTGCCGATGTCATTCCAACAAATATCAATGATTGAAAAAATATAACAAGCGGGACGATCAAGGCTATAACGACAGTCTCGTTGAATTTACCACCATCTGATGACATCTCCAGTGCAGGGAAGATAATCAATAGCCAGCATAAATATCGCCGAGAAAGAGACCACAACTACTTGCTCAATCCAGCTCTCATCATCGCTAAACACATTCATGTATATTTTATGTGTTAATTCAATAAAGAAAAGTATAATAATTGGAAAGAAAGTAAATCAAAAAGATTGAATACCTTGTTGGGTCCTTTGAATCAGAGGAAGTAGGTGGTTCTTTGATCGTAATCACTTGATCTTCCAAGTTTTTTTCACAATCGCTATAATAATGTGTATAAGTTAGTGAGATACATACATTATCATATATAGCTTTCTTGAATTGTGAGAAATTAAAATATGAAAAGCATAGCATGAGGGTAAATTAAAGAGATAGAGTACCTTTGATTTATCGGTTGATACTTAGATTCTCCCATCGAATTCACTTGATTTTTTGTGTGCTATAGTAGAGAGATCGTCAATAAATATTGTTTGAAGGCTAACGGAAGAAGAC
Organism: Medicago sativa; assembly: GCF_051527215.1. Taxonomy (NCBI): domain Eukaryota; kingdom Viridiplantae; phylum Streptophyta; class Magnoliopsida; order Fabales; family Fabaceae; genus Medicago; species Medicago sativa. The sequence goes on from NC_140756.1 coordinate 8,706,401, forward strand.
CTAAAATTAAGGATGAGTGATAGCAGGAAAGGATTAGAAAAAGGAGAAAGATTTGTCAACACAAGTCGAAGGAGAGAGAAGAGAGGAAAAGTACATGAAACATCAACTGTGAATTTTGGTGTGTAGAATGCATTGTGTGAGTACTCTATTTATAGAGAAAATTCTCAACTAATAAGTGTGAAACTTTGGCAACAAGTAATTCACATATTAGATCTAGTACAAAAATATGTCAATTGAGTACCAAAATATATTATATTGACTACATAAATATGTTATTGAGTATCAAAATATATTTCAGATTATGTACTAAAATATATTAGATTGTCTACCAATGTAAACACTGCTAATGTGTGTGTGATATATTTCGATTATGTACTAAAATATATTAGATTGTCTACCACTATATAAACACCGCTAATGTGTGTGTTTCATCCAATGTGGGACTTCCACTTTTTTCAATTCACACAACACTAGTTATACCCAATATGAGAATTTGCGTTTAGTCTTTTTACTCAATTTCCACACATATTCCAACAGTTACCAAACACAATGAATGATGCTAAGGAAACGCGCCGAAGTTTACGGCGGTTCAAAATCTACCCAAAAGGGTAGATACAAAGGTTACAAATGAATTGCTGCTCTTCAAGGGAAACCCCGAACACCTAACAATTACCTCATTCTCAAAGCATTGAAAACTCCTAATCTCATACCTTACTTTAAAAGTTCAGTTTGATACCTTAAATTTAAAACCGATCAATTCGGTGGTGTGGTCTTTAACTTATGTCGTTAGTGCAATTGGTATTTACGAAAGAAAAATGTTAACAAGTGCTCTCACGCACTCTTTAAGCACCCATAGTTGTAAGGTTTTATTAAAGTTTGTGTATTTATTTAAAGTTTGTATATTTATTGCATTGAAACTTGAAGTCTTTAATTTTTTAAAGGGTTAATAGGCTTTTACCCCCTGCCATTTGGGCGACTTTTGGTTTACCCCCCCCCCCCCCCCCCGGTAAAAAAAAAAACTTGTAGATTTCCACTTATAATTTAAAGATTCGTTGGTTTACCCCCCCCCCCCCCCCCCCCCCCCCCCCCGAAAAGCCAACAAGATCCGACCGGATAAAAATGGTGACGTGGCGTGCCGACTAGGTATTTTTTATTTTTTTTATTTTCCACCTAGATTATTATACACCAAGTTCAAAAATGTTGTTTATTGGCATACCCCCCTCTCATTTCCCCCAAAACTTAAAACCTAACTTACGAAGAACAAAGGGAAAACGATGATGAAGTGCTTTTCTAACTAGATCTAGGGTTTACAATCGAAGCAAACTTTTTGTGAATCGAAGCAATATTTGTGGGTTTTAGCGAATTCGAAGCAAGATTTCTACGATTTACGGGAAGCCGCGAACGAGGAAAGAGGGTTTCGATCTCGATTTAGGGTTTATGCGAATGCGGAAACGAACGAAGAAAGAGAAAGCGAATCGAACGAAGAAGGTTGAAGACGAAGCACGTGGTAAGTTTATTGATTCTCTCTTTCTCTTTATGCATGCGTGTCTTGTTGTTGTTACTATTTGTAGATGATAAAGAAAGGAAGAAATAGATGATAAAGAAAGGAAGAAATGTATGTTGTGGTCCTAAAAGTGTGATGCTAGATTCCATTTCTGTACTTTTCCATGTGCAATAGTTCCATTTTTAGGGTTTTTTTTATTGAAATTTTTGTTTTGTACCGAGTTGTTTCTATCAACCCGGTTTAAACCAATGGGTTGCCGACACATGTCAAGCTAATTTTGATTAAAAAATTAATTTTTTTTTACCACAGATAATGGGTTTGTTTGATGTTGTTTTCCATCATGGTAGGGTGTTTGTAAGGGATAAACATATGTTTTATAGAGGTGGGGGTGTACAAACTATTGTGTACGGAATTGAAGGTAACAACCGGGGTGTGTGTGATATTCGGAATACCGTGGCTAGCCGGGGATATGAGAAGAATACTTTTAGGGTTTGGGGTCAAATTGAACAGGTTTACGAAGAGTTTGTTCAAATTAATGAGGACCATATTGCTGATGAATTTTACGGGTATTCAATTGGTAATAAAGTAGATGGACATATTTATGTTGAGCACAATGTGTTGGATATAACCGTGAAGGCAGATGTACCTAGTTTTTTAGATTTGGATGCAGGGTATGATGAGGAAGTAGCAATGTTTAGTAGTGATGATGATGGTGTTAAACCGGATAGATTTAATGATAGTGAGGATGAAAGAACCACTGCACTTGAAGATGGGTTTGAAGAGGTTGAAGTTGAAGCACCTGCTAATGGTACCAACAGAGTCACAATTAACAACAAAAGGTAAGGATCAAGAAGTGTGGTTCCAAAACACCTAAGAAAAAATCACCTAAGAATAATAATTATGGTAGGATCAATTTGGTTGCACCTTTGAAGAATGGGAAAGGAAAGAATATTGTACGGGAAGAAGTAGATGAATAAATAGATGGAGATTACCTTAGTGAGGAGTTGGCTAGCTCGGACACGATGACTCGGATGATGAGACAATTAAATATGAGCAGTTTAGGAAGGAACAATTAAATAAGGATTTTAAGTTCAAGATAGGTATGGAATTTAATTCTCTGGTGGAGTTTAAAGAAGCAATTATTGAGTGGAACGTATTGAATGGTTACCAAATTAAAATGGCAAAAAATGAAAGTTACGGGGTAAGGGTGGTGTGTAGGGACCAATGTGGCTATACGGTTTTATGTTCAAAAGTGGGTGACAGGAGGACTTTTCAGGATAAAGACATTTCATGGGCCCCACACATGTGTTAAGGTGTTGGAAAATAAGAGTGCCAACTCAAGATGGGTTGCTAAGAAACTTGTGCCAAAAATGAAAGTTACTAAAAAGATGACCGTAGAAGAGGTCTATAATGAAATGTACCGTTAATTTTGGTGTGGGTATTACCATGGACAGAGCATGGAGAGCAAGGAAGATTGCAAGGAAAATAGTTGAGGGTGATACGGATAAGCGGTATGCAATGATATGGAGGTATGCGAGTGAGTTGAAGAGAGTGTGTAGGGATAATAATGTCAAGATAAATGTTGATGGTCCATCTGCAACTATTCAACCATGGTTTGGGTCTTTTTATTTATGTTTTGATGGGTGTAAGAAAGGGTCCACATCTGCTTGTAGACCCTTTGTTGGAGTTGATGGTTGCCACTTGAAAACAAGATATGGGGGCCAACCGTTGATTCTTGTAGGAAGAGACCCAAATGACCAAGGTACTTTCCCATAGCTTTTGGGGTAGTTGAGATTGAGTGCAAGGAAAGTTGGAAAGGGTTCATGCGATTGCCGATGGAAGATATAGGTCAAGATAAGAGATATGTGTTCATATCAGGATCAACAAAAGGTATGTTTAGATCTATTCATGATTCATCTATATATGTATTCATTGTTTCAGATCTATTGAGATCTATATCTATTTATTGTTTCAGATCTATTCAAATCTATATTTTATTGTGACCTATGTATATATTTACCGTTATGCGGGGGTTGGTGTCGGTTTTTGATGAGATGTTTGACGGCATTGACCATAGATTGTGCCTTAGACATTTATATGCAAATTTCAAGAAGAAGTTTGGAGGAGGCAGTCAAATAAGAGATTTGATGATGGGAGCTGCAAAGGCCACTTACTATCAAGGATGGTTGGAAAAGATGAATGAACTGAAGAAGATAGATCCGGGAGCTTGGGAATGGTTAATGGCCGTAGAACCAAAAATGGTGTAAGCATGCTTTTACCTTTTACTCTAAGTGTGATGTACCGATGAACAACATATTTGAATCATTTAATGCCACAATATTATCTGCTAGAGATCAACCTATTATAACTAAGGCTGAATGGATTAGACATTATCTAATGAGAAGGATGGCGGCATCTACTACTAAACTTCAAAAGTGGCAACATAATGTGATGCCTATGCCTAGAAAGAGATTAGATAAAGAGATAACCTTAGCTGCTCATTGGACACCAACTTGGTCCGGAATAGGTGAACAATTTCGGGTTATACATTCATATAACCGTCGGCAATTTATTGTTGACATTGCAAAAAGGAGTTGCAAATTTGTAACTTTTAGGAGTTAATGGAATACCATGCAGACATGATGTTGCTGCACTTGGTTATAGGAGGCAAAGGCTTGAACTGTATGTTGATGATTACTAGGAGTAAGTATGCCATGTGTTATAGTTTTGCAATTAGTCTTATAAATGGTATAGATATGTGGCTCGAGGTAGAAGCTCTGAACTTCGCCTCCAAACTATAAGAATGGACCGGGAAGGCTTAGAAAGCTTTGGATCAGAGAGTTTGATGAAAATGGAGCTAGGATGAGAAGGCAAGGGGTGGCATATAGGTGCACAAAATGTGATAAATTTGGACACAATCAGAGGAGATGCAAGAGTGTTGTTCGGAATCCGTAGGCCGCAAAAAGGAAGGTACATTAATACATCTCAATATTGAATAATTATACTTACTAATTATATACAAAATCCTAACTTATGACTTTTTATGCATGTTTATGTTGTAGAGGAAAATACCAAGAGGAAAGCCACTTCAAAAGCAACTGTGCAAGAAGGTGCACCCGTGCAAGAACCATCAAGCTGTTATGCGGGGGTTTGCTTCTCAACCAACATGGCCTCATGTATCTGCTTCTCAACCAACAATGCCTCATGTATCTGCTTCTCAACCACCAATGAACATTGAACATGTTCAAGGACCATCAAGGCACATTGCAAAAGTTGTGTATCACAACAGTCACCCCGAACGTCCATTCAAGATACAAAAAGTGGCAAGTTCTAATGCTACTCATCTTGTACCGAAACAATTGTTACCGACTTTAATGATGACCTACCTGCATCACAGATTGATAGTGGCCTTGGGCCAGATGTGTTTGATGATCCGGATGACCATGGGTTAGCAGGCCATCACCGATCAAATGTTTGAGGCAGCAGAAAACAAATTCAAGACCGTGAATGGTGTGAAGAATTTGAAGCAACAGAAAGTGAAGACCTTGGTGTTGAAGAAATCTATAAAACCTAAAAATTGTAAGAGTTTTAGGCTGATGAAATTGAAGACCCAAGCAATCAAAGGTGTTGGTTCCGGTCTTGATCAACCTATGGTCATTGAAGAGTCTAAAGAGGGCACCTTGAGTCGGGAGAATGATGGTGTGATAAAAAGTGGGACATGTATGAATGTTTTAAGAGGCTTACCAAGTAATCATACTTTGATCTAATGTTGTGTGAATTGAAAAAATAGAGTGTGGGGGTCCCACATAAAATAGAACACACAATTAGTAATGTTTAAATTGCGGTATTTAATTTTAAATACTTAATAATGATAAAAATAATAGTAATTATTATTTTTATTTAAGAATATCACTTCCCATAAATTTAGCTTATGATGGTTGTGATAAGAATAAGAATTTAATTGAATTTCTTATATTTCCTTCATTCAAATCCAATAGTTTGTTTCCTCCACTTTTGTGGATTTGTTTCTTTTGATCCTATCCACAAGTGTTGTTGAACCGATTAATGGATAAACTTCATTTTAACTTTATCCATTAAGAGTAACCGTTGTCGCAATTTGTGCTAAAACGATTCTGTAGAATCTCTATATAAATAGAGGACTCCACTTAGTTCAAAAATTACACCAAATCGCACAGTTGATGCTTTACGTGCGGTTTCTCTCTTCTCCCTCCGACTTGTGTTAACGAGTTTCTTGCTTCTACTCCTTTCTGTTCCTTCGGAATTAAGAGTGTTCTTAAGACCATAGTCCCTTTTCGGTTTAATGTCCCTTCGGAATTAAGAGTGGTCTTAAGTTCATAGTCCCTTCGATAATATATGTCCCTTCGGAATAAAGAGTACTTTTAAGATCATAGTCCCTATTTGGAATAAACAATGTCCCGTCGGAATCAAGAATGATCTTAACGGTATATAAAAATTCAATAATTTTATTTGAGGAGAAATGGTGGTAACACCATATTTGAGTGGTCATAGTACCATATTGATTGTTTGGAGAACTTAAAGGTTAGAATGGTGGAAACACCATATTTGAGTGGTCTTAGCACCATAATAGAATGGTAATGATACCATATTAAAGTGGTTTCGGTATTAAAAAGTGATCTTAGTACCATATTTGACGGTGTAATTCTCGAACGATTTTCTACGGTGCGGTAGTTAATCGAACAGTTGTAGCCGGGCTTGTTTTATCTGGAGGCGGCGTGGTTGATAGTCTACCTTGCACAATTTTGGGTAGTGCCACGAACGTCTTAAAGAGAGCGACCTGGTCGTGACTCAACCTAGTAACAACTTCGGTAGATAATAGAATTTGGAAATCCAAATACAACAGTTTGGAAATCCAAAAACAACAATTTTAAGACGTTTCAGATCGCTATGTCTACCGAAGAAATTACTTATTGAGGTTTCGTTGTCCCTAAATAAAATAAGGATAAATCAAGTTATAGAAATACATCTTTCGACCGAAACGATGAAGTGCTTGTTATAACAACAAAAAATTAAGATTATCATTGATAATGATAAAACATACGAGTTTCTTAAACATAAGAAAAGGTTTGGACGGGAAAAGAAAATAACGTGAGGCTGCACTTTTGTTTTGATTAACTCGAAAGTCTTCGGTTGAAAATTAATAACACATGCTTACGTGTTGTTTTTTCTTATGAATCAAGGTAACGTGAAATGCTTATGTAAGGTTTTATATAATCATCATCATGATAAGAAATAAATTGTTAAAGCCGATAGGTCATGTTCTAAACTAAGCCTCTTTAATTAATAGTTTGGAATGTACCGTGGAACAAGATTAACCATCAAAATGGTTCTTGTTATTTGTACAAAATATGAACATTGAAAAATTAATGAATGGATCAAATTGAAAAAGGTTTTTGATGAATTAGAAATTATATAAGAAATTTGTTCCAAATGTTTTGTATAAAAAAATTTAGAAAGAATCGAATTTCAGCATTTCTATCGAATAAGACCGAGTTGACTCACACTTAAGAGAAACTTAGGTACCATGCATTCTTGTGGGAAAAGACTGCGTCTTTGATGATATGTTCAAAATTAAATTCTCCTTATATTTTATAAGTGATAGGGCCAAACCGCAAGTGCACGGCCTATCGAAGTAATAGTAGTAAGTAAGAGTATCGTTCCGCTAGGGAGTTGTTCAACTAACTTAATTAACTTTTAGTGAATGATTAGATGAGAGAAAGTTAGAAAAAGGGAGTTTTATTGCTGAAGGTAAAAACAATAATAATAAAGGGCCTCGGGATCATTGGTTTATCATAATGACAAATCCTTCACTTGACAAGACCTAAACATCTAATTTCATGGTTTACACACTAATTTCTAAAAACCGGTTTTCCTTAGCCCCTCACCTTTTCGATGAAAGTCCGATGAGAGTTTACTTCTAGTAACCAAGCCTATTTCACCGACATGATTACTAGAAGATGCATAGAGGGTTGAAACTACTCTTTGTCTCAATAATTGCAAAGACTATTTCACTGTTTTGCAATTATTGTCTAGATTCACTTGTTCCAACATCAAGACTCCGCTCTCGCTTTATGAATTGATGTTTGGGATGATGGATTAACGATTATCAAACCCTCCGCTTTCGCTTCCATAGTTTGATAATTGTTAATCCACGTTAAGACGGTGAATCTAGATTAGAAATTAGGGTTACATAGAAATTAGGGTTTAGGCTTGTTTTGTTTAGGATTGAGTCATTAGACTCCCCAACAATCCCAAGACGAAGAAGTCTACTCACTCATGTTCATCGTAGACATGGGGGAAGAAGAGAGATAAACAGTAAAATAAATTGCAAAGAAAGTAAAAGGAAATAAAGACTTTTTATTGAAATAATACTTGAAATAAACAAAGTAAAAGGTGAATGTTTTATGGTGGAGAGCTACTCTATTTATAGCTTTACAATTGACTTAGAAACTAAGCAACTAAAGGGATAAAACGGTAAAGCCGCAACAGGGTAACTTGGGCCCGAAGAAAAGCAGCAAAAGAGTGTTATGGGGACGGGCACGGCCGTGCCACATGTTGGCACGGGCCGTGCCAAGCTTCGAGTTTGGGGGAACATATTTTTGTCCCGTATCTTCGTATTCTTGCTTGTTGTATTTGCTCCAGTCCTCTTTCTTTCGCTCCAAGGCACCTTCCACCATATATTCATTCCTAAAATAAAATAAAAGACAATTTAAAGTAAAATATTCTAAAAGGAAATAAAATGCAATAAAACTAAATCAAATCTTATTTAAAACTAAACTAAATAAAGCATTAAATTAGACTATCTATGACTCATCAATAAGTTGGTTGATTTTAATATTTGACATATCAAAATTTATCATGTGAACAAGTGTTTAATTTTAAACTTGAGTAACGTGGACTTAATTCCAACGTTATATGATTGAACAATTTTATTTATTGCAGTCAAGATATATGAATCAAAAGTTCATATAAATCGAATTTAGAGAATATGAATCTCTAAACACAATAAATTATGATATGTGTGAATTTGATGACACATAAATTAGAAATGATAAAATGATGTTTTTATCATATTTATTGATGACTGTGAATTTTGGAAAATAAAATTGATATGCTTGAATGTTCAATTTTTATAACAAAAAATTGAAATTTATAGAGTACCCAAGTCTAAGAACAAAAATTCTAATTAAGAAACTTTTGAAGAAAAGACAATCCAACTTGTCTTATTTTTGAACTTGGGATTGTCTAAACTGTATTTGGATTACGGACCCCGAGAGTTGAACTCACTAGTAGAGCCTATGAATGTGTATTCATCGGGTATGCGATAAAATAACGAAACATATAAGTTTTATGACCTAAATGTTAAAGTGATCATAGAATTTAAAAGATGTTGATTTCTATGTAAATGTTTACCCCTTTAACTAAAGAACAAAGTGGGGGCTCTAATGGGAGCACGACATTAGTGGGGGCAAAATAAATTCCCTTCTAAAATTAAGAACTAGTGGGGCACTATATCTAATCACAATCATGTAATTAGAAATAGTTATGAAAACATCATACGAGATGTTATAGAACCTCAAGGAGGTAAGAAAGCTAAAATTGCTAAAGAGTATGAACTTGGTTTATACATTGAAAGAAGATTCATTAAACCTTAAAGAAGTTATATCCTCATTGGATGCTGAATTATGGCAAAAAACAATAAACGATGAAATGAATTTTCTAGAGTCTAACAAAACATGACACTTGGTTGTCTTGTCTCATAGTTGCAAAATCAATCGGTTGTATTTGGATTTTGGAAAAAGGAACTAAAACCCGATGGTATGATTGATGAATACAAGGCTTTCCTTGTAGTCAAAGGTTTTAGACAAAGAGAAAAATATAGATTTCTTCGACATTCATTCACCAGTCACGAAAATCATATCCATAAGAGTACTAGTCCCTTTAGCCGCCGTTCATAACTCGATAGTACTCCAAATGGATGTGAAAGTTGCCCCTTTTACGGTGAACTAGAAGAAGAAATATATATGAAACAACCTGAAAGTTTTGCGATTCATGGACAAGAAAACAAGGTCTCGTAAAGTTAGATAATTATTTGTATGGTCTAAAACAAACTCTTAAGGAATGACATGAAAAATTTTGACATTCTAATGTTATCAAATGAGTATAAAGTGAGTGAAAGTGACAAATAATATTTGCACGATCATATGTCTCTATGAAGACAACTTGCTCATATTTGGTTTAAAGATTCATATTATGAATTATGTGAAATCATTGTTTATCAATAACATTGATAAGAAAGACCTAGACAAAGTTGAAGTAATTCTTGGTTTCAAGATTACTAGATCGAAAAGAGAACTTTTTTGATAAATCTCACAAAGTTGAGAAGATCTTAAGAAAATGTTATTATTTGAATGTAAACTTGCAAGCATATATTATGATCCAAGTGCAAGAACACTTGAGATGAAGTTAAACAAATAGAATATGCGAGCATCATTGGCAGTCCTTAGGTAAGCCAATGAATGTATTAGACCCGACATTGTCGATGTCGTAAAACTCTTGTGCAAGTTTACTAGTAGACAAAAGAAAAGCATTGCCATGCTATAGAAAGAGTCATGAGGTGCCTTAAGAAGACTATGACTCTAGGATTACTTCATTAGGAGTAACCTATTGTACTTAAATGGTACAAGATATAAACTAGAACATCTTTCAGATGAGTATTTAACGACTAGTGACTGCACATTGAGCATCACTATAGGAGTTGTATGTTAAAACAAATAATGTTGACTCAGTCCACTATGGAATTAATCTGAGATGAAAACACTAGAGAAAACTAGTGGAGAAGAGAGTTGATAAGATGCTTGCTAGTTGAGATCCCTTAGTGGATAAAGCTGTTGCCAAAAGTGTTAATTCATTGTGATAGTCTCAGCTATTACAAAAATTGAGAATCGTTAGTATAATGGAAAGAGACGATAATTAAGGCATGAACACATAAAGGGTTAGAGAGGTATCTGTAACGCCCGTCGTAATTATTAATTATTTTAATAAGATTTAGAATATATTTATATATATTTATATGATTTATGAATCTAAGTGATTTACATGATTTATATGTGATTTACGTGGTTCTTAAGATTGGTGTGAGATATATGATTTTTAGTGATTTTATGAAGCATTGCGACTTATTTTATTGTTAAGTAAAATAAGATTTTGAAAATAAAATAAATATTAAGTTGTGGGGTTGTTTTGAGAATTTAAAAAGATTAGTGGTAGAAGAAGAAAAAAAATCGATGACAAATGCCTATGCTAAGTAATCCTATAATAATGGGACACATTTATTAATAGATATTGAGTGACGTGGAAGGCAAGGATGGGTACCAGGTTAACCTAATTTACCAAGTGTGTGTATATATATATATATATATATATAGGGAAAACAAGTGCCATAGCTATTAGTAGAGCAAATTAGCGTAACAACGTATAACTCTTCTACGAGTGCATATGTCCATAACCTAATAGGCAACTTGAGAATAAATTAAAGGGAACAAAAACAGGGCTGCTATGAAGCAAAGGTAGAACATGTAGAAATAACGCCGATAACGAAACAAGATCAACATAGCTATTAGTTTCATGGCCATATCTTGCCGATTCGTGATTCCGCCGGTGAACCATTTAACTTGTTGGTTGTGTGCCGCCGATCCTCTTTTGCCGCTGAAATTCTTTTATCCTTGTGTCCTACAGGCATCAAACCAGGTAAGGGTGAGACTAACTTTCAATATTATTAAGGGTATAAGTTTTTAGAATGAATTTAGCATAATTAGGTCGAGTTTTGGTGAGAATTGGGAATTAGGGTTATAGACCGATTTGATGATTAAACCATGAAAAGATGTTAGATTGATGCAAATTAGTGTACAGACCTTAGAGACACATTAGGGTTTATTTAGATGTTGTTTTGGTGTTAGAATCATGAAGAGAGATGAAAGTTGAAGTTTTTAGGTTTTTGCCCGAGCTCGAATCGCATCGCTCGCAGCCGCGAGCTAGAGCACTCGCAAATGCGAGCTAACCCAATGAACTCGCCATTGCGAGTAAATCAACTCGCCACTGCGAGCTACCCCTTCACTCGTCATTGCGAGCAGGACCATTGCCACCGCGAGCAAGTCGGTTGCTCGCCATTGCGATCTATGTACTCGCCGTTGCGAGTAACCCCGTTAGTTGCCCAAAATTGATGTTCCATGCGATTCTTTCGCACGTGTAGTTATGAGTTGACTTAGAAGTAAGAATGAGAGTTGTTAGGACATTTCCAGAATGTCCGAAGCCCGTTTAGATGACTGAGATTATTAGTAGGGTTGCATGAGTGATATTATGATGTTTTATGATAATTATGTTGATGTAATTCATTCCTTAGACAATGTTAATGCATTCAAGTGTTATTATATGTTGTATCTTGCCGCTGTTTTCTCGTTGTTACCGTTAATGTCTTGAAGTTGCATGAGTCGGTCTAAGTCGTCGAATTTAATAAGTTGTCCATGATTATGAGTTGTATAGGATGTTCACGTTGTTGACTAAGTTGTTGTAAGATTGAGTCCATTGCATACTCATTAAAGTTGGGGGCTTTAGGCCCGGCAGCCTTTGTGCTCATTAAAGTTGGGGGATTTAGGCCCGGTAGCCTTTGTGCTCATTAAAGTTGGGGGCTTTAGGCCCGACAGCCTTTGTACTCACACGTCGAGAGCCTAATTACGCTCATTTACGTTGCTGAATGGTACCACATGCATTTGCATATCGGGAAGTTTCACGATGGTTTAAAGTTGTTAAGTTGTTAAGTTGATAAGAGTGGCATTGTCAAGTTGAGTCGTGTTGTCGAGTCAAGTGTTAAGTTGTACACGATATTTAATGATGATGATATATGATGATGGTATTTGATTATGAAATAATAATATGTTAAATGATAAATGTTTGATATGTTAATAATGTTTATTTGTTGCTAAATGCATTTTAATGAATTACATACTTAATTTATTGACCGTGAAATCTCACCCCTTCGTTTGAAAATGTTGCCATTCGTATGGGTAACTTGCAGGTAATAAAGACTAGAAGTGTTTGTGAGTGGACTCCTCACCTTGTGTCTAGATGCTACGATACGTAACGGGATGAGGCTTGCTTTCATGTCTATTCCTTACGTGTCTTTTATGAACCCTTTTTATGATTAAGTATTGAACTATTTTATGAGATTTTTGATAAGGCTTGTGTGCCAAGACTTTTATAATGTTGAACTATTTTCCGCTGCGAAGTTTCAGATTTTATGATGTTGAAATTTTGAAGGATAATTATTATCATCTATTTATGATTTTCAAGAAGCATGTGACATTCCGTTTGTGATTTAAATACTCTGATTTTATGTGAAATTTTTATGTTGGGAAAACGGGGTGTTACGGTATCTACTCTCAAAAGGAACGGTTAAAGTAGATCATGTACGTACCGAAAAAGAATTAGTCAATCCTTTGACGAAAGGAATTACTAAAAAGAAAGTCCTAAACACATCCAATTGGATGGAACTAATGCCCAAAAGGTCATAAGTGATGGTAACCCGACCTACATGATTTGGAAATCCCAAGAAATAGGTTCAATGGGTAATAACAAGTCACAGAACATGCTATGTTAAAAGTAAGAAAGCATGATTCCCGTAGTGACGGAAGGATGAGATAATAGTAACTCTTAATGAGATCTATACTCTATTTGGAGTGGAGTACATATCTACAGGAGTACTCTTGATAGACTCACATATACGAATGTGGAACTAAGGGCCGGTTCCTATGGGATTTGGGGCGAATACCTACGGCGTTCGTTAAAACCGGGATACACGTGCAAGGCCATAAACGCACGGGCTTTTAGAATACACCTTATGAAAAGGTTTGTGTGTGGGTTCTATGTACCGAGATAGAGTTCAATGTTGTAAGCAACTCTTGTTAATCGAATTTTACTCGCTATGCGAGAGGTTCAAGTTGTAGGCGACACCTTTGTTTATTAGCAACCTTATAGAAACGTTTTGACGTTATTATTGAAACCATTTTTAAAATTCAAGTGGGGGATTGTTGGAACATTAGTGTGATGTTGGAAAATAAATTGGAAGATTAGACACCAAGTAATCATACTTTGATCTAATGTTGTGTGAATTGAAAAAATAGAGTGTAAGGGTCCCACATAAAATAGAACACACACATTAGTAATGTTTAAATTGCGGTATTTAATTTTAAATACTTAATAATGATAAAAATAATAGTATCCTTCAAAAAAAAATGATAAAAATAATAGTAATTATTATTTTTATTTAAGAATATCACTTCCCATAAATTTAGCTTATGATGGTTGTGATAAGAATAAGAATTTAATTGAATTTCTTATATTTCCTTCATTCAAATCCAATAGTTTGTTTCCTCCACTTTTGTGGATTTGTTTCTTTTGATCCTATCCACAAGTGTTGTTGAACTGATTAATGGATAAACTTCATTTTAACTTTATCCATTAAGAGTAACCGTTGTCGCAATTTGTGCTAAAACGATTCTGAGAATCTCTATATAAATAGAGGACTCCACTCGGTTCAAAAATTACACCAAATCGCACAGTTGATGCTTCATGTGCGGTTTCTCTCTTCTCCCTCCGACTTGTGTTAACGAGTTTCTTCGCTTCTACTCCTTTCGTCCCTTCGAATTAAGAGTGTTCTTAAGACCATAGTCCCTTTTTGGTTTAATGTCCCTTCGGAATTAAGAGTTGTCTTAAGTTCATAGTCCCTTCGATAATATATGTCCCTTCGGAATAAAGAGTACTTTTAAGATCATAGTCCCTATTTGGAATAAACAATGTCCCGTCGGAATCAAGAATGATCTTAACGGTATATAAAAATTATTCAATAATTTTATTTGAGGAGAAATGGTGGTAACACCATATTTAAGTGGTCATAGTACCATATTGATAGTTTGGAGAACTTAAAGGTTAGAATGGTGGAAACACCATATTTGAGTGGTCTTAGCACCATAATAGAATGGTAATGATACCATATTAAAGTGGTTTCAGTATTAAAGAGTGGTCTTAGTACCATATTTGATGGTGTAATTTTCGAACGATTTTCTACGGTGCGGTAGTTAATCGAACGGTTGTAGCCGAGCTTGTTTTATCCCGGAGGCAGTGAAGTAGCAATAAACGTCACAAGGAAGGGGGTTTGAATTGTGACCCTTTTTAAAATTATTCCCGAAACTTTAATTTACGTTGTATATACTCAAGAAAAATTCTTGGTCGGTATTTAGTTAGGCGAGATAAATAATTAGTTGATGTATGATGACCGTCTGTCATTGCATGTTTTTAGTTGTGATTTGTATTGTTTTTGTAACATAAAGAGAGACAAGTACCTATAATTCATGGCAAAATCAGGATGAAATTGGGAACAAGTGCTCAAAGAGAATAAAAGAAGAAAAGTTCCTAAAAATGCAAGCCATCGTGCCACGAAGCCCAAAGCAACGTGCCACGATAGTAGGTCAAAACAAAGGCTGCCCTCCCTGGATATTTCGTGGCACGATGACTCACCAACGTGCCACGATGGTGCGATCTCGACCGCCCGTGAGTGCGATTGATCTACCGACAAGCGTGCATCTGATGTCTAAACGTGCCACGATGACTCCTCATCGTGGCACGATGGTACAGTACGTTGGCCACTTTATTTTGCTTATAAAAGGAAAGCTTGGGCAAATGTTTTAGACACGAAGTTTTATGGGATTTTAAGCATAGAGGAACAAGGAAACGAATGTGCAAGCTCTTAGAGTCATACCAACTCTCAAGTTGGTAAGAATTTATGTATGCTTCTATCATTTATGCTTATGATAGTTTAGTTATGAGTAGCTAAACTATAGTTTGATTGAGCCATGATGATGCTATTGTAATATATGAATCAGGTAGTTGTACTCTCTCTATTATCAATATTAATCGGTCTTTATTCAGTTTTACTTGTGTTCATTGCCTTTCTAAAGTAATTGTTGTAGGACCACTAACCATAACTACTTCAATTATGAATAAGAATTGATCTTAGGACTTGAATGACCACTAACCCCGGCTTTTGATCTTGATCTAGTAACTCTGTTTAACTCAACATTAGGAGCCCGAGAGATGGGAAATTGAGGGTTATGACACATAAGATAACGTTCCATATTTGCTTCCTAATGTTATTGTTGCCACGTAGACTCGGGATAGAGTAGGCGATTCTAGCTTAGGAATGGGTGTTGATGCGCGAGAGTGATCAACACTATTTTGTTAACTTGTCGTAAAGAAAGATTAATAATTGAGAAGTAGAGAGAGGACAATTATCTCATATAGAGCAATAGCAGATTCAACGGCTTAATCATTCATCTCAATATAATTTCGTCGCAATTTACTTATCGATTGTTCAAACCAATTATCAATCGCCTAGGGCAAACAATATAAACTTTTTACATCCTAACGAATAACGAACTTGTTACGTTGAAGTTAAATACGATCCTCGTGGATCGATATTTTTACTACTTCGATAGACTTTGGTACACTTGCCAAATATCTATCAAGTTTTTGGCGCCGTTGCCGGGGACTCGTTGAATCATTTCAACAAGGCAATATCGTTATTAATTAGGATTTACGCAATTTATTTTTCTCGTCATTTATTTTCTCGTCAAAAATTCTGTTATTGTTATCTTGCATCGAGCGGTGCTACTGAGGTATTTTGTTATTTATGTGAGGTAGAAGGGGTGCGGACGATTTGCAATTCAATCCCGAAATTGAAAAGGCCGCGAAAGCCAATCGGAAAGCTTTGTCCGCTGTCCAAATCGTCCCACCACCGCACGAGAGCAGTTACCAAGTGGTGTCATCTTTGAAACCGACACAATTACATCCCCGATCCGAGTGTCATGGGAGAACCGGCGAGGCCAAAGTTGGGGGATTACGGGTTAGCAACACACCGAGGTCAATTGACTCACACCTTTCAACCTCGCTAACCCGGTTGCGTTCGATATCAAAACCACCGTCTTGAATGGGTTGAGGGATAAACAGTTCGATGGGTCAGAGATCATGAGCCCTCATGAACACTTAAGTCGTTTCGCGAAACGTGCGAGTTTTGTGTGCCTCCGGCCACCGTGACCGAGAGTCAAAAGAAACTCAGGCTATTCCCATTCACATTGACCAAGTAGAGCCAAAGATTGGTTACTAACCATCCCTAATGGAACCATCAACAATTGGGGAGAGTTAGAACTTAGGTTCTTAGCAAAATATTTCCCTATGTCCAAATATTGGGATAAAAAGATGGAGATATCACATTTCAAACAAGGAGAAAGTGAATCACTCTATGATGCTTGGGAGCAATTCAATTTGCTTCTTAAAAGATGTCCCAACCATGAGTTAACCGAAAAACAATATCTCCAAATCTTCACGAAGGGTTAACCTACAACAATAGGATGTTCCTAGATGCATCACCAAGGGGGTTAGTTTGAAAAGCAAAATTGATCATGAGGTTTTAGAGTTGATAGAAACCATGGCTAGCAATGAGTATCGTGCCGATGCTAAGAAGAAAGAAAGAGGAGTATTTGGGGTGAGTGACCAAACTGCTATTTTAGCCAACCAAGCCGCAATGAACAAATAACTAGAGACTCTCACAAAAGAGCTTCATAGTTATACTCTAGCCAACAAACAACACGTCGCTCGCTGTAAGGTGTGATTTATGTGGAGAAGGGCATCCTAATGGAGACCGCATACCCGATGAATCATGTGAAGAAGTCAATTACATGGGGAGCTACCAAGGACCTAATCAATACTACAATTCGGTATCAACGGGCACCCTAATCCGAGCTATTCAAATAACAACACTTTGAATCCATTGCTACCTAGTCCTCAACAACAAGAAGGCAACGAAAGCCATCGGCTTTAGAAGAGACAATGATTAACTTCATGAAGATGACTCAAGGCAATTTTGAAGAAATGAAGAAGAGTCAAGAAGCTGAAAGAAAGAACAACGAAGCTTCAAGAAAGATGCTTGAAACTCAGTGGGACAATTAGCAAAGCAACCGTCCGAACAAAACAAAGTAGGATTCTCGTGGTAACACAACCGAGAACCCTAAGAATGAATCTTGCAATGCTATTGAATTGAGAAGCAGAAAGATGTTAACACCTATTGTCCAAAGAAAGGTTGAGGAAGTAGCAGTGGAAAATGAAAAAAATGGTGAAGTTGAAAAGAATTATGAGGAGGTAGTTGAAAATAAAAGTGAAAAAGGAGAAGTTGAAAATGAAAGGAAGAGAAAAATGGAGGAAGAAAAACAAGAGAAGTTGATAGATGAAGACTCCATTTTGAGGAGAACAAAGAGCCAGTATATTGAAGGATGGGGATAAGCCTCAAATTATCCCATCATATGTTAAGCTTCCTTATCCTCATTTGGCTAAAAAGAAGAAGAAGGAAGATGGACAGTTCAAAAAGTTCATGGATCTCTTTTCACGGCTCCAGGTTAATATTCCTTTCATTGAAGCACTTGATCAAATGCCTATATATGCTAAATTCATGAAAGATTTGTTAACTGGTAGAAGAAAGCCCAAAGATGATGAAAACATTTCTCTCTGCGAGAATTGTAGTGCTATTCTTCAAAAGAAACTTCCACCAAAGTTGAAAGATCCCGGTGCCTTTACTATTCCTTGCTCCATTGGGCCGGTAAACATCGGAAGAGCTTTATGTGATCTAGGGGCAAGTATCAACTTGATGCCTCTTTCAATGATGAAAAAAGCTGGGATGCGGCGAACCAAAGCGAACAAAAATGACTCTCACTCTAGCTGATAGATCAATCTCTCATCCTTTCGGTGTGCTTGAAGATGTACTAGTCAAGGTTGATGAATTAGTATTCCCCGCTGATTTCGTGATCTTAGATATGGCTGAAGATGAAGAGATGCCCCTCATTCTCGGAAGACCTTTTCTTGCAACGGGTCGTGCTTTGATTGACGTTGAAATGGGACAGCTTGTTTTGTGTTTCCATAGCAAACAAGTTGTGTTTAATATCTTTGAAGCAATGAAGCGTCGACTTGAAAACCCAAATTGTTACCGGATGAATGATGTCGAAGAATTTATTGAAGATAATCCAGTCAAGGAAGGTATAGGGCAACTAAAGAAGAAAGATCGAAGGTGCATCTTCCCAACATAGAAGACATGTTTAAGGGTGGCCATCCAAGAGACAAAGAAGGAGTGGTGTTCGATTATCCCTAGAAGTCGTCATACGTCAAGCTATTGACGTTAAAGAAGCGCCGAGGCAACCCATCGGATTTACATCCATTCGGGTAACTTTTATTTGTTTCTTTTACTTTTTTTTTGAAAACAAAACAAAAACAACAAAGATTTGATTTTGAAGAGAGGAAAAATGTTCAAATTTATGCCCATCGTGGCATGATGAAGCTTAAACGTGCCACGATGGGAGGACAAGTACATAGAGTTTGAATGCTGGATTATTCGTGGCACGAAGCTCTTCCCATCGTGGCACGATTATCTTCCCAGATCATATGATCGTGGCACGTTTTGTATCATCGTGGCACGTTGGTAGCAGATTTCAAAATTTTTGACCGTTACAAAACCACCATCGTGGCACGATTACCTCATATCGTGGCACGATGGACGCTCCTCTATAAATAAACCCAACCCATTTCTCTCAATTTATCAGTTCACCTTAACCAAACTCTGCCCAAATTTCGTCCATTCACCTTCCATCTCTCAAATTCATCCCTAAAGCACCAAAACTTCACCCCAATCACTCATACAAACATCCTTCACCATCACCTTCATTCAACCATCAAATTTTTCCACAAAAATTCAATTTTACCCTTATTTCCCAAAACCTAACCCTTTTTCAAACCCAATCTCACAATAACCCACAAATGGCCTCATCATCTCACAAACGTGCTAGGGGAACCAAAAGGACTCAACAAACCCAATCATCCCAACAACCCGATTATGAGAAATTTAAGGATGAAGCACATTCGAAAAGATTTGAATACATCAAATGTTTCAAATTTTCGGGTGAAAGGAAGTTTGATTTTCTCAATCTTCAACGTTACCCGCAAATTGAAACAACAATGAAGGCTCTTGGGTGGAAGAAGATGAATGATTTGGTCACAAAGGAGAGTAATCAAACCATTGCTCTAGAATTTTTTGCAAATGCTTTTGAGAGAACGGACAATAGATCTTTTGTTCGAGGGAAGAAAATTGATTACGCCCTAGAGCCATCAATGCATTGCTAGGGCTGAAGGCTCCAAGAGATTGTCATGTGGAGTTTAGAAGGCAAAAGAGCACCAACAACTTTCCATCGATGATGATCTTCATCAAATTTTGCATGAAATTGGTGAAATAGGTGCTGACTATGTGAGGTCTAAAGCCACCGGAATTCCAACCCGAATGGATGTGGTGGACCTCAAGCCACTCTATAAGGCTTGGGCTTCATTCATTCATTCGAATGTGGAGAGTGTCTCCTCCACTTCGAATTACCTATGGATAGGTTATACATTACTGGAGGCTATCATTTTTGGCTATGAGATCAATGTGGGAAGATTGATCAACTTGAGCATTCAAGAGATGGCGATTGTGAAACATCGGTCACTTTGGGGCATTCTTTGTTTGATTAATGCATTGTGCAAAAAGGAAGGCATCTCGGAAGAACTTGGCGACATCATTTTGAAGTCAAAAGGAAAGATTGATGACACCGCCATGGTGAATTTCGAGAAGAAGAAGGGCCGTGAAGGACAACAAGGGCACCAAGCTAATGCGGGACTATCTCGGGCACAACCAATGCGGGAGGACATGCCTCAACATCCACCTCTACACCCGATGATGCTCGATTACATATGTGGTATGGCCAAGCTGGGCCCAAGGGACTTCATCACGGCTGTATGTAGACAGTCCATTCTTTGGTGCGAGACCTTTCCCCGGCTGGCCGATCGGCAACGTCGAGGCCTCTTCGAGCAATGCCTACCAACGCTTTGGAACGGAGGAAAACATGGAGAACTACTTCGTGGAGCAGAGGAGACGTCTTTGGTGAGAGGGAAGGTCGTGTTCGTTCAAACTTTGCACGAGGGAAGATGGCTAGTGAGCAGATGGATGATGTTGGCCGATGATGATGAGGAGACCGAGGAGGACGAGCGGTGATGGTGTCCTACGGTTGGAGTTCTTGTTTTATGTTTTATGTTTCAGGACTTTTTCTTTTGTTTCTATTTTCGTTCCTTTACTTTGATGCTCTTTGAAATTATGTCGTACATTTAGTTTGCTTTGTGTGTGGTTTAATTTTAATTTCCCTTTTGAATTATTTTCCTTTGTTTGTTATTAATGGATCTATTTGTTTATGGAAATCTATCGGTCTCATAACGAGTGAAGTGCCAATGATATATCAAGAAGTTCAAAGGAGGATGATGCCAAATCGTTACAATGGGAAGTGTACGTCTATAAAGCATATGAACACAACTCCCAGATAACTCATCTTGTAAGGTCATAGCCTAAATTTTTTCCAATTTTACATATATGAGTGTTCCATGCAACTGTTGTTTCTAGAACTTGCGATATTTCTTTATTTGTTGATTGGTCTTGTTATGTACACACTAAGGCAAATTGCTTTGTACCTTGAGCCTTTTTGAGCCTACCTTGTTTAATTGATATTAATCCTTTGAAAAGCCAAATTGAGCCATTAGGTATAGACCCCTTGTTTGGTAACGAAACATATTACAACCTTAGCAAGCTTTAGACATAAATGTCCCATTTTAAATTGAAGTTAAGCTATCTAGGTTGTATGAAATGTTCAAGTTTGGGGTTGCTTTTGGAATTAGCAACTTTCTAAGTTTGGGGTGGGGTACTAGAGAACTAAGAAGTTATTGTTAAAAGAATACATCTCATATCATGAAAAGCACTTGTAATTGTGCAGAAAATTTAAAAAGATCAAGTTGAGATGAAAAGAAAATTGTGTATGAGACCAACAATGCTTATATGTCTCGTAAATAAGAAAAAAGTTCTCTCGGTACTTCTCTTTTTGTTCAAAGGTAGAATGGTGTTAAACTGAAATTATCCAAAGTAGTTTGTGCTTAACTTCATTGTTCTTTTACACTACTTTCCAAATGTATCCACCTTGAACCTAAGCCCCGTTTTAACCTTGAAAGTCCTTAGAAGTGTGTACTTAACTCGACTTTGATTGACGGTTTATAAATTTTTCAAGCCTATGGTAATACGGCAGACCCGCATGATGATTGAGTGACCTATTCAAACATATGCGTGGAGTTGTGAATGGAAGTAAGAGCTAGGCATCCGGTACATCATTACACGGAAGGAAGTGAACTCGTTTGAATATATCATTGGCCGGTAAATCGTTATCTTACCGCGATTTTTCCATTTGCAAAGTTTGATTCCTTGAGGACAAGGAATGATTTAAGTTTGGGGTTGTGATGACTGTCCGTCATTGCATGTTTTTAGTTGTGATTTGTATTGTTTTTGTAACATAAAGAGAGACAACTACCTATAATTCATGGCAAAATCAGATGAAATTGGGAACAAGTGCTCAAAGAGAATAAAAGAAGAAAAGTTCCTAAAAATGCAAGCCATCGTGCCACGAAGCCCATCAACGTGCCACGATAGTAGGTCAAAACAAAGGCTGCCCTCCCTGGATCTTTTGTGGCACGATGACTCACCAACGTGCCACAATGGTGCGATCCGACCGCCCGTGAGTTCGATTGATCTGCGACAAGCGTGCATTCTGATGTCTAAACGTGCCACAATGACTCCTCATCGTGGCACGATGGTACAGTCTGTTGGCCACTTTATTTTGCTTATAAAAGGAAAGCTTGGGCAAATGTTTTAGACACATAAGTTTTATGGGATTTTAAGCATAGAGGAACAAGGAAACGAAGGTGCAAGCTCTTAGAGTCATACCAACTTTCAAGTTGGTAAGAATTTATGTATGCTTCTATCATTTATGCTTATGATAGTTTAGTTATGAGTAGCTAAACTATAGTTTGATTGAGCCATGATGATGCTATTGTAATATATGAATCAGTAGTTGTACTCTCTCTATTATCAATATTAATCGGTCTTTATTCAGTTTTACTTGTGTTCATTGCCTTTCTAAAGTAATTATTGTAGGACCACTAACCATAACTACTTCAATTATGAATAAGAATTGATCTTAGGACTTGAATGACCACTAACCCCGGCTTTTGATCTTGATCTAGTAACTCTGTTTAACTCAACATTAGGAGCCCAGAGATGGGAAATTGAGGGTTATGACACATAAGATAATGTTCCATATTTGCTTCCTAATGTTATTGCCGCCACGTAGACTCGGGATAGAGTAGGCGATTCTAGCTTAGGAATGGGTGTTGATGCGCGAGAGTGATCAACACTATTTTGTTAACTTGTCGTAAAGAAAGATTAATAATTGAGAAGTAGAGAGAGGACAATTATCTCATATAGAGCAATAACGGATTCAACGGCTTAATCATTCATCTCAATATAATTTCGTTGCAATTTACTTACCAATTGTTCAAACCAATTATCAACTGCCTAGGGCAAACAATATAAACTTTTTACATCCTAACGAATAACGAACTTGTTACGTTGAAGTTAAATACGATCCTCGTGGATCGATATTTTTACTACTTCGATAGACTTTGGTACACTTGCCAAATATCTATCAATGTATAAGGGACCGTAACGTTACGGGAGATAGATAATATAAGTGGAATATTAATATGATATTTGATCTTAAATTATAAGGTTAAATTAGCAAGGACCAGAATGTTACGGAGAGATATAAAGATAAAATGATAAAACAATATAATAGACTGAATTTAAACTTTAGTTAAATATTAAGCGATTGTTTTATCTTGGACCGAATGTTACGGAAGCAAAGTGTAATTAATCAATAAGTATAGTTTAAGTTAGGACCAGAGAACTCTAGATTACTATGGTTGAGATTAATTAGGACCGTAATGTTACGGAGATAAATATTAACGTTTTGTGATCGTGTGTGTATAATGTGTAAAAGTAAACGAGAGTAGAGAGAAAGAAGAATAACACGGGAGAGTTATCTGGTTCACCAAACCTGGCTACTTCCGGTCCCCACACTTCGTGTGAG
This sequence comes from Medicago sativa, assembly GCF_051527215.1. Classification (NCBI taxonomy): domain Eukaryota; kingdom Viridiplantae; phylum Streptophyta; class Magnoliopsida; order Fabales; family Fabaceae; genus Medicago; species Medicago sativa. Next base: position 8,730,086 of record NC_140756.1, read on the forward strand.
ATTATCCACTATAGTATACGGTTGGTAGAAACTTCTAACCAACACTATAAGGTCTTGATCACACCGGATCAGATCCGTAACCCCCGTATTATCAACCTCAACAGGCTTCTACAATTCTTTGCTTTCGCACAAGAAAGGTTGGAACTCTTCCTATCTCAAACTATTAAGCCTAATAGACTTGAGATCTAGTTATCTCTTTGTAAGGTAATTGTTTGGATCGAAAGTCTCAAACAAAAATTATATAGGATGTTGTTTGGAACTTTATATGTCAAACAAACTATCCTTATACAAATTTAGAACTATATTCTCAATGAGAAATAAAGATGAATGTCGAAAGTGATGATGAAGAGATTGATAGCTTTTTGCTTTGAGAGAGATAATTGCTTTGTATTTCAAACTCTTGCATTTCTCCTTCAAAGACCTCTTCTATTTATAGAGCTGGAGTAAGCTAACAAATAGCCGTTGTGCTTCTATTTTGAATTCGAATTTTGGGTCCAAAGAAACTTGGGGAGAAAGCATGTAGAGAATGTTTCTTCACTTTTGCCCGAACGTTCTCTTAGTCCCAGCCCAATCTTGAACGAAATTGTAGAGCACGTGCTTGCTAGTTGGTGATGAGCCGTGATCAAGCCTTTTGAAACTTGCTGCCCACTTGATGACTTTTGTTGATGGCACTTGATGATGTCATGTATCTTGTTGATAAAGATTGATACTTTGGATATTTCTTTTCCTTAAAATTCCTTAATGGATCGAAATACACACATGAGGGCCCAAAGATGATTTTATTCCTTTTGCTTCCGGCACATGTGCAAGAAAGACATATTTAATTTCCTTTGTTCTTTTGTCCCTTAATGCATTATCAAAGAGCCTTGATTTCTTTCTTCTTTAAGTGAGACAACAAGAATATTTGCTTTGGTCTTGATCTTAATTATGCATATCTTGACAATTGCCCAAAAAAGCTCATATTTGTTCATATCCATATTTGATAAAGATTTTGTTATCCCTTTGTGAGGCCGAACGTTCTCTTGCTTTTACCAAACATTCTCATGAAACATTTCTCACAAAATTCATTAGTAGATAACAATATAAATAAAAAGTAAATATGTTTGTTATCTTTAAAACATCAATAAAGGATTTTGCTTTCAACAATCTCCCCCTTTTTGATGATAACAAACATGTAAAGAATTTCATTTGATTCCCTTTGGTCAAATACAATTTTTGGCAATTTTTGAGAAATAAGTTTATCATAAAAACTCCCCCTCAATTTAAGCATCCAGTATCATTATTTAAAAATTGAGAATGATAAACTCTTATGAATTGAAAAAGTGAATATGGCAGATTTTGATTTTATTTTCTCATAAAAATGATTTTGTCATAAGTCATGAGATGCACATAGCAGATTTTGTTTTTAGGAATTATTTGTTTCCTAAAAAAATCATGTTTAAGATAAAAATATATTGCTAATTTGATTTCAACAATCATTTGTTTCTAAACAAGAAATAAACCATGATTTTTTCATAAAGGCATAATATGCATATATCATAGAAAGCAAGCAGTAGTAGCATAGTAGTAGAGTAGCAATGTAGCGGCATTAGCATATTACGGACCCAAAATATAACGAGTTTTAATTGCATAAAAGTCATATAAAATATAAAGTTGCGAAGCAACAAACGGCGATCCAAAATATAAGCCAGTTTTGCTTTTTAATTCTTCAATCTTCCCCTTTTCTTTCTCCCCCTTTGTTTCATCAAAAAGGAGAATGAGCCACCAAGCTTGCTAAGGCGTAGGTGAGGAGTCATCGAGGAGGAAGAAGCAGCAGGCACATGCATAGTAAAGAGTGGTGGTGGAAAAGGATGCGCAAGCTGGTGGAGGAACATTGTACCTCATGCTTAAGACATTAGTTTTCCAATCCCTTTGAATCTGATTCTCAATATTGTTGTAGACTTGATAGGCCGAGAATGGCTTGCCGACCTTCAAACAACCTAGGCAAATCTTTCCTAATTTTACTAATATCCTTCTCAAGCTTAGACCTTTTAGGACGCCTTTGATCTTTTGGATCATTGGTTGTGTCGAGTTGAGAAGTGTTTCCACACGTATGAGTGGGCATAGAGGGCAGAGTTGGAGTGGTGGATTCCAAAGTGCTGAAGGAGTGTAAAGGAACGAAGTGTTTGGAGCGAGTTAAAGAACTTGCTCACAGAATTGTCATTGAACAAAGCGGGATAACTATCACGTGGAGAAGACACATGAAGATAGGTTGGCGAGACACATTTGTGAATGGCCGAGGAGTTGTGTTTTGAAAACCATGAAGAACCTCGGTTGCTTGAGCGGCGGAGAATGATGAGGATTGATTCTTAAAATTTACTAAGAGGTCTAAATGCTCATCGGCAACATGAGAAGGCTGCGAGAGAACGTTCGGGAATTAGAGGAGAACGTTCGGTGTGACTTCTTTTGTGGGAATGAAAGGAGGAGTTTCCTCACGGTCATCTGCTTCCATTTCATCTTTGGATGGAAGGTCGGTGGGATCAAATTTCATGTGACTAATGTTCTTAGGGGTGAATTTCGAGTTATCAAAGACAAAGTCTTCATTTTCTAGATCAACTCCTTTGTCCTTAAAAATTTTGGTAAGCATCATTCCATAGGGCAAACAATATTTTTTATTGTCTTTTGCGACGGCGGCCATCATGTAATGGATGATCACATAAGGGAGACACAAGGGTTTTTCAAAAAACATATGATAAATGATCATAAGATCATTTTTTTGTGACATGACCATGATTACCACTCCTAGGGATTAAACTATGCCGACTTAACAGATTAAACATTTTGGGAACCTTTTGAAGGTTAGATGCGGCAAGACCGGAAGAATTAGGTAAGAATACATCGTTGTAAACCTGTTCTAGATCGACTCCTAATTTTTCATCCCAAGAGTCACCATAAACACAATTTCCGAAACGGGGATATTAAATAATTTTCCTATGTCTTTAGGGATAAGAGAGATCTCAACCCCTTTCACAAAGGTGGATACTATGAGACTTTTTTCAGGATGTGTTTCGGACATAAAATAAAAGGCTTGAACAACTTCGGGATAATACCTATCTTGGATTTGAAGGAAAGAAGTCCATCCAAGCTGATCGGTGATGGCTTTCGAAAGATTTCTTCTTTCTCCAAAGCCGGAAAATCCACATATCTTCCATTTGCAATTGGTCCGGTGCTCCATTTGTCATGAAAATCCTCTTCGAATTCCGGTTCAATCAATGGAATGAACTTTGATTTTGAAATAGAGAGATTTGTTGTTCTTTTTCTCTTAGGTTTAGGAGTTTCTTGAGGCGTCTTTGCAGGAGCAGAATCAGCTTTCCCTTTTCCTTTATCCTTCTTTGGAGGAGGAGGTTTGGGAGCAACCTTAGGGATAGGAATTTTCTTCAATTCTTCCCTAGTGTTTGAAGCCACATTTTGCGACTTTTCGGGAGATTTTGGAGGTGATGGAGCCTCGTGGGGGACATTAACGAAGGTTCTGTTGGAACAGTTTCTTTAGGGTTAGATTCATCTTCGAGTCAAGAATTTCGTGAACAGTAGTATCCACACTTTGAGTTTTCCCGATTCCAACCCCAGCCCTAATCTGTTTGACCTTCGAACAACAACGGATTGAGAAGATTTGGTCTTTTTTGGTTTTGATTGAGAGAAGGCTTTGGTGAGAGGCGGTTTGAGTGATGGTTGGTGGAACGGCTTGAAATAATGGTTTAGAAATAATGTTTAGAGGTATGATATTGAGAGTTTCATCATCGAAGGGTTTGATGGTTGTTGGGTCGAGAGGAGGAGACAGAGATGTCTCGATGGCGGTGGTGAGAGTGGTGGAGAGTTTGGAGATAATGGTGGTTTGTTTAGGTCAGGTGGAGAAGGTGGAGGAGGAGGAGAAGGTGATCGAGGAGAAGGTGGTGGTGTTATAGCCTTTTTTGCTTTGCCTTTAGTTACTGGCCATGGTGTAGATCTAAGATTTTTTAGAGAAGATGAAGGGTTTGTTTTATAGAGAGGAGAAAGAAGAGAAGGTTTTTTCTTCTTTTCTTATGAAATGAAAAAATGAGAAGGCGTACAAGAAGAGAGAGAGAAGAAGCAAAACCAGCTTTTTATTTGACTGGTGGTGGTTTTCTCTAAAAAGCTAGTTTCCATAAAGTGTATATGCATTTAATGTGATAAAAATGGCATCTTTTGATTTTGAAAATCTTTACCATTTTTATTCCGACACAAACATATACTCCCTCTCGTCCCTTAATGTAACCCTCCTTTGTATTTTTCACATTTCTTAAGAAAAGTTGTGTGTAATTAATGTGTCTGTTTTGTGTATTAATATTACCAAATTGTCCTTTATTTGTATGTGTATTAAATTTGACTATTCATATTTCAAGACAAGTTAGTAGTATTAATTAGGGGTATGTTTAGGAAAAAAGTAATAAATGCATCTAGTAATTTGAAAAGGGGGTTACATTTAGGGACAAAAATAAAATCAAATGGGTGGTTGCATTTTTCACATTTCTTAAGAAAAATTGTCAGGTGTAATCAATGTGTCTGTTTTGTGTATTAATATTACCAAATTGTCCTTTGTTTGTATGTGTATTAAATTTGACAATTCATATTTGAAGACAAGTTAATAGTATTAATTAGGGGTATGTTTAAGAAAAAAGTAATAAATGCATCTAGTAATTTGAAAAGAGGGTTACATTTAGGGACAAAAATAAAATTAAATGGGTGGTTACATTAAGGGACGGAGGGAGTAGTTAGAAAACAAATATGATGTATTGATTTCACTTTTCTTTTTAAAAAAGAAAACGTGAAGGCCAAGGGAGAAAGAGAACGTTCTCCGGAACGTTCGGGCCAATATTTTATGGTTTTTTAATAATAGGCTTAATACATGCTTTGGTCCCTTAACTTATTTTTTCTTCTCGGTTCAGTCCCTTAACTTTTAAATGTGTCAATTTGGTCCTTATCTTTTGTTTTCTTCATCGATTTGGTCCACTTTTATTAATTTTAAATCCCTAAAAATATCAACCAATGGTTTTGTAAAAATATCAGCCGATTGATTTTACCGTGTCAATAAATATTAATTCAATTTCCTTTTTGTTAACATGATCCCTAATAAAATGATGTTTTATTTCAATGTGTTTTGATCTTGAATGCTGAATGGGATTTTTAGATAAATTTATTGCACTCGTATTATCACAAAATATGGGAATGTTTTCATACCCGATTGAGAAATCTTCTAATTGATTTCATAGCCATAATACTTGAGAGCAACAATTAGTCGCCGACACATATTCGGCTTCGGTGCTTGATAAGGCAATAGTGTTTTGCTTTCTACACGGCCAAATGATCGGTGCTTTCCCGAGACCGGCAGGTGCCACTTGTGCTTTTTCTTTCTATTTTGTCTCCGGCGTAGTCGGCATCACAATAAGCTGTCAAATCAAAACAAGACCCTTTGCTATACCAAAGGCCAAGATCAGATAGTACCTACTAGATATCCGAAAATTCTTTTGACCGCAGATTAAATGAGATTCTCTTAGAGAAGTTTGAAAACGTGCACATAAACCTACCGCAAAGACAATATACGGTCTCTTGGCGTTAAGTATAAAAGGGAACCAATCATTCCCCTATATTCTTTTTCGTAAATATTTTTTCCTTTCTCGTCTTTATCTAGACTAGAAGATGGATGCATGGGAGTAGCCATAATTTTGGCTTCATTCATTTTATATTTTTTGAGAAGATCTTTAATATATTTTTCTTGACAAATAAATATTCCATTTGTTTCTTGTTTAATTTGTAAACCAAGAAAAAATCTTAATTCTCCCATCATACTCATTTCAAATTCACTTTGCATGAGTCCAGAGAATTCTTCACTTATTTTTTCATTTGAAGATCCAAAAATAATGTCATCCACATAAATTTGAACAATTAAGAAATCTGATTTATCATCTTTTCTAAAAAGTGTTGTGTCAATTTTTCCTCTAGAAAAATTATTTTTGAGTAAGAATGTACTTAACCTTTCATACCAAGCTCGTGGAGCTTGTTTTAAACCATATAATGCTTTTGTAAGTTTAAACACATGATTAGGTTTGGTAGATTTTTCAAAACCGGGAGGTTGGTGCACGTAAACTTCTTCATTTAAAAATCCGTTTAAAAAGGCACTTTTAACATCCATTTGAAAGAGTTTAATATTTTTATGAGATGCATATGCAAGAAGAATACGTATTGCTTCTAACCTTGGCTATAGGAGCAAATGTTTCATCATAGTCAATACCTTCTTGTTGATTATAACCTTGTGCAACTAATCCGGCTTTGTTTCGACAACCTTTCCTTCTTCATCTAATTTGTTTCGAAGACCCATCTTGTTCCTATTATAGAATGATTTTGAGGTTTTGAGACAAGATTCCATACCTGGTTTCTCTCAAATTGAGAGAGTTCTTCTTCCATGGCTTTTATCCATGATTCTTCACACATAGCTTCATGTATATTTTTTGGTTCAATATGTGAGATCATAGCCATGTTGTTGTCATTATCTTTGAATGATAATCTCGTCCCGATTCCATCAAATGTATTTCCAATGATTTGTTCTGGAGGATGATCACCAACAATCTTCCAACTTTTTGGAGGAGTTTGAGATGAAGATGCTTGATCTGTATTGCTTATAATTTCTTGATTTTTCATAATTTCCTCATCATCTTCTTTGTTAGTAACTAAATCATCAAACTCATCAAACACAACATGCATGCTTATTTCCATAGTTTGTTTTTTTAAGTTATAAATTCTATAACCTTTGGAATTTGTTGCATATCCTAAAAATATTCCTTTATACTGATTTTGAATCAAATTTTCCTAGGTTTTCTTTATCATTTAAAATATAACAAAAACAACCAAAAATATGAAAATAAGAAATGTTTGGTTTTGTTTTTCCAGAGTTCATAAGGGGTTTTGTTGAGAATTTTTCTAATTGAAACTCTATTTAAAATATAGCAAGATGTGTTAATGGCTTCAGCCCAAAAATATTTTTCAACATTTGATTCATTAATCATTGTTCTTGCCATTTCTTGTAAAGTTCGATTTTTTCTTTCAACGACTCCATTTTGTTGAGGAGTTCTTGCACATGAAAAGTTGTGTGAAATCCCCTTTTTATCAAAAAATGTTTTGAATGATAAGTTTTCAAATTCACCTCCATGATCACTTCTTACGGAAATAATGTTTAATTCCTTTTCATTTTGAACAAGGTTACAAAAATTTTCAAAAGCTTCAAAAGCTTCATCTTTGTGTTTCAAAAACAAAACCCATGTGTATCCGGAAAAGTCATCGACTATAACAAAACCATATTGTTTTCCGGCAAGACTTGCGGTTCTAACAGGTCCAAATAAATCTATGTGAAGGAGCTCAAGAGGTTTTTAGTAGAAACAATGTTATTTGATTTAAAACTGCTTTTGACTTGTTTTCCTCGAACGCATGCTTCACATATTTTATCTTTATCAAAATTGATTTTTGGAAGACCTCTTACCAAGTCTAGTTGTTAAATTTTTGAAATATTTTTCATGTTAACATGTCCAGCTCTTTTATGCAAAATCCATTTATCTTTGTCAATGGACATAAAGCAAGTTTCAAATTTGGAATGTCATCTAAGTATAAAACGTAAAGATTTTTCTTACGAGAGCCGGTGAAGAAAATTTTTCCTGTAGAAACTTGTTTGACTTCACATATGTTGGGTTTAAAGATTACTTCAAAACCACCGTCGCATAATTGACTTATGCTTAGTAGGTTATGTTTTAATCCTTCAACATATTGAACATCTTTTATTTTAGCGAGTCATTTTTACCAATAATACCTTTACCTTTGATTTGTCCTTTGTCATTGTTACCAAAGGTTACTGCTCCTCCTTCCCTTTTTATGAAGGAAATAAAGCGAGTGCTTGTCACCTGTCATGTGTCTAGAGCAGCCTTGTCTAAATACCATGGCTTTCTCCTTGCACTTTGTGATGATTCCTGCATTTTGAGTTAGTGGTGTCTTAGGTACCCCAGATTCTGTGGGTCCTTGATTGTTAGTTTTCAATAGCTCAAGATCTTTCTTCTTGAGAAAACAGTTTATTTCTAAATGACCATTTCTTTTACAATATACACATTTTATGAGAGAACGTTCTCTCGTTTTGAGGATAATGTTCTGTTTTTAGAGAAGAGTTTTCTGCTATTCTTTTTCTATGAAAACACATAGATTCATTGTGTCCATCTCTTTTGCAAAATGAGCATTTTAATCTTTCTTTCTTAGGTATAAGAGTGTTTTCGTAGATTTGATGTTTAGAGCTATCAAAACCTAATACGGTATTATTACCCATTTCTATTTGAGAACCTATAATTCTTTGAAATGTTTCAGTTGACCTTATAAAAATGGTGAGGTCATTTCTTAAACTTTTGATCTCATTTTTAAGTAAAGTATTCTCATCTTTAGATTTCAAAGAGGATTGAGTTTTGCTAAGATCTTTTAATTTTTCAATTTGCTTGAAAATATGAGTCTTGCAAACTTTGAATAATTTTCTTTTGATCATTGTTCAGAGTTTGAAGTTTCTCTTTTTCTTCTTTAGAGTCTTTGAATTCTTTTTGTAGAGAATAGCATTTATTTGTTAAAAAATTTGAGTCGGATAAAAGATTATCTATTGTGTTTTCTAGTTCTTTATTTAAAGAAGGTTTGTCAAAAAGAACTACCTCTTCATTATACGAGTTTGCCATTAGGCATATATTTGCTTCTTCTCCTTCTTCGCTTGTGGTTCGTCAAGATCGTCCCATGTCATTAATGCGGTTCTTTTGTAAGGAGTCTTCTTTTTGTTTTGTGGACATTCATTTTTGTAGTGACCTTGCTTGTTGCATCCATAGCAGGTTACTTGGCTTTTGTCAACTTCCTTTTTCGAGTTGTCTCTTCGTTCGGGAATTATCTTTTTATCCGATCTCTTCTTTTTATCATTCTTTGAATTTTCTTTGTGATGAGTGCTAGTTCGGTCTCGCCTCTTCTTGAATGATTTCTTCTTCTTCGTTTCTTTATTTTCTTCGGTTTGTGCGGGTATTTCATCCGGATTATTTTGAGTGGTTTGGGATGCTTTGAGGGCAATCATTTTTCCCTTTTTCACCGGTTTGTCTTCTTGGAGTAGAACTTCATGAGCTCTAAGTGTTCCAATGAGATCTTCTAAAGCCAAGGAATTTAAATCTTTGGCTTGAGTGATTGCCGTAACCATAGGTCTCCATGTGTTTGGGAGACATCTTAATATTTTTCTAATTTTGTCATGAGGGGAATATATTTTTCCCAATGACCTTAACTCATTCACTATAGAAGTGAATCGTGAATACATTTCATCGATGTTTTCTTCTTCACTCATTTCGAAAATTTTGAATTTTCGTACGCCAATATCTATCCTTGTTTCTTTAACATGGCTAGTTCCTTCATGATGAACTTTTAATGTATCCCAAATTTCTTTTGCCGTAGTGCATTCATAAATTCTTTCACTTTCTTCCATGGTTAGTGAACATTGTAAAAAGAGTTGAGCTTTAGAGTTTAAGAGTACCTTCTTTTTATCTCGTGTCGTGCCATGATGCCTCGAGTTTAATAGTCACTACCGCCGTGATCGCATCGGTGGTTTGTGGTACAAAGTTACCTTCGGTGATAACTTTCCACATATCTACATCTTGAGATTTTAGGAATAATTCCATCTTTCCTTTCTAGAAGTAATAATTCTTTCCATTGAACAATGGTGGTTTTGTGCATGAAAGTCCTTCGGTATGTAAGACATTGCTTCTTCCCGAATCTTTTCCTCTAGCACGTGTTAAATGCTTTTACTTCTTTTAGAGACCGTGCTCGATGCCAATTGAAGTAGCAATAAACGTCACAAGGAAGGGGTTTGAATTGTGACCCTTTTTAAAATTATTCCCGAAACTTTAATTTACGTTGTATATACTCAAGAAAAATTCTTGGTCGGTATTTAGTTAGGCGAGATAAATAATTAGTTGATGTATAAGGGACCGTAACGTTACGGAGATAGATAATATAAGTGGAATATTAATATGATATTTGATCTTAAATTATAAGGTTAAATTAGCAAGGACCAAAATGTTACGGAGAGATATAAAGATAAAATGATAAAACAATATAATAGACTAAATTTAAACTTTAGTTAAATATTAAGCGATTGTTTTATCTTGGACCGAATGTTACGGAAGCAAGTGTAATTAATCAATAAGTATAGTTTAAGTTAGGACCAGAGAACTCTGGATTACTATGGTTGAGATTAATTAGGACCATAATGTTCTGGAGATAAATATTAACGTTTTGTGATCGTGTGTGTATAATGTGTAAAAGTAAACGAGAGTAGAGAGAAAGAAGAATAACACGGGAGAGTTATCTGGTTCACCAAACCCGGCTACTTCCGGTCCCCACACTTCGTGTGAGATTATCCACTATAGTATACAGGTTGGTAGAAACTTCTAACCAACACTATAAGGTCTTGATCACACCGGATCAGTCCGTAACCCCCGTATTATCAACCTCGGCAGTTTCTACAATTCTTTGCTTTCGCACAAGAAAGGTTGGAACTCTTCCTATCTCAAACTATTAAGCCTAATAGACTTGAGATCTAGTTATCTCTTTGTAAGGTAATTGTTTGGATCGAATGTCTCAAACAAAAATTATGTAGGATGTTGTTTGGAACTTTATATGTCAAACAAACTATCCTTGTACAAATTTAGAACTATATTCTCAATGAGAAATAAAGATGAATGTCGAAAGTGATGATGAAGAGATTGATAGCTTTTTGCTTTGAGAGAGATAATTGCTTTGTATTTCAAACTCTTGCATTTCTCCTTCAACGACCTCTTCTATTTATAGAGCTGGAGTAAGCTAACAAATAGCTGTTGTGCTTCTATTTTGAATTTGAATTTTGGCTCCAAAGAAACTTGGGGAGAAAGCATGTAGAGAATGTTTCTTCACTTTTGCCCGAACGTTCTCTTAGTCCCGGCCAATCTTGAACAAAATTGTAGAGCACGTGCTTGCTAGTTGGTGATGAGCCGTGATCAAGCCTTTTGAAACTTGTTGCCCACTTGATGACTTTTGTTGATGTCACTTGATGATGTCATGTATCTTGTTGATAAAGATTGATCCTTTGGATATTTCTTTTCCTTAAAATTCCTTAATGGATCGAAATACACACATGAGGGCCCAAAGATGATTTTATTCCTTTTGCTTCCAGCACATGTGCAAGAAAGACATTTAATTTCCTTTGTTCTTTTGTCCCTTAATGCATTATCAAAGAGCCTTGATTTCTTTCTTCTTTAAGTGAGACAACAAGAATATTTGCTTTGGTCTTGATCATAATTATGCATATCTTGACAATTGCCCAAAAAAGCTCATATTTGTTCATATCCATATTTAATAAAGATTTTGTTATCCCTTTGTGAGGCCGAACGTTCTCTTGCTTTTACCAAACATTCTCATGAAATATTTCTCACAAAATTCATTAGTAGATAACAATATAAATAAAAAGTAAATATGTTTGTTATCTTTAAAACATCAATAAAGGATTTTGGGTAGTGTCACGAAACGTTTTAAAGAGAGCGACACAGTCGTGACTCAACCTAGTAACAACTTCGGTAGATAATAGAATTTGGAAATCCAAATACAACAGTTTGGAAATCCAAAAACAACAATTAGGATAGAAGAGATGGATAATGAGGCAACGTTGGATACGGAACAAAGGTAACGATGGAGGAATGAAGAAAGGAACAAGAGATGAAGAAGAAGGCGAGAAATTTCGATGAAGGAAGGAAGAAGATGGAGATGGTACGATGGATAAGGGTCAAAGGAAGAGATGTTATACACTTTCTTTTTTATTTAAATTTAACTAGTTTAATCTAGGTGGAAAATAAAAAATAAAAATAATACCTAGTCGGCACGCCACATCACCATTTTTATCCGGTCGGATGCCGATCGTTGTTGGCTTTGGGGGGTAAACCAAGGAATCGTTAAATTACAAGTGGGAATCTACAAGTTTTTTTTTACGGGGGTAAACCAAAAGTCTCCCAAATGGCAGGGGGTAAAAGTCTATTAACCCTTTTTTTAAAGAATAATTTCTACATTATGAATGCTTAAAGAGTGTTTGGGGCACCGTCGTTAACAAAACCCTTATGAAAATTGCTATTATGTTCATTTAATGAAGGACCGAGTTACGTTAACTTACAACTTGACGGACCCAAAAAAATTGATTTGTGGGAACAATAGTCATAAAAAAACTCACACAAACAATTGGTGGAGTACGAGTGAATTCGGCTAAACAATTTCAACTTTCTTTCAAACTAACTAGAACGTGTAAACCTTTCCAAAAAAAAAAAAACTAGAACGTGTAAATAATTTTTTTCATTTTAAACACCATCAAATACATTTATTATTTGTGTATGTGAACGAATAATCATTCAATAATTTATATGTCATATTATTATCTATTTAATTCTTTACAAATAAACTTATTGAATAATAGTGTGGGATCGAGACTAGATTTCATTAATCAATGAAGGTGCTTACTTTATAGAGAAAAACAAAATTTCAAGCTGGTCATTTCAAAAATGAAATTTCAAGCCGGTACACATACGGGAAAAAACCAACAAAAATATAAATTGAATTTTTTTTTTTTGAATGGCAAAGATAATATATATATATATATATATATATATATATATATATATATATATATATATATATATATATATATATATATATATATATATATATATATATATATATATATAAAAGAAAGTGATTACAGAGGGCAGATTATACGAATAGCCTCCGAAATGGAGCATAATACAACCACCCCTACCGGGAAGCACCCCGAGCCCCACAAGCCACACTTGGAGACCCACATCACCAAAAATACAAGGCCAAAAATACACCAAAGAAAATAAGAAGCACCAAAAAGCCGTGAACAACCGAACCAACAACGCTGCAGAAACACGAGAAAACAACCAAAAACCCGAAGGTTGTCCCGTGAAGGAAGGGGAGATACACCACCCCCAACCCGACCGGCCGCATCGGGCAACCCGACCACCACACAACCCTAGTGCTCCAAACACGGGACGGGCTGCACCTCCCACTCATATAGGGAGCAGGAACTCGCAGGGCACTTTGCCCAAAACCACTTCCAAGCCGGGATTTTGACTCTATCCACCACCGACTCCTCATGGAGTAAGCCACCAACAAAGATAAGGTCATTCCGAGACTCCCAAATGGTCCAAATAACCGCATGCCAAACAAGAAGCAACCCTAACCTAACTCTCTTACCACCACCTAGACATGTGAAAGCTCGGAATAGCCGGGCTAACCCCGGGGGCATCACGAACTCCCAACCAACCACTTAGACACCTGATACCACACGGAAAGGAAGATGGGCGGAAAGGAACAAGTGCATAGCCGACTCGAAGGCGTGTCACAAAAAACACATCCCACCCCTGCGAGGAAGCGGGACACCCCGCCTAAAAAGGTTATCCCACGTAGGGATCCTATCAAGGAGAAGCTGCCAAGAAAAGACAATCACCTTTGAAGGGGCCCAAGACTTCCAAACCTTAGAAACGACTCGCAAGACAACCCCCTCAAGGATACCCGGATCCGGAAGACCTTGTATAAGTAAAGAGTAGGCTGATTTAACGGAAAACCGACTATACGGACTATGAGTCCAAGACCAAACATCTTCCCTTGCAACACGCGAGGCTCTAAAAGCGACCACAAGGAGATCGGTCGGCAAATGCATTTCCCAAACAAAAAGTGACCGTCTCCATCTAAGATCCCAAACCCGGTCATCCCCCTCCCGGTGACCAAGCTCCCCCACCATCCCGTCCACCCGAAGAGAGAGCTGGAAGAGGCGCCGAAATGAGTAGACATACCGTTCCCAACCACCCTTACTACACCTTCGAAAACCGATCTCCGATAACGTCTTTATCCGTACCCAAAGTAGATATAACGGACCACCATGGGGATGCATTACGAAGGCCGGACGGTTTTCCACCAAGATGCGGTGAGGGATAGCAAACACCATAACGTGCGATCGGGAGATCACGCCACAACCCACCTTCTTCAAGGAGATAACGCCACCGCCACTTAGCCAAGAGGGCAAGATTAACCCGGAGAAGATCTCTCACCCCCCAAACCCCCTTATTTTTTGGCTTGCAGTATAAGGGGCCAGTAAACCCATGGGATACTCCTACTAAGCTTGACCCCTCCCCATAGGAAATCCCTCGGATCCGAACAATCTTCTTCCGGACCTTAACAGCATCTTCATAGCGACATGTAAAAGATAGGGATAGCATTAAGGACGGAATTTAGTAGAACAACTCTACCACCAAGGCTAACGTATTTGTTACCCCAAGAACCCGGCCCTGCGGTAAGCAATTGAATTAGAGGATGCCAAGTCATTTCTAGTCTAGGGTTAGCACCAACAGGTAACCCGAGGTAAGTGAAGGGAACACTACCGATCTTACAAAAAAAGGAAATGCTCGGCCATACCGAGGAACTCATCCCCCACATTCACCCCCAACACAGAGCTCTTTGAGAAATTTACCTTAAGACCCGAAGCAAGCTCAAAGCGGCGGAGGATGGTTTTAAGGGACCATAAATTTTGCACCGTAGCTTCTCCCAAGAATAAGGTATCATCCGCATACCGAATATGGGAAATAGAGAGGCCCGACGTCCCCACCTTAAAACCACTATACAAGCCACAAGCTATAGCAGACCGAATCAAACTACTAAGCCCCTCAACCACCAAGCAAAAAGAGGAAAGGAGCAAGTGGGTCGCCGTAACATCCCGCCCGTCGGTATCGGTATTTTACCCGTCAATCGTGCTAGAGGAAGTAATTCATGGAAAGAGGGATGATAGTTAATATTTTATGACATGTCGGCATAACACGGGAAAAGTATCGGTGTCGGATTTAATACGCTTAAGACAAGGGCATTTTGGTAATTGCACGGGAAAGGATATTTATTTGGATTAGGCTCCAAAATATCTCATTTTGGATCTTCTTTCTCTCTCTAAGTTGGCAAAACTTTCTCTCCTCCTTCTCTCTCTTCCTTCTCACGCCATTCTTTCCTTCTTTCTTCTACAAATCTTTCCAAAGCTTATTTCTTTCATGGAAAGCTTTAAGATTTTGGTTCCTCATGATCTTCAAGTTTAAGGAAGCTTAGGTTTCATTTGATTTCTCTATTTCTCTCCTCAAGAATGGATTCAAAGGTTAGGGTTTGTTGATGGAAAAGAGGAAGCTAGAGCTTGTATATATTATGGTACCTCCAAGAGTTGCGAACAAGTAGAAGCCTCACATGAGCTTGTTTTCCAACTTCATCACCACAAGAGAAGTCCATGAAGAATTAGGGATTTGGTGAAAGCTTTGGGTTAGAGTATAAACTCAAAGATTGATGATCAAGCAAGGGATCATGATGCTAAAGATTGCAAGAAAACATCAAGATAATCAAGATTTGGGTTAAGTATCAAGAAGTGATCAATCTAGGGTTTTGGGCTTGTATGAGCTTGGGTTTTGATGATGCTTCAAGAACTTGTATTAGGTGAGTTCCTTAGTTAGATTACCACCCTTGGTTTATGTGTTTTCTCTTGTAAGATAACTATGCATTTTTCTAAGGTTTACACATAGAGAAGTTGCCCCTTTCATGGTCATGTAACTCTACACATGTGAATACTTGCTTTATGATTGTTTTACAAGTTGTATATGATCTCTAGTGCCATGATATGCCTTGGAATGATTGGAATTGAGGTTTTTGAGTGGAAAATATCATTTTTGACGGTTACGGACTGTCACGGCTCGCCTTGCGAGCAAATGGCTCGCAAGGCGAGCTTGAAGGTCGAATGGGGGTGTCCACTCGCCTCCTACTCGCAATGGCGAGCAGGTGCTCGCCTCCCACACATAATCACTCGCCATGGCGAGCAGACAACGGGGCAACTCATTGTTTGTTCGCTTCCGGGTGGTTACGGCGTTTCGCGAGCGGTTCTTCCTAAGCAATCTTTTAAAACTATAATCCCTCAATCATGATTCCAAGGCATAGGTTGTAAAAAGGTTTTCTTGAAGGTAAAGCAAGTATTTTCTTTGTGTAGCAAAGCATGACATATGAGCGAAGTGATGGCTTACGATCGGGTAGCAAGTCAATCCTTAAGAAAGGGAATGAACTAGAGCCTCGGTATAGTTATCGAGAACTAGAATAGTTAGAAAGAATAGAATGCTATGCATTAGTAAAATGCTTGATAAGGCGTGAGGTAATGTGAGTATTATCTTCCCATAGAAGCTATGCCATACGAGTATGGCAAGACGTGAATCGACTATATATCCATTCACAAGTTAAGTAGAGCAAGCATATAAGTTTACCTCTAGTGGGATCGTTTAAGGATCCAAGGCATAAGAGATAGTATGTATAGATTTAATCCTCACACATGCATAAGACTAAGACTTTTAAGAAAGGAAGAGTGTCATGTCTCTTGTTATCCAAATTGGATTCAAGGGGTTCCCCAAGGGGGAATGGTTAAGCCGCAAGGGAGCCGCATTTCACTAAGTTAAGGTGTCGTGTCTTTTGTATTCCTTCCAAGGATGGGTACAAAAGGTTCTCCAAGGGGAATGGGGTAAGCCGTAAGGGACCCGCACGTTCACTAAGGGAGTCCGGTGCGCTCTTGCTAAGCACATCACCGGTAGAAAGGGATTATCTTCCGGGGTTACTCCACTCGGGACTAATCCGTAAAATGAACTCGGATAAGTTGTTTGTTACACGCTAACATAATCAATGAAGCTAACTATGCATGATTATTATACATGTTTATATTATGTCATAGAGCCTTGACGTAGATCGTCAAGAACAAGTAGAGACTTGACGTAGATCGTCAAGAAGTAGCAAGTTAGCAAGAATCACTTTTGTGATAAGAGACGATATGTTGTAGATACAACATATTAAGCAAGTAGAAGCAAGTAAAGAAATATATGTCGATGACGAACCTAGGTTTCCCTAATCGTCCGGTTTAGAGTCGTGTCATGAAAATAGTATAAGAAGTCTCGATACGTATAGTGTATCTTGGCATTGCGGTCTTAGTTCCCCTTAACCGCCATGACACATATAGAAGAGAAGCCTATAACAAGCTAAGATGAGAGTATGACGGCCCTAGTATGCACGACCGTCTAAGAAAGCAAGTCCCCACACACGTATAATCAACCGGCGGGTTGTATTGTAGACACGTGGTGACCGTAGGTTTCCCCCGTGGTTGCCTATAGCCTAGGATTAGGTGGAACTCACTGAGACATTATGTCTCATCCCAATCCTTATTTGTTTCGGATATCGGGATGGTGTAGCGGCTAGTAGCCGGATGGATGTTTCGGCAAGTGTTTGTTCGTACCGATTTGCGGCACGATATGGATGGTCAAGGATGCAATTATCATATTTTAGAAAAATTGAGTTGTAATCTTATTGTACGAACGCATTTGTTGTATATGATATTCCTTCAAAGTTTTTTTTATGTTGTAAATGTTTAATGTATCCGGTACTAAACTAATACACATGCTAGACTTTCTAGATACGTCTAGTATGGGTGTTACGATCGCCATACCGCTTAAACCCTTTACGGATATTTACCTCCTCCGTGGGACACCCATTAACTAGGACCGACGAGATTACCACAACAAACACAAGCACGGATCCACCTACACCAAGTATTATTGAAGCCTAATCTATGCATCACATACTCAAGAAAGCTCCGGCTTACGTAATCATAAGCCTTTTCAAAATCTACCTTAAAAATAAGGCATTCCTTTCTCGTCTTCCTAGCGTAATCAATAACCTCATTCACCGCAATCACCCCATCCATAAGCCGGCGACCCTTAATAAAAGCAGATTGATTCGAAGAGATGATGCTATCCATAACAGTGCTAGCCTAGCTGCCAAAACCTTGGCAACCAACTTATACGAGAGAACCCAACGGGGAGATAGGTCGGAAATCGCCTATACTTAACGGGGAATGAATTTTCGGGATGAGAGTAACAAAGAAAGAGATAAAATTACGTGGTAGGGTTGCCGAGTGATAGAACCGATTAAACATCGTAAATATTTCTCCCTTCGAAGATCCCAAAACATCTTGTAGAAAGCAAAATTAAAACCATCCGGCCCCGGGCATTTCGAGCCATCGAGGATAGCACCACTTGCCTTAATCTCATCATCCGTAAAGGGAATAGTCAACCCTTCCGCTTGCTCACCCGAGATAGAGGACATCGGCACCCCGTCAAGGGTGGGACGATTCACCTCGGGATCGAAAAGTGACTCTTAAAATACTCAACTACCTTCGTACGGATATCATTAACACTCTCCACCCATCTATTTCCCACTTTAAGAGCAAGAATAGAATTCCTCCGTCTCCTCATCTTGATACTAGCATGGAAGAAGTCGGAGTTAACATCCCCCCGACGTAGCCACCTCGATCTAGATTGTTGGAAGATTCTTGAGTCTTTAGCTCTTAACAGATCCCATAAGTCATGAAAACCCGAAGAGCGAGCTTCCGTCTCTGCCATAGACAACCCAAATGATTCCGCCTTTAGATCAAGAATCTTAAGAGCGTCAACCAAATTATCAATCCGCTCATCCATCCTACCGAAAGTTTGGGTGTGCCACTCCTTAAGATCATATTTAAGAGCCTTGAGTTTAGCCGAGAGCCTCATAGCCATCCACTCGACAGTCCGGAACGAGCCCAACTCGTTCTTAACTACCTCCTCAAAATTACGATGATCTAACCGTAAATTATTGAATCTAAAAGGCTTAGGACCCCAAATTTGATCGGAGTACCTCAACAATACGGGGCAATGGTCGGACACATCTCCGGATAAAGCCCATTGAGTCGCCTCACCCCAAAGATTAACCCACCCATCGAGAGGAGAAAGCGGTCAAGCCTACTCATCGCTCCCCCATTAGGTTGGCACCATGTGAAGCGCCTACCAAGGAGAGGGTAATCCGGCAAACCCATCCTATCAACAAAGCTAGAGAAGAGGCGAATCTCGCTACCCAAAGAAAGAACCGCCACCCACCGTATTACCTCTTCTCTGCGAATCATGTAGAACCGAATTAAAATCCCCCGCCACGCACCAGAGATCCCCCGCAAAGAGTTTTTACGAATAATCGAGATTCTCCCACAAAACCCTTTTCTCCGCAATGGAGCACTTGGAATACACATTAACAATGAAACATTGATGCCTTAGTGCCCCCCACTCAATGCACACCCCGACGAATCCCGGCCCCGAGAAAGAAAAAGATGCTTTCCCTTTGGAACTACACCAAATAGATAGGATACCCCCACTATTACCAACAGATGGGGTAAAACTCCAATCACGAGAAAGTATTACCCCGAGAGATAGTGGCAAAGAGCGACGGAGACACGAAGTTAATTTAGTCTCTTGAATAAGCACACGGTCAAGATGATTATAAGAGATGAACTCCCTAACTTTTCGTTTCTTGATCCTACCCCCTAGACCTCTAACATTAAAAGAACCGATGATCATGGAACATTCTGGTCGCCTCCATTGCGGCCTTAGACGCACCATCTCTCGACCTCCATGGCCACCAACCTCGACACCTCTAAATTAACTTCCTCCATTGAAATAATCTACTATGCCCCTTTAACAGCATAAACTAGCAATAAGACTGCTATGATTCCTTTCGAGAATACCATATCTTCTTTGGAGATCACTTCCCGATTAACAATGATAAGCGATAAAATCAAGATGCCCCAACAGATCAAAATGATGATAGCAGCAGTCCACGAAACTAGACTCACTTCTATAAATGATATTGCAGTTGATAGCAGAAGTATGAATATCATCCCGAATATATTGTTATTAGCCGGGTGCGATGTCATTCCAACAAATATCAATGATTGAAAAAATATAACAAGCGGGACGATCAAGGCTATCACAACAGTCTCATTGAATTTACCACCATCTGATGATATCTCCAGTGCAGGGAAGATAATCAATAGCAAGCATAATATCACCGAGAACACGACTGCTTGTGTAATCCTGTCATCACGTCTGTGCATTTTGCGTGTTAATGAGATTAGAAAGAAAAGTATAAATAGCTGGAAGGAATGTAAATTGGAAGGTATTGAGTACCTTTTTCGGTCCTTTGGGACGGTGTGGTTTTTCTATCACAATCACTTCATCTTGAATGTTTTTTCACAATCTCTATTTGTATATATAATCAGATAGCAAGCATATTAGACAAATACAATAATTAATTTTTTTTTTTGAACAGCAATAAAGTAAATTCAATAAAGAAAAGCATAATAATTAGAAGGAAAGTAAATCAAAAAGATTGAATGCCTTGTTGGGTCCTTTGGAGGCGATTCTTCGACCGTAATCGTAATCACTTTCTCTTAATGTTTTTTTAACAATCGCTATAATAATGTGCATACATAATACATTGGCATATTTAGCTTTCTTGAAATGTGAGAAATTAAAAAATGAAAAGCATAGAATGAGGGTAAATTAAAGAGATAGAGTACCTCTTGACCAAGAAAAAAAAACAGAGATAGAGTACCTTTGATGTATCGGTTGATACTTAGATTCTCCCATCGGATTCACTTGATTTTTTGTGTGCTAGAGTAGAGCATAGAGATCTTCAATAAATATTGTTTGAAGGCCAACGGAATACCTAAAAAGTTGTATGCCGTTGCTATAGTAAAGATGAGGGATAGCAAATTTTGGAGAAGTTATCAAATTTTTTTTACTAGATTTTTAACGACATTCTCGACTATAATAGAGATCAATAAATAATCTTTAACTCTCATAAGATCATGGCCAATAAGATCATGGGTCGATCAATAAACGCAAATTAGATTATCAGAGATACAATATCACAATCAAATGATAATAAAAAAAATTATAAAGAAAAAAGATAAAAAGAATACAAAATTATATTGTTGCACAGGTCAATCTTATTTATTACTTTTATAGTTAAACATCAAAAATTAATGCAGTTCATGGTTCCTAAAAAATTATTTAGGGTAGCCGAGTTTGCATAAAAATTATGGTATTCTGTTTGTAAACGTATTAAATATGTGTACAACAACTTGGCAAAAAAATCTACCTAATAAAATTAATATAAATAATAAGGATAAGGATTAAGATATCTATTAAATTTTTGTTTTGAAAAATATTCACGGTTATTAGAGAGAAATGAAAAATATATATGATGCAAATTTAGAGCCAAAATTTTAGGGTAGAGTTGTTGCAAACCTAAGGAGGGATCAGTGGAGGGAAAAAAATTAGGTTAAAGTTGCCGAGACTTAACAAAATTAATAAATAACTAGTCTAAATACCCGGCGTTGCCCGGGTTAATTATTATAAGCAAATTTTTGTGTTCGGGCAAACATAAATATATTAGCTTGAAATAATTTAAATTCATAAATAAAATTCATTAAACAACATAACATATTAATGGTTAAAATCCTTTAACCAACAAATATTGACTTTAGTTTCGCACCTAAATAAGCTATCAATACTTGGCTTATAGTGGTAGAAAATAATATTCATAGTCCGCATCATAAATAAAATAATATGTTAAAAGGTATAATACTTTGCCATAAAATAAAATTTTAAAGACGTATGAAAATAAAGAAGTATGAGAATATTTGGTTTAAAGTTATTGGACTTCGGGAATATTAACATTAATTATTGTAAAAAAAAGTCTACGAAACAATAGATATATACAAAAGATTGACAAAACATGGAATGAAAAGCGAGCGAAATATTAGGGATTACCGCATTTTAGAGGGAATTTATTAGGTTAAATTGATGCGCTGCATTTTAGATGGAATTTGTTAGGTTAAATTGCCGCTAACCTAATACGGCATTTTAGAGGGAAATTATTAGGTTAAGTTCAGCGAGACCTAATAAAATTAAAAAAAAGGCAAGAGGATATGAATGAAATTGGTGCGATACATTTTTTTAGATGGAATTTGTTAGGTTAAATAATTGCAAACCTAATAAAGCAAATGAGTGGGAAAAAATTAGGTTAAGTTGTTGCAGGACGTAACAAAATTAATAAATAAGGATTAGGGTAGCCGAGTTTGCATGAAAATTAGGGTATTCTATTTGTAAACGTATTAAATAAGTGTACAACAACTTGTCAAAAAAAATCTACAAAAAAATCTACCTAATAAAATTAATATAAATAATAAGGATAAAGATTAAGATATCTATTAAATTTTTGTTTTGAAAAATATTCACGATTATTAGAGAGAGAAATGAAAAATAGATATGATGCAAATTTAGAGCCAAAATCTTAGGATTGAGTTGTTGCAAACCTAAGGAGGGATCAGTGGAGGGAAAAAATTAGGTTAAGTTGTTGCGGACTTAACAAAATTAAGGCTTAATTACTATTTTGGTCCCTTAAGTTATTTGTTGGTTACATTTTGGTCCCATAAGTTATTAACGTTACAATTTGGTCCCTTAAGTTATTTGTTGGTTACATTTTGGTCTCATAAGTTATTAACGTTACAATTTGGTCCCTTAACTTAATTTTTGGTTTTGTTTTGGTCCCTTAACTTATTTTTTGGTTTCGTTTTTGTACCTTAACTCTAATAACATAAAGGACCAGAGTGGTTGACGGAGGAAGAGTTAAGGTACCAAAACGAAACCAAAAAATAAGTTAAGGGACCAAATTGTAATGTTAATAACTTATGGGACCAAGATGTAACCAACAAATAACTTAAGGGACCAAATTGTAACGTTAATAACTTATGGGACCAAAATGTAACCAACAAATAACTTAAGGGACCAAATCATTAATTAAGCCCAAAATTAATAAATAAGGATTAAGGTAGTCGAGTTTGCATGGAAATTAGGGTATTCTGTTTGTAAACGTATTAATTAAGTGTAGAAAATATTGTCAAAAAAAAGGCAACGGGATAGGAATGAAATTGGTGCAATACATTTTTTGAGTATTAAATAAGTGTACAAAATATCGTTAAAAAAAAAAAGGCATGAAAGTGGTTAAAAAAAAGTGTACAAAATATTGTGAAAAAAAGGCATGAAATGAGTGCAATGAATTTTTCTAATATTGTGTACAAAATATTTTCAAAAAAATGGCAAGAAGATAGCAAAAAAAAGGCAAGAGGATAGGATTGAAATTGGTGCGATGCATTTTTTTAGATGGAATTTGTTAGGTTAAATTACGCTAACCTAATATAGCAAATGAGCGGGAAAATATTAGGTTAAATTGTTGCAGACCTAACAAAATTAATAAATAAGGATTTTTTTTAGTATTAAATAAGTGTACAAAATATTTCCTTCAAAAAAAAGTGTACAAAATATTGTTAATAAAAAAGGCATAAAATTGGTGCGATGCATTTTTTTAGTATTAAATAAGTGTACAAAATATTTCCTTAAAAAAAGTGTAAAAATATTGTAAAAAAAAAAAGGCATGAAATTAGTGCGATGAATTTTTCTAGTATTGTGTACAAAATATTGTAAAAAAAGTCAAGAGGATAGCAAAAAAAGGCAAGAGGATAGGAATGAAATTGGTGCGATGCATTTTTTTAGATGGAATTTGTTAGTTTAAATTACTGGTAACTCCGTGGTAATGTTCTTATTCGACCATTACCTATGGATGAGGTGAGACGGGCGGTTTGGGACTGCGGCAGGTTTTAAGAGCCCGGGGCCAAACGGGATCAGTTTTGGTTTTATAAAGCAATTTTGGTCGGAAATGAAGGATGACTTTATGCGTTTTGTGTATGAATTCCATCGGAATGGGCGGTTGACTAGGGGGTAAATACCACTTTTATTGCTCTTATTTCCAAGGTTGACGAGTCCTCAAAGATTAAATGACTTTCGCCCTATATCATTGGTAGGATGTCTCTATAAGGTGTTGGCTAATATTCTTGCCAACGGACTTCGAGTTGTTATTGGAAGTATGGTCTCGGATTCACGGTACGCCTTTGTTAAGGGGAAACAGATTTTAGACGGTATTTTGGTGGCAAATGAGGCGGTTGACGTTGCACGTCGCCTTTATAAGGATATGTTGCTCTTTAAGGTTGATTTTGAAAAAGCTTACGACTCGGTTGACTTAATATACCTGGAGGCGGTTATGGTTAAAATGAATTTCCCGACTTTGTGGAGGAAGTGGATGTCGAATGCCACGGATTCGGTGTTGGTTAACGGGTGTCCCACGGATGAGTTTCCCATCGAGAGAGGCCTACGACAAGGTGGTCCTTTGTCTCCGTTTCTATTTTTATTGGCTGCTGAAGGTTTTAATGTTCTTATGTTGTCGTCGGTAGAGGCAGATTTGTTTCACGGTTATCATGTGGGTCACAAGATCTTGGACTCTGTCTTTCTCACTTACAATTTGCCGACGACATTTTGATTATTGGCAAAAAAATGTTGGGCGAATGTGCGGTATATAGGGGTTGTGCTTTTGATTTTTGAACACTTGTATGGTCTCAAGGTGAATTTCGAAAAAAGCTTATTGACCGGAGTGAATGTTTCGACACCTAGTTGAATGAGGCATCTCTGTTGTTGAATTGTCGAGTTGGGACTTTTCCATTTGTGTATTTGGCCCTTCCTATCGGAGGGGATTCCCGTAGGTTGGATTTTTGGAAACCGATTGTGAACAATATTATCTCTAGATTGTCGAACTGGAAAAGCAAATTTCTCTCAATTGGTGGTCGCTTGATCCTCCTAAAATTTGTACTATCATCTCTTCCGGTATACTTTCTTTCCTTCTTCAAGGCTCTCGCAGGTATAATTTCTTCTATCGAATCTTTACTTAAAAAAAATTTGGGGGGCATGTGAGGATTATAAAAAAAAATTGCGTGGGTTGATTGGGATTATGTCTCTTTACCAAAGGAGGAGGGAGATTTAGGTGTTAGAAGGTTAAGAGAATTTAATATTGCTTTGCTAGGGAAGTGGTGTTGGCGTATGTTGGTTGATAAGGATGGTTTATGGTACAGGGGTCTTAAAGGCTAGGTACGGGGAGGAGGGTGGGAGGTTGAAGGATGGGGGTAGGGAGAGTTCGGTGTGGTGGCGGATGATGACGGGCATTCGTCGGGGTGTCGGGTTAGGTGTAGGGGACCGGTTTGGTGATAATGTACGTAGGGTGGTTGGCGGTGGTGATAGGACATTTTTTGGACTGATAACTAGGTGGGAGGAGTGCCCTTAAGGGTGCAATTTCCTCGATTATTTCATTTAGTCGTTGACAAGCGGGTGACGGTGAAGGAGATGGAAGGTAGGGGATGGATGGACGGGGGCGGTGCACGGGAGTGGAGGAGACGCCTTTTGGCTTGGGAGGAGGAGTCTGTTACAGATTGTTCTTTCTTGCTGCATGATATTGTTTTGCGGGACCGTGCTCCCGATAGATGGTGGTGGCTACTTGATACGGTTGACGGTTACTCCGTAAAGGGGACTTATCGGTACATTACAACAACGAATAATTCTCTAGAGCGGGCAGGTACGATGTTGTGTGGCAAAGGCAAGTTCCTCTTAAGGTCTACGTGTTTACGTGGAGGCTTCTTCGTGATCGACTTCCAACTCGAGATAACCTTCTATGTAGGGGAATCATTCATCGGGATGACACTTCTTGTATTGGGGGGTGTGGTTCTTCCGAGACGGCGCCGCATCTCTTTTTCCAATGTGAAATCTTCGGTTCAGTGTGGCACTATGTTTATCGATGGTTAGGCATTTCTTTTATAGCTCCGGCGGCAGGTTGGTGATCACTTTCGGCATTTTGGTCGGTTGGCGAGGTTTATCGAGATCTACTCATTCTTTTCGACGATGTCTGGCATGCTTGTGTACGGGTTATATGGAAGGAAAGAAACAACATGATTTTTCGGCACAAGTTGATGACTTCATATCGTTTAGCGAAAGGGTCAAGATTATGTCTTTTAATTGGTTTAAGGCAAATATGCCCGGCTTTGTCTTCGGTTATAAC
The DNA here is from genome assembly GCF_051527215.1 of Medicago sativa. Lineage (NCBI taxonomy): Eukaryota > Viridiplantae > Streptophyta > Magnoliopsida > Fabales > Fabaceae > Medicago > Medicago sativa. Next base: position 8,756,081 of record NC_140756.1, read on the forward strand.
GACCGGGGACAACATCCTTTATTGTGCATGAGTGTGCTTTGGTGTAGCTTTTTGTCTTTTTTTTTCTTCGTTATTCATTTTAGCTTGTGAATTTCGATTGTACTAAATTTTGTTTGTGATGGGTGTTCTCTTTTACACATCTTGTGCAAGATGAACCGCTGTGGTAATTTAATATATTCCATTTTGGCTTGTTCAAAAAAAATTACCGGTAACCTAATACGGCAAATGAGCGGGAAAATATTAGGTTAAGTTGTTGTAGACCTAACAAAATTAATAAATAAGGATGAGTGGAAAAATATTAGGTTAAATTGCTACAGACCTAACAAAATTAATAAATATTTTTTCAGTAATAAATAAGTGTACAAAATATTTCCTTCAAAAAAAAAGTGCACAAAATATTATCAAAAAAAAAGGCATAAAATTGGTGCGATGCATTTTTTAGTATTAAATAAATGTACAAAATATTTCCTTAAAAAAAAAGTGTACAAAATATCGTCAAAAAAAAGCATGAAATTGGTTAAAAAAAAGTGTACAAAATATTGTAAAAAAAAGCATGAAATTAGTGCGATGAATTTTTCTAGTATTGTGTACAAAATATTGTCAAAAAAAAGGCAAGAGGGTAGCAAAAAAAATGCAAGAGGATAGGAATGAAATTGGTGCATTTTTTAGATGGAATTTGTTAGGTTAAATTACCGCTAACTTAATACGGCAAATGAGCGGGAAAATATTAGGCTAAATTGCAGCTTTGGTCCCACTATTTTTAATATTTCTCAATTTTGGTCCCCCTATTTCTAAATCAGGCAATTATAGTCCCCTTATTTTGTGAAATTCAGAAATTAAACTCATCCCTTGCCACTTGTGCCGATGTGGTGCATTAATATATGATGTAGCATTTTCTATTTTAAATAACAAGTGCCACGTCGGGAATATATTTAAAACTATAAATAATTTTACAAAATAATTAACTTTTAATTATTAAAAGATATAAAAAATAAGGGAATTTTTTAGAAAAAAATGTTAAAAATCGGGGAACATATCGAAATCAAGAACATAAAAACAAGTAAGTACGTATCAAAATCGGTAGCATAAAAAAGCAAAATAAAAATCGAAATAGAAACAAGCAAATAGCTACTATAAAGATCGAAAAAGAAACAATAAAAAATCAAAATGGCTACCGTAAGGGAGTTTTATCAATATCACAATAGCTACCGTAAATTAAATTAGTACCAAAATTTCACAATTTTTATTTGTAAATAAACATCACAATTTTTATTTGCAAACCCTAAACTACACAATAGCTACCGTAACGAGAATTAGTGACGAGAATTTGCAAATAAACATCACAATAGCTACTGTAAATTAGTAACAAAATTTCACAATTTTAATCTGTTATGGAACTTTTATGTATACATATAAGATTATAATTCCCCGATTGTATTGATATCATTTGTGAAAATATATACAACTGTTTACAAACCTATTTAGGAAATTAAAACAATTCTCATGAATTGTGATTCATGGCTAATAAATGGCTAATCAATACTAATGAAAGGCTCATGAATTGTGATTCATGGCTAATGAATGACTAATCAATACTAATGAAAGACTAATCAATATTTACAAGTGAAACAATGAATATAGACATATTCTAATACTCCCCCGCAGTTGAAGCGGGAGGTTGATGAACGCCGAGGCTGTCTCTAAAATCTTGAAAAAGAATTAAGGGAAGACCCTTGGTAAAGATATCTGCAATTTGATATCTTGAGGGAACGTGAAGAACGCGAACATGACCTCGAGCTACCTTTTCGGGAACAAAACGGATGTCCATCTCAATATGTTTCGTTCGTTGGTGCTGAACCGGGTTACCCGAAAGATATATTGCACTTACATTGTCACGGTAAACCATGGTGGCTTTGTGAATAGGACAATGTAACTCAAGAAGTAGATTTCGTAACCAACATGATTCAGCAACAACATTTGCAACTCCACGGTATTCGGCTTCAGCACTAGATCGAGATAATGTGGGTTGCCTCTTGGACGACCATGAGAGTAGGTTATCCCCAAGAAACACACAATAACCAAAGGTGGAACGTCTAGTGTCGGGGCACCCTCCCCAATCGGCATCCGTATAAGAAATTAAGGAGGAAGTAGATGATGGATAAAAATGTAAACCATGATGGATGGTGCCTCGAATGTAGCGTAAAATACGTCCGAGAGCGTGCATGTGAGCTTCCATGGGATTGTGCATGAAGAGACATATTTGTTGTCTTGCATAAGAAATGTACGGTCGAGTGAAAGTGAGATACCGAAGTGCACTGCAAGGCTTCGATAGAGAGTTGGATCTTCAAATGGAGAGCTATCGGTTGCACTCGGTTTCGATTTTGTATCAACCGGTGTGAGGCATGGTTTGCAAGATGACATGCCGGCACGGACAAGAATTTCTTCGCGTACTTCTTTTGTGAGAGAAATAGACCTTGGGAGTGGCGAAATTCCGAACTCGGTAAGCGAAATGGTAGATTTTCTCAAATTATCGGAAGAAGTAGTGAGAATAATATCATCCACATATAAGAGGAGGTAAGCTATATGAGTGCCTTTCTTGTATAAAGAGAGAGTGATCACAATTGCTTTGAGAGAATCCAATTGAAGAATCATAATCTGCAAATCGTTTGTACCAAGTTCTAGGAGCTGTTTTAGACCATATAAAGATTTACGGAGAAGGCACACATGATGTGGATTTGTCGGGTCCCCGAAGCCTAACGGTTGATGCATGTACACTTGTTTCTTTTAGCTCGCCATGTAGAAAAGCATTTTTTACATCTAATTGATGAATTTGCCAAGATTTTGACATAGCAATACTAAGGACGGTCCGAATTGTTGCTGGTTTAACAACCGGACTAAATGTTTCTCCACAATCAATGCCAACTCGTTGACTGCACCATCACCTACAAGTCGGGCTTTATGCCTCTCAAAGGAACCATCAGATTTCTCTTTATGTCTAAAAATCCACATAGATCTTATTACATTGACATCAGGTGGCCGTGGTACTAAGTCCCACGTCTTATTCTTAATTAGAGCATTATATTCATCATTCATTGCCATTTTCCAATTTGGGTCTTTAAGTGCGTATTTGGGTTTTTAGGTAGAGGAGATTTGGTAACATGGTTGTGTAGGCCACAATATTTTGGATTTGGCTTAAAAATTCCATGTTGACTCCTAGTTACCGGTTTGGTGTCCGTTTGTAAAACTCGGTTGGAAAATAAGAGGAGGTGATGGTTGGTTTGTTATTTGAGAGTGCGATGGTGTAACCGAGGTATGGGAAAGAGGTGTGGTACAACTTTGAGGGCTGGGCCGTGTTGTAGGAGAAGGGGAGGTGGGTGGTTGATATGAAGAATTAAGATTAGGTGGAGTGTTTTGGTGGTTCAAAGTTGGTGAGGAAGGTTTGGTATATTTGATGAGCCGGTGGGCTTTGATTTGGGTCGAATTGAGTTTGAGTCAAGAGGTGGTTGATGATGTAAGGTGATAAATCATCATCTAGGAATGTGTATGTTGTGGGTTTAGGAGTGTGTATCTTTGCATAAGGAAAAGTTTTTTCGTCAAATATGACATGACGACAAATGATAATTTTGTTTGAAGATAACTCAAGACACTTGTAACCTCTATGATTTGACGGGTACCCAAGAAAGACACATGGTGTAGAGCGAGGTTGAAGTTTATGTATTGTAGTGGAAGGAATGAGAGGATAACATAAACATCCAAACACACGTAAATGAGAATAAGATGGGTCTTTTTGATATAACATTTTAAGAGGTGACTCAAAATTGATAGTTTTACCAGGTAAAATGTTCAAAAGATAGGTTGCCATTTCTAGAGCATAATGCCAAAATGATGAGGGTAACGATGCATGAAGTAACAAAGTTCGAATAATATTGTTAATGGAACGTATTTTTCGTTCAGATTTCCCATTTTGAGAAGATGTATATGGGCAAGACAAACGAAAATGAATTCCATTGGTTTCACATATTTTTCGAAAATTGTTATTTACATACTCACGACCATTGTCACACCGAATGGTTTTAATTTCCTTTTGAAATTGTGTGTTTATGTAAGCACGAAGTTTTTGAAAGCAAGAGTATACTTGAGATTTATGTGAAATGGGAAATGTCCACAAAAAATTTGAGTAATCATCCAAAAACGAACATAATATTTGTGACCTAACGAACTTAAGATCGGAGATGTCCATACATCGCTATGTAAAATATCAAAAGGCAACAAGCTATGATTATGGGAATTCATAAATGGCAATTTACATGTTTACCAAGAGGACAAGATTGACAAAAAGGAGAATGTATTTTCCTAGAATCATTACATTCAATCAATTTATTTTGTCTAAGAGAATTTAAAACTTGTTTTCTGGATGACCTAAGCGATCATGCCAAAGAGATGACGACAAAGCTGCAAAGGATGATGTAGACTCGACTTTATTTGTGGAAATGGTGCTGGTGGTGATAGGGTATAGGTCGCCACGACTCTCACATCTCATTAGAGCCGTCCCCGTCCGAAAGTCCTTCACGAGAAAAACCAAACGGGTCAAATTCAATTGAAACTTTATTATCCGTAGTAAATTTACAAACAGATACTAAATTTTTAATCAAATTAGGGGCATGTAGTACATTTTTAGGATAAGAGGGGGTGAGGTGAGGGAATGTATGCACTACCTAGACCATATATTGGAACCGAATGACCATTTCCTACGATGATTTTATTATATTTGCTCAATTTAGTATAAGACGAGAGATTACCTTGCGAGGATGTCATGTGTGAGGTAGCACCGGTGTCCATATACCACGACCGATGGTCGAGCAAGATTAAGGGTGTGAATAGCATTCTCAATATCGGTTGGAGTGGGTGCATTCACATTAAGGGCGGCTTGTGGTTTTGGCCCAAGAATTCCTCCTTGTGGGACGGTATTGTTAGACCGGTTCCAATTGTAAGTAGGGTAAGGACATGGTGGCATGTTCCATTGAGCTGCCCATTGTTGCCATGGTGTCCATTGTTGCTGCCATGGTGCTTGTTGTCCTCAACCACCGTAACGACCACCTCTTCCATTATTTCGGCCACCGTTGTTGTTGCGGTTGTTTTTCTTTCCACGACCGCTAGAATTGTTGCGGTTACGCCCGTTGCTCATGGAGTAGGACGGAGGAGAGACATCAGTCAATGGTGTGGTGGTGTTAGCCACAAGTGCCGCTGGTGTTGAAGAGGAAGAATCACGAGCAACACGTTGAAGAATAGTTGATTCTTCGAGCTCTAATCCGGATTTGGCAACGGCAAAGGTTGGTAAAGGGTCATGTTGCCGGATGTAGGTCACAAATCCGGCATAAGTGTCGGTGAGTCCGAGAAATCATTTTCAATACCAAGCGAGTATTGGAAACCGGAGAATCGACAAGATTGGTGTTGCTAAACCGGTTTTCAAGTTGCACGGCCCTTGAGTGTTTGTTATCATTGAACATAGCATCAATGCGATTCCAACATGCTTCGGCGGTATCGTTAATCACAAGGATATAATTGAGGATGTCTGTGTGACGGTTGCATACATCCATTGCAACACAACAACGTCAAGACGATTCCAAAGGTCGAATCGTTGGCTTTGAGATTGGCGCCGCGCGGATGGCTTTTTCATCGGATGGGGGGATGATATGATCAAGCGAGGTTGTGGACACGTGCTTGCACCAAAAAAAGTGCAGACCAAGAGAGATAAAGGTTGGAATCATTGTCCAATGTCACCGGAATGATGGTTTTGACATTGTTAATGGTGAAAGCGGAATGGATGGTGGTTTTCACCGCCGTAGTAGATTGGCTGGTTGCTGATGAAGTGTCATCAACATTATTTTTGGGGGAATTAGGTCCAGCCATTGTAGAAGTGAGGAAAGGATGGGCGGCGGTTTTGATGATTTTAGGGTTACCGGATCAAAAAGAAAGCCGATACCATATAAGATTATAATTCCCCGATTGTATTGATACCATTTGTGAAAATATATACAACCGTTTACAAACCTATTTAGGAAATTAAAACAATTCTCATGAATTGTGATTCATGGCTAATAAATGGTTAATCAATACTAATGAAAGGCTCATGAATTGTGATTCATGGCTAATGAATGACTAATCAATACTAATGAAAGACTAATCAATATTTACAAGTGAAACAATGAATAGACATATTCTAATAATACACACACCTTCACAATATTGGGTCAAAAGAGAAAATATAAACATATCCCGAATACATCAAAGAAACATCTCGACCCCCTTCTCCTTTCTCCACTACCTTCACCTTCATAGATGAATTCATCACGAAAAATGAGTTGATGGTTAGCGAGAACACGGTGAATTTATGATGATTTGCGAGAAAAATGAAAGTTGTCGATGAAGAACAACTTGAGAAAAACAATTCGATGATGAAGAATGGAGTTTTGGGTTTCGAGAATCGAAGCATCGAAAGGCAAGAATGGAGTTTTGGCATTTTAGGGTTCATCGAGAGGTTCTGCGTTTTGAATGTGATAATTGCTTTTTCATGTTTCGCGTTTGATTGTTTTATGGTTTTAACACCGTGTTTGGCTTTTTCATGTCTCGTGTTTGATTGTTTTATCGTTTCATTGTTTTATTCGGACGTGGCACTAATTACTTAAAATAAAAAATGTCACATCATATATTAATGCGCCACATCGGCACAAGTGGCAAGGGATGAGTTTAATTTCTTAATTTCATAAAATAGGGGGACTAAAATTATTGATTTAGAAAAGGGGGACCAAAATTGAGAAATTTTGAAAATAATGGGACCAAAGCTGCAATTTAGCCAAAATATTAAGTTAAATTGCTGCAACCTAACAAGATTAATAAATAAGGATTTATTTATGGTGAAAAACATTACAATTTACGTACACTATCGGCACGTTTTGGTCAACTTACACTTGGTTTTGTTGCGGACGTGGAAGTCAATTTACACACCCAAAATACTCTCTATTTTAACAAATTAAATTTTTTTCCCAAAATCGCATACCCAAATGACCAAAGATCTTAAATCTAAACTAAGAGTGTGCGATTATCTTCACGTTTTAGTTAAAATTACACTCTTCTAATAGTTTACATTCTTGTAAAGATTCCATGAACCTTTGGTGTAAATTGCTCTTGTATTTAACCCATGTTTAAACAGTGACAAGTGTGAGGTGAGTTAAGTTACACATTGGATGGAAAAGGGAATATTGAGCAATATATAAGTAAAATTTGGACTCATAAATTCAACATCATATGGTTTTAGGGAAAGTTGTGTAACATGTGTCAAACTCTATTTGTATTTTCGGGGAATGTTTACCAATCAAGTCTTGCTAATTGCAACAATTATCTTCATGGATGATTAGTGTTGTCTCATGGTGATAAACCCTTTTCCTCAAAAGATCTGCATGAGAAACTCTTGCGCTTATGGAAACCTATCAATCCATGGAAGATGATTCCTCTAGGTCAAGGCATTTTTGAATTATGATTCTCATGTGCAGATGATCGTGTTTGGTCAAAAAAACTTTGTGGTAGCTACCCATTATGAGAAGTAAATATTACATGCATAGAAAAGAAAAAATTTCAAGACATTTGGCCACCGAAAATATCACAAGGCGAGGATATGGATTGCAAGGCATTGCGGAAAGAAGCTCAAGAACTTGTCATCCTATAATTGAATCTTATCACGATAAGGGTGAATTATTATTGATCATCAGTGTAATGTTGACACTGCAGTTGCATTAAAATGAATTTACAAATACACCATTTAAAAATTGGTGTAACAGGTGCACAATAGTTGTCCTTAAACATGGTGCTATAACCTCACAAAAACTATATGTTACTAATTTACATGAAACTGTAACTCATAAGCTTGGTTGTAAACCCATGATAACATGTGTACGATAACATAAAAAAAGTTGTATAAATAATCAATTTGCTTTTCTTGTTTAATCACAAAATAAGCTATGTGATGATATTTTAGAATCTATATAAATTGAGTGTGTGGTTTGATTTCACCCTGCTGCAGATTGCTCAATCTTTCCTGTAAACTAGTGTTGGGTACTCTGGATTCCACATGTTATTAATCACGTATTCCTTAATTTCATCCTGCAACTCCACAAAAGAACATGGATAAGTATATAAATATTTGAATTTAATGTTAAATAAGAATCATTTCTTCCAGATAATTCATATTGGCATGCAAAACTTAACAATGTAAGCCAAAAAACTAAGCAGTTAAAACCCCAATTTCTGAAAAGCCTATGGAAAGCTCACAAACTTTGAACCATGGACAGTAAGAAGTCCTACAGAAAACAAAACACCATATGAAGCAAGCAGGATAAAACCTTCATAACTTCCCACTTTTCAAAATTGTCTACCAAGGAACCTTTTGATGAATACTGGAACAAATTCCCACCCATTCTAACCATGCTTGCATCTCAAACATAAATCTTATTTGAGCAAAGGGAGAAATGGTTAAAAAATTCCTCCAATGCAACAACACTACGTGAAACCAATGTTAATTTGAACCGGATCCTTGATCATATTTAACAATCATACATTTATCATTGATTTGTGTTCTGCGAATACTTTAATACCAAGGCATGAGGAACAATTTGCTAAGAATGGAAAATGCACAACCTTTAAACAGTTTTGTAGTAGTTTTTGGTTTGAATTCGGAAGCAACTTTGAGCACAGCTAAGTGAACCCATTTAAGAGGGTAAATCTCTTCCATCAAAAAAAAGAGGGTAAATCTCTCACAGTAGCTATATTTTCCATTTGTAAGACTTGAACCTAAGACTATGAAAACCAATTTCCTTACCCAATTGAACCAACAATAAGTGTAATATAATATAATGGGTCTATTAACTTGGTAAAAAGGATCTGCAACTTTTTTCTTTCAGCAATGGAGACAGTAATTTATATTTATATCATTTTACAAAAAGGAGTTTATAATTTAAGAAGATGAATTTTTATATTATTGTTTTTTGCAAGTAAAGTAAAGTATGATCATGGAGACATTTTATGCATAAGACTTATCAAAACTTTACATTGGCCTGGTATGTGGATAACGTCATAAAAACTTGGGAAATCCTCTCATAAATCTAAAGAGAATAGCTGGAGTAAAATTAATCTCCCTTGCAGTAGACAAGCCTAGTTTAACAGATGGTAATGGTACCAACTAATTCTACATGGACCTTACGAGTGTATTTTCAGGCAAAATTAATTCCAACCACAATATAGTAGAGATTACATTGATACGTAGTCCAGAAGTTGCAAACATAATCTCTAATATTTCGAAACAAACAAAACTTACCCGACTTAGTTTGCGGAGCTCTCGAGCATCCATTTCATGATATCCTTCTGCTAGATCCTCCTCCACAGCTTCTTCTATAACAGCTGCAGCTATCTCCTTTGTAATATCTCGAATTCTGCAAATATGAATTAGTTTTGAGAAAGATGAAACTTCATTTAAACTACCTCTTATAAACTATATTGTGTAATAAAAAGCACATTTCTACCTTGATATTGAAGGGAAAATAATCCCTTTGAGAACCTCTTCTTCACTCATATATGCAGCCAGACTTCAGTTTCCAATGATCAGGCGGACAAGAAAAAGAAAAACAGAGATTAAGGTGACATTTCAAAGTTAGACAGCAACTCAGCAAGAAAAATACAATGCACAGATCAAGTGTTATGCACGAAATGAAAACAGTTCTGTTATTGTAAGAATTTATACACAGTATTTTCTGCTATCTTGATTGTATCTTAGAGTAATTTAGAGTTTCTAAGATTATCTCTCATGATGTGTTTCAAGGGAGACAAAATTATTTCCGGAATTGTGAACTAGGTATCTTTCTCCTCCATAAGGAGGGAATTCACTTTAGAGTATAAACTACAATGATAACCACTACTTGAAAAATCAATAGTTGACGTTACAATAAAATATATGCACAAGTCAGTAAACCGTGAAGTTATTAAAATATTGATAGTTGAAGTTCTAATTGACGGTAATAGTGGTATTCACTAATTCACCATAGCAGTATTTTTCACAATACTTGTAGACTGAATAATAGATTCACAAGTCCTGTAAATCATGAACTTATGCAAATAATTCACTGATTCATAATAGTGGTATTTTTAGAAATTACTGAATTTTATAAAACATACCGCTCAGCAGCAGCCTGTAACATACGATCCTTGAGCCAGACAAAAGAGTTCCAAGACCAATGCTGAAATAAAAAAGACATAGTTAAAAGCAAAAGAACGGTATGATATACAATAGCACATCTTAGATTAAATCTAGGTTCATTTGTGAAACAGCAAACCTACCCTGGAAATAGGTACATGTTGTTTCCCTGGTTGCAGTGTCCAATATTACCATTTCCTGCAAATTATTATAGATTATAGAAAACTGTCAGTGATGTTTCCCTTGAATGAAACACAGAAAATGATAACAAACTAGAGTATTTGAAGAGAATTCATACTTTACCAAGATAAAGAAAATTTATAAATTTCAAAAAACATGGTAGAAAAAAAATCAACTTTAGATTGTTCTTGTCCTGTTGCTTTATATTTTAGTTTCTAAAATAGAATTTGAAGAGAATCTGAAGGGCCTGAATATTGTACTTGTCTTATTGAAAATCTATTTTAGAAAATAAAGCATAAGGCTTGCTTACAAAATGTATATAAGCAAAACGACAAATATCGATGTTCAATTTTGTAACACAAATTCAAAGTATTTCAGGTCACATGAAAGTAAAGAACCAATACTGTTTAATGTTTATGACATTAGTGTTAGGAAGTAAACAATATTCAACGAAGTTGAATATCTTTCATGGTTGAAGAGAGGGATGCAAGACATGAGCTAAAAATAATTGTTGTTGGGAAAAATCAAAGTAACTTATTGACTAGAGATATTGCCTAAATAGAGCTTATAAAGCTAAGGCAATCATATAAGTCTGTTCTGTGAGGTTGAAATCTGAATAAAGCCTAGATTTTAATATGGTATAAGAGCCTATCTTAGATCCAGTATTGAGTCAAAATCTCTGTAATTCCACCCACATTATGTTGAGTAAGGACGGACCTGAAAATATAAGAATTAGATAAATTAAAATGTCACAGATTAAAGGGACAAGCATCCCTTTGTGATTATTAATCTATCGAACACGGATGCATATTGCTTTCATATTCCAGGAAATCAGTATCATGCTGCAAAAATTGGGAACCTCCAGGTCACTTCGTTCCATAATATGTAGAATTGAGATTTCTGATATTATTAAGATTTAGTAAATATTTGGTAGCGAGAGATCTATCCACCTACTCTAGAACATTTTTCTTTCAATGTTCCTAAGGCAGTAAAGGAGGCTAGACAAGCTAAAAATACAACTAAAACAGTTAAATCTCAATTTAGAATATAGTTAGTAATACATAAGACCATAGTAGTCAATTGCGGATTGCGGCGCGTAGCGGCCGACCCCAAAAATGCTATAGCGGGATAGCGCATAGCGCTATGACCGCTATTTGATAACTTTTTTTGACAAATTACGTAAATAATACTATAAATTATAAACAAACATATATATAATATAAAATTAAATATAACATTCAAATCTCATGACACGTTCATAAATAAACACCCAAATCTTATGAAAGCTTTTACTCATGAATCATTCATAAATCATATACAAAACACCCAAATCTTATGAAAGCTTTAAAGTCTTCAACATAGTATCGAAAGTCTTAATCAAAATTCAACATAGTAGTCAATCTCGGATAGTGGTGCGTAGAGGCCAACCTCAAAAGGGGGATAGCGGGTTAGCGTATAGTGGTATGACAAATAGTGGTCACCGATATTTGATTATTTTTTTAACAAATTACATGAATAATGTTATAAAATATAAACAAACTTACATATTTCTAAAAAACTTATATTTAATATAAAATTAATAATAACACTCAAATCTCTTGAGACATTCATAAAATCAAAATGCCAAAAATCAAAAGATAGAGGAACAAATAAAAAAAAACAGAGAAATCATAAAACAGAGGAAGAAAAAAGAACAGAGAAACCGTAGAACAGAGTCAATTTGGTTTTAAAAATCCCCAAAATGCCCTAAAATAAATTTAGAAATTTGAAAACCATACAAAATGTTTTAAAAATAGTGTCAATTTGAAAATTTTGAACTAAAATCAAATAGCGGCTGAAGCGGCCGCTATCTGCTCCGCTATAGCAGCTGAAGCGGCCGCTATAGCGCCGCTATCTCATACCGCACCGCTATGACAATTAGCGTAGCGGTTTGTCGCCGCTACGCTACGCGCGGCCGCTATAGCGCCGCTATCGGCCGCTATTGACTACTATGCATAAGACATATTTACAATGTGTAGCGATATGGAATTCTACAACCTGCTGTTCAGAGAGAAATATAGCGGCGGGAATCTAATCTTCCTATTTGACATGAGTTTATTTACAATTATCATAGTTCTTAAATTTCCAGAAAGCAATAAGCAAAATAATTACACTACCACATTTTACGCAGCAATCACTAGATTATAAATATGAAACATATGAAAGATTAGTCTGGGGATTTGTAAACTTATACCAAGATCAACATTACTAAACGGACTTCCACTAGCAAATATAATGTTGTCGCCCAAAATGGAGAATGCTTCGTCAGGGGTACATTCAGCTGTCAAAGAATGAGGGCAGTGGTATGCAAACTATCAAAAATCCATGTTACCCGCTGCAACAGCACATACCAAAAGAAATGAGAAAAATTATTTATACCATTCTTTGTTGGATTTGACATGGCAAATATGGCTGGTCTTGTTGATGTTGAACCCTTGAGGGCCTCCAATACCTAGAAAATAGGATATGTCATCATCAGTATATCGAAGGAAAGAAAGTCAGCAAAATGTTATATACACACACATTAAGCATAATAAAGTCAAAAACTCTAAACTTAATAAGGAGAATATAACATTCTGCAGAGCAAAGCAAATTTCAGATTGCACACAGAAAAAGATTATGAACATGGACATTTTGAACATTTGTACTATTGAACTTTTCCAATGAGATGGATAGAAGCAAATACTGATTCCATAGTCTTACTCAACCGAATAAAAGTGCAATGTAATATCTAACCAGAGCATCAGAAATAGATATACCTCGCTTGAGAACAATCCTCCAACAGCAGATAGTCCTAGGAGGACATCAGGCTTCACTTGCTTGACCTGTTACCAAAGTTAAGCAACGATATATGAAGGAAGCATCTCAAGTTGATCAATAAAAAAATGGATGAAATTCAAAGAAAAGAAGTGCGTGACAAAATATTAAAACGGGGGAATTTCCCAAAAATGTGTAATGAGAGATTGGAGAGCCACGTTATATTGATGTTTTTCCCATATGTTTTACTTTTATATCATGGAGGATCCCCTATCCTCGAGACTGATGGCAAAAAAATTATCTCATTTTATTCAAGGAAAGTTGACAGTCACTATAAAAGGTATTAACCAATATGCATGTTTGTCTAATTATAATGAAGAGAGAAGACAGAAAAACTTATTTTTATAGGTTTATGATAGTGGAAAAGGAAAAGAGTGAAAGAAAGCTGGAATAATTAACAGAAAATATTGCAGATAGATTACAAGACTAAGTATAGGTCAAGGATTGGTATTATTAGTAAAATCCCAGGCCCATCAACAATAGGACTAAAACAAATCAAGAAAGATATTCTATGATAATATAAATATCTCTTAAATATATTGTAACAAGGCATACAAATGTTTTTCTTCAATCAGACTTATTATCTGTTATGATATTTAATTTTTGGGTCTTGTTAACCGGTGCCCCCGGGGCACTGGTTAAGGAAGCAAATATAGTAATATTTGCCTTGAAAGCTGTGTAATCAATGCATTAAAAGATTAAAAAGTGTCTTTTTTGACTTTCACTTTCTTCTTTTAGCTTCCTTAACCAATGTCCCGGGGGCACTCGTTAACATTTTCCTTAGTTTTTAAATAAAAACATGCTATAAAAAGATAATACGTTAGTAACTCCCATGATTGAAAGTTAACTTTTAATCTAACAAGTTGGATTCTTTATTCTTCAATTCTCAGGCATGGAAGGTGGTTAAGTTTACCATATCTAAACCAAATGCTGAGAACCTTTCCAAAATGGGGTAATATTAACTGAAGATAAACAAGCTTCGTCAAAAATTTGTTTTCATCTATCTCATATTATGGCATTTCATATTTGCATCTAAAGTGATATTTTAACGAACCACTTCTGCGAGACTTGCTCCTTCCCTTAGTCCTTGGCGATCCATTTCTTTCAAATTCCTTGCAAAAGGAAGGGCATCTGGATCAATATTTTCACGTCCTTCTGTGATTAATCCCTGCATTTCCAACAATAGGAAAAGTGCATATCAAATGGTGACCAAAACATTTGAAAAAAATCATAAATATGGCAAAAAAAACTAATCTTCATTATGATGAGTTTTCGTGGCTCACCAAGAATTTTATTTATATTACAAATAAAATTAAAGCCATCACAAATATATCTTCGGTTCAAATGCTCAGGCTCACATTTTTTTTAGATTTTCAACAATGCTAAAGAGGGTAAGTGAATATCCAACGAACTGAACTGAGTTTAAAAGATTATGTTTTCTATCAAAAAAAAAAAAAAAATATTAACTACTACAAAGACTCAAACCATGTTTAATATGTATATCAAGCTAAACAGTACCTTTGCATCAACAACCCAAAATTGACTCTTTGCACTCTGAAAAGCTACTTCATTATTACCCAGCATCCTTGCCATTGTTTTTCTTGCTGCATTAAGAACACCGATTCCAGCACTGCAGTAGTACAAACAAAATTAACAAAACAACACACCAAATGTGAATATCCATAGTGACTATGAACGCAACAAAGACTTTCAATTGCAACAACCATTCCATTCAAAGCTTTCATTAAAATCAAATCTATTCTAAACATAACTGCTGAAACTTTGACCAGGATTCCTAAGAGATCATTCATCCTGGTACAACCTCCCCAAACAAATTTAATGATGGAACACAGGCTGGATCTAATGCTTACGTTCTTACCTATGTCTCCAACGACACAATATTTTCAAGATATTTCAAAATAAATTGTGTTTCAGATAACTAGTTCTGAGCTAAAAAACTTTATGCAAAATCATAGAAGCCTGTTCATCCTTTCACAAGAAAAGATAACTAGCTAACCTTCCAGCACCAGCAACAACTATCTTCTGCTTGGGGAAGTCAATCATTGGCCTTCCTTGAGCTCTTACAGCACCTAGAAGTCCAGCAATTGCAACACCAGCTGTCCCCTGGGGTAGAGAATTTCACATACATTAAGCAATAAAATGCCATGACAAGATCTATACAAAATTTTCATCTATGCAGTGAATTCAGTTCTCATGAGTTAGAGATGATAACTCGGTAGCTATAGAGAAAAAAATGTTATTGTTCTGAAACCATTGATCAATGACCGTTGGTGAAATGATCAATGGTTTGTATAAATCTTAACAAAGTAACAAAATATTCTCGCTGTGTGGTACCTATGATAAGTGAAAGTTATTCAAAAACATCCATATCATAAATTCCCCAGTTCAATTAATAATTAACAATATTTCCTGAGGCCTGTAAAAGCAACATGTAAAATACACTTCACATGATAAATAAAAGAAATTTTACCTGCACATCATCATTAAACATTCGGTAGGTAGTTCTATACCGTTGTAATAACTTAAAAGCCCATTTGCTTTGAAAATCTTCAAACTGTGAAAGCACAAGATTAATGATAGTCGAATAATAGAAAAATATGGACCTTATGAATAAAAGGAAAATGCAAGCTACTAGTTTTATTTTAAACATCATTTTCAATACCTGTACAATCACATTTGGCCAGCGAGTAAAGACAGCTTCCATAAACTCATCTATAACAGCAAGATAGTCATCCCCATCAAGGCGATGCTGCTGCAATCCTAAATCTGACGACAAAGAATAAGCCAATTATGTTCCGTAGAGTGAATTCAACTCATAAAGCTTATGATGAAACCAGAATAAATGTAACTGAAGCAACAATAGGTATATGAAATATCTGAGTGAGCTGCACAACACAAATAGTGCTTAGAGATATTAAACCACACATAGGCTTCAACCAGATAACTTAAGCATTTGTGAAGTTGATCTTTTAGCCTAGATGATCAAGATTCAATTCTGCGACTATCATTCTTTTACATAAAGAATTTTAGCACAAGCTCAAGGCTTGAGCATTGTTCACATTGCAAGCAAGCACAAAAGGCTCATGAGGAAGTAAAGTATGTTGGATATGTAAAAACAATTCATAGTCTTCTCTGCCTAATAGATTTGGATTTTAGGAAAGTTAGTATTTGATAGAAACAAAACCTAACATTGATGAAAATTTAGATATGGACACTCATTTTGATGCAAATATGCAATCATGTCAACCCAATATAGGTCCCATTATATGATTTCTAACCTTTTTTTTTAGGCAAAATAGAAATTTTAATTAAAATAAAAAGGAAGTACAAGACTGGGGGGCATGAACCTGACCCAGAAAACCCAAACTCAAACCCTAACGGGTAATACAGCAAATCAGTACACAAGTGGTATATAAAAACACTTACATAATGGATATAGAAACACTTACATAAAGGATCCTCGAGTAACTTTTTGTTGTTAGTCCCAACGTCAATCATCACAGGAAGTACCTATTAGAAGAACGGGGAAAAAATTCTTGGAATCTTAAAAGACATGTATGTACTATATAGAGCTTACAATAGAAGAACAATAAAATACATAATGCTAATGATGTAAAGGGGTAAAATAGCATGGTTATAAAGGTCAATCGTACCACGGCATTGATGGGAGAAATTACAAGAACTATATAATAGCCAAGCAAGATGGGAGAAATTACAAGATAGAATAACAAGTAAAATAACAACCAGAAGCCATGACAAAATTATTATTATTATTAAATTAAGCACAAAATAATCTGACAATTCCGGTTACCATCTTGTAGAATGAAGGAATATTTTCCACAACTGAAATGTTTATTAATTAATATACAAATCAAATTAATGTGTTCCCTCAAAAAAAAAATCAAATTAATGTGAATAAGGTACAGCCAAAGACAGTAAGTATTATACAAAACAAAAATTAGTTCCATCGTTGAATTGGGATATTTGATATTTTCTTACCAACAACTTAAAGATATTAACTAAATCATGAATTTTAACAGTTTTAAAGAACCGATTACAAAACATTGAGCAGCCACATACTCTTTGAGGATTTATGCCAGCAGCAGCAACATATAGATCAAGTTTCCCAATAGTAATGCCAATTCCTTGAACTCCAAGATCTCCAAGTCCCAGAATTCTGCTCCCATCTGTAACTACAATCATATCGACCTGAAAAGGATCAAATGAGATGTCGCCATTTGAAACTTCAATAAGTTATTGTCTACCGAAATATTATCCAAACACAGGCCATAAAGAATTTAGAACATAAGAAAATGCTAGTGTTTAATCGTCTGAATACGAGTTAATGAACATGGAGCAAAAGTGTTTGAGAGAGAAAGGTAAGAGAGGATTTAATATTGATTGCACAATGAAAGAATAAAAGAAATTTAGATACAAAGTTTGCAAGCAACTAAGCTATTTACAAAGGATGTGGTATTTGTTTCACAATGATTAGGTAAAAAACAATAATCCTCTTACAGGGGACTTCTCCTTCTCCAACTGAGAAAATCTAAGTTTTAATTACTGAAGAAAATTAACTGCTGATTGAAAGAAAAAGGACTGTATAATCCGTAAACCACGGATACGAAAACTCAACATCACTGAACCAACCTGAACAGCATGTTAGAGATATTAGCCACGAAGGGGTTCCACTGAACAGTTTAAGCATTTTATTGGATAGGTTGTAGATATTGTATAGCGTTGTCATTGTATCGGAGCTTGACAAGAGGTAATGATTTCAAATCGTTCCGCCCAAAAGCTTCTACTTAAATTACATTTTTCAGCTAATTAAATTAATATATTCAAGGTCCACACATAACAAACTGGAAGAAAAAAAAATGCCTTCTAGGATACCCAATAAAGTACTGGCTAAAAATTTGTAAAGGAAATGGATTTAAAGACCTGCTCAGCTGGCCAGTTATAGACCATGGACATCATTTCTCCACGATCCTCAGCACTGAAATACATTCCTCTTGGTCTTCTGAACAGCCCACTATAGTTCTGACATACAAGACCTACTGTTGGAGTATATACTATTGGTGCATATTCCTCAATGTTGTTAATCAAAACCTGACATTATACAGCATGTCATTGAAGCTAGAATCATTTTTTGATAAAGTAGAATTTTTAAGATGCATAAGAACAAATTCAATAATTTACAATATTCCAGGATACAGGGCGAATTTAATTTTCCAATGCATGACTTTAAGGAAATATACATACAAAAATATGATACAGCATAAAACATTAACATGCAGCTTTGATGCAACTGCTATTCCAGACTATAAGTTTCAACTTATTTATTTTTGGCATAATTTTGTAATAGGATTTCATCTGTACAATAGTATTCTAAATGCAGATGTTCGTGTATGCAACTCCATGCTCAAATCGTGAAGCAAAACAAATGCAGTTGTGGCCTGTTTTATTTATTTAAGCAAAAAAAAAATGTATGCAAAGGCATCACAATAGAGAACGGGGTCCCAACTATGTAATCACCTAAGACCCTAACAATCATCTGCAGCGTGCCAAGAATTTTTATATAGAAAAAATAAAGAATTCAAAAACAATGGTGGGAGATGGAGTAAACACATGAAGACGAATAGAAGGAACTATTTTCTCTATATATAATAAATAACTAGGAACTAGTACCCACTACCCTTCTAAAAGATGGAAGAGCCTAATCCACAGCTACCAAATTTACTAGAAACACTAACAAGGACTGCAGGGTGAACAAAAGATTAATTGGCCACTAATACTAATAAAAAAACTAGACAGCAGAAATGTCAATAAACAAAACCATAAATGATAGTCACGCCTATAGCATATCATTTTATTGCAACCACCTAAGCAATTATACATTACTGTAAATCATATGGAGGCCTAGATCATTGCTAATCTTTTGGCAAGCACTGCTAGAAATTGACCCCAATATCGAGATCAAAAATTTATTCAGCCTAGAATTGTTTGTTATCAAAATAGTGCAATAAAAAACCCTGGACATACTTTATAGTACATAGTCTCATTTCTGCCATGCAGTCGGTTTAGTATTCGCCACTTGGCCAGTGCATTAGGATCAGAAGGTCCATCTCTTGCTTGAACTTCAAGCCTTTTCAGATCAACCACTACCAACGCAAAATTTATAGAAATAGTTAATAAAAAGCAGAACAGCGCACAATTGAAAAATTACCGACAGAAAAAGTAATAAACAAATGTCTGTTACTTTTACATGCAAAAAAGTCACATTATATCTTCTATAAACAGATAAGATAACTGAATGATGGAAAACCCTTGATTTGAATGGCCTAATTCCCATTCAAAGGAAATATGGACTCAATAATTAACACTACCACTAGCAAGAAGAAGAAAGATTACCACCAAACAAACCCGCATTCATTAGATACTGTTAACATTGCATGAGACCAAAGAAAATAGAAAAACATACTGAAACGCTCAATCTGCACGTCAGGAGACACAACATTTGGAGGAAGCAGTCCTCGTAGATCGAGACGATCTCGTTCTGTCATGGAAAAGGCTGTTCCCTATATTCAAAAAATCAAAGTACATATATTACTAAATCAGACTGAAAGTTATTAGGAAATGAAAAACATATCCACGATTGGAAGAGTAAGTGACTATAAAACTTGTAGCAAAAGCACACAGCAATCTTCAGCCTGTTACTTAAAAGAAACCTAGGCAAAATATCAGAATGAAGAAAATGGAAGTTGCCTGAAATTTCATGTGTACTTTCTAGCATCATGTAAAATAAGCAGAAGACTAGCACAACTTATGTAAGGATTTCAGCTTCTAAAGAAGCGTTTTCTATGAAATTTCATGTGTACTTTCTATGAAGGATGACCAGCAATTTGAATTGTGGGATGATGAGGACTCTTATCATGACATGCTTTAGAACTCTATCTCGACTTAGATTAGCATGAGTTGTGCGTTTATTTCCCTAGCCCAACAAATTTGTAACAATCTTCGCCAGCCTTTTTTGTGAAATAAAAGATTACGGCCTACTTTGAGTCGAAGACAAAAATGTTGGCTACCAAGCGGGGCTCAATTTCAGTCGCATAATATTATAGAATGCTTAACAGCATACTGGTTGAATTCGAACAGCACCAAAAATTATTTTTGACAAATTATTGTTAATTCAGTTTTCTATTTATATAGATTGATTTCCTTGGTTCCTATTGTTAAGGCATATCTACTTCCGGTAGTATAGCACTATTGTAGACGATTAATCAATAGCATCATTCTTCATTGCGTAAACCACAGCGCAAAAGAAAACAATATAGAACCATTGAAGCCTCCTTAACTATATTATTCTGACAGAAGCCCTATTTGCACAAGATTACTTTCACCTCATTTGTGTTTCTTCATAATAATAAATAACCACTTCTGCAACATTTTACACTTGTTTGAATGAACATGAAACAGTATACGAAACTCATATAAGTTGTTTTCAATTCTATTTCCATTAAAATAATCTTTCTTAGTGAATCAAAAATTAAAATGCCTGCAGCTACTTTTCAGCATAAAAACGGTATATCCAATCATATTCAGCTAAATTAAAACTAGGACAGAACTTAGATGCAGTTGCTTAGGTGCAATATTACTTTTCTTCAATCCCAATTCAACATATGAATTATATATAAAATATCCCGTTGTAAAAGTAAGATTATTTTAAATTCAAATTTAAGTGAACAATTCATCCACGTGACAAATCATAATCAGTAAACATCACAAATAGCACCTAAACAAAAATTAACACTTCACCTTCTGAAAAATGGTGTTCTGAAACTCATAAATGTTGTTTTCAAGTTTAGTTTTTCTTAGAAATTAAGTCATTATCAAAATTAAAAATACCTGAACTTATTCTTCACCATAAAAACTGTTTATCCAATCATATTCAGCTTAATTAAAACTATCCCAATAAAAACATTCCTTCAATTCAAGTAAATAAATAAATAGAATAAACCATCAATTTAGTCCCTAAACGATATAAATACAATAAGTAGTCCCATAATGTGTATGAAATCCATCAATTTCGTCCCTAAAGTATATGAAAATCCGTCAATTTAGTGTAACATCTAAATTAACAGATTCCATATACGTTAGGAACTACTTATTAATACATTTATATAGTGACTAAATTGGAGAGAGAGTAATAGTTCGCAAACTAAATGAATTTTACCAAACACTACAAATTCAATCAGCTAACTTATTCGCCATCAGCTATAAGCTAACTATTAATCATCTGCTATAAGCTAGCTTATCAGCTACCCGCTAATTTTTACCAAACAGAACCTCTAAATGAATTTTATCGAACGCTATGAATTCAGCCAGCTAGCTTATCCACTGTCATTAATCCGTTATCCGCTATAAATTCATCTTATACCTTATCGGCTACAGGCTACAGCTATATGCTATTCTTAAATAGAGTAGATAAATAAATAAATAAATAAAATCAACAGTTGACTTTGAATTATGAACAAGTTATTATTCATCCATTCAAATTAACTAGTTTTCAATTCAATTCAATTCAAAGTAATGCAAAACTAAAAACTCAAATGAAGAGAATATTACGCACTTTATTGAACCAAGGATCATGAAGAATGTCGAGACTCCGTTTATGAACGATAGTTGGACGATGACCTTCCATCGTAGTGAAAGATCGCGACAGTATGAAGTAATCACCGCCGGTGAGGACGTGGCGTTTGAGTCGTTGAAGTAACGGAGACGATGATGATCTCGCGCGGTTCCAGAAGATCGCCATTTTTGTTCGCGATCGATGATATTAAAGATCTAAGAGAAGTTTCGCTCTCGAGTGTGGGGAAGAATCAATGGCGCGTATGTTTGGTGTTGATTTCAGAGTGGGGTCGGTTGTAATCTATCTATATAATATAAATTTACGGCTGATTCCATAGCGCTTTTATGGAAATGTTTTTTCTCCTCCTATTCTTATGACACGCGGCACTCTCATCCTATTCTTTTTTCAAATACTCTCACCACATTCATCCTCACAAAATACTCTCACCACATTCATTCTCACAAATTTGTATTTATTGTTTATGTATAAAAGGAAGTTTTACAATTTCAAATTCTAATATGCTTCAAATTTCAAATCAAACATTTCCTATTCATTCAAAAAATACGAATTCCAAATTATTGTTGATTTATTTTGTGAAAACGTATGCTTTATATTTGTAAAAATAATTAAATGTTTTTTCTTTACTGCTAAACGTTTCGTATTTTAGAAATACAAATACAAAAGAAAGTTTTACAATTTCAAATTCTAATATGCTTTTTTTGAATAATCAAATAATTTAAATTAATATATTTGAATTCAGATATTAAAATAAAACAAGTAATATCTAATTAAAATACGATTAATGAAATAATTATTTAAATATCAAAGAGATGAAATAATTGATATATGTCAAATAATAAAAATATGATTTGATTTGTCAAAAAAAATGATTTGATAAAAGTGTAACTTTTTAAAATAATTTAATTAGATTTGGTAGTAACCATTAATTTGTTATATAATTTAACTAGATACATTTTACTTGGTACCCAAAAAAAATAATATTTGGTTATTTTGTTAAGGTCATGTATGATACAAATATTTACTAGACTAAAAAGTATACGTTATTTTTGTCAAAGGATAAATTCCACCACAATTAATTTTTTTAATAAAACGCCGTTTACCGCAAAAAAAAAAAAAAAAAAAAAAGAGGACGTAAACCCCATGTTTTTATTATTAGATATTTCTATTTTTGGTAGAATCATGTAATTTAATTTTGGTTGAAATACAAAAAGAAAAATATTAAATGCTATTAAATTGGTTCCTCTTTTTTTTTTTAACGTAAATTGATTCCTCTTTTTTTTGGCAATAATATAAATTGATTCTATTTAATGGTCTTGCTAAAATAAACGTTGAACCTTCCCTAAAAAAAATAAAGTAAGCCTTAAACCAAAAAAAAATTAGGAATTGCTTAATAGCTAAAAATAATAATATTTCAAGACCTTTCCTCTAAAATCGCAAAAACCGTTGAACGATTTCACCAAAAAAAATTTAATGAATTTCGTTCAATTGTTCAATGTTTGTTTTATGAAAGAAAAAGAAAATCGGATACTTTATTTTAGGACAGAAAAAGATTGGAATTGGAGGTATTTAATTTGAATTGAAAACGTATCATTAGAGAATATCAAAAATATGATTTCGGTTGATTCTATTTAGTGGACCTGCTCTAAAAAAAATAAGCCTTAAACCAAAAAAAAAAATTGGAATTGATTAATAGATAAAAAAAAATTATTTCAACACCTTTCCTCTAAAATCACAATGGCCAAACGAGATTATATAATTTAAATTAATATATTTGAATTCAGATATTAAAATAAAACAAGTAATATCTAATTAAAATACGATTAATGAAATAATTATTTAAATATCAAAGAGATGAAATCACAATGGCCAAACGAGATTATATAATTTAAATTAATATATTTGAATTCAGATATTAAAATAAAACAAGTAATATCTAATTAAAATACGATTAATGAAATAATTATTTAAATATCAAAGAGATGAAATAATTGATATATGTCAAATAATAAAAATATGATTTGATTTGTCAAAAAAAATGATTTGATAAAAGTGTAACTTTTTAAGATAATTTAATTAGATTTGGTAGTAACCATTAATTTGTTATATAATTTAACTAGATACATTTTACTTGGTACCCAAAAAAAATAATATTTGGTTATTTTGTTAAGGTCATGTATGATACAAATATTTACTAGACTAAAAAGTATACGTTATTTTTGTCAAAGGATAAATTCCACCACAATTAATTTTTTTAATAAAACGCCGTTTACCGCAAAAAAAAAAAAAAAAAGGACGTAAACCCCATGTTTTTCTTATTAGATATTTCTATTTTTGGTAGAATCATGTAATTTAATTTTGGTTGAAATACAAAAAGAAAAATATTAAATGCTATTAAATTGGTTCCTCTTTTTTTTTTTTAACGTAAATTGATTCCTCTTTTTTTTGGCAATAATATAAATTGATTCTATTTAATGGTCTTGCTAAAATAAACGTTGAACCTTCCCTAAAAAAAATAAAGTAAGCCTTAAACCAAAAAAAAAATTAGGAATTGCTTAATAGCTAAAAATAATAATATTTCAAGACCTTTCCTCTAAAATCGCAAAAACCGTTGAACAGATTTCACCAAAAAAAATTTAATGAATTTCGTTCAATTGTTCAATGTTTGTTTTATGAAAGAAAAAGAAAATCGGATACTTTATTTTAGGACAGAAAAAGATTGGAATTGGAGGTATTTAATTTGAATTGAAAACGTATCATTAGAGAATATCAAAAATATGATTTCGGTTGATTCTATTTAGTGGACCTGCTCTAAAAAAAATAAGCCTTAAACCAAAAAAAAAAAAATTGGAATTGATTAATAGATAAAAAAAATTATTTCAACACCTTTCCTCTAAAATCACAATGGCCAAACGAGATTATATCAATAAATTGGCAATGTTATTAAAAAAATTCCCAACATCATTCAATCAATGTGTATCTCTTCTATTAAAAAAAATATCTCGGGAATAATGCAAAAAAATATTACATATGTGTATCTCTACATTTTGTTATTAACACGGTTCAAATATAATTTGATTTTTCAAATCATTATTTTTTATTATTTTATATTAGTTTTTATTTTCATTCATAAGAATTTCAATTCACACGTTTTACTTTGATAGTACACGTGACAACCTTATATTTTTTTTGACAAAAAACAAAACGATATTCATTCATTCAAATCGATAGAATACATCGAATCAAGATCGCTATAAACGTAAAGGATGAATGCGAACAAACTCACGGCATCCAAGTTAATAGCATACAACGGCAAAATGCCTACAAATAATATGATAAAATCTAAATCACCGTAATACTCTTGCTTACGGATCCGCAACGTTGACGTCCAAATCATTGATTGAATCCGTGATTGACTGAAGATGATCTTTCAATATGAACCAACGAACACCGCAACAAGATGCCAAATCAAACAACGCCGCACAAGACGACGAACAACACAAGGTCGCACTCAGACGACGAAATCACAAAAAAAACAAAAGATAACGCTTGATATTTGTGAAAATCACTTATTTAGATCGAAAGAAAGGGAAAAAAAGATGCGAGAGGGGGTGATTTTAGGTCAAAAATGACCTAAAACCACCCCTCCTCGATGAGTGAAAGAGAAGGAAAACTTAGAGAGAAGTTGGAGTTTCTTTCACTAAAAAAACCAAGGCAAAAAGATGTTTGTGACAACCTTATATTAAAAGGTGCATTTAATATTTTATTTCATATACACATGAAAATGTTATTTGCTAAAATTCGGAGGAGTATTTAATGTACCGAATGACGGCCGAAAATTTACATATGAAATTACTCTAATGAACCAAAAATTTTGGAGGAGTATTTAAACTTCTATTTTTATTCTTAAAAAAATATCCCCACTCTATTATATTTTCCAAGAATTTTTTTTAAAAAAAGTGTTCGGTATGAAAAAATAATGTTTTTATTTTGATATTAGAAATTTATATTTTATACACATTTAAATTTTAAAAAAAATTACATTTTCTGGGCATTAATAATAATTGATTAAGACTTTGATGATAATTAATTGCATAAAGATTGATTTCAATTTTAGTTAAAAAAACAACCGTAAATATGGCTATAGTAAAAAAAGTCTTAACAAAAAAGTATAAATCACTCTCTCAAAAAAAAAACATAAATCATGGAACATACGTTATTCCAAGACTCTACTTTGTTTTTACAAGTATTTATATATTTTTATAAAAAATAATTTGTTTTTATTGTGTACTCTTGATGTGGAAAAAAATATGCGCTTTATAAAAAATAATTGTGCATTCTTCAAAAAAAATTGTACATATTTAATTAAATAATTATTCATTTGATTTTTTAACACATTTAAATTATAAGATTAAATCTAGATCGACACGGGGTTAAAAAAACGATACGTAAATAAAAAATCTTTTTTTTTCGAATGGCAAAATGTATATATATATATTAATAATAGGAATAAGCTCCAAATAATGCACCATTACACCAAAAATGAAATATAAACACCCAAAAACCCGTAATAAAATACCGGCCCCACAAAAGAAGACACCGGCGACACCTGCAGAGAACGGGGAATACAAAAAATAGCCGAACGCCGCCCGGAAAGGAAGGGGAGATACAACCACCCCCAACCCGAAGGCAGCCCTGTGTAATCGTACCACCACACAACCCTACCGATTCAAACACGGGACGGGCTGCACCTCCCACTCGTAGAGAGAGCGGGAACTCGCAGGACACCTAGCCCTAAACCATTTCCAAGCTAGAAGTTTAACCCTATCAACCACCGGGTTTTCACCGAGTAAGCCACCAGCAAAGATACGGTCATTCCGGAAGCCCAGATGGTCCAAATAACCGCATGCCAAACAAGAAGCAACCCTAACCTCACTCTCTTCCCACCACCTAACCCCGTGAAAGCTCGAAACCGTTGGGCTAACCCCGGTGGCATCACAAACTCCCAACCTAACCATTTAGCCACCCGATACCACACCGGAAAGGAATAAGGGCAAGATAAGAAAAGGTGGACAGCAGATTCGAAGGCATGTCACAAAAAACACACCCCACCCCATCCAAAGGAAGCGACACACCCCGCCTAATAAGATTACTCCTTGTAGGTAATCTATCGAGGAGAAGCCGCCACGAAAAGACAATCGCTTTAGACGGCGCCCAAGACATCCAAACTCTAGAAATCGCGCAAAGCACATCCCCCAGGCCACTGGATCCGGAGACCCTTTAGAAGAAAAGAGTAGGCCGACTTGACCGAAAACCGGCTATCGGGACTATGAGTCCAGGACCAAACATCTCCCCCGACGGCCGCGTAGATCTAGAGGCAACCACTAGGAGATCCACCAACAGATCCGTCTCCCAAACAAAGAGAGGTCTCCTCCGGCTAAGATCCCAAACCCAATCGGTCCCCTCCCGGTGGCCAAGATCCCCCACCTTCCCATCCACCTGCAGGGAGAGCCGAAAGAGACGCCCGAACCGAACACTAAGGATAACGTTGCCGCACCACGGATCATGCCAAAAATTGGTAGTAAGACCATCACCAACCACCCTCACGACGTTATCCGAAAACCAATCCCCGTTGTATCCTTATCGAACCCAAATAGGAGATAGCCGACCACCAAGGTGAAGCCCTACGAAGGCCGGATGGTTTACCACCAAGGTGTGGTGACGGATAGCAGACACCATAACGGGCGATCGAATATCACGCCACAACCCACCTTCATCAAGGAGAAAACGCCACCGCCATTTAGCCAAGAGAGCTAGATTAACCCGACGAAGATCTCTCACCCCCAACCCCCCTCATGCTTAGGCTTACGGATAAGCGCCCAGGAAACCCACGGGATACTCCCGCTACGCCCGCCCCCGCCCCACAGAAATCCCTCCGGGATGCGGACAATCTTCTTCCGGACCTTGACGGGCATCTTCATAACGGACATATAAAAGATGGGGATAGCATTAAGAACGAATTAAGAAGAACAACTCTACCACCAAGGCTAACGTATTTGTTCCCCCAAGAGCCGAGCCTACTAGTAAGCGAGTGAATGAGAGGTTGCCGGGTTCTATCAAGACGAGGATTGGCACCAACGGGTAACCCGAGATACGTGAATGGGATACTCCCGAGTCTACGGTATAGGAAGCGTTCGGCCATGCGTAGGAACTCGTCCCCCACATTCACCCCCATCACCGAGCTTTTAGAGAAGTTAACCTTAAGACCCGAAGTAAGCTCAAAGCAACGAAGAATGGTTTTTAGGGACCATAAATTTTGCACCGTAGCTTCCCCCAAGAATAAGGTATCATCCGCATACCGGAAATGGGAGACAGATAAGCCCGAAGTCCCCACCTTAAAACCTTGATATAGGCCACACGCTTCAGCCGACCGAACCAAACTACTCGTGCCCTCAACCACCAACAAAAAGAGGAATGGTGCAAGTGGGTCGCCCCGCTTCAGACCTCTCTGGATATTGACCTCTTCGTGGGACACCCATTGACAAGCACCGATAAATTGCCACAACAAACACAGGCATGAATCCACCTACACCACTTATTACCGAAACCCACTCTCCTCATCATATAATCGAGGAAACTCCAGCTGACCGAGTCATATGCTTTCTCAAAATCTACCTTGAAAATAAGACATTCCTTCCTCTTCTTCCTAGCGAATCAATGATCTCATTAACCGCAACCACCCCGTCCACTAGTTGTCGGCCCTTAATAAAAGCAGATTGATTCGATGAGATGATTTGATCCATAACGAGGTGCCGGCCTAGCGGCCGAACCTTGGCAACCAACTTATAGAGAGACCCCAAGAGGGATATAGGACGAAAGTCACGTAAACTTGACGGGGAGTGAACTTTCAACTAAAAAATCTTTATTATATGTTTTTCGTTTTTCGCAATCAATATATTGTTATAATAAAAAAATTGTGACTTTGATTATTTCAAATTAAAAGACTAATATATCATGAGTATGTGTATGAGTTTGTTTCAAAAATTAATGTATAATTTATTCCCAATTATTGCATCCATTAATCAATGGAATAATTTTTGTGGTTATTTGGTGTTTTTTGGCTATAAATATTGCTTTTGAAGCTCATGTTTTCCACACCATTTTTCAGATCATCTCTAATTTCATACAAGAATTTTAAAATAGTTTTCGAAATCCATCTTTCAATGTATTGATTTTTTTCTTATTTTCATAGATCTGTCTCCAAAAATTGATTCTATTTTTTATATTTTCCACGGGTACAACAATTAAACTTATTTCACTCTAATTTTCTTTCTTTCAGTGAACATATGGAAATTCAGCATATGGAAACCTATTTCACCTTCTCTTTAGGTGTTCAAAATATGGATCTCGAAGAACGAATTTGATGAAATATGATGCACACGATGACTACTTTTTTTTAAAACTATTCATGCACTTAATTTTAGAGCTACGATTTGTATTGTTGATCATATTTTACATTTCAAATAGCAATGTTTCTTTTGCTCACCGACTATGTTATGATTTTAATATTGATTAAAATCATATTGAATATTATAGATAGTTGTTGTTAACTTGCTTTGTGTAATTAGGAAATTAGAGTGGACACTATCCTTTTTTATTGATTTAATTTCTTTGATGAGTGTTGTATCATATATATGACTTTTTTTTCCTATTATCTTCATCCCTTTACCACAACAATGTTGCTAAAATTAAATATACAGATAAATATTAACACCTAAAAAGATGAATATAATATCCCTAAAAAAAAGAGATAAATATAGTAGTCCATCATGATAAAAAAAAACAAATTATATATATGTAAAAAAGGTTTTTTGAAGTAATATATGTAAAAAAAGTTACTTTCTTAATTTCCGATAATCTAAACTCTCAAATAATAATTTTGAATGATAATGATTTTTTGCGCCGACCCTCCGGTTTCTATGGAAGGTCTATGATAGTATGGAGTTTGACTTGAGTCTAAGTAAAATTTAACCAATAATGGTCTCACAATAATTTCAAAAATCAATTGACTCATTAAACAAAAGAAGCTATTGGCTTAAGACAAAACATAATTGCTATGAGCAGATCTTTTGAGCATTTAATTGCGGACACATATACTCAATAGATATATTTTTGGTATAATATCAAAGGAGTAATTCGCTTTTTATCATTTACAAATAAGGATTACGGATTCAATCTCACATGGTCGAATACATAGTAATATTTATAAGTTTTATACAAGTAAGTATAAAATGCCTAAAAAAAAAAGCAAGAATAATTATTATTTTTCGATAATCATTAAGAATAATAAATGACAAATTTTATCAATTTTTTTAATAAAAAAACGAAAATAACTAAAGGATTCACATCTACCACTGCTTATAATGATTATTTTTTTAGAAATATTCATAATGAACTTGTGGACAATTGTCATGTGTAGACATTCAAGGATTTATTAGTAAATCATATGTATATTGGCTACAATAATATGGTGTGTACCACTTTCTTATCGTGTTGTGTTGTTGGTGTAAATATTTATTCTTTGGAAAAGCATTTTAAGAATCTCAAGTTCTATATATGGTCTTCGTTGTTCACCATCAAACAATAAAGATTTGTTTTCAAACCGATGAAGAAATACAAATATTCGAAGGACCATAAAAAAACAAATGATATTAATGTAATAAAAAATTTCTAAATCATTAATCACATTTTAATATTAATGAAGATATTCTCCTTAATGAGAGGGTTGTGTTTATTTATATATATATATATATATATATATTTCGTTAATGAGAATAACATTTTAAAAAATTTCTAAATCATTAATCACATTTTAATATTAATGAAGATATTATCCTTAATGACTACTTTAC
This sequence comes from Medicago sativa, assembly GCF_051527215.1. NCBI lineage: Eukaryota > Viridiplantae > Streptophyta > Magnoliopsida > Fabales > Fabaceae > Medicago > Medicago sativa. The sequence goes on from NC_140756.1 coordinate 8,786,937, forward strand.
TCCTATACAGGTAATGAGAATCACATTATTTAAATGATTTAATTTTGTTTAAATCGATTTAATATCATTAATAAAATACCTTAGATATTTAATGGAGAAATAAAGGAGAATCACGTGATTTTAATGCATTAATCACATATAAACTGGTTTTAATCTTTACAGGATATTCGACTTACTTGAGACATTTTTATCAGGTTGTTTTATTAAATAAATTTTATACAAACATAATTTTAAGTGTATATAAAAAATTATTGAATTTTGAGATATTTGACTTCGATAAGAAGTTCGTACGAGTGTTTAACAAATTTTATACAAATATAATTTTAAACATATATAAAAAAAGTTTTTTTTTGAATGTATATATAAAAAAGTTTTAGAAATCTTAATTTTTTTTTTTGACAAAAGAAATCTTAATTAAGAAACCCAAATATAAACATATATAAAGAGAAATGCTAGCTACTTATAGAAGTTTGTATGAGTGTTTAACAAATTTGGAACATATATGCTTATGAAAGTTATATTTTCTTATATTTATAGAGAATTAAATTTTTGCTTATATGCTTTAGCAAATTTAGGTCTGACTCTTAATGATTATACTAACCGCAATAGCATCTCCGCCCAAATTAGTGAGTATTCTTTTGGAAACAAGTTTGTTTTATCAAACTTTAGATTCTTAAATTTCGAGAGTTTTGGTTTGGTCTCTCCTCTTTTTCTATTGTATATATTTTTTATTTAATATATTTTGATGAGGTGGTACTCTAATTGCCCACTTTTGGTTTAAAAATAAAAATTATTGAAGACGGTATATATCTCATTAATATTATTGATATACTAAATAACATATTCCATTTTTCAAACAATGAATAAAAAATACAGCCTAGCAAAATCAATGCAAATATTTTGCTACCACAATATAGCCTTTTAAAATTGGTCTTTCAACTATCAATGATAATTTTCGGTAAACCATCATAAGCATAAACGACCCATGGTTTGGGCAAAATGTATGTTATTTGTATCACATTCATTTTGAGGTGTAATATGGACCTCTAAAAATGATGTGTGGATAAAGAAGTTAGTGCAAGAGAGTATGATCAGTTTTGGAACATGGAATATAGACACTCTTATAGAAAAATATATTGAAATAGTTGGTGCTATGACTAGAAGGAAGATTATTGTACGTGCATATAAGAAAATAAGTGGTTGGATTAAAGGGCGAAAAAAATTAGATAGTTCAAGGTTTAAGAATTGGTACACTAACAAAGTTAGATCGAGAAATGAGGTAGACATTATAATGAATACAGAATCAAAGAAGGATATTGTATATGTAAAAAGGATAGGACATCATATCATATCTATACAATTTATAGTGTAACAGTACGTCTTTAGTGTTACAAGTTGGACAGACAAATAAGGTAGACATTATTGTTGGTGAGGAATGAAAGAAGGATATTATAAATGTGAAAAGGATAGGAGATCATATTCCTAAAAAGTGTAGTGGAACAATACATCTTTAATATCATGAAATTAAGTGGGTGGATGAAAGGGTGAAAGAATTAGATAGTTCAAGGTTTTAGAATTGGTACACTAATAAAGTTAGAACGAGAAATGAGGTAGACATCATAGTGAATACGGAATCAAAGAAGGATGTTGTATATGTAAAGAGGATAGGACATCATATCATAGTTATACAATTTATAGTGTAACAATACGTCTTTAGTGTTATAAGTTAGATCGACAAATAGGGTAGACATTATTGTTGATGAGGAATGAAAGAAGGATATTATAGATGTGAAAAGGATAGAAGATCATATCATATTCCTAAAAGTTATAGTGGAACAATACATCTTTAATATTATTAGTGCTTATGCACCCTGGGCGAGGTTAAAAAAAACTTTGAAAGTAAATTTTGGGATGATTTAGGAGGCTTAATTCTAAATATACCACTAGGAGAAAAAAATTTCTACGAGGGAACCTAAATGTGAATGTAGGGAGTGTTTTGAAGGCTTGAATAGGGGTATGATCTAAGGGAGATATATGCGGATGGTAAATTCATATACAAGGGTCGGGTGCAATAATCATGAGGCCGAGGTGTACACTAGGTTGCCTTAATCAAAGACCAAACCCGGCAAAGTACCACGACAAACCGTGGTGCTGCCTACACGAGAGTTCCCCTGTCTCACAACCTAATGCCCACAAAGATCCTCTAAAAATCGCAGCTGCACTACAACAAAGCCGAAATACTGCCTAAAAAACGAGAAAAGCCAAGCGGACGCAACATCAATTATGCACACACAAAAGCCTCCCGGCCCGGCGGCTACATCACGTAATAAATAGCGCAGAACCGACACTAACACACCCATAAATAATGCAAACAACATAAGGTTAATGCATGACCTACTATCAACGCCACAAAACTCGTTCTTTAATTGATTAATTTTTCACGTTATCTAGATTAGTGAGCATTCATGACATCTTTTTGTAGCAGTTTCTATATCTATTTATTTTTGCGTTAATTAGATAATGGCTTGGGAAATCCTTTACAAATAAGCTTATTTTTTTAGTTTGAGTTAAGCTGAAAGAAGCTTTTTTCGATTAAGAATTGAGTCGTAACTTTAATATCATTTTTTCCGTTGCATTGCATATATTCTCTTACTATCTTTTTTAGTTTTTATGACAAAGACGAAGTGAAAGTAGACATGTTTCAAGACATAATGATATATTTTTTTTAAGGCCGTAACATGTTGCAATTGTCATTGATGAGAATTAGAACAAATGACGTGTCATTATGCAACTTTAAAAGGAAAAGCCGCACTTAAAATGCATTAAGAGGTAACATAAAACTTCAAAGTAAAAACATGTCTCCACCGAGATATGCTTTGTTAGTGTTGTCTCCACCGCACTTCTCTTTGCGTACTCCTTTGTTGTTGTTTTTGAAGCAACACAAGTCAAATACCGCTTGGAATTACGGGATGACGAGTTTAGCATCGTGGTGCAAATGACATGGACGAGGCAATTATAGTAAAGAACAAACCAAGAGTTACTAACTCTACGATACCATTCAGCATTTTCTACATTTTTTAAGCCGATATGTTTAAATATAAAGAATTCTAATATAAAGCTAATATTTTATCTTTCTCTTCAACGTGCACACATATGCATGCAAAGGTGTTAGTATTAATTTCGGGACTTTTCATTTAATATGCAGATCTGCGTATCGGTGACGATGACTTGAAGAAGCCGTGTTTGATTGAAATTGAAATGCGGCTTCGGGAAAACGGACGGTCTCTTATTGACTTCAAATCTATGCCTGTGCCAAATGCAGCAGACATGCAAACTTTCACAAACAAGCTTATCGTTGATGAGCTAAATGACAACAAAGATGAACCGGATAAGACACACGCCGATGTTGGTGATGAACAAAGATGTGTGCATGACAAGATCATGGAGTCCGTTGGTTACGACGACGGTGGTTTCTTTTTCTTATATAGTTACGGTGGCACTTTGGAAAAACCTTTATATGGAAAACATTGTCGATGCCGTTAGATCGAAGGGGTTAATTGTATTGAATGTTGCATCCGGCGGTATAGCGACTTTTCTATTACCAGGTGGAAGAACCGCGCACTCGACGCCGACAATCGCTATTGAGATTAATGAGGCATCATCGCTTACGATGGAAAAGGATAGTCCTAGGGCCGACTGGTGTGCGCCGCAAAGTTGATAATTTGGGATGAGACTCCAATGATGCACCGATGGTGCTTTGAGGCAGTTGACCGATCAATGTGTGATGTCCAAGAATGATCCCCTAAACGAGTTTAGACCTTTTGGTGGAATGACGGTAGTTTTAGGTGGTGATTTCGGGCAGATATTGTCCGAAAAGGAACGAGGCAGGATAATGTTGATGCCTCAATCAATTCATCAAAGATATGGGCTTATTGTAATTTGTTAAGGCTTACCGTTAATATGAGATTGGGTGCATCTTTGGTACTGCAGCATGCAGAAAGGAAGAAATTCCTAATTTTGGCAAGTGGATACTCTCAACCGGAGACGACAATGACGCTTCGGATGAGAATGGTGAAATGAAGGTAGAAATTCCCGAATATTTGCTCATATCGGACACAACAAATCCGTTGATGTCAATTATAAACTTTGTGTATCCCGATTTGAATGATAACATTGGTGACCGGCTATTTTTCCAAGAAAGGGGAATACTCGCACCAACGCTTGATTCGGTTGAGCATGTTAACGAATATATGATGTCGCCGATTCCAAGTGAAGAGAAAGAGTATTTAAGCTCGATTCGTTTGTCGATCGTGTGAAAATTATGATGTCCAAAGCGAGTATTTCACAACAGAATTTCTTAATGGTATTAAGAGCTCTGGAATTCCAAATCTCCGGTTGAAACTAAGGGTGAGATGTCGGCTATGCCGATGAGAAACATCGATCAGCCAATGGACCGTGTAATGGTACGAGGCCGACAGTTACACATCTAGGGAAGAGCACGGTAGTTGCTACTATAATTACAGGAGAAAGGGCAGGTACCGGGGTATTCATTCCCAGGATGAATCTTATTCCGAGTGATCCGTAACTACCCTTCAAATTCGGACGCATGCAATTTTCATTGACGCTTTGTTTTGCGATGACAATAAATAAAAGTCGTGGGTCAATCTTTATCTTGAGTGGGAGTTTATCTTCCTAAGCCCGTGTTCACGCATGGACAACTCTATGTCGTTGTCTCTCAAGTTACTTCTAGAAAAGGTTTGAACCTCGCTCATCTTGGATGAAGATAATAATGTTTGCAAGGAAACCAAAAATGTTGTGTATCGTGAAGTTTTTCAAAAAATATGATCATTGGTTATGTTTTAGAATTGTTGTTGCTATAATTTAAAAAACTAAAGTTACGTATTGTTTGGAAGTCGTTTTTCTTTTTTAATTTCTTTGTAAGGCGTATTGGTAGACATGACAACAAACCCCGCCCCCGCAATACAAAGCCGCCCCCGCCCCGAATTTAACGGGGAAAAGCCGATTTAACCGGGTGCGGGTACGGGTGTGGGGGAAATTTGGAGTTTTAGTACGGGGGCGGGTGCAGGTTATGCTTACTCCCGCCCCGCACCCGTTTTTTAAAACTTTCTTTCTTAAATTTTATAATCTTATTTCCATAAGTACCAACCTATTTTAATATAATATTACTCTTTAGAAACATATTTATTATAATTATTTTGCTCTTTTGAAAAAGTTTATTAGATAAATAATTATTAATATAATTATTGTGTTTTTGTTGCTATGAAAAAATGAAAAAATATGCATTTTTTAAATATTTTATAAAAAATAAAGTTTTAGCGGGTGGGGGTGGGGGCGGAGCCGGGAGTTGAGGGCGGGGTTGGGTGTTCAATTTTTACCCCCGATATGGTTTGGGGACGGAGGCGGGGCGGGTACGGGTGCATGGAAGCGGGGGCGGGGACGGGGATTCTCAAACCCGCCCCCGGTCCGCCCCGTTGCCATGTCTACGTATTGGTCATTACGGGACATGCAATTTCTATATAAGCGCATCCTCCCGCCATTGACTTTTAATTGATGCACTTTTCGGTATAACAAGACGCGAACTTTTTTTTACATCGTTGTTACCCCAAAATACAAATTTACATTAGACCATTGGTTTTGTAAAAAATAAAAACAAATAACAACGTTTCGTAGCCCAAACTATATTTAGACACACCCATAAAAAATTTAACGTTTGCATTCACGGACTATGGGTATACATCGACACCGACTATTATATAAAAAAATATAATCTTTTTAGTTTTTATGATTAATAAAATATATTATGTCAACAAATAATAATATACGGTACGTCGGCGTATTTTTGCATAAATATTACATATGCTAAGTTTAACAATGAGTACATCTTATACTACAAATAATTAGTATAAGTATAAATCCAAATACTTTAATCGTTATGTGCAATGTTTAGATATTTCAAAATATATACAAAATTAACAACATTAAGATGATATTTTTTTCCATATCAAATTTAAATTATAACCACATTTATAATTTTAAGATAACATAATATAAAATCTATACATTTGATCAAAAAAAAATTTTATTTCCCGTGCTTGGCACGGGTCACTATACTAGTGAGTAAGAATTATTCTGTATACATGTATGAATGAGTGTAGTTCGGGATGAGAATATTATTGCCAATTAATTGGACCAATTGTAGAGTAGAGTAGAGTAGAGTATGCTGCCCTGAACTATAAAGTCAAATAACCCAACCAACACGGAATTATTTTAGTGTTTGGAGTATAAAGTCAAATTAATTTTAGAATTAAAATCTACGAATCATATCATGTAAAATTAATTTTAGAGACAACAAATTATGCTTGAAAGCAATAAAACATGTCAAAATCAATTTTACATCTTCATAATCAATTTTAACCACTCAAATGTTCTGTTTGTTTTGGAAGATAAGTTGCAAAGAGATAAGTAAGTGAGAGGAGAGAGTGATAAGAGAGAAAAACGTGAGAAATAGAGTAAAATTGATGGACTATTTGGTACAAGAGAAAGATAACAGAAATAAAGAAGAGAAAATTATGAATCATTTATGAAAATACAATAATACCCTTAGATTTAGATGGAAAAAATGTTCAAATGAGATGATAACTTCAATGTAGGAAAAATTATATCGGAAGAGTTCAAAGATCAAGAGTTTGAAGATCAAATCAACTTTCCGGCTTATATTGTGATGAATCGCATAAAATATTGAAATATACTCCCTCCGGTCCTTATTATAAGAAACAATTGACTTTTTTGGTTCATTGTGTAAGTGATGTATCTAGTCTATATTTACAATAAGATACATTAGTTATTCTATGAACATAAAAAGTCAACTTTTTCTTATAATAAGGACCGGAGGGAGTAAGTTATAAGAATCTTTCAACAAAAATAGTTATAAGAATAATGTTTGAGAAGATGTTGTGAATCTATTATATGCAGTTTTAAAAATGATATGTGGGCAAACAATGTTTTCTTCGGCACCGGGATTTCAAATCATCATCAAATCACGTTTAGATAAACTCGTGAGGTTGTGAGTTCAACTATCCTTGTCAATGCGGTGATATCCTTGGTAGGTTTCCGGTAACTAATAACCGTGTAAGTACTTTGAGCTTTGAGGTCCGCCTTGTTAATCGATACAATGACAACAACAATAACGTATATGGTGATGATCCCGTAAGTGACATATATGATTATATCCGTAAAGAAGAAAACACGATTACTCATCGATGGAGACATGAACGCTATTTTATGGACAAAAACAATTTAATCCTATTTTATATTTTGTCCAATATCAAGAAGTTTTCAATGCATGGACATGCAAAAGACACAATAGATATATTTGGCTCAATTGTAACGTACATGAGACACTATCTATTGGAGTATATTGTTATACTTTGATAATATTATATTAGAGTTAGATATGTTTTTAATCCTTGTAAATTTAACATTGGGTCGTGCTAACAAATATCTTTATGTACTTGTTAAGGATTTAAAAATGAAAATAATTGTTAAGTTTTTTTGAAGAAAAAGATTCTTTTTAATGTTATAATGTGTTGATTACACAGTTTCTAAGATAAAATTTTCAATTTAAACACTTTGAGTTTTTAGTTTTGTATTACTTTGAATTGAATTGAATTGAAAACTAGTTAATCTGTTAGCATTTCTCATTACCATTTTGTTTTTATTCTTTGTAAAAGACATCATCAACTTTTAGTCCCACAAAATTTTATATCCTGACTCCAAGTCCTTTAGTCTATGCAGTTAAATAAACTTAATTTTTTTAATAATTTTTTTGCAAGCATATTTATAACATTACGAAGAGTTCACTAAGGAGAAATGAGTACAAAGATTTCTAAGTACAATTTTTTCGCCTTTACATTGAACTTCTTACGTTTAAAAATTTATATTTTAATCATCTCATGTTAAAAATAAATAAAAAATCTAAGTTTTTGTTGAGAAATTGCTTATATCATTATACACATGCCTCTAAAATAAAGTTGAGAAATTTGTCAAATAATTGTAACGTTACAAAAAAATGTGATTATTAAGAAAGGAAAAAAAAAATCAGTTATTTAATACATACATGTATTAGAGGTTAGAATTTACTAGCATTTTATATTTCTAACATTTATTATCACTTAACATGTAAAACTCCAAAAGTCATACTTAATACGTGAAAAATTAGGGAGAATGGATTCAAGAGTCATGCACATGTAGTTGGTTGGTTGGTTGGTTGGTTGGTTGTCTTCTTTGTGATTGATATGCATGTAGTTGGTCCTTGGCGATTGATATACATGACTTAGGAGGAGTCGTACTTAATACATGAGAGTGAGGTAGAATCAATTGTATATGATTTATCTAATAATCAAAATTAGATTTTTTTAAATCATATTTAATATGATATTGATATATTATTTATGAGTTTTCATCCTTTGTTTAATTGAAATTTGTTACACTTAGATTTTTAAATAAAAAGTAAAATTTTATATTTTAATTTTTTTTTAAGAAGCAAAACTAACCCACCGAAATTGGCGGCGGGGATAATCGAACATTTTTTTAAAAAGAAAAACTAACCCACTGCAGTAGGAAGAATCAAGCATGAGATCTTAAGAGGAGCATGTAACACCCATATATGAAAATATCTAGAATATTCATAAGAGTGCTAGGACCGATACCGGATACATTAATTTTACAATATTGGAACCACATTAAGTCTTGAGTCTAGAAACAACAACACACCAAAGTTCTTATGTTACATTATTACACCAAGATTTTTGTCACATCAAGGTACAAATACAACATATAAAAAAAATATCACAACTCATAATGTAACATATGCATCCATAATCTACATCAAGATGGCTCCAAGAGAACACAATCATTCCACGACCTTTTCTTTACCTTTACCTTGCGTAACCCGTGAACCCGAACAAATAAGGAGTTGGATGAGACATAATGCCTCAGGTGAGTTCTATCTAACCCTAGGCTAGTGATAACCTTTGGGAAAAACCTATGATTATCACGTGCCTAAAATACAACCCGACGGTTGATTATACGTGTGTGGGGGATTGCATACTTAGACGATTGTGCATACTAGGGCCGTCATGATTCTTTTTACTAGAGGTCTTGCTACTTAATACATGTCATGGCGATCAAGGGAAAAACTAAGATCGCTTTATCAAGATACACACTATGTATCGAAATCTAAACTTCATGACACGTCTCTAAGTCGAACGATTAAGAGAACTAACTCATCGTTGACCTAACTTCTTCAACTTGCTTTCATAATCTTGTACATAATAAAACATCTCAATACCTACGAAAATATAATTCATGTTCAAACATTAAGTTAGAAGTTAGCGTTGAACAAACAATAATATTCTGAATTCGTTTTACGGATTAATTCCGGTGGAGTAGTTTCGAAATAAAATCCTCTTTCTACCGGTAAAATGCCTAGCAAGGGCGTACCGTACTCCCTTAGTGAACGTGCGGGTCCCTTACGGCTTACCCCATTCCCCTTGGAGAACCTTTTGTATCCAACCTTGGATGGTATACAAAAGACACGACACCTTTACTTATTAACGGTCTTGGTCATGACAATTCTTGTAATAGCTACGTGCTAAATCTTCTTGTAACAATGACATATAAAATCATCACATTCTAGCATAAACAATTCTATGCAAGACTATCTATCTTCTCAACAACTATGTCGAGTCTCTAGGTTCATTCCCATTTCTTACTATATAACCGCTAACCGACTATGAATCATTATCTTCTCTCACACACCTTGCTTTACTATACTAATTAAATACTTGCATTCCTTTATAAAATTCATTTGAAAACTTATGCCTTGAGGTCTTGATTTGAGGGGTTGATTTTTATAAAAAGTACGCTTGAAGAAAAACCGGTCCGAAAGGTGTTAAAAGGGGCTCGAAGCGAACAAACAGGTTACTGTCCCCCGTTACTCGCACTTGCGAGTTACTTTACTCGCACTTGCGAGTTGGTTGCGAGTGGCACCCTCCATTACTGTTTCCGGCTCGCACTGCGAGTACTTTACTCGCAGTTGCGAGTTATGACAGTCCGGACCTGCGAGAATCGGTTGTTTTTGTACCCAAATCCTCAAATCTAAACACCCCAAGGCTTATAATGACCCTATGGATCATTCGGAACCGAAAAACAGTTATTAAGCAAGCATTTACCAGGTATAATAGCACAAGACATGAAAAGGGGCAACTATCTCTATGTAAAAACCCTAGAAATTATATAGTTTTCTTACAAACCAACACACATGATCCCATGGTTGGAACTATCTAAGAACTCACCTCAATAAGTTGAATACAAGCTCAAGTTCTTGAAGATAAAGTCATAAGAGCAAAACCCTAGAGAGTAGAGAAGTATGTTGGAGAAGTTTGCTTCCAAAATTTTACTAACACCCTTAGCCAATCCTTGCTTAGTTCTAACTTATGGAAGATTGAGAGAAGAGGAAATGATGTTTGGTGAAGATTAGGAGTAGAGGAGAGTAGAGGAAAGAAAATCTTTAGAGAGATGGGAGAGTAACATTATAACCCTAGAGAGAGAAAGGAAAGAAAATTATGGAGAGTTGTGGTCTAAACCCACATAAATTATCTCCTCCACATAAAAAGTCTAAAATGCCCCTTGCCTCACTCGTAAGCATTTTATCGTTACAAGTTATGTTTCGTCTCTAAAAAGCGGGATGTTACAGAGCATACTTAAGGTCTCATGCCAACATCATCGGGTCAATCCGTAGATTTTTTTAATTTTCTTTATTTTTAACTTATCTAATTAGAACAATAATTGACATGTTTTACTCGCCTTTTGATTGAATTTAAAGATTGCGAGAGTCTCTTTGTTGGTTGAATTTTCAAATTTTAAAATATAACAACCTTTGGTCTCTGTAATATTGCAGTTGTAAAAATAATCAACCTTTTATTCTATATAAAAAAAGAGATCAATAATGTTCTCCACTTTTCCCTTCATTACTTGAGCCCATGTCTCATAGAGTGTATGAAAAAAGTTTTATCAACTAAGATACGTGTTGTTGTCAATTGTAAAAACAATTCTTACTTTAAAACTTTTTAATAAAAAAATATATATTTTTTTAGTTCTCGAAATACTCATTATTAAAAAATAGAAGGGGACAGGGTTAAGGATGTTGTTGGTTCTTGGTTTGCCAAATTTGGGGACAATCGATCACCACATGGTAATTTCTTTTCTAATAGTTTTTGCAAAATGTTGGTTTATAAAAATTAGTGAATAGTTTATAAAGGATAAAAATTATGTTCGACATCAATTTGGCAGTGAACAAATGTGATAAAGATGATGCAATGTGGGTGCGCAAGCTAACTTTTGATTGCAAATCAAATTGGGAATGAAAGTCTATATTGTTATATTGTATAGGTAATTTACTATTTTTTTTTATTTATTTACTGGTTTTCTAGTTCATTGTTATTGTTTTTTATTTTTGGTAGTGGTCGGGTTTGAACTCCGGACCTTAGATATTTTATGCATTGTCTCAACCAACTGAGTTAAGCTCACGAAGACAATTCATTGGTTTAAATCAACTTTAGTAATTCATTGGCTTAAATCAACTTTACTAGCTTTGAATCATCTTTGCATATTTTTCAATTACTAGCATGGACACCCGTGCCAAGCACGGGCTAGAATTCCGTCAAACTTAAGGGAGATAATATTGTGATGTAGCAGAAGTCCGTTAAAGTTCAACATTAGATGAAAGAGTGCAGGTTGAACATCAAAAGAGTGAAAAACTCATACTTAAGCCTTAACGTTTTGGATGAAACCGTAGTCTCATTTTCACCGTGTGTTGTTGCCCTTTCTCCGATGTGTTGATCCACATTATTGTTGGCTCCACCAAAAAGTCCAACCGTGGTATGATATCCCGGTTCAATGTTGTAGGGGAGAGGGAGTGTTCTAGGTGGTGGATCACGAACATGGAGAATGCGAAACTTAATGGAGAGATGTTAATGTGTTAAGTGTAAGTTAAAATTTTATATTGTATGCAAGAGTAGATGTGAACAACATATAATAATATGATCCATGTTGTAATGCCTTGAGACTTTGGATGAAGGTTTGATGTTAATCTCACTCGTGTGATTGCTCTTAGCCTAATGTAAGGGTGTTCAAAACTGAACCAATCCAATACAAAAACCACAAACGGAACCAATCCAAACCGAAACCGCAAAAACTCGCATTTGATTTGGATGTATTCGGATCACTTTTTTACTCAACCACATGGTTTGGTTTGGTTTGCGGTTTTCATTTTACCAACCGAACCAAACCAAACCAAACCGCAACATAATAAAAACACTAATTAAAATCTATGTCACCTAGACCAATACTCATAGAAACTCAATGAAAACTTTTATAAATGACATATTTTTTCTCTTGTTAAGTTTCTTCTTTGCTTTTTTATTTCAAAAATGTATTTATGTTCTACTTGAACTTTTAGAGAATGATAAAATATAAGTATTTTACATTTTTTACATAATAGAATTAATTTTTGTCCACATTTTTAATTTGGTTTATGTTGTTTCGTGAAAATGAAAATTTAATGTGGAATGAAATTAAAAACATTGTCGGAACCTTGCTGAAAATATGTTGTGTGTTACCTTTTAACTCGATTTTAATGTTGTAAACAAAAAATTGTATTGTCTCAAAAAAACCGCACCAACCGATCCAACTCAAACCATATTTGTTTGGTTTGGTTTGGTTCGGATTGTGCTTTAAAAGTCAACCGAACCAAACCAAACCACATGCTTTTTTATCTTGCGGTTCAGGATGACTTTTAGCCTCAAAACCGAACCAAACCGCACCGCGAACACCCTAGCCTAATGTGATCATACAACTCAACTCGGACTCTCACGAAGTTCCAACGTTGTGATAATTTTATTTGTTAGTTTTTGAATGTCGTTTTGTTTAATTTTTTATCTTAAATTTTAGTTTTCAAATGTCAAAAAATTATTCAACCTCTCGTTATATTTGATTCATTCACTTTTGATCTTTGATAAGATCCGACAATAGTAAAATGTAGATGTGTTTTGCTGACATAAAAAATACATACATGTTTATTAGACATTTTAAATTGTCGTGGCATTTTTTTTATGAGTCAAATATTTTGGTAAATTAATTGAACATTAATTCTTATCTCCTTCAATAATGTATAAAAGTACCGGTAACTCGTTATATACTTTATACTCTTAGAGAAAAACAATAACTCCTTACTTGTTTCTCTTTTCATTTCTCTCATGTTCAAATTCCTTTTTCGTCTTCTTTCTTTTTCTAATATACTTTCTTTTTTCTCATGAAAGAAAGGAACAAAAATATTTCTCTATAAAACCACTACCAACCCACATTTTTTAACATGTTATGCCTTTGATCTTTTTTGGCTCTCTCGCCGGATCGAAATACGGATTGTCTCACACATAATAGTGATATGTTTATGTTTCATGTGTGAGTTAAACTTCTACATTCAAAGCAAAAGTATATATTGAGAAACATGAATGTGAGATGACCAATATATATAATGTCTTTCAGGTTTTGGTGAAGATGTAGTGTCAATCTCATTTTTGGGGTTTCGTTAGTTAAATGTGATGATCAATCCATTATAAGCTCACTCAAAACTCCAAACACTATGATGAACTATTTTTTTAGTTTTTGGATTTCATTAGTTTAATTTTATTATATTAAATATAAGTTTTTCAATGTTCACTTTCATGAAAGAAAAAAATTATCCAATCTCCACTATTTTAAATACCTTCACTTTTGGTTTTTGGTGGGATCTAGTAATAGAAAAATGTAGACGTGTTATGTTAAATTAACAAATTACATATTTATCAGACATTTAAAAATGATGTGATATTTTTTTAATTGATTCTCTTTTTGGGTGAAATAATTACCGATAAATCTTCAACTCCTTCAACTGTCCCATAAAATTATCGGTAACTCGCTCTATTCCTAACACTTCAATGGACAAAACACACACTACTTTTTTCCCTTATCATTTCTATTATCTTTAAATTTCTTTTTATATTCTTTCTTTTTCTAATTTTCTTTCTCTTTTTTTATGAAAGATGATCATAAACCTCCATCCATCAAACCACTATCAACCCACATTTTTTACCATGTTGTGCCTCTGGTTGACCTTATTTGGCTATGTCACCGGACCTCATACGCAAGAGTCTCACACTTATGGGAGATATGTTAAAGTGTCAATTGTGACTTAAAGTTCCACAATAGATGCAAGTAGATCTTGAAAAACATATAAGTGAGATGACAATTATACATAATTTTTTAAAGTTTTGGGTGATGATGTGGTGTCAATCTCAGTTGTGTGCTTTGTGATGATCTAACTCATTGTTGGTGGCCTTGAAACTCTAAACATTTTGATGAATTATTTCGTTAGTTTTTTCAACGTTGTTTGTATAATTTTTATATTAAATTGAAGTTTTTTGATGTTGTTCGCTTTCATGCAATATTTTATAATATCAATCTCTATTATTTCAACTTCCTTCAGTTTTGGTCTTCATTGGGATTTCACGATAGAAAAACGTTGACGTGTTATGTTGAGTTGACAAAATACATCTTTATTGAACATTTTTAAATGTTGTGGCGTATTTTTAATTGAGTTTAATTTTTTGGTAAATTAATTACCCAAATATCTCAAACTCCTTCAATAAACCGATAAAATTACTATAAAATCACTCTATTTGTTATAACCTTATGGACAAAACACACAATTCTTATTTTTTTTACCACTATCATATCTCTTAATCTGAAATTTATTTTTCATGATCTTCTTTCTTTTTCTAATTTTTCTATCTCTATTCTCATGAAAGATAGGAACATAAACCCCAATCCATTAAATTACATCAATCCACCTTTTTGACCATGTTGTGCCTCCGTGTGACCTTGTTTGACTATGTAGTATGTCACATAATTATGGACACAGAGTCGCACATTGGAGAGAGAGAGAGAGAGAGAGAGAGAGAGAGAGAGAGTTAAAATTTTACATTAGATGGAAGAGTAGATGATGAATAACATAGAAGTGAAATGACTCATATACATGTATCTAAAGATTTTAGATAAAAATGTGGTGTCAATCTCATTTGTGAGGTTTCTCTTAGACAAATGTAATGATCCAATTCATTGTAGGCTTCCTCATATCTCTGAACTCTATGATGTATTCTTTTGATTGTGGAGATATTCATTATCATTTTTCTCATGTTTAGATTTTTTTTTATCATCTTTCATTTCCTAATTTACTTTCTCTTTACTCATGAAAGAAATGAACATAAAGCTTCATCCATTAAATCACACTAAATAGAGTGATGTTAATGTGTCATATGTGAGTTAAAGTTCCATATTGAATGCATCAGTAGATGAAGAGAAACATATAAATGAGATGATCCATATATCTAATGTCTTAAGGATTTTGACGAAGATGTAGTGTCAATTAATGTGGTTGTTTTTAACCTAATGTGATTATACAACTTAGTTCATGTTAGCTCTTTTCTTGGATTCAATTTATGTCCCTAATTTTTTATCGATTAGGTTTACGTCTTCTAGTTTTTTTTTTTTTCTCCATAAATTTTTATCTTAAGAATACTTATTAGAAACGATCCTTAAAATATCAATTATTTTCTATTTTTAATTTAAAAAATGTCTAGAATACTATTTAAAATGAAAGACATGAGATTTTATTGATCATCATAGGTTAAAAGTTATATATTTAATGTATTTAATTAAGAAAAAAGATATCCTATTTAACAAAGGCTTTTTTAATGGCAAATTTAATAATTAGTTGTTAGATTAATTTTTATTTCTTTCTCAAAACAAAATTAATTTTTTTCTTCTTCATCCGAGTTTGTACCAAGAACCTCTAACATCATCGGAAAAACACAATCAAGGAAAATCAATAAATACATTCAATTAGATAATTGATATTTCATTAAATGCTAAGATGATTCTGCATCTTTTGTAGAAAAAAAAATGATATTGTTCGTAATATTATAATTAAATCAACTATATAATCCGACATATTTTTAGGATCCGTTTTTTTATCAAAACAAATTGACCAAAAATAATTTGAATTAAATCAATTTTATAAGCAATTCAAAGGTCCTTGCAATGACATACACTCATACTCTCACCCATGTTTATTTCTATTTATCGGGTATAAGTAATTTTCAAAGTATCATCGAGGCCGGATCACGGTAGAGTCTAGTTTAGGGTCTCATTATCCGCTATATTTTAAAAGGTGTCTTTTATGTAAATGTAAATATTTTGTAAATCTTTCTTCTAAATAAAGTTATTCAAAGTCATTTTTATGATGTTTTAAGTTCAAATCTTAAAGTAAAACTCCATTTGAGTTGAAAAGGTTTTAAATTCTTAATACTTAAACTGCGATGTTACACATACTTGTTATGTTATATCATATACTCGTACTCATTGGTCCTTGCATTTTAGAAGCAATTCAATGGTCCTTGTAATGACATCAATGATATGTTTCATGTTTGAGAAACGAAAAAAAAAAGGAAAAATTAAAGCCCAAGAAAAAATGTCACGTCAACATGCTAGATGAAAGTTGAAGATTTTGCTTGTTAGTAAGTTATATTTGTTGTACCTACACACACATACACACACACACACAACTTGTTAACAAATTCGTGTATGATTGAAACCTATGTAGAAAGTTAAGGCAAAGAGTACATGACTACATTTGATTGGTTGAGAAATCAAACAATGATGATAATTTGATGGTTGCCTTTGAAACATGATTAATAAGTGATAAAAAAATTCAATTATTCTTTTGTCATTATAAGACTTTTACAGCTTTCCGCTTATAAATAAGGTAATTAATAAAAATATTAATGCATGTTTACATAGACACATTGTCTTGTCAAATAAATCACATGTGTAAACTTTTTTATGAGGTGAATTAGACTTTAACGGTCTTTAGAATATGAAGATGCAATGTGTACTTTCGATTTTTAGATGAGGTGAATTAGACTTTAATGGTCTTTAGAATATGAAGATGCAATGTGTACTTTTGATTTTTAGGAAGACATTTGTATATAATAGAGATGTCCTTATAGTACAAATAAAGAAATTAAACACATAAATGAAATCTTGGAAGTTGTGTATTTTTTAGTTTGAAAGTTCAAAATTTTATTTTTCAATACAAATTTAATTTTTTTTAATTATAATTTTACCTTCTTAGCTCGTGTCTTCAAGGCACAATTTAGCAAGAACCTTATTCTTAGTTTCTTAAAAAGACATGTTCAAGTATATTTCTTTCTAAATATCATTTTTAAACAATTTTGGTGTATGCTTTACACCTTGAAATGTGATCATCTCAAGGTATCAAATTTGAATCCTCTTATGCAAATTTGAGTAGGCTAGCATGTACAGAGTTTGATTTGCCTTTAAATGGCCCCCTCTAGCGGATATGAGAATGGTTACCGAAATTAATCGGTCATGGGTCGGATACCGAGTTTTTTAAAAAAAATCATTTAGACACTTTCCTAATTTAATCTAGAGATTTAATTGAAAAAAATGAAGCTATTTTTTTATTTGTTTACAATAGTGAAATTTGCATCTACCAATTTTTTTTTTAAGAAAAACAATTAAAAAAACTTTATATTTTGGTGTGTCTCACACAGATTCAATCCAAACGTGATTGTTACCATTTTTGGTAAATTTTTGTTTTTTTAGCAGAGTAAACTTGGTAATATTATACAAACAATAATCAACTCATAAATATTTTTTTCTTCACAATTTTTTTTTGGTAATATATGGGTATTTGTTTTTTTAGGAAATGGATCCTTAATCGGCCGTAAAGGGTTAACATCGTTTTTTTACTATCTTAGTGAAATTAAAAATGAAAAAAGATTTGCATAGGTACCATTGCAATTATAAAATTATAAAATTTACACCGTAAAAAAGGACAATTGCTTTGGCACGTGAAAATCTTCTCATTCTCGATTTGATTTTGAATGTTCATAAAAATTAAAAATTACTACATTAATATAAGTAAGTAATAATAACAAAAAAAGAAGTAATTAAAAATGAAAATTTTAATAGGGGTGTATTGGATTAGGATTCTAAAGGATTTTAAAAGACTTTTTAATTATGAAAAAGTCTTGTGGTATTCAATCAAGACTTTTTGTAATTTAAAAAGTCTTGTGGTATTCAATCAAGATTCTTTGTCATTTTAAAAAAGTCTTGAGGTATTCAATCAAGACTTTTCATCACTTAAAAAGTCTCATGGTATTCAAAATCATTCAAATTTCAAAGGATTGTTTAATAAATTAGATTTTGATGGATTTTGTGAGATTGTCTAGTGAAATTTTAACAAAAAAAAGTCTTTCATGAAGACATAAGATTTCTTGGGATTGTTTTTCTTTAAAAGTTTTTACTATCTCTTTCTTATCCCTTCTTCCTTCTCTCTTCTCCCTTCCATCTCTCCCCTCTTTTCTCCCTCCTCTCTCTCTCTCCCTTCTCTCTTCGTCTCTCTCTCTCTACCCTCTCTTTTCTCCCCCTCTCTCTCTCCTCCCTCCCTCTCTCTCTCTCTCTCTCTCTCTCTCTCTCTCTCTCTCTATATATATATATATATATATATATATATATATATATATATATATATACACCCTCCGGTCACAAATATAAGCAAAAATTTACATTTTAGGTTCATTCAATAAATGATGTATGTGGACTATTAAATAGACCATATACATCATTTATTGAATGAACCTAAAAGTAAGTTTTTGCTTATATTTGTGACCGAAGTGTATATATATATCGCTCTTCTCCCTCTATCTCCTCTCTTCTCTCCCTCCTCTCTTCTCTCCCTCCTCTCTTCCCCCTCTCTCTATCTCTCATAAAAATAAAATAAAAAAATAAGAGTATGTATTCAAAATATTATGATAGAGAGTGTGTTGTAATCATTTCTTTTTAATGAGTCCTTAAAATTCATAAAATCTTTTGAAATCTTATAAATCCATAAAATCCTTTAAAATCCTTTAAAACTTATGATGTAAATCCATTGAAATCCAAATTGAAAATCATGATTGTCTTTTAAAATCATGAAAGTCATTAAAATCCTACAAAATCTTTTAAAATCTTTGAGACTTTTTTAAGCAAAAATTGTCCTTCAAAATCCTAATCCAATACACCCCCTAAATCTTGCTAAATCACATTAGCTTTTTTAAGGAAAATCACATTGGCTTTTTTTTTTTTTTGAAGTAAGAAAATCACATTAGCTATTAATTCATGTTTTGCACTTCTTTTGATATTCACCATTTCGTTCACGCTTTTCTTTCGCCAGGCCTTTGGGATATGCTTGTTGCTGATGCAATATGAACCTTCTTGAGATTGTAGTCATTTTTTTTTCATTTCCTAGCCTTGCAAACAAAAAATCACATTAGTTTTTTTGAAGTAGGGAATAGTGACATACTTTTTTATCAAATAAATACCCTCAATCAATATATAAAAATGGGTTAGGATTAAATGACATTAAAGTGTCAAAGTTAATTTGATGCCAAATTTTAGCCATTGATTGATTTTAATCCAATGATAATATTGATTAAGTTAGTTAAGGTGTCAATGTTAGTCTAAGTTTTGGTCTCCCGGTGGTATTTCCTCTTTCTCTCATATGCTCCCATATCCATGAGTTAGTGTGTTTTCGATTTGACCTTCCATATCCTCAGTTATCTAAAAAAATGAAGGTTATAGATTTGCTACTTGCTTAGTTTTTTAGGTACTATGTTCCAACATAGGTATATTGATATACGAAACATGGATTCCTCAAGTTCAAGGCATGATGTTTGGAAAAAGGTAAAAACTTTATGTTATACATGACCTTGATCATAGCTTTATAACAATAAAATATCAACAATCAATAAAATTGATAAACATCATTTCCAAAAACAAATACTACATAAAAATAAATACTTCATATATATTTTAATTGATATGTGATGCATTTCTTCTTTTCTCTTGATTGGCTTCCAAGTCCAAAATAAGAATCCGGTAAAAGACAGAGAACATATAAACACCAATTTTGAATAAGAAATCACAATATTCTTCACACACACAAAATCACAATAAAAAGTAACATAAGAATAAGAAATGTTAATCAAACAATAAAAAAAATAGGAAATAAACAAATAAAAGAAAAGATAATGTGGTTGAAAGTGGTTTTTTTTTTTATGAGAGGAAGAGGTAGATGAAAATAATGAAAAACAATTTGTCTATATATAAGAAAAAAATCATGTCATGATCAATTTTGATTGGTTAATGAAAAATAAATGAGTCATGATCCATTTTGATTGGCTAATAAAAAATAAATGAGTCATGATCCATTTTGATTGGTTGATAAAAAAAATTAAATGAGATGAGAAATTTGAAGATGCCATGTGTACTTTTCAAAAAAATTAAGGCAAATGTTAATTTTACAATATAAAGTTAATTTTAAAATGAATATATTAAAACATTAAAAAAAAAATTGGCTCACTCCCTTAAAAAAGAATTTGCTAACTGAGTAGAGTAAGTTTTTTATTTTTCTTGAATGACAATAAACTATTAAACGATTCGACTTTTTAGCATTTATTAATTGAGATTTTTAATGATAGAATAAAAAAAATAGTTAAATAAGAGTGTTTTAGCATTTATTAAATGTGCATAATTGTAATTAAGAAAATGTTTGTGACATTTTTATTTTTTTTGGTAGTTCTTCTTTTTTTGGTAGTGGGTGGGGTTTGAACCCTGGATGGTAGTGGCCGGGGTTTGGCCCCTGGACCTTGCATATTTTATGCATTGTCCCAACAGACCGAGCTAAGCGACATTTAATTATTCATAATGAGTTACGGACCATTATGTTCACTTTATTCATTTGGCGAGGCTTACCACAATGTACTCATTATTATCTTAAGGTCATTTGGTTGGCTTGTTGTTGGGTAATTTGGAAGGAAAGAAACAACCGTGTCTTCAAAAATGCGGTATTTGATCCTTCTAGTATTGTTGATAAAGTGAAGCAAACTTCCTTTTTGTGGCTTTCTTCGCATCCGGTACCTATTGCGTTTGGTTTTCATGATTGGTGGAGATACCCACTACTTTGTATGGGTGTCATGTAATTATTCTTTGTATTTCTTTTTTAGATGGTGGCTTTCTTGTTAGGTGACCGTGGTTTGTAACAGACTTTGGGTGTTTCATCACTTTAACACACCTTGTGCGGGGTGATTCACTCTCTCTTGAGCAATATATTCCATTTTGATTTGTTAAAAAAAAATTATTCATAATGAGTGTTTTAAATCATATATATTTTGGACGAAATTAATTCATATATTTTATTATTA
The DNA here is from genome assembly GCF_051527215.1 of Medicago sativa. Lineage (NCBI taxonomy): Eukaryota > Viridiplantae > Streptophyta > Magnoliopsida > Fabales > Fabaceae > Medicago > Medicago sativa. The sequence continues at coordinate 8,808,383 of NC_140756.1, forward strand.
GAGAATAACGACATTCGCGGGTCCTAAAACATGTCATGTCGGTCGGTCTTGTTAGGATGTTTGAGAGAAGTTAAATCAGTCCTTAATATGCAATTTATTATAATGCTTTGAAAGAAAAAAAAAACGGAAGTCGAAAATTAGAAGAACAGATGCGAGAAAAAATAAATATTATTCAAATCCTTTAACACATGCCTTAGGTAGAAATTTCAAATTGAAATGCATTCCTTATTTTTGAATGTATGAGCCTTCTACATATATTTGTATATTGTAAAAAGATAGTGTGCAATAACAATAAAAGACTTTATCAATGAAATGAATAATAAATTTTCACGAATTTCATAATAAGAAACGATGTATATATGACGGACATTCAAATCTTGCTTAAATTCTTGAAAAACGGTGTCAATTTCACGTCACTCGCATCAATCATTTATAGTCTTTCTTCACATGAAATAATTGAACATACTGAAAAAAAGGCAAAATAAATTGATTCAATACACACAAAAAATTGAACGAAAATATAAGAGAGAAAGAAATATATGGACTTAAGAATCAAGCACAACATGAAGCAAAACAAACATAAGAAGCTGATATGTGGTTGCGGTAAGATGAAGAAAGAAGAAAGCGAGATGAAAGAGTCGAATAAAACATACGATATATATAGTCTAAGAGCTTAAGTATAATATTATTTGAAGCAATATGAAAAAATATATGACACAATAAAACCAAAATCAAGCAATATGATTGGTTCAACAAAACAAAATTGACACATGTTAAACCACCATTGGAGAAACTCTTTTTAATGACGTGATTAACACCTTTAGTCAATTAGAAAGTTGTTGTATCATCACTTTTTCAGGTACATAAATATTACATTGGCTTAGAATCTTCTTAATAAAGGCAAATTAATACTTTCGATTACATGAGTCATATCGTAGCTTAGAAATTTCCATGATTAGACAAATTAATCCTTTTTTTTTAAAAGATAGACAAATTCATACATGATTAGCGAAAATGAGTGCGGCAAATAATCAACTCTTCAGTTAAGGTAATAAAATTGTTCGTGGTAGAGTAAAAAAAATACATTTTGCGTAGTTAAACTTTGTTGACCAAATAAAATTAAAGATTGATCATTTCATACTTTTTTTGTAAAAACAAAATTTGGAATATAAAAAAAGTATAAACAAAATTTGAAGCACAAAAAAACCAAAAAAATAAGATGTAACAATGATGCGATATAATTGGCTCAACAACACAATAATGACACATGTTAAAATATCATTCGATATAAAATTTTAACCGATGTATTGAGAAATAATTTAGAAATTTGACTACTAACTATAATTATTCAATAACAAAACAATAAATTTTTAAACTAATTTTAGGCTACTAATTTTCGCTTACCAACTAATTAAGCATATATAACATTAAATGATATCACATTAAATGATGCTTAGAATAGAGAGGTGACATGTGTACTTTAGAAAAAAAATAACGCAAATATATATAATAGAGATGACAACGATACTTAATGTAAAATAGATCACATAATAGATTACAAAATGCTCTTTTATATGAATATTTATTTATGAGAAGAGATTCATTGACCGTAAGAATAAGTTTAAAGAGTTACTCTAAATCTTAACTTTTAATTATAATCTTAATTAATGATTGTGATTAAATACTACTAATCCCTACCGTAAGGTTTTTCCTACCCTTTTTTCTTAAACATAAGGTTTCTACTCCTTCTTTCAAAACAATCCATTAGACTTGAAAGACAATCTCAAATAAACGGTGTAATATAATGTTAATTTTTTTTAATCTCAACATGAATTTTATTTTAATGCAAGAGTATGATGTAAATTGATTCAGGTTTTTCTATACGAATACATTATAGTGTAAATTGAATGGGAATTTTTATTTTCATAGCTATAGATAGTCAAAACCCAAGTAGAATTTTACTAGTATTCAACTGAATATGTTATAAAGGTAGCACCGAACTACGTTCTTCTAAATCCAGGTTCGTATCATAGCGTGTGGATCAATTATTATTGAGGTTAGTAGGTGTCATTGAATGACATGATTTATTCAATGCCTTCTTGTTGAGATAATTTTAGCATAAGACATATTTGCAACGTGCGAGTTTATTTGAGATTGCCGAAACAAAAAATGGTTGAGTTGTTTAGGAAGAAGGTTATGGTAGGGATTAGGTGGTTAATCACAATCATTAATTAAAGGGAAAATTACACCGACCTCCCTTAAGGTCTTTTCAAATGACAGAAACCTCCCCTCTACTTTTATAATAGATGCTTACCTCCCTTAAAGTCTTTTAAATAGATAAGCACCTCCCTTCTCAACATAACATCGTTAACTATTCCGTTAAATGTAAATCTTTTTTAAGAAGCCGATGAAGATAATCTTCATCCGGTAAACAAATGTTTCTGCCATTTGTAATCATTTCTTTTAGATTTGTTTTTCATATCCTTATTTCAAATCTCAACTATCATAGTTCACATCTTCCATTGAAGAATGATGTTCCCCTCGCAAGGTGTTTATTATTACCGTTTGACGCAATGAATCAAAGCAAATCATTAGAGGCCATGCTAAAAAAAATAAAAATAAGAGAAATGAAAATCATCATAGGCCATGGATGACGGTTGTGTACTTTGGCTGCCGATTGAAGATACAACACAATATTAATTCATATGTTGTTGAATTTATCCGATCGAATTTATAAAAACACACATGGACATCATATCCCAAAAATTGGGAATTAAAATATCCACAAATAGATTATGTAGGAGAATCATGAAACCAGGACGGAATTTATCCAATCAACATGAACAAAAAGATAGACTTATGATTTATCTCTTTTGTGTTGCTTCCATGGATGAAGGAAATATTTGGGCATTGGTTGCACAAAAGTTCAATTCATAATGAGAAGCAACATTAGTTTTTTAGTAAAGATAACTTGACTGAATTTAAACGGTGTCAAGGAGGAGAGGAGGTTAGTGTTAAATAATAAAATAGAGGGGGTGTCTTTGTCATTTAAAAAGACCGAGGGGAGGTTAGTATAATTTTCCATTAATTAAAATAAAAAATAAAGACTTTAAACTTACTCTCGGAGTAAATGGATCTATTCTCTTTGTTTATGTATTATCCCAATTTCAAAATAAGTACAAGTTTGTTACATTGAGGATGGAACAAGCCAACAAGCACGTAGTGTAGGGGATTTTGATTCCTATTACAAGTTTTTATTAAAATCTCATCGTTTGCAAACCTTAGGCCAAGGTTTTGGATACGCCATTGTTTGAGCTAAAAGAGAGGAAATAGTGGCTCAATGACGGCGGAGAGAGTGCTAAAATCGTATGTCAAATGTCTTTATATAATGTCAAATGCCATTTTTTGTGTCAAAAAGTCATTTCCTTTAGAAAAAACTTATATGAACTATGACATCTTGAATAGATCTATTACCATCTCATTCAAGGACTTTTGAATATCTAATTATACTTTCAAATTAATATCATTTTTATTACTCTCAAATTATTATTTTTAGTTTTACATTTACGATAATGAGAATAATTTGATGAAATTGTTATATTATTTTATCCATTTACAACTTCTCCTAATTTACGCGAAACAATTTACTATAACAATTTTCATGTGAGAGATGAAATATTATTTTGAATAAAGAATTCATTTGGTCTTTCGAACAATTTTCTCTCGACCAATTTAATCCCCATAAAAATAAATCTAAATTAGTTTTTAACATTTTTATGGTGAAGATAAATTAGCCACTCGATTTAAAGATTAATTAACTTCCGTAGAAAATGCGATGGACTGGATTCTATTGTTACAAAGTGGGACAAACAACCTTCAAATCAACGTCATACAAAGTGGTTAAAAAGAAGAAAATGTGTTCCGACAATTAAGATATTTTTATACCATTTATGTTTGATACTTTTGACTTTCTAGCATTTGAGATTGTTGACTTTCTACAAAGAATTATGCATTATATATTATGTCTCTTACTAATATGAATATTGTATTTAAGATAATTGATTTTGTCATAAAAAAATTTAACACTGCAACTTATTGTCCAATAATCTTTTGTCTATATATCAATTGAAATTTTATATTGACTCTATTATTTTTTAAACCCAAAGTAAGGGTGTAAAGGTCTTTTGCTATGATGAAAAGTTTCTTTCCACTTTCTTTGCAATTTTGGGCTGAAGTATTTTTATGTGGGGCCCATAAAAAAGCTATCTTTCCTTCCTCCTTCTTGTTGGAACCAAACCATGGAAGGATAGTTTTCAAAAACCTTTCTTTTCTAAGTAAGGAGTATCTTTCCTTAGACAATCAGCTGTACCAAACAATACCAAAGTATCGTTGCATTGTCTTTTGACAATCGGCAATCACATCACAATTTCACAACGGTCAACGGAAGTTTCTTACGAAAAAATGGATTGAATTTTGGAGCACGCAGCCTTTCCCATTCTATCTTCAAAACAAACGTCGGCCCCACAAACATAAACACACATTTTGAAATTTCAACGTTCTTCAAACAATGAAAACTAACCCCTCCATTCTTAACTTTTTGTTTTATTCTTAATCAATGTTCTTTTCCTTTTGTTTTGAAATTTCAACGTTCTTCAAACAATGAAAACTAACCACTCCATTCTTAACTTTTTGTTTTATTCTTAATCAATGTTCTTTTCCTTTTGTTTCGTCTTAAACAATGTGGTAGTAAGACAAAAGCGAGAAATGATAACGTGACACAAAACATGTGACACATATACGACACCATACATGTATTATACGGTTTCTTAATACTTTTTTTATATTTTTTTTCTCTCCCCTTGCCCGTAAACGCCATCTCCTTCATCTACAGTAACCCTTTTTTTTCCTTTTTTTTTTTGTGCTAGTTATGCTTCCATTGTCTTTCTCCAAAACTCTAACCGCAACAACACCACAACCGCCTCGTCCGGTGTAAATTAGGATGAAATTGTGACTCAATTGAGATGTTCCGACGATTGCGGCGGTAAATGGATTTTCGGTCTCTCACGTTCGTCGTCTCCGATCCGGTGGTTTCCCGTCGTCTCGCATCCGTTCGTCGGTGTCACTTACGTGTCCGCAGAGAATATTAATGGAAGGCGAGTGTTGCGGGGAGGACTACGGCGAGAAGATGAGAAGAATGGTGGTTATGATGGAGGGTGCGGTGAGGACAACGGTGGTTGTGACCGACGAGGACGGCGGTGGTTAGAACGAAGGGTGTGGTGATGAAAATACATGGTGACGGCACTTGCGGGGACGAAGGAGAGGTTGTCGGGAAGAGAAGAAGGAAAAAGGCGAGAGAAAAGGAAAAAAAGGGAGTAGAATTACCAAATTACCCCTTCGGTTCACGCCAAAATTCTCGTTTTACTCATGGTGTTGTATTTGTGTCTAAAATTGTGTGTTTAGTTATCATTTCTCATTACATAAGCTCATTCGACATTAAGAGTGCATGTGACCTTGGGATAAAATTTTAAATTAGAACTAAGATGCTACATCTTTATATTGTTTATATTTGGCTAAATTGATCCGCCGGTCCCTTAACTTAATTCTTTTATTCATTTTAGTCCCATAAGTTTAAAGTACGTCAAACAAGTCCTTAACTTATTTCTTTTATTCAATTTGATTCAATTTTGATATTTTTTTATCCCCTAAAAAAAGAGACCGTTGGATTACGAAGGTCTATGAGATTTTACGGTGTATCACCAGCACCTAATTTTTTACTTTCTTCTTCTTCTTCCATCATCTACACCACCTTCTGCGTTCTTTTCCTCCTCTAAACACCACCTTCTCTCCAAATTTTCAACCAGTTCAAATCATCACATACCAAAATTAAAACCAGCATTCCCATCATCTCATTGTCCTCTACAAAAGCCACAAATTTATTTGAAGATCCAAGAGGTTCAAATTTTGAGTGTTTCATTTCTCAAGAATTTTCCCAGCATCTCTTGTAAAACGAAATTGATCTTCATCTTTCTTTTAATTACAGGAAAAAAAACGACCAAAGAGATCTTGCTAGAAATTGGCTCTATGTCGTCGTGGTTTGTTTTACCTTCATTGTCCCTCTCCAAAAATTCTTATATTGTTATTGATGTAGCTTACTGTTTTGAGTGTTTGTTTGAGCGAAATTCTTATACTGTGTGTGGATTTAGTGGAAGCGAATTTATGGGTTTTACAGGAAGATAAATCTTTGTTGTTTTTGTGAACAAACAAGAATAATCCATATTTTAGATGGAAATTGAACAAGAAACTCTGTTGATGTTGTTGTGATTTTCCAGAAATTAATCTGAAAGAAGGGAGAAGGATGTTGTGCGTAATTAGGCACCTCAGATCTGAGGAAATCAATCTGAGGTATGGTGGTTGAGATCCGAGTGGAAGAAGGATGTTGGTGGTTGTGTGTGAGTTGGTCGGAGAAGAAGGATGTAGTGGTGGTGGTGAGAACGACGATGGTGATTGCTAAGGACGGTGAGATCGGAGAGCCATGGTGGTGGGGAAACGACGTGGTGGCGTGGTGGTGGTGAGGAGATTTGGTGGGATGCCACGCTGGTGGCCATAGGCCGACGAGTGGGACGCCGGTGAACTCGGGTTAGTGAGATTTGCAGAGGAGGGAGAGTTAGGTTAGTGAGAGCTGCCCAAAAAACATGAGAGGTGTTTGATTTTTTGAACCTGTGACAAGTTTATTGTTTTGAAAAGAATGTATTTTTCTTCTTTTGATTTTGGGATGGTTCTGGTGGAGTGATTGGAGGGTGTTGATGATGATAGATGAAGATGACAATTGTCATACCCCAATTTTTGACATAAGATCTTGCATTCATACACGTACACGCGACCTTTGACTCGATTAGTCTCGACTTTTCAGAGAAAAATTCAGCAGAAAAGTATCTTAAAGTACTCACGTTTGGTTGAAATGGTCATCTTCTTACTTTATTTTTATTATTAGTTTCTTATTTTTTTATCTTTAGTTTATTTTTATTATTTCCATCTTTTATTTAATTTTATAATTTTTATTTTTATTTTCAATTTTTATTTTATCTCTTAATTAGTCATTTTTTTCAAATTTTATTTTAGTCAGTTTTATTTTATTGTCCAAGTCAAAGAAAAAAAACAAAGTGTCAATAGGTCATGAAAAGTGTCCGAGGTCCAAAATTTTTGTTCAAGCACAATGCCACAATCTCAGAGTCTGCTCTTTCTTTCCTTCTCAAAACCAAAACGCGTTTCAATCATAATCACCATTCAAGTACTCTTTATTTTCATTGAACATTTTTCCTTTTTGGAAATTTTGTTCTGGCCTTAAAAGGAATTGAGAGGAACAGAAGAGGGGAGAACGAATTCACAAATCATAACCTGCAACAAACCACAAAAATATCATCAGGGACACATTCCCAGCAACACGACAACCTGCGACCAACCAACAACCAAACTCATCACCGTCGAACAATCAAAATCCGTCGGCCACCAAACCGAAACACCTTTTTTTCATCTCAATTAACCTGCAAAAATTCACACACGCATAACAGACAGAACCCAATATCATCACAAATCCCTAACCCTCATCACCATCATCGATCCAGACAAACACAAACATAGCCACAACCAGTCACGTAAACAGCCTCAATCATCCACAACGAAACCGACCCACACAATCAAACCGTAAATCCAGTCATAAAACAGTTCCAGATCGCAAAACAACACAACAGCACCACAACACATCCAAACCGATCCACAAATCCAATAAAGGTTCACCCTTTTTTTTGTCTTGTCCATATAGATAGTTTTTTTGTTATTTTATTTTATTGTAAAGAAAAAAGGAAAAAAGAAGAAGAAACGAGAACGAGAAAGAAGAAAGAAAGGTAGGAGAGAGGAGGAAGATGGGGTAATGGGGACGGTGAGGTTATATATATGGCCTAACGATTGTGTGTATGTGGGTGCATGGCCCTAGCGTGCACCCTCGCACCCTAACCCCTTTGATTTAATTGCCTGTGATGATGCTACCTTAGATCAGATCAGGACTATTGATTTGATCCTTGCACCCTACCTTATGATTGGACCTCTGCTTTATTTCTTTATTTCTTTCATGCATTTCTACTTTTTTTTAGCATTTTTTTCTTTTCTCATGCATTTTTATTAGATTAGATTTATTATTCTGCATCTTTATTAGTTATTCATGCATATTTATTTTCTTCGTCATTTATTTTTATTGCATATGAATTAGAATGTAATTAGGTCAATTGTACAAACATAAATGAGAAAAAGTGTGTGTGTGTGTGTGTGTGTGTGTGTGTGTGTGTGTGTGTGTGTGTGTGTGTGTGTGTGTGTGTTATATTTCTTTACCGCTCTTATATATATCGAAAAATATAAAAAAAAATTAGAATAGGTTAGGAGATTCTGCGGTGATCCAACGTCACTATAAAATTCTCACGTTTTTATTTTATTGCTACGTTAGTTTATTTTTTAGCTTTTTTAATTATTATTCAAAAACAACAAAAACATTCACATAATCAAAAATCACAAAAAATATTTTCATAATAAACCTTGATTTCTCAATCAAGTGAGCGTTCTTTTTATTTTCTTTCTTAATCAAATTTCAAATCAATTTTAATCATACTTTGAGTCATTTTTCTTTCAATATAAAAAACACAAACAAATTCTTTTTGCCACTTGGTTTTTCTCTTTAAAACTTTTTCAAAACTAATAAAAAACACATAACCAATCAAACGTCATTTTCTTAACCCCGAACTACGAGGTTTTGATCCCTCACGGGTACGTAGGCGAGAGGACACTCGTCCTTCCAAATCAATAAAATGTAGATAATTAGGTCTTCCTTTTCTAATCATTTCAAAGTTTCATTTTTTTTTTTTTAAAAAAGCAAGCGTGTTTATAGCACGAAAAGTTAAATAAAATCAAGAGGTTCTCGTAGAGTACTACGAATATTTAGGGTGCTAATACCTTCCCTAAATATAACCAACCCCGGACCCCCCAATATAAATAAATTTTTTTCAAAGTCGTGGAATAAAAAGTGAGTCAAAAGCTAATCAAATAGCCTTGACCTCCGAAAAATGACGCGACAACAATGATGATGGTGTAGTGATTAAATAGTAGGTTTAATTATTATTTTTTTCGGGTTTTATTGATGAATATTGATGAAGGATGAATGTAGATGAAGATGAAGATGATGGAAAAAGAAGAAGAAGAAAGTAAAAAATTAGGTGTTGGTGATACACCGTAAAATCTCATAGACCTTCGTAATCCAACGATCTCTTTTTTTAGGGGATAAAAATTATCAAAATTGGATCAAATTGAATAAAAGAAATAAGTTAAGGACTTGTTTGACAGGACTTTAAACTTATGGGACTAAAATGAATAAAAGAATTAAGTTAAGGGACCGGCGGATCAATTTAACCTTTATATTTCATTGAGATAATTATTGCTATTAGTATCTTTTCTTGTTTAAAAACTTATAATAAATAGCAAATTCTATGTTGATTGTTGACTACGGTTGTGGGTGTTTGTATTAGAAAGGGGGAGAAAAGGAAAACGTGGGTGTTGGAAATGGCCGAGAAGAGAATGAGTGAGGGTACCGGACTGGGCCAGTGTGTTTTGATCAGCTTTTTTTTTATTTCTCGCTCTTCCCCTTCAATTTTTGCTCGCGCCCGGCATAATTTCTGTTATACCCCTCGTGGGGTGCATATCCTCTCCATTTGGGAGATAAATGGTCATCTCAATTTCCTTTTATAAAAATAAGACATGTGGCAATTTAAGATATCAATGGCTCACATTTATTCTTACACATATCAATTCAAAAATCTTTATTTCGAAACAAAAAGAGTAATTTCTTCATTTGCGGACCCTTCATCGCCCAAGCTTCAACAACCGTATCCTTCGCCGTCGTCACGCCGACCTTCGCCAGCTTTTGTCTACCGCTTAATCACTTGCCTCCTCGTGTTTGAGAGTCTTTCTCTGTGACTGTTTCGTTGTATCTACCATTTAAACTCTTTCACTTTTTTAAATGCTATAAATCTTTTGATCTTCCCTCTGTTTTCTTTTCTATAATATTTTGATCTTCTTCATTGACGAGTGGGTAGTTTTTTGCTTTACCATCTGTTACACCCTAATTTTGGACCTAAAAATATTTGCTCAAAACAATTTTTCATCTTTGATACGTGTCTATTTCCATTGAGATTGCCAATTTGCCATTTGTTTTACACCGACATTTTACTCGCTTCATCTCTCAATTTAGCTTTAAAAAAAAATCTTTCCAATCGTGTATTTGTCTATGTTTTCTTGCATTTCAAGTCATCCAAAATACTTTTCTTGCATTTCAAGTCATTTGAATTTGTCTCTAATCAATTGCATATTTCTCTCGCATCTTATTTCAATACTATTTGCAAAATTCATGAAAAAGGGTATTTTAGTCATTTCATGCATTCAAACTCATTTTAATCCTTGAAAATTGTTTGAGTCTTTTCAATTGGTTTGTATAAGTCCTTGTTTCAATCTCGAGGTCAAAATCCATTTCGAAATTATATTTGAAGTCACTTTGAGTCGGTTTAGCCCCTAGGGGCATTTTAGTCATTTCCGGTGTTAAAACTCTGTTTAAACTCTAAAAATTGTCTCTGAGTCTTTTAATTTGCTTGTATAAACTCTTACTTTAATTCCCTGTTGAAAACCATTTTAAAATTGCATACGAGTCATTTTGAGTCATTTTAGTCCCTAGGGGCATTTTGGTCATTTCACACAAAATTTTGACAGAGAGAGAGGTTACTTTGAAGTACCTCATTTAAGTAATTGGTTCGTTTTAGTCCATTTTGTGTTTTTTATTGGTTTCACTTTACGTTATTTTCCATTTATCAATTTTAATTCAATTTTATTTTTTAATTTTCATTTTAGTCCTTCAAATTTCTAAAAATTGCACCTTAGTCTTTTTGTTTCTTTTTATTTCTTGTAAAGTTTTTTTTTCATTTAGATTTTAGTCCTTTTAGGTCAAACTTTTATTTTTAAGTCCTTTTACGCAATTAAGTCCTCCAGTCTTAAAATTTTGCGCCTAGTCCTTTTTTTCAAATTGCGATTAGTCCTCCAGATTCCCGAAATTGCAAAAAAGTCCCTAAAGTTCCAAACTCGGCAAGGCCGAAGCCAACCAAGTTCAAATCCACATGTCAGCTCACTATTGGTCCAACATCACACTTGTCGGCTATAAATACGACACAAAGGTCAACAATTCCAATAATCAAGTGCCAAATCATCACAAACACCGTTCCACAATTCTCTCTCCAGAATCAAAGATCAAAATCGTAACCGTTTTTCCAGATTCATCAAGAACACCAAGAACATTCATCAAACCCTAACTTTCCAAAGTAACGAAAATTTCAATCGATTGCAATGAATTCAAAGCAGCTTCTCAAAAATTCACCGAAGAATCTTCATCATCGAACTCTTGTTTCGCAATTCGAAGCTCAAATTCATCACCTAAGTGACAAATATGAACGATCACGAAGCGAAGCTTCGAGAGCGAGAAGAAGAGGATCGAAGCGAATCACATCGGTGAAGAAGAAGAAGAGGATAACCGATTTATTTTCGGTTCAAGAACTTACCGAAGCCTTCGCAAGGATCCGTTTGTTCGAATCTCCCACTCAAATCCAGTAAACATACAAATCCTTCTCGTTTTTACTCTAAATCATCATCGAAGGTTCGTAGTTGAAAATAAACGGTGAATCAAAGTGAAAACCTTGAAAAGATTTGAAAAAGGATTGAAACCGAAACCTTAAAATGTAAATCCATGAAGATTCACCGTTTATTTGCAAAATCGAGTTCAAATCCATAATCGGCCGTAGAAAATAGGTCGGATTAGGGTTTAGTTTCAAGAAAGTTTCGAAAAGATTCAAAAACCAAAAACCGTAAAGATTAATTTCCGATCTACATAGATCTAGGCTTCTTTTGCGATTTACGGTGTTTGATTCGTGTTTAGATTGAAAAATAAACAGTGAAAAGCTTTAGATCTTAGAGTTTTGGTGAGTTTGAGTGACGGTTAGGTTTCCGGCATCGGAATCTTCACCGAAGGCGGTGAAACCCGCCGGAGAAGATGACCGAAGTCTAGAGAGAAGGGAGAGAAGTTTGCAACGTAGAGAGAGAAAGGGAAGTGAAGAATGAATGTTAGACCGGTCCTCATGCTTTTATAGGGGAGTGAATCGAACCGGTTCATCCGAACCAATCCGGTTCATCACCAAACCCTTGCCTTACCCCTTTTCCACCGTCGGATCAATTTTGTGATGATGTGTACGCTTGAGACCGTTTGTTTAGGTGTACCCGAACCTAGTTACCATGCGCTATGCACTCTCGGCCCTCGGATCTAGGGTTTTGATGGACTTGGATCAATCCAACGCCTCCGAGGCATTTGGATAGTCCAAGATCCATCCGTAATTTTGGACTTGGGCCTAGTTTCCTTGTGTTGGAATAAGCCCTAATAGCCAATCTATGTCGATTGGATTTGGCTTTGTATCATGATATTGATATAAGTATATATTGTGAATATATAATAATAAGGCATTTCTTTATTGATTTTGTTTTGTTTCAAAATAATAAAGTCCCTAGAATAGTTAGTCTGTTTTATGGAACATTAAGTATAACTTAATTGTGAGACCCCATTAAACATAAGGACACTATTCTTAAAGTATCCGTAGTCGAAGCTTTATTGAGAAGTGGGATATCATTAAAGCATAGAGACTATTATGTGGGTAGGCCGATGATCACATCTCACAGATCATGGATAAAAGAGTTATCAAGTCTTCACATAGATATAAATATTAGGAGTAATATTTATATTGGATTGACCCGCTATGAGAATACTACATAGTAAAAGTTATGAAAAGTGTCATAAGATATTCTCATAGTGATAGTGGTGTATTCCACCCTTCGACCCGAAACCACTATGTACCCTAGATGTTGGAGTCGAGTGCTTTGTCACCATTCAAACGTTGTCCGTAACAGGATGACTATAAAGTTGGTAGATGGGTACTCCATGAATCATGCCGAGGGACATGAGTGACCTAGATGGAATTTGCCCCTCCTACATAACGGGAGAAATGTCTACGGGCCCAATATTGAACTAGACAAGGATGACACGGTCTATGCCTTGTGTTCAATATAGACATGAGGGCAAAAGGGTAATTATACACATGATCATTATCACGTAAAGGTTTCGTCGTATCACATGACATTCTCGTCACTTGGGTAGCAGTGATGTGTTGCTAGATACCGCTCATCGTTTATAATATTAAATATGTGATTTAATATTATTGCCAACGTTATGAGAACCTATAGGGTCACACACAAAGGACAGATAGAAGAGAGAAATAAATAAGTAAGACTTATTTATAAAATAAATAAGTGAGACTTATTTATAAAATAATAAGTAAGACTTATTAGTAATTAAATAATTAAATATGACTTTATTATTTAATTTACGAAAAATAGAGAAACGTGGTCCACCGTAAGGTACGGTGTACTTAAGTGTTGTCTTGCGACCACACAAGTGGTTCTATAAATAGAACCCTTGTGCTGAAGCATTACTAACCTTTTGTGAGTGTTTAATCTAATTCACAAAAGTTGTGAAACCCTATCCGCCGCTCTCTAAACCTTGTTCTCTCCGAATCTTCGTTGGAATTGGCTAGCACCGGTCATCGGAGAAGTTACGTTCGTGTGGACCGAGTAGAGGCATCGCCGCTTTGCTTTGCTCGTGATCGAGATATTTCTTCTACAAAGGTTCTGCGCTTCAAGAGGTAAACACATGAATCCTTAAAGTGTTTAAGCATGTGTTATGTTTGATTTGTGATTAATGATTTAATCAAGATCCGTTTCAATGGGATTTGTTCCGCTAAGAGGATTATAAATTTTTGAAAAACCTCTCTTAAAATCCCTTCAAAGTGGTATCGAGCATGCGGTTACGATTAGATCATTAATTCAAATATGTTTGTCTTATTTGAACGCATGATTTTAGAGATTTAGAATATGATTAAATCGATATTCTTGTTATGGTTGTGAATATGATTCAATCCGTAAACGTGTTATGAACGCATGATTTTAGAGATTTAGAATATGATTAAATCGATATTCTTGTTATGGTTGTGAATATGATTCAATCCGTAAACGTGTTATGTATTAGAGAGCACCGATTATGTTTTAATGATTTTGAAATTTGTTTTAAAAGGAAAACATGTTAGATAGTGCCAAGTCAAAACTTAACATGCGTTGTTTGTGAACTGGAATAAAAAATATAGTTACGATTTGCCTGTCTGTTTTGAATATGATTCAAAAACCAATTACATGCTCTTGATTTGCTTTTATGTTTTGAATAGGATTCAAAACCAATGCTGTGCCTTTCGATTTGATAAGTAAATACAAAATGTTTTGAAATATGAAGATGAGATCTGATGTTATTGTAGCTTCAATTTTGTTTTTGCTTCAACAGCAAATTTGGTTTAATATAATTGATTGGGATATTAATTTTTCAAATTGAGAAAAGTTCTAATTTGGAATTGTCCTTATTTTCTTTCGGATAATAATGGCCATTCAATATCAATTAATTATATATGACATACTGATGTCAATTAAGTGGCAAAGAAATCGTATAAAGCATTTTCAAGAAAATTTTGTTCCGAAGTAAGTGGGTTAATTATGTATTTACGGGAAGTTAGTTTCCAGATCAGGAATTGTTTCTGAATTTCCATGAATTGTTATGGTAACTGTTATTATAACAAATATGATATTTAATTCCCAATAATAAATTGGATATGATCCAAACTATTCGGAAACGTAACTTGTTCTTTACGTAGATAATTGATGGGAAATTTTTCAAGTAATATTGATATTATAAATGTTATAATAACATATATTATAAGTTTCTAATAATAATCTACACGAGTTACTACTTACTATAGTATTATTATTTTGTTAATTAATTAATATGGTATATGGTTATGACCTTAGACTTTGGCGTTCCGTTTATTTAAATACGACCTGCGTGTCGTGATTTATTTATTTATTCTAAATACGACCTGCGTGTCGTGATTTACATTAATTATTTTATTTAAGTGTCAAATAATGTAATTGCTTAAGTTGAAGAGAAGACGACGCCAAAAGATGATTCCGACGGAGAAACTTTTGAAGCTTGCTCGCGGGTCAAAGAATTGTAATAAAATAGTTTATTTAATTCTTACGCATTAGGAGGTCATAACCATACTACCTAATTTATTTTATGTATGTGATGCATGAAATGTATGTTTATTTAGCGCATGTATGTGATGTATGCTTAACATGTTTTAGATGTATGTTAGCATGTATGTTTTAAATGTTTTATATACTTGCTTTCTATGAGCATGAATGTCATGCATCTTTAAAGACGCTTGTATAAGATACTCATGTCAATAAGATTAAACTAAATAAAAATCCTTCAAATAGAATATGAAGTAAATTGTTTTCCAAAGTATAACACACTTCAAGACTAATATCGAAATGTGTAGGTTTCGCCTCCGCGAGGTGCACTTTCTATACTAGTAAGTTGTGGTGCGGTAATTCTATTAACCGACCGTTATTTTTGGATCTAACTTAACTAGATTATTTTAATAAGATTAAAATATATATATTTACTTCAAATGAAATATTAAGTTTAATGCTTTCCAAAAGTTTAACACCCTTCAAGACTAATATCGAATATGTGGGTTTTGCCTCCGTGAAGCGCATATTTTATACTAGTAAGTTGCGGTGCGGTAATCCAATTTACCCAAGTGTTATTCTTTTGGGTTTAACTTAACTAAATTAATTTTAATGAGATTAAAATAAATTTAGAAGCAATGTTTGGGAACATCTATATGATAGATTAGAGTAAGGAGTTATTCACTCAAATGATTTGAAAGTTGTATGAGATACAATTGGAAGGAGTTCCTACCTAAATAAGCGAGTTTTGAGTACAGCCCCGTTGACTTAAAGCAAGGTGAAATATGGATTTCAACCCACTAGAAAATCTTCCAATGTGATTTTCCGATTCAAATGTTGAAGGTCATTTGATTTGAGTAAAATAGTGGGAGCATATTTAATTAAAGGCCTAATTAATTATGTTTTTAAATCATGATACATTTATTTTATTTATTTTACGTATTTAGAATTTCTTCAGCATGTACATTTTTATTATATCTGTTAAATGTTCTTATGAAGAACAAAATCTTCGAAAGGAGTTTCGAATTGGTACAAAATTAAGAATTGTTCTTAAGAATAAGAAAAGTTGTATAATCTCGAGCAACCATTTCCTAGCAACTTTCTATATCTAAATTCGAAAAGAATGCTTGTTAGAAGCATCGAGTTGAATGAGTAGATATAAGATATCTCGTAGTAATAACAACAATGGATAATGATATGATCATTAACCTCAATGTTATAACCGCATGATAAGATAAAGAGTTTCAACCTATCAAGTAGATGGAAACGGATAAGAATAAAATTCAAACTTTGTTTCTCAACCTTGGAAGGTTAAACGCTGTTGCCGAAAAGGAAACAATCATTTCAAAAGTTGAAAACAAAATTGTTTGTAGTTTTATAAGAGTCAAAATAGAAGAAAGAAGTAGGACTTCTTATTTACCCATATAGTTATAGAAAGTTAAATTTCTACTTCTGCATCATATGTATATGACACTTGATGAATAATCTTATATTTGTTGAAAAATAGAGTTTTAAAGAAGTAGAACATTAACTATTAGTGAAGTCCACCTACGTCTAGAATGGAACAAATAGTTTCATTGACTATAAGAGCTTATGCTTGGACTTAAACTTTACTTGATATGGAACCAAATAATTGTTATTAAATTCCATATAAAATAGAAGCATTAAATCATAAATCTTGTATTGACAAGACAATGATTATGTAGTTGAATAATAGACAAACGTTGTCCTATTATTCAAATTATGCTTTCTATACAGGTGTGTTATTCAAATAATGGAATTGAGTTCCATGATCTTGATAAGCTGATCTATAACATATGTGAAAAGAGATCAAATGAGATTTGAACCTTTTGTATATCATTGGCATTACCGTTTAGTACAAACAGGTGTAATTCACATTTCCAAAATCCGTGGATATGGACTATTGGACTCATTTGATTTTATATCATTTGAAGGATGTGAGTCCCACTTTTCAAAATAGATTAGTATAACAGTCACCAACAAAGGTGAAAAGGCACGTAATTTATTTGAGTTTATATACATATGAGATGTATATGGAGAACTAAACATATTTGCTAGATATTGCTTATATTACTTCATCTAACACTACTAAATCATTTAGTAGATAAGCAAAGTGTATTTGACACGATTCAAGAAAATTTTGAAACTCGTTCAAAGATTTTAACAATGAAGTAAAAGGAATAAGTTTGAAAAGTATAAAGACTATACGAGTAAGTCGTGATGGTAAATGCTTGATTAATGAGTATAATGATTATTTATATCGTTTCATGTTTGACATGACTCGATCTAAAATAGTTTGATTATAACTCAAAGACTCTTGAAATTAATTAAATTACAGTTATTCTTCACTCACAACAAGTTCTAATTGAGTAATCATAAATGCACCATATAAGATATGGAGGTAAGAGTATCTATTTTTGACTTTATGATAATTTGAGGTGATATGGTTTACTAGATAAACTAAACTTCAAATTAAATGAATGTATACTTGTGGAGGTTCCCTTAGGAAACTAGAGGATACTATTTCTACATCTTCTTCCTTGACAAAAGTTGTTTGTCGCTAGAACTGGAGTATTCTTTTTCAAGGAGTATAGCTCTACAAGAGCTAGTGGGAGTGATGTAGAACTTGAATTAAGTCAAGTACCACAAAATACATTTCAACAAAGCGTTGTTGGTAAATCGCTAGTTCGAGTAGCACATGATCTAGATGAGTCTAATATGTCATAACACTAGGATGAGAAACATGATTTGTCATGACTCAACAAGGTGATATGATGCTCATGGAAGATAAGCACTCGACTTACTAGAAGGTCGTAAATGGCCTGATTTTGAGAAGTGGCTAGATGCCATGGGATCTTATAAAGAATCCATGTACTCAAACCATATATGGATATCGGTTATATCATCCAAATGAGTATGACTCATAAGATGAATGTGAGTTTTCTTATAGAAAATTGACATGGATGGTATTATGAATACCTTTAAGATGCGATTGATTGTACAAGGTTTCATGCAATTCATGATGCATATCATGACGAAACCATTCCATCATCGTAATGCTTAAATCTAACGATCCCAATTCCCATTGTTGTATAATACATGTTCTAGAAGATGGATAACGAGGTTGTATTCCATAATTGGAATAACCTTATATATGTCTTTGATATATGTAGGATTTCGTTAATCCAAATGATACTAGAAAGGTAGATGTATTATAAAATTCATTTATGAATTAGAGAAAACTTCTCGAAGTTGAATTCTTTATTTTATTAATGAAGTTTTATGAAAACTTTTATTAATAAAGAAATCTTGTGCACATAAGGAGATTAGTGGGAGCATTGATATTAGTTTGGTGGAGTATGCGTATGACATACTAGTCACCAAAATAATTAATCTACACATGTAAGACATGGTTAGAAAATTATTTTAAATATGTACCAAAATTGATTATAGTGTTCGACACTAGAATACCTTCAAAAAGATCCTTGGATGTCTTAAAGGACTATGGATTGTTTCTTGAACACAGATGAAAGAAACATTGTAAATAAGTTACAATGATATTGACTTTCATATTGGTGTACAAGATATCCAGATTGTAATTTGGAATAAATGTTATGCTAGGAGATCAACTATGAAATTTGTAAAAGTACAAGCTTCGTATAGTTGTTATTTCTATTACAGGATGTCAAATATATATGATTTGGATTGCTTAGTTCATAACCGAGGGAAAACAGGTGTTTCTTGCGTTGCAGCTTCCATTGATCTCGTCCGAGATGAAATTGGTTTAAATCTTGCGAGCAATGAAAACTTGATCTCACCAATAATCCAAATATATACTTTGACACTTCAATTTCTTTTTGATAGAAGATCGAAAGTGGAAATCGAAAGAAGTATACCCTACCAACATAGGAAAGAGTTCCTTATCTCGCTAGTAGAGTATCTTGCCCATAGTGAGCCGGATGCTAACACTTGACCAATAGATATTGAGTTAATATTTGATTGGCTTTTAGTGCTAGTGGGAGATTGTTGGAATAAGCCCTAATAGCCAATCTATGTCGATTGGATTTGGCTTTGTATCATGATATTGATATAAGTATATATTGTGAATATATAATAATAAGGCATTTCTTTATTGATTTTGTTTTGTTTCAAAATAATAAAGTCCCTAGAATAGTTAGTCTGTTTTATGGAACATTAAGTATAACTTAATTGTGAGACCCCATTAAACATAAGGACACTATTCTTAAAGTATCCGTAGTCAAGCTTTATTGAGAAGTGGGATATCATTAAAGCATAGAGACTATTATGTGGGTAGGCCGATGATCACATCTCACAGATCATGGATAAAAGAGTTATCAAGTCTTCACATAGATATAAATATTAGGAGTAATATTTATATTGGATTGACCCGCTATGAGAATACTACATAGTAAAAGTTATGAAAAGTGTCATAAGATATTCTCATAGTGATAGTGGTGTATTCCACCCTTCGACCCGAAACCACTATGTACCCTAGATGTTGGAGTCGAGTGCTTTGTCACCATTCAAACGTTGTCCGTAACGGGATGACTATAAAGTTGGTAGATGGGTACTCCATGAATCATGCTGAGGGACATGAGTGACCTAGATGGAATTTGCCCCTCCTACATAACAGGAGAAATGTCTACGGGCCCAATATTGAACTAGACAAGGATGACACGGTCTATGCCTTGTGTTCAATATAGACATGAGGGCAAAAGGGTAATTATACACATGATCATTATCACGTAAAGGTTTCGTCAGTATCACATGACATTCTCGTCACTTGGGTAGCAGTGATGTGTTGCTAGATACCGCTCATCGTTTATAATATTAAATATGTGATTTAATATTATTGCCAACGTTATGAGAACCTATAGGGTCACACACAAAGGACAGATAGAAGAGAGAAATAAATAAGTAAGACTTATTTATAAAATAAATAAGTGAGACTTATTTATAAAATAATAAGTAAGACTTATTAGTAATTAAATAATTAAATATGACTTTATTATTTAATTTACGAAAAATAGAGAAACGTGGTCCACCGTAAGGTACGGTGTACTTAAGTGTTGTCTTGCCGACCACACAAGTGGTTCTATAAATAGAACCCTTGTGCTGAAGCATTACTAACCTTTTGTGAGTGTTTAATCTAATTCACAAAAGTTGTGAAACCCTAGCCGCCGCTCTCTAAACCTTGTTCTCTCTGAATCTTCGTTGGAATTGGCTAGCACCGGTCATCGGAGAAGTTCGTTCGTGTGGACCGAGTAGAGGCATCGCCGCTTTGCTTTGCTCGTGATCGTAGATATTTCTTCTACAAAGGTTCTGCGCTTCAAGAGGTAAACACATGAATCCTTAAAGTGTTTAAGCATGTGTTATGTTTGATTTGTGATTAATGATTTAATCAAGATCCGTTTCAATGGGATTTGTTCCGCTAAGAGGATTATAAATTTTTGAAAAACCTCTCTTAAAATCCCTTCACCTTGCCGTGTTCGTTTCTTGTGTTTTTTTACTATTTCCACACCGTTTCTTATTAATTACACCTCTCGTCACATTCAAAATTCATAATAAAATTCTAAAAAATGTTTCCATATGTTCTTGCCATTCTTCTTGATATTTTTGTGATGTTGTTACATTTTAAAACCTGAAAAATATATGTGTGACATTTCTTGTTATCGCTAAAACTTTTGTGAAATCTTGCTATATTTTGGTCATGATACTTTGCTATGTGGCATGGATACTTGACATATGATTGCTTGATATTCTTGCCTCTGATTGTGTGCTTGTTTCCATTGTGTTGTGGGTTTAAATGTTAGTTTCTTGTTTTACAAGTTATGTGAATATTCTAGTGTGGAAATAAGTGTAAAAATATGCCTATGAATATGTCATAACTCTTGGCTTGATACTTCTTTGTGATTCTCATGTTATGGCTGAAATAACACCTTTGAAAATTGTCATGATATGGGGGGATTATAAGTCTTATACTTGCCTTGATGTTATGGTAAGTTTAGGGTATATCTTGCCACTCTTAGGTTAGGGATTTCATTACTTTTTTTTGTCAAGTTTTTTAGTGTTTCTCTTGCTTCTAATTTTCATGCTATTATGCTTTATGATTACTAACCATTTTACTTCATGTTTCATGCACTCCATAAGCATTTCATCCTCCATCTTATATTCTTAGTCCTTATTATCATACACTTTAACTTTCATGCAAAGACTTAGTATGTAAAGACCTAGGGATTTTGTAATCTCCTTTATATTTTAATTTCTTGCAAGACCATAGAATGTAAAGTAGGGCATGATGTAAAGGACAATGGACTCTAATGATGTACACCGACACACCGACACATGCACACACATCACCTAGATACTTTAGATGTATGGCTAGGATATGCATGTTTAGATGTATGTTTAGGATTGAATGTTTAGATGAATGCTTAGGTTTTACACTTAGAAAAATCAATTTTCCAAAAAAAACTTGAACAACATCACTTGAAAACCTTTTCCAAAGAATATAGGAGTCAAAACTCCTTTGTATTTTCTCTTTTATTTTCTTAATCAAATTTCAAGGAAAATTAATCATACTTGACTTTTTTCAAAATAACTAATCAAATCTCACTTTTTTCTTAAAATCTCATGCCTTTAAGGCCTCTCAATCTCCATTCTTCAAAATTCCAATTTTCAAACTTAAAATCAACCAACAAAAACAAAAACATTTTTGGAAGAGAACTACGGTGGATTTGATCCCTTAAAAGGGTACGTAGGCAAGGAATCAAAATTCCTTCAATTCAAATAAAACAAAAATTCAAACACATTCTTCTCCCTCCAATTCTTCACTTAGTAACTCTTAGGTGTAAATATCGTTTTCAAATAGCATTTAAAAATAAAGCGCGCGCGTAGAAATTAAAGACGGTTCCTATAGGATACTATAGTCGTTATGGGTGCCTAACACCTTCCCGTAGCGAAAACAACTCCCAGCACCTCGATTCTCAAGGGTTTTTCTTATTTTTCCCTTCCCAAGAAAAATGAGATATCAAAGGTTAAAAAGGTTCAAACTTAATCAATGTTTGACACCCGAAAAACCAAGATAAAACAAATGGCGACTTCACCGGGGAGATTCGAGAGTTACGCATAGTCTTTATTTCCACGCTTGCGCTTTGTTTTTACTTATTTCTTTTACTTGCTTTCCTATGTGAATAAATGTTTAATTTCTTGCAAACGTGTGGGGTGAGAATATCAAGAGTCCTACACCCGGGCTGAGTGAACTTAGGATTTAGGAGGGATATAATCGACAATTCATTCCGGGGGTTGCCTCGTGTTTTGGATTATGCGATCAATCCCACATAGCTAAGGCATTTTGGGGGTGATGTTGTCGGCGCGTGTTGTCGCGTTTAGGCACTTTACTTCTAATTGTTCTATGACGCTATGGACCGTAGATAACCGAACCCATCCATGGCCATTTTCTAGGATGTAGTGCGGAGGCTAAGCCGAGTGTTGTCTCGAGTTTTAGTCGTCACGCGATACTACACTCAAGTCGGACCTTCTACGGATAATCATGGAGCGAGTGTTGTCTCGTGACACCATGATATACATCGGAGAGGTTGCAACTTGGGAACCTTTTTAGAACCCGGTTACTATTACCTAAAGCCCTAGTTTCACCGGACCCCGTGTCCACCCATGACTCCTTGACTTTGAATCTCAACCCACCATGTTTTCTCCGTACTTGAATGTGATCATGCATACATGCATACATGCATACATGCATAAACTTTTTCTCATGCATTTATCAAAGGGCTTAGACAAATTGAATTTGTAAACATTGTAGGAATGGGGAAGACTAAGTCATACAAGTTCAAGGAAGTGGATTTAGCTAGTTTGAGAGATTTGGCACTCAAGGTCGAGGATCCGACCGGTTTCCGACACCGTTATGGGGACTTACTTACTATTCTCCGGACTAATGTGGATGAGAAGCTTGTGCACACTCTAGTGCAATTCTATGATCGAAATATCGGTGCTTCACTTTTCCGGACTTTCGGTTGGTACCTACTCTAGAGGCTTACTCTTCTTTGACCGGTTTACCTATAGCCAAGGGAATACCTTTCACGGGTCTTGAGCATCCTCCTATGCCTTTGGTTATTGCTAAAGATCTCTATCTCAAGACCACCGATGTCTCTAAGAATCTTGTCACCAAGGCTCACATCCGAGGGTTCACTTCAAAATATCTACTTGATAAAGCCAATCTCAAAACCACTTGTCAAGACACTCTTGAGGCTATTCTTGCATTACTTATCTATGGGCTTATTCTCTTTCCACACCTTGATGACTTTGTGGATATGAATGCTATTATGATCTTCCGCTCCAAGAATGCTGGTTCCTACTTTGCTAGCCGATACATACCATGCTATTCATGATCGATCCGGCAAGGGTCGTGGATATATTCTCTCGCTGCATACCTCTCCTCTATAGGATGTTTATTTCGCACCTTCCGAAGTCTTTCCATGATAATTCGCAGAATTGGACTATTTCACAGAGGATCATGGCTCTCACTCCTAATGAAGTGGTTTGGCTCACTCCCGCCGCTAGAGTCAAAGAGATTATCCTTGGTGGTGGGAAGTTTCTCAATGTACCTCTTCTTGGTACCCGGGTGGAATCAACTATAACCGGAGCTCGCCTTGCGACGCTTTGGTTTTTCGATGAAAGAGAAGCCTATCAATCTTGCTACATCTCCTTACTTCTTCCATTACTCTAATGCTCCTACGGGAATAAGAGAGGATTTCATAGATGCTTGGTCTAAGCTTCGAAGAAAGATGTGAAGCATATGGGTGTGAGATCCGGTATTGCTCATGAGACTTATACTCAATGGGTGATAAACCAAGCCGAGGAGATTGGCATGCCTTACCCCGCCATGAGATATGTGTCCGCATCTATTCCAACCATGCCTTTGCCTCTCGCTACCACCCACTCGGGAGATGTATCAGGAGCATTTAGCTATGGAGAGCCGAGAAAAGCATCGTGGAGGACTAGATACTATGAGGCCGAGAATTTGATCATGACTTTGGATGGGAAAGATGAGCGAGAAGACACATGAGGTTTTGACATTGAAGAAAGAGTTGGCTAAAGCTAGGAAAGAAATTGAAGAAAAGGATAAGTTGATTATGAGGGATTCTAAGAGGGCTAAAAGTGCCCGTGACTTCTTTGCCCGATATTGCAGCCTATGAGTCCGAGGATGATCCTTCCACTTCCTATGCTTGAAGATTGCTATTTCCAGTTGATTGTTTATGTTGTTTTACATTTCAAAGTCTATCCCTTGGCTTAGTATTTCAAAGGGAATCGTCTTGTAAAACCTTATGATGCTTGCATGTTGTTTAGTCATAATGTTTCCGTTGTTTTAGTAATGTTTACAAGTTTCTAATTTGTCTAAAACCCTTCGATAACACAAAAAAGAGTCTTTTTGCATATGCATTTACACATCTCATGCATCATACGCATTCATTGGTCACACAAAAACTTCCCTCGTGCTCATTGCCTCCGGTTTTTCCGCCGCAGCCGAAAAGTGGCTTGTGCTCGCAAGATTCACCAACCAGCTAGAGTTCATCAAACAAGATTGTATAAGAGAAGAAACATGGCTAACATTGAAGAAGAAAATGCTCACTCCGCGCCGAACCGGCCGTTATGAAAGAAGACTTGGCAAAGGCTCATGATACTATGTCTACTCGATGGTTGCACAAGAACAACCAGCCACGCCTATCCCACTATCCACGGTGGCTTCGATCCTCGATTTACTATGCCCAATGGGCGTCCTTATGGACTCTTAGCTTTCTATGCTCCTAATACCGCAGCCGTGCCTCTCGGTGTTGCCAATCAAGGACCTATTCCTACAACGATCGTTACTCCCGCAAATACTTTTATGCCTCAAGTGACTACCGTTGTTACCGATCCTATTGTACACACCGTGCAGCAGGTAATTGATGTTGATACTCCGCATGGACAGGACCCCATAGTGGAGGCTATGAGAGAACAATTGAGAGAGCTTGTCGGTGAGCTCCGTGAGGTCAAAGTTAGCCGTGAAAGCGGTGTCTCACGAAGGCCCGTGATCTATGCTTGGTATCCCGATTTGAAATTCCTAAGAAGTTCAAAGTGCCGGATTTTGATAAGTACAATGGATCTTCTTGTCCACATAACCATGTCATCCGGTACATCCGAAAGATGGCCAACTACGCAGATAATGATGCCTTGATGATACACTGTTTCCGGGACAGGCTGCGAAGATGCGGCATCGGTACACCGGTTTGAGCAAAGACAATATCCATACTTTTGAGGAGCTTGCCGCTTTTGAAAGTCATTACGAGTTCAACACCCGTTTGAAGCCGAATAGGGATTCTCTTAAGTCCTTATCTCGAAGTCGATGAAACCTTCCGTGAGTACGCTCGTAGATGGAGAGGGGCGGCTGCCCGTGTTTCTCCTCGGCTTGATGAGGAAGAACCGACACGGACGTTCCCGAAAACTTTGAAGAAGGAATATAAGGAAAGGATGATAGTCTCGGCACCAAACAACTTCTCCGATATGGTTACTATGGGAACTCGTTTAGAGGAGGCCGTCGAGAGAGGGTATTATTGTCTTTGAAAAGGGTGAGTCCTCGACTAATGCGCCAAAGAAGTATGGTAATGGCCACCACAAGAGGAAGGAATCCGAAGTAGGGATGGTATCCGTAACTAGGCTATAACCCCTATTAATGCCGCTCAGGTCACCTCTTCCCTATCAATATATGCAAGGTACTCTCAACATCCCTTCTTCCCACCATTCTATCAAGAATATCCTCGCCACCGGGTCGGCCCAAGATAGTTCCGTTAATGCCATTACTCGGCATATACAACCACAGCCTCTCCCCGCTCCACAAAGCAACCTCCACAACAACAGGGTCCCCGACCCAGGACTCATTTTCCGCCAATACCCATGCGGTATGCCGAATTACTCCCAACTTTACTTGCTAAGGGTCATTGTGTCACCGCACTGACTGTGCAAGCCTTCGCCTACGCCGTTGCCTCCCAGTTCCGACAGGATCTTACATGTGAATTCCATCAAGGTGCTCAAGGCCATGATGTCGAAGGTTGCTATGCTTTGAAATATGTTGTGAAGGATCTAATGGACCGAGGACGGTTGACTTTTGAAAATAGTGTTCCGCATGTGCTCGACAATCCACTTCCAAATCATGGTGCCGTTAACATGATTGAGGCCGTTCGAGAAAGACAAGCCGCGGCCGGGGCAAAGTGATTCAGATTTTGGAGAATAAGCGCAAAGAGGGCCTTGGCTTCACCCCGACCTCGGCGTTTCAACAGGAACTTTCCACGGCCGGGTTTATCAATGCTATTGTTGAAGATACCGCCGGAAGTAGTGGTGCGCCCGTGTTCGTTACACCAGAGGCACCGTGAGAAATTGGGAGGCCGTTGATGTTCCTTTAGTCATGCATGCTTCCATGTAATGTGTCTTGTTGCTCATTTTTTTCTTTGTTTTCAAAAATAACAATCCTTTCGCTCTGCCCAATGCGAAAG
Organism: Medicago sativa; assembly: GCF_051527215.1. Classification (NCBI taxonomy): domain Eukaryota; kingdom Viridiplantae; phylum Streptophyta; class Magnoliopsida; order Fabales; family Fabaceae; genus Medicago; species Medicago sativa. Next base: position 8,835,226 of record NC_140756.1, read on the forward strand.
TGATATCTTTGTAAGGGCGTGTTTGTTTCGGCATTGCCGTTATCAATAAAAAGTTGTCGTCTTTTCCACGACTCTTTGTTTTTTTACTTTCTAGTGCCTTTTTTCTTGGAAATAATGGTAATGCCGTAAAAACCAAAACATCCGTATTTTCTTATTAATTTCAAAAATCCGCATGAAAAAACATTTTTTCTAAAATCATCCCAATCATGTTATGCATTGAACCATAATAAACCCGTTGAACACGGTGACCCTATGGTTCCTCCAAATTTTGAATTTCCGGTATATGAAGCCGAAGATGAGGATGATGATGAAGAGATACCATATGAGATCACTCGATTTGCTTGAGCAAGAAAGAAAAGCCATTCAGCCTCACCAGGGAAGAGATTGAGCTTATCAACTTGGGTACCGAAGAGAACAAACAAGAGATCAAGATTGGTGCCGCACTTGAGCTAGAAGTAAAAAAGAAGATTATTCAGCTTCTTCGTGATTATCCAGATGTCTTTGCATGGTCCTATGAAGATATGCCGGATCTAGATCCCAAGATTGTGGAGCACCGGATACCGACAAGACCCGAATGCCCTCCCGTGAAGCAGAAATTGAGAAGGTCTCGTCCGGACATAGCTCTTAAGATCAAGGCCGAGGTGCAAAAGCAAATTGATGTGGGTTTCCTCATGACGGTGAATACCCCGAGTGGATTGCCAACATTGTACCGGTACCAAAGAAAGATGGGAAAGTTCGGATGTGTGTTGATTACAGAGACTTGAATAAAGCCGGTCCGAAAGATAATTTCCCGTTGCCTCATATTGATGTACTCGTTGACGATCTTGCTCGGTCCAAAGTGTTCTCCTTTATAGATGGTTTCTCCGGCTATAATCGGATACAGATGTCACACGAAGATAGAGAAAAGACATCCTTTATTACCCCATGGGAACATTCTCGTTATAAAGTGATGCCTTTCGGCTTGATAAATGCCGGTGCTACCTATCAAAGGGGTATGACCACTCTGTTTCATGATATGATTCACAAAGAAATTGAAGTATATGTTGATGATATGATTGTGAAGTCAAGTGATGAAGAACAACATGTTGTGTATTTGAAAAAGATGTTTGAAAGATTGAGAAAGTACAAGCTGCGGTTGAACCCCAATAAGTGTACATTTGGTGTAAGGTCCGGAAAGTTGCTAGGCTTCATTGTCGACCCAAAGAGGCATTGAAGTCGATCCGACAAAGTCCGAGCCATCGTAGAGATGCCGGCCCCTCAAACCGAAAAGCAAGTTAGAGGTTTCCTCGGACGTCCGAATTACATTTCAAGATTTATATCTCACATGACCACTACTTGTGGCCCAATTTTCAAATTGCTCGTAAAGAATCACTCGTTGTATGGAATGATGAATGCCGGGAAGCCTTTGATAGCATCAAGGAATACCCGTTGAAACCACCTATCCTTGTCCCGCCGTGGAAGGAAGGCCTTTGATTATGTATCCGTCGCTGTTAGATGAATCCGTGGGTTGTGTTCTCGGTCAACAAGACGAGGCCGGAAAGAAAGAACATGCCATCTACTATCCGAGCAAGAAATTCACCGACCGTGAGACTCGGTACACAATGATTGAAAAGACTTGTTGTGCCTTAGCTTGGGCTGCCAAACGCCTGCGTCATTATATGGTGAATCATACAACCCGGTTGATATCCCGAATGGATCCAATCAAGTACATCTTTGAAAAGCCCGTCAGAATCGGAAGGGTTGCGCGTTGGCAAATGTCGCTATCCGAATATGATATTGTGTACAAAGCTCACAAAGCAATCAAAGGAAGTATCCTTGCCGAGCATCTTGCTTATCAACCTCTTGATGATTATCAGCCGATTAAGTTTGACTTCCCCGATGAAGAGATTATGTATCCGAAAGCAAAGGACCGTGAAGAGCCACCGATCAATGAAGGGCCAGCATCCCAATAGCAAGTGGGGATTAGTCTTTGATGGTGCCGTCAATGCTTATGGTAAAGGAATTGGGGCCATTATTGTAACCCCGCAGGGGCATCACTTTCCTTTCACCGCTCGAATAACTTTTGAATGCGCAAACAACATGGCCGAATATGAAGCATGCATCTTGGGCATTGAAGAAGCCATTGATCCGAGAATTAAGCACCTTGACATCTATGGGGATTCTCGCACTTGTTATTAATCGGATAAAAGGTGAATGAGAGACTCACCATGAGAAGTTGATCCCCCACCGTGACTATGCAAGACGTCCGTTGACATACTTTACAAAAGTCGAGCCGCACCATATCCCTCGGGATGAGAACCAGATGGCTGATGCTCTTGCTACTTTGTCCTCCATGTTTCGTGTGAATCATTGGAATGATGTGCCCGTAATCAAAGTGCAGCGTCTCGACGGACCCGCTCATGTGTTTACTATTGAAAATGTGCCAGATCAGCCGATGAAGATGTGAATGATAAAAAGCCTTGGTATTACAACATCAAACAGTTCATGCAGAATCATGAGTATCCACCTGGTGCTTCCAACCGGGATAAAAAGACTTTAAGAAGATGGGCTAGTAGATTCCTTCGGACGGAGAAATCCTATACAAGAGGAACTACGACATGGTCTTGTTAAGATGTGTTGATGAGCAAGAAGCCGAGAAGTTGATGCATGATGTACATGATGGTACTTTTGGGACCCATGCTTCGGGTCATACCATGTCAAGAAAACCGTTAAGAGCCGGCTATTACCGGATAACTATGGAGCGTGATCGCTACGGACACGCTAAGAGATGCCACAAATGTCAAATCTATGCCGATAAGATTCATGTGCCTCCACACTCTATCAATGTCATCTCTTCCTCATGGCCTTTCTCTATGTGGGGCATTGACATGATCGGAAGAATTGAACCAAAGGCTTCCAATGGACATCGTTTCATTCTAGTGGAAATTGACTACTTCACCAAGTGGGTTGAATATGCTTCTTATGCAAATGTAACCAAGCAAGTGGTTGTCAAGTTTATCAAGAATAACATCATCCGTCGATATGGTGTTCCCAACAAGATCATCACCGACAATGGTTCCAATGCGAACAACAACATGATGCAAGCTTTATGTGAAGAATTCAAAATTGAACATCATAAATCTTCTCCTTATAGACCTCGATGAATGGTGCATTGAGGCCTCTAACAAGAATATCAAGAAGATTGTTCGTAAGATGGTCACTACTTACAAAGACCGGCATGAGATGTTACCTTTTGCCTTGCATGGTTACCGTACTACGGTGCGTAGTTCAACCGGGGCAACTCCCTTCTCTTTGGTATATGGCATGGAAGCAGTTCTCCCTCCGGAAGTAGAGATTCCATCTTTTCAAGTGATCATGGAAGCAAAGCTAACCGAGGCCGAATGGTGTCAAAGCTCGGTATGATCAGTTGAATTTGATTGAAGAGAAACGCATGGATGCTATGGCTCATGGACAATTGTATCAAGTACGGATGAAAAATGCTTTTGACAAGAAAGTCCGACCTCGAGAATTCAAGGAAGGCGAACTTGTATTGAAAAGAAGGATAAGCCAACAACCCGACCCAAGAGGCAAGTGGACACCCAAATATGAAGGTCCTTATGTTGTCAAGAAGGCTTTCTCTGGTGGTGCTTTGATTCTTACACACATGGATGGTGTTGAACTTCCAAATCCCGTCAATGCCGATATAGTCAAGAAATACTTTGTATAAAAAGAAAAGAACAGCGTGGTAGGTCGAAAACCCGAAAGGGCGACCTAGGCAAAAATGCGCTTCCCGGTGGATCGAAAACCCGAAAGGGCGATCCAGGCAAAAATTAGGGACGAAAAAATGAATATGAAAAAGCTCGCCGAGATTGTACGCAACTCAGGCAAGAATGAGCGCCTCGATGAGCCGAAAACCCGAAAGGGCGATTCATGCAAAAATGAGGTTGATAATAAAAGACAAGTAACTATATCCGGCAAGCTACCATCACCCTTTGGGGCATCCGCAATCGTCAATGGTCGTCTTCATCGAAGCTTATGTACTTGTGAATTCAAAATTTCTATGAAATGTAGCGGTCATCGTGTTCAATGTACCACCAACCAATAAAATTACCATTTTCCAAGCTTTGTAAATCCGTGGAGTTATGCCTTTGGCCGACTTTCACTCTTCTACATCAATTTGAGCTCGTGCTTTTGTTTGAAACTCTACTCCTTCTTTCTACTTTCAATAATATGTACAAAATATTTCCTTTCTATTTGATAATGTCAATGTATGAAACAAACATCTTTGAAAATTGAAAAATCTTTTCTCGTCTATTTTGAAAGCAAACCCGAGCAATAGGGTACATTTCAATGAAACATGCATGAGTAAATGAGTGTCACCGTCTATTTCAATACATGTTATGAGCAAAGTGTTACTCCCCAGGATGATCCGTGGTCAATGGCAAGAATGAAAAAACAGAATGAAAGCAAAGAAAAATGAAATGAAAATGAATATAAAAGCTCGCTAAGTCGAAAACCCGAAAGGGTGGCTTAGGCAAAAATGAGCACCCCGCCGATTGACAACCTATGAAGGCAATTCGTGCAAAAATGGGGCAATGAAAAGAATTTACTCCCCGGTGAATCGAAAACCCGAAAGGGCGGTTCGTGCAAAAATGGGTTTGAAAAATGCAACATGGAAATGATATAAAAGCATTGACCATAGATGCGAACATCCGATGTTTACCCAAAGACCGACACGCCTAGCAACGACGACTTGTATCAAAGGATTTTCCAAGGTTCCCTCTTCGCAAGTTTTGTATATGAGATATGATATATTGCCCTCGGCCATGGTTTTGATACGTCTCTTGACGACGGTCTCTCCAAAGAGGATTTCCATATGTACATGTCATAGCACGAGTCACTACGTGCCCAATCTTCCAATGTTTTGTCTACCTCTCGCGAAACCTCTCTCGTCCAAACTACAAATCAATCATGCATTTTCAAGCATTCATACATGCATAATCATGCATCTTATGTGCTTATACATTTGATGATTTTTGTTATACCATACATACATATTGCATTTCTAATTTCACCTTGTAATTCAACCCAATCTCAATTCCAATTCAATCCAACCTCAATTTCAGTTCAATTCAATATCCACTTTCAAATTCAACCGTCAATTCAACTCAAACTCAACTTTCAAACCTCAAATTCAAATCATTTCAAATCTCAATTTCAACTTCAACTCAATCTCCAATTTCAATCTCAATCTCAATCTCAATTCAATTCAATTTCAACTCGTCAAATTCAATTCAATCCCAACTTTCAATCCAATCTCAATGTCAATTTAACTCAATCTCAACTTCCAATTCAGTTCAATTCCACTTTCCAATTCAACTCAATTTCAGCTTTTCAATTCAATGTCTACGTCTCGTTAAACTCTCAATTCCATGTCTATGTCTACGTTTGTGTCTCTGCTAATTCCAATTTTCAAATACCTCTTTCAATCTCAATTTTCAATCTGTCTTTCAATCTCAAACTCTCAATTCAATTCAATGTCTTTGTCAATGCTAATTCACTCTCAATTTGCTCTTGGGCCAACGATAGTGGTCATGTCTATTTTCAAATCAAATCAAATCAAATCAATATCAATCTACCCTCAATTTGTATCCCGTGGAGTCAAACCTCCAATTGGTCAAGTGGCTAGTTCGATCCAAAGAACAGCTTGTATCTCCCTCTTGTCTATGTCTCCGTGTCAAACAGCAAGTTCGATCCAAAGAACGGCTTGTACTGTCTATCCGTTTGTATCATCGATCAAGTGGCTAGTTCGATCCAAAGAACAGGCTTGTATCTTCCTATATGTATATGTCTCCGGTCAAGTGCCAAGTTCGATCCAAAGAGCAACTTGTACTGTCTTGTATCTCTATTCCACCAAGCAAAGCAAGTTCGATCCAAAGAACAGCCTTGTGCTCACCTTCGTTTGAATTACATGGCCAAGTGGCTAGTTCGATCCAAAGAACAAATTTGTACCTATCCTTTATCCCCGGTTTGTCTACCCCGTCAATGTCTACCTAAATCCCCAGTGATATGACATGCTCGTAGACTCCAGCTTGTTTGTCCCGCATTCATAATCGAAATGTTGCATGACAATCATGTTTTTGAAAATTCGAAAGCGTATTTTTATGTCCAAAAACAGTGCAAATGTTAATATTTAAGTATCTTCGTTCCGTCAAAGACTTCGTCTCTTGACTCGCCGACAAAGAAACTTAAATAGGGGCAGCTGTTACACCCTAATTTTGGACCTAAAAATATTTGCTCAAAACAATTTTTCATCTTTGATACGTGTCTATTTCCATTGAGATTGCCAATTTGCCATTTGTTTTACACCGAAATTTTACTCGCTTCATCTCTTAATTTAGCTTTAAAAAAAATCTTTCCAACCGTGTATTTGTCTATGTTTTCTTGCATTTCAAGTCATCCAAAATACTTTTCTTGCATTTCAAGTCATTTGAATTTGTCTCTAATCAATTGCATATTTCTCTCGCATCTTATTTCAATACTATTTGCAAAATTCATGAAAAAGGGTATTTTAGTCATTTCATGCATTCAAACTCATTTTAATTCTTGAAAATTGTTTGAGTCTTTTCAATTGGTTTGTATAAGTCCTTGTTCCAATCTCGTGTCAAAATCTATTTCGAAATTATATTTGAAGTCACTTTGAGTCGGTTTTAGCCCCTAGGGGCATTTTAGTCATTTCCGGTGTTAAAACTCTGTTTAAACTCTAAAAATTGTCTCTGAGTCTTTTAATTTGCTTGTATAAACTCTTACTTTAATTCCCCGTTGAAAACCATTTTAAAATTGCATCCGAGTCATTTTGAGTCATTTTAGTCCCTAGGGGCATTTTGGTCATTTCACACAAAATTTTGACAGAGAGAGGTTACTTTGAAGTACCTCATTTAAGTAATTGGTTCGTTTTAGTCCATTTTGTGTTTTTTATTGGTTTCACTTTACGTTATTTTCCATTTATCAATTTTAATTCAATTTTATTTTTTAATTTTCATTTTAGTCCTTCAAATTTCTAAAAATTGCACCTTAGTCCTTTTGTTTCTTTTTATTTCTTTTAAAGTTTTTTTTTCATTTAGATTTTAGTCCTTTTAGGTCAAACTTTTATTTTTAAGTCCTTTTCTCGCAATTAAGTCCTCCGGTCTTAAAATTTTGCGAGCCTAGTCTTTTTTCAAATTGCATTAGTCCTTCGCATTTCGAAATTGCAAAAAAGTCCCTAAAGTTCCAAACTCGGCAAGGCCGAAGCCAACCAAGTTCAAATCCACATGTCAGCTCACTATTGGTCCAACATCACACTTGTCACCTATAAATACGACACAAAGTGTCAACAATTCCAATAATCAAGTGCCAAATCATCACAAACACCGTTCCACAATTCTCTCTCCAGAATCAAAGATCAAAATCGTAACCGTTTTTCCAGATTCATCAAGAACACCAAGAACATTCATCAAACCCTAACTTTCCAAAGAACGAAAATTCCAATCGATTGCAATGAATTCAAAGCAGCTCTCGAAATTCACCGAAGAATCTTCAACATCTAACTCTTGTTTCGCAATTCGAAGCTCAAATTCATCACCTAAGTGACAAATGCGAACGATCACGAAGCGAAGCTTCGAGAGCGAGAAGAAGAGGATAGAAGCGAATCACATCGAAGAAGAAGAAGAGGATAACGATTTATTTTCGGTTCAAGAACTTACAAGAAGCCTTCGCAAGGATCCGTTTGTTCGAATCTCCCACTCAAATCCAGGTAAACATACAAATCCTTCTCGTTTTTACTCTAAATCATCATCGAAGGTTCGTAGTTGAAAATAAACGGTGAATCGAAGTGAAAACCTTGAAAAGATTTGAAAAAGGATTGAAACCGAAACCCTAAAATGTAAATCCATGAAGATTCACCGTTTATTTGCAAAATCGAGTTCAAATCCATAATCGGCCGTAGAAAATAGGTCGATTAGTGTTTAGTTTCAAGAAAGTTTCGAAAAGATTCAAAAACCAAAAACCGTAAAGATTAATTTCCGATCTACATAGATCTAGGCTTCTTTTGTGATTTCGGTGTTTGATTCGTGTTTAGATTGAAAAATAAACGGTGAAAAGCTTTAGATCGTAGAGTTTTGGTGAGTTTGAGTGACAGTTAGGTTTCCGGCATCGGAATCTTCACCGGCGGCGGTGAAACCCGCCGGAGAAGATGACCCGAAGTCTAGAGAGAAGGGAGAGAAGTTTGCAACGTAGAGAGAGAAAGGGAAGTGAAGAATGAATGTTAGACCGGTCCTCATGCTTTTATAGGGGAGTGAATCGAACCGGTTCATCCGAACCAGTCCGGTTCATCCCCAAACCCTTGCCTTACCCCTTTTCCAATCGTCGATCAATTTTGTGATGATGTGTACGCTTGAGATTGTTTGTTTAGGTGTACCCGAACCTAGTTACCATGCGCTATGCACTCTCGGCCCTCGGATCTAGGGTTTTGATGGACTTGGATCAATCCAACGCCTGCGAGGCATTTGGATAGTCCAAGATCCATCTCGTAATTTTGGACTTGGGCCTAGTTTCCTTGCCGTGTTCGTTTCTTGTGTTTTTTTTACTATTTCCACACCGTTTCTTATTAATTACACCTCTGTCACATTCAAAATTCATAATAAAATTCTAAAAAATGTTTCCATATGTTCTTGCCATTCTTCTTGATATTTTTGTGATGTTGTTACATTTTAAAACCTGAAAAATATATGTGTGATATTTCTTGTTATCGCTAAAACTTTTGTGAAATCTTGCTATATTTTGGTCATGATACTTTGCTATGTGGCATGGATGCTTGACATATGATTGCTTGATATTCTTGCCTCTGATTGTGTGCTTGTTTCCATTGTGTTGTGGGTTTAAATGTTAGTTTCTTGTTTTACAAGTTATGTGAATATTCTAGTGTGGAAATAAGTGTAAAAATATGCCTATGAATATGTCATAACTCTTGGCTTGATACTTCTTTGTGATTCTCATGTTATGGCTGAAATAACACCTTTGAAAATTGTCATGATATGGGGGGATTATAAGTCTTATACTTGCCTTGATGTTATGGTAAGTTTAGGGTATATCTTGCCACTCTTAGGTTAGGGATTTCATTACTTTTTTTGTCAAGTTTTTTAGTGTTTCTCTTGCTTATAATTTTCATGCTATTATGCTTTATGATTACTAACCATTTTACTTCATGTTTCATGCACTCCATAAGCATTTCATCCTCCATCTTATATTCTTAGTCCTTATTATCATACACTTTAACTTTCATGCAAAGACTTAGTATGTAAAGACCTAGGGATTTTGTAATCTCCTTTATATTTTAATTTCTTGCAAGACCATAGAATGTAAAGTAGGGCATGATGTAAAGGACAATGGACTCTAATGATGTACACCGACACACCGACACATGCACACACATCACCTAGATACTTTAGATGTATGGCTAGGATATGCATGTTTAGATGTATGTTTAGGATTGAATGTTTAGATGAATGCTTAGGTTTTACACTTAGAAAAATCAATTTTCCAAAAAACTTGAACAACATCACTTGAAAACCTTTTCCAAAGAATATAGGAGTCAAAACTCCTTTGTATTTTCTCTTTTATTTTCTTAATCAAATTTCAAGGAAAATTAATCATACTTGACTTTTTTTCAAAATAACTAATCAAATCTCACTTTTTCTTAAAATCTCATGCCTTTAAGGCCTCTCAATCTCCATTCTTCAAAATTCCAATTTTCAAACTTAAAATCAACCAACAAAAACAAAAACATTTTTGGAAGAGAACTACGGTGGATTTGATCCCTTAAAAGGGTACGTAGGCAAGGAATCAAAATTCCTTCAATTCAAATAAAACAAAAATTCAAACACATTCTTCTCCCTCCAATTCTTCACTTAGTAACTCTTAGGTGTAAATATCGTTTTCAAATAGCATTTAAAAATAAAGCGCGCGCGTAGAAAGTAAAGACGGTTCCTATAGGATAATATAGTCGTTATGGGTGCCTAACACCTTCCCGTAGCGAAAACAACTCCCGGACCTCGATTCTCAAGGGTTTTTCTTATTTTCCCTTCCCAAGAAAAAATGAGATATCAAAGGTTAAAAAGGTTCAAACTTAATCAATGTTTGACACCCGAAAAACCAAGATAAAACACCATCTAACATATGAATCCTTCCTAATACTGTGTGATTGTTGATGGAAATTTTTCTTTTAATCTTTGTATGTCCTTAGCATTTACACAACTGATACAATCGCATAACCTTCTAGTTAAGTTACTCATAATTCACAACCAATTTAATCGTTGGCATGGGTTGAACATCAGATAAGAAATAAACAGACCAATTGATGATACAACTCATGAAGAACTTTATGACCACAATACGACGAGTCGGGCGCAGAGTACAATCTACGGTGACGCTACGACAGAATAATGAAAAGCACAAAGGAACTAGGATGGGCGTTATTATATACTTATATGGAACTGGGATCTTAAGAACTCCATGGACAGAGAGTGAGATGAAAGGCGTAGCTTTCTGTATTTTGTTTATTAGGATTAATATAAAATAAAAAAATCCATAAAATGATTCTGAACCATTGATCTTTACTTATCCATGTGTCTTGTTTTTATAAAAGGAAATTAAGATGGCCATTTATCTCCCAAATGGAGAGGATCTGCACCCTCCCCTCGTGACTTAACTCACACACCTTATAAGTTCGCGTGACTTAAGTCACGCACCACCGACATGTACGCGAGTTAACTCACGCACGTTGCCCGGTGGTCGAGCCGAAGAACAAACGTTTTTCGGTCTTTGGTCGGTTTTTCAACATTCAATCTACACGTTTTTTCCCCATTATACACATTTTTTTGACCATATTACCGGTATTTATAACCTATATTACCATTCCCACCTATAAATACCCCTCCATACTTCCCTATTTCCTCACACCATATCACTTTCCCTCCCTCCTCACTCTCTCCCTCTATTTCTCTTTTTTTTTCTTCTTCAATAGTCTCTTGGGGGGAAAAGTGATCAAACTTCTTCGGGATAAAATAGTGAGTAGCCGACTTGGGGAAGTGATCAACCCTTGGGATAAGTTTAAATCTGTTTTTTTTTACCCCGTAAACTTTTTACCGTGGGTAAAAAGAATCTTATTGGGGTATAAAAAGAACCAGATTTAAATTTAGCCCAAGGGTAGATGATATATTTTCCTCAAGGTTGCTCACTATTTTACCCCCAAGAAGATTGATTACTTTTTACCCCAAGAGGGAGAAAATAAGTAGATTTAGTGAATTCAAATAAATTATTGTATTGTATGAATTCTATTAATAATATGAGATATTGTTATATGCCTCAATTTTGTTCATTCCTTTTTATTTATATTTGTTTTTATTTTCTAATTTTGTATTTAATGAATAAATATTAATTTAGTTCATTTCCTTAAAGATTTATTTTAGTATTTATTTAATGAATAAAATCGAATCAATATTTATTTTAAGTTCATAAATAAATTAGAATAAAGTAAATAAGTAAATAAATTAATTTTAATAAATAAATTAGAATAAAGTAAATACGTAAATAAATTAATTTAATAAAGTAAATAAATTAGAATAAAGTTAACAAATAATTTAGCAAAATAAATAAATTAGAATAAAGTGAACAAATAAATTAGAAAATAAATGAATTAGAATAAAGTGAAAAAATAAATTTAAATAAAGTAAATAAAATAAATTAGAATAAAGTAAATAAAATAATTTGAATATAGTAAATAAATTAAAAAAAGTGAGATAGTTAACTAACGCAGGGGTAGTTTGGGTATTTCAAGTCGGGCGCGAGCGAAACTTGCCGGGAGAAGAGCATAAATCGTTTTTTGTTTTTTAAAACGTTGGACTGGGCTGGTGGCTATTGCATGTAGAGTTTCCAACTTTGAAAATTGTTGTATACACATCTAATAGGGTTGAAACACACCGGTAAAATACCAAAATACCCCTTCTAAGTTAAGCACCGCAACGAAGTCAACCGGCGACGCTTAACTACCGCGGAAACTTCAAACCTCGATTTTTTTTTTGACAAAAACCATAAATTGTCATTATTAATATTTATTGATTTTGAATGTTTCAATCATTATTTTGGTACGTTTCAAACAATTGCGGTATTATACTTATGAATATATACCTTAATAAGAATAACATTTAAATCATCTAAAAAAACATTTCAATCGGTGTAAAAATTAAGCATTTGAATATTGTTTTGCACGTTACTTAAATAAAAATAATAATAAAAAAAATCATTAAAATAATTGTGCACAACGATTTTTTTAAGGTATAGTATGTTGTTATATTTTCTATATTAAAATAATTGTGCACAACGATTTTTTATTTTTATTTAAGTAATTTGCAAAACAATATTCAAATGTTTAATTTTTACACTCATTGAAATGTTTTTTAGGACTTAAATGCTCTTTATTTTTTTGTCAAGATTTAAATGATATTCCTTTGACAATTGTTGGTCGTCAAAGGAAGCATCCCGAATCATCTTCAACATTTTCTCAAATTCATATTAAAGATAAGAAATCTTTATCGCTTTTGAGAAACAAATCACATACTGAGGTTGGAGTAGGCATTGTTGGACTTCATAAAAAGGGACCTTTCTTTTGGCGTGTTTTGTTTACTGATGGAAAGGCAAACTCTACATTTGTGCTTGAAAATCGTGGTGCCGGGATCAAGCAGAAAAAAGGGTGTTACAGTGGGAGCAATGCTCAGTGGAGGGCAGAAACACAGCGTCCCATCTTCTAACTTCTTTTTCATGTGTTATGTATTCATTCACGTGACAATTCTTGAGATGTTTTTTTTTTTTTTTCCATATTTTATGTCATTTGTTTATTATTTATATTTACTGTTAGTCTGCTACTAGGATTTCAATTTCTTTTCATTCATGTGAGCTTCTTACAGAAACTTGTGAAGGGAAGATAACATGGATTGAAAATTGGTGGGGTTTAGCGTGGGAAAGGAAATTTGTTTCCCACCATGGGAAAGTTTTTTTCAACGATTAGCTTAAAGAGGAGTATGAATTTTATCATGGATCGCCTACATCATATTTTTTTCCTTTCTCTTTTACACTTTTTTTCCGTTCAGATCTTGAATTTTTTTTCTTTCATTGGATGAAAGTATTTTTTCCATCGCCGGCGTAAATTAAATTGGACCATTTCTCAATCTATCCCATGTACCTCAAACATGTGAAAAATGCACTACCATGTATGTTAACCGCTGTGATATAGTTCACAAGCCTCTCATGAATGCCGCTTCGTTCAATGCTTTTAATCCTTCGAATTATTACATTTTTGACTCCACCGAAATTCCGTTTTTTCGCTTAGGTTCTTTTCTCGCTGAATCCTCATGTGACGATGGCAATAATGAAGACGACAAGTGATGATGTTCATGATAAGATTAGCAGTTACATTTAAGGGGTGATGATTTTGTCAAAGATGTTAATACCATTTTGGATATAATTAGCGAACAGGGTTCGCCGACAATCCAACACCAAAATCCATCGCCGACGAGTGAATCTTTGGTATTATCGTCGAAACAATTGGCCGGATTTTGGTGTTGGAGCGAAGAAGGAAGAATTATCGGAGCGGAGGAGTAACCGGAGCATGAACCGGAGGTTTCGCAAATAACCGATCGGGGACGGAGATCGCCCGTGAAGATTGTATTTCGGGGATGATGATGATGTCCGGATATTGACCTTTCCCAATATTTTTTTATTGTTCAATTAAAAATTCCAGATCTTAACTTCAAAGAAATGTAAAGAGAAAGGAAAACAATATGGTGTGGACAGACCATGATAAAATTCATACTCCTCTTTAATCTAATCGTTGAAAAAAACTTTCCCATGGTGGGAAACAAATTTCCTTTCCCATGCTAAACCTCACCGGGAAGATAACATGGATTGAAAATTGGTGGGGTTTAGCATGGGAAAGGAAATTTGTTTCCCACCATGGGAAAGTTTTTTTCAACGATTAGATTAAAGAGGAGTATGAATTTTATCATGGACCGCCTACATCATATTTTTTTCCTTTCTCTTTTACACTTTTTTTTTCCGTTCGTATCTTGAATTTTTTTCTTTCATTGGATGAAAGTATTTTTTCCATCGCCGGCGTAAATTAAATTGGACCATTTCTCAATCTATCCCATGTACCTCAAACATGTGAAAAATGCACTACCATGTATGTTAACCGCCGTGATATAGTTCACAAGCCTCTCATGAATGCCGCTTCGTTCAATGCTTTTAATCCTTCGAATTATTACATTTTTTTGACTCCACCGAAATTCCGTTTTTTCGCTTAGGTTCTTTTCTCGCTGAATCCTCATGTGACGATGGCAATAATGAAGACGACGGTGATGATGTTCATGATAAGATTAGCGAGTCAGTTACATTTAAGGGGTGATGATTTTGTCAAAGATGTTAATACCATTTTGGATATAATTAGCGAACAGGGTTCGCCGACAATCCAACACCAAAATCCATCGCCGACGAGTGAATCTTTGGTATTATCGTCGAAACAATTGGCCGGATTTTGGTGTTGGAGCGAAGAAGGAAGGATTATCGGAGCGGAGGAGTAACCGGAGCATGAACCGGAGGTTTCGCAAATAACCGATCGGGGACGGAGATCGCCCGTGAAGATTGTATTTCGGGGATGATGATGATGTCCGGATATTGACCTTTCCCAATATTTTTTTATTGTTCAATTAAAAAAATTCCAGATCTTAACTTCAAAGAAATGTAAAAGAGAAAGGAAAACAATATGGTGTGGACGGACCATGATAAAATTCATACTCCTCTTTAATCTAATCGTTGAAAAAAACTTTCCCATGGTGGGAAACAAATTTCCTTTCCCATGCTAAACCTCACCGGGAAGATAACATGGATTGAAAATTGGTGGGGTTTAGCATGGGAAAGGAAATTTGTTTCCCACCATGGGAAAGTTTTTTTCAACGATTAGATTAAAGAGGAGTATGAATTTTATCATGGATCCGCCTACATCATATTTTTTTCCTTTCTCTTTTACACTTTTTTTCCGTTCGTATCTTGAATTTTTTTCTTTCATTGGATGAAAGTATTTTTTCCATCGCCGGCGTAAATTAAATTGGACCATTTCTCAATCTATCCCATGTACCTCAAACATGTGAAAAATGCACTACCATGTATGTTAACCGCTGTGATATAGTTCACAAGCCTCTCATGAATGCCGCTTCGTTCAATGCTTTTAATCCTTCGAATTATTACATTTTTTTGACTCCACCGAAATTCCGTTTTTTCGCTTAGGTTCTTTTCTCGCTGAATCCTCATGTGACGATGGCAATAATGAAGACGACGGTTGATGATGTTCATGATAAGATTAGCAGTTACATTTAAGGGGTGATGATTTTGTCAAAGATGTTAATACCATTTTGGATATAATTAGCGAACAAGGGTTCGCCGACAATCCAACACCAAAATCCATCGCCGACGAGTGAATCTTTGGTATTATCGTCGAAACAATTGGCCGGATTTTGGTGTTGGAGCGAAGAAGGAAGGATTATCGGAGCGGAGGAGTAACCGGAGCATGAACCGGAGGTTTCGCTAATAAACCGATCGGGGACGGAGATCGCCCGTGAAGATTGTATTTCGGGGATGATGATGATGTCCGGATATTGACCTTTCCCAATATTTTTTTATTGTTCAATTAAAAAAATTCCAGCATCTTAACTTCAAAGAAATGTAAAGAGAAAGGAAAACAATATGGTGTGGACAGACCATGATAAAATTCATACTCCTCTTTAATCTAATCGTTGAAAAAAACTTTCCCATGGTGGAAAACAAATTTCCTTTCCCATGCTAAACCTCACCGGGAAGATAACATGGATTGAAAATTGGTGGGGTTTAGCCTCGGGAAAGGAAATTTGTTTCCCACCATGGGAAAGTTTTTTTCAACGATTAGATTAAAGAGGAGTATGAATTTTATCATGGACTGCCTACATCATATTTTTTTCCTTTCTCTTTTACACTTTTTTTTCCGTTCGTATCTTGAATTTTTTTCTTTCATTGGATGAAAGTATTTTTTCCATCGCCGGCGTAAATTAAATTGGACCATTTCTCAATCTATCCCATGTACCTCAAACATGTGAAAAATGCACTACCATGTATGTTAACCGCTGTGATATAGTTCACAAGCCTCTCATGAATGCTGCTTCGTTCAATGCTTTTAATCCTTCGAATTATTACATTTTTTGACTCCACCGAAATTCCGTTTTTTCAGTTAGGTTCTTTTCTCGCCGAATCCTCATGTGACGATGGCAATAATGAAGACGACAAAGTGATGATGTTCATGATAAGATTAGCACATTACATTTAAGGGGTGATGATTTTGTCAAAGATGTTAATACCATTTTGGATATAATTAGCGAACAGGGTTCGCCGACAATCCAACACCAAAATCCATCGCCGACGAGTGAATCTTTGGTATTATCGTCGAAACAATTGGCCGGATTTTGGTGTTGGAGCGAAGAAGGAAGGATTATCGGAGCGGAGGAGTAACCGGAGCATGAACCGGAGGTTTCGCTAATAAACCGATCGGGGACGGAGATCGCCCGTGAAGATTGTATTTCGGGGATGATGATGATGTCCGGATATTGACCTTTCCCAATATTTTTTTATTGTTCAATTAAAAAATTCCAGATCTTAACTTCAAAGAAATGTAAAAGAGAAAGGAAAACAATATGGTGTGGACAGACCATGATAAAATTCATACTCCTCTTTAATCTAATCGTTGAAAAAAACTTTCCCATGATGGGAAACAAATTTCCTTTCCCATGCTAAACCTCACCTATATATATATATATATATATATATATATATATATATATATATATATATATATATATATATATATATATATATATATGGGATGTATCAAATGAGAGGAGTGCTTAATGTGAGAGGTGAGAGGAATGAACAATGACCCTTAGATCCAAATGAATCTTCAGCATTAAAAGCTAACTTAAAAAATGCACGTGACTTGTTGTTTTTCCCTTGTTCTACGCGCTTCATCTCATCCATTCTCCTTCCCCGTTCTCTTTTCCTCTCTCTCTCTCTCTCTCTCTCTCTCTCTCTCTCTCTCTCTCTCTCTCTCTCTCTCTCTCTCTCTCTCTCTCTCTCTCTCTATATATATATATATATATATATATATATATATATATATATATATATCAAATAAGAGCACATTTTATTGTGAGAGTTGAGAGGAACTAATCTCAACCCTTAAATCTAAATAAATGGCCGAGATTAAAATACTCCTTTTTTAATTCACCCGCACCCTTTTCTCATTCACACGCTCACCGTTCATCTTCCCGGTGCCTTCATTGTCAAAAAATCTTCCTCGTGCCTTCATTCCAAGTGCTTTCACTCCAAATCTTCACCAATTTCAGTTTTCACAAGAAATGCCCTCTCATAAAGATTGATCTAAGGGTTGTTATTTAACCCTCTCATCTCTCACAATAAATGCCCTCTCACTTGATATGCCCTCCCTCTCTCTCTCTCTCTCTCTCTCTCTCTCTCTCTCTCTATATATATATATATATATATATAGGATTTGCTAGAACACACCCACTAGTTTTTATGTGGGAGTGTTTTAGCAAGCTACACCTTAAGGTGCATTTAACTACTTTTTAGTTATAACTTGCTAAAACACACATTCTAAAAAATAAGTGGGTGTATTCTAGCAAATGTCTATAAGAGTTGCTAACATACACCCACTTATTTTTTAAGAAGGTGTGTTTTAGCAACATTCACCTTAAGGTGTATTTAACAACTTTTTAGTTATATATATATATATATATATATATATATATATATATATATATATATATATATTTTCTTCAAAAAAAAATCGTGGGTGTATCCTAGCAAACCCCATATATATAATATGGTGGCATTTAGGGTGAGAATGGGAAAGAGTTTCCCACTATGGGAAAGTTGTTCTTGACCATTAGATTAAAAAGGAACACATTTTATGATGGTTTATCCACACTATATATTCATTCATTGTCTTCAACCTCATCCAACCGAAAATCTCGTACCCACCACCACCTCTCAATGTCTCCTTCCCCGGGCCTCGTCGTTGATTCCTTCGCAATTGTCACCTCGTCGTCGTTCACTCCCACCCGTTTCGTCCTCCCCAATTCCCTCAACGAACTTGCCGCTTGCAACCTCCTCTTCCGCCGACGACAAATTCCCCTTTCCGCCGCAAACGACGTTGCCGTCAATAAATATTTTATATTTTATATTTTCTCGTTTTCAATTTCTTCATCTTTCTTATTAATCTGCTTTGAATCACCGTGTTCATCAATGATTCTTCAATTTGTGCTCTGAATCTTAATATACCTATGTTCATAACGATCAATTCAAGTTTTGTTTATACAATATATATGGCTTAATTTCGTTATTATTAGCTTAATTTGTGAAAGTACATTGCTTGGGTGTGAACATTAATTAGTACATCTAGTTTGTGGGGTTTGAATTTGCTTAATCACATTATTTTTAGTTTAATTTCATGGAGCATGATTGTTGTTGCAGTTGCTGGTGGTGGTGAGTGGGTGGTATAGTTTGTGATGGAGGTTGAAGAAAATGGTGAAAGAGAAAGCAAAATAATAAAGTGTGGGTAGACCATGATAAAATCAATACTCTTCTTTAATCTAATGGTCAAGAACAACTTTCCCATAGTGGGAAACTCTTTCCCATTCCCACCCTAAATGCCACCATATATATATATATATATATATATATATATATATATATATATATATATATATATATATATATATATATATATATATATATATATATATATATGTACGTACATATATATATATATATATATATAATATACATATATATATATATATATATATATATATACATATATGTAGGATGTATATTATGAGAACGACTATCTTATATGAGAATGATTTAATGATTATCAACCATTAGATCTAAAATAGATGTTTGAGATTAAAAATGGACACATGCACCTACCTTATTATATCAATTCTTATAAACTCATTTCCCTTTTCATCTTCTTCTCCCCACAGCCCTTGACTCCCTTCTTCTTCGTTCATATCTCTTTCTTCTTATAAACACCATCGACATTATTTGCAAAATCCAAGAAACCGATTCCAGATTCTAGATTACATTTAGTTAGATCTAAGCATTTATTTGGGAATTCTAATATTTTACTTTTCCAGATCTGACCTAATTTGCCCCTTTTTGATATTTATTCCTGTTGAATTGGAAGTGTATATGTTAGATATACTTGATGTGACCATTGAAGAAGAATGACGGAAACTTACTCTTTCTGAAGTTTATTCGATGATAATTAATTAATTTGTTTGTTCTATGTATAAATTATGTGATATCATGATTCACCTGGTACAATTGTTCTTTGCTTGACCTGTTTCCAAAATTAATTCAATTAACCTATTATAAGAGATCATTCACATGAATATATCATAGGATGAAGCAACGTTGGAAGGAAGAAGAAACCAAAAGGGTTAACAAAGAAGTGAGAAGAAGGTTCGATTCGTTTGCAATTCTCCAGGATATAGATATGGGATAGACTACATTAAGACATAATTATTAATTAAATGAAGCTTTTAATCTCAACCATTTATTTTAGATCTAATGGTTGATAATCATTCTCATCATTCTCATATAAGATAGACATTCTCATAATATACATCCTCTATATATATATATATATATATATATATATATATATATATATATATATATATATATATATATATATATATATATCTTCCTCTCTCCAAAAAAAGCTTAAGTTCCGTTCTATGGTTTTTTCATGAACCTCCCACCGATCCGGATTAATCAGCAACATGCTAATATCTATCTTGTAAATTAATTATAATTGTAATTGTTTTGATAATCTCAATCTTGTAATCTCAGCCTATGCTGCAACTAAAAAAAATCAAATGAAATTCGTTTTTTTAAATTAATTTTCTCGTTCTCCCTTAAACCCCGGCGTGGTGGCATACCGGCAACACGACGGCCGAGTGGTCGGGGTTCGTCTTAGGAAAGTGGAGAGTGGTTGGGGTGGCCGTGATTTCTCCATTCTATAAAACAAAACTTCACGGCGGCAAAACAACACAAAGGAGCGGCGGTGGTGCGTTCAAGAGGTTCAACTTTTGGAGGTGGAGCTCATTGTTGTTATTGAGATTGTATAATGGTTGTATGTCTTACATGACCACACCGAATGTTTATTTATATTCATATGCTTCGTGTATACAATTGGTAACGTATTAAATATGATTAATTACAATATTAAAAACTAATAAACACTAGTAAATACACAAATTGACTAATGTTGATTCTTAACACTCCTCAAGCCGGATCATATATATCATATGAGCCGAGCTTGTTACAAATATAATCCACTCGAGAGCCCTTGAGAGACTTAGTAAACATATCGCCCAATTGGTCTTCGTACTTGACAAAATCCGTGGTGATTTCACCAAAGAACTTTGTCTCTTACATAGTGACAAGCCTATCTCTATGTGCTTGGTTCGTTCATGGAAAACCGGATTGGATGCAATATGGAGTGCAGCCCGATTGTCGCATATGAGTTTTGTGTTTTGGAGGTCTCCCAATCTAAGCTCTAAGAGTAGATTCTTAAGCTATGCAAGCTCCTTCGAGGCCGCCGCCATAGCACGATATTCAGCCTTCCGCACTAGATAATGCAACCGTGTTCGTTTCTTGCTTCTCCATGATATCATATTTCCTCCAATAAGAACACAATATCCGAAGTGGATCTCCTATCCGATGGTGATCCGGCCCGCCGCATCCGAATAACAAGTGATTTTAGCATCGCCATTGTCTTCATATAATAGTCCTCTTCCCGGTGAATTCTTTATATATCCGAGAATGCGAATAATCCGCGTCCCAATGACTATCACAAGGAGCGTTCGTAAATTGACTCGCAATGCCGACAAGAAAGGTAATATCGTGTCCGGTGACCGTAAGATAATCGAGTCCGCCTACAAGACGTCGATATCTTCCCGGTCTTTCAATGGCTCCCTCTCGACCCGGAAGAAGCTTGACGTTTGGATCCATAGGAGTATCAATAGGACGGCAATCAAGCATACCGGTTTCGGTTAAAATATCTAGAGCATATTTGCGTTGGTTAATTGCAATGCCTCGATGAGGACCGTGCGACTTCAATGCCTAAGAAGTATCCGAGAGGACCTAAGTCTTTTGTCCGAAAGTTTTTGAAAAGATGGGCTTTGAGTTGCCGGATACCTTCGAGTCATCTCCCGTAATGACAATGTCATCAACATAGACAACAAGAAATATGCACCGACCGGTGGAGGAATGAAGAAAGAAAACGAGAGTGATCCGCTTCACATCTAGTCATACCAAACCGTATTAAGGCGTAGCCGAAGCGACCAAACCACGCACGTGGGGACCGTTTCACCATAAAGAGAACGGCGAAGCCAACATACGAGTTTAGAATTACCAGAACATTAAAACCTCGGAGGCTGATCCATATAAACTTCCTCCCCGCAATTCACCGTGTAAAAAGGCATTTTTAATGTCCAACCGATGAAGGGGCCAATGATGAATGGCGGCCATCGCAAGAAAGAGGCGAACGTAACCGATTTTGGCCACCGGTGAAAATGTGTCACCATAATCGAGACCAAATATTTGTGTGTAACCTTTAGCTACCAAACGAGCTTTGAAACGATCAATTTGACCATCCGGCCCAACTTTCACCGTATAAACCCATCGACAACCCACCGTGGTTTTGTTCGGAGGCAATGGAACAATGTCCCAAGTATTATTTGAATGTAATGCAGCCATTTCTTCCACCATTGCTTGGCGCCAATTAGCATCGTCATAGCTTCTCCGTAGACTTAGGAATAGACACGTAATCCAAAGCGTACACAAAAGAAACATAGGAAGTGGATAGACGATCATAGTTTAAAACACAAGCATATATAGGATTAGGATTACGGGACCGAGTACCTTTCCGTAATGCTATTGGAAGTTCATGTGCAGTGACGTAACGAAAGGAGCAATTGGAGCAGGAGATGATGCCGGAGGATCAATATCATCTCTCGACCGTTGGTGGAGGAGGTTTTCGTCGCCGGTAGACACGCAAGGGAGGTGCGGTAGGGGCTACAATAGGTGCCGGGACAATAGAAGGGATATCTTGAACATTCCGTAGTAAAGTTGTCATCGTGACACATGAAGCGAGAGAAGAATGGACAAGTTTCAAAGAACGTGACATCGGCGGAAACAATGTATCGTTGAAGTTGAGGACAAAAACAACGATAACCTTTTTGTATACGTGAGTAGCCTAGAAAAATACATTTGAGAGATTTGGCCGAAAGTTTGTCTTTTCCCGGAGTGAGGTCATGAGCAAAGCATGTGCAACCAAAGACACGAAGAGGGATTGGGTAGAGTTCATGATGTGGGTTCAAGATAGAGTATGGAATCCGACCTTGAAGGACGAGATGAGGGCATTCGGTTAATTAGGTGACAGGCCGTGAGAAGGGCATCACCCCAAAAACGGAAAGGAACATTGTGGTGAAGTAAAAGGGTTCTTGCGGTTTCAACTAAATGACGATTTTTACGTTCGCCGACACCGTTTTGTTGCGGTGTGTGAGCACATGATGATTGATGAATAATCCCCTCCGAAGTTAAAAAGGTTTGAAATTGGGATGACAAATATTCACGAGCATTATCGTGCGTAAAACTTTAATGGAAGTGTCAAATTGATTTTTCACTTCGCATAAAATTCCTTGAATATATGGAAAACTTCGAACGATTTTTCATTAAAAATAACCAAGTACATCGTGAAAAATCATCAATAAAAGGTACAAAGTAAGAGTAACCTAAAGTTGACTTGACACGACTAGGACCCCAAACATCGGAATGAACTAAAGCAAAAGGTGACGCAACACTTTTATTTACTCGTTGATCGTAGGTGTGACGAGTATGTTTACCTAACCGACATGATTGACACTCAAATGACGAAAGCTTGGAAAAACTAGGAACTAAAAGACGCATTTTATTAAGGCTAGGATGACCCAAACGCCGATGTGTAAGGCTTTGAGAGGCAACGAAGCACATGCCACCGGCGGTGAGAGATAATATAATCCTCCGTATTCATGCCCCGCTCCAATCGTCCGTCATGTACGTCGATCCCGGACATAAACGTAATTATCAACAAAATGAAACGAATAATTACGAGTACGAGTGAGTTTGTTAACGTATATTAAGTTGAAAGGACAACCGGGAGCATAGAGAACAGAATCTAAGGACAAGTTTGGAAGTGGGTGAGCTCGACCAAGGCCTTGAACTTTGACTTTGGAACCATTCGCCACAAAGGATGGAGGCAAAGAATCAAAGTAAGACAAATGAGATAAAAGAGATTTATTACCGGTCATATGATTAGAGGCAAAGCAGAGTCAAGTACCCAAGGACCAAGGGAAGACGATGTGGAGATAAAGGCCGCAGGATTACTAGATCGCGCAACAACGGTAGAAGATGATGGTTGATGGGCCGCTTTGAACCGAAGGAACTCATTGTAATCGCCGGCCGGAATAGTAACATCTCCGACAAGAGTAGGTTGAGCAAATGGCAAAGAATCGTAGGCCGTTGTTGTTGTTCTCTTGCTTTTGTACGACAATCCGCCTTCAATATGGCCGTAGCGGTTGCAATAGTTGCAACGAACACTATTACGACTACCGCGTCCACCGCGTCCTCCATTCCGTCCACCACGACCATTGTAGTGCGAGGCAAGAGCAGATGAATCATTAGGAGATGGAGTGGAGACATGACCAAAAGCATGAGGTGTGGCCAATCGCAAAGCAATTGTTCACTAATCGTCTCATAATCGGGAACAAGTAGATCCGGATAAAATTTGGTTGCGCACGTAATCAAGTTACGGTGGCCTCCAACAAGAGCCATGACCATGAAAAACTTACCGCGTTGTTCGGCATGAGTTGTTGCATCACTAGTGAAAGGCATTAAAGTTTGAAAATTAGCCTTTAAAGAATCAAGCTTACTAAGATAAGCTTCGAACATCCATATTCTCCAATTTCAAAGAATCGAGGCCGTGAACAACGCCGTAGAGACGGTGAACATCATTGGAGAAGACTTTCTTAGCCTTTTCCCACACTTCATAGCAAGTAGTGAAAGCTTGGTACCGTGCTTCGGAGATGGGGTGCTATTGAAAACCATAGAACGGTGCATGTGGATGCATCGACTTGCTTCCATTTTGTGCGATGAACAGTGGCAATATCTTTGGCTTGTTTGGTCAAGTGATCTTCAAGACCTTGACCGTGAAACCAGAGTCCGACGGCACCAGCCCCATATGTTGTAGTTGGCTGTTCCGGTTAGCTTCTCACACGGAATGAGCGGAACTTTGGTGAAAGTAAAAGAATCGGCACCTCCCGGTATCACCCATGATTGTTGGCTAGCCGCAGAGGTCGTCGGAGTGAGACAAACCTATTGGTAGTGGCACACCGGAGGGAAGATGCGCGGTGGCAGAGATGAGGATTGCTCGCAGCCGTTTGTAATGGCAAGGTTACCGAGGCATATAAGAACGTATCGTGAAACCTAAAACTACCGATACCATATTGAGATTGTATAATGGTTGTATGTCTTACATGACCACACCGAATGTTTATTTATATTCATATGCTTCGTGTATACAATTGGTAACGTATTAAATATGATTAATTACAATATTAAAAACTAATAAACACTAGTAAATACACAAGTTGACTAATGTTGATTCTTAACTGTTGTTGTTGATCGCAATTGAGAAACACTCCTCTCACCAAGCCTTGTAAGCGCGTGGGAGATACAATTAAGAGATCACGTGAAGTTATCAAGGATCTCTTAATCATGCTTGCTTTTTTGATCCAAGGGTCGTTATATAGAGGACATATTATATGAGAATGACTATCTTATATGAGAATGGTGAAAATAATTATCATCCATTAGATCAAAAATAGATGGCTCGTATTAAAAAGTCTCACATGTGTATCACCCTATTCTATCATTCTCATTATTCCATGCCTCTTTTCATCTTCTCCAACCACGCCTTCAACAACAACCCTTTCAATTTCCCTCACTTTCTAAAATCACTATTAATTCAAACGGTCAACAAAAAATTGATTCTTTATTCAAGATTAATTAACTTTTCTTTCAAATACAACAAATTGATTCTAGCGCCTCAAGAATTGATTCAATAGAAATTCAGATGATTCAATACAAATTGATTCAAACCCCAAATTAATTACGTTCGTATGAACAATGGAAATTCAAATTTTAACAATTTGTTGTTGTCATGAATTTTCCTGATACTGCGGTGACAAGAATGAGGAAGGTAGACATAGGAAGGTAGACATAGAATTAAGGGTTGAGAGGATTGAAGGTAGAAAAAGGGTTTGGAGAAGATGCAACGTGATTTGGAACATGGGTTGCAGGTGTTTGGATTTGGAAGAAGAGGCGCACACGTTATAAGAAATGGAGAGGCACACTTATTTTAATTGTGCTTTTTAATCTTAACCATTAAAGCTTAATCTAAAGGCTGAAAACTCATTCTCACATTCTCACTTAAAAACACTATTCTCACTATTCTCACTTAAAGATAACAGATGAATATATCATAATACAAAGTGTATCCATTTTTTATCAAGGCAATTACACAAGTTTATCCAATGTTTCCAATGTTCAAAAGGTTAGAACAATTATAATTGGTCAATGACCAAGCACATATATAAAGGAGCTAAAGGACTATGTATTAGTTTAAGAAAATTGGTCGATGAACAACACTAACAAGTCGACAACTTCACACCAGTAATAGTTTTAAGAAAATTGTAAAATAGAATGTAATCATGTGAGGGTGACACTATCATGTGTAGGTGACACTAGTCCCTTTTAAAAACACATGTAGAAAAATGAACTTCATATATGTAGAATCATTAAGCATATCATATAAATAATAGCAACAAAATGTATTTCATGAAAATCATCATAAAGTGAAAAAAGGATTCTTATTTGTACCATTACATCATATTCCATCAATCCAAACAAAGCCTAAAACTCCTCAAAGACTCATCATGATTAAGCATCATCAGCTCGGGTATCTGTCATTTGGACATCTCCGACAACCTCTTGCACATTAACATTGGCTACCTATACTTTCTGGTCGCGGCCTTTTTCTTGGTAAAAGATTGTTTTCTAAAAACTTGTCTGTCATTTGGACATCTCCGGCAACCTCTTGCACTTTCATTCCAGGTGCAGCAAGAAGAGAATCTGTCAAAGTAGATTTTCCTACAAAGTTCAGACACAACAAACGTTATTTTTTCACATAGAAAATAGTTCTCAATCATATCATAAGATGACAAAATGTTAGAATTCACTCAGATAAAAAAGCTAATCAGTTGTATAAAAACTGATTCAACACTATTATCATTTGAAAAAGAGAGCCTCTGGTGGACTTAATAGTGATACCTTGTTCAGCTTCATCGAGAACCTTTACCACATTAATTCCAAAAGCAGCAAGAACCTTATATAAATAAGTCGAATTTCCTGCCATTTAAGACAATAATTATTTTCTCACACGGAAAATAGTCCTCTCAATCATAATGTTAGAAATCACTCAGATAAAAAACCTAAATAAAAAACCTAATCAGTTGTATGAAAAATGATTATTATCATTTGCAAAACAAAGAAAGGCGCTTTGACCCGCTATTGATCCGCCCCACTCCGCCGGATAGCGGCCTCGACCCGCTATTGACCCGCTTTACCATAACGCGCGACTCGGTAGCGCTCTGACCCGCTATTCAGAGATTATAATTATTAAAATAAATACATTCACTTTTGGTCCCTTCGTTTTAATATGAGTTAAGTTAATGGAGGAACTAAAAGCAACGATTTTCATAAAAAGCTTACAAAATAAAGACTAACCCTGATTGGATAAAAAGCTTAATTACAGCTAATTGCACAAGTCATAAGCTGTTTCTATAAATCACAGAACTTATTTCAGTATATAGACTCGAATAAGCCTAATCCAAACAGACCCTAAACTTGAAATTGAAAAGGAAACTTCATAAATCATGACAGAAATATGAATTTAATAACAAGAAATTCTGAATCAAACCAGGAGAATGATCAGACTGAATATGAATAGTACGACCCTGATCATCCAAGACTGAAAACGTAAACTGCAAATATAAACACACAAAACAAAATAATATTAATATTCATATTCACATTCACATTCACATTCACTCAATTCAAACAACAACATGGAGTTTAACTTACCGACATGGAGTCTTCCTTATAATCTACACACGAAAAGAGTGTTGTTGAGAACTGAAAATGAAAGATAAGAGATTGTTAAGGATTGAAGAAACAAAAATAACTTGAATACAGAAGAAACTACAAATGAGAGACGAGAACTTACATAAAGCCGAAGGCGGATCTCCACCGACAGACGGAGTAGATGCGGTATGGATGAAAGTGAGAGTGTGATGGGTTTTTATTGTTAGGGTTGCCGCAACGCTAAACACTATCACTACTGCATGGGCCAAGGACAAAATGGGTATGGATTTGTTGCTTGTACACATATAGCCCAATAACACTTATTTTCGGAAATTTTAGCCCACACCCCTACATATATATACCACCCACTCACCACCACCAGCAACTGCAACAACAATCATGCTCCATGAAATTAAACTAAGGAAAATGCTAACAAGTGCCCTAAGGGCATTGTTTAAGCATCTAAAAGTAGCAACTTTTGCATTGGAAATTGTACGGTTATGACTTTAACATGTGTTGGACTTGTATTTTCAAGACATAGTTTCTTTTTGTGGGTTCCTTAAACAATGCCTTAGGCACTTGTTAGCAAAACCCTTAAACTAAAAATAATGTGATTAAGCAAATTCAAACCCCACAAACTAGATGTACTAATTAATGTTCACACCCAAGCAATGTACTTTCACAAATTAAGCTAATAATAACGAAATTAAGCCATATATATTGTATAAACAAAACTTGAATTGATCGTTATGAACATAGGTATATTAAGATTCGTAGCACAAATTGAAGAATCATTGATGAACACGGTGATTCAAAGCAGATTAATAAGAAAGATGAAGAAATTGAAAATGTAAAATATAAAATATAAAATATTTATTGACGGCAACGTCGTTTGCGGCGGGAAAGGGGAATTTGTTGTCGGCGGAAGAGGAGGTTGTAAGCGGCAAGTTCGTTGAGGGAATTGGGGAGGACGAAACGGGTGGGAGTGAACGACGACGAGGTGACAGCTTGCGAAGGAATCAACGACGAGGCCCGGGAAGGAGACATTGAGAGGTGGTGGTGGGTCCGAGATTTTCGGTTGGATGAGGTTGAAGACAATGAATGAATATATAGTGTGGATAAACCATCATAAAATGTGTGTTCCTTTTTAATCTAATGGTCAAGAACAACTTTCCCATAGTGGGAAACTCTTTCCCATTCTCACCCTAAATGCCACCATATTATATATATGGGGTTTGCTAGGATACACCCACTCGATTTTTTTTTTTGAAGAATATATATATATATATATATAACTAAAAAGTTGTTAAATACACCTTAAGGTGAATGTTGCTAAAACACACCTTCTTAAAAAATAAGTGGGTGTATGTTAGCAACTCTTATAGACATTTGCTAGAATACACCCACTTATTTTTTAGAATGTGTGTTTTAGCAAGTTATAACTAAAAAGTAGTTAAATGCACCTTAAGGTGTAGCTTGCTAAAACACTCCCACATAAAAACTAGTGGGTGTGTTCTAGCAAATCGCATATATATATATATATATATATATATATATATATATATATATATATATAGAGAGAGAGAGAGAGAGAGAGAGAGAGAGAGAGAGAGAGAGAGAGAGAGAGAGAGAGAGGGCATATCAAGTGAGAGGGCATTTATTGTGAGAGATGAGAGGGTTAAATAACAACCCTTAGATCAATCTTTATGAGAGGGCATTTACCGTGAAAACCGAAATTGGTGAAGGTTTGGAGTGAAAGCACTTGGAATGAAGGCACGAGGAAGATTTTTTTTTGACAATGAAGGCACCAGGAAGATGAACGGTGAGCGTGTGAATGAGAAAAGGGTGCGGGTGAATTAAAAAGGAGTATTTTAATCTCACCATTTATTTAGATTTAAGTGGTTGAGATTAGTTCCTCTCAACTCTCACAATAAAATGTGCTCTTATTTGATATATATATATATATATATATATATATATATATATATATATATATATATATATATATATATATATAGAGAGAGAGAGAGAGAGAGAGAGAGAGAGAGAGAAAGAGAACAGGGAAGGAGAATGGATGAGATGAAGCGCGTAGAACAAGGGAAAAACAACAAGTCACGTGCATTTTTTAAGTTAGCTTTTAATACGAACAGTTCATTTGGATCTAAGGGTCATTGTTCATTCCTCTCACCTCTCACATTAAGCACTCCTCTCATTTGATACATCCCATATATATATATATATATATATATATATATATATATATATATATATATATATATATATATATATATATATATATCTTCCTCTCTCCAAAAAAATCTTAAGTTCCGCTCTATGGTTTTTTCATGAACCTCCCACCGATCTCGGATTAATCAAGGCAACATGCTAATATCTATCTTGTAAATTAATTATAATTGTAATTGTTTTGATAATCTCAATCTTGTAATCTCAGCCTATGCCGCAACTAAAAAAATCAAATGAAATTTCGTTTTTTTAAATTAATTTTCTGTTCTCCCTTAAACCCCGGCGTGGTGGCATACCGCAACACGACGGCCGAGTGGCTCGGGTTGTCTTAGGAAAGTGGAGAGTGGTTGGGGTGGCCGTGATTTCTCCATTCTATAAAACAAAACTTCACGGCGGCAAAACAACACGGTGAGCGGCGGTGGTGCGTTCAAGAGGTTCAACTTTTGGAGGTGGAGCTCATTGTTGTTGTTGTTGATCGCAATTGAGAAACACTCCTCTCACCAGCCTTGTAAGCGCGTGGGAGATACAATTAAGAGATCACGTGAAGTTATCAAGGATCTCTTAATCATGCTTGCTTTTTGATCCAAGGGTCGTTATATAGAGGACATATTATATGAGAATGACTATCTTATATGAGAATGGTGAAAATAATTATCATCCATTAGATCAAAAATAGATGGCTCGTATTAAAAAGTCTCACATGTGTATCACCCTATTCTATCATTCTCATTATTCCATGCCTCTTTTCATCTTCTCCAACCTAGCCTTCAACAACAACCCTTTCAATTTCCCTCACTTTCTAAAATCACTATTAATTCAAACGGTCAACAAAAAATTGATTCTTTATTCAAGATTAATTAACTTTTCTTTCAAATACAACAAATTGATTCTAGCGCCTCAAGAATTGATTCAATAGAAATTCAGATGATTCAATACAAATTGATTCAAACCCCAAATTAATTACGTTCAGATGAACAATGGAAATTCAAATTTTAACAATTTGTTGTTGTCATGAATTTTCCTGATACTGCGGTGACAAGAATGAGGAAGGTAGACATAGGAAGGTAGACATAGAATTAAGGGTTGAGAGGATTGAAGGTAGAAAAAGGGTTTGGAGAAGATGCAACGTGATTTGGAACATGGGTTGCAGGTGTTTGGATTTGGAAGAAGAGGCGCACACGTTATAAGAAATGGAGAGGCACACACTTATTTTAATTGTGCTTTTTAATCTTAACCATTAAAGCTTAATCTAAAGGCTGAAAACTCATTCTCACATTCTCACTTAAAAACACTATTCTCACTATTCTCACTTAAAGATAACAGATGAATATATCATAATACAAAGTGTATCCATTTTTTATCAAGGCAATTACACAAGTTTATCCAATGTTTCCAATGTTCAAAAGGTTAGAACAATTATAATTGGTCAATGACCAAGCACATATATAAAGGAGCTAAAGGACTATGTATTAGTTTAAGAAAATTGGTCGATGAACAACACTAACAAGTCGACAACTTCACACCAGTAATAGTTTTAAGAAAATTGTAAAATAGAATGTAATCATGTGAGGGTGACACTATCATGTGTAGGTGACACTAGTCCCTTTTAAAAACACATGTAGAAAAATGAACTTCATATATGTAGAATCATTAAGCATATCATATAAATAATAGCAACAAAATGTATTTCATGAAAATCATCATAAAGTGAAAAAAGGATTCTTATTTGTACCATTACATCATATTCCATCAATCCAAACAAAGCCTAAAACTCCTCAAAGACTCATCATGATTAAGCATCATCAGCTCGGGTATCTGTCATTTGGACATCTCCGACAACCTCTTGCACATTAACATTGGCTACCTATACTTTCTGGTCGCGGCCTTTTTCTTGGTAAAAGATTGTTTTCTAAAAACTTGTCTGTCATTTGGACATCTCCGGCAACCTCTTGCACTTTCATTCCAGGTGCAGCAAGAAGAGAATCTGTCAAAGTAGATTTTCCTACAAAGTTCAGACACAACAAACGTTATTTTTTCACATAGAAAATAGTTCTCAATCATATCATAAGATGACAAAATGTTAGAATTCACTCAGATAAAAAGCTAATCAGTTGTATAAAAACTGATTCAACACTATTATCATTTGAAAAAGAGAGCCTCTGGTGGACTTAATAGTGATACCTTGTTCAGCTTCATCGAGAACCTTTACCACATTAATTCCAAAAGCAGCAAGAACCTTATATAAATAAGTCGAATTTCCTGCCATTTAAGACAATAATTATTTTCTCACACGGAAAATAGTCCTCTCAATCATAATGTTAGAAATCACTCAGATAAAAAACCTAAATAAAAAACCTAATCAGTTGTATGAAAAATGATTATTATCATTTGCAAAACAAAGAAAGGCGCTTTGACCCGCTATTGATCCGCCCCACTCCGCCGGATAGCGGCCTCGACCCGCTATTGACCCGCTTTACCATAACGCGCGACTCGGTAGCGCTCTGACCCGCTATTCAGAGATTATAATTATTAAAATAAATACATTCACTTTTGGTCCCTTCGTTTTAATATGAGTTAAGTTAATGGAGGAACTAAAAGCAACGATTTTCATAAAAAGCTTACAAAATAAAGACTAACCCTGATTGGATAAAAAGCTTAATTACAGCTAATTGCACAAGTCATAAGCTGTTTCTATAAATCACAGAACTTATTTCAGTATATAGACTCGAATAAGCCTAATCCAAACAGACCCTAAACTTGAAATTGAAAAGGAAACTTCATAAATCATGACAGAAATATGAATTTAATAACAAGAAATTCTGAATCAAACCAGGAGAATGATCAGACTGAATATGAATAGTACGACCCTGATCATCCAAGACTGAAAACGTAAACTGCAAATATAAACACACAAAACAAAATAATATTAATATTCATATTCACATTCACATTCACATTCACTCAATTCAAACAACAACATGGAGTTTAACTTACCGACATGGAGTCTTCCTTATAATCTACACACGAAAAGAGTGTTGTTGAGAACTGAAAATGAAAGATAAGAGATTGTTAAGGATTGAAGAAACAAAAATAACTTGAATACAGAAGAAACTACAAATGAGAGACGAGAACTTACATAAAGCCGAAGGCGGATCTCCACCGACAGACGGAGTAGATGCGGTATGGATGAAAGTGAGAGTGTGATGAGTTTTTATTGTTAGGGTTGCCGCAACGCTAAACACTATCACTACTGCATGGGCCAAGGACAAAATGGGTATGGATTTGTTGCTTGTACACATATAGCCCAATAACACTTATTTTCGGAAATTTTAGCCCACACCCCTACATATATATACCACCCACTCACCACCACCAGCAGCTGCAACAACAATCATGCTCCATGAAATTAAACTAAAAATAATGTGATTAAGCAAATTCAAACCCCACAAACTAGATGTACTAATTAATGTTCGCACCCAAGCAATGTACTTTCACAAATAAAGCTAATAATAACGAAATTAAGCCATATATATTATATAAACAAAACTTGAATTGATCGTTATGAACATAGGTATATTAAGATTCGTAGCACAAATTGAAGAATCATTGATGAACACGGTGATTCAAAGCAGATTAATAAGAAAGATGAAGAAATTGAAAACAGAAAATATAAAATATAAAATATTTATTGACGGCAACGTCGTTTGCGGCGGAAAGGGGGAATTTGTTGTCGGCGGAAGAGGAGGTTGTAAGCGGCAAGTTCGTTGAGGGAATTGGGGAGGACGAAACGGGCGGGAGTGAACGACGACGAGGTGACGGTTGCGAAGGAATCAACGACGAGGCCTAGGAAGGAGACATTGAGAGGTGGTGGTGGGTCCGAGATTTTCGGTTGGATGAGGTTGAAGACAATGAATGAATATATAGTGTGGATAAACCATCATAAAATATGTGTTCCTTTTTAATCTAATGGTCAAGAACAACTTTCCCATAGTGGGAAACTCTTTCCCATTCTCACCCTAAATGCCACCATATTATATATATGGGGTTTGCTAGGATACACCCACTCGATTTTTTTTTTGAAGAAAAAATATATATATATATATATATATATATATATATATATATATATATATATATATATATAACTAAAAAGTTGTTAAATACACCTTAAGGTGAATGTTGCTAAAACACACCTTCTTAAAAAATAAGTGGGTGTATGTTAGCAACTCTTATAGACATTTGCTAGAATACACCCACTTATTTTTTAGAATGTGTGTTTTAGCAAGTTATAACTAAAAAGTAGTTAAATGCACCTTAAGGTGTAGCTTGCTAAAACACTCCCATATAAAAACTAGTGGTGTGTTCTAGCAAATCCCATATATATATATATATATATATATATATATATATATATATATATATATAGAGAGAGAGAGAGAGAGAGAGAGAGAGAGAGAGAGAGAGAGAGAGGGCATTTATTGTGAGAGATGAGAGGGTTAAATAACAACCCTTAGATCAATCTTTATGGTGATATCTAATTTTGATAACAACACCTTAATTTTTACACACCTCCATCCATTCCCCTTCCTCTCACTACCGCGATTCCTCTCCTTCTTCTCTCTCGTGACAACGGTGGTTCTCTCCAACAACAACTTAATTTTTGATTGAAGATTAATCGAAAAACTTGACCCATTAAATTTCAATTCCAATTAATCTTACTATTTCTTCAATAAAAAATTGAAGGTTGATTTACTAGATTATGAATCAAGGTGACCATGAATCAATTCCATTAGTGCGGTGAAACAATTTCGAATTATTTTCAATCAAAAATCTATTCATGAATCAATTTCGGTTTATGCCTCAAGCTTTGATTGTATTTCAATTACCTTAAAAAAAATCTGCATATAACAGAGTCAAAAGATTTGGGAACCGTCACGACGGTGACATCAAAATATCTCTCTTTTTCTTTCTATAAAACTGGTGGAGTTAGATTAGTTTTATCACCTATCCAATTCATAAGATGCAACAATGGGTGTAAGAAGAGAGATTTGTTGCATCCGTGAAAACCGAAATTGGTGAAGATTTGGAGTGAAAGCACTTGGAATGAAGGCACGAGGAAGTTTTTTTTTTTGACAATGAAGGCACCAGGAAGATGAACGGTGAGCGTGTGAATGAGAAAAGGGTGCGGGTGAATTAAAAAAGGAGTATTTTAATCTCGGCCATTTATTTAGATTTAAGGGTTGAGATTAGTTCCTCTCATCTCTCACAATAAGATGTGCTCTTATTTGATGTGTATATATATATATATATATATATGGGGATGTATCAAATGAGAGGAGTGCTTAATGTGAGAGGTGAGAGGAATGAACAATGACCCTTAGATCCAAATGAACTGTTCGCATTAAAAGCTAACTTAAAAAATGCACGTGACTTGTTGTTTTTCCCTTGTTCTACGCGCTTCATCTCATCCATTCTCCTTCCCCGTTCTCTTTCCTCCCTCTCTCTCCCTCTCTCTCTCTCTCTCTCTCTCTCTCTCTCTCTCTCTCTCTCTCTCTCTCTCTTTTCCTCTCTCCAAAAAAAGCTTAAGTTCCGCTCTATGGTTTTTTCATGAACCTCCTACCGATCTGGATTAATCACAACATGCTAATATTTATCTTGTAAATTAATTATAATTGTAATTGTTTTGATAATCTCAATCTTGTAATCTCGGCCTATGCCGCAACTAAAACAAATCAAATGAAATTTCGTTTTTTAAATTAATTTTCTCGTTCTCCCTTAAACCCCGGCGTGGTGGCATACCGGCAACACTATGACGGGTTGAGTGGTCGGGGTTCGTCTTAGGAAAGTGGAGAGTGGTTGGGGTGGCCGTGATTTCTCCATTCTATAAAACAAAACTTCACGGCGGCAAAACAACACGGTGAGCGGCGGTGGTGCGTTCAAGAGGTTCAACTTTTGGAGGTGGAGCTCATTGTTGTTGTTGTTGATCGCAATTGAGAAACACTCCTCTCACCGGCCTAGTAAGCGCGTGGGAGATACAATTAAGAGATCACGTGAAGTTATCAAGGATCTCTTAATCATGCTTGCTTTTTTGATCCAAGGGTCGTTATATAGAGGACATATCATATGAGAATGACTATCTTATATGAGAATGGTGAAAATAATTATCATCCATTAGATCAAAAATAAATGGTTCAAATTAAAGTCTCACATGTGTATCACCCTATTCTATCATTCTCATTATTCCATGCCTCTTTTCATCTTCTCCAGCCACGCCTTCAACAACAACCCTTTCAATTTCCCTCACTTTCTAAAATCACTATTGATTCAAACGGCCAACAAAAAATTGATTCTTTATTCAAGATTAATTAACTTTTCTTTCAAATACAACAAATTGATTATAGCGCCTCAAGAATTGATTCAATAGAAATTCAGATGATTCAATACAAATTGATTCAAACCCCAAATTAATTACGTTCGTATGAACAATGGAAATTCAAATTTTAACAATTTGTTGTTGTCATGAATTTTCCCGATCTTGCGGTGACAAGAATGAGGAAGGTAGACATAGGAAGGTAGACATAGAATTAAGGGTTGAGAGGATTGAAGGTAGAAAAAGGGTTTGGAGAAGATGCAACGTGATTTGGAACATGGGTTGCGAGGTGTTTGGATTTGGAAGAAGAGGCGCACACGTTATAAGAAATGGAGAGGCACACACTTATTTTAATTGTGCTTTTTAATCTTAGCCATTAAAGCTTAATCTAAAGGCCGAAAACTCATTCTCACATTCTCACTTAAAAACACTATTCTCACTAGATATATGTATATATATATATATATATATATGGGATAGGATCAAATGACACCAAGGTGTCAAATTAAATTTTGACACCAAATCCCATCCCTTTATTTTATTTGATCTAAAGGTTTATAATTAGTCACTTAATCCTCACATGACATAAAAATCTCATATTCCCTAAAAAAAAAAAAAAAATCTCATCTTGCCTTCTACGAATAAAAAATCTTAACTTGCCTATTTTATCCTCTAATTTCTCGCTCTTCCGGGTTCATCTCGGCTTGCCTTCATCAATTCAAACCTTTGCCTCTATATAAATTAGAGATTCATAACTTAATGAGAAATACATTTTTTTAGGAGAAGTATAAGTCTTGAATGACTATCGATCAATATAAAAAAATCCTACATATGACAACAATATATAATACAATTTCACAATAAAGTCAATTACAAATGCCTCTTGAAATATTTTCATTGTTGATGATCCTACTGCTTCTTGCTTCAACCCCAATTTCAAGTCCTTATTAGATTAGCGGTAATATATATTCTAAAATAAATAGGAGATGGAATTTTCCCAAGCATATCATGTGCATACTTCGTATGAGAATGTGTACCCTTGATGTATTTGTTTTCTCTGCAAGTTCATGTCATTAATTACTCATTATTAGGATCCCTTTTTTTTAATGAGTCATTAGGAACAATGGAGATTGACGATGACACAAAAGTGGAAATTTTTATAGTCACGTGAGATAATTAAATGAATTATTATAAGCCATTGATCAAATATTAATAAAGGGTTGAGATTTGGTGTCAATATATATATATATATATATATATATATATATATATATATATATATATATATATATATATAGTTAAATAAGTTAAAGATAACAGATGAATATATCATAATACAAAGTGTATCCATTTTTTATGGCTTAATACATGCTTTGGTCCCTTAACTTATTTTTTCTTCCTTCGGTCCCTTAACTTTTAAATGTGTCAATTTGGTCCTTATCTTTTGTTTTCTTCATCGATTTGGTCCACTTTTATTAATTTTAAATCCCTAAAAAAGAAGACCGTTGGATCAAGGAAGTCCATCGTATCTTACCGTGTACCACCAACACCTAAGTATACTGAAATTTAATTTTTAAAAATAATATAAATCCATTTATATTAGGCTTAATGGTGTGTTTAGTCCCCGCAATTAGGCGGCATTTAAAAATTAGTCCCCGTAATCGCTAATCCGGCAATTTGCCCTTGCATTTGTTAATCACTTAAAATTTCATCCTTGGACCGACTTAATGACCGCCACGTCATCAAATTAGCAAAATGGCATGGGAATGGACAAAAATACCCTCATCATCCTTCTTCTTCTTCTTCCTTTGAACAATGTATATGGTGGTGCACTTGTTCATCTTCTTCAATTTTTCCGGAAAAAAACCATGAATCCGAAATTGAGAAAGTTCGGGGGTAGTGATACCTCACCTCCATCCAACCAAAAACCCATCACATTCTCTCTCTCTCATAAGCCGCCAAAAACCAACACGAAGCAATAAATTTAACCCCAAATCGATTCATAAGTACCAACCCCAAATTGAACAATACATATTCATTCATAAATCCAATTCGAATCACTCGATAAACCCATTTTTCATAATTGTTAAACCCATTTTTTATGATAAACTCGAAACGGAAGGAGGAGAAGATGTTTACGTTGATTTCGTGACCAATTCGGACTCCGATGTCCCGATTTCTTCACGCTACCCGACGATGATTCCGTGCTCGGTGGTTCCGATCCGGCTCCCTTTGTTGCGGCGGCGTCTCCTTTGGGGTTGTGAGTTTGGGTGTTCGTAAGCTACAACAATAACAATATAAGAATTTTTAGAGAGGGACAACGAAGGTAAAACAAACCACGGCGAAGATCTCTTTGGTCGTTTTTTTTCCGTAATTAAAAGAAAGATGATGATCGTCGTTTTACAAGAGGTGCCGGGAAAGTTCTTGAGAAATGAAACTCAAAATTTGAACCTCTTGGATCTTCAAATAAATTTGTGGCTTTTGTAGAGGACAATGAGATGATGAGAATGCCGGTTTTAATTTTGGTATGTGATGATTTGAACTGGTTGAAAATTTGGAGAGAAGGTGGTGTTTTGAGGGAGGAAAAGAACGCAGAAGGGGGACAACGAAGAGGGAATGAGAAGAAGATAAAGATAGGGGTAAAGCTGTCATTTCACGTGTGGGTTGACCAATTAACAGCAGCCACGTCATCAAATTAATGACGTGGCAATAATTAACGGGGGTCAAGGGACGAAATTTTAAGTGATTAAGAATTGCAAGGCTAGTTTGCAAGGATTAGCGAATACGGGGATCAATTTTTAAACGACGCCTAATTGCAAGGACCAAACACACCATTAAGCCTTTATATTAATTTAGAAATAAAAATTTGGAAAATTAATTTTTAAAAACAAAAAAAATTCTAAAAAATTTGAAAAAAAATTCAGGAATTTTTTTTTAATCTGGAAAATTAATTTAAATTTTTTTTACAAAAAAAAATTGGAAAATATTTTTCTTTTAAAAATATTTTCTTTTAAATCTGGAAAATATTTTTAGAATTTTTTTGTTTTTAAAAATTAATTTTTCAAAATTTTATTTCTAAATTAATATAAATGGATTTATATTATTTTTAAAAATTAAATTTCGTATACTTAGGTGTTGGTGGTACACGGTAAGATCTCGATGGACTTCCTTGATCCAACGGTCTTCTTTTTTAGGGATTTAAAATTAATAAAATTGGACCAAATCGATGAAGAAAACAAAAGATAAGGACCAAATTGACACATTTAAAAGTTAAGGGACCGAACTGGGAAGAAAAAATAAGTTAAGGGACCAAAGCATGTATTAAGCCCATTTTTTATCAAGGCAATTACACAAGTTTATCCAATGTTTCCAATGTTCAAAAGGTTAGAACAATTATAATTGGTCAATGACCAAGCACATATATAAAGGAGCTAAAGGGCTATGTATTAGTTTAAGAAAATTGGTCGATGAACAACACTAACAAGTCGACAACTTCACACCAGTAATAGTTTTAAGAAAATTGTAAAATTGAATGTAATCATGTGTAGGTGACACTATCAAGCGTAGGTGACACTAGTTCCTTTTAAAAACACAACATGTAGAATATATGTAGAATCATTAAGCATATCAAAACTTGTAAAACTAAAATAAATAATCAAGCAAAAAATGTATTTCATGAAAATCATCATAAAGTGAAAAAAAGGATTCTTATTTGTACCATTACATCATATTCCATCAATCCAAACAAAGCCTAAAACTCCTCAAAGACTCATCATGATTAAGCATCACCAGCTCGGGTATCTGTCATTTGGACATCTCCGACAACCTCTTGCACATTAACATTGGCTACCTATACTTTCTGGTCGCGGCCTTTTTCTTGGTAAAAGATTGTTTTCAAAAACTTGCCTGTCATTTGGACATCTCCGGTAACCTCTTGCACTTTCATTCCAGGTGCAGCAAGAAGAGAATCTGTCGAAGTAGATTTTCCTACAAAGTTCAGACACAACAAACATTATTTTTTTCACACAGAAAATAGTTCTCAATCATTTCATAACATGACAAAATGTTAGAATTCACTCAGATAAAAAAGCTAATCAGTTGTATAAAAAATGATTCAACACTATTATCATTTGAAAAAGAGAGCTTTTGGTGGACTTAATAGTGATACCTTGTTCATCTTCATCAAGAACCTTTACCACATTAATTCCAAAAGCAGCAAGAACCTTATCTAAATAAGTCGAATTTCCTGCCATTTAAGACAATAATTATTTTCTCACATGGAAAATAGTCCTCTCAATCATAATGTTAGAAATCACTCAGATAAAAAACCTAAATAAAAATCCTAATCAGTTGTATGAAAAATGATTATTATCATTTGCAAAACAAAGAAAGGCGCTTTGACCCGCTATTGGTCCGCCCCACTCCGCCGGATAGCGGCCGCGAAACAAGCTATTGACCCGCTTTACCCTAAAGCGCGGCGCGACTCGGTAGCGCTCTGACGCGGTAGGCTTTTTTGCTGCTCCGCGCCGCTATTAACAACAGAGATTATAATTATTAAAATAAATACATTCACTTTTGGTCCCTTCGTTTTAATATGAGTTAAGTTAATGGAGGAACTAAAAGCAACGATTTTCATAAAAAGCTTACAAAATAAAGACTAACCCTGATTGGATAAAAAGCTTAATTACAGCTAATTGCACAAGTCATAAGCTGTTTCTATAAATCACAGAACTTATTTCAGTATATAGACTCGAATAAGCCTAATCCAAACAGACCCTAAACTTGAAATTGAAAAGGAAACTTCATAAATCATGACAGAAATATGAATTTAATAACAAGAAATTCTGAATCAAACCAGGAGAATGATCAGACTGAATATGAATAGTACGACCCTGATCATCCAAGACTGAAAACGTAAACTGCAAATATAAACACACAAAACAAAACAAAATAATATTAATATTCATATTCACATTCACATTCACATTCACATTCACTCAATTCAAACAACAACATGGAGTTTAACTTACCGACATGGAGTCTTCCTTATAATCTACACACGAAAAGAGTGTTGTTGAGAACTGAAAATGAAAGATAAGAGATTGTTAAGGATTGAAGAAACAAAAATAACTTGAATACAGAAGAAACTACAAATGAGAGACGAGAACTTACATAAAGCCGAAGGCGGATCTCCACCGACAGACGGAGTAGATGCGGTATGGATGAAAGTGAGAGTGTGATGGGTTTTTATTGTTAGGGTTGCCGCAACGCTAAACACTATCTGCATGGGCCAAGGACAAAATGGGTATGGATTTGTTGCTTCTACACATATAGCCCAATAACACTTATTTTCGGAAATTTTAGCCCACACCACTACATATATATACCTTCACCCCTACATAGATATATATATATATATATATATATATATATATATATATATATATATATATATATATATATATATATATATATTACCCTCTTATATAAATTAGGCTTAATTATACATTTGGTCCCTTAAATAATTATGAAATTTCGATTTGGTCCCCCAATTAATAAAAGTCTCAAACGGGTCCTCTAAATTACATCTCGTTCGCCACTTAAATCCATTCCGTTAGATTTTAATTAAAAACGTTAACATTCATCTTCCTCCTTCATCAAATTCATCCTCAAACCCAGAAAATTCATCATCTTCATACCAAACCCAGAAAAATTAATATATTTCATTACAAAACTTAAAAAATAAAAACTAAAAAAAAACCCAAAATATACTTTTAATAATTATAAAGAAATCAACGAGAAAATTGGAAAGAAAAGGAAGAAGCGTGTTAGAAAGAAAATTAACAAATCATTCATCGATTCATCATCACTTCCAACTATTCAATTAATTACCAATTAATCATTTTCATTTATTCTCATGGGTTTGGAACCAAACAAGATCCATTGGAGCGTCTACGACGGCGTAAAGATAATCGCCGCAACACTAGAAGCACTAATGTCGAAATCGATTCAGCAATTTCAATCATTTTCTTCTTCTTTATCTTCAAATTAATGTTGCAAAATTTGCATGTGTTGCCGTAATTTGTATGAATTAATCATGGTGTCAAATTAATTCTAACTAATTCCCACCTCTCTTATATGAAATGAAGAAAGGACTAACGCCGGATTTGAGTTCATCTAGGTTTCAATGAACATTAACGCAAATTGGGTTTTGGACAGTAACACCATGTGGGTTCCGGTAACGCTCTCAATATATTTCTTTCGAATTCGATT
The DNA here is from genome assembly GCF_051527215.1 of Medicago sativa. Lineage (NCBI taxonomy): Eukaryota > Viridiplantae > Streptophyta > Magnoliopsida > Fabales > Fabaceae > Medicago > Medicago sativa. The sequence goes on from NC_140756.1 coordinate 8,877,536, forward strand.
TTGTGATTCTCTCTCGTATGTAATAGCAAAACGAGAGAAGGGTTGATGTTTTGTTCTTCGTTTTCTCGCTTTTCCAAGACAAATGTTGGTTCTAAATAGGTCCGAAGAAGCCTTTGATTGTGACTTGGGGTTTGTTTGCACTACTATTGTTACCGTTATCCGGTTTTGTTTGCGAATACAGGTAATCATGTTGGTTTCTCTCGTGATGGTGTTGTAGCCGTCGTTGTGATGGCGGATCGTTTCGTGTGTGTTCTTTCTCCATTCGTGTTTGCGGTGAACGCATATTTGTGTTTCTTGATCGCATAGCCATGGAATTCTTGTGCGAATTCGGACTTAGTTTGGGATTTGAGAGAAGAAATTATTGTCTTATGGGTTTGAGAAAAGGATTTTGTTATAGGTTTGAATTTGTGAGAAGATGAATTGGGTTTAAATTTGAGAGAAATTTAGGTTTAATGAATGAAAGAAGGATGAATTTTGAAAGATGGATATTGGATTGTTGAAGATGAATATTTTGATTATTATTTCCGGATGAAAGAAGGATGAATTTTCAGATTTTTTTTGAGTTTTTTGAGATTTGAGTTTTTTTATTCGAGTTTTTTTTGAGTTTTTGAGTTTGGTACGAAGATGATGAATTTTCGGGTTTGAGGATGAAGTTGATGAAGGAGGAAGATGAATGTTAACGTTTTTAATTAAAATCTAACGGAATGGATTTAAGTGGCAGACGGAGGTAACTTAGAGGACTAGTTTGAGACTTTTATTAATTGGGGGACCAAATCGAAATTTTATAATTATTTAAGGGACCAATTGTATAATTAAGCCTATAAATTAAAATTCTTCAATTATTTTAATTCATCTTGAACTTTACGGAAAAACGTTGTGAGAAAGAAGAGAGTAACGTCGCATTCATATCGAATCGTCACCGGAGTCGTTGATTGATGGTTTTACGAATCATTGATTGATAGCTTGACACCCTCTTTACCGGAATCGTTGATTGATGGTTTCAAATTGCAATCAAAGTTTGGGTTGAAGGCTTCCGAAAACCGCAATCTACATCGGCTTAACACTCCGAGTCGAATTTTTTTGTTTTAGACCGTTCTTGATAAACCGCATCACTAATTTTGGGTGTAGTTTTGTTTCAAGTTACGGAAAATGAGTTTTTATTGTTAGGGTTGCCGCAATGCTAAACACTATGAATTATGTTGTTCTCCTAACAAAAATTGCTCACTCCCAACCAAAGTTCCCAAAATACTCATGAGTGAATTAACCGAAAAAAATAGGAAAGGTCAATTGATCACTAAAACATTAGAAAAAAATATATATTACCAAAAGCAAGGTCATGTAACCACGAACGGCGACAACAGATGAGTCGAAGGTAAGAGAAAGCCGCTCATATAGGAAAGTAAGTCACATCCAGCCCCATGACCGGTTGCCTAACATGCCCAAATCCCGAAGCGCAAGCAGCCACAACAGATTAACGATTTTGTTGTTCTTCCCGGCAAAAAGGGTGTAGCCAAGCATGAGCAACAAAAATGCCTTAACGCAGGCGTTCTAATAACATTGTGCTCAACCTCCTCCTCCTCATAACGCCTTTTCGGGGTTGTGTAATTGACATGAGCTCCACAATGTTTTAACACCCGCTCCGTGGCATCCTCATACCGTAAAACATAGCTCATCCCGCAACAACTTTATGCCACACTCATGAGATAACTCATTGATGACATCTCGTCATTATGTATTTTTTAGTATGATTTTATGGGATTTTTGAGTTCACAACAAGCTTATTAGACATGAAAATCAAGAAAATACCGAAGAAAAGAGAAACGGTAAAATCGTGTCACGATTACCGAAAATGTGACACGATTGAGTAGAGTAAATTTTGAGTAGGTTTTGCCAAAGGAATTGTGTCACGTTGGCCAAAACGTGACACGATTGGAAAGACGCACTTAGAAGATTTTTTGTTATTATAAGACAAATCGTGACACGATTGCCGAAAATCGTGTCACGATTGGGCGCGTGTTTTTGCCTATTTAAGCCGAAGTTAGTTCCCGAAACAACGATTACGAATTCGGAGAAAGAAAGTGCGATTTGCATACCCGAAGACCGAATAAAGGGGCGATTTCCTCCATTCTTTACCGGTTTATGTATGTTTTCATTCTTTCATTGATTATGCTATTTGAAAACTCAATTATGAGTAATTAAATTCTTGGAGATTAGGTCCGAGATGATTCTAATGTAACCCTAATTGAACACATGTTGTTGTGAAACTCTATTTTATATGCATATCTATCTAGTTTTATTCAATTCAATTATTCTTAATGTTTTTCATATACCGATCACATATAACATGAATTCGTGAGAATGAATGACTACCGACCATAGCTTTCAACTTAGACCTAATTGAATTGTTCAAATAAACAGGGTTAATATATGAATGGATAATCGTTTATTTGTGATAATAGGTTAACGTTCTTAAAACCTTCAAAGAATATTAGATCACCTAAAGAATAAGGGACCGTAATCCGAGAAGAGGGTCCTAAGTCAATGGATTGATTAAGGCTATTTTGTTTAACTATCATGAAACTAGAGAAATATTCATAAGGAATAGATGCGGTGAACCAATTAGGGGAACTCAAAGGATTCGAAACACCTAATCTCATCTCTCTCTACCTTTTCCAAATAATATTTAACTTCGTTATTTACTTCTATGCACAACCCACTAGGGGTGGCAAAGCGGTCCAACCCGCCCCATCATGCCCCGCACCCTCATTAACCCGCCAAAAAAGGGGCGGAGCGGGGCGACCCAACTAGTGATGGCAAGTTGAAAATCTCACCTGTACTCGTTTTATGGCAGATTGGCGGGGTGCACCGTCAAATTTTTTTATTTTTAAAGACCATAAAATTAAAGACCATTCAAAAAAATTAATATATAAAACTAAACTTCAAACATCCATGATCCATTAAAGAAAAAAAGAAATAATAAAACCTTAATGAAATAGTCTCAAATCCAACAACTCAAACAACTTGGATTCTATGTTTAAATCCACACCAACAAAAATTAAACCAACAAGAAAACCATAATGAAATACTCAAATCCAAAAACAAAACTTGGATTCGAAGGTGAGAAAAAAACACAAGAAGGAGGTTGAATTATGTTAGCTTTTTCTTCGTTTTCTCCTAAGCCGAAAACACCGATTAGAAGCAAATAGAGTTCGCTTCCGAAGTGATGTTCGGGACTAAATGCAACAGATAAAACAGAGAGAAAGAGAGAAGAAAGACACAAAACAATTATACGAGTTCCTTCCACAAACCGAAAGTAGTCTGTCCCTCTTGCACTTCCAAGGAGAGTTCACTAAAATGTAATATACCGATTACAAATGCACACTGCTAAACTCGGCAAGAGACTTCAAATTACTCAAGCACAACCGCAAGAGATTTCCTATGCTCTTGAACATAATCAAGAGACTTCTAATGCTCAAACACAACCGCAAGAGACTTCTAATTCAAACAATTACATAGAAAATTGTTTGAGGTTGAACACTTGATATACAATAAGTGGTGTTCACAATACAAATTAGATACATACTCTTAAGACTCTATGTTGGGTATTTGTATGTTGGCTTCACTTTTGCCTAAAACAAATATTCACTTCGGATGTGGAACACAATGTTCCAACATCCAGGCTTGGTTTGTGTGTTACCGTGCCTTGCCTTATTTTACGCACGCGCTCGTTTGTTTTAAGGAATCCACGCCTTCGTTAGTGTTGGTCAACTTGCGTGTTGTTATGAGAAGATCGTAACATATGTGATTTCTGAGGAAGTGCTAACGACTTAGGAAAGTCTTTGAAGGTGATTATAATGTTCCTAACGATGTGCCTATCTTTTAGGAGCTTCTTTATCCGATCCCGTTGACCGAGTAATGGATCACCGATTTGATCTAAAGCCCAAAAATGATTTGACTGTATTGCTTCGCATTTAAACAAGGCCGCAAGACTCGGAGAATTATTCAAGCCATCATTTTTGAAGAATAAATCATTTAGGATTTTGAGTCTTTTTGTGAGCCTTGCGTGTATCATCTTGATGCATGCTTAAGACTCGTTTTGAGTTGTATTTTGTTCACTCCTATGAAGCTTTTGAGCAAAGATGTAGGTAGTTTGTGAACCGCACCAAAGCTATGAAGCACGGTTGCAAGTTGTTTTGTTTTGAAGGTAACTTCATTTGATTGGATTTATTATTTGAGTATCACGGGGGTTGTGATCATTTGTAAGGGAGTGAGATGGGATCTCGGATCTAGGAGTTCCTAGGTTGAAGTCGGTACGGGTAGGTCCTAGGTCATTAGTGCAAACGTGGTTTGCCGAGAGCTTTTAAATACGAACTACACTAGCGGATTTCCTTCCCGGCTTGGTAGCCCCCAGTAGGTGACGTTGCACCGAACCGGGTTAACAATCTCTCGTGTCTTTTACTTGCTTGTCCGTTATTTTATTTTATTTTATTATGATTATGTTAGTTAGCTTAATGTTCTAAAAATTGTGTACAACATTTGTTTTCCGGGATTGGTGTTGAAACATAACATAAAACATCTCAAGTCTAACGTGCCAAAATTTCATTTGGCATCGAGCGAGCACCTTGCTCGTTATTGTGTGAGATCTAGAGGAGATTTGTTATGGCGGTATGGAGAAAGAAGGAGGATTCATTAATAGACCACCTCTATTGGACGGAACCAATTATGACTACCGGAAGTCACGTATGAGTGCCTATCTCAAGTCTATTGACAACAAGATTTGGAAAGCCGTGTTGAAAGGATGGGAACATCCGGTTGTTCTTGACAAAGACGACAACAAAACTACGATTTTGAAACCGAGAAGAAGAATTGACCGTACCTGTAGATGAAATGGCTCTTGCAAACTCTAAGGCTCTAAATGCTCTCTTTAAAGGAGTAGACAAGACTATGTTCGGACTTATCAAAAATGCGATGTTGCCAAAGATGCTTCGAGACATCCTTAAGACGTCTCATGAAGGTACTTCCAAGGTAAAGAGCTCAAGGATTCAACTTCGACGACCAAATTTGAAAGCACCGAGAATGCAAGAGGATGAGACACCGATGGCGATTTTAGCAAGTGTACGAAATCGTTCAAGTAGTAAATTTAAATCGGAAATGTTGGAACAAAATGTGTTTAACAATGAACCTTAAAGAGTTTTGATGATAACAAGGTATTAAAAATTGTAAATTGGACTAACTAATATTTGTTCAAGTGTACGGGACCATAATTAAAAAGTTACATCATTTATTGGTTACGAATGAGCAAATAAAGAGCAAAAGGAATCAACAAATTTGAAGCTTAGATGCTCCCGAAGGCAACTCGCTCCTAAAGAGAAAAAGCACTCCCGAAGTAAAGCCGCTCCCGAAGTTAGAATAGTGCTTTTGAAGAATAGTGCTCTGAAGTATAGTGTTCCCGAAGACAAGAGGTCCGAAGCCACATCATCGAAGTCGCGTTATCGAAGCCGCATCATCGAAGCCGTGTTATCGAAGCCGTCTCATCGAAGCCATTTCACCGTAAGCCGAAGATCAACCGGATTTGCAAAAGATTCAAGGATTGAAGAATCATCACGCAAAAGTTGTCTATTGGATTCGAAAACACAACAAAAGTTTAGTGGAATTTTGCAACGGTCATTTCAAAGGTGTTTGAAGGCATATGCTTGCAATTTGGATGAAAGCGTTGACATTATACTATTGTACGAATCGTACAACCACCTTCTCCACTACTCGTTTTGTGTCCACGCTACAAGACAAGAAAACGGCTCCGAGAATACGGCTTAGCTCGCATAGATGTTCCTTTGGATAAGGAATGGATTTCAAATTAGTTCTTCATAGGACAACAATCAAATCGTGCAAAAGATCATTGGTGAAAGATCAAGCTTCAACAACGACTCTCCGATGTGCCGGCAATTTCACAACGTCTCTTTCACACCTCTATGTAAAGGAGTGAAGACTTAGATATTTAAAAATGCTGAACGAAAGACTCTCGACATTTTTACAAGTGCCAAACTTCGCCGAAATTGTTACGCATTCACTTAGAATTTCGTGTTTCAAAGTCATATCTTAGAAATTCTTAAGTCATTGAGTTTGTATCGATTTGTATTGAGAGCACATCTGATTGTATATCAAGTGTTCAATCTTAAACAATTTTCTCGTGTAATTTTGTTTAGTTAGAAGTCTCTTGCGGTTGTGCTTGAGCAGGGGAAGTCTCTTGATTGTGCTCTTGAGCAAAGGAAGTCTCTTGCTTGTGTGCTTGAGCAAAGGAAGTCTCTTGCTTGTGTGCTTGAGCAATTGTAATCAGATATTACTCTTAGTGAAATCTCCTTGGAAGTGCAAGGGGGACCGGACTACTTCCGGATTGTGGAAGGAACCAAGATAATTGCTTTGTGTCGTTCTTCTTCTCTCTCTCTCGTTTTATTCGCCGCATTTAGATTCGATTTCCACTTCGAAGCCGTCTCACTTAGCTTCGACCGGTGTGTTCAATTTTTAGGAGTAATTGAAGAATTTTCCAAAACACAATTAAACCCCTTCTTGTGTTTTTCTCACCTTCAATTGGTATCTAGAGCCTTGGTTACGTTGATAACACCTAACAAAGTGTAACAGTCCAAGATCGAGAGAAAAACATGTCCGACGAATGTTTCGGAAATGGATCCGGCAACAACTACAAAAGTGTTGCATATGATTACAATGTTGACAATAAATCCAGTGTTGGAAGGATTCCAAAGTTCAACGGAGATGCCGAAGAATTTTCTTGGTGGAAAACCAACTTCTATAGTTATATCATGAGCCTAGATGAAGAACTATGGGATATACTAGAAGATGGTGTTGGTGACTTAGTTCTTGATGAAGAAGGAGCTGCTGTTGATAGAAAGAAACATACTCCCGAGCCGAAGAAACTCTACAAGAAGCATCATATTATCAGAGGAGCCCTTGTCACTTCCATACCCAAAGCACAAGACATGAAGATGATGACAAATCCACTGTTAAAGCTATGTTTGCTTCTCTCGTTCAAACTACGAAGGCAGCAAGAAGGTCAAAGAAGCTAAAGCTCTCATGCTTGTACATCGGTACGAGTTATTCAAGATGAAGGATGATGAAACTATTGAGGAGATGTACTCAAGTCAAACCTTAGTCTCTGGGCTACCTATTCTAAAGAAGAGCTATGTTGCTTCGACCATGTGAGCATGATACTCGAAGCTTGCCCGCAAGATGGAGACCAAAGGTGACCGCCATTGAGGAAGCTAAAGATTTAAACACTTTAAGTGTCGAAGATCTTGTTAGTTCTTTCAAAGTTCATGAGTTAAGTCTTAATGAACATGAGTCTACTAAGAAGAGTAAATCAATAGCTCTTCCATCCAAAGGCAAGTCATCAAAAGTTCTCAAAGTGGTTGAATCTAAAGAGGAAGAACAATCAAGTTCGGATTCGAACCGTATGCCGCCGAAATGGCCATGCTCTCAAACGGACTTCAATATCCGGCCAAGAAGAACGAAAGTTTCTAACCTAGAGGAGTAACTCTAGAAGCTCAAGGAAAGAAGATCGAAGGGATGCTTCAACCGTAAGAAGCCTGGATATTTCATTGCCGAATGCCCTTATCTTCAAAGAGAAAAGTCAAAGGACAAGTCAAAGAGGTGTACATTCAAACCAAGCAAATTCAAGAAGCAGATCATGTAGAGTTTAATGGCAACTCGGGATGATTTGGGAAGTGAATCTGGATCCGATAAAGAGGAAGCCGATGAAGATGCAAAGATAGGCTGTTGGGTTGGTAGCAACGGCAACTTCGAAGCGGATCGGATTCGGACTCGAAAGATGAAAACGAGGTATATTCCAAAATTCCCGTAAATGAACTTGTTGAGTCACCGAAAGAACTTCTTACACATTTTGAAGTAAGAACCAATGAGTTGAAGGATTTAAAAGAAAAATATGTTGATTTAATGAAACAACAAAAATCAACTCTATTGGATCCGAAAGCTTCGAAGAAGGACTTAGGGGCTTTGACTTCATTTGTAAAACATATGAAGACAAGCTCGGGTTCTTATGTCGAAGCTACAAGAAAAGTGTAATAAGAAACCTTTAAGCAACCATGAAATTGCTCTTGAAGATTTTATCATATACGGCATTGACGAAGCGAGTGGCTTCTATGATTTATAGCATTTACGTAAACAATGGCAAAGGGATTGGTTTTTCAGGAGGGAAACCAAATGAAATCGATCTCAAAGCATGTTGTGAATGCATCAACGAAGGTCCGAAAACAATTTTTGTACCTCGAAGGTGCCGAGTTGGAAACCGTTGTTCAATCGAACCCGAAGCTTCTAGCTCTAAGGCTAAGATTACTTCAAAGCCAAAGAACCCTAAGCCAAAGGCTATGATCAAATACTGATTCCAAGACTTCAAAGATCGGGATCTGAAAAAGATCGAGAACCGTACCTCGCAGTCCGGTGAAACCTAAATGCGAGGTTCCGAAGTCTAAGTTTCGAAGAAGACGATTCGCTTCGAAGTACTAAAACCAAAGGTAATGGTTAATCAAAAGCAACCCAACTCACAAGACAAGGTACAAGGAGTGAAGAGTAAAGCCTTAAGTACTAACCTTTCGGGACCCATAGGACAATGGGTACCTAAATCCGAAAATGTCAATGATGCGGGTATGTCTAAGAGCAGCACCAAAGCAAAGATCATGGTACCTAGACGGCGGTTGCTCAAGACACATGACGGGAGAGAAGTCCGGCTTCCTCGCATTAATAATGAAAGAAGGAGGAAGTGTGAAATTTGGAGGCAACTAATCTAGCAAGATCATAGGTACATGAACTATTGGTAATTCCTCTACCTCGCTTAATAATGTATGGTTGGTAGATGGTCTTGAACATAACCTTTTGAGCATTAGTCAATTTTGTTATAATGGTTATGATGTGCTTTTTGAGAAAACCAACCGTAATGTAATCAACAAGGAAGACAAATCCATTGTGTTCAAGGGAAAGAGAGTTGATAATGTCTACAAAATCAATTTTTTCGAACCGGCCGATCGAAGGTGATTTGCCTTCTATCGTTGAATGATAAGAAATGGATGTGGCACGAAGGTTGGGACATGCTAACTGGAGATTAATCTCTAAGCTTAGTAAGTTACAACTTATCAAAGGGCTAGCAGACATTAACTATCATTCGGATGCACTATGTGGTACATGTCGAGAGGGAAAATTGTGAAATCATCTTTTAAAACCAAAGACATTGTTTCAACCTTCGTACCCTTAGAACTACTCCATATTGATTTATTTGGACCAGTGAGTACCGCATCCTTATATGGAAGTAAATATGGATTAGTCATTGTTGATGATTACGGCGGATGGACTTGGGTGAAATTCCCGAAAAGTAAGGATCATGCATATGATGTATTCGCAACTTCGCACACAAATTCAAACTGAAAAAGAGTCAAAGATTTTGAAAATCAGAAGTGATCATGGTGGAGAATTTGAAAATGAGCCATTTGAAGCTTTTTTGTGAAAAACATGGAATTATCCATGAATTCTCTTCTCCTAGAACTCCACAACAAAATGGGGTTGTAGAGAGAAAGAATAGAACTTTACAAGAAATGGCCAGAACCATGATCCATGAAAACAATTTGGGTAAACATTTTTGGGCGTGAAGCGGTGAATACAACATGTTATGTTCAAAACATGATCTATATCGTACCTATTTTGGAGAAAACGGCATATGAACTCTTTAAAGGAAGAAAACCTAATATCTCTTACTTTCATCAATTTGGATGTACATGTTACATTCTGAATAACAAGCTCTACCTAAAGAAATTTGATGTCAAGGCCCAAAGAGGAATCTTCTTAGGTTACTCCGAAAGGTCAAAGGCATACAAAGTGTATAATTTAGAGACACTCGTGTTGAAGAATCTATGCACGTTAAATTTGATGACAAAGAGCTTGAAGATAAAACTTCAAAGCAAGGTGAAAGTTTTGCAGAGATACAGTTCCTGAAGCTACTCCGAACCCGATCGAGATAGCCGAATACGAAGAAAGTCCAAAAGCCGAACCCACCTCGAAGCTCTAGATGAAGCCGCTTCGATGAAGCACAAGATGGCTCACATCAACGCATCCTCCCGAAACACATTCAAGCACAAGTCTTCACATCCCGAGGAACTAATCATTGGAAACAAAGATAGTCCAAGAAGAACACGATCATATTTCGTACAAGAAGAATCAATGATTGGACCGATCTCAATGATTGAGCCTACAAAAGTTGAAGAAGCACTTTCAGATGATGGATGGATCTTAGCTATGCAAGAAGAGTTGAATCAATTTCAAAGAAATGATGTGTGGGATGGTACCCAAACCTCGGACAAGAACATTATTAGAACAAAATGGGTATTCGTAAACAAGTTGAATGAGCAAGGAGAAGTAACAAGAAACAAAGCCGGACTTGTTGCACAAGGGTATATTCAACAAGAAGGCATTGATTACCCCGAAACATTTGCTCCGGTTGCAAGATTGGAAGCAATCGAAGTTACTTCTTTCCTATGCAGTTAATCATGGCATAATATTATATCAAATGGATATCAAGAGTGCGTTTCGAATGGTGTCATAGAAGAAGAAGTGTATGTCAAGCAACCTCCTGGATTTGAGGATATTAAATATCCCGACCATGTTTTTAAACGAAGAAATCACTATATGGCTTGAAACAAGCTCCCAGAGCTTGGTATGATAGACTAAGTAATTTCTTGATCAAAAATGATTTTAAAAGAGGATAGGTTGATACAACACTCTTCGAAGGACCCTTGGGAAAGATATTCTTGTTGTGCAGATATATGTTGATGATATAATATTTGGTTCTACTAATACATCTCTTTGCAAGGAATTTTCTAAGTTAATGTAGGATGAATTTGAAATGAGCATGATGGGAGAGCTGAAGTTCTTCAGGGCATTCAAATTAATCAATGCAAAGATGGAGTCTATGTTCATCAATCAAAGTATACAAAGGAGCTTCGAAGAAGTTCAAGCTTGAAGATTGTAAAGTGATGAACACTCCAATACACCCTACTTGCACCTTAAGCAAAGAAGATGAAGGAGCTAAAGTTGATCGTAAGCCGTATAGAGGTATGATTGGTTCTTTGTTATACCTCACCGCATCTAGGCCAGATATTTTATTCAAGTGTATGCTTGTGTGCAAGATTCCAATCAGTATCCTAGAGAATCTCATATGACCGCCGTCAAGAGAATCTTCGGGTATTTGAAAGGAACAACTAATCTTGGACTCCTTTATAGGAAATCCTTAGATTATAAGCTAATTGGATTATGTGATGATGATTATCTTGGTGATAGGATTGAAAGAAAGTCAATCGGTGGCAATTGTCAATTTCTCGGGTGATAATCTTATATCCTGGGCTAGCAAAAGACAAACAACTATTGCTATGTCTACAACGAAGCGAGAATACATTTCAGCCGCAAGTTGTTGTACACAACTACTTTGGATGAAACATCGGTTGGAAGACTATCGTATAACCGCTAACGATATTCCCATTTATTGTGATAATACTCGTCGCTATTTGTTTGTCTAAAAATCCAATTTTGCATTCGAGAGCTAAGCACATTGAAATCAAACACCATTTTATCAGTAGACTATGTTCAAAAAGGAATTTTAGATATACAATTCATTGATACCGAAAATAAATGGGCCGATATAATTACTAAGCCTTTAACCGTTGAAAGATTTGATTTTATAAAGAAAAATTTGAACATGCACTTTGTGTGTGATTAAATGTTTGCTTGCTCCCGAATAGGATTTTAGGTTCGAAGTAAGCTCGAAGCGGTAGTCCATTAGAAGCTCTTTATTGAGGTTCCGAGGAAAACTCGCTTCGATGATGACGTCGGCATATGAAGTCCAGAATCGGATTTTATGCTTCGATTAGTAGAGTTAGTGGAAACGTTGGGAGTTACTTTTTGTGGTAACTTCGGCCCGCTAACTTGGTAGTTACTACGAAAGTTTCGACGTGGCTCGTACGTATTGGCGTATAACTTAAAAGGGCAATGATGATTCAATAGCTTTAAAAGTACTTTCACGCGCCCCCAATTTGTCATTAATGTTATGTTTGTTTGTCTCTTTTGAATTGCAATCGTTTTTACTCTTAACACTTTGTCAATTCACACACTACTCACTCACAACAAACACATTTGCTCTCAAACCTATTGCGAAGTAAGCGCATTCTCTCAGCCCTAGAACCCTAAGATCATCATCTTCTTCAATCATCATCTAATGGCATCATCAAGCTCAAAGGTTTCATAATCTACTTCAAGCTTGCAAGGCACATCGAATCCGGGTCCGTTTACAAAGAGAAGACTATGACTATTCCATGGAAATCCTTAATCGTTCAAATAGAATCACCGGTGGACTTCGCTTCACTTAAGAAGTACGAAGTGGACATGGAAAGTCCGGTAGATACTCGAAGCTATACCGAGTACTTCAAGATGCCGAATGGGACAACTTATGTGAATTTGGTCAAGGACTTTTAGTTAAGGGCCGAGGTGTACAATGGAAAGCCTACGAAGGTCGTAGGTAAATAAGCCGGGTCAAAGAAAGGGAATATGACGGTGAATATGAATCCTATCTCTTTTGATAGCTTAGAAATAAGGTACCGAAGTGATGGACATTCCTATAACCATCACCGAGGATGTTATAGCTAAAGCTTGTAGAGTGGATGCGAGAGGGAAGATTCCAAGAAATAGTCAAGAAGGAAGATGTCCCGCTGAAAAGCTACTACAACTTGCTTCGGGTGGAGACTCGAAGGGAAGCCTTCGAAATGGAAATTCATCACGGGATGTTGGTGAAATTACGTGCGATTGCTTCTTTCTAAGAGCAGGAGCGTTCCGACCAACCAAATCATCAACAAAAATTGGCAATCTACTTCATGGCCATGCTTGAGAAGATTAATTTCCCTAGATATGTAATGGATTATCTCTGTCGGGCTATTAATGAAGGCACCGTCAAAGGAAGGAAACACGTGCCCTATGGAAGATTGCTATCCGAGATATTTTATCAAGGAAGGGTCTTGGATTTCTTGAAAAAGACAAGGAGTACTTCGATAAATACTTCGAAGTTTCTACCGCCGAAAGGACTATCCGTAGCAGAGCTTATTTTCTATGAAGTTTATCAAGAAAACTTCGAAGATGAAAAGTGGTTGGAGATGACTACGAAGAAACTGGGATTATCGGGGACTTTCCTTCAATCTTTGAGGAAAGTAATCCCGAAATCTTAGCAAAATCAGGTAGCTAAGTATGTCTTGGAAGAAGATGTAAGCTCTCGGGAGGAAGCCGCACGTTAAGGGAACGAAAGTCAAGGGTGCTTCGCATCGAAACGGCCTATCGATAAGGGCAACCAACGAAGGTTGCTAAGAGAAAGAGAGGGAAAGCCGAAACTGTTTTCCACAAAGAAAAATTGGATGAAGCTCTGGATGAGCTAGAAAAAGAAGAAGCCGAGCCCAAGCCGAAGAAGAAGAAGGCACTGTAGAAATGAAAACTTCTATGGTTGAAATGACTCCCGCCAAGGCCAAAATGGCTAAGGAGTTTCTTTGCTGATAAGTTAGCAGATAGAAAGGAGAAGAAGATTGATGTCGCTTCGTTCCCACGAAGAAGAGGAACAAAGAAATAACTAATGTCAAAGAAGTGGCCGGTAAAGCTTCGAAGAAAATTGATACTTCGGAAGCCGTTCTAAAAGCACCAGTCTTGTCACTTCGATGGCCGACTTTACGGTCAAGGTATACCAGATTCCAATCACCTCTACCCCCATCTCACCCTTTTCACCACCAGCAACTAAGCAAGAAGAAAACACTTCGTCTTAGAAAATCTTGCTCTCCACTACTCGGGTGAGTTACCGTAAAACGTTGAACCCAACTCGAAAAAGCCTCCGAGACAACTCCGAAGCGGTTGCTTCGAAAAAGTTGTTTCGAAGCCGCCATCAACAACCACCCGAACCACACAAACCCACATCACCCCCACAACAACAGTCACCATTAGCCGACATTGACCCCCAACTCCACATTCAAACACCAACTTCATCACAACAACCACCAACCGAAACCGAAACCGACTCTCACATTAACCAACAACTAGAGCAAACTTTACCCAAACCAACTCCCATGGATATTGACAATCCTTAAGTCAATGTCCAAGCCTCAACCTCAACTTCACAAATTGCTTCGACCGGCCATCATTCTCAACTCCATCTCAACAAATCACCATTCCGAGAATCCACTCGTTCAAGACCTTAGTCTTAGTGATTCCGAACTTGAAACCCTTGAACAACCACCCCCGGACATCCCGGAATCCGAACATATTGATGTAGAGCTACTCAAAATCCTCTCGAAATGCATGATCTGGTGGATGAAAGAAGGACAATTGATCTCACCAATGCATATGAAGAAGCATGGGAATCACTTCGAAGAGAGCTACCGAGTTGATAGAAGCCGTAAAGGACAAATGCATCAAAATCAAGGGAGCTTCGTTAGAAGATTAATGGAGAATACGAAGCAAAGACTCGGAGTTAGAAGTCCTAGACTACTTCGGCAAACAAGCCATTCTTCTCGAAATGGACTACTTGACCGCAGACGCAAGGATGTTCAAGCTTCGAGGCGAAGATGGCAAAGCAACAACAAGAAGCTAAGGCAAGGGAATTGGCTCTTCTTCGAAGCAACAACTTCTTGAAGATCAGTTGAAGAAGCAAGCCGAAGAAATGGAGAAGTTGAGGAAACAACTACAAACCAAACCTTAGTTGCACACCTTAGTGTTTATTTTTTGTTTGTTGTTTGTTTTAATCCTTTTCTATTTCCTCGCTTCGAATACTTCTTGTCTTTGCGTTTCTTCACGCTTCGAATACTTAATGGTTCCGACTAACAATGCCTGAATTTTTTATTATTCATTGCTCGATTTACTAATTTATTTTTGCTTTGATTATATTTTTGATAAGACTATAGGCTCGAGTTTACTTAATATATTATACTCATTTCTTGTTCGAGTTTTTCTCAAATCTTTTTGTCCTTTATGTTTATTTGTTATTTTTAATAATGACAAAAGGGGGAGTATACGTGATAGTATTTAAAGGCTCGAGCCCCATTAATGATATTTGAAAATTATTTTGAAAAACTTCTATCACTTTTACCTTAAAGGTACAAGCTATGAACGAAAGAAGGAGTATCAAATTTGAAATAAAATTAATTGAACCATTCTTCTTATCTATAAGTTAATTCTTTCAATTTTTAAAGCTCGATATTTTTATTACGCGCTAAAATGAATTTAATTAACCGGGATAGAACTTAGGGGAGCTTACAAACCTCACCTTAAAGACTATCGAGACTCGGGGAGTTTGAGCTTACAAACCTCGCATTCGAGCTTACAAACCTCGTAACCCCAAAGTCAACTTGTTAATTAGATTAGCAACAATTGATCAATTTTAAATACTATTGTTTATCATCATCAAAAAGGGGAGATTGTTGGAACAAAATGTGTTTAACAATGAACCTTAAAGAGTTTTGATGATAACAAGGTATTAAAAATTGTAAATTGGACTAGCTAATATTTGTTCAAGTGTACGGGACCATAATTAAAAAGTTACATCATTTATTGGTTCTGACCGAGCAAATAAAGAGCAAAAGGAGTCAACAAATTTGAAGCTTAGACGCTCCCGAAGGCAACTCGCTCCCGAAGAGAAAAACACTCCCGAAGTAAAGCCGCTCCCGAAGTTAGAATAGTGCTTCGAAGAATAGTGCTCCCGAAGAATAGCGCTCCCGAAGACAAGAGGTCCGAAGCCACATCATCGAAGCTACGTTATCGAAGCCGCATCATCGAAGCCGAGTTATCGCAGCCGCCTCATCGAAGCCATTTCACCGAAGCCGAAGATCAACCGGATTTGCAAAAGATTCAAGGATTGAAGAATCATCACCGCAAAAGCCGTCTATTGGATTCGAAAACACAACAAAAGTTTAGTGGAATTTTGCAACGGTCATTTCAAAGGTGTTTGAAGGCATATGCTTGCAATTTGGACGAAAGCGTTGACATTGTACTATTGTACGAACTGTACAACCACCTTCTCCACTACTCTATTTTGTGTCCACGCTACAAGACAAGAAAACGGCTCCGAATACGGCTTAGCTCGCATAGATGTTCCTTTGGATAAGGAATGGATTTCAAATTGGTTCTTCATAGGACAACAACCAAATCGTGCAAAAGATCATTGGTGAAAGATCAAACTTCAACAACGACTCTTTGATGTGCGGCAATTTCACAACGTCTCTTTCACACCTCTATATAAATGAGTGAAGACTTAGAGATTTAAAAATGCTGAACAAAAGACTCTCAACATTTTTACAAGTGCCAAACCTCTGCTGAAATTGTTACGCATTCACTTAGAATTTACGTGTTTCAAAGTCATATCTTAGAAATTCTTAAGTCATTGAGTACGTATTCGATTTGTATTGAGAGCACCTCTGATTGTATATCAAATGTTCAACCTTAAACAATTTTCTGTGTAATTTTGTTTAGTTAGAAGTCTCTTGCGGTTGTGCTTGAGCAGGGAAGTCTCTTGATTGTGCTCTTGAGCAAAGGAAGTCTCTTGCTTGTGTGCTTGAGCAAAGGAAGTCTCTTGCTTGTGTGCTTGAGCAATTGTAATCAGATATTACTCTTAGTGAAATCTCCTTGGAAGTGCAAGGGGGACCGGACTACTTCCGGATTGTGGAAGGAACCAAGATAATTGCTTTGTGTCGTTCTTCTTCTCTCTCTCTCGTTTTATTCCGCCGCATTTAGATTCGATTACCACTTCGAAGCCGTCTCACTTAGCTTCGACCGGTGTGTTCAGTTTTTAGGAGTAATTGAAGAATTTTCCAAAACACAATTCAACCCCTTCTTGTGTTTTTCTCACCATCGGGTAAGACCGAGTGTCGAACTCGAGGATCGCGTTATACTATTGAATTGTATTTAAGACTTAATCAAACAAAAGGTTACGAAGTTGGTTTTATCGCAATGATGAAAATTAAATAAAGTAAAGTGATTCAAATTAATAAGAGAAAAGTGTTGGGGATGAGTTTCTTGGATGACTATTTCTGTTAACAACCTAGTTATCGTTATTGGATCGACTCATCTAATTGCTACCGAATCCTCTATAAAATTCGTGCCCTAATTCCTTAGTGACGAAACGTTAATTCTAAAATAAACACCTAATTCCTTAGTGAGTTTTAAGATTAAAATTAAGCATGAACGAGCAAGGATTCTCAAACGGTTCCAAGGGTTTTCATCTATTCCTAGATTACGAAGGCAAGGATTTCTTATCTCAAGCGTTTATAAATTCCACTTCCGTTTCACAATATAAACCGTAAATCAATTTAAAGGTGATTAATCAATAAAAGCATTAAGAACAGAGATAAGAAAAGCAAATCAATGAGTTTCATCAATAATAAAAACTAGGTCATATGACAATCATGTTCATCTAGGTTTCTCATCCCCAACAATGGAGGGTTTAGTTACACATAGCAATCAAACAAAAGGAAAGAGTAAAAGAGAGATTACAAGAATAATTCATGAACTTTTCTTGAAGAATCTCCCCAATTGTGCTCCCGATCGCTTCCTATGTGTTTTTGTGCCTTTAGATCTCCAAAAACGTGAACCCCTAATTCGAAACACACTTTACTATAAATAGGCAGCCAAAAATCGGCCACCGACTCTCCAAATCGGGGCCCGAATCACGCAAAAATGCGTCCCGTAAGTTACGAAATCGGCGCCCGATTGTGGTAAATTGGGCCTCGATTTTTCCGAGAAAGTTGGCTCCTCCCATATTGCTGAAATCGGCGCACGATTGTGGTAAATCGGGGCCCGATTTTTCCAAAGATCCAAATGGCTTGAAACCTTCTTTTTCTTGTGCTTTCAGCTTGAATACCTTGATGAATTACCTTACAAATACATGAAAAATGTCTACAAATCCAGTAATGACAGAGTGTCATCACAACCCCAAACTTACATCGTTGCTTGTTCTCAAGGAACACACTAAAAATGAAAAATAACGGTAAAATAACACTTACTCCACCAAGGGTCATGCCAAAAGTTCACTCCTTAGTTAGCAATTGATGAGCTAACTTGCTTGGCAACACATCCAATCCACAACTTCTCGCAACAATATTGAAACAAGGTTCACACGGTCGACATGCAAACTACTATATTACCAAGACTTGAAAAGTTTCTAAGCATCAATCAAAGTCAATATCATGCACACACTTTTAAGGACTTTTTCGGTTATAACGGGGCTTAGGTTCGAGGTGGGATAATTTGGAAAGTAGGCTGAAGAAAAATGACTTGGAGTTAAGCATCATCCTACGGTTCTAAAAATTAAAAACAATACCACAACAAAATTCGGGGACTAGAGATCATTAACATTGAAAAAAAAAATCGATCACTTGTTGTCTTTATGCATATTCATTTTTTTCGAGCTGAATTTTTAACGTTTCACTTATTTTTGACATGCTTTATATATATATATATATATATATATATATATATATATATATATATATATATATATATATATATATATATAGGACAACACAAGATGATCTTCAATTCTCTAGTGCCCCTACCCCAAACTTAGAGTGTTGCTAGTTCCATGAGCAACTCCAAACTTGAATTTTTGTAACATTGAAACATAAATTATGCCTAACTCCAACAAAATTATTGGGACAATCCTATGGTCTCTAGGCTTGTAATGTGGTTCGTCACCGAAACAAGGGGTCTAATCCTAATGGCTCAACTTGGCTTAAACAAAGGAATAATTCAATATAAACTCAGGTTGGCTTCAAAGGCTCAACGTACAAGCAATTTGCCTTAGTGTGCACATAATATAACCAATCAATAGCAGAGAAAAATCGCAAGCCCTAGAAATAGCATTCACATGGAAACACTCATATTTGTAATAATTGAAAAATAAAATTTGGCTATGACCTTACAAGCCGAGGTTTCGGAAGTTGTGGCTACCCAAGCATTCCATCCGGCCGTACACTTCCCATTGAAAGATCCAATCGAGGCAACCACCTCCTTTGAACTTTTGACAAACCATTGGCGTAATCTTTGTTACTAAATGTTTGGGCTAGACAAGGTGCCCAAATCACTGTCGTGCTCCCGAGGACCCTCCCGGTCCCGAAGGTGGAAATGGATAGTATAGAGGCCGTGAGTCCGCACCCGGATTCCTCTCGGCTTGAATCCTAAAGTACTCCGCTCTAATTCGCTCCTCTCGCTCTCCGAGTCCCCGCTGCCTCTCCTCGGCAAAATAGTTCTCCATCTTAAGTGGACCGGCAAACCCGTCATAAGCATTAGTCCTTGCATTAGCATTCGACGGTAGAGCTCACTGCCTCATAAAAGGGTTGAGGGAATGCGGTGGGGGCATCCGATCTCGAGAAGAAATGTCCCGAGCCCGGTTGCCATGGCATATGTATACTCCATGAAATAGGGTGGAAGACCCCGCCGCATCCGAGGTGGTGGCAATTGTTGTGGAGGCACTGTGGGATGTGATCTTGTTCCATAGCTGATGCTCTTCTCGCCTCCCGAAGCTTCCGATCATAATTTTCTTGCTCTCTCTCAAAGCCCTCTAGCACGCAGTCCGATAGAAACCTCAAAGACTTCACATATACATCGTTGGGTTCAACCGGAACCTGAGCTTCCCGACACAATACGGTTAATCAAACAACAATGTCCCAAAGTATTCTTATCGGTACTAATCGAGATTCCACAAACTATCTTTCATCAACCGAGCCACATCTATATCCTCATTAGCTATCAACGCCGGCAAAATAATCACCCTGTCTCTTAACATCTCAAATTGCGTCGACGAAGTTTACTCAATGACGGTTAAAATAAATGAAGCCCAAGCCTTGTACTCGGCAGCAAATCGACGGTGTTAATCCTCCGAGGTCGTTCCAAAGTTCCTATCCACCCCTTTCCATCTCTCATAAGCCCCTCAAGCAAACTATCCCATGCACTTCGATTTCGGAAAGTATCATATACCCGCTTCCGATACACAACATCACACTTCTCCACATCCCTCAACCCAAGCACTCGCTTAATGTCCCTCTTTTGATAATCAACCCTCTTCCCTCTCACATAAGTGTAACCCTTTTTCTCAACAAATGCATTTGCTAAGAACTCTAAAGCAATGCTCGAATTACTCTCCTCGGTTACCATGTTCACAATGCCTTGCCACTTTCTAGCCTTAATTTGCCACACAAAAAAAGGGTGCTTTTCTAACTTATTCATAGCAATACCCCTTTCTTTGTTGAAACCCCTCTTCTTAATTAAATTATGCCTTTCCTCCGCAATCTCCGAAACAAACCTTTGGTATGGTGGTTGGATGGGTGGTTGAGGTTGTGGTGGGCTAGGTGGTTGTTGAGAAGAGGTTCCGGTAGCTCTTTTACCTCTACTTCTCTTTGTGGTGGGTTCTTGGGTTTGGTTCTTATTTTTGGCCATGGTTGTTGTAACACCCTGTTTTCCCAACGTAAAAATTTCATAAATAAATCGAGTTTTTCAACTTTAAACGGAATGTTACACTTCTTAAAAATTCATAAACCGAATAAATAACAATTTATTCTTCAAAATCATTTAACATAAGTAATTCAAAACTTCGCGGCGAAATTAGTTCAACAATAAAAATAATCTTTGGCATGCAATCCTCAACATAAAAATCTCATAAGTCTTGTTCAACATTTATTCATAAAAATCCATAAGTAATACGTCGGGAATAGAAATAGAAGACATAATCCCATCCCGTTACGTATCGAGCACCTAAGACACACTTGTGAGGAGTCCACTCACGAGCGCAACTAATCTCGGTTACCCGCAAGTTACCCATATGAAGAGCAACATTTCCAAGCAGAGGGGTGCGATTTCTCAAACAATAATATTAAGCATATAAATCATATAAAGTACATTCAACAACTTAAACATCTTATAATTCATTAATCATATCTAATAACTTAAACTTCCTTAACTAGTGTCATTATCCTTCCTACATTAGTTATATACTTCATCAAGTAATCTCAATTATTATTCATAAAACATCTTATCTTAAATCATGATCATAAGCATCAATATCTAACACCAAATATAATCGTAAGCATCATCATATAATTCACATAAGTATCATTATCAAAACATAGCATTTATCGAAAACAACTTCATAATCAAGTTCATAATCAACTTCATAAACAAACATCATCATTAAATCATAATCATCAAATCACAATCAAACTTCATAATCAAACCTCACTTAACTCGACAATGCGACTCAACTCGACTATGTAACTCTTAACATCTCAAATCATCTTAGCATCTTGACAACTTAACAACTTTACAACTCGACAACTTCACATCTTAAATCATCTTAAAACTTCTTGATATGCAAATGCATTTGGTACCAATACAGAGCATCATGCTCCCAACCAACTTATATGAGTGTAAATAGGCTCTTCAGAGCATCAAGCTCTCAACCAACTTATATGAGCGTAAATAGGCTCTTCGCAGCATCAAGCTCCCAACCAACTTATATGAGCGTAAATAGGCTCTTCGCAGCATCAAGCTCCCAACCAATCGTGTGAATGACTAAGCATTCCAGAGCATCAAGCCCCCAACCAACGTATATGAGTATGCAATGGACTCAACTTCCTACAACTTAGACAACTTCATGAACATCTATGACATCCTAACATCTTGATATCTTGACAACATAACATCTTAATAACTTGTTGACTTCATAACGACTTGACGACTTAACAACTCTTATCATCTTAACGTCTTAACATCTTGACAACATATGGATCACATAAATAATTCATGTCATATCATAATATAACAATATCAAATGATAATAAACAACATCTTAAAACATCATATTCATCAATCATAAACAACTTCATATAACATCGTATTTAAACATCAACAATAATTCACTATGTATCTTTGTAAAAACATAATAAATTATCCACAACATATTTTCATGTCAAAGCAAAGCTATTGAAAAGATATCACAAATATCAACAACTTTCATGTTTACAACAAAGATCAATTCAAAACAGAAACATATGAACAAAACGCAAAAACATGAAATAGAGAAGGCTGTCACCGTACAATTTTGCTAAGACCTCCCTGTAGTATTTTCATCATAACTCAAAGACCAAACATCATTTTCACGTCAAACCAAAGCCACTGGAAAGCTAACAAAATTATCTAAAACTTTCATGTTTACGCCTAAGAGCAATTCTGTACCGATCAGTACCAGTTTTTATTTTAAATTCGGAAAAGTTGTGCTGAAAGTCCATAAAAATTCACTGTGACCTACATGCAGTAATTTGACCATAACTCAAGTTCTGTAAATCCTATTGACGTGAGACCAACGGAGTTAGAAATTTAACATCCATACCTACAACTTTCGTGTTTACACCTAAACCCAGTTCGGAACTTAAACTTGTCAAACTGAGACAAAAAAAACGCATTTTACACATTGACAGCAAAATCGCGGTTCAACCGCGATTTCGCTTTGGGGAAATCTTTTCCACTTCGTATTCGATCCAATACTCTCCAAACTTGACCCTAATCATTACCCTATGATTACCCTATCATTAGAACATTAATTATTCATCAACTTACTGTATGCAAATTCAAAGGGTTCTCAAATCTATTAACAACCTATTACAATTATTAAACCCTAATTCTTAAACTCACCAACATCTCATCCAATTCCATGGTTCTAACCTCAAAACTACATCCAATAATCATCCTATGGGTTATCTAAGGACTGTATACAATTTCTACATCAATTCAACAAGTTTTCATCATCTAATCATCAAATCTCTCTCAAAACCCTAATTCTCAAATTCTCACAAACTTTCCCCAACTTGTTAGATGCAATCTAATGATTTAACAACTTAATATTAATGCAAGATAGTCTCACCCTCACCTTAGATTAATTCCCGAATCGGCATCGGCGTTCTTCTTTCCTATGGTATTCTCCTCTTCTCTTGACTTTTCTCTTCTCTTCTCTTCTTTCTTGTTCTCCTCTTTTCCAAAAATTGGTTTTAGGGTAAACTCTTTCTAACCTAAGCTTCTCTATTTATAATACTAAAATATTCTTCCCAAATCTATTTAGGCCAAACAACTTACTCTTCTTTCTATTCAAACCCCCAAATCCACTCCCACTAATATTCCTCATATTCTAATAAATAATATTTCTCTACTAAATATATAATAATACATCAAATAACAAATATATATCTATAACAATTAACAAATATATTATGCTAGTAAATACCAACATATAACATAACAAAATATCACTCAACAAAATATATTAACTAAATTATAAAAAGACATCTAATCTCAACAAATCATATATCCCTCATATACATCATATAAATATATAAATATATTCTAAAACTAATTAAAATAATTAAATAAAAAGGAGGGCGTTACAACTCTCCCCAACTTAAAAGAATTTCGTCCTCGAAATTCAAGCACAATAGAAAATAAATTTAGTCATTACTTCTTCAAACAAAACACAAAAACCACATCAAGTTAGTCGATTATACATGATCACATAAAAAACATAACTACTAACTAGAAAACATGACGACACGACACCACGACTCATCTACTTGGCCGGACGGACCAACCGAGGCTACGATACCAATTGTAACACCCCGTTTTCCCAACGTAAAAATTTCATAAATAAATCGAGTTTTTCAACTTTAAACGGAATGCTACACTTCTTAAAAATTCATAAACCGAATAAATAACAATTTATTCTTCAAAATCATTTAACATAAGTAATTCAAAACTTCGCGGCGGAAATTAGTTCAACAATAAAAATAATCTTTGGCACGCAGTCCTCAACATAAAAATCTCATAAGTCTTGTTCAACATTTATTCATAAAAATCCATAAGTAATACGCAAGGAATAGAAATAGAAGACATAATCTCATCCCGTTATGTATCGAGCACCTAAGACACCCTTGTGAGGAGTCCACTCACGACCGCAACTAATCCCGGTTACCCGCAAGTTACCCATACGAAGAGCAACATTTCCAAGCAGAGGGGTGAGATTTCTCAAACAATAATATTAAGCATATAAATCATAGAAAGTACATTCAACAACTTAAACATCTTATAATTCATTAATCATATCTAATAACTTAAACTTCCTTAACTAGTGTCATTATCCTTCCTACATTAGTTATATACTTCATCAAGTAATCTCAATTATTATTCATAAAACATCTTATCTTAAATCATGATCATAAGCATCAATATCTAACACCAAATATAATCGTAAGCATCATCATATAATTCACATAAGTATCATTATCAAAACATAGCATTTATCCAAAACAACTTCATAATCAAGTTCATAATCAACTTCATAAACAAACATCATCATTAAATCATAATCATCAAATCACAATCAAACCTCACTTAACTCGACAATGCGACTCAACTCGACTATGTAACTCTTAACATCTCAAATCATCTTAGCATCTTGACAACTTAACAACTTGACAACTCGACAACTTCACATCTTAAATCATCTTAAAACTTCTTGATATGCAAATGCATTTGGTACCAATACAGAGCATCAAGCTCCCAACCAACTTATATGAGCGTAAATAGGCTCTTCAGAGCATCAAGCTCTCAACCAACTTATATGAGCGTAAATAGGCTCTTCGCAGCATCAAGCTCCCAACCAACTTATATGAGCGTAAATAGGCTCTTCGCAGCATCAAGCTCCCTACCAATCGTGTGAATGACTAAGCATTCCAAGCATCAAACCCCCAACCAACGTATATGAGTATGCAATGGAATCAACTTCCTACAACTTAGACAACTTCATGAACATCTATGACATCCTAACATCTTGATATCTTGACAACATAACATCTTAATAACTTGATGACTTCATAACGACTTGACGACTTAACAACTCTTATCATCTTAACGTCTTAACATCTTAACATCTTGACAACATATGGATCACATAAATAATTCATGTCATATCATAATATAACAATATCAAATGATAATAAACAACATCTTAAAACATCATATTCATCAATCATAAACAACTTCATATAACATCGTATTTAAACATCAACAATAATTCACTATGTATCTTTGTAAAAACATAATAAATTATCCACAACATATTTTCATGTCAAACCAAAGCTATTGGAAAGATATCACAAATATCAACAACTTTCATGTTTACAACAAAGATCAATTCAAAACAGAAACATATGAACAAAACGCAAAAACATGAAATAGAGAAGGCTGTCACCGTACAATTTCGCTAAGACCTCCCTGTAGTATTTTCATCATAACTCAAAGACCAAACATCATTTTCACGTCAAACCAAAGCCACTGGAAAGCTAACAAAATTATCTAAAACTTTCATGTTTACGCCTAAGACCAATTCTGTACCGATCAGTACCAATTTTTATTTTAAATTCGGAAAAGTTGTGCTGAAAGTTCATAAACATTCACTGTGACCTACGTGCAGTAATTTGACCATAACTCAAGTTCTATAAATCCTATTGACGTGAGACCAATGGCATTAGAAATTTAACATCCATACCTACAACTTTTGTGTTTACACCTAAACCCAGTTCAGAACTTAAACTTGTCAAACTGAGACAATAAAAACGCATTTTGCACATTAACAGCAAAATCGCAGTTCAGCCGCGATTTCGCTTTGGGAAATCTTTTCCACTTCGTATTCGATCCAATACTCTCCAAACATGACCCTAATCATTACCCTATGATTACCCTATCATTAGAACATTAATTATTCATCAACTTACTGTATGCAAATTCAAAGGGTTCTCAAATCTATTAACAACATATTACAATTATTAAACCCTAATTCTTAAACTCACCAACATCTCATCCAATTCCATGGTTCTAACCTCAAAACTACATCCAATAATCATCCTATGAGTTATCTAAGGACCGTATACAATTTCTACATTAATTCAACAAGTTTTCATCATCTAATCATCAAATCTCACTCAAAACCCTAATTCTCAAATTCTCACAAACTTTCCCCAACTTGTTAGATGCAATCTAATGATTTAACAACTTAATATTAATGCAAGATAGTCTCACCCTCACCTTAGATTAATTCCCGAATCAGCAGCAACGTTCTTCTTTCCTAAGGTATTCTCCTCTTCTCTTGACTTTTGTCTTCTCTTCTCTTCTTTCTTGTTCTCCTCTTTTCCAAAAAGCGGTTTTAGGTTAAACTCTTTCTAACCTAAGCTTCTCTATTTATAATACTAAAATATTCTTCCCAAATCTATTTAGGCCCAACAACTTACTATTCTTTCTATTCTAACCCCCAAATCCACTCACACTAATAATCCTCATATTCTAATAAATAATATTTCTCTACTAAATATATAATAATACACCAAATAACAAATATATATCTATAACAATTAACAAATATATTATGCTAGTAAATACCAACATATAACATAACAAAATATCACTCAACAAAATATATTAACTAAATTATAAAAAGACATCTAATCTCAACAAATCATATATCCCTCATATACATCATATAAATATATAAATATATTCTAAAACTAATTAAAATAATTAAATAAAAAGGAGGGAGTTACAACTCTCCCCAACTTAAAAGAATTTCGTCCTCGAAATTCAAGCACGATAGAAAATAAATTTAGTAATTACTTCTTCAAACAAAACACAAAAACCACATCAAGTTAGTCGGTTAAACATGATCACATAAAAAACATAACTACTAACTAGAAAACATGACGACACGACACAACGACTCATCTACTTGGCCGGACGGACCAACCGAGCTACGATACCAATTGTAACAGCCCCGTTTTCCCAACGTAAAAATTTCATAAATAAATCGAGTTTTTCAACTTTAAACGGAATGCTACATTTCTTAAAAATTCATAAACCGAATAAATAACAATTTATTCTTCAAAATCATTTAACATAAGTAATTCAAAACTTCGCGGCGGAAATTAGTTCAACAATAAAAATAATCTTTGGCACGCAGTCCTCAACATAAAAATCTCATAAGTCTTGTTCAACATTTATTCATAAAAATCCATAAGTAATACGTAAGGAATAGAAATAGAAGACATAATCTCATCCCATTACGTATCGAGCACCTAAGACACACTTGTGAGGAGTCCACTCACGACCGCAACTAATCCCGGTTACCCGCAAGTTACCCATACGAAGAGCAACATTTCCAAGCAGAGGGGTGAGATTTCTCAAACAATAATATTAAGCATATAAATCATATAAAGTACATTCAACAACTTAAATATCTTATAATTCATTAATCATATCTAATAACTTAAACTTCCTTAACTAGTGTCATTATCCTTCCTACATTAGTTATATACTTCATCAAGTAATCTCAATTATTATTCATAAAACATCTTATCTTAAATCATGATCATAAGCATCAATATCTAACACCAAATATAATCGTAAGCATCATTATATAATTCACATAAGTATCATTATCAAAACATAGCATTTATCGAAAACAACTTTATAATCAAGTTCATAATCAACTTCATAAACAAACATCATCATTAAATCATAATCATCAATTCACAATCAAACTTCATAATCAAACCTCACTTAACTCGACAATGTGACTCAACTCGACTATGTACTCTTAACATCTCAAATTATCTTAGCATCTTGACAACTTAACAACTTGAAAACTCGACAACTTCACATCTTAAATCATCTTAAAACTTCTTGATATGCAAATGCATTTGGTACCAATACAGAGCATCAAGCTCCCAACCAACTTATATGAGCGTAAATAGGCTCTTCAGAGCATCAAGCTTTCAACCAACTTATATGAGCGTAAATAGGCTCTTCAGAGCATCAAGCTCCCAACCAACTTATATGAGCGTAAATAGGCTCTTCGCAGCATCAAGCTCCCTACCAATCGTGTGAATGACTAAGCATTCCAGAGCATCGAAGCCCCCAACCAACGTATATGAGTATGCAATGGAATCAACTTCCTACAACTTAGACAACTTCATGAACATCTATGACATCCTAACATCTTGATATCTTGACAACATAACATCTTAATAACTTGATGACTTCATAACGACTTGACGACTTAACAACTCTTATCATCTTAACGTCTTAACATCTTAACATCTTGACAACATATGGATCACATAAATAATTCATGTCATATCATAATATAACAATATCAAATGATAATAAACAACATCTTAAAACATCATATTCATCAATCATAAACAACTTCATATAACATCGTATTTAAACATCAACAATAATTCACTATGTATCTTTGTAAAAACATAATAAATTATCCACAACATATTTTCATGTCAAACCAAAGCTATTGGAATGATATCACAAATATCAACAACTTTCATGTTTACAACAAAGATCAATTCAAAACAGAAACATATGAACAAAACGCAAAAACATGAAATAGAGAAGGCTGTCACCGTACAATTTCGCTAAGACCTCCCTGTAGTATTTTCATCATAACTCAAAGACCAAACATCATTTTCACGTCAAACCAAAGCCACTGGAAAGCTAACAATATTATCTAAAACTTTCATGTTTACGCCTAAGACCAATTCTGTACCGATCAATACCAATTTTTATTTTAAATTCGTAAAAGTTGTGCTGAAAGTTCATAAACATTCACTGTGACCTACGTGCAGTAATTTGACCATAACTCAAGTTCTATAAATCCTATTGACGTGAGACCAACGACATTAGAAATTTAACATCCATACCTACAACTTTTGTGTTTACACCTAAACCCAGTTCAGAACTTAAACTTGTCAAACTGAGACAATAAAAACGCATTTTGCACATTTACAGCAAAATCGCGGTTCAGCTGCGATTTCGCTTTGGGGAAATCTTTTCCACTTCGTATTCGATCCAATACTCTCCAAACATGACCCTAATCATTACCCTATGATTACCCTATCATTAGAACATTAATTATTCATCAACTCACTGTATGCAAATTCAAAGGGTTCTCAAATCTATTAACAACCTATTACAATTATTAAACCCTAATTCTTAAACTCACCAACATCTCATCCAATTCCATGGTTCTAACCTCAAAACTACATTCAATATTCATCCTATGGGTTATCTAAGGACCGTATATAATTTCTACATCAATTCAACAAGTTTTCATCATCTAATCATCAAATCTCTCTCAAAACCCTAATTCTCAAATTCTCACAAACTTTCCCCAACTTGTTAGATGCAATCTAATCATTTAACAACTTAATATTAATGCAAGATAGTCTCACCCTCACCTTAGATTAATTCCCGAATCAGCGGCATCGTTCTTCTTTTCTAAGGTATTCTCCTATTCTCTTGACTTTTCTCTTCTCTTCTCTTCTTTCTTGTTCTCCTCTTTTCCAAAAAGCGGTTTTAGGGTAAGCTCTTTCTAACCTAAGCTTCTCTATTTATAATACTAAAAGATTCTTCCCAAATCTATTTAGGCCCAACAACTTACTCTTCTTTCTATTCTAACCCCCAAATCCACTCACACTAATAATCCTCATATTCTAATAAATAATATTTCTCTACTAAATATATAATAATACACCAATTAACAAATATATATCTATAACAATTAACAAATATATTATGCTAGTAAATACCAACATATAACATAACAAAATATCACTCAACAAAATATATTAACTAAATTATAAAAGACATCTAATCTCAACAAATCAGATATCCCTCATATACATCATATAAATATATAAATATATTCTAAAACTAATTAAAATAATTAAATAAAAAAAGGGCGTTACAGTTGTTGTTGAATGGGTATGTGAATGAGTATGTGAATTTGGGGGTAAAATGAGGGTTTGGTGAAATTGATGGAATTTGGGTTTAATTTGTTGGTAAAAGTTTGTGGGTTTGATTGTTGATAATGATTTGTGATGGATTTATGGTTTTTGGGAATGATTTTTGAAGGTTAGGGGTAATGGGTAGTGGTGTTGTTGATGAAGGTTTATGAGATGGTGAGGTTAGAGATGAAGATGTGTGGGTTTGTGGTGGTAGAGAAAGGTTGAAGATGAAGTTTTTGATGTGGATTTGTGGTTTGTGGATAATTTTTGAAGGTTAGGGATAATGGGTAGTGTTGTTTTGATGAAGATTTATGAGTTGGTGAGGTTAGAGATGAAGATGTGTGGGTTTGTGGTGGTAGAGAAAGGTTGAAGATGAAGATTAGATGTAGATTTGTGGTGTGGGTAAGTGAGAATGGTGAAGATGAAGATGAACAAGAGAGATTGTGGGTTCCTAGAGCAATTTTGGCATGGTAACACTACTTGTGGAAGTTGGGAATGAAGAAGAAATGGCTAGGCAATCATAAAAGAAGGCCGAAATCGGCCCTTGAGCTAGAGGCATCGGCGGCCGAAAACAACGATGAGCAAAGCTCACTTACCCGCAAAGAAATCGGGCGCCGACTAGTAATGGGTCGGGCTCCGATTTTTACGAAACTTTTTTTTGACGAGAAAATTAAAATTAATACCTATTTGAACACAGTGGGTTGCCTCCCACTCGGCGCGGTTTAACGTCCTAAGCTTGACGGTCCACTTCTCTTCCTTCAAGCGGAGTGCGGCGGGATGGACTCGGTTGGACGCTTTGACTCTCCCCATAGTATGGTTTGAGTCTTTGTCCATTGACCTTGAAAGTTCTATCGTAGTCCGGATCCTTCACCTCAATGGCACCGTAGGGGTAAACCTTCACCACTTTAAATGGACCGGACCACCTTGATTTCGGCTTCCCAGAAACAACCTCAACTCCGGAATTAAAAAGTAAAACCAATTGCCTTTCCCGAAATTCCCTATTTTGAATCTTTTGATCATGTCATTTCTTTGTTTTTTCTTTAAAAATTTTGGCATTTTCATAGGCGAAATTCCGAATTCATCCAACTCATGGAGTTGAAGAATTTCGGATTCACCTCGCTTTAGTGAGATCAAAATTCAGGAATTTGGTGGCCCATAATGCTTTGTGCTCAAGTTCTAAAGGTAAGTGACAAGATTTTCCATAAACAATCTGAAAAGGAGACATACCTATGGGAGTTTTGAAAGTTGTTCGGTATGCCCACAAGGCATCATCATGCTTTAGTGACCAATCCTTTCGGGACAAGTTCACCGTTTTTTCAAGAATCCGTTTGATTTGCCTATTTGACACTTCTACCTAGCCACTTGTTTGAGGGTGGTAAGGTGTGGCAATCCGATGATGCACATTGTACTTTTTCGGCAACGCCTCCATCTTGCGATTGAGGAAGTGGGTGCCTTCATCACTAATTAATGCTCTAGGGACCCCAAAGCATGAAAAAATATTTTTCTTGAGAAAGGCAACCACTAGTTGAGCATCATTGGTTTGCGTGGCCATTGCTTCTACCCACTTAGAAACGTAATCCACTACCACCACAATGTACATCTTTGAGCATGAGGATGGGAATGGTCCCATGAAATCAATTCCCCACACATCAAAGATTTCCACTTCTAACACGGGGTTTTGTGGCATCTCGTTTCTTTTTGAAATATTTCTGTGCGTTGGCGGCGATCACAATTCTTAACATAGGTGAAGGCATCTTTAAAAAGAGTAGACCAAAATAGGCCCGATTGAAGGACCTTTGCAGCAGTCCTATCCCCACTAAAATGTCCCCCATAGCTGGAGTCATGGCAGTGCCACAACACCTTTTCCTATTCATCTTCGGGGACACACCTTCTTAACAAACCATCAACCCCCTTTTGTACAAAAATGGTTCATCCCACACATATGACTTGCAGTCATGGAGGAATTTCTTACGTTGTTGGGAGTTAAAGTCAAGAGGGATAATCTTACCCACCATGTAGTTCGCAAAGTCCGTGAACCACGGCACCATCGTAACGGCTAAGATGTGCTCATCGGCAAAGAGGTCCCGGATAGGCCTCTTCTCCTCTCGTTTCATCCACCTTCTCCGGACGAGAAAGGTGATCACCACCGTGTTCTCCGATCCTTTCTTGTCACGGATCTCTAAATCAAATTCCCGCAACAATAGTATCCACCTAAGAAGCCTTGGCTTAGATTCCCGCTTAGAAAACAAATACCTTAGTGCAGCATGGTCGTTGTAAACAATAACTTTAGACCCCAACAAGTAAGATCTAAATTTATCAAAAGCGTAAACAACGGCCAAAAGTTCTTTTTCGGTGGTGGCATAGTTAAGTTGTGCCGGATTCAAGACATGACTAGCATAATAAATAACATGAAACAACTTATCTTTTCTTTGCCCAAGCACTGCCCCAATAGCTAAGTCACTTGCGTCACACATAATTTCAAAAGGTAGTGACCAATCGGGAGCGGTGACAATAGGGGCGGTGATCAATTTTTTCTTTAAAGTGTTAAAGGCATTTAAACACTCATCATTGAATTGGAAAGGAATGTCTTTGACAAGCAGGTTAGTAAGGGGTTTTGCTATTTTTGAAAAATCTTGAATGAACCTCCTATAAAATCCCGCATGGCCTAAAAGCTTCTAATGCCTTTTTCATTGGTGGGAGGGGGAAGTTTTTCAATTACTTCAATTTTTTCTTGGTCAACTTATATCCCCTTGTGGGAGATTCGGTGACCCAAAACAATTCCCTCTCTTACCATGAAATGACATTTTTCCCAATTTAGGACTAAATTAGTGTTTTGACATCTTTCCAATACAAGAGACAAATTATGCAAACAATTATCAAAAGAAGAGCCAAAGACAGAGAAATCGTCCATAAAAACTTCGATATGTTTTTCAAGCATATCGAAGAATATGTACATAACACACCTTTGAAACGTGGCGGGGGCATTGCATAGTCCAAATGGCATCCTCCCCGTAAGCAAATATCCCATAAGGACATGTGAAAGCAGTTTTCTCTGGTCTTCCGGTGCCACAAAGAATACGATTATACCCGAAGTAACCGTCTAAGAAGCAAGAGTACTCATGACCCGCTAACCTCTCAAGCATCCGATCAATAAAAGGTAGTGGGAAGTGATCCTTCCCGGTTGCAATGTTCAACCTTCTGTAGTCTATGCATACTCTCCACCCAAAGGATCGTGCGAGTTGGGATTA
The DNA here is from genome assembly GCF_051527215.1 of Medicago sativa. Taxonomy (NCBI): domain Eukaryota; kingdom Viridiplantae; phylum Streptophyta; class Magnoliopsida; order Fabales; family Fabaceae; genus Medicago; species Medicago sativa. Next base: position 8,910,759 of record NC_140756.1, read on the forward strand.
ACTCATTCTTCTCATTCATCACCACGGTCGTCCCGCCCTTTTTAGGAACAACTTGGACAGGACTAACCCACGAACCGTCCGAAATGGGATAAATGATACCGCTTCAAGTAGCTTGACAACTTCCTTTCGATTACCTCCTTCATGGCTGGATTGATTCTTCGTTGTGGTTGCACCACCGGCTTGAAATTATCCTCCATCAATATTTTATGCATGCGAAAGTAGGACTTATACCTTTCAAATCCTCAATAGACCAACCCAAAGCACCCTTGTACATTCTAAGAACTCTCAATAGTCTCTCTTCTTCAAGTTTGCTCAAATTAGCACTTATGATAGCCGGGTACTTCTCTTTCTCACCAAGGAACACATACTTCAAGTGAGGAGGTAATTGTTTGAGTTCAACTACCGGTTCTTTCTTTGATTTTTCCACAACTTCTTTTTGAGGATGTAATTCCTCCCACCTAGTAGGGGTGCAACGGTTGTGGGGTGGGCAAGCCTCCAACATAGCTAAAACTTCACATTCATGGGGGTCTTCACTTTCTTCAACAACTTCGGTGGTAAACTCAAGACCCTTTCAAGTGGTAAAGCCGGCACTTCTTTTTGTAATTTTTCTTTCACAAAGGATTTGATCATATTTACCTATAACATTTCTCCTTTTTTTCAGGATGTTTCATAGCCTTGAGCACATTTAGCTTGACCACTTCATCAAAGAATTTCAAAGTCAAAGTACCATCTTCCATGTCAATCAAACACCTTCCGGTTTGTAAGAACGGACGCCCTAGTATCAAAGGGATGTCATCATCTTCTTCCATCTCAAGAACAACAAAATCTACCGGAAAGATGAATTTATCAACCTTCACAAGAACATCTTCAACTATCCCATAGGGAAATTTGTAGGACTTATCTCGCAAACCGCAATGTCATCCTAATATCTTTTACTCTTCCGATGCCAAGTTTCTTGTAGATGGACGGCGGCATCAAGCTCACACTAGCTCCAAGATCAATCAAAGCTTTCTTGAAAGTTCTATCCCCAATGGTACAAGGAATAGTGACACTCCCGGGGTCTTTTAGTTTCCTTGGAATTTTTCTTTGTAAGACCGCACTACATTGCTCGGTGAGCATCACATCTTCATCATCAATTGTTCTCTTCCTCGAAAAGATGTCCTTCATGAATTTTGCATATGAAGGCATTTGTTGGAGGGCTTCAGCAAATGGGATGTTGATTTGTAACTTCTTGAACATCTCGATGAATTTTGCAAAGCACTTCTCATCTTTTTCTCTCTTCAACCTTTGAGGATAAGACAGCTTGATTTGTGGCTTTGGAGGTTCATCTTTTTTCTTTTCTCGGTTCTTCGACAACATGAGTATCAACGGCATCACGAACTTCAACCTCCACTTCAATTAGTTCAGGAGATGAGTCACCTTCATCATGTTTAGTTTGAGATGATAGTGATTCATCCCTCTTCATGCTTCTTGTAGTAACCATGTCCACATTTTCATGATCCCTTGGATTGATGACGGTGTTCCTTGGAAGGGTCCCCGGAGCTCTTTGTGTGAGTTGTTGAGCAATTTGCCCAACTTGAGTTTTAAGATTTTTGATTGAAGCCCTTGTATTCTTTTGAGCCTCTATGGTTTCTTAAGCTAAGGAATTCATGTTGGTAGCCATATCTTTAATTGCTAGCTCCCAATCCGCCTTCTTTGGTGCTTGATTTGATGGACCTCCTTGATAACTCCCTTGTTGTTGGTTACGAGAGCTACCTTGTGGATTTTTCCATGAGAAATTTGGATGGTTCCTCCAGCTGGATTATATGTATTTGAGAAAGGGTTATTTCTAAGTTGGTTCCCTTGACCGCCGAGGTAGTTCACCATCTCCACTTGGGTTGCATCCATGGGCACATGACAATGCATAGTAAAATGAGAACCAAAGGCACCAATCACATTTGACGGTGTTCATCCGATTCACGGAGCAACTTGTGGTTTGGTTAAGTTAAGGGCTGCCATTCTCTTTGTCACTTCAACCGATACCGCATCTTGAATCCGTTTACCCGTGAGTATGTTTTGACCATTTTTGAGCTCAAGTTGATTTAAGTCTATGAGTCCTCCTCTTGTACCACCGGATCTATCATACATCTCCATTTGTTCATTAAGTGCAACGGCTTCAATAATTTTGATTATTTGAGAGACGGTTTTGAAATTTATAGAACCACCGTAAGTTGTATCAAGAACTTGTCTAGTAGCCAAACGTAGACCATTACGTAACATCCGCATTTGAACAAGTAGTATCAAAGTTGTGCTCGGGACATGCCGATAGTAGCTTCTTGTACCTTTTATAAGCTTCTCCCAAAGACTCTCCCTCTTTCGCCGGAAACTAGAAATGTCTTGTCGCCTTCTCACAAACAAAGCCGTAGGAAAGAAGCTGCTCCAAGAACTTGTCTTCCATCTCATTCGAAGTTGTTATAGTGCCGGCGGGTAAGGAATCAAACCACTCATAAGCATCATCGGTCAAAGTGAACGGGAACGATCACAACCGTTTGGCTTCTTCAGAGTGCCCTTGCACTTTTGTCGTCTCACGCAGTATCAAGAAACTCTTCAAGTGCTTGTTAGCGTCTTCATTGTACTTTCCCGCATACCGATTTTCCTTCGGCTCCCGCAACGGACCGGGATTGATTTCAAACTTGTTCACCGTCATAGGCTGATTAGTAATGGTCGGCTGTTTCGATTTCTATCACGGGTCCCATAGTCTCCGAGAAGTCTTTCTTCCGGTGGTGTTGCCTCCATCTCCGGGCCTCGCTTCGAATACCTCTTCTTCCGTGTCGCCTCCACTTTGCTTGCCTCTTCTTTTTCTCTAAGTTTTCTCGAGTTTTGTTTCCTTTCGGATTGCTCGGCAAAATTTTTCAACCTCTCGGAACAAAGATAAGTTCATTTGAGACTGGCCTCGCATAAAAGATTAGACAACCGTGAGTAATAGGAGATTGAGCAATAACTAAAATAAAAAGAAAGTAAAAATTTTGTTGCAGAGCAAAAAATTTCAATTAAGAAAAAATAAAATTCAACGGTGATTTGGCAATCCCCGACAACGGCGCCAAAAACTTGATGGCAATTTTCGCAAGTGTACGAAATCGTTCAAGTAGTAAATTTAAATCGGTAAGACCGAGTGTCGAACTCGAGGATCGCGTTATACTATTGAATTGTATTTAAGACTTAATCAAACAAAAGGTTACGAAGTTGGTTTTATCGCAATGATGAAAATTAAATAAAGTAAAGTGATTCAAATTAATAAGAGAAAAGTGTTGGGGATGAGTTTTACTTGGATGACTATTTCCTGTTAACAACCTAGTTTTCGTTATTGGATCGACTCATCTAATTGCTACCGAATCCTCTATAAAATTCGTGCCCTAATTCCTTAGTGACGAAACGTTAATTCTAAAATAAACACCTAATTCCTTAGTGAGTTTTAAGATTAAAATTAAGCATGAACGAGCAAGGATTCTCCAAATTAGGGCCGAATCACGCGAAAACGCGTCCCGTAAGTTACGAAATCGGCGCCCGATCGTGGTAAATCGGGGCCCGATTTTTCCGTAAAGTTGGCTCCTCCCATATTGCTGAAATCGGCGCCCAATTGTGGTAAATCGGGGCCCGATTTTTCCAAGTATCCAAATGGCTTGAAACCTTCATTTTCTTGTGCTTTCGGCTTGAATACCTTGATGAATTACCTTACAAATACATGAAAAATGTCTACAAAACTAGTAATGACAGAGTGTCATCACAACCCCAAACTTACATCGTTGCTTGTTCTCAAGGAACACACTAAAAATGAAAAATAACGGTAAAATAACACTTACTCCACCAAGGGTCATGTCAAAAGTTCACTCCTTAGTTAGCAATTGATGAGCTAACTTGCTTGGCAACACATCCAATCCACAACTTCTCACAACAATATTGAAACAAGGTTCACACAGTCGACATGCAAACTACTATATTACCAAGACTTGAAAAGTTTCTAAGCATAAATCAAAGTCAATATCATGCACACACTTTTAAGGACTTTTTCGGTTATAACGGGGCTTAGGTTCGAGGTGGGATAATTTGGAAAGTAGGCTGAAGAAAAATGACTTGGAGTTAAGCATCATCCTACGGTTCTAAAAATTAAAAACAATACCACAACAAAATTCGGGGACTAGAGATCATTAACATTGAAAAAAAATCTGATCACTTGTTGTCTTTATGCATATTCATTTTTTTTGAGCTGAATTTTTAACGTTTCGCTTATTTTTGACATGCTTTATATATATATATATATATATATATATATATATATATATATATATATATATATATATATATATATATATATATAGGACAACACAAGATGATCTTCAATTCTCTAGTGCCCCTACCCCAAACTTAGAGTGTTGCTAGTTCCATGAGCAACCCCAAACTTGAATTTTTGTAACATTGAAACACAAATTATGCCTAACTCCAACAAAATTATTGGGACAATCCTATGGTCTCTAGGCTTGTAATGTGGTTCGTCACCGAAACAAGGGGTCTAATCCTAATGGCTCAACTTGGCTTAAACAAAGGAATAATTCAATATAAACTCGGGTTGGCTTCAAAGGCTCAACGTACAAGCAATTTGCCTTAGTGTGCACATAATATAACCAATCAATAGCGAGAGAAAAATCGCAAGCCCTAGAAATAGCATTCACATGGAAACACTCATATTTGTAAAAATTGAAAAATAAAATTTGGCTATGACCTTACAAGCCGAGGTTTCGGAAGTTGTGGCTACCCAAGCATTCCATCCGGCCGTACACTTCCCATTGAAAGATCCAATCAAGCAACCACCTCCTTTGAACTTTTGACAAACCATTGGCGAATCTTTGTTACTAAATGTTTGGGCTAGACAAGGTGCCCAAATCACCTGTCGTGCTCCCGAGGACCCTCCCGGTCCCGAAGGTGGAAATGGATAGTGTAGAGGCCGTGAGTCCGCACCCGATTCCTCTCGGCTTGAATCCTAAAGTACTCCGCTCTAATTCGCTCCTCTACTCGAGTCCCTACCGCCTCTCCTCGGCAAAATAGTTCTCCATCTCAAGTGGACTAGCAAACTGTCATAAGCATTAGTCCTTGCATTAGCATTCGACGGTAGAGCTCACCGCCTCATAAAAGGGTTGAGGGAATGCCGGTGGGGGCATCCGATCTCGAGAAGAAATGTCCCGAGCCCGGTTGCCATGGCATATGTATACTCCATGAAATAGGGTGGAAGACCCCGCCGCCGCATCCGAGGTGGTGGCACTTGTTGTGGAGGCACCTGTGGGATGTGATCTTGTTCCATAGCCCGATGCTCTTCTCGCCTCCCGAAGCTTCCGATCATAATTTTCTTGCTCTCTCTCAAAGCCCTCTAGCACGCAGTCCGATAGAAACCTCAAAGACTTCACATATACATCGGTGGGTTCAACCGAAACTCCGAGCTTCCCGACACAATACGTTAATCAAACAACAATGTCCCAAAGTATTCTTATCGGTACTAATCAGATTCCACAAACTATCTTTCATCAACCGAGCCACATCTATATCCTCATCGCCTATCAACACCAGCAAAATAATCACCCCGTCTCTTAACATCTCATGTCGACGAAGTTTACTCAATGACAGTTAAAATAAATGAAGCCCAAGCCTTGTACTCGGGCGGCAAATCGACAGTGTTAATCCTTCCGAGGTCGTTCCAAAGTTCCTATCCACCCCTTTCCATCTCTCATAAGCCCCTCAAGCAAACTATCCCATGCACTTCGATTTCGGAAAGTATCATATACCTGCTTCCGATACACAACATCACACTTCTCCACATCCCTCAACCCAAGCACTCGCTTAATGTCCCTCTTTTGATAATCAACCCTCTTCCCTCTCACATAAGTGTAACCCTTTTTCTCAACAAATGCATTTGCTAAGAACTCGAAAGCAATGCTCGAATTACTCTCCTTGGTTACCATGTTCACAATGCCTTGCCACTTTCTAGCCTCAATTTGCCACACAAAAACAGGGTGCTTTTCTAACTTATTCATAGCAATACCCCTTTCTTTGTTGAAACCCCTCTTCTTAATCAAATTATACCTTTCATCCGTAATCTCCGAAACAAACCATTGGTATGGTGGTTGGATGGGTGGTTGAGGTTGTGGTGGGCTAGGTGGTTGTTGAGAAGAGGTTTCGGTAGCTCTTTTACCTCTACTTCTCTTTGTGGTGGGTTCTTGGGTTTGGTTCTTATTTTTGGCCATGGTTGTTGTTGAATGGGTATGTGAATGAGTATGTAAATTTGGGGGTAAAATGAGGGTTTGGTGAAATTGATGGAATTTGGGTTTAATTTGTTGGTAAAAGTTTGTGGGTTTGATTGTTGATAATGATTTGTGATGGATTTATGGTTTTTGGGAATGATTTTTGAAGGTTAGGGGTAATGGGTAGTGGTGTTGTTGATGAAGGTTTATGAGATGGTGAGGTTAGAGATGAAGATGTGTGGGTTTGTGGTGGTAGAGAAAGGTTGAAGATGAAGTTTTTGATGTGGATTTGTGGTTTGTGGATAATTTTTGAAGGTTAGGGATAATGGGTAGTGTTGTTTTGATGAAGATTTATGAGTTGGTGAGGTTAGAGATGAAGATGTGTGGGTTTGTGGTGGTAGAGAAAGGTTGAAGATGAAGATTAGATGTAGATTTGTGGTGTGGGTAAGTGAGAATGGTGAAGATGAAGATGAACAAGAGAGGTTGTGGGTTCCTAGAGCAATTTTAGCATGGTAACACTACTTGTGGAAGTTGGAAATGAAGAAGAAATGGCAAGGCAAGCATAAAAGAAGGCCGAAATCGGCCCTTGAGCTAGAGGCATCGGCGGCCGAAAACAAAGGAGCAAAGCTCACTTACCCGCAAGAAATCGGGCGCCGACTAGTAATGGGTCGGGCGCCGATTTCGGAACTTTTTTTTTTTGTAAAAATCGGGCGCCGACTAGCATGGGGTCGGGCGCCGATTTTTACGAAACTTTTTTTTGACAGAAAATTAAAATTAATACCTATTTGAACACAGTGGGTTGCCTCCCACTCGCCGGTTTAACGTCCTAAGCTTGACCGTCCACTTCTCTTCCTTCAAGTGGAGTGCGGCGGGATGGACTCGGTTGGACGCTCGACTCTCCCCCATAGTATGGTTTGAGTCTTTGTCCATTCACCTTGAAAGTTATATCGTAGTCCGGATCATTCACCTCAATGGCACCGTAGGGGTAAACCTTCACCACTTTAAATGGACCGGACCACCTTGATTTCGGCTTCCCCAGAAACAACCTCAACCTCGGAATTAAAAAGTAAAACCAATTGCCCTTCCCGAAATTCCCTATTTTGAATCTTTTGATCATGTCATTTCTTTGTTTTTTCTTTAAAAATTTTGGCATTTTCATAGGCGAAATTCCGAATTCATCCAACTCATGGAGTTGAAGAATTCGGATTCACCTCGCTTTAGTGAGATCAAAATTCAGGAATTTGGTGGCCCATAATGCTTTGTGCTCAAGTTCTAAAGGTAAGTGACAAGATTTTCCATAAAAATCCGAAAAGGAGACATACCTATGGGAGTTTTGAAAGTTGTTCGGTATGCCCACAAGGCATCATCAAGCTTTAGTGACCAATCCTTTCGGGACGAGTTCACCGTTTTTTCAGAATCCGCTTGATTTGCCTATTTGACACTTCTACCCGGCCACTTGTTTGAGGGTGGTAAGGTGTGGCAATCCGATGATGCACATTGTACTTTTTCGGCAACGCCTCCATCTTGCGATTGAGGAAGTGGGTGCCTTCATCACTAATTAATGCTCTAGGGACCCCAAAGCGTGAAAAAATATTTTTCTTGAGAAAGGCAACCACTACTTGAGCATCATTGGTTTGCGTGGCCATTGCTTCTAACCACTACCGTATTCTTATATTTCTCTAAATAGTGTGTTGTGACAGCTGATCGTCTCTGTTTAGTATGTACAGGAATTTATTTTTCCTTATACGTCCTCTCGTCGCAAGACTACGATTTTCTCTGATACCTTTTAGTTTCTCTTGTCCGCATAATTCCATATGTTAATTGTTGTGAGAAAATAATGGAAGCAGAATGCGAGACCCGTAACGACCCAATATTTTATAAATGTTATTTATAATTCTTTTATTGATTTATTATTTATTTAACAATGTATTTTCTGTGAAGATTTTAAGAACCTAACGAAAATCCTCTATTTTAATTTATTTATTTGAATATATATTTTAGTTTTTGCCTAATCATTTATTGACTTATTTTCATATTAATTAATTTTCATATTAATTAATACTATACTTTCTTGTGATGCCTAATTACTTACAATTTATGTTTGGCATTGAAAACAAATTTGACAATTCTCTAGCTTTGAACGTACGCTCAGCCATATCTCTCTCCTATGAATTTACACTCCATTTAAATGTGAGGGTTCAAATTAATCTTTGGTATTGATGTTTTTTTTAAAGACATTAAGACTAAGATTTCTTCTCTCTCTTGACTCACCCGTGTTCTTATTGACATTTATACATTTGGCTCTCCTTAATACCTATATTAAACCACAATGATGGGGAAAGTACTACTACTCTCTTGTACTAGTATTGAAATTGTGTCGAAGTACGTTCTCACTCTCATGCAAAACTTTATTGTGTCGAAGAAGTACTCTCTTGTATTAGTATTGAATTGATAATTCTTTCATTCTAATTTATGAAATCCTTTGACCAGAATAATTATCTTTTAATACTACTTTCATTCCCACTTATTTCCACCTTAATTCTCTTTGAATGTAACGTATTCTTGCTTCATACCAATTCATTCTCCTAGTATTTTAAATCTCTCACATTCACAAAAAACTACACGTTCAAACAATTAGAACATATAGTCTACTAAATATCATCCACGCCCAACCATTAGCAACAACTATTGATTTCATCTTAGTGCAAAGCCTTACTCACCTCAAGACGTGTTCGTGCGTTCGGTTTGGAATCAACCTTAGGGACGTCTTGTGTCGAGGGAAAATCACCCAAAGGTAAGGGCGGTATTCCATACAATTATATATTCATAATCTCACGAGCTAAGTTGAACGTAGAACCCTTATCCTAATAAAAGGATGAAACTTGAATATAAATAAAATAAAAGATGGAAGATCATTTTATTGCATTTCATGTGTGGTGAAAGAGTCACATCTTTTGTGGCATAGCATGTCAATATTTTTGATTTACTTATTGTGTATAGAAAAGATGCTTTGATGAGTGTTTTGAAAGAAAGTTTGAATTGTTACTGATGTTGTGAAAGTTGTGATTATTTAGAAAAGTATATCTCTTGCATAGCATGGCATGTAGTTGTGTCTTAGGTGCCAAGAAGGGCGATCAAAAAATTATTTTGCCAAGAAGGGCGATTTAAAATTATTTTGCCAAGAAGGACGATCAAAACTATTTTGCCAAGAAGGGCGATCAAAACTATTTTGCCAAGAAGGGCGATCAAAACTATTTTGCCAAGAAGGGCGATCAAAATTATTTTGCCAAGAAGGGCGATTTATTATTGTGTCAATCGTGGCGATATCCGGATTATGGTCTAGTTGCAACCTATTTATCATTTTGCATAAAATTTATATTGTTATTTATTTTATTTGTATTTGATTTTTGACTTTTATGTGGTGAGTATTTTATTGTTCTTCTTATCTTGTGCCTTTATGTCTATATGATTGTATTTTTGTGGTTTAGGAATACCGACCCCTTACAACCAATATTTTAGGTATTAATGATTTTGAAGATTTGAAGAAAGAATGATGTTAAGCTTGTACGCACGTGGGGATTAAATTTGGGTTTTTCATAAATTGTATTTTAAAACATTTTTGAGGTTTATTTTAGTTTCCTCATTAACTCCTTAGAAATGAGGATGTGGATTCTCTTTATTAGATAATACTCAATTTTAATGAATAATTTCTAATATTTTATTTTACCAATCACCTCCTAGATATCTTGTCTATTAATTTTCTTTATTAGTTTATTTTTTTTAAAGCAAATATACTCATATTTTCTAAAGAATAAATAATATTAAGTAATGTCTTGGATTAAAATCCGGGCGTTACAAGACTCGTAATATAATTCTTCTAGTCCCGAAGATTATGTGTGATGACCGAAGAACTATATTTTGGTATCTTTTGGAAGTCCGAGAATGTGAACCTTTCTTCAAGGAAGATTTTAATTGTGAAGATTGAAGGAAAGGTTGCGTGTGCTATCTCTCTCGTTTTAACAGTGTGGGCTGAATTTGTTTTAGCAAAAAATTTGCCAAAGGGGGAGATTGTTGGATATTTGTATGTTGGCTTCACTTTTGCCTAAAACAAATATTCACTTCAGATGTGGAACACAATGTTCCAACATCCGGACCTGGTCCGTACGTTACGTGCTTTACCTATGATTACGCACGCGCTTGCTAAATTGAAGGAATCCACACCAAAGATGTGTTGGTATGAACCGTGTGCAATTATGATGAGATCAGAACAAATGTGATTTCTTAAGGAATTGTTAAAATGACTTAGGAAAGTATTTTTAAGGTGACTTTTAATAAGCCTACTATCAAGGAGTTTCCATATCCGTCCATATTGCTTAATCAATAAGTCACCGATCCGATCCGAAGCATGATTGAAGGAATGACACGCCTTGCTTCGGTATATAAAGAAGGCTGCAAGACCTGAAGAATTATTCAAGACATTGGTTTACAAATAGAGTTTTGTTTAGGTTTTGAGTCTTATATATTGTGAGCCTTTCATGTATCATCTTGGTACATGTTTAGGATCGTGCTTTGAGTTGTAATACCGTGCACTACTCCGAAGCTTTTAAGCAAGGAGCTAGGTAGATTGTGAACTGCATCTAAGCTTTTAAGCAAGGTTGCAAGTTGTTATTTTTGAGGGTAACCTCATTTGAATTGAGTCCGTAATTTGGGAATCACAGGGGATTGTGATCATTGTAAGGGAGTGAGATGGGATCTCAAATCTAGGAGTTCCTAGGTTAAAGTCTAGTTGGGGTAGGTCCTAGGTCACAAGTGCAAACGTGGTTTGGTGAGAGCTTTTGAATACGGACCGCACTAGTGGATTTCCTTCTGGCTTGGTAGCCCCTGCATGTAGGTGACGTTGCACCGAATCGGGTTAACAATTTCTCTCGTGCCTCTTTTCTTTCCTCGCTTATTATTTGCATTATTATGTTTGTGTCTGTTAGCTTAATGTTCTAAACATCATATACAACATACGCTTTTCTCGTGTCCCGTGTTGGAACATCGTTTGGAACATCGTAAGTCTAACGTGCCGAATAACAATTGGCATCGAGAGCAGGCACCCCGTTCGTTATTGGGTGAGATCCAGAGGAGATCTATTCGGCAATATGGAGAAAGAAGGAGGTTTCATTAACAGGCCACCGTTACTAGATGGAACAAACTATGACTACCGGAAGTCACGCATGAGTGCCTATCTCAAGTCTATTGACAAGCAAGACTTGGAAGGTTGTGATGAAAGGTTGGGAACATCCAGGTTGTTCTTGACAAAGATGGCAATAAAACCACGGTTTTGAAGCCGGAAGATGACCGGACACCGCTCGAAGATGAACCGGCTCTTGCAAACTCCAAGACCCTAAATGCCCTTTTCAATGGAGTGGACAAAAATATGTTCGTACCGATCAAAAAATGTGATGTTGCCAAAGATGCTTGGGACATCCTAAAGACCGCTCATGAAGGTACCTCCAAGGTGAAGAGCTCAAGGATTCAACTCCCGATAACCAAATTTGAAAGCCTAAGAATGCAAGAGGATGAGACTATACGGGATTACTACATGAATGTCCTTGACATTGCCAATTCATTTGATGAAAAGTTGGTAAGGAAAATTCTCGGATCTCTACCAAAGAGATTTGACATGAAGGTCACGACCATTGAGGAAGCCCAAGATGTATCCAACATGCAGGTGGAAGAGCTCATAGGTTCCCTTCAAAACTTTGAGCTTGTGGTTGATAACGGATACGAGAAGAAGGGAAAAGGCATAGCCTTCACGGCAAACACCGCCGATGATGAAGGACCGGAAGAAGGCATGGAGGATGAGAATGCGAGAGGACTTTGTGATGCTAGGGAGACAATTTAACAAAATTCTCAAACAAGTAGCAGATCCGAGGGAATGGGCGGAACATTAGATGGAACACCGACAGGCAACAAGCTAATCAAAGGTATGAGAAAAATGAAGAGAAAAACGATCAATACAAAGGTGTGCAATGCCATGAGTGTGAAGGTTATGGTCACATCGTAACCGAATGTGCAACTTTCCTTAAGAAGCAAAAGAAAGGGATGATTGTGTCTGGTCCGATGATGAAGGAACAGATGGAGATGTTGATAGTGATCTTGCTAAACGTGTCAAGCTATGACCGGGGAGAGTGGAACCCGAATCCGAAAATGAAGATTCGATTATGAGAAAGTAACCGTGTCTTGTGGTTATCAAGACATTCATGATGACATCACTTCCTGTGTATGATGGAGCAGGAAGAAATCATTGATCATCTCCAGGAAGAAAGGATTGGTCATCCGATTAAAATCTACGATCTAAACAAAGAGGTAATGTTACTAAATTCTCAACTTGATAATGTTCTCAAACAAGTTAGAATGATGACCACCGGAACCGATGTTCTAGATAGGATGTTAGAAGGTCAAGTGATAGGTAAACCAAATGGCATAGGCTTTACACATGAACACCCGAAACAGAACAACAAAATAGTAGCTATATTCAGTGCCTTAGAACACTATCATAAGGCCAAGAAGGGAAAGCTTGTTAAGAAAATTAAGTTTGTAGCCTCGCTAAAGCAGATACCATCACCGATAGAGGTCCAATGTTAGAACATTTGGTACAACATCCTAAAACCGACTCAAGAAAAGAGAATCTCCCTTGGAAGTGTCATTTTTGCCACGTACATGGTCATAAAACATCTGTTTGTTTTGATCTATATGGTGTACCTAGACAATATCAACCTAGTTCAACCCGGAAAGGGGTCAAGAAGGAGTGGAAACCTAAATGCTTAGGTCTAATAGCCCATACCTCCTTGAGAGCATCCTCCGGTGAAGATTGGTACTTTGATAGTGGGTGTTCTCGTCACATGACGGGGATGGACAATTTTCTAGGAAATGTCGGACCTTATTCCAAAAGTTATGTCACATTTGGGGATGGTGCTAAAGGAAAAATTGTGGGGATTGGAGACTTAGTTAGTGAAGGATCACCAAGACCGAATAATGTCTTGTTGGTCAAAGGGCCGGGCTGCAAATCCGATTAGTATTAGTCAATTATGTGATCGGGGGCTAAGTGTAAATTTTAGTAAAACGAGTGCCGGATCATAGATGAAATGGGTAAGGTGCGTATGAAGGGTACAAGGTCTAAGGACAACCGCTGCTATTTATGGATTTCTCAAGAACAGACTCTCATATCTTCATGCATGCCGAGCAAAGCCGAAGAGGTAACACCGTGGCATCAAAAACTAGGTCACTTGAATATGCAAGGAATAAAGAAAGCTATCCGTCTAGAAGCAATCGAGGTATACCCAACCGGAAATCACCGATAGAAATATTTGTGGTGAATGTCAAGTTGGTAAACAGACTCGGATGTCCCATCCTAGGTTGGAACATCATGGAACCACAAAAACTCTTGAGCTTCTTCATATTGATTTAATGGGACCCATGCAAGTAGCTAGCATTGGTGGAAAGAAGTATGTTACCGGTGGTTGTTGATGACTTTTCAAGATTTACCCGGGTGAACTTCATCGAGAAAAATCTCGATACCTTTGAATCGCTCAAGGAACTCGTATCCAACTACAAAGAGAGAAAAATAGAGGTATTGTCGGGATAAAAAGTGATCATGGAACAGAATTTGAAAACTTCAGGTTTCATGAATTTTGTGCGTAAGAAGGAATCAGGCATGAATTCTCATCTCCCATAACACCTCAACGAATGGAGTGGTGGAAAGGAAGAATATGACTCTACAAGAATCGCGAGTCATGTTACATGCTAAACACCTACCTCTTTATTTCGGGCTGAAGCTATGAATACGGCCTTGTCATGTTCATAACAGAGTCACACTAAGAACAGTACTACAACTACCTTGTATGAGCTATGGAAGGAGAGAAAGCCTACCGTAAATTACTTTCATGTCTTTGGTAGCAAATGTTACATTCTAGCAGATAGAGACCGCATAAGAAAAATGGATCCAAAGAGTGATGTAGGAGTTTTTCTTGGTTACTCTACTAACAGCAGAGCCTATAGAGTGTTTAATAACAGAACTCAAGTTGTTATGGAATCCGTCAATGTAGTGGTAGAGGATATGGTTAAAGAACCAAAATGCTTGAAGTTGTACCCGGTGTTGAAGCATATCCCGAAACATCCGTTCAAGAGAAAGTAAGGCCCGAAGCCGATGAAGAACCTCGTACTAACTCGAAGATATTGATCTAGAGAATGCAGAATCAAGTAAAGGACCTTCAATCGAGTTCGAAGAATCATCCTCAAGAGCTCATTATTGGAGATCCAGATCGGGGAATCGTAACCGGGAGATTTAATGAGGTTGTCTCCAATTCTTGTTTTGTGTCAAAATTTGAACCGAAAAAATGTTAAGGAAGCTCTCACCGATGATTGCCGGATTGAAGCCATGCAAGAGGAACTCAACCAGTTCAAAAGCGGTGAAGTATGGGACCTGGTGCCTAGACCAAATGACATAAATGTCATTGGAACAAAATGGATCTACAAAAACAAGTCGGATGAAAATGGCACCGTTACGTAAACAAGGCAAGACCGGTAGCACAAGGTTACACACAAGTAGAAGGATTAGACTTTGATGAAACATTTGCACTGTGGCCGTACCGGAATCTATTAGGCTACTTTTGGGAGTGGCTTGTATCCCGAAGTTCAAATTGTTTCGGATGGATGTGAAGAGTGCATTTTTAAATGGATATCTCCATGAAGAAGTCTGCTGTTGAACGGCCCAAAAGGATTTGTTGATCCAAATTTTTCTAATCATGTGTACAAGTTGAAGAAGGCACCGTATGGACTAAAACAAGCACCTAGGGCTTGGTATGAAAGACTCACGAATTTCGACACATCAAGGATACAAGAAGGGAGGTACGAGATAAGACCTTGTTTGTTAAGAAGGACAAAGGACGACTCATGATTGCACGGATCTATGTTGATGACATTGTGTTTGGAGGAATGTCGAATCAAATGGTTCAACATTTTGTTCATCGATGCGGTCCGAATTTGAGATGAGTCTTGTGGGAGAACCGACTTATTTTCTTGGTTTGCAAGTCGGACAAATGGAAGATACAACCTTCATTTCTCGAGCAAGTATGCAAAGAATATTTTGAAGAAGTTCGGGCTAGATAATGTCGGTCATAAAAGAACACCACCTGCCACTCATGTAAAGCTATCCAAAGATGAAAATGGTTTAACCGTTGATCAAAGCCTTGTACGAAGCATGATTGGAAGTCTCCTATATCTTACAAAGAAGCGTACCCGACATAACTTTTGTTGTAGAGGTTTGTGCTAGATATCAAACGAGATCCTAAAATGAGTCATATTGTTCAAGTTAAAAGGATTTTGAAATACATAAATGGCACCACGGACTATGGGATTCTCTATTCTCACGGTGGAAACCGCAGGTTGATTGGCTATTGTGATGCATTGGGCAGGTAGTGCGGATGACGGAAAAAGTACTTCGTGGGGCTGTTTCTTCCTTGGAAACAATTTGGTGTCTTGGTTCGAAGAAACAAAATTCGTCTCTATCAACAACGAAGCGAGAATATATTGCCGCAGTAGTAGCCGCTCTCGCTTAGTCCGGATGAAGCAAATGCCGGAAGTGTATGATGTTCAACAAAATGTTCTAACATTGTACCGTGACAATCTAAGTGCTATCAACATTTCCAAGAATCCTATAGCAGAACAAAACACATTGACATACGACATCACTTCATTAGAGATCTTGTTGAAGACAAAATTGTAACTACGGAGCATGTAACAACTAAAGAACAACCGGCCGACATCTTCACAAAAGCCTTAGATATCAAGCAATTTGAGAAACTACGGAGCAAACTAGGTGTTTGCATCCATGAGGAATAGCAACCATTGTTCAAAGTGTCGTGTACTTTTAGCCGTAATTTATGCTTTTATCACATCTCAATTTGGCATATTTTATGGCTAAAAAGGGGGAGTAGGTATGTCCTTGCCGTATCCGACTATTACCCGACTATGTGCTTGAGGATGTTGAGACATCCGGTTCCGGCCTTCGGTTATTTTGATATTCGGCCTTCTTGTTTGTGTAAAAAATAATAATAATTTGTGCATGTATTTAAGGGGAGTAAAAGATATCCGTTTGTGCTCCTTGAGGGGGAGTAAACTTTTGTCCCTAAATGTTCCCGTGGATGTTGGAACAAATTTCGATGGTTTGAGCTACCGATTACCGTATTCCTATATTTCTCTAAGTAGCGTGTTGTGACGTTGATCGTTCGTTTAGGATGTACGGGAATTTATTTTTCCTTATACGTCCTCTCGCCGCAAGACTCCGATTTTCTCTCTCGATACCTTTTAGTTTCTCTTGTCCGCATAATTCCATATGTTAATTGTTGTGAGAAAATAATGGAAGCGAGAATTCGAGACTCGTAATATAATTCTTCTAGTCCCGAAGATTATGTGTGATGACCGAAGAACTATATTTTGGTATCTTTTGGAAGTCCGAGAATGTGAACCTTTCTTCAAGGAAGATTTTAATTGTGAAGATTGAAGGAAAGGTTGCGTGTGCTATCTCTCTGTTTTAGCAGGTGTGGGCTGAATTTGTTTTAGCCAAAAATTTGCCAAAGGGGGAGATTGTTGAATATTTGTATGTTGGCTTCACTTTTGCCTAAAACAAATATTCACTTCGGACGTGGAACACAATGTTCCAACATCCGGACACAGTCGGTCCGTACGTTACGTGCTTTACTTATGATTACGCACGCGCTTGCTAAATTGAAGGAATCCACACCATCATGTGTTGGTATGAACCGTGTGCAATTATGATGAGATCGTAACAAATGTGATTTCTTAAGGAATTGTTAAAATGACTTATGAAAGTATTTTTAAGGTGACTTTTAATAAGCCTACTATTAAGGAGTTTCCATATCCGTCCATATTGCTTAATCAATAAGTCACCGATCCGATCCGAAGCATGATTGAAGGAATGACACGCCTTGCTTCGCATATAAAGAAGGCTACAAGACCTGAATAATTATTCAAGACATTGGTTTACAAATAGAGTTTTGTTTAGGTTTTGAGTCTTATATATTGTGAGCCTTTCGTGTATCATCTTGGTACATGTTTAGGATCGTGCTTTGAGTTGTAATACCGTGCACTACTCCGAAGCTTTTAAGCAAGGAGCTAGGTAGATTGTGAATTGCATCTAAGCTTTTAAGCAAGGTTGCAAGTTGTTATTTTTGAGGGTAACCTCATTTGAATTGAGTACGTAATTTGGGAATCACGGGGGATTGTGATCTCGTTGTAAGGGAGTGAGATGGGATCTCAAATCTAGGAGTTCCTAGGTTGAAGTCTAGTTGGGGTAGGTCCTAGGTCACAAGTGCAAACGTGGTTTGCCGAGAGCTTTTGAATACGGACCGCACTAGTGGATTTCCTTCCCGGCTTGGTAGCCCCCAGATGTAGATGACGTTGCACCGAACTAGGTTAACAATTCCTTTGTGCCTCTTTTCTTTCCCGCTTATTATTTGCATTATTATGTTTGTGTCTCGTTAGCTTAATGTTCTAAACATCATATACAACATCTCGCTTTTCGTGTCCCGTGTTGGAACATCGTAAGTCTAACGTGCCAAAATAACATCCTTAGTGAGTTTTAAGATTAAAATTAAGCATGAACGAGCAAGGATTCTCAAACGGTTCCAAGGGTTTGCATCTATTCCTAGATTACAAAGGCAAGGATTTCTTATCTCAAGCGTTTATAAATTCCACTTCCGTTTCACAATATAAACCGTAAATCAATTTAAAGGTGATCAATCAATAAAAGCATTAAGAACGTAGATAAGAAAAGCAAATCAATGAGTTTCATCAATAATAAAAACTAGGTCATATGATAATCATGTTCATCTAGGTTTCTCATCCCCAACAATGGAGGGTTTAGTTACACATAGCAATCAAACAAAAGGAAAGAGTAAAAGAGAGATTACAAGAATAATTCATGAACTTTTCTTGAAGAATCTCCCCCAATTGTGCTCCCGATCGCTTCCTATGTGTTTTTGTGCCTTTAGATCTCCAAAAACGTGAACCCCTAATTCGAAACACACTTTACTATAAATAGGCAGCCAAAAATCGGCCACCGAGTCTCCAAATCGTGGCCCGAATCACGCGAACACGTGTCCCGTAAGTTACGAAATCGAGGCCCGATTTTTCCATAAAGTTGGCTCCTCCCATATTGCCGAAATCGGCGCCCGATTATGGTAAATCGGGGCCCGACTTTTCCAAATATCCAAATGGCTTGAAACCTTCATTTTCTTGTGCTTTCAGCTTGAATACCTTGATGAATTACCTTACAAATACATGAAAAATGTCTACAAAACTAGTAATGACAGAGTGTCATCAAGACCATTCGGGACTACTATATGAATGTCCTAGACATTGCTAATTCATTTGATTCTCTTGGAGAAAAACCGTCGATGAAAAATTGGTAAGAAAAATTCTTAGATCTCTACCAAGGAGATTTGACATGAAGGTCACACCATTGAAGAAGCTCAAGACGTTTCCAATATGCAGGTGGAAGAGCTCATAGGTTCTCTTCGTAACTTTGAACTTGTAGTTGATAACAGATCGAAAAGAAGGGAAAAGGCATTACCTTTACAAGAAACACAGTTGATGATGAAGGACCGGAAGAGAATGTGGAGGATGAGAATCTATCGTAAAATTTGGTCATGCTAGGAAGACAGTTTATTAGGATTCTCAAGTAGTTAAACAACAGATCCAGAGGTAATGGGTAGAACATCGTATTGAACACCGATAGGCAACAAGGTAACCCAAGGTATGGCAGAAATGAAGAGAAGAACAAGAGGTACAAAGGAGTACAATGCCATGAATGTGACGGTTATGGTCACATCGAAGTATTGGCATTGATTTGTTTTAGCCAAAAATTTACTAAAGGGGAGATTGTTGGGTATTTGTGTTGGCCGCCGTCATACCCCATTTTTGACCTAAGATACCACCGACACGTGTCGATAGACCCTACATTCATATGTCGCATGACCCCGATTGATCTCTCGATTTTCGGTGGAATTTCGGCAGAGAGGTATTTTAAAATACCTCATGTTTAGGTTCCAAGTCGTGCCCCTTTTCTCTTTATCCTTTTACTATTTAATTTTATCTTTATTTCCATCTTTTTAAATTTTGTTTTATTGTTAATTAATTAATTTTAACTTTTTTAATTTAGTTATTACTTCTTTTAATTCTTTTATTTTCTTTAATTTATTTATTTACTCTTTAATTAAATGATAAAATCCAAAATTATGTATATATTTATCCCTTTCTTTTTTTATTTATTTATTAAGTGGTAAATCCAAAATGGTCTCAATCCAAAAAAAAAAACCGTCACTCGCAAACTCGGTCAAGTGCGCGTTCAACATATGATCCAAATTCAGTCCGTAATATTTCCTCGATCCAAGACCAAGTTCATTCACATGTTTTTCATCCTCATCAACCCAAAGGCAACGGTATTCTCGTTTTCTCCTCCCCAAGTCACAAGGTACATCCGCAGTTTTAAACAAACCCTAATTCCGAATCCCGCACTATAAATACACCCGCACACACAAAGAAAAAGGACGGAAAAAAAATTGCAGCTGAACGGAGAAGAATTCCGAGAGGACACGCACAAACCAGCAGAGACGCACAAGTCGAAGAAATCACGCAAGAACCAAGCAGACGCGGTGAGCGAAGTTCATCCCTCAAACCAAAGTGACACGGGCGAATCGGATCACGAATTCAAAGGCGAATCCGAGTCCGCACTAGACAAAGAGCACGCAAGAAAAGTTCGATCCGTCGCACAACATCAAACAACACAGTACTCATCCAAATCCGAATCAATCGATCTCGGTAGGTAGTTTCTTTTATTACTTGAAATGCAGATTTAGGATCCGTTGATTCGGATTTTGAGACTTTTGATAGTAGAAATAGGATAAGAAGAAAGAATAGGGTAGATTAGATTTAAAAAAAAAATTAAAAAAAAGTTTAGGGTTCCGACACGGAGGCGCCGCCGCACCGGCCGGCCAACCGCGAGCCGAACCCGACCTACCTCCGTCGGAGAAGATGAAGGCCGTCGGTTTCTTCATGTAGGAACCCGAGAAGAAGAACATGTGAGAGGAGAGAGTAGAGAGAGAACCGAGTGAAGGAAAGGAATGTAGAGAGAGAAACAGACTCAAAGAATGAAAGAAAATTCCTCCCACAATCTATAAATAGGTCGTTCGTTCTGTGTATGGTGGTACACCATATCGGCGTGTGCCCACGCGTCCGGCTCCTTCATTTTTGATCAACAATCCATGATCCCCCTTTGTGATTAAAACCAGGGCATTCGATCAATCGGACGGCCCATTTCAAATCCTCAAACCCATAACCCATTGAACCGACCCAGCCCCGCTTTTCCTTAAGCCCAACTCGGCCTTTTATTACGCATACCCTCCGATTAATTCCCGCACCCCACCTCGCATTCATTTTTTTTATTTTATTTTCTTGCATTAATTTAGCTTATTATTTTATATTACTTTCTCGCATCATATTTCATTTATATCATCATCATTAGCATTTAGCTATTGTCTTTATATTTTATGAATTTAGAATGTAACTAGGCTTTTATGTAATTTACTTATATTTTCTTTTTTCGCACATAACTTAGAATGTAAAAAATAGGTTTAAATGTAATTTATTTATTTTTATCGCAGACCGTAGAATGTATTAATAGGGTTTTTGTAATAGTTTAGGTGCATGGGTGCGTGCGTGTGTGTATGCCTTTATCTCTCTTGCTAGTTTAGGTTAACGGTCCTTGTGGTGGTTCAACGCCGCCATAAGGTCCCTACGCTTTTACTTTTTTACGCTCCGTTAGTTTATCATTCAAAAACAACAAAAACAAAACACAAAAACATTTTATAAATAAACCTTGATCTTAAATCAAGTGACGCTTTTTTTATTTTTCTTTCCTTAATCAAACTTCAGTCTAAATTAATCATATTTCAAGTCATTTTTCATTAATATAAAAAATACAAACAAATTCATTTTGCCATTTGGCTTTTCCATTTTAAAACCATTTTCAAACTAATAAAAAACACACAACCAATCAAACGTCAGTTTTTTCTAACCCCGAACTACGAGGTTTTGATCCCTCACGGGTACGTAGGCGAGAGGACTTTGTCCTTCCAAATCAATAAAATGTAGATAATTAGGTCCTCCTTTATTAATCATTTCAAATTCTTTTTCTTCAAAAAAATAAGCAAGTTATAGCACATTATTTAAATAAAACTAAAAGGTTCTCGTAGAGTACTACGGACATAAAGGGTGCTAACACCTTCCCTTTATGTAACCAACCCCCGTACCCCCAATTTAAATAAATTTTTTCAAAGTCGTGAAATAAAAGTGAGTCAATAAGCTAATCAAATAGCCTTGATCTCCGAAAAATGACGCGACGAAATGGCGACTTCACCGGGGGACCCCCTAAGAGGGTTGAGCCTAACTTGGTCTTATTTAATTTTGTGCTATAACTTGCTTAAAAAATCCAAAAATAAAAGATGGAAATTCGTGTATATATTTGTTCTTCCTTCTTCTTTCTCCTTTCTTAAACGTGAGTGGTGAGATAAGTCCTACACCCGGACTTGAGCGAAACATAAGATAGGATGGTGGTATTATCAAAGTCCCATACCGAGAGTAAGTTTCGGGATATGGCACATGTGATAACCCCACTCAACGGAGGTCTCTTGGAAGTAATTTATGTCGACATGAGTAGTCATGATTGGCATTGCTATTTTCAAGTGACCGTTAATGTTGAGGACCTTTAGTTACCTTTAACCCATCTTGGCCTTTTAGGACGTAGTGCGGTGGCTAATCAAGAGTAGTCTTGAGTTGGTTGATACGCGATACTACACTCGCACGAGACTTTCTTACGAACGTTGTTGGACCGGAAGTAGTTCCGCAACCCGATAATGTTCGGAAGTGGTTGACAACTCGGGAACTTGGTAGAACCCTTGTTACAAGTGAAAATAAGACCATAGTCCTTACCAAATGGCGTTGTTACCCTTGACTCCATCATCATGGACCTTAAACCTCACCATGTTTTCACCGTTTGTGTAGCATAATCATGCATGCATGCATTCATTCATCGATTTTTTCTCATTAAACATCGAAGGACTTAAAACAAGCTTTTTGTAAATGTTGTAGATATGAATCCTATAATAAGGAGCACTAGGAAGTACACTTTCAAGAAACCCGATTTATTGAAGCTAAGGGAGCTAGGATCGAGAGTAACCGGTCCGGAGGACTTTCAAGCTCATCATGGAAGACTACTTAGCATCCTCCAAACAAAAGTTGAAGAAGGGGTCCTCAATACGTTGGTCCAATTCTATGACCCACTCTATCATTGCTTCCTATTCCCCGACTTCATATTGGTTCCCACTCTTGAAGAATATTCGACTTGGTTGGCTTACCCGTGTCCAATGAAGTACCCTTCCATGGCCTTGAACCCAATCCCGAAGCCTCAACCATTGCTAAAGCTCTTCACCTTGATGCCTACGAATTGAAGGCTCAACTTACCATCAAAGGGAAACCCTAACTCCAATGCTTGCCTACACATTACCTTTTCCAAAAAGCCTCCCTCTTCGCCGGACTACCCAACAATAAAGCCTTTCACTCCATCTTAGCCTTACTCATATACGGCTCCTACTTTTCCCAAATATTGACAACTTTGTTGATATCAACGCCATCAAAATCTTCCTCACCAAAAACCCCGTCCCTACATTACTTGCGTACACTTACCATTCCATTCATGATCGTAATCTAGCCGGTCGTGGGGTTATCCTTTGCCGTGCACCCTTACTTTACAAATGGTTTACCTCCCATCTACCTCGAACTCAGCCCTTCATCAAAAACCCCGAAAAGCTCTCGTGGTCCCAAAGAATCATGTCCCTTACCCCCGCGGACATAGTTTGGTACAACCCGGCCAAGGATACCAAGACCGTCATTATCCACCGTGGTGACTTCCCTAATGTACCTCTTATCGGAATATGGGGAGGAATTAGCTACAACCCTATCCTTGCCCAACAACGGCTCGGATACCCGGTCAAAGCCAAACCTTTATACCTCGACTTGTCCAGGCCGTATTCTACCATAACCATGATGATTGCACAAATGAGAGGGAAAAATTCATACAAGCTCGGCATGCCATCCATAGAAAAGAGAGGAGCAAGATGGGAAAGAGATCAAGTTTCGTCCATAGCTCTTACACGGAATGGGTCATTGATAGAGCTACAACGTATAAGATGCCTTACACTTTATCCAGCAGTCCCATCTTCAACTACTCCGGCTCCCCCACCGCCCATGCTCCCGAAAATGTGGAAGAATTCCGGTACCGGTTGGCCGAGATGACACGTGAAAGGAACAATTGGAAGAGGAAGTATGAGATGGTTATGGCTCGATGGAGACAAAGGATGGACTGATAGAGCAAAAGGATCGTGAAATTCTCAAGCTAGGCCAACTAATTGTTAAGCGTAATGATCTCCTCCACAGAAGGATGATATACTCGGGCGGGATTCTAAAAGGAAGAAGGAGTACATGGATATGTTCGCCGGCGCCCATCCGTATTTCGAAGAGTAGTCTACTATAGGAGTTCATGAGTATCTTAGTTGTTTCACTACTTTATGTCATTTCCTAGTTTTTTTGTGATGTACTTTGGAGTCTATCTCTTGGCTCGTTTTTGTTGAAAGGGAATTATTTTGTAGTACTTTAATTATTCAATAAATTTTCAATTATGATGTTTACAAATTTGCTTTTATAAGTCCTTCGATAAATTAAAATATGTCTATTTTTGCATAACATCATGCATCATTTTGCATTCCATAGTTTCAAATCCAGAGTCTCACACAAGTTTTCCTTTCCGTAAAGTCACCCGTTTCGAAGGTGGCCACACGTATCATCTACAAGCCCACCCGCACTATCTACACTCGGGCAAACGTTAAGAAGAAGATGGATTATCTCGAACAAGAAAATCGAGTGCTCCGCGAAGAGATGTCAACCATGCGTACTAAGATGGACGAGATGGCTGAAGTGATGAAGACAATGGCAAAAGCACAGTTCGAGCTCAAGCACAAGCCGAAGCACAAGCTCAAGCACTCGTTCAAGCGCAAGCTCAAGCACAAGCTCAAGCTCAAGCACCGGCTCAGGCTCAAGCACAAGCTCAAGCACAATCTCAAGCACAAGCACCACCGCCTCCTCCTCCCGGCGTAACTCAGCCGAAACATCCGCCTCTGCCGCCGCTTCGCCGCTCCCGAATGGACAATATGTGCCAATACTCCAACACCCTCTCGCTCCGCGGCGCTTTGCACCTCGGTTCTCGCCCTTTACCGCCGGTGAAATACTCCGCCCCATTGTGTGTGAAGCTTCAAGTTCTATGCCGAAGGCCGTTCTTGGGGTGTGCCAGCTTGCCTCGGTGAAGTATTCCGCCCTATCATGACCGAAGTTCCGATGCCTACTCGTCAAAATGCAACTCATGTTCCTCCACCTCTCGGTAGGAGCTCCTCCAGCCTCTATGACCTATTCGGCTCCGTGATGCATACCATTCCACAAGAAGAAGAGCCCATCTACCATTTAGGGGATATGGAAGCCTATGATAGAATGAATGACTTGCAAAGAAAATATGATGAAATTCGGCGAGATGTGAAAGCCCTCCACAAGAAGAAAGTATTTGGGAAGACCGCTTATGATCTCCGTTTGGTGCCAAATGTTCAAATACCCCACAAGTTCAAGGTACCGGACTTCGAGAAGTATAAGGGAAAATCCCGTCCCGAGGAACATCTAACAATGTATGTGAGAAGAATGTCCGCCTATTCCAAGGATGATTCGGTCCTTATCTATTTCTTCCGTGAAAGTTTGGCTAGTCTGCCTCAAAATGGTACATGAATCTAGATAAAACAAATATCCAAACTTTCCAAGATCCGTGTGATGCTTTTGTGGAGCAATACGGTTACAATGTGGATATGGCCCCGGATCGAAGTGACCTACAAGCTATGACTCGGGGAGACAAAGAAACATTCAAAGAGTATGCCCGGCGGTGGAGGGATGCCGCCGCCCAAGTCGGCCCGCGCATAGAAGAGAAGGAGATGACCAAGCTCTTCTTAAAAACTCTCAATCGGTTTTATTATGTGAATATGGTCGGAGGTACTCCCAAGGACTTTGCTTTGAGATGGTTGCTACGGGTGTACGGCTGGAAGAAGGAGTCCGAGAAGGACGTTTAGTAAAAGAAGGGACATCTGCAAGTGGAACCAAGATGTCCGGGAATCACCTCCCGAAAAGAAAGAACAAGAGGTCGGTATGGTGACCCATGGGAGACCTCAACAAAATTACTCACCTATCAACACGTTGCCGCCATCACACCCGCCGCCAATACCATCCAACCACCAAATGGCCAACCTCAATTCCCACTATATCCACAACAACCTCAATTCCCACAATATCCACAACAATCACAATACCCTCAACAATATCCTCCACAACAATATCATCATCCACAACAATATCCTCCACAACAATACCCTCAACAATATCCCCAACAACGTCCATATCAACAACAACCCTATCAACCACAACATTCTCAACCATGAAAAATGCAAATTGACCCGATCCCCGTCACCTATGCAGAATTACTCCTGTGGTTACTCAAAAAGAATTTGGTCCGGACCGCAGCACCTTCTCCAAAGGCCGGAAAAATTGCCGGCATGGTATAGACTTGACCGTACTTGTGATTTTCATCGGGGAGGCCGAGGTCATAACATCGAAAATTGCTATAGCTTTAAGTATGCAGTTCGAAGCTAATCAATGACAAGAAGATAACCTTCACGTACTCGCACCGAATGTTCAAACCAATCCGTTGCCAAACCATGGTACCTCAACTCGTCAACATGATCGAAGATTGCCGGAAGACTCATCTCATCCCGAACGTCCAACACATCCGGACACCTTTGGTCCCTATACATACCAAGATGTGTCAAACGTCTCTCTTTGAACATGATCATGCCGCCCGTGAAGTGTGTCTTCTAGATCCTCAAGGTTGTCGAAAGTAAAAGATGATATTCAAGGACTTTTAGACCAAGGAGAACTTGTTGTTGAAAGAAAGTGTGATGATGTATGTGTTATAACTTCAGTAGGAGCCTTTGGAGATATTCTACGACAAGCCGAAAGTCGATTCTTGCTCCTCTAGTGATCTCGTTTGCTCGGTCCGATGCCTTATGCTTCGAGAAAGCCATTCCTTATAAGTAAAATGCCACTATGATAGAGGACGGTCGTGAAGTTCCAATACCACCTTTGCCGTCCGTAGGGAATGTCGGTGAAGTCGGTAGAGTGCTAAGAAATGGGCGTATTGTTCCCGTGGTGCTCCCAAAGAAAGCTAGTGCTCCGTAATCGAGGAGACCCAAGCTAAAGATCCCAAAGTGCCAAAGATATCGGTCGGTCTAGTGGGACCAATGCAAATTACGAGATTGATGAGGTTCTCAAGCTAATCAAGAAGAGTGAGTACAAGGTGGTTGATCAACCGATGCAGACTCCATCAAAGATATCCATAATGTCGCTTACCGCTGAATTCGATGCTCACAAGGAGGCTTTAATGAAGGTCCCGGAACAAGCTTTTGTGGACTACGATGTGACCGTTGGTCAATTCGAAGGAATAGTGGGGAACATCACCGCATGCAACAACCCGAGTTTCGGTGATGAAGAGCTTCCGAAAGAAGGAAGGAACCATAATCCGGCTTTGCACATATCCGTGAATTGTAAGACCGACACTTTGTCAAATGTGCCGATAGACACCGGTTCGTCTCTAAATGTGATGGCCAAAACAACTTATGACCAGCTCTCTTACAAGGGTACACCTTTAAGACGAAGTGAGGTAATGGTAAAAGCTTTTGATGGTTCGAGGAAGGATGTCCATGGGGAGGTGGATCCGCCTATTACGCTTGGGCCGCATCTTCCAGATTACATTTCAAGTGATAGACATCCGGCATCATACGCTTGCTTGCTAGGTCGCCCTTGGATTCATAAAGCCGGGGCAGGTAACCTCTACATTGCACCGAAGCCGAAGTTTGTGCATAATGGGAAGCCGATAACCGTGAATGGGGAGGAAGCCATGTTAGTAAGCCATTTGTCGTCTTTCTCTTTTATCAAGGCCGATAGTGTTGAGGGGACGTCATTCCGGGGACTTGCCGTGGAAAAAGAGAATACCAAGAAGAGTGAAGCATCTATTTCCTCTCTAAAAGATGCTCGGAGCATAGTACAAGCCGGAGGATCCGCAAGTTGGGGGAAGTTGATAGAATTGCCGTAAAACAAGCGTCGAGAAGGTCCGGGTTTCTCTCCGTCAACCGATTTGCCTTGGAATATCGTCGTGCCGGCAAGAGATACTTTCCACAAGGCGGGCTTTATTAATGCCCCGTCGTAAGCCAATGATATCATTGAAGACAATCCCGAGGGGATACCACGAAGCTTCGTGACTCATGGAGGGTCTAGCCGCAATCGGGTCGCCGTAGATGTTCCTTTTGTCGCTCACTTGTCCAAGTAATGCATTTGTTTTTTATGCTTTTTCAAAAAAATCCTTTCGCCCCGCCCCAAGCGAAAGTGAATCTATCTAGGGCCCTTTACTTCAAGAAATTATCATCAATTAAATAACAATGTCGTTTTGTTCCCGACTTTTGTTTTATTTTTTCTTTTGTGCTTTTTCGAAAAATGGTAAAACAGAAAACCAAAAAAATATAATTCACCTTCGAAAATCTGCATTTTACTTATTTTCTAAAATCATCAATCATATGTGCAGATTAAACATCAAAGAACCCTTTGAACGACATAGCCCTATGATCTCTCCCAACTTTGAATCCCCCGTGTTTGAGGCGGAAGAGGAAGAGAATGAAGAGATTCCCGATGAAATCTCTCGGTTACTTGAACGAGAAAGAAATGCCATTCACCTTATGGGGAAGTAATAGAGGTGATCAACTTGGGTACTAAAGAAGACAAGAAGGAGGTCAAGATTGGGGCATCACTTGAAGCAAGTGTCAAGAAGCGAGTAATAGAACTTCTCGGAGAATATGTTGATATATTTGCTTGGTCGTACAGAGATATGCCGTGCCTAGATACCGATATTGTGGTGCACCGTTTGCCGTTGAAGCCCGAATGTCCACCGGTCAAGCGAAGTTGAGAAGAGCCCGTCCCGATTTGGCCCTCAAGATTAAAGAAGAAGTACGAAACGCATTGACGCAGTTTCCTTGTCACATCGAATACCCTCGCTGGCTTGCCAACATTGTGCCCGTTCCGAAGAAAGATGGTAAAGTCGAATGTGTGTTGATTACCGTGATCCGAACAAAGCCGGTCCCAAAGATGATTTTCCACCGCCTCACATTGATGTACCGGTTGACAATACCGCAAAATCCAAAGTTTTCTCCTTCATGGATGGTTTCTCCGGTTACAATCGATCAAGATGGCACCCGAAGATAGAGAGAAGACATCTTTCATTACACCTTGGGGCACTTTCTCGTTACAGAGTAATGCCGTTTGGGTTAATAAATGCAGGTGCTACTTATCGAGAGGTATGACTACTCTTTTCCACGACATGATGCACAAAGAGATTGAGGTTTATGTAGATGATATGATTGTCAAGTCGTACCGAAGATGAGCATGTCAAGTATTTGCCGAAGATGTTCCAACGACCGAGAAAGTATCAACTTCGTTTGAATCCTAACAAGTGCACCTTTGGCGTCGTATCCGGAAAACTTTTAGGCTTCATTGTCGACCGTAAAGGTATTGAAGTAGATCCCGACAAGGTCGAGCTATCGAGAGATGCCCGCTCCACAAACAAGAAAAACAAGTAAGAGGGTTTCTCGGACGACCGAACTACATCTCCCGTTTTATTTCTCATATGACCGCAACATGTGGGCCGATATTCAAGCTACTCCGCAAAGAGCAAGGTATTGTGTGGACGAGAAGAGTGCCGTAAAAGCCTTTGACGGCATCAAAGAGTATTTGCTAGAACCGCCAATCCTTATCCCTCCGGTTGAAGGAAGACCTCTCGATCATGTACCCGACCGTGTTAGAAGATTCCATGGGTTGTGTACTCGGGCAACAAGATGAAACCGGAAGAAAGGAGCACGCTATTTATTACTTAAGCAAGAAGTTTACCGATTGTGAGTCTCGATATTCCATGCTCGAAAAGACATGTTGTGCTCTAGCTTGGGCTGCCAAACGCCTTCGTCACTATATGATTAATCATACTACTTGGTTGATTTCTAAAATGGATCCGATCAAGTACGTCTTCGAGAAAGCCGCAAGAATAGAAGAATCGCCGGTGGCGTATGTTGTTATCCGAATATGACATCGAGTACCGTACCCGTAAAGCAATCAAAGGGAGTATCATTGCAGTATCATTTAGCTCACCAACCGATTGAGGATTATCACCTATCAAGTTCGACTTTCCCGATGAAGAAATTATGTATCCGAAGACGAAAGATTGTGACGAGCCATTATTCGGAGAAGGTCCAGATCCCGAATCAAGATGGGGTCTAATCTTCGACGGAGCCGTTAATGTTTATGGAAGCGGAATAGGGGCAATCATTATTACTCCCGAGGGTGCACATATCCCCTTCAATCGCCAGACCGACATTTGACCGTACAAACAACATGACGAGAATACGAAGCATGTATTATGGGTCTCGAAGAAGCTATTGATTTGAGAATCAAGATCCTCGACATTTATGGTGACTCGGCCCTCGTAATCAATCGGATCACAGGAGAATGGGAGACTCGTCACCCCGGCTTGGTCCCCTACAAAGATTATGCAAGACGATTACCGACCTTCTTCAACAAAGTCGAGCTACACCACATCCCTCGTGATGAGAACCAGATGGCAGATGCTCTCGCTACCCCGTCTTCGATGTACCAAGTAAATCGTTGGAATGAAGTGCCTTTGATCCGTATCGGACGTCTTGAAAGACCCGCTCATGTATTCGCCGCCGAAGAAGTTGTTGATGACAAGCCATGGTTCCATGATATCAAGTGTTTCCTTCGGAGTCAAGAGTATCCACTCGGGGCATCCAATAAAGACAAGAAGACTCTAAGAAGACCGTCTCCGGCAATTTCTTCCCGAACGGGGACGTTTTGTATAAAAGAAACTTTGACATGGTATTGCTTAGATGTGTGGACAAGCACGAGGCTGATTTATTGATGCATGAAATACATGAAGGCTCCTTCGTAACTCATTCAAGCGGGCATGCAATGACTAAGAAGCTATTGAGAGCGGGTTATTATTGGATGACGATGGAAGCCGATTGTTACAAACACGCCGTAAAATGTCATAAGTGTCGGATCTATGCCGATAAGATTCATGTGCCGCCGACCGCACTCAATGTTCTTTCGTCTCCCCGGCCTTTCTCTATGTGGGGCATTGACATGATTGGAAGGATTGAACCAAAAGCTTCAAACGGGCACCGCTTCATTCTAGTGGCTATTGACTATTTCACCAAGTGGGTCGAAGCAAGGCATCATATGCTAATGTAACCAAGCAAGTGGTGGTCAAGTTTATCAAGAATCATATTATCTGCCGCTACGGTGTCCCTAACCGGATCATTACGTACAATGGGACGAATCTGAACAACAAGATGATGAAAGAGTTGTGTGATGATTTCAAGATCGAGCATCATAATTCCTCGCCTTATAGGCCTCAAATGAATGGTGCCGTCGAAGCCGCAAATAAGAACATAAAGAAGATCGTCCAAGATGGTGGTGACTTATAAAGATTGGCATGAGATGCTTCCCTTTGCATTACACGGATATCGTACTTCCGTACGCACATCAACAGGGGCAACTCCCTTCTCTTTGGTATATGGTATGGAGGCCGTACTCCCCGTAGAAGTTGAGATTCCTTCAATGAGAGTTCTAATGGAAGTTGGGTTATCGTAGGCCGAGTGGATCCAAAGTAGGTATGATCAATTGAATCTCGATCGAGGAAAAGCGCATGACCGCCCTATGTCATGGTCAGCTATATCAAAAGAGGATGAAGCAGGCTTTTGACAAGAAGGTTCGTCCCCGTGAATTCAAAGAAGGTGATCTTGTGCTCAAAGATTTTTACTTTCCAACCGTACTCCGGGGGCAAGTGGGCGCCTAACTATGAAGGTCCATATGTTGTCAAAAGAGCCTTCTCCGGTGGTGCCATGACTCTTCAAACCATGGATGGTGAAGAACTTCCACGTACCGTAAACGCGGATGCCAAGAAATACTTTGTCTAAAAATTATAAGAACAGCTCGGTAAGTCGAAAACCCGAAAGGGCGGCTTAGGCAAGAATGAGCGTCTCGGTGGACCGAAAACCCGAAAGGGCGGTCCAGTGCAAAAGTTAGAGACATTAAACGTAAAATCATCCCGATAGGCCGAAAACCCGAAAGGGCGGTCTATGCAAAAATTAAGGATAAAAAGAAAAGACAAAGTAACCGCATCCAAATTCGGCACAATCCACTTGGGACATACCTGCTATCAAAGAATCTCCAATCCGAAGCATCAAAAGCAAGTGGAATTCAAAGTTGTTAGAAATTTAGGGTTATGAAGTTCAAAGTACCTCTCCATTTTAAATTACCATTTTTCCAAATTTTGTAAATATCTATGGAGTCGCGCCTTTAGCGGACCACCATTCAATCAATAAAATTTGAGCCTTTGCCCTTTACTTGGAATTCTCATTTATTTCATTTTTCCAAAATTTCTTCTATTTCTTTGATGATAATATTTTGAAGCAAAATTCTTAAAACTTTTTCACATCTCTAAAAGGCATAAACGAATAAGTGCATTATAAAGCTCGAGAGTAAAAGAAGTGTGCATCGACACTCCCCTCAAGGGTGGTTAAATCCTACTAAAACGGGCATATGGCTAGACACCGTGGGAAGCCTTCAAAAAAAAAAAAAAATCGAGCTCGCTAAGTCGAAAACCCGAAAAGGCGACTTGGGCAATAGAGAGCGTCCCGGTGGACCGAAAACCCGAAAGGGCGGTCCAGGCAAAAATTAGGGGCACAAAAAAGGAATATATTCCCGGTGGATTGAAAACCCGAAAGGGCGATCCGTGCAAAAGTTAGGGATTCAAAAAAATAAAAATAAAAGAAACGAACAAATCAAGAAAGGGCACGACGACTAAGGTGGGTCATTGGAAGAGCATTCTGTGTTGGTTTACAAATGGCGACTTCTCCCGCATTTTTGGTCAACAATGAGCTTTATCCCTGTGGGCATCAATTGCTACCTTGTGCCGTACTCCACCCCGTCAACGACTCGATTTTGTTCGCAATAATATCATCTCCAATGAAGTTTGCCGAGTGTATGTACCGTGATGTCAATCCGCTTCCCATCTTACCTCGCCTTGTCTCGTTTCATCAAATTCATCTAGCAAAATCCAGCCTATACACTCATTATATTCATTCATCCATTCACACATTCACGCATTATTACTTTCATTCATACACATCATACACAACATCATTCATACATGGTCGTATTTATCACGACGTCACTAATCAATTTCAAATTTCAATTTCAAGTTCAAAAGTGTCATCCCCGGCGTTAGTACGTTCTAGTGATGTCGCTAATCAATTTCAATTTCAATTTCAATCAATTTCAATTTCAAATTTCAAATTTCAATAGTGTCATCCCCGCCGTTGGTCGTTCTAGTCATGTCACTAATCAATTTCCATTTCAATTTCATTTTCAATCAATTTCAATTTCAATTTCAATTTCAATGGTGTCATCCCCAGCGTTAGTCGTTCTAGTGATGTCACTAATCAATTTCCATTTCAATTTCAATTTCAATCAATTTCAATTTCAATTTCAATTTCAATGGTGTCATCCCCGGCGTTAGCCGTTCTAGTGATGTCACTAATCAATTTCCATTTCAATTTCAATTTCAATCAATTTCAATTTCAATTTCAATGGTGTCATCCCCGGCGTGAGCTGTTCCGGTGATGTCACTAATCAATTTCAATATCAATTTCAATTTCAAAAGTGCCATCCCCGGCGTAGCCGTTCAAGAGATGTCGTTAAAAAGTTTTGTCTTCATTAAGCTATCGTCCCAAACCAATACGGTAGTAGACAATCTTCCCCAAAGTGAAACTACAATTCCCCTAGCGGAGTCGGATCCCATTCTTCAACAAATTTGGGTATCCCGTTGTTGCTTCTCGTCTCGGTCAAGTCCACTTTGTCGTCCCGCATTCATACATGAGTTTCATGAGCATTCCATAAGCATCTTAGGTCAAAAAATGGTGCACTTTGTATTTAAGTCTCTTCGGCCCGTAAACTCGAAGATTCCATCTTCAAATCTCCGTACGAAGAAACTTAAATAGGGGCATCCGTCATACCCCATTTTTTTGACCTAAGATACCACCGACACGTGTCGATAGACCCTACATTCATATGTCGCATGACCCCGATTGATCTCTCGATTTTCGGTGGAATTTCGGCAGAGAGGTATTTTAAAATACCTCATGTTTAGGTTCCAAGTCGGGCCCCTTTTCTCTTTATCCTTTTACTATTTAATTTTATCTTTATTTCCATCTTTTTAAATTTTGTTTTATTGTTAATTAATTAATTTTAACTTTTTTAATTTAGTTATTACTTCTTTTAATTCTTTTATTTTCTTTAATTTATTTATTTACTCTTTAATTAAATGATAAAATCCAAAATTATGTATATATTTATCCCTTTCTTTTTTTATTTATTTATTAAGTGGTAAATCCAAAATGGTCTCAATCCAAAAAAAAAAATCTGTCACTCGCAACTCGGTCAAGTGCGCGTTCAACATATGATCCAAATTCAGTCCAGTAATATTTCCTCGATCCAAGACCAAGTTCATTCACATGTTTTTCATCCTCATCAACCCAAAGAACAAGTATTCTCGTTTTCTCCTCCCCAAGTCACAAGACATCCGCAGGTTTTAAACAAACCCTAATTCCGAATCCCGCACTATAAATACACCCGCACACACAAAGAAAAAGGACGGAAAAAAATTGCAGCTGAACGGAGAAGAATTCCAGAGGACACGCACAAACCAAATAGAGACGCACAAGTCGGCGGTCACGCAAGAACCAAGCAGACGCAGGTGAGCGAAGTTCATCCCTCAAACCAAAGGACACGGGCGAATCGGATCACGAATTCAAAGGCGAATCCGAGTCGCGCACTAGACAAAGAGCACGCAAGAAAAGTTCGATCCGTCGCACAACATCAAACAACACAGACTCATCCAAATCCGAATCAATCGATCTCAATAGGTAGTTTCTTTTATTACTTGAAATGCGATTTAGGACCGTTGATTCGGATTTTGAGACTTTTGATAGTAGAAATAGGATAAGAAGAAAGAATAGGGTAGATTAGATTTCAAAAAAAAATTAAAAAAAAGTTTAGGGTTCCGACACGGAGGCGCCGCCGCACCGGCCGGCCAACCGCCGTCGAACCCGACCTACCTCCGTCGGAGAAGATGAAGGCCGTCGGTTTCTTCAATCAAATTAATCATATTTCAAGTCATTTTTCTTTAATATAAAAAATACAAACAAATTCATTTTGCCATTTGGCTTTTCCATTTTAAAACCATTTTCAAACTAATAAAAAACACACAACCAATCAAACGTCAGCTTTTTCTAACCCCGAACTACGAGGTTTTGATCCCTCACGGTACGTAGGCAGAGGACTTTGTCCTTCCAAATCAATAAAATGTAGATAATTAGGTCCTCCTTTATTAATCATTTCAAATTCTTTTTCTTCAAAAAAATAAGCAAGTTATAGCACATTATTTAAATAAAACTAAAAGGTTCCCGTAGAGTACTACGTACATAAAGGGTGCTAACACCTTCCCTTTATGTAACCAACCCCCGGACCCCCAATTTAAATAAATTTTTTCAAAGTCGTGAAATAAAAGTGAGTCAATAAGCTAATCAAATAGCCTTGATCTCCGAAAAATGACGCGACAAACTCGCATTGTTGCTAAAACAAATATCCTTGCTCGTAAGTTGGAACCAATGTTTCAAAGCATTTGGTTAGGCAACTCGTAAGATGTTGGATACAATGTTCCAACATCCCGGCACGGTTCGGTGCTCGGGTTTCGCCTTCTCTGTACGCGCGTAGTTTATTGTTTAAGGAAACCATATTTCCTTTACTTACTAACCAAGTAACGCGCATATCTTATAAGAATCACTTTGTGGAATATTACTAAAATAGATATTTTATTTTAGGAAATATTTGTTACGATTTGGAATGTTTCTAAATAGGTTCCGACATATTAGGACTTTCCAATTGTCTCGATTCTCGTTTTGCAGTTTGCTAAACCGATCCGCAAGTTTACCGAAGCCCAATGAATTATTTAGCCCAAGCCGCTTCGGTATAAAAGGAAGACTTCAAGACCTAATTGATCATTCAAGCCGTCATACTAAAAAGTTTAGATCTTTAGGGTTTGAGTCTTCAAGTATTCTATTCTTTTGTCGTTTGTGATGCAAGTCTAGAATCTTTACCGTGTACCTATCTTGTGTCGTCCGTGATACTTGTTTAGGATCTGGTTTTGTGAGTATTGATACTCTTGTGCATCAAACCGAAGTTGTGAAACAAGGTTTGGTTGTTTGTGTTGGAAGGTAACTTCTATTTTGTTATGTTTGAGGTCCGATAGGTCACTGGGCGTTGATCGACCATTAGGATAATGAGATGGGATCTCGGATCTAGGAGTTCCTAGGTTGAAGTCTATACGGGTAGGTCCTAGGTCATATAGTGTAAACGAGGAGTTTGCCGAGAGCTATTGAATAAGGACTACACTAGTGGATTTCCTTCCCGGCTTGGTAGCCCCCGGATGTAAGCGTGTTGTGCCGAATCGGGTCAACAAACTTCCCGTGTTCTTATCTTTTCGCACTTTATTTTTCTTGTTTTATTTCTGTTTATCGCATGATGTTGGAACATTAATCGGAACATCGCAAACGTTAAAACATCCGACGTAACATATTAAAACAAGTGCGCTAGAATTTCATATGTCTTTGGAGCAAGTGCAGGTGTTTTCTCGGATTTGGAGGAGTGCGGCTCCGTCCAAAGTTGTGGCGTTCTCTTGGAAACTCCTTCATAATAGGATCCCAACAAAGGCAAACCTTGCGCATAGGCAAGTGTTACCACCGGAGAGTTCCTTACAATGTGTGATGTGTGAAGGGTTGCTAGAGTCGGCCAACCATTTGTTCCTCCATTGTTCTTTTGGTATGAAGGTGTGAGATGAAGTTATGAGATGACCGGGATTTCATTTTGTCACTCCGCCTAATTTATTCTTTCTTTGGGATT
The DNA here is from genome assembly GCF_051527215.1 of Medicago sativa. Classification (NCBI taxonomy): domain Eukaryota; kingdom Viridiplantae; phylum Streptophyta; class Magnoliopsida; order Fabales; family Fabaceae; genus Medicago; species Medicago sativa. The sequence continues at coordinate 8,947,370 of NC_140756.1, forward strand.
GTTGGGATGGAGTTTCGAGCAATAAAAAGATCCGTAAAGGCTTGAGGATGATTTGGCATGCGGTGGTGTGGAGTATTTGGAAGGCTTGAAATGACAAGTTTCAATAACTCGACCGGCGATATGGAGGAGGTAGTGGAAGGCATAAAGGCTATGTCGTGGAGATGATGTTTGTGTCGGTTGCCAAGGCCGGCATGTACGTTCTATGAGTGGCACCGGAATCCAAAAGATTGTCCGTTGCGGTAGAGGCGCGGTGTTCCGCTGTGATTTCGAGGCTAAGGCGGTGGTATGTGGTGCTGCGGTTTTGTTGTCGTCGCAATGCATATAACAACATCGGTTTTGGTGGTTGCGGCTTGGTTTGTTCTTGTCATTTGTTTCGACAGTGTCCGGTTTTTGGGCTTTTAGGGTCTTGTCTTTTCGGTTTGCCGATATGCTCGGTGACCCTTGTAAGGTGTTTTTCTTCCCGCGAGTTTGTTGTGCATCTTGTACACTCTCGACGTGAATAAAATTTGATATTTTTAAAAAAATTACTATTATCAATTATGATCATTAACCAAGAATATGTACCGAGCTTTATTTTGAATAGACCGTGATGGATTTGGTCAATCTAATATGTCCAATGAGAAGTCTCTGCTCGGGCAGTTTGATTATTTAATGGTTACTCATTAGATGGTAAGCCAAGGTTCAAAACCTAGACGGCAAAGAAATATACTCTACTTCTAAAACTCGTGTACACAATTCATGATCTCTCGGTCTATCTATTTGTATGTAAATATAATATAATTTTGTATTAAGTATTTAATCGAATATTGGAAGTACATTACTAATAATAGTTTATGGAAATATACACATAAGTATGCAAAAAACTTGCTCGCAAAAGATCTCCAACATTAACTATGAGAGCTCCAGGTACTGTGTGTTATATCAATCCATTTATCTTCATATAGAACTTGGAGACCACCAATATGGTCTTGTAGAAGCACCGTGAGGAAATCATTATCGAATGCTTTGTTATTCCCACTCGTCAATTCGGTTCAGGACAAGGAGGATAATAATGGCAAAGAGCAATTAGCCCTTGAGCACAATCCATATCTTTCAAATGGTTTGGTTTCAAACCTAAAGCTTCGACAACAATTCAAATAATAAAGTCCCTAGATTCATCATGTGGTTTCCATATTGTAGCAAGATATCTCTCGCAAATATAATTAGCCAATTAGAGAGAAAAATTGAAGATTAAATTCCATTTTATACTATTATATGTGATTTGCATCTTATAAACGGACCTTTCCCGTAAAAGAGATGCATCTCTAGCAAATAAGAAAAGGATATATATAAAAGCTATTTCATCGATTAATATATTTTAACATAAGGATATCAAAGCAATTTCACCAATGAAAACACATTTCATACATAGTATATATGACAAGATTAGAGATATTAGAAAAAGGCTAAGCTTGAGTATGACTTAAATAGGCAGCGGAGTATTGTAAGAGTTAGAATGACCTTGCCGCGAATTTCGGTCCTTGTTACTTCGATTAGACCAAAAAAGTGGCTAAATTTGAGTACCTTAACTTAAGTCCTATGAAACACTAACGTTGGAGACGATTTTGATACTAACATGTCAACGCTAGTAAAAGTTTGAAAAAATTGTATAAATGAATGTAGCAACGTAGATCGTTGTTGTGTCGAGTCCGACGACACTTTACAAGATAGAGTACCGGAGAAGAGAACAAAAGAACAAAGGCGACTAGAGTTTTATTAGAATGAGCAAAAAGTTCATAATGCAAATATTACTCTAAGTCGAATTATAAATAAACTAAACTACCCTTAGCCGAATTATAACAAAAGGCCCACTACATATTATTTAACAGACACAAACATGTATAATACACTCAACGCGCATCCAATCTGAAATTTCGGTGCTACAAATGATAATAACCAAATTTCAAGGAGCAAATAAACATACGTGCATACCACAGAAACTCTTCCGGTTTGAGAGTATCAGGTGGAGCCAAGTTACAACCAAAACTATCCTTCCAATTGAGTGCCGGAGAGCTATAAATATCAACATTGCTATTGTAAATAAACGATCTACCGATATCGATCTACCGATATCTCTTGTATAAAAATCTTTTTTGACTTCGTGTCCCGTTCATAAAACCTCTTCACACCATCCTTCATCTCATCAAGAACCCTCAAAGAGATTCCATGATTAACAACCTGAAAAAAGCCTAATGTTTCACATGCTTTCTTGACTTTCTTAACTATCCCTTGGTGAATACTTGAATCTTTATCATCACTATCCGCAAGGTCTATGACGGAATAACATTGCTCATGTTGTTGGCTTTCTCATATTTGTCCGGTTGATGATGGAATAATTCAGGTATCTTCTTAAGTCCTCCATCAACAAGTCCTTTTACACCGGCTTTTGTTTCATCAAATGCTTTGCGTTCATTCATTATAGAATCAAGGTTAGGTTTGGTAGTATCAATGGTTCCCATTCTATTTATGTTTCTAGTGGTTCTGGGGAGAGTAGAAGAAGCAAGAATTATATTATATATGTCACACCAAAGACAAAGAGTTACCTATATAAACAAATATGTGGACTCAAATATTTAATGAGATACAAAACACCGAGTCAACGACTTAGACAGTACCGTTCCCTTTGGTCAAGCTTTGATGTAAGAGAAATAAATATCTCTATTTATAGAACTTCATATTTTCCTTATCTTCATTCATTATTGTGGCTGTAGATTTTAGAATTAAAATCTCCTTATGAATATAAAGCATAATAAATATGAATAATTATGTGGGAGAAAAAATTATTTCATAAACGTAATTAAGCTTATTTAATTTTTATAGTTAAGTTAATGGTTACCATTTAGTGCAATCATAATAATAGGATTCAATTCCAATTCTTAAACATGTACCGCCTCAGTCCCAAATTGTAAGTAAAAAAATTCAAATCACACTTATTAGGAAAACTAAAATATAAGAATTTGAAATATAGTTTTTTGTGTTTTCTTTGGAATACGTTTTATGAGAAGATGTAAAAACAATTTTCATTGACTATTGGTTAGGGAGAAAATGGAAGAGAGAGAAAATTGAATATAATTTGCATTTAATTTCATGAGAACAAAGAAGAAAAAAATTGTAAGAAATGGTAGTGTTCTTCTTTTAATTGTTTATGGGAGTGTGTCGGAGGTTCTTCTTCCTCCAATGATGAACCGGTTGGATGTGAAATCCTATTTTTGATAGATTGAAACATTTTGGAGATACTTCTTTTCTATTCATTTCTAAATCCCTCTATTTTTAGTAACCAAAAAAAAAATTCTTCTATTTTTAGTTTTTTTTTATGATCTATTGTTATATATTTGAGCAAAGTCTATCGCTTCCTTAATCATATGTTTTGGTAAATATATATCTATGTTGAAGCTCTTTTCAAATGGAAATACAGTCGTCAGGTTTTGAGAATATCATTGAGGATCAATTTCCCATTGCCATTTCTTATGTAAAAAGTAATTGAAAAATAAGCAATCAACATTTGTCTAGGTTAAAGACGAATAGTTTGGGAGATCTCCAGCTCAAATCATGGCCGGGACAATTCTTGGTTATACTTTACTTACCTCCCAACCGAACTCTTGAATTGTTATGGAACCTTTTTCTCGAACCGGAGGGTTATGATATATAAATAAAACATATGTGTTCAATAAGTGAATGTTTATACATTGTAATTCATCCATTGCATGAAATAAAAACCACATCATGTTTGATTTCATATCACAATCAAGTGGAATTGATGAAACCAACTCACAAAGATTTGTCAAATATTTATATGAGCTAATATTTTATCTCGCCACATTTGCTTAGTTCAAATTTTGTAATGTTCAAGTGCAGAAGTACCATCTAGTCCTTTTGCTCGAAAATAGGCTACATAATCAGCAACACTAGCTTCTCTATACTTGGGAGGATTGTCTTCGATAATTGTTCCTTCATTGGTCCATAGAGTTTTGAGGATGCTTTAAGTCCCGTGGAGAAAAAGCATGCAACAGATATTCTTGGACCAACTTGATTTGCAAGTACTCTATGTACAACACTCTTGAATTTGTCATTTGTTATGAGCTACAATTCAAACAAACAAATAATTAGCTATATGTTTACATCTATTATCGATCATTCAAATTAATATCTTAAAAACCTAACCAAAAATCGAATCAATGAGACCTTTAGGTAATGGTTTAATATTGGTTCAATCATGATTGAACTCGATGACATATAGATAACAAAAAAGTAAAAATATCAACTGAATAAACAACGTAAAAAAGAAAAAACAGTTGAACCGACTACGGTTGAAGTGGTTCAATCCTAGTACAATTCGACAAAATCGACTCAATGTAATCGAGATCAAACCAAATCGGTAAACTAATTCAATTGGTTGAAAAAATCGATTCAATCTAATTTTTAAGATGTTGCTTTGAAGTACAACATACAAAATCAAACAAGGTACTACTTCATTAGGAGAACTCTATCATTCTATTAAGAGAAATAATGCATTTTGCCTATAAATAAAAATGAGGGCTAGAGAGGGAAAACTAGGTAGTCATTTGTAAAAGAGTTGGGTCCTTTTGGCATAGGGAGGTGCAAATTCTCCAAATTAGGCACTATTCTATCTCCGAGAGATCAAGTTTACGATGAACTCTTCATATTACAAGTAAAGTAAGCAATATTAGGAGGCACAATTTTTTTAACATAACACCTCCAACAAGATGGAAGATAAGGCATATGCTATATGCTTGAAGCCAAGTTAAAAATGCAAGAAACTTGATTAATTGCAAATACAAAAACAACACCATGATAAATTAGATTAGCCAAATTAGATTGCATGGCGTGTCCTATTTTTGTAGCTTTGGTGTCTTCTTTGCTTAGTGCAAGACATATTCTGATTGCTCAATAAGTGGCATATTGAGTTTTTCTTATCATTATCTTAGATTAACCGAGTACATTACTAATAGTTTAAGGAAATATACACATAAGAGTACATAAAACTTGCCAGCAAAAGATCTCCGACATTAACTATGAGAGCTCCAGCATGTGCGCAATATCAATCCATTTCTCTTCATAAAGAACTTGGAGACCACCGATATGATCTTGTAGAAGCACCGTGAGAAAATCATTATCGAATGCTTTGTTGTTCCCACTCGTTAATTCTCGGTTCAGGACAAGGAGGTTAGTAATGGCAAAGAGCAAACAGTCCTTTAGCACAATCCATATCTTTAAGATGGTTTGGATTCAGGTCCTAAAGCTTCGACATCAATTCAAACAAGAAAGTTCCTAGATTCATCACCTCGTTTACCATATTCTAATATAACATCTCCGCAAGAATAAGTAGCTAATTAGAAAGAAAAAAAAACGCGAGGATTAAATTCAATTTCGTACGTTTTATATTTTGTATCGAGTTGGTTTTTAATTTTTATCCTAATATTTATTTATTTTGTGATTTCTATCCTAAATAGATCTTTCGAAGAAAATATGCATATAATTTTTTTTCTTCTTCTTAGTCAAGTAGCCTAGTAGCCATAATTTCACATCTTAAAGTGAATAAGTGGAGAATCCAGATTTGAACCCCAACCCTACATGTTGCAATACCCATACCAACCGACCGCATAAATTTTACACACATGCATACAAACATACCCGCATACCGCGGGAAAATCTTCGGGTTTGGGAGGATCAGGAGCCAAGTAACAACTAAAACTATCCCTCCAATTGAGTGCTAGCTATAAATATCAAAATTGCTATTGTAAATAAAGGATCTCGATAATCTCGTGTATACAATTTTTTTTTTACTTCGTATCTTGTTCATAAAACCTCTTAACACAATCTTTCAACTCCTCAAGAACACTCAAAGGGATTCCATGGTTAACAACCCGAAAAAATCCCCAAATTTCACATGCTTCCTTGATTTTGTCAACAATTCCTTGATGAATACTTGGATCTTTGTTATCAATATCTTTAAGGTCTATGACGGGAATAACATGGCTTGTGTTGTTGGCTTCCTCATATTTGTCTGGTTGATGATGGAATAAGCTTGGTATCTTCTCAAGTCCTCCATCAACAAGTCCTTTTACACCGGCTTTTGTTTCATCAAATGCTTTGCATTCATTGAATGTGGAATCAAGGTTAGGTTTGGTTGTATCAATGGTTCCCATGCTACTTATGTTTCTAGTGGTTCCGGAGTGAGTAGAAGAAGCAAGAATTATATATTATATATGTCACACCAAAGACAAAGAGTTAGGTATATAAACAAATATGTGGACAGGTACAAATATTTACCGAGTTACAATTAAGGTAAAAATTATGAAGAGCTACAAAGCATTGACATAGACACGGACACTACTACGTAAATTATTTTTTACATCGGTTGGAAACGACTTTTTACATCGGTTTGTAACCGATGTAAACCGATATGATGTGGTAAGTCCACATCCTTTCACATCGGTTGCGACCGATGTGAAATCTTGAATTTCTACATCAGGTCCACTTGCACCGATGTAATAGACGCACTTTGAAATTTAACCCTACGGTTTTCACATCGGTTTTATGGTAGACACCGAAGTTAAACATGTATACTTCACATCAGTCCTTTTACCCACTGATGTGAAATCCAAAAAGTTTTAAAAAAATGCTTTTATATTAAAAATAAGAAGAAAAAAATATGGATATTTTTATGCTACATCAATATTTATTATATAAAAAAGTACATGCATATATAAATACAATCAAAGAAGTTATATTATAGTAATATCAACGTAAATCTATAACATCTTTGGGCATAATATATATTTATCAAATTATATATATACCCCAATCAAGCATAGCCACAACATAATTACATAATTACAACCTAACCAAACATTTTTATTCCCAAATTCATATAAAATCAACAACAAGGGAACAAAATATCTAGTTCTAGCTATTATGGATCAAAATTATACAACTCGATCAACTAAAATAAGTTTCATTTAAAGTAAACTTAATAGTATGATCTAGGAGAGTAAACCTTAATGAGGTTTCGTTGAAGCAGGGGTCCATATCAGATAAAATAAAACATCCATACACCAGAATTTCTTTGAAAGTCATTGCTTTGATCAACTAATACACAACCCGAATCACAACCCAAAAAATTAAAACACTAAAACGAAGGGTGATTGATAATAAATTAACAAAATTCGATATGTCGGTGATGTTAATGAAACAATTTGATAATGAATGAAGAACCGTCACGCTACACCACAAAACAGAAAAGTTCTAGAGGGTGATTGATGATTTGTGTGATAGTTTAAAATGGGATTGATGTTACACGTAAAATGTACGCCCGGAACCGCAACGACTTTCTAGATGAATACCAATAAAAAGAAATCGAGAAAGAAATAGACCTGTCGGCCCGCAGCCATGCATGCATCATCTCATGAGCTAGAATCGACTCGGTAAGTAATCTGTGAAAAAAACAATTCATGCATAAATTGATTCATTCAAGGGATGGACGAAACAAAGATGCCGATGCAATAAGAGAGAAGAAAAAAAAACCTCACAAAATATCTACAACGGAAGTAAAAAAACTTTTAAAATATTCAGATGAGAATCTTATGTGACAATGAAGCATTATTATATTCTTATACAATTTAATGTCAAAACCGCAACACATGCTTGCGTAGTATTCCTTTTTTATTTTTTGTTCAACTTCCTTTCCTAACCGCAAAAGAACGCAAAGGTTCTTTCATGGACTCATTCACAAAAGCTAAACCCCATGGATATCAAGGGGGAAGCAATTTTAGCACCTATTTTTTTATTCGGCCATGTAACTTTCGCATTAATAAGCGAGATATAAATTGTGTACCATGTAAAACACGGTGCTTCGACAAACGTAAAATATTATCCGGGTCTAACAGCCGCAACTAGGAGGAATTGTTTGTGCTTGTTATACAAGTTGTAAAAGTAACAAAAACATCGAATTATTACCTTGGAAGACCGTATAGAATGAGAATTGCAGTCCCATCACAAATACAAGCAAGAAGATTTTTTGCATGTGCTCTCGTCTCTATTTCTGTGCCGAGTCTAGGTCTTCTTGAAAACCGATCAAGTTTAAAGGCAAAGTTGCATAAATATATAGCTAACAAGGTGTGTGTGTACGTGTGTGTAAGAGAGATATATCAAGTGAGATAGATATCTTTATACGAAAGTGAGAAGAGTTAATCTTGACCATTGGATCTTATCATAAATGATCAAGATTAAAACATAAAAAAGCCATGTCACTTATAGGTCACTAATGATTTAGCGAAAGTTTATTGAAGGGAACATTTATACATCCACACCTAGGATCACATTTCGTAGCCGTATAACTTGAATGTCCATTAAAAAGGGTGATATTTATATTTTTTGGATTCACAAGATGGTCGGTATTCATTTAGGCACTTCAACATACCTAACAATAAGTGCTCTAAAACAAGATTACAATGTACAACACTTGTTCGCTTTGTGAAATTAAATACTCATGAACTCAATGAAATTGTCCCCTAAGCCTTGGTGGTATAAGCCTTTGGTGGTTAGTGCTAAAAGTAATATTAGGATCAAAATTTAACATCACAAAAAAATATAAACAAGGGGCCCAAGATATTAGTTTGCAAATCCTACAAATTGAAGGTGACGAAGTAACAAGATAAGGAAAGAAAACAAAAGACAGATCAAGAAGATATAAGAGACCGCAGTGTGCGAAACATGCTCGAAAACCCATGAACAAAAACAACTACTCTCAAAACATGCCCATTTTGATGGCTACTCCCACTAAACTTGTTTGTGGACCTGGAACCATTGGTTAGGACATGCCTTGCATCATTCTCCACGTAAATGAAGTTTGAATTCAAACTGGCGTAACGGTACACGTTTGTCATGCGTTCTACAATAATAATAGGAACAAGCAAAGGATCTCCAAATATATACATGTCTTGAAGCGCCCGATTGTTGATCCGCATCGAAATCATATGTCATAAATTCCGGTCGGCCAAAACGGGCGGATCATAAATCATTCTAGACAAACACAATCACTTACCCTCATTTGTGATATACCTCGCCTATGAAGTTCGCACGCATTATTGCGGTTTGAATAGGCCGAACGGAAGAAAAAAGAAATAACATATTTGAAGAATATTATAGTTAATTTCAAACAGAAAGCAGACAATAATAAATTTTTTGAATCTTGTACAAACAACATATAATAGATAATTACATCATCGATCAACCTCCTTGTATTTAATGAACTTCGTGTAAGCTATGGTGCAATGATGTCCCCTCAACTTTGTTGTGCATATATTGATGCGGCATCGCAACCTTTGACTACACCATCCATATTGACCATTCGGTTCCCGATCAACCGCCCGGGATTTGCGCAAATTCAAGTATTTTTGTTTTGTTTTCCCCGAGTAAAGGAATATGATTGAAAAGAGATGTTAAGCTCAAAGTTTGCACCTTTTCTCACAAGATAACATTCTTGCTATGCCTTCATGTTGCTAATAGAAACCTTGCATTAAAAATTATAATATGCCGTATATAAATCTCAAACCAAGAAAAAATTATCAATATAGTTTTCGGTATGTTATTATGATCGAATGAAATGTAAAACTGAAGAAGAAACAATGATTTATGGAAAAAAGTGCTACAAGGATTTAAATGTCAAACTTAAATAATTATTTAGACATAGGTGAACAAACCTGTGGAATTTCGTAAATACATTCCAGAGATATAAGAGCCGATTCGCTAGAGGCGAAAAGAGTTTAACAGATGATCATCCCAAGAAAAAGGTTGAACCGATTTCTCGGTTAGATAATTGATATTATGAGTAGCATCCCGTTTAAGAAAAGATTTAAGTATTAAATTAGCAAATAGCATAAAACACAAAGAAGAAACAAATAATGACAACCTTGACATTGAAAGAATAGGAGCACGACACCGACTTCTTCCCTATCAGTCGAGGTGATTGTTCACCATCAATACTTTGGACACGTGCCGGTGGAGTTGAATCAAACCATTTTGTATCATCTCGATTCAAACGCGATTTCAGTCAAATCAATAGCTTGGTCAATGCCTCGTGCTTATTCTTCTCGGATCTTCAAGCGGGATATCATGAGAAGCCATCAATGCTTTGATGAGCATCACACGATTTGAGTTTGATCGGGGTTGAAGAATAAGTTGCAATAGTGAGCAAAGAGAATTCTCGACAAAATTAATTTTAGTCACTAATTTAAATTATGATATTGTGACTTCAATTTAAAACGCCTTCACACACACAAAAAAAAGCATTGTTGTGAAGTTATACAAATATAACGACAACACATCATAGCATACCTTGTTTGACCCAACATAATCTTCACTTAATTGCCTTCGAATCCCTACAATCACCGGTACAATTCAACTAACCATATCATTCAACAGCTTAAAACAATATAGTGTGGAAGACAAGCAAAATAACATAAATAAGTTATGGCTATTTTACAATCATTGCTTTATTATATCTTGCACCAAACCATTGAGAAAAGCTACTCTTCTATCGGAGTCTTCTTGCTTCTCTCTCGGACTCAAGTAGGGCAATGTCATCTCCTTCTCTAATGGGGCCCTTCACATTCCTCATGATGTAGCGATTCTCATGCGAGAATCTTGACTCTAACCCGAGTGACTGTCCTCCGGATCCGGTACGACCCATAACTTTCTCAACTTGAGCGTGCTTAATCCGTGATTCCATCCCGCTCAAACACAAACAAATTCGCAATTGTTAAGAGAGTAAAGCAAAGAAGCATATAGCAACAATCACAATCAGCCAAACAACAACAACAACCAACAACAAAAATAAACGAGAATTGTTTGATAGTGAAGAAGCTAGTCGAAATCTAAATCGAGAGAAAATCCAAATCCAATCGAACCCACTAAAACCTCAAAGCAAACCTCTCAAAATCAGAACTTGAAACGAAATGGAAGTACGGAATCGACCTAGAAACTCACCTTGAGAAAACCCGAAACAAATTGAAGGACGGATCGCGAATGGAAGAAACGAAATCGAGAAGGTGAGAAGGAAGAGGAACGCCGCGAGAGAGAAAGTTGAGAGCGAAATCGCGAGAAAGTCGCGAGTGTTTTGGTGTGTTGTTGTTCTTTGAAACCCTAACAAAATCGAACAAGAAGAGGACGGTGGTGAATCGACCAAGGCTGCGCCGCGATTGATTGAGCGAGAAAATCGAACAAGAACAAGAAGAAGAGGACGGTGGTGGATTGTGTAGTGAAAGGGAAAGTGAATGGAACGGTGATTGAATGAGTGAAGGGAAAGTGGATTATGATACATGAAAGGATAAGGTTAAAGTAAAAGTTTGGTTTTACATCGTGCACTTCTCACCCAATGATGTGAAAAAAAATAGACAAAGTTTTTACTCATATTGCGAAAATGCCACCGCGCTTTTTTCCCTTCATTCCAATAATCCACCGATGTAAATGGTCCATGCTATTAAGAATTCCCCTCATGTGCATATTTCAACTGATGTAAAAACTCACAATGTGTATATTTTCCTTCGGTTATTTTGCCACCGATGTGAAAACTAAAACCCCTATGATGTAAAATATATATTTTGTAGTAGTGGCGGTTATAACAATGAAACATCAATGCCATTATTAATTTGAGAAGGTGAAAATTTTGATTTTTTTGTATGAGCGAAAAATTTGAATGTTATCACATGACATTTGTTAGAGTTAGTAGGGGACAATGACATATATTGCACACCGATCTTAAATGTCAATGTTATATAGACCGAGAGAATCCGGATTCGGTACATAATTTATTACCAAACTTTACTTTTTTTGGAAGTTCATATTAGCATATCATTTTTATTGAGAATGAAAGGTTTAAGTAAATAAGTAAAATTTAAAACTTCGGTACCGTTTTATAGAATCTTGATTAGTTAACCAACCCTATTAGACATTGGAATAAACTTAGACCCTTTAAATGGATGCATCAGTCTCAATTTAAGTTACGGGTTGAACACTTATTCTAAATGACAAAATTAAATTGTTTAGTCAAAAGATTTATTTTATGATTGGGACTTTCATGGATAGGGAAAAGGATAAGATCATCGTGCCAATAGCCGCCCCTTGGTCGAGCTTTGATGTAAGAGAAATAAATATCACTATATATAGAACTTCACATTTTTCTTATCTTCATTATTGTGGCTGTAGATTTTTGAGTTAAAATCTCCTTATGAATATAAAAGCATAATAAATATGAATATCTCGTGTGGGAGAAAAAACTCATTAATAAACGAATCAAGCTTATTTAATTTTTATAAACAGAGTTATGTTAATGGTTTCCATTTAGTGCAAATCCAATTCTTAAACATGTAAAGTATATTACTTTGTATCAATACGATCAATGATCTTTTCATTTAAGAATAACAATATATAATTATTTTTCGCGTATATTTTTATACATTTTTTGGACCATGCCGATTAACGAGTTCAATTTAACTTCAATATAGATTGCTTTTGCCTTTTAGGCTCGATGTTCGAAAGATTGTAGAATACCGACCAATGATAATAAGTTCCCGAACCAATTGAGTTAAAGAAAGTTTTACTAGGAAAAGAACGATCTTGTTAAAGTGTGAAAATATGATAGATTAGGCAATTACTTGCTTCACAAGTAATTGACCGGTTAGGTAACTAACTAACTGTTTTTGAAAGTTAAGATGGTTATGATAGTTAGTTGTAGATGGTTAACCAACTATAGTTGGATTTGTATAGGGCTATGCATAGTATAAGTGTAAGATCACACGGTACAATCCATATTTGTGAATACCAATTTTCTCTATATTCGGTATCTAGTTCATAAAAGATTTCTCTCGCTATTCTTTCATTTATGGAAGTTAAGTTTTATCTCTTTGCAGATCTAACATAAGCAACCTTTATTTCCATAGCATGAAATAGAAACCACATCATATTTCTAGTTCATGTCATAATCTTGTGAAATTGATGAATAACCATACCACAACCAACTAACCAAGTTCATTCAAATTTTTTTTTCATCCACCCTTTATTTCCATAGCATGAAATAGAAACCACATCATATTTCTAGTTCATGTCATAATCTTGTGAAATTGATGAATAACCATACCACAACCAACTAACCAAGTTCATTCAAATATATTTTTTCATCCACATTGTCTAGTTCAACTCTGTAATGTGCAAGAGCGAAGTACCATCTAATCCTTTTTTTACAAAGTAGGCTTCATAGTCGACAACCGTGGTTTCTACGTATTTAGGAGGATTGTCTTCTCGATAATAGTTCTTTCATAGGTCCATAGGTCTTTGAGGATGACCTAGTACTGTAGAGAAAAAGCTTGCTACAGATATTCTTGGACCAATTTTATTTGCAAGTACTTTGTGTTCAACACTCTTGAATCTGTCATTTGTTATAAGCTACAAGATAAACAAGAAAATGATTAGCTATGCTGCAAAAAAATAAAAATATAACTATATGTTTACATCTATTTTTTATCCTTCCGATTAATATCTTCAAAACCAAATCGGACATTGAACCGATGAGACCTCTAGGTCATGGTTGAATCAGATGAAAATAATGCTTAAAAGGTAAAAATATCAAATGATGTAAATAAGGAAAAGTTAAAAACATCGTTTAGCATCGGTACGAGGGGTTTAGATTATGCTGAACTAGTCAAATTACTAGTAAAGTAAGCAACAACAAGGCACAAAAGCCACAAGATGACACCTCAAATTAGAAGGAAATAAGGTATTACGGTTTTGGTTGGTTCAAACTCAACCATCAAAGCATTATTCAGCTTGTAAGGTGAGGGATACCTTCTACTTATAAACACTTTTTCAAACGATAATTCATTGAATAAACATCTAGAGCGTAACCGGATAGCATGTATCCCGATGGATCTTGGATAGACTCGATGCTATCTAGGAATTTTGATTGTGCTAACTCAACTCTAAAAAAACATGCTAGCATGGTGAAAAATGTCTTCTCGCTTACAAATACATTTTCATATCATATTTTATCTAGACGGTACATAGACCGGATACCAAGTTTTAAAAGAATATCATATTTTCTCCAATGTAAGACTCTTAAGATAATACATATAATATGCTTGAAACCAATTTGAAAATGCAGGAGGTTTGATCAATTATCCATTTTAGTTTGCATGGTTTGTCCAATTTTAGTAGCTTTCGTGTCTGCTTTGCTTAGTGCATGACACATTCGATTTCTCAATAAGTGCCATATTGATTTTTTTTTCTTTTCTTTTCGGTATGGTACATAATAACTAACAATTTACGAAAATATACACACAAAACTTGCCTGAGAAGATCACCAACATTAACTATGAGAGCTCCGGATACGGGAGTTATATCAATCCATTTATCTTCATAAAGAACTTGGAGACCACCAATATGGTCTTGGAGAAGCAATCCGTTAGAAAACCACCGTCGAATGCTTGGTTGTTCCCAAAGTCAATTCTCGGTTCGGGACAAGAAGGATAATAATGGCAAAGAGCAAATAGCCCTTGAGTACAATCCATATCTTTTAGATGATTTGGACTCAGTACCTAAAGCTTTTGATAACAATTCAAACAGTAAAGTTCCAAGATTCATCATGTCTTTTCCATATTCTAGCGGTATATCTCGCAACAAAAAATAGGCAATTAGAAGAGAAAAAAATTGAGGATTAAATTCAATTTCAGTACCATAAATAATTTCTATCGAGTTGGTTTTTTATGGTTGTTTTGGTCTTTGCCCTCCGGTTTTTAGCAAAAATGGTCGTGGTTATCCTAAGTCCGTCCAAGAGATAAGTAAAATCCAACTAAAGATTGTACAATTGAATGCAATTAAATCACACACCGAAGACACCTTTAATCCGATGTGTATCGGTGCTACAAACAGATTACAGAATAACCAAAGTTCAAGGAGCGCATAAATTTTATATACATGTATAGAAATGTACTAGTACCTCGCATACCACAGAATCTCTTCGGTTTGAGAGTGTCGAGTGGAGCCAAGTAACAAGCAAAAGTATCCCTCCAATTGAGTGCCGGTGGGCTATAAATATCATAATTGCTATTGTAAATAAAGGATCTATTCATATCTCTTGTATAAAAATCTTTTTTGACTTCGTGTCTTGTTCATAAAACCTTTTCACCCCATCTTTCAACTCCTCAAGAACACTCAAAGGGATTCCATGGTTAACAACTCTGAAAAATCCCCAAGTTTCACATGCTTCCTTGACTTTCTCGACAATCCCTTGGTGAATACTTGGATCTATATTATCAACATCTACAAGGTCTATGACGAAATAACATGGCTTGTGTTGTTGGCTTTCTCATATTTGTACGGTTGACAGTGGAATATCTCGGGTATCCTCTTAAGTCTTCTATCAACAAGTCCTTTCACACCAGCCTTTTGTTTCATCAAATGCTTTGCGTTCATTCATTATAGAATCAAGGTTAGGCTTGGTTGTATCGGTGGTTCCCATTTTTCTTATGCTTCTAGTGGTTCTGGAGTGAGTAGAAGTAGCAAGAATTATATTATATATGGCACACCAACGACAAAGAGTTACGTATATAAACAAGTATGTGGACTCAAATCGTTAATGAGTTACAATTATGGTAGAAATCTTGGAGAGCTACGAAGCATTGACATAGAAACGGACAACGGTTTTAACATTGAAACATCGCTACCATTATTAATTTGTGAAGGTGAAAACTTTGAATGCAATCTCTTGTGTCGGTATAGGACAAAGACATGTGTAAGATATTGATCTTAAATATGGATGTTATATATATATATATATATATATATATATATTGAGATTTTCTCGAATTCAATAAATAGTTTTTAATCAAACTTTACTTGTCTTTCGACCGAACTTCATATTTTCATAGCATTTTTATTGAGAATGAATGGTTAATAAAAGGGTAAAATATGCTTTTCGTCCCCGTAATTATAGGCCATTTGAATTTTCGTCCCCGAGCTTACAAATCCTCCCATTTCGTCCCCGTAAAAGTTAATCACTTGAAATTTCGTCCCTCGCCCCTTTTAATCACCGCCACGTCAGCAAATTACCAAAATGGCATGGGAAATGACGAAAATACCCCCGGCTTCCCCCATCGCATAGCATGTAGCGAACCTATAGGCTTCCCCATCTCAACATCGAGTAAAGGGGTGAAGTAAGTAGTCCGAGCTATTACAAAGTTTTCATCCGCATCTCGAATGCAAGCTCCGAAACCAACTTGTTGAGGGAAGTGGAGAAGGATGCATCAACGTTGCATTTTAATCTTCCGACACTTGGCTTAGTCCACTTATATACTCCCTCCGTCCCATATTAAGTGACCTAGTTGACCATGTCACGTATGCCAATGCACAATTTTTAACTTAAATATCTTTAATAATTTATTAGGAAAAATTATGAAAATTTGATATTTTGAAAATATTCATCGTGACGAATCCAACAAGATCTTATATGCTATATTTTGTATTTATGTATTAATAGAAAAATGAGGTCAAAGCATGTTATATGAATAGTACACTTTTTAAAATTAGGTCATTTAAAACGGGACGGAGGGAGTATATCGGTATGTGTGGAATGAGGAGTAGTGTGAGTCCCGGTTTCTTGTGCATTCCTTCGGCTACTTAGAAAAGCCTTCGCACGTGCTCCAATCCGTTGAGTAGTTTCCATAACATTATTCCACACTTTGTTGTTTCTCTCGCTTCCATATACTTCATAGCTGCAAAAATTTAATTTTGAGCAATATCTAGTTGTTGAAGTAACGGAAAATTATGCCGGCACATGAAACATCGGTGGACCAGATTTGTTGAATTGAAAACCAAATACTCTACCGTTACCAGCAATCGACACTCTTGCTACATTTAAAAAATGGATGTTTGACATCTTCATCATAATTATCACGATGTTGTTTGTTTTGATTTCCCGCAATTTGTGCCATGTTTTATTTTATTTTTCATCTTAATGCGGTGTTTATTTGATCCAAATTGAAATATTAGCTTTGATCTAATGTAGATCCAATTAATAACTTTGACTCACCGTTACGTATCCGGAAGTATGAATATTTCGGACACTTGAATATAGTCATATTCGCAAACTTATGTACTTCGTTATTTTATGCTATTAACACGGATAATGTGAGTAAGACTACATTAGAGTAAGGCTAAGATAGATATCTAGTCCTTTAACTATTATATGATTTTCATTTCATAATTAATTGTCACGTTTAGGTCCCTTGTTCGCGCATTAGTAGTTCAATTGGTCCATTCCCGTTAACTTTTAACTCCAATGTCTAAGGTGGACCATCTACGGTGTTGGTTCACCAAAGACCTCTTTAAGTTCTTTAATTTTAATCGTTTGATATTTTTTCTTCAAAAATAAAACTTTTAGATCATGCATGTCTTCTAGATGTAATAGTGCATCATCGTCCCCTACCTTTTTTTTACCTTTCTTAATCTTGTTTTCTCTTCTTATTCATCATCTTCATATCCCTTACTCTAAAAGCTTATTAGGTCATGCAACCATTAACCCTAATTTTTCCCTCTAATTTTCTCGTCATTAAATGCTAATGCAGTACAACCTTAAAATATTTCCCTCCTATGCAAGTTCAATTTGAATTTCAAATTGACCTTTGGTGTATCCCGCCCAAATATTCTCCTTATGCGGTTTACCAAGGCAAATACTCTCACATCCCAATCTGATCCATATTTCTCTCTATTCTCTCTCTTCAAACTCAATCTCATTCCCCATTTTCGGTTTCTCTCTCTCTCTCTCTCTCTCTCTCTCTCTCTCTCTCTCTCTCTCTCTCAAAATCTCCACATCGTTTACTCTCTCTCTCTCTCTCCCTCCCTCTCTCTCTCTCTCTCTGAAATTCACAGTTTTTGTTCTTCATGTGCTAACAAAGTCATTCAAAACGCAAATCTCTATCGTGTAAGAGAAGATGAAAGTGAGGAAGAAGAATAAGCAAGGTAAAATATAAATTTCAAAACAGTAACCCAGGTTTCTCTCCAATCCGAAATTTCCTTCTTTCTTTTTCGCATTTTAGTCTCTGATGTTTTTGAGTTAATTCGTTTTCATACAAATCTTATTTCGGTTTGCATTTTAAGTTGCGTTTCATGGATCTGGATGTGGTTTTTCTCATTATGTAATTACATAATTGATTAAGTTTTGGCTTTTGAGAAGAAAATTTGATTTTGTTTTTGATTGTGGATGGTGAGTTTGATGGGTTATGATTGTTGGAAGAAATGGATTTACTGTTATGAATTATTGGTTGTCTGCATCCTGCTATCAAATTGGATGAATAATGATGTCAATCCTCGAAAAATGGGGTCTTTGTAACCAATTTTTAACGTCATATTGTTGTGTATTCATTTAAATTATGATTAGGGTATGTACGGTTTGGGCAATTTATCTGTTTAATTTACTGTAATCACTTTTAATTGCAAAGTTGTCCTCTGTCCATATGTGAAATGGGATCTTTTTGAAATTAAAAGTAGACACAGGAAATGAAACCACATGCTACATAGGTATATTGCTCTTATGAATGTGATGTGATCGATTTGCTCCAACTTGACTTTCATCTGGACTTGAATTTTGCAAGCACGGAATTGTCCCCCATTGGTGTTTACTTTTGATTACTGTGTCTTTCACTACCTTTTAACATAGTTGTGTATTGCATTTAGGTTCCCGTTGGCAGGGCTTACCCTTGGACGTATCATGAATGTTATTGGAGAACCTATCGATCATAAAGGCGAATTCAGTAAAACATCAGTAAAATGGGATTTTAAATTTGAAGCTATACATTTTAGAGTTTCTGTCATACGTGTCTATTCTTATCTCTTTCTTTAATTTTGATAATTTGGTGACTTACATAAGAGATTCTATAATAGGTGTGTATTTTTATCTATTCATATCCTATAACTTTGATTTTATATAGATTTAAGGTGAGTCCTTACTTATATTGTGCCTTGTGATTTGCGCCCCATTTTTTATGTTTTAAATTTTTATTGTTATTGTTTTCAACAGTGGTAATAACAACTAGATAGAATTAACTTGGTGTTTAAGCATGAGTGTGATGATTTTGAAATTGACTTGGTGCTTGAGAATGAGTGTGATTATTTTGAGAATGGGGGTGCTTGGTGCTACTTTGCTTTTGTAGCCATATTGCCAACCAATAGTGGTTTGAACGAAAATTAGTATCCAACAATGATTTGGAACTATCCTTTTGTATGATTTTTTTAAGCCACTTTTAGAACCTATATTAGATTAGTTATGTGCTCTCAACAATGCTTTCATTCGGTTATCAATTAGTGTCTTATGCTTGCATGTATCTTTCTATCTCAAGAGATCATTTTAAATTTGAAGTTTGTCTCTTAAAAAAAAATTAAGTTTGAAATGGAAAGAATATTTGGTTGAGAAACTATTACTGTATAACTTGAATTCATTGGTGAGTTTTTTAGTAGACCCATGCAAATTGAGATGGTCAATTAGTTGTTCATAATTTTTTTTCTATTATGTTTGCAGTGGCTCACGGTGACAATATAACTCACGAATGGTATACATTCTTGAATTTTTGTTTTCCGTTGATGCTTACTAAATGCAGTAAAGAAAAGCATATGAGGTGTAGTATTTTTATCCTAATATTATCATTCTCTAATTCTCAATTGTGTTGTTATCATTGTTCATTGATTTGATTCAGTTCGTTTCCATTAGGTACCTAACAAATGGTATTCTTCTCTGAGAAAGTTAAGTTGATCAAAAACAAAATGAATATTCTTTTATTTCATTGGATGCAGCTCAGGATCAGATTTTGAACACGTAAGGTAGATTCTCCTTTCTCTTTTTTACCCAATTTGATTAGTAACTAATTTGGTATGTAAAAATAGCATAAACAAATATCGGACATGGCTGCCATATCTATTTGTTTTAATCTACCATTTGTATGTGTTGTTGCATATTCCCTGCATTGGCTGCCATGGCTGCTCTGTTGATTTTACAATGCTAATTAATATGTTTTGGTTCTGATGGTAAAAGGTCCATAAGAATGATTTTTTACGCTGAGGATCAAGAAACTATTGATGCACCGATAAGTTTGAAATTTACGCTGATTTTTTTTCTTCTTCTCTGTTTGTAGTGTATTGATAATATTTATATAGAATTCTTAATCTTTAATGTGTTACAATAATGTTGGTGGGGTTGTAAGCAAGGTTGTTCCTAATGACTTGATGAAATTGAGAACTTTTCACATGAAATTTGACATTGCTATTGTAAGTTAACATTTTATAAGTTTATAATATGTGTCTATTCCGTTTTTATGGCTTTTGCAGCACGAGTATGCAAGTTCTTCTGACTGTTCCAGCATTCCAAATGGTGCTTCTACACTCTTTCTTCCCACAAAGTTTTACCAAACAAGTGTTTAAGGATTTGACAACCTCTGATGTTTTTGGCAATTTGGTAAGATATATATTTAATTGGTTTTGTGGAAGATGTCTTGCAGAAGCTGTCTTGGTTTGGTCTTTTGTCAGACTGCAGTGCCTGCTGACGAAACAGAATTAACTGTCGTGGATTACTTGGGTTGTAGTTGAAAATGTGATTTCAAATTCATCCGTGAAAAGGATATGCCGTGCACTCTTTTTGGTCAGTGGCTACAACTTTGCAATTCATGTAGGTTCGTTGAAGATGCAACAATTAGACTTGGTGTGACAGATGCTGGTAACAATAAGATCATATATCCTATGGCTCCTCTAATGTTGGTCCTCCGTACAAAACTGTGTTCACCAACCAGTACTGGTGCAACTGGGCCTATTCAAATCAAACCAGTTCAGATTGTAGTTTGAGATGTTATTTTACTTTGTTCTATCTATGTTCATTTCCCCTAAGTTTAAGCTTTAGATTTAAGTTTTGTTCTGTCTATGTTCTTGGAACTCTATTTTAGTACCAAACAATTTATATCATTTGTCTTAATTTTCCAAGATATCTTTTATTACTATCTCATTTGGTTTGATTTGAATATTTATGTCTAAAGGTATTAACAAATGTTACACTATACCAAACTAAATAAGCTTTCAAGATATCAAGTAATACTGTTTGATTTAACTTTCCAAACTTACTTGCAAGCAATTGGTTTTGATTGCTCAACCAAACTATTAACAAAAGCATGAACCTGCCAAAGTTTAAATTTTGTCCGTCACCGATCAGTTTTAATTTATAGAATTGATATAAGCATGTACTTACCGGAATGGAAATCTGAATTGATTACTATTATAAATTTGTCCAATTATAAAATAAATATGATGTTAATTTGGTATAATGTTACTTTTGAAGCACTTTTGATAAATTAATGTGTAATATAAGTTGCTCTTGGGCCATGTATTACTATAATAGGGTGTCTAATGGTGCCATTTTATTTTGTTGATTGTAATGAAACTTGTCATACCCCAATTTTTGACCAAAGCGTCCCACATTCATACGCCGTTTGACCTGGATAGTCTTTGACTTTTTAAGGAAAAATTCGGCAGAGAGGTATTTTAAAATACCTCATTTTTTTGGTTCCAATTCAGGCCCTCTTATCACTTTATTTTTATTTTTAGTCCTTTTTATTTTATCTATAGTTTTTTTAGTTTATTAATTTCCATCTTCTTTTTTGTTTTTAATTTCTATCTCTATTTTGTTTCCATTTTAGTTTTCCTATTATCTTATATTTTTTTTTTTGGTTAGTTATCATTTTATTTTTATCATTAGAGAGTGTTCAATGAGTCCAAAATCACACGTCCCGTGTCCAAAAAATTTCTTCTCAAGCACACGCCTCCATCACAGGCAAATCATACAAAGTCAGATGTTTCTTTCCAAACTCAGCACAGAAACGCGTTTCGGTCATAATCACCATTCAAGTACTCTTTATTTTCATTGAACATTTTTTCCTTTTTGGAAATTTTGTTCTGGCCTTAAAAGGAATTGAAAGGGACAGAAGAGAACACACAGAAAATTCACCAGAAAGTTCACCCTAAACCTGCAAAAAACATCACGCATAAACCTTTCCCAAAACATCAACAATCGCACAGCTACCTGCACAACTTCGAACCAAACATCACAACCGATTCCACAAACCCATCGCCAAACCCATTTAGATCAACAAACCCACGCATCCAATATCACGTCAAAACAAACCGCAACAAACATATCCTCATCGAACCAAACATATCCCACATCACAAACTGCTTCAACAATCATCACCGATCCAGAACCGATACAGCCATAAACCAAATAGCCGTTGCACATCAATCGCAGTCACACCTCAACACGAACCAGGAACCGCAAGAAACAAATCCAGATTGGATTTAATCACTCAAAAGGTAGTTTTTTTTTTCATTAGATTTAGGGCTAAATAGTTTTTTGTTGTTTGTTTTGTTTGGATATAAAAAGAAACAGGAAATGGAGAAGAAGAATTAACGGAAATGAGATAGAAGAAGGGGAATATTAATTGTTTTTTTTGTTTGAAAAAAAAAGAGAGAAAAAGAAAAGAAGGAATAGGAAAGATGAAGAACGAACGAGAGAGAGAAGGAGAAGTGAGGAGAGAGAAGAGGAAAGAAAGAAATGAAGGAATCGGATGAAGGAAGGGTTTTTATATCCCTTTCATCCAATGCGCGCTCATCCACGTACTATCATACACCCACGTTCCCCTATGCCCTTGATCTTTGATCTAATGGCCTCTTTTGCTTCATCTAATGATCAGATCTAGGCCATATGATCTTAATCAGATGGCTGTGATCTGATCTCTGAGGCCCACGCCCCTGGCACCCGTTTGAGCCCATCAACTGTTTTTTAATTACCGCACCCCTTTTTTTGTTATCCTCTGCATTGCGTTATTATTTCAATTCATGCATTTTTTTTATTTCCTTTAATGTCTTTTATTTATTGTATTTTTTCTTTCCTCATGCATTTCATTTAGACTAGGTATATTATTATTTATTTTGCATTTCATATTTATTTTCCGTTATTTACTTTTATTGCAAGACTAGCATGTAATTAGGTCAAATGTAATGCATAAATAATAAAAAATAGTGTGTGTGTGTGTGTGTGTGTGTTTTTTTTATTGCTTTATTATTATTAGGGATTTTGTGGCGGTCCAATGACACCACAAGAGTCCATGCGCATTTATTCTCTCATGCTCCGTTAGTTTATTTTTCATGCTTTAATTAATCGATCAAACATCAAAACTTTTTCATAATAAACCTTGGTTCCAAAACCAAGTGATCTTTTTCTTTTTTATTTTCTTAATCAAATTCTAAATCAATTTAATCATATTTCAAGTCTATTTTCTTTTAAATAAAAAACACAAACCGGCTTATTTGCCATTCGGCTTTTCCTTTTAAAATATTTTCAAAAACTAATAAAAAACACAAAACAAACAAAAAAACAATTTCTACCCCGAACTACGAGGTTTTGATCCCTCACGGGTACGTAGGCAGAGGACACTTGTCCTTCCAAATCAATAAAATGTAGATAATTAGGTCTTCTTTTTTTTTTAATCATTTCAAAGTTTCATTTTTAAAAAAGCAAGCAAGTTTATAGCACAAAAAGTTAAATAAAATCAAGAGGTACTCGTAGTACTACGAATATTTAGGGTGCTAATATCTTCCCTAAATATAACCAACCCCCGGGCCCCCCAATTTAAATAAAATTTTTCAAAGTCGTGAAATAAAAAGTGAGTCAAAAGCTAATCAAATAGCCTTGATCTCCGAAAAATGACGCGACAAAACTATATAAGAGTCGGAGTTTGAGCTTTTATGCGCTATGTTCTATGTTGTACCGAATCATCTTTGGTTAAGTTAATAACAATAGAGGAATATATTGCATGACAATAACAATTGAATTTTTTTTTTTTTTGTAAAGCTTATAGAAGAAATAATATTTAAATAAAAATCAATTTTTAGACGAGATTTTTCCATAAAAGTTGTTTTAAAAAATTTCATTGATATGTTCTATATTTTTTGCTTTAAAAAAATGTTCTATATTTAAAAAAAAATTGTTGCAAAAGAGTAATTTTTCTTGCATTATCAATTGTGGCGTGTTGAATATTATGTAATACTAACCTATGATTAGTATTACATAATGAATGAATCAATTGTTGCGTGTGATCGTAAATAAAAGTTTAGACAAAATTGGTATGTTAACAATAATAGAAGTTGAATCAACCGTTTTTGACAGATACTATTCATAATCCACAAAAAAACTAGGAAAAAAAACGAATTTGTAAAAAGTACGATTTTCGAACTATATAAATGTCGTCATGATATCACTAATCTAATAAATTTTTATCATTTGATAAATTCCACTACAATTTTTTATTACAATATAACTCATTGGTAACTATTTTAATCGGTAGGACCCGTGCGGCGCACGGGTCGTCAATCTAGTATTTATTAAAACTCAAACAAACCTGGGAAAACCTAGAAAAAGATCCTAGAAAAACACAAAATCATCATCTGACATCTTCAGGAATTGAGCGACTAAGCTTCAAGAATCAAGCACTATTAGAACAAAAACATTTTAATGGTTCTAAGTTTGGACAAGTGTGGGGGTGACTACAATCATTATCATGATTATACGGAAAAAATGATGATAATTTTTTTTTTGGTAAGTAAGAATAATGATTAAGCCTGTAGGAAATGATCAATACATACAGTGATTGTTGATGCACAAAGAAACATTTCTCATCCTTTCTAAAGAGCAGCAGCCACAGCGGCATCCACAGCTTGTCCCACATTCATGGATAACATACATTCCAATTTAGAGCATCATGGTCGTTTGTGGCAATTTTGAAGGAAAATAGGATATTATAACATGATCGAATTTAGGAATAAAGTATACGATTGAAACAAGTGAATTTAAGGTGTGATAACATGATATGATAGCATAATTATAGGTGATTATAATATAATATAATCATTTCATGTAGGCTCAACATGAACAAGATGAACAATGAATTTTGAGGGCTGAATTTGAAAAGCTTCTTGGTATAGTTAATAGGTATAAGAAGAACAAAGACTTCATGAAATGGCTTCCACAAATGTTGCATGAAGTGCTTATGGCATTCTTGTCCCTAGTCACGTCACCATGAAAATTGTCAATCTCAACCCTAAAAAATTCATTCCCTTCTTGTTCATTTTGAGCCTAGATGTGAAATAATTATGTTATGTTATGATCACCTATAATAGTGAAAAAAATATAACCTTATGATCGAATTATGAAAAACATACTAGAAGAACATATAGATATGTAATTTTTTATATGCAAATTCAAAGAACAATTGTTGTGATGGAGAAGGGAGGAACATTTAGTGTTAGGTGTTATTGCACCGAATAGTATTGCTTTGAATATATAGATGTAGGCTCATGCTAATGGCTTGTCTATGCATTTATTAGGTCATGGTTTCATTTAGGTTTTCATTCATTTCCCAACCCTAGTCAACAAACTCATTTTCTTTCAAGGTAACAAATTTTTTTTTTGGTTACAGAAAGTTTAGGTGGGTTCGGCTCCGGTCACCACCGGGGTCGGGGCACGCCTCCGGCACAAAGGGCACTTATAGAGGTACTTACAGATCAAACACCAACACTCGCCCTCACATCGACAGAGGGAATCGAACACACAACCATCCGCAAGGAAGTGACCCGTTCCTTACCAACCGAGCCAACATGTGTTGGTTCAAGGTAACAATTTAATAACGCGTATAGTTAATTTTCCTTTTTTTGTTGTGAAAAAAACAACATAATTATTTTTCCTTATTTTTGGTGTGAACAAAACAATATAATTATTTTTCCTTATTTTTGGTGTGAACAAAACAATATAATTATTTTTTCTTATTTTTGGTGTGAACAAAACAATATAACTATTTTTCCTTAATTAATACTATAGTCTAATCTTTATCTTTGACTATTTCTATAGGGTGTGGTTATCATGCATAAGCATGCATTAGTCCAGCCCATTATTCACCTAGCCCAACGAATTACTTCCTACACCTCAAAGAAAGACAGTGAAGAAAGCAAACAAACCAAAACAGAGCTTCACGCACGTTTTCTCTTTCACTACACTAAACACTATTCACCTAATATACCTTCCTATCAGAGCAATGATGAAAAGAAAAGGCTTAATTGCACATTTAGCCCCTATCTTTCCAAAAGTTGCGATTATGCCCCCTAACTAATTTAAATACAAAACAGCCCCCTATGTTTTGATTCTTTTGTAGTTTTGGCCCCCTGGACCATTTTTGACTTAGTCGTTGATGACGTGGCGCCAAACCCCTTATGTTTGGTGCCACATATATATTTATTTATTTATTTATTTTTTAAATCTTGCAGGCTTTTTTGGCTTTTTTATTTCCAATTTTGTTTCCTTCTTCTCTCTCTTTCACTCTCTCTCCCGCGATTCCCTTTTGTCGGGCTTCTTGCATTTTGTTTCAATTTCAATGTACCAATAGAGATGAAAGGAACTTCCATGAAATTTTTTGTTGAGGAATTGAATCATAATCTTTTATAATCTTAAATTTATTATACACCACCATGGTAAATTTACTTTTTCAATTAACACAAAAACAAGATAATGATTAAAGGTAGATTTTCCCTTCACCGTTGCTTAAGAGCTTCTTCATTAATGGTGACCTTTGTTTTTTTTTTTTAATTAGATGGCTCTAAATGTCTGGTGAAAAAGTAAGACAAGAAATAAACTACTCTCTTCTAACCAAAATATAACTCCAACATTAAGAAACTAAAATACCAAACTCGACTCCATCCAACTTATTTTTTAATCATCGGATTCTTCTTTCTCCTCCACTTTCTCCTCTTTTTTGCCTCGGCCTGCGGGAGCAGCACCGCCACTCGGATCCGAGGATGTCCTTGATGGTTTTGTTGGAGGGAGTGTTGTCGCCACCAAGAACAACAAGCAAATAGGCAAAGAACAACCTTCATCTTTACGCCGACGCGCGCCGATGGAGAGAAGAAAAAGGAAGAAGAACAAGGGGAAGCGTGAATGGTCCGATGAGAGAAGTGGATTTGATGGTTACAAGCTTGGGCTGATTGAGTTTGGAAGAATTTGGATCTAGCAATTTTGGGTTTTGAGAAGAGGTGTTGGTGATGGTGAGACCGTAGTCTTGTACTCTTGAATCCAAATTTTGTTTATTTTCATTGTTGAATTGAATGAGAGGCTGAATGAAGTGAGGGAAATGGATGCATATTGAGGTTTTTTTTTTTTGTGTGTTCATGAAGATGATCCCTAATTTTTTGCCGGAAAAAATAGAGGAGGAGGACGAAAGGGGTATAATAGTAATTTCGTATGTCTCTCGTTCTAATAAGGGCAAAAAGGTCCGTTCAAGTTAAATAAATCACCGGATTGTGATTACGATTTAAAAATAAATAAATAAATAAATAAATATCCATGTGGCACCAAACATAAGGGGTTTGGGTGCCACGTCATCAACGACTAAGCCAAAAATGGTCCAGGGGACCAAAACTACCAAAGAATCAAAACATAGAAGGCTGTTTTGTATTTAAATTAGTTAGGGCCGTAACCGCAACTTTTAAAAAGATAGAGGGCCAAAATTGCAATTAAGCCAAAAGAAAAATAGCACTTTGTAATTTTAAGATGTCATAAGCTCCCGTGTACCTTCACATTCTACTACCTATCACATGAAACAACATTGTACGGCGAAATTCCTCTATCATACTCGTCCGCATTCTTCTTTACCCATCATTTTCTTTTTCCGAGTTGACTCGGTCACCTGCCGCCGAGTTGACTCGGTTGGTGTTGTTGTGGTACAATATATGTTGCAAACTCAAGTGTTACAAACTCAATACCGATGAAAGTCCTTCAGGTTGCTACTCGGTATGGGATTCGAAGTATTCCAACTGTCATTTTCTTCAAGAACGGAGAAAAGAAAGATACGGTTATTGGTGCCGTACCCAAAGCAACATTGACCTCAAATATAGAGAAATTCTGTGAGATGGCGGACAAGGAAGGCTTCACTGGAAGTAAAGTTATTTTTCCCATTAGCGACATATCATAAAGCCAATTATCTCAAGTTTGGATGATTTGCTTTCTTAAATAATCGTTTATGGTGTTGTATAGTTATGGAATGCTTCCATATTGTGGTTTTAGATAATTACGGTAAAGTTTTTTGAATAATGATTAAGATGTTATACATTGAAATTATTACCGAAACCATAAATATGGTTTAATGATTTTGATAGTCATGTATGTGAAACCAAGATAATTGTGTAATGGTTTTTAATGAAATTATTATTGTTAGAAGGTTTTGAATAATGATTAAGATGTTATACACCGAAATTATTACCGAAACCATAATTATGATTTAATGGTTTTGATAGTCTTCTATGCGAAACCAAAATAATTATCTAATGGTTTTGCTATGGGTATAGTTTCGTGAGTTGTACTCCAAAACCATTAGATGTAGTTAATGGTTTTGAATTTTCTTTCTCATCCTTCTCTTTGTCTCTTAAAAGACGGCTCAACTCTAAACAAGTAACATCATCATCAGACAAGACAACAACAACAACCTCTTCTTCGTTAAAATTCATGTTTCAATTATTTACTTGTAAGATACCCTCATCTCTTTTTTTCTTTTTTTCCATTTTTGTTTTTGCCCCTTTTGTTTTTTAAACCCATCACGTGCAAAAAAAATATTAAAATTTGAATCTTTAACTTTCCTTGTTGATAGATCACTGAATCTTGCTACTTTTGATCTCAACTCAATTCCAATTTGGTTTTTAGGTTTGTTAATGCTCGTGCATCTTTGTGGGCCAGTATGAACTAGTCCAAGTTATTCTCATCACATGATTCTCATCACATGATGTCATCAATTGTAGTAGGTTTAGCAAATTAGGGGTGGGAAATTATAAAGGGTGTTATTCATTTGTAGTGAATTTTGTAATCATGGTGGTGATTTTGTTTTTTTTAGATTGGATTGATGAGGTGATTGATCGTTTGGTGATTAAAAAGGGAACCTTTACATAAGCAAATGATGTCGAGGAAACGATGGCGGAGCCAGGAATTTCATAGAGCCTGGGCGAAAAATATATGCAAAAAATTTTAAAAAAGAGGTTCGTGTAACGATCAAGAATATCATAAACAGCATTCTTTAGTGCCTCGGAAGTAGTATCTTTGACATGATATAATGCAAGAAATCGTTCCACAACTTCCCCTTTGTCGTTCAAGAACCTAGAAAATATTTGATGGATATAAATATGGATTTAAAAAGTGTAACAAGTAGCTTTCAAAGAATAAAAACACGTGTAGAACAGTAGCTTTCAAGTTTCAAAAAGTCTAGAACAATAGCTTTTTTATCATTATGGATATGGATTTAAAAAGTCTAACGGTAGCTTTCGAAGAAACCAAACAATGTAGAAATTGGAAAATACAACTACCGACCTCAACATCACCGCTCTTTGACGGATATATCACGTGACTCATCAATAAGCACAGAGAATTGTTTATCACCAATTCTCAATCCTTGTTCTATCTACCAAAGGCCGTATAATTCATCAACAATTTTTCCAGAATTTGGAGCCATACTTCTCTATTTGTCCATCCTCAATACTAATGTATGTGTGTAACCTAGCCGTGTTTCGATAAACAACTTAACTAAGAGCTTCTCCTATAAGTGCTTATGTATAAGCTAATTCAATAACAAAAGATAAAATAAAGTCAAACTATTTTCATATAAACTAGAACTTGTTTTCATAAGCTATCCAAATTTGGTGCTTCAAAATTTTATAACATCAAATTAGTCTTCCAAATTCAAAGATTTGAAGTCACATAAAAAATGGTCAAAGTTGATCTCAAAGAAAGCTTAATGGAAGAACCATTTTAGTCCCACTTCAAATATTGGAAAAACTAATAATCTTCATGAATCTTTAGACAACAAATTAATGCTAATAATCTTTATTTTCGGCAATCACGGCATAATAAACTATATAAACGAGAAAATCCACAACTACAAACAATAATAATAATAAATAGCAATAATAATGTTTCAAAAAAATTAGCAATAATACTAATAACAACAACAACTAAATGCAAAATAAACCAAAAAAAAAAAAAAGAAACAGAACTTAATATTATATATTTGAGAAAAAAACAAATAAGTAGGTAGATCCAAAAGCATAGAAGAAAAAAGAGAGAGAAAATGAAGAACCTTTTTTAGCTTGAAGAAGATGGCGACCGGTAAGTGTCTCGGCATCAAAAATAGCATCCGCAATAACAAAAAACAAAACCCAGATATATAAAAATTTGAACTTTTTCAATATTAGTTACAAATTCAAGAAAATTGAATATAAAAAAGTTGTGAAGTGAAGAAGGAAAAGAGAGTTACTAGGAAAAAAATTGGATGAAAAGATGAAACAGAAACAACCATGATGAGAAGAAGTGAAGAACAAAGCAAGAAGCTTTGTTGATTCATAGAACAAGCCCCGATTTGCCCAATTTGAACAAAGCAAGAAGCTTTGTCACGCGTGGTGTGTGTTTGCCCAATTTGCCCAATTTTTTTTTTTTAAGTGTGTAAATGGGCCTATAGGTTGGGCCTAATGTGAGGAAACTACGGATCGAGCCCGGGCGACCGCGCCGGGGTCGCCGGGCGCTAAATCCGCCCCTGCGAGGAAATGAAGTTTGGATTTGAGGTGAAATGGGTTGTGTAATTAGTCGAGAAGTGGAATCGGGTATTGTGTCCGAGGTGAAGGAAGAGAAGAATTCAAGAGCCGAGTTGAGCAAGAGGGTTGAAGAAGTGTTGACGAGTAAAGCCGAGGGAAGTGTGGTAGAGGTTCAGTAGTGACGGTGATGCGCGCATTCGTGAAGGGGAAAGAGAAAGAGATGTGTTATCAAATTTGATGGTTGTGATTAACCTATGCATGGTGCATAAGTTATGGCTTATGCACCATAACTTTTGCCATTTCTATATATGCTTTGAGGATAATAACAAGTTGAACCTCCTTTCATGAGAATAAATATAACAGATTTTTTAAATATAAGAAGAGATTTTAGTCAAGTTTTAGAACAAAAATTAAATCTATTTTATATAATTACCCTAATTTAATAATGTTTTTTGAAGGGCTAATTAGTAATAATGTTGGCGACTTTTAGAAAGGCAGGTTTTAAAAAATAAAAATCTTGATCTTTTTTGTTACACCTAGAAGTTTTTTTTTTTGGATAATAGAAAGATTTGTTTTAAAAATATATAGAAGAAAGATTTGTGTTAAAAATATAACGAAGAAAGATTTGTTTTAAAAATATATCGAATCTTATTTCCTTAAAAATAGGGTATTTTATACTATATATAGGTTAAAAGCCATTAGGGTTGCAGTGAAAAACATATCTAATACTTTTACTCATTGAGTTTTTGTTCCTTTGTTTTCGATCCACTGCTTTTGTTTCGAAGGAGTCTTGCTATTATGATGAGAAGGGATGAAGTATCTGCGAGAAAGAAGCCATCATCATCACTGCTTTTGTTTCAAGGGAATCCTGTTAAGATGAAGAGAAAGGATCAAACACCTTTGGTTGATCTTTGTGTCGAGAAAGCTATTGATAATGTAAAATACCTTGGAGATGTTAGTCATGTTGATCATCGTATGCTTGAGAGAATCTTGCCTCACTGCACACTTGACCAGTTGATGCATATTGAGAAGTCCACTCAAGGGATGGATGTGAGCCCTTTAACAGATAAATTGTGGAAAAAGTTCTTTGAAAAGCAGTTTGGTATAAATTGCACTAATGAAGTAGTTAAGAAGATGAAAGAAAAGAGAGTTTCATTCACTTGGTTGCAGCTGTATGAGGCTAAGGTCAAAAAGTGGCTCAGGCTGAGAATGAAGCAGTTGATCGACTCGCGCAACGCTACAAGGAAGAAGATGCAAGAAAACAAAGCAGGAAAATCAAAACATGCACCAAACTTCCACCCAGTAAAAGAAGATTTTGTGGAGATAATGGATCCGGATAAAAATTGTCAGTGAAGAGCAGCAACATAATGAAGAAGTCAAAGAAGGATTTTCTTAATAGTTTTGAGGTCAAAAATATCACAGCAATGAAAAGGAGAGGAATTGGTTCAACTTCCATATATCTCACTTTTTAAGAAGGAAATTTTAGGGTCGAGCAATGAAGATAACAATGCTATGTATCATTATTTGCGTTTAGATAACAATGCCATAGTTTCATTGTAACTCTTACTTTGATAAGTGTATTCTATTGAAACTCTTTGTCTCGTTATTATTGTTTCAATGAATCCTGTATCATATTCCCAAAGTAACCCACAAATCAGCAAGAACAATAAACAGCTCGAATGTTATTTGAAAATTCATAATTAATAATTATTCAAGAACTTTAGGTTGGCATTGATTTCACAAAAAGCACTGAATGGACAAGTTTCGTCACTTTATCTTCATGGTTGAATTTCTTATGGCATGTTGTGATACACAACATATGTCATTCACTTTGAAAATCAATGAATAGGTCAACCAGGTTTAAATCACATGGAAATATACTATACTTATTGACTTTTTAATTGGCATATTCAAATCTTACTATTATGCAGAAATGTGAATACTTTTACTTTTAGTTTCTGTGTAGAATTGTGAATAATTGTGTTACTGTATAAATATATGAGCACTTTGTTTCTGATCATTGTTATGTGATGTAGTATTTTTACAACAATCAAAAGTAAGTATTCTTGTGTGTATCGTCTCCACAGGGGACTAGCGCGATATTCTAGACATTCAACAATCAATATTGTTCTAAGTGTATGAATTTAAAATGTGTGTTTGTGTAAAACTATATAAACTATTTGACATAAAATAAATAGAGAAGAGATATGACTATTTCGCTTGGGGTCGAGACACTCAACCATGCCTAACAACCGTAATCTCTCGATCAATTAACGGACTCTAGCTTTATAACCAATATTATCACAATCATTTCTACAATATCCTTCGTGTCCAAAGCGATATCGTTATTTCTAAGTTATCGTTTAAACATTCGTGTCCAAATCCCTTAAAAGATAACAAAGTCGATCGGATAACTTAATCGACCGTGTCCAGCTCGACTAAATGTCCGAAAGCATTAAGTTCTTGATCTAAAAGTGATTATCAAAGATTTACAAACCTGTCAAGAGTGATATAACTTGAGATAGATTGTTATTCTAGTTCTAGATTCAAGAGTTCGTGTCCAAATCATCTTGAATCTCTTTGAAAGCATTAAAAGCAAGAATAACAACAATATTGAATCATTAAGCTAGAACCTTATACATTAAAAGATCAAAAGATTACATAATAGCTTGTTTGGTTACCTCAATACTACAAGAGTATATGATAGTTACACATAGACATGTAAACTATGCAAGAGATGAAGGAAAGATGAAGATTCCATGTCAAGATCTTTCGTGTCCAAAGCGATCTTGAGTTGAATCTACTCCAAAACCACTTGCTTTGTGTTTCTCTCTTGAAATTGCATCTCTAAGAACCCAAAAATACCCAAAAAATGGTGCTGCCTTCCAGGGGCGGATCCGGACATTTACTATACGTGGGGCTAAAATTTTGAAGAAACAATAATGCAAATTATATTAAAAATAAGAAGAGTTTTTTTTTCTAATTTGCACATGTTAAAAAATTTAAAATGGTAGGTTTGTCTTGTAACTTGTGTATTTTATATTAAATATATAACTTTTTAATAAACAATTGGTGTTTTTCAATGAAAAGTTACTTCCTTTGCGCATACGGTGCATCCATATCGTGCACATAAATATCATGCTTATTGCAAATTTTAATAACTTTAGATATAAGTTCTTCTCATTCCTCATTCCTCATTTCTTATAATTATTTTTTGATATCATTAACAAGTGACAAAACATTCAAAAGATCATATTTTTAACATGTGTATTATTTATTAAAAGAAAATGAAAATTTCATGTGGAGCTTTAGCTCCACATTGCTCTCAAATGCATCCGCCCCTGCTGCCTTCTCTTGTGCGCAGCTCCTTATTGTGATAAAACGTGAATCCTCTGGTGTGGCTCTCTCTAAAACGTGATTTCCCTTTCTGTATGTACAGTGCCAACCAATTCAATTTTCCTTTGGTGTGTGCGGCTCTTTTCTTTGTTTCTTTCGGGTCAACCTAAATCCACTTGGGTCAAAAGCCCAATTTATAAATTCTAGCACATTGTGGCATCATTTTCTTTTCTTGTTTTTCTTCTAATTGCCAAGCCTGCTGCACGTGTGGTTCATATAGTAATAACTAAGACATTATGTTGTCAAGTATGCCTCACACCTTTGTTATCTAATCTAGCCATTAGTCATAGTAATAATAGGCACTAGTACACTACTTGACTTAATAAATAACAAACAATAATTAATTTAAAATGACTCTAAATTAAATGCTAAACTAATAAAAGTAGACTAAAACTTAATTAAAAAGACTCTAAAAATGTGATATGACGGACTGTCATCACAACCCCAAACTTGAATCATTCCTTGTCCTCAAGGAATTTACTTGTAACATTGACAATTGACAGTAAAATAACAATTACCTAATCAAGCGGTAGTAACCAAAAGTTCATCTCCGACTAGCCATATGATGAGCCAGTTTGACTTGCTTGCATCCACCATTCATAACTCCTCACAACAATTTGATAAGGGTTCACACGGTCGACGTGCAGGTCTACATATTGTCATACGCTTGAAAAGTTTCTAAATGTCAATCAAAATCAATGTCATTACACACTTTGAGGTCTTTAAGGGTTAAAATGGGGCTTAGGTAAAGGTGGGATAATATTTGGATAAGTAGGCTACACAAAATTTGAGTTAGGGACTCCTACGAAAATTAAAGCAAAGATTCAATCCCTCATTCACCCTTTGAAACAACAATTGTAAAGGTACTAGAGATTATTTGTAACTATCGGGACAATCAAGTTTGAAATTACTCAAATTTTTCATTGTTTGTCCCCTTCTTCTTTTCATTCTATTTTGCTATTTTTTTTTCTTCCATTTTTGTGTATATTTTTCATGCTTTGTTCTTTGTTCTCTAGTACCCCACCCCAAACTTACTTGGTTGCAAATTCCAAAAGCAACCCCAAACTTATTGTTTAGCAACACCCTACTTAGCCTAACTCAAATATAACATTTTGGGTTAAATCCTAAAAGTCTCTATTCTAAATATGTAGTTTGTCACCGAATAAAAAGATCTAAACCTACCGGCTCAATTTGGCATTCAAAAAGGATAATTTCAAATTAAATAAGGGTAGACTTCAAAGGCTCACATGACCAAGCACTTTCGCCTCGGTGTGTAAATGACAAAGACCAATCAACAATAAAGAAACAATGCAAGTTCTAGAAACGTAGTTGCACGGAACACTCTATATAAGTAAATTGAAAAATAAAATTTGGCTATGAACCTTACAATGTTAGATTTACGGGAGTTGTGATTACCTATCACAAATGCCGTACACTTCGCCTTTGAATTTCAAGTCACTACCTCCTTATGAACTTTTGAAATACCGCTTGATTACACAATTGTTACTAAACCGAAAAAAGTCAATAAACAAGCAAATTCATCAATAATAAACAAGTTTAGATTCAATTACATAACAGGGGGTACACCGAGTTATCCAAATAAATAACACAACACTTAAAAGTTCAACTGACACAACCGAAAAATACGAGTTATTGAAAAAAACTGATGTGGACTTTGATTTTTTTTTTCGTCCATCTTTTCACACACTTTTTTTCGAATAGAAATACCTTCTTTCCCTTTTCTTCGCATAATTCTTCCTTGCTAAGTAACCATTCATTTTTCTATGCAACCATCATCACTTCTTCAATCCGAAACGGATATAACTAACAAGAAATTTTTCTTTGAATTCCAAAGAGGAGTTAGTGCAAACAACTATACAATAACGAAAAATATTTACAAATTATATACAAATGCTCAAAACAATACAAATTGTCGTGATGATTAAAATATCTAAACGCCGAGTCCCCGGCAACGGCGCCATTTTGATGTAGTATTTTTACAACAATCAAAAGTAAGTATTCTTGTGTGTATCGTCTCCACAGGGACTAGCGCGATATTCTAGACATTCAACAATCAATATTGTTCTAAGTGTATGAATTTAAAATGTGTGTTTGTGTAAAACTATATAAACTATTTGACATAAAATAAATAGAGAAGAGATATGACTATTTCGCTTGGGGTCGAGACACTCAACCATGCCTAACAACCGTAATCTCTCGATCAATTAACGAGACTCTAGCTTTATAACCAATATTATCACAATCATTTCTACAATATCCTTCGTGTCCAAAGCGATATCGTTATTTCTAAGTTATCGTTTAAACATTCGTGTCCAAATACCTTAAAAGATAACAAAGTCGATCGGATAACTTAATCGACCGTGTCCAAACGACTAAATGTCCGAAAGCATTAAGTTCTTGATCTAAAAGTGATTATCAAAGATTTACAAACTTGTCAAGATTGATATAACTTGAGATAGATTGTTATTCTAGTTCTAGATTCAAGAGTTCGTGTCCAAATCATCTTGAATCTCTTTGAAAGCATTAAAAGCAAGAATAACAACAATATTGAATCATTAAGCTAGAACTTTATACATTAAAAGATCAAAAGATTACATAATAGCTTGTTTGGTTACCTCAATACTACAAGAGTAGATGATAGCTACACATAAACATGTAAACTATGCAAGAGATGAAGGAAAGATGAAGATTCAATGTCAAGATCCTTCGTGTCCAAAGCGATCTTGAGTTGAATCTACTTCAAAACCACTTGCTTTGTGTTTCTCTCTTGAAATTGCATCTCTAAGAACCCAAAAAATACCCAAAAAATGGTGCTGCCTTCTCTTGTGCGCAGCTCCTTATTGTGATAAAACGTGAATCCTCTGGTGTGGCTCTCTCTAAAACGTGATTTCCCTTTCTGTATGTACAGTGCCAACCAATTCAATTTTCCTTTGGTGTGTGCGGCTCTTTTCTTTGTTTCTTTCGGGTCAACCTAAATCCACTTGGGTCAAAAGCCCAATTTATAAATTCTAGCACATTGTGGCATCATTTTCTTTTCTTGTTTTTCTTCTCATTGCCAAGCCTGCTGCACGTGTGGTTCATATAGTAATAACTAAGACATTATGTTGTCAAGTATGCCTCACACCTTTGTTATCTAATCTAGCCATTAGTCATAGTAATAATAGGCACTAGTACACTACTTGACTTAATAAATAACAAACAATAATTAATTTAAAATGACTCTAAATTAAATGCTAAACTAATAAAAGTAGACTAAAACTTAATTAAAAAGACTCTAAAAATGTGATATGACGGACTGTCATCATTATGTTAGTTTCTCTAAGGACCAGACTGATAAAATCATGAAACTGCT
Source organism: Medicago sativa (assembly GCF_051527215.1). NCBI lineage: Eukaryota > Viridiplantae > Streptophyta > Magnoliopsida > Fabales > Fabaceae > Medicago > Medicago sativa. The sequence goes on from NC_140756.1 coordinate 8,984,895, forward strand.
TTAAATTTAGTGTCCGGCCTTTAAATTTTATAAATGCTGGCATTGACAATAACATACGGTTATAAATTGAATCTGTATCAGCACGGTTAATAATGTCCTTTGCATTTACAGTCAAGCAGCACATGAGTTTTTTATGCATCAATCTGCAAATTGCATTGTGGCTATAGATTTTTGAGTTAAAATCTCTATGAATACAAAGCATAATAAATATCAATATATACGTGGGACAAAAAACTCATTAATAGTGAGTGGCTCACCTCTTTATTACTAGCATGTGAAGAAAGAACAATTTTCAAGAGTGCTAGGAAAGTCACATCACATAATGCAATTCTTTTGTATAGACAGCACATTAGGCAATTCTTTTATAAATAGAGTCATGTTAGTGTTTTCAATTAGCTGCAATCATAATAATAGGATTCAAATCCAGTAATTACATATTTATATGTGAATGGAGTACTTTGTATCAATATGATCAATGACCTTTTAATTAATAATATCAATAACAGTTTTTGCTAAAGTTTTATACATTTTGGATCATACTGATTAATGACGGAGCTCGATTCAGTTTCAACATAGTCTGCTTTTTTCTTTCTGACTCGACATTTGAAAGATTGTAGAATACTGGCCAATGATGATAAGTTGCCGAGAGCAATCGAGTTGAATCAAGTCTAACTAGGAAAACAACGGTCAAACATAAGCAAACGACATTTTTCTTTCAGTTAAAGACGAATCGATTGATAGAATTTGAGCGAAAATTCTAGCTCAAACAATCTTTTGGCACAATTTACTTACCTTTGAACTGAACTCTGAATTATCAGCAAATTCTGTTGAGTAGTTTCCACAACATTATTCCACACTTTGTTGTTTCTCCGCTTCCATATACTCCATAAGGTGATTGCAAAAATTTGAGTTTAAGAAATATCTAGTTGTTAAAGTAACTGGAAAATCATGTCGGCACATGAAACATCAGTGGACCAGATTTTTTGAATTGAAAACCAAATACCCAGCCGTTACCAGCAATCGACACTCTTGCTACATTTAAAAAATAGATGTTTGCCATCTTCATCATAATTATCACGATGTTGTTTGTTTTGATTTCCCGCAATTTGTGCCATGTTTTATTTTATTTTTCATCTTAACGCGGTGTTTATTTGATCCAAGTTGAAATATTAGCTTTGATCTAATGTAGATCCAATTAATAACTTCGACGTAATCAATGTTACAGATTTGGAAGTATGAATATTTCGAACACTTGAATATGGTCGTATTTGCAAACTTATGTACTTCGTCATTTTATGTTATTAACACGGATAATGTGAGTAAGGCTAGAGTAAGGCTAAGATAGATATTTGGTCCTTTAACTATTATATGATTTTCATTTCATAATTAATTGTTACGTGTAGGTCCCTTGACTGCGCATTAGGTAGTTCAATTGGTCCATTCTCGTTAACTTTTAACTCCAATGTCTAAGGTGGACCATCTAAAATGTTGGTTCACCAAAGACCTCATTAAGTTCTTTAATTTTAATCGTTTGATATTTTTTCTTCAAAAATAAAACTTTTAGATCATGCATGTCTACTAGATCTAATAGTGCATCATCGCCTTTCTTAATCTTGTTTTCTCTTCTTATTCATCATCTTCATACATTTATTAAAACTCAAACTAACCTGGGAAAACCTATAAAAAGATCCTAGAAAAACACAAAATCATCATCTGACATCTTCAGGAATTGAGCGACTAAGCTTCAAGAATCAAGCACTATTAGATCTTTTATGAGTTTTTTCTTGGTTTGTTTGACTTTTTAAAATTTGATCTAGTCGGTTCTGTTCTCCACCTCATACCAAGAATCATTTATATAGCTTATTACATTGTACGGTATGATATGTAATTAAAATTGAATTAATGTATGAAGATATCTCCTACTCCCTCTCAGGAGATCATTAAATAGAAAATGACTAAACTAATTTCTTAAACTCTTCTTAGTATGTAAGGGACAAAATATGACTCTTAATTGCATGTAATTTATGAGTTTGAGTTTCTTCCATTTATCTACTATTTAAGGTGCATTTGATCTTGTAAATAAGGGACTTGATATGACAATTTCAGCTGTATATGTTTGATTGTAGTAATTGAAATGTCCTAAAACCATTTTTCATTAAGTTAAATCAACACTCCGAAGTTGTTTTGAACCATTAAACCACTACAAGAATATGACTAACCATTCAAATATTATGAGAAGTTTCATCATCCACAATTACTTTTAGTAATAAATCAAATAGTGTGTCAATTGTTTCCATAAAATATGATATCATGTGATCATGTTCTAAAGTTCAACAAAATTGGTTCTATGTTTTAAAACATTCTAATGGTTCTAAGTTTGGACAAGTGTGGTGCAGGGGACGGATCCGGACTTTAGGTACATGTGGAACTAAAATTTTAAATAAATAATAATACAAACTATTTTTTGAAGCAATTGACAATATATGTTAATATAAACACTCATGCTTCTCAAATTGTATTTTTTTTGAATGTTGGCAGGTGAATTTGGAGCTAGGTGAGCAGATTTTGATGCCATTATTGTTTCAAGACCCTTCGGTCAATATATGTATTGGAAGTCAATCTAATGACATTGTAAATGCATTATGTTATATTCTTCGGTGTGAAAGGCATACATTTAGTATTACTAAGTGCCTTATTGAGATAATGTATTTCTAAGGTACCCTATTAAAAACCGTGTATCCAATCCTACGGCGGAGTCAACGTAATTTTTCAAACTCACATTAACTCAATTGTATTGTTTTGTAAAAGAATTTGTGGGTATTTTATATCTATTCAAGTTATGTTTTAAACAAATTTTTTTACGCAAATGTATGCGGGATGTACGGGAGGTTGAAGACTCATGCAACAATACCTTTGTGATTGACACACCAACCTGAAGACAAGTCTTAAGAGGTCCTCTCGATAGCATTAACTATGTGGCCGTTGAACATGGTGAAGCTGGTCGGGCATCGGTTACAAAACCTAACGGGGTTGTTCGTGTCAAGATTGAGCCTACCGACACTAAAGCCGTTTAACTTGCTCAAATGCCGGAACTATCTCGCTTTGTTATCGAATTTCTTCAATCTCCATGAATCGGACATTTAGGATTCGGTGTTTTTCCTTTCGTAACAGGGTCGATGTCATGGAAATTGTTTAATATGGTACATTAAAAACGTTTGTGGCAATTTATTTTATGAGTTGAATTATACTATTTTTTCGATTCAAGGTAAGTATTTACTTTCATATTTGCGTTATATTTGTTCTTTTGTATGACCCGTGCGTTAGCACGGGTCGATGGTCTAGTTATAATATAATATAATCATTTCATGTAGGCTCAACATGAACAAGATGATCTATGAATTTTGAGGGCTGAATTTGAAAAGCTTCGTGGTGACGTTAATAGGTATAAGAAGAACAAAGACTTCATGAAATGGCTTCCACAAATGTTGCATGAAGTGCTTATGGCATTCTTGTCCCTATTCACGTCACCATGAAAATTTTCAATCTCAACCCTAAAAAATTCATTCCCTTCTTGTTCATTTTGAGCCTAGATGTGAAATAATTATGTTATGTTATGATCACCTATAATAATGAAAAGAAAAATATAACCTTATGATCGAATTATGAAAAACATACTAGAAGAACCAGATAGATATGCAATTTTTTATATACTAATTCAAAGTGCAATTGTTGTGATGGAGAAGGGAGGGACATATAGTGTTAGGTGTGATTGCACCGAAGAGTATTGCTTTGAATATAGATGTAGGCTCATGTTAATGGCTTGTCCGTGCATTTATTAGGTCATGGTTTCATTTAGGTTTTCATTCATTTCCCAACCCTAGTCAACAAACTCATTTTCTTTCAAGGTAACAAATTAATAACGCATATAATTAATTTTCCTTTTTTTGGTGTGAAAAAAACAATATAATTATTTTTCCTTATTTTTGGTGTGAACAAAACTATATAATTACTGTTTAAAAAAAACAATATAACCATTTTTCCTTATTTTGGTGTGAAAAAAACAATATAATTATTTTTCCTTATTTTTGGTGTGAACAAAACAATATAATTATTTTTTCTTATTTTTGGTGTGAACAAAACAATATAACTATTTTTCCTTAATTAATACTATAGTCTAATCTTTATCTTTGACTATTTCTATATATGCTTTGAGGATAATAACAAGTTGAACCTCCTTTCATGAGAATAAATATAACAGATTTTTTTAAATATAAGAAAAGAGATTTTAGTCAAGTTTTAGAGAAAAAAAGATTAAATCTATTTTATATAATTACCCTAATTTAATAATGTTTTTTGAAGGGCTAATTAGTAATAATGTTGGTGACTTTTAGAAAGGCAGGTTTTAAAAAATAAAATAAAATCTTGATCTTTTTTGTTACACCTAGAAGTCGAATCTTATTTCCTTAAAAATAGGGTATTTCATACTATATATAGGTTAAAAGCCATTAGGGTTTGCAGTGAAAAACATATCTAATACTTTCATTCATTGAGTTTTTGTTCCTTTGTTTTAGATCCACTACTTTTGTTTCGAAGGAATCTTGCCATTATGATGAGAAGGGATGAAGTATCTGCGAGAAAGAAGCCATCATCATCACTGCTTTTGTTTCAAAGGAATCCTGTTATGATGAAGAGAAAGGATCAAACACCTTTGGTTGATCTTTGTGTTGAGAAAGCTATTGATAATGTAAAATACCTTGGAGATGTTAGTCATGTTGATCATCATATTCTTGAGAGAATCTTGCCTCACAGCACACTTGACCAGTTGATGCATATTGAGAAGTCCACTCAAGGGATGGATCTGAGCCCTATAACAGATAAATTATGGAAAAAGTTTTTTGATAAGCAGTTTGGTATAAACTGCACTAATGAAGTTGTTAAGAAGATGAAAGAAAAAAGAGTTTCATTCACTTGGTTGCAGCTGTATGAGGCTAAGGTCAAAAAAGTGGCTCAGGCTGAGAATGAAGCAGTTGATCGACTCGCGCAACGCTACAAGGAAGAAGATGCAAGAAAACAAAGCAGGAAAATCAAAACATGCACCAAACTTCCACCCAGTAAAAGAGGATTCTGTGGAGATAATGGATCCGGATACAAATTGTCAGTGAAGAGCAGCAACATAATGAAGAAGTCAAAGAAGGATTTTCTTAATAGTTTTGAGGTCAAAAATATCACAGCAATGAAAAGGAGAGGAATTGGTTCAACTTCCAAATATCTAACTTTTTAAGAAGGAAATTTTAGGGTCGGGCAATGAAGATAACAATGCTATGTATCATTATTTGCATTTAGATAACTATGCTATGTATCATTATTTGCGTTTAGATAGCAATGCTATGTATCATTATTTGCGTTTAGATAACAATGCTATAGTTTCATTGTAACTCTTACTTTGACAAGTGTATTCTATTGAAACTCTTTGTCTCCTTATTATTGTTTCAATGAATCCTGTATCATATTCCCAAAGTAATCCACAAATCAGCAAGAACAATAAACAGCTCGAATGTTATTTGAAAATTCATAATTAGTAATCACTCAAGAACTTTTGGTTGGCATTGATTTCACAAAAAGCACTGAATGGACAAGTTTCATCACTTACAGATATCTTCATGGTTAAATTTCTTATGGCATGTTGTGATACACAACATATGTCATTCACTTTGAAAATCAATGAATAGGTCAATCAGGTTTAAATCACATGGAAATATACTTTTGACTTTTTAATTGGCATATTCAAATCTTACTATTATGCAGAAATGTGAATACTTTTTCTTTTAGTTTCTGTGTAGAATTGTGAATAATTGTGTTACTGTATAAATATATGAGCACTTTGTTTTTGATCATTGTACGTTATGTTAATTTCTCTAAGGACCAGATTGATAAAATCATGAAACTGCTTTAAGTTTAGTGTGTCCGGCCTTTAAATTTTATATATGCTGGCATTCTTGATAACATACTGTTATGAATTGAATCTGTATCAGCACGGTTAATAATGTCCTTTGCATTTACAGCCAAGCAGCACACAGTAAGTTTTTTATGCATCAATCTGCAAATTTCATTGTGGCTGTAGATTTTTGAGTTAAAATCTCTTTATGAATACAAAGCATAATAAATATGAATATATATGTGGGACAAAAAACTCATTAATAGTGAGTAGTTCACACCTGGTTCACCTCTTTATTACTAGCATGTGAAGAAAGAACAATTTTCAAGAGTGCTAGGAAAGTTACATCACATAATACAACTCTTTTGTATAGACAGTACATTCTGCAATTTTAATTTCATGAATCAAGCTTATTTAACTTTTATAAATAGAGTTATGTTAGTGTTTTCAATTAGCTGAAATCATAATAATAGGATTCAAATCTAATAGTAGAATGAAAGCCCCATTAGGGTTGCATCAAAAAAAGAGAAGAATATTTGCAAAGTCAGTATCTAGTATCTACTAATATTTTAACACATTGTGGTTGGAATTCAACTTTTAAGAGTATTGTTAATGGTGTGCCACTTATTGTTTGGCCACTATCTGCTGAACAAAGGATTAATGCTTTGATGTTATGTGAGGGTTTAAAGGTGGCATTAAGGCCTAAAGTTGTTGAAGGAAATAAAGGGATAGTTAAAAGGGAAGAAATTGCTCAAGTTGTGAGGAGTGTAAATAATTCAGGAGTGTAATAATCAATCGATAGTGTGTGTCTATATATATATATATATATATATATATATATATTTACTTAACTTTTTTATTGAATTCCTAATATTTTATATAACGGAACTATCTCAACAAATTACATACCCTTCATCTATACACCAAATCAGGTATTCACAAATTACTAATCAAACAAAAATCATTAATTAGGAGATCCAGTTATATATTATTTCATGTAACACAACAATTGTATAATTTTATTAATTTAATAACGAATATGGATTTATGCGAGTCCGAAAACTTAAAAAGTTAATCTTATTCTATATGTGTTAATATTTTTACTAAATCAAATTAATTTTATCCGTATGTGCATCTATAAATTTACGAGTATTTATAATATGGTATATTTTATTATATTTGTGTGTATTTATTAAGATATTCATCTTATACCAATCTGTGATAAATTTTATTTGCGGATATCATACATAGAATTTTTTTCTCTTCTTGAATATGTGTAACCCGGGCAACGCCGGGTAAATACACTAGTTCAAGACAAAAGAGGTAAAGAAATAAGGAGAAGATTGGAAGAGATTAAAATAGGTGCAATGGCACTCAGTTAGTGCTCAAGTGGAAAAATTCAGGTGAAGTTACATTTTAATTACCATATATAATAGTGTACTATAATTTATATATTCTAAATGATTGAATTAGATCTCGTTTGATTCCAATAATATCTCTGGTACTAGTTAGTACTTGTAACTTTGTAGTGTTAGCAATATAACTCCTCCTATAAACGAAGATGTTGATCCAAGAGGTAGGAATCATGCTTCACAATACTTTCAAATTAAAGTAGTCAATGTTGTTAATTTTGTTTCTATCAAGTTGGTACTTTATGTTCAAAAATATCAAAAATATTTGTCTAACTTCATTTCTCATCTATGTTATTAAAAATCTTAATCATTAAAAAAGATAAATAGCATATTCAATTTATCAAGATGAACATTTGAATATAGTCGTATTTGCAAACTTATGTACTTCGTCATTTTATGCTATTAACTCGATAATGTGAGTAAGACTAAATTAGAGTAAGGCTAAGATAGATATTTGGTCCTTAACTATTATATGATTTGCATTTCATAATTAATTGTTACGTTTAGGTCCCTTGACTGCGCATTAGTAGTTCAATTGGTCCATTCCCGTTAACTTTTAACTCCAATGTCTAAGGTGGACCATCTATAATGTTGGTTCACCAAAGACCTCATTAAATTCTTTAATTTTAATCGTTTGATATTTTTTCTTCAAAAATAAAACTTTTAGATCATGCATGTCTACTAGATGTAATAGTGCATCATCGTCACCTACCTTTTTTTACCTTTCTTAATCTTGTTTTCTCTTCTTATTCATCATCTTCATACAGTTATTAAAACTCAAACAAACCTGGGAAAAACCTAGATAAAGATCCTAGAAAAACACAAAATCATCATCTGACATCTTCAGGAATTGAGCGACTAAGCTTCAAGAATACAGCACTATTAGATCTTTTATGAGTTTTTTTCTTGGTGGTGACTACTATCATAATTATTTCACATCTACTAACATAATTATTTCTTGGTGATGCACAAAGCAACATTTCTCCTCCTTTCTAAAGAGCAGCAGCCACAGTGGCATCCACCGCTTGTCCCACATTCATGGATAACATACATTCCAATTTAGAGCATCATGGTTGTTTGTGGCAATTTTGAAGGAAAATAGGATATTATATCATGATCGAATTTAGGAATTAAGTATACGATTGAAACAAGTGAATTTAAGGTGTGATAACATGATATGATAGCATAATTATAGGTGATTATAATATAATATAATCATTTAATTTCATGTAGGCTCAACATGAACAAGATGAACAATGAATTTGAGGGCTGAATTTGAAAAGCTTCGTGGTGACGTTAATAGGTATAAGAAGAACAAAGACTTCATGAAATGGCTTCCACAAATGTTGCATGAAGTGCTTATGGCATTCTTGTCCCTATTCACGTCACCATGAAAATTTTCAATCTCAACCCTAAAAAATTCATTCCCTTCTGGTTCATTTTGAGCCTAGATGTGAAATAATTATGTTATGTTATGATAACCTATATATATTATAGTGAAAAGAAAAATATAACCTTATGATCGAGTTATGGAAAACATACTAGAAGAACATATAGATATGTAATTTTTTATATGCAAATTCAAAGAACAATTGTTGTGATGGAGAAGGGAGGAACATTTAGTGTTAGGTGTGATTGCACCGAAGAGTATTGCTTTGAATATATAGATGTAGGATCATGTTAATGGCTTGTCCGTGCATTTATTAGGTCATGGTTTCATTTAGGTTTTCATTCATTTCCCATCCTAGTCAACAAACTCATTTTCTTTCAAGGTAACAATTTAATAACGCGTATAATTAACTTTCCTTTTTTTGGTGTGAAAAAAACAATATAATTATTTTTCCTTATTTTTGGTGTGAACAAAACAATATAATTACTGTTTAAAAAACAATATAATTATTTTTCCTTATTTTGGTGTGAAAAAAACAATATAATTATTTTTCCTTATTTTTAGTGTGAACAAAACAATATAATTATTTTTCCTTATTTTTGGTGTGAACAAAACAATATAACTATTTTTCCTTAATTAATACTATAGTCTAATCTTTATCTTTGACTATTTCTATATATGCTTTGAGGATAATAACAAGTTGAACCTCCTTTCATGAGAATAAATATAACAGATTTTTTAAATATAAGAAGAGATTTTAGTCAAGTTTTAGAACAAAAATTAAATCTATTTTATATAATTACCCTAATTTAATAATGTTTTTTGAAGGGCTAATTAGTAATAATGTTGGTGACTTTTAGAAAGACAGGTTTTAAAAAATAAAATAAAATCTTGATTTTTTTTGTTACACCTAGAAGATTTTTTTGGATAATAGAAAGATTTGTTTTAAAAATATATCGAATCTTATTTCCTTAAAAATAGGGTATTTTATACTATATATAGGTTAAAAGCAATTAGGGTTTGCAGTGAAAAACATATCTAATACTTTCATTCATTGAGTTTTTGTTCCTTTGTTTTCGATCCACTGCTTTTGTTTCGAAGGAATCTTGCTATTATGATGAGAAGGGATGAAGTATCTGCGAGAAAGAAGCCATCATCATCACTGCTTTTGTTTCAAGGGAATCCTGTTATGATGAAGAGAAAGGATCAAACACCTTTGGTTGATCTTTGTGTCGAGAAAGCTATTGATAATGTAAAATACCTTGGAGATGTTAGTCATGCTGATCATCATATGCTTGAGAGAATCTTGCCTCATTGCACTCTTGACCAGTTGATGCATATTGAGAAGTCCATTCAAGGGATGGATTTGAGTCCTTTAACAGATAAATTGTGGAAAAAGTTTTTGAAAAGCAGTTTGGTATAAACTGCACTAATGAAGTAGTTAAGAAGATGAAAGAAAAGAGAGTTTCATTCACTTGGTTGCAGCTGTATGAGGCTAAGGTCAAAAAAGTGGCTCAGGCTGAGAATGAAGCAGTTGATCGACTCGCGCAACGCTACAAGGAAGAAGAGGCAAGAAAACAAAGCAAGAAAATTAAAACATGCACCAAACTTCCACCGAGTAAAAGAAGATTTTGTGGAGATAATGGACCTGGATACAGCTTGTCTAATGTGAAGAGCAGCAACATAATGAAGAAGTCAAAGAAGGATTTTCTTAATAGTTTTGAGGTCAAAAATATCACAGCAATGAAAAGGAGAGGAATTGGTTCAACTTCCAAATATCTAACTTTTTAAGAAGGAAATTTTAGGGTCGGGCAATGAAGATAACAATGCTATGTATCATTATTTGCATTTAGATAACAATGCTATGTATCATTATTTGCGTTTAGATAACAATGCTATGGTTTCATTGTAACTCTTACTTTGATAAGTGTATTCTATTGAAACTCTGTCTCGTTATTATTGTTTCAATGAATCCTGTATCATATTCCCAAAGTAATCCACAAATCAGCAAGAACAATAAACAGCTCGAATGTTATTTGAAAATTCATAATTAGTAATCACTCAAGAACTTTAGGTTGGCATTGATTTCGCAAAAAGCACTGAATGGACAAGTTTCGTTGCTTACAGATATCTTAATGGTTGAATTTCTTATGGCATGTTGTGATACCCAACATATGTCATTCACTTTGAAAATCAGTGAATAGGTCAATCAGGTTTAAATCACATGGAAATATACTTATTGACTTTTTAATTGGCATATTCAAATCTTACTATTATGCAGAAATGTGAATACTTTTAATTTTAGTTTCTGTGTAGCTTACTATTATGCAGAAATGTGAATACTTTTAATTTTAGTTTCTGTGTAGAATTGTGAATAATTGTGTTACTGTATAAATATATGAGCACGTTGTTTCCGATCATTGTACGTTATGTTAATTTCTCTAAGGACCAGATTGATAAAATCATGAAACTGCTTTAAGTTTAGTGTGTCCGGCCTTTAAATTATATATATATATATATATATATATATATATATATATATATATGTGTGTGTGTGTGTGTGTGTGTGTGTGTGTGTGTGTGTGTGTGTGTGTGTGTGTGTGTGTGTGTGTGTGTATGCTGGCATTCATGATAACATACTGTTATGATATGAATCTGTATCAGCACGGTTAATAATGTCCTTTGCATTTACAGTCAAGCAGTGCATTACAGTCAAGCAGCACACAATAAGTTTTTTATGCATCAATCTGCAAATTTCATTGTGGCTGTAGATTTTTGAGTTAAAATCTCTTTATGAATACAAAGCATAATAAATATTTAATAGTGAGTGGTTCACATCTTTATTACTAGCATGTGAAGAAAGAACAATTTTCAAGAGTGCTAGGAAAGTTACATCACATAATACAACTCTTTTGTATAGACAGTACATTCTGCAATTTTAATTTAATGAATGAAGCTTATTTAACTTTTAGAAATAGAGTTATGTTAGTGTTTTCAATTAGCTGCAATCATAATAATAGGATTCAAATCCAATAATTATACATTTATATGTGAATGGAGTACTTTGTATCAATATGATCAACGACCTTTACAATTAATAATAGCAGACGCAGTAACAGTTTTCGTTAAACTTTTATACATTTTGGATCATACTGATTAATTAATGACGGAGCTCAATTCAGTTTCAACATAGTCTGCTTTTTTCTTTCTGGCTTGACATTCGAAAGATTGTAGAATACAGGCCAATGATGATAAGTTGCCGAGAGCAATCGAGTTGAATCAAGTCTAACTAGGAAAACAACGATCAAACATAAGCAAACGACATTTTTCTTTCAGTTAAAGACGAATCGTTTGATAGAATTCAAGCTCAAGTTCTAGCTCGAACAATCTTTTTCCACACTTTACTTAGGATCGAATTGACCTCTTGAGTTATCAGCAAATTCTTTCCCTCAAAACCGGAGGGCTATGACAGAAAAAATGACATTTGTTTTCAATAAGTGAATGTTTATACTTTGTAATTCATCCATAGCATGAAATAGAAACCACATCATATTTCTAGTTCGTTCACCAAGATCATTCAATTATTTATAATTCGCAACTACACAACCATCAAGTCATCAAGGTCGTTCAATTATTTATATTAACTAATACTTTTTCTGCCACATAGCCTAGGTGTCAAATCTTGTAATGTGTAAGAGCAGAAGTACCATCTAGTCCTTTTTCTGCAAAGTAGGCTAGATAGTCAGCAACTGTGGTTTCTCTGTATTTAGGAGGATTGTCTTCTGATAATAGTTCCTTCATTGGTCCATAGAGCTTTGAGGATGACCAATGACCTGTGGAGAAAAAGCATGCTACAGATATTCGCGGACCAATTTTATTCGCAAGTACTCTGTGTTCAACACTCTTGAATCTGTCATTTGTTATAAGCTACAAACAAGGTAAAAAACAAATAATTAGCTATGCTGCAAAAAAATAAAAGTATGGCTACATCTATTGTATGTTGGACTCTTAAAACACGCTTCCTACGCCCATGACTAAACATCTAGAGACTAACCGGAGAGCGTGTATCCCAATGGATCTCGGATAGACTTTGATACCATCTAGGAATTTGGATTGACCTAATTCAATCCTAATAAAACCTGCTTGCATGGTGAAACATGCCTTCTACTTATAAACAAATTTTCATATCATATTTTATCCAATATAGGACTGTTAACAAAATAGTACATTGAAACCAATTTGAAAATGCAAGAGATTCGATTAATTACAAAAGCCAAAACAGAACCATCATAAATTAGATTATCCATTTTAGTTTGCATGGATTGTCCTAAGTAGCTTTGGTGTCTGTTTTATAGATTAGTTAGTATAGGACACATTCTGATTCCTCAATATGTGGCATTTTAATTTTTTTTCTTTCATAATGGAAACTATACACAGACAGACACAGAAAACTTGCCTGCAGAAGATCACCAATATTAACTATGAGAGCTCCAGATACAGGAGTTATGTCAATCCATTTATCTTTATAAAGAACTTGGAGGCCACCAATATGGTCTTGTAGAAGCACTGTGATAAAACTATGGTCTGAATGCTTGGCTGTTCCCACAGTCAAATCTGGTTCAGGACAAGAAGGATAATAATGGCAAAGAGCAAATAGCCCTTGAGCACAATCCATATCTTTTAGATGATTTGGACTCAGACCTAAAGCTTCTGATAACAATTCAAACAGTAAAGTCCCTAGATTCATCATGTGTTTTCCATATTCTAGCAGTATATCTCTGCAACAAAAAAATAGCCAATTAGAAGGAAAAAAAACTTGAGGATTAAATTCAATTTCAGACCTTCAATAATTTCTATCAGTTGGTCTTTTATAATTGTTTTGGTCTTTGACCTCCGATTTTTAGCGAAAATGATAGTGGTTATCCTGAGTCTGTCCAAGAGATAAGTAAATTCCGACTAAAGATTGTTTAAGCCAAGATTCAAACTTTGATTAAATTGATTTATATATTAATATTCTTATAACTAGACCTCTCCACGAAAATATGCATTTCTAGTAAACATCAAAATAACGGTACCAAAGCAGTTTCACCAATTAATCAATGCTGCTTAAAATTTGTGTTTTTTTCTTGTTATAATTGAGACAATAAATCTTAAGTAAGACAAGATCAGATAGAGAATGTAATATGCAGAAGGATAAGTTTGAGTTAACTTATGCAGCACTTAAACATACACGGACACGACACTGATATTGACACATTTAATCTGAAATGTGTCGGTGCTACAAACAGATTACAGAATAACCAAGGTTCAAGGAGCACATAAATTTTATACATATGCATACAAATGTACTAGTACCTGCATACCACAGGAATCTCTTCTGGATTGAGAGTATCAGGTGGAGCCAAGTAACACGCAAAAGTATCCCTCCAATTGAGTGCCGGTGGGCTATAAATATCATAATTGCTATTGTAAATAAAGGATCTCTGCATATCTCTTGTATAAAAATCTTTTTTGATTTCTGTGTCTTGTTCATAAAACCTCTTTACCCCATCTTTCAACTCCTCAAGAACACTCAAAGGGATTCCATGATTAACAACCTGAAAAAAACCTAATGTTTCACATGCTTCCTTGACTTTCTCAACTATACCTTGGTGAATACTTGAATCTTTATCATCAATATCTGCAAGATCTATGACAGGAATAACATGGCTAGTGTTGTTGGCTTTCTCATATTTGTCAGGTTGACAATGGAATATCTCAGGTATCCTCTTAAGTCCTCCATCAACAAGTCCTTTCACACCAGATTTTGTTTCATCAAATGCTTTGCGTTCATTCATTATAGAATCAACGTTAGGCATGGTTGTATCAGTGGTTCCCATTTTTCTTATGCTTGTATGTAGTGGTTCTGGAGGGAGTAGAAGTAGCAACAGTTATATTGTATATATCATACCAAATACAAAGAGTTACGTATGTAAACAATGAAAATTAATTTCCATACTCTATAAAATATGGAAAATAAATTGTTTAGTCAAAAGATTTATTTTATGATTGAGACTTCCATGATAGGGAAGAAGATAAGATCAACAGCCGCCTCCAAAAGATTTCATAGAACTTCACATTTTCCTTATCTTCAATATTGTTGCCGTAGATTTTTGACTTAAAATCTCTTTATGAATACAAAGCATAGTAAATATAGGCTAAAATATTCCAAAGGTCTCTGCAAATAGGCTTCGTTTGGCGTTTGGTCCGTGTAAACAAAATGCCGTTTTTCGTCCTCGCAAAATTTTTTGTTTTTTAAAATTGCCCCTAGGCCCATTGTAGAGGCTAGGTGGCACTCGATGCTGATGTGACGCATATTCACTGTGCATAAGTGGCCACGTGGCATATGATGTGACATTTCAATTAATTTAAAAATGTAAAAACAATTTAAAAACAATGCAATGGGCCCAGGGTCTTTTTAAAAAAACAAAAATTTGTGAGGACGAAAAACGACATTTTTTTTTACAAGGACCAAAAGCCAAACGAGGCATAGGTCCTTTGAAATATTTTAGCCTAAATATGAATATATGTGGGACAAAAAACTCATTAATAGTGAGTGGCTGACGCTTATTTATCCGTTGCTTATGAAGCACGAACACTCCTCGGATTAGGTGTCTCCCGGTGTCGCACACGCATCGATTTGACACCGACACGATACAACACCTATAGTTACGCTGAATAATGTTATTTTCTTAAATTATTATCGGTGTCGGTGTACGTGTTTGTGTCGGTGCTTCATAGGTTGCTTTATTACTAACATGTGAAGAAAGAACAATTTTCCCGAGTGCTAGGAAAGTTACATCACAGACTGCAACTCTTTTGTATAGACAGATTCTGCAATTCTAATTTCATGAATCAAACTTATTTAACTTTTTTAAATAGAGTTATGTTAGTGTTTTCATTAGCTGCAATCATAATAATAGGATTCAAATCCAATAATTACATATTTATATGTGAATGACCTTTTCAATTAATAATAGCAATAACAGTTTTCACTAAAGTTTTATACATTTTGGATCATACTGATTAATGACGGAGCTCGTTTCAGTTTCAACGCAGTCTGCTTTTTTCTTTCTGCTCGATATTCGAAAGATTGTAGAATACAGGCCAATGATGTAAGTTCCCGACAGAAATTGAGTTAAATCAAGTCTAACTAGGAAAACAATGATCAAACATAAGCAAACGAAATTTTTCTTTCAGTTAAAGACGAATCGTTTGGTAGAATTCTTGCTCAAGTTCTAGCTCGAACAATCTTTTTCCACACTTTACTTAGCTTCGAACTGAACTCTGAATTATCAGCAAATTCTTTCCCTCAAAACTGGAGGGCTATGACAGAAAAAATGACATTTGTTTCCATCAAGTGAATATTTATACTTTGTAATTCATCCATAGCATGAAATAGAAACCACATCATATTTCTAGTTCATTCACCAAGATCATTCAATTATTTATACTTTGAAGCACTGTAATCATTCACCAAGATCATTCAATTATTTCTTGTTGAAGCACTGTGAGGAAATCATTGTCAGAATGCTTTGTTGTTCCCACACTCAATTCTGGTTCAGGACAAGGAGGATAGTAATGACAAAGAGCAAACCTAAAGCTTCTGACAACAATTCAAATAATAAAGTCCCAAGATTCATCATGTATTTCCCATATTGTAGCAGTATATCTCTGCAAGAATAAGTAGTCCATCAGAGAGAAAAAAATATTGTAGATTAAATTCATACTTTTCATAATTTGTATCAGTTGCTTCTTATACTACTATATGTGATTTGTTTCTTATAAATAGACCTTTCCTGTGAAAAAAGATGCATTTCTAGCAAAGAAGAAAAGGATATATAAAAACTATTTCATTGATTAATACATTTTAAAATAAGGATATCAAAGCAATTTCATCAATGAAAACACACTTTCTTGCATATAAGACAATATTAGAGATGTTAGAAAAAAGGCTAAGCTTTACGTGTACGACTTAAATACGCAGAGGAGTATCGTAAGTTGTAGAATGACCTTGCTGCCACAACTCACTGAAATTTAGTCCTTGTTACTTCGACTAGTCCAAAAAAGTGGCTAAGTTTGAGTACCTTAACTTAAGTCCTATGAATCACTAACATTGGAGACGATTTCGACAAATTAATGCTAAAATTTGAAAATATTGTATAAAAGAATGTAACCACGTGTATCGGTGTTGTGTCGAGTCCGACAACACTGTTAACAATATAGAGAACTAATATAGAGAACAAAATCTTGAGAATATAAATATTACGGTAAAAACCTAGCCCAATTATAAGAAAAGATCCATTACATATTATTTAACAGACACTCGACACGCATCCAATCTGAAATTTTAGTGCTACAAATGATCATAACCAAATTTCAAGGAGCAAATAAATTTTACACATAAACATATACATACCTGCACAGCACAGGAAACTCTTCTGGTTTGAGAGTATCAGGTGGAGTCAAGTAACACATAAAACTATCCCTCCAATTGAGTGCTGGTGAGCTATAAAGATCAAAATTACTATTATAAACAAAGGATCTCTTGCTATCTCTAGTATACAATTCTTTTTTAGCATCTGTATCCATCTCATGAAACCTCTTCACACCATCCTTCATCTCCTCAAGAACACTCAAAGGGATTCCATGATTAACAACCTGAAAAAAACCTCAAGTTTCACATGCTTCCTTGATTTTGCTAACAATCCCTTGATGAATACTTGGATCTTTATTGTCAATCTTATCAAGGTCTATGACAGGAATAACATGGCTTGTGTTGTTGGCTTTCTCATGTTTGTCAGGTTGATGATGGAATAAACTTGGTATTTTCTTAAGTCCTCCATCAACAAGTCCTTTTACACCAGCTTTTGTTTCATCAAATTCTTTGCGTTCTTTCAATATAGAATCAAGGTTAGGCTTGGTTGTACCCGCGGTTCCCATTTTTCTTTATGTTTCTAGATATGGTGACTAGAAGAGTGAGTAGAAAAAGCTAGAATTTATATTCTTTGTAACACCTAAGGTTCAGTTTGGTTCGAGAATTAGGAGGGGAGGGGAGGGGAGGGGAGGGGAGGGATTTTAACGAAGGGGAGGGGAGGGAGATATTTTAATTAAAAACGTGTTTGGTTCGCAAGGGGAGGGGATGGGAGGGAGAGGGATTTTAAAATTACTTTACTGTTTTATCCTTAAACTTAATTAAATAAAAGAAACTACTTGTTTTTACGATTTCGAAGATCGACGAAAGACAGACACACATCTAAGCCGCTTATTTTATCTCAAATTGACTCATATATTTTGCACAACAAGACATGAATAGGTGAGTTAAAAGTGAAAAAAAAAGGAACAACAAGTAATAATAAGGTAAATTAAAATACGATAATAATAATAATAATAATAATAATAATAATAATAATAATAATAATAATAATTGTACCAAAAAAAAAAAAAAATAATAATAATAATAATAATAAGGCCGTTGACAACAACAAAGTAGTAGTAAGAGTGGTTTGTACATGTAACAAATAAGAGTGATAGATAATATAATAATAAAAGTTGTTACAAGGAAAATATAACAAAATAATCAAAATTGTTACAAAAATAAGATAACCTAATAACAATAAGATTGTTACAAAAATAATATAATCTAATCTAATAATAATAAAAGCTGTTTCAAGGTTAATATTGAGATTTGAAATTAATTTAAGGATAATTATGGCAATGCAATAAAATTTTAAAGAGATTTGCTCCCCTCCCCTCCCCTTCTAAAAATTTTAAAGAGATTTGCTCCCCTCCCCTCCCCTCCAAAACTCTCGAACCAAACGGACCCTAAGAGTTAGGTATTCAAAGTGAAATAATTTACCCTTAACATTGAATTGTTAGCTACTCATTCCGTTTCAAAATGAGTGTCGTTTTAGGTGTTTACACACATATTAAAAAATGCAATGATTAAAAGAAAGAGAATGGTTATTTTACCAAATTATCCTTATTAACTATTGGTTAATTTTAAAAGTAATACTTTGGAAGTAGTGTGCGAGTATTAATTGTAGGGTACAATTGAAAAGAAAAAGTTATTATTGCATTGGAAACCGAAAGCGACACTCATTTTGAAACAAATTTTTTTGGCTAAAGCGACACTCATTTTGAAACGGAGGGAGTATGAAACAACAACACAAACACGAATATTGCAATAATGATAATTTGAAAAAAGTGCATTGTTTGAATGTACATGTGTTGATATAAGACACCATCAACACATGTGGCACATTAGTTTGATGTGTCAATGTTATATTTAGCTACAGAGTACCTAAATATGATTATTTAATAAAATAATTTCTTTCTAAATTTTGAGAATAAAATGGTTAAGAAAAAATATGTAAAAATAAAAACTTGACAATGTGTCAATGTTATATTTAGCTACAGAGTACCTAAATATGATTATTTAATAAAATAATTTCTTTCTAAATTTTGAGAATAAAATGGTTAAGAAAAAATATGTAAAAATAAAAACTTGACAATTTTTGTATAGAAAATTGATTAGTTAACCACACCCGTTAGACATTGAAGAATAATGGTAACATGGTTAAGCCATTTTTTACTATTGTATATATACATTTTACTGTCAACGTGGTTAAGCCTATGTTTAGTTCTACGTTTAGAGTATAGATGATTTGATTTTAGAGATGTAAAATTAATCTATAGACTTGTTTTGTTCCTCTAAAGTAGAATTGATTATTAGCTTTTGTTCAACTCAATTTTACATAAATATATCCAGACATAAACAACTTTGCATTTAATTTTCTTTTAAGTAAAATTAATTTTACAAAATCAATTCTTCAACGTCAATTTTTCTCACCATAAAACCAAACATGCCCTTATTGTTTGGGTTAAGGTATAAATGTGATATTCACAATATATTTTTTGGGAGGAATAGTTCTATATTAGGGAAAAAAACGAAGCACCAAAGTACACTTATAATCCATTGTATGACATAGTAACCACGTGGAATTGACGAAGACCAATTCCATGTAGAAACCACGTGGAATTTATGGATAACTAATCATGAGGAATTGAAGAATTAAATATTTGCACACAATATTTCAAGTTTATATCATCATCATGACGATGACCTAAGACCTGGGGAGAAAAGCAATGGATATTCTTAGACCAATTTGATTTGCAACTACTCTGTGTTCAACAGAGTACAGGTGCGATGAAATGGAGCAAGAAATAAAGAAAGTGTCTTGTTATATCGTGCCCTTAGGGCACAAGTTAAGGAATCCAAAATTAGAAGTTTTTTATTGAAAAGATCAAAATTTTGACTTTAAAAAATTGAATAAGGTTGAATGCACAACTTTTAAGATCATTATTTCTATTTAAATTCCTTAACATGTGCCCCAAGGGCACATGTTAACATTAGCCATAAAGAAAAGCGAGTTCAGCCTAGGCCTCACTTGTGACACGTGCTATGAGCTATGTGTCGCGAGTTCAAAGAGAAATTATCAAATTCGGTCTTGCATTGAATCACATCGCAGACTACAAGCTTCGCGTCACTCTCGTCTCAACTTGCATCGCGAGTCATGAACCCGCGTTGCGGACCAACTTTCCCAAAAATTTAGGAAAATGTTCGCCAATATAAGTGAGACACGTACTTGTCGCGGACCAACTACGTCTTGAATCCAACCAAACTTCATCACTGTTATATAATAATAACATTTAGGGTGCATAAATTGTAAAATTTATGTATCCATATACAAGTAAGGGGTTAGATAGCTCAACTAGTTATAGTTAATGGTTAAAGAGTTAGAGGCTTAAGGTTCAAATTCTAGCTAGGAGACAAAACAAGCATAGCAACATTTGTCATTCAAATTAGAATATGACGCACAAAAATTAAATGTCAATCAAATTCGAATAAGACGAAGAAAAATTTCCACACTTATAAATATTATATATTTCTCCCACACTTAATAAAATATAATATATATTTTACATACTAATGAAAATATTTGTTCCAACTAAATCCTAAATTTGAACAAAAGGGGGCAAATTTATATATCATAACATTCTCATCCCCCATCCAAGCATTTTCTTCAGCATAATCTTATAAATAGAGGATCGACGGTTGAGATTAATGAACTCTAATTAATATCGAAATGTTCGGAAGAATCTAAATGTGAAAAAATCCGTAGCAGATTCGTGTTGAACTCTAAATTATTACAACCATTTTTTCCTTTCCTTTGACAACCAAGAGTGTTAAGTCAAACAAAGAATTATAATACTTTTTTTTTTTGAGAGAAAGAATTATAATACTTGTCATACATTTTTTGTTAAAATGTCACTTATGTGACACAATATGATTAAAAAAAGTGACTAAGAAGGTAATATCGTGTCTGTCTTTTATTTAGTGTTATTGGTTCAAAAAATAATCACTCTAATTAATTCCATCAATTTTTCATGTTTTTTTTTTCATTTCTATTTTCTAAAATGGCTCAAAAGGTTACTATAATAGTAGTATTTTCTTTTCTCATATTCTAGATATAGACTATAGTATGAATCTTATGATGCCTTAGTCTGACTTGTAAAACCAATATAACATTTTACTAGTACATGGTTAAGGTTTTTTTGAATGGTAACATGGTTAAGCCTATCTTTGGTTCCATGTTTGGAGTATACATAATTGATTTTAGAGATGTAAAATTAATTTAGACATGTTTGATTCCTCTCGAATAAAATTAAATTAGCCTTTAAAATTGATTCTAATTAACTTGAATCTAGGTTTGTAGATTTTGCTTCACTCAAGTTTATGTAAATATATTTAAGGATAAACAACTTTACATTCAACTTCACTTAAAAAATAAAAACTTTACGTTCAACTCACTTTTAAGTAAAATTAATTTTACAAAATCTATTCATTCAAAATGAACTCTCGTGGCTTCAGAATCAAGCATGCCCCAAGTGTTTGTGATTAAGGTATAAATGTGACATCAACAATAGTTCAATATTAGAAAGAGAAAGAGAGAGAGAGAGAGAGAGAGAGAGAGAGAGAGAGAGAGAGAGAGAGAGAGAGAGAGAGAGAGAGAGAGAGAGAGAGAGAGAGAGAGAGAGAGAGAGAGAGAGAGAGAGAGAGAGAGAGAGAGAGACAAAAAAAAAAAACCAAAATACATTTTTAATCATGTGGAATTGAAGAAAATATGTGCACACCATATTTCAAGTTTATATCATCATCATCATGTGGAGTTGTTGAATAACTACATCACCATCAACTCACCAAGTTTATTCAATTATTTGTATTAGGAAAATGATTTACTATTTTGTTCTTCCACAATGTCTAGTTCAAATCTTGTAATGTGTAAGAGCAGAAGTACCATCTAGTCCTTTTGCATTAAAGTAGGCTGCAAAATCAGCAACTGTGGTTTCTCTGTATTTGGGAGGATTGTTTTCTGAAAATAGTTCCTTTATAGGTCCATAGAGTTTTGACGATGGCCTAAGACCTGTGGAGAAAAAGCATGCAACGGATATTCTTGGACCAACTTGATTTGCAACTACTCTATGTTCAACACTCTTGAATCTATCATTTGTTATAAGCTACAAGGTAAACAAACAAATAATTAGTTATGTGCTTACATCTTCTATCAATATAAACATAAGAATACATAAAACTTGCCTGCAAAAGATCACCAACATTAACTATGAGAGCTCCAGGTACAGGTGTTATATCAATCCATTTATCTTCATAAAGAACTTGGAGACCACCAATATGGTCTTGTAGAAGCACCGTGAGGAAATCATTGTCACAGTGCTTGGTTGTTCCCAAAGTCAATTCTGGTTCAGGACAAGGAGGATAATAATGGCAAAGAGCAATTAGCCCTTCAGCACAACCCATATCTTTTAGATGGTTTGGATTCAAACCTAATGCTTCTGACAAAAATTCAAACAACATAGTCCCTAGATTCATCACCTGTTTCCCATATTCTAGTAGTATATCTCTGCAAGAATTAGTAAATGAGAGTTAAATTCAATTTCAGACATTTGGACCCATTTGCTACACATGATATGATATGACAGAGAAATTATATAATATAAAGCACCATTAGGATATGATATGATTTTATTTTATTTATGACTAATAATATGATACAGACATAAGTAGTTATCATACGGTATATTTGATGCGGACAAGATAACAAATATGATACATTATTTTATGGATGACAAGAAATTATATATGATTAGATTATTTTGAGTCATTTTAGAGTTAAAATATCTAGTTTGAATGTATTTTAGTTTAGTTTTGTTAAGGATTCGATAAAAAGTCATTGAACGACAAAAAGGGGAAATTATGCTCGAAACGATGGAAATCCACCCAAACCAGACAACTTTGTGACCATGCTATATTTTTTACAAGTTTAACAATGATTCTTGAGGCATAGTGGTTTTTAAGTTTTAACTACAGAGATGGGAGAAAAAAAGTTTGAAAATTAACTTATACCATATCCTCTCATCAAACACTAAATTGAGATGCGATATGATACGATTATCCTATCTTATCTCTTAATTATCTTGCACACCAAACACAGCCTATATATTTTGTATAAGTTGGTTTATATATACGGATATCAGAGGCACTACTAACACGTCGACACAAGCAATAATTTAAAAAAGTAGTATAAAAAATATTGAACACATCTTTATCTAAAGTGTCGGTTGTACCAATGAAAATAACTAAAGTTCAAGGAGCACTGAGCACATAAATTGTATACATATGCATACAAACATACCTGCATACAACAGGAAAATCTTCTGGTTTGGGAGTGTCGGGAGCCAAGGAACAAGTACAAGTATCCCTCCAATTGAGTGCTGGTGAGCTATACAAATCAAAATTACTTTTATAAATAAATGATCCATGCATATCTCTTGTATAAAACTCCTTTTTAGCATCTGTCTCCATCTCATGAAACCTCTTCACACCATCCTTCATCTCCTCAAGAACACTTAAAGGGATTCCATGATTAACAACCTGGAAAAAACCCCAAGTTTCACATGCTTCCTTGATTTTGCTAACAATCCCTTGATGAATACTTGGATCTTTATCATTAATATATGCGAGGTCTATGACAGGAATAACATGGCTTGTGTTGTTGGCTATCTCATATTTGTCTGGTTGATGATGGAATATGCTTGGTATCTTCTCAATTCCTGCATCAACAAGTCCTTTTACACCAGCTTTTGTTTCATCAAATGCTTTGCGTTCATTGAATGTGGAATCAAGGTTAGGCTTGGTTGTATTAGTGGTTCCCATTTCACTTTTGTTTGTAGTGGTTCTGAAGCTAGATATTGTAACTAGAAAAGTGAGCAGAAGCAGCTTGAATTTATATTCTATGTGACACTAGAATAAGTAATTGGATTCAAATGACTATTGAACTACACTTTACATCAAATTGATGAAGAGCTATGAAGCACGGATCCTTGATACAATCTTTATGTTGACACCACAACTAATTTGAAAAGGCAAAATATTTAAATGTAAATGTGTCGGGGTTGGACATTGACACATAGCATACACTAATTTTAAGCATGGGAAATGCTAACTAATGCCCCGGGCATTAGATAAAAAGTTGAATGTAGAAATTTTGCTAAAAAGTAAAGTTGATTAGTGAAAGTGATATTTTATGGATTGGAACGGTTCATCCACTAAAAAAAATTGGGACTAATAATAATTCCATGGAAAGAGAAAAATCTAAGATCAAATAACAGTCGTCTCCATAGTCAATCTTTGATGTCACTGTTTGTAGAACTTTCACTACTATAAAATAGCCCCTTTTGTAAACTTCCAAAACCCATCACAAAACAAGCTTCATTTCAAAAAAAAAAAAAACATTTTGACCCATGTTTGTATTTCACTCAAAAAATCAAATCTTTAGGTCATAATTCAGTTCAAAGCTTCAACCAGTGAACAAAATCCTTATACATCTCAACACAAAACAAAACTAAAAATCAAAGCGAGTGAACAGTACGTTGAAACAGAAGACGCGATTGAGAGGTTGATCAAGGAGAAGAAGATGGAGAAAAGTAGGGGTGTTCGCGGTGCGGTTTGGTTCGGTTTTGAGCAAAAAAGTCATCCAAACCGCGAGATAAAAAACCATGCGGTTTGGTTTGGTTCGGTTGATTTTTAAAAAGTCATCCAAACCAAACCAAACCAATGCGGTTTGGATTGATTCGGTTTGTGCGGTTTATCGCGAGATAAAAAAATATTAAATTAACTCTAATATTGCTAATTTGTTACAAAATAAACATAGGACATTTTATTTTGATGTTTATATGATAAAATATTAGGTAAAACTTATATCAAAATAGGTACAATTAAGAAGAAACATAAGCATGAAACAAATTATTGGGAAGTAAAGGAAACAAATTCATCACCGGAAATGAATTGAAAGAGATGGAAAGGAATTAGAATCGAACATGTGGTGCAACAATGGAAAAATCGAATCAAAAGAGATTATTCTTGACCTATGTATTTGGGCTAGTACATATTTATGTAATATTCATTATTCTTGCGGTTTGGTTTGGTTTGGTTCGGTTCTTTGAGATGCAAACCGCAAACCAAACCGAACCATGCGGTTCGGTGCAAAAGTCATCCGAATTCATCCGAACCAAGTGCGGTTTTTTGCGGTTTCGGTTTGGATTGGTTTGGTTTGCGGTTTTTCTATTGGGTTGGTTCGGTTTTGAACACCCCTAGAGAAAAGCACTACGTTACGTGGGGCCGGGTTAAGCCCTTTGTGCGCGAAAATGAAAATAAACCGCCTTTTTTTATGGAAATAATTGAGGATTATATATCCTACCTCGAAAAAAATTAATTGAGGCTTTCATTGATAGGGAAAAGATAAGGTAATAATAGCCCATAAAAATTTACAAAATTTTTGAAAATAAATGCCACTAAAATAAGAGTGGTGTTATATATCGCCGGAGACAGTTGAAGTGTTTGGTAAAATTAGCCGATAGCTTTTGCTTTGAATAATAAGGGTAAATATGGAAGAAAAAATGAGAAGCTAAAAGCTATAAGCTCAAAAGCTACTTGAAGTAGCTTCGAAAAATAGCTTATAAGCTCTGAAATAAGCTATAAGCTCGTTGTACCAAACAGAGCTAAAGTGTTACCAAACGAGCTAATCTTATGCACGGATCACGAACATAATGTTTTGTAATACTCCACTCCCGACGTAGTTAATTTTGTCACATATTTTGATCTACTCCCTCCGTTTTAAAATGAGTGTCGTTTTAGCCAAAAAAATTGTTTAATGTCACTTTCGGTTTCCAATGCAATAAGAACTTTTTCTTTTCAATTATACCCTTCAATTAATATTATGTTACGCTACTTCCAAAGTATTATTTTTTTCTTTAATGAAAAGCAAACCAATAGTTGATTAGGATAATTTGGTAAAATTGCTATGACATTTGACTACTTTATTCCATTCCTTAATATGTGTGTAATTGCCTAAAGCGACACTCATTTTGAAACGGAGGGAGTATTAGAAAAAATTATAAAAATTTGATATTTTGAAAATATTCATCGAGACGAATCCAACTACATCTTATATGATATTATTTATCTTTATATATTAGTAGAAAAATATAGTAAAAGTATGTTAGGTCAATAACATACATTTTCAAATAGATCATCTATTGTAGGACGGAGGGAGTACTTAAATTCTATACGAGCCGTTCTATTCCTAGTGAAAGAAACATCTCAAACCTGTCACAAAGCATTTGAATAGTTGAATGATTCTTTCAACATTGGTTTATGTGTTAAAATTGGATTGGTCAATGTTACCGACATTGATCAATCCAATTATGACACAAACCAATACAACTATTTTATCTCTTTTTTCACATATTTTTATGTCACATAAGTCCTAGCTTAAGTGCTCAAC
Source organism: Medicago sativa (assembly GCF_051527215.1). NCBI lineage: Eukaryota > Viridiplantae > Streptophyta > Magnoliopsida > Fabales > Fabaceae > Medicago > Medicago sativa. Next base: position 9,011,595 of record NC_140756.1, read on the forward strand.
TAACAAAAATACTGAAGTTGTTAGGCTGGACATCATGATCGGAAGTTCAAACCCCGACACCTTCACTTTGTGTGTGTGTGAGTTTATGATTGCTTTGTTATTTCGTCTATCAATCAAAAAATAAATATATTATCACGTGTCACATTTGAATTGATGAATATCATATGACATCATATCATAGAAGTGCAATCCATGTTGAATTAGTAGCTTTGATCCAATTGATCAATTTGACCCATTAATATTATTAATAATATTATTATTTCTATCTACATTCATAATAATGATAAAAATAATACGAAAAAGGACAAGGACAGCTTAGTGCTTTGACTTGTTTTCTATTTTTGAGCCTGAGTCTACACTACATATTTTGCTTGCCAAGGAAAGTTAACACAAAAGAATGAAAAAACAGAGTCTGATTATAAACTTATAACCCTTCCCTAAGTATACCTTAAATGTAAAAAAGCTGCAACAAGAAATAGCTATCAACAATAGCAGAAAGATAATGTGTCCAAATAAAAGGCAATAGAAAGTGACATAACCATAAATTAATACTCGTATAATAAATATGAGTAGTCATATTTTTAAATTCATTTTCACATTAATACTCTCTCACACACACACATATTTATTTCTCATATTTTCTTTTTGTTTATTTATTTTGTCATAGTTTGTGCTTCCTTCACACGCCCACTTCCATTTTTTTCTTTCTTTCTTAATGGATTAATGTCATTCGCTATCTTTGTCGATTTCTTGTGCCATGAAAATGGTTGAACATTTCTGCGTTTGAAATCAAACTCTATACCTCAGGGTTAGTGAGAGTGATGAGGAAATGTTAAGAAAAGAAAGTGATGGTGATATCTAGAGAGAGTAAACGCTAGTCAAAGCTAGCTGCGAAGAAATTATATGCATTTACAAATGGCTTTCGATAAAAAAGTGTTTACAATGGACTCTCAAAGTGTATATAGTTTCTTCAAAGCTAACTTTGGTTGACGTTTTCTCTATCTCTAGGTATAACCATCACTTCATCTTCTTTACGGTTCATCATCTCTATTGCTATCCTTCAGATTTTGATTTTTGACATAGAAATGATCTACCATTTTGACTTTGAAGGGAAGAATAAAGTGTCCTATGTAAACAAGTAGTCAAAACTATATTAGATCGGTCAAATTGAGAATCGGCCTGCCCTATAATCGGGTAAAACATGTTGTTCACAAGGTTCTTGTAGTCCTCAAGAAAATAGGTTTGTATCCCTATAATCTTAATTGCTGCTGTCCTCTGACTTGATGGAATATGTTTACACATTTTTTGTTAACTAAACAATGTAACCATATTTTCACTTTTATTTTATTTGTCCCACATTTTGTATAGGAATGTAACCATTTCAAAAAGGAAAAGTCTAATACTCTATTTTAAATATAATTTTCTCATAATACTAAATATTTTTGCAATCATATTGACTTACAAATGTAGGTAGCAAAGTAAATACTACAAAGTTATTTTAATTGTATTGTATACATGTTAAACCACCTAATTTATTGTGTGTATCAGAAATTTCCAATCTTGAAATATGGCAAAGGAGAAGTTCCATCAAGGCCTCTTGCCATGGAGAAAGAAACATAATCATGCACTGTTGTTTCCTTATACTTTGGAGGATTATCTTCTGATACTAATTCCTTTATAGGACCATAAAGCTTTGTTGATGGCTGAAAACTTGTGCTATAAAAGCTTGCAACCGATACTCTTGGACCGACATGGTTTGCCACCACTCTGTGCTCAACACTCTTGAATTTGTCATTTGTAATAAGCTGTTTCAATGAAAATTGTTAATTAGTTAATAGACAAAATACAAATGTCAAATTTTATGTTCTAAGAATCAATGCAAAATTTATGTTCTGTTTCAGATTGAACTTTGACATAAGAGAAAATTGTCTTTGACAATTATCAAAATTGTTTTCTAAGTATGGCTAATTTCCTGTTTCTCTTTTCAATACCATTTTAGTTTACATGTCACATTTGAGTCCAAATAACTGCATGTGTGAACTGACTTCAAAATCACACTCTTCCTCTATATGTCCTATTTTATAGACAGAATAATAACTATACATGAACTATGTAAACAAGTTTTACACTGGCATTCCCTAAAAAAAAAAAGTTTTACACCGTCATCTTTTGCTTATAAAAGAATCATGCACAGCCTTAACTACAGTCGCAAAAACATTGAAAACTTTGATGCTTATAAAAGAATCATGATTCATTCATTAAATGACGTATGTAGCCTATAATAAAGACTACATACGTCATTTAATGAATGAATCTAAAAATCAAACTTTTGCTTATATTAATGACCGGAGGGTGTAGGTGTAAAAAAAAATGTTTTATCCGTCTCAAGATAATTTGATCTATTTGTAAAGAAAATTATACTTTCAATATTTAAGGTAATATTAATTACATTTTTTTAATTGTATCACCTAATTAATACTATATATTGCTCTCAATTCAACATATTTTATTCTGTATTTATAGTAGTGTTAAATACGGTGGCGTATCCAAGACCCTAGATCGGGGGTGCGTACTTTTTAGCTTCACATATATATATATATATATATATATATATATATATATATATATATATATATATATATATATATATATATATATATGGGTGTCCTACCTCCGTCCCAATTTAATTGACCCAATTTTGTTTTTCACACATATTAAGAAAAATGTATAAATAAAGGGAAAGTGAAATATATTGTATTGGGAATGATAAAAGTAGTATTATTTAGTGTTATATTGTATTGGAAATGATGAAAGTTGTATTGAAAATTGAAATGAGTCGGTTATTTTGTGACACTTTTTTTAGAAAATGGGTCGGTTATTCGGGACGGAGGGAGTATCAAATAAGAGCACTATTTATAATGAGAGGATGAAATAATGGCCTTTGGATTAAATTAAATGGCTGAGATTAAATTTCCTTTTAGTGGGTCACATTTGTTCTCTTTCTTTTCCCTTCCTTGGCACTAGCGCCTTTCTCTCTCTCTCTCTCCCTCTCTCTCTCTCTCGTTGAAACCTTTCTTCTTCCATGTGACATTTTTCTTGTTGAGGCTGAGATCTTCAATTCATTTTATCCTGTTCTGGTTCATGATATTGATAAGCTTTGTGGATTTTTTTACAAAGATCTTCCTTTAATTTGAAGAACCACATGTTGATTCATAAAAAAAAGTTCTTTAAAATCAAGCACCGCATGGAATAAAAACACAATAGATTGAGACACCCATAGAGGCATCCAATTTGGCAGAGACACCCATCGTTTATTCAATTTCTCAAAGTTTGTTAATTTGTTTGAAATTTATCTCAAAACTTAGTTCAATTTTATGTTGGTAAGAATAAATAAAAAATCTCCGCCATTGTTGGACTGTAGAGAGGTTTGTGTGTTTATTTCAAGATGCAAGAGATTCATCACATGTAATTTCTTAAATTGAAATCAAATAACACAACTTTGATTCTCTTTATTTTCTATCGATTGCATGTTTGTTTAATTGAATTTTATAAATTCCGTGAATGCAAGTTTTAATTTTCCTTTGACTTAAAAAACCAGAAAAAGGGTCTTTTGATTACAATGATGGTGATAGTGAAGCTTTGACCAACTGGTGAAATTAAATCCATGAGAAGAAGAAGAAGAAGAAACAAAGAAAGTGTAGAAATTACTTGCGAGAGAAAGAGAACGAAAGAGTGGAGAAGATGAAAGGTGGATGTTGTAGTGCATGACCCTTTTTAAAGAGCAATTAAATTTGAAGCGTTGATTTTGATCTAATGGTCCAAATTAATTCCTCTCATCCTCTCATTATAATTACTTCTCTCACTTGATATGGCCTATATATATATATATATATATATATATATATATATATATATATATATATATATATATATATATATATATATATATATATATATATATATATATAGGGTTATGTTACAAGCCACCCTTTGGTGGTGTCTTTTATCAAGTCACACCTCAAGGTGTGATTTTCACTTTTTAGTTATAACTTTGATAAAAGACACCTTCATAAAAGGTGTTTTCTATCATAACCCATATATATATATATATATATATATATATATATATATATATATATATATATATATATATATATATATATATATATATATATGGGATTTGCTAGAACACTCCCACTAGTTTTTATGTGGGAGTGTTTTAGCAAGCTACACCCCTGATTGTTTCTTTCTTTCAAATCTAATTTTAGCCATTTTTATGTTATTTATTTTTGTTAGTGAGACTATTTAATTTGACCCTTGTCTTGATTTTGAGTGAGAAATCATAAACCCCAAATTTTAATTGAAACCCCAATTTTTTTCTCATTATCAAATCCAAATTTGAATCTTTTGTGAGGGGTTTAACTATTGTGTTATTTAAAAATATCATCTTACTCAGTTTGTGTCTCGACAATCAAAAGTGGATTTTAATGGATTAGGGAATTCTGTGTTTATAACATAGATCATGAATGGTTCAGTAAAAGTTTAATGGATTAGGGAATTATGTGTTTATAACATGAACAAATAAGCTAAGCTCCAATCTAATATATACTGATGATTTTTGTGTATCTACACAACATAACTCTTTTTTAACTAGTTCCATATCAACAATCCTCTTGGGCACCATCGGCATCCATTATTGGCTTGTCTTGATTCATTTCAATGTTACAAAATCTTACCTTATGTTTATTATACACATACACACAACAAACATTTATTCTATAAATTGAATTTTATTAGTGAATATGGCCTAAAACAGAAGAAATTTTTGGCAGGGTCATTGGGATAGGCTCGAACAATGGGTCTCAATGGGATTTGTGTTACTCACAATAGCCATTATCCTTCATTTTACCCACGGTAAGCTGGTGTGACAACCTCTACTCAAAACCATCTAAAAAAGATAAAATTTGAGTTCAAGATAAATCTTAACAAAAATACTTATGGAATATTGCAGCTGTCCTAATTAATAATCAGCTCTATAGTATCAGCTATGTTTGTTTCATTTCACAGTTGGAATTGTCTTCTCTGCCCTCTACATATTGGTAATTAAAGCACCATATATATTCAAGTATAAAACTTCATTCAATTGTTCCTTTTTTTCCTTTATTTTTTTTTTCACTTTGTGGTTCTTTAATAAATACTCTTGATAATAACACATATTGATGTTTGGGGGCTTCGTACTCCATTCTTGTTCTTGGAAAGGATAGGAATGAATTCTATGTTAGTGTTTGTGATGGCCTCTGAGGGAATTTTTGCAGGATTTATAAATGGATGGTATTATGAAAATCCAAATAACTCACTAGTAAGAAGCAGCATTTTTTTAATTGGTAGCTCCCGTTATCATGTTAATGTTTATGATTGAAATTACTCTGCATTTAAAACTTAGGGATCTCCACAATTCAATAGTTTCCCATCGTAAGTTTTACCTTTATAATCAATTATTATCTTCTGCATTTTTATCTCACTTCTGATATGGATTAATACTTATCCTTTCAACTATTTTCTTGCTTCTCAACTAGCCAATAACCATCTATTTTTTGTTTTTTTGAAGGTTTGTATGCAGCTTTCTACAAATAATATGATGTGATAAAATTATTTATTATTTTAAGTATATGGTTATCATGTTAATGTTTATGATTGAAATTACTGCCCTTTCAAAATTTGCAGGTTATTAGGGATCTCCACTCTTCAATAGTTGAAGAAAAGTTCCCAGAGTAAGTTTTACCTTTATACTCAATTATTCACTTCTGATATGGATTAATACCTAGGTTATTTGAGAGTGGTCAAATTTGTCCTAACTTTGTAGAGCGCTCTCAAATAGGTGATTATGAATATTTAAGAAAAGTTCATTACTACTGCCAAATTTCACTCATATCAGTTCTTCAAAGAGTATGTTAGGGACTAATTGATATAGTAAGTGGTTAAATATTGGGACCAACTTGACAGTTTAATAGTGTCAAAGGTGTTTTTGACATATTTATAAGCTCGGGGACCTATTTGAGAGCGCTCTATAAATTCGGGACGAATTTGGTGGTTTAATCGTTGTTTTGAGTTTGTTTACCAAATTGAAAATCTCCTTTTTAAAAAAAAAAAAATTAAAAATAAACTGCTGATAACAACTTCTCATTTGGAGGATTTTTTTTTCCTCGGTCATTTTTTGAAAATCTATAACAAATGAATGAAAACTTGTAAAAGCGATTATTTTATTGTTTAAAAATGATTTTTTTTTTCAAGCAAAAAGTTGTAACTATTAGGTTCGAATTGTGTTTTTGATTAATTATGGGTTATTTTTTAATGTAGGTGAAAAGAATAAAAGAAAGTATAGAAGAGAGTGAGTTTAGGGTTAATGAGGTTCATGATCATGACCAAGATATATCGGTGTGCCGAGCTAGGATTAAAGGAATGGCATGCACAAGTTGCTCCGAGTACGTTGAGAAATCACTTCAAATGATTGATGGAGTGAAAAGGGCAATAGTTGGTTTAGCTTTAAAGGAGGCTAAAGTTCATTATGATCCTAGCCTTGCCGATCCCGAGAAGATAATTGAATCGGTAGAAGATGCGGGATTTGGAGCAGAGCTTATTAGCTCTGGGAATGACGCAAATAAAGTCGTTGATTCTAGCGACAATATCCATCGTGCACAATGATATTGTAGGGCCTGTTTGTACGGTTGCTGATCCGGTTAGTGGGCATTTAATTATAGTTATTATGCTATTACCGATACCGATCTCTTTAAATTAAACTTATGAAACTTATATTTACACTTTGGGATCTAATTTCTAAATGCCTATTGCAATTGTTCATCACGATATGAATATGAATGCATCATGTGACTATGATGCTTTGATGTTAATGATTCATTTATCTATATCATTTTGCTAACATGTCCGTTTATGGGTTTGACTCAAATAGGGTATTTGGATTTGTTTTGAATGTTGTTGTTTTGTTTTTCAAGTTTTTTTGTAAGGTTCAAGTTTGTTGGGGTTTTAGATTTTGTCCACTTTGATCCTTTGTCCTTATAATTTTATGGATTTTTGTGTTTGATTTTTCATATAATTGAAGCATTTGAAGTTGCAAACATTGCCAATGTTTTTAGTTTTGTGGAATTTCTATAATAAAAGGTATTTGAAATTCATTTTTCTTTATCTATAACTGGTGCAGCCATTCGGTATGACCTTTTTCAAATTCATTCTTTTCTTTATCTATTCTTTCTCTATTTCTTGTTGGCAAAGCAACTTTCTATGGCTGTCTGCTACCTTTCAATCGAATTTTGGCCGGTGATTCGCATTCCGCGTGTGGGTATGTCTAAATCTTAGTGTTGCTTGAAATTACATCTGCTCAAAGCATCACGTGATATTTTTGATTTAGGATTATGATTGTGTATGCGGTAAACATTTGTTCAAACCCCTAGGACTACACCTTTTACCCACAAACGAGAAAAACATGAATATAGAGTTTCCACCGAAATGCAAATCGAAGACATAAATGGATTGTGTTATTTTTGTGTTAAAAATTCTCTTCCCGAGTGCTCCGGTAGACATTTGATTTAATGATTATACATTTGGTGGTAGCTCCGATAGCTTCTATGGCCTAAAATTTATCAATTCCTCAAAGTGCTGTTGAACTAGATAAAGACTCAATCCAAGTTTCATCATAAAATATATGTTTTAGTCTACATACTTCATCTATTAATGCTTTGATATTACTGCTGCAATCTTGTTATCTAACATGATTCCATACTTTTTTACGAAATGATTCCTTCATGATTGATCTAACAAGAGCTCCCAGCTTTTTTTTTCATCAATTGTTTGATTGTGCTAGTATCAAATTTAATTACTAGTTGTCATTGTAGAAATTTAATAGAATCAATCATATAAGTTGTCTCTTTTCTTTACCGATTCGATGTGTTTGCTTGGTTTATTAGCACAATGGCTGAAAATAGGGTATATAGTAAAGGATTTTTTAAAAAAAAAAAAAATTCGTTTAGCGTCGGCCGTCGACTCTATGAGTTATAGTTAACTTTTGAATATTGACTTTAGCATTGGGTGGCCGACTCTATAAAATTATGTTGACTACTTTAATGTTGACTTTAGAGTTTGCCGGTCCGACTCTAAGTGATTTATTTAGCGTCGGTTTAGCTAACTCTACATGATTTGGTTGACTTTTCGGATGTTGGAATTAATAGCCTCGGCTCATTGTAGAGTCCGTTTAAAGTCGGCATAACCGACGCTATCTTAGCCTCGGAGTGCGAAGTCCGATTCTACCCGGTAGCTTTGAGTTTTTTAGCCTCGCCCCGACTCCGACGCAAATCCAACGCTAAATCGGTGTTAGCGTCGGTTTTTGTCCCGTTAGAGTGGGTTTTTAGCCGACTCTTAAACGTTGTTTTCTTGTAGTGATAGTCTCTAGAATTAGAAGAAAAATAAATATGAATACAAGAAAATACTTCATCCATTCTTAGATACAATGTCGATCTAGGTTTTTCGACACAAATTTAAAAAAGTTAAACATAAATTCAATAATTTTTCGGATGCGGACTTAAACTTCAACACCTCAATTTATATGAAAGTTTATAATGACTTTGTTTTTTCGTCTATCTTTTTTTCGTGGTATTCGGTGTTTGAACCCCGAATATTACATATATTATGCATTGTTAGTAAAAATAATATTAATTTATTTATTGAGTATTATATATTATGTCATTTCGTCGAAAATATATATATACTATGTCATTTGTATCCCTTAAAAAAATATACTATGTCATTTGCGGAAGTTAGATTAAGCCGTATACCTTAATTAGTGGTAAACTTCTTATAACAGACTTGCGGTACACATGATTCACATTATTTTATTTTAACGTTGAAGAGAAATTTTATTTTAAGTTATAATATAATAAAATAAAATGGAGAGAAGTAATTAAAAAACACTACTAAGAAAGTAAAAGTTGTATGTTGGTGTGCGGCGGTGCCATCTCTTACGCGTCGGAAGGTGAGAGAAAAACTATTGGACTTGGGCTAGTGCGGAATGTTGGTGAAACGGTGTGTAGAGGTGCAAAATAAATATTTGAGGGTGTGCAAATACAAAAAAAAATAAGATTATTGGCTGAAAATTTAAAACTCCGGGGTATGCGGGTGCACCCCCTCACTAAGAGGTGGCTCCGCCCCTTAAATACATCAATACTCGATAAAGATAATTTAATAAAAATATAATCATCTCTTTATTCAAAAAACTATCATCACTCTTTTATTTATATATTTTAAAAAACTATCTCAAACAATCAAAAAAATCATTGTTGTGTGAGGAGAGAAATAGAGCGTTGTCCATATAGTCTGTGAAAGTTTCTATTTTGCAAAATTGTTCTTGGAAGTATTACTTCGATTAACATGCTGAAGTTTCAGGTCTATAATAATAATAATAATAATAATAATAATAATAATAATAATAATATTATGACGTTGTACTCACACAATTTCAATTGTCCGATCTTAATCATACAATTCATATTATGAGTTCACATATCATAAATCTAAACATACAAGTCAAAATATAGACAATCATATCATATCATATTAAAATTGAATGGTTCATATCAACACCAATATAAATACACAATTGCACATAATTTATTTCCTCAAAGTCATGGTCACCCACCTATGCTTACAGCATACTCAAGTGAGCCCCATATATTAAAATTATTGATTTGTTTGGGTTTGAATCCCAATGTACATGTTTGGAATATTATCCATCTAACGGTAGAAATTAAAAGTTCCACATTTGAGTGTATGTTTCTTGTCCGGAATTCTTAGATGATTGGTCTAGTTCGGAATTCTTAGATGATTGGTCTGGTTAAAGCTAGAAGCCATCTTTGAATTGGGCGGACACGAGTGTGTGTTTGGTATAGCGGTGGCCGAAATTGATTTTGATAGAATTGAGTTTGAGTGAATTGATTTTGGTTAAAAGTGAGTTGGATGTGAATTGATTATGTTTGGATACACTTTACTAGAAGTGATTTTTATGAGTTGAAGTTGTTTGGATAGTTTGAATCAAAATTAATTTTGAATGTCTAATGACTAAATCATCCTTTTAATTAAAACTAAATATCTCATTCTTACTTAAAATAATTATTTAAAATTATCTAAAATCATAAACGGATTTTGATTGGTTCACAAATTTATTTAAAAATAATTTCATATTATAAGAGTTTTTTTTTAAAAAAATTATGAGTTTTTTCATAAAAAAAAAATTTGATCATTGAGTTATTTTTAATAACTCCCTCACGTCTCCCACTCCCCTTCTTCATTTCTCCAGAAGCTTCCATTTCTACCCACTACCCATTTCTATCTTTTTCTCCACCTCTCAATACTCTACATTTTCTTTTTCCATTTCCATCTTCTTCTAACCTTTCTTCTTCCCAATTTCACCATTTTTCTCTCATACCATTTGTCCATTACTCAACTCACCAATTAAGAACAGATCTCTCCCGCACTCATCACTATTTTCCTTTTCCATCTGTTTCATCCGCAAATCCAACAAAATTAGGATAAATCTGCAAAAATAAAGAAGAAAGATGTTCTTTTTGAGGAAGAAGAAGAAGAAGAAAAATGTTATTCATAAGATATTGGGGAAGAAAACATGGGTATATTGGTAACTACACATTTCATTCTAATCAAAACTGAGTTTCACACAAGCATAAGCTAGGAATCCCGGCTTTAGCCGTACCGGCGTTTTGGCCTCAAAACCGAGTTTGTTGGAAGCCATTTTCATTCACCCAAACAAGAAAAAAATCTGGAAAACCACGTTTGAAAAAGTAAACTCAGGTTTGGCAGCAAAAAACGCGATGCCAAACACATACATAACCACCTAGCTAGAGTTCTCTCAATAATTCTTTGGATGGAAAATTTGTGGGAAAATTGGATTTCTTCTTTGGTAATGAGACACACATTAGTTTGATTATTTTGTACAATCTTATTTTATTGTATGATTAATATGATATGATATAATGATTAATTTGTACATATAATATGCTTACTTTTCCATGTTATAGGAAATGGTTGGTGACAAATCTCCCTCTTTGGATGAAGACAAGTTTCAACAAGAGAATATGCAACATTCATGTTTCTCTTTTGAGGGTGATAATTCTCAATCTTCAACCATACAATATTTTAACAATATTTTAGATAATGTTTGTGTCACCCCTACAATTCAAGAGAACATTCTCAAGAATAGCAATAGTTCCAACTCTCTCATCTCTCAAGAATATAACTATCCTACAAATTCACAAAAATTAGCACCTTCTCAATACATTTTGTCTTTTGAAAACTCAAGTGTGAAACCTTCCCCTAATAGTGTGTCATATGTTCTTCTATTATGGTCCAAAAAACAACCTTGAACAACAATATTGTGAGTGAATTACCAAAGACAATTAAGAAAAGAACCAAGAATCTAAGAAGAAACTCTTCAGAGATACAAGATCACATTATGGCTGAGAGAAAAAGGAGACAAGTTCTTAGTGAGAGGTTCATAGCATTGTCTGCCACCATACCCGGATTGAAGAAGGTTAGTTAATTTCTTATGTTAAACCCTCAATATCATTGATATATAAATCATAGATTCATCATTTTTTTTAAGAGAAATCGTAGATTCATCATAATCAAGCCACATGTGTTCAATAATTTATTTCTTATATAACTTTTTAAGTTATTTCAATATCTTTCTTCAAAAAAGTTATTTCAATATCTATTCTCCCTTTCAATTAGTTTGATGAACCTTTTTTTTTTTTTTTGTGTACAATGGTACGTAGCAAGGAGGTGCCAACTATGACTTTATGATCGAATGGTTTGTATGAAGTCTTGCTTACTACCCATTATGCTGTAAAAAAAATAAAAAACTAATTAAGAAGAAAATACTACTCCCTGTGTCCCTTAATGTAACCACCCATTTGATTTTATTTTTGTCTCTAAATGTAACCCCCTTTTCAAATTACTAGATGCATTTATTACTTTTTTCCTAAACATACCCCTAATTAATACAACTAATTTGTCTTGAAATATGAATAGTCAAATTTATTACACATACAAACAAAGGACAATTTGGTAATATTAATACACAAAACAGACACATTAATTACACCGACAACTTTTCTTAAGAAATGTGAAAAAAGCAAAGGGGGTTACATTAAGGGACGGAGGGAGTATAATAGATATTGGAAAGAGCTTGGGAAATTATATAAGAAATAAATTTGTGCTTAATTATATGAAATTACGTAGTAATTTACAACATAAAATGGTTCTCATAAACACTAGATCCCCTCCCCGTGCCGACGCACGGGCATTTATAGTGTGGATTAAAATATAGTAGAATATAACACATAAAATGTGTACATGTTGGTAAATAGTTCCAAGCCGGTCTTATATAGTAACAAATAAAATTAAGCATAATATGAAAATACAATAAATCAAAATGTTAGATAAAGTCAATTACAAAATAAGCTCAATGATTCTTATATTGTATGTAGAAGTTCATACATTCTAAAATACTTCCTTGTATATGACATTGGTTGTGTTATCAATGCAATCACCATTTTCATCGGTTATGAGTATTTTCAAACATTTCCTTGATGTTACCACCGGAAACTGCGACATATAATTGGCCGTGAGAGAATACAGATTGTGGTAGGTAGATGCCAACTTGTTTTAATGATTGCCCTTGCCTTTTGTTAATGGTCATTGCAAAACAAACGGTAATAGGAAACCGCCTACGTTGGAACTTGAAGGGAATTACGGTGTCCGAAGGTTGCAATGATAATCTAGGCACATACACCTTGTCCCCAATGTTGCTTCCCGAGGCCACTCTTCCTTCTAAAACATATCTCCACATTCTTGTTATTATTAAGCGTGTTCCGTTGTATAAGTTAGCAGTTATGTCCAAGTTCTTCGGTAACATAACGGGAACTCCTACCTTCAATGTGATCTTGTGGTTTGGAAGACCATATGCACTAATCGTGTTCAAGAATTCTGGTGTGTGAACATCATCGGGCATATTAGCAACGGTACTACGGGGCAAGGTGAATCACAACTCAAATATATCCTTTCTTCACCAGGTATCAAAGACATAACATAGTTGTTTAATTTCATCCACAATCACATTCTTAGGCGTCAAAATTGCTCTATCTCTAAAAAACTCGGATCATTCATATTATGCAAAATAGAAGGGTAAATTCACTCTACAATTGATTCAACATGATCACCCGAACTACGAATAAGCAAGTCTTTGGGAACACATACATTAATTCCATCATCACATATATCCCCGACAACACCATCACCAATACCCAAAACCCATTCGCCAAATTTTCTAAATTCATCGACATCATTTACTTGAACAACCATGTAAAAGTCTCATGTTGGTAGTTAGAGTTAATACCTCACAATGACGCCGGAGACGCGATGAATTAATGCTCATAACAAGCAGTGTATATTACCGCAACTTCGGTCATTTGACCGTTTATCTTCGCAAACCAAAACAAAGAATGAAAGTAAATCAATCCATTTTAGTTTTACCTTGTATGGACTTACTATTGAGTATAACAATTACACAATTAATTGAATAATAACTGCAAATTTTACCTTATATAGGCGATTTCCCTTATTTATGCTCCATAAAATCCATTTAAATTACGGAGTTACAGAGAACCAAAGCCATATTTTCAACATATCAATCATTCAACCTTCAAATGTCATATAACTTAAACCAAAGGAAATCTATAATGTATGCATTTAAAAAAAAAGTATAGAGAAAATTCATCCCTTTATTTGGCGTAAAGAGAGAAGAAAATAAAATTTAAAGTAAACTCCTTATATATGTCCATAATCTCGGTGCATCCCCCCTCATAATTTAGTATGATCAAACCAGCCCTTGATGATATAATTGCACTATCCTATTTCTTACAATAGAAACATCCTTTGACAAACCAATTTCGAGAAAATGTCAAACTAACTACGACCACAATTTAATAAAACTCGGTAGTAGCTACAAAATTAACATTTTGAGAAGTTGTAAGGGAATAGTAAGTATACAAACCAATCAGAGCAACAAACAAACATGCTTTTCCGATTGACAAAAATAACATCTTATGAGATTGAGAACACGAACATTTATGTGGATCTCTTCCTAGGGAAAAGCTAAGAGGTACCAATTGAAAAACGAGTTTTCAAGCTTAAACTAACACCCCGGTGAGAAACGCCTTATAGTCAAAGCAAGGAAGAAAAGCACAGTGAAGACTCAAGCAAATCTTTCCTAGTATTGCAATGTCAAATATTCAATCTCTGTACATTCAAATTTAACACAAATCTCAAAATCGCAGTTCAAACAAAAATTTGTGATTGTGTAAACTTTTAATTAAAATGTGGGAACTTTGTTGAAAATATCAGATTTAAAGATAAGAGATATAATCTAATGCATGGACTAAGACACAATGCTATTCAACAAAAGAGAAAAACCCTTTAAGTTAAGCAAATTAGTTGCGGCATCTCATAACAATTGATAAAAGCATCATAATTTAGTATATTTGCGTACGGTATTGTGTTTCGGTTCAACGAAGTCCCAATAATAATATAGTCCAGTGTGTATAAATGCAAATCATATTAAATATGTCTTAAGAGTTTCAAAGCACATTCAAGTGATTTTTTTTATGGCTGCAATTTCCACAACGTTCACATGCTTTTATAGTATAATTTGTGCCGCATAATTCAATGAATTAAATCAACCAAACAAAAAGAACCAATGGTAATTGACGGACCAAAGAAATAAAAGGAACACCTACATGAAGTTTCATAGTGGTGACTAAGAATCATTTGAGTAAACTAAATCGGGAATAAGGTTTTATACTGAACCAAAGGGAAAACAGAGACAAATTAAGGGTTATTGAAAGGAACATGCCCGTCATGGATGGATTGTGTGAGAGCATTGGAAGAGGAGTGAAGGTTAAACAAAATTATTTATGTTAATCTACATACACAACCACGTATAAAAGGAGACCAAACACAAATAAAACAAAAATCAAATGAACTAAATGATATGAAGACATCATGCTTTTGATCTTAGATATACAAAAAGAAAAATAAAACCGTGTTGTTTGATGGAGCGATCAACTCAACACCAAAATTTGGAGTTGCATGATGATTTCCACACCAAAAGGTTGGTCCATAAATCTGAACAATATTAAACATGTGATGGTTATCTCCTAGGCTTTCAAAGAGAAAAATCATACTAAAACACAACCATGACAACAACAACTACCACAACACCTTACTCTGTAGATATGAAGAGTGAATATGCTTATCACTCCATGACAAATCAAGCTTCCCCCTGTTTCCGCATCTGTCTCGGTTGTAAATGCACATGTCATTCATTAATCAACACCACATTCAATTTTATGTCCATATAAAATTAAGGCTTGATTTTGTTTTGTTTAACTTCGAATAATAATAATTGAAAGCAAAATACATTTTCTTTGCTGCCCTTGTAAAAGAGAATCCCCTAATAAATGAGAAATAAAATAGAGAATTGTGAAGCGCAACCTCAATGTCCGCATGGAAGAGGTAGAGTTCGGAAAACTCGCCGTCGTCGGAAACATTTTGCTTAACGGACTCGTATCCGCCACCCTCGCCGAATATCAATAAACCTTCACTTGCACCATGTACGAGAAAATTATTACTTGCTATTTGGCTTTGAATCAAACACCTTACATACGCGATAAGAAAACAAATAAACATGATTGGAATTAGAATGAATGGAAATAAATTATGTCGAGAGAGAGAGAGAGAGAGAGAGAGAGAGAGAGAGAGAAGCGTATAAAGAAGCTTCAATGAGAAAAGGATAGTGCTTGATTGATACATACCGCGGGAAGTGCGAAAACGTTTAATTACAACCACCAACATCACTCACACTCCCTATTCTGAAGGAGATGCTTGTATTTCAGGTCTTTTTGGCCGGCCGGAGTGCTAGTTGCTCGAATAAAGGAAAAGGTTCAAACTCGGCACAAGCAACGTGTGTGTTCTGCGTTAACGGTGTTTAACTATAGGGGACGTTAGCGTAGAATAATAAATAGAGGGAGTGTGGGTAACTTATTTCATGGAGAATTTGGTCGACACCGAGGGAATGAATGTAAACGAAGAGATCCAGAGTAACATGGCTATACCAATGGGAGAAGAAATTGATAATTGTTTGGGTTGTTAGCTTGAACATGATTTTTCTATGTGCATAAGGAAATAAATTGGGGAAAGATAAAGAATAAGCGAGACATAGGGAGATGCGATTTTGCTTTGGAATGATTTTGATTTTCTAGAGCCCGGCGTAAGACATACAGCCACACCTTGTGGGGAATACAAACACATTTAATGCTTGTGTGGAGATTAGCATAGATGCATCTAATGGCTAGAACAATTTGGAGCCAAAACCATCAAGATTAGGGTTGGCACAAATTGTTAGCAATGTTATTCATATTAGAAATAAGTATGATTAAATTTACGAGATTATTAATTCTATGATTTAAAGTTGAATGTTATAGCATTCAATGCAGCAAGCTAGTCATGACTCACGACAGAGACGTTTAACCGAATCATATCATTGAAACCTTGATCAAGGAATGTGGTGATAAAAATTAATTGATCATGTAAATTGATAAAGTAGTTTTTTTTTAAACAAGTTCAAATGTAATAATATACTACTCCCTCCATTCCTTTTCTTTTGATGTTTTAGCTCTTGACACAAGTTTTAAAGAGTAATTAAAGTATATAAATATTTATGTGTTTTTGACTAAAATGTCCTTATTTATCATTAAATTCACATGTGATAAACCAAAGGTCACAACTACTTTAATAGTTTATGGTGTTTTCCAACAAAGGTAAACTTGAGAAAACAATAATAAATTCAGTAAAACATCAAAAGTTTTGGAATATAATTGAAACTCTAAAACATCAAAAGAAAAGGAATGGATGGAGTATTAACAACCGATAAAGAAATCGTATCATGTGAAAGAATAGGTGTAAACAAAGGTGAGTTAGAGTAATGTGATTTATTTTATTCTTTTATTCAAATTGTTAAGTGATTTATATTAGACTATATTCATATGAAAGTGAGTTAAGCAAAAACATTTTAGACTTTATAGATGCAAAAGGGCTCTAAATTCTACATTCATTTTTTTTTTTTGAGAAAATTTTACATTCACTTTAGAATCAAGGGTTAAATATGTTTTTGGTCCCTACATTTTGCCTAGTTTTAATTAATAGTCCTTACATTTCAATAAATGTTTTTAAAATCCCTATATTTTTCATCCGTTAGCACAAATAGTCCCTGCCGTCAAATAATTAACGAGAAGCCGACGTGGCGGTTTGTGGACCCCATTTTTTAATGATATGGCAAACCAAACGTACATAATTCCTTCTTTAAAATTCATAAAATTGCATTACATTCACTAACTAACAGGACACAAACCAACTACATGGACCAATACACACATTTGCTAGTGCCATCTAATGTCATTTTCTTGAACCTAAAAAAATAAATTGGCAACAATACGAGAGGTTCAAAAACACTAATACAACAAGCATAGAAGTCACAAATTTCCCTTTCATCTTCTCAACACTTAACTTCTTGGAAAGCTTGACATTTTTTTTCGTTTCTTCCATTAACTCTACAACAAATGCAGCAATGTTTGAATCATTTTGAACTGCTTCATTTGATGCAACTTCATCAATTTCCTCTATTTCATCATCAACCCATTTGAACATATTGCAAGTTTCATTCTTCATCTGAAAAACAACACAAATACGTGTTTCATATACCATCCAATAACACAATAAAACACAAAAGAACATTCAAACCAAAACACATTTCACATACCATCCAATATCTACATCTCCGTAAAGGCCTCCCTACATTAGGAAGCTTATTAGAACGATACAAAATGTTTGGAACACCACAATTACAATTTCAACCTCTGGTTCTTGGTTGCGAGAGAAGAACTAGAACCACTTGTACCACTATTTCTTAGTAAGCTACGGACCATTTAGTGACAGATCGAGGATGAAGAGAAATTTTCAAAGTTAAAGCCACAAATGAAGGGAGAAATCGAAAAAGATGAACCACAAAAAATTTGGGGAAGATGAGGGAGAGGTGATAGATCTGCGCAAGGAGGAAGAAGAGAATTTTTGGGAATTTAGGGATTTGAACGGTGAAATGGGTTATATCCATGGGTCGGGTCAAATTAACCATTCAATTCGGCCCAATCCATTAAAAACCCATATCAACAAAAAAAAAATTGCCACGTAAGCATTCCGTTTGGTGATTGGGCATAATTTGACGGCGGGGACTATTTGTGCTAACGGATGAAAAATGTAGGGATTTTAAAAACATTTATTGAAATGTAAGGACTATTAATTAAAACGAGGCAAAATGTAGGGACCAAAAACATATTTAACCCTAGAATCAATTATACTTGTATTTGAAACCACGATGCATTTTTAGTTGAAGTTATGTCAAGTAACTTTTAAGTTTCGATAACTTTTTACTTAAACAAAAGTTTCCAAACATACCTTTTAAAAGCAAAATCAAGTTATTTAAAAATAGTTGAATATGTCAAAATCAATTTCATACATTTAAATCTTACTTATTTCGAAAGTGAAACCAATCAATCATTCACAATGTCATTGATGCACACATAATGTGTTAAGAACCACTTTTTTTTTCTTTCAAAAAGAAAGCACAAAACCTATCCCATTACAAGGGAACCGAGGTCCGGTGTTAGAAAAATGTTATACAAAAGAACCTCAATTTTAACAAAGCGTCACTTTCATGAACATACACATAGGGGTGTTCATGGCTCTAAACCGCATTGGAACCGAACCACATTAATGGATACAATTCAGTTTTTAAAACCACTTTAAAAAAAGCTGGTTAATTTTTCAAACCGGTTCCGGTTCGGTTTAGAACCGGTTCGAGAACCGGTTTACGGTTTTGAACCGGTTTATTTATTTCAAACCGGTTTCGAACCGGTTTACAATTTTAAACCGGTTTGCTCATTTTTAACCAGTTTTTGAACCAGATTATTCTTGAACCGGTTTTCACCTCACACTTATTTCACATTTCCACCTAACCCTTCTATCATCTATCTCTTCTTCCTTCATATAATAAAAAAAAAAAAAACATTTTCACACTCTCTCTCTCTAAATAGCCTAATATCATCTTTATTCACAATTATTCATTTCATTTCCCATTTTTCGAATATCTTTCTCTCTCTCCTCATGGACCCATCTTCGATCTCTTCACCAGCTCCGCCTCCCAACACCGTCCCCTTCGCCGTCGAACCCAACAACCACCCTCTTCCACCACCACAACAACTTCCTCCTCCTTCTTCTTTCAACCACCCACCTTATGCTTTGAGGTAATCTTCTCTCTCTTTAAACCCTCTCGTTTCTCTCTCTTAAATCTTGATAAATAATTATAATTATGAACTAACTAACAAGATTCACTATCTTTGTTTTGTTTGTTGCGGATGATATACACGGCAATTGAAGCATTGAAGGAGAAAGACGGTTCAAGCAAAAGAGCAATATCAAAATACATAGAACATGTTTACAGAGACCTCGCTTCCAAATTCGAATCTCATCAAAATGCCAAAATGTGAAATAAGTGAATTGATTTTGTGAATTTGTGATTTGGGATCGATTTGGGGCTAGGGTTCGATCTTCATCATCGATTTTGTAATCGCTTTTGCCATGGGTTCCATTTTGGCATTTTGTGAATTTGGGCTTGAGAGGTTGTTTTTGTGATATTTAGAAAAAACGGTTCATAAACTTAAACCGGTTCGAAGCGGTTTTAAGCGAACTTAAATTGGTATTTAAAAAATGGTTCAGTTCAAAACTTTATTAAGTGGTTCGGTTAAAATATGGTTCAATACGGTTCGGTTAGTAGTTTGGTTCGATTAAGCGAATATTTTGAACACCCCTACATATACACATCCACCACATCACATGTTTCTGAAAGGTTACCAAAAAACACATATTCTGAAAAGGTTGAAGAATGTACTTTCTTCCCTCTTCACCTCTCCTTTTCATTTCAGCACTTTATCAAACATGTAAAACCTTCCACATACTACCATGACATCAATTATTCTTTCTTTGTTTTTTATCATATCATTGTCGAATCGGGGTAAACCGTCATAATTTTGACAAAAACTACATTTTAAAGTTTCACAAAATCATATCATTTTGCTTATATGCATGCATATACTTAATCCAACAACTTGAACAAAATTCGCATAACCTATATCTTAGTTAGACATGGTCCATCCCTCAATATTACTAGCCAATTTTATTATTTTTTTATAAACTATATTACTTACTTGTTTTTAAAGATAAAAGAAAAATAAAAAAATTGACACATTTATATAAAAAAAAATTATGTATAATAATAATTATAATACCAACTTTAATAAAAGATAAATATTGTGTACAGTTGAATATATTTACGTAACTTTTATCTCTTTTTGCTTTTCTTTTCTATTAATCATAGTATGCCTTTTCCTTGTTTCTTTATATAACTTTATAATAACTTTGAAATTCAAGTATATATAATTCAAGTATATATTTTCTCATTTACGTATAGACTGATAAGGCCTACATACTTCAAGAAGCTATCAATTATGTGAAACAACTTCAAGAAAGGATAAATGAGCTAGAGAACCATAACAAAAGGAAAAGAGATTCAGTAATATTCATCAAGAAATCCCAAGCTTGCACACTAGAGGAAAAAAGTACTTCATGTGAAGAGAACTCTGATAGTGATGACCATAGATATTATTCCAAGAAGGAACTACCTAGGGTTGAAGCAAGAGTCATAGACAAGGAAATTCTCATTGGAATCCATTGTGAGAAACAAAAGGATATTGTGGTCAGATTAATGGCTTTGCTTCAAAATCTTCATCTATCTCTTGCTAGTAGCAGTGTCTTGCCTTTTGGAACATCCACTCTAAAAGTTACAATCATTGCTCAGGTAATAATTAAACAATATATAAACATTTTATTTTCCAAAATAATTGGAGGTCCACATTTTATTGAAACAATTTCTTGCATTGTATTAACACTTTTTAACTAAAATTTGAAGTAATATTAAAATAATTTTTTGGTTCTAGTATTCAAATTATTTTAATACAAGTTTACATGTTTTTTAAACATATCTTTAAGAGAAATGTTGTATTATGCAAGACAAAAATGACAAATAATGCGAATGAGTGTGACAAGAGAGAGGGAAAACAAGATAGGAGAAAAGCTGAAAAGGGGAAAAGTGAAAGAAAGTTATTAGAATAAGAGAGCTTACATGGTCATCTTGAAATAATTTGAATCGTCCTTTCTTCTTTTTTGATGATTTTTTTTTAAGGATTCTTTTTTTTTATTTTTATGAATGATAGGATTATTGAACGAATAATAGGTCCATATAATTTCTCTTAGAAATAAAAGAGTGGTATTTGAATAATCAAAATATAACAACCTTTAGGACATTCGAATGAAGATACATATAGAGTAAATTTTAGTTTGACTATGAGAGGAAGAAAAAAAGTTATTGTTTTTTTTAGTAAAAAACAAAAAAAATATTTTGTTAAATTGGCAACAGTATACAAATATGGTTTCAGACAACTTTTAAATTGTAAAAAAATAACTTTTCTGTTAAAAAATGACATTTCCTTTTTTTCTTTTTCTCTTCCTTTCCTCATAATGGTCTTTAAATTTTTTATTGCAAGTACCGTGTTCACGTGACAATTGTTCTTTTTTTATGAAACTCGTACATACACACACATATAGTATAGAATTAAGAGAAATTTAATATGGACCACGTTCATTTTTTTTTTCAAGGAATGGACCACGTTTATAGTAGATGTTCATGATCATTCTTCTTTTGACAATTGAAATAAGGGCAATGCTACTGAGTACGGGATAATTTATTCACGGGATTTGACGAAAAGGAAAAACACTAACCAATCAAGGGTATAGTAGTCATATAGAAATTGATTGAGGATACAACTGTAATAACAAATCAACAACAAGTGCATTCGTTGTTTTTCGTTTAAATGGTTCCGTACTATTAAGCATTTTCCTTGAAATAATAATTTTAAAATATCGGTTTGTTAAAAGAAGCAAAAAATAAATGTGTAGTTTATATTGAACCAACGTTAATTGAGTCATCATCTTAGTCATAAATATGATAAGGATCGTAAATCTTTTATTTCTAAATAATAGTGTCGACTGTCGTTGAAATATCTTATGATTTTAACTATTAATCAATATGGTTGACCACTTATATAAAGATATGATTCACCGAAAACTCACCTAGAAATAAGTATACGATAGTTTGTACCAAAAATAAGTGTATAGTAATTTGAAATTCTAAATATGCTTTAACTCTATCATGCAGATGGATGATGAATGCTGCATGAGCGTCAATGATCTAGTTAATAGCCTGCGGCAAAATCTCATGGAATCACGTGACAATAATGATAATATTTCTTAGAGGGCCAAATAAATCTCCAATTCTTGTTTATGTCGGTTTTGAAGTTTGTAGAAATTTTGTTTGGTTTCTTTCAATAATTCAATGTATAAAGCTATGTATGATATGGGTATTTGTTTGTTTGCAATGAAAGGGAGAGTTCTATTAAACTTAAAAACAAAAAAGAGGCAGATGAAGGTGAGATTTGGTGTGATTAATGTGTGATAAGATTTGGTGAGCTCAACATGTAATGATTATTTTATGATGTGTTGGTTGGGTGGAACATATATGTCATATAGATTCCTCTTTTGGATTTTTCCTTTATCACTTGGCAAATTGTCATATGGATTAAAGAAGGTATTTACAATGTTAATTAAGGATAATTGTGGAGGAAGTACAGTATAAAGAATGTGAATGGAAATGGGGAGGATACACACGAAATTGAAAGAGGTGCACAATAATGTTGATGGGGAAGGAAAGATGAGTGGGAAATTAAAATTACCTTTTCTTTTTTCTTTTTTTTATGAGTGGAAAAATTATTTATATGGCCCACACAACAACATTTCAAATTAAAGCCAAACACAACCTTACTTTCTGACTAACCCCAAACACATGAAAAGGATTAAAAAGACCCTAAAAATATTAGGAGCTAACACTAACTCCCATCCCAACCACTTGACTATATTATACAACACGTGGAGAGCTAAGCCTTAGGTAACGAACAATTGAGTAGACGACTCCAATGTAGCACCACAAAACACACAAGTGGCACCATTAGAGTCCGTAATCAACCCACACTTGAAGAGGTTTTGATTCATTTAGACCTTATCTGGAGGAGTTGTCGGGGAAGACGATAACCTTAGAAGAGCCCCACAATATTCACACCCGAGCCAAGATGTTGATCTCCATCTCCGATCTCTCCTTCAACCAAAGCCCCGTTGAAGAGGACCGGATAAGCCGACCTAACTATATAGCTCTCGAAAAAGTCGTGCTTAGAGGTCCAAAAATCCTTGTAACAATCAAAATTATGGCATTCATGACGTTAGAAGCCCCACAAGTTGATCCTACTCATAAGTGAATATGACTCTCCTCCACCTAACATCCCAAATCTAAAATTATGGCATTCATAACGTTAGAAGCCCCACAAGTTGATCCTACTCATAAGCGAATATGACTCTCCTCCACCTAACATCCCAAATGCTGAGAATCCCAACCTAGTTACACAACCCCAAACAACGCAATTATTCTTGATTATCCATACACATGCAAATGAAAAGAAAACTAATAACGCAACACAATTAGTCATGATAATCCACACATACTACTACTAGTACTAAGTTAGGACCGTCCCCGAGGAGGTGCAAACGGCTCTATAGAGTTGGGCCTCCCCAATTTCGGGGCCCAAAATATATATATATATATATATATATATATATATATATATATATATATATATATATATATATAGTGCCTTGAAAATATAATATATATCAATAGCATTGTAATAATAGCAATTCCAAAAGCGTGCCCCAGTGGCAAATTTGTAGTGTTATATGCATAGTGTTTCCAGTTCAATTCCTCAATTCCGAGGAGTGGCAGTTATTCAAAAATTCCTCAATTCCGAGGAGTGGCAGTTATTCAAATTTTTTTCAATTCCGAAATTCCCAGGAGTGGCCGGGAGTGGATTCCCAGGAGTGGCAGTTATTCAAATTTTTTTTAATGTTTTTTTTTAGCATGATAGGATCTCCTTTAGGCTTAATTTTTTTCTTTATCTTTTAGAGCACTCGTAATTTTTAGCATATATTTGTCGTATAAAATCGCAAAGTTCTAACAACAAATATTATAATTATTCTCTAAAAAAATAAAATAAAAAAGCATTATAGTTTTTTTCCTTAAAAAATTGTATTTTTTGAGGAGCCTAATTTTACTAAGAGAGTCGGGCCTCAAGTTTCACCGCAACGGCCCTGCTACTAACTAAACCATTTTCGTTCATGATTGGAATGACAACAAATTCTCCACATTCATTGAGAACTTAAATAAAATGTATATATCACGACCAAAATCTTTTAAAATAATATATCACATTTTTTTTTTTTTGATCAAAGCTAGGAAAATTAAATTGCAAACCAGGAGATGCCTGAACCTTTTTACAACAAAAACTGGCCAACTATGACCAAACTCAGCTAAAACAAATCTCAACTAAAACAACATATATGTAAAGAAGCAAACAACTAGCTACTAACACATATTAAGAAGCATATTTGGGATTGTGTTTTATAACACCCTTTTTGGAACGAGTTTGGATGTGCTCACTACTTGTGATGCCATCCAAGCCTTTGCCTCTTATAGAGCTGCTACTCTTTCCTAACTTTCTGCTGAACTTTGGTACTATTTCAGTGTCTGTGTCAAGGTCCATAGTGCCATCTGTTGTGTGGTCAGAGTCCACCACATCCCCCCAAAGTTTGCTAAGAATTTGGACACTTTTCTTGGCTGCAGCAGAAACATTTTTAGAGGGCAGTTCTAGCACCACCAACATGAAGGTTACCAGTAGGAGAAGGAGCGAAACGAACACGAACGGGAAGAGATTGTTGTTGTGAAAGAGCATTGACAGAGAATTTGCGTCGAAAGGAGAAGATTCGAGAAGTGTAAGAAGAGTAAGATTGATGAAGAAATGGAAATGGAAGAGATGGAGGAGCAAGCTTTATCCATGGACTTCCGTTACTCAACGCAGCCATCATCATTTCGCTTAGGAACAGAGAAGAAGAAGAAGAAGAAGAAGAGATAATTGATTTTGTCTTATGCGTTTTTTCTTTACACTAGGTTAAAATTGATGGGTAAAATAATGAAATAATCAAAGAATTGATGATGATATGAAATTTCACATAAAAAGAAATAAATGATATGGAATATGTCAGTATAAATTTCATTTATGAAAAAAATAAAAATTGAAAATATATACTGTTATTATATTTTTAAGGATCATGTTAATCGGTCTTGCAGAGCACTAGTTAAGAAAATTAAAAGAAAATTTCAAAGTAAAAATAACACTTATTAAGCTTTTGATGAGTTGACAACACAAGTTTCAATGCAAGACTTCCTACATTTGATTCCTTAACCAAGGTCTTGGGCACTAGTTAAACATTTCCCTATTTTTAAAAGGGTTTTTCTATCAAAGTAGTAATTTTGACTTGGAACTTGTGTTTTTTATATCAAATATGTATCTTTTAATCAATAATTATGGGTTTTCAATGAAAAGTTACTACTTTTAATTACCTTAACACGTGCAATATTGCACATGTTAGACAAACCTTTTTAAAAATAGGTATCCCTTGTGTAACAATAAAACTTGATCTCTCGAGCTAAATAGAAGTGCAATGGATGACAAAGCTCTTGCTTAGGATATTTGACCTTAGTAAAATATTTATTTTTAATTATGCTTTTAATATAGGTTAGACAAAATAACTCTCGTCGTCCCTTAATTTCATTTCACATAGCGTTTCATTTTTTTTAGTATGATGTATTATTTATCATACACTTTTTGTTGTTAATGGTCTAAAGTTTCTACTTATATAAACTGATCCCAAAGTAATCAATTTGCAAAAAACTTGCATCTTCCAAACAAAAATGTCTGTAACAAAGTTTATTCTCCGCCAAAACAATTTCTATAGACAAAAACATTGGGCAACCAAAACAACACATAGAGAACTTATAAGCTTGGAAAATATTCCTCTTGAGAGAGAGTTTAGTTTTGCCCCTCATGTTTGCGGTCTTTCGATAAATTAGTCTCCACAGTTGAGTTTGAGAGATATCCAATTCAGATCAAAAAGTAAGTCTCATCTCTAAGAGACCAAGGTATATGTTCTTGGTGCATTAAACTAATTTAAAGCAAAAAATGTACAAGGTACAAATTGATTTGTTTACTACCATATCAGTCTTAAGGTACAAAACTAAGGCACTCTTCTAGCTTATACTGGATTTCCAAGAACACATTTGAATATATTTTTAGTTTAATCTTAAATAAAATTGGTAAGGGCATATATATTCGCCAGAACCTCGTCTTCGATTCAGAAGTTTTGCATTGATTAGCGGTCAAAGGCACCCTTAACACCCTTAAGGCCCTCTCCCAAGGACAACCTGCAAGTTAAACACAAATATGCTTGAAATAAAAGCTCATCTAGTCATGCCATGTTGCTTTCTCATTTATAAATCTAATTCAACCGCGAAAAAGAATGACTTATACAAATCTAGCCATGTCAATCCAACTCATTGCAATAGACATGTGTTCTAAAGAAAAAACATTATGGAAGTTTTGCTGTGGTTATGCAGAAATTGAGGACTCAAGTCACTGTTCTAATTTTTAACAAAAGACAGCAATCATAAATCTGTAGTAACTTGGAACAACCTAACCACTAGGTAGGTGTCGAGTTACAATCGAGTGGAGTAAAGAATTGATATTGGTGGCTCAGTTGCTTGGGAAGCCACTCATAGCTATGTAATGAACAAATGCACTAAAACTTCAATGAAAATTCTGAGCATCAAGTTTCAGCAACATACTTATGCATACAGTATTTGTACTCTTGGCTCCGAATCATGTCTTTTTCTCCCTCTTCAAGCTACAAGGAAAAAAATGCAATCTGGTTGAGTATCTCCAAAAATGTAAGGACTATGGAAATAATACTATTAATTTCAATCCCATAAAAAAGGATATGACATGCAAAGTTTGTCTAACCGGGTCACTCTCGTAGATGAGCTCGTAACAAGATGGAGAAAGGCATCGTAAAGCACAATTCTCCCTTGCTATCATTGATGATTTGCATTGCCAACCCCACAATTCACTATCCACACACAAAAAAGAAAAGAAGATTACAAACGTGCATCTAAAGTTTCCAAATAATGCACAACCCAATCAAATTTTCAAGAGGAGAAAAAAGACTCAGAAATATGAGTAAAACATCATATATCTATAAAAGTAAATGGAGTAAATATACAAGCTGGCCCCTCGGATATTACTTGCTTTGGTCTCCAAAGACATAAATATAACTTTGTTTCCAAAACTCTCAATTACTAACAAATTCACATTATAAAGAAAATTTGGGGATTAAAATAACATAAGCAACATTTTTCAGCACCAAATTAAATTATTTACTCTTAACAAAAAGTGTAGCAAAACTATATATTCTTTTCCACAATTTTTCAGCTATAAAGTATGGATGTATGTATTCTCTTTCAAGTGTGGATGCCACTACTCCCTTTGTCAGAAGTTCCGACAAGCCCTTCTCTCTTCATTTTCTCTTCCTTAGATTTCCTACAGAAAATCACCCAAGAGATCACCTCCAAAGCTATGGAAACACCAATCAGAGTAGAAAGTCCCAAACAGTAACTCAACTTGGCATAGGATCTGCTGGCCCCCATCACTTCAAACCCTTGAAACACATTCACAAACCCGAGCACCACACAAGAGTACCCAACAACGTGGTGGTAGGATTTCAATACTTCCTGAACTTATTTCTAGCGTTTGGCCTAAACAACAATGCTAAAGTCTGCAAGGCTCCAAGGCAAAACACGGCGATTCCAAGCTTCCTGTGGAGGCTATACTCCACTCCCGGAGACAATTGCCCAAGGCGAATGCCAATGGCGAACCCCACAGTTCCAAGAATGAAAGCAAACAATTGTATTCCTGCATGAGCATAGAACCACACAGGACCTAGTGATTGAATATGCCTAAAGTAACGTGCAGTTATCGCTCCCATTGGTAAGAGAATGCCCCATGAGATGGCATTCAAGGTACCATGAATCACTCTCAGCATTGTAAGGTCTGTGTGTTGACGAGCGGATGAACCTGACAACACGTCCAAGGTGGCAATGGAAGAGAGATCAGTGGAGGTGGTTGGATGAATAGTAGGCGAGTAGCCTTGAACATAAAGTCCTCGATTCCAAACAAGGTGGATTTTGGTTTTGTTTGATTCTAGTTTGAATTTGGCATAGATTTGGATGGGGGCACCATTGTGTATGGTGGCCCTTTTGCCACCATATATGGCTGCCGTGGAAGAGATAAGGTGAATGTCAAGTGGTCGAGAGAGTAGTGGAGATTTTTGGAGCTTTACATTCGGGTCTAGGATGTAAGGAAGTAGGACTATTTGGCCTGAGGTTGGATCAGAAAAGGCTATTAAAGCACGAGTTCCTGTCATCTCTGATGAAGTTGGGTTGATTCCCCATCCAACCCATCCAGAAGGTGAAATGAAGGTACCAAAGAAAACTAGCTCTAAGGTGGAGTTATGAGGGTGGAAAGTCCATGCTATAGAGGCTTGTTGGGTGGGAAGCAGGGGCGTAGCCCTTCATATGGGAGGGGTAGCCTTCGCTACCCCAAAAAAAATATTATTCTTTAATTGGTCGGTATGTATTTATATTCGGCTACCCCAAATTATAAACATTGAGCTACCCCAAACAAGTTTAGCTGCAAAAATTAGCATAAATAATAAAGTAAAAATATTACTACAAGATTGATAGATTTATTTGTATTGGTTTGATACTTCCGGTTTCAATAACAACAATAGAGAAATATTTTTTCAACAATAAAAATTATCAAGACAATAGTCATAGACAAATTAAATGGACAATTAGTTTCTTGCAAATAACTTACTTCCTCTGGTCACATTTATAAGTAAAAAACTACTTTTTAGTTTCATTGAATACTCTATGTATTTGGTATATAATATAGATCAAATACATTAGTTATTCAATGAACTTAAAAAATAGTGTTTTGCTTATAAATATGAACGGAGGGAGTATTTATTTAAATTTGAAAAGACATTATTAATCTAATATTAAACGAGGCATTTATTGATGAAATTGAGTTCTTGAAACGCATTTTATCCAACGTTTCTAGCAATTTTATGTTAAGTTCCTAAGATTTATTAATTTTCGTCCTTAATTTTTTGTTAGAGATTAAATTCAAGACTAAAAACACTTTTTTTTTTTTTGTAAAATTTTAAAAAAATTGAGACAAAAATTGAATAATTTTTTTAAAGAATAAACCAAAAAAATTATAATTTATGGAACTAAAAGTATATTTCATCCTTAAATTTAATATATTTGTTTAAAAAAATCTTCTTTATAATTGGCCCCTGCATAAATTTTCTTCGAGCTTCGCCGCTGGTGGGAAGGCTCATACATTTTTGGAAGGTTTTAGTAGAGGTTTCTGTGGTGCAGTGAGATGAAAAACCAATGTGAGGAAGGAAGCACAGTTGGAGAAGAAAGACATAAACAAGAAACATGACGATGCTGTGGTAGATGGAGAATTGCACTAGTGGATGGTTTATTTGGTTTGTAAAGCTTTATCTTTATGTAAACGATTTGTGTTTTGTAATGATGTCTTCTGAGGAAGAGTGTAATGTAATGTAATGTGCCATCATAGATTTTGAGTACATTAGTGAATTTTGTCTATGCTTAACTTTGAAGGAAAGACATATAATACTCTATGCGTTTGGTGGAAACTCAGACAGTAACATACTACTCTTTCTCTAAGTACAAGGAAAATAAAAATTTGTCTCCAAATATAACCATCATTTCGAATCACCAAATACAATTATTTAATTTTCCAAATATACCTCTCATTAATACTACTAATTTATGTTATGATATAAAAAGTCAAAGTTTAACGCATCCGTACACAAAAGGGTATTCTAACACGTCACAAGCATCAATATGTGTGACTTTAAAAGTAGTATGTATAAAAGTCAAATATTTTTAATGATCTAACGATTATGTTTGAATCACACTTTTCGCTGGGCGAATATGAACTAAATACTTCAGAAAAGTTATTTTGACAACCAAAAAGTTGTCTAACATGGTATTTTTAAATGGTTGTTAATTTAATAATAATTTTTTCTCTAACTAACATTTTATGTTTGTCACAAAAAATTGTCACATTCTTTCAAATATCACTCATCAAATCTTCATATACAAAATAAACTACTTATTTTTGTGAAAAATAACACAAAAACTTATAATAAGAGGAAAGAGTGGAGAATGAAGAAAACCTGTCAATATCAGCATAACATTGAATCTTGTTGTTTCTAACTTGAACATCCTGCATAAAAAATGAAAAACCCAGAAATGAAAATCCAAAAGGGTAAAAGAAAGTGAAATCAAAAAATGAAATTGTTGTGAGGGAAACTAAACAGACAGAGATTGGATGAGGAGATTTAGCAAGGAGTGGTGTGAAACAGAAAAAGGAAATTAGGAGAAGAGATATGAACAATGAATTTGGGTTTCGAGGTGAAACTGTTGTAACTATCATCATTGTGTTCTGTTCTGTTCTTTTCTTTTCTTGTCTGCTTTCCCTGTCCGATATATATATATATATATATGTAAAAGAAAATTCATAAAATTGGACCCAACAAATATTCATAAAAATATTATTCCTTCAAAAAATTTATAAAAATATATAAAAAGAAAGAAATACTACCAAATAAACACTCGTTTTTGTGTGTAAAATTTAGATGAGTTATAAAACAAAATAAAAAATTAGATGAGTTACACCAATATTATTAGATATATCTGAGATTAACAAACAATTAGTTTGTTACAGATTATTCAAGAGAAAAACTATCCTTTTAACAAAAAAATAAAAAATAAAAAAATTTCAGCTGTTTTCAATTGTGTTTGGAGGAGATAAAATTGATTTAAATGTGTCACATTGATTTAGACATTTTTAGATGTTCAGAAAATACTTGGACGACTTTAAATTTGATGATTTTGTCTTTATCTCTCTCTTAAACGGTACATGAATTGAATTTTAACGGAGAGAGTATATTAGTGTTCCTGTGTTACGTAACACTTTTATATAACCACCTTTGTGAGAGAGTCGTGATGGTTTCATTTGGATGACTTTGAGTTTTACTAAGTATCTTTTCAATGCGAGAACAACATAGAACTTTTCCTTAGGAATCACAAATTTTTTTCCTTTGATTTCCAACATTGACTGCCAAACTTGACTCATAGACTTGGCATCAAGTAACTGCTTAAACAACTAAATAATTAGTCCTTTTTCTGTAGCCTACTTCTGGAAAGGGCCAAGACAAAGAGTTCATCATTTTAGTACTGGATTTGAGTACTAAAATGTGGAAAAGGTTTCAATGCAACTAGATTCAAAGGTTTCATGAATACAAAATTGAAGGTTAATGTGGAAAAGTAGAGAAAGGTGAAGAAGAATATGGCTTGTTCACAAAGAGAATGTATACAAAGCTGTGAAAATTGTGATGGATGAAAGGAATGAAATTGGAAGAGAGGCGAGAACAAAGCATGTCTAATCGAGGAACTTTTTACTAAGCAACAGTTTCGAGTCCTTGTGTCTTGACACTTTCTGTCACAAACTTCATGATTTACTCTGCTGAATTCTAAATTTCAATAGCACAAACTTAGTGCAATGAGTCATCGGCTCATCGCATGTCATTATGTAACTATTACTATCGCATGCATAGCATAGCCTTTGACAGTAAAGTCAAGAGTAACTCTGTCAGCACTTTCTGCGCCTCGATTCTTTCATTGGCTCTGGTGAGTCCCCAGAACTCAACTCGCCTAAATTTTTATTTATCAGAAAAAAGGTCAAGAGTATATTTTTTGTTCAAAAGGCTAAACACAGCCATTCTTATTTAGGACATCAATTTTATAACTGACATGAAAACAGTGGCAATACTATGTACAATCAGGATAATCCTATCATTCTGTTTTATAAGAAATGGTGAACAATGATAGTACTACTCAGATTCCAGACTGGTCTCCCATCTTTTGGAACCACACAACTGCAAGGGTAACAAGGGGTGCATAAATTGCATTGGGTAACTTCTGCACCACTTTTCCAATGCCAGGGACACCTTCGGTGGCTCTTTTTGTTGCCATTGCAACACTTGGTGCTACAACCAAAGTGATGATAAGTTTCTGACTAACAACTGTGAATGTATCAGCTGTCATTTTCTGGATGAAATCGCAAAATTCGTCATGATCAATTGCCCCATCCAAGTTCATATCACATTCCTGCGCATTGTTAAACGAGGCATACTAAATTCAAAGATACCAAGAACTATAACATGCATGAAAATTTGTTCATAGCAGTTGGAGAAATTGTTAATCTGAACAAACCTATATTATATATTTAAATTTCTCTAGAAGTGTTGATGTTTTAACATAGTCAAACATGGAGAGAAAGATGATTCTGAGCAAAATGTGCCTAACAACTCATGGTCTATGATAAAAGTTTTACATGTGGATTCCGTGTTATCATTTTTGGATCACGAAAAAATAGCAATTTGTTCAAATTCCGCTATGCGACAGTGCCATAGTGTTGTTATAGCTGCTATTTGACAAAACTTCTTTGGATCACATAAAAATAGCAATTTATTTAAATTCCGCTATGCGACAATGCTATAGCACCGTTATAGTCTCTATTTGACAGCACTTTGTACTAAATAGAATATCATGGAACAATAGCAATTTGTTCAAACTTTTCTATGTTATAGCGCCACTATACCTGTTATTTGACAACATTGCA
The DNA here is from genome assembly GCF_051527215.1 of Medicago sativa. Lineage (NCBI taxonomy): Eukaryota > Viridiplantae > Streptophyta > Magnoliopsida > Fabales > Fabaceae > Medicago > Medicago sativa. The sequence continues at coordinate 9,044,735 of NC_140756.1, forward strand.
TTTATTCTGATTGAAAATCAGAATACGACTTTTTACACATATCACAAAATTAGCTTCTTGAAAATATATTGAAAGTGTGATGAAGTGTGAAAACAACCTCTGGTTATTTGTACCGGGGCATGGTCCCAAGCCAGCATTTACTATGCAATTTTTTCAAAATAACAGAATTTTTAGCATCCAAATTTGTAAAAGTAAATTTTTTATTCCAACCATTTATGTTATTGAAATTATCCGATAACAGCGTTGAATCACTCTATGCTATACCATCATTGACTTAAAAACCCTACTTAAGCAGAATGCCGTTCGGCTCATCCTATTCCCACCCCTAGTAAAGAATTATAAAACTGTAACAGCCATGAAAACCAAAAAGTTAAAGTCCTTCTCACAATTTTCATTCCTCATTTTGAACTTCTCCCATTGTCACTATTACTGAGTATACACTTAATCTTAAATACATACATCTTGACGCAGCCATCGCTCCAATGAACCAAAACTCTTGTATAAACAATTAAACAGATAATGCATAGTTGCTTCTTCTCAGAGAGAAACTCTTCATTGTGATAATAATGGAATTAATGAACAAGTGGCCTATCATTGAAAAGATGGAGAAATGCATGTAGTGCATAATATGGTTATGATATTATGCTACAAAGCAACCCGGCATATAATCATTTTCACGGCATGAAAAAATCAGATTCATAAATAAACAAGTTTACAGTTTGGTCTTGGTATGACAAAATGAAGTACCTGCATGATTTGTCTGACAGTTTCTTTTGACGGAGGATCGAAATGAGGACCAGGGATAATCTTGTTGATATCACTATGACATAGAAACAGGTTACAGTTATAAGATCCATTCAAATTCATTCATTATTCAAAAGAAAATCTTATCGACTAAGATAGAATGTTGAATACAGCTACGAAGCAGACTTCTTACTTGTAGACAAGTAAAACAGCAATATACAAATCTTCGAAACTCAAGTACTCGGTTTGGACTTGATTCCTTACATTCTGAAAAACTCGATCTGTTATCTTCCTAATTTGCTTTTTCTCCAATCCTCACCTGCATTATATGTCATAGCATAAAAACTGCATTATCATTCAATCCAGATTCCTCGAGTTCATGTAGAATGATATAAGAATTATTTTAGCCGTCAATGAAGTGAGTTGCCAGTTATGCTGAACAGGTTCTTTAATAAATTAGGGGTAAGTTTGAATGGTTTTTGACAGATTTTATAAGTATTTTAAATTAATTTCTCCTATCTGAATTAAGGCATGATCAATAAGTTAGCATTTAAAACTCAATTGGAACTTGAACTATCTTTGGTTTTCTCTGTCAATCTTTTTCAAATCTTCGCTGGTAAATACCAAAATTATTGCAACTGATTTTGCACAAATACATTCACTTTCCTATAATTTTCCATGATTCTCTTTATGTGACTTGTGTCATTCTTTATCCTTATTCTCTCTTTGGTCGGTTTTCCTTCTACCAGTTCTCTTGTCCTCCCATTTTGTATATAAAAGCTATTTAGTATGAAAATAAGATTTACAGGTTCTGCATATCACAAGACTTTTGTTGTATAGATCAACAAATACATATCATTATTTATCTCAGAAATGACACAATTTTAGATTTCTAAAGCCCAATAAGCGAAAAATCCAGAATATATTAAATAAATCAATCAACCCTGCCAATGGATTTATGCAACTTTCCAGTTTAAAAGTTGTTAGAACAGCAACTTGGTTCAAAAGTAAAAAGATATGAAAAACACAAATAGAAGACGCACGATATTTGATCACAAAGATCGTCCAATTGTGCCTACGTCTCCGATATAGAGGCTGCAGTACCTTTTATATCTATGAAGCACTGACAATGACCGTGATAGTAATTTTAGAAAATGAGAATTAAATGTAACCACATGTGCAAGTGGTTTGTACGTGTGGCACACCGGACACACCTTCGATCGAAGTGTCGGTGCTATAGATCTTTCTATTAATCAAGCTTAAGGTTTACAAAGTACAACTTATGTTTAAATACTCTCCGCGCTCGTGCCACCTGGCCTGCTATTCAGAAAACTGAGCCATATCTGACAAAAGCAAACTACAAGTTTAATTTCCGGCAGAAATCATACTTGAGTTGATCAGTCATCATAGGACGAGTTATATATCAATAAAAAAAAACCCATTCAGATTCAATCAATATAAGACTCCAATTAAATTTCCTTAATTCCATGATAAATTGTGTTACTTACACAATCAAGGATTAAATTAAACTCCTCTAAAATCAAGCTGTTGTAAAACAAACACACACACACACAGACACAGAGTGTATAACAAATTATGAAATTGTGAAAATCTCAAGATTCAATAAATTTGCATCCATGTACATCATTTGTAGGTGGGAACCAAAAAATAAAAGATAAAGAAAAATCAGCAAAAAAGGTAATTCCAAAACAGGAAAGAAAGAAAATAACCTTGTAATTTATCGAAGATTTGTCCCATGATATTGTTTTGATTTGATGATAATAAGGAACCAAACCTGTTGACTATGTTATGTTGTCTTTGAAGTTTGAGAGTGGAGTGAAGGTAGAGAATTATAATTATTATACTATTGATATTGATTGATTAATTGATAATAAATGAATGAATGAAAATCAACGCTATGCTTTGGATTTAGATTTACTAGCTTCTCAATCACAATCACATGCTTACATTACTCGTTTTACTCTTTCAATCATTCCAATTTCCACGCACACGCTACACCATTTTCTCTTTTCAGTTATATCATGATTATGAACAAACATTTTCAATTTAATTAATTTGTTAGAATCTTGCAATTTTGTATATTTTTGTTTTCTTCTGTGTGAACAATCTTTATTGTAATCTGAAGTATGATTGGGGTAAGTTGTTAGGGATTGTTTACATCATTTAATCAAACTCAATTCTATATATGATTTTTTAGTTTTTTTTTTTTTTGATAAAAACAAAAGATATTCATTCATTCATATTGATAGAATACATCGAGTCAATAACATGATCAATATCGCTAAAAACGTAAAGGGTGAATCTGCGAACAAACTCACAACACCCAAGTTAATAGCATTCAACGGCAAAATGCCTACAAATAATATGATAAAATCTAAGGGTGTGTTTGGGAAGAGGGTTTAGGAGGGGAAGGGAGGGGAGGGCTCATTTTTATTTTTTAAATTAAGAACAATGTAAAATGTCTTTTTAAGATAAATTAAATGTTTTTGAAGTATTATATGATTATTTATCATGTTGTTAATTCAATTGTTTAAAAATCATCTTATAATGTCTTTAAATTAAAAAAGGAATGTAAGCCCTCCCTCCCTTCCCCTCCTAAACCCTCTTCCCAAACACACCCTAAATCACCAGAATACCCATGCTTCGGATCCGCAACGTTGACGCCCAAATCATTGATTGAATTTGTGATTGATTGAAGCCGATCTTTCAATACGAAGCAAACGAACACCGCACAACAAAAGATGCAAAATCAAACAATGTCGCACAAGACGACGAACAACACAACGTTGCACTAAGACGACGAAATCACAAAAAAACACAAAAGAAAAACTTGATGTATGTGGAGATCACTTATTTAGATTGAAAGAAAGGGGAAAAGAGATGTAGAGGGGTGATTCTAGGTCAAAAATGGACCTAAAATCAGCCCTCCTCGATGTGTGAAAGAGGAAGAAAACTTAGAGAGAAGACAAAGTTTCTCTCACTAAAAAATTAGGGCCGGCTGATTTTTTAGTTTTTTAATCACTCGAGTTTAATTACTTGATTTTGAATGGACCATCAACTAACTCATATCTCAAGTCGATAAAAAATGGACCATCAACTAACTCATGTTTAAAAATTCATATGTAAATGGACCAAAATGACGTGAAAAATTACATAAAAGACAAAATCGTTTTACGAAATTAAGATAAGCGACATCGAGTGTAATTTTGCCGATTTATGACTATGTTTTTCAATTTTTGTAATTTATCTTTGTCATATCGCCAATGAAGGATAATTTTGTGAATCAACTCATTTGGTCATTCTCCTACAAAATTAACCATATGCACAATTTTTAAGGTAAAGTTTTTATTTTAAACTTCTTAACAAGTGTCATGATAACATTCTATCAAAAAAAAAGTGTCATGATGACATTTGTTAACATTTTCTTAAAAATATTCAAACAAATTTAATTTTGTAACTCTCTCTAATCTATTTTGTTCGGTGTGTTGGATCAAAGATCTAAAAAAATCTTTTTATACTAAATAACTTTTTTTTGGAAAATGCTAACAAGTGCTCTAAGGGCATTGTTTAAGCATCTAAAAGTAGCAACTTTTGCATTGGAAATGGTACGATTATAACTTTAACAAGTGTTTGACTTGTATTTTCAAGACATGATTTCCTTTTGTGGGTTCCTTAAACAATGCCCTTAGGGCACTTGTTAGCAAGACCCCTTTTTTTTTAAAGAAAGTAAATTAGTCCACTCAAATTGGCACAATAGCGGGAGAGGATCCATTCACATCTATTTAATATCACTTAATTTCTTAACTCTCTCTAATCTCTTTTGTACGGTGTGTTGGATCATAGATCCATCGAGACTTTAAGGAGGAGCACACTACTAGGTCTCAAGTCAATATCATCAAGTCAACCTAAGTGGAAAATGCTAGATGACTTTCTAAGGAGCATTTATTATAAATATGAGAAATGCTAACAAATGTCATTAGGGAACTTGTTAAGAAGTTTAAAATGAAAACTTTACTTTGAAAATTGTGCATTCAACACATTGAAATAACAAAAAGTAACATTTTCAACTTAAAATTCATCAATAATTTCTAGTTTAAAATCCTTAACAAATGTCTTTACGGATACTTGTTAACATGACCCATACTTTTACTTTCAATTCTTTCATATCATCAATATTAAATTATTTTTATGTGATTAACCGATACTCCCTCCGTCCCTTAATAAGTGAGTCTTGTAAAAAAAAAATTGTCCTAAAATAACTAACTCATTTCACTTTTTCAATACAATATTAACTACTTGTTTCCAATTATAACTTTAATTAAGTACTACATTTATCACTCGCAATTCAATATATTCTATTTTGCATTTATGATAATGGTAAAGAGAAATGACATTTGAATATCCATTTTTTAACAACTTTTGTGACAACTCTCTCTCATACTCTCATTGTACTTTTACTCTCTCTATTGTTATTGTCCAATAAAAAGAGAGGAAAAAGGTTGTCACTAAAAATTGTTGGAAATTGGTTGTCAAAATATCATTCCTCAATAGTAAATGCACCGATGCTTAATAAAAGCACTTACAACCATTTTTTCTCTCTTTCACTGATACATTTTCCTTTTCTTAATTAGTGTTAAATGAACAAAATACTCATTTAAATTGGGAGAGAGGGAGCATTAACTTTTGTTATTTCTCTTTTATACTCTAAAATTTTTGTTACCATATACTTCTCCTAAACAATATTTCTATTTCATTTTTTGTTATTTTTCATAAATCCCTTAAAAAAAATATTTTTCATATCACGATTATGATACTTTTACCTCTTGTAACCAAAAAAAAAAAGATACTTTTAGTTTTACCTCTTAAAGTTGGATAGAAATGTAATGATTGATCTTATACCTCAAATTTTTAAGAACAACTGGAATTCAATTGGGAGATAAGTAAAACTTATCTTTTTAATACAAAATGTTAGTATGTTAATTATTATATTAATATTTTTCAATTGGCAGAATTTGAATTTTAGATCTTTAACTCATTTAATATCTCAAGAGTAAAACATATAGGTATTGTTCAAATTAGAGATAAAAGATGGATTCTCCTGATGGATGATTTAATTTTGAACTTAATCAAAATATGATAATTTTATTTTTTGTTTAGGAATTTTACTGTTGCAAGTTTCAATTAAAGGGGGATTAAAACTGAAATGAAAATTTCATTAAGTTTTAATTAAAAAATTATACTTTAAATATTAGATAAATCATACAAAATTGATTTTCCATAATTCTAATGTATTAAATATGATTCTTGATTATTGTAAAAAAAAAAAAAACTCTTGGAGTCATGTAAATCTATCACTAAGAAGACCACCAACCAACAACATATCCATTCCACCATCAGAAGTTTTTTTTCTTCTAAAGAATCCATTCTCTCTAATTATTCATATAGTAAATATGATTTTTGGTTTCATGTATGTCATGTGATAGTGGATATTATAAATACTGAAATAGAAAATGATTGTAAATTTTAAGTATGATTTCTCTTAATAAATTGTAAATTTTATTATTATTTTGATGTGAATGATCAATATTAATTATTATTTTTTTCGACAAAATATTTATTATTCTTATTTCGTTTAATAACTTAAATATTATATATTATTTTTTTTTGTCTTGGAAAAGTCACGGTAAGTTGTTGTCACATAATTAAAATGTCATATGTTCAAGTCCTAGAAACATTCTCTAGTGTACAAAATAAAGTAAGGATGCGTTTAATATACCAATTGATGGGATCCCTTCACGGACCCTATGTATACGACATAAGCTTTCTTGCATCGAGACTATCCTTTTTATATTTTTCTTCCTAAACAACATTTATATTAAATTTTGGCTTAAATGCATTTTTGGCCCCCTATGTTTGCCATCGTAGCAATTTTGGTCCCCTAACAAAAAAATTACAATTTTAACCCCCTAATTTTGCCATGTTTAAGGAAATATGCTATTTTGGCCCCTTATCTTTACAAAAAAAGTTGCGATTATGACCCCTTTTTTAGGACATGTGACGGCTTCTCGGCATAGTTGGGAAAATTAGGGGGTCAAAATTGCATTGTTTTTGTTAGGGGGTCAAAATTGCTACGGTGACAAACATATCTATTTCTTCCTCTAACTTTTCAATCACTTTCACTCATATCAAACAATAATAAAATCATCTTTCTTTCCTTACATTTTCTTCGATTCAAACATAGTCTTCTTCACACTCTTCTTATCCAATGTACGAAGTTTGTTACTTACAGCCACTCCAAATTCCGTTATGAAATGTTCACGTCAATTTTTTGCGCATTATATTCTATACAATGAACTAACAGATCACTCGATTCCTTACACCAACCACACCGATTTCGATTTCATTTCGTAACCACCATCACGATTCAAAGCATTATCTTATGGTAATAGTGATCGTGTCGAATTCTTTTTGGTGGTTGTGATAGTTTCATTCCATCAAAAGTGAATGCAGATTCTATTCGTTATCCTCCTCAATTGCGTTCGACACTCATGTTGTTTGTTTGTTATTGGCATTCGAACATAAAGCTTTGTGATGAGGTTGGACAATTTGATATCACGAACGGTTGACAATTATGTTGTTACCTCCTATGTAGGGATATTGATGATTTTGATGTCCACAAGACATAGGCACAATTATTCCTACATGACTAATCATAAAAGTTTGGAACCGTTTTAAGGTGGTACTCCCTTAAAGAACTTACAAGTACTTTGAAACAAAGTGAAAGAAGATTTGAGAGAAAAAAGATGTGAAGAGGTGAAGTGTGAAGGAAATAGATAAGTTTAGGGTTTATGTACAGTTGATGAAAATGTATGATGTTTGTTAAGTTTGGAAATTAAATGTTACCATGTGTTTTTTCTTGAAAATTTTAGTGAAAGTTTCTTTAAAATAGGAACAATATTTATTTTTTCTGTTAATAATTTAATGATCATTTTTTTGACAAAATCTAATTTAATTATTTAATTAAAAGTTGGATTTCATTTGTATGTTAATAATTATTTAATTTTTTTACACATGCATCAAATCACAATCACACCATGTAAAAGTTTGTAGACATATTTTAGGAACAAACTATTAGTGAAGTTAATATTTATTGTATAGATTCATTATAATGTTGCTGAGTCAACTTCTTTCTACACATGCATCAAATCACACCATGTAAAAGTTTATGGACATATTTTTTAAAGAAGCTAAATTAGCCCACCCAAATTAACATCGAGAGAATCGAACCTAAGATCTCGAGGAGGAGCACACTCCCATTTCCCAAGCCAATGCCACCGGGACAACCCAAGTGGGTTGTTTATGGACATATTTTAGGAACTAAGTAATCAATACTTATTGTATAGATTCGTTATTATGTTGCTGAGTCAGCAACTGTTAGAGCAACATAACTATAGTTTACTCCTATAGTTTGTTAAACTCCACTATTAGTGTTGTGAATTCGATAAAAATCACACCAATAAAATACTTGATGTGTGAAGCAAATAATAATCAAGCAGCCAAACAAAGTGTATGGAAGTTATAAACACAAACAAAAGTAGAAAACAACGAGAGAAAAGAAAGAGAGAACACACGAAATTTGTTTACCCAGTTCGGTCCAAAATCCGACCTAGTCCGGGGGAGAGAGCAGCCCTCCATTCCACTATAACGATGAGTAACTTTACAAAAGAGATATCAATGGGTTACAAGAATAAATCTTCCTCCTAATTCTATCCAAAGTCTCAATCTCTTCCCGTGACCAAGAGACTCAATCCTAATAGTGTTTGTTGCCAAGAGCAAACTCTATACAAACCCTTGTTTTCTTGTTGACTTCTAAACCCTTGTTTTCAGCCCCCTCTATCCCACTCTCTCAAGGTTTACAACGATACAAGGTCTATATTTATAGTAAAAGCATCCTCAAAAAACGGAACAAATGCTGGCCCATAAAAATATGTTTCGTTTTTTGCCGTCACGACAATTCGGCCACCGAACTCCAAAAATCGACCACCAAAAATTACGTGACAACAGGTTGCAAAAACACCGCAAAATCGGCCACCGATTTTGCTTCTTCGGCCACCGAATTGGAACATCCGAAACTCAATTTTGAGTCACTTTCACAACAGTTAATATAGGTTAACTATAGCTACACTTTGTCAGGTTTCCTTTGTAGTTGACCAACATATTGTATATAAGGGATTCTGTCTTCATTGAATAAATCAATGTTCATTTTTACACTATTAATGTTTCTAACACTAAGCTATAAAGTGGCACTACAATATGATTTGATTTGATTGGTTATATGTGTAAAAAAATTACACCATCAGAAAACATTGAAGTTTTTTTTTTAGAACCAGAAAACATAGAAGTTAATTTCCTTTAGTTTGAAATACAATTAATATATACAAATCATATAATTATAATTAAGATTAATTATTAATTATAATACAGTAATTTGTATACATTGTAAGTGCATAATATTATTTAAAAAGGAATAAAGGTGTTACATTTGTAACCAGTTTTGTATATAGATTGCTACATTATAATATAGACAAAACTTATGTGTATATTTTTAGATGTTTTTCGTGTAGTTGTTCACATTAAATACTCATAATTACCAATGGTTTTTCAAATGTACAATTTTCTCAGAGTTTGTTGTAACAAAAAGAAAAAGTAAATATTATGTGAAGAACCATACGAAAAACATCTAAGAAAATGCACATAAGTTTTGTCCTTATAATATAACCTCGTTTAACTAAGTTTTGTTTATTTGAGGAAGTATTTGACTTAATTATATGCAAAGAGTATTGGACGTTACTGTTATGTCTGATTATATTTGCTTGACACATGTTAGAAGTAATAAAGACTATAACTTCCAACAAGTGATTACTTCACTGCATTATGATTCGTTATTGAAGTTGTTCTCCGTTGGTATATCAAGTGTGACTATGTGAGTAATATGTCACACATCAGATGGAAAAATGAACGTTGAACACTTTATAAATGAGAACACCTATAACCCTAATGTCTTGAGGTTTTTGGCTGAAGTGTGGTGTCTCTCTCACTTGTATCATTGTTCAAGGTCCGATGTGATGATCCGGAGGATCCCCTCATAACCCAACATTCTCACCACTATTTTCACTGTCTCTATTAATGATAACTAAAACGTCTCATTAACTAATTAAAAGAACCTATCATTTGAACCATACTGATAATATAAACATTTGTTACAAGAAACTATATCATCAGTTCAATGTTTGTTGTGAACTAACACCACATTTAAGTTCAAGTCACAATGGATTCTTTTCTATCCATTTCGCGGTGATTGGCCCAGATGGCTTCACAATTTCCTCATTCTTTTCAGGGTACACCCTCATCCTTTCGCAAAGCTTGTTGATCAATGATGCATGGCTGATGTAGCTTGTGGGAGAAGAATTGTTCGCTGTGGCCCAAAGGTCATTTGCTAGGAGACGGCCAACATTGACCGGTTCACCCTTAAGGATTGCAGTTAGCAAGGTTGCTTTCTGAATGGTCAAGTCTGACACATTTGAACATGGGAGCAAGGTATGCAAAACAAATGTTGCCCATGCTTTAGCAATGGGTGTCAGGTCAGTAGAATGAAGTTTTCTTGGTGTTCCATCTTTGTTCCTAACCCAATCGGCCTCAGGCTTGCACAGAGTACTAAGAATCTCCTGATGATCAACGTTAGATCCTTTGGCCTTTCTTGCTTCAAACGAACATTGCTCATAGTTCTCAAGCCCAAACAATTGTTTGATAATTTTCTCATGAAATGGCACCTTCTTCCCTCTGACAAAACTAGTGAATTTCATCAAATTATTCTTGTAGTTCCCATCTTCTTTAGCAGGACCAAGATATGCATTTGCAAAGAATTCTTTAGCTAATGTCGTACTAGCCTCTTTTGCAAATGATGTCAATTCCCCCATCCTCTGGTTACTATCATTGCCTGAATATCTGAGATTTTGTTCCCTTCCAACCGAATTTTTTTTTTCTAACACAAACTTTTTGTAGGACAGAAACTTCAAATAGCGCTCTTGATGGACCAATGATATGAAGCGAAACTTGTCAAATGAGCTAGATGAGGTGTTGGTGGCAACCTTTTTTCTCTTTGGTTTGTTCTGTGTTGCCTTTTGTTCCTACAAAAGCAGTCAACAACAAACATGCATATTATCCAAAGTTAGAACAAGTACCTATGAACAAGTAATCATCCCTTTCACACAAGCAAGCTCAGTCACAAATAAAATAAAAAACAATTTCATCACACTCATGCATCATGAAGCACACGACACGTCCAGCATGCACGCCAAGTGTGCAAAGAGGCACTCCAGTGCGACCAAGTCAGTAGGGAACAAGTAAAAATGCGCTTAAGCACTCCAAAATAGCCCCAGCGTATCTGGAATGTGTCCAAAGCGCTCAACGAGTGGCCCCGGCGCATGATGACTTGCAGACTTCGTTATAGACTTCAAAAAGTTTTTTAAGTTCCTCGCCAATGATTGTGTACTCAAAAGTCATAAGACATGAAAATAGTTCATAACTTCACATTGCAACAGACAACCGTGAGTTTAATTACATTTTACTGCGCAACCCCATCTAAATTTCTACAATTCACTAGGCAAATATTCAAATTAAGACCTGTAATTCTAGATGTAATTAAGATTTGTCAAACCAGCAAGTATGATGTAGGGGCAACAACACTGTCCGTCACAATGACCTCCTCTGATATATAAATGGTGTCATTCTCTTGTTGTTCATCTACTATATATAGGTGCATGTCTAGATGATGCACACTCCCTAGTCCCTACATAAAGAGGCAACAGGATGTCCATGTCCATAATGGGCAGCATCTACCCAGGGCCGTCCCCGACAATTCGGAGGCCCCGTTATAATCTTGACAATTTTTCATTTAAAAATAACTGAAAAAAATCTAAAGACTTTTACCCACAGACAAATAGGCATTTACCTATGGATAATGCATAATTGACAGCAAAATTGCTGTCTTTTAGACTTTTACCTACGGAAAAAGGACATTTAGTGACGGATTTTCGCCGTAGGTACAAGTTTTTTTTTTCGTTTTTTCCAAATTTTGAGGCCCCTCTAAGTTTTAGGCCCTGTGCCAAGGGCCTTGATGCACTAGCACAGGGCCGGCCCTGCATCTACCGTAGCTCCTCTAGTTAGTGTGGTCACTGATAAGAAATTATAGTAATTGATAAATAAATAGTTATAATAATACTAAATTTTCAATTCCTGTTCAAATTGTAAAACCCTACGCAAGAGATACATACAGAATTTTCATACCTGATGATGATCTGGCACCATGAACATCCTTGCTCCTCTTGCTGGGCAATTCAGAAAGTGCATCACAATCATCCACCCATTTTTTCATCAACTTTCTCAGCTCACAAGCATCCGACTCCAATTTATTGTTCTTCTTTCTCATCTTTCCCATCATGGCGACAAAAGATGTTTGTAAAGAGCTGTCTGAAGAAACATGTGATTCAGAAGCAAAAAGGTAAGTTTATGATCACTCAATTATCCCATATCAAGTGTTGGATTATATCTCTTACAATGGGAATCAAACAATGTGGATTGTCGAGTACAAAATATAAAAATGCTCTATATCTATTGTATTCTAGATAATATTCAAAGTATATAAAACTATAAATGATTTCAGAAGAGAAAAAAAAATAACAAAAATATGAAAGAACTGATATATGCCAATACTTTATGAGAGAAAAATTCCAGAAGAGAATATATCTCTTCCTTAAGCTTACTGCTGAACAATAGCGGGGGCCGGCCCTAGGCATAGGCCGGGAGTGCGGCTGCCTAGGGCCCATGCACGAAGGGGGCCCTAAAATTTTTATCCGTGGGGGTGTATATAGCAAGAAATGGATTTTAGGGGGTTTATATAGTAAAATATATCTACGGAACGGGCCCGAAACATTGACATAAAAGACTGGGCTGAAGTACGGTTATTATTTTGGCCCTTTTGATGCAATTTGTTATATATACCCCTTATAAAACTAAGCTTTCTATTTACACCCTCCCAAATAAATAGAGAATATAGAATCTATTTATTAATAAATAGATTCTATATTCTCTATTTGATAGAATAAAATTCTTATTATATTCATATTCTTACTAGTAATTCAGATTAATTCTTAGTAAGAAATGAAAATAGTATAGAATAAACTTTAATTTATTATAAAAAAACGAATAAAAAAATCAAAAAGCTTGGGAATCTTAGAAACAAAATTAGTCTATCCATAAGAGGAGATGCGATCATATGAAAAATATAACCGATTCTTTTCTTTGCTTCATTTGGCCATCCGCTAGGAAGTTTCGGGTTTGATACCGATATTTTAGCAACAAATCTAATAAATCTAAGTGTAGTGCTAGGTGTATTAATTTTTTGGAAAGGGAGTGTGTGCGAGTTGTTTATTTCAAAGAATAGATTGGATCCAACCAACTGCACTTTTTTCATTATAACTAGAAAAACGTGCATTTGTTTCTAATAATGTGGCAAAAAATTTGTGATTTTTTTGGGGCCCTTTGTTCCTAATAATGTTTCTTACTAATATTAAAAATATTTGTGATATTTATTATCCGGAAAATTGAGAGAATCTTCACAACTAAACAAATTATATTTTTGTCAAAAATGGGCCTAATAGAAAAATTTCAATCTACTTCGCAAGAGCAATTGTTCTCTAATTCTATTGTATTTTGTTTAGTTTTGGCTTCTATGGAGCATTTAATTTATTTAAAGATGTTTGCCTAAAAAACTTTTATCTTGCGTTGAAAAGCAAAGCAAAAAGAAAAACAAAATGAAGCGCTAATAAAATCATAACAAGAAACTAAAAAAAGTTTATGATGTATTATGTAAGGGGCCCTTTTCTCAAACTATGCCTAAGGCCCCTAAAATGCTAGGAACGGCCACGAACAATAGAATAATCACTCACCGTCCCTCTCTTATCTAATTAAACTCCTACAAATAGGGGTGGAAATGGGCTAAGTGGCAGGCCGGGCTTTGTAAGGCACTAAGCCTGGCCTATTTCAAAAATTATAGGCACTGAGCGACCTATTACCTGTCATATGCTCATTTTCAAAGCATTTTGGCCTTTTTAAGGGCTGATGAAGTACGAAAACCTATTTAAAAGCCTATTTTATGCTAAGGTTTTGCAACACGTGTAAGTTTACTCCTAAATAGGCCAAAACTTATTAAGGCATAAAGCTCACAAATATGTTTGCTACTAAATAATGAATTCTTACGAAGGTCTAATCACACCAATATATCGGCTACTAAATAACCAATCATATGAAGCCTTGTGTTTATGAAGAAAAAAAACTTTAAAAATAACAATAATGGAAGTTATATTATATATGAAAAGCTTAATAGACCGGCACTGATGGGCTTAATAGGCTTTTTTTGCAAGCCTTAACTTTGGCTTTGTTTAATTAAATAGGCCTTACAAAAAGCTTGAGTACGGCCTTGTTAATAAACGAGCTAGGCCGAGTTAGGCTTTAAATAGGCTAGGCCGTAGACCCCGTCGGACGGCCTGACCTGTTCCCACCCTACCTACAAATCTTTATATAATACAAAAGGATACATCTATAAGCAATAGTACACGTGGCGTCTTCATGTTCTCCTTCTCATTTAATGTTTTTTCATCAACCAATCAAAATGGATCTTTACTCATTCATTTTCTATTAGCCAATCAAAATGAATCATATGACTCATTTATTTTTCATCAACCAATCAAAGTTGATTATGACATATTCTTTCCTATATATAGACAATTTGATTTTCATTATTTTCATCTACCTCTTTCTTCCATAAAAAAATCATTGTTTTGCAACCCCATTCTCTTTTACTTTATATTGTGATTTCTACTTCTTTCTTTCGTATTTATTTAACATTTCTTATTCTTATGTTACTTTATATTGTGATTTCTTATGTTGTTGTTTTCTTATTCATATTCTCTCTTTTCAATTTTTTTTTTGTTAATAAGTTTTTTGTTTTTAACCGGATCTTTAGTTTGGACATGGAAGTCAATCAAGAGAAAAGAAGAAATGCATCACATATCAATCAAAAAATATATCGAGGATTTCTATAACCCTTTTGTTTTATTTTAATCTCTCGATACTCGCAACCATTTCTATCTATTTATTTTTCTTTGTTTAACTTTTCTTATATTTCTTTTGTTTTTATTTTACTTTTGATAATTTGCTCTTTCATATTTTACTTTGGTGATTATATTTTATTTTTCTTTATTTTTCCTACTTTATACTTGAGATGGAAACCAAATAGACAAGAAGAAATGCATTTCATTTTCACAAAACAGGTTGAATTGATAACTTTGGAGTGACATCTTCCAAATGATCTTTTTTGAGAGGAAAATGATACTTTTATGTATATGTCAAAAAAGAAAATCGTTTTTATGGCGACTTTAATTTATTTTTTTCGGTAAAAAGTTCATTTTTCTTTAACTAAATTTTAAAAGGGAGCAAGGTGTTATCCTAAAATTTTAAGTGCATTTTAAAAAATAATAAACCCAGTAATCATTTATGTTTTATTTCTTTATCCAAATTAAATATATAAATGAATTCATACAATTATTAAAATTAATATCCTAATTAAAGATTATTAAATTATTATGTTTTTTAGAGAAAAATATTAATTGTTTTATTCAAATCCATATTTTTGTATTCAATGCATTCATTCTATTATTAAAACTAATAATCACAAATGCTTTAAAACCGACTCCATATTTAACTCTTTCCATAATCTTCGCTTCATCCATCATTTCTACGAAAAAACGAGTTCTTTCACAACACTTCTACAAACTTGAAAAGTTAAATTGATTGATTTTGAAATTGTAATTACTATAATTTAATAAAATGAAAATTAGGTATTTTGGCTAAAGTCGTTTATTAACTCCTTCAAATAAATAATTTTTTGAGAGAATCTGAATTTTAGTTACTTCGCGGTTGAAATTTGAATTAGTAAAGTTCATTTCTCCTAGGAACTGTAGGGTTAACACACACAATAAAAATATCAAGACACATATATACCAATTTTTTTAGGGAATAAATACTCATTATCCTTTTTCCTATAAATAATCAAACAATATAATTTCCACTAAACGTGCATTATTACTTTTCTAAGAATAATCGGATTAAATATTTCATCATATTTTACACCAATTCCTTTTTCAAAAATGATATTGCAAAGGTATGTACGGCAAATTTGATTCTATTTAATGATGGTTTTTTGGTTCATGCCACTAGTAGTTTGATTTTGTATTTTGTTTGTGTTGGATTGCGGCCTAATATCTCACTTCCTCAGTTAATTTTTTTTTTATCATGTAATATTTTAGTTTTTATTTGAGAAGTTTATTGACGGACGAGAAGAAGACATCTCTATTATATGCAAATGTCTTCCTAAAAATTAAAAGTACATCGACATCTTCACATTCTAAAGAGCATTAAACACTAATACATTACACATGTGATATATTTGACAAGACAATGTATACGTGTAAACATGCATTAATATTTTTATTAATTACCTTATTTATAAGTGGAAAGTTGAAAAAGTCTTATAATTGACAAAACTAAATGAATTTTCGATTACTTATTAATCATGTTTCAATGGCGACCATCAACTTATCATCATTTTTTGATTTCTCAACAAATCAAATGAAGTAAGGCAAATGTAAATTTTGTTGGTAGAACAAATATAACTTCCTAATGAGCAAAATGTTAAATGCTTTTCCTCTCAACTTTCAACAATAACATAGCATTGTTGACGTGACATTTTCCTTGATCTTTAATTTGGATTTTTTTTCTTTTCTCAAATAAGAAATGTACAATTGATGTCATTGCAACGACCATTGAATATGAGTATATGTCATTGCAAGGACCATTGAATTGCTTATAAAATTGAATTGATTCAAATTATTTATGGTCAATTTGTTTAAAAAAAAAAAACCGGATCCTAAAATTATGTCGAGATTATTCATTATACAATTGATTTAATTATAATGTTATGAGTAGTCTCATTTTATTGTTTTACAAAAGATGCAAAATCATGTTAGCATTTATTTTTAATATCAATTGTCTAATTCAACATATTTATTGGTTTTCTTTGATTATGTTTTTTCCATGATGTTAGAGGTTGTTGGTACAAACTCGGACAAAGAAAGAAAAAGTAATTTTTTTTATAAAAGAAAAAAATTAATCTAACAACTAATCACTCTATTAACAAAAGCCTTTTCATATTTCAAGAGTACACATGTCATCTTAAATTTCTAAAGAGTATTAATTATTTCTTCGCGTCATAAAAAACGTATAGCTAAAAAAAACGTATGTTTTAAAATAGAGATTACGGGTATTTTATATATATATATATATATATATAGCTAATATTTGAGTCTGATATTGAGAGGAAAACAATATCACGTGGTTGATTTCAAATCATGTAGCTAAAAAGCAATGTGAGGAAAATCATTTTATCTATTGTTTTAATTTACGAAAAAAAGTCATACGTAATTATTTATTTTTTATAAGCAAAAGAGGTAGGGAGGACATCAAGATGAATCCACAACATCCCAACTAAATTGACACCACTGCACAAACATCCATCGTACGCCGCCTACTCCATAACATATTAGGTTAACCAATCAAATTTTATTAAATCATCACTTTTTATTATTTAAACTAATTCCAATGTAGGATGTGTCATTTTTATATAATAAGTCAATCAAATGGCATGTTTTTGTATATTTGCATCATATTCTAAGTTATTACAAACATCATCACATAATTTCCTATTTTGTACACTATTGAACACGTAATATATATTTTTTTTAAGAATGAACACGTAAATTATTTTTCTTTACTCTCTATATTTTTCTTTACTCTTTATATAATAAACATTTTTCTTACTTCAAATCACAAATATATGTGACATCTTCACATTCTCCATCTTATTTGATGATTTTTTATTTGTTTAGTTTATGTAATTTATAAAACATGAAATGACTAAAAGAGAATACTAACAAAAAATTATAAACTCATTCAAATCTCAATTTACAATAAATGAAAATGGTACACTCCTATAATACGTGATTTCTTTTATGGGAAAATTGGTAACACTAAGCACCAAATAATATAAAAAATCTCACTTTAGTTTGACGTGATATACATGGAACTTTTGTTCAAAAAAATTGCATTTATAATCAATTAACATTGATTAAGTACTTTTTCTTGACAAAATAAGAGATATTCATTCATTCAAATTGAAATAGTGCATCGATATAATGCAAATTCGCTAAAAACAAAAAGGATGAATTTGTGAACAGGCTCACAACATCCATGTTAATAGCATAAAACAGCAAAGTACAAATGCCTACACATATGACTATATTTAAATCTCCGGAATAACCATGTTTCCGGATGCAACGTGGATGACGCCAAAGTCATTGATTGGATCTGCTTGGATCGAAGTTGATCTAACAATCGAACCGATCAAATACACGAGAGAAACAAACAAACAACGTCGCACAAAGACGACGAACAACCAACGTCGCACAAAGACGACAAAATCACAAAATAAAAAACAAAATAGATGTGAAAATCACTTATTTCAATAAAAGGGAAAGATAAAAACGATGGCTCACAAGAGAGAGAAAGGAAAAAGAGAGAGTCCTATCATTGATTAAGTACTGTTAGGTGGAGAAAAATGTCCTATCATATATTCTTTGTTTTAATTTTTATACGAGTCGAGTTAAGCAAATCATCATAAGTTTTTATACGTTGAATTGTACATTACACAAGTGAACCAATAAAATTATAGCATAGTACCAATTTTGAATATGTAAATCAATTAGAGTATAACATGCGTCACTTTTTATGTTGTGAGCCAATTAAACATTTTAGAATTAACCAATTTCGCATCATATTTTTTATTTGTTTAAAACTTCTACTGAGATCAATTCGGTCATAGAATCATGAAGCAAAGTTGTTCGAATCATTCATGCTTGGTTCGTTCATGATGTCATCTGTGACACACATCCGTTCTATCTAGATAGGGTTCTCATGAATGCATCAATATGTGTATTATGAATGTAATTTTACTTTCACTTTTTAAATTATTCTAATTTTTGAAATTTTATTTGAAATAATTTTTATATTTATTAAAAAAAATTAAGCAAATGGAATCAAAAAACTAACAAACCAGTTCATCATAAAGTTCGAGTTATAAGGGAGTACGCAATGGGTTGGATCATTATATTTCGTCATCTTACTTACATGTTGCTCAATATCTACTCTTGCATCTAATATAAAAGTTTAACTCACACATGACAAATTAATATCTCTCCCTTAAATGTGAGACTCTCTGTGTCTATGATATGGTGAAATAGCCGAATAAGGTGTCGGTACAACATGGTAAAAAAGTAAGAAGACGAAAGAAATGATGAGGGAAGATAGTAAGTTACAAAATATGTTTTGCTCTTTTCTTTCATGAGGGAAATAAATGACGAGGGAAGAGAAAGTAAATTACAAAAAAGAAAGAAGACGAAAGAAATGATGAGGGAAGATAGTAAGTTACCGGTAATTTTATGAGTTTTTGAAGGAGTTAGAGATTATTGAATAATTATGCTACCATAAAATTAGACTCATTAAGAAAATGTCACATCAATTATAAATGTCTAATAAGCATGTATTTTATCAACTCAACATAACACATATTTTGTCAAATTTCATATTGACACCGCATTTTCATTTAAATTCTTTAGATCCATGTATGTGGATAATCTCACTTATATATTATTCAACATCTACTCTTTCATCCATTGTATAAGTTTTACTCAAATTTGACACATTAACATCTCACCCTCGAGTGTGTGACTCTGCGTCTTTAATTATGTGACATAGTCAAATAAGGTTAAACGAAGGCACAACATGGTCAAAAAGGTGATTTGATTGTAATCGAATGGAGGGAGGTTTATGTTCTTTTCTTTCATGAAAAGAGAAAATGAAAACTAGAAAAAGAAAGAAGATGAAAAATATATTTGAGATTGAGAAATATGTCTAATGAAAAGGAAACTTTAGATTGAGTGAATTGTTGGTGATTTTATGGGTATGTTGAAGGAGTTGAAGATTTATGGGTTATTAATTTACCAAAAAATTAGACACAATTAAAAAAAATGTTTGAACATTTAAAAATTTCTAATAAACGCATATTTTGTCAACTCGGCATAACACATCGGCGTTTTTATTTGGTTAAATTCTAACAAAGATCAGAATCGAAAGAGTTTGAAATAATAGAAATTGGTTAAAAAATGTTGCATTAAAACGAATGGCACCCAAAAAATTAAATTGGATATAAAAATTAAACAAATGAAATCTAAAAACTAACCAAACCGTTCATCGTAATGTTCGGAGTTCTAAGAGAGCCTACAATGGATTGTATCATCACATTAGGTTAAGAGCAACCACACAAATGAGATTGACATCACATCGTCACCTAAAACCTTAAGACATTAGTTATATTGATCATATCATTCATACATTTCTCAACATCTACTATTGCATCCAAATAAAGTCAAATAAAGTCGAGATCAAGGCACAACTTAGTAAAAAAGGTGAGTTGGTAGCGATTTCATAGATAAATGTTTTTGTTAATTTTTTTTGAGGGATTGTTCATTTATTTCATGAAAAGATATAAAGTAAATTAAAAAAAGAACAATAAAAAGAAATTAGAACATGAAAGAGAAATGATAAGGAAAAAAAAATTAAGGAATGTCGATTTCATTCGCGAGAGTATAGGAAATAGTGAGTTGTTGGTAATTTTACAGATTTGTTGAAGGAGTTGGAGATTATTGGTATTTATGCTACCAAAATAGTATACTTATTAAAGAAAAAATGTCACATCAATTCAAATTGTAAAATAAACATGTATTTTGTCAACTCGGTAGAACACATTTACACTTTTCCATCGTCGAGATCCTACCAAAGAACAAAAGTGAAGCAATTTGAAATAACAGAGATTAAATAATATCTTTTTGCAAGAAAACAAATGACATCCGAAACTAAAATTTAAACAAATCCCAAAAACTAACAAAATAATTTATCATAATGTTGAGAGTTCCGTTAGAGACTATTGGGTTGCATAATCATATTAGGCTAATAGCAACTACACAATTGAATCATATTGGCTAAAAACAATTACACAATTGAGATTGACATCACATCTTCACCCAAAATTTTAAGACATTAAGTGTATGGGTCATATCATGTATATATAGTTCAACATCTACTCCTACATACACGGGAATTTTACCTCACTTGATACATTCACATCTCTTTGTTAAATGTCGAGACTATATGTGTTCGTGATCCACCACAAAGAACCACGCCCATGCACTCTCTCACAATGTTAAATTGAGATATCATACAAATGTTAGGCCTTACGAAGGACCAACCATGGTGTGAATCGACACATTTGAGAAAGTTCAACCACACATGTGAGAATGATACCACATTTTCATCCAAAATATTAAAACTTAAGTATGAATTTTTTCATTTATTTGTTGTATATATTGAGCTTGAACTGCATTTGATATATCGCAATATCCTCTCTCTTAAGTATGACGAAATTCTAGCCCGTGCTTGGCACGGGTTTCCATACTAGTAACAATTCTAATTCGAATATGGGTGCTACTGAATAACTAACTCCTACAAGACCCTGCCATCTCAACCACTTTATCGAACCTTCTTCTCTATACCTTCCAACCGATGACCCGTGGTCATCACAGAATTGGTCAACAATTTGTGTTCTAGGGTTGATGTATGGATGCTGGAGTATGAAAACTCGTGCTTTTCTAATCTAGGAGTGGTTATTGATTTCAACCTTATGCTAATTGATTGGAAATTAACATGAGTTCATCTTCTGAGTTTGTTACAGAATTTTCTATTCATTCATATTCAAATCATAACTCCTAAGGCAGGAGAACCTTTAAACCAAATAAATCCTGAATTCCTTAGATAACCAAAAATAAGAACAAGCATCAACGACTACTTCTAGACTAGAGAAACATTGGTTTTCATATTCAAGCAATCAATTCACATATAACAACGAATCCAACGGGACAGCAGTGCTTGATTTATTTACTAGTAACAACCAAGAACTAATAACCTCACTAATTCAAAGAAAATATAACATTGCTCCTGACCATGGTCATTCCCTACACATTGTCTCTAGAAACCTACAGCCGCATTTATCCGGGTATTACTTGTGTTGAATCCAAAATTATGAAGCAGCATTGGAAACTTTTTGAGAGTGGAAATAATAGATAACTACACAAGAATGAAAGGCGAGCGGATACCAAGTTGTGCCGCTAATCCTTTCTAGATGGCAAAACCAACCCTCTTGAAAACTACATTCATAGACCTATGAGGCATAATTAACATTACTATACATGACCCTTTGAACTCTTTATAGAAAAAAGGCATATTTATAGGAATAATAAGAAAAGATGCATGCAAAAATTTCATACCGAATGATGCACCTTGATCATTCTTGCTTCTTTTCCTTGGCCGTTCATCATGACCATTGTTATCATCCACCCACTTCTCCTTCAACTTTCTCAGCTCACAAACTTCCAACTCCAATTCATTATTTTTCTTTCTTAGCTCTCCAACAATGTCTTTGTTACCTAAACTAGTTTTTCTCTTGACTTCCTTCAACAACTTTTCATAATTATCTTGTGCTCTTTTCCCTCTTTCACATTGTTTTTCTCTCTTTCTCAAATCTTCCTCAGCTTGAAACCTCATTAGTTTCTCCAATTCAAAATTTTCTTGAAGATGTAGAATCTCTGTCTGCATTCTCTTGTATCTACTCACTAAAACCTCTTCAACTCTATCAAAGTCTTCCGTCTCAAATGCTATACGCAGCACGAAACAAGTTCTTGAATGCTCATGTCTTCCAAGTTTAACCCAGGTTCGGTTTTGGGTTGATGTTCCATGAGAATAACTATGAGGAAGGAAAGGAAGATAAAAAGGGTTAGAGGTGTTGGAATTTGAACAATTTATCAATGGATTATAGATACATAGTTATTGCATAATATGAAAGAAACAAGTGCAGATTGTGTACCTTGTATTGAATGATCAGATAGAGCAAATGAACAATCTTGCGAGCATTGATAGGTTTACAAGAGAATGTGTTTTGACTTGACCTAGAATATATATAAGCATCGGTAGGTGGGCCTCACTTATATAAAAAACAAAATCTTTAATATTTCCTCTTAAAAAACAAAAGATCTTAAATATATCAATAATTGATAATTTTAAAACTTCAAAGACTAAAATGCTATAATTATTATGAGTTAAGGGTATAATTATAAAAATAAAAAAGTCAGTCCAAAGTTCCATATTTTCTTTATACATACCTTTGAAAGTCTTTCCCTCCCAAACCCTCTAAAATTATCAATTTAAAAGACACTCTAAACATACTATCACTCTAGAGACAGAATGCTCTTTATATATTGTTAGGAACATAATCGATTGTTTTAAGCTTCACGGTACAATTCAAATAAACATCCACATACTATCACTCTAGAGACGAATGCTCTTTATATATTGTTAGGAACATAATCGATTGTTTTAAGCTTCACGGTACAATTCAAATAAACATCCAAATTTTATGACTCAAATTTTCGGTTATTTGCTAGAAACATAGAATATTTTATGAATAAACCTTTAAAATTTCATGATTAAGGCTCTGTTTGGCGGTCCATTTTTTGAGCTTATAGTTGATAACTTATACCTTACAAGTTCATACGAACAAAATAGATGTTTTTTATAAGTTACTTCAAGTGATGTTTTAGCTTATATCTTATAGGTTTTTCTCTCATTGTTATTTTAATTGAAACAAATTAATTATTTATTAAAATATCTTGTTATGTATGTTTATATTTATTAGCTAGTTTAACCAATGGTACACATTGAGATCAACGATACATTTCACCAAATTTGAATAGAGATGAAAAATTTGTGAGTTTGGGTAGCAGAAATTCACATTTTAATTAACCTCAGTAAATTCAATTCAAAAACAAACAAAATTGGAATTTTCATCCAACATTTTTTATTTGTTAACTATAGTTTGCTTAATGCTAAAGTTACAATTAGGCCAGGGAATGTCATAAAAAAAAATACTAGTTCATGATTATTTTCGAGCAACATTCAATGATTCTTGATCTAAATAAAATTCATATATCTTAGGCATCAATAATGACAAAACACTTCACAACAGAAAATCATGCAAAATTAAACGGATACCACCATGTTGGTATACAAGAACTCAACTCAAACTGTCAAATAGAAAGTCTTATAAGCATGCTTCATAATATGAGCTTACTCTTGCAAATTATAATGATTATCAAATTCCAATGAAGAAACAGAAAAAATAGAATGCTTATAAAGCAAAAATCTTATCAAAATCGTTCCTTAAAACTTGTTTTCCTGCACCAAATTTCTCCACTTGAGTGTTAATTGAGAAATAGTGTTTGTAGAAGATCCATCTTCTTTGAGTGCATTAGAAGCAACTTCTTTTAATTCTTTCTGATTACTCAATTCCAAACCCAAAGCAAGATCAAGTATTTGTTCTTGTGAAAGTGTATCACCACTCCCAAAAGAAACATACAAAACTGAACAAGGATGTTGTTTATCCAACCATGAAAGACACTCCAGCCTATTAGCACCATCACTAGAACTTGTTTCTATCAGGATGATGGGTCCAACAGGATGCACAAGAGGGTTGTTACTTCCTTCCTCTTTTAGTGCTTTTATAGGACCTATTTCCATTTCTAAGAAGCTATTAACAAGAACACCATCGACAAAACGGTACTTTTTAACTTGTTTTAGAAAGGATTTTTTAGCTCCTTGATCACGCTCGTTCAATTACTTGACTCTGAAGTTATAAGGTACATTTTTGTTAGCTTCAACTACTAATATGGAACGCCAAGTAACTCATGCTTGAAAATTCATATACACAAACGAACTAAAATGACGTGAAAAATTAGATAAAAGATAAAATCGTTATTTGAAACTAAGTTAAGCGACGATGAGTGTAATTTTGCTTATTTATTACTTATGTTTTTCAATTTTAGTAATTTATCTTTTTCATATCATTAATGAAAGATAATTTTGTGAAACAACTCATTTCATCATTTTCTTACATAATTAACCATATTTTTTAACATGTGTGAAATTTGCAAAATGACTTATAATTTGAGATGGATATGAATAATTAGCAATATGTTAGAGTAATTAAGAGTTAGTTAATAGAATTTGCTAAGTGGTTGTTAAGTCTTTGAAAATTTTCCTTAAAAAATAAAATAAAAAAGTCTTTGAAAATTTAAATCATGACAGGAGAATTATCTTCATAGAAAACCTTTCAATCTCTATACAGCTAAATAATTTTCGTTCAGTTGCATATTGAGTTAAATCACTTTTCTTGGAACCTTTACACAATTACACCCACCCCATAATAATCTTTATGGCTAACTAAGAGAGGGCACTGACCGTCCTTTTTACATACCAAGATAGCAGATGGAGGCAGCTAGCATCTTATAATGACGCACCAAAATATTAAAGAATGTTTTTTTGTTTATTTATCAAACGAAGACATTATGCTGATCAGTGCCAAGTGCCGACCCTAATATTTTTGGCACCCCAAACTAGAAGAGTGGTGCTCTAATAATAATAATCATAGCATTATAATTGCTTTCCATGTGCATTAGTTTTGCAAAACTATCACTAATATATTTATGACAAATGCTGTTTAGAAAGCCATCTAGCATAAAAAGATTTTTTTGGATTTATGATCCAACACTCCGAACAAATGCTCTTTAGAATGCAGGGGTTGGGGTTCAAATTTCGTATATCCTACTCCTTTATATTTAATATGTGTGAGTTACGGCACTAGGAGTACTTGACCAAAAATAAAATTAAGAGATATTAAATAGATTAAATGACTATAAAATTAAATTTGTTTGAATACTTTTGCTTTCAATTCTTTTATATCATTGATATTAAATTATTTTTATGTGATTAACCGACACTAACTTTTTTTTTGACAAAACCGACACTAACTTTTGTTATTTCGTTTGTATACTCTAGATTTATTTTTTTGTCACTGTACACTTCTCCTAAACAATATTTCTATTTCATTGTTTTATTATTTTTTATAAATCCCCAAAAAAAAAATATTTTTCATATCATGATAGTGATCCTTTAACCTTTTAAAGTTGGATAGAAATGTAATATTTGATCTTATCCTCAGATTTTTAACGACAATAGACTCTAATAATCTGAAATTCAATTGTGAGGTAAGTAAAACATATTTTTTTCCATACCAAATGTTTATATTATTAAGAAATACCAAATGTTATTATGTTAATATTAGGTTAATATTTTTTCAATTGGTAGAATTTGAATTTTGGATTTTTAACTGAATTAACGCATTTAATCCCTCAAGAGTAAAACATATAAGTATTGTTCAAAGGGATTTTCTATCATGTGCAAATTTACACATGTTAAGAAGTTTAAAATAAAAATTTTGTATTGAACTTGTACATTTAATATTAAATGTAAAACTTTTGAATAAATAATTGTTGTTTTTCAAGAAAAAGTTACTACTATTAGTTGTTTTAACATGTGCAATGTTGCACATGTTAGACAAACCCTTGTTCAAATTAGAGATAAAGATGGATTATCTTGATCGATGATTTAATTTTGAACTTTGTAACGGCCACAACGGGTGGGTCCCGCATGCACACCTTGGTGGCCTTTGGCCTCGCCTTGCGACCCCCGACACTATTACTCACAAGCTTAATCACTACCCCCTAGTAGTGTTTGTGCCTCCCGTGGAAATCGAACCTAGTACACAGGGGATAAGTACTAGCCATGGCGGCAGTTGCTCGCCTCCCCGATAAAGTCACTCGCAATGGCGAGCGGAACGTGGGGTCACACATGGTTTGCTCGCTTCGGCGGGTTTTGGCATTCTTCGAGCGGTTTTCTTTGCACAATCTTTTATAAAAGTAAACCCCTCAAACCAAGGTCCTATAAGATGATCTTTTAAAAAGAGTTTTCTCAAGAATGAAGCAAGTATTTAATATGTTTAGTAATGCTTGGTACACGAGAGAATGTCATGATGCGACGCGAATTGGGGTAGCAAGTTATTCATTAAGCAAGGGAAAAACTAGAGCCTCGACATAGTTCTCGGGAACTAGCATGTTAAGCAAGAATCCCTAGAATGATAAGACGCGGAGTGTAATCTCTTCGCACATGAGCTAGAATGACTAAGCAATTATGTTAAGTTGTGGATTGATAAGTTATTTCTCTCCACCATGATTAAGCATGTATATGAACAAGTATGAAGTTACAGCTAATCGGATCGATCAAGGTTCCGAGGTAAACAAGCAAGCATGAATAGGTTTAACCCACATGAACGACAAGACCATGACTATTATAATGTAGGTGGCATGTCTCTTGCTATCCACGCCGGGGGGATACAAGGGGTTCTCATGATGGGAACGGTTCAAGCCGCAAGGGACCCGCATGTCACTTGAATAATCAAGATGTAGGTTGTAACGCCCTCCTTTTTATTTAATTATTTTACTTAGTTTTAGAATATATTTATGTATTTATATGATTTATATGAGGGATATATGATTTATTGAGATTAGATGTCTTTTTATAATTTAGTTAATATATTTTGTTGAGTGATATTTTGTTATGTTATATGTTGGTATTTACTAGCATAATATATATGTTATTTGGTGTAGAAATATATTTGTTATTTTGTGTAGAAATATATATGTTATACGGTGAGATATATATTTGTTATTTTTTGTGGAAATATATATATTATTTGGTGTATTAATATTATCAAGTGGGAGATATATATATATATATATATATATATATATATATATATATATATATATATATATATAGTAGAGAAATATTATTCATTAGAATATGAGGATTATTAGTGTGAGTGGAATTGGGGTTAGAATAGAAAGAAGAATAAGTTGTTGGGCCTAAATAGATTTGGGAAGAATATTTTAGTATTATAAATAGAGAAGCTTAGGTTAGAAAGAGTTTACCGAAAACCGCTTTTTGGAAAAGAGGAGAACAAGAAAGAAGAGAAGAGGAGAGATAAGTCAAGAGAAGAGGAGAAGACCTTAGGAAAGAAGAACGGCTGCCTTCGATTCGGGAATTAATCTAAGGTGAGGTGAGACTATCTTACATTAATATTAAGTTGTTAAATCATTAGATTACATCTAACAAGTTGGGGAGAGTTTGTGAGAATTTGAGAATTAGGGTTTTGAGAGAGATTTGATGATTAGATGATGAAAACTTGTTGAATTGATGTAGAAATTGTGTACAGACCTTAGATAATCCATAGGATGATTATTGGAAGTAGTTTTGAGGTTAGCACCATGAGATTAGGTGAAACTTGAAGAAAATCTGCATTCTGCCCGAATTTTGATATTAAAGCTGGTATTGATCAGTGCGGAATTGGTCTTAGGTGTAAACACGAAAGTTGTAGGTATGGATGTTAGCTTTCTAATGTCGTTGGTCTCACGTCAAAACGATTTATAGAACTTGAGTTATGGTCAAATTACTGCACGTAGGTCACAGTGAATTTTTATGGACTTTCAGCACAACTTTTTCGAATTTAAAATGAAAACTGGTATTGATCGGTACAGAATTGGTCTTAGGCGTAAACATGAAAGTTTTAGATAATTTTGTTAGCTTTCTAGTGACTTTGGTTTGACGTGAAAATGATGTTTGGTCTGTGAGTTATGATGAAAATACTACAGGGAGATCTTAGCAAAATTGTACGGTGACAGCATTCTCTGTTTCATGTTTTTGCGTTTTGTTCATATGTTTCTGTTTTGAATTGATCTTTGTTGTAAACATGAAAGTTGTTGATATTTGTGATATCTTTCCAGTAGCTTTGGTTTGACATGAAAATATGTTGTGGATAATTTATTATGTTTTTACAAAGATACATAGTGAATTATCGTCGATGTTTAAATACGATGTTATATGAAGTTGTTTATGATTGATGAATATGATGTTTTAAGATGTTGTTTATTATCATTTGATATTGTTATATTATGATATGACATGAATTATTTATGTGATCCATATGTTGTCAAGATGCTAAGATGTTAAGATGTTAAGACGTTAAGATGATAAGAGTTGTTAAGTCGTTGAGTCGTTATGAAGTCATCAAGTTGTTAAGATGTTATGTTGTCAAGATGTCAAGATATTAAGATGTCATAGATGTTCATGATGTTGTTTAAGTTCTCAAGTTGTAGGAAGATTGAGTCCATTGCATACTCATTAAAGATGGGGGCTTGAGGTCCGGCAGCTTTATGCTCACTTGTTGAAGAGATTATTTACGCTCATATATGTTGGGGGCTTGATGCCCTGAATGGTACCACATGCATTTGCATATCAAGAAGTTTACGATGATTTAAGTTGTTAAGAGTTGCATTGTCAAGTTGAGTCGCATTGTCAAGTCAAGTGTCGAGTCGACTATGAAGTTGTTTAAGATTGAATATGAAGTGAATGATGAGTTTGATTAAGAATGTTGTTTATGTTTGATGATGATGTTTGACGATGATGTTGTTCATGTTTGATGATGATGTTTGATTTTGATGATGATGTTTGACGATGATGTTGTTCATGTTTGATGATGATGTTTGATTATGATGATGATGTTTGACGATGATGTTGTTTATGTTTGATGATGATGTTTGATTATGATGATGATGTTTGACGATGATGTTGTTTAGGATTGATGATGATGTTGATTATGATTTGTTTATGATGGTTGAATATGAAGTTGTTATGATAAGATGTTATGTGATTTATGATATCTTGATATGTGAATTATGATAAGATGTTATACGTTTACTAATGATGATGTATGATGATTCCTCGTGATTATATTTAAGATGTATTGTTTGTGATTATGTTTATGGTTGATGTATAATGTTATGAGATGGTTATGATTAGTACTTGATGTTATATGATGATGTTTATGTCTATGATTAAGATGCTATGATTAAAAGGATATATGATAATGCTTATGACTAATATTTGTAGATATGTGATGATATTTATATGATGATATAATATGAAGTATATGACTAATGTAGGAAGAATAATGATGCGGTTAAGGAAGTTTAAGTTGCTAGATATGATTAATGAATTATATGATGTTTAAGTTGTTGAATGTACTTTATATGATTTATATGCTTTATATTATTGTTTGAGAAATCTCACCCCTCCTCTTTGAATGTTGTCCTTACGTTGGTAACGCGCGAGGTAACCGGTGACTAGGTTTGTTGTTGTGAGTAATCTCCGCCGTGTCGTCTTAGGTGCTGCGATACGTAACGGGATGGGGATTATGTCTTTACTTTCTATTCCTTACGTATTGTTTTTATGAGAATTATAATGAAGTTGTCGGATTGAACAAATCATGATGTTTAGACTATTTATGAGACTATAGTGATGAGATCTTGGTGCCAAAGACTATTTTTATGATGTTGAACTAATTCATGCAAAGTTTAGAAATACTTATGTTGAATTATTTTTGAAGGATAAATTATTATTTATTCCATTTATGATTTTTAAGAAAAGAATGTGACATTCCGTTTTATGTTGAAAAACTCGATTTATTTATGAAATTTCTATGTTGGGAAAACGGGGTGTTACATAGGTGCTCGTGTCTCTTGTTATCCACGTCGGGGGGATACGAGAGGTTCTCGATCCAAGGGGAACGATTCAAGCCGTAAGGGACCCGCACGACACCGAGGGAGTCCGATGTACCCTTGCTAGGTTTCATCGGTCATGTATGGGATTGTTCTCGGGGTTACTCCATCGGGGGCTCTCCGTAAAATGAATCAAGATAATGACCGTTTGTTCAACGCTAACATAATGAATGAACTTATGCACGACCATGTATGTTATGATTATGATTCCATGCACGACTATGATTATGTTCACGAATGAACTCATGTACGATTATGTTAAGAACAAGAGCACGAGATGCTAATAGACAAGTGCAAGTTAAGTATAGAACAAGAAAGAATGTAATACCGATGACGATCTTAGGTTTCCCCTAATCATCCGGTTTAGGATCGTGTCATGATTATGATGTGCCTAAGCCTCGATACGTAGAGCGTAATCTTGGCAATGCGGTTTTAGTTTCCCCTCGACCGCCATGACACGTATGATATTAGCAAGACCTACGACAAGTAAGATAAACCTATGACGGGTCTAGCATGCACTACCGAGTCTAGGAAAATATGACCACACACGTATAATCAACCGTCGAGTTGTATTGTAGACACGTGGTGACCGTAGGTTTCCCCCGAGGTTACCTATAGCCTAGGATTTAGGGGAACTCAACGAGACATTATGTCTCATCCCAATCCTTATTTGTTTCGGATTAACGGGTTGGATGACAAGCTAGTAGCCGAATGGATGTTTCAACAAGTGGTCGTTCGTACTGCGAGGATGTTATGGATATTCAAGGATGTATTTATTGTTCTTTAGAAAAGATGAGTTGTATTATTATTGTACGAACGGATGATGTTGTATGAAATATTCATTCGAAGTTTTATTGTTGTAAATTTTTAATGTATCTGTACGAAACTAATACACATGCTAGACTTTTTAGATACATCTAGTATGAGTGTTACAAACTTAAACAAAAAATGATAATTTTATTTTTAGTTTAGGAATTTTACTTGTTATAAATTTTAATTAAGAGGGGATTAACTAAAATAATATTTCATTAAGTTTTAATTAAAAAATTATGCTTTAAGTATTTGATAAATCATACATAATTTATTTTCAATAATTCTCATGTATTAAATATGATTCTTGATTATTGTAAAAAAAATAAAAAATGGAGTCATATAAATCTATCACCAAGAACACCACCAACCAACAACATATCCATTCCACCATTAGAAGTTTTCTTTTTCTAAAGAATCCATTCTCTCTAATTATTCATATATTAAATATGACTTTTGGTTTCATGTATGTCATGTGATTGTGAATAATAATATTATATATACTAAAATATGATTCTTTTAATAAATTGTAAATTTTATTATTATTTATTATTTTGATGTGATCGATATTTATTATTGTTATTTCGTTTAAAAACTTAAATTTTATATATATTATATGTTTCTAGTCCTAGAATTACAGGTAAAGTTGTTGTCACATGATTGAAAGATCATTGTTCAAATTCTATAAATAACATATTGTGTACAAAATAAGGTAAGGCTCTATACAATACACCAATTGATGGGATCCCTTCACGGACCCTATGTATACAACTAGAGCTTTAGTGCATCGAGACTACACCCTTTTTATATTTTTTCTTCCTAAACAACATTTATATTCAATTTTTAATTCTTTTGTATATTATGGTGAGGATTATTTCACTTTTATAAGTTGGATAAAAATTTAAGATTTAATTTAATTCTCAAATTTTCAAGGAAAGCTAAGGGGGCTTTGATATCTAAAAATTTTATGCATGTAAGTAATATAGTTTTACTCTTTTTTAAAAAAAAAAAATCATAAGATAGTTTTAGTTACTAGAATCAATGAGGGCGTTCATCTTCGAGTATAAAAAATTGAGCTTCATTTGAGATGCATCCGATCCGTTAAACTTTAAACTAGTAAGTAAATGAGTTTTTTTTTAAATAATTATTTATTATCATTTAAATTTATAATAACTAAATATTATTTACTAGAAGTGTCGGTGAAATAAAATTTAAATTTTTTATTTTAATAATTACAATAGTGAATATTGATATTTTTACGATAAAATTTAAAATTAAAAATTAGTATGATTCATATAAACAATAGAATTATATATTGATTTAAAAAGCAAGTATATCGGTACACTTTAATTTATGACTGTACTATAAAAACTCCCTATTTTTGGACATTAGTATATTTTTTGGTGCAAGTAGCCGCTCTTGAGAAAAATAAAAATTAATCATTTAAGTATGAAAATCAGTTAATAAATATTTAAGAGATAAATAAATAACTAGTAGTAATACTAATACCTTTCTAAAGGTAGTTTTGTATGAATCATACTAATTTTTAAATATATTATTACTTTCGTAACCATGTTCAAATGACCATATATTATTATCTTACGTAGGGAATATGCAAAAGAGTCTTTGTGATGGGTGTGATAGTTTCATTCCATCAAAAGTTCGTCCTCGATGTCGTGATCGGTTCAACTTTTTTTGTGATTGGCATGATGTTGACATTTAGCAAACATGTAGAAATTTGTAATTAAAGCTTACAGAGCCGCATGGTTATGGTTTATAAGATTTATGGTCTGTTTGGTAGGCATGAAATAGGCAAGAGAGAAATAGAGTAGAGAGAATAAGGGGAGAAGTGTGCTCTTTCTCTCGTTTGGTGCGAGAAGAGAAATTGCTGCGACGGATAAAAAACCTGTGGGTCCCACCGTTTTTGTCTTCTTCGCTCATCTGCGGAGAAAGAGGGAAGAGAAGCAATATTTGAATGTTATTCCCATTATACCCTTGTCTCTACCTAGTTTTTTTTATCACATTCAAACCTCGGCTTTTTTATTTGTTGAACATCCATTGTATTTGTTGAACACATTCAACGACTAAATTGTTCCAATTCAAAGGTGTATTTGTATATATGGAGAAAGGTATTGCGATGAAGGTGATGTAATTGGCAATATTTAACTTTTACTTTATTTCAAAATATGAAAATCACAAAGCTGTATTTTACAAGAGGAACATGAGAAGATTATTTTTCTCTTTTTCCTTTGGACAAAAATATGAGCTTGGGTCTAAATTGTTTAGGAGGGTGTTTCAATTAATATGTAAATGCGAGATGATGAAGTGGAACAACCGAATGGGTTGTTGTGTGGTGTGAGTTTTTTTTTTTTTTTTTTGACCTTTGGTATGAGTTTTTTTGTGTGGTGAGTTACCAATTAATTGATAAAATCATAAATTAAATTAGAGATGAGTAATCTAAAATTTTTACTCGTGGGATTAGGAAAGGGAAAGTTTTTTTTTTTGAGAGGTAGGAAAGGAGAAGTCGTTGAGTTGGTCTAATAAAACTAAAATATTAAATTACTTAAATTAATTAATTAATAATAAAATAATGAAATTATTTTTATTAACAATTAATTAATTTATTAAGTAATATAATAATCAGTTCAATTATTCCAATTATTTAAGCTTGCTCATAATTAGATCAAGTAATTGAATTAATTAAATCATTTTAATGTGAGATTTTTATCTCAAGGGTATTTTTGTATTTTTTGCTATAATCCACACTTCTCTCTTCTCTATTTCTTTCATATTTCTCTTATACCAAACAACCCATCAAATCTACTCAATTTCTCACCTTTTTCTCTCTTCTCATACTCTCTCTTACATACTTCTCTCTTCACAATTTCTCTTCTAAACCAAACACACCCACTTATAGAGTAGTGAACTTATAGAGTTTGATGATAGCTTGGAAGCGAGCTCTTGTTTATAAACAAAAATCGATTACGCGGAAGCTTTAGCGTTGATTCAAGAATCTCATGAATCCCCGAGTCCAACAAGTATGTTCAAATCATCAAACATATTCTTGTCTCGCTATTATTTTCCCACACTTACCGAGAAGGTAATCGGTGTGCGGATTATATGTGTAAAAAAATAAAAATAAAAAATTCTAGACCCAACAACTAGCCTGTTGTGATAACAACTGGCCTGTTATGATATTATGTATAATGTGTCTTTTGAATTGGAATCCAAACTTTATTGACAATATTATAAATATATGTGTTCCTTTTCTTTCAGTTTTTACCAAAATGTGTTCCATATATGCAAATGTTTTCGACACATTAAAAATTAAGCACCCGAAACAACATGCTACTTCTATAACTATACATTAATGAGTATGCATTTGCAAAGTTACAAGCATTCAGTGATAACCTGTGATGCACCTTAGAGTTGTTAAATATAAAAACGAAACTGATATTCCATTACTAGAATTACCATTGGTTACATAATTTCTAGTGCTTCGTTGCATGGAATTACACAACAGCCAAAACATATAGAATAGGAGACTATGTCGTTAAAATTTTATACACATTCTAGTTTTTCGGCACCAAATTTCTCCACTTGAGTGTTAATTGAGAAATAGTCTTTGTAGAAGAGCCATCTTATTTGAGTGCATTAGAAGCAGCTTCTTTTAATTCATTTATGTTATTGTGCAATTTCTCACCTTCTTCTCCTTCCATGAGACACTTGATCACCTTAGCAACCTCTACCCTTTCCACAATGCCATTTTCATCAACTCTTGGCCTTAGTCCCACTTTTAGTCCCTCACTCAGCAAAACCGCATTCATTCTCTGCTCAGCAAACAAAGGCCATGTGATTAGTGGCACACCATGCACCACACTCTCAAGGGTTGAATTCCAGCCACAATGCGTCAAGAAACCACCAATTGAGTTGTGATTAAGGATTTGAACCTGTGGTGCCCATGATGGAATAACCATACCTTGTTCCTTAGTTCTCTCTAAGAACCCACATGGTAAAAATTCCACAGGGTCAACATCATTTTGTGTTGAAACTGAAAAATATGCTGCACTTGATGAACTACTGCTTGGTGCTCTTACAACCCATAAGAATTTCTGATTACTCGATTCCAGACCGAAAGCCAACTCAACAATTTGTTCTTGTGAAAGTGTACCACCACTCCCAAAAGAAACATACAAAACTGAACAATGATGTTGTTTATCCAACCATGTGAGACACTCAGACCTATTAGCATCGTCACCGGAACTAGTTACTGTCTGGATGATGGGTCCAACAGGATACACAAGAGGGACTGTTACTTCCTTCCTCTCTTTAGTGCTTTTATAGGACCTATTTCCATTTCTAAGAAGCTATTAACAAGAACACCATCAGCAAAACGGTACTTTTTAACTTGTTTTAGAAAGGATTTGTAAGTTTGATTTGATCTATCTTGTGCCGGGGAATAAAGATCTCTGCCATGGAGTGGTACGCAGCCTGGTATTTCGATAGGTTCTGGTAAATCTCTGTACTCACATGATGTTTCCTCGTCCAACTTAGGCAAATATAAGCTCAAAGACAGTGTAGTAGCTGCTCCAGGATAGTATATGTAGGACAACATGTTGAATTCCTTAGCAAATTAGTGCTTCAACTGCGAAAGGATCAATCACCAAGGCTACAAGGTATGTCCTTAAAGTTAAGGACTTCAAAGCCTGATGTATAGATGGCAATGATTGAGTTAGTGAGAGCTGAATTTGCATTTCTAAGGTAGTTCCCTTGGGGTGTACTGGTGGAAGAAAAGAGTAATTGATGTTTGATGGAAGAGATTGAAGAATGGTTTTTGAGGAACTTGGGGGAGAACCAAGTGTGGGAATGAGACATGTGACATGAAGATATGGATGAAGGTGAACAAGTAGCTTGGAGAATTGAAGAACAGGGACCAAGTGGCTATAGCCAACACCAGGAACAACTGCAATGTTAAGTGTTTTCTCCATAGAAGTTTATGTTCAAGTTCATAGATTTATATGAGGTAGAATCATTACTTTTGTTTTGTCAATTGTAAAAATACTCAAATAGAAGAGTTATGTATGGGCCAAAACGTCAACATAAAGTATATGCTTGTACATTTAATAATCTAACTCTTAACTCTTGCTCTTAACTTTATATGAGGTAGAATCATTACTTTTTTTGCCAGTTATAAAGAATTATGTATGTGCCAAAACCAGTGATGGATATGAGCAAGCTAAGAAACATAATATTAAGAAACATGATGTTCTCTGACTCATACTATAATATTGACTAGTTAAGAAACATCATGTTTTCCGACTCACTTGTCGTTTGTTTAGAAGTTTTTAGGCTTAATTGCACTTTTGACCCCCTATCTTTCCAAAACTTGCGGTTACGGCCCCTTAACTAATTTAAATACAAAACAGCCCCCTAATCATTGAATCTTTGGCAGTTTTGGCCCCCCAAGGCCAAAAATAAAAAAATGACATGTGGCACCTCATTTAGGGTGCCACGTCGGCGTTGGGGGCCAAAACTGCCAAAGATTCAATACTTAGGGGGCCGTTTTGTATTTAAATTAGTTAGGGGCTGTAACCGCAAGTTTTGGAAAGATAGGGGGTCAAAAGTGCAATTAAGCCAAGTTTTTATCTGTCAAGTTGTATCAATTGTTTTGTCTAAATCATTTTTTTCGGGGATGCCTAAATCATTTCGACTATTTATCACAATATATGGTTTCATATATAAGACAAAGTTGAGTCAATAAAATTTACATTTTTAGTTTAAAATTTAGATTAAATACATCAACTTTTGTTGATCCGAATTTCTCTTGTATATAAGACCCGATGGAGTATATAGAAAGAATTGATATGTGAAATGAGATAATGATTAGTTAATGGTATATAGGGAAAAAGACAACCGATAATTTTCTTGGTATGTGTATTAACACTTACTCTTTTGATTATTCTTTGAGGGATGCGTATTGAAAAAAGAACATTTGAAAGATGTCACTCCCTAAATGAATCTTAATTGTCTTAATAGATTAGTATTTGAATTTGAAATATGTGGAAATACCTTGATTTACAAAAAAGAATGTGTATATCATAAAGACAAGCTATATACAAATCTAAATTTTATTTCAATAAAAACAAATAAAAATAGTGAGTCATCAAAAGTATTGTCTTAATAGATTAGTATTTGAATTTGAAATTGATGTGGAAATACCTTGATTTACAAAAAAGAATGTGTATATCATAAAGGCAAGCTATATACAAATCTAAATTTTATTTCAATAAAAACAAATAAAAATAGTGAGTCATCAAAAGTATGAGGATGAAAACTATATATAAGTATCATAAAATATTAATTAAGATAATTACAATCAACGAGTGGAGGAAGAGGTTTCCAAGAGCCATCCAAAGATTGCTTCATACACAAGTAACTCAACTCAAAAAACTTGAAAGAAAGAAAAAGCACAAACATTAACCAAAGTATATGCATTCATTCATTCATGAGCAACAACAACCACTTGTTTACCAACATTGCGACCACCGTATAGGCCAATCAATGCGGCGGGACCATTCTCAAGACCCTCGGCTATGTCTTCCACATACACAACCTTTCCTTCTCTTATAAGAGGCGGGACAAACTCCAAGAATTTTGTATAAAGGTGAAAGTAATCGGATATAACAAAACCCTCGATCCGAATCCGCTTATATATGATTTGTGCCAAATTTGTGACACCTTCGAGTTGAGTAAGATTGTACCGTGAGATCATTCCACTTACGGGTATGCGACCATGGACTCGCATATTCAAAAGTACGGCATCAAGTGTCTTTCCCCCAACATTCTCAAAGTAAATGTCAATGCCTTCGGAAAGTACCTAATTTACATAAATTGATATCAATATCAACTACTCATTAATGTGTCTCATGTTACTAAGTGTAGTAAGTAGTAACTATGAAGCACCGACACAACCGATAACACCGATACATGGACACGGACAATAATTTGGAAAATAGAAGTGACTGTGTTGTGATGGTGTCGACGGCAACATGTGTAGGACACACCTTCAATATAAAGTGCCGATGCTACATAGGTAACTACAATTTGTGTCAATAAACAAATTGATTAAAAAAATGTTAATAACAGACCTTTTTAAAGCTGCATTGAGGTCTGGTTCTTCTTTGTAGTTAAATGCTTCATCATATCCAAATTTATTCTTCAAAAGATCCACCTAGTGTGCCACAATTCAGTTCATTTAATATAATTATCCAAAGACTTCCAAACTTGAAAATAGTATTTTTGTAGTATAATCAGATTAACTAAATCTCACCAAGTGAACAAAGACATGGATTTTGGTTATTGCAATTAGGCTCATTCAAGATAATAGTACTTTAAACAGTAGAATAAATAATCATTGGTTTTTTCTTAGGGGATGTTGATGATTCATTATTTTTGCAGGCACATATAACAACAAAAGTATGCAAATACCTTTTCTTTAGTACCAGCACTTCCAACAACATAACAACCATGCAGTTTTGCAAATTGACCTACAAGTTGACCAACAGCACCAGATGCAGCAGAAACATAAACATTCTCTCCTTTCTTAGGACTGCCTAATTCAAAGAAACCGGCATATGCAGTCATTCCCGGCATACCTGTACTCAAACAAAAGCGTAAAATATGTTAAAAAACACAACAAAATGGAAGAAAACTACGCAACTAATATCAATATAAATTGAAATTGTTGAACAGAACGCGTGTACCAAGAATTCCAGTATAATAGGAAAGTGGGACATCAGTGTGCTCGATTTTGAACATTCCAGTTGTAGGAACCAAACTATACTCTTCCCATTTAGTAAGACTCCAAACTAAATCATCTTTCTTATAATCTGGATGTCCAGATTCTACAACTTTAGATACTCCAAAGCCTGTCAGTGGCTGCAATTACTCATCAGTTAGTAGCTACATTTATTCTATGATAAAAAATAAATTCTCAATACTTCAGATTCCTTGATCAATTGCAACTATGTTAGCTTATACTGATATCTAATAATAATTGATGAAAGAGAGAGCATGGCTTACAGAACCAGGGGTGAGAGCACCAAGTCCTGCAGTAGTGTCCTTGGTCATCAGGAGTCTCATCTCATGTAAGGATCACAAGACAAGTAGAGATTTTTGAGCAGAACAACATCGTTGGAACCTTGTGGAAGGTTGAGAGTTATGGTACTCTCAACAATGTTCATGTCTGATTCT
Source organism: Medicago sativa (assembly GCF_051527215.1). NCBI lineage: Eukaryota > Viridiplantae > Streptophyta > Magnoliopsida > Fabales > Fabaceae > Medicago > Medicago sativa. Next base: position 9,084,472 of record NC_140756.1, read on the forward strand.
TTAGGAAAACCAGACACATAGTCCTTTAGAATCACTTGCTTGTTCCTCACTTCCGCCATCTCAGGAATTGTGTCACAAAAATCTTTGTGGTGTTTGTGTTGTACATGTACATCTAGTACAACTGGCCACACATTGGTCTGTACATTTATCTAACAAATTTGTACGAATTAAATTGCCAAAATTGTTCCTAATTTAATTTCAAGTAATGATTTAGTCTTCTATTTTCAAGTTTTAAATCTATGATTTATTTTCTTATGGTCTTTCATCCAAATTTACATACAAATCTAGATTTAGAGTTTAAAAATTCATATGCAAATTAACCAAAATGGCAAAAAATGACACGAACTTTTTTTAAAAGACCAAATACTTATATGAAGTTAAGTTAAAGAAACACAAGTATAATTTTTTCAAAGAAATTTGCGTGAATAACTTTTTTAAGGGGTAAAAATATGCTTTGGTATAAATATTCTTAATCTATCTAAAAATTTCTTCGAACCTTGATTTTTGGTTCATCAAAAGTTTAATATCACAACTTTTGGTCCCTCGCTTTTAAGTTAATTTATTTGTATCTTCGAAATTTTGAATTTTTTTGAGCAGTTATGTTTAATATATTATAGAATTCTCTTTTGCAAAAGTTTAAATTTTTTAACAAGGGATGAATTAAATACGAATTTCCATGTTTTCGGTACTTAAAAATGCATATTTAATTTATGTTTTTGTTAAAAAAATTATAATTTTTTTGAGATAGATTCTCATAATATTCTAGACATTCATACAAAAAATTATTCAAAATTTCAAATGATACACATGCATTCTTTTCCATTTTTATTTGTCATTTACAAAGTTTAAAGTAATATCCGTTGTTTTTTCTAAATCATTTCGACTAAACACATAAATATCCTTAAAAGGATGTGTTTGTTTTTAACCTAAATCAAATAAAAATAGTGAATCAGCCAAAATATGAGGATCAAAACTATATTTAAGTCTATCTTAAAATGTTAATTAAGAAGATAATTACAATCAACAGAATGGATGAAGAGGTTTCCAAAGGTCATCCAAAGAGTGCTCCATGCACAAGTAACTAAACACAAAGACATGAAAGAGAGAAAAAAAACACAAACATTTAACCAAAGCATCTCCATTCATTCTTTCACTCATGAGAAACAACTACCACTTGTTTACCAACATTTTGACCACTAAACAGACCAACCAAAGCTGCAGGGCCATTCTCAAGACCCTCAGCTATGTCTTCCACATACACAACCTTTCCTTCTCTTATAAGAGACAAGACAAACTCCAAGAATTTTGTATAAAGATGATAGTATTCAAATACAGCAAAACCTTCCATCCGAATCCGCTTATACATGATATGTGCCAAATTTGTGACACCTTCGGGTTGAGTACGATTGTCTTGTGAGATCATTCCACACACGGGTATGCGCCCATGGAGTTTCATATTCAAGAGTACAGCATCAAGTGTCTTGCCTCCAACGTTCTCAAAGTAAATGTCGATGCCTTCGGAAAGTATCTAGTTTACATAAATTGATATCCGCTAGTTATTAGTGTGTCTCATTTTACCAAGTAACTATCTATGAAGCATTAACACAACACACGACACCGATACATACACACGAATAATAATTTGGAAAAATAGAAGTGTATGCAATCACAAGTGACATTGTTGTGTTGGTGTCGACACCAACGCGTGTCGGACACCAACATGTGTTGGACACACCTTGAATATAGAGTGTAGATGCTAGGTAACTATAGTTTTTTTGTCAATAAACAGATTAAATTAAAAATCTACCATAAAAGTGTTAAAAACAAACCTTTTCAAAGCTGCATTGAGGTCTGGTTCTTCTTTGTAGTTAAAGGCTTCATCATATCCAAATTTATTTTTCAACAAATCCACCTGGTGTGTCATAATTATATTCATTTAGTATAATTACAGGATAATGGTTGTAATTATGTACAGGTTTCCAAAATTTAAAATAGTATTTTTGTAACAAAATCAAACTAGCAAAGACTTGGATAGTGGTTATTGTAGTTAGGCTAATTCAAAATAGCACTACTTTAAACCGTAGAATGAATAATAAAATGTTGATGTTGATTCATCATTTATGCAGGAAGCATATATAACAACAATAATCAGACAAATACCTTCTCTTTACTTCCAGCACTTCCAACAACATAGCAACCATGCAATTTGGCAAATTGGCCAACAAGTTGACCAACAGCACCAGAGGCAGATGAAACAAAAACTGTCTCTCCTTTCTTAGGAGAGCCTACTTCAAAAAAACCAGCATAAGCAGTCATTCCTGGCATACCTGTACTCAAACAAAACACAACATATCTCATGTGTCACAACGAAATGGCAGAAAACTACACGACTAACATCGATACAAATTGAAATTGTTGAATACCGAGAATTCCAGTATAGTAGGAAAGCGGGACATCAGTATGCTCAATTTTGAAATGTATTTCAGTTGCAGGGACCAAACTATACTCTTCCCATTTAGTCATTCCCCAAACTAAATCGTCTTTCTTATAATCTGGATGTCCAGAGTCTACAACTTTAGACACTCCTAATCCTGTCAATGGCTGCAATTACTCATCAGTTAGTAGCTGCCGTTAAAGTGACATATTGGTCCAGTCAACAAACTGTAACTATAACTTCATTATAGTTACTTTATGGCTAACAATTTATAGTTGAGAAAGTTAGTTATAATGTGTAAGGTGCCACTTTTGATGGTACCTACAGGTAAGGAGAAATTACTCTAAAAAGGGTTAAAAACTACACTAAAACTATTCTAACATAACTAACATCTTTGTTCATTCTTTTGATAATGATTACAATGATCAATCCATTATTTATAGCCTTGATATTCTAACAACTTCACCTATGACTCATCATAATGGATATCTCTAGATCCTTCTAAAACATGACGACTCACCTCTATATTATCTAGGCTTAAATATGGTATTGGTCGCAAAAATAGGTCGGTTTTGGTTTTAGTCCCCGCAAATTTTTTTTATAGGTTTTGGTCCCTGCAAAAATAGGTCGGTTTTGGTTTTAGTCCCTGCAAAATATTTTTATAGTTTTTGGTCCCTGCAAAATAGGCCAATTTTGGTTTTAGTCCCTGCAAAATTTTTTTTTATAGTTTTTGATCCCCTGCAAAAATTCAGGAAAAATGAAAAATTAATAAAAAAATTGAAAAAAATATTATAAAATTCTGGAAAAATAAAAAATTAATAAAAAATTAAAAAATTCTGGAAAAATGAAAAATTAAAAAAAAAATTGAAAAAAATATTTAAAAATTCTGGAAAAATAAAAAATTAATAAAAAATTGAAAAAAATATTAAAAAATTCTGGAAAATTGAAAAATTAATAAAAATGAAAAAATTTTTAAAAAATACGGAAAAAAATTAAAATTTCTGGAAAAATTAATAAAAATAAAAAACGATTAAAAAAATAATATAATCTAATAAAATGAAAAATAATGCTAAATTCTGAAAAAAATAAAAAAGATTAAAAAATTCTGAAAAAATAAAATTTTGAAATTTTCTAAAAAAAATTAAAATTCTGGAAAAATTCTAAATAAAATTTTAATGAAAAATAAAAATTCTGAAAAATATCTAAAAAATTTCGAAAATTTCGAAAAAAATTAAAAAGATTAATCATTTTTAAACAAATGAAATTTTTCAAATTTTCATTAGTATTTTTCGAAATTTTGATTAGTATATATTCGAAATTTCCCTTATTCTCGATTTATAAATACACAAAAGTTCCTGGTTTATAAATACACAAAAATTCCTAGAAAAAATACTAATGAAAATTTTGAAATTTCAAAAAATACACAAAAAACCTATGCTCGGTTTATAAATACACATATTTTTTCCCTTATTCTCGGTTTATAAATACACAAAATTCCCGAAATTTTTTTTGGAAATAAATACACCTTGAAAAAACTTAAGCTCGACATATATACTAATGAAATTTTCCAGAATTTTTATTAAAACTTCCAAAATTTTAATTAAAATTTCGAAAATTTCATTTTTCCAGAATTTTAATTTTTTTCAAAAAATTTTGAAATTTTATTTTTTCAGAATTTATCATTATTTTTCATTTTATTAGATTATTTTATTTTTTAATCATTTTTTATTTTTATTAATTTTTCCAGAATTTTTTCTTTATTTTTTATTTTTATTAATTTTTCAATTTTCCAAAATTTTTTAATAATTTTTTTCAATTTTTTATTAATTTTTCATTTTTCCGGAATTTTTTAATATTTTTTTAATTTTTCAATTTTCCAGAATTTTTTAATATTTTTTTCAATTTTTTTATTAATTTTTCAATTTTCCACAATTTTTTAATATTTTTTTCAATTTTTTTATTAATTTTTCATTTTTCCAGAATTTTTTAATATTTTTTTCAATTTTTTATTAATTTTTCATTTTTCCAGAATTTTTAAATATTTTTTTTAATTTTTTTATTACATAATTGGGGTCGGGGACTATTTCCAAAAACAAAAATTTTGCGGGGACTAAAACCAAAACGGCCTATTTTTGCGGGGACCAAAAACTATAAAAAAAATTTGCGGGGACTAAAACCAAAAGCTGGCCTATTTTGCGGGGACCAATACCATATTTAAGCCTATTATTTAATGCAACTATCTCATCATAATCTTTACCTACTTGGGCTATTCTATTATCTTGAGCCTTTCTTGGGTCATTAAATAATGTCAATTACTAGTTCTATAAATAGTTGATTCAAGATCACTTTGAATGACTCTATTGTAATTCATTTGTAATCTGTTTAGAGAAAATGGATTGAAAAGCAATAAAATTCGATTTTTTTTGTTTGTAAACTTGGTATCGGGCTTAAGACCAACTAATCCGAGGAGTCCAACGGGCCCGGCCCCGGGGGTGCAAACGACTCAACATAGATGGGCCTCCCCCGGCCATGGGCCTCAAGAATTTTTTTAATGGGTATTACTTTTCCCACCCTATGGCCTCCTCGCGCGTCTGTAAAAATTCCAAAAATACCCCTGGTCCGGATTACATTTTCCGAACAAGATTGTTAGTGTTTCGGATTATACAATCCGGACCAATTCGATATGCATATTTTGTGTCTTTCTTTGATATCAAGGGTCTCGTTGACGGTTATACGACCCCCGCATAAGCCGCAAAGCAATTGCGGGGGTCGTATGAGCGGTCAACAATGACCATGACACCACAAATCTCGTAAAAAACTAAATACATACGACGAAAATTGAAGAAAAGTGGTGAAGTGTTTTCCGGAAAACGAATCGGACCGAGATGTTATACGCTTTTGTGTCTTTCTTTGATGTCAAAGGTCTCGATGACCGTTATATGAACCCCACACAAGTTGCAATGCAATTGCGGGGTTCATAGGAACGGTCAACAATGACCATGACACCACAAACACTCCTACAAAACTTAAAAAATTTGAAGAGAATGGAAGAAAATAGGTGAAGTGAAGAATGATGGTGTTTGTTGAAGATGGAAGCCTATTTATAGCCTTAAACAAGTCCTAGGTCATTAATACGATCAATGAAAACGTGTTAGTAGTTGTAACCGTCCAACCACTAATTGATGGCACTCTTTCAAAAGAAGCCAAGCAATCTTTCAAAAGAAGCCAATGTTGAAGCATTCGGATTATACAATCCGGAATGTCCTACAAAGAAGTGCAAATGTTCCCCTCGTTCACCATAAGAGCACCATAATCGCACTAATCCGGAAAATATATTCCGGAATTTAAAGGTGCATTCCGGATTGTATATTCGGAACGCCTCAATGCCATGGCCGGTGGTACGCCACACGCATTTTTATCGTGGTCAAGTCAAAAACGTGTTTTACCACGTTTTTTGACCGCATTTATTCCTTCCCAACCGTTTTTCACCCACCCCTCCCTATAAATACCCTTCCAAACCCCACCATTTCTCACACCATCCCTCTCCTCCTCTTCTTCCTTCTACAACCATGGTTTTCCATCGTTGACCTTTCATAGATAAGGGCCTCGTTGAAAACTTTCGGGGTTTGTATGAACGGTCAATGAGGATGGAACCGCGCCGCAACGAAGTGCGGTTCATCCGAGGGTCATGTGGGTCGGTGTGGTTATTAGCTTCGCTGCCCGGGCGTAAGTTTGAACACCCTCTTCCCTCCTCCTCCGGTTTTCCTCCAATAGCCAAGCTACCGCTATGTCCTATCGCATAGCGGTGGTTAGGCTCTTAGGAGATTAGAATTAGGCTCTTAGGAGATTAGAATTAGGCTCTTAGGAGATTAGAAATAGATTTAGGATCTTATGTAATAAGCTTAAAAAGCTTGAAAATTATTGTAATGTATTGTTCATATATTAATAAAATGAGTTGTTTTTATGTTTTTGTCTTTTTATTTACGTTTTTTATTTTATTCGCATTTTATTTTACGAATTGTAGAGCTTAAAATTGCAAAAGTTCTGCTAAAATACTAGTCCGGATTTTAAAATCCGGAGACATCCGAAAATTACTAACAATGCATTCGGATTACGAAATCCGGACTAGGGGTAAAATTGGAAAAAAATAGGGCGCGCGAGGAAAGTCATAGGGTGGGAAAAGTAATACTCTTTTTTAATACCCACTACTATACCGCACTCCAATAAAAAAATAAATTATTCTAAAGCGCTCTCATTCTTCTTTCACGCGTTTCACTTCCTCCATTCCATCACCGATTTCTTCATCATCACCGATTCACCATCGTCCATCAATCCATCATCAAGGCTTTCCTTCTTCTTCTTCTTCCTTCACACCAAATCACCGATTGATCGATTCTCCTTTTCCAAACCAAGTAAACAACCTTGTTTGTTTGGTAAGTGCCAATTAAATAACCTCTCTTTCATTGATTTATTTTACTTCTTTTCATGAAATTGGATGATTTTTGTTGAATGTTGAAATTGCTAAGTAAACAACACTGTTTGTTTGTCGATTTGTCCATCGATTTTGAACTTTTTATGTTCATCTCCATGTGTTGAGTTCTTTGATTTTGTGAACCTATCTGGTTAGGTACGTAAAATAATCTTATGTCGGACGAGTTCATTGTGAGAAACAACTTGTATTTGTGATAATAATTGCATCCTCTATTAACTAGTAAGTAACCTCATTTACCGAATACAACTAAAAAAGTACATTAATTATTTTACGGACCAATAGAAATTATTCTATGAACCAAAAAAGTCAATTGTTTCTTATAATAAGGACCATGAGTATTACATTAAGACCTAAGAAAGAGCATAGTCATTCTAACAATAAAGCACACACATATATATTAATTAAAAAACAGCAATGGCAGGGAAAAGCAGCAAAAGCATCGTTGCCAATAGAAAGACTCATACAATAGAAAGGAAAGACTCTCATACATGTCAATTATCAAAGCCGTTGGGAATAGTGAAACCACCCTAACAAAGCATGCGATATTCATTTTATAATAGGTTGAAGTTATTGTTAAGTAAAAGATTACATGTTGGAGATGCTCTAGGTAACTGGTATTTTTAAGATAAATTAAATGGGAAAATCAATTTTTAGTGAGTTGCAGGAAACCTGCAATATTTTCTTCTGTGATAGATTTTTTCAACGGCAAAGTATTATTTATAAAAAAATATAAGATATTACAAGAGAGACAATGTACAAGTACCATCAGTATCGTCATCATGTTAGGTAAACCTCCTTAACATTATCTGACCACTCATAAAATAAGCAAGTTGAGCCTCTCGACTTAGCTAGAAACTATTGTTGAGAAAGATGTTAGGTATCCACCACCTCCTCCACCTTGACCAACTTATCCGAGAAAATCCCCTCATTTATTGCGCTCCAAATAGACCACATAGTTACATGCCAAATCAACATCAACCCATTTTGATCCTTACCTTTCCACGAAAACAAGCACCAACTTTGGAACAAGGTAAATGGATTCTCGGCAAACACCGACACCACTCTGAACTACTTAAAAAAATTGTACGAAATATCACCTGCAAAATGACATGTGACAAAGAGATGTTCCTGTGATACCCTAGACACCACAAGCAACTAGAATCCCCTCCATTCATGTACACCCACTACACTGAAGATATACTCTCATTGGAAGTCACCCAAGGAGCACTTGTCAAGAAAAGACGATGAATTTTTTATGAAGCATAACTGTCCCAAAGAGGCCCCAACAACATCCCCTCTGTCGACCCCATCCAAGAAGAAGAAGAGAAGAGATTAAGATATAGATAAAAGACTTTAACACTAAAATTACATCCTTCATCGCACAAAATAATACAAACATCTTCTGAATGAGAAATAGTAACTACATCAATAATAATTAATAAGTTGACTAAAAGTACCACCTCCCACACTATCTTTGTCGATCAAAGGCCCACTTCTACACCTCCTCTACCCATTCGTCCATCTCTTTGACAACATTTTTGTTTTGTTGGGACATCGCAAAAAGCCTAGGAATACCACCCAAAGAGATTGACTTCTTACCCACACACCATGTCAAAACGGACTTTACAACCATCCTCTACCTTCCTACGGAAAGCCTCCATGAACCAATCACCCTCCACGCCCCTCATACTCTCTAAACCACACATATTGATAGCAATACCGCCACCATATTTGGTCTTCAAGACTGATTTCCAAATCGAGTCTTCAATCGATAAAAGTCTTCATCTCCCTTTAGCTAGAATTGCCTTATTCATCGATGCAAGAACCCAAATAATAAGTGCATTTTAACAATTAATTTATTTTGAGGGCTTTTTCTCAACCAACCATGCATTATATATAAAAGTTTGGTAAATTCTTCATTATCCTATAGTTTTATTGAATACCATTGTACCAGTCAATTTTTTTTTATTGAGCAAACCAGTCAAATTAATTTAAAATAACTACAGCAAATAATTAAATATAAAAATTTATATAACACTATAATTGGATGATGAATATTGTATACACAAAAAAAAAACTATTCTAATAAGTATATTCTTTTTTTCTTCACAATAAGTATATTTATTTAAAGGATTGGATGTCGAGGGCTTTTCATTTTGTTATTATTAGTCAACCGCTATTAATAAGCATATTTTAATCTTTTATTTGTTCTTTTTCTATATATATCATTTTGGTCTCTCATTAATTTACTCTATGAGAGGTAGTTGTATTTGGAACAGACAGACAATAAATGTAGATACATCTCTCCATCAAAGAATATAACTTACAATATTTTTTTCTGAAATAATTCAAATACAGTCCAAGTATTTTTATGATTTTAAAAAATATATTCAAAACCTAAAAGTTATGCTATAAAATTATAATTTAAATAAAACTTAATTATATTTTTGCTGGTTGATAATATTGATATTAGTCCATTGTTTGAGAAAATTTCATGAAAAATATAGAACACTGAAGTATCAGATATGATCATAAATTCGCAAATCTACTCGTATAAATCAGTAAAAAGAATTAATTACATTAACATATATAATTAAGCAAATCAAAAGCAAAATATAATTTATTTATTTTTTAAGGAAAAAGCAAAATATAATTGTTAATTATATGAGGTTGATTGTGCTCCACTCCCATGTTTAGGTACCGTTTGACCCGACTTATTTTCGGCTTCTCTACATTTTTAAGGAGAAGCTAGGCCAAACACAATATCAATAAAGTACCTTCTAAAAAAAGAACTTTTTAGAATGCATAAAATTGAATGGAATGAGCTTTGACCAAAAGTTGTTGAATGCTACTTCAAAAAACTACTTATCGACAATTTATTTCACAAGCACCTCTCTTCAAATCATGTTGGCAACCTTTTCTTTTATTTTTTCAATATGTCTTTTTTCTTCCATTTTATTTATTTATTTTTTAACCGGTCCATTTAATTTTTTTAAGGAGGGTCCATTTAATTTTATTATCTATTTTAAGGAATTTTATTATCTTTTTAACACTTATATATTAATTTCAATATCTTTTAATTATCACAACCTCGCAAATATTTTTATTCACGTTGTCATTGAATGACACCGAATATTTTTATTCTCTTTCTTCAATCTCGGAAATATATACACACACACATTAGGGTTTAGAGTAATACTTTATATCCGTACGTATGTTTTTTTTGTTACACTAATGCATATAATTTTTGCTAGTGTTGCGTAATTCATATAATTATTTTTATAAAATTTTAATTTTAATTAAAAGTACAAGTGTAGTTGCCTAAAAAAATTAGACTTATATATATTTTACACATTTGTATTGTAACAAACTATGCATATCTTTTTCTTATTAAAAAAACTAAACATATCTTTTTCAATGACACCAAGAATGTAACAAATATAATATTATATGATATATGAGAAATGCAAGGGTCACACCCTCTAACACTCTCTTTAACACACTCCAATAATAATCCAACACATCATCCACTCTATTTATCACTTTAACCGGCAACCTGTAGAATAAGTTGCAAGGCTTAAAAAAAAAAAAAAAAAAAACTGTTGTCATTTTCCTGTTCGGTGCCTTTCTTTCCGATTTCTTTTTCACCCTCTTTCTCATCTGGCTTGTGCATTTAGCCTGGCTTCCTCTGAACATTCAAGTTGTTTTTTTTTTAATTTGCTTACACTTACAATCAAGTTTCTACTAATTTTTCTCATTAATTTTCTGGAATTCAATTTTCTTTGTTTGTCCCCCTTATCCTACAAAGCATAAATAGCATCAACAAAAAATCTCAATTGTTCTCTCAATCTTGTGTGGCGGCATGAAAAAGATTTGGGTTTTTGGTGATTTTTTGTTTAATTTTGAGCTGTCACTAGGTCTAGAATGATGCAGTAGATAAAGCTTTTGAGAATCCGAATTCCAACCCTAGTGTCACTTTCCGATCTGTCCATGGTTTCTCTAATCTAATTGGGTTTGTTTTTGTTTTCTGATTGAGTTTTAATTTGGCTGCCGGTGTTATCACCCAACCAAAGGTCAGGGGAGCCGGTTCACGAAAATACAACAGTGTCATTGTTTCTTATTTTCTTCTTTGAATTTAATAATTTAATAACTTGTACCATCAGTCAACAAGTAAAGTATTAAAAAGAGGAGGATGATGTGTTAGATTATTATTGGAGTGTGTTAAAAGAGAGTGTTAGAGGGTGTGGCCTAGCATTTCTCATAATATAAATTCTTATATTTTTGACCGACACTAAAAATATGGTATTCTTATAACAAAATTTGTTATAGAGTATAATTGGAAAAGAAAAAACCAACTATTCTCATTATATATACACGCACATATACATATTATAGATATATTCATAATAAATTCAAACTTTTGTCCTTGTGAAACTTATCTCGGTTGATAAAGATAACGCATGAATAAATATATGCAAGGTCCGGGTTCGAATCCGGACACCACAAAAAAGTAATAAATTCAAAGTTTTGTACATATTTTGCCAAACAACTTTTAACTTAAAAATAACTTTAAAACTAAAAAACAATAAATAAACCAAACAACTTTAGCTTCTTGCTTAAAGAGCTTTATTTTAACTTTGTTTTAAAGTAGCTTTTAGACCGAAAAAGCGGCCAAACGGTACCTTAATAATTGTATGTATCCATTCCAACAATAATGTTTTTTTTTTTTGGAGTTTAGTCATCAGATTAGTACACTTTGACTAACAATTATTTCACTTATGAATTAAACTCGTCCAAACGATTCGTCATAGTAACGATTTACGTACTATACTTAGAAACAATTGTTGGGTTGAACTACACCAGATGTGATTCCTCCAGCATGATTGCATAACGCTTCAGCATTTTTGTTTTCATATGTAAGCATCACATCTTCCAAGCTTATTCCAGGGCATGGATTTGTTGGACTACAATTCAATTTAAGTGCAACCTTTGTTGCTGAAGTTCCATGAATATCTTGATATATAATGTTACTAATTTTAACCCCGGAAGCCTGCTTGTTTGTACCAAAATATACAAAAAGAGAATTCAATCAGCCTGTGTATATCATATATGTTAATATTCTTCTTTCTGTCTATAACATGCATACAATAGTTTGAGAACTCCTAAAAAGACCATGCATGCATGCATGCATACGTACGTACAATAGTTTGAGAAAAATGCTGACTAGCTACTTTTTTTGAAAGACTGACTAGCTACTTCTAATTCTACTCTTTTCAAATTAGTGAATCAAACTTATATGGGTTATGGAATTTTTGGTCTTACATAATTTAGGGCATCACACGTTTAATTTGTTTAATGATAGAGAGTGAAATTTAAAGAGCATACAATGTTAGTGTAAATCGGTTTAAAGAGCATATATTTTAGATATGATGTAAAAAAAATATTCAAAAATATAAATTGATTTGACACAATAGGCTAAAATTGTGTATTGAAATTTTTTTTAGGGACGAAACGTGACATTTTATTATGGGGACAAAAAACATAATTTTTTAATTTTTTAGCAATGAAATTATGAAAAAACTTATTTTTTTTATCAAGTAGACTAGTGGCTAGAATTCACTTTTTTTCAAGGTGACAATGAAATTATGAAAAACTTATTTTTTTTATCAAGTAGACTAGTGACTAGAATTCACTTTTTTTCAAGGTGAATAAGTGGGGTGTCCGGGGTTCGAATCCGGCTCCCGCATATAATATAATGCATGTTCACGCCAACCGAGCTATGCTCACGGGTATGAAAAACTTATTTAACTAATAAAAAATATATTGTTTTGTCACTTCAAATTATTAATTTTAAAATACAAATTAAGAGTGAGTTGAGGCAACAAATAAGGGGTTCACATTATTTATTTATTAATTTTTTATATGTAAAAGTTAGTTCACGTTGATAGAGTAATATTATGCCCTTGAATATGAATTTTCCTTTACCAACACATGTTGGCTCGGTTGGTAAGGAACGAGCCACTTCCTTGCATGCGAGAAGGTTGTGTGTTCGATTCCCTCTACCGATGTGAGGGCGGTGTTGGTGGGTGATCCGTAAGTACCTCTATAAGTGCCCTTTGGGCCGGAGGCGTGCCACGACCCCGGTGGTGACCGGAGCCGAACCCACCTAAACTCTACCGATGTGAGGGCGGTGTTGGTGGGTGATCTGTAAGTACCTCTATAAGTGCCCTTTGGGCCGGAGGCGTGCCACGACCCCGGTGGTGACCGGAGCCGAACCCACCTAAACTTTGTTCCTTTGGGCCGGAGGCGTGCCACGACCACAGTGGTGACCGGAGCCGAACCCACCGTGCCCTTTGGGCCGGAGGCGTGCCACGACCCCGGTGGTGACCGGAGCCGAACCCACCTAAACTTTGTTCCTTTGGGCCGGAGGCGTGCCCCGACCCCGGTGGTGACCGGAGCCGAACCCACCTAAACTTTACGTAACAAAAAAAAAGAATATGAATTTTCCTTTAAAGATCTCACCTGACCGGGACAATCCTTTTGATTAGGGCAGTAATTTTGGTCAATCACAATAGGATTTTGAACATTAACCATGGTAGCATGTTGAAAAAGGATGTTTCTTGCAAAGCCATTGCTAGGTCTCCCCCAAGACTTAATTCTTACACCATTTTCTGTTCCAATAAAGTTCAATATTTTAACCGTCACGTTTTCAACACCAAGCTCATGAAATTCCTTCGCCAAACTTCCAATACTGCACAACAAACATTGAACCAATGCTAAAACAATGAATCCACTTTTGATATTATGTAAGGAGTGATATTATAATACACTTTTGATCGAATAGGAAAAAAATACAATAAAAAACACAATTTTCATCATCTAGAAGGCCAAAAAAAAAGTGTTTTCCTTGGATTATATTCTTTTCAAAATGCATGTGAGTTAATAAAAGCAGCTTCCAAAAGATTATTACCTTATGCCATGACCTGGTCCACATGCTATGTTCTCTATCCACAAATTTGTTGTTCCAGACCCAATTGAGATGCAATCATCACCAGTTGCTATGTTGGAGTTGAGGATAGTGACACTTGATGAGAGTTGAACATGAATACCATCGGTGTTAGGACTGTTTCCTTCTGCTGTTACCTTAACCCCTTGTACTTTGACATTATTGCATCTGTCTATCACTATGTGGAACATTTGGCTATTCAAGGATGTTACACCATTGATAACAATGTTGTTGGAATTGGCAAATCTTAAGTTCTGTAATTGTATGCAACAAAATTGGCATCAACAATTAGTTTATTGAAGTTTTAAGATAAAGAAAATCGGCATCAATAATACTATCAGTTCATAGATCTACCTAGATTTCACCAAATAAGTGTCATAAAGAATCGTTAGACTTAGAAGATTGTATTACTATAAGTTGGATTGTGCGTAGTTACAATCCTATGACTAATTGGAGTCAATAAAATTTATGATTGTTCGAGCAAGACTGAATGTTTGGAATTTCAATATTTTTAAATCTAAAATACAATTTTAAAATTGTGATCGTTGTATGTTTATTGAACAAACCACCGGCGTGGTTAATTGCATGTAATCAATGGACTACAATTGCACACGACTCAAATCAATCCTTATTATACCGGTATATTGCTCTATAAGACTATAACCATATATTTCTAAACGAAGAAAACCACAAAACTTGACTAGGAGTTAACAAGGTGGTTTGGAGTGGATTTTTTTCTAACCATATTATTGGTGTGGAGTATCCACCATCTTTGTTATGACTATATCGAAAAAATACTTGTCACTTGTACCGGAATCTCCTCTTTCAACCATATTTTTCATCTAAGGTTCAAACACACGCTCTTTCTTAACGGGTTTGAATACAGGTTTTACTTGAATTAATGTAATATTGATTTTTAATGTTTGTAACAACTAATTACTAATATGTTGTCGTTGAGAATAAAACACAAAAAGTTAGCAAATTTTCAAGAAAGTAATCTATACCGTAGCACCGGTTGGGCAACTCTTGCCGGATCTTTTACAATCCCACAAGCTTGTGCCTTGACCATCAAGAACACCACCAATAATTGAAACTCCATCAACATCATCAAAAAGCAACCAACTCCCCTCATTTCCAATAACACTATAGTTGGATGTTGCGACTAGTGTACCATCAATACGCACCGTGATGCCCTTGTTATTGCACCTCCCCTTAAACACTACACTACCCCCAACTAAGAATCTTCCTATTGGCACGTAAATAGTAGTTGGTGTTGTTGAGCTACATGCTCTATTCCATGCAGTAAGGATTGCATTTGTGGAATCACTTTCACCATTGGGATTGGCCCCAAAATTCACAATATTTAAAGTTTCCTCAATACCATTGGCTGATTTAAATGTGAAGAACATAAAGAGTGCTATAACATACAGAAGCACAAAAGTGAGATTTGTTTGTCTTACTTGTTCCATTCTATTCTAGTATGTTAACTCAAATGGTTTTTTTTTGTAATGAAGTTAAAGAAAATAAACTAAGACACATACACCAGGCCTTGAAGAAGAAATGGGGTAGTGATGTGGTGACATTACGAACGAAGTGAACAAATATTTATAGATAGGAATTTGATTTGTAAAATTAAAAATAAATAAAGGTTTTTGTTCATATGTGAAGAAAGACAGAGTTTGTCTAGCATTAAGGAAAACATGCATGTGTCTATTGAACAATTGAAACATGTGGGAATGGATTGGATGCTAGATTTATGGACTTATAGGAAAATAATATATAAATATCTTTTCGAGTTAGATACATATATGAGAAAATTGATCTTATCTTTATATATTTAGTCCTCGCTTTATTTTGAGCCGTCATCCCATTTTACAACTTAATTTATTCTCCTTCATCCACTAAAGAGAGGTGATTTATGATAAAAAATAAAAATAAAAAAATAAACCCAAAATCACCCCTCTATTTTTTACCCAATCTTTATACATTGCTTTTATCCTTCCCTTTTATTTGAGTAAGTGATTTTAACGTATATTTAGTTTTTTCTTTCGTGATTTGGTCGTCTTAGTACAACTTTGTTTTATTCGTCATCTTTGTGAGGTGTTGTTTTTCTTTCCCATTTTATTACCGTGTTTGTTCAGTTTATATTGTTATATTAGATTTGATCCAATGCAAATCTAATGAATGACGGTGTCATCAACGTTATAGAATTGGAGGCATGAGTATTTTGAACACCGAGATATGGTCATATTTGTAAGCTTATGTTTCGATACATTTAAATAAAAGTAAGAGGAAGCATTGAAGAATAAATTTTAGAGTTAATCGCATTTGAAGTCATGAGTTTTAAATCTCAATTTCACGTTAAAATCAATTTTAACAAGTATCATCTAAACATGTCAAATCAATTCTATGATTCTATGATGAATTTTACGAAAAATGGAATTGAAACATTCGTACATATAAATAATGATGTAGATTACATTACTTTTGAGATATCAATTTATGTTGATAAAATGTATATTACACAGTTCAATAGATCCTTATCATATCCTTTCAAAAAAATAGATCCTTATCATATAACTAGTTTATAAAATAAAACACATTGTTAGATTGTAAGTTCTTATCACATAGATCATATCAATAAATAAAGCATACATCTTTTTATGATCATTTAAGTCATTGTATTACATCAAAGTTAAAGTTGTTTGATAAAACTGTATAAGATGAGTTAGGATCCGTTGACACTAGGTGTCAACGAAACCGTTGACACCAAATCTCATCCATTAAATTGATTTAATCTACAAGCTATTAATTATTCACTTAAAAGTGCACGATGATATCAAATTTATTATCCTAGTACCTCTTTTTTTTTCCTCATTCTTTCTCTCGCCATATACAATTAAAACGATTTCTTCTCCTGGATCTCAAATTCTACACGGCCATATCCTTAATTGGGTACTTCCTCAATTTAAATCAAAGGGTTTTTTATATCCATCATAAGTCATGGGTTCAGTCTTTCATATATCCATTTGTTTTGAATGATACACACCTATAATAATCTCATTTTTATTTGCGATCCATTTCATAAATTTTTATAGAAATTAGGTTTTAACAAAAGGGGATATGTCTGCATAAAGTTTGTGATTCATATGGGAGAATTAACCAATGCGGAATCAAGGTGAAGAAAGAATACCGGTGATTGGGATTCGATTGAAAAAAAAAAGTATGGAATGGAACAGGATTTGCTAAATAATACTCACATGAGTTAATTTTAAAAACTATTATTAGTCATTGATTAGAAAAGATAGACGGTTGAGATTTGGTGTCAACGATTTCGTTGACACCTAGTGTCAACGGATCCTAACTCGTATAAGATATTAATCTTGACATATCCCGAGTAGTATATTAAAGGATGAAAGTGTAGACGGTAAATTATTTTCAAATGTTTGTAAAAAAGAAGTTGTCTTCAAATGACTGTTATCATTGATTTAAGGTTGAGCCTATCAAAAACTGCATCACACAATATTATATAGGGTCGAGAGCCCATCACCATTCATGTCAACTTGAGTTGGTGTATGTGTTTGACGGAACTGGGCGTGTGTTAGATATTTGGTTGAAATAATTAATATTAGAAGTTTGTGAAGTAAAGAAAAACATGCATGTGTTGATAAGTGATGGAAAGGTATATAAAGAAAAGACAAAGTATTATTACGTAAATGGTTGCTTGATATATGATCAAGAGCACACAAAAGTGCTACTTGCGAACATAGTTAGGACTGTATAAAGCCACCATTTAGCCACCATTTTAATTAGTAGTATTGTTTTCTGGATTATGTTTTGTGTATTGCCAACAGCCCATTATCTTTTGCTTTAGTCGCAAGATAAGTGTCTTCCCATCTTGTATATATCTATTTTCATTGACATATTTTATATGTGGTTATATATATCCAGAGCACAAACAATAAAAATTTAACAGGTACTTAATATACGAGCAATGCTATATCTCTAGAAAAATAACATCAAGAATTCTTCAAGAATAAAGAGCAGTCAATCACAATACACTATTTACCACAATTCAAGGAGGTGTGGCTGAAAAATAGGAAGTGAACAAATAAATCATCCAATTAAAACTTGCCAAGCTGTGTCTTGAAAAATTCTTGATGCTATTTTTCTAGAGAAATAGCATTTTCCCTTAATATACATGAGATTTCCATATATCAATTAATATTTTTTTTTTGGATAATATGTTTCTTTTGGAGTTTTACATTTTCTATTTTGATTTTTTTAAAAGATTAAATTCACGTAGACTGTTAGTGTAAAACTTTTATACATTGTCAATCAATCATAATTCGTAACATTAAGAATGTTTTAATTTAATTATATTAAGTTACACGTATAAATGATTGTGATTAAATGATTGTGATTAGTTGGTTGTGTAAAACATTTTGCATTGGTAGTATATTAAAATTAAACTTTGTTAAAGAACACTTAATTATATGAAAAATAAAATAACAAGAGTTGATTACATATGCATTTCCACACCACATAGTAATTTGTCTTTTCATTACTCAAACCGATATATTAGTAAAAATACCGAGTCACTTTTTTATTTATGAAATAACAAGACTTAAAACTTTTCGACATATGCAACTTTTTTTTTTTTAGGGGATGCATCCATTTTTTTATAAAATTATAAAATGGAGGGACCATACAAATTTAAAAATTATGGGACTAAACAAAAATAGAGAGGTTTTTTTGGGATGTTCCAACTCATGTAATAGTGCAACACTTGAGAATTTACTATCACAAATTAGTGAAGTAGTCTATCTCCTTAAAAAAAAAAAAAATTATTGTGTGATCTACTAGGCCACATATCATATATTTACTTAGTCAAAAGGCCAAAAAAAGTTATTAGAAAAATCGAGAGATTGGTAAGAGGATAACAAAACTTATTTGAACTAATAAGAGTTGGAAGATTCAATTCAAATACTGGTAGAAGAGAAAAATACTTATATATAATTTTTTTTAGGGAGGGAAAACTAACATAGAAATTAATTATTATACATTCTCAATTTCATAAAAAAGGGTAGAGAAATCAAAAATAAATTCAAAGCTATAAAATATTTGAATGAATGAGGTCAATAATAATATATCAATCTTCTTCAAATAATAATAATAATAATAATAATAATAATAATAATAATAATAATAATAATAATAATAATAATAATAATAATAAGGGTCTTGTTAACGAGTGCCCCCGGGGCACTCTTTAAGCATCCCAAATTTGGAAATTATTCTTTTAAAAAGTCAACTATTACAATTTCCAATGCATTCATTACATAACTTTTCATATAAAACTTACCATTTAAAGTGCTTAACGAGTGCCCCGGGGGCACTCGTTAACATTTCCCTAATAAATAATAATAATAATAATAATAATAATAATAATAATAATAATAATAATAATAATAATAATAATAATAATAATAATAATAATAATAATAATAATAATAATAATAATAATATATCAATCTAAGTGTATGTTTGGTTTCACTTCTAAAGAGCACAAAATTGATTCCGACATGTTTGGTTGTTGTCGAGTTGAATTGATTATACTTGAAGCTTGAAGTAACAATAAACATCACAAGAAAGGGGGTTGAATTGTGACCCTTTTAAAATTATTCCCGAAACTTTAAGTTATACTCAAAAAATATTCTTGGTGAATATTAGTTTAATAGATAGATAATTAATTGATTTTATATAAAAGACCAGAATGTTGAGAGTGATAATATAAGCGTAATGAGAAAAATGATATTAAGCTGAATTATAAAGTTAATTTAGCTAGGACCAGAGTGTTTTGGAGAATTATAAAGACCGAATGATAAAACAATATAATAGACTGAATTTAAACTTTAGTTAAATATTTAAGCAGTTGTTTTATCTTGGACCGTAATGTTACGGAGGCAGTTTAATATATAGAGTAAGAATTAAGTTAGGACCGAGAGAACTCTGGATTAATATGGTTGTAGTTAATTAGGACCGAATGTTACGGGAGATAGTTAAAAATAAATGTGTGTGATAGTGTTTGTATATTGTGTAAAATAAAAGAGATAGAGAGAAAGAAGAATAACACATGGGAGTTATCATGGTTCACCAAAACCGGCTACTTCCGGTCCCCACACCTCGTGTGAGATTATCCACTCTAGTATACGGTTGGTAGAAACTTCTAACCAACACTATAAGGTCTTGATCACACCAGATCAGTCCATAACACCTATCTCAAACTATTAAGCCCAATAAACTTGAGATCTAATTTCCACTTTTGTAGGATGTTGATTTAGAACTAAATGTCTCAAACAAAAGAGACTTTTACAAACACAAACTCAAAATGTTATCTCAAATAAAAGAGGTAAGGAAAATAAATATAGTGAAAGATTTGGGAGTTTGCTTTGTGATTGTGTAACTAAAGATGATGAAGAGATTGATAGCTTTTCTTGCTTTGAGAAAGATGTATGCTTTGTATTTCAAACTCTTGGTTTTAAACATCAAAGCCTTCCTCTATTTATAGAAGTGAGATGCTTGCTGCCCACACTTGAAAAAAACAGTTGTCCTTGCTTTAATTCAAATCCCATTTGCGCTCCAAACTTTTTGCTTGAGAGAAACCATGAGTATTTGCACTACCGGATTGATCTTGCTTTGTCCAGATTGATCTTGAAACAATTCAGCATGTGCAACAAAGAAAGATCACACGCTTTGCAAGCTGTGAGTGTTTGCCTTGCATTGTAGAGCTCATGAGAAGTATCTTGAGTGATGTAATGGCATGATATCATGTGTATGTCACAAGAGATGAGAGATATTTCTTTTTATGGGTTTTTTTTCCTTAATGGATCAAAAGCCTTTAAAAGCCCATAAATGTGTCCAAATCAATACATGAGATATTCCTTAAAATGGTGAAACAACATTTATTTCTTGATCCTCATGATTTTTTTCTTCTTAAATAAAAAGTTCAACCTTGTCCTCTTGCGTTTCTTGCTTATGAGCTTGCCTACGGTACAAGATCGATCTTGAGAGTATTCTTTGATGAAATAATTCTCACAAAAATCATTAGTAATAACAAGATGATTTATTAAATATATGTTTGTAATCCTTAAAACATTAAAAGAGATTTTGGTTCAACAAAGCTAATATTTGAAGTTTTTGGTTCTATAATTGATTTTCAAACATAAATTTATAGTTCAATTAACTTTTACATGAATGTATTCATACACACATCACTTATAATCAAAATTACTTTTAACCAAAATCAATTCTACGTAATCAATCATGGTCGGTCCAAGGGGGCTGCTACTAAAGCAAGGGTTTTAGGCCCCCCAAATTTTTAGGTCTCATATTAAGCCTCATCTTTTTGGCTTTTAAATATATTTTTGTATATCAAATTTTATCTCTAACATATGTTATTGAAGAAGTTTACTCTAGTTAAAAGAGGATAGACTCTTACAACGTGATAATAAAGTTTGATTTTCAACTTGAAAATACTCATATTTAGTGCATGACACGTATCAAATAGAATTATTTTCAATTAGACCACAAAATCAATTTTATTAAAATCAATTCTCCTTAGCGCACAACAAACACGCTCTAAGCCCGTAGTAGAAGAGGACTAGAGGAAAAAAATTGGAACTTGTTTGGCTTCAAGAATAAGAAAATTGTTCTTTTCATTTTTAAAATTGATTTCTTATTCGTCCGTTGTTGGACGACGAGTTGGAGAAAAGAGCCATTTAAAAAATGAAAAGATGAGTTGTCCAAGAATAATAGTTTTGAAAACCGGATCGGACCGGCCGGTTGGACCGTGAACCGGAGGGGTGACCGGTTTGGTTGACATATTGGATCGATCATGCTATTGAACCGATGCGAACCGGTAAGAATCGGATAAACTGTTGAAAACCGGTGAACCGGCGGTTTTGAGCGGACCGGTTTAAAGACTTTTTTTTAGAACAAATTGTTTTATATTAAAAAAAAAATGCACCTGCCCCTCCCAAGCGGGAATCGAACCGGGGAATTAAAAATGCACTGCCCCTCCCAAGGGGGAATCGAACTAGGGAGGAACTGGCAGAATTTTTGAGCGGACCGGTTTAAAGACTTTTTTAGAACAGCTGTTTTATATTAAAAAAAATGCACCTGCCCCTCCCAAGCGGGGAATCGAACCGGGGAATTAAAAAAAAATGCACTGCCCCACCTTGTGAATCGAACCGGCGAGAATTTTTTGAGCAGACCGGTTTAAAGACTTTTTTTAGAACAGTTGTTTTATATTAAAAAAAAATGCACCTGCCCCTCCCAAGCGAGGGAATCGAACGGGGAATTAAAAAATGCACCTGCCCCCTCCCAAGGGGGAATCGAACTGGGAGGATTTTAGAACAATTGTTTTATATTAAAAAAATGCACTCGCCGTAACGCCCCATTTTTATTCTAATATTTTAGTAGATGTGTGAGTATTTTTATATGATTTTATTTGTTATATATATATATATATATATATATATATATATATATATATATGTGTGTGTGTGTGTGATTTTATGTGAAATATATGATTTATGTAGTTGTATATTATTTAAATAAATATGGCTTTATTATTTGTGGAAATATTAGGAGAAATAAAAATAGGAGTAAAATATTAATATTTTGGTTAATGGGAGTTAATTAGTAATTATGTGAGTTTAAGGGAGTTAAGAAAAATAAAGGAGAGGTTATGTTTATTGGGAAATAGAATAGAGAGAAGTCGAAACATTTTTCACGAACAAAAGAAAACACAAGTTTTGGGGAGAAGAAGGGAAAACCTAGAAGAGGCAAAGAGAAGAGGAGGAACAATTTTGTAAGCTTTTGATTTATCTAAACTAAGGTAAGAGTGGGATTCCTTTCAATAATCTTGATATGTAATTACGAAAATTGATGAATTGTTGTTCTTGAGGTTAGGGTTAAAGAAGTTATGATAATTGATGAATTATGTTGTTGAATTGCATAATTGTATGTTGTTTTGCTCCCTATGTTGTATACTAAACCTGTAAACATGTTTGTAAACCAATTTGGGTGATTAAGGGATCAAAGATGGGATTTTTGAGTGAAACCATGTTGAAATCGCATCATTTTACGAAATACGGAACGAGGACGCGAAAGCGTCGCATTAGCGTCCGGAAAGCGTCCACACCTTGTAGCTGCCCGAAATTTTTGTGGAGGACGCAAAGCGTCCATTTGGCGCGAAAGCGTCCTACCTTTGTTGAGGACGCGAAAGCATCCCAAAAGCATCCCAAAAGCGTCCACATCCCGAGTTACGACATTTTGGACGCGAAAGCGTCCTACCCCTTTTGTAGAGGACGCGAAAGCGTCCTTCGTCGCGAAGCGTCCACAGTCTGTACGGCCATTTTCCGAATTTTGTTTAGAGCACTAGGGGTCTATTCTAATTATTTTAATATGTTCCCTTGATTTATTAAGCCATGTTTATGAAGTGAATATATTATTATTGAAGGTTGTACTATATGAAATGTATGTGTAAACACTTTTGTATAATAAAAGTTGTTGTTCCATTGTCGAAGTTGGGGTGTGTGTCATAACTGTTTTAGGCACATACATTGTTGTTCTTGTTGTCGTTGTTGAATTGTATGTTGATATACACAAGTTGAGTCCATTTGTATACTCACATTTGTTGGGGGCTCATGCCTGGAATGTTTATCATTCAACCGTTGGGGGCTTATGCCTGGAATGTTTATCATTCATCTGTTGGGGGCTTATGTCCTAGGATGCTTTAACCATCCAATTTGTTGGGGTCTTATGCCCTGGAATGCTTAGCATTCAACGCGCGTAGATTGGTACCACTGCATGATGCATTAGTTGTTGTTGTCGTAGCATTGTTGGGTTGTTGTTGTCGTTGTAGCATTGTCGAGTTGTTGTCGTTGTCGCATTGTCGAGTTGTCGGTGTCGTTGTGGATAATGTTGTTGTTGTTGTTGTACCTTGTTGCTGAAAATAATTATGTCGTTGCTTATGTATTTATTTATATACATTATTAATGATGCTGTTGTGATATGCTTTGTTGTTTTCATTAATTTGATGAATTATATATTATTATTATTGGATAAGTTTCTCACCCCTTCGCTTGAAAATGTTGCCCTTCGTATGGGTAACTTGCGAGTAATGATGGCTTGTAGGTTGGTTGGCTCAAGTGTCTAGGGCTCGATACATATTAGGATGGGGATCGTCGCGAATGTCTTCTCATTTCTTTTATGTATCATATTTTGAAAAGACTTAGCATTGGAGTTTATCGTTGTCTAAAATAATGTTGATTATGTTGAGGCCTTCGTGCCGAATTTCATTGATGTCGGATTTGGTTGAAATTTGTATTTTCTAAAGAATTATTCCACTGCATGTTTTGGAGATATTTTAAATATTGGTTTAAATAAATATCTATTTTCTATTTATGAAATTTTGATTAGCGGTGTGACACTCCGTTGTGTGATTACTGCGATTTTATTTATTAATATCACGTTGTTGGGAGAACGGGGTGTTACAATTGGTATCGAGCAGGTCGGTCCGTCCGGCCAATTAGTAGAGTCGTGTCGAGCCATGTAGAGTTGTTTGACAATTTATATTGTCTTAGTTGTGCTGATTTTTGTTGTTATGTAGAGTAGAGACCTGGAGGCTGCGAATATTATACGTTACAAGAGAAATAGAATGGCTGGAAGAAACGATGTTGCGGTGGCTGCTGCATTGGAAGTTGTGGCCCAAGCTATAGGACAACAACGGAATGCGTGCCGGTGTTAATGCCGATGTAAGAATGTTGGAGGCCTTTACGAGGAATCATCCTCCTACTTTCAAAGGAAGGTATGATCCCGACGGAGCACGAGACATGGCTCAAAGAGGTTGAAAGAGTTTTTAGGGTTATGCAATGCGCGATGACCGAAGGTGCGTTTTGGTACGCACATGCTAGTTGGGGAAGGCGATTCTTGGTGGGTGAGTCTCTTACCCGAATTAGAGCAAGGTGATGCGGTTGTGACTTGGGCTGTGTTTAAGAGAGAGTTCCTAAACGAGATATTTCCACGAGGATTTTCGCGGAAGAAAAGAGATCGAGTTCCTTGAGTGAAGCAAGGAAACATGTCGGTGACGAGTATGCGGCCAAGTTTGTGGAGTGGCTCGGTTCTATCCACACTATCTTGGAGAGAATGCTGAATTTTCTAAGTGCATAAAGTTTGAGAATGGTACGCGTCTTGATATTAAGCGGGCCATTGGTTACCAACAGATCCGTGACTTTTACGCTTTGGTAGCGGATGCGGAATCTATGAAGATGATAGCAAAGCTCACTACAAGGTGATGAGTGACCGTAGAGGTAAGGGACGACGAGTCGTCCGAAGCCTTACGGTGCCCCTGGCGATAAGGGCAAACAGAGGATGCCCGAGGAAAGGAGACCCAAAGGAAGAAATGTTCAGGGCTGAGATAGTTTGTTACAAATGTGGTGAGAAAGGCCACAAGAGTAATGCATGTACTCGACGGGATGAGAAGAAGTGTTACCGTTGTGGCGGGAAAGGGCATACGATGGCCGAGTGCAAGCGTGGTGACATGGTTTGCTTCAATTGTGATGAAGAGGGTCATCTTAGTTCTCGGTGTAAGAATCCTAAGAAGACTCGGACTAGTGGGAAGGTGTTTGCATTGGCCGGTATACAAACGGCTAATGAATATCGACTTATCGAGAGGTACTTGTTTCTTTAATGGTACTCCTTTAATTGCTATTATTGATACCGGTGCTACACATTGTTTCATTGTTGTTGATTGTGCAAATAAGTTGGGTTTAGTTATGTCAATTATGCTGTGGAAATGGTTGTAGAAACTCCGGCTAAGGGTTCGGTAACCACTTCATTTGTTTGTCGAGTTGCCCTATATCTATGTATGGTAGGGATTTTGAAGTTGATCTTGCATGTTTGCCGTTGACGGGTATGGATGTGATTCTTGGTATGAACCGGTTGGAGTACAACCATGTGCATATTAATTGTTTTAGGAAGACGGTGTACTTTTCTTCGCGGAAGAAGAGAGTGGAGCGAGCTTTTTATCTACCAAGCATTTGAAGCAGTTAGAACATGATGGAGACTTGATGTTATCTTTAATGGCATATTTGTACTGTGGAAAATCGGTCGGTAATTGATAGATTGCCCGTTGTAAATGAATTTCCCGAAGTTTTTCTGATGAGATTCCGGATGTGCCACCGGAGAGGGAGGTTGTAACGCCCTCCTTTTTATTTAATTATTTTTATTAAGTTAGGGTTTATTTATGTGATTTATTTAAATATGCGATGTATTGGTATTATATTAGGTGGCTTTATTATATTATTTATTAGAATATGAGAATTATTAGTGTAAGTAGAATTGGAGGTTAGAATAGAAAAAAAAAGAATAAGTTATTGGGCCTAAATAGATTTAGGAAGAATGATTAGCATTATAAATAAGGAAGTTTAGGTTAGAAAGAGTTTTTACGTTAAACCGCTTTTTGGAGAAAGAGGAGAAAGAGGAGAACTCGGAGAGAGAACCCTAGGAACGAAAAACGCCGCTTTTGATTTCGGAAAAACAATCTAAGGTAAGGGTGAGACTATCTTTCACTAATATTAGGTACGTGAATCATTAGATTGCATCTAACATGTTTTAGGATGAGTTTGTAAGAGGGTAGAAACCATAGAATTTAATAGCGTTCCCTTTGTTTTCATGTGATCTTTGATAATATGTTCTTGCGATTCTGATTCGTGTATATATGTCATCGGGTGAATATGCTAAATTTTAGTGAGTCAGTACTGTTATCTTATTTTCATCGTGCCTTAAGAATTGGTTTTAATTAATCAATGTTATACCATGGGATGGTCTGCAGTAATAAAGGTGTTTTCTTTCAAAAAGTAATAAAGGCCTTTTACTTATAAAATTCTTCATATATATTTTTTCGGTTAAGTATTCTCTATTGTCTTGTTAAGTGTGACCTTAAGCCTAATCTTGTATACCCGACTATGAAACTAGAAAGAAAATTTATTGATATATGGAGTCAAGCTAATGAACGTGTAACAGCCGTATGAATGTATCCACAAAAGTCTTCTTAGCATAATCATGAATTATTTAACTATGTGTAACGATAAATTATTAAACATTGGATAATATATGATGACGAATGTTTTATGATGATTCATTATTTAAAGATGTGTTATATAAAAATGTGTTATTTGAAGATGTGTGATTTAAAGATGTGTTATATAAAGATGTGTTATTTGAAAATGTGTGATTTAAAGATGTGTTATATAAATATATGTTATTTGAAGATGTGTGATTTAAAGATGGGTTATATAAAGATGTGATATTATTATTTATGCACTATATGTGTTAATTATGATGCTTATGTTGATGCGATGTTTAAGATGTTGTTGATTATCATTTGATGCTGTTGTATTATGATGCCGATATGAGATGAATTATTTATATCTTTGCGTATACTTCTTGAGTCTTATTTAAGATGTAAGTGTCGGTCTAAGTCAAGGAGTTATAAGATGTTCATGAAGTCCTAAGACGTAAGATGTTGAGTCCATGCATACTCATTTATAGATGAGGGCTCATGCCCTGGAGCTTTTGCTCAACCACGGCGATGGAGATTTTGCTCAACCACGACGATGAGGGCTTATGCCCTAAGAGTATATTTATGCTCATAAGCGACGAGGGCTTATGCCCTAGATTGGTACCACATGCATTTGCATTTTCATGATGATTCAAGATGGTTTAAGACGTTAAGAGTTGCATAGTCAAGTCTAGATGCATTGTCAAGTCAAGTTGTTAAGTTGTGATGTTTTAACGAATTACTTTGTGATGCCTTTTAGTATGATGATATGCGACGATGATTGTGATTTGCTATATGATGATATATTGCTAAGATGAATTGATGATGTCTATTTATTTGATTATAATTTTTAAATTATAAGATGTTTATATTGTTAAATGTAATTTATTATTTATGAGCTTAATATTATTCTTTGAGAAATCTCACCCCTTCGCTTGAAAATGTTGCTCTTCGTATGGGTAACTTGCGGGTAATCAAGATTAGGCTGCGGTCGTGGGTGACTATCTCTCGCCGTGTCCTTAGGTGCTCGATACGTAACGGGATGGGGGTTTTGATACTATTTTTTGTTCCTTTACGTATTACTTTTGAAGTTTAAGAATTATTATTGAACTAAGATTTATGAGATTTTATATTGAGGCCCTTGTGCCAAAGATTATTTAAGTTGTTGAAATTATTCATTGCGAAGTTTAAAATAATATGATATTGGATTTTGAAGGATAAATAATTATTTATTCGGTTTATATTTTTAGAAAAAGAATGTGACATTCCGTTTAAGATGAATTACTCGATTTTTATTATGAAATTTTTATGTTGGGAAAACGGGGTGTTACGAGAGGTTGAATTTTCGATTGAACTAGTGCCGGGTACGAAGCCGGTGTCGATGGCTCCTTACCGTATGTCGGCTTCGGAGTTGGTAGAATTGAAGAAACAATTAGAAGACTTGCTTGATAAGAAGTTTATAAGGCCAAGTGTGTCGCCTTGGGGAGCGCTGTGTTGCTAGTTAAGAAGAAGGATGGTAGCATGAGATTGTGCATAGATTACCGTCGTTGAATAAAGTGACGATAAAGAATAGGTATCCACTTCCGAGGATTGATGACTTGATGGATCAATTAGTGGGTGCACATGTGTTTAGTAAAATCGATTTGAGGTCGAGGTTACCATCGGATTAAGGTGAAGGATGAAGATATGCAAAAGACGGCCTTTAGGACACGGTATGGGCACTATGAATATAAAGTGATGCCTTTCGGTGTTACTAATGCGCACAGTGTGTTCATGGAGTATATGAACAGAATTTTTCATGCTTTTCTAGATATATTTGTGGTTGTATTTATTGATGATATCTTGATTTATTCTAAGAATGAAGAAGAACATGCGAGAACATTTGAAGATTGTTTTACGGAGTGCTTTGAAAGAAAAGAAGTTGTATGCAAAGCTTGTCAAAGTGCGAGTTACGGTTAAGTGAAGTAAGTTTCCTTGGCCATATTATTTCGGTAGTGGTATTACGGTTGACCGTCGAAAGTTGAAGCGGTATCGCAATGGGAGACTCCTAAGTCGATTACGGAGATCGAAGTTTCCTTGGCTTGGTGGTTATTACCGTAGATTTATCAAAGGATTTTCGAAGTTGGCACTTCCATTGACTCGGTTGACTGTAAAGGTAAAGCTTTTGTGTGGGATGCTCAATGTGAGAGTAATTTCAATGAGTTGAAGCGAAGATTGACGACGGCTCCAATTTTGATTTTACCGAGCCGGATAAACCATTTGTTGTATATTGTGTTGCATCCAAGTTGGGCTTAGGTGGTGTGCTTATGCAAGATGGCAAGGTAGTAGCTTATGCTTCGAGACAATTGAGAATACATGAGAACAACTATCCTACACATGATTTAGAGTTAGCCGCTCTTTGTGGTTTTTGTGTTGAAAATTTGGAGACACTATTTGTACGGTTTTAGATTTGAAGTGTTTAGTGATCATAAGAGTACGAAATATTTATTTGATCAAAAGGAGTTGAATATGAGGCGAGAGAAGGTGGCTAGAGTTGTTGAAGGACTATGATTTTGGTTTGAATTATCATCCGGGTAAAACCAATGTGGTTGCAGATGCCTTGAGTAGGAAAACATTGCACATGTCGGCTATGATGGTGAAAGAATTTGAATTGCTAGAGCGAGTTTAGAGACTTGAGTCTTGTTTGTGAATTGGCACCTCGAGTGTGCGGTTGGGTATGTTGAAGATTAATAATGATTTCTTGAAGAGTATCAAGGAAGCACATGAAGTTGATGTGAAATTTGTAGACTTGATGGTTGCTAGTAATCGGGCTGAGATGGTGATTTCCGGGTTGATGATCAAGGAGTGTTGAGATTCCGAGGCAGATTTGTATCCACCGATAATAATGAATTGAAAAAGTTGATTTTAGAAGAAAGTCACGAAGTAGCTTGAGTATCCATCCGGGAGCTACAAAGATGTACCATGACTTGAAGAAGCTGTTTTGGTGGTACGGGTTGAAGCGTGATGTCGCACAATTTGTTTATGCGTGTTTGACTTGTCGAAATCGAAAGTTGAACATCGAAGCATGCCGGTTTGTTGACGCCTTTAGATGTGCCGGAATGGAAATGGGATAGCATCTCCATGGACTTTGTGACGAGTCTACCAAATACTCAAAGAGGGCATGATGCCATTTGGGTTGTTGTCGATAGATTGACTAAGTCGGCACATTTTATTCCGATTAATATCACCTATTCGGTAGCTCGGTTGACGGAGATTTATATTCATAATATTGTGAAGTTGCATGGTGTCCCGTCGAGTATTGTGTCGGATAGAGATCCGAGGTTCACTTCGAGATTTTGGAAAAGCTTGCAAGAAGCTTTGGGCTCTCGGTTGAAGTTGAGTTCGGCGTATCATTCGCAAACGGCTGGTCGGTCGAAAGAACGATTCAATCATTAGAAGACTTGTTGAGGGTGTGTGTACTTGAGCAAGGTGGAGCTTGGGACAGTCACCTACCATTGATAGAATTCACGTACAACAATAGTTACCATTCGAGTAATGGTATGACACCTTTCGAAGCTTTATATGGTCGAAGGTGTAGGACTCCTTTATGTTGGTTTGAGTCGGGTGAAAGTATTGTGTTGGGACCTGAAATAGTTCGGCGGACTACGAAGAAGGTCAAGATGATAAGAGAGCATATGAAAGCGTCGCGAGTCGACAGAAGAGCTATCATGACAAGCGAAGGAAGTACCTTGAGTTTCAAGAGGGTGACCATGTGTTCTTGAGAGTCACTCCTATGACCGGTGTGGGTCGTGCATTGAAGTCCAAGAAGTTGACTCCGAAGTTTATTGGCCCTTATCAAATATACGAGAGAATTGGCACGGTGGCTTATAGAGTTGGTTTGCCACCACATCTTTCGAACTTGCATGATGTGTTTCATGTGTCGCAACTTCGTAAGTATGTAGCGAATCCTTCACATGTCATTCCTAGGGATGATGTGCAAGTTAGAGACAACCTTACGGTAGAAACTTTACCTTTGAGGATTGATGATCGCAAGGTGAAGACGTTGAGAGGCAAGGAGATACCTCTAGTGAGAGTTGTTTGGGGAGGAGCAGTGGTGAAAGTCTTACTTGGGAGTTGGAGAGTAAGATGCGGGAGTCATATCTGAGTTGTTGCTTGAGGTAATATTTCGAGGACGAAATTCTATAAGTTGGGGAGAGTTGTAACACCCCATTTTTATTCTAATATTTTAGTAGATGTGTGAGTATTTTTATATGATTTTATTTGTTATATATATATATATATATATATATATATATATATATATATATATGTGATTTTATGTGAAATATATGATTTATGTAGTTGTATATTATTTAAATAAATATGGCTTTATTATTTGTGGAAATATTAGGAGAAATAAAAATAGGAGTAAAATATTAATATTTTGGTTAATGGGAGTTAATTAGTAATTATGTGAGTTTAAGGGAGTTAAGAAAAATAAAGGAGAGGTTATGTTTATTGGGAAATAGAATAGAGAGAAGTCGAAACATTTTTCACGAACAAAAGAAAACATAAGTTTTTGGGGAGAAGAAGAGAAAACCTAGAAGAGGCAAAGAGAAGAGGAGGAACAATTTTGTAAGCTTTTGATTCATCTAAACTAAGGTAAGGGTGGGATTCCTTTCAATAATCTTGATATGTAATTACGAAAATTGGTGAATTGTTGTTCTTGAGGTTAGGGTTAAAGAAGTTATGATAATTGATGAATTACGATGAATTATGTTGTTGAATTGCATAATTGTATGTTGTTTTGCTCCCTATGTTGTATACTAAACCTGTAAACATGTTTGTAAACCAATTTGGGTGATTAAGGGATCAAAGATGGGATTTTTGAGTGAAACCATGTTGAAATCGCATCATTTTTACGAAATACGGAACGAGGACGCGAAAGCGTCGCATTAGCGTCCGAAGCGTCCACACCTTGTAGCTGCCCGAAATTTTGTGGAGGACGCGAAAGCGTCCTACCTTTTGTTGAGGACGCGAAAGCATCCCAAAAGTGTCCGGAAAGCGTCCACATCACGAGTTACGACATTTTGGACGCGAAAGCGTGCTTCGCTCGCGAAAGCGTCCTACCCCTTTTGTAGAGGACGCGAAAGCGTCCTTCGTCGCGAAAGCGTCCACAGTCTGTACGACCATTTTACGAATTTTGTTTAGAGCACTAGGGGTCTATTCTAATTATTTTAATAGGTTCCCTTGATTTATTAAGCCATGTTTATGAAAGTGAATATATTATTATTGAAGGTTGTACTATATGAAATGTATGTGTAAACACTTTTGTATAATAAAAGTTGTTGTTCCATTGTCGAAGTTGGGGAGTGTGTCATAGCTGTTTTAGACACATACGTTGTTGTCGTTGTTGAAGTTGTATGTTGATATACACAAGTTGAGCCCATTTGCATACTCACATCTGTTGGGGGCTCATGTCTGGAATGTTTATCATTCAACCGTTGGGGGCTTATGCCCTGGAATGTTTATCATTCATCTGTTGGGGGCTTATGCCCTGGGATGCTTTAACCATCCAATTTGTTGGGGGCTTATGCCCTGGAATGCTTAGCATTCAACACGCGTAGATTGGTACCACTGCATGATGCATTAGTTGTTGTTGTCGTAGCATTGTTGGGTTGTTGTTGTCGTTGTAGCATTGTCGAGTTGTTGTCGTTGTCGCATTGTCGAGTTGTCGGTGTCGTTGTGGATAATGTTGTTGTTGTTGTTGTTGTACCTTGTTGCTTTGAAAATAATTATGTCGTTGCTTATGTATTTATTTATATACATTATTAATGATGTACGTTGTGATATGCTTTGTTGTTTTCATTAATTTGATGAATTATATATTATTATTATTGGATAAGTTTCTCACCCCTTCGCTTGAAAATGTTGCCCTTCGTATGGGTAACTTGCGGGTAATGATGGCTTGTAGGTTGGTTGGCTCAAGTGTCTAGGGCTGCGATACATATTAGGATGAGGATCGTCGCGAATGTCTTCTCATTTCTTTTATGTATCATATTTTGAAAAGACTTAGCATTGGAGTTTATCGTTGTCTAAAATAATGTTGATTATGTTGAGGCCTTCGTGCCGAATTTCATTGATGTCGGATTTGGTTGAAATTTGTATTTTCTAAAGAATTATTCCGCTGCATGTTTTGGAGATATTTTAAATATTGATTTAAATAAATAGCTATTTTCTATTTATGAAATTTTGATTAGCGAGTGTGACACTCCGTTGTGTGATTACTCGATTTTATTTATTAATATCACGTTGTTGGGAGAACGGGGTGTTACACCTGCCCCTCCCAAGCGGGAATCGGGCGAGGAATTAAAAAAAAAATGCACTGCCCCTCCCAAGGGGGAATCGAGCTGGGGAGGAAAAAAATGCACTGCCCCTCCCAAGGGGGAATCGAGCGGGAGGAGCGACGGGAACCCCTCCCAAGGGGGAATCGAATGGGGAGGAAAAAAATGCACTGCCCCTCCCAAGGGGGAATCGCTGCCCCTCCCAAGGGGGAATCGAGCGGGGAGGAGCGGCGGGAATGATGCATAAGATGATGCATAAGAAGGGCTCGACCACCACTGCACCATGCAGCAGGTTGTGATATTTTATTAATTAGTTCTTATTAATTATGTATAATTAGAAATACAAAATGTTAGTGCTTGTATTTTATCTTCCGTCAAAAAAAAAAGGAAACCTGTATTTTTATTTTTTATGACTAGGAACTTGTATCATCTCTTTCTTTCAATTTTGTTATAATATATTTTAAAGTAAATGTTTCTAATTTATTATTCTCATAATACACACACACACAAAATAGAATTAATTTAGGTGTTCTTGTAAAAAAGAATTAATTTAGGTGTTTGATTAGATAATTAGGACATAATCGATGGACTTAAATTTGAAGAACAAATTTGAGAAATCATTTTAATTTATCTGATGATTTTTTCAACATTTATTAGTGTTATGATTTTTTGTCTAGATCGAGTCATCTTGTTTAATACAAAGATAAAAACTTTATGAAGATCAAGTGGTATGTCCAAGTTATCCGAGTCAATCCGATTATTTCATGCGGTTCAACCGGTGATCCTTGGTTCAACCAATGACCCGGTGACCCACTATCCATACCAAGTCGATGACCGGTCCGATTTTTAAAACTATAATACCAACCCTCTGTACTATTTTACTTTTCTCCTCCATCGTGTCTTTTTCGGTTGGTTATTGCACCGCACATGAGTTAATAATAAAGTCAAAAAACATGTTAGGGGTGTGAGCTAGAAAGGGTTAAATGTACACTCTTTCAATTTCAGTTCAATTAAAGAACGATGGTTCATACTTTAAAAGAACACTTTTTTGTTTTTATTGGCTTAGCTCTTCTAAAGAAACGGTCTCTTCATTTATAAGTTTTAACATGTTAGAATATCAAAAAATAAAATATGGAGTAAAAGATGAAAAATTATCAAATAAAAAATGGAGATTTCAACTATAAAAGAAGATTTCCTTCAAAAAAAAAAAACTATAAAAGAAGAGAAGTGGAGGACTAGTCTCACAATCACAACACCATAAAAGAAATTTATAATCTTCATCCACCACACCATTCCAAAGCCATCATTCATTGTGATATCAAAACCCCTAAACCAACAACATACCTCAAAATCACCATCATATCCTAGTTCCACTATATTCACTTCCATCAACAATAGTTCATCTTCATCTCTCACTCTCATTCTTCTTCAACCTCCGTTCAACGTTTTCTTATATCCTTCCTTTAAAAAAACAAAATCACATAATTTGTCCCTTAATTTATATTCGGCTAACATTTTCGTCATTTGTTTTTGGGTTAATTATTGAAATTGATCCAATAATAATATACGTGAAGTACGATAAATAACCCTGTAAAATAAAAAACACATATTTTAACGTTGTAATTCAAGATTCTTATTATTTATGACCTTGTAATATACGTGAAGTTCAAAAAAACAACATAGATATTGAATTTATTCACGATTTTTTAGAGGCATGTTAAGAACGTTAATACATGACTTTATACAAAAAAATTAAAATTTTTTGACAAGTGACAAATTAATTATGAATTTAAAGCGTCAAAAACTCAAAACACAATACAACGGAAATCTTGACCTATAAATCGAATTTTGAGCTCATTGTTTACAGAGACATATATAAAAATACATAAAAGCATATGCAAAGTTTCATAGCATTTCGAAGACGTTTCAATTTTTTATTTTTCAATCAAAACGTGCAAAATTTAAATTTTGTTTCTAGTAAGCGTATATTCGTAAGTCAAATTTCATTTCCTAATTTTGTAGGCATGGTTAGAACATAATAAGAACATTCACGATGAAATTTTGCGGTATTTAAACGAGAGAATTAATCATAAATTGATTAAGGAATTCATAATTACGGGGAATAAAAATTCTTAATTAATATGTTTTTAGTCGAAAAAATTTAATTTTGTGTAAAACCATATTTCAACGTCTTAAACATATCTGGAAAAAATATGAAAAAATTCAACTTCTAGGCCATTTTTTTGGACTACGCGTATATTATAAGGTCAAAAATAAGAAGAATCTCAAATTACAATGTTAGAATATATGTTTTTTATTTTACGGGATCATTTTCCAAACATAGTGAATATTACGGGGTCACAATTAACCCTTTGTTTTTCCCCCCAATTTATTCATTTATGTTATAAAATGTCAATATTGTATCAAATTTTATGGGATTTTTTTTAATGAAATATGAGTTTCTATGTTTATATGATGAAAATTTGGGTTTGTTTCCGAGTTTGATAAATTTTTTATGAGTTTCTTTATCGAAAAAACTAAAATATTATCTTAAATTAAGTTAAAAAACGAATTATGTAATTTTGAAAAGAAAAAAAACTACCTCACAAATAAGCTATGTGTGTTCCTCATCCTTCTTTATGGTTGAATTTTCATTTTCGCCTTTGATTTCTCTCTCCCCCTCCTACCCTCCTTTCATCATTTTCACTTATTTTGATCATTCTTTTTCAATTATATGTTTTATGATGGTTGTAAATATGTTAATTTTCCAACTTATTATCAATTATATTAATGTACATAATCAATTACCATGGAAGATAAATGACTTATGAATCAGTACAACGAGAGTCTTCTCTGCAAATTAGAACACATAATTTTTGCATCGCTTATCTTCTAATTAAGGTGTCATGGAGAAAATCAAAGTGATTTTGAAGATTTATGAGACAAAGGGTGACATTAGAGAAAAGAAAATAGGAATCGAAAGTAATAATATAGAGAATGTGCTTAAATCTACTCCAAGATTCTTGTTATGTTTTTCATTTGAAAATATGATCAGTGCAATTGGGAGAAGCTTGCAGAATGTGACCACTCATGATTAGATAAGCTAAATAAAATGGTGTTTAATCGCATGTTTCGATAGACACCGGGTTTTCTTTCTCTCCATGCCACCACGTATCTTTCTTTAAATTAAAAGAAAAAATGAATCAATTTTGTTTAAAGAAAAAAATTATTAGATTTTATTTTCCAAAATAAAATATTTTTTCTTTTAATTTAAAAAAAAAAGAAGAAGAAAAAGATGGCATGGAAGAAAGAAAACTCATAAGCTCGTGTAACATAATTTGAAATTTAAACCTTTAAATTTGGTTATTTTGTCTAAGACCTCTTTATCGTTGGGGTATATCTTCTTCAAGTGTCTCACAATTGCACTGATCCTACCTTTTTAGTGAAAGCTTGATGAGATTTGGGGAAAGTTTTAGTACTTTGTCCTTGTATTGCTTCTAGTTTTGAATTTTCTCTTCTCCAATGTCACAGTTTAAGCTCTTCAAACCCATTTCATTTTCATCATGACTCATAAATTAGAATAGAAGCGTTGCAATAATTTTATATTCTAGTTTCTTGATAAGATTCTTGTTGTGTTGAATTAAAATTCTTTCTTAATGTTCGTTACTCCTGGGGTAAGGGGTTTAAAATCTAAGCTACGAGAGATTTTGAGATATTATGTGTGTTGGGATGAAGTTAAACATTCACCAACACAAATTGATGTCCTATTTTGGGAAGTTGGGTTCATATCTTCCTATTTTGAGTTTCATATGTGTGTTGCATGTTTTTTTTGAGTAATCATGTCATAGTTGAAAACAAAACATGTTATATGTTTAAACTTAAAAATATTACTCAATAATATTATTCTTTTTTTATCATGCGTGAACCAAAACAATAAGTATCTATCTTATCTTTGTCGTATCCTATTTTTATCTAACTTTTTTTGATAAATTATTTTTATATAACTTCTTATCCTATTTTGTCTATATAGAACCCAACACATCAAAAATGAGTACTTAAATGAGTTTCACGTATACACACAACTCATTTATAATTGCTTAATAATGGCACTTAATAAAAGCTTAATCCCTCCAACCCAACACCTCACATATTTTTCTTAAATGAGACTCACTAGTCAACTATCAATAACATTATATCATTATATATTAATTTTTTAATATTAAAAATGTGTAAGTCCCACTTAAGAATGAGAATTTTAAATGAGACCTTAGGTCATATAGGACCTCAATTTTTTTTATACCAAATGGAGTACCTAATAAATATCGAGTCTTAAAAGATTAAAACCTCACAATTGAGGATGGTCTCGAGAGAATTTGGTTTTCTCAAATAGCACGAAGTCCGCCGATATTCCCACTCTCAAACTCCATTCAAAAGGAGAGAAAGACAACTTATAATAAAATAGAGAAAATAAATTGAACGGTGAGATTTAAAAATAAGAGGTAACATGTGAGATAAAATATTGAGAAAATTCTTGTTTTCTTCTAATAATTGAGAAATTTTTTTAACAAAATAAAAAAAGATTGAGAAAATTTATCCACGCAATTAAGATAGCCAAACGACATTATAGTAATTTTTTTTTTAATTTTTTTTGGTGGTGGTCGGAATTTGAACCCCAAACCTTACATATATTATGCATTGTCCATACGCTAAGCTCACGAGAACATAATATTAGCGTATGGACAATGCATAATATATGTAAGATTTTGAGTAACTCTATAATTTATTTTGAGTTTAATTTTCATTAAATATTTGCGTAAAAA
This sequence comes from Medicago sativa, assembly GCF_051527215.1. Lineage (NCBI taxonomy): Eukaryota > Viridiplantae > Streptophyta > Magnoliopsida > Fabales > Fabaceae > Medicago > Medicago sativa. Next base: position 9,122,676 of record NC_140756.1, read on the forward strand.
GTTTTAACACATCACAACAATTCATATGTATAATCCCTAAAATGTAACCAAAAAAATATGTATAATCCCTAAAAAAAAAAACTATTCATATGTATAACTTTAAACAACTATTCATATGTATAATCCCTAAAAAAACTATTCATATGTATAACTTTAAATATGATTAGGATGAAATTAAACATTACTCTATTAATTATAATTAATAGATGTATTTTAATAATTAAAACATATTTTACCTTTTTTTTTTTGAAGGAAAAAACATATTTTACCTTTGAAATCATCGGTAATTATCTTCTTTATCACGGTATGTAAACGACATTAACTTGAGAGGGAGATAGTTGAAAGAAATAAAAAATGAAATATTCATTTACGAAATAATCCTTGGCCCCGAGAGCAAAGGACAAAGGCTAGTGTGAGTTTCATTTCATGGTGGAGTTTAGCATGGGAAAGGAGAATTGCTTCCCACCATGGGAAAGTTTTTTTGACGATGAGATTAAAGAGGAACACATAATTTATGATAGTCTGTCCACACCATATCGTCCATCAGCATTCTCTCTCCTTCATCCTTCATTCCCCCACTCCCACTCGTGCACTCACCCACCATCACCAGTCACCACACTGTTTTCTCTTCAAATTTAATCTCCTGAATCAAATCTAGTTAACATGTTTGATTATTTTTTTTTAATACAAAATATGTTTGATTCTTATGAATAAAACCCCCTCTTCTAATTTAGTCTCCTGTTTCAAATCTAATTACTAATTAACCTTCATCACAATCTTTGGCCAGTCCCATCTCTCAAACGGTTGTTGAACTCCCCTTTTTGGTGATTTCACTGAAGAAAGAATTGAATCTATAAACAAATGAAAAGCAGTCAATGTTTTGAAAAAAACTGAAGCTTTTTAAGATTCTTTGAAGAAACCAAATTAAAGGAAAGTCATGCAAATATTTTTTTTATTACAAGCAAATTGTGTTAAAAAGATCAATGTAATGGAACGCGCATCACAAAGCTTTAAGATTGGGAAGTTTCTGTCAGCAAAAATCAAGGAAATAATGAAAGTAAGAAAATTCTGCTATAATATTATTATTGACAATGAATGCTCTTTCTTTCCAATTTCATTATGGGCTGGATGTTTGAAACAACATATCTCCATTTTCTCAAGTTTCTGGGTTGAGTTTAGAATTTGATGAATTCTAAGAATCCTATTTTAATCTAATTGAGTTTTCTATTTTAAATTAAAAATATAATTTTTCTGAATATTAAAATTCGAGTAATTAGCCAAATACCCCCGAAATTGCAAGGCGCGTCAATTACCCCCTGAGTTAACGAAATATCAATTACCCCCGAAATTGATAAACGTTAGTCAATTACCCCCTCCGTTAATTTCCTCCATCCAACATGCGATGTGGCGATTAGCGCCCACGTGGCACCGCCACATGGTCGAAAAGGCATGCCACGTCGAAGGGGTAATTGACTATATTTTTAAATTTTTTTTTGAATTTTTTTTTTGAAATTTTTTTTTTTTTTTGAACAAAAATATGATTTTTCCTTGCAAATTTATGATAATTGATCACCACTATGAATCTTATTCCTTCTATATGCTAATTTATATGACTAATATATGTCTTGTCATTATTATCACTACTATATAATGTGAAGTTGATGGTGTGTTTCGATTTGGACGAGAAGAGGGGAATTGAAGCTTGCTTTAGGGCTTAATAATGATGAAAATGATAATGGAAGCTTTGCATGTTGATTTTTATTGAAGTACATGATAGTATTGTTGTGTATGTTGGTAGTTTTGATTAAAATTCTTGGTTCACAATAGTTATATGAAATATGTATTGTTGTTCTAAGTATTTTCTTATGTGTATTGGAAACAAATGTAAGAGGCAATTATGCTAAGTTGTTTGTCTTGCTATTGTTCTAAGTTGTTTGTGTTGTTATTGTTCCAACAAGTTCGTGTCAAAAACCCCCTGTAGTTTATCAATAATGGTCAAAAAAACCCCCTGTAGTTTATCAATAATGGTCAAAAACCCCCCTGTAGTTGAATTATTTGGGCTTATGTTTTGACGGAACTGTTATGCTAGTTACCGTTTGTGGTTGGTGGCTTGTTTCTGCGGCTGCGGTGTACGGGTGCTGCGGTGTCTAGGTGCATGAGTGTCTAAGTTTATAATCTATGACTAAGGTATGCTACTATATGACGAATTATCTCGTGAAATCATCATTTAAGTATGCTACCTATAATGACGGTATAAGCATAGAACGGTATAATGACGGTATAAGCATAAAACATCTATATGACGAACTATATGACGAATTATCTCCGTATAAGCACATTATATAGTAGTGATAATAATGACGATGACATATATTAGTCATATAAATTAGCATATAGAAGGAATAAGATTCATAGTAGTGATCAATTATCATAAATTTGCAAGGAAAAATCATATTTTTGTTCAAAAGGAAAAAAAAATCATATTTTTGTTCAAATTTTTTTTTTTTCAAAAAAAAATTAAAAAATATAGTCAATTACCCCCTCGACGTGGCATGCCTTTTCGACCATGTGGCGGTGCCACGTGGGCGGTTAACTGCCACATCGGCATGTTGGATGGAGGAAATTAACGGAGGGGGTAATTGACTAACGTTTATCAATTTCGGGGGTAATTGATATTTCGTTAAGTGCGGGGGGTAATTGACGCGCCTTGCAATTTCGGGGGTATTTGGCTAATTACTCATTAAAATTCATGTAAGTTACGATGCGAAGAAAGAAGGCTTAAATGCATTTTTGGTCCCCCTATTTTAATTTAATTGCGATTTTAGTCCTCCTATTTTTTAAACCACTATTTTAGTCCCTCTATTATATATTTCTTGGGTTCATTTTAGTCCCTCATCAATTTTGATGATTTGTCACTCCCATTAATAACATGGCACCGACGTGTTATATGTGTGTTGGCTTTCTCATCTTTCAAGTCATTTATAATAATTAATTTGCTTACATAAGAAAAACTAATTGATTAATTATTAAAAATAAAGAAAAGAAATTAAAACATAAAAAGGAATGGAATTAGGCGAGGAACTAGGAACCCTAATTTATAAAATCTCCAGGTCTTCATTCATCCTCCTCTTTCTTTTCTAATCAAACGAATTTGAATTCCTCAATTTGAAGGTTCAATTCCACAATTTTTTCAATATGAATCATTGCTAAAGTTGTCTTGTAACAAATTTTCGAAGCTCGCTTATTTTTTATGTACAAACAATACGGTGAATAAATTGCACACAAACAATCAATTAATAAGAAAACTCCACCGATTATTAAAAACATATGAAAATATTGGAGTCTCAAGATTTGAGTGACAATACTTTGTACGGTGAAGTTCCATCCTCAATGGGATCATTACTTGAACTTTGGATATTGATATTGCTAAACAATAGTTTCGGTGGAAAGTTGCATTGCTCCTTGAAAAATTGCACAAAAATAATCATGCTAGATCTTCAATGAATTCAAAAACGAAAGAGGGGATGAGGAATTCGAACTCTTTTGATTTGAAAATAAGGAGGAATATGAATGAAGATTAAGGCTTTTAGCAATTAGGGATTTAGGGTTCCTAGTTCCTCAATAGAATTCCATTCCTTTTTATATTTTAATTATTTTCTTTATTTTTAATAATTAATCAATTAGTTTTTTTAATGTATGTAAATTAATTATTATAAATGACATGGAAAATGAGAAAGCCAATACACATATGACATGTCGGTGCCACATCATTAATGAGGGCGACAAATCACTAAAATTGACGGGGACTAAAACAATCCCAAAAAATGTATAATAGGGGGACCAAAATAGTGGTTTTAGAAATTGGGGGACTAAAATTGCAATTAAGTTAAAATAGCAGGACCAAAAATGCAATTAAGCCAAGAAAGAAAGAAAAAAATCATTGTTGATGTATGATATGGTGTTGACAGACTATCATAAATTATGTGTTCCTCTTTAATCTCATCGTCAAAAAAAACTTTCCCATGGTGGGAAGCAATTCTCCTTTCCCATGCTAAACTCCACCTCATTTCATATCTAGTCCACGACTACTTCGCGGTGTAATATAAAAGCGTGCGTGTAAACTCAAACAGAGACAGTGTTGTAAATGTGATTGATCGAAGAGGAAGAAGAAAAAAATGGAGGTGGAGTTAGAGCCTCGCGTAAAGCCACTTCAGTTCAAGGTCAAAGCCATGTCCAGAGAATCTCCGTCGCAGAAAGCTATCAACGTTCTCGACTCCGACCTCCGTTCTCACTGGTCCACCGCCACCAACACCAAAGAATGGATTCTACTCGAACTCAATGTAATTCGCTTCTCTTTCATTCGCTTTTTTATTTTTGAAATTAGTACTTAGGTTATTGAATTTTACTTTACTTCCAGTGTTCGTGCTGAAATTTTTTAAATCGATTTTGATTTTTTTAATTAAGTTAATGAAGTTTCTCGAACTGTGATTTTAGGTTTCTTGCTTTATTTTTTGGATTTTTTTACTCTATACTTCAAATTCAGTATTATTAATCGGTTTAAGTGTTTTAAATTAAGTTAATTCAGTTTTTGGAACTGTGATTTTAGTTTTTTTTTTTTTTTTGTTGCAAGTGTTGCTTTGATATATGTGATATTACGTTGAAATATGATAATGAAGTTTGAATTAACTGAGAGTGTTCTGAATCGATTCTCTGGAATACAACGTTTTCACTTTTTTTTTTTTTTGGTACAATACAACGTTTTCACTTTAATTATAGTTAAAGTTAATTTGCAAGTGTTAATAGATTGGTGAAGTTTTTTTTTAATGATATCATGTTGAAATATGATAATTAAATTTGAATTAACTAAGAGTATTCTGAATAGATTTTTCGGAATATATCAATTATACTTGAGTTATAGTTATTTTGCTAGTGTGGATAGAGTGGCAAAGTTGAGAAGGTTGAATTTAATGTGGTGTATATTATTATTATTTTTTTTTTTTTGGAGTACTTGATGTCAGTATAATAATGTGATATATATTACAGGGTTAAATATGTTTTTATCCCTGCAAAATTATAAGTTTTTAAGTTTAGTCCCTAATTTTTTTTTATTCACTTTTAGTCCCTATTTGTTTTTTATAGGGACTATTTTGGAGGAACAAAAGTATCCATTTTTGTAAAACGTTTTCAAAATAGGGACTATTCAAGGACTAAAATTACCGGTAAAATTTTTTGAGGGGTAACCTTGGCGCAAGCTGGTAAAGTTGTTGTCATGTGACTTGTAAGGTCACGGGTTCAAGTCTGGAAACAGCCTCTTGTGTAAAAACGGGGTAAGGTTGCGTACAATACACCAAATGGTGGGACCCCTTCCGGACCCTACGTATGCGGGAGCTTCGGTGCACCGGGTTGCCCTTTTAAACTTGAAAACTCATATTTTGTAGGGACTAAAAACATATTTAACCCTACATTATATCATGCTGAAATATGATAATCAAGTTTTAATAAACTGTGATAGTATTCAAAATGGATTATCTGGAATATATCATTTTTACTTGAATTACAGTTACTTTGCTGGTGTTCATAAAGTGGTGAAGTTGAGAAGGTTGAATCTACTTTGGTATGCTATCATGATGAATCAAATTTTAATAAGCTGAGATAGAACTATAGGTTTTTTGCAAGTGACAAGTTTTGACAATATAGTATGGTGGAGTTGAAAAGAGTTTATCTGACCGTGCAGGATTAATATGATTAATTAAATAGTATTTATTATGTTTTTTATTTTATTTTGTGTGCTTGAATTGTATTTGTGTTGTTTTCTTTGATGTAGGAGCCTTGTTTGTTGTCGCACATACGGATTTATAACAAGTCGGTGCTCGAGTGGGAAATTGCAGTGGGCTTACGGTACAAGGTGTTAAATAATAAAGTATTGGGCTTAAGTTATTGGGTCTTTATATTAGTAAGCTAGAGTCCATAGGTTTTATATTATATATTGTGTTATAACCTTTTGTAATGTTAAGCGTTATTCTAATGAAACCCTAGCCGCCTTTGTTGTTATCTATCTTTCTCTATTTTGTATCTGGATTGTTAACATGGCATCAAGAGCATGGTTCGATCCGCCTTGAACTGGTTGCCGCTTCCATTGTCGAGTTTCCAAATGTTTGGGAACGTGTTTGCACTGTTTGTCTCCGTTGCTAAGAAAAAAATAGTGTGTTTCGTTCAACATACTTTTGTTGGATTTGGTGATTCTGTCGATTTTTGTTGGCTTTGATTCAGTCAGTTTTATTTGGCTCTTGTGAGATTTGTTTGTCTGTCATTGTTATGTCTCTATGTTACTCGATTCGTAATGTTTTGTTGGTTCTCGTTGGTTTGACGGTGCAATATTGTTTCGATCTTGTGTCCCACCATTTGTTGGTCCTTCTTTCATCAATTATGATGAAACTATTGGAATTATTGTTTATTTTGAAGGTACTGTTTGGAAAGATTTATTGGTTCGAAATTTTATTGGTTCGGTTTCCTTTCTTTTAACAATTGTTGGAGGAATTCTTTATAGCAATTGGTGAGTGGGAAATGCTAGTTAACGTGATGTGGTTTGAGGAGGTGTGAGTGTCTTGTGTCTTTTGTTTTTTGGTGGCCACAAAGTGGTTGTTCTTGATATGTAGTTATGTTGATTTTGATTTAGTTGGTGTCATAAATTTATTGCTTTGATTGAGTCTATGTCTTTGGGGCTGCCGTGTGTGTTTCGTTTGTTTGAGTTTGTGTTCGGACCAGTCTCAATTTTTGATTTATTTGTTTGAGTCTAGTTTTCTATTTGTGGGTTTAGTTTGGTTCTTCAATTTGTCTTGGTTTAGTTTAGTTTGGTTCAGTTTGATTTAGTTTCGTTTGGTTCAATATGTTTGGTTGTTGGGTGAGTAAGATAATACTCACAGTTGGTTTATTTGGTGGGTCAAGTGCTCAAACTTTGGTTGTTTGGTGAGTCGAGTACTCACAATTTGGTTTCTTCCTCCCTTTTGATTGATTTGATCGCTTCTCCCCTTATGGATTCTTCTGATTGATTGCATTGCACTTCTTCCCCTTTTGATTCTTTTGATTGATTGCACTTCTCCCTCCTTTGATTCTTCGATTGATTGCATTTCTCCCTCCTTTGATTCTTCTGATTGATTGCACTTCTCCCTCCTTTGATTCTTTTGATTGATTGCACTTCTCCTTCCTTTGATTCTTCTGATTGATTGCACTTCTCCCCCTTTTGGTTCTTCTCGTTGCATTGCACTTCTCCCCTTTTGATTCTTCTGATTGCACTTCTCCCACTTTTGATGATTCTTTGGTTGCTTCTCTATTGGTTCTTATGTATGGCTGCTTCTCTCTGCTGGTTCTATTGTTTGGATGGTGATGATTTTTGCTGCTCTCTCTACAAAGATAACTCACTTTAGTTGGTTGCTGCTCTCTCCATTGGTTTTGCTGACAGCTGATTTGATTTATTTTTCTGGGTTAATTTGTAACAAGCTTAAAGCTTAGTAAGCTTCAGCTTGAGGGGTAGTGTTAGAACTTTATATTATTTAGTATGTTTTTCGTATTTTGTTTGACAAACTCACAATGCTTCTTGTTGACTCATTGTGAGCTTGAGGGTAGATGTTAAATAATAAAGTATTGGGCTTAAGTTATTGGGCCTTTATATTAGTAAGCTAGAGTCCATAGGTTTTATATTATATATTGTGTTATAACCTTTTGTAATGTTAAGCGTTATTCTAATGAAACCCTAGCCGCCTTTGTTGTTATCTATCTTTCTCTATTTTGTATCTGGATTGTTAACACAAGGTTTGTGGATGTGTAGTTTATAGAACTTATTTTAAGTGTCTCAATCAACTATCAAATATTTTCAGAACCATTTTTGACTTCCTGTCAATGCTTTATAAAGGGGAGTTGTATGGCAGTCCGTCATACTTTTTGGACTGATTATTGTTGAGAGAATACACAAATTCTACGAAATTGAGCTTTTTGACGTGACAACTGGTCTTTACCCCCTTTTTGGACATTATATCTTCTAAAAACAAAAATGGTGGTCTCCGTTGGTAACATTGGATAGAATAAATGATAATTTCTATAATTAATTTTTTGATGTTTGTGTTTTGGTTTAAACTTCAGTATTTTTAATCTGATTAGAACGTAAGAAGTCCGTTCATTGTCTTTTATTCCGGGTTTCTGAATACACTTGGTATAGGCTCCTGTTGTTTTACTGACTCATGATATTGTCAAAAGAATGCATGTTTCTTGAATTCTTTCTTGAGAGACAGGTCATTTATGGTTTTTAAAAGTTGTGTTTATTAAATAAAGATTAATGAATTATTGATTGTGAAGAATAAATACACTTGATGTGGATGCCATTTTGTTATATACACAATGTTGAGTAATTCTTTTCAGTTTGTAATAAAGATGTGGTAACTTAATAATGTCAATCTGTGCGCCAACATTACTTTTTTGCAAATGATGCTATGTTGATTATTTTTTTTCCTCTTCAATTAGATATGACTTGTGTATTCTTTAATTATGCATTTTCCAAGATGGATAGTATTGTGGTGCATGCTTTAATGGTTCTTATTTGCTTGCCAGCCAGAGACATTTCAAAAAGTTCGCCCACGTTGTGAAGCACCCAGACGTGACATGACCTACCCTACAAATTACACTCCATGTCAATATGTGAGAATATCTTGTTTGCGTGGAAATCCCATTGCTATTTTCTTTGTTCAGGTAACAGTTATTTCTTTTCCATTTTTATTCTTCATCAGTTGTCATTGTTCTGAAATCCTATAGTAACTGTAATGTTAGATTTTTTTGTACATTTACTTCAGTTCATGTGGTTAATAAGATAGTAAGACATTTATGATTTTGAAAGTATCAAGCTTCTTGATAAGAGCCTAAATGTAGGCGTGTAAATATAAAGAATTGCGTGAGTTCCACACTCAATTGATTTTTGCAACACAAAAGCTATGGATTTGTTTCCATTAGAATCAATTTTACCCACCTCAGATTTGTCCACCACCATTTTGTTACCCCAAGCCTGTTTCGGAAGAGGAAGGGCTGAGTATATATTTTGAAAAATATTTGATATTTAAAAAAATTGAAATAACATGTTAAATGATCATATAATATACCAATCACACCTAATTCATTTAAAAAAAACATTTTATGGTGTGTATAATTTAAAAAAGAATAGTATGCCCTCCCCTCCCCTCCTAAACCCTCCATCCAAACACACCCTAAGTCTTATAGTGGATATAGCCATCTTAGATTACCTCCTAGAATTGGTTTCATGTTTCCTTACATTTCATGATTTCGGTCTTTTTATAATCAGGATAATGAGTCCAGTATTAACTAAATAGGGATTAGCAATTTGTCTATGCAACATACAATCTCATATCAAGTAATTATTTATTTCGGTGTATTTGATCTCAATTCTCCTTTCCTTCTATATCTAAAACCCTTTAATTTCCCTCCTATATCTAAATCCCTTTAATTTCAACAGAATGAAATTTCAATTATATTTGAGTAGTTTTTTGTTTGCAGTTTGATTATGTCAGTTGTCATTTGGCTGGACCTGTGCTAGCTATAAAGGTGTATGTTGACCTGGAATATTAGTATGACTAGGAGAATTAGGTTAATTTTTTTGATGCAACTAATCATTCAAATGTCAGTTATTCAGAGTAATGCCTTCTCTCTTTTCCATGATTCCATCCTTTTCCCTGTATTTTCATCACTTATCACTCAAGTTTTGGGGGAAATTGAAATTCCAATAGATTTTGGATCTCTAGTCTCTAGTGCTGTAAGGAAGCTTAGTGGAGGATAATGAAAAGAAGAATAAAACAAGATAGGGTTAGTTTGTTTTTGATTTTCACAGAATTCATTTTTGAAATATTGCTGTTGAAATAAATGATTCTGAAAGAATCAATATTGAAGAAATTGATTTCTGTTTGGGAATCATATTTCAAAAGTGAGTTAGAACTTAGAAGTGATTCTTTTGTGATGATTAAATAGAATCACTTTTGAACTATAAATCTTGGCATGTGTTCAGACTTGGATATTTGGTGTGTTTCACACCTAGATTAATTCTACTTAACAGAATATGTAAATAATTTCACTTATGTTATAATCAATTCTACTCATCACATAATTGATTTTGAACACCCAAAATATCATCCAAATGAACACATTCTCTACAAATAAATTTTCTGAGGCTTGCGTGAGATGGGGGTGAATATAAGCGGCACCATGGTGGTATGGTGTGGCGGGTTTTGATCTCGCAGTGGTATGGTGTGGCGGGTTTTGATCTCGCCGATATGTCAGGCTTTTCCGCCATAAGGCAGCCAAAATTGTGGAATTTTGGGTCTTGCCACAAACTGCCATATAGTCAACATGGTAAGGTTGTAACTCCACCGCTCTGGTGTCAACCATTAAAATATGCATGTTGCCATCAGGCAGAGAAATCTAGAGGATGAAATGCCATAGCATTTTCCAGAGAAAGTAATATTTTGTACGCACCAAGTTCCCTTGACCAAAACCCACTTTTTGTTGGGCTGGAATGAACTTCCATCCTACTAAATTGAATTTCCCTCCTTTTCTCGTCCACACATGACCAAAGGCAGTTTCTCATTATCAATTATAGTCTTGTTTAATTTTAAATTATTTTGGCAACCCGGAGTGGATTCTTGAAAGATACAAGTAGTAATGCAGGAAGCTTGTAAGGCAAGGGTATTCATGGGTAACTGGCCCTTATCTTGGCTAAGCCCTTTTTTTCTTTCAAGTGGCATATCATGTTGTACTTTCTGTGCACACGAATATCTTCTCCTTCTGAAACTTTTATTGCTTTTTTACTTAGAAATTTAATTTCATAAAATGATAAAAAGAAGAGTTGGGCTGAGGGAGACTCGACATACGACATAATGCCTTCACATTTGAAGCAAATCAATGCTGAGCTGCTCTTTAAATTCCTCTGATGACTCAAAAGTGACGCACACTATTAGTAACAGGACTCCTAAAGGAAGAAGTTATAATACTAGTAAATTGTTTATTGAATATATTATAAATTAGTAACTGTTACATGTGCGGTAACTGCTATCTGCAGTAACTTTTATGTAACTGCTATAGGGAGTTAGTATTATAAACAAAGATGCAGAGGAAAATAGGGGCATTCGGTTATTTGGATAAAGGATTGGTAGGGAGAGACCAAGCTCGAATTCCTGGAGGGGAGAGAATCAAGACTCTCAAATTTCTTGGGATTCGATTGTAATATTACTATTAATTTATATTTTGATATCAGTTTCTATCACACACCTAAAATTCCATGATCATTTTATTGAAAATGCCTTGTACTATATCCTACCTCACAACTAGAAACGGTGTACGCGATAAAACTTCTCATGAAATTCATATTGACAAAATTTTGTACTGTACACTCCTCCAAAGCACTTGAAATGATTCTTCTGTTCTTCTGATCCTGGACAGCTCTTTTACATTGTTTAGTTTTATATGACATTTGTTTCTCTGTCTTCGTTTTAGTTCTATTCATCTATTCCAAGTATTTCTTATCCTCCATTTTTGTAGTTTTCTATTTCTAATACTATTTCTTTTACATACAAAGGTGTTCCAAATGTTGTAATTTGTCATTGTTGAACTTGTTTTTACCTTCTTCTCTTGCAGCTAATAGGAGTTTCTGTGGCTGGGCTGGAAGCTGAATTTCAACCAGTTGTTAATTACTTGCTACCACACATTCTATCTCATAAGCAGGATCCACATGATACACATCTCCAGGTTGATTACATTTAGCTGCCATCACCATGCTTATGATGTAATTTATTTCTTCTGTTATTATCGGGGTTCCTTTCTGATGTTTTGTTTGTAGTTGCTGCAAGACATGACAAATCGGTTGCTAGTATTTCTTTCACAACTTGAGGTAAACACGGGCAATTTACTTTAGTTACTTCATTTATAATTCTACCTTTTTTTGGCTTTCCCTTTTTTATGCCATTCAGCATTGTATATAAAACTGCAGACAGACCTTGCAAGCTTTCCAGATAATCCTGAATCTAACCTACGGTTTCTTGCCATGCTAGCGGGTCCTTTTTATCCTATTCTTCATGTGGCAAATGAAAGGTTTGTTTGCTTTTTATTATATCCTCTTCATGATCCAATTATTTGTCACTGGTGGGAAGTTTTATTTGGTTTTGATTTGCTTTGTTAATAATTCCTGATTTTGGTTTGCTATTCTTGACTAAAGACATGTATGTTTTTGACTAATGATATGTATGTTTATTACTTTTAGCAATTAAATATTCTGTTGTATACAAACATGATGAGTAATGAGTGTAGGTGTTGGTTCATGTTTTTTGTTTTTGTGTGTTTTAAACTTGATTTGGGGTCATTGTTTTTGTGAGTGCATTGACTATTTTCCTATCCTTATTTGCTTTACTACAAACTATTTGTGTAATTACAGGACTACTTCAAAGCATCCAGGCAATATTACCGACCCCGAAGTCTATAGAAGTAGTCAACTGTCACCAGCCCTAACTGTTTCCTCTAACTTTGAGGTAGCTTCCACTACCTTTTTATTTCTCTGATATACTATTTTATGTGTCTCCCCATACCATTTGAATGTTTGGTGTTCACATTGAATACCTAAATGCATTGAATACCGAAATGCATTTACTCGATGTGAGTGAGTTTGTTCAAGTCCCGCATTGACTAGAGATATGGCCAAAGTAGTCTTTGTAAGGCTTTGACAATCCTTACCTCTTTGGGATATCTCTTCAACAGTTTAGGACGCCACTTTAAAAATACGTATTAAAATGTTTTGTACATACTTGTTCTTTAGGGGAGATGTACATGATCCATTTCATGATGGCGATGGCCGACTTCTTGAATTGGAATAGTTGTTTGTTGGTGAATTAGACATAGAAGCTATACTTTTTTGGATGATGAGAATGGAGAGATGAAAATGATACATTTAGTAGTTAAAAAGTAAGGAATAAATAAAGACTTATTTAAACAGGTGTCTATGCTTTTTATATAGATATTTTATGACATTGATTACAAAGATATTTTTTATATAGATAAGAGAAACATGTGTCTATGCTGTTTTGTTATGACCACAAGTATATTTTTGCAAGTTGTGATCATCATCTGCATACATAGCTTATAAAAGATCAGCGCCTTTAGAAATATTAAGCATTATTGCGTTTATATTAAATATGTATAGTCTATAAATTTGTTTTAATGCATCTGTGCCGTATTGTATCTTTAATTTTGAAGAACTTACTGCATCCTCGTATTCGTCTCATATCGTATCAAAGTGTCTCAGGGCTTCATAAGAATTCCTAAACTTTGACATGGCAATAACATCATAGGACTAGGTTTCTCTTTTATTTGTTTTGACTTCTTTATCCTGTCAATATTTTTTGTACTTGTGTTCATGCTTATCAAATCGAATTTCATATCGTGAATCGGAAGAACTATTTTCGAAATCATGAATCGTAAGATACATTACTAATAAGAATATGACATTTTTAAGTAAAAACAAGTAACCTAGCTAAGTTATAAGCTGATACATATGAACCTCAAAAATTTAAGATTCAAGTCATAGATCAAGTGACAAAGGATTATTCAAAATCCAAAAAAATGACGAAGGAAAAAAGGTTGACTATACAAAATTGACAAAAAATAGTGGCTGGCTACACTTAGTTTAGATAATTGTTCATTATAATGTAGCGAGATTCATCATACTGAATCAAGATTTTAGATGTGATTCATGTCCAAAATAGATAGTTACTAGGGACTCATATCAGTTGGGAACAATTTTGTATCAAATCGAGTTATGACTTGCATGTATCATAAGCTACTAATAACCATCTATTTTCTTTTTATGTATGTACTTTAAGTGGATGTCTTTCTGCCTGGATGCTCACCTCCTCCTCTGTTTTTTTTTATTTTTTAACACAGCCAAGGAGATCACGAAGTGCTCCGTCTTTCAATTTGTCTGCATATCGTTCCATGGTTTTCCGTCCAGATACAATTTTTATGCTGCTGAGAAAGGCTTACAAAGATTCTGATCTGGGCTCTGTTTGTAGGATGGTATCTCTCTCTCTCTCTCTCTCTCTCTCTCTCATTTTTCTTTATAATTAATCTCAATTTCTTTTTAAATTTTAATTTACCAGGGAAATGTCTATCTTTTTTATTTTTTGTCTGACTACGTGTGCACAACTTGTTCTTGCCAATGTGTTTTACTTTATATATTTCCTTCATTCCAGTCATCTAGAATCATTCTGAAACTCATTGATCCCGGTCCTGAGCAAGTATCATACCCTCAAAATGAAGTTATTACCCCTTTGGAGGAGAAATCAAAATTGGAACTTACTAGTCCTTGTACCTCAGTTGATTACTCAAACCTGTTTGGTGAAGAGTTCAAAATGCTAGATGAGCAATGGGATTGTAGCTATCTTAATGTACTAGATTTTGGGGCGGTGGAAGAAGGGATCTTACACGTTCTTTATTCTTGCGCAGCTCAGGTTCGTTGCAATCAAATGTTATATAATTCCCTTGTGTCAATTTTATTGTCAAACTTTGCAGTCTTTTATGCACATTGTTTAACAATCTGCAGTTTACAGCCTGTTCTTTGCAGCAAGATGGCCGAGAGAGTTTCGGAATTTTGGGCTGTGCTACCGCTTGTACAAGCTCTGCTGCCAGGTTGAGTTTTACTACTAAACTGCTCTTGGGTTCTGTAACTGGGTCACAATATAATGAAGTCACTTTGTTATCATTATACTGCACTGAGACTTTTTGTAATTGAATTGTCCATCCTAGCCCTTTTTATGAAAATGATTGTTTTTTCAAATTAGTCTCTCCATTCAAAAATAACTGTCGTTTTAACAGTAAAAAATGTTCCAGAATAAGTGTTATTTTGCTTTTTCAACGTGACATTGATGATTTTTTCCAACTTTTCTCTTAAATTAATATTGCCTGCACTGCTTCCAAGTCATTAATATGTGAACATGAGGGTTTTTTGCTCATCTGACTAGAGTGCTCTAAAAATGGAATTATGGAAATGTATTGAGTAGTTGTTAGTTCCACTAGGGTGGTATGTTGTTTAAACAATGTAGTTCTTAATCAGGGAACTTGATTATTTTCCTATAAATTTTTATTTTACATGAAGGAACAAATATCAGGATCTTCACTTTTCTTATTCTTAAAATTGCATCGCTTCTATTATTTCTTTTATTAAAACCACATTATATGATGTTTGATTTTTGCTCTGTTGAACTTTTGATAGCTTTACGCCCATTGTTGAGCAATTCTTTTGATGCTGTGGATGACTCTTTTTCTCAGTGGAATCAGCCTATTGTACAACAGGCTTTATCTCAGGTTATATTTGAAAAGCTTTCATAGACCCAACTATGTAGATGTTTTTAATGGGTTCCTTTTGGTGTCTTCAAACATAATTATCCTGCTTATGTTTAATGTGTGCAGATTGTTGCTACCGCAACATCATCTACCTATCGCTCCCTTCTTCACGCTTGTGCTGGTTATCTATCTTCGTATTCACCATCTCACGTTAGTAAACCAGCTATTTCTTTTATGCTGTGTTATGCTTGATTTGTTATTTGCATAATTGTATCGCGTCTTATGTCAACTGATGCAGAAAGAGTTCATTAGAGGTTGGAAAAAATTTCTACAGATAAAAGAAGAAAATTGTTATGATGGTAGTTATAATGCACAATCCTTTGATGCATATGTTTGCAAAATACCCTTTACACAGACTATTTGCTCTATACCACATTGAACCATTCGCCTAATCTTAACCTAAATCAGAACGATGTAAGAATACGAGGCATGAAATTTGAACAAACATCACAAATACCACACACTAGATGAAGGAACTTATGTGGCCAGTGAACCTGCACATAGTCTTTATTCTGCGTTTTTCTTTCTTTCTTTTCCTTGAATAAAAATAATTTGTATTTTGATTATTAGAAAAACCATTTTACAAATCATAGGCTTGACTTAGGAGAGAGCTTTAGACTTGCAAATGGCTTTATCAAGATGGAAAAGAATGCTATTCAATGTATGATTTAGAAATTCGAAAAGAATATGTATAGAAAAACTCTAGAAGGGTCATGAGATCAATTCGTTTTATTTGAATTAGAAGACAAACGACTGGAGTAAATGAGACTTTAGAGGTAACATTAATAGACTAATTGATATCTGTGATAATACATATAATGTTGAGGGGGAAAGGTTGTTAAAAGTATCACACTGAATTTCAGGTTCTACGTAAAATAATTTATCTTGGATTTGCAGCTGATTCAGCCATATATTTCTGTGTAGGCTAGGGCTGCTTGTGTGCTGATTGATCTATGCTCTGGTGTACTAGCACCATGGGTTACTCAAGTGATTGCAAAGGTATGCTAGAACCTGATTCACATGTTTTGAGATATTTTATAGATGTTTCAACCCTGATAAATTTTGCTTTTACTTGAAGTTTTTTTATATCTAAGTTGATGTAGAAAGCAGAGAGGCATGAATGAAGTTTTGTCTAGTCATTAATTATTATTCAAACTTGTCTGATTCCTGATCTGCGGGCGTATTTTGAATACGTTGATCTGGCTCTGGAGCTTTTGGAGGATCTTTTAGGCATAATCCAGGTTTGTTTATTTCTCTTGCTTGTATTTTGTGTTTTTTTTTTTTTACAACATGAAATCCATGTGTTAAGCTCCATGACATAGTGAAAATTATATAGATGAAAAGTAAATATATACAAAGATAATAAGTATTCTAAGTACCTTAAATACATGAATTAGTTAGTCTGTTTACAATGAATCTAGATACTATTCACATGCTTCCTAACACTTCCTCTCAAGTTGGAGTATATTGGTAGTTTGAATTGGGAAAGTGAATGGTGATGTCTTTAGATAAATTTTTCTCTCCAGTGAAATGACAATTTGTCCCTGCAATTAAGGCAATGTCTGTAGCTTAACAACTGCTTGAGTTAATGTTCACGATTACTTGCCACTATATGACACAAGGGCATTAGAATAAATTGGGTAGGGAGCATAAGAGTATCACAGCTATTCTTACTATACTTACATGCTAGTGGTTAGCTTATATGCAATAAACTTAGACACTATTCATGCTCTACATGTTAGAACACATTGCTCCTGTATTGTGCACTACATACTTCCCTTGCCTTGTATTTTTTCCCAGTTGCTTATTATTGTTGATTCTTCCATGTCTATTAGGATGCTCACAATTCACTCATTCGTGCTCGTGCTGCCTTGAAGTATATTGTGCTAGCTCTTTCTGGGCATGTGGATGACATATTGGGAAAATATAAGGTACTTGCTTCATATGAGTGCTTTTTCTTTTCACTTTCTATGTACATTGTTTTTTGAATCAGCATATTTATATTAACGGAAGCCCACACCCCCCACCACCACCACCACACACACACACACACACAAACATAACAGGGCAAGCAATAGGGAATCAATACAACAGCGGCACCGTATATAAGCGACTAGAACAGAGTGCTAAAAAGATTCAGCCCACTAGGGGCTAAAACACTAAACCTATCACTGCCAAGAAACAGCAATAACAACAGCAAAAGCAAAAACCATCACCCGAGACAGCACCCCACTTAAGATAAGGAGAGGAAAAACATCTAGCCATTTAAGAAATAATTGGG
Source organism: Medicago sativa (assembly GCF_051527215.1). NCBI lineage: Eukaryota > Viridiplantae > Streptophyta > Magnoliopsida > Fabales > Fabaceae > Medicago > Medicago sativa. Next base: position 9,140,395 of record NC_140756.1, read on the forward strand.
GCCTTGTGGGTTAGGGAGGTGCAGAGCGCAGACTCTCGAAGTAGTGCATAGTTGTATTATAGGTTGTTAATAGCGGCATTTCATGGCGCTATATGGGGGAACGATGCGGGGGTAGCCACCCTAACCCATAGCACTGCGGAGTGGAATTGAGTCACGACGTCCCCTCACATTTCACGCATTTCGTGGCGCACCGGCCCCGCACTGGAGGAGAGAATGAAAAATTCGAAGATGATTTGTCACTGTTGATGGCCAAATCTAAACTTTCCAACGATAAATAGCTTTGTTTTCCGGCCAAATCTGCTTGTACTCTGGGGTTTGTTATGTTGTGTTTGGCAGAAGCTTATGTGTGTTTTCTGCATTTGCTGCCTCATGTTTTGAAGCTAGGTTTAGAGAGTAAAAGATAAGTTTTGGGCCCTGGAGGCCCAATGCAGAATAAGTATTACTTAAAGATCACTATCAAATAAATTGGGCTTTCAACCACTTACTCTTTCAGAATAAATAGTTGTAACCAACAATGATCTCATAAAAAATATAACTTTTACATAAAAAAAAAAGAAAAAAAGAGAGAATTGTGAAAATAAACTAATAATCAACTAAAGAACACAATAAAAAATAAACTAATAATCAAATAAAGATTGGAAAACAATTATGTCTGGAAAACAATTAAAAAAAGATTGGTCGATGACCTAGGCTGGATTCTACCGTTCCTAAAAGAGAATCACAAACAATTATGTCTTATGTCTCTTAAACAGAGGAGTACTGCTGCGGATAGAGAACCTCTTCTAAGGGGTCTTAATCCTACTTGAATACTTCCTGTGTAAGTAGTTATACTTTTTGTTTTTGTGTTCTTTGATGCATTTTGTAGAGAGCAGATGAATTTCTTCATCAGACTTTAGTTTTAGTTTTTGTTCTGCAGTTCTAATTACATAATCAGATTTGTGGAAGAAAAATCCATCTGCTTTGTATAACTCTTTTGGGGATATTTTTGGTATATCCCGATTATCTAATTCTTGATTTATATCTTCAAAACAATTTTATTCTTTAAAGACTTTGTTTGAGAAAGTTTAAGATTGGTGTTCAGTGAGTGAAGATGGTTGAGGTGACTTAAATTAAAGACAGGAGGAAAAAGAATGAAGCATGAATACATATATTTGTAAAATAATAATTCAGATAGCTGCCATCTCGCTGCATGCTATTTTAGTTTTAAGGACGGCTGTTCTGTGCCGGTATCTCGGATTGGGAACTATGGTTGTATTCCGGAGAGAATTTCCCCATTCTTTGTAATGAAATACCTGGTTTCTAACAGATATATAAGGAGTTTTGTCATCCCATTTTTTCCCCTAATACAACGCCCTTTGATTCTGCAGAGGGTTTTCATTTAGTTTTTCTTAGACTAACTTTAGTTGTGTAAGGAGTTTATATATCTAACAGGTAAACAAATGGTGTCTTGTTACATTTCATTATCTTCATGTTGCAGCTTTATCAATTTGCAGGAGATCAATTGATTGAGCTCTTCATTTGTTATGACGGCACCTTCAATTTTCCAAACAAACAAAGAAGTGAGTCAAATGATTTTGATTCTTTTTATTGTGCCTTTACAGGAAGTTAAACACAGAATCCTCTTTCTTGTGGAGATGCTGGAGCCTTTTCTTGATCCTGCTATTGCTGTATCAAAAAGCAAAATAGCTTTTGGAGATCTATCTTCTTCATTTCCAGAAAAGCAAGAGCACAATTGTATGATTGCTCTAAATATCATCCGTGCTGCAGTACACAAGCCAGCTGTTCTGCCTTCTTTGGAATCAGAATGGAGACATGGGTCTGTGGCTCCTAGGTAATTAATGGTGTCACGTGTCAGCTAAATTATTTATTTTTGGGATCACTTTGCAGTTTACTCTTTCATTTATATATCCAATGAAATACTTATTTTATGTTCATCTTTCAGTTTCTAACTAGACTGGGACTGAATCATAATTTAGTTAAATATTCGATGCCAAAACAAAATGCATTTGGATGTTTATTTGATTATTATAATTAATGTTAAATGATTACTTGAAACTAGTGTTACATGTTTGTTGTCCTTCGTCAGAGGTATCTGGTAAAACATGACAATTTGTCAGAACCTAGTTAATTTTTTTTGTTGTTTTACACTTTTACTTTTGTCTGCAGTGTGCTTCTCTCGATACTGGAACCCCACATGTTACTGCCGCCTGATGTTGACCTCTGCAAATCTGTTTTGAGACCAAATGAACATGAAACGGCATCTGTTTCACCTCTTTCCTCTGGGGTTAATGGTGGAGGTGCTTTTTCCAAGTTCAATAGTCAAGATGAGTCTGATGGGAAAACGGAGGTACCAGAAACAGCGGGAAGATCTGATTTTGTTGAAGACCGTAATTTGCTTTTTGCTCCGCCAGAATTGCAGGGTATTTCATTGAGAAACAATTCTAATGTTCCTAACCATAATAGCTCTGTTTCTCACACATTGGAATTCAAACATGTGGTTGATAAACATTCCACCCATCGTTTTCTCTCTAATGTTGTCATAGATTCCGGCCTTGGTTTTGAATACTTCAACCTGCAGGCAGACTATTTTCAACTTTTAAACTATCATGATTGTGATCTTCGTGCTTCTGAGTTTAGACGCTTGGCTTTGGATTTGCATTCTCAGAATGACATCACTCTGGAAACCCATGATGCTGCAATTGATGCTTTTCTGTTGGCAGCAGAATGCCATGTAAACCCTTATTTCATGTTGTCTATCGGAGCTTCTTCAAAACTTACAGACCTTTTGAACATAAAGGAAGGTAAAACTATCCATTCTCATGCTATTGTGGATGCAAAAGGGACATTTGGAAAAAATAAACCTAACTTAGAAACAATAGCACATATAGAGAGAAAAAGAGATAAACTTGTTTTTCAAATTTTGCTTGAGGCTGCAGAATTGGATAAGAAGTATCATTTAAGAGTATCTGATGGTGAAGGTGGTCCTTATTGCGCTGAAGGTTTTGGTGAAAAGGTTATCAAAATATCTTCTCCTGATGAGCAAAATGCAGATGCTTTAACCTTAGTTCGACAAAACCAAGCTCTAATCTGTAATTTTTTGATCCAACGGTTACAGAGAGACCAAATTTCAGTGCATGAAATTCTCCTGCAAAGCCTTGTGTATTATTTGCACACTGGCACTAAACTATTTTGCCCTCCAGAAAGTGTGATTGATATCATTTTAAAATATGCGGAAGACTTGAACAAGATGCTGACATCTTTTCATCATGAGCCGAAAGAAGGTAATTTGCATTTGGCACAAGAAAGAACACACAGGGTAGAGCGACGTTGGTTACTGTTACAACAATTGGTTATTGCTTCAAGCAATGGAGGTGAAGAGGAAATTTTTGGTACTAGCAACCGAAATAGCTACCTCTGTGGAAATTTAATCCCCCTTCAGCATGGATGCAGAGAATTTCTCATTTTTCTTGTTCTGTGTACCCTTTGGTTCGATTTCTAGGGTGGATGGCAGTATCTCGTAATGCCAAACAATATATGAAAGACCAAATTTTCCTTGCATCTGATTTGTCTCAGCTGACATATTTACTTTCCATTTTTGCTGATGATCTTGCTGTTGTTGATAATGTGATCAATAAAAAGTATGAAGAGGTTAAAATTGAAGATTCACGGGGCGAACATAGTTCCTCAACCAAGAAAGAATTTGAGCTAGGCAACCAAAATCATGTAGAACAATCTTTTTCTGCAGTCTACCCTGAACTCTGGAAGTTCTTTCCAAATTTGAAAGGGAAATTTGAATCTTTTGGAGAAGCCATTTTAGAGGCTGTTGGTTTGCAGCTGAGATCTGTATCTTCCGCTCTTGTGCCTGATGTTTTGTGTTGGCTTTCTGAGCTGTGTTCGTGGCCATTTTCTTTCACTTCTTCAAGTAGTAGTGATAATTTGGAAGGTTATAATGCGAAGAATGCCAGAACAATAATCCTTTATATACTTGAAGCTATTATAGTTGAGCACATGGAGGCCATGGTTCCTGAGACACCTAAACTAGTGCATGTGCTTGTGTCACTTTCAAGTTCTTCTTACTGTGATGTACCATTCCTTGATTCTGTGTTGCGTTTGTTGAAGCCAATTGTTTCGTATTCTTTGTCCAAGGTCTCTCATGATGAAAAGTTATTGGAAGGTGATTCCTGTCTGAACTTCGAGGAATTATGCTTTAATGTTCTTTTCAGTAAAATTAAACAGAAGAATGATACTGAACGTAATCCTGAAGATAAAGAATACAATGTAGCGCATGGTATTTTTATTTTGGCTTCAATTTTCCCTGACTTATCTATTCAATTTAGAAGGGACTTTTTGAAGTCTTTATTAAGTTTGGTGAACTTTGTTGATTCAGAGCCAACAACTTCTTTCTATGATTATCTCAGTGCATTTCAATGTGTTATTGTTGAAATATTTTTTATTTAGTATTATTTTATTTTCTTGTTTAAGAGTCGTTATATTACTCCTAAAATAAAGGAGCTGACTTTGCATTTTCTCTCCTATAAAAGGAGCCCTTTTTTTCTTCATAATTATATAACAGACAATTATCACCCATATGTTTTTCAACATGGTATCGAGAGCTCTGTTAGGGTTAGGTTTTTCTGACGACCCGTTCTTTCTTTCGACCCGACCGATCCAAACTATGGTGGACCCTACACAAACACCACCACCCCCTCCCGGAGGTCGCGGCGGCGGCACTAACAACAACAATTCAGACAGGTAAATCTCTCCTTGATCCTAATTCTCTATATACCGACCTTGATGTCCCCATAGAACTTAGGAAACAATATACTGATCTTAATGTTCCCATAGCCTTTAGGAAGCCAGGTAGGACATGTACTAGGCACCCCTTGTCTAACTTTGTTTCATATTCAAACTTGTCTCCCTCTTTTGCTGCATTTACTTCTAATCTATCTAGTGTCAAAATTCCTAAGAATGTACAGGAGGCTCTAGAAATTCCAAAGTGGAAGGAAGCTGTTTTTGAGGAGATGAAAGCTCTTGAAAAGAATAAAACTTGGAATGCCACAACTCTGCCAGCAGGTAAAAGAACTGTGGGATGTAAGTGGGTGTTCACAATAAAGTACAATTCTGATGGATCAATCGGAAGGTACAAAGCTCGATTGGTTGCAAAAGGATTCACACAAACCTATGGCATAGATTACTCGAGACCTTTGCTCCTGTTGCAAAGCTTAACACAATCAGAATACTCTTATCCCTTGCTGCTAACTTAGACTGGCCTCTCCATCAGCTAGATGTCAAGAATGCCTTTCTCAATGGTGATTTAGAAGAAGAAGTATACATGGATTGTCCTCCAGGTTTTGAAGAAAGTTTTGGGTCACAGGTGTGTAAACTAAAAAGTCCTTGTACGGGCTGAAACAATCTCCGAGAGCTTGGTTTGAAAAGTTTACTCAGTCTGTGAAGAAACAGGAATATACTCAAGGACAAGCAGATCATACTTTATTCACAAAGTCAGGTCAAAATGGAATGATAACTGTTTTGATAGTCTATGTTGATGATATTATTCTTACGGGTAATGATGAGATAGAAATGGAGAGATTAAAAAGAAACTTAGCAGCAGATTTTGAAATCAAAGACTTGGGTCCCCTCAAGTATTTCCTTGGCATGGAAGTAGCAAGGTCAAAGAAAGGAATTGTTGTTTCTCGAGAAAATATGTTCTTGATCTCCTACAAGAGACGGTATGAGTGGTTGTAAGCCGGCTGACACACCGATGGACCAAAGTGCCAAACTTTGGGAGAAAGGGGACACACCAGATTGACACTGGAAGATATCGAGAGGTTGGTTGGAAAATTAATATATTTGGCTCATACTCGTCCGGACATTGCTTTCTCTGTTAGTGTTGTGAGTCAATTCATGCATGCACCATATGAAGAACATCTTGAAGCTGTGCACAGAATCTTGAGATACTTAAAAGCAACTCCTGGAAAAGGGTTACTCTTCAAGAAGACCAACGATAAAGATGTGACAATATTCACTGATGCAGATTGGGCAGGGTCCGTTATTGATAGAAAATCAACTTCAGGTTATTGCACATATGTGTGGGGGAACCTAGTGACTTGGAGAAGCAAAAAACAAGGAGTAGTTGCAAGAAGTAGTGCTGAAGCTGAGTTTAGAGCAATGGCCCAAGGAATTTGTGAAGGTATGTGGATTCTCAGAGTTCTAAAAGAACTGAAGATAGAGGTAGAACTTCCATTGAAATTGTACTGTGACAACAAGGCAGCGATAAGCATAGCTCATAATCCGGTTCAACATGATCGTACAAAACATATTGAGATCGATCGTCATTTCATCAAAGAAAAGATAGACTACGGTACTCTCTGCTTGCCATTTGTCCCTTCCAATCAACAGACCGCTGATATATTGACCAAAAGCTTGGGAAGAACAACATTTGAATACTTGATCAGCAAGTTGGGCATGATTGACATCTATGCACCAAACTTGAGGGGGTGTTGAAATATTTTTTATTTAGTATTATTTTATTTTCTTGTTTAAGAGTCGTTATATTACTCCAAAAATAAAGGAGCTGACTTTGCATTTTCTCTCCTATAAAAGGAGCCCTTTTTTTCTTCATAATTATATAACAGACAATTATCACCCATATGTTTTTCAACAGTTATGGATAATTGCAAATTACTATTAGTGAATGCATTAACAGAATTTGGTGTTATTCCTCTTCAATTGCCCCCTTTTCCTCGTGTGAATGTTGGTGGGCTTTCTGATGATGACTTACCAAATCCATGGTTTCTTAGTGATATCTGTCACCTTTCATTTGAGAATGATGTCCATGATGTAGAACATAACAACAATTCTGATGTTGCCGATGATGATCATTGTCGTTTAGCTTCTGAAGATTTGGAAGGGTTTTCTAAAGACATAGAGGTTCTCATATCTGAGCTTACTCCAGCTATTGAGCGCTGCTGGAATCTTCATTATCAGATAAGTAGAAAACTGACAATATCATCAGCAGAGTGTTTTGTCTTCTCAAAATGTTTGACGTCGGTTTCTTCAAAATTTCATAAATTTGAAGATGATGATCAAGATTCTTCACTGGCCAAATCATCTGATCTCTTCTCTCTTCATTGGAGAATTGGTGTTCAAGGCCTCTCTGAATTGATCACCGTCCTCCAAGAAAGCAGATGCTGGGAAGTTTCTTGTTTGATTCTTGATTGTCTACTTGGAATACCCTATAGCTTTTCCCTGGATAATGTGTTAGGTATTATATGTTCTGCCATAAAGAAAGTTGCTTGCAATGCACCTAAAATCTCGTGGCGTTTGCAGAGTGATAAATGGCTGTCTTATTTGATTGCCAGAGGCATCTATAACAGTCGAGAAAGTGAGGTTCCTCTCACAGATCTATTTTGTACATTCCTGGGACATGCAGAACCTGAACAGCGTATTATAGCAGTTAAACATTTGGGAAGACTTCTTGGCCAGTGTATCAATGGTGAAAGATCACTGATAAATTCTAGAATTTGCACCGACTTTGTTCCAAATAAGTTAGTTTTATCTGTTCCTGATTATGTTCTATCTCAGTTAGTTTCAAATACTTGGGATGAGGTTGTTGTGCTGGCATCATCTGATACATCATTACAAATAAGGGTTCATGCAATGGCTCTTCTTTCAAATTATATACCATTTGCTGAGCGCCATCACATACAATCTTTTCTTGTGGCTGCTGACAGCATTTGCTGTTTGCGTAACGCACAACCATCACATGATGGTTCTATCCTTCAACTTTCGTTAGCACTTATTGCTTATGCCTGTCTTTGTTCACCACCTGAAGATATTTCTCTGATTCCTCAAAATGTATGGGGAAGTGTTGAAACTTTAGCGTCTACAAAATATGGTATACATCTTTCATCCTTGTCATATAAGTATGAAATGGTCATATTATAATTTTGGACTGTTCTGCATGCTTTTTAACTTTAAAATTTTGGTTTCTATTTCTTTTCTAGATGGTAAGCTTGGAGACCTCGAAAAGAGGACTTGTCAAGTTCTATGTAGATTGAGAGATGGAGATGAGACCAAAGAGGTATTTTCTACAATGAAACTAGTCACTCATACCAAATAAAGATAAAGCATAATTTATTATTTTTTGCTTGTTCCTGTCCCATAACAAATTCCTAAATTATACTTGTGTAAGGCCCTGAAAGAAGTACTTTCGTCAAATTCTTCAAAGCAGTATGACCCAGATTTTGCTAGCACGCGTGAATCTGTGCTCCAGGTGATATGCTCAAAACCATCACATCATCTTTTCAAATTTGAGGAAATCCATTTTTTTTGCGTTGAAGTCCGATATTTTATACATGCAGCATATTTGTCATCACAGCTCTATTTTGTTTCTGATGCGCATCAACATGAGGTCACATGTGAACTTATGTTGGTGTATGGCTTCTGATTAGTTCATTACGATATATTTAGACTAGGAATGTAGACTCCCAAGTGAATAGACACACTTCTTGTGTTAATTACGATATATTTTTGCTTACTTGTATTTGCAGTTCTTATGCTTGCTAAGGCTCAACAAAAATGATATCGAAGACTTTTAAATTTGATGTACAATTAATTTTCACTGCTATTGTTTTCATTTCAGTCAAACGTCTGTTTAATGTAAATGTCTCGTGTGGACTTGTAGAAAATGTTGCCTTTTGTTTTGCCCTACCGGATAGATTTTTCATTCTTCTTTGTTGGGAAGATCTTATGCTAAATAAAAATGCAAAAGGGAGCCTTTTTGCAATGATTGGAGATGCTGCCATGCCATGTGACTAGGAAGTCACTGGTTCAAGTCATGTTGCCTTTTGTTTTGCCTTACCGGATAGATTTTTCATTTTTACTTTGTTGGGAAGATCTTTTGCTAAATAAAAATGCAAAAAGGAGCCTTTTTGCAATGATCGGAGATGCTGCCATGTGACTAGGAAGTCACTGGTTCAAGTCATGGAGTCAGCCTCTTTCAAATTCTAGATACGGTTGCCTACAATAGACCCAATGGATCCCACCCTTCCCTGGGCCTTGCCATGGTGGGAGCTAATGGCCACCAGATTAATTACAGTTTACTTACATACTAGAACTATCCGACAGTTTACTACTATGTAGTTGATATTGATAAACTTTTCCAGAGTTAAAGATGATTGGTTGAAACAATGGATTGGATGTGATCCCTTCTATCTGAGCTACTTTCTTACACCCATGAAAAATTATTTATGAAGGAAATTTTAAACCCAAGACCACATGATCATAGAGGCTCTGGTATCATAACTCAGATCATATACCAGGTCTGCCAAAAGCATTTGCTGATAGCCGAAGGCTCATGAATGCTTTGATAGTTGACAGTGATGGTCTTTGTCTTCGTACAATAACAGAACAGCTTCAAAAACTTAATTAGAACCTTTCTCTTTCAGCATATGGATACTTAATTTGGTTTATTTCATATATGATCATCCCTTGAAACATTACTAGTTTTCAGTTGTCATGTCATACATTTTGCGTGTCCTTCATTGCCTAAATTTCTGTGACATTTGATTTCATCATGTTTTAACATAATGATTTGCTACAGGTCCTTGGCAACTTAACAGCGGTTCACTCATACTTTGATGTATTCTCAACAAAAATTAACCAAGATGATATGGTACAAGTGGTTATTAACCCTGACAATTTATTATTTTTAAATCTAATCATATTAGTTACATATATTTTAATATTTTCTAGGACCTAGAGGAGGCTGAGTTGGAACTAGACATTGTACAGAAGGAACGTGCAATTCCAGGACGAAAGGAGGATTCTAAAAATTGGAATCAAATTCCAAGCCTACCCTGTAAGTTCTTTCTTCTCACAAATGAAGTTTTTTGTAACTAAGGTAGACACTTTCGTACAGTTTTTTGGGGGTAATATGGAAACGTTTACAACTCTTTAGTTGCTGAGAGTGCCCTACCCCTCTTCCAATTTGCCTATTTTTTCTAAAAGTGAACTTTCACAGCCAGCGGAAAGGATGTTTCAAGGCTTCAGCAAATCAAAGAGTGCATTCGTACCCTGTAAGTAATTATAAATTTCTCCTTTTCCATTTGGAAGAGAATGCTAACTTTGTGCTTTATACACTTAGAGTATTTGTAAGTCTGTAAGTATGAAGTGTTTGAAAACTTGTTTTACTTTTGTTGATATCAGCGAAAAGTCAAAACTTAAAGAAGATATCCTAGCTCGCAGGCAAAAGAAATTACTTATGAGACATGACCGTCAAAAGTATTTGGAAGAAGCAGCTTTACGGGAAGCAGAGATTCTGCAGGAACTTGATAGGTATTAGCTCCTTGTTGAGGATTTTACTTCTTCTTTCATGTTGTATTTCTTTTTTGTACTGGTAAACTGAGCATTGTCCTATAAATAAATAGGGAGAGAGTGGCTGAAATGGAGAAAGAGATGGAAAGACAAAAGTTATTAGAAATAGAGCGTGCTAAAACAAGGGAACTGCGTCACAATCTTGATATGGAGAAGGAGAGACAAACACAGGTAATCACACATAAAACAGGAATTTATTCTCAATTGTGTTTAATACTAATTTCAAAAACCTAGTGCAATTGTTGCACTACTAGTACAAGCCTGGCTCATTAAAAATTACTAATCCTGTGTTCAAATGCTACTACTCAAGCTAGGTGTAGTTCCAGGCATAATTGAGTGGATGTTTTCAGCAAATGTATGGTTCCCTAAAGTGGATGTTTTCCTGAATAGAAGATATTTTCTAACAATTTTAATAGAGAAGAGTTTGAAGGGCATGGATTGTCGGTGTAAATTAGTTTTGCACTGACATCCAGTGAGAATTCATCGCACTCCTTAAATTATATTTTTAAATTGTTTGTTGAAAGTCGCAAGGTGGTGAGTTCTTATTTGTTGTCAGTGTAAAATAAATTTACACTCAGTGCTTGCTTGCCCCTTTAACTCAATATAGAATAGAATGATCGACTTAACTATGAGTGATGCCATTGCTTTACCAATAATGCTAAAGAAATAAAAACAAAGCTAGCGGATACTACTTTAAGCCACCTAGAGAATGACAGAGTTTGCACACAATGATGGGTTCCTTGTGAGCAATAAACCGAGTCGGTTGCTCAATATACAAATTCCCTCTTCTAAATCACTATGGGAGAAGGATTTATTGAGTCAAGTTAAAGAAGAGACCAATGACAGGTGGCAAACATAGCAACAAGCCAGCAATTTGTGCCATTGTATGATACATTTATCATATCAATCTCCCATTTTGGAATGTGGAGTTGTTCCAGCAATCATTACAATCCATTAGGGCATGACATTCCTGCAAGGGCCCTATCATGACGTATACCATACTCCTTGCTACTTCCAGGAGGTTTCTTTATGATATATATTTATTAAATTTCTACCTTCTCTCTGCAGCATCTTTAAGTTGATAACAATAACATAGTTGCATTTTATTTTTCCCCCTAAAAGCTTTAAAAATAGTTAATTTTTTCCTACTTCACAGTTTTTGAAATAATACCTCTTCATTTATATGCAGAGGGACCTTCAGCGTGAAATAGAGCAAGCAGAATCAGGAATTCGGCCATCTCGGCGTGACTTTTCTTCCTCCACTCACAATAGGTAGACTGTTAATTAGTTCCCTTTACGAATCTGCTAAGAAAAGATGTCCTTGCTATGAATGTTCTGGTTACAAATATATTTGTTTTCCAATTTTCTTGGAAATGATGGATGTTATTTCTTGCGTTTCGTTTTCTTTATCTTTGCTAACATGGTTTTGTGGGTTTCTTATTTGTAGTCGACCTAGGGATAGATTTCGAGAAAGAGATAATGGAAGATCCGGTAATGAAGGGAGCACTAGAGTTGGCCCTGGAAGCTTACAGCCTGAAATTCCTTCCACCAATTCATCAATGGTATCCTCACCAACTATAGTTCTTTCTGGCTCGCGGACGTTTTCAGGCCAGATGCCAACCATCTTACAGTCACGTGACCGACAGGATGACACTGGCAGCATAAATGAAGAGAATGTTGATGGAAGCAGGGATTCGGGGGATACTGGCAGCATTGGAGATCCAGAATTGGTATCAGCATTTGATGGCCAATCTGGTGGGTATGGGTCACAAAGACATAGTTCAAGGGGAAGTAAGTCAAGGCAACTTGGTGAACGTAGAGAAAGAGAGAACAGGCGTGAAGGGAAGTGGGAAAGGAAACATTGATAGCTTTTGAGAAGGGATCTTATGCACTAGGAAACAATGATAGCTTGTGAAAAGGGATCTTATGCACTTCAATTAGGTCGTCTTCATTTGTATATGTACATATACAGGCACCGAGAACTGTAGCTGTATTGTCCGAGCAAAACAAAAAACCTTTCGTTAGGAATGTACTCGAGCTTGGAAAATTCTATGCAGAACCAACCATGGAGATTGGAGAACTTCTCTTTGGGTCTGCTACTTGTTGAACAGTGTTGTTGTAGATTCTTATAGATGGCTACACTATATGCTAGTGAACTGTATCACTAATTTATGTACAATATTGTTGATGATAGGCCAATGACCAATAGATGCTTCACATGGCTGCATACAGGGATGAAACGGCAGCCCTTCAGCTATAATAACTTAAATGATTTTGCTCTTTGATTCATTAATCCCTTAAATTTGTAATAATTTGAAATTTGATCTTGAGACAGCTTGTTTGGTGGACATATGATAAGTTATCATTTCTATTATAATTTCATCTTTAAAATTTAATCATTTTACTCTATCCTGTTCTATCCATCAGTTAACATTTTATTTTGAGATACAATTTAAGATAAAAACCAACAAGAAATATATAAAAATATTTAGAATTAAAAGTGTAATTTTAACTGGATATAGTTTTTTTTTTTTTTTTTTTTTTTTTTTAATCAATACACTGATTTACAACAGTTTTTTCTTTCTTAACATACGAAAATTTTATTTAAGCTCTACCTAGAAGTTTTCTTTCTTAACATAAAAGGGCAACCCGGTGCACGAAGCTCCCGCATACGCAGGTCCGGGAAGGGGTCCCACCATTTGGTGTATTGTACGCGGCCTTACCTGTTTTTACACAAGAGGCTGTTTCCAGGGACTTGAACCCGTGACCTTACGGTCACATGACAACAACTTTACCGGTTGCGCCAAGGTTACCCCTCAAGTTTTCTTTCTTAACATACGAGTTTTATTTAAGCTCTACCTAGAAGCTTAAGATATACTCCTAGTAGGCAAGAAGTACTACTCAATGATTTTTTTTTTTTTTGTGGTGGGTTCCGGGGCGGATCCGGACTTTTGATGCATGTGGGGCTAAATTTTCAAAGAAACAATAATACAAACTATGTTAAAAATAAAAAATAACATTGTTTGATACAATACATTACAATGGAAAAACACGTTCAACACTTGCGGTTGTTACCGGCAAGAGCAAAGCCAACTTCAAAAGTTAATAAACCATAGCAAATGTGTTGCATTTATTTGTTTCCACAAGTTTTGCACAAAGATCTGAAAGCTCTTTCAACTTAGCAAATTTTGGGTCAAATTGAACATTTATAACATAATTCTTAAGTTGATGGTGTAACGCCACTTCCGACACATCTATTAAAATCATTTGAATAAAACTCGGTCACCCTCAATAATTTGTTCACATCAAATGCCGTAAATGACTTTGCGGGATTCAAACATGAAACACACTTGTAAAAAAGATAGTTTAGTCATTTATCGACTTGTTCATTTGGGTTATATCTATTATTTAAAAATAAAAATAAAAAGGAAAAGGCATGTGGGGCTTTAGCAACACATAGCCTTAGTATGCATCCGCCCCTGCTGGGTTCGAACCCCAATGATTATTTATTTTTTTGTGGTGGGACTTGTTCATTTGGGTTATATCTATTATTTAAAAATAAAAATAAAAAGGAAAAGGCATGTGGGGCTTTAGCCACACATAGCCTTAGTATGCATCCCCCTGTGGGTTCGAACCCAACCCCAATGATTTTTTTTGTGGTGGTGAGTTCGAACCCCAAACCTTACATATATTATGCATTGTCCCTACCAACCGAGTTAAGCTCACGAAGACGTACTACTCAATGATTTGTTAACATAAATAACAATATTCCACTTGTGTCTATCTTGAGTTCAAGCCATACCCTATCATTCTATTCACCTTGACATCTACCACCTATACTTTCATAATTAGCAACGAAATTATCACTATGGCACTTGCAAATGGTGACCACACCCTACAACTTTAGCGCCTCAGTCACATCAATAAGTATAAACAATTAGAGTAGGATAGATAGATACATTACCATTTTTGATACTTGGGCAGTTAGAACCTTGCGTACCCATCAGAACACATTTACTCATTTTTCAATAGTGTAGTTTTAAATAATATATAAATTATGTTTGTTTAATGCTCATACAGTTATTAAAAATAATTTCATTAATCATAAATCATTTAAAATTTATGTAAGATAATTTTGTAATTTCAGTGAGATCTTTATCCTATAATCTTATTATTATGACATTAGTGCATTACATATTCCACAATTTATTTTGATTAAAGTTCACACTGGAGTCTACGGTGACAATGTGTTTTTTTTTTATTCACTTTATACAACAAAACTATAAAACTATACATATCTTAAAATCCAGTCAATAGGCAATTTATAATGTGTCTCATGATTCATGAACCCAATTAACATCTGTAATGAATCTAATTTGGATAGGCTAATTTAGCTTTTTCAAAAAAAAACATGTGTAATGAATAAAAGATGATAAGCATATGACAATAACAGTTATTAATGGTTTTGTCAAAAAAAAAAAAAACAGTTATTAATGGAGGTCAATTTTAGAGAAGTTGATTAGCTTAAGACCTTGTTTTGTGCATCTTAATAGTACAAAGTTACATTGTCGCATAGCGAAATAAATCACATTGCTTATGAGTTGACGATTTTCTCAAGAGAGCAATGTGTGGCAACTTATGCTGTACATTTCTATAAAATATAAATATTACATTAATGAAAAGCAAAGGCATATAAGCATCCATTACCATTAGCCTTGTTTGTCAAATAGAGTTCCGAAACCCTCTTCTGATCTTCCTTCGGAAAGGCTTGCATGCCTCAATGCTGAGGTCAACAGCTGCCGCAAGTGCCATGAAGATGGCAGCATCCTCCACGCACGTCACGTGTCGCAATGCCAGCTGTACTAATGGTTTGCCACGCTTTCCTTCACCTTGAACTCTACAGCTCATGACAAAACCTCCAACAACCGGACTCAGTGCACCAAAGTCCCCACTACTTTGAGGACTAGGTATTGGACTTGTCGCAGAAGCCACGTTTCTCATGTGTTTTTCGGTATCAATGAAAAACTCGCCACCCTTTTCGGCATTTATATGAATTTCAGACATAAGAAGATTGCCTCCATCTTGAGGTTCGGATAGAAGATGGAATTTGCAACATATAGAGTCTTTAATGCCGCGCTCGCGCCATGCTTCAAGCTTTCCCCACGGCTGCCAGCTCTCGGAGCTACCAACCACATCGGGACGAACAATCAACCAAGCTCCTGGGTTGGATCTTGCAACCCAATCACAACCTGAAGATGGAACAAATGGAGTTGTTATGAAGGCTGCAGCTACAGCTGAACCAGATAGATCATGTATCTTCGCCTTCCACCCTTTTCTCTCTCTCCTCCCCGATTCTAAGTCAGAAATGTCAGGAGAACCCGACCAGTATGTGCTCAACGAGTCAATCTGAGAAACCCTGTCATTTAATAACTATCAAAAGCTTTATTAATAACAAACTTTTAGATACACATGCATTTTATTAACATTTTGGCATGATGTTCTGTTTTGTCCATGCTTCAGATTGCAAAGAAAAATATATTCGTCTATGTAGAAAGAACAAAAACTTCTGCTCTATATGAAGGAAAAAAAACTGATTTTTCTTTTAGGGTTATGCTAACAAATGCCCTTAGGGGGGCACTAGTTAAGGATTCAAAAATAGAAACAATTGCTAAATTTTATGTAGAAAAAGTTACTTTTTGATATTTCAATAAGTCAAATACACAATTTCCAAAATAAAGTTTGTACTTTTAGTTTCTTAACTAGTGCCCTAAGGGCACTTGTTAGAATTTCTCTTTCTTTTAATAGAGAAGACAGAAGTGAATTATTTATTACAAAAAATTACTCCCTCCGTCCCATTGTGAGTGTCACATCTGGTTATTTCACACAAACTAAGGAGAAACTATAAATGAAAGAAAGAGAATAACAGTTTTACCAAATTAACTTTATCGTGTATTCACCATTATCATAAATGCAAAGTGAAAGATATTGATTTGTGAGTGATGCACATAGTATTAGTTAGATGGTACAACTAGAAGAAAGTTGTTATATATACATAGTAAATTGAAATTGACAGCCATTCGGAGATAGTTATTTTTTGCAAATGTGACACTCAATGGGACATAGAGAGCACCATTTTTTTTTTTTTTTTGTTGCAAAACCTAGAGGGAGTAATCTCTAATTCAAACTGATTAATTTTATAGTAGGGATGACAAGGTCAGAAGAACCTATATCATGCAGCAAGTTTAGTTTCAAATATATGTACCTCAAGCAGCATATTTGGACCAAGGACATGGAGTGTTATGGTTCTATGACAACATGTTACTTTGATTTTAAAATTTGAATGCAAGTTACGTGAGAACAATTGAGTCATGACTTCTAAAAAGTTTTCATAATCGAAAGTATAATACTTCATATCACCTGTCCTTACTAAACTTGCAACTGAATATTGGTTGCTTGATTGATCCTTGCAGCAGAACTATCTGAGGACTCAATGTTGTTATATCTTCAAACCGAAAAACATATGTAGGATCAGGATCTAGTTTAACTTTCAAATGCAATTCGGCACCTGGTTTTCCGTTCTCCTGTTTGTTCTTGCCAATACCTGTCCATCCGTTAAAAAGAATCACAGGTTTCCCTTCACCCCATTCAGGGCCAACCTGCATTTTAAAAATGCCGATTTGCTGCCTTTTAACACCAACTCCACAATGAGATCCCTTCTTCCCTGAAAATACGGCAATCTCCAAACATGCATGAGGATTATAGAAACAACCAGGAGCTAACGACGCTTTTAAATCAGATTCTTCGAGGTAAAAGCTTGAAGCAATGTTCTGTGTATCACGTATAACTTCGGCAGAGGTTATCAAGGTTCTGTGTATCACGTATAACTTCGGCAGAGGTTATCAAGGGGACTGATGATGTTTGAACAGGAAAACCTCGAAGTCGTATCTCACAAACATAAGTTGAAGAAAGTCTTTGAATTCCGGATTTTCCAGTGTTCAGTTCAATTCCAGTACTTCTCAAACCCAGAGAGCCTATCGACAACCTAATAAAGGCCTGGGGATCCATATACTTGTCACAACAGACCCGTCATTTTATCTATGGTACTATTTTCGCAAAACTCGGCTGGCCTGTTAAATATAAGACAGAACGGTTAATCAAACCAGGAATGAAACAAATATACCACGCACTTGTTTGATCAGTATTAAAACATAAAATTGAAGCCATGTGAGTTAAGAGGTCAAAGGTTCGAGTCATAGAATTGACCTCTTGCAAATGCAATGTAACCCACAATGGATCAAACCCTTCAACAAATAACCATCAACTTTGTTATCTTTTGATACATGGTGACAGGTCCCACTTAATTCTAAAGATCTTATTTTATGATAGTTTAGGTTTCCTTAGAACCCATAGATATGGGGAAAAAAAAGTCAGTTAAAACTATGTGTTCCTTAATCACAATCTGCATTTTTTTTTTATTTGACTTGCTAACTGAAGTTGTAAAAAATGGAGTTGATTATAAGAATGCATAGAAGTTTTCAAAAAGACAATTTCAATAATACTATATGTATATCGGTATGTTGGAGTCCAATAAATGAAATGTTAGAAAACATGTCTTCAGTTGTTTCTTAAAAATACAATAAACCATCTTTACTATAAGCTTAAGTTGCTAGCTAACATATGAATGGCTTAATATGTATAAAGACCTTAGGTTTATGGTGTAGCAAATGGAAAAGACTCACTTTGCCTTGTTTTGAAATTTAATTTAATTACAGAAAATAAGGGTGATAAAGTTCAAAGTCATGATGGCCTGGTCGCCAAGGTTGCGATAACATGTCTAGAAAACAATTCTCCTCACATAAGTTTTCTCAAATTTTAATGAAAGATAGATGAAACAACATGAACTTCGGAGTGAGGCAAAATTTGGTAGAAGAAAAAAGAGTCAAATAACTTATGGGGTTAGCTCAAATTTGTTTAAAGGTTAAAAGCCACCCCCTCTTTTCATCCAAAACTTCTATCACATGTTTCTAAGTAAATCTTTTTCAATTGAATAACCAAAAGACAAAGTCAACTCAACAATTATGTTAGCTTAACTTTGATGTAAATTCTGAAGAGCTTTTGCTTTATATTCTTCAAGTCCCTATCTAACTATGATTGACATAAAAAACTATAAAAATTCAACCATGTGAAACTATCAAGTAATGATGCTTACAAGTGAACCTATCTGATGATTGAATAATTTAACTGTAACATTAATAACTAACCACAACAAACTCTAGAAATTGAACCAGCCATAACAATCTCAAGTACCCTAGAGTGGAGATTTAAGGAATTGAGCCAACATAATTTACAAAAAAGAATAATCAATTTTGAAGCAAATCAAGTACCACAAAGTCCAAGGAGTTGAGAAACTTTTGAATGAAGCTAAACAGCTGCAGAAGCAGTCAATTGTGATGATGACATAAAACCAAGTGAAAAATGTGTTTTAACAATCAAATCCATAAATAGTATCAGACAAAACAAAAGCAATAAGTGAAGAACAAGAACAGGAACAGGAACAATCATACAGGAACACAAGAAAACAAAAGTCAAAGTCATACACAGATAGATAAAGTATTCCACCAAAATGCAAATTCAACTAACTTAGTTTACAACTTTACATATAATGCACCAACCTCATACATAAACATACATGTATAAAAAATTAAAAAGTAAATAAAGTGTCAGAAAAAAAGAATGGATTTTTAAGTGGAAAAAAGAGAAACCCAGATGAAAAAATTTCACCTTTTTAGCAGTGTTGAATTCCAAAAGCTGAAATGAGTAGCAAAAATTGATACTTGAAGAAGGGGTTTTGAAGAAAAAGAAAAAAAGTGAAATGATATGAAAAATGAAGCAGTGGTTATTAATTGAGTTGAGCTGAGAGTGCACAGATCACGAGGACAAGAAGAAGGAATTAGCGAAAAATCAGTGAGATGTTTGCGCCAACAAATCTGTCTCTATTCTTTCAATGTTGCTGTGCTTTTGGTTGCAAATGCTTTGTAGGAGAGAGAGAAGAGAGAGAGAGTGTGTGTTATAGAACACTGAAAAATACCAATATTAATTAATGGGTTTTGCTAACAAGTGCCCCGAGGGCATTGTTTAAGGAACACAAAAAAGAAACTATGTCTTGAAAATACAAGTCAAACATTTTTTAAAGTCATAACCGTACTATTTCCAATGCAAAAATTGCTACTTATAGATGCTTAAACAATGCCCTTAGGGCACTTGTTAGCATTTTCCTTAATTAATTAATTATGATCACTTCATTATTTTTCACGAAATAGACCAACTAGCTAAAAGAATCATCTTTGTTTTCTGGTCAAATCTATGTCTAACAAAGATAAATCTTCTACTATATGTGTATATATAATAAAGTAGTTTTCATTATTTGATTAATAATTTTTAATATTAAATAAATTAAATATGATGAAATTTATTGATTCAATAGTAAACAATAAATTCGTGCATGATGTAGGAATAATTTGTTTGTGCATTGACAAGAATGTTTCCCATTTTATTATTGAGCTGTGTCAAAATTAGCGATTTACGTGTTTTATTCGATATTATATAATCTTGTTGGATCTTTATAATATAACATATGATTTTATATTTGTATAAAATTTAGGCTTAATTGCACTTTTTGCCCCTATCTTTCCAAAACTTGCGTTCTTGCCCCTTAACTAATTTAAATACAAAACAGCCCCCTAAGTTTGGATTCTATGGCGAGTTTTGGCCCCCGGTGCTTTTTGACTTGGTGAGTGCCGACGTGGCACCCAAACCCCTTATGTTTGGTGCCACGTGGATATTTATTTATTTATTTATTTTTTGTAAATCTTGCGAGGCTTTTTTGGCATTTTTAAATTGGATAAAATTAAAAAAAATAGAACAAATTAAAAAAAAAGGAAAAAGAAAATAGACCTCTAATTTCCTCCCTCACTTCACAACGCAGCCTCCTCTCGGTTCCTTCCCTCAACCCTTGTCACAATCCCCACATCAACCACACTTCCCACCTCGTCACAACCCTCAAATCCCACAACAACTCAAACCCACTTCACTTCACTTCATCAACAAAGAATTGTTAGAAAATGGGAAATTGTCAAGTGAGAATTGGCTACGGTTGTGATTCATCATCCGGGGAGCAAGATTGAGAGGATTTATTGGTCCGTTAGTGCACATGAGGTTATGAATTCAAATCCCGGTCACTATGTTGCACTTGTTGTTTCATCACCTACCCTTAAATCCGAGAATGGTATGCCATTGAAACATCTCAAACTTCTTCGACTCGATGATACTTTGCTTATTGGTCGGGTTTATCGCTTGATCGATTTTGAAGGTACCAACGACCAAACAAAATACACTCATGTAGCAACACTTCCAACACTTGGTTCGGATCCAAATTCAATTTTTTGGTTCACACAAGCACAGCAGCCAAATCCAAATTCTTCAACAACTCTCATCACAACAATTTTTTGGTTCGGATATGCCTCAAGCATCAACAACATCCGTCGTTCACCTTCATAGAACCGAACCACAACAACAACACCGATTCAACCGAAATGGCGAAAGAGGAAGTGAAAATTGTTGTGTACGAATCGGTTTTGAAGAAATAGAAGAAGATCGGAACCGGATTGAGCGGGACAAGCAATAATCGAGCAGTTCCAAATTGAAGAAGAAGCAAGCCGAATCTAACGGGTAAGGTAGAGATTTCGGCGAAATTTGATGGAATAGCGAGAGGGTGTGTCGATTGGAGTATCGGAGGAGGGTTGTTGTTTGGGAGAGGGAGGGAATTGAAGAGGGAATAGGAGGAAGAAGATGATGATTTAGGTTGAGGGAGGATAGAAAAGAGAGAGGAAGAAGAAGAAGACGGCGTCGTTTTGGATGGGATCAACCCCTATTTTCTTTTTCCTTTTTTTTTTATAAATTTCCTCCAATTTAAAAAAGCAAAAAAAAGCCTGCAATATTTTAAAAAAATAAAATAAACAAATATCCACGTGGCACCAAACATAAGGGGTTTGGGTGCCACGTCAAGACCGACCAAGTCAAAAAAGCACCAGGGGGCCAAAACTGCCATAGAATTCAAACTTAGGGGGTTGTTTTGTATTTAAATTAGTTAAGGGGCAGATAACCGCAAGTTTTGGAAAGATAGGGGGCAAAAAGTGCAATTAAGCCTAAAATTTAATATGGATGATGTAAACTTACAATCCAACAATTATGTTTGAAAAATGGAAAATGCTACTTCTCTAGAAAAATAGCATCAAGAATTTTTCAAGACACGGTTGGCAAATTTTAATTGGATGATTTATTTGTCCACTTCCTATTTTTCACTCACACCTCCTTGAATTGTGACAAATAATGCATTGTGATTGGTTACTCTATATTCTTGAAGAATTCTTGATGTTATTTTTCTAGAGATATAGCATTGCTCTTGAAAAATATGTTAAGAGTAAAACAATATTTAGCGATGTAACATTAATGTAGTATTTGATCTTTCTTATAATATTGGTAAGTTGTTTTCTAATGACTATAATATAAATACTATTGTCTTTTGACTTAAAAACATTGGCTATTTTTTCTTTTCCATTAGGTCCTACCATTAAAGGTAATCATATTTACCAACACAATATGATACAAGTGATGGATACTTATGCCTTTTAACCATTTGATTAGGGTTTGATTCATGTCTGATACCTATAAAGAAAACATTTGTTGGGAGAGATCAACAACTTAAATGAACATTTTTTGCTATTGGAGGAGAACAACATGGCAATGTATCAGTATCAACATGAGGAAAATATCATTAATGTCACATGAAAATTAGGTAAACTTAACAGGAGTATGTAGTTAAGATTACAAATAAAAGTTACTATACCACAAGAGTATGAATTTCGCAAAAGGAATAATTAAGTGAAGGGAAATGCAACTTGTTTTGATTTAATTAAGTTGTACTTGTATGTGCTATAAAATTTATATAGTAAGATTTCACAAAATAAGTATATAAATATATAAGATTTAAGATCATATTAAATCAATGCAATGTTATACCACAATATCATTTTATTTGATACATAATTTTTAAATTTGACTATTGAAGGAGTTTAGTGATTAGACCCATGCAATGTAAATGTCGAGAAGTGTAAAATCCATAATACGAACCCTTGATCCCTACATTCCAATATCCATGAAGTTGAACGGCAATCTCTGCATTCCAATGTTCATGAAATTATCAAGTGAGTTGTATTTACATGACTATAATATCTTTAATTTTTTAGGCAATAATATATTTATTCTTATTAATAAGTCACAATAAGTGTTTATTATTATTAAATTAAATATATAATCGCCATCTTTTTTTGCACAATAATCACCAGCTAATACTAATGGCAACCTTTTTCAAACTACTATCATTTTGTGTAGAGGGATAACTTTTTTTAAGGGTTATAAATGGATAAGATAACTAATGTCTCTTTGTCAAAGAGGGTCGTCTCTTATATGTGCAAAACATTGTTATTATTTGGTAAATGTTTTTAACTCTTTTGGTTCTAATAATTTTTTAATTCCAACATGTCTTTGATATATTTAGTTAATAACCCAAGTTTTGAAAAAATAAACAAAACAGCTGTCTTATATGAGGAAAAAGGAAAAATAGCACCGCCATATATAGGAAGTGTGTATGAACACATAACTGAGTATGGTAGATATGAAGTTGATAAATATAAAAAACATTATCTGAATTAAGTATAGGGACTTGAAATAATTAGTAGTTGGAATAAAAATTGAAAGAAATGAGAATTTTGGATTATTGGAAGAAGAAGAAGAAGAATGTCGTGAATACAGCTGTAACCAATAGAGAATCATCGCTATCAGACAAACATGTGCATGACCTCATCCCTTTCCTCATCTTTTTCTTTTCTTCTTTTTAGTTCATACAGCTAAATATTTTCCATTAAAACAAAATATAGGGAAATAGGATTTTATAATTCGGGTCGAAGTTAACTCATCGTTACAAAATTGGATCAAATATTATAAAATGATATTTGATCCAGTTATTATAACTATAAGTTTAAATCTATGATATTCGAATATATAATTAGATATAAATGCAATATTATATTTTTTTAATAAAAAATAATCGCACTTGTATCTAAATTATGTATTCGAATATCATATATTGTAGATAGGATTTTATAATTCGGGTCGAAGTTAACTCATCGTTACAAAATTGGATCAAATATTATAAAATGATATTTGATCCGGTTATTATAACTATAAGTTTAAATCTATGATATTCGAATATATAATTAGATATAAATGCAATATTATATTTTTTTAATAAAAAATAATCGCACTTGTATCTAAATTATGTATTCGAATATCATATATTGTAGAATGAGAAAAACTTTTAAGATATGCATAATCTAGATACAGTAATAAAAATTTAATAAAAAAATCTTATATTGTAGATTACCTTAAGAAATAAACATTAACTTCATTAGTAATTTTTGTGACAAAAATAAACGATATTTATTCATTTAAATTGATAGAGCACATTGATACAACACAAATTCAAAATCGATAAAAACAAAAAGAATAAATTTTCAAACAAACTCACAACATTCATGTTAATAGCATAAAACGGTAAAGTACATATGTTTATAAATATGATTATATTCAACCCACCAAAATACTCATATTTTTGGACATGCAACGTTGATGACACAAAACTCATTGATTGATTTGCACTTAATCAAAGCGGATCTTTCAACTCGAATCAAATAAACAAGTGCACTAAGACATGAAATAAAAAAAACACCGCACAAAGACAAGAAATTAAAATAAACAAAGTCGTGTTAGATGACGAATTAAGTCACAAAACCGACGAAAGAAAGCTGAAAGTATGCGAATAATCACGTATTTAACTAAAGAAAAACAATTTGGATGGCGATTTCGGGTCAACTTTAACTGTAAATCACCCCTCTTTGATAAACCAAAAAAAAAAAAAGTTGTGACGGCCAACATTTGATAAACCAAAAAACAAAAGTTGTGACGGCTAACATTTAGCAAAGAGAGAAGAGAGAGATTATATATATAAAAAAAAAACTTTTGTATTGTATAACCTTAATTTCCAAAAGATATTTGTGTCCAAATTAAAATATTTTAATGTCATTGACTTTGCAAAAGTTACATCAAGAAAACATAAAAGGGATTGTGAGGTTTCTCTCTTTATACCGAAGAGTTTTTAAATTTTCAATATCTAAAATTTAAATATTTTAGATATTTTAGATATATGTTTGATATAAACAAACATAAAAAAATATGTCATCGTGAGCTTAGCTCAGTTGGTAATGATTTATCTCAAACAGATTTGGTAATATGATTTGAATAAAAAACAATAAAGCATTTGGATATACATGGTCGGAAGTATTATGAGTATTTTCAAAATATTTCAAATGTATCTTATAATATCTTATAATAATAATAATAATATGAATTTTGCTCTTCTCTAAACAAATTTTGCTCGCACTCAATTGAAATGACGAAAATACCCTTGCGTTAGTTAAGTAACGCAAGTATTAAATTTATTCTAATTAATTTGTTCACTTTTATTCAAATTTATTTATTTACTTTATTCTAATTAATTTGTTCACTTTTATTCAAATATATTTATGTAATTTCCTGACCAATTTTTTTTAATTTAATTACTTTATTCTAATTAATTTGTTCACTTTTATTCAAATTAATTTATTTACTTTATTCTAATTAATTTATTTACTTTATTCAAATTAATTTATTTACTTTATTCTAATTTATTTGTTCACTTCATTCTAATTTATTTATTTATGTTATTCTAATCCATTTATTTACATAAATTAAATATTTATTCAAATTTATTCATTAAATAAATGCAAATATAAAATAAATAAAAGGAAAAGAACTAAATTAATATTTATTCAAATTTATTCATTAAATACAAAATCAGAAAATAAAAGCAAATATAAATAAAATGAAATGAACAAAATTAATACATATAACAACATCTCATTTTATTAATAAATATAATTCATACAATAATTGATGCATTTATTCAAATTCACTAAATCTACTTATTTTCTTTTTACCCTTTTGGGGTAAAGTTCTTTTTACCCTCTTGGGGTAAAAAGTGATCGAGCCTTGGGGTAAATAGTGAGCAGCCTTCTTGGGAAAAATACATCATCAACCCTTGGGCTAAATCAAAATCTTGTTCTTTTTATACCCCAAGAAGATTCTTTTTACCCACGGTAAAAAGTTTTTGGGGTAAAAATAAGCAAATTTAATTTTATCCCAAGGGTTGATCACTCCCCCCAAGTCGGCAACTCATCATTTACCTCAAAACTGACCACTTTATACCTCAAAGGGGTAAAAAGTGACTAGAGACTATTGAAAAAAGAAAGAAAGAGGATAAATAGAGGGAGAGAGTGAGAAGGGAGAGAAAGTGATATGGTGTGAGGAAATAGGGAAATATGGAGGGGTATTTATAGGTGGGAATGGTAGTATAGGTTATAACTATAACAACCCGATTTTTCGCAAGATTTATTTTATTTATTTATTTATGTGTGTTATATGTACTCTTATGTGATTATTTGCCTCTGTGTGTATTTTTGGTATTAGAAGGGTATTTTAGTCATTTTGGACTTAGGGGCATTTTGGTCATTTTGAGAGCAGGGGTAATTTTGTAATTTTTGCTGGAAGTTATTTTGAGTGCTTAGTAAGAGTATTATTTTACCAAGTTACTAGAGGGTGTAGTAATTATTTTATTTACCGTTAAGTGACCGTTAGTGTTATATTTTACCGTTAAGTGAGTAGTAACATTTTTTAGGTTAGAATAGAAATGGTTTAGGCCCATTAAGGTTGGTGAGATAAGCCCGATTAAGTGAGCCTATATAAACTAATGTTAGTAAAGAGTTAGGGTTTTTCACCAACATTTTTCATTTGAGAAGAGAAGATTTAGAGGCTAGAGGGAAGAACAAGAACAAGGGTTAGAGGCAAGAGAGGATTCATCATCTAGGAGCTAAATTGAAGCATGGGTTAGAGATTCTTGGTGCTAGAGGTAAGAGGGTTAGGTTTTAACCATAATTTCTAACTTTTCATTTTTACCCATTTTGTGAAATTGATGAATTGAACCTAATTGATTGTAAATTCGTGTTCATGTTTTGATGCAATGTTTGGGTATGTAAATTGAATGTTAATTGAGTTGTTGATGATGAAATTACATGCTTAAATTGTGGTTAAGTGTATGCTTTGCATTTTTGTCCAAAAATGGTGACATGAGGTGTTGTTGTGATGTATTGTTGATGAATACATGATGATTAGTTGCCGTTGTTGTTGAGAGAGATTGTTGTTGATGATTAAAACTTTGGGTAATCATAATGGTGGAGTTTGCTATGACTTTGTGTTGTTTTTGAAGTTTTGATGAAAAATGGGTCAAATGATGATTTTTGTCAAGAGAATATTTTAGGGCAAATTTTATATGGAATTGAGTGTCTTTTCATGTTTAGAAATGTTTGAACAAACTTTGGGATCAAATTTGGGCATTGGGAAGTCAAAATTGAGGTTTTGGGGTGAAAATGGCTCTTTTTCCCGAAACTACTGTCATAACTCGCAACCGTACTCGCAGTTGCGAGTTGGATGCGAGCAACAGGGGGCTCCCCGGAGCCAACTCGCAATGGCGAGTGAAGTTACTCGCAGTTCCAAATTGCATAGGGCGGTACCCCTTGTTTCGCATTCTTTCATCTTTTTCCCTCATTTACTGTCGTGAACTGGTTTTTGGTACAAACATGAAAATTGTAGATAATATTTTTAGCTTTCTAAGGGCGTTGGTTTGACTTGAATATGATTCTTGGTTTTCAAGTTATGGGGAAAATACTCTTGAAAAGTTTTGTCGAAAAATCCCGCATAACTCGTTCTAAATCGACCCAATCCTCATGGAATGTTTTTAATCTTTGAAACTTGATTTTTATGAGTTCAACTAAGGTGGTTAAACTGTGATGTAGTGAACCTACTTGTTTTACTTAGAAATTGGGAAATTCTTTAAAAAATGATAATTGATACGAACTTTGTGATTTTCATGAATTCGCCGCGTTTGACCGGTGAAACGTCAAGGTATCCTCTACTGCATTCATATGTGGTCTAGTGGTATGCCTAGTTGAGGCATTAGAACTCGTTTACTTGGTTTTGGTTAATGACTCAATTATTTTCAATATTGTGATTTTTGAGACGAACTTGATTGAAAATGATCATTGAGGGCCAATTGCTTATGAACCCCTTTATGATTAGATTGATATGATTATGGGATGATATATGAATGGTTGTTAGGTGATGAATATGATGTTTGTGATCATATGTTGTAATTGTTCTTTTATTTGGAATGTAAGGAACTATGTGGAGATATGAAAGTATATGATATAGTTGAATGATGATTATAGCCGTTGACTTATAGCCGTTGATTATAGCCGTTGAATTGTTGTGAACATATGCATAGTGAATTGAGTCATATGTTCATGCATCATATGTCGTGTCGGATGTTATATCCATATTGCCGTTGACTATAGCCGTTGATAATAATGTTTTTGTTGCATCATGGGTGACGACCTTGAGGTGTTTTGGTACCACATGCATCTAGATGAGTCTAGAGTCATTGCATACTTGTTGGTGAATTGAAATGCATTTGAGTTGTGAATGATGATTGAATTTGTTAATTGTTGATTAAGATGGTTGATTTTGTGATGTGTGTATGATACATTTGTGGATATGAACTTGAGATGATGATATTGAATGACGTGAATGTTAAGAATACTTGTGAGTACGTGTATAGTTTGTTATCCATTGTTCTTAAATGTATCTTTCATTCTCAAAGCTTCTTGTTAATTTTAACTGGATTATGATGATGTAATGCTAACCCTCGGTGGTTTACCACCTACCTTTACGTATGGACGGGTAGATGGAGTGCGGGATGCTTAGACTTGTGTTGATGTTACCGAGGAGCAAAGTTCCTCTTTTTATGTGCAAGTGTCTAGATTAAGGCTCGATCTAGGGTAGTTCTTGCACGTTGGATTTCTATTTGATTATGTAGTTTTGGTGTTGAGACATTATTATGTTGAGATTTGAGATATTATTGTATACGAGATTGGAGGATGTTATTTTGTATCTTTATTACCGCGATTTGTAGTTGTTATGGATTATATATGTGTTCCGTTGTTATGTGATGTAACATGATCTTTTTGCATGTATGTTTTAATTTGGAAGATGTAGCATCTATTTCTAGAATATATTTGTATATTCGCGCGTTTTACCGCTTAATAGAAGTAGGGTGTTACAATAACAACCATAAATGTGGTAAAAAAAAAAGTGTGAACTTGGTAAAAAAAAACGTGTAGATTGAAGGTTGAAAAGCCGACCAAAGTCCAAAAACATGTGTCTTTGAGATGCTGACCAACCGGCCAACTTGCGTGAGTTAACTCGCGCCCGAGGCTAGTGGTGCGTGACTTAAGTCACGCAGAGCTATAAGGTGCATTAGTTAAGTCACGCGGCGTGACTTAACTAACGCAGGGGTATAATTTGCAAATCGAGTTTGGGCGTGAGTGAATTTTGTTGGGAGAAGGGCAGAATTCTAATAAAGGTCCAATCCTATAGTCTTGAGCCCATTACCGTAATAAAGGTCCAATAAGGCATTCACATGCTACCACCGCGCACATGCACCGGTGAAGAGCCACGTTTCACCAAATCACATGGTTAGGGCTCCTTTGATTCGTTCATTTGATGATCCAACAATAGATGGTCATCGTACCATAAAGGTAAGATTGACATTTCCATTTTTAAGATACATTATCTCATTCCTTGAAAGCACCTCAAGATGCTGGAGTGCAAGTCCATCTAGACACTAGGATCATCACCATAAAAATAACGATGCGAGAGAAAGAGAAAAGGACACTAAAGGAAAGGAGATAAGTGTCACCTCAAAAGTGTATGTGTTCTCTCCATCACCGCTTCCGACGATGGATGTGAGGCTTAAATAACAATTTGCCTCCTTGGGACGACGATGGTGGTGGAGGAGGCAAGAGAAATTCCCCGCCACACAATTGAAGGAGAGAGATGTGTAAACAAGTTGGAGTTTGGATGCCCAAATATCTACCTCTTTGATTGAATAAGAAATTACTAATAGTCTTTTATCATTTTCTAGGAATCATAATATCTCTAACAATGAAATATACAATTCCCTTTGGTCTATTCTGCTTGTACCATCTTTCATCCCTCCTTTGAGTAACCAACATAATATTCCAAATATCCATGAAAAAGGAGAATCGGGGTATATTCTTATTTTTCAGCAGAGTCCATTACTAAAAAAATATATATATTGTGTTTGTTACAATATTGATTATATTTTTTATTTACTTACTTTCAATAACACTATATATTAATGTTATCAAAAAAATAACACTATATATTAATGTTTTCTACATAGAAGCAATGCAATGAAGGAAAAGACAATTGTTGAAGATACATAGTTGAATGAAGGAAAAAACAATTATTGAACAAAATGATATATAGGTCGGTGATGAGGATGAAGACTTTTCTCCAAAGTAAATGTAAAATTTCAAGAGTAAAAATGATATCGTAATATTATTAGATATTATTATCATTATGTTTGAAAACTTGTTTATACTTGTATTTCGATTGAAAATTTTCATGTATTTTGATTTTGTTTCGACTTCATGTCCTTTTTTCCTAAAAAAATATCGGTATCCAACTTAAGAACCGAATGCGTATATGTTTTATTATAATTTTTATTTAAGTTTTATTTGCTTTTTACTTCATTTTTTTTGGTACAATACATTTTATTTTATTTTGAATAAGCATGTGATATGAGAGATATATGGTGCAACAGTGCAAAAAGATGGTAGAATCTTCCAAATGACCAAGATTTGTTGACCAAACCAAGACCTAATGCAATCATGGCCATTTTCAATGAGAAAGAAGTGAGTACCACTTCAAAAATCACACCATCAAGTACTAAAACCTTCACCTAATGATGTGAGAAGGCAAATGATCATGCATTTAAAATAAAAGTTGTTAGGGCCAGCCATAACAAGGGCTACAACCATACTAGCTCCATCGACCGGAATGCTTTTTAGTCGTTTTTCTTTTGGGAACTTGAGTGATTTTTGTGTAATTGTATGTAATCACATGCTTGTGACGTAATTCACAAATGTATTACCTATAAATAGACTTACGTTCCATTTGGTTTGACACCACTTACCACTTGAATACACCTTGTACATGCATTGCTATTTCAATATAGTTAATTACTTGTCATTATTTTTTGAATTCTCTTTATTTTATTTAGTTAAGATCATCCTTATGATGATTGAGTAGTTTTTCAAGTCTTGGGTTCATGGAAAGTAGTCTTATGACAAACTTTCCATAACCCCTATTTTCTTTCTTTTACTTAAGAAATACACTCTCCTAATTTAACCTTTTTTGATTTTCAATTAGAATTATGGTGTGGTTGTTAGAACTTAGCTAGTAAAGTTAGGCTGGTTTATGCACAACAAGTTCTAACAATCATTTGTCAATGTTATCAATAAAAGAATGAAAGTTGAGGTTGATAATGAGAAGATTGAAAGATCTTAGATACCATAATACAGTAAATTCTTAGGCAACCTTCCGAAAAGTGAAAATGAAGGTACGTTACTTGAAATATTAGGTTAACCAAAATGTTTGAAACATTAGAATAGCACTGAGACTTTACGATGTAAAAATTATTATTGAGGCTTAATGGTTGATAGAGACAAACCGCAAGTGCACGACCTATCGAAGTAATAGTAGTAAGAAGAGTATCGTTCCGCTAGGGAGTTGTGAATTCAATTAACTTTTAGAGAATGATTAGAAGAGAGAAAAGTTTATAAAAAGGGGGTTTAATTGCTGAAAGTAAATAACAATAATATAAAAGAGCCTTGGGATTATTGGTTTATCATAATAACAAACCCTTCACTAGACAAGACTTAAACATCTAATTTCATGGTTTACACCTTAATTCCTAAAGACCGGTTTCCCTTAGCCCCTCACCTTTCCGATGAAAGTCCGGTGAGAGTTTACTTCTAGTAACCAAGCCTATTTCAACCGACTTGATTACTAGAAGATGCATAGAGGATTGAAACTACTCTTTGTCTCAATAATTGCAAAGACTATTTCACTGTTTTGCAATTATTGTCTAGACTCACTTGTTCCAACATCAAAGCTCCGCTCTCGCTTTATGAATTGATGTTTGGGATGATGGATTAACGATTATCAAACCCTCCGCTTTCGCTTCCACAGTTTGATAATTGTTAATCCACGTTAAGACGGTGAATCTAGATTAGAAATTAGGGTTACATAGAAATTAGGGTTTAAGCTTGGTTTGTTTAGGATTATGTCATTAGACTTACCAACAATCCCAAGACAAAGAAGTGTCTACTCACTAACGTTCATTGTAGACATAGGGGAAGAAGAGAGAAAGCAATAAAGTAAAAGAAAAATTATATAAAAGTGAACTTTTATTCCAAGAACAAAAGATGAATGTTTATGATGGAGTGCTACTCTATTTATAGCTTTACAATTGACTTAAAATCTAAGCAACTACAAGGGCAAAGCGGTAAAACTACAACAGAGTAACTTGGGCTAGAAGAAAAGCGGCAAAAGAGGCTTACGGGAGGTGGCACGGCCGTGCCACATGTTGGCACGGGCCGTGCCAAGCTTCGACTTGGTAGAGACATATTTTTGTCTCGTATCTTCGTATTCTTGTCTTGTATTTGCTCCAGTCCTCTTTCTTTTGCTCCAAGACACCTTCCACCATATATTCGTTCCTAAAATAAAATAAAAGACAATTTAAAGTAAAATATTCTAAAAGAAAATAAAATGCAATAAAATCAAATCAAATCTTAATTAAAACTAAACTAAATAAAGCATTAAATTAGACTAATCTATGACTCATCAAACTCCCCCACACTTGAATCTTTGCTTGTCCTCAAGCAAAAGGCAATGGACATAGCGGCAACTAAAAGATTATTATGGCAATATCAAGAACATAAGTCTCAAAGGAAGGTTTTGTTCCGAGTACACTAATTACAATCTCAAATATTCCTCATGAACATATTCTACCCAACATCAAGTCTCAAGTGAGTGTGTGTGTGCAGTCCAACCCTTTTCTTGCTCCCGTATAAGACGGATATTATGAGGAACGGTTCTATCCTTAATGCTAAAGTAACCGAGAAAAGTCCTTTCTTCATTTCATATAAGAGTGATGGGAATTTAAGTTAAGATTAAATTAATTTAACAATTAAGCACAAGGGGCTGCAGATGCTTAGGGGCTATCTATCCTCATAGGAAGTCTTCTCGGATGTAATTGTCCTTTCTTCCTAGATTCAAAATCACCCTAAGCAGTGCCGCAAAATTATTATTTGTTTCATCTCCGCGTAGGAAGTCTTTTTGGATGTAATTGTCCTTTCCCCCTAGCATTGATGAGTTTGTTTCACATTAAGTTCAAATTAGGGAGTCACCACCACAATTAGGAAGTTAGAATGTAATTGTCCTTTCCCCCACATGTTGGTGCCATTCTCCCGCCCCATTTAACATTAACAAATTAAGAAGAATATAACGATTAAGAACAATTTGATTAATTTTCCCACACAAACTTATACTACTTTTACTCTGAAGACTTTAAAGGGTTTAAGTTAACACTAAAGATAGAACATGCTCCTTAAAATACCTATTCATACACTTGCTCAAAGATTGCAACCGAGTGCTTTTCTCATTGGAGAATTTTTCACAAAAAACATGATGTGGGTATAGCAAGAACACTTTAAAAACACAAGAAATTGCTTTGATGCACAAGAAACAACCTTTTTAAGAGAAGACAACAAAAAATTTTATGCCATATGATTTTCATTAAAAACAAGCTACTTAATCATGCCTTTCGCTATAAAAACAAAACAAAAGAATAAAGTTCAAGGGAGTTTGGAACACTACGACTCTAGACACTTTATTAGGCTCCCCACACTTAGGAGAAGCATTGTCCTCAATGATTCAAAATAAAAGAAAATAGAAGAAGAAAAGAGAAGAAGAAGAAGAAGAAGAAGAAGAAGAAGAAGAAGAAGAAGAAGAACAAGAAGAAGAAGAAGTAGAAGTAGAAGAAGAGGAAGAAGAGTAAAGGAAGAGGAAAGCTCACAATTTTATTGAGGTCCATAGTGGACTTTGGAGGTGAAGGTGTTGCATCATGTTTCGGAGCATTTGATTATTTTCTTCATTTATTCAATTGCTCCTTTGGACATTGTTCCTTTTAACACCTTATCTTTGTTGCTCGGTGCTTATTCTTTGAACTTTGGTTTGCATCCATGCCCGCCGTTCATCATTATAGCTTCCACCGACTTCTTTGTTCATGGTGCAAGTTTGCACCTTCCTCCTTCTTCATTACCATCATCATCACCATCATTATGTACCTGTGGGTTAGTACCAACATAAAGCAAATTTTCCACCACCTCCGGATTAATTATGTCTGGATTAGGTAGAATAATCAAACAATAAGCTCTAATAATGCTCCATTCATATTGGTAATTATGAGTAGGTTCATGGGTTCTAAGGAAGGACAAAGTAGTGAGAGTATATAAGTTTAGATAATAGTTCCCTCTATCCTCTAGATCCCTTGATTCACACTCACCCCAAACTTCCTAGCAAGAAAAGTGATGATTCCACCTACCATTATATCACCCTTATCATCCAGTTTCTTCTTAACAATTGAGACAAGTTAATCAAGCAAATAAAAGCGGATGTTAATATGATGGTTATAAAGCATAGTCCACAACATAAACAACTCATTAATCCTCATCATTCCTACCTCTTTCCTACTCTATTATGCATCCATGCCCATCTTTGGTTTTCATTAAACTCACCGACTTCATGGCCATGATATTCTTCCTCTTGGTGCAAGTTAGCACCTTCTCTCACATCATAGTGCAAGTTAGCATCATCTCCCTCATCATCATCTTGCTCACTAAGAACCTGCACATCATCAACATACAACAAATTTGCTTCCACCTCGGTGGTAGTCCGAGATGGGTTAGGAAGTAAAAGCATAATAGGCACATTAAGCTTTGAGTTGGTGATGGAGTGGTGGACGAGGTTTGATGAAATTTATGGCAATGAGGGTGTTCATGTTAAGTCTATTGTTTCCCTCAATTTGTTTGATCCTCTCATCCGCACCAATGCCAAAATGCCTAGCTATGTATGTAATGATGCCACCCACCACTAAAGTGTAGGGTAATCAATCAAATAAAAGCAAGTGTTGATCGGGTGTTTGTAGAGCATTGCCCATAACATGAGCTGCTCATCGGTTCTAGTGTTCCCAAAAGGCAGCTGGTTGGTAGTTATCCGATTTTAGGCTAGGGTCCCAATAATCATGAATATACCCCTCGTTTGCAAAACCTAAGGTATCACAAAAGTGATGTAGAGACATATCATAATTAACATTCATTAACCGGAAAGAAACTCTATGCTTAGGGTTATCAAAATCCAACTTATTTTTAGTAAAAATAATTGAGTTGAAAAATTCATAAGTGAAATTTTCATAACCCCGCATAGGTTTCAACAAATCAGTCCAACCTAGCCTTCCTATAAGCCTATAAACATCAGCACTAAGCTCTAGCATATTCAAAGTATGAGAATCGAGATATCGAGAAGGATGCAAAGGTTTAGAGATTAGAATTTTATACCTGTCCCGTTGCTTGTTGTCTCGGAATTGGATTCCATGATTCTTTGCTTGTGCTTGCTTCTTTGAGGGAGGACCTCTGAAAGAGTTTGTTGGTTCCTTACCACTTCTTCTTGAAGCCATATGACCTTGGGTGTGGATTGGTTTTGAAGGTTTAGGGTTTGGGAAGATATTTGGTGGAAAGGATTGGTTAAGGGTTGGGGTTTATGTTTTAGTAAGGTTGATGGGTTTGGTTATGGAGATTTGTTGAGAATTTGTGGTTGTTAGGTTTAATGGAGAATAGGGTTTTGGTGAATTATAGGTTTGGGTGGATGAAAGTTGTTTTTGATGGGAGGGTTTGGTTAAGAATGAAGTTTAGAATTGTTTGGTGAAAGAATTGAGTGGATTGGTGAAGTTTTGAGGGAGATATGAAGGTTTGGGGGTGGATGGTTATGGAGGTTTCGAGAGAGAAGTTTAGAAGATGAAAGAGGTTTGTGGTTTGTGAATGAGGGAGAAGGAAAGAAAATTTTTGTGGTTATAGGCATGTAGAGGTCGGGCACGGCCGTGCCAACCTTAGCACGGCCGTGCCAACCTTCGGTTCAAGGGGGTTTTAAAATTTTTCAACTTTCTTGAATCATACTTGGACAATTACCTACAAAACAACTTAAAACAAAGAAAAACAAACAAAACAAAAGCAATTAAATGCGTGGGTTGCCTCCCACGAAGCGCTCGTTTAAAGTCATTAGCTTGACGATCAAAAGGTTTCTCTATTCGATACCTAATCTCTCACTAAGGGACAATGGCATCAAACTAATATTCTCCCCCAAATCACATGTTGTTCTTTCTATAGTCTTGGATCCTATGACATATGGTATGGAAAAACTCTCGGGATCCTTAAGTTTAGATGACAATTTGCTTTGAATGATTGCAATAGATTTTCTAAACTGCTCATCTAACTTGGACTCATCAAACCCTTGTGGGAAATGAATTTTTGGCTCATCCGGTGATATGTGAGGCTTTCCACTTTCTACTACAACTTTCTCACTTTGTGGCTTTTCACTCTCTACCTCAACCTCAATTTTCTTGGTTTCCACTTTGTAACACCCCGTTTTCCCAACTTAAAAATTTCATTAAAATCGAGTATCCAAATCATAACGGAATGTCACATACTACTTAAACATCTTAAAAACGAGATAATAATAATTATCCTTCAAATTCAACATCATAAAAATCTTAAAAACTATTGCGGCGGAAAATAGTTCAACATCTAAAAGTCTTGGCACGCAGGCCTTATTGGAAAATCTCATAAATTAGTTCATAAATAGACACGTAAGGAATAGAAGTAAAAGCAAGCCCCCATCCCGTTACGTATCGAGCACCTAGACACCAAGTGAGGAGTCCACTCACGAACGCCTCTAATCTTTATTACCCGCACATTACCCACGGTCGAGGCAACATATACGCGAAGGGGTGAGATTTCATAATCAATACATTAAGCATATAATCCAATAAAATGCATTTAACAACTTGAACATTAATGACATATACAATCATCAAATACTATTACTAATTTTCATCTCAAATCATAATCAACTAACACTCAACTTGACGACACAACTCATCTTTGACCATGCAACTCTATCAACTCAACAACATCTTAACAACTTAGACCATCATGAAACTTCTTGATATGCAAATGCATGTGGTACCAATCAACAACAAAATGAGCATAATAGGCTCTTCAACGTGTGAGCACAAAGGCTGCCGGGCCTAAAGCCCCCAACTTTAATGAGCACGAAGGCTGCCGGGCCTAAAGCCCCCAACTTTAATGAGTATGCAATGAACTCAAACTTCCAACAACTTAGACAATGACGTGAACAACTCATACGACTCATAATCATGGACAACTTTTTAAATTCCAACAACATAGACCGACTCATGCAACTTCAAGACACTAACAAACAAGAAGAAACAAGAAGAAGATACAACATTTAATAACACTTGAATGCGTTAACATCATCTAAGGAATGAATTACATCAACATAAGTACCATAAAGCATCATAATATCATTCATGCAACAACACTACTAATCTCGGTCACACGAACGATTTTATGGGACTTCGAAAGCATCCTAAACAACCCTCTTTCTTACTTCTAAGATCAACTCATGACTACACGTGCGAAAGGATCGCATCGGAACAATTTTGGACAACTAACGGTCTAACTCGCGGTGGCGAGTGGTTCTACTCGCAATGGCGAGCTTAAAGGTCTTGCTCGCGGTTGCGAGCGATGTTGCTCGCGGTTGCGAGTGTCTTGGGGTAGCTCGCAATTGCGAGTGTTCTTGCTCGCGATTGCGAGCTCGGGTTCTAGCTCGCGGTTGCGAGTGTTCTTGCTCGCGATTGCGAGCGATGAATGTCGATACGGCCGAAACCTAAAAATTACAACTTTTCACCTATATTCATGATTCTTTCATCCAAATAGCATCTAATTATCATCTTAAGCAATATCTAAGGTACGTACACTAATTTTGCATCAATCTAACATCTTTTCATGATTCAATCATCAAAATCGATCTTAAACCTAATTCCCAATTCTCACCAAAACTCAACCTAATCATGCTAAATTCATTCTATAGAATTATACCCTTAATAATATTGAAAATTAGTCTCACCCTTACCTTAATTGAAGCTTTCGAGACAAAGGCAAAGTCAACGGCATCAACGACTATGTACTCGACACCAACAATAACTCGAGGATTTCATGAGTCAACTTCTCCTTTCCGTCAAGCATCACAAATGGTAATCGAAAAAGCCAAACAACATACACAAGAATCCGTTGAAATGTACGAAAGGACCACACAATTCTTTGGTTTGAGGAAAGGACAATGAATACGTTCCTAGAGACAATCCATGGTCTCATAACGACAAAGGGTGATGGTTATCCAACAAGGAGACACAATGATAACATGAAACAAGTTATCGATTCCAAAGACTTGTAGAGAGGTCTTATATCTAAGACACACCGAGACTAGGAATTTAAGATAAGGAACATGGTATTATACAAGAAATAGTTTCACGTTACCTATGAGTAAAATTTGGAGATTTTATGGTAGATTATAGGCCACAACGGGGATCAACGGTGGATTGAAATTAATGATGGCCGCTCTATTTGAGAGAGAGACGATTGTGAGCCGCATTAGATTTAATCAAAGAAAAGTTGCGGAACAACTTTTGTTTTT
The DNA here is from genome assembly GCF_051527215.1 of Medicago sativa. Classification (NCBI taxonomy): domain Eukaryota; kingdom Viridiplantae; phylum Streptophyta; class Magnoliopsida; order Fabales; family Fabaceae; genus Medicago; species Medicago sativa. The sequence goes on from NC_140756.1 coordinate 9,178,798, forward strand.
TGTTATACCTATGCATATATATAAGTAAACGTGCTATAACCCTTTTTTTTTTTCCTTCTTCCGTATCTTACTTTACAAGTCAAATAATAATTATCTTATTTAAGCCATTTAAAAGAGAAATACATGAATATTATACACTGAGTGCTTATTTCCAAAAACAAATATATATACATATTCTAAATGATACTTTAGTTCTTATATGTGTACATCCACTAAAATTTAGTCTAATTCTCAAAGATCTAATCTAGTTAACAATAATAAAATATCACTCACCAAAATAAATCGACTAAATTATAAAAAGACATCTAATCTCAATAAAATAATAAATAATAAAAGTAGGGCGTTACATTAACCCAAAAAATCAACAACAGCGACAACAACAGAGAAGCAAGAACAATAGCAAACCAAATTCAATCCTTTTTTTCTTTCTTTCATCATCATTATCATTAATTAAAATAAAAAGAGAGAAAAGAAGAATGAAGGAGAAACGGACGAGAGAGAATACAGAGATCCAAATTAATTTATTAACTTCAATCATGAAACCCAATTGCAACACTTATCACCAATATATTCCATCAATTTTATTTGTTGTTTCCATCATCATCATCATTCATCACCCAATCTCATTCTCTTCTATTCTCTCTCCCACACAAATAAACACAGATTCCCACCCTTTTCTTTTCCCAGAACCATTTTAATACATTAATTTATTTTTAAACACAAACATCATTCAACAAATAAGAGAATAAGAAATATTTAATAGAAAATTCAAACAAATAAATAAAGAGAAAATCCCTTTTTTTTCACATTCTTCGTTCCTTTCTTCTCAATTTCTATTTGTGCAACCGAAGCTCATTCGCAAAATCAAAGTGATTGGGTCGTGATTCGTCTTTGATTTTTAATTTTGGTTTCTGCTTCTGTTCAGTTTTTAATTTCAATTTTGATTGCTACTTCTGTGTTCAATTTATGGGTTGTTGGATTTTTGTTCTTGAAACCGGAAAGTTAACAGATCTAAACAAGCCTTGAAATCGGAAGCAAAGAAGCTGCTTCGCCTTCTCCTCCGTGAGACCACCGGCGAAACGCAATTTTGACGCCGGATCTGATTCGACTCAATGTCAACGGCCATCATCGTTGCTTTTTCAGGTGATGCTAATGTTGCCGTCATCATCGTCGTCTATGTCGTCGTCATCTTTGTTGTTTCCGACGAGGCAATCGTTTCCAGCGTGATAGCACGGCATAGCTGTTTCTGTCTCTTCTTTTCTTCAAGTTTTTCTTCCTTCTTTTTTTCTTTGCTTCTGTCTCTTGTTTTCTTCTAAGTTAACAAATATGTTGTAATTAATTCTTCTAAGTTGAGAAAGGTATTGATTTTATTTATTCGTTGTGTTGAATATGTGGAAACAATGAATTCATCATGTTGGAGGGATGACTTGATTTGAATATGAGATTTATTTGTTGTTAAATATTGATTCTTTTTTGCTGGATTTTTTCCTAGTTATTGTATGAATGTTGATGAATTTGATATGCATATGAAGAAGTGGTGGAAAGAAGATGAAGGAAGAAAAAAATTAGGTGTTGGCGGTACACTGTTAAATATAATGGACCTGCAATCGAATGGTTGAAATCATATCAAAAATATTAAACATTAAAAAATTAACGGAGAGGACCAAAATAGTAAGCTATTTGAAGATTTATGGGACCATATTGAGACACTTTATAGTTAGGGGACCAAAATAAAATTCAAAAATAAGTTAAAGGACCAAATGATGTATTAAGCCTAATAATTAAGGGTACTATTGGAAAAAAGTAATTAATAGTACATTGAAAAGTGAGAGTGACATTCATTTTGAAACAAATTATTTTTCTTAAAGCGACACTCATTTTGAAACGAGAGAGAGTAATAAATTTCTTTTGTTTATATGCTTGTTCATCATCAAGTTTGAATATCTTCCATCATAGAAAGGTCTTCCTTAAATATTAAATGAATCCCTAAATGCAACATTCTCAAATCTTGATTCATATTGAAGATGTTTTTGTCCTTGGCATAAAAGATTTTATGCGTGCGCGTATTTGACTTGCACGGAGTCCCTCTTTGCTTGACAATGACAATGTTCTGTTCAATTTTAGATCGTTCTCTTGTCTTGCATCCTTAAGTGATTTTGCCTTCTCTCGAGAAAGACTTAATCAAATAAATAAGTGTTATTTGCTTTGTCTCTCCAAGCACTTTGAGTATTCATATTTGTTCTATCTCTATTTCAATTTATTTTTTAAAAAAATTATTAATTTAATATCCACATTGACAAAATGACAAGGATGACACATTATAAAAATAAACACGTCAACGTAAAATTAGGTGTACTTGCAAAAGTACGGTAAGGATTCTAGGTTTAGGAATCGTATACTAGGGTTTTTAGACTGATTATTGGATGATCGAGACCGCTCTCAAGAGTGTTATTTATAGCTGCTTATGGGCTTGGGTTTTGGTTGCTTGGTCCCCAAGGAACATGGGTATTGGCGTACTTTTAATGATTTAAGAGGATTCTAGAGACTAAGTGAGGCGGCGCCTTTACGGAAGGCGCGCACGGGCATGGTGGCCCTTCCGGAGGGCGCCTAGGCCCTCATGAGGGGGTTCTCCTTTTGGAGGGCGCCTAGGCCCTTACGGGGGTCGCCCGGGTCTTTATGAAGGGACCTTTAGCCCTTAGGAATATTATGATGGTCCACGGCCCCCAAGCACGAGTCTTGGGACAAGGCGAAGTGGTGATGACAAAGGAGTGGACCTTTGGAGGTCCCCAAGTCCCTTCGGGGGTATCTTGGCGGTCCACGGCCCCCAAGCGCGAGCTTTGGAACAAGGCGAAGTGATGAGTGCGTCCGATGTCGGCCTTGGGCGAACGCCCGTTTCGGGCGTTTACCGATTTACGCGTAGGGTCTGTTTGGAGTTATGGCGAGGTTTTCGTAGGGCGACCACTTCTAGCTCGCCTTCCGAACGTTACGCATTCTCTTCATCCCCGATGGTCGCCACGTGTCATGATCCCGTGGCGTTGTTTCACTCAATCGTCCTTGACACGCTTCTCGAGGCGATCTTACCTTTTTAAAGGACGTGTTTGGCTTCTCACTGTTTTCATTTCTTTGCTTCGTTTGCGGTGATCAAGCTCCCTTCTTCTAATTCTCCTCGGGCTTAAGCGACTTCGGCGGACTTTTCAATTCTTCCTTCACGGGTATTCTTCATTTCCTTAACCCCTCTCAAACTTTACTTTATTTGTTACGCTTCGTGAGAGTCCGGGTTTAGGTATGGTGTTGATTAGGGAGTGCGACGAGAAAGGGAGGTTGGTTCGGCCCATTGATCCAATTGAGAAAAACCATTTGAGGAAGGAATGCTTGAAACATGCCACTCGGTTCCGATGGGATAATAAGCGGGATATTTACTATGACGGTTTATTCGGGGAGGAGTTGTTTAGCGATTTATCTAGTGAATCTAGCGCCAATTCGGGCAGCGATAGTGATTGTGTGTTTTTGTACGCCACTTCGGGGCCGATTCGTAAGGAGGACGAGTGCCGGGAGATTCGTCTGTTTCGGGCTCCCTTAGTGTTGGGCGGAGACGAAAACGCTTTTAGGTCAACGAAATGGCTTCATTTGCCAAGGAAGTACGGTTGGAAGAGTCCTTGTTTGTTGATGTTTCGCTCTTGACGGCTTCGGGAGTAAGTTCGACATCTCTGCAACCGGACGAGAGGAGGACGTGGTTTTGTTGTCTGCGATCCCGACGAGCGCGCGTGTGACCAAGAGATGATGGGCGAGGGCGACGAATCGTACTTCGTCTATACCGCGTTTACGGAGGAGTTCGGCGTGAAAATTCCCTTCACGCCCTTTGAGATGGACGTCTTGAGGCTCCTCAATGTGGCGCCCACTCAAATACGCCCTAACACCGGGCGTTTATTCGCGCCTTCGAGGTCCCGTGCAAGTCCCCGGGTTGCGAGCTGCGGTGGGCGTCTTCTTCCACTTCTATGGGACCGAGACGTTAACAAGGGCACGTGGATCTCTATTTCGGCCCATTACGGAAAAAATTTCCTACTTATGCGTGTAACTTCAAGAAAGAGTGGCGAGATACGTTTGTTAGAGTACGGGGTGCTCCGGAATGCTCTACATCTTCTCGTGTTGGTGAATGGGGTACCCAAGTTTCCACTTAGGTGGACCGGCGCTCCTTTGGCCGTGAAAGGATACGTTCGTGAGGCCATGTCGCCCTACGAGCGTGCTCTCGTGGACTTTTGGAGGAGGCCCCTTTACTCAATATTCACGAGCCGTTAAATAGGGAGGGCGACATGGTTCGTCCGAATGCTTACTTACGTGAGTGTTTTCTTCACTACTTATGTCGGGCTTCATTTCAAAGATTATCACATGTTGTTACTTCTTGTTTTGTACTTTGATTTTCTTTTCGAGAGGAGATGTTGCCCCTTCTTGGAGCGAGAGATGAGGAAGTATCTCGCCGAGGTCGAGAAGAACAAGAACCGGACGGCTATGTGTCCGGCAGCCCGGCGGGTGTTTCCTTGAGGAAGCTAAAACGCAAAGAGCCTCTTGGAAAGGGCGACGCCGGGGTTATAGAGGTGGAGGATGCGGGAGAGCGGCGGTGGGGCACCGAACGCCGTTGCCGTCGAATCTCCTTCGTCCAAGAAGGCGAGGACGTCCCGAGGCGCTATGGGTGTTGGAGGTCGCCCTCCGTCCGGGAAGGAAGTTGGCGGGACGTCGCCGAACGACGAAGTTATGGAGTCTTTACGGCACTCGGAGTTCGACATTCGCCGGTATGCTTTTTCTTTTGGTCGTCTTCTAGTTGATTTTCTTTATTCGTCCGAGAGTTGACTCATTACGCCGTTGTTGTACGGTGTCTTTCGGGTACTGAAAGAACAAGTGCCTTTCGCAAAGGTCGATGTCGAGGCCGGGGTGAAGGCCAAGTGTAGCGACTTGGTAGCCGACATTGGCTCTGCTGCCTTGAGGACGTTGTTGGCGACTCACCGCCCGGAGATTAAGCGGGACTCGGTGGAGAAAAAATACAAAGACGCGGGCCGAGGATGTCGAGAAATGGAAACACAAGTCCACCGGTCTAGATGGCCGCTGAAGGAGGCGTTAAAGGACAAAAAGGCCGCCGAAGATGCTGCGGAAGAGATGAGGAAGGCCAAAGAGGCCGCGGAAGCGGAGAGGGATGAGGCTAAATCTGCCTTAGGGAAATCGGAGGCGGCCGTGGATGAAGGGAGGCGAGCTCTTGCGATCTATTTTAATGATGGCTTTAGGCGTGCTAAGGAGCGGCGCTTTTCTTCAATCACCGAGGCCAAACCGGAAGAGCTCGACCCTTTTAAGGTGATCATTGATGGCGAGTTTGTTGATGATGAGTGATTCCCGCCGGTCTTGATCATTTTTATGTCATCTCTTTTTGTAATTTTAAATTATGGCGGCTTACTACGGCGCCTTTGTGAACAATTTGATGTTGGTTTTTCTTTGGATTTTGTATGACTCTTTTTAAATTATGACGCACTTTGATGATTGCATTTGTTGCGGCCTGCTATTTGTTTTGTTTGTTTATATGTTGTGTGGTTGCCCCTTTGATGTGGTTTTTGACTTGGTTCGGTCTTATTGGGACCTTCATAAGGTTCTTGCTATGTTAGCTGAATTTCCGCGATCTTTGCTTGGGCGACTATCATAACCCCTTCGGGGTTTCACGTAAATTACCTTTGTTAAGGCTTCTGGGCGGCAATTGGCGGTCCTTTGTTTACGAAGGTTTTTTTTTTTTTTTTTATTTCAAAAGCGAACTTTACGAAGTGGTTCGGATCTGTTCGTCGTTTCGCTTTGAGGGTTTTGGGGCCTACATTAATTTCTTTTCGGGCGAGTTTTTGCCCCAAAGTTAATGAGTACGCCGATTTGGCGAGACCCCTCGAGCCTTGCTTAAAGGTTGACGGGCTCGCAGGTCCTTTGGTCCTCTCTTCATTCCGTCGGGGCCTTGCTTAAAGGTTGATCGTTTCGACTTGGCGAGACCCCTCGAGCCTTGCTTAAAGGTTGACGGGCTCGCGGGTCCTTTGGACCTCTCTTCATTCTGTCGAGCCTTGCTTAAAGGTTGGCTGTTTCGACTTGGCGAGACCCCTCGAGCCTTGCTTAAAGGTTGACGGGTTCGCGAGTCCTTTGGACCTCTCTTCATTCGTCGAGCCTTGCTTAAAGGTTGATTTGTTTCGACTTGGCGAGACCCCTCGAGCCTTGCTTAAAGGTTGACGGGCTCGCGGGTCCTTTGGACCTCTCTTCATTCTATCGAGCCTTGCTTAAAGGTTGACTGTTTCGACTTGGCGAGACCCATCGAGCCTTGCTTAAAGGTTGACGGGCTCGCAGGTCCTTTGGACCTCTCTTCATTGTCGAGCCTTGCTTAAAGGTTGATTGTTTCGACTTGGCGAGACCCCTCGAGCCTTGCTTAAAGGTTGACGGGCTCGCAGGTCCTTTGGACCTCTCTTCATTCCGTCGAGCCTTGCTTAAAGGTTGGCTTGTTTCGACTTGGCGAGACCCCTCGAGCCTTGCTTAAAGGTTGACGGGCTCGCGGTCCTTTGGACCTCTCTTCATTCTGTCGAGCCTTGCTTAAAGGTTGTTTCGACTTGGCGAGACCCCTCGAGCCTTGCTTAAAGGTTGACGGGCTCGCGGGTCCTTTGGACCTCTCTTCATTCGTCGAGCCTTGCTTAAAGGTTGTTGTTTCGACTTGGCGAGACCCCTCGAGCCTTGCTTAAAGGTTGACGGGCTCGCAGGTCCTTTGGACCTCTCTTCAATTCGATGGACAACGAAGTTCTATACGTAATGAAAAAATAAACAGCGGCGAGCGAGACAAGATATATGAAAGGAATAGGCGCCTCGTTAAAAACCCCCGCCCTTGCGGGGAAAAGAGTGCTACCTAAACCCCGTAATATTAATATTGTTTAGAGATAACATTTGGTGTTGCATCTGCATACATCATTATTGTTGGAAATACTAGTGATAGAAATATAAATAACGAGAAAATTAACTATAGTAGTGTCTTAGATTAGCCACGTTCCAGTACGAGGTACCGCTTCTCCACTTAGCTCCTCTAGCTTGTACGCTCCGTGATTGCACTTCTCCCGTATTCGATACGGTCCCTCCCCGATTGGGAAAAGTTTTCCTATCTGGTTGGGGCGACGACTTGCTTTAAAACCAGATCGCCTTCCTTCATCTCTCTAGGTATTACTCTGGAGTTGTAGCGGCGAGCTGCTCTCTCGTTTGGCGGCGAACTCCACGATGTGAGCTTGTTCTCGACCTCATCAATGATATCCATGCCGACCGCCAAACCTACGTTATTTGCTTTGATAGAGAAAAAAGAAATTATAAACTCAAGTCTTTGGAAGATTGATGGGCTTTTCCGCATACGTAGATGTTAGTGTAAACATAATACTTAAAAGGTGATACCTTCTTCGAAAAGGACTCTCGTCGCCAAGTGGGAGTATCTATTTCCACTTTGGGAGCATGGCGTACGTACCATACACCATTGTAAATGGCGTTTCCATTGTCGTGGAGTGGGGAGTTGTGTGATAAGACCATAGTACCTGAGCTTACATTGATTGTTGACATATTATATCATAATGATATTTAAAAAAGACGGGAGAAGTTAAATTGCCTTCGAATTTTCAATTTTCTACACGTGCTTACCTCGTGGAGTTGTTACGCCGAGACTTTTGGCGGCTTCTAGCTTCTTTTTGATTCCGTTGAGGATGACTTTGTTGGCGGATTCAGCTTGTCCATTTGCTTGTGGGTGAATTACGGAAACGAACTTCGTACGTATTCCTAAGTGCTTGCAAAAATCTACCACCGTTGAGCTTGCGAACCGAGTTCCATTGTCCGACACTATGCATTTTGGAAGGCCAAAACGGCATATGATCCTTTTCCAATAAAACTTCTTGATTCTCTCTGCTTTGTTATTTTGGCGGCTGCCTCTCGCTTCAATCCACTTGGTGAAGTAGTCTACTCCAACTATGAGGAACTTAAGTTGGCCTGGTGCAAGAGGGAAAGGCCCGACGATATCAACTCGCCCACTTGTGGAAAGGTCACGGAGAGTAAACGAAGTCAACTCTTGGTAGGGCGTCTTGTTTATACGAAAATCGTTGACATTTGTCACATTTTTTGACGAATTCGGAACTGTCTTGAAGCATGGTGGGCCGAAATATCCGGCTCGAAGAAGCTTTGCGGCTAAGGCGCGGCCCCCTATATGGCTTCCACACACTCCTTCGTGTACCTCCGGAAGAACCGGTGAGTCTCGTCCTCGCCGAGGCAACGTAATAAAGGGGTCGTTCGTCCACGCCTATATAACTTGCCGAAGCTACGACAAATTTTGAAGCACGCCTTTTATTTGTTTGTTCCTCTTCGCTGCGACGGGCGTGAATGAACCGGTCAAGTACCTTAGTATTGGCCCCATCCGGCCTTCTCTGCTTTCGGTGATGTGGTGGACTTCTTCAATCCTCGTCTTGGGAGCGGTGACCACTTCTGGATAACGGTCCTGTTATTCCGGGTCGCTTGGTCTTGGCGAGCTTTGCCAATAAGTCCGCCCGGAGTTTTCTTCTCGTGGCACGTAAATCGCTTCAAAGAATGCGAAGCTTTTGGCGAGGTGCTGCACCTTAGCCGGATATACGGAAAGTTGGGAGTCCTTCGTCCGATATTCGCCCGAGATCCGACGGCGGTTATGAGTTGGGAGTCACTCTTGGCTCTTAAATTTTACGCCCCCATTTCTGGGCCAAGGTCATGCCGGCGATCGGTGCTTCGTATTCCGCTTGGTTGTTGCTTGCTTTGAATTCGAACCCGAGGGATTGTTCTATGAGAATGTTGTCGGGCCCTTCCGGAACCACGCTGCACCACTGCTTGCCTTTTAGGTTGGAAGAACCGTCTACGGACGGGAGCCACACGAAAGGAGCCTTTTCTGAGTGGCGAGGAAAGCTCTACGACGAAATCCGCCAAGACTTGGGATTTAATACTTCCTCGAGGGACAAATTGTACGTCGTACTCGGATAGTTCAACGAGACCATGCTACCATTCTTCCCGCCAAGTCCGGCTTCCCAAGCACTTGCACGATGGGGTAGTCGGATTTTACGACAACCTTGTGGCTCGGGAAGTATGGTCGTAACTTCCTCGCCGTTGTCACTACGGCCGGGGCTAGTCGTTCTATCTTACGGTATCGTAACTCGCGCCTTTAAGCACTCGCTAACGAAGTAAATTGGTTGCTCTCAGCTTCGATTCTTCTACCAGATCGTGCTTATGGTGTTTTACGAGACGCCAAATATAAGAATAAGACGGCGCCTGAACTTGGTCTTCGGAGAACGGGCGGACTTGACGAGAAAACTCTTTACCCGCCGGAACGCCTCCTCACACTCTGGTGTCCATTCGAATCTCTCCTTCTTCTTGATGGAAGCAAAAAAAGAGAAAGCCTTGTCTCCAAGGCACGGGATAGAAAACGAGATAAAGCCGCTAACCTTCGGTGAGTTGTTGTACTTCTTTGATGCACGAGGGGCTTCTCATGTTGATGATCGCGACACTTCTCGGGGTTTGCTTCAATGCCTCTTCTCGGTTAATAGGAAACCTAAAAATTTCCCCGCTTGTACTCCGAAGGAACACTTTGCCGGATTCAAGCGAATTCGTATCTTCGGACTTGGCTCGGAATTTCTTCGAGGTCATCTGCATGACTATTCCCTTCTTTAGTTTTTGCTACCGGGTCATCGATATACACTTCTAGATTGCGCCCTATTTGCCGAGAAAAAGCTGCGTCCATAGACCGTTGGAAGGTTGCGCCTGCGTTCTTGAGGCCAAAGGACATTACCTCGTAGTGATAGTTCTTGGTGTTGGTCATGAACGCCGTTTTGGGAGCGTCCGGTGGGTCCATACGTATCCGGTTATAGCCGGAATAAGCGTCCATAAAACTCGGGGTTTGGTATCCAGAGGCGCCGTCGATCGGGTGATCAATATTGGGGAGGGGATAAGGGTCTTTAGGACACGCCATGTTCAAGTCCGTGTAATCTACGCACATTCTCCACTTCCCGTTGGCTTTCTTCACGAGGACCGTATTGGCCAACCGGGTAGGATACTTTATCTCACTTATGAAGTGGGCGTCTACTAACTTTTTTACTTCGTCATCTACGGCCTTCCTTCTTTCCTCTCCCATTTTCCTTTTCGCCGAACAACCGGTTTCACGCCGGGCTTTATTGACAAATGGTGGCATGCTACGTCGGGATCCATTCTGGCATTTCGGATGGGCTCCAGGCAAAGAGATCCGGATTCTTTCGCGGCAAGTTTATCGGGGCGGTTTCTTCTTCGGGACTTAGGGACGTGCCGATCTTCGTGGTATGATGAATTTACGGTCCAATAGAGATTTCCTTTAAGTCTTCGGTGGGCTCCGGGCGTTCTTGCTGAAAATCCTCCCCGGGGTCTAGGTCGATCATGTTAACCTCATGAGTTATCTTGTTATCGGGCCTCTTTTTTGCTTTACTGTAGGCGCGGACTATTGTGGTAGCATTCTCTAGCAATTTTACGGTCGCCTCGTATGGTGCCGACTCTCCCATCACTCAATGGATACTTCATCACTAGGAATTTAGTGGACAAGAATGCTCCCCGAAGGTTGAAGGATGGTCGCCCTATGATAATATTGTAAGAGCTGGGCGAGTTGATCACGAGATACCCGACGCGAATGGTTTTGGCGTGAGACCCGCTTCCGAAAGTTGTTTTCGGGGTGATATAGCCCCTTACATGAACTCGCTCGCCCGTAAATCCTGCCGGCGTCCCTTGGAAAGGCCGTAGTTGTTACGGATCCAAACCCATTCGATCAAAGGTGTCGTAGTACAATATATCGGTGAGCCGCCCGGGTCTATTAAGACTCTTTTCACATCCCGGTTAAAGATCTGCGGGGTGATGACCATGGGGTCATCGTCATGTGGTACCACGCCTTGATAATCTACGGCCGAGAAGGAAATGTCGGGCCCTCGCTGCCGATCATGTTCCTCATACTCTTGACATAACATCACGACGTACGTACTTCTTCCGGGATGAACTTGACTCGCCCCCTCCGGCGAAACCGCCGGATATAGTGTTCAAAGTGTGTCTTTTTCTTCGGCGACTTCTTCTTTCTTGCTCGCCTTTGGCCTTTCATCTCTCTTGTCCCGAGTGTATCCCCGCAACTTCCCGCTCTGTATCGGTTTCTCAATTTCCCGGCGAAGATGTATACACGAGTCGGTGTCATGGCCTCTTAGTTTGTGATACTTGCACCATTTGTCCTGTCTTCCCCCATAGTGGTGCGTTGCGTTGGGGGCGGCTCGGGGATCGGCTTCGTTTCGTAGACTTCTTTCATGATGCGTTCGGCTTTGTGTTCAAAGGGGTGAAGTTTTCCAAATTCGGCTTGCGGTAGTAAGGATTGAAAGGTCGTTTGTCCGCTCCTCTGTAGGGGCGCGGTCTCTGCCGCCGGCGGTTGGTAAGGACGCCGCTCCGAATTGTTGGGCGCGCGCTCCCCGGCGTCTCTTGCTTTCTTCTCGGCGTTACTTTCCTCACCTTTGATGTAGCACTCGCCCTGGCCATGACTTCTTCCATGGAGTCGGCGGGCTTCGAGCCGAGGGATTCGTTGAATTGTCCCGCTCTTAGACCGTTACGGAAAGCTCCTACGAACACCTCTTGGTTAGGGTTTGTGACCTTTATGGTTGTGTCGTTGAATACGGCTAGATAATCCCTTAGAGACTCGTTGTGGCCTTGGCGAACGTTGAATAAGGTTTCTTTGAAACCTTGCGGTGGCGACGGCGGAGAATTCTTGGGTAAGTTTCCTGGTCATGTCTTGATAGCGAGGATGGAGAATCGTGGAAGGTTCATGTACCATCGTAGGGCGGCGTCCGAAAAGGTACCCGCCGGCGGTTGCACTTGAGGGACTCGGGAGCCCCGACTACGGCCATGCGAGTGTTGAAGGCCGTGATGTGTTCCATGGGATCACTCTTGCCGTCGAAAACGGAGAGGTGGGGCGGTTTGAAGTTTTACGGGACCGGCGCGTCCCGGATCTCGGCGGACGGCGGTTGTGGTTCGGGGTCGTCCATCTCGCCCCGATTCGACTCCTCCCTCTCTTCTAATTGTTTACGTTGAATGTTTTCCATCGAAGCTTGTAAAGCATCGTTTCGATCTTGCGGTGAGCGAGCCGGGTTCGCATGGATTCCAACTCTTCTGTGTTGCCATGATGAGAGGCTTTTCTCTAAATCGTACGTGGGGTGCGATTTAGGTTGGTTAAAAAAGGGCTAGGGTTTCTAAATCGCAAGGAAATCTTACGATTCGGAGGTCTAGTTTTCGGGGTTTCCGATCTGGCGATTCGAAACGTGGTCAAGGTTAGTTTTACCTTTTCCCACAGACGGCGCCAAGCTGTACTTGCAAAAGTACGGTAAGGATTCTAGGTTTAGGAATCGTATACTAGGGTTTTTAGGCTGATTATTGGATGATCGAGACTGCTCTCAAGAGTGTTATTTATAGCTTCGCTTATGGGCTTGGGTTTTGGTTGCTTGGTCCCCAAGGAACGGGGGTATTGGCGTACTTTTAATGATTTAAGAGGATTCTAGAGACTAAGTGAGGCGGCGCCTTTACGGAAGGCGCGCACAGGCATGGTGGCCCTTCCGGGAGGCGCCTAGGCCCTCATGAGGGGGTTCTCCTTTTGGAGGGCGCCTAGGCCCTTACGGGGTCGCCTGGTCTTTATGAAGGGACCTTTAGCCCTTAGGAATATTATGATGGTCCATTAGGGAAATCTTATGAAGGACCTTGAAATCAAAAAGGAGGTAAATATGGAGGTTCAAATGGTTAAAAAAATTGTAGGGGCCAAAATCGCCAAATTAAGAAACTTGGGACACCAAGAGTTCGATTAAACCTACATTTATTCATTTCAAATCATTTTGAGATTAATCACTTACACTTAAATCTTAATTCTGTAATGTATTATTATTGAATGGAAATTAAGGTAAACATAAAGATATTGATCTCTGTCATGTGCAGAGATGCAAAACCAGTACAAGAAAGAAAATAGTACATTTCCTAGCTCCAATTATCTCTTATTATAATAATTATAACTTTATAAGTAGAATCACATTGCTTGAGCAGAAATTTTGTGCTGATTTGATTAACAGTTGAAGTAGCAGAAGCAAGCAAATCCAAGTCCATCTTGGTGGCATGCCCCAAAAGTAGCATGTTCCACATTGATGCACTGATTTTTACAGTTTCCCGTGTTTAAACATGGCCCTGACCATGTTGTGCTTTTCCTTTTACAAATATTTCCTTGTACCTTTGCACACGAATGAACCAATAAAAAGTGAAAAGAGAACACTTCATCATACCATAAAATTATGCTTTTGTATTAAGTATATCAATTAGACATGCATGTAATCAATTTTAAAACAATACAATTACATCGTTATATATAATGATAAGATAATTTTTTTCTAATCGTTATATATGATGATAATTTTTTACAAAATTGATGTAGATGATATTACTATAATACCATGATAACCAACGGTTCATTTGTTGAAATTCAATGCTTATATCAATAGTCAAACTAACTATATCTACGTAGCAAGATTTTTTAAAATAAGTTAATTCATCTCTAAACAACCCCCACCCCACCACACACACATTAATAATCAAATATTCGTACCCAATGTGGAGAACAGGATAAGTGCCAGGATGAGAAACAAAAAGAAAGTGTTGAATTTAAGAGCAGATGAAGCCATGCTTGCTTAATGTAAATGGAAATGATGTTTTATTCCTGGTGAGAATTGCTTGTGTGGGTGTGTTATATATAAGGATAAGGATAGGAAGTCACGATGTTCCCTTTATCTTCAACAATTTGAACTTAATAATTGGCATGCATTTAACTTACTTGATCTAGCTAGCTATTTGCGGGTCCTATTCTTGTAACTTATAAACGATTAAATCAAAGAGGTGTTGCTAGCTTTGCAAACATCAACTTAGTTTTACTTGGGATATTTACTGTTTTGTTTTTGTCTATTCTCTATCATTATTATAATATATATTAAAAGAATAGATGCTATGAACAATGTGTATATTTTATGCAAAACTATTATCAAATGCCAAATTCTATGATACACCCAAAAATTTGAGTGTATTGGTACACCAAATCAATAAATTAATAGTTAAATATGTTATTTTTTGAAGAGAAAAATTGTTTTCTATCACCTATAATTATAATGATTATATCTTATTAACAAAAAACGTCGACGAAATAAAATTTAATTTTTCTGAATTTTTAGTACTCATAATAGAGAATTTTGATTATTTTTTACAATAAAATAAAAAAAATTAGTATGATTTTTATAAACAATAAAATGACGTTTTTTCTTATGAAATGACATTTTCTAAAATATAAATATCAACAAATATCTCTTTATTCCATAAAAATAATAGTTAATTTAAAGATTTTTGAAGTAGGAGTACCGGTACACCTTAATTTGCGGGTGTACCGTAGAAGTTCCCTTATCAAATTACTTTTTTATAACTATGCTTGAAAAAAAGTAATAAATGCATCTAATAATTTGCTCGAGATTTTATTAGAAACAAAATTTAGCAACAAGTAATAAATGCATCTAGTAATTTAGTAATAAATGCATCTAGTAATTTGCTCAAGATTTTGTTGATTAATTTGCCTTAAAATTTGATGTTTGTGTTTTGCAAAATCATGGCGCAATTTTAGATCGGCAATTTGGAGGAAGTCGGTGAAAATATCGTGGCAAATTGTGGCACGATTTGCCTGGATTTGGAACACTATTTAAGCACTCTTAGACCCATTTGTTGAGAGAGCTTTTAGAATCTCATGGAAACCAAAGGAGAAAACTTTTAGGGTACTTAGAAACTAAAGGTTGAGGGTTCTTGAGTGAGATTCAAAGGGTGAACCTTGAAGAACCAAAAAAAATGGCTATTCGGAAATGGTTGGTACCTTTTGTAGAGAGATTCATGAGGTTGAGAAACACATGAGAGAAGATTCGTTGCGAGCAAATTGTGTAAATCTATGGATACTACGTTAAAATAGAAGATCTTTTGGAAATCAAAGGTAAAAGGTTGGTTCATTTTGGGGTTAGATTCTAAAGTTGGGATACAATTGAGAAACACCTCGGAGATAGTGAAAACATTGAGTCTCTTGGCTGCGGGAAGAGATTCGTGAAATGGTACAAATTAGGATTCTCTTGGAGAATTTGTTGAAGCTAATTTCTTGTAAGAAGTGACAGATCTAGAAATTTTGGATTGTGAAATTATTGAGTCTATTAACCACCGGAAGAGATCCAGGAAATGGTATAAATTTGGATGCTTTAGAGAGTTTGTTGAAGCTAATTTCTTATAACCGGTGACGGATCCAGAAATTAAATTTCGGTTGGGGACAAAGTTATTTATGACAAATATTTAAATAAAAAATATATCAACTCAGAAACAATAAAACAATGATCATATCATTACTTTTTTGAGATGTTATAAAAAAAAAAACTATAGTATATATTAAAAAAAAATTAAAAGATTTTTACATCTACAAATTTATCATAGATATTATCGGAATATTCTTATAATTGAAACTTGTTAGTATAAGATTTATTTTTCTTCATTTTCAACATATAAAAGATATCTCTATGCATGTGACTAAACAATTATTAAAAAATTTATCTCCCATATAATCTTGTATTTGACTCATCACAAAATTTATTATGTATAGAAAAACATCTTGCACAGTTTGAATTTGTATATAGTGTGCGCAATATACTATTTTAAATGGAGGCAAAAATAAAAATATCCAATAATCCATAAACAAAACAAAGAAAACAGTGAGGGCACCTACAGAACAGTGATTTTCCTCAAGAATCACATTTCTTGGAGAGAAAATAAGTGCTAATTTTCTAAACAGTTGAAGGAACAAAAGCAAACTGCAATTGAAGAGCCTTTAGTGTGACAAGCTCCAGAACTAGAGTGTTCCACGTTAATACACTGATCTTTACAGCTTTCATTCTGTAAACAAGGTCCTGACCATGTTACACTGCGCCTTTGACAAAGACTCCCTCGTACCTCTATATGCAACAAGAATATATGAGATATATATTATAGGGAGAGGTCACATTCTAAACTTTTTTTTTTTACAAGCTTTAAATTTCTTTCATCACTCTATATAAAGAATTGAATTGTAATACAAAATATATTTCTAATTCATATCTTTTTTAGAGGTTCTAAATCATGTTTTCAAAAAAGAAAATCATGTCTTTAAATAAGGAAAAAAATATTCCAAAAATATTTTAAACAGAAATATAAATAATAGATCCTAATTATTTGAAATATAAACCTAAATCTAAATTGATAATATTCTAAACATAGTTAGGCTTGTTATTCTTAAGCATATATATAGTCCCCATGTTAAGAAAAAGAGAACTGCAAGGCTGAGAAGAAAGATGGCGTAGATTTTACGAGAAGTGAAACCCATGCTTGCTTAATGAAATATTGTGATGATGTTTTGTTCCTATGAGAATTGCTTCAACAAGTGTCCGTGTATATATGTATACTAGTTTTAAAGGAAAGAAGAAATATTTTAATATATATCACGTTTTATACTGACCAATGTCTTCAACTTTTCTAGAAATATAAAACAATAAAGTAAAAGGATTAAAAACATATGAATGTTTCCCCTCAAAAAATAAAAAAATAAAATATACGAATGGGTAAATAACATATGAATGTTGGTCCTTGTCTAAATGTTACGGTCCAATGCAGTGAAGGTAAACAAAAATAAAAATAACAGCCGTCCCTGTTCTACATAGTTAAAAAAACATAGCACCCAAAAATTGATAGCATCCATTAGGGTCGAATACAAATACAATGAAGGTAAAATAAAATAAAATAAAAAAACAGAGAAATAGCATTTCCTTGTTATGCAATTAAGGTATTAAAAAAAAAAAAACAGAATTTCCCTCTCGCTCTACGTGTTTGTGATTATTTTGGCACCCTAGATTTTTTTCGAGTTCGAGTACCCTAAATTTTTGAAAAGTATAGAATATCTTATTATTTATCGACATACCATTTTTTTATGCTTAACTATTTTTATCCAACAAAACTGTAAGGTTTTGTTTGATTTACAAATCAGTAAGTATTGAATATAACAATACATAAATGTATTTGTCCTCGTAAGCTTACCTCAGTTGATATGGACAATGCATAAAAATATGCAAGGTGCAGGGTTCTCTGGGGTTCAAACCCCGACCACCATAAAAAAAAAAAACAAATACATAACTAGATTTGAAAACTTTTTTGAAAACTTTTTATACGCCATATTGTTTGATGGTTGATGCATAAGACAAATAATTATCGTACTACACATTATTTGATATGTCTTTTCACAGAAGAAAGTATATACTTTTCATACCCTTTTATATAAAGACAAGGGAGGAGAAAAATAAAAGAATATGGTAAATAGTAAAAAATCCTCTTGATTGTAAATGATTGTGAATACTCCCCTCAAATTATAATTAACTTACTATTTTAAAAAGTGCTTATATGATTGTCTAACATTGAAGTGACATGTTCAAAATGAGCTTATGACATCAACGCATCCTCTATGATGTTCCTCTATTATGATTCTTTGTAGCACGTGATCCTATGTACCTCTAGTAAGCTCTTGTTCTTCATGACCTCTCGTTTTGAGAAACAGAAAACATACCAAGAGCCCTAGTTTTGAGAAACAGAAAATTCGGATCTACCAACTTAACAATAAACGGTCATATAATCCATTTTAATCGAAGTCGGTGACTCTAAACAAAAAATAGACTTTTTAGTGAGAGAGAAAGACTGCCATCTCTCTAAGAATCTAGATCCACGCACCACACACCATCTTCCCACGAATCCAATCCTCTTTGCTCCTATGTAGACTCACGGTGGGACGGTGCGACGAGTCCCTCCTCCGCGCCATCGCTCACTCTTTTAGGGGGTTTCCACCACGTTACGACAGCCACCTTCACATTTCTTGCCGCCTCGTTCGTGGTGTTGAGGTTTTGTTCGTCCGTAGTGGGTGGTGGTTTTTTGTGATGGGTGTCTTGTTCGGCCTCATCTATCTTGTGATACTCCCGTCGCAATTGTTTTTTGTCCTCTTGTTCTCCACATTTCCGGTACGGTTTTGTTTTGAAGATTTCCGCTCTATTTCATATTTGTCCATAACATTTAGGGGTGTTGATCTGTTAGATAATTGACACCCTTCATCCCGTTTTTTCTTTCCTCCATCCGGTGGTTTCCGATCTGGGTGCTGCAACCTTCCTCTTGAGGCCGGTTGTATTTGTTGGTGGTGATAAGGGTTGGTAGTTTTATGGTGATTAGGAGGTGGTTTTATTTCGGTCGTGTTTGAGGAGGTCTTATGGTGCTCATGGCTGATGGATTTTTGTTGGTGTACGAGTTTGGTGCGAGTGTGCATCGGCGTTGGTGTTTGGTGTGGTTTGTACGTGGTGGTGATATCGGTGGTGCGAGATGCTTGGGGGAGGAAGAATAGGTGTTGGTTTGTTTAGGTGTGGAAGTAGTGGTGTGGTTTGGAGGATGTGTTGTGGAATATATGGATTCGAATCTCTCGGAACGCTCGATGGACGGGAAATCTCTTCGACCTCGGGTACATATCGCTTTTGGCTTGGTTGTTGTTTACTCCGGCGACCGACACTACAAGAAACATTGCAATTTGCCAGGGGCAAAATCCTGTGAAAAGGACGAATCCACGGGAAAAGGGACGTTTGTGAGGGAATTTTCCGGGGACGGAAACACCGGCAAAACACCTCGTCACAAACATTTTGTGAGGGGTTACACCCCCGGGAAAAAAACGAGGGGCTAAACCCACCGGCATATGTCCCGACTTTTTCCCCGTCTTAACCCCCGGCATATTCCCTCACTTTTTCGCAACCGTGCGCCGCTCCGACCGCCGACCGACCGATGGAAGGTCAAATCGATAAGTATATATCACGGACTTGCGAGGGGTTTAACCCCTGGCAAATGGTATATTATTTTTTAAAAAAATAATGTTTTATTTATAAAACTGATTTTTTATTAAATAATTAAATGTATTAAAAATAATTTTAATTAATAATAAGCCAAATTTCATCAAAATTGTTTTTTTAATTTAATTATTTTACTCACCAACTTATAATTACAATTTTCAACAATAAGCCAAATTAGTTGAACTGTTTAATCATTTGGCTTATTTATACTATTTAATCATACAATAAGCCAAACATAAAATAATACTATTTTTGTATGAACTGTTTTTTTTTATAATTATTTATACTTCTTATTTAAGAAAGAGTTTGTTTAACACAACAATTTCAATCGAAAAACGAAAACAGTTTTAATTTATATAAAAAAAACGAAACAGATTTTGATGGAACTATATATTAAAAAATTAATTCCTCCAATTTAAAAAAGAAAACAGTTTTATAATAAAAACATTTTTATTATTATTAATTTTAAATTAAAAATCCTAACTCTTTAGTTTTACTTTCAAAAAAAAAAACAGATTTATTTAAAAAGTATTTTAACACAGCATATAGTCAATTTATACCTATTTAAATTTTTATATAGATGAAAAATAGTTTTCAGTTACACTATAATAAAAACACAGTTTTCTGTACATTAAAAAAGTTTTAAAAAACAGTTTTCTCTACATTTAAAAAAAAAAACATTTTTAAATTTTCAAAAATAAACAGTTTATTTCTTAAATTAAAAAAAAACAGTTCTAGTTTTTTAAAATAAAAAGAAATTAAAAAAATAGATGTTATAAAAAAAAATTTAGGCGACATTTTATTTTTTTCATTCTAATATAACTATAAATAAGCATATATTCATCAGTTCTACCAAATATATTCAACATTAATATTCATGTCTTAAAAAAATCAACATGCATCTTAATTGCTAAACACTAACATACACGAAAGATTGAAGGAAGAGAGATTATAACACAATATGGAAGCTTCTTAAAATTTACTTAGAGAAAAAAATGAGAAGAGTGAAGAAAGTTTGTGTAGTAGAGAGTGCAGGAAACCATGGAGGAAGTTGGTGTAGAAGAGAGAAAAAATTTAAGTGTGAAGGAAATGAGAAGAGTGAGGTTGTTGTCTTAATATAGCACCGAAAATAACATAGGGGCAATGCAAGAGCCTACCCCTCACAATTACACTCCAATCACATGTATGGCCACAACTTTTGCAATGTATGGTCAAGTCAATAACGAGGCTTTTGCGAGCCTTGTCAAGTCAAGCAGAGATTCCTCTCCCTTTTCCATTTCCGAGGGACTTTCCTTGGCTTTAGCCCTCGGTTTTTTTCAGCTTTTGAATTTTATCTTTGGCGCCTAATTTAAAGACGGGGGTTGTGTCTATTTGTGAGGGACAAATCCCCGTGTTATGGTAAGTGGTCCCCAAATCCTCATATGTCCATATGTGAGGGGTTATCCTTGGTATTTTCTGGCAAATTTGCCGGGGTTTCATGCCCCTGTCAAAATTTACGGCAAATATGCATATTTCTTGTAGTGTGACGCCTTTTCCTTGTCACAGTAGGCCGTGTGTAACAACCCGATTTTCGCTAGATTTATTTTATTATTTATTTAATTACTTTTATGTGTGTTATATGTGCTCATATGTGATTATTTGCCTCGGTGTGTATTTTGGTTGGGAATTGTAGAATTCGGTGTTAGAAGGGTATTTTAGTCAATTTGGACTTAGGGGCATTTTGGTCATTTTGAGAGTAGGGGTAATTTTGTAATTTTGCTGAAGGTTATTTTTAGTGCTTAGTGAGAGTTATTATTTTACGAAGTTACTAAAGGGTGTAGTAATTATTTTACTTACCGGTAAGTGACCGTTAGTGTTATATTTTACCGTTAAGTGAGTAGTAACATTTTTGAGGTTAAAATAGAAATGGGTTAGGCCCATTAAGGTTTGTGAGATAAGCTCAATTAAGTGAGCCTATAAAAACTAATGTTAGTAGAGAAATAGGGTTCTTTCACCAACATTTTTCATTTGAGAAGAGAAGAGTTAGAGGCTAGAGGGAAGAACAAGAACAAGGGTTAGAGGAAAGAGGGGATTCATCATCTAGGAGCTAAATTGAAGCTTGGGTGAGAGATTCTTGGTGCTAGAGGTAAGAGGGTTAGGTTTCAACCATAATTCCTAACTTTTCATTTCTACCCATTTTGTGAAATTGATGAATTGAACCTAATTAATTGTAAGTTCGTGTTCATGCTTTGATGCAATGTTTGGGTATGTAAAGTGAATGTTAATTGAGTTGTTGATGATGAAATTACATGCTTAAATTGTAGTTATATGTATGCTTTGCATTTTTGTCCAAAAATGATGAAATGAGATCTTGTTGTGATGAATTATTGATGAATTCATGATGGTTAATTGTTGTTGTTGTTGAGAGATGATGTTGTTGATGATTAAAACCTTGGGTAATCATGATTGTGGAGTTTGCTATGACTTTGTGTGGTTTTTGAACTTTTGATGAAAAATGGGTTAAATGATGATTTTTGTTGTAAGGTTGTTTTGGTGCAAATTTTATATGGATTTGTGTGTCTTTTCATGTTTAGAAATGTTTGGACGAGACCTTGGAATCAAATTTGGGCATTGGGGAGTCAAAATTGGGGTGAAAATGACTCTTTATCCCGAAACTACTGTCACAACTTGCCACCGTGCTCGCAATGGCAAGTTGGATGCGAGCAGCAGGGCTTCTGGAAGCTTGCTCGCCATTGCAAGTAAAGTTACTCGCAATTGCGAGTTGCACGAAACAGTACCCCTTTGTTTCGCGTTCTTGCATCTTTTTCCCTCGTTTCTGTTTTGAATTGGTTTTCGGTGTAAACATGAAAGTTGTAGATAATTTTGTTAGCTTTCTAGAGGTTTTGGTTTGACTTGAAAATGATTTTTGGTTTTTAAGTTATGATGAAAATACTCCAAGGTGGTCTTGGTGAAATTTTACAAAAATTCCGCATAACTACTCTTAAGTCGACCCAAACCTTATGGATTGGTTCCAAACTTCAAACTTATGTTTTATGAGTTCAATTAAGGTGGTTAGTAGTATTTAAACTATGATGTGAGGGATTTAACTTGTTTTGCTTAGAAAATGGAAAATTTCTTGAAAAGTGTTTCGGTGAGACGAACTTTGTGATTTTTATGAATTCATCGTATTTGGCCGATGAAATGCTTATGTAACCTCTACTGCACGTATATGTGACTTGTGATGATACATGGCATAGGCAATTGAGCTCATTTAC
Source organism: Medicago sativa (assembly GCF_051527215.1). Classification (NCBI taxonomy): domain Eukaryota; kingdom Viridiplantae; phylum Streptophyta; class Magnoliopsida; order Fabales; family Fabaceae; genus Medicago; species Medicago sativa. The sequence goes on from NC_140756.1 coordinate 9,201,086, forward strand.
TTGGATTTGGTTAGATGACTCAATTATTTTCAATGTTGTGATTTTTGGAAACGAACTTGGTAGAAAATGATTTTTGAGAACCAATTGCTTATGAACCCTTTATGAATAGATTAATATGATTATGAGATGATGTATGAAATGGTTGTTGAGTGATGAATATGATGTTTGTGAACATATGTTGTATTTGTTCCTTTATTTGGATTGTAAGGAATTATGTGGAAACGTGGCAACTATATGTTGATTTATGTAGATATGATTGATGATGTATATATGTGACAACTATATGTTGATTGAATTATGGATGTTGTTGGTGGTTGTATATATGTCAAGTGGTGGTGAATTGTTGTCGATGCATATATACTAATTGAATGGTGATGAACATGTTTATGTTATGTTGTTTGTTGAACATGTTAAATGTTGATTGTTGGTGGTGAATTCATACATGCTAATATTGATGGTGATCTTGTTGGTGAATGCATGTATGTAAAATGATGATGATGGTGAGGTGATTATTGTTTGTGTGAACATATGCATTGAGTCGAGTCATATGTTCATGCATTCATGACTGATGGTGGCGGATTTTATATCCAATTGAGGTGATTACGATGTTTTGTTGCATCGAAGGTGACGACCTTGAGGTGATTTGGTACCACATGCATCTAGAAGAGTCTAGAACATTGCATGCATTTGATTAATTGATGAGTCGTGTCATAATTGAATATAGGACTTGGTGAATTTGTGTAATGGTGAAATTTGGTGAATGTTGTGATTATGTAGATTGGTATATATGTACATTGGTGGATTTTATTGATGGTTGTGAGTAATTGAATCATACTCAAATTGCATGTCTTACTTGTTTGTGCTTATATACTTGGCGAACCTATTTGATGATAATTAATTTGATAATAATGATGAGGAGAGAATTATATATGTATATACATAAGATATGGTGATTTCTTTGATAATGATGATTGCTTGCTTATAACTTTGAAATGATGAATTGTACTTGTTGAGTTAAGTATGCTAAGTGAAGAATAAGGTGAGTAATCCTTCATTGACTGATAATTGATGAACTTATGTCGATGATTTGTTTAGAGATTGGATATACTTACTATGCCATGTTAATAATGTGATAGCTTGAAATGTAAGTGATGGGGGATAATAATCATGTGATGCTAGTGTTCTAGGAGGGATGATTATGTATATGTGATATGTATGAATCTTTGAATGCTATGTTTTTATATGTGGATTATGATGATGTAATGCTAACCCTCAATGGTTTACCACCTACCTTTCCGTATGGACGGGTAGATGGAGTGCGGGATGCATAGACCTTATGCTAGATGTTGCCGAGGAGCGGAGTTCCTCTTTCTATATGCAAGTGTCTAGATTAGGGCTCTGATCTAGGGTAGTTCTTGCATGTTGGATTTTGTTGTTTATGTAGTTGGAATTGAGATATCATTGTATACGAGATCGGAGGATGTATTTTTGTACCTTTATTCGAGATTTGTAGTTGTTTATGGATTATATATGTGTTCATTTGCTTTGAGATGTTACATGATAATTATGCATGTATGTTTATGGTTTGGTGACGTAGCATCTATTTCTAGAATATGTTCATATATTCACGCGTTTTACCGCTTAATAGAAGTAGGGTGTTACGGGCCGCCTTTTTCGATTTGGGTTGTGTCTTCCGCTTCGGACCGTCGTCGCTGCCCGTGTTTTGTTGTTGGATTCACCTTCCTCTAGATTTATGTTTGTGTTGTTGTCTGTTTCTTGGTGAGGATGTTTTGCGGCGTAGTGAAATAGTGACGGTGGTGGTGATGCGCGGTGATGATGCGGTGGTGGTGGAGGTTATTCGGTAGTGGTGGGGGTGGTGATGCGTGGTGGTGGTGAAGTGTGGTGGGGGTGATGATGTGTGGTGGTGGTTTGTGTTTTAAGTGTGGAGGTGGGTGCTTGTTGGGGTGATTTCCTTTAGAAGCAACCTATGTTTACACGGGTCCATGTTCGTTGTCTTTAGCCCTTGTTTGTGGTTTTTGTGGGGTTTAGGTTTTTACGGAGTTTGGAGGGTGCGTGTCACGTTGTTGTTGAGCCTTTTCCTTTTGAATTGTTTGTTTGTTTAAACTTCGCATGTCATGACTTTCGTCTTACTTATTGTGTCTGGTTTTCGGTGGGCCGGTTCATTTGGCTTCGAGATCGGGAGTCGCGGTCTAATTGCAATCTTTGTTTGACTTGGTTTGGTTTTTCACCGGTGTACGGGGGCGAGGGTTGCCCCGCTAATTTGGTACTATAGTCCGGTGGGCCGATCACTTTTGATTCGAGATCGCGAGTCGGTTCTTTGACTAAAGTTGGTTTTTGGGCTTTGTGTTGTGCTCTTTCGGTGGATCGGAGGTCGCGAGGTTTGTGATAGTTGCATGATCCTTCGGTTAGGTGCTCTTCGAAATGTGGCTTAACTTGGGTGTTGGGGTCTCGGGAGTTTTATTTTGAAGGTGTTCTTTGTGGGTGAGTAGTGACGATGGACGGTGGTGGATACCGTGTTTACGGTGCTTGTTTTTTTAGAGTCTCGTTTTAGGTGGTGATGTGTTTTGGTGGGTTTATCTCCATGGGTGTTTTTAGGTGGTTATGGTGCACCGTCTATATGCGGCACCATTTGTATCATGTTTCGTTCATACCTTGCGTCTTGCGGGGATGACGTTTAATAATATTTGCCGATTTTTAAAAAAAGTCGGTGAGAAAAGATTAATGAAGCATACATTTTATTACTTATAAGGTCAATTTCTTACTTAAAATTTAATTTTAAAAACTAATTTACAAAAATATTAAACTTATAGAAACACGGGAGATATTTGACCTAAATTAAAAATTAATATAATTGTTTAGCTATATATTCATGTGAAAGAAAGTCAGCACAGAACAATTTTAAAATGTTGCTTACAAGTGAAGTTCTAATATTTCGGCACCGTTCTTCTTTAGCTTGATTTATTCATATTCGGACAAAATGCTTGAAGCATATCCTTAAGCATTGTTGAGATTTAGATCCCATACTAAAGAGTGAGTAATAAGGTACTAAAGAGTGAGTAATAAGGTAGGAAATTTATCAACAAAAAAAGTGGCAAAGTGGACCAATTCCACCTAAACTCATCATAAAACGGGACGGACAAATAAAATAATCGAATATCTCACTAAAGCAGTTGAAATCTCTCACTCTACTATAATCTACGTGGGTTGATTAGTCAATTTTTATTTTTAAAATTGAAAATTATACAACTTTTTTATTAACCTTCTGTTTCTAATAGAAAGGGATCATGGTATAATTCAGCGTTTAGCCCAAAGGATACGCAAAATTTTATTAAGAGTTGTTTATTTAAATATTAAAATTGTGTTTTCTTGAATAATTCGTATGTTAAAGTTTAGGCTTAATGGTGTGTTTAGTCCACTGCAAATAGGCGGCGTTTAAAAATTGGTCCCCGTAATCGCTAATCCCGGCATTTTACCCCTGCAATTGTTAATCATTTAAAATTTGGTCCTTTGACCAACTTAATCACTGCCACGTCACCAGATTGGAAAAAATGGCATGGGAATTGACCAAAATACCCCTGGGCTATTTTTTTTTCCTTCAAAAATTTTTTTTTCAAAATTTTGAAAATCCTTTTTTAAATTAAAAAAAATCTGAAAAAATAATTAAAAGTAAAAAAAAATTCGGAAAAAATTGTTAAAATTAAAACTGAAAAATTTTCGGGAAAAAAATCGTAAAAAAAATTCGGGGAAAAACTGAATTTTTTTTTAGGAAAAAAAACAAAAAAAAAAAAATAAGCCAGGGGTAATTTCGTCATTTCCCATGCCATTTTTTCTAAACTGGTGACGTGGCGGTGATTAAGTTGGTCAAAGGACCAAATTTTAAATGATTAACAATTGCGGGGGTAAAATGCCGGGATTAGCGATTACGGGGACCAATTTTTAAACGCCGCCTATTTGCGGGGACTAAATACACCATTAAGCCTAAAGTTTATTAATCAACTCGTTAAAATTATGTGATGTCTTAATGTAAGATGAGTGCTAAAAAACCCACTCTTTCATACATACTTTCTTATACATTATATATTTTTAGAGTAAAATTATATGAATATGCTTGTTAAAAAAAATCATATGAATATCACCAAATTATGTGATTCTTGTACAAATTGTAAGTACTATCAAAGTTTATATCTTAACCGACAAAGTTGTTAGGTCGAACACCGTGATTGGGGTTCGATCTCGGCTACTCCACTTATGTGTATGAGTTTTCAATTACATTAACTATTTCATCTATCTAAAAAATAGATAGTGTTAAAAGTTTTTGTTTTTAAAAGTGTATAGTTTTTTATCAAATAATCAGTGTGACACTCTCAGTTATTTCTTTTGGTAAAAAATGAAAAAGTTTCAGTAGTGTTTTTGTTTATTAGAGTAAATTTTAATCTCCTCTTGTGAGAGATGTGTAAATTATATTATTCTCTTTTATGTTAAAATAGACACTCTACTCCCCTCTTCTTCAAAATATATTAGAGAAAATTATGCTCCTATCTCTTGAGTTGATTAAATTACAATTTATTTTCCTCTTATGTTAAAATCTACAATTCTTTTTAGCCCATTTTAATATAATTAAACTTCTAATGCAGATTTTGTGATCAATTTTTTATTCACGGTATCGTTATCAACATGTTATAAACAATGAAACAAAATAAGATAAAATATAAATATTGAATTTCTTTAAAAAAACTATTAGACAAATTGATAAAATTAAATTAACTAATTAAAATTTAAATTTATATTCTAAACTCATAAAATTAAATAATTTAATTTAATTATCACTGACATTTGAAGATATAAACAAATTAATATTGATTTTTTAAACAATGACTTGATTTTTTTTTTTGACATAAAATGCTAATTTAGTTTACTGTTGTTATAAATATTTATTTACATAAAAATTGGTTAGATTGCAATACATGCATGTATAATATTAATTCTCAAGGGAATGAAGACCAATTTAAGCATCTCATAGAAAACAAGAGTATCATTTCCAATTTATATTTGCTTTTCAATGGAGATAAATATATATTTTAACATAGGAGGGAATGATATTGTAATTCAAACATCTTTATTAATTAAAACGCCAAAACACTATTTATTGGAAAATTCTATGGTGAAGTCATGAAAATGACTTTTACGGTGAAGTTAACACTATAGCATAAAAAATGCAGTGAGTAACACCCCATTGTTTGTACGATGTGGCATCAAAAGTTCAGTCCCCATAATATCATCAATTCATCAAATTAACAAGACTACACTTAATCTAATTTTATTCTACTTTGTTTTAAGTGTAACATCCCACAAAGTGTAACACTTAAGACTATCACATAATATCATAAACTCTGTTTGCATGTTAAAGATGTCAACAATAAAATAGTACATGTAAGTCCAAGATGTTGCAAGCATTATTAGATGAATTACTATTGATCATTAATCAGTAATCAACAATTTAAAAATGAATCAAACATTAATATAAAAATTAACTTTTTCAAAAAAGTCGGTTTCACGACTACACCATAGAAGCTCCCTTATTTATTTTGGGTAATGCTAACCCGGGCACCGGTTAAGGAAACATTTAATGCATGGATTACACAACTTTGAATGCAAATATTACCATTTTTGAATCATTATTTAAGCATTTAATACAAATACTAGTATGGATACCCGTGCCAAGCACGGGCTAGAATTCCCTTGTAATTAAAATATTGGATGAAGATGTGGTATTATTCTCATTTATATAGTTGTTTTATGTCCAATAGATTGATCCACACTAATGTTGGCTCCCTCTATAAGGTCCAACGATGGTATAATAACCTAATTCAATTTTACGGAGGAAGCATGTGTGGTTCCGGATGTTACAGATGTAGAGAGTCTCAAACATGAGTGAGAGACGTTAGTGTTTTAAGTGTCAACTAAAGTTCTACATTGGATGCAAGAGTAAATATTGAGAAACATATGAGTGGTATGAGTCATATACATAATTCGTTAATATTTAGGTTAAGGTGTGGTGTCAAACTCACTCGTGTGGAATCTCTTTATCTAATGAGATAATCAAACTCAATGTAGTATTCTTTGAAAGTCAAAACATTGCTATGAACCGTTCTTTTTTTAATTTTTGGATGTCATTCTCTTTCATATGAAATCTTTCATTCAAAGTTTATTATTTCAAATTTATTCACTTTTGGACTTTGGTGGCAAATGAAAATGGTAAAATGCTGATGCATTATGCTAAGTTGACAAAAATATATGTTTATTAGACAATTTAAAATTATTTAACTAATCTAATTTGTTGGTAAACTAATTACCCAAAGGAAAAAACTTAGGTACAATTCCTTAGATGCTTTTCGTATGGTTCTTAACTAAATTTACAATGATTTCCTTAAATCCATAATTTATCGAAGTTTGTTATATCCAAAAAAAAGGTGTATTTTTATTTAAGAACCATACGAAAAGCACCTAAAGAATTGTACCTAAGTTTTGTCCATACCGAAAAATCTCCAACTCCTTCAACAAACCCATAAAATAACCGACAACTCACGTTATTCCCTATACACCCACAATAAAACGCATAATATTTTTATTTTTTTAAGAAAACAAAACACATAATATTTATTGTCTTTCTCCTATCTTCTCATGTTTAAATTCCTTTTTCAATTCCATATTTTTTTCCTTTTAATTTTATTTCTTTCTTCTTATGGAAGAAAAGAACTTAAAACTCACTCCATGAAACCACCACCAACCAAACTGTTTAATCGTGCCTTAATTTGACCCGATTTAAATATGTCTTGTAATTACGGATGTGGATAGTTGCCCACTTGATTAAGAGATGTTAATTTGTCGAGTGTGGGTTAAAAAGTTCTATATATATTGAATGGAAGAGTAGACTTTGAACAACATATAAGTGTGATGACTCAAATACCTGATACCTAAAGGTTTTAGACGAAGATATGATATCAATCTCACTTGTGTGGTTTCTCTTAATATAATGTTTGATCAAACTCAGGTGTAGAATCCCCTAGAAGAATGCATATGTATTATTCGAGTTGATAAAAATATATACTTATTAGAAATTTTAAAATGATGTGACTTTTTTTTAATTGAGTCTAATTTTTTGGTAAAATAATTAATATGTTGATTCAACCCAGTGTAGGCTCACCCAAAAGTCCTAACATTATCCCAACATTATGGTAAATTGTTTTATTAGTTTTTTAATGTCATTTGTTTAATTTTTTATTTTAAATTTTGGTTATTGGATATCATTCACTTTCATATTAAATCTTTTATTCAGCCTTTATCATTTAAAATTCTTTTACTTTTGGTCTTTGGTGAGATTTGACAATGGAAAACTCTATATGAGTTTTGCTAATTTGACAAAATAAATGGTTATTAGAATTTTTTAAATAATGTGGCGCTTTATTCATTTAGTTTATTTTTTTGGTAAAATATTTACTCAAAAATCTCTAACTCCTTCGACAATCCCGTAAATTACCATATATTCAGTTTATTTTATATACTTTTACGGACAAAGCACAAACACTCTTTTTTCCTTATCGGTTCTCTCATGTTCAAATTCTTTTTTTTGTCTTTTTTTCTAATTTATTTTCTCTCTTCGCATGAAAGAAATGAACAAAAACCTCCCTCTATTAATTCATCACCAACCCATCTTTTTACCCCGTTATGCATTCCTTAATCTCATTTGACTATGTTACCAGATTACATATGTACGGTCTCACATGTAAGCGAGAAATGTCAATAAGTCATATGTGAGTTAAAATTTCACATTAGATGCAAGAGTAGATGGTGAGAAACATATAAGTTAAATGACCCATATGTCTAATGCGTCAACAATTTGGATGAAGATGTGGTGTCAATTTCACTTTTGTTGTTACTCCTAGCATAATGCGATTATCCAACCTAGTTTAACCCCCCCCCCCCCCCCCAAATGATGAACTTTAATAAAAAATATTTTTATCCCACCTCCATTATTTCAAATTCCTTCATTTTTGGGTTAAATATGTTTTTGGTCCCTATAAAATTGGGACCTTTTAAGTTTAGTCCTTACTTAATTTTAATTGTTATTTTAGTCCCTAATTTTTTTTCCCGCACTCAGTATTAGTCTCTCCACAATTCAAATTTGTTTAATTTATGGTTAAACTCTTGAGTTTTTGAACAATTTTTTTGCGGACGTGTTAAGAAAATTAGTAAAAGTTCCTTTGCAAAAAATTGTTGCAAAATTTGATTTTTACGTCCGAGATTTTGTTAATTTTATCTTTAACTTTTGTCGTTTTAAAAAATTAATATTTAATTCGTTTCATGTTAAAAAATTCTAAATTTTAGTAAATGAATCTTTCATAGTGTTCTAAACTTGTCTCAAACAAATCGTTCAAGAATTTAAGAGTTTAAGGATAATTAAACAAACTTTGTTGTAACGGTGACTAAAATTAGAAGTAATTTTTTTTGTAGGGACCAAAAAACCTATTAAAATTAGGTAAAGACTAAACTTAAAAGTTTACAATTTTATAGGGACCAAAACATATTTAACCCTAAATTATTTTATTAACAAAGCAAAAACTAATGATGAAAAGACATAATAAAGGTAACGAATTAATCTACATACATTGCCTTGCCAGATGAATCACAAGTGAAAACTCTTTTTATGAGATGGAGTAGTATTTAATGCTCATTAGAAAGAAGAGGTGTCATGAGTACTTTAGAAATTTTAAACCGGTTAGAATTTCCCTAATTTTAAACCGATTATTGTAAGACAATAAACATATTACATCCAATCGTAAATAAGAGAACTTAATGTTATAAAGGAGATTCAAAATCACATTTTTAGCAAGGAAACCCCATTTAAAATTGATATATTAATATAAATAGATATTAAAATGGTGAAGATATTTTCAATTTTCTTAAATATCTTTTGGACATATTTTAATATATATTTAAATATAGATGACAAAATTATTTAGTGAACCGCGTTTTTAATCATTTTTCTTTCAACCGCTATTTATCGTGAAACTTTTCTCGGGAATGCATCACAAAGTGTCTTACCATTTGAATATCTATTTAATCTATTTTCAATCTTAATATCGCATTTTTTATATTAATTTATATTAATATTAAGGCTTAATTAATACTTTGGTCCCTTAACTTATTTTTGGATTTAAATTTGGTCCCCTAACTTTAAACTGTCTCAAATTGGTCCCTTAAATCTTACACCGTTTACCATTTTGGTCCCCTCCGTTAGTTTTTTTAAAATCTGTTAACCCTTTGCCACATGTCAGTTTTGATTGATGATCAATGGTTGGATCATGGAGGGATCTATTGTAGCTTATAATGAACCTCAACCACCTAATTTTTTCTTCATCTTCTTCCCATTTCAATCTTCTTCATCTGCATCTTTATTCATATCCATCTTAAACAAAATCCAGAAAATTACAAAATTTCATAGCTATTTTTGCGAAACTCCAAAGCAAATTCCAGAAAATATTGCAAAACAAAATCAAAACATTCAATCTGTAAAAAAAATATCAAAACAAAAACTCTACTTCATCTTCATCCTTGAATCTAAGATTGTCAATCTTCATCCCCTTAAATTTAGAATTAACATCACCACTATCATCTAACTCACAATCAAAACTAACACCCATTTATTAAACCCAATTTTTTAGGTTCAAAATGAGTTTGTTTCAACTCCACAGGAAAAGAGAATTATTCTATTCTCCAAACTACTCTGTAATTCTCAAGCTCACCTTTAACAAACGCGCGATTTAAGAAGCTGAAGCCTTTGGATAGCAAAATTTCAAAATTGGAAGAATTGAATTGTGGGTATATGAGGAAAGAAGCCATGGTTCTTTGAGAGCTGTTTCACGAGGGAAACCTATGGCTCATTCTACAGAAGAAGAAAAAAATCAAAACAAAATCCAGTAACAACAATAACACAACACAATAAATCTGGCCCAAATCTGCTCCCCAACAACAACACAACAACAGTAAAATGGGTTAATGTTCATAAAACAATGGGTTTATATTGGGATTTGAAAGGGTTTAGATTAGATCCAAAAATGGGTTTAGATTGGAATTTGAAAGGATTGATGTTGATGATGAAGGATTGTAATTCGAAAATGAGTTTTTTATGAAAGATTGGAAGAAGAGAAAAGGAACAAAGAGGGAAGAGAATGAACAAGAGAAGAGGGAGAAAGAAAGAAGAGGAGGAAAGGAACACGGGGAAGAGAAGAGATTTTTTTTTTATATTTTAATTTTAATTTTTAGGAAATTCAATAGAAATAATCATATGTTGTGAGTCCATTGTATATTTGTGTGCTCTCTAAATCCAGCCATTAATCACCAATCTTAAATGACATGTGGATAAAGGGTTAACAGATTTTGAAAAAAACTAACGGAGGGGACCAAAATGGTAAACGGTGTAAGATTTAAGGGACCAATTTGAGACAGCTTAAAGTTATGGGACCAAATTTAAATCCAAAAATAAGTTAAGGGACCAAAGCATTAATTAAGTCTAATATTAATATTAATATATCATTTTAACAAAACATGATATGAAAATGGTGAAGATATTTATCGTAGTATAAATAGATATTAAAATTGATATATTAATATAAATTGATATTTTCAATTTAAAAATGAGTATCCCTACCCATCAAAAAAATATGAGTATCCATTATTAGCAAAATAAAGATCACGGTTAGTTTGTACCCGAGAAAAAAAGATCACGGTTAGTTAAAGAAATCAATAAAAATAAAGAAATAGTACAATGAATTCATAATGTTGCCAAATTAATATGATGGCGATTTCATAGTCAAGATTGTACAATAAGTTTAAATTAAGTTTTAACTAATATAATTTCCAAATTAATATATAAGTTTCGACAAATATTACACTAATTTTTTTGGTAAGCGTGGAAATCTTAACGTAAAAAAAAGGAAAACGTTCTATTAAACCTAAAAAGCACAACACCAGTCTAAAGAGGTGATGATGGATAAAGAGAGATGCTTGAAAAATCACATTCGATCAAAATAAAAGAAAAATGTCAAAAAAATTAAAACAATATGCAAGGTCGTTCTTCTCGTTGAAAGTTTGACCACATATTCACAATGCATTTGTGATGCATTCGCGAGAAAAGGTGTCACGATAAATAGCGCGGCTGAAAAAAGCCGATTAAAAACGTGGTTCACTAAATAATTTTGCCCTCTATTTTTTACGGGTGCATATCAATGTTTTACTACTCTCTTCTACAAAAAAAAAAAAAGCAATAATCGCTTAATTTATTTTTCACATATTACCGATTCATTTTATGGTGTAGGTTTTTCCATAAAAAGGGATCGGACTAAGCAGCCATATAGTTAAAGAACATGTAAAAATATAGACTCTATATTTGCTAAACTATGTTCCCGGTTATCTACTCATAGAACTTCTTGTCAAAGAACTACAATGAAAACCATTAAAACAAATTCGGCAACCTCGTAATCTTTTCTTAATCTCTTATTTAATATCAACATTCAAATAGAAAATTACATAGAATTTTTATTTCGATTTCATTCCATATATCGAATACAAAAACACACATGGAAAAATCATTAGAATTTGTAACTTAGCATTAAGAATTAACCTATATGTAGATCAAAATGTAGGAGTAAAAACATATGACCATCTTTGTAAAAAAAAAAACTTGTAAAATTGTGAATCCTAGCAAAACTTTTGATGATCGTCTTCACACAACGTATTGTGCTCCTTTTGTGGCCGCCTCTCTAAAAAAATTAGAGTGGTTGCTATCGTGACATGAACAACTCCTTAATTCCATCAGTCTTTATTCCTCGATTATCAACGAGTTTACAAAATGAAGTGGGTATCTCTTCTCCGGCTTTTTAAACTTCTTTTCCACACCTGAAGATTAAAAATTACATTGAACATTTCAAACTCACTACATAGCTAAAGAGAAACATACATCTAGATCCAAATAGAAATGCACAACAATTATATAACCTTAAACTCCCAATAAAATAGCATTAACATACACCGTTGAGATACCAAAATGCTCGACAATTTTTTTCTTTCAAAGGTGATAATAATACGAAAAAGATGCATCCATGAATAAAAAATTGATGTTGTGTGTGCATCTGCTAATGCCGAGAGATGAATGATGAATTATTGTGCAAGTAAATAGTGGTATGTATATATAGCACCCTAAACACTAAAAATGAAGAACATATGATTCATGCATGATTCATGGAATCCGTGATCTGCAATTTCAGCCCTCTTAATTTCTTTTGTTTAGTGCACCAAAGAATCGGGCGTCACCCCTCTTTTATTATGAAAAATGAAGAAAAAAATGAGTGAATGAATATGCCTTTTCAAACACCTGTAATCTTTTTATTCAATGACATTCCAAATTCGAATCGTATTTGTGATTTGCATATTGATTACTCTATAAATACACGAAATAATTTTCCTTTCACTCCAAACACTGTAAAATCAACTTTGATAATAATACACGGTTTTATTTTATAATCCAAGCAGTCCATGTTGATAAGCAAATAAACATGCCACCCGTAGCAAATGTTTACTATGAAGATGAAGATGAAGATAAATAAGAGATACAAAATAAAAGGATTTTTAATTTGTACCCAAAAAAAAGATTTTTAATTAATGATATATAAGTTAAACATTATTGTACCGTTTTTGTATCCCTTACATACACACCTTTTTAAGAATTCAAAAATTAAAATCATTTCTTAATAAAAACAATGATCTGGTACCTTTTTAAGAATTCACTAATTAAAACCTTTCTTAATAAAATCAATGATAACACAGTGATACTACCATAACATATGACAATTAATGACAATTAGCATAGAGAGAATGACACGTGTACTATTGAAAAAAAATAGCGCAAATATATATAATAGAGATTACAATATTTGATTTCTTAACCAAGTGTTTCGAAGACACCGGTTAACATGACCATTTTTTTAAGTCAAAATTTAAGTCAAAAAAAAAAAATTGGTACGACAATGTCACATAGTTAATTTTTTGATTTAAAATGTTCACTGGTGTTAATGTGTATGACTCAAGGATAAAAAACCCTTTAAATTTTTTGTCTTCTACTTATCCAGTGATCTCATTGTTGATTTTTTGCATGGTAGACTTTGTCATCGTACTTTGGGTTCGTTTTTTCTTTCCTTTATCTTTTTATATAAAAGCTATGGCTTGTTTTCTTGATAAGATTGAAACAAATTGATAATAAATTGAAATTTTCAAGCTGGCTCGTGGAATTTTCGGACTAGGTCAAATAAAAAATTTATACTCATTTTGTCATCTAGCCTAAATTCCTACCTATAAATACATCGACAAAAACACCTTTTAGGTACACCCTCATCACTAAAGAAAGTCACACTTAGCAAACATGACTTCCTCTGCTAATAAATTTTACACCATCTTTGTTTTTGTCTGCCTTGCCCTTCTCCTTATTTCCACATCTGGTACAAACTAATCAAATAACCTATATTAATAACTGTTCATTTATTAATCCTTATTTATGTTCTTAACTTGTTTTATTTTTTATGTGTAGAGGTGGAAGCAAAAGTTTGTCAAAAACGAAGTAAAACTTGGTCAGGACCTTGTCTTAACACAGGAAACTGTAAAAGACAATGCGTTGATGTGGAGCAAGCTACTTTTGGTGCTTGTCATCGTCAAGGCTTTGGTTTTGCTTGCTTCTGCTACAAAAAGTGTTGATCATTTTGTTTATGATCAATCAATATCCACCTTAATATGATATTTCATAAAAGATAAATAAGAGTTAATTTGAAGGAACTAAGTAAGTGTAAAAAAGTTTTACATGTCAATAAATTTACTACTTTTGTCTATCGCTTCATTTTTATCAGTATAATTTAAATTAAAGTGTACGAAGTGACAAAGTAGTAAATTTTTATTGCATATAGTGTAGAATTAATTTACACATATTGTGTATGCTCCTTAAACTCATAAATAAAGGGTGGAACCGAAAAATATTCTAGTACTATGGATTATTATATTACAGATATTGTACGTTGTTTATGTTTGCCTTTCAATTTGGTAAAAAAGAAATATATATATATATATATATATATATATATATATATATATATATATATATATTTGCCTTTCTATTCACTATTTTATCTGCTAAAAAAAATCAATATTTTATATTAAGGTAAAATTGGACGTCCAAACACATCTTATATGGTTTCCAATAGTCTAACAAAATTAAAAATAGGAAAAGAAACAAAAAGTTCATTAAAAGTTGCATAAACCAAAATCAGCTGAAACGAAAACTAGGAAAATCTAACCTATTACGGATATACACTTCTGTAATCCCAGGAGGAATGACATACCAACATTAAAATTCAGAAATTTGAAGAGATATAATAAATGACAAACTTAGCATACGTCTTTTTAACGTTTGTTCCTAAGCTGACAATGTTAAGAGTTCCGGGTTGCATGAAATAAGGCATGAATATAAATTTAAAAATGAAAGTAATGATATATCATCCTACAAACCGGTATTGTAAAGTTGAATTATGTCCAACAAAAAAATTGCTGGATAGTATTAGAGTATATTCAAGTTCTCTTGGACCATTTTCAAAAATTTTACCCAAAAACGCTCAACTCTTGGTCATTAGGTTTCCTAAAATTTTCTTTTTGGTCTAAAATTTTACCCACAAATTCATAGCTTTAAAAACTCCATTTCAACCATAAAGGATGGTTGATTTTTCGAAAAGGTGGATGTGGCTCAGTTTGGATGCTGAGGATTGGATTTTCTTTTACAAGGGTGTTCTTTTGGAGGTGAGTAGTGACGATGGGTGTTTTGGATGCCGTTTTTCGGTGGTCGGTTGTTTAGGAGTCAATTTTAGGTGGGTATGTTTTTTGGTGGGAATTGTCCTTAGGGTGTTGATCCAGGGGTGTCTTTGTTGGGGTTTTTGTTTTCGGGTGTTCCGCCTATATACGACGCCTTTTGTTTGTACTTCACCGGTCTCTCGTTCGTCTTGTGCGGGGATCACATTTTTAATAAATTTTTGCCGATTCAAAAAAAAAAACCATAAATAGCAGCTTTAGAAGTAAATAGATCGTTGATTGAATAAACTATACGATTTAGAAAAGGAAAATGCTATTTCTTTAGAAAAATAGCATCAAGAATTTTTCAAGACACATCCGGCAAGTTTTAATTGCATGATTTATTTGATCACTTCTTATTTTTAAGTCACACCTCCTTAAATTGTGGCAAATAGTGCATTGTGATTGGCTGCTCTTTATTCTTGAAGAATTCTTGATGTTAATTTTCTAGAGATATAACATTGCTCGTACGATTTCCAACCTCCTTCAATAATTTTGAAACATCAATAATATCACATGAATTATAAAACTATTAACATGAATGAACATCAATGATATAACTTTTAAGTGGATTGTTGAGCCCCCTAAACTCTATAAAAGAAATTTCTTCTAGATAAAATTGAGTCAAAAGTTTCGTAAAAAAGGGTATTTCAAACTAAACCCTACAATTTAAATTTGGAAGAGACGTAGAGAAGGGAGTAGACTAACTTAATTTTACTTTATATTATTATGAGTATGGTGCCATTTGGTGCACCCAGAAAACCTCATTTTTTTCTCATTTGAAGCACCAGTTCTCCCCTCTCTCTCACTATGATTTAGATCCTTTCAATTGTGAAAAAACTTGAGAGTTGAATGGATAATCTCACCATTAATGTGCATTAAACTTTACAATTTATAAAAAAATAATAATAATTAAGTGGAGTCAAATGCATTTTAGTGTTGAATCCCGCCAAAACTCGGCTTAAAATGGGGTACTAAAAACTAATTGAAAACCTCGCTAAATCGGTTGAAATCTCACTCTACGACAGTCTACATGATACGATTAGTCAATTTTTATTTTCGAAATAGAAAACTATAAGATACCTTAATATAAGTGGAGTACTCGAAATACTCTCTACTAAAATACTAAAAACAAGTGATGAAAGTTTAGAGGGAAACATGAAAATCCCTCTCTAATTCCGTCACAAAATTTTGCGAGGACGAAATTGGTTAGAGATTTCACTTTTTCCGTCACTAATTTTCGTCGCTAATTCCGTTTTTTCCTAGTAGTGACTCTCTTCAATACACACATTCTAACACACAATATTTTATAGATTAAAATTCAAATATTATAAGTTTCATATAAATTTTAGCCTATAAAAGAGAATATGTCAAAACATATGTTATATATAAATAGTATAATTTTTTTGAAGGAATGTTATAAATAGTGTATTGTTAACAATGTTTTTAAAAGCAATTATTAAAACGCAAAAACTATAATATAATATGATAGCACCTATATTATACTATATAGTAATATATTAATATTAGGTAAATTCTTAGATACATTGAAGTTTGGTTGGATACAGATACTCATTTTTTTTTTTTAAGTTTAAATTTATTTTAAAATAAACTAATATAAAAATATTACTTGGTTTTAAATGATTGATTGAGAGATATATACCGAACCAAACTTCACAGCTACCATTATGTTCACCATAATATTATTGATACAATAAATCGGGATAATGTGTAGCACCTCCAAATTATTTTATGATTTTCTAATAAATTTGCCATACATTGGCTCGTTTCCAGGCAAACTATTTGGACAGCTTCAAACATTTTGATGATAATAAAATGAATGAAAATCTGAAGCCGGCTCGAGAATTTTCGGGGAAGAAAGATCATTTCAAAAATTGAACCCACTTTGTCCTCTATCTAAATTCCCTCCTATAAATGCATAGACACAAAAACATCTTTTGGCACCTTTTGTAGAGAAAATCACCTACATCTAGCAAACATGACTTCCTCTAGTAGTAAATTCTACAACATGTTCATGTCCCTTTGCATTGCCATTCTCCTTATTTCAACATGTGGTACAAACTAATTAAACAATTTATGTTAGATTTTGGCTAACATGCACAAGAAAATTACTCTTGCATCATGCATAAGTCTATTTTCTATCATTAGGTCAATAAATCATAATATATTACATTTAACTTAATGGTGAAACTTATTATCTAATGGTGGAAACAACAATATTGTGCATGTTGCAGAACTTATATATCATCCTTGTGTACCATAGACTTGACCCCTATATGAATATACATTTATCTACGTTCTTATGAATATTCATTTATTTACGTTCTTAATTTGCTTTATAATTATTTTTTTCATTTTATGTGTAGAGGGTGAAGCAAAAATTTGTCAAAAGCGAAGTAAAACATGGTCTGGACCTTGTTTCAACACAGGAAACTGCAAAAGACATTGCATCAAAGTGGAGCATGCTACTTTCGGTGCTTGTCATCTTCATGGTTTTGGTTTTGCTTGCTACTGCTACAAAAAATGTGTTCCAAACAGTATATTGTTAACATTACAACTCTTATATTTGAACACCCTTAAATTTAATACAAATATTCAACTCTTTATTTTGTCTATCTCTTTTTCTATCACATCAAGAACATATCACATTATTCTCTCTCTATTTATCTCAAGGTATAAGATTGGTTTAGGTGTTTACCAACCTTTTCCTTTTTCCTTAACATTATTCTTTAAAACAGTTATTAAAATTATTCATACAACCTAGCTTGCTACACCATCTTGATTATTCTCTAGCTTGCCCTTCTTTTATTTTAATATGTGGTACAAACTAATCAAACAAACTATATTTATAATTGTTCAATCCTTATTTATGTTCTAAATTTGCTTCTTTTTCTCTTTTATATGTAGCGGTGAAACCAAAAATTTGTGACTGGGAAAGTAAAACATGGTCTGGGCTTTGTATTATCACGGGAAACTGTAAAAAACAGTGCATCAATGTGGAGCATGCTACATTTGGTGCTTGTCATCGTCAAGGCTTTGGTTCCGCTTGCTTCTGCTACAAAAATTGTTGAGCACTTTGTTCATGATCACAAATTTCCACCTTAATTTGATATTTCATAAAAGATAAAATAAGAGTTTAAAGGATATAGAAAGTATAAACCAGTACAGTTACGAATGGTGTTGGAATCCGGGTGATTGTTTTGTCGGATAGTGTCTTGCTTGTGGTTTTGAGCTGTTTGGTTGTGGCAATGCATGTCCTTGCTTTCCGGCAGGAGATTTGAACCTTTCTAGTGAGCTTTTGGGTGTGATGTTGGGATGTTTCTTCTGTACTATGGTGGCAGAATGTGTTCGTGAATTTAATTTGTTGTAATAGTTTGAAATTTTGTTGTGTTTTGGATTGTTTGCTCACTTGTATTTGAACTTTCCTTATTGTTTGTTGTTTCGTGGTTTTAGTCCCTTTCACGGGCAGTTGCAAGCCAGTACACGTCTATAAAAATCTACTATTTTGTCTACCATTTCATTTTTATAGATATGATTTGAAATCAATTGTATGAAGTGACAAATTATTAGTAAATTTTTATTAGAGTGTTATGAGGAGTATATATAGTACTACAATTTAGATTATAACAATACCCATACATTGTACCACTGCAGACTATCGCCCATGCACGCCCTAGTCAACCCCACAACAAACAATTGGGCCTAACACACGTTTTGGAGTCAAACTCAAGGGTGGATGTGGATGGAGCTTCATACATAACGTTGCGTTAACTCACTTCCCCTCCACATGCCCCTCTTTTGTGTCTATAATTGAACCATATTAAAAAAAAAGGTAAGGTGTGCATATATAAACCAAACCTGAGATCAATTGAAATGAAAATTAAGAAAGCCTGGCTTATTACAAATAAACACCTTTGTAATAGTAGAGGAATGGCATACCAACAATAAATTCCTAAAATTTTCCTTCACCGTGTATAAGACATAATAAAAGAGATCCACTTGTCCCTCTCGAGCATAGCTCGGTTCATAGGGACATTGTATGTAATATGCAAAGATCGGAATTCGAACCTTGAATTTTTCACTTATTCACCTAAAGTTTTGAGTCCTCTCTAGGTAATTGAAAAAAATTCTTTGTTTCCGATAACGTCGTATTCTGTCACTAATGATGATTGGAAAACTTGGATGGTTTTACATGGTAATTACGAAGTGACGATAGATGATTTTTGTGGAGTGAGAAAGGCTATTGGGGTGAATTTTAAAGGTAATAGTGCTAATATGTTTAATGTTTTATCAAGGGTAGAAGGTCGAGGTCGTTAGGGTGAGGGGGATGGAGTTGCGGATGTAAAGAGCATAGTTGAGGGAGAGAAAGAGGGCGAGCGAGGATTAACAGACGATGTTTAGGTTGTGGTAAGGGAGTAGGTGTCATTATAAAGCTAATAACTTTTAATGTTAGAGGGCTAGGAAGGTGGGAGAAAATAAACGATCTTTAGAGGTTGGTTAAGGATAGATGTCCGGGGATGTTGTCTATTAAGGAGACAATTAGAGTTTGAGAATGATTGTGTGTCAATCTCTTTAAGGCTATTTACAGTTTTGATTTTATTATTGCCCTTTAACAGGGGTTTCGAGAGGCATTTTGTCATTGTGGGATGTTAATGAAGTGGAAGTTTGGGTTATTAGAAATTTTGACAATGTTTTGATTATTCAAGGTCGTTTTCTAAAGAGCGGCAATGCGTTTTCTATTTCAAATGTATATGCTCCATGTGATATTCATGGTAGACAAGTGTTGAGGACAAGGTTGAGTGGCACGATTAATAATAATAAGGATGTTGTGTGGCGCACGAACAATGACTTTAACATTATTCGGTCACCAATGAAAGAAGAAGAGGGTGTCGGGTAGTCGGCGGGAATATTTTTCCCACTTTAACCAATTAATGGATGAAAATATTTTATTTGATCTTTCTTTGAGTGGGAGAAGTTTTACTTGGTATCGTGGAGATCGCCTATATATGAGTCGGTTGGAAAGATTCATACTATCTAACGAATGGTTTTCTATATGGATGAATTGTATTCAAATGGTGCTAGCTAGAGGTATATTTGATCGTTGTTCACTTATGTAGACTATTGTTTAGGAAAATTGGGGAACACATTCCAAGGAATTTGTGAAGGATCGTTGACATGCATTTCAAATTGAGGGCTACGGAGGTTATATGTTGAAAGAAAGCAAACCAACATATGTATGTGTATAGGTTCTCCACCATATCCTCTTATCCTACTTAATAATAAACAACAACAAACATTATCCCATTAAATAGAGTCAGCTACATGAATCAAATTACTCTATAGTATTCGATCATAGATCATGTTTGAGTCCAACTCATTAGCCTCTAAATCTTTCATAATAGTTTCTCTTGTAGTTTTTGTATGTCTTCCTCTACATCTTCTGATATCTATATAGTGTGTTTGTTCTAGGCAATGACCCGGCATTCACCTTATTTCGTAATTGATTCATATCATAGAGATTCAACAAAGTTTTACGTTGGTTGTCAAGACCTAACACAACCCTCTCCTTTCACCCGGGGCTTGAGACCAGTCTTGGCAGGATTCTCATCCAACATAATTATTAAAAAATTAAACATTTCTCATAAACAACGTTAACCCTAAATAGAAGAAAACGTTTCAGATAAACGTGTTAGCAGAATGTGAGAAATCCTTAAAAAACGCCGTCTCCCGCAAAAATTGGTCTTTGGCCTTTTGGCTTGTAGTGTGCCATATAGTTGACTTCAAAGATTAAGGGTAATTAATAATATAATATGTGTTGTGTACAGTAGATTGAGATCAAAAGAAGATAATACATTTTAATGTGGATTTAAAGTCTTCATCGGATTGATTATTTTTGAAGGAATCTTGATCTGATTGATTAACACTTGTCAAAATGGCCTAAAAAATGGATTTGTTTATAATATTATGATATTATGATTATGATTTTGTATGAGACGGAATAGTCATGGGAGTGTTTGATTTGCTAAACATTATACTTCCTCCGGTCACATTTATAAGCAAAAATGTACTTTTTAGGTTCATTGAATACATAATGTATTTGGTCTCTATATTGACCAAATATATTATGTATTGAATGAATCTAAAAAGTGTTTTTTTGCTTAAATGTGACCGGAGGGAGTATAGTGGATAGAATCATACAAATTTTATGGTATTGAAAAATTATAGGTTTTATACTATTTTTTGGTTGACAAAAAACTATTTTTGTATTTTAGATAACTTGTATGTAGGACAAAAAGTTGTGATGTGGTTGAATGAGGGACAAAAACTTATGTTTTTGTCCTATCCCTTGTCTCCCATTTGTTATGTCTCAAGAACAGTTTTACAAATCAAACATTGTACAACTTGAGTTGTCCCGTCTTGTCCTTCATTTTTTAACAAATCAAACGCACCCTATAACTTATTATTTTATACTCCCCCGTCCCATATTATGTGACTCAATTGACTCTGTCGTATATGTCAATGTACAATTTTGAACTTAAATATCTTTAATAATATAATAGAAAAAATTATGAAAATTTGATATTTTGAAAATAAGGTCAAAACAAGTTATATGAATGATACACATTTTCAAATTAAGTCATATATTTCGCAATTATTTAAGTTATATGTTTTAATAAGTTAGTTCTTTAGATTTTTTTATGTTACAAATTGATATTTTAGGTCGTTAAATGTTTACTGCTATTACAATTTTTCATTGAACTTCATTAAAATGTGTTTACATGATCGTTTAACATTGAGGTGATATATCTAAAAAGAAATTTTGACATCAAATATTACTATTAACACATATTTTATTCGTCTTATTTATGAATTCAAACATAAATTGCAGATAAATATTTTATCATGAATATACGCAAGAGCCCAAGACTGAAAAATCAATTAATCGAAATTTTTTGTTTCAAACAAAAACTGAAAAATATACTCAAGAGCCCTAGTTTTGAAAATGGTAAATTTTGACCTACCAATTTAACGTTAAACGATCACATAATCGATTTTAATCGAATTTGATGAAAAGAGAATAATGATGCATACATTTTATAACTTTTAGATCAATTTATTACCTATTTTAATTTTTTTTGACATAATACTTAAATTTTATCATCATTGACATTTGGAGTTATAAATAAATTAAAATTGATTTTTTAAATGGCGGCTTGATTTTTTTTGACAGAAAATGGTTATTGAAAGTTAATTGATTGTTATAAAAATATTTATTTACATAAAAATGGATCAAATTGTAATACAAATTTAATTCTCTAAAGAATGGAATCTAATCCAAGCATCTCATAAGGGAGAAAAGTATCATTTTTTTATACATATTTACTTTTCGAGAAAGATGAATGTCTATTTTCACATAAAAGATGAGAAGAGTGTAATTCAAACTTCTATATTTATTAAAAAGTGAAATTAATTTTTTATTTAAAAAGTTTAGATCTCTTGGATTCTAGAGCCTCACGAGAGTCAAGACAAAACGTTGAAGGTGAGAAAAACACAAGAAGGGGGTTGAATTGTGTTTTTAAAAATTCTTCGTTTCTCTAAACAAGCGAATACACCGATCGAAGCTAAGTGAGACGGCTTCGAAGTGATGATCGAATCTAAATGCGGCGGAATAAAACAGAGAGAGAGAAGAAGAACAACACAAAGCAATTATACCGGTTCCTTCCACAATCCGGAAGTAGTCCGGTCCCCCTTGCACTTCCAAGGAGATTTTCACTATGAGTAATATCGATTACAAATGCTCAAGCACACAAGCAAGAGACTTCCAATGCTCAAGCACACAAGCAAGAGACTTCCTTTGCTCAAGAACACAATCAAGAGACTTCTGCTCAAGCACAACCGCAAGAGACTTCCTAACTAAACAAAATTACACGAGAAAATTGTTTAAGGTTGAACACTTGATATACAATCGAGGTGCTCACAATACAAATCGAATACGGACTCAATGGACTTAAGAATTTCTAAGATATGACTTTGAGACACGAAATTCTAAGTGAATGCGAACAATTTCAGCAGAGGTTTGGTACTTGTGAAATTCTTTGTGAGTCTTTCGTTCAGCGTTCTTGCATTACCAATTCTCTAGGTCTTCACTCCTTTATATAGAGATGTGAAAGAGACGTTGTGAAATTGCCGGCACACCAAAGAGTCGTTGTTGAAGCTTGATCTTTCACCAATGATCTTTTGCACGATTTGGTTGTTGTCCTATGAAGAACAAATTTGAAATCCATTCCTTATCCAAAGGAACATCTATGCGAGCGAGACCGTATTCGGAGCCGTTTTCTTGTCTTGAAGCGCGGACACAAAACAGAGTAGTGGAGAACGTGGTTGTACAATTCGTACAAAGTACAATGTCAACGCTTTCGTCCAAATTGCAAACACATGCCTTCAAACACCTTTGAAATGACCGTTGCAAACTCCACTAATCCTTTGTTTGTGTTTTCGAATCCAATAGACAGCTTTTGCAATGATAAATCTTCAATTCTTGATTCTTTGCAAATCCGGTTGATACTCGGCTTCGGTGAAATGGCTTCGATGAGGCGGCTTCGATGATGCGGCTTCGATGGTTCACTTCGATGAGATGACTTCGCAGCTTCGATGATGCGGCTTCGATAATGTGGCTTCGGACCTCTTGTCTTCGAAGCACTATTCTTCAGGAGCAGCTTACTTCGGAGCGGCTTGACTTCGGAGCGCTTTTTCTTCGGAGCGGCTTGTCTTCGGGAGCGCTTTTTCTTCAGAGCAAGTTGCCTTCGGGAGCGTCCAAGCTTCAAATTTATGTTGTTTCCATAGCTCTTTATTTGCTCATTTAGAACCAATGATGATGTAACTTTATAATTATGGTCTGTACGCTTGAACAAATATTAGCTAGTCCAATTTACAATTTTTAATACCTTGTTATCATCAAAACTCTTTAAGGTTCATTGTCAAACCCATTTTGTTCCAACAATCTCCCCCTTTTTGATGATGACAAACCAAAAGTATTTAAAATTGATCAATTGTTGTTAATCTAATTAACAAGTTGACTTTGGGGTTCGAGGTTTGTAAGCTCGAATCCGAGGTTTGTAAGCTCAAACTCCCCGAGTCCGATAGTCTTTAAGGTGAGGTTTGTAAGCTCCCCTAAGTTCTATCCAGGTTAATTAAATTCATTTTGCGCGCAATAATTATTATCGAGCTTAAAAGCAAAAATGAATCATTGAAAGAATTTACTTATAGATAAGAAGAATGGTTCAATTAACTTTACTTGAATTTTGATACTCCTTCATTCATTCATAGCTTATACCAATAAGGTAAAAAGATAGAAGTTTTTCAAAAATTTCAAATGCCATTAATGGGGCTCAGAGCCTTTAAATACTTGTCACATATACTCCCCTTTTGTCATTATCAAAAAACATTGAAATAAATATAAGCACAAAAGACAAAAAAGATATGAGAAAAACTCAAACATGAGAGAGTATACTAAGCAATGAACTAAATGAATCAGAGCACAAATCATATATATTCAATTGTCGAAGCGGCTAAATAGTCGAATCGGTAAGCATTCGAAGCAAGAGAATTAAGACATGATGGTTTCAGAAGCAAGAACTAAGGAATTTTAAAACAAACAACAAACAAAGAAAAACACAAGGGTGTGCAATTAAGGGTTGGTTTGTTGTTGTTTCTTCATCTCTTCCATTTCTTCAATCTTCTTCTTCAACAATTCTTCAAGTTGTTGTTGCCTCCGAAGAAGAGCTTGTTCCCTTTCTTTAGCTTCTTGCTTCTTCGTGCCATCTGTTTCTTCGGAAGCTTACACGGCCTTGCTTCTCCGGTCAAGTAATCCGTTTCAAAGAAGAAAGGCTGGTTTGCCGGGAGCGGTGTAGAGCTTCTTACTCTCGGACTCGATTCACATGCTCCATTACCCTTCCGACCGAAGCTTGCTTGACTCGATGCATTTGGCCCTTATGCTTTCAATTAGCTCGGTTGCCGGTTCGAAGAGATGCCCGGGAGTCTTCATATGCACCCGTGAGATCAATTGTCCTTCTTTGATCCACCAGATTGTGCATCCGACTCAAGATTGTACCGAAGCTCGAATTGATATATCCAGATTCCAGGGATGTTTGTGGGTGGATGTTCAAGGATTTCAAGATCAGAATCACGGAATTCTAAATCTTGAATAGGGTTAGGAACTGGAATGGTAAGTTGTGTTTGTGTGTTAGAAGATGAGGGCTGGTCGAATCAATGTGTGTGGTGGAGGTTGAGGCTTGAACATTGACTAGAGAGATGTCAACATCCATGGGAGTTGGTTCGGGGAGAGTGTTCGGGTAAAGGTTGAAATTCGGTTTCAGATGGTGGTTGTTGTGGTGAAGTTGTTGTTTGATTGTTGAGTTGGGGGTCGGTGATGGCTATTGGTGATTGTGGGGGTGTTGAGGGTTTTTGTGGTTCAGGTGTTTGTTGATGAGGGTTTTCCGAAACAACATTTTCGAAACGGCGGCTTCGGAGTTGTTTCGCAGGCTTTTTCGAGGCTTTGTCTATGGGTAACTCACCCGAGTAGTGGAGAGCAAGATTGTCTAAGACAGAAGTGTCTTCTATTGGTTTAGGTGCTGATGGTGAAGAGGGTGAAGTGGGGATAGAGGTGACTGGAATGCGGATTACCCGATCTTCGTGGCCGGCTTCGAAGAGATCCGCCGTGGATCACAGATTGAGAAATCGCTTCGAAGTTCCTTCTTGGAGCATTTTCAAAAGTGAGCATCATATCATCTTCCTCATTTTCTTCAGAAGGCTTACCAGCAATGGCTCTTACTTCAGCCAATTTATCTTTGTAGAACCTATCACAGGTCCTCCAATCCCAAAGCCTTGAGCTTTTCATCTCTTTGATGAATGTATTGTGCTTTTTGATCCTTTCTTTACGAGATAAGATCAGGCGGCATGTTCATCTGCCATCCTTTTCATTCTTGGAGTCATTTCAACCATAGGACTCACAAGTTGAAGAGGAGCCTTCTTCTTCTTTAGCTCGGGATTAGCTTCTTCTTTCTCCATTTGTTCAAGAGCTTCTTCCAAATTGCTCTTGAGTGATTACCAAGTCTGTTTTACCTTTTCTTTTCTTCGAGGAATAGAAGCGACCAATCTTCGCATCTTTCCTTTTTCCTTGATAGAAACAGGTTTAGCGGCTTCGACTCGATACTAATTCGACCTTCTTTCCTTTAGCGGAGCAGCTTCGATTCGTAACTAGTTACGGTCCTCTTCCCTTTAGGTGCATCGAAGCGAGCGGCTTCGACACAAAGAATCGCCTTGGCCTTCTTGCCTTTCCCTTTAGCATGAGCAGCTTCCTCCAAGACGTACTCGGCTACGGATTGAACTAGGAAATCGAGTCACTTTCCTTAAAGATGTGAGGAAAGTCCCCGATTATCTCGGTTTAGCGGTTGTCATCTCTAACCATTTTTCATCTTTAGGGGCTTCTTTGAAGAACTTCATAGAATGTAAGCTCCTCGCTACCGATAGTCCTTTCGGCGGTAGAGACTTCGAAACATTTATCGAAGCACTCCTTGTCCTTTTTAAGAACTCCGGCACTTCTTCCTTGATGAAAGATTTCGACATGAATCTTCCATAGGGTACTTGTTTTCTTCCTCTTGTAATGCTTTCGTTTATGGCCCCAGAGATGATCCATTACATATCTTGGGAAGTTTATCTTTTCCAGATTGGTCATGAAATAGATTGCTAGCTTCGTTGTTTGTTTGGTTGATCAGTACCCACTCGCTCTTTGAAAGAAGCGGTCGTTATCGAATTTCACCAACATTCTCGTTGTGAATCTCCATTTCGAAGGCTTAGCATTTTTGTTACCACCCGAGAAGAGTGTTGTAGTAGTTTTGCGGTAGGACATCATCCGTCTTTACAATTTCTTGAAACCTTCCTTCGCATCCATTCTACAAGCTTTAGCAACTATCTCCTCTGTGATGACTATGGGAATACCCATCACTTCAGACCTTATCTCAAGGCTACCGAAGGAGGTGGGATTCAAGTCAATTTCCTTCTTTCCTTTCTTCGACCCAGCTTGTTTACTCGCTACCTTTACGGGCTTTTCATTGTACACTTCAGCCTTTAACCAAAAGTCCTTGACCAAGTTCACATGTGTTGGCCCATTTAGCATGTTGAAGTATCCAGACAGCTTCGAGTTTCTACATAGCCTTCCATGTTCACTTCGTACTTCTTGAGTGAAGTAAAATCCACCGGTGACTCTATTTGAACTATTAAGGATTCCCATGGAATATCCATAGTCTTTTCTTTGTAGATGGACTCGGATTCCGGTGCTCTTTGCATGTTTGATGTAGATTACCGAAACTTTTCGTTGCGAGCTTGATGATGCCATTTGATGATTGACGAAGATTTGAAGAAGATGAAGATTTTAGGGTTCTAAGTTTGAGAGAATGCGCTTACTTCGCAAAAGGTTTGAGAGCAAATGTGTTTGTTGTGAGTGAGTAGTGTGTGAATTGACAAAGTGTTAAAGGTAAAACGATTGCAATTCAAAAGAGACAAACAAACATAACATTAATGACAAAATTGGGGGCGCGTGAAAAGTACTTTCAAAGCTATTAAATCATCATTGCCCTTTTTTAGTTATACACCAATACATACGGGCCACGTAAGAAGTTCACAGAGTAACTACCAAGTTAGTGGGCCGAAGTTACTTTAAAAAGTAACTCCCAACGTTTCCACTAATTCAACTATTCGAAGCAACAAATCCGGCTTTCCGGACTTCGGATGCCGATGTCATCATCGAAGCGAGTTATCCTCGAACCTCAATAAAGAGCTTCGATGGACTACCGCTTCGAACTAACTTCGAACCTAAAATCCTATTCAGGAGCAAGCAAACATTTAATCGTACACGAAGTGCATGTTCAAATTTTTCTTTATAAAATCAAATCTTTCAACAGTTAAAGGCTTAGTAAATATATCGGCCCATTGATTTTCGGTATCAATGAATTGTATATCTAAAATTCCTTTTTGAACATAATCTACGATAAAATGGTGTTTGATTTCAATGTGCTTAGCTCTTGAATGCAAAATTGGATTTTTAGACAAACAAATAGCGACGTATTATCACAATAAATGGGAATACCGTTAGCGGTTATACCGATAATCTTCCAACCGATGTTTCATCCAAAGTAGTTGTGTACAACAACTTGCGGCTGAAATGTATTCTCGCTTCGCCGTAGACATAGCAATAGTTGTTTGTCTTTTGCTAGCCCAGGATATAAGATTATCACCCGTAAATTGACAATTGCCACCGGTTGATTTTCTTTCAATCCTATCACCAAGATAGTCGGCATCACGAGAATCCAATTAGCTTATAATCTAAGGATTTCCTATAAAGGAGTCCAAGATTAGTTGTTCCCTTCAAATACCCGAAGATTCTCTTGACGGCGGTCATATGAGATTCTCTAGGATCTGATTGGAATCTTGCACACAAGCATACAGAATAAAATATCCGGCCTAGATGCGGTGAGGTATAACAAAGAACCAATCATACCTCTATACTGACTTCGATCTACTTTAGCTCCTTCATCTTCTTTGCTCGGGTTGCACGTAGGATGCATTGGAGTGTTCATCACTTTACAATCTTCAAGTTTGAACTTCTTCAGAAGCTCCTTTGTGTACTTTGATTGATGAACATAGACTCCATCTTTGCATTGATTGATTTGAATGCCAAGGAAGAACTTCAGCTCTCCCATCATGCTCATTTCAAATTCATCCTGCATTAACTTAGAAAATTCCTTGCAAAGAGATGCATTAGTAGAACCAAATATTATATCATCAACATATATTTGCACAACAAGAATATCTTTCCCAAGGGTCCTTCGAAGAGTGTAGTGTCAACTTTGTCCTCTCTTAAAATCATTTTTGATTAAGAAATTACTTAGTCTATCATACCAAGCTCTGGGAGCTTGTTTCAAGCCATATAGTGATTTCTTCGGTTTAAAAACATGGTCGGGATACTTAATATCCTCAAATCCAGGAGGTTGCTTAACATACACTTCTTCTTCTATGACACCATTGAGAAATGCACTCTTGACATCCATCTGATATAATATTATGCCATGATTAACCGCATAGGAAAGAAGTAACCCGATTGCTTCCAATCTCGCAACCGGAGCAAACGTTTCGGTGTAATCAATGCCTTCTTGTTGACTGTACCCTTGTGCAACAAGTCCGGCTTTGTTTCTTGTTACTTCACCTTGCTCATTCGGCTTGTTTCGAATACCCATTTTGTTCCAATAATGTTCTTGTGCCGAGGTTTGGGTACCAGATCCCACACATCATTTCTTTGAAATTGATTCAACTCTTCTTGCATAGCTAGGATCCATCCATCATGCCGAAAGTGCTTCATCATTGTTGTAGGTTCAATCATTGAGATTAGTCCAATCATTGACTCTTCTTGTCCGAAATGTGATCTTGTTCTTCTTGGACTATCTTTGTTTCCAATGATTAGCTCCTCGGGATGTGAAGACTTGTGTTTGAATGTGTTTACGGGAGGATCTTCTTGATGTGAGCCATCTTGTGCTTCATCGAAGCGGTTTCATCTTGCGCTTCGATGTGGGTTCGGCTTTGGACTATCTTCGGACTCGGCTATCGATCGTTCTGGAGTAGCTTCAGGAACTGTATCTCTGCAAAACTTTCACCTTGCTTTGAAGTTTTATCTTCAAGCTCCTTGTCATCAAATTTAACGTGCATAGATTCTTCAACACAGAGTGTTTCGAATTATACACTCGTATGCCTTTGACCTTTCGAGTAACCTAAAAAGATTCCTCTTTGGGCCTTGGCATCAAATTTCTTTAGGTAGAGCTTGTTGTTCAGAATGTAACATGTACATCCAAATTGATGAAAGTAAGAGATATTGGGTTTTCTTCCTTTAAAGAGTTCATATGCTGTTTTCTCCAAAATAGGTCTAATATAGATCCCGTTTTGAACATAGCATGCCGTATTCATCGCTTCGCCCAAAAATGTTTTGGTAAATTGTTTTCATGAATCATGGTTACGGCCATTTCTTGTAAAGTTCTATTCTTTCTCTCTACAACCCCATTTTGTTGTGGTGTTCTAGGAGAAGAGAATTCATGGAAAATTCCATGTTTTTCACAAAAAGCTTCAAATGGCTCATTTTCAAATTCTCCACCATGATCACTTCGACTTTCAAAATTTTTGATTCTTTTTCGATTGAATTTGAGTGCGAAGCTACCGAATACATCACACGCAACATCTTTACTCTTTATGAATTTCACCCAAGTCCATCTGCGTAATCATCAACAATGACTAATCCATATCTACTTCCATATAAGGATGCGGTACTCAACCGGTCCAAATAAATCAATATGGAGTAATTCTAAAGGTCTTGAGGTTGAAACAATGTTTTTGGTTTTAAAAGATGATTTCACAATTTTCCCTCTCTCGACATGCACCACAGAGTGCATGCGAATGATAGTCAATGTACGGTAGCCCTTTCACAAGTTGTAACTTACTAAGCTTAGAGATTAATCTCCGGTTAGCATGTCCCAACCTTCGTGCCACATCCATTTCTTATCATTCACCGATAGTAGGCAAATCACCTTCGATCAGGCCGGTTCGGAAAAATTGATTTTATAGACATTGTCAACTCTCTTTCCTTTGAACACAATGGATTTGTCTTCCTTGTTGATTACCGTACGAGTTGGGTTTTTCAAAAAGCACATCATAACCATTGTCACAAAATTGACTAATGCTCAAAAGGTTATGTTCAAGACCATCTACCAACCATACATTATTAATTGAGGTAGAGGAATTACCAATAGTTCCCGTACCTATGATCTTGCCCGACCGGTTGCCTCCAAATTTCACATTTCCTCCCTCTTTCATTGTTAGGCCGAGGAACATGGACTTGTCTCCGTCATGTGTCTTGAGCAACCACTCGTCTAGGTACCATGATCTTTGCTTTGGCCTTGCTCTTAGACATACCCGCATCATTGACATTTTTAGATTTAGGTACCCATTGTTCTATGGGTCTGGAAGGTTAGTACTTGAGGCTTTACTCTTCACTTCTTGTACCTTGTGCCGTGAGTTGGGTTGCTTCGATTAACCATCACCTTAGGTTTTGGTACTTCGAAGCGAGAATCGTCTTCTTCGAAACTTAGACTTCGTAACCCTGCATTTTGGTTTCACCGAGACTGCGAGGAATAGGTTCGATCTTTTCGGGATCCTAACCTTTGAAGTTTTGGAATCAGATTTGATCATAGTCTTTGACTTAGAGTTCTTTGGCTTTGAAGTAATCTTAGCCTTAGAACTAGAAGCTTCGAGTTACGATTGAACAACAGCTTTCCAACTCAGCCCCTTCGGTACAAAGAATGTTTTCGGACCTTCCTTGATGCATTCACAACAAGACTTTAGATTGGTTTTCTCCGGTTTCACTTCGGAAAACCAATTCCTCTGCCATTGTTCTTGTAAATGCTATAAATCATAGAAGCCACTCGCTTCGTCAATGCCGAATATAATGAAATCTTCAAGAGCAATTTCATGATTACTTAAAGGTTTTTCATTACACTTCTCTTGTAGCTTCGACATAAGAACTGAGCTGGTCTTCATATGTTTTACACATGAAGTCAAAGCCCCTAAGTCCTTGTTCGAAGCTTTCGATCCAATAGAGTTGATTTTTGCCGTTGTACCAAATCGGCATATTTTTCTTTTAAATCCTTCAACTCATTGGTTCTTACTTCAAAATGTGTAAGAAGTTCTTTAAGTGACTCAACAAGTTCATCTCTCGGGAATTTTGGAATATACCTCATTTTCATCTTCGAGTCCGAATCCGATCCGGCTTCGAAGTTGCCGTTGCTACCAACCCAACAGCCTACCTTTGCATCTTCATCGGCTTCCTCTTTATCGGATCCAGCATTCACTACCCAAATCATCCCAGGTTGCCATTAAACTCGCTTAATCTGCTTCTTGAATTTGCTTGGTTTGAATGAAGACCTCTTTCACTTGTCCTTTGACTTTTCTCTTTGAAGATCGGGGCATTCGGCAATGAAGTGACCTGGCTTCTTACGATTGAAGCATCCCTTCGATCTTCTTTCCTTGAGCTTCGGAGTTACCCCTTCGGAGAGAAACTTTCTGTTCTTCTTGGCCGGATATTGAAGTCCGTTTGAGAGCATGGCCATTTCAAGAAGATTCGGTTCGGAGTCCGAACTTGATCGTTCTTCCTCTTCGATTCAACCACTTTGAGAGCTTTTGATGACTTGCCTTTGGATGGAAGAGCTATTGATTTACTCTTCTTAGTAGACTCATGTTCATTAAGACTTAACTCATGAACTTTGAGAGAACTAACAAGATCTTCGACACTTAAAGTGTTTAAATCTTTAGCTTCCTCAATGGTAGTCACTTTTGGTCTCCATCCGCAGTAAGCTTCGAGAATCTTGCTTACATGATCGAAGCAACATAGCTCTTCTTTAGAATCTGTAGACCAGAAACTAAGGTTTGAAACCTTGAGTACATCTCCTCAATAGTTTCATCATCCTTCATCTTGAATAACTCATACCGATGTACAAGCAGGGAGAGCCTTTGCTTCTTTGACCTTCTTGCTCCCTTCATAATTTGAACAGAGAAGCAAACATAGCTTTAGCAGTGGATTTGTCACTCATCTTCATGTACTCTGCTTTGGGTATGGCGGTGACAAGAGCTCCTCGATAATATGATGCTTCTTGTAGAGTTTCCTCGGTTCGGGAGTATGTTTCTTTCTATCCACAGCAGCTCCTTCTTCATCAAGAACCAAATCACCAACACCATCTTCCAGAATATCCCATAATTCTTCATCAAGGCTCATGATGTAACCGTAAAAGTTGGTCTTCCACCAAGAGAACTCTTCAAAGCATCTCCATTGAACTTTGGAACTTTTCCAACACTGGTTTTCTTACTATCACTATAATCATGTGAGACATGTTTATAGCTAGTATCACTAGAACCGAGAACCGGGAGGAGGAGTAGTCATGTTTTTCTCGGATCTTTGATCGTTGCACGGTTAAGTGTTACACAACGAGACCAAGGCTCTAGATACCAATTGAAGGTGAGAAAAACACAAGAAGGGGGTTGAATTGTGTTTTTAAAAATTCTTCGTTTCTCTAAACAACCGAATACACCGATCGAAGCTAAGTGAGACGGCTTCGAAGTGATGATCGAATCTAAATGCGGCGGAATAAAACGAGAGAGAGAGAAGAAGAACAACACAAAGCAATTATACTTGGTTCCTTCCACAATCCGGAAGTAGTCCAGTCCCCTTGCACTTCCAAGGAGATTTTCACTATGAGTAATATCGATTACAAATGCTCGAAGCACACAAGCAAGAGACTTCCAATGCTCAAGCACACAAGCAAGAGACTTCCTTTGCTCAAGAACACAATCAAGAGACTTCCTGCTCAAGCACAACTGCAAGAGACTTCCTAACTAAACAAAATTACAAGAAAATTGTTTAAGGTTGAACACTTGATATACAATCGAGGTGCTCACAATACAAATCGATACGGACTCAATGGACTTAAGAATTTCTAAGATATGACTTTGAGACACGAAATTCTAAGTGAATGCAGAACAATTTCAGCGAGAGGTTTGGTACTTGTGAAATTCTTTGTGAGTCTTTCGTTCAGCGTTCTTGCATTACCAATTCTCTAGGTCTTCACTCCTTTATATAGAGATGTGAAAGAGACGTTGTGAAATTGCCAAGCACACCAAAGAGTCGTTGTTGAAGCTTGATCTTTCACCAATGATCTTTTGCACGATTTGGTTGTTGTCCTATGAAGAACAAATTTGAAATCCATTCCTTATCCAAAGGAACATCTATGCAGCGAGACCGTATTCGGAGCTGTTTTCTTGTCTTGAAGCGCGTACACAAAACAGAGTAGTGGAGAACGTGGTTGTACAATTCGTACAAAGTACAATGTCAACGCTTTCGTCCAAATTGCAAACACATGCCTTCAAACACCTTTGAAATGACCGTTGCAAACTCCACTAATCCTTTGTTTGTGTTTTCGAATCCAATAGACGGCTTTTGCAATGATAAATCTTCAATTCTTGATTCTTTGCAAATCCGGTTGATACTCGGCTTACGGTGAAATGGCTTCGATGAGGCGGCTTCGATGATGCGGCTTCGATGGTTCGGCTTCGATGAGATGACTTCTGCAGCCTTCGATGATGCGGCTTCGATAATGTGGCTTCGGACCTCTTGTCTTCGAAGCACTATTCTTCGAGAGCGACTTACTTCAGGAGCGGCTTGACTTCGGAGCGCTTTTTCTTCGGGAGCAGCTTGTCTTCGGGAGCGCTTTTTCTTCAGGAGCAAGTTGCCTTCGGGAGCGTCCAAGCTTCAAATTTATGTTGTTTCCATAGCTCTTTATTTGCTCATTTAGAACCAATGATGATGTAACTTTATAATTATGGTCCCGTACGCTTGAACAAATATTAGCTAGTCCAATTTACAATTTTTAATACCTTGTTATCATCAAAACTCTTTAAGGTTCATTGTCAAACCCATTTTGTTCCAACAAACGTAAGGATACAAAAACACTTAAAAAGATACATACAGTAGAAACTCTTTAATTTAATACTCGGTAAATTAATAAACTCTCTAAAATTATAAATTTGTCCGGTCCCGACTTGGGCCAATGTAAAAAATTGAAAAACTCGATAAAATAATAAGATAATAATTTTTCGGAAGCTCTCTTTATAATTTTCGGTCTCAAGAAAATCATAAATTAATAATTCATAGAAACCGAAAAAAAAAATATTAAGAACACATTGAACACATTTGTTCCTCTTGTTTACATTTACCGTACTTCAAAAGTCATTATTGATTTCCAATGCATATGAACACAAGAGTTACTAATTTACGTTGAGTCACAAGGTTCGCCGCAACGTAATTCTAAGAGGCATAGACTAATTTGCCTTTTTGTTTGGTATGTACAAGTATAATTACTTAAAACCTCTTTAAATTAATAATTATTAATTTATCGATAAATTAATAACTCTCTAAATTAATAAATTTCTCCACCCCGACATTATTAATTTATAGAGTTTTAATCGTACATATCAACCATCAAAGAGATAGTTATACCGACCATAGGAGTTGAACCCATTGAGTTAACTTCTAATCAAATAAACCGATCTTCATTGTTGACTTTCAGCATAGTAGACTTTGCCATTGTGCTTTGCTCGTTTTCTCTTTATTTATTTACTTTTATAAAAGCTTTGGCTCGTTGTCCTGATAAGATTAAAACAAATTGATAATAAATTGAAAATCTCAAGACGGCTAGCATAATTTTCGGACTAGATCATATCAAAAATTTAAGCTCATTTTGTCATCTACCTAAATTCCTTCCCTATAAATACATCGACACAAACATCTTGTTGGCACCCTCACCAAAGAAAGTTACATTTAGCAAACATGACTTCCTCTGCTAGTAAATTCTACAACATCTTCATTTTTGTCTGCCTTGCCTTTCTCTTGATTTCCACATGTGGTACAAATTAATCAAATAACCTATATTAATAATTTCTCATTTATTAATCCTTATCTATGTTCCTAATTAATTTGCTTTATTGTTATTTTCTTGCTTTCTATGTGTAGAGGTGGAAGCAAAACTTTGTCAAAAGCGAAGTAAAACATGGTCAGGACCTTGTCTTAACACAGGAAACTGTAAAAGACAATGCATTAATGTGGAGCATGCTACTTTTGGTGCTTGTCATCGTCAAGGCTTTGGTTTTGCTTGCTTCTGCTACAGAAAATGCGCTCCAAAGAGTATATCGTTAACATTATTCTTTAAAACAATTATTAAAATGCCAAAACCATAATATAACAATTAAAATGCAAGAATTAATCAGTATAATTGATGTATGTCACCTCCAGATACATGTGGTGCAAATAATCAAACAACCTATGTTAATAATTGTTCATTTTCTAATCCATATTTTTGTGTTCTTAATTTTTCATTTTTTTCTTTTTATATGTAGAGGTGGAACCAAAACTTTGTGAAAGACGAAGCAAAACATGGTCAGGACCTTGTCTTAACTCAGGACATTGTAAAAGACAGTGCATCAATGTGGAGCATGCAACTTCTGGTGCTTGTCACCGTCAAGGCTTGGGTATTGCATGCTTCTGCAAGAAAAAGTGTTGAGCACTTTGTTTATGATCAATCAATTTCCACCTTTATATGATATTTCATAAAAGATATAATAAGAGTTTGAAGAAACTACAAAGTAAGTGTAAACGGGTTTTATATGTCGATAAAATTTACTACTTTGTCTATCACTTTGACGTGACAAAGTAGTAAATTTTTATTGCATATAGTGTAGAATTAATTTACACTTACTTTGCAGGCTCCTTCATTTCATGAATAATGGGTGGAAAAGAAAAATATTCTAGTTTTATTTTATATATATGTATGTTACTATGCATTATTATATTGCATATGGTTGTATGTTATTTATATATGTATGCCTTTCAATTTGGTAAAAAAAAAAAAAAAATTGTCTTTGAATTCATAATTTATTTTGAGTCTTTGAATTCATAATTTATTTTGAGGTAAAATTGGACGTTCAAACACATAATTATATGTATGCCTTTCAATTTGGTAAAAAAATAAAAAATTGTCTTTGAATTCATAATTTATTTTGAGTCTTTGAATTCATAATTATTTTGAGGTAATTTTGATTGAGGTCAAATTGGACGTTCAAACACATAATTAAATATAAATTACTCACATTCTTTTTTTATGGTGGCCGAGGTTTGAACCTCGGACCTTGCATATATTATGCATTGTCCATACCAATTGAGCTAAGCTCACGAGGACAAATTACTCACATTCTAATTATATTGGTGCGCAATAATCTAACAAAATTAAAAATAGAAAAGGAAACAAAAAGTGTAAGGGGTGCATAAACCAAAAAGTTTATCAAGAAAACAGCTGAAACGAAAACTAGGAAATGTCTAACCTATTACGAATACACACTTCTGTAATCCAAAGGAGGAATGACATACCAACAATGCAATTCAGAAATTTGAAGAGTGGTGGAGGCAATTTCATCATCACTATGATTGAGTTCACGGTATATAAGAGAACATAATAAAAGACAAACTTAGCAAACTCAACGTTTTTTTAACCATATGTTCCTAAACAATTTTAAGAGTTCCACGTTGAATGAAATAAGGCATGAACATAAGTTTAGGAATGAGATCAATTATCATTTCAAAATTCGGTTTTGTAAGGTTGAGTTAAGTTTAACCTAAAAGTTCTAAGATAGCATCAGAGCATATTCAAGTTCTCTTGGACGCTATTAAGTCACCGCTATCGGATCTTCCGAGTCACACTAAAGATGACCAATCATGGACGTGAGTGTGAGTAGTTTAGTTGTGTTAAAAGTCACACATTAAATAAAACAATGTCTAAACATAAGTTTATAAGTTGGGCGGTCTTTACCTTGCCGATCTGTTTTTA
Organism: Medicago sativa; assembly: GCF_051527215.1. NCBI lineage: Eukaryota > Viridiplantae > Streptophyta > Magnoliopsida > Fabales > Fabaceae > Medicago > Medicago sativa. Next base: position 9,238,591 of record NC_140756.1, read on the forward strand.
TCAAGTTGGTTACCTAATAAAAAATAAGTCAACTAAAGAACACCCCAACACCATGTACCTCAAATACAAACTGATCCGACAAAGCATCCAAAGACAACGCCCCACATATGGCTACCACGAAACCAATAAAAATCAAACACAAACACCAAATTAGCCGACTCCAAAAGCCAAAGTCAAGGCGAAGCACAACGGCGAAACAAATCTTGTTTCAAACGCTCAAAAATCTATCGTGAGTGCCGACAAAAAAAAAAAACATTCGTTGCTTGCACCAAAACCCCTCCAAAATAACCACCCAACCGACAAAAACCGTGTAACAACACCTCTACTTCTCTTCCTCAATTGAGCACAGATCAACACCCAAAAATCACCACCTAAAAAACACACAATACCCTAAGGAACCACCGTAAACAAAGAGCCGATATCTTGAAAACAACAGATCGTTGCTTGCACCAAAACTCCTCCAAAATAACCACCCAACCGACAAAAGCTGTGTAACAACACCTCTACTTCTCTTCCACAAATGAGCTCAGATCAACACCCAATAATCACCACCTAAAAAACACACATCACCCTAAGGAACCACCGTAAACAAAGAGTCGATATCTTGAAACCAACTACTCCCCGCTAACACCCTAAACCAACGCTCTTTCAAACCACCACTCTACCCCTAGTCCGGTAGGTGATGACACTTTAACAAGCCTATGATCTAGAATCTAACCCCCGGTCCGAGCTTAAAAAGTGGTTTAAGACTAATTGAGAGGTTATGAGCTATGATTGTGTTCATTTAAAGCATAGTTGTCCTTTTCTCTCTTTTGACTAGTTTAATTCGAGCTATCGAATCGTACCTGCTCATGAGCTTGATTCCAGTCAAGTTTGAGTTTAAAAAGAAGTTCGTGATGAACTCGAGTCAAGTTTCAAGTCGATTTAATTTTATCGAGTCGAGCCGAGCTTAACCAAATTTGACTCGGCTCGACTTGTTTCCGACCTTAATTTTATTTGACAAAATTTTCATGTATACATTAATTGAATTATTTGTTCAAATTTAAATAGGAAACTATACTATTTTTTAAAAAGCAAATTCCGTAACCAATAAATATATATTATTTGCTTCATTGTAGTATATTATTAGAAACAAACATCTTTTAGTAGTTTTTTTTTTGACAAAATAAAAGATATTCATTCATTCAAATTGAAAGAGTACATCGATATAATGCAAATTCGCTAAAAACAAAAAGGATGTATCTCGTGAACAGGCTCACAACATCCATGTTTATAGCATAAAACGGCAAAGTACAAATGCCTACACATATGACTATTTTTAAATCTCCGGAATAACCATGTTTCCGGATCTGCAACGTGGATGACGCCAAAGTCATTGATTGGATCCGCACCGGATCGAAGTTGATCCGACAATGCCGAAGCGATCAAATACCCGAGAGAAACAAGAAAAACAAACAATGTCGCACAAAGACGACGAACAACCAACGTCGCACGAAGACGACGAAATCACAAAATAAAACGAAATAGATGTGAAAATCACTTATTTCAATAAAAGGGAAATAGAAAATTGAGTTAGAGGGGTGATTTTGGGTCAAAAATTGACCCTAAATCACCTCTCCTTGGTGGATGAAGGAGAAGAAACTAGAGTCTCTCAATATGGAAGAATCCACGAGGAAGTAGTATAAACTAAAGAACTCTCAAATCATGAATCCGCCTACGGTACAACGAGTGCTAAACGGTAAGGCAACACATACAAATAAATTTCTTTATTTTATTTTTGTTGAGTTTCACTCAAAATTTGATGTTTGTGTTTCGGCAAAATCGTGACATGAATATTTGGAGTAATCATAGCACGATTTTGGTTCATAAATTGAAGTTTTGATTCGACAAAAATCGGGCCACGATTTGTAGAGATCGGTGCACGATTTTGGATAACATTTGGTTGTACTATGTACGAACCGGAAAATCATGGCACGATTTTGGGAAATTCGGGCATGATTTGACAAGACCCGAAACACTATATAAGCACTCATTGACCCATTTGTTAAAAAAAAAAACTTGCGAATCTCATGGAAACCAAATGAGATGACTTTTAGGGTATTTAGATACTAAAGATTCAGAGACATTGAGTGAGGTTCAAAGCTTCATGATGTGAATCTTGGAGAACCAAAAGAAGGCTCATGGGAGAGGGTTGGTTCCTTTTGGGAAGAGATTCATGGGGTTGGGTAACACATCAAAGGAGAGTTTTTGTGAGCAACTTGGATGAGTCTTGGGAGACTAAAAGAGAAAATCTTTAAGAAATCAAAGGCTAAGGGTTGGTTCTCTTTTGGGGTGAGATTCTAGAGTTGAGAAACACCATGGTAGAGTGAAAATCATGGGAAGAGATTGGAAAATGGGTAGAAATTAGGTTTGTTACTGTTGAGCTTGTTGACGTTGATATCTTATAACCATTTTGTATATATTTGTAAAGAACTCATTGATATGGATTAGAGAGGTCAATCTCTCCCTAAGAGTAGGTTATTATTGGATCGAACTGGATAAACATTTCTTGGTATTGTTATCTTTTCTCTACTCTCTTTATCTTATTTATTCTTTGGTTTGATTGTGATTTTGCTTTACACTTGGTTGTTAAATTAGAACTAGATATGTTGTTATTGCTTGTGGTTATTTTTAATTATTGGTTGTCATTGATATTTACGCCAAAAATCTAAATTTCATTGATGTGAGATTTGAAGTTACCGAAATCACAACCGTTTAACTTAAAATTATCATAAATTCAAAATTGCAGGTTCAAGATTTAATTGAAAGTATCAGGTGAAAGTGAAACGGGAAAAATACACAAGAATTTCTCAACCCAACTCTTACAATAAGGGGGCAGGGGCTCACACATAAATATCAAAGCTTCAAAATCTTTGTTAGTGCATAAAGTTGACAGGCGACAAATCAGAGTTTCTAATGTGGACTCCAAACACTCTCTTAAGAACTTTAATTCACCCAATAACGAATCACACAAGTATAACAATTTGAACATTTCTACAACTGGAAATTACCATGTCTACTTTTTTTCTTTAAAAAAAAAAACAAGTACTTAAAAATACAAATATTTTTTTTTTGGCAGGGGGTTTAAACCCCAAACCTTGCATATATTTATTATATATTGTCCCTATCAACATAGTTAAATTCAAGAGGACAAAATACAAATGTTATGCACAACCGAGCGCATGTCTTATTCTAGTTTAAAAATATTTATGATTAAAATCAATTATTTTTATTAATCTAATGATTAAAAGTGATTGACAATGTAATATATATTTTTTTACACTAGTATCGCACAGTATCCTCGAAACAATTATCCGTTACGACATGTGTCACCTCCAAATTATTTGATAATTTTACTAAATAACTTTGTCAATTAGCTCCTAGAAATAATGTATAGGCTAATCCAAACCATTTTAAAACAATAAATTAAAATATGATTTTTTTACAATAAATTTTGCCTGTTTTTGGCTCCTAGGCACACTATATGGGTGGATTAAAACAAATTGATAATACTAAATTGATAATATCATAAAAAGAACCTCGACCGGACTATATTGATTTCTATATATATCAAAACAGACATAAAAAATTTGTGTGCTCCTTCAACGTCATTTACAATAATAGGAAATCATGACTTTCTCTACAAGTAAATTCTACACCATGTTCATGTACCCATGTCTTGCCCTTTTCTTTATTATTTTTGTCTTAAGTTTAGAGGTGGAAGCAAAAATTTGTGCAAGGGGAAGTAGAACATGGTTGGGCCCTTGTACTATTAACTCTGATTGTCGTACAAAGTGCATCCAACAAGAGCATGCAACGTACGGTGCTTGTGGCGGCTTTGGTTTGGATTGTGTCTGCTACATGAATTGTTGAGCATGTTTCTATCAAGCAATTTCCACCTTTGATGTTTCTGGAAAAATAAAATAACTGTTTAAAGATTTTTTTTTAATTTAGAATAAAAGATAAAATTGTCAATCAACTTTGAATTAAATTTGATGATATGGCTTCAACCTAAAATCAAAACCCAAGTTAATATTTTATGTTATTAATTTGAGTGTTGTGCGTTTATTCATATATTCATTCTTTTTATTTTTAGTTATGTTGAAATTGTGTTACTTTCGATGTTCATACTACCGTATGTGGGTCTCTTTAAGGAATAGAAGTGTGGATTTTGTTGTACTGCCTTTGTTAGTTTGTTTGCTTCGTTACGGTAAAATTAATTTGATATGAAATTAAAGTGGGATTTGCTCTACTTTTAAATACAAGCTTCTCCAACATTTGAAAAGCTTAAGGGAAGATAATGACTCAATTAGTATAGAAAATGATTATGATAACCTAGCGTGTTGAAGTTTGTTGTATGTCCCACATCGCTCGTGTTCCCGGGCTGTCGAGTGTATAAATATACTTGAGTTCCCTCCTCCTTTGAGCTAGCTTTTGGGATGAGATCCAAGCATATTTAATCTTCCTATCACACCGTCAACCTATCACATCACTCATATTACTATCCTATTGTCTTTAGTCTTTATTTCGAGGTGTGTATACACCCTATCCTATTGTCTTTAGTCTTTATTTCGAGGTGTGTATACACCCTATCCTATTGTCTTTATTCTATTGTCTTTATTTCGAGGTGTGTATACACCCACATGGGGTGTACACGTATACCAAACATTTTCCTTTTCCGTCTTTATTTCGAGGTGTGTATACACCCACATGGGGTGTACACCGTATACCAAACATTTTCCTTTTCCAACTTATTTCGATTTATTTCGAGGTGTGTATACACCCACATGGGGTGTACACTGTATACCAAACATTTTCCTTTTCCAACTTATTTCGAGGTGTGTATACACCCACATGGGGTGTACGTATACCAAACATTTTCCTTTTCCAACTTACAATACCATCTATTCGCTATGTTAAATATGCATGGTATTGTAAGTTGGAAAAGGAAAATGTTTGGTATACAAAGTGTACACCCCATGTGGGTGTATACACACCTCGAAATAAAGACAATAGGATAGTAATATGAGTGATGTGATAGGTTGACGGTGTGATAGGAAGAGAGAGAGAGAGAGAGAGAGAGAGAGAGAGAGAGAGAGAGAGAGAGAGAGAGAGAGAGAGAGAGAGAGAGAGGGGGAGGGATGAAAAGGTTACAACGAAAAGAGTTGTAGTGTGGGTTTGCATCTCAAGCCTTCGTATTGAACCACATAATGATACTTTGAAGGTTCGCATCTCAAGCCTTCCAATCGAACCGCATAATGATACTTTCCTTTTGTGGTCGGGACTTAGGATCATGTCCTTAATCTAGAATTTGGAGGGTTACACTCCATATGCTTTTGCTATGATAAGTATGTCCAAAAATAAAACTTTTGTACAGAACTTGGTGTTGGTCCTATGTCCACGGCCGAAGGGCATGAATCTTACTCGGTTGTCCAAGTCTAGACCCTAATGGAAGATGACAATATGTGTCCCAAACAGAATCGTTCTTGACGTCCCTCAACTGGGTTGTCAAAAAATAAATAGCCTAACTAATATTAGTGATAAGGCAAAGGTGGTTGATGACCACTAGTACGTGCGAAGAATGCAAAAGGGAAATATATATTTTTTTTTAAGAAGCCAAACTAGCCAACAGAAATTGACACGGAGAGAATCAAACCCGAGACCTTGAGAAGGCTATGCAAAAGGGAAATATTGATACCATGTTCTTGATCTATGCAAAAGGGAAATATTGATACCATGTTCTTGATCATAAGGAGACAATTTTATTAGTGGCAAGGCACTTAAAGAAGACAACGAACGATTGTTGCTTCCTATCGCTGCCCAATTTAAGAATGTTTGTCATAAGATGGGGTGAAGGAATCAAACTTTTCCATATCGCTAGTATGTTGGGCAAGGCAGCCAGGAACAAAAGCGGTGACCAAGAATGGAAAGCTTGTCAGGGATACCATGAAAGCAAATTTAATTTGTTGGCTTTATAAAGAGAGAGTGTATTTGAAAGCAACTTAAGAGTAAAAGATACTTTCTCTTTTTGCAATACAAGAGCTACCATGATTGTTTGTGAGATCCTCTATTTAAATCACCAGAAAATTGTGTCTTTTATCTCTCCAATAGGAGGACCATGTTTTACTACTTTCAAATAAAAGAGGAGAAAAATCTACTTATAATTATTCAATAAAGGGATGCAAGATTTGATAAAGAAGGCTAAATGAAGGTAGATGAAAATGAAAATAAAAACACTTGATTGTATAGTTTCTAGCTACTATAAAGTATAACGGAGCAAAGGAAACATTGAAGGTGAGAAAAACACAAGAAGGGGGTTGAATTGTGTTTTGAAAAATTCTTCGTTTCTCTAAACAACCGAATACAACGATCGAAGCTAAGTGAGACGGCTTCGAAGTGATGATCGAATCTAAATGCAGCGGAATAAAACAGAGAGAGAGAGAAGAAGAACGACACAAAGCAATTATCTTGGTTCCTTCCACAATCCGGAAGTAGTCCAGTCCCCTTGCACTTCCAAGGAGATTTCACTATGAGTAATATCGATTACAAATGCTCAAGCACACAAGCAAGATACTTCCAATGCTCAAGCACACAAGCAAGAGACTTCCTTTGCTCAAGAACACAATCAAGAGACTTCCTGCTCAAGCACAACCGCAAGAGACTTCCTAACTAAACAAAATTACACGAGAAAATTGTTTAAGGTTGAACACTTGATATACAATCAGAGGTGCTCACAAAACAAATCGATACGGACTCAATGGACTTAAGAATTTCTAAGATATGACTTTGAGACACGAAATTCTAAGTGAATGCAGAACAATTTCAGCAGAGGTTTGGTACTTGTGAAAATCTTTGTGAGTCTTTCGTTCAGCGTTCTTGCATTACCAATTCTCTAGGTCTTCACTCCTTTATATAGAGGTGTGAAAGAGACGTTGTGAAATTGCCAAAGACACCAAAGAGTCGTTGTTGAAGCTTGATCTTTCACCAATGATCTTTTGCCTCGATTTGGTTGTTGTCCTATGAAGAACAAATTTGAAATCCATTCCTTATCCAAAGGAACATCTATGCAAGCGAGACCGTATTCGGAGCTGTTTTCTTGTCTTGAAGTGCGGACACAAAACAGAGTAGTGGAGAACGTGGTTGTACAATTCGTACAAAGTACAATGTCAACGCTTTCGTCCAAATTGCAAACACACACCTTCAAACACCTTTGAAATGACCGTTGCAAGCTCCACTAATCCTTTGTTTGTGTTTTCGAATCCAATAGACGGCTTTTGCATTGATGATTCTTCAATTCTTGATTCTTTGCAAATCCAGTTGATATTCGGCTTTTCCGGTGAAATGGCTTACGATGAGGCGGCTTCGATGATGCGGCTTCGATGATGCGGCTTCGATGATGCAGCTTCGATGAGATGACTTCTGCAGCCTTCGATGATGCGGCTTCGATGATGTGACTTCTGGACCTCTTGTCTTCGGGAGCACTATTCTTCGGGAGCGACTTACTTCGGGAGCGCTATTTCTTCAGAGCAGCTTGACTTCGGAGCGCTTTTTCTTCGGGAGCAAGTTGCCTTCGGGAGCGTCCAAGCTTCAAATTTTTGTTGTTTCCATAGCTCTTTATTTGCTCATTCAGAACCAATGATGATGTAACTTTATAATTATGGTCCCGTACACTTGAACAAATATTAGCTAATCCAATTTACAATTTTTAATACCTTGTTATCATCAAAACTCTTTAAGGTTTATTGTTAAACACATTTTGTTCCAACAATCTCCCCCTTTTGATGATGACAAACAAAAATATTTAAAATTGATCAATTGTTGTTAATCTAATTAACAAGTTGACTTTGGGGTTACGAGGTTTGTAAGCTCGAATGCGAGGTTTGTAAGCTCAAACTCCCCCGAGTACGATAGTCTTTAAGGTGAGGTTTGTAAGCTCCCCCTAAGTTCTATCCAGGTTAATTAAATTCATTTTGCGCGCAATAAATATTATCGTAACTTAAAAGCAAAATTGAATCATTGAAAGAATTAACTTATAGATAAGAAGAATGGTTCAATTAACTTTACTTGAATTTTGATACTCCTTCGTTCATTCATAGCTTATACCAATAAGGTAAAAAGATAGAAGTTTTTCAAAAATTTCAAATGCCATTAATGGGGCTCGAGCCTTTAAATACTTGTCACATATACTCCCCCTTTTGTCATTATCAAAAAAAATTAAAATAAATCTAAGCACAAAAGACAAAAAGATATGAGAAAAACTCAAACGTGAGAGAGTATACTAAGCAATGAACTAAATAAATCAGAGCAAAAATCATGTATATTCAATTGTCGAAGCGGCTAAACGGTCGAATCGGTAAGCATTCGAAGCAAAAGAAATAAGACAAGATGATTTCGAAGCAAGGACTAAGAAAATAAAACAAACAACAAACAAAGAAAAACACAAGGGTGTGCAACTAAGGGTTGGTTTGTTGTTGTTTCTTCATCTCTTCCATTTCTTCAATCTTCTTCTTCAACAATTCTTCAAGTTGTTGTTGCCTGCGAAGAAGAGCTTGTTCCCTTTCTTTAGCTTCTTCTTCTTCTGTGCCATCTGTTTCTTCGAAGCTTACACGGCCTTGCTTCTCTGGTCAAGTAATCCGTTTCAAAGAAGAAAGGCTGGTTTGCCAAGAGCAAGTGTAGAGCTTCTTACTCTCGGACTCGATTCACATGCTCCATTACCCTTCGACCGAAGCTTGCTTGACTACGATGCATTTGACCTTGATTTCTTCAATAACCCCACTGCCCGGTTACGAAGAGATACCCGGGAGTCTTCATATGCACCCGTGAGATCAATCGTCCTTCTTTGATCCACCAGGATTGTGCATCCGACTCAAGATTGTCGAAGCTCAGTAATTGATATATCCAGATTCCGGGATGTTTGTGGGTGGATGTTCAAGGATTTCAAGATCGAATCACCGATTTCTAAATCTTGAATAGGGTTAGGAACTGGAATGGTAAGGTGTGTTTGTGTGTTAGAAGATGTAGGCTGGTCGAAACAATGTGTGTGGTGGAGGTTGAGGCTGGAACATTGACTAGAGAGATGTCAACATCCATGGGAGTTGGTTCGGGGAGAGTGTTCGGGTAAAGGTTGAAGTTCGGTTTCGGTTGATGGTTGATGTGGTGAAGTTGTTGTTTGATTGTTGAGTTGGGGGTCAATGATGGCTTTTGGTGATTGTGGGGGTGTTGTGGGTTTATGTGGTTCAGGTGTTTGTTGATGAGGGTTTTACGAAACAACATTTTCGAAGCCCGCTTCGGAGTTGTTTCGAGGCTTTTTCGAGGCTTTGTCTATGGGTAACTCACTCGAGTAGTGGAGAGCAAGATTGTCTAAGACGAAGTGTCTTCTATTGGTTCGAGTGCTGATGGTGAAGAGGGTGAAGTGGGGATAGAGGTGACCGGAATCCGGATTACCCGATGCGGGGCCGGCTTCGAAGGGATAGTACTAGGTGCTTTCGTAACCGCTTCGAAGCTTTAACAAACCACTTCCTTGACTTCTTCGGACTTCTTCTTGAAAAATTCATCACAATTCTCCAGTACCCGAAGCCTTGAGCCTTTGATCCCTCTCCAAATTGTATTGAGCTTCTTTCCTTTTTAATTCGGCTAGCATCCGAACAGCTTGCCCATCGCCTTCTTTCTCCATATCGAAGTTACTTCAACCATTGGAGTGAAGGTTAGTTCGTATGCCTTCTTCTTGTGCTCATTTGCCTTTATCCCATCAAGAGCTTTATTCGGATGCTCTTCTCGTGATGATCCGACTACGATCTGTCCTTGCTTCTTTTTATGGGAATAGAAGCAGCCCCGATTTTCTTCTTCTCCATTCTATCTCGCTAACTTATCGGCGGCGTATTCCTTAGCCATCCTTTCCATGTTGGAGTTACTTCAAACATAGAGTTTTTCAACTCAAGAGGAGCTTTCTTCTTCTTCAACTTGGGATCGGCTTCTTCTTTCTCTAACTCGTCCAGAGCTTCATCCAACTTCTCTTTATGGTAGACGGTTTCGGTCTTTCCTCTCTTTCTCTTAACAACTTTCGGTTGCTTGACCTTATCGCCAGGCGGCTCCGGGAGCACTTTTAACTTTCTTCACTTTAACGGGAGCGGCTTCATCCCGAGTGCTTGCATCTTCCTCCAAGATGTACTCGGCTACTAAATTGGCTAAGATTTCGGGGTTGCTTTCTTTAAAGATGGGAGGAAAGTCCCCGATTATCTCGGTCCTCGGCGCTTGTCATCTCTAACCACTTTTCATCTTTAGGGGCTTCTTTGAAGAACTTCATAGAGTGTAAGCTCCTCGCTGCGATAGTCCTTTCGGCGGTAGAGACTTTGAAACATTTATCGAAGCACTCCTTGTCCTTTTTAAGAACTCCGGCACCACTTCCTTGATGAAAGATTTCGACAGACAATCTTCCATAGGGTACTTGTTTTCTTTCTCTTGTAATGCTTTCGTTTATGGCCCACAGAGATGATCCATTACATATCTTGGGAAGTTTATCTTTTCCAAAATAGCCATGAAGTAAATTGCTAGCTTCGTTGATTGTTGGGTTGGTCGGATCCTCCTGCTCTTTGAAAGAAGCAATCATTACCGAACTTCACCAACATCCCGTTGTGAATCTCCATTTCGAAGGCTTTGCATCTTTCTTCCCACCCAAAAGAGTGTTGTAGTAACCTTGTAGCGGGACATCTTCCTTCCCGACTATTTCTTGGAATCTTCCCTCTGCATGCCTTCTACAAGCTTTAGCTATAACTTCCTCGGTGATGGTTATAGGAATGCCCATCACTTCGGACCTTATTTCTAATTTGTCAAATGATGTAGGATTCATATCCATGACCATTTTCCCTTTCTTTGACCCAGCTTGTTTGCTTACAACTTTTGCGGGCTTTTCATTGTACACTTCAGCTTTTAACCAAAAGTCCTTGACCAAATTCACATATGTTGGCCCATTTAGCATTACGAAATACTCGGATGCCTCCGTGTTTCTATTAAACCTTCCATGTTTACTTCGTACTTCTTGAGTGAAGTAAAATCCACTCGGTGACTCTATTTGGACTATCAAGGATTCCCATGGAATATCCATAGTCTTTTCTTTGTAGATGGACCCGGATTACGATACGCTTTGCTTGTTTGATGTAGATTCCGAAACTTTTGAGCTTGATGATGCCATTTGATGATTGACGAAGATTTGAAGAAGATGAAGATTTTAGGGTTCTAAGGTTGAGAGAATGCGCTTACTTCGCAAAAGGTTTGAGAGCAAATGTGTTTGTTGTGAGTGAGTAGTGTGTGAATTGACAAAGTGTTAAAAGTAAAACGATTGCAATTCAAAAGAGACAAACAAACATAACATTAATGACAAAATTGGGGGCGCGTGAAAAGTACTTTCATAGCTATTAAATCATCATTGCCTTTTTTAGTTATACACCAACACATACGGGCCACGTAAGAAGTTCACAGAGTAACTACCAAGTTAGTGGGCCGAAGTTACTTTAAAAAGTAACTCCCAACGTTTCCACTAATTCAACTATTCGAAGAAACAAATCCGGCTTCGGACTTCGGATGCCGATGTCATCATCGAAGCGAGTTTTCCTCGGAACCTCAATAAAGAGCTTCGATGGACTACCGCTTCGAACTAACTTCGAGAACCTAAAATCCTATTCGGGAGCAAGCAAACATTTAATCGGACACGAAGTGCATGTTCAAATTTTTCTTTATAAAATCAAATCTTTCAACGGTTAAAGGCTTAGTAAATATATCGGCCCATTGATTTTCGCATCAATGAATTGTATATCTAAAATTCCTTTTTGAACATAATCTACGATAAAATGGTGTTTGATTTCAATGTGCTTAGCTCTTGAATGCAAAATTGGATTTTTAGACAAACAAATAGCGGTATTATCACAATAAATGGGAATACGGTTAGCGGTTATACGATAATCTTCCAACCGATGTTTCATCCAAAGTAGTTGTGTACAACAACTTGCGGCTGAAATGTATTACGCTTCGCCGTAGACATAGCAATAGTTGTTTGTCTTTTGCTAGCCCGGGATATAAGATTATCACCAGAAATTGACAATTGCCCTTTGGTTGATTTTCTTTCAATCCTATCACCAAGATAATCGGCATCACGAATCCAATTAGCTTATAATCTAAGGATTTCCTATAAAGGAGTCCAAGATTAGTTGTTCCCTTCAAATACTGAAGATTCTCTTGACGGCGAGTCATATGAGATTCTCTAGGATCTGATTGGAATCTTGCACACAAGCATACACTTTGAATAAAATATCCGGCCTAGATGCGGTGAGGTATAACAAAGAACCAATCATACCTCTATACGGCTTCGATCTACTTTAGCTCCTTCATCTTCTTTGCTCGGGTTGCACGTAGGATGCATTGGAGTGTTCATCACTTTACAATCTTCAAGTTTGAACTTCTTCGAAGCTCCTTTGTGTACTTTGATTGATGAACATAGACTCCATCTTTGCATTGATTGATTTGAATGCCAAGGAAGAACTTCAGCTCTCCCATCATGCTCATTTCAAATTCATCCTGCATTAACTCGAGAAAATTCCTTGCAAAGAGATGCACTAGTAGAACCAAATATTATATCATCAACATATATTTGCACAACAAGAATATCTTTCCCAAGGGTCCTTCGAAGAGTGTAGTGTCAACTGTCCTCTCTTAAAATCATTTTTGATTAAGAAATTACTTAGTCTATCATACCAAGCTCGGGAGCTTGTTTCAAGCCATATAGTGATTTCTTCGGTTTAAAAACATGGTCGGGATATTTAATATCCTCAAATCCAGGAGGTTGCTTAACATACACTTCTTCTTCTATGACACCATTGAGAAATGCACTCTTGACATCCATACTGATATAATATTATGCCATGATTAACCGCAAAGGAAAGAAGTAACTCGATTGCTTCCAATCTTGCAAGCTGGAGCAAACGTTTCGGTGTAATCAATGCCTTCTTGTTGACTATACCCTTGTGCAACAAGCCTTGCTTTGTTTCTTGTTACTTCACCTTGCTCATTCGGCTTGTTTCGAATACCCATTTTGTTCCAATAATGTTCTTGTGCGAGGTTTGGGTACCAGATCCCACACATCATTTCTTTGAAATTGATTCAACTCTTCTTGCATAGCTAGGATCCATCCATCATCCGAAAGTGCTTCATCAATTGTTGTAGGTTCAATCATTGAGATTAGTCCAATCATTGACTCTTCTTGTCCGAAATGTGATCTTGTTCTTCTTGGACTATCTTTGTTTCCAATGATTAGCTCCTCGGGATGTGAAGACTTGTGTTTGAATGTGTTTACGGGAGGATCTTCTTGATGTGAGCCATCTTGTGCTTCATCGAAGCGGTTTCATCTTGCGCTTCGATGTGGGTTCGGCTTGGACTATCTTCGGACTCGGCTATCGATCGGGTTCGGAGTAGCTTCAGAACTGTATCTCTGCAAAACTTTCACCTTGCTTTGAAGTTTTATCTTCAAGCTCCTTGTCATCAAATTTAACGTGCATAGATTCTTCAACACGAGTGTTTCGAATTATACACTCGTATGCCTTTGACCTTTCGGAGTAACCTAAAAAGATTCCTCTTTGGGCCTTGGCATCAAATTTCTTTAGGTAGAGCTTGTTGTTCAGAATGTAACAAGTACATCCAAATTGATGAAAGTAAGAGATATTGGGTTTTCTTCCTTTAAAGAGTTCATATCTTTTTCTCCAAAATAGGTCTAATATAGATCTGTTTTGAACATAGCATGCCGTATTCATCGCTTACGCCCAAAAATGTTTTGGTAAATTGTTTTCATGAATCATGGTTCTGGCCATTTCTTGTAAAGTTCTATTCTTTCTCTCTACAACTCCATTTTGTTGTGGTGTTCTAGGAGAAGAGAATTCATGGAAAATTCCATGTTTTTCACAAAAAGCTTCAAATGGCTCATTTTCAAATTCTCCACCATGATCACTTCGACTTTCAAAATTTTTGATTCTTTTTCGCATTGAATTTGAGTGCGAAGCTACCGAATACATCACACGCAACATCTTTACTCTTTATGAATTTCACCCAAGTCCATCTGCTGTAATCATCAACAATGACTAATCCATATCTACTTCCATATAAGGATGCGGTACTCACCGGTCCAAATAAATCAATATGGAGTAATTCTAAAGGTCTTGAGGTTGAGACAATGTCTTTGGTTTTAAAAGATGATTTCACAATTTTCCCTCTCCGACATGCACCACAAAGTGCATCCGAATGATAGTCAATGTACGGTAGCCCTTTCACAAGTTGTAACTTACTAAGCTTAGAGATTAACCTCCAGGTTAGCATGTCCCAACCTTCGTGCCACATCCATTTCTTATCATTCAACGATAGTAGGCAAATCACCTTCGATCGGCCGGTTCGGAAAAATTGATTTTATAGACATTGTCAACTCTCTTTCCCTTGAACACAATGGATTTGTCTTCCTTGTTGATTCCGTACAGTTGGGTTTTTCAAAAAGCACATCATAACCATTATCACAAAATTGACTAATGCTCAAAAGGTTATGTTCAAGACCATCTACCAACCATACATTATTAATTGAGGTAGAGGAATTACCAATAGTTCCTGTACCTATGATCTGCTGTTGGTTGCCTCCAAATTTCACATTTCCTCCCTCTTTCATTGTTAGGTGAGGAACATGGACTTGTCTCCTGTCATGTGTCTTGAGCAACCGCCGTCTAGGTACCATGATCTTTGCTTTGGCACTCGCTCTTAGACATACCTGCATCATTGACCTTTTTAGATTTAGGTACCCATTGTTCTATGGGTCTGGAAGGTTAGTACTTAAGGCTTTACTCTTCACTTCTTGTACCTTGTCTTGTGAGTTGGGTTGCTTCGATTAACCATCACCTTAGGTTTTGGTACTTTAGAAGCAAGAATCGTCTTCTTCGAAACTTAGACTTCGAACCCCGGATTTTGGTTTCACCGGACTGCGAGGAATAGGTTACGATCTTTTCGGGATCCTAACCTTTGAAGTTTTGGAATCGAGATTTGATCATAGCCTTTGACTTAGAGTTCTTTGGCTTTGAAGTAATCTTAGCCTTAGAACTAGAAGCTTCGGTTCGATTGAACAACAGCTTTCCAACTCAGCCCCTTACGGTACAAAGAATGTTTTCAGACCTTCCTTGATGCATTCACAACAAGACTTTAGATTGGTTTTCTCCGGTTTCACTTACGGAAAACCAATTCCTCTCGCCATTGTTCTTGTAAATGCTATAAATCATAGAAGCCACTCGCTTCGTCAATGCCGATATAATGAAGTCTTCAAGAGCAATTTCATGATTACTTAAAGGTTTTTCATTACACTTTTCTTGTAGCTTCGACATAAGAACCTGAGCTGGTCTTCATATGTTTTACACATGAAGTCAAAGCCCCTAAGTCCCTGTTCGAAGCTTTCGGATCCAATAGAGTTGATTTTTGCCGTTGTACCAAATCGGCATATTTTTCTTTTAAATCCTTCAACTCATTGGTTCTTACTTCAAAATGTGTAAGAAGTTCTTTAAGTGACTCAACAAGTTCATCTCTCGGGAATTTTGGAATATACCTCATTTTCATCTTCGAGTCCGAATCCGATCCGGCACGAAGTTGCCGTTGCTACCAACCCAACAGCCTACCTTTGCATCTTCATCGGCTTCCTCTTTATCGGATCCGGATTCACTACCCAAATCATCCCGAGTTGCCATTAAACTCGCTTAATCTGCTTCTTGAATTTGCTTGGTTTGAATGTAGACCTCTTTGACTTGCCCTTTGACTTTTCTCTTTGAAGATCGGGGCATTCGCAATGAAGTGACACGGCTTCTTACGGTTGAAGCATCCCTTCGATCTTCTTTCCTTGAGCTTCGGAGTTACCCCTTACGGAGAGAAACTTTCGTTCTTCTTGGCCGGATATTGAAGTCTGTTTGAGAGCATGGCCATTTCAAGAAGCATTCGGTTCGAGTCCGAACTTGACCGTTCTTCCTCTTCGATTCAACCACTTTGAGAGCTTTTGATGACTTGCCTTTGGATGGAAGAGCTATTGATTTACTCTTCTTAGTAGACTCATGTTCATTAAGACTTAACTCTTGAACTTTGAGAGAACTAACAAGATCTTCGACACTTAAAGTGTTTAAATCTTTAGCTTCCTCAATGGCGGTCACTTTTGGTCTCCATCCGGCAGTAAGCTTCGAGTATCTTGCTTACATGATCGAAGCAACATAGCTCTTCTTTAGAATCTGTAGACCGAAACTAAGGTTTGAAACCTTGAGTACATCTCCTCAATAGTTTCATCATCCTTCATTTTGAATAACTCATGCCGATGTACAAGCGGGGAGAGCCTTTGCTTCTTTGACCTTCTTGCTCCCTTCATAATTTGAACAGAGAAGCAAACATAGCTTTAGCGAGTGGATTTGTCACTCATCTTCATGTACTCGCTTTGGGTATGGCGGTGACAAGAGCTCCTACGATAATATGATGCTTCTTGTAAAGTTTCCTCGGTTACGGAGTATGTTTCTTTCTATCCACGGCAGCTCCTTCTTCATCAAGGACCAAATCACCAACACCATCTTCCGAATATCCCATAATTCTTCATCTAGGCTCATGATGTAAGCTGTAAAAGTTGGTCTTCCACCAAGAGAACTCTTCGGCATCTCCATTGAACTTTGGAACTTTTCCAACACCGGTTTTCTTACTATCACTATAATCATGTGAGGCATGTTTATAGCTAGTATCACTAGAACCAGAACCATTAGGAGGAGGAGTAGTCATGTTTTTCTCGGATCTTTGATTGTTGCACGGTTAAGTGTTACACAACGAGACCAAGGCTCTAGATACCAATTGAAGGTGAGAAAAACACAAGAAGGGGGTTGAATTGTGTTTTGAAAAATTCTTCGTTTCTCTAAACAACCGAATACACCGATCGAAGCTAAGTGAGACGGCTTCGAAGTGATGATCAAAATCTAAATGCGGCGGAATAAAACAGAGAGAGAGAAGAAGAACGACACAAAGCAATTATACCGGTTCCTTCCACAATCCGGAAGTAGTCCGGTCCCCTTGCACTTCCAAGGAGATTTCACTATGAGTAATATCCGATTACAAATGCTCAAGCACACAAGCAAGAGACTTCCAATGCTCAAGCACACAAGCAAGAGACTTCCTTTGCTCAAGAACACAATCAAGAGACTTCTGCTCAAGCACAACCGCAAGAGACTTCCTAACTAAACAAAATTACACGAAAATTGTTTAAGGTTGAACACTTGATATACAATCGAGGTGCTCACAAAACAAATCGATACGGACTCAATGGACTTAAGAATTTCTAAGATATGACTTTGAGACACGAAATTCTAAGTGAATGCAGAACAATTTCAGCAGAGGTTTGGTACTTGTGAAAATCTTTGTGAGTCTTTCGTTCAGCGTTCTTGCATTACCAATTCTCTAGGTCTTCACTCCTTTATATAGAGGTGTGAAAGAGACGTTGTGAAATTGCCGGCACACCAAAGAGTCGTTGTTGAAGCTTGATCTTTCACCAATGATCTTTTGCTCGATTTGGTTGTTGTCCTATGAAGAACAAATTTGAAATCCATTCCTTATCCAAAGGAACATCTATGCGGCGAGACCGTATTCGGAGCCGTTTTCTTGTCTTGAAGTGCGGACACAAAACAGAGTAGTGGAGAACGTGGTTGTACAATTCGTACAAAGTACAATGTCAACGCTTTCGTCCAAATTGCAAACACACACCTTCAAACACCTTTGAAATGACCGTTGCAAGCTCCACTAATCCTTTGTTTGTGTTTTCGAATCCAATAGACAGCTTTTGCATTGATGATTCTTCAATTCTTGATTCTTTGCAAATCCGGTTGATATTCGGCTTACGGTGAAATGGCTTCGATGAGGCGGCTTCGATGATGCGGCTTCGATGATGCGGCTTCGATGAGATGACTTCGCGGCTTCGATGATGCGGCTTCGATGATGTGACTTCGGACCTCTTGTCTTCGGGAGCACTATTCTTCAGAGCAGCTTACTTCGGAGCGCTATTTCTTCAGGAGCGGCTTGACTTCGGGAGCGCTTTTTCTTCAGGAGCAAGTTGCCTTCGGGAGCGTCCAAGCTTCAAATTTTTGTTGTTTCCATAGCTCTTTATTTGCTCATTCAGAACCAATGATGATGTAACTTTATAATTATGGTCCCGTACACTTGAACAAATATTAGCTAATCCAATTTACAATTTTTAATACCTTGTTATCATCAAAACTCTTTAAGGTTTATTGTTAAACACATTTTGTTCCAACAAACATAACAATCAATTTAATTTTCCTTGTGTACTCTCTGGACAATGTCGACGTAAGGAAGGACAAAATCGTCTGTTTCGGTGAAGATGTATATCTTAAATCTCTATCTCTTCCATAATCTTTGCTGAAGTTATTGAATGAAAGCTTGAGAAGTACATTCTTAAAAACTACAAAATAAGCAAATTTGTGTATGGAAAGTTCGTCATTCGTCATTCTAATATTCTCAAAAATCTTCAACCGTTAAGGCTACGAATTCTTGCCCTCTGCGCAAGGAAATACTCTTCCTGAGCTCAATTTGCTGCAAGTACTTCCTCTGTTCCCCATCAAGTGCTTTAATAGGCCTTCATGCATGCTTTGACATTCAGCCAAAAAATATTGGCCATCACATGCATTGCATTATTGTAGTTAGAAGTGAATTATGAATTAGTTTTTATTCGAATTTTTCATGATAAAATAATTCTTGAAGAAAATCATGAAAGGCTCTGGATTATACAAGTATATCCAAATCCATAGTAGTTGTGCGCTTTTTACATTTCAATTGCCACATAAATATCTAGGAAAGTGATTAAAAGAATTGCACAAAACTACTCTGAAAAAAATATGCAAAATTTTGAATGGCATAGCTATTTTGCAGTGACATTCTATTTCTGCATAATTGATTGATACAATTTAGAATTGCTCCATTATTTCCTTTAAACAAAACACTAAGGAAAAAAATAGATGAGTGACCTAGCTAGTGGCCACTCACATGCACACAATGAGGAGGAAGGGTGGAAACTTTGGATCCAACCCAGACACCCGCATAAGATCTCACAAGCCAACCACTATGTTGTAACAACGGGGACAAATGTTAAAATAGTAGGAAGTTATGTGGAGTTAGTTAAGGTAGTTAGACTAGAGTTAGTAATCAACTATAGTTATTTGATAACTAAACTAGAGTTAGTAGCTTGGTTAGAAGTTAGTTAGAGTTAGTTACTCAAACTAATCTCTATATATAGGAACACCATTGTACACATTCATCATCTTTTAATCAAATCTATTCATTCCATAATGAGTTTCTTTGAGTATCTCCCGCATGAGTACTCTTATGCTTGCTCTCTTGCTTACATCTATGATCTTTCTCCCTATGATTCCATGATTTTCAACAACAAACACATACAAGAAAATGTTTTACATATGAGCCATGTAAAATAACAATGATAGTTAAAGAAAAATGAAGTGGGTTGCCCATGAGATTATATAAAGTGGAATGATTGATCTTTTTTCCTCATTCTTAAGGCCAAGTTGTGATGTTCGGACGCTGCAGAAGATCATACAAGTTTCTTTAATTTATTTACATGCTACAAACAAATCCGATCAAGCCGTTGTCGGAAGATTTTGATGAAATTAGTCATTTGAATATCCTCAAGAGCCAAACCAACCTGAATTCCACCTCCACCATCTCTACAATCGAAAGAGAAATAGAAATGGAAGATGACGAATCAAGATGAACTGCATCAAATTTTTTAGGCTTCCCCACCCGAAGTCGGTCTCATAAACATCAAATTTAGGTGAGCCAACAATCCCTACCACGGACTTAGCAGGTTTTGATAATTCACTATGATCGAAGTCCACCATTTAGCTCCTAACAAAGCATTAATTATCGCTCTTGAAATCTCTTATCTTCCTTTCGATACAATTTGCAGCCGCAACAATTCCATTTGTTCCAACTAACTCCACCCTCTTTACAACCACAATATTACCGGCAAGACAATTTCCAAAATAATTTTTGGGTAATGAAATTTCGGGATGATCACGACAATCTGCATGAAACACCAAGTAGCATAGATCATCACCATCCACAACAACACAACCACCTTTTCTTTGCTTCTCCGATTTTATCAAACAAAACCAAATCAAGGAACATGTTACAACAAAAGTTGACAACATATGTTTACGTAATGAAGTTTCTTTACAACTATGATCGGCGACCCATTTCTTGAGTTTTAGAACTTGTTCAAAGCTCAATACTAAAGTGATTTGAACCTTGTTAACATAATTATGAGGATCTTGCACGTGACCGGTGGATTTTGATATAACATCTTTTAGTTCTTGTAAGTAGGTGAGTTTAAGATTCTTTGGGTCTCTAACTCTATCTCTTTCATGTGAAGGAAGAAGATCAAGAAGCGAGAGAGTGTTCTAGAGATAACCATTACCGATGGTTTTGGCTTTGGAAACATATGACCAGAATTTCATGAATTGGTGAAGTGATTTTCCATCACTGCAACGTGGTTAAACGTGAGGCGGATAGCGAATCCAGAGTTAGGGTAGAATGGTGACTTGAATGGCCATTAGAGGGACGACGAGTGTGTCATTGCGTTCGGTATGAGGAGAAGGCACGCAAGTTCGTAAAAAAAGGGTGCAAATTTTTAACATCTTATGAAGACTACGAAATAAGGAGGTTGAAGTTTGTTGAGGATTCGGCGACGGTGAAGGAGAGAGAATCTCCATTGAGGTAGCATATATAAAGGGGACCATTTTCGGAATGTGAAGGAATTATGAGATTGGAAGAGTATTGGAAGAAGTGTTGGAGGGTAATGGAAAGAGAGTGTTTGGGAATGGGAAGTATTGTTTGGAGAAAGTGATGACTTGGATGAGGAAAGTGGTAGAAGAAGATATGTTTAATGGTTTTACAAAGCAAAACCATGGAATGTCCAAGAATGTGAGGGGAAGAATGGTTGGAGAGGGAACTAAACCAGGTGGTGGTGTGTCATACCCCATTTTGTGACCGTTTAAAATTTTTTACTCGTCTTTTTAAAGTCTAGGAATTTCGTCGTTTCGGACGAAATTTCACGAAGAGTTATTTTAAAATACCTCATTTGGTTTCCGAAAGGGACAGTTTTAAATTTTATTATATTTCTTTTTATTTCTTTTTATTTATTAGTTTTTATTTATTTTATTTTCAATTGTTTTTATTTATTTAAAGTTTTTTTCGATTTATGTTTTCTTTTTATTCATTTTATTTTTTGTTTTGTTCTTTTTATTAGTCCTTTAATCTTTTTAGTCCAAATGTCCAAAGTCCTTTAGGTCTAATTTTTGTCCAGCCCAAGTAAGGGCATTTTTGTCCTTTTCGGTGTCCAAGGACACCTGAGGGTGTCATTTTCACTTTGTGTACCATTCATTTTCGAACACCATGTACCCGCAATCAAACCCTAAAAACACAAGATAAATACCATCAATGATTGGCTCAATTTTTTTTTTTTGCCAACACATTATCTTCAAACCCTAATTTTCCAGATTTAACACCAATCATCAAGAACACATAAACCTTTCTAAAAATTCAACACAACAACACCAAAAACCTCAAGTTCATTCAAACATCATCAACATAATTCAAACACATGTACATAAAACAACAGCCAAATCAATTTTTGGCCATTAAAAGAAGTAGTAACGAGAAAACGAGAAGGTGGGGGAACGATTTACTTTCATTCCTTGCGTCTTTAACTCCGGAACTTGTAGATCTGAAATTTTCTTTGGTTTTTTTGTTAAAAAATGATTTCAAAAAGAGTATAAAAGTAGAAGGTGATAGTTATTTCTTCCTTCCAAGATCTAGATTATTATCAAAGGAACAAAATGAATGAAATGATAGAAATTCTCACCGATTATTGAAGTATTACACGGGTATATATACAAGTTCTAAGTCCTTTGTAACTAACTTCAACTAACAAATGAAGAACAAAGTACAAAGACTAAACTACCCTCTAACAATTACTTAGGTTGCAAGCTATCTACTTTCTCTTGCTTATTTTCCTCTATGTTTAATATCCCCCATAAGTTGGAGGTTGATAAATGTCTAGCAACCCCAACTTGGATAGGAGTGGATGAATTGGTTGAGGAAGCAGGGATTTGGTGAAAAAATCTGCAACTTGATCTTTTGAAGAAATAGGCGGCGGTTTGAACAAACCGGCTTGCAACTTTTCCCCGACTATATGACAATCAATCTCAAGATGTTTGGTGCGTTCATGGAAAACAGGGTTGGCAACAATGTAGATATCACTCTGGTTGTCACAATAGAGCACAGGTGGTTTGATGCATTGGACCTCCAAATCTTCGAGAAGGTAGGTAAGCCACTGCAATTCACATGAAGCGAGATGCAAGGGCTCTATATTCGGCCTACGAAGAGGACACGGAAACAGTGAGTTGCTTCTTGGTTCTCCATGAAATAAGAGAATGACCAAGAAAGAAGCATCGGCCGATATGGATCTTCTAGTGTCCTTGCATCCGGCCCGGTCAAGATCGGTGTACCCTTTGATTTGAAAGGATGAATTTCGGGAAAGAATAAGCCTTTACCGGGACAACCTTTCAAGTATCTCAACACTCTCATAGCAGCATTGTGATGAGTTTGAGTAGGGTTACTAAGAAATTGGCTTAGTTGCCGAGTAATGTAAGTGATATACGGTCCGGTTGTATTAAGATACAACAATCTACCAATCGGCCTTCTATAAGCGGGAATGTACGGAAAAGGAGGTGCGGTGTCATTGTGTAACTTGATAGAAGGATCGAAGGAGTAGACAATGGTTTAGCACCAAGTAAACCTGAATCATCTAATAAGTCAAGACAATACTTTCTCGACATAAAGAGATGCCGAAGTGGAATGAGCAACCTCAAGTCCCAAAAATACTTCGGTTGGCCAATATCTTTGATTTTGAAAGCATCATGAAGAACATTCTTGATCAAAGTAAACTCGAGAGAGAGTGTTACCGGCTAAAATAACATCATCAACATACACCAATAATACGGTGAAGGAGGAAGTGGTGCTTTTGATGAACATAGAAGCATCAATTTGCTTGTTTATAACCGTTGATAGAAGAATAGTGGTTAATTTCTCATACCACTTTCTACTAGCCTCGTTTGAGACCATACAAAGACTTGGTGAGTTTGTAGGCTTGGTTGGATTTAGAATGAGGAACACCAGGGGGTATTGTCATGTAAACATCTTCTTGTAACTCTCCATGCGAGAAAAGCATTATTTACATCAAGTTGATGTAAATGCCAATGATTAATGGAGGACAAAGCAATGATGAATACGACTATGGTGAGTTTAGCTACAGGTGAGTATGTATCAAAATAGTCTAACCCCTCAATCTGATTGTATCCTTTGGCAACCAATCTAGCTTTGTATCTCTCTATGGATTCATCGGCATTGTGCTTGATTTTGAAAATCCATCCGCACCCTATAGGTTTAACTTTGGAGGAATATCAACTATACGCCAAGTACCGATCTGTTCAAGAGCGGTAATTTCATTTTGCATGGCTTGCTTCCAACAATCATGTTTAATGGCCTCAATGTAGGTTTTAGGTTCAGTGTGAGTGGATATGGACAGAGAAAACAAGGAATGAGAGTTAGATAAATTTGCATAGGAATGATAATCGAAATAAGATATTTGCTAGTTAAATGATGTAGTGATTATGAGATGCGGAATGACAAACAAAATCATGTAAATATGCAGGTTTATGTTTAGTTCTAGTGGAGGTTCTAATAGGTGGAGGGTTAGGAGGAGTGATAAGAGGTAAAGAAGGAGAAACAGGTTCATCGGCAAAAGATGCCGGAGTTGGGGAAGATATGAAATATTGCCAATTGGAAGAAAATTGAGTGGGAGGTGAAATGTAAGGCAAAATTGACTCATGAAAGGTAACATTTCTAGAAATGAAGATTTCTTTGGTGTTTAAATCATAAAGAACAAACCCTTTAAAACCCGACTTGTATCCCAAGAAAACAGACTTTCTAGCTCTAGATTGCAACTTGGTTCTCCGTGAGCTTGAAGTGTGGAAGCATAACAGAGACAACCAAAGACTTTGAAGGAATTAACATCAGGTAAAGTATTGTAAAGGACTTGATAAGGGGACTGGTTTTTGAGGACAAAAGTTGGAACTCTATTAATAAGAAACACATCATGTAAAACGGCATAAGACCAAAAGAAATTAGGAAGTTTGGATTGGAAAAGGAGAGCTCTAGCAACATTCAAAATGTGTTGATGCTTCCTCTCAACTCTACCATTTTGTTGAGGAGTTTCAACACATGACCTTTGATGAATGATGCCATTAGAAGCATAAAAGGAAGACAAAAAGAATTCAGGTCCATTGTCCGACCCGATGATCTTTGGTGTGACATGAAATTGATTTTTAATGAAGTAAACAAAATTTTGAATATGAGATGGAACTTCAGATTTAGTTTTGAGCAGAATGATCCATAGAAATCTACTATGATCATCAACAATAGTCGAGAAAATATCTATGGCCATGTATGGAAACTTTAGCAATGGGACCCCAAATATCAAAATGGAGCAATTCAAAATTAGATGAAGCAATAGAGGTACTCAAAGTATAGGGTAATTTCTTTTGCTTAGCAAAATGACAAATGTCACAAGTGGATTTATTATCATTGTGAATAATGGGATACAATTGATGCATATGAGACAATCTTTGATTGGACAAATGTCCCAATCTAAAGTGCCACGGTGCTGAAGAAGGTATGTGAATATTAGAAGTACAAGAAACTGAATTACAAGATTGCAAGGAAATTTTATTGTAAGGAAACTTAGGAATACTACTAGAAGGTGAAGTATCGAGGCATTCTCAATCTATAAAGTCCATCACAGAGTTCACCCGAACCAATCATCTTCTCGTGATTTCACATCATGTATGGTGCATACATTGTTCACAAAATGGATTGCATAAGTCATGAGTTGAAGGATTCTAGAAACAGAAATTAAATTGACATGAAAATGAGGAGAATATAAGACATTGGGGATGTGTAAAGAAGGAGAAAAGAAGACAAGTACCGGCATAATGTACTAAAACAGATTGACCATTTGGTAAAGTAACATTGAGAGGTTTAATTTTGTAAAATGAGTGAAGTAATGATATAGAGGAACAAATGTGTTCATTAACACCTAAGTCTATAAGCCGGTAGGGTGATTTAACATGCAAGGAGCAGGAAAATATAGTGTTTATACTGCGAAGCCTTGGCGAGAAGATGAAGCGAGTGCGAAAGAACATGATTGGTGTTGGCTGAAGGAGTATTTGATGGTGGAGGGGTTAGGGATGATTGTTGGAGCAAGTTAACAAGATGAAGATAATGATCTTGAGTCAAACCAGTTTGAGAGATAGGTGAAGAACCTACGGCAACACCTTATGAATCGGGAACGGCCTACGAATTCACGGCATGAGTAGAAGGAGTTCCCTTGTTAGCATTAGGGAAACCATGTTTTTGATAGCGAGAAATCAACAATGTGATTTGTCTTATGGCAAAAAGGTGCAATATTTTGAGTTATTCTTTGAAGGATAAGAACCAGAATTAGGTTTGCCACGTCCAAAAGGTTTTCTTGCTTCGAAGCATTCACCAAAATGCTAGAATCTTTAATAGAAGGAGAAGTAATAATAGTGGAATTATTACTTTCTTCCCGAACAACAAGAGAGTATACTTTGTTGATAGAAGGAAGAGGCTCCATGAGTAAAACCTGAGTTTTTACAACTCCAAAGTTATCATTCAAACCAGTTAAAAACTTGAATTACTTGATCCTCCAAACGAAAATTGCGAGCGAGATCTCATAGATTCACAACGACATGGATGAGGACAGGTGCACATAGGCATAGGACGATGTGAATTGAGTTCTTCCCAAAGAGACTTCAACTCGGTGAAGTATTCAAGAACAGATTTGGTACCTTGTTTCAAGTTGTTGATAGCAATGTGTAAAGAGGCAATTCGATTCTATCAACCTTAGAGAAACATTCTTGAAGCTCAATCCATACATCAATCGCATATTCATCGAATACAATAGTACGAGCAATTTGTGCGAAACGAGTTCAAAATCCAAGAGTGGATCAGGTAGTTACAACGATCCCAAGCACTATGATTCAAATCATCAATAGGAGAAATTGGAATAGATCCATCAATGAAGGAAAGCTTGTTCTTCGCGCCTAAAGCACGCTTCATAGAACGATGCCAAGCGAGGTAGTTAGAACCATCAAGAAGAGGTGTAACTAACACAGAGCTTGGACTTTCACTAGGATGCACATAGTATGGAGAATTCGTGTACTGGTTGAGGAGCAACCGGTGCTTGACGAGGAGGCATGATGAAGAAGAAGCAAGAAATGTGAAATCGTAGAAACCGCAGTATGATCGTAAGAAAACGAAGAAGAACGATCAAAGAGGAAAAAATGAAGAACGAAGAATCTTAAAGTGAAATTGAGATGAAATCGAGAAGAAACGAAGAAGAATCAAGAAGATTCTGCAAAAGAATCAACGAAAACGAAGAAGGTGAAAAGCTTGAGCTTGTGCATCAATGGCGGAAGCTTGTAATCGAATCGTAACAAACTCCTCTCAAGAAGAGAGAGTAAATGCGATACCATATTATCAAAGGAACAAAATGAATGAAATGATAGAAATTCTCATTGATTATTGAAGTATTACACCGGTATATATACAAGTTCTAATGAGTCCTTTGTAACTAACTTCAACTAACAAATGAAGAACAAAGTACAAAGACTAAACTTCCCTCTAACAATTACTTGGGCTGCAAGCTATCTACTTTCTCTTGCTTATTTTCCTCTATGTTTAATATAGATCTTGAGATTTTGTTTTACCGAAAACCGACTTTGGATCCGAAAAGAGCATCGAAAAGGATGTTTGAATCTTTGAAATGTTTTTTAAACGGAGGTGGTTTAGTGCTCCGAAACGGCGGCGCCACCCTTATTGCTCACCGGCCACCGCGTCGGAGAGAAGGAGGGTGGTTGCTTTGACAGACCAAATAGAGAAGAAAGAGGTAGAGAGAGAAAGACAAAGGATGATAGACGTTTGGCAAGTGCACCAAATACTATCGAAGTAGTAAAAATATCGTTCCCACGAGGACCGTTTTTAACTTCAATAATTCAATTTCGTTATATAATTAGGATGTATAAAATTTATTTTGTTTTGCCACTAGGCGGTAGATTTGGTTTGATTTTAATTAAATCAAGAAACAGAAAAGATTTGATTAAGAAAATAGGAGAGAAAGATGAGATCGATCCGTCGAATCCTCTAAGTTCCCCTAATTGGTCTACCGCACCTATTTGTTATGAATCCTTTTCTAATTTACGATGATTAACAAAATATCCCTAATCAATCCCTTGAGTTAGGACCCTCTTCTTAAACTACAGCCCCTAATTCCTTAGGTGGTCTAATAATTCTTGAAGGTTTTACCGAACGTTAACCTATTATCACTAACAAACGATTATCTATTCCTAGACTAACCCCGTTTATTAGAACAATTCAATTAGGTCTAAGTTGAAAGCCATGGTCGGTGGTCATTCATTCTCACGAAATCAAGTTATATGTGATCAAGATATAAAAAGCATTAAGAACAATTGAATTGAATAAACTAGAATTGAATTCATAAACAAGATAGAGTTTCACGGCAACATGTGTCAATTAGGGTTACAAAGATTCATCTCGGATCTAATCTCTAAGAGATTTAGCTACTCATAATTGAGTTTACAAATAGCATAATCAATGAAATAATTAAAACATACATGAATTGGTAAAAGGATGAAGAAATCGCCCTTCTAGCCGTCTACGATGTCTCAAAATCGCACTTTGCTCTCCAAAATCGTAACCACTTGTTCTTCGGATTGAGTGCGGTATTTATAGAAGTCATGGGCTCGACCCGTCAAAATCGCGCCGCGCCATGTATATAGGCGTGCCGCGATTTCCCTTAAACAGGGAGTATGTAATTTTGCTTCAAAAATCGCAGCACGACTTGAAATTGGCGTGGCGCGATTTCCTTCGAACAGGACTTCAACATTTAAGCTTTTTGCACTCGAACAGTAGAAATTGCATAAGAACTCTATCAAAATGTCACAATAAGTCCCTAATATTACGTAATGACGAATGTCATCACAACCCCAAACTTAAACCATTCCTTGTCCTCAAGGAATTTGCTTGCAACGTTGACAAACGACAAGAAAATAACGGTTACTCGACAAAACGATAGTACCCAAAAGTTCAATCTCCTTCTAGCTAAAGATGAGCTAGTTTGACTTGTTCGCATCCACCAATTCACAACTCCACGCAACAATATGAAATAGGGTTCTACCGGTCGACATGCAGGTCTACATATTACCATACGCTTGAAAAGTTTCTAAACATCAATCAAAGTCAATATCATTACACACTTTTGAGGTCTTAGGGTTGTAACGGGGCTTAGGTGAAAGGTGGGATATATTTGGATAAGTAGGCTACACAAAATTTGAGTTAGGCATTCCTACGGAAGTTAAAGCACAAAATTCAATCCTTCAATCATTCACCTTGTGGAAATACAATCAATGCAAAGGTACTAGAGAATATTTTTAACATTTAGGGACAATCGAGTTTGAAGTTACTCGGATTTTCAATGTTTTGTCCCTTTTTCATCATTCAATTTCTTTCTTTTTTTTTTTTTTGATACACCATTTTTATGTGTATATTTTGCATGACAATCTCATATTTCTTTCATTTTTGTTCTCTTATTCTCTAGTACCCCCACCCCAAACTTAGTTGGTTGCAAATTCCAATAGCAACCCCAAACTTAATCTTTAGCAACATT
Source organism: Medicago sativa (assembly GCF_051527215.1). NCBI lineage: Eukaryota > Viridiplantae > Streptophyta > Magnoliopsida > Fabales > Fabaceae > Medicago > Medicago sativa. The sequence continues at coordinate 9,267,566 of NC_140756.1, forward strand.
CTACAATGCCTTAACTCGAAATTCATTAAGGGACAAGTCCTAAAAGTCTCTAGGCTTGTAATGTAGTTTGTCACCGAACAAAAAGTTCTAATCCTACCGGCTCACAATTGGTTAAGAAAGGATAAATTCAACAAATTAAAACGGGGTAGGCTTCAAAAAGGCTCACGGGACCAAGCACTTTTGCCTCGGTGTGTAATTGACAAAGACCAATCAATAATAGAGAAACAATGCAAGTTCTAGAAATGTAGTTGCATGGAAAACTAGTCTAAATATAAGTAAATTGAAAAACAAATTTGGCAATGAACCTTATGGCTGAGATTTACGGGAGTATGTGACTACCTAGCAACGCCGTACACTTCGCCTTTGAATCAAGTCACCCCTCCTTTAGAACTTTTGGAATACCGTTTCATCAAACAACTCGTTACTAAACTGTAATAGGTCACATGAAACAAAACAAATTCATTAATAATAAACAAGTGCGGGAGCAATTACAATATGGAAATAAGTTCAATGGACTTCGACATTAAAAAGAAAATAAAAGCTGAAAGTATTGAAAAACAAAGTAAATCTAGTGGGTTGCCTCCCACCCGGCGCTTCTTTATCGTCACTAGCTTGATCGCTAAGGATCCTCGAGAGGTCCTTCGGAATGAGTGCCACCCTTCCTTTAGGTAGGTCGCCACCTAGGTATGGTTTAACTCTTTGTCCATTTACTTTGAAACTTCGATCTCCTTCGGTGTCACTAATTCAACAGCTCCATATGGTGACACACTTTTGACCAAGAATGGTCCAGACCATTTTGACTTGAGCTTCCCAGAAACGGCTTCAACTGGAATTATACGGCAAAACTAGTTGTCCACAGTTAATATCCCTAGGCACTAAGTTTTTGTCATGATACCTTTTTGTCTGGTTTTATAGATGAGTGCATTTTCATACGCTCTAAGCCTCATCTCCTCAAGTTCATTAAGTTTCAAAATTCTTTTCTTACCGGCGGCTACTTGATCAAAATTTAAGGCCTTAATGGCCCAATAAGCTTTATGTTCTAGCTCGACCGGAAGATGACATGCCTTCCCATAGACTAGCGATAAGGTGAGAACCCAAGATGGGTCTTAAAGGCTGTCCTATATGCCCATGATGCGTCATCTAATTTCCTAGACCAATCTTTCCTATTTGACGCAAGCTGTCTTCTCCAGAATCTGTTTCACTGTCGGTTTGAAACCTCTCGCTTGACCACTAGTTTGTGGGTGATAGGGAGTTGCAACTTTGTGCTTAATGTTATACTTTTTGAGCACATTTTCAAGAAAATTATTGCAAAAATGCTTCCCCCATCACCGATCAATACTCTAGGGGTTCCAAACCTAGTGAAAATATTCTTTTGAAGGAAGTTGACAACCGTTTTGGCATCATTAGCAACACATGGTATCGCTTCAACCCACTTTGTGACATAATCAACACGGACTAGAATATGGAGATAAGAGTAAGAGGAAGGAAATGGTCCCATAAAATCAATACCCCAACAATCAAATGGTTCAACTTCAATGATTCCTTTTAGGGGCATTTCATTCCTCTTTGATATGTTACTGTCCTTTGGCATCTGTCACATCTTGTGACAAAGTCGTGGCAATCTTTGAAAAGGGTGGGCCACCGAGAATCCACTTTGCAAAATTTTTGCAGCTGTTCTTTCTCCACCGTGGTGGCCTCCATAAGCCGAGCTATGGCTGCCACATGATACTATGTGCTTCCTCACCTGCAACACAACGTCTAATCAAACCGTCGGTACCTACCTTAAACAGATAAGGGTCATCCCACAAGTAGTGGTTCGCATCTTTGAAGAACTTTTTCCTCTAAGGATAGGTCATATCATCGGGAACTATGTTACCGGCCTTAAAGTTTGCCATGTCGGCAAACCAAGGTCTTTCTCCAATAGCAAACAACTGTTCATCGGGGAACTCGGCCTTGATGGCCTTCTCCTTCTTTGTTACCTCATCATTTTCCGGCCTTGAGAGGTGGTCGGCTACCACGTTCTCGACTCCCTTCTTGTCACGAATTTCAAGATCAAATTCTTGCAATAATAGGATCCACCTCAACGATCGAGGCTTTGAATCCCCTTTAGTTAAGAGATATTTGAGAGCCGCATGATCCGTAAAAACAATGACTTTGGAGCCTATTAGATAAGAACGAAATTTTTCCAATGCGAAGATTACGGCAAGCAATTCCTTTTCAGTTGTGGAGTAGTTAACTTGATTTTCATTTAAAACCTTGCTTGCATAGTAAATTGCATGGAAAAATTTGTTCTTGCGTTGGCCTAGGACCGCACCAACAGCATAATCACTTGCATCACACATAAATTCAAAAGGTAAATCCCAATCGGGTGCAATGATTATTGGTGCAGTCACCAACTTGTTTTTAATCAAAGAAAAAGTATTTAGACATTCGGTATCAAAATTAAACTCGTTTTCTTTGACCAAGAGGTTACAAAGGGGTTTGGAAATTTTAGAAAAGTCTTTTATGAACCGCCGATAGAAACCGGCATGCCCCAAGAAACTCCTCACTCCTTTAACATTGATTGGTGGAGGAAGTTTCTCTATAACCTCTATCTTAGCTTGGTCCACCTCAATGCCTTTAGCACTTATTTTATGTCCCAAAACTATACCTTCGGTTACCATAAAATGACATTTTTCCCAATTCAAAACAAGGTTAGTTTCGGTGCATCTTTTAAGTACGGCATTTAAATGGAACAAGCATTGATCAAAAGACTTACCAAAAACAGAAAAGTCGTCCATAAATACCTCAATGTTCTTCTCTATCATATCAGAGAAGATGGAAAGCATGCACCTTTGAAAGGTTGCCGGCGCATTACACAGCCCAAAAGGCATCCTTCGATAAGCAAACACACCGAATGGACAAGTGAATGCAGTCTTTTCTTGATCTTCCGGAGCCACCGCAATTTGATTATACCACGAATACCCATCCAAGAAGCAATAGAAGGCTTGGCCAGCCAATTTCTCAATCATTTGATCCATGAATGGTAATGGAAAATGGTCCTTTCTTGTAGCGGTATTCAACCTCCGGTAGTCTATACACATTCTCCAACCGGTGACGGTGCGTGTAGGTATCAATTCATTTTTTTCATTTGCTACCACCGTCATTCCTCCTTTCTTGGGTACCACATGAACTGGACTTACCCATGAGCTATACGAGATAGGGTAGATCATACCTGCATCTAGTAACTTCAGCACCTCTTTCTTTACCACTTCCTTCATTGTTGGGTTAAGTCTCCTTTGAGGTTGAACCACCGGTTTGTATTCAGCCTCCATGTGTATTTTATGCATGCAATAAGCTGGACTAATACCCTTTAAATCAGAAATGTTCCACCCCAAAGCTCCTTGATTGTCTCTTAACACCCTCATTAATTTTTCCTCTTCCAAAGGTGTCAAAGTATTGCCGATGATTACCGGTTTAGAGGCATCCTTAGTGAGAAAAACATATTTCAAGTGAGAAGGGAGTTCTTTTAATTCTGGATTTTTCTCTCCTTCTCCACTCAAAATAGGAGCATCCATAGAGTGCTTACCCATTAATTCTTCTATTTTTACCGGACCCAACTCTTGCTTGCTTGCTGCTAGTTGCTTCACACAATCACTTACTTCAAGATCTTCATCCTCTTCACCTTTTGCTATAGAATTCACAATTGCACGTTCAAGAGGGTGTGTTGGTTGATGTTCACAAGAGTCATCTTTAACTATTTCTTCAACAATGTCAATCCGGTAACACTTGGGATTTTCATCTTTGTGCTTCATGGCCTCAAATATATTAAACACTACTTGCTCCTTATGGAATCTCAACATTAGCTCTCCTTTCTCAATGTCAATCAAAGCACGGCCGGTTGCAAGGAAAGGTCTTCCTAGAATGAGTGGCATATCTTCATCTTCAGCCATATCTAAGATCACAAAATCTGCCGGGAACACCAAGTCATTAACCTTGATTAGCACATCTTCAAGTATACCGAAAGGGTAAGAGATTGACCGATCAGCTAAAGTGATGGTCATTCTTGATGGTTTTGGTTCCCCACACTTAAGCTTCTTCATCATTGAAAGTGGCATCAGATTTATACTTGCTCCCAAGTCACATAAAGCTCTTCCAATGTCTACCGGTCCAATTGAACAAGGGATAGTAAAAGCACCGGGATCCTTCGGCTTAGGTGGCAGCTTCTTTTGAAGAATAGCACTACAATTCTCAGAAAGTGCTATGTTCTCATCATCCTTAGGCTTCCTTCGTTTAGTCAACAAGTCTTTCATGAACTTAGCATACAACGGCATTTGATCGAGAGCTTCGCCGAAAGGAATATTCACCTGAAGTTGTGAGAAAAGTTGCATGAACTTCTTGAATTGGCCTTCATCCTTTTCTTTCTTCTTTGAAAGGTGAGGGTATGGAAGCTTCACATATGATGGAATAACCTGTGGTTTGTCTCCATCTTTCAAAATTTGACTCTTCGACTTCCTCAAGATTGAATCTTCATCAATTAACTTCTCACTTTTTTCTCCCTCTATTTTTTTCTTCCTTTCGTTTTCAACTACTCCATGATCATTTTCTTTTTCAACTACACCCTCATCATTTTTTTCAACTACATCATCCTCCTCTACCTCAACTACATCATCGACCTTCTTTGGAGCTTTTGGAACTAAAGGTGTCAAAACCTTTTTGCTCCTCAATTCAATAGCATTACAAGACTCATTCTTAGGGTTATCTTTAGTGTTACCCGAGAATCCGCCTTTACTTTGTTCAGCCAATTGCTTAGCTAATTGCCCCGGTTGAGTTTCAAGCATCTTCCTAGAAGCTTCATTGTTCTTTCTTTCAGCTTCTTGACTCTTCTTCATCTCTTCAAAGTTGCCTTGAGTCATCTTCATGAAGTTCATCATAGTTTCCTCAAGAGCTGATGGCTTCCTTTGCCGTTGTTGAGGAGGAGTGAGCATCCGAGAGTTCAAAGCATTGTTATTTGAGTAGCTTAAATTGGGATGCTTGTTGATGCCCGAATTGTAGTATTGATTACGCCTTTGATAACCTCCCATGAAGTTAGCTTCTTCATTTGACCCTTCCGGAACACATTCACCGTTGGGATGTTCTTCACCACATAAGTCACACTTGATTGCAGCTACTTGTTGTTGCTTATGAGCCAAAGTGAAGCCTTGAAACTCCTTAGTTAGAGCTTCGATCTGTTTATTCATCGGCTGCTTGGTTAGCAAGGATAGCGGTTTGTTCACTCACCCCAAACACTCCTCTTTCCTTCTTCTTAGCTTCGGCACGATACTCATTTCCAGCCATGTTTTCTATCAAAGCTTGGACTTCATGATCAGTTTTGCTCTTGAGACTACCTCCCGCGGAAGCATCTAAGAACATTCGAGTGTTTGGTGTTACCCCCTCGGTGAAGATTTGGAGATATTGCTTCTCGGTGAACTCATGATTAGGGCATCTCTTGAGAAGAAAATTGAATCGCTCCCAAGCATCATACAATGATTCACCTTCTCCTTGCTTGAAGTTAGAGATCTCCATCTTCTTGTCCCAATACTTAGACATAGGGAAGTATTTCTCCAAGAACTTCACTCTAACTCTTCCCATGTTTGAGCAGTCCCGTTTGGAATTGTTAGCAACCAATCTTTTGCTCTTCCCGTCAAGGTGAAAGGAAATAGCCTTAGCTTCTTTTGTGCTTCGGTCACGGTGGCTGGTTGCACACAAAACTCGCGAGGTTTCGGCAAAACGGCTCAAGTGTTCATGAGGACTCATAGCTTCGGTCCCATCGAATTGCTTGTCCCTTAAACCGTTGAGGACGAGTTGTCTTGATGTCGAATGCTACGGGGTTAGCCGGTTGAAAAGTGTGGGTCGGTTGACCGCGATGAGTGGCTAACCCGTAGTCTCCAAGCTTAGGTCTTGGTGGTACAACTCCTTCTCCTTCCATAGTTGCGGATTTAGGAGAAGAGATTGTTTCGCATTCACTTGAGAGTTGCTCCGGTACTTGTTCTCGAACCCCCGGTGGAACGGATTGAGCTAACCTTTGCGATCGGACAGCTTTCCGAAGTGCTCTAGCAGTTCTTTCAATTTCCGGATCGTACTCTAAGTCGTCCGAGCTCGTTTACCTCGCATAAACAGGCAAAATACCTTAGTAGCACCGCACAACGCAAAGTAATCAAGTGAATATGAAAACGAGAAAAATAAAAACTTAAAAACGAGAAAAATTAAATTGCAAAAACCCTAAATTATAACGTAATTGCCTTGTTGAAATAATTCAACGGTCCCCGGCAACGGCGCCAAAAACTTGATAGACGTTTGGCAAGTGCACCAAATACTATCGAAGTAGTAAAAATATCGTTCCCACGAGGATCGTTTTTAACTTCAATAATTCAATTTCGTTATATAATTAGGATGTATAAAATTTATTTTGTTTTTCCACTAGGCGGTAGATTTGGTTTGATTTTAATTAAATCAAGAAACGAGAAAAGATTTGATTAAGAAAATAGGAGAGAAAGATGAGATCAGATCCGTCGAATCCTCTAAGTTCCCCTAATTGGTCTACTGCACCTATTTGTTATGAATCCTTTTCTAATTTACGATGATTAACAAAATAGCCCTAATCAATCCCTTGAGTTAGGACCCTCTTCTTAAACTACAGCCCCTAATTCCTTAGGTGGTCTAATAATTCTTGAAGGTTTTACCGAACGTTAACCTATTATCACTAACAAACGATTATCTATTCCTAGACTAACCCCGTTTATTAGAACAATTCAATTAGGTCTAAGTTGAAAGCCATGGTCGGTGGTCATTCATTCTCACGAAATCAAGTTATATGTGATCAAGATATAAAAAGCATTAAGAACAATTGAATTGAATAAACTAGAATTGAATTCATAAACAAGATAGAGTTTCACAACAACATGTGTCAATTAGGGTTACAAAGATTCATCTCGGATCTAATCTCTAAGAGATTTAGCTACTCATAATTGAGTTTACAAATAGCATAATCAATGAAATAATTAAAACATACATGAATTGGTAAAAGGATGAAGAAATCGCCCTTCTAGCCGTCTACGATGTCTCAAAATCGCACTTTGCTCTCCAAAATCGTAACCCTTGTTCTTCGGATTGAGTGCGGTATTTATAGAAGTCATGGGCTCGACCCGTCAAAATCGCGCCGCGCCATGTATATAGGCGTGCCGCGATTTCCCTCAAACAGGGAGTATGTAATTTTGCTTCAAAAATCGCAGCACGGCTTGAAATTGGCGTGGCGCGATTTCCTTCGAAACAGACTTCAACATTTAAGCTTTTTGCACTCGAACAGTAGAAATTGCATAAGAACTCTATCAAAATGTCACAATAAGTCCCTAATATTACGTAATGACGAGAATGTCATCAAAGGACTTATGTTGTTTTTCTTTGTGAATTTTCGTTTTATACCACCCATTTTTGCCTCGGATTCCATGCGTACAAGCCTGTCATGTTCCCACGGACATTCGGGGTTGGACCGTCAAAAGCTAGGATCTGATCTCCAAAGCCTTTGGATCTTGCTTAAGCCCGGTTTATCTTCTCGTTTTTCTCTACTAATTTACTATTTTACACTCATTTTTAATTATGTACCCCCTTCCCTTTAAAAATTTTTCTTCTTTATTTTAAACCCTATAATATTTGTTAATTTTTATTTTCTACTTTTTTTATTTTATTATTTTATTATTGCATTTTTTTTATTTAGTTCTTAGTTTATTTATTTACATTAGTGTGGGTTATTTTTATTTTCTTTATAGCTAGTTCATTTTTATTTGATTTAATTTATTATTTAGTCTTATTTTTATGCTTATTAGGATAATAATCATCTCATGCATATTTATTTCTTGTCATTTTTATTATTAAAGTATTAGAATGTACTTAGGAATGATGTAATTACATTTATGCATTTTATTTTCTTGTCATTTATATTATTGAGACCTTAGAATGTATCTAGGATAATGTAAACACATAAATGAGAATATGCACCGACACCCACACATTTATTTATTACGCTTTATGTCATGACCTAAATCAAGACCAAAATCAATTAAGGAAAAATTAGGGATTAATTATGGACTAATCATGGACTTTAAAATCAAACAACTAATAATTTTAGTTTAATTTAAAGGGAATGGGATTTTTACTTTGGATCCAACATCCTTTGTAAAACCCTCCACGCTTTATTTTACTCGTTACGCCTAGTTTTTTTTTTTTAGACTTTATTTAGTTCATTTTAATTATAATCAAAATCTTCAAAAAATCAAATATGCAAAACTCAAAAATATTTTTATTAACAAACCTTGGATTTTTTTTTTTTTTTTGATAAAAAAAGAGGGCCTAAGCCCAAAAGAAAAAAGAAACTACACGAAAATCAACCGAGGGATGCTAATTCCGGCAACATCGGTGATAACAAATGACTAATTTGAGTCGGACATGACTCATAACAAATCAAAGTAGAACCCAAACTGCAACCCAATTTTGCAAGAGCATCAAGGCACACAAATTAGCTTCACGATAGGTATGACAAAACTTCACCTCCCACTCCGGTTGAAGCAAACGACGAATCTTCGACACGAGACTCCATCCGGTAGGGTAAAATTGAGTTGATCCAACAAGCATATTAACCACAACCTGCGAGTCAATACGAATTTCCACATTCCGAAATCCCAATCTCCACGCATATTGTAATCCTTCTAACACACCCCGAGCTCGGCCACCAAAACAGTACAACTACCCAAGAATTTAGCAAAACCACCCAACCACTCACCACTACACCCTCGCATGAGCCCTCCACATCTGCCAAACATTTATCCTTTATTGCTCCATCGGTATTAAGCACAACCCATATTCCTTCAGGTGGTCTCCATTTAATATGCACCAACATTTTTGGGAGAGCGATTACAATATTATCCATTTTAACGGCTAAGTCATAGTCTTTGGCATATCTAGAAATTTCTATATGTGGTCGCATTGGTCTACGATAATTTTCTTCATGAACTTCCTTATTTCGCCACTTCCACAATGAATGACAAGTAGTAGCCCAAAATGCTTGCCGGTTAGAAATACCAATCCCTTCAACCTCTCCATTTAAGTTCAAATTGATTCATCGTTGCAAATTGGAGTTAAAAAATAACTCCCTCGGCGGGATCCAAGAACATGCAACCACAAAGCCATGCAAAGTGAGAGCAATCCCGCAATACATGAAGTTACGTCTCGATAACATCGGTACAAAAAGGACAATAGGGAGCGCCAATGGTCATTCTGCTTTTACGATCATTCGTCATGAGCCTTTCATGTCTAAGCACCCACATAAAATACCTCACCCGCTCTGGAATATTGAGTTGCCAAATTTTGTTCCACGAGCCGTCGTCAACTATACCCGAGTAATTACACATCATATTATACGCTAATTTCACAGAGAAAAGGCCATGCTTGCCATCGGGCCACATCCGAGTGTCCTCATCATTCACATCATCGAAGGAGTGATGGCTATCATCTTATTCAACAAAACATTAGGAAGCCAACCCTCCAAAATCTGCCAATTCCAATTTTTATTATTATCCAATAAGTCTACTACTTTAGCATTAACTAACGAACTTGGAATATCAATATCTATATTTACTACTCTAAGGCCCGGCTCAATCCAACACATATCCCAAGCATTAATATTATGCCCATTACCAATTGCCCAAAATGAGTGATTATCAAGAAGAGGCCATAAACTAACCAACGCTTTCCAAAGGCTCGAATCATTAGGCTTAGCAATGGCATTTACCGAATTCAAAACTCCACGACCATATTTCCCTTTCAAAACTGAACACCACAATTTTGTTCCATTATTCTGCAGCTCCTACCCTAACTTCATTAGACAAGCTTTGTTCATAATGTCCAAACGACGCAGACCAAGACCTCCCATATGCTTTGGTTGAGTAACAACATCCCAACTAACGGCATGATAACGTCTCCCTTCAATAGTGTCACCCCAAATAAAGCCTCTCTGCAGCCTACGAATTTCTTGAAGGATTGATTTAGGTATGTTTGTGGTCAACATAGGATAAATGGGAATAGCTTCAATCACACTTTTCGCCAACGTTACCCTTCCCGCAAAGGAGAGATTCTTCGCTTTCCAAGTTGTAAGCTTATTACGAAGTTGTGTAATAATATGCGAAAATCTAATTTCTTAGGAGCTCTCCCAAGAAGAGGAACTCCCAAGTATTTCCCCAAAGAGTTTGTAGATCTATACCCGGATATATTCCTAAGATCCTCACGAGTTTCACGACTCACATTCTTGGAAAACATAATACTAGTTTTCTCTTGGCTAACCTTTTGACCAGACAAAGACACAAAATTGCTCAAGAATATGCTTCACACAGTTCATTTGATCTTCGGTGGCTTGACCAAATAAAAGCGAGATCATCGGCAAACATCAAGTGAGATAAAGTGGGGCATGTTCGACCAACTTTGATCCCTTTCCATTTTCCTTCATTCACCAAATGCGAAATCATATGAGATAACTTGTCCATGCAAATCACAAAAAGATATGGAGAGATGGGATCACCTTGTCTAATTCCTACGAGGGTTAAAGTAAGCGACTCTCGCTCCATGCCACTTAACATTTGTCTTAACGAAGTCACACCATGCATAATAACATTAAGCATATCATCAGAATTCCCACTTCTTGGAGAGTGTTCGTAATAAAATCCCAACGTAACATATCATACGCCTTGGTTAAATCAACTTTGATTGCAAAATATCCTTTACGCCCAATCATTTTATTCATGCTATGCACTAACTCTTGAGCCACCACAATGTTCTCATGTATGCTCCTTCCCGGTACAAAACCAAATTGATAGGGGAAACAATAGTAGGAATACACTCTTTCAATCGATTCACAATAACCTTACTTACAATCTTATAGAGAGTATTGCACAAAGATATAGGTCGAAATTGGTTCACAAACTCGGGATGAGTAGTCTTAGGAATCAAACAAATATTTGTGTAATTCACTTCACCCAAAATATTCGGATTCACCCAAACTTGTTTCACAAAGTCAATAATGCTATTTCCAACAATATTCCAGTCTTGTTGATAAAAACCAAATTTGGATAACCATCCGGACTCGGTGCCTTCCAAGGACCTATACCAAATAAAGCTTTTTTTATCTCACCATTCTCAATAGGACATGCCAACCTTTCCAATACATCGAGATCAAGACTAGGATATGTGAGAGTAGTTTGAACCCACTCCCAATTTCCACTCGGTTTAGAGAAAAGGTCTTGATAATAAAAATTCACCATACCTTGCAATTGAACGGGATCATCAACCCAATTCCCTTGATCGTTTCTTAACATCACAATGTTGTTTCTCCTCCTTCGTTGATAACCTTGAGATGGTAGTAACGAGTATTTCGATCTCCGTCGGCTAACCATTTTGCACGAGATCTACGAAACCACATCAACTCTTCTTGTCTCAAGATTTCAGAGAGCACTAGTTGAAGATTCTTCTCCAATTCACGCGGACTATAGAATGAACCACCATTTTGGAGCCGATTTTGAATCCCACCAATCCGAGACATTAGTTTCCTCTTCTTAGCAAGAACTACATCTAAAGTGTTCAACTTCCAATCTTTTATAACACTCGCAAGTTTTGAAGATTATCTTGTATAGGCTTATCGCCCTCCCAACAAGAAACTAACATGTCTCTGTAGGAGGCTTCAAGCCGCCAAGCGCTTTCAAAACGAAATTGACGAGGTACAACAACACGAGCATCTCCGAAGGGGCATATTAAAATCGAATGATGATGCCGAAAAATCTAGTCTTGGGAGGACTTTGACATAAGCTTCGGGATAATCCACTCTCCAATTATCATTACACAACGCTCTATCAAATCTTTCAAAAATACGACAACCTCCATGATAAATAGGCCCTCGCCAAGTGAATTTAGATCCCACGTACCCTAGATCAATCAACTTACATGCATTAATTCTCTCTACAAATTTACTACACTTTACGAATGATGCGTCAACACCACCTTTCTTTTCATCCGGACAAGCAATATCATTAAAATCACTGCTAACATCCAGGAAAGTTGAATTTTATCAAAAATTTTCTTCAAATCTTCCCATAGAATTTTTCTATTTTCTTCAATCGGACTTGCATAGATTGGAGTGAAGAACCACTCCCTCCCATTCTTATAATTCACCTTTAATTGCATGAATTGAAATTTCCTATCAACAAGCTTTACCGTCATGTCATCCTTTTTCCATGTTGTTATAATTCCCCCTGCATATCCATTCACTTCGGTTGCTAGAAAACCATCAAACCCCAAAAGGTTAAAGGTTTTACGCAACTTAATTGGATCGCACCTAGTCTCAACTATCACAAGCATTACGAGTTTATTAGCAACAACATATTGCTTACAAAAACAATAAAAAGCAGTGTTGGCTGCCCCTCCACAGCTCCACACCAATATCTTGCTTTGTACTATCATAAGAAGTGAGGATACAAGCAATAATCACCAATCGAAACACAATTCAATGTTTGAGACCAGGGGTCTCAACCACAACCTCCATATACCGACTCATCGAAACCAATGTGTCTTTGTTTGTAGCATCAATGAACTTATCCCCTTCCATCACCGAAGAATCGTGTAGCACTGCCACATTATCATTCAGGTTGGGGGGAGTAACATATATATTTGGGGGTCGAGGTACATTTGGCAATGCTATGTTCTTTGGACCCAAATTATTTTCATGGGAGCTCAAACTAGGTAAGGTGGACCCACTTTGACCATTCATTTCTTTGTGCTCCTTCGTAGTAATATCCAAATCATTTTTCTTTTGAGATTCCCCTTCAAGACTTGCCTTTTTAATTTGAACATCAATAAGTTTTTCCTCTTTACTGGGATCCAATAAATCACTCCTTTTTCGGACCCTTTTTTTAACACAGGCCCATTACCAATTTTTCCTTTAAATCTTTCTGTCACACGTGTTGCTAGTTTGCTATCTTTAATTAATTTTCCTTGATTTTGGACCGACTTAGTGTGAGAGATGGTTCCACCTATCCCATGTTTCTTAAAGCTGCCAACCTTATTTCTCTTTCCAAGAACTTCATTTGAAAGTCCACGTGCATTATCATTTGATGTCATCTCCACATGCTTTTTGTCAAATAAAATAGCCCCATTATTATTAGCATTAATTTTGGGATTTATAGTTGTATCTCTATCATGCTCTTCTAAATCCGTAATTTCCAAATGCAAATTATCCTCCCCCAAAATAGCAAATCTTGATCCCTGATTATTCTCACCCCCGGTAACGGCTTCAGTTAGCTTTTGATTTTTTCGCGGTCGCCGTGTTTTTGACACCACCGTCCAAGGACCAGTAACCTCGCCTCCCATCACTTGCGTCTGCTTCTCCACTCTCATTCTCACCACCTTGACCTCCGTTACCTCCTACCACTGATGTTTTTGGACAACCTTCAACATAATGGCCAAATTTCCCACAATTGAGACAATATAGATGTAAACCTTCATACTCTACCTTATATGTTCTCCCTTTTATGGAAAACATAGCAAGTAAAGGTTTAGAGAGATCCACTTCAACACAGAGTCTTGCATATTTCCCCTATCCTGTTGCAAGGTATTCCTATCCACTTTTACCGTTCTTCCGATTCTATTTCCAATAAAAGTCAAGACTTTCGCATCGTAATATTCAATTGGCAGTCCAGAAAAACGAACCCAAACAGCTACCTTCTCTATATGATCATCAGAAGGATTGAAGTTAGGAGTCCACTCCCTCACTGTTAGATAATGATCATAAATCAGCCACGGACCATTCATCATAGCATGGTACTGATCTTCTTTGCTAGTAAAGGTTACTAGAAAGTAATCATTCCCCAAATCTACAATATTGATAACTCCTGATCTCACCCACATCTGTTTCAGTCGATTCTCCAACGCCTTGTACCCTATTTTCCTTCCCAGCATCTTGACTATAACCCCTCTTTTCCATGGCCTATATATACGACTCTCCTCCTTCTGAGATAAAAGAATAGTTGGACAATCATATCCACCAACTTGCAATTCTTCCACCTGAAGGTTGTTTTTCTCATCTTCCACAAGTTCCTCCTCATCAGACATCTCCATCGACTGACTCCATCCTCCCAGCAATTGTCCACTCGATGTTCCCAATACCGAATCCTTATATGATTGGACACCCTTCTTCATGACATCCGTCGTCAAACCCTTATCTTGAACCTTCTCTTCCAAATCTTTATAACTCAATAACTGTCGTGGACAATGATTGAATTGATGTTCACCTTCTTTGACCTTCTTAGCGCTTCGTTCCAGATTATCTTGCTTGTCCTTTGGTGTTTCGTGACTTTCCGAGACAAACCCCAGCAGAGGGTTCACACCGCCACTCATGCTTCTCTATCGTAGTCGATCAGCGTTTACGATTTGTTTTTTCACGCTTTTTAAGTCAATCGCAAAATCGCTCTTAGTCGAGTGTCAATCGCAAATCGCTCTTAATCGCAAATTGCAGAAATTTTTTGGTCCAAACCTTGGATTTTAACCCAAGACTCCCCTTTATTTTTTTCAACTAAACTTCATTGAATTTTAACCATATTTAGACTTGGTTCTTTATTTAATTAAAATCAATCAACTTCACATTTTATATTCTTCTATGCCATTTCGGCCTCTTATCCTCTCAAAACTTTTTTCAAACTTTAAAATCAATTCAACCAATCAATCGAAATTTTTACCCCGAAGTACATTGGTTTTGATCCCATTCGGGTATGTAGGCAAAAGACTTTGTCTTTTCAAATCAATAAAAATAACAAAAAATATTCTTCTCTTTATTCTTTCACACTTAGACTCTTTTGGGCATTATTTACAAGCAAGGAGTAATTTAGCACAAGATAATTAAAAACAAGAGGTTCCTATGGAATACCATAGACGTTTAGGGTGCTTCAAACCTTCTCCCCATTCCTTTGGAAAAATAAAAGATCGGTGGTGAGTCCTAAATTTGCGATTCAAAACTAATTAATAGTTTGATATCTAAAAATCACCGCGACATGGTGCAACTTCACTCTTCTCTATCACCCTCATCGCCATCACTATTTCGCGACAAATGTTAGTATTGTTAGTAATTTTTGTTACGAAATGAGAAGTGGAGAAAGACTACTCAACTTGGAATGTGTTGGTGACTGGTTCCACCATATATATATATATATATATATATATATATATATATATATATATATATATATATATATATATATATATATATATATCGGGATAGCTCAGCCGGTAGAGCGAGAGGACTGAAAATCCTCGTGTCACCGGTTCAAATCTGGTTCCCGGCGATTCATTTCTATGAGTATCTATTCCCAAATTTCTTAAAATTTGGGAATAGATACATATTTTTTAGTACTATAAAGAGAGGAGCATAGCAATAGCATAGAATAGCTTTTTGGGTTGACTTGAATCAGATCGATTCTTTTTTTAATCTTTATTCGTCCAATTCCCTCGACACCGGAGGTTTTTTGTATATAATTCTTGATACAATCTCGTATTATTTTATCTTCTTTTAGATTCTATATATATATATATATATATATATATATATATATATATATATATATATATATATATATATATATATATATATAGGAAGATTCAGATAAATGGAGAATGCCAGCTAGGTATATCACATTGGAGTTCTTGGTTTTAATAAATTTAACTTCCTGCAACTCGTTGAAGAGTTTTATAATCGTTTTCTCATATGATTTAATAAATATTGAGAACCTCGTGGAGGTTATAATATATAAGAATAACGGGAAAAAAAATATAACCACCTCCTGCAACTCGTGGAAGGTTTTATAAGCATTTCCTTTTGTATGATTTAATTTAATTAATATGTCCTTAAAAATATATAATTAAGAACCACGAAGAGAGCAATGCATGATCGGAATTGTTCGCATTGAAGTTGTATTGAAGTTCTGCATTGCACAGTTTATTGGGTTGTTAGATGTACATGTGATTAGATGCCCTCTCTTTAAACTAGCTTTGGAGAGTGAAATTCAAGTCTATTTAACATAATATCATAGTTGGGTGTAATATGAGAATTGGAGACCGAGGACACACGTCAAGTCATTTTTATTTTTTTTACAGTAAATATCTCATTCATTCAACAGAAAAAGATTCAGACAAATGACAGAAGATATTTGTTCTGGGTTGACAATAAGGCCATGAGGCCATAAACAGCCTTTTTTTTTCGCTCTTTTTTTTACAGCAATCACATTAATGAGTACACATACTAAATAACAAATCTAATTAAACAGTCAACAATGATCAAATCAATTGCATCATGTTGTTTTCCATGCAAGCACTTTACCACCGTCTCTCCGAGTTTGTTTCGATCACAATGTTGCTCGTATTTTGCTCGTTTAACCACTGAGTGCACTATCTCAATCCTACCGCTTCTGCCATGAGAACAGACAGACCTCTGTTTCCCTTTCTCGTAGCTTCAGTGGTTCAACCTTAGTTTGCGTGTGAGAAGGAAAATAAACTAATGGTGTGTTTGGGAAGAGGATTTAGGAGGGGAAGAGAGGGGAGGGCTTACATTTCTTTTTAATTTAAAGACATTATAAAATGATTTTTAAAAAATTGAATTAACAACATGATAAATGATCATATAATACTTCAAAAACATTTAATTTATCTTAAAAAGACATTTTACATTGTTCGTAATTTAAAAAATAAAAGTGAGTCCTCCCCTCCCTTCCCCTCCTAAACCCTCTTCCCAAACACACCCTAAGAGTTATCTATGTTGCATTCTTGAATGTGTGATTTATCGAATCAAATTACAGATAAGAAAATTCTACTAAAGTCAATGGAATAAAATATGAAATGTGCCAAAAACGGGTATCATATAAAATGTACAAAATCAAGCATTATATATGTGGATATAAATGATGGGTGGTGCAATATCGAAATACGAGAGCAGGTGGCTCAATGAATCTTAAACTTGACTCTAATACCATATTTTGAATGAATATCACAAAATTAAAAAGAATGATCTTTCATCGATTAAATGTGAGTGTTCATAGCATATTTATAGTGGTAGTGTATCAAATGATTACAATGGTGAGGTATCAACTATATGGAATAATAATATCAAAGTAACTAACTAGATAACTTGTTCTTTCAAAAAAAAAAAAACTTAGATAACTTGTTGCACAAGTTATCTCTGTAAACTAAAGAAATGTCTTTAGGCCCTCAAAATTTTTAGGCTTCATATTAGTCACTTGAATCTTTTTTGCTTTAAATATATTATTGTAAGTAAAATTCTTTAAACATTTTTGCGCTTAGCTCGGTTGGTAGTTAAATGGAGACTTGTAGACTTATAGTTCATGTTCCATTTTTTATACCAATATTAACTATTTTATTAGTTATACGTATCTTAAATACTTTCTTCATATTTTCTATAAATATGATGTTAGATGTTGTGAATATATTAAGACAAGTTGTGTGCAATTAAAATATGCAAAAGTAATTTACATTTGTGTTAGAATTCAAAATTACTTTCCTATTTCAAGGTTTAACAATTGATAAATAATGTATATAATAAATATTATTTTCAACATATTATTAATTAAACTAAATTTTTGTTTAAAAAATTCTTACACTAATGAGTTTGTGTCGAGCGAAGGAATTAGACTCTCACCTCGACAAATCAATGTTCGAATTCTAATAAGGAGGGATAGCGATATAATTAGTATTTGACATGCCTCAAATAAAATTACACATTTAATGTTCTTAATTTTTGTGTTTCTCCATCAACACACTTAAAAAATCTCAATTTAAAATTCGTTTTAGGCTTATAAATACATTTTGCTGGTCATGTCCTCTCTATAAATTGTAAGATATCCCTTATGGTCTCATCAAGTCCTATGGGATCCACTAACTTGATAATTGTGTGCACGTTGAACAATTTTTTCCCTAAAAAATTGTGTCGTGCCAACTAAAGTAACGATTTTTTTAAAAAAATATTAGTAGAAACAAAAATATTGTAAGATATCTAAAAACATCTAATAATCTATACTATATATAAAGAAAACTATCCCTTTCAGCACACTTTTGGGTTGGAATTTTCTTTCCAAAAATACCCTTAATTTTTAATTTTAATTTTAAATACAAATAACACATGTAACAAATAGATCTATATTTCTATATTATATATTATATATAAAGAAAACTACCCCTTTCAGCACACTTTTTGGTTGGAATTTTCTTTCCCAAAATACCCTTAATTTTTAATTTTAATTTTAAATACAAATAACACATGTAACAAATAGATAAGAATAAACTTAATTTAAGGAGAAAACTTCCGCACAATTCCTTATGAACTGTTCTTATTGTTAGCCAATTATAAAATAACACGTGGATTACTAATCCATGTCACTAATTGTCCCCGTTAACCCTCTTTTACCTCCATTAACCACAGATCAAACTCACAAAAAACTAGCACAAAAGAAAAACTCATGTTACTTTTTTATCGGCCGATTTTATGTTGTACATTTGTGTTGTTCTCCTCAATACAACCGACAAAGATTATAAGTATTTTCATATCTCTTCCACAAAAAACAATATTTCCATATTATTTTGTTACTTCCACAAAAAACAGTATTTTCATATTATTTTATTAATATAAGTTACTCTTCCTTAGCCTTTGAACAATTGTAACAAACGTGAGCAAAAAATAATGGTAAAGATTGGACTTTAAATCCTCTAAAAAAAGATTAGTAACAAACGTGAGCAAAAAATAATGTTAAAGAAACGTGACCAAAAAAATAATGTTAAAGATTGGACTTTAAATCCTTTAAAAAAAATATTAGTAAAAAACCTGAGCAAAAAATAATAATGTTAAAGATTGGACTTTAAATACTCTAAAAAAAATATTAGTAACAAACGCGAGAAAAAAATAATGTTAAAGAGACTTTAAATCTTCGATAAAAAGATCGGTAACAAACGTGAGCAAAATATAATGTTAAAGATTGGAATTTAAATCCTCTAAAAAAGATTAGTAACAAACGTGAGCAAAAAATAATGTTAACGATTGGACTTTAAATCCTCTAAAAAAAAGATTAGGACTCAAAATATTTTAGAAAAAGATTTGTTAGCACTATATTAAATATTAATAAGTAGGGTTTTCACAGGTTAATAGTTCGTCCCCGCATTGTTTAATTTTTCTCAACCTCTCTCAACCCTCTCGCATCGAATT
The DNA here is from genome assembly GCF_051527215.1 of Medicago sativa. Classification (NCBI taxonomy): domain Eukaryota; kingdom Viridiplantae; phylum Streptophyta; class Magnoliopsida; order Fabales; family Fabaceae; genus Medicago; species Medicago sativa. Next base: position 9,286,875 of record NC_140756.1, read on the forward strand.
CATAATTAACCTCGTTTAGTTTTTTTCTTTTTCTATCATGTTACAACTAATCAAAGTTGATTAATTTTATGGATTATATATTTGACTTTGTTGGTTTATATCGATTATGATTCAAATTGTTTACGATTAATTTTAAGAATTATTTGACTTTTCTTTGGTTTATAATTGCTTATACAAACTATGATTGCGTGGCTTTTTTTTTATATAAAGAGAACCATGATTTTTTTTAATTATTAAATAAAGGCAAAATAAGCAATAACATCCCCTCGCCGTTAAGCTCCTTCCACTCGCCGTTTAAAGGAATAAAAGCATTGCTAAACAATTCGCATGTATACAATTGATAAACTGCTCCCATGGCCCTCATCAAATATCCAACCAAATACAGTGAAATCAAAGTATTAAAACCATTTAAACAATTCAAAATTGTTAAACGATAATTACACTCATGTTACCAACCTTGTAACCCATGACCACCGCCACACCAAAACAACCTCCGATGACTACCAAAACCAAAGCATAAACAACTCGGTCTTGCCTTTACGATGACACCCCCACAAAGATCGCTCCAATAACCCAACCCATCATCCAGAAAACCTTCGCGCAAGCATTGAATAATGTTTGCGATATCCCCATGAGCCAACTTCCCAAACCTAGCCGAAAAGGTGATGACTTTGCAATCCCAATACCCGATGATGAATATGAGATTGGATTAGAGGCATGCAAAAATAATCTTCACGCACGCATCATTTGGCCAAAGGGTGCAACCCCACCGACGGTGCATGCCTTACGCGAGAAGTTAAAGCCAATTTGGAAGAGCTTAGGCGCCGGGGAGTCACGTCTCTAGGTAAGGGCTACTATGAGTTTTGCTTTTCATCGGTCGAAGATGCTCGTAGTGTTTGATCTATTGCTTCGTGGAACCTAAACCCAGGTTTACTCAAGTTGTTTCCTTGGTCAAAGGAATTTAACTCTAATACACGAAGAACTCCTCAAGACAAGTCCGGATGCGTATTTACGGCTTAGGTCGGGAATATTGGAGGCCCAAAATACGTTTGCTATTGCAAGCGGCGTCGGCACGCCAATATGCACCGATAGTAACACAGGGAAACCAATGCTTGAACGTACTTTTGGACACTTTGCTAGAGTGTTAGTTGATATTGATTTGACCACCGAACTTAAGTACAAGGTTTTGGTAGAAAGAAAAGGTTTTGCAATGTTTGTGGAACTTGATTATGAGAAAATTCCCGAGTCTTGCACCACTTGTAGAATGGTGGGTCATAACGAGGGCAAATGTAGAATGATCACTAGGAATGACAAAGAGGAGCATGTTGTCCATTTGTCTAAAGAAGGAAACAAAGGAAAAGAGAAGGTTATCTACAAGGAGAAAGATCTGTAGCGCTGCGATAGAGATAGTAGTTGCTCTCAATGTCGAAACAAGACAAGAGCCGCCCGCCGAGAACCGGGATGCGGTCAACATCTCTTCGGGTGCAAACCAAGATTCTTCACAAAACAGGCACAACGGCATGGTGAGAATTTTGTGACGAATGTGAATGCAGATGATGAAGATTTAGAGGATTCGGGCTCGAATTTGTGGATGCTACACAGGTTCAAGATGATGATGGCATGTCATCAACAAACAACTCAAAGGAATCAACTCCAACAAGAATACGAATGATATGCACTTCCTACATGAATCATGGGCCAACCTAGCAGATCAACATCCCGAAGATGTTAATGAAGTTGACAGTAGGTTGCAAAATGAAAGGATCATTGATGAATCTATTCTTGCAGAAGAACAAAGTAACATCGAGACTCGTTTTCACCGGTGACTAACAAGAAGAAAGCGCAAAAAGCCAAAACCAACAGGTAAAAAGTAACTATACAACTAGGTCCAAACCTAGTAACCCTAAACCCTTTAAATGAAGATCTTTTACGGAACATCAGGGGTCTTGCTAATAACCCCTCAAAAATAGTCCTCAAAAGACTTATTTTAGTTAATAAACCAGTATGTTATTTTGTTAGTGAACCCTGGTTATGTTATGATAGTTTCCCTCATAACTGGTTTCATAGGTTAGGGTTTAAACTCTTTGCTTGCAATACTAAACCTAATAATATCCCCACACTCTGGTGTTTATGTAATCTTGCCTTAGACCTGTTGTGTTAGACTCTTCGATCAACATGTTTCATTTTCCCTTGCCTTTGATCACAAACCCTTTGGTGTTTCGCCGTTTATGCCTCCACATGTTATAGACACGGAAGACAACTTTGGAGTGACCTCTCTAGAATCCAAAATAACCATCACATACCATGGTGCTCTATAGGTGACTTCAATGCTATTATTGGAGCTCATGAGTATAGAGGTTCATCTTCACCGCTAGAACTCCTATGTATGAATTCCCGAACCGGTCCGATAATGACAATCTTATACACTTACCAACCAGAGGCTCTCAATTCACTTGGTCAAACAAAAGAGATGGAAGAAGACTCACAGAGAAAAGATTAGATAGAGCTCGTGTAATCAAGACCGGTTAGACATCTCGTTCTTCTATATCTCGTTTCTACACTTATCAAGCACAACTCGATCATTGCCCTATTATTTTGGAGTCCAAAATCTCTCGAAGTTACTACTCCCCACCAATTCAAATTTATGAAAATGTGGACTTTGCATGAGGATTGTATGAATGTAATAGCCACTTGTTGGAATCAGCAATTTGTTGGTTGTCCAATGTTTGTTTTATCTCAAAAGCTGAAATTTCTCAAAAACAAATTGAAGATTTGGAATAAGGATGTTTTTGGGAATGTGCATGATTTGGTGTCTCAAGCTGAAGCCCATCTTAACCAGATACAAGCTCAAATAGATTCCTTAGGACATAATGATGACCTTTTAGAACAACAAAAATTAGCTCATATCACCCTTGATAAAGCCTTGGAAAAGGAAGAAATTTTCGGAAAGAGAAAGCGAATGTCAAATGGCACCTTGAGGAGACGAAACACCAGTATACTTTCATAACCTAGCCAAACTTAAAGCCAAAACCAACAAAATATCTACCATCGGACATGGTGAACGGTTGTTAACAGATCCAGAGCTCATTGCGTCACACATAACTAACCATTTTCAAAACATTTTTTGTTCTTCTTCGTTTTCAGTTAGCAATACGGTGGAGGAAGTCATCCCATGCTTGATTACGTACACTATCAACAACATGCTTACCTTAATACCGTCAAAAGAGGAGATTAGAAATGCTGTCTTCTCTTTAAACAATGATGGGGCCCCTGGACCGGATGGGTTTGGTGCTGTCTTTTTCCAAACATACCGGCAAATTATTAGTAGAGATGTGGAGAATGCTGTCTTGGATTTTTTCATTAATAGCCGGATGATGCCAAATTTCAATGCCAACACTCTTATTTTGATCCCTAAAATTCCAAATGCTGATGAAGTCACACAATTTAGACCAATTGCTTTAGCCAACTTCAAGTACAAGATAATTTCAAAGATTTTAGTGATAGAGTTGCTACCATCATGCCAACAATCATTTCTCCGGAGCAAAAAGGATTTATTCAAGGAAGACAAATCGTAGATTGTATTTGCTCGGCATCCGAAGCAATCAATCAACTTCATAAAAGAACTTTTGGAGGTAATTTAGCTTTCAAGGTTGATATAGCAAAGGCTTTTAATACTATTGAGTGGCCTTTTTCTTTGAAAGTCTTAAAAACCTTTGGCTTCAATGGAAAATTCTGTAATTGGATCAAGGTAATTTTAGAATGCGCTACTCTTTCAATTTCCATCAATGGTTCCCGGCATGGATACTTTCATTGCGTAAGAGGGGTTAGACGGGGTGACCCCCTCTCCCTCTTTTATTTTGTATTGCCGAGGATGTCCTCGGTAGGTCCATTTCTTTATTGGTGGAACAAGGAAAACTCGGTTTGATTAACAGTTCCAGACTTCATAATATTCCTTCCCACATCATGTACGCCGATGATGTAATGATATTTTGCAAAGGAAAATTATCTTCTGTTGAGGCTCTAAAGGATCTTTTCAAAAAATATGCCGAGTGCTCGTGTCAATACATAAACCCGGCTAAATCTACTATCTTCTCGTGTTCCATATCAAGAGGTAGATTATCTCACCTTATCAATTTACTTGGCTTCAACACTCGGTCAACTTCCATTCAATTACTTAGGGGTCCCAATCTTTAAAGGGAAACCTAAAGCATCTCAACTTCAACCCATAGCAGACAAAATCGAACAAAGCTTAACTCTTGGCATGCTTCTTTATTATCAATTTACGGTCGAACTTTGCTAATCAAATCAGCTCATTCATTCTATGCTTACTCATAGTATGTTTGTGTATTCTTGGCCCGTCTCTCTTTTGAAAGAAATTGAGAAATGGACCAGGAATTTCATATGGAGTGGCAATATTGAGAAAAGAAAATTGGTCACAGCTGGCACAAACTTTGCAAACCTTATGAAGAAGGGGGTCTGGGCTTGAGATCTACGATCAAGCTAAATGAAGCAACCAATCTCAAACTTGCTTGGGACATGTTAAATTCCAATCGGCCTTGGGCCATTTCTGCGAAAGACAAAGTTATCAAAAGAAGAAAACCAATAGCTTATCATGTGTCATCATCTTTGTGGAGTAGCATGAAAAATAAATATACAACAATCCTTGATAACTCAACTTGGTTGTTGGGCAATGGTGAACACATTGATTTTTGGTCCGACAATTGGTGTGGTGTCACTATTGCCGAAAGTTTGCACATTCCTCAACACACGTCGAATTACTTTCATCTCCCGTCAAAGACTTTATTGTGAATTCATCTTGGAGCATCCCAATCTCTCGTTCAACAAGCCTTCCCCAATCTTTATCAATTAATTCAAAACATCACCATCCCTAAAGTCCCTCTTGATGACAGGACTTGTTTGGAAAGGGACCAATACAGAAACTTATCCCTCAAGGAAGCGTTCATTCATAAATCTACCCCCGGTCGAGTCTCGCAATGGGCCAAAACAATCTGGAGTATTGATATTCCTCCCTCTAAATCTTTGGTTTCTGGAGAATCATGCATGATAGGATGCCAACCGATGAAAAGCTAATGGAAAAAGGTTGCAACATTGTTTCCATCTCGCAACAACCGTCTAAATCACACCGAATCAACTCGGCATCTCTTCTCTCGAATGTAGTTTTGCGGTTTATATCTGGTCTTGGCTGGCCTCCATTCTCGGCTTTCCTCTCCACTTGAATAATATCTACGACATTTGGAAACCGTGTGATAGAAAGTGGACCCCCCAATGTAAGGTTGCCATTACCTCTTGCTTGAACAACATTCTCGGCACAATTTGGTATGTCGAAATCAACATAGATTCCAAAACAAGAAGATCGGTGGAAATCTGCAATTAACATCATAATCTCCAACACATCTCTCTCTCGGTAACAAAGCTGTCAAGGCTTCAGTTGATATGTCGGAATTTGTTTTCCTTAAAGCTCTCAAAATCAACATTCACCCTCCAAAAGCTTCAATCATCAAAGAAGTCATATGGAATCCCCCTTTCAAGTTGGCTTAAAGTCAATACAGATGGAGCTGTTTTGAAGAACCCTCTCAAAGCAGCTTGTGGTGGCATTTTTCGGAACTCTTTTGGGTTTACGGTGGGCTGCTTTGCTCAAAAGCTTGATACCGAATACGCCTTTGTTGCCGAGATATATGGAGCCATGCTTGCAATTGAAATAGCAAACCAAAACAATTGGATGAACATATGGCTAGAAACCGACTCTATGCTTCGGTTATGGCCTTCAAAGCTGCTCACATGATTCCTTGTTCTCTTAGAAACAGATGGGCTAATTGCTTAGAGCTCACGAAAAGTATGAATTTCTTGGTATCCCATATTTTTAGGGAAGGAAACTCTTGTCTTGATAGTTTAGCTAGTCTAGGCTTAGATTGCAATGAGTTTGTTTGGTGGAACTATCCCCCTACTTGTCATTCGAAGTGAAATTGTTAGAAACATGTTGGGAATGCCCAACTTTAGATTTTCTAGCCTCTAGGCTAGTTTGTTTTTCTGTCGTTCTTTGTTGTTTGTTTCTTCCTTTGTTTGAATGAAATTGGGTAGTGTGCGTTGCACTACTCTTGTCTTATAAAAAAAAAAAAATGTTACCAACAACTAAAAACGAAACACTAGAAAGTTTAAAACTACCATCTTTTGTTTTTTGTTACATTCAAACCACCATCCGACGAGATGCCATAAAATGAGAGGACCGCTAAAAGGTATGGATACGAACACCGACACCGAGATAAAACACAGATATCGACACGCCAAAACGTTGATAATTTGAGAAAATCACATAATTAGGGTAATTATATTTGTGGATGCGGATGCAACACGTGTTCATACACATCCGATATGAGGATGAAGAGTGTGTGATTCATATGCGAGGAGTAATATCATAATTCATATATGTCGAAAGAGCCATAATTACACCTATAAATGGTGATGTTCAAAAATTGAATGACATAATTATCAATTAGTTTCTAGGAGAATAACATAATTTGTTGTCATTTAACGAGGTTGAAAGGAATACTCATAACTTATTTTAACGTAAATTCCTAAACTCAACTCGTTTAGGAAATATCCCACCACATATTTTAAAGTTAAAAGAAGGTGCACCTTTGATGTTGTTGCGAAACATAGACCCTAGATATGGCATGCGTAATGGAACATGTTTGTTATGTCGTGGTTTATTTAAGAATATGTTGGATGTGGAAAACCTAACACGAAGCAATGCCGGAAAAGAGCATTCTTTCTTACGAGAATTAAATTAAAAACAAACGCGAATTCATGACTTCCCTTTGTGCTTAGTAGAAAACAGTTTCTGTTAGACTAAGTTTTGTTATTACCATAAATAAGTCACAAGGGCAGACCATTGCCAATGTCGAATCTATCTTCCACGACATGTTTTCAGCTATGGTCAATTATATGTAGCTTTATCAAGAGGAGTTTCTCGAAATTCAACAAAAGTTCTCATTAAAGAAGGGAAAATAGTAGGAGAAGATGAAGACTTTACGAAAAATGTAGTTTTTAAAGATATTCTTTTATCGCAATCATAGCAATGTTTCTTTTACATAACATGTCATTTATACATTTATTTATGATGTTTCTTTTACACAACACACACATTTATGTTATGATGTTACTAATTACTATTAAAATAAACAATAAATGATCATTTTTTTACCTTAATTTTATATGGAGGCAAACTAAAATATGTTGAGTTTAAAAATAATTTTGTTATATGTCCGGACAATATTTTGTTTATAAGTCAATATATCAATAATTTCAATAATATTTAAAAATTTAAAAAATTTAATTAAAATTATACAAACAAACATAATAAAATAATCACATGTGTCAACAAGAAGTAGAAAGAGCGGACGGACGGGCACGATAGTGCCCGTCTTTCCGCTAGTAACATATAAAAGTAGTACTCCAGCAAATTTTTAAAATTCTTACACAAATGAGTTTGAGTCTAAAGGAAGGAATTAGACTCTCACAACTTGACAAATCAATGTTCAAATTCTAATAAGGAGGGATAGCGATATAATTAGTATTTGACATGCCTCAAATAAAATTACACATTTAATGTTCTTAATTTTTGTGTTTCTTAAAAAATCTCAATTTAAAATTCGTTTTAGGCCTACAAATACATTTTGTTGGTCATGTCCTCCCTATAAATTGTAAGATATCTCTTATTATCTCATCAAGTCCTATGGGATCCACTAACTTAATAATTGTATGCACATTGAACAATTTTTTCCCTAAAAAATTGTGTCGTGCCAACTAAAGTAACGATTTTTTTTAAAAATATTAGTAGAAACAAAAATATTGTAAGATATCTACAAATATCTATTAATAACATATAAAAGTAGTACTGCAACAAATATTTAAAATTGTCCTTTCTTAAACTCATGATGACCTTAATTTTATGTGCTTAGTAGTAATTTTGTAAACAATATAAAATCAATTTGTTTACTCTTTCTTCTCCTTATTATCCAATTCCTTTAAATATAAGGAAAAAAAAAACAATGTATTATATAACACAAATATATTTTAGTCATCAGTTAGGGACTAAATTTATGATTTTTTTCATTGCTTAAAGTTTGGATGAGTTCGGCTTTAAGGACTCACCAGAGTCGGGACACACTTCAAAGTTCAACGAGCGTTAATAAATGTACTTATAGATCATTCGTAAAAGAGGTTCTCACATCGACAACAAGACTTAAACCCACTATTTTGCAAGTGAATCAAGCTCTTACCAATTAAGTCAACTTTTATCGACAAATTTACAAATTATTAGATATTTAGGGACTAAATTAAAGAATTTTGAGAAAATTACATTCACCTCCCCCGAGGTCTATGAAAAAAACACTAACACCCCCTTTAGTTTTGAAACTTACATTAACCTCCCTTGAATTTTCCTTAAATAGACAAACACCTCCCTTGCTATTAACACCGTTAAGTTTTCCGTTAACTTTTTTTAGTATATTCAATTAATCGTTAATGGGAGCAAGCCTCCATTGTTGAACTTGAATTCATTCATTCAAGAAACCAAATTCAAATTCAAATGAGTATCGTATCAAACATTCAAGAAACCATAGGTTATGGCTTTTTAATTTCACACCGATTCTTGGCAACCCCATTTCATTCTCACTTTTGCTCTTATTCTTAATCTAATAATATGTGATTATATGATTATGCTCTCTCCGATATAATTATCAATTTAATCCATCACTAATCCTTTATTTGAACCTTTAATTCCAGTTCTTTGATGCTTACTTTCTTGATTAAAATTATATTTTATTAGGTTAATCAAATCAAAATTTAACTTGTCGATGTCATTAGAAATCAATTTATCGGCATAAGAGTGAAAGCCCGCAAACAAGAACAAGAGAACACGTTTTCTCTCAACAACAAAAAAAGAACAAGAGAACACGTTGATAAACATCCATGAAAAAATACTAATGGAAAAACTAACAGAGTTAATAGTAAGGGAGGTGTTTGCATATTTGAGGAAACTTAAGGGAGGTTAGTGCAAGTTTGAAAACTAGAGGGGGTGTTAGTGTTATTTTCACAAAGCTCAAGGAGGTAAGTGTAATTTTCCCAAGAATTTTATATATTTTATAAGACTATTTTTCTATAGTAATATAGTTTAAGCATTGAATTGAAGTGAGTTAAATAATTAAGAGGCTAAATTAATGGTTTAATTCGTTTTTATTATATAAATCTTCTTTGTGTTTGTACTTGCGATGCGTATATCGGTAATAGGGGTGTAACGGTTCGGTTTGGATTGGTTTTCAGTCATAAAAATGTCCGAACCGATGAAACCTTCATCGGTTTGGATTGGTTCGGTTTTCACTGTTTTTCAAAAGAAACCAAACCAAACTAATCGGTTTGGTTCGGTTTGGATTGGTTTGGCTGATCGGTTTGTTTAAAAATACAATTAAAAAAATTCATATTCTCACAAAATATTTCATAGAACTTTGTATAATCGTATTTCATATTTTGTTTTTTCATGTTCTCTATTATTCAAATAACTTTTTATAACTAACCTTACTCAATATTTCATACATATGATCCAAGATTCATTTATCAATCATTCTACAAAAACAACTTCATCAAACTCAAATATTTCAATTATCCATGATCCATACATGCATCATTCATCAACAAACACAAAAATTCCAAAAAGAACATGTATAAATCAATGACATAGAAAATGAACATGGAAAACAATGAAATATAATGAGTATAAATCAATGCCATAAACATGATAAAACTAACCAAGAGATGAACGATCTCAACGGTGACCGGTAGCGATGAACAATGGGTTTGGTGTGGTTGACGGCTAGGGTTTATTTTTTAGTAGAAATGAAAGAGTTGAGATGAGATGATGATGATGATGAGATAAAGTGAATGGATTAAAAAGTATTTTATGTTTGACTTTAATTTTGGGCCTAAACCATAAGTTTGTGTGAGGTAGGATAATATTATTAAAATAAGGAGTGTGGTTATCATCGGATTGGTTTATCGGTTTCACGGATCTCGAAATGAAAAACCATGAACCAAACCAAACTAGATCGGTTTCGATTGGTTTGGATCGGTTTCAAACCGAACCAAACAAGGTCGGATATTTTTCGGTTTGGACTTTCGGTTTCGTTGGTTTTGTCCGAACCACTTACACCCCTAATCGCATAGACCCTCCCTTCTATGGTGATGAGAGAGGCTTAGTTTTAATTTAATTAGAAGGGATGATTTAGATGTGAGCTCGATAGGGATTTCCACGATCCTATGTATCTCTAATGATCTCATAGAATGATAGTTCATTATGAGTTTTGGGATCTTTTCCCCGATCCTAATCCTAATAGTTTTCCATTTTATGGTCAAAATAGATTTTTTTAACAAAATGATTTTTCTAGAAGAGCATTGCTATTTATCTAGAGAGTTTTTATCAAGAATTTATCAAGAAAAGGTCTCAACCAATTAAATTTGTTATTTGGCGGAAATCAAGGGAGGTAATGATGTGTAATTAAGGAAAGGTGTTAGCAAATACACTGTCTTAAAATTTTCTTGATAAATTTTGCCACCGTATCTATCATTTTCCTTTCTAAAAATCCTAAACAAACACTTAAAAATGAAAAAAGTGATTTTTTTAAAGGAAAAAATAGATTTTTTTTGGAAAAAATCTGGACCCTAAATTTAATTCTAACGAGATTATTTGACTTGGTCCTTCCTTATAGAAAACTCGTTTGTATGCACTTCACCGTCATGCACTTTCCATTTTTAACTTTTGTACATTATTTTCCCGGCAACACCAGCATTCTAGAACTTTGACTATCTCAAAAGCAAACGTGATATGGAGAGAAAACAACCAGGTTGTGTGGATCATTGATTTTCGATTGAATAAAAAAGTATAACTTGCCAACACGAGTATAGTAATTTACTTAAATCAAGTTATTATCGTGGAGACAAACTCTGTGACACAGCTTAGCATTAAATTCATACAATCATAAAATATCCAACCTCAAATAATTGTGGTACTAGTGGTAAATAAAATAAGGGTAGTGTTAACTTATGCCCTTAGGACACAATTTAAGAATCTAAAAATGGAATTAAATCATAAATTTTGTCTTGAAAATATAAGATTTTAAATTTCTAGAATACTAAATGCACAATTTCCAACAAAATATTTTTATATTTGGTTTCTTAACTTGTGCCTTGAAGGCACAAGTTAACATTTTCCATAAAATAAAATTGGAGAAAGCCAAACGTGCTGGTTACTTGTAGAATTGAGGCGTTTTGATTTTGATTTGCTTTCTGCATAATCAAGTGCATTGTTAAGGAACAAAAAGAAAAATTATAATGAAAAGAGCATTTTTTTTTTCAAACTTTAAAAATTCACCACAACAATAAACCAAAAAAAAAAAAATTCACCACAACACTCTTTAAGACATTAGTATTATTATATGAAAAACGTTAACGAGTTCCCCCGACACTTTTTAAAGCTTTTAAATGTTAATTTTTTATGAAAATATGTTTAATCAAGTGCATCATAAATCAAAATATTTGACTTTTTTATAAAATAATTTTTTATTTTATAATGTTTAAATAATAGATGGCACTTGTTAACAAGAACTTTATTATATTTGATTTTTGGCAAGTGCTCTTAGATAGTTTGTTAGCGTTTTTCTTATTAATTGGTATATCATGTATCAGGGACAAATCCACGTAAGGATTAGTGTGGTCATATCCACACAAATATTATCCAAAGATGAGACATTATTTTTTATTTTTATTTTACAAGGTGTCAATTATTGATTATATATATGTATCACATCAACTAAGCTTTATAGGATAAATAGTTTTCTGTGTTTTTTAAAAGAGAAACAATGTTATTTCTTATCTATAATATCGTCTCCGTCTCATTTTAAATGACCTAATTTAAAAATGTGAACTATTCACATAACTAGATCAATGACCCGTGCTACCGCACGGATCCTACCACATAGAAGTTAATCGAATCAATGAAAATAATGTAACCATACATTTGCGATAGAAGTTTTATATCATACATAACAAAATGAAATGGTAGCATACATAACAAAAAGGTTTGAACATCAACCATCAAGATACATTGCGAAAGACTTCGTGATAAACAACATTTGAGGTCGTATCGTTGCTCTCTCCATCTCCATCAACGATTAGTATTTTCAAACCTTGTTTTGAAGTGACCCCGGAAATTGCAACGTACAACCGACCATGCGAGAACACAGGACTCGGCAAATAAATACCAACATTTTTAAGTGATTGTCCTTGACTCTTGTTGATTGTCATGGCAAATGAAACAGATATTGGAAATTGTCTTCTTTGGAATTTGAAAGGAATTTTAACATCATAGCTCGGTCATCCGACTAACACCTTGTGTTAGTTCAACATGACCATTATCCATCCCGTTGACGGGCAATATTGACATTAAGAGCCTTAGATCAAATGGTGAACTGCTATATTAAAATTGTCGTGATTTGTAAAATCCATTGTTTACCTCTTCATGTAATCTTCAACTTCGTGGAAGATCTCCATTCATGATAACCTTGGAGCCGGAAAAAGAGTTCGCCACGCCCATTGCACCCGTTTGTTCGTTAACTATTAGTTAATATAGCGGTAAAGTTATGATTACGGTGTGTACATGTAACCTTCCATGAGAGTTAACTTAAGAATTTACCCATATACTTCTTCAATCTACCAAATCGTACAATCGGCACAACGAGGCTTAGTGTTATCATGGGTTGAAAAGTAGTTCCCAATGTCGGTTGCAAATTCACCCCAAAGAGAGCAACGGATCCTTGTGTGCCCGAAACATTATATAACCTAATTTAATTGACCGTGAAAATAAAGTCATTATACAAAAAACAGAAAAGTTCTTTTCAATATTGCATAGCTTAGATCACTTAATTTTATATCAATGAAAAAATTGTAATAATAAAAATAAACCGATGAATTAATTCTAGATTGCATAGCTTACTCCAAATCCTCCCGTGTAAGATCAATGACTTTGCTTTTTCTTCCATTCTTCTCGGTTTCTCTTACACTATCTTTCTCGACTACATGACCAATGACATCTACAACACAAAAATTTGCATTATTATTTACCAAAACGGCTAAAAACAAATTCGCATAATACTAAAAGGTAGGATTTCATACCAGCAACCACATCCTCTTCCCGAGAGATCAAGATGTCTTTGAAGTCCATGAATTCAAACATGTTCCGAGGCAGGTTGCTAGCATTCACCTTAGTAAATCTCGAATTTCCCATCATGGTAAGCTTGTGTTTGTGTGGCAAGAGTTTGTAATTCCCCTCGTTGAATCCGACCGGGACATTCTCAAGCTTATATGTTCCTCCTTCTTCAACCATATTTTGCATCGTTGGCACCAAGAATTTACGAACAAGGTAGCATGGATCCGTCCTCGCTAAACAAAAATAACATGTCATTAACATAAATCGAATAAACCCGATCGCGGTGCCAACCTAAATTATTGTATGTGGTAAGACATTAGGTTCATATAAAATACCTTCTCATCAACTAATATCATGTTCATGAAGATGATGTCATCTCGGATTCTCCTTATCACGGATGAGCCGGATATGGGCACACGCACAAGCAACTTCAAATCCTTCTTCCCACCTTTGACGGCTGAAATGGGGGTGAAAATGTTGGCCATTTTTAATATTCAAAACAGTTACTTTCGGTTACAAAACAGAATAGATATATTCTCACAACTAAGTGGTATTTAAACAGGTATTGGCAAGTTATTTTCGCTTACAAAACAGTTATTATTCATTGTAGCCTTAAAATGCAATTATTGCGAAATGATTTGTAATGCTCTCATACCTGAAATTTCGAGAAGCAATAATGAGCAATGAATTTTGATTAGTATAATGCTAGAATAATGCATAATGATTGACACAAGTATGTCTCTATGAGGTAACCGTGATGAAAACATGCTATGGGTAGTAATTCCTATTTATTGCGGACATAAAAGCAATTAGTGAAAATTAAATATATTTGTCTAAAAAAAAATGTTAATATCATCATTGCGATCATAAATGCTTTCAATAGGTAGTAATTGGCGAGCAATTAGTGCATACCGCATAAAAGCAATTAAAAGAAATTCTTATTCGAAGAAAGTTTTTCTATTAAAAGTAATTCTTATTAAAAGCAATTACCACCTATTTATTGCAGCCATAAAAGCAATTAGTGCAAATTAAATGTATTTTTCTAAGAAAGTTTTTTGTAAAGGAATTTTAGCTAGGTACATTCACTCGCGTGTTTTTAATGTGAATGACTATAGTATTCTATAGTGGTAAAATTTAGTGGTAAAACGCATATCTTCTTTAGTGGTAAGAGACGATAATGGTGGGTGATGGTAGTGGTATGAGATAGTAATCGTTAGGAGTTATGGTGATTTGATTAGCATTAACTACGTTTTCAATGACCATTATGACATATACGTATGAGAGAGGAAATGAGTAGTTTAAACATAGCATTTGAATCAACGGCTGAGATTACATGCCGGCTAATCAACTCTAGCTTTTATAATAAAGGGTAATCGTTTGGAGTTATGGTGATTTAATTAGCATTAACTACGTTTTCAATGGCCATTATGACATATTTGTATGAGAGAGGAAATGAGTAGTTTAAACATAGCCTTGGAATCAACGGCTGAGATTAGATTAGCATAGAATTTAAACCAACGGCTGAGATTAGATACATGATTAGGAGGGAAAAAAGCTAGTGATTAGGGTAAACATGCTAGCTAATCAACTCTAGCTTTTATAATAAGAGGAAATGAGTAGTTTAAACATAGCATTTGAATCAACGGCCGAGATTACATGCCGGCTAATCAACTCTAGCTTTTATAATAAAGGGTAATCGTTAGGAGTTATGGTGATTTGATTAGCATTAACTACGTTTTCAATGGCCATTATGACATATCCGTATGAGAGAGGAAATGAGTAGTTTAAACATAGCCTTGGAATCAACGGCTGAGATTATATTAGCATAGAATTTAAACCAACGGCTGAGATTAGATACATGATTAGGAGGGAAAAAAAAGCTAGTGATTAGGGCAAACATGCATGCTAGCTAATCAACTCTAGCTTTTATAATAAAGGATATGTTTTGACCTTATTTTTCTATTAATATATAAATACAAAATATAGCATATGAGATGTTGTCGGATTCGTCTCGATAAATATTTTCAAAATATCAAATTTTCATAATTTTTTCTAATAGATTATTAAAGATATTTAAGTTCAAAATTGTGCATTGACATACGTGATATAGTCAACTAGGTCACATATTATGGGACGGAGGGAGTATAATTTAGTTCATAGTTTCTTTCACAAGTTAGCCACACCAAAATACTATGTCTAGATCCACACGTCTTGTGCCTTTTGTATTTAACTTTTTCTTGTTCAATAAAGTTTTGATTTGCCTCTTAAAAAAATCCAAACGGATCGGAGCCTAGAATTAAATTCTAAAATACTCCTTAATTTTCATGTGGAATTTAAAATAAACTGAAATATTATAGTTTGTCTCGAGAGTATGATATATATATATATATATATATATATATATATATATATATATATATATATATATATATATATATATATATATATATATATATATATATATAATTTGAATGACCAAACCATAAGCCACAAACGATCAATTGCAATTCCATGGCTAAAACAACTCATATAGTAGTGACTTCAATTCCTGTATTTAGCCACCAAAGTTCTATTATTGAGTTTTGCAAGAGACTCGTTCATCTCCATCACCACATTTATATCACTTGCATCTTCCCCACCATTGATGCACCTATCCCTGCCACCCTCAATTTACTTGAGTCTCTTCCTTCATCCATAAACTGCACTTTCCTCCCTCCAATTAACAAACAAGACTTGCCACAAGATGTTGTCTTGGAAATTGAACTCGCGGTGGTTCTATCCATGCCATCTCTTCGCAACTCGTTGAGGTTACTGTGTTCAACTTCAACATGCACACCGGTGTCAGCATTGGTTGTTGATCCTTTTGCAAGTCAGGCATTAGAAATAGCAAAAGACTTAAACCTCTTATCTTTTGTATACTTCCCACTTTCTGCCATGGGAACTTCACTCTTCTTGCATTTACCGACACTTCATGAACAAGTTTCAGGTGAATACAAAGATCAAACTGACCCTATTCATATTCCGGGTTGTATCCCTATTCGTGGCCAAGATCTTCCTCCTGAATTTTTTCATGATCGATCTAGTCCTGCTTATGGGGTTTTTCTTCAACATTCCAAGAACTTGTCTCTTGCTCATGGTTTCTTGGTGAATAGTTTCTCAAAATTGGAGGCAAGTACAGCAAGAGCCTTGCAGAAAATGCACAACAATAGCACCCAATTAGTTTATTTGGTTGGACCAATCATACAAAATGGTTCAAAAAGTATTGATGATTCAAATGGATCAGTGTGTTTGAAATGGTTGGAGAAGCAAACACCAAACACTGTTTTGTATGTGTCCTTTGGAAGTGCATGCACTTTATCTCAACAACAAATCAATGAACTAGCTTTAGGGTTAGAGTTGAGTGGTCAGAAATTCTTGTGGGTTTTGAGAGAACCTAGTAATTCTATAAATGTAGGAAACCATAGTGCTACCAATGATCATGACGACCCTTTAAAGTTTTTACCACAAGGGTTCTTAGAGAGAACCAAAGAACAAGGGTTAGTTGTTCCTTTTTGGGCCCCACAGACTCAAATCCTAAGCCACACTTCAACCGGTGGATTTTTAACACATTGCGGTTGGAATTCGACACTTGAGAGTCTTGTGTTCGGAGTGCCAGTGATAACTTGGCCATTGTTTTCCGAGCAAAGAATGAATGCTATTTTGCTAGAGGGACTCGAAGTTGGTTTGAAGGTAAGATTTAATGAGAATGGCATAGCTGAAAGAGATGAAATTGCTAAGGTGATTAGAGATCTAATGATGGGTGAAGAACGGAGTGAGATTCGACAAAGAATTGAAGATCTTAAAGATGATGCTGCTGGTGCATTAGCAGAAGATGGGTCCTCTACAATGGCGCTTTCTTTATTTGGCACTCGAATGAAAAACTTATCATTATACGATGAAATTTAATTCATTGGCTTTTTGAGGCTGTGAGCTTATTCAATGTGTTAATTACTTTTTCCTTCCTAAATGTGAGAGTTGTACGAGAATGATACATTAAGTTGGTTTGTTTCATTATAATTATTATAAAATTGTACAATAACATTTTGATATGAAATTGATTATGATGTATGTGAAACTACATTTTAAAGCGATATACGTTCTACTTTTGAAGTCAGAACTTGGTGTTGGTTCTGTGTCCATGGCTGAAGGGCACGGATCCTAATCGGATAGTCCAAGTCAGACCATAATGGAAGATGACGAAGAATGTAAAACTTATCGTAAAATATAATAAAGCAAAGGAAACATAACAATCATTTTAAATTTTCTTGTGTAATCACTGGACAATGTCTACAAAAGGAAGGACAAATCATCAGTCTAAGTGAATATGTAAATCTTAAATCTCTAACTCTTCCAAAATCTCTGCTGAAGACATTTATTACAAACTAAAAAATAAGAAAATGGGTATACAAAATCGCTTAAGAATATGGGAAGCTGCCTCACCCCAATCTTCTCAAGAATCTTCTTTATCCCTTAGGCTTCGAATCCTTGCCCTCTGCGCAAGGAACTGTTCTTCCTGTGCTCTCTTCGCAGCAAGTTCTTCCTCGTCAAGTACTTTAATTGGGAACCATTCTGGTAATCTTAACCAATTTTCATTCTTCTTTAAATTCTCAATATCTTGATATATTGTTTTACTGTAATCTCTCCAACCATCTTTTAATTTCAGAATGGTGAAATCCGCTGTTGTCCCGACAACAGCAAAAATGACAGAATAACGAATTGCACCAAATTGACCGCCTAAAATTCCATAAATTAATACAACTTAATACTTGAAACTATTAATCAACAAAATTAAGATGCAGCTATTTATTATGCATGGTTATTTCAGTCTACTACCACATGTCGTGAACATTGATATGTGATACAATTATGGAGTAAGCTTGTAGCAAATAGTTCATATAAAAATGAAGTGTATGGTAACATATAAAAGCTACGGTCAAGAACAGACAGGTAAATCATCACCATGGTTTGACTAACAAGAATCACAAGTATGCCTCAAGAGAATAAAAAGAGAAAAAGAATAACTATACCATATAAACGCCCCAGAAGAGCACCAGATCCAAATCCTGCTATCGCAGAGCTCCACAGATCTTCAGGTCCTGTTTTCCTCGTTGCAGTCACAAATTCACGTGCCCCTAACAATTTAGACAACTATTCCAGTTCAATCCAAAAGACTACCTTGATTTAAAAATTTGCATCTACTCCATCACCACATACAGAAAAGACATTTGGCCGAAAAGCTATCTAACACAAAGTTAAATTATTAGTTTTAAAGTTGTATTTGTATTGATACTTGTAACAGACAAGTTGAATTTCAATCATTGGAATTGACAAATGCAGTTCATATGCAAATTTAGATACTCTAAAAAGTCTCGATTTTAACATAAAATTACGGGAACCCCATTTGTTGAAAGATGTTTTACAAATGAGAGAGCCTTGATCTAATATGTTAAAATTATTGCGTCAAGCAAACAAATAGAGATGAACAAGTCTTTTCAAATACCAAAACGTTACAATTGCAAGAAGAAAAAAAAAAAGGTGCTCACTTGCAAAATTATATAGAATCTAAAATTTGAATACCAGAGTATCAAGTAATGTTACTTTCTTTTCTGTTTTACAGAGAAAAACCACTCCGTTTATTTGCACACAATCTATTCCTACCATTTTGCCAAAAATCAAAATAATGGACTTCACAGTTAAAATATCGTTGGATTCTCCCTCTGGACCATAGTAGTCAATAGCGGCCGATAGCGGCGCTATAGCGGCCGCGCGTAGCGTAGCGGCGACAAACCGCTACGCTAATTGTCATAGCGGTGCGGTATGAGATAGCGGCGCTATAGCGGCCGCTTCAGCTGCTATAGCGGAGCAGATAGCGGCCGCTTCAGCCGCTATTTGATTTTAGTTCAAAATTTTCAAATTGACACTATTTTTAAAACATTTTGTATGGTTTTCAAATTTCTAAATTTATTTTAGGGCATTTTGGGGATTTTTAAAACCAAATTGACTCTGTTCTACGGTTTCTCTGTTCTTTTTTCTTCCTCTGTTTTATGATTTCTCTGTTTTTTTTTATTTGTTCCTCTATCTTTTGATTTTTGGCATTTTGATTTTATGAATGTCTCAAGAGATTTGAGTGTTATTATTAATTTTATATTAAATATAAGTTTTTTTTAGAAATATGTAAGTTTGTTTATATTTTATAACATTATTCATGTAATTTGTTAAAAAAATAATCAAATATCGGTGACCACTATTTGTCATACCACTATACGCTAACCCGCTATCCCCCTTTTGAGGTTGGCCTCTACGCACCACTATCCGAGATTGACTACTATGTTGAATTTTGATTAAGACTTTCGATACTATGTTGAAGACTTTAAAGCTTTCATAAGATTTGGGTGTTTTGTATATGATTTATGAATGATTCATGAGTAAAAGCTTTCATAAGATTTGGGTGTTTATTTATGAACGTGTCATGAGATTTGAATGTTATATTTAATTTTATATTATATATATGTTTGTTTATAATTTATAGTATTATTTACGTAATTTGTCAAAAAAAGTTATCAAATAGCGGTCATAGCGCTATGCGCTATCCCGCTATAGCATTTTTGGGGTCGGCCGCTACGCGCCGCAATCCGCAATTGACTACTATGCTCTGGACATGTCATGCAACGTGTTATTAGGTTAATTATTATCAGAGGCACAATGGCACATAATAAAATTAACATTCTGTAGCCAAGAATTTCTAAGATAATAGCCTTCCTTTGCATGAAAGTATTATTAGAAGCAAACTTAAAAACTGGAGCTACATGAGTTGCACACTGATTTCATTCTTCCTATGAAGAAGCACAGGTACTTCAAAAATGCCAAAGTATCGGTGTAAGTGCCGGAGCTTGGCCAAAGAATATCCAAAACAGTATTGCATCCAATTTAGAAAACTGATTTCAAACCTTACCTTCAACATTTTTGCCTAAGAAAACACAAATGATTTCTGTCATTCTTGAACCCTGAGTCCATAACTATTAAGAAGAAAACTGTGGGGTGGCAACAGCACCCTTTTGTCCTAACTATGACCCACCCCCATCGATGTCCGACAAGTATTTGATATCGATACTTGTCCGATATTTTCCAATACATACCTAGAGAGTATCCAATAAAAAATTTATTCATATTTAAAAAATTTCCACAGATACTCCTCTGATACATCTTCAAGACTTCTTACCAAATATACACACAATTTCATCTGGATATGACACATCTTCGTTACATCATACTAACTACAGACACAAAATTGTACGCTTTTTTGTGACACATTTAGACATATAGTAAAAACTAGAAAGAATATATTCTGATATATGTGGGGAAAAGATATGTGTCTATCAGTGTGTATGGAACCCTGGCCAATTGGACTTTGAATGCATCATCATTCTGAAACTAGCACTAGTAGAAGCTTCATGTTAGAACGTGGTGAAAAGGTTGCAAACTTGTAAACACGCACAAGTTATCCCTTACTTAAGTACATTTTTGTAAATTGTGATCATCATATATTTACTACTGATATGTTTCTACTAAGAAGCAATAAGCAATGTGAATGTCTCTTCACAAACTTAAGTATTTATGTTCTATATAGATAAATAAATTTGTTAACATATTTTGATTTGATAAAATATTCCGTAACCCCGTATTTTCTTGCGTCGTATCATTTCAGTATCATACTATCCAGGCTTCTTAGCATTCTTTCTTCCTTTCGTGACAACTTTTCATAAGTAGGAGGAATTAATTTATGTTTTTGAACTCAAGAATCTAGGGAATCGATGTGAAGAGTATAACAAAGTTCAGCAGATAGGAAGTTTCTTTCAGTTCTTATTTTTCTCATTCCTAGAATACTACAGAACATTTCCCCAATAGTTTTACAGGTCTACTGAAAGGAGAGTTTGGCACAACGGTTGAAGTCACTGGTTTGAGTTGTGGAATCAATCTCCTGTAATGCAATGTAAGGATTCATTCAACCCTCCCTGGACTCGACATGATGGAGCTTTGTAGCACCAGGTTACCATTTTAATTAGAAAGGTTTGTTGTTTCTAATTCATAAAAGATACTTCCTTTTATTTCCTTCAGTGCTATCTATATAATGTAACAAGAAAACTCATTTGAAAGATACAATGATCGCTTTCCATGCTCCAATGGTTCACCAAAAATATAAACAAATAACAAATCAATCCCATAGTGTTATTGGTAACTGTAATTTGCCAATCTAGGCACCCTATAGGAGAGGACAATGTAATTTAAAACCTTTCATTTCTTGATAGAAGGCTCTTAGTAATAATAAAGATAATCAAACAAAACATGGTAAAGACAAATGCACACTCTCTACTTTATGCAGAGTTGGTAAACCACTGCACAGATAATGACATGTATCCGTGACAAAATTGTTCTGTCTTTATCTCATAATACAAATTGTAAGATCTAAGAAACACTAGCATATCATTCCAGTCACAGGAATCAAAATGCACCACATTAACAATGTTATGAAATACAGTTACGATAAGATATAGCAGTTACCGCAATAGCAACCGGTGACGATGGCAAAATTAGCAGCATAGCTGGCAGCAACGTTAGCAAGACCAAGACTTTTTCGATGCTTTGATATCAACCCAGTTCCAGCACCGGCAACCCCTGGTCCAAAGAATCACAAAGATTTAAAAATAAAAAATTTAAAAAACCAGTACATCAAACAACCCTCTCTTTGTTCCCATAAAAACTCAACTTGAAGATAAAAACACATACAAACTGCTGTTGTAAATATATAAGGACCATATCAAATGAGAATCTATGAGGTGACAGTTCCAATCTCATCATCTATGTACCTGTGTTGTCAATCGTGGATTGCAGAAAATAACAGTTTATTCAATTTTCGCTACGATATAGTGCTATAGTGACACTATAACAGTGTTGTCGATGGTGGCTGGAGGACCACGACAGAGCCAAAAATCCGACATACTGGCCGGCATATGGCACCATGGTGGCCAATACCTGACTACACTGCGCTATAACCACTGTTTTCGCTATGCTATAGTACTATAGCGTATCGCTGAACAATAACAATTTGTTCAAATTCTCCTATGCCATAACCGTATTTGACAACATTGCTATGTACAATTAAATTATCAAAATAAACTCCAGTCTAAAACTCTCATGCTTTCACTTCACACATCTGAAGATATCTCAGCACTACCTCAATTACAGTGACATAAACTACCTACATCTAAATATGATCTTTAGTTAAAGCCGAATTGAACCAGAGTACCCGAGTTTGATCCTGGCTGAAACAATCCTTAGTCATACTTTACTTAACTCTAAGCAGAACCTGGATTATTAGTGTCATTTCCTTAATAGCTCAAACACTTTTGATTGAAGGCGTGTCTAATGTCCTACATGTGTCAGTGCCCGACACTAACTCATGTAATTACATTCAATTTTGTGTTTTTCTTAAATCAATACAGATGTTAATGTGTCAGTGTACCCCATCAGTGTTCATATGTCATTTCCCTTAGAGGGCTAAGACCAAAAAAAAAAAAAAACTACCTTCATCTAAAAAATTCAGGAAATAATCATCTGGGTCATTAGATTCCAATACAAGACTTAAACTTTAAGTTTTTTCATTAAAGTTGAAACAAGTTTATATGAAATATTAAGAATAAACAGCATAACAAGAGTGAGATGGAGAGACCTGCAAGAAGGGTAGGAATAAAGATTCGATTTTTCCAATCATGACGAGAGGAAGAAGGTGAAGAATGATGAAAAGTGTTGTTAACTACTTCATCTGGGTTTTCTTGATTCTCAGAAGAACCCATTTTCTTCTTCTTCAATCAAAATCTTCTACAATTCAGTTCAGTGATGAATGATGAAATGGGTTGTGTTGTTTTCTTCGATTTGTTCAGTGAAGAGGAATGAATGGGAGGGACACTTCCATTGGTAGCTCTGTCGTTGTGAATAAACCTCTTAGGCCAATTGCAATTTTTTTTTTTTTTTTTTTTTGAGGAAAGGCCAATTGCAATTTTATGTTTGTTGAGTTAAATTTAATTATTAAAAATTAATTTTGAATGAACTGATATTAAAAAAATTCAAAAATGAAAGTTATTTAAAGAATAAATGAAAATATATCCCTAAAAAAAATGAAAATATATGTGTTTATTATATATTTTATGAGTTTTATGTCTAGGATTAGTTAAATTGACAATGAACTTAAAAGAAAGAAAGAAAAAAAATATCTCAAACAATATTTTATATTTTTTTTTAAGTTTTCGACAAAGTGACAATCATCACCTGAAACTTGTCAACACAATTGAAAATTTGAAAGTTCGAACATGATAAAGGTGTCTAACCTAGCAATATTGGCGATTGTTAGTTGAGCTAGACTTTAATAAACAATTCTTTCAATATTATAAAACGGATAAAAAAAATGTTAATATTCTTTAAGGAAAAAAAGTAATATATGTTTTTAAAAAAAGTATTTGTATTTTTTGCTTCAAATGAGGATGTCGTTTATGGAAAGAATTAGAAATTGTTTGCTATCTTGAAAGATTGGAAGACCGACTTTATTCACTTGAAAGTTGTCTTGTCTACTCTGCTAATTACGTTCTTTCTTCAAAGTTCCTTCAGGTACTATTTTTCAAAGAATGGATATTTATTTAAATCTTTTTTACATGTGCGGAGGAGGTTGCTCGGAAGATTCACTAGTTTAAGTGGGAAATTATTTGTTTGCCAAAGGAAGAAGGGTTTGGGCAGAACCTTTCGTTTAAATAATTATCATATTTTATTGGGAAAATGGTGTTGCAGAATTTCGATAAAACGGAGTGGTAATTAGTTGTGTGCGTGGTTGAGAGATTCGGTGTGGTGGAGAGATGTGTGTTGTTATAAAGAATGGAAAAAGTGAGAGTTTTGGTAATTAATTTTCGGGTATTGTTAACCAAAGTGTCCCCGGGCACCGGTTAAGGAATCCAAAAGAAGAAAAATTGTCTTGGAAATATAAACTGTTACTTTTAACTAACTAATTATTACACTACTTTTTAATAAAATCTTACCTCTTTTACCGTTTAACCAATGCCCCAGGGGCACCGGTTAACATTCTCCTTAATTTTCATATCATTTTCAAATGCGGTTGGGAAATGGTTGGAATACATCTTTTCGATGTGATCCTTTGGTTGGATGGGGGGATAAAGGATAGACTTGGTAGTCTTGTTAGTGTGACCACTAATCAAATCGAAACGGTGGGAAAAAAATATTGAAGTTAAAAATGAGTGTAGAAGGAAGGGGATGGAGGTGGAGAAGAAACGTATATCAATGGGAAGAGAAGTTAATGGTTAAATGTAGGTAATTGTTGGCTAAGTTTTTCTATGTAGGCAGGGGCGGATCTGGGATGATATTATTGATGTGGTTAATTATGTTAGCGAAGTTAATTACGCTAAAAATAAAAAAAATTGTTCATATTTTAGAGAAATTTAACCTTTTTTAATAAATAACATTATAAAAAAGATAAAATATTTTAAATAAATGGTCAATTCGAAGTAAAAAATCTCACCCAAAATATCCCAACCAGGTTCCAAGGATTTATTCTTCCCAACAAAATATCCCAACCATTTTTTATGCAATTCAAAGCTTGTTTCGGAAAAAAAATATTGGTCATACTAGAGAAATCCTCCATATAATCACATTCCGGATTATAAAATCCGAATTGTTTTAATGCATTCCGGATTATGTAATCCGGAAACATCGTTTTTCACCCTATTTGTTGACTTTCAACGGGGTGATTTACATATTTCGGATTATATAATCCGGAATGTGTAAAAACATCCGGATTATGTAATCCAAATCCATCCATTGAAAATTGAAATCAACAAATTCCTTCATATGGATTAACCAAGAAAATAGGAATGAGACTTCCACTTCCATTAATACCAATAATCAATCTTCTAGTGGAGCAAAAGCTAGGTCGGAAGCTAGTGCAAGCACCTCAAGTTATGGTCCGGCTAACAAACAACAAAAACCTAAGAGTGTTGAATCTACTCAAGCACCAACTAGTAAACCGTCGAGATTCTTTAGTACCACCGGTAAGTTTCTCCGGTACAACAACACTAAAGAGTAGCAACGGTTTGGAAGATCTTACAAAGCCTTTGTTAGAGAATGGCAAACAGGGGTATTTGATTTGAGGAAGAAGATGGGGAAGAAATTGGAAGAGAAAAGGCGTCATATTGAAGAAAAGAGCATACCCTTGTCATATCGATTTTGTCCGGATTTTAAAATCCGGAAAACACTAATAGGGGTATTTTTGGAATTTTTGCAGAGCGCGTGAGAAGACAGTAGGGTTGGAAAAGTAACACCGTTCAATTTATTGGGTTAGATCCATGTGATAAAATAGGTGAAGGGAGGTATTTGTGATATATAGTTGTCGAGTATTTAGTCTATTTAAAAATTCATAAACAATATAGTTTCTTGTCAGTAGAATAACTTAGACCTTATTATTAACTTGGTTAAATTTTGAAATAAATAAATAATATAAATGCACATATTTTTAGAATTTGAACATTTATACAATAAAACTTAGGTAATGGAACAAATAGAGAAGGTACAAAATGGAGGAGTTAATCCTCTTTGTATCTTCACAAATATAATTTATTTATTTCAAAACTATAGCAATGGTCATTCTCATTTTATATAGAAAATTGAGAGGATTTCAACCCGTTTGTAATAGTCTAATGTTTCCAATTGATTTACAATGTAAAACTTTTATACACAAACAACATATAAATGAATAAAACCCTTAAAACAATTATTCGGTATGACTTGTGTGTTGCTGGAGGTGGGAGTAGGTTGGATCCGGCTAGATTTTGTAAGCCATGAGACTTTTAAAATATCAAATTCAAGTCTAGCTTGTTACCTATCATATATTGGGGGGAACATAAGAGGAAAATACTTGGGTGACATAATGTCACCGTGACATTAAATCTGGGCCACACAAAGGTGTTGTGTTGTGTGGCCCAGATGTGTTGTATGTGTTGTGTGGCCCAGATGTTGTGTGGCAATGTGTGTTGTGTGACCTGAGATTTAATGTCGCGGTGACATTATGCACCCAAGTGCTTCCCAACATAAGACTGGCCCAACAACTGCAAATCATCCATAAATGGATAATACAACAAAGATTAACAAAAGTGGTACGAAGAAAACCACAATAAGTTTGAAACAAAACGATACAGAATCACGAGGAACCATCCACGACAGACAACCGGAGAACCAATGGATACCAAACACAGCCATCACTTTAGGCTTCGAGCGGCAAATACATACCCGACATAAGATAACCCATGGTTCAAGTAAGCTACCTCTGCCATCGATGGAGGATAAGCTAAAAAAATAGACCTTAACAGGTTTCAAAGCCAACCGAGAGACAGTCACCACCGAAGTCGAGGAGGGAATCTGTGACGGGTCTTTCGTTAAAAACCCCAACACTGTGTAGAGGCTAGGGCTCGTCGCACCACCGTGGTAGCAACTACATCGCAACTAGAGTTTTAAATGTGAGGGGAGGAGAAAGATAGCCGAAAAGGTGGAGAGAGTAAGGCAAGGGGTTGAGGGAGAAGAGAGCAAGGAGAGCTTCTCTCTCTGGTGCTTCCAACTTGAAGGTTATTTCATATTGGCTTCTTTATATAAGTAATTTGACATATCTTTAACTAAACTAATAGTCTAATAAACAAGTTAGACTAAGTTTTACTAGATCGTCCACCCGTGCCGCCGCACGGGTCATATATAGTTAAAAACATTATTTGCAATTCATTATAATACAATTATTCCTTCTAGTTCCTAATGATAAATATCTTAATTTTTTTAATGAAGTTATTATTTTACACCCCCGACTCAGGATTACGGATAATTCATCGTAGTTGACAACAACTTAATCGTTGCCCAATTGACGTCGACTCACACACTTTGCAAGTTGACTCATAAGCCTAAGATTTCTTTGAACATCCAAAGATTGTGGTTACCTACATGTTATGTACATCCAACGTTCAAATATTGAGCCTATCAAATTATTGATACGAAATTGGAAACAGTCACCACATAAACTCAAAAGAAAGATGATATTAGAATTTTATAAGTCTCTTTTGAATTTTATAAGTCTCTAACTCAACTATATAAATTGGTTTATAAGATGTATATATAATTATATTTGAACTTTGTTTTAGCATTTTAACTTAATTAATTATTTAGTTCATTAAATAATATACATGCTAGTTATTTATACAAATGTTAGAAATCACTAAATAAAATTGTTCAATGATCTTTCGG
This sequence comes from Medicago sativa, assembly GCF_051527215.1. NCBI lineage: Eukaryota > Viridiplantae > Streptophyta > Magnoliopsida > Fabales > Fabaceae > Medicago > Medicago sativa. The sequence continues at coordinate 9,314,527 of NC_140756.1, forward strand.
AAAAAAAGTTGTTCAATAAGATACTAAAGCCATGCATGAAATTCTTTTACGTAATGGATTAAGCTTTTGAATTGGACTCTCTTCATATATACGTAAGTCCTAACAAAAAAACTGGTTATCTATACAAACCGTTATGATGGTACTCCAACGTGATATATATAGACACACCGCAGCTCACAATCACGAATTCTGCAGTTTGATGCTCCACAACGGACTCAATAAATCAATGGCATATAACTTTACATTTTTTTTCTCTCCCTAAGTATGAAAAGTGATGAGCATTCTTTGTATGGAACATGAATGAATAAATGAATTAGTACACACATAAATGATCCTAAATTATATCAGCTCAATAGCAAGAGTTTAACGTTATATTCTTAAATGTTCAAATCTCTTCAATGGTTTTTATTAAAATGATCAAGTGTCAATTTCATTAAAAATAATTTCACCATTCTTTATTTATTTTAAAAAATAATACACGGCGTCTATAAAATCACAAACTAATAAGCATGAACCATGAAAGTCTTAAAATTGTTGATCCAAAAAAACCAATGAAAGCATATCTCTAATATTTGTGAGCAATCTTTAGTATGTGAGAGGTGAGCTTTTTGGTTTGGAGAACATGACCATGTGATCTGAATCCTTTATCACATTCACCTATCATATGGACCAGTTCTCTCAATTATCCATAATTGCATATCCTCTCTAATGAAAATGACTTTTGATACCCTTTTATCCCTCTTCTTGGTAACTCTTGTTTCGTTCAACAATAGTTTTTCGTCATTAAAGATAGGATGTGGCCTCACCAAAGATGATCCAAGTGTCAAATCCCGTGCATGTTACGTAAAAGTAAATTTAATGAGGCATTCAAACAAACATGTAAAATAAGAAGTAATTAAAGATGGAGAAATGACACAAAATGTGATGAATTAAATATAAATGCATTGAATGGAATAATGAAACAACTCACTTTAGATATGATTTAAACATAGAGTGAAATGTTTTAATCCGGTAATTCTCAATTTTTTGAGAAATGAAAATGATCCTTAGCTGAGTCATGAGTGGACTGCATAAGGATGTATTGAATATGCTTGCATCTATAGTACGAACCAATGCTCATAGCAGTAAGCAAATGATAAATTAAACTATTAATAAAGTACTGGATCTTCTGATCTACATAATATGATTTAATAATTCCAACTCTAAACAGTCTTGAATTCAGTTTCTATAACAACATAACGAATATATAGCAATGAGGCAAACTAAACCAGACCAATCCACATAAGTCCGAAAAGTACTCTTAAGTACATTGCAATATATTAGTATAACATCTTCCTATGCAAATAATATGCTTATCATGACCATAAAGCTAATGTGTGTTATACTACACTAATATGCATAGGAAGATGTTTCTTTGATATATCAAATCAGAGAGAAAATATGAGAATAACCAAAACAAACAAAAATTACCGTGGAAATACAGATTAAATAGTTCCATGAAAAAAAAAACATTTAAAAATATAAACAAAGAAATTGCTTGTGAAAAACAGGGTGTATGTATATATAAAAACTTATCACATGAGAGATTAAAAAGCATACAATGAGGGAGTTCCGATCTAAGGAGAAGAAAATTGGAAAGTAAAGTACCTTCAACTTAAAGGATGAAAATCAAGATATGCCAGTTTTGATCATTGGATCTCATACACCCATTAAGATGCATACAGGATGCACCATTGTTAGCATTTCTATTGCAAAACTTACACTGCCACTGAATTATCACTGAAAAACAGAATAGCTTCGTTTGTGAAATCACCAATATGAAATCCCTAGATTGATAAAATAACTAAACCCAAGGGGTTATTACCTTTATTTTGGCGCTCTGCTGTTTCTGCTCTCATGTTGTGTAGAATGACAGTGCTGGAACAATAGAGAAGAGGAGTTGAAATCAAAATCATGTTCAACATTTCCAAGTCTTTGTATTATTAATATTTGAAAGATACCGGAAGTAATCAGAAACCAATTAGAATTTCTTCTGAACAATACAAATGCATGGGGAAAAGGTGTAAATTAAAATGATTGATAAAAAAACAATTAGAATGTTCTTCTTACCAATAAAAAAGATTCATGTTAAAAAGAACATTGTGGTTGTCCTCATTAGAGTCAAATCACTTTCTATTTTAATTACAACCACATGGGTCTCTTCTTACCAACGAAAGTTCCTCTTGCATAACACGTTGCTCTCATGGGACCCTTGCAGCACCTTAAGATGTTGTGATTTGGCAGCATTAAAATATGAAAACACACTGAAAACAAAGAGTGCAATGAGTTAAAACTGGTCCTGAGAGATAAATTAAAAAAACTTGCACTGTATTAGAACAATTTGTTGGAACAAAATGTGTTTAACAATAAACCTTAAAGAGTTTTGATGATAACAAGGTATTAAAAATTGTAAATTGGATTAGCTAATATTTGTTCAAGTGTACGGGACCATAATTATAAAGTTACATCATCATTGGTTACGAATGAGCAAATAAAGAGCTATGGAAACAACAAAAATTTGAAGCTTGGACGCTCCCGAAGGCAACTTGCTCCCGAAGAAAAAGCGCTCCCGAAGTCAAGATGCTCCCGAAGAATAGTGCTCCCGAAGACAAGAGGTCCGAAGTCACATCATCGAAGCCGCATCATCGAAGTCGAAGTCATCTCATCGAAGCCGCATCATCGAAGCCGCATCATCGAAGCCGCATCATCGAAGCCGCCTCATCGAAGCCATTTCACCGAAGCCGAATATCAACTGGATTTGCAAAGAATCAAGAATTGAAGAATCATCAATGCAAAAGCTGTCTATTGGATTCGAAAACACAAACAAAGGATTAGTGGAGCTTGCAACGGTCATTTCAAAGGTGTTTGAAGGTGTGTGTTTGCAATTTGGACGAAAGCGTTGACATTGTACTTTGTACGAATTGTACAACCACGTTCTCCACTACTCGTTTTGTGTCCGCACTTCAAGACAAGAAAACGGCTCCGAATACGGTCTCGCTGCATAGATGTTCCTTTGGATAAGGAATGGATTTCAAATTTGTTCTTCATAGGACAACAACCAAACCAGGCAAAAGATCATTGGTGAAAGATCAAGCTTCAACAACGACTCTTTGGTGTCCGGCAATTTCACAACGTCTCTTTCACACCTCTATATAAAGGAGTGAAGACCTAGAGAATTGGTAATGCAAGAACGCCGAACGAAAGACTCACAAAGATTTTCACAAGTACCAAACCTCTGCTGAAATTGTTACGCATTCACTTAGAATTTACGTGTCTCAAAGTCATATCTTAGAAATTCTTAAGTCCATTGAGTACGTATCGATTTGTTTTGTGAGCACCTCTGATTGTATATCAAGTGTTCAACCTTAAACAATTTTCTCGTGTAATTTTGTTTAGTTAGGAAGTCTCTTGCGGTTGTGCTTGAGCAGGAAGTCTCTTGATTGTGTTCTTGAGCAAAGGAAGTCTCTTGCTTGTGTGCTTGAGCATTGGAAGTCTCTTGCTTGTGTGCTTGAGCATTTGTAATCGATATTACTCATAGTGAAATCTCCTTGGAAGTGCAAGGGGGACCGGACTACTTCCGGATTGTGGAAGGAACCAAGATAATTGCTTTGTGTCGTTCTTCTTCTCTCTCTGTTTTATTCCGCCGCATTTAGATTCGATCATCACTTCGAAGCCGTCTCACTTAGCTTCGATCGGTGTATTCGGTTGTTTAGAGAAACGAAGAATTTTTCAAAACACAATTCAACCCCCTTCTTGTGTTTTTCTCACCTTCAATTGGTATCTAGAGCCTTGGTCTCGTTGTGTAACACTTAACCGTGCAACGATCAAAGATCCGAGAAAAACATGACTACTCCTCCTCCTAATGGTTCTCGGTTCTAGTGATACTAGCTATAAACATGCCTCACATGATTATAGTGATAGTAAGAAAACCAGGTGTTGGAAAAGTTCCAAAGTTCAATGGAGATCCGAAGAGTTCTCTTGGTGGAAGACCAACTTTTACGGTTACATCATGAGCCTAGATGAAGAATTATGGGATATTACGGAAGATGGTGTTGGTGATTTGGTCCTTGATGAAGAAGGAGCTGCTGTGGATAGAAAGAAACATACTCCAGAACCGAGGAAACTTTACAAGAAGCATCATATTATCGAGGAGCTCTTGTCACCGCCATACCCAAAGCAGAGTACATGAAGATGAGTGACAAATCCACTGCTAAAGCTATGTTTGCTTCTCTGTTCAAATTATGAAGGGAGCAAGAAGGTCAAAGAAGCAAAGGCTCTCCTGCTTGTACATCGGTATGAGTTATTCAAAATGAAGGATGATGAAACTATTGAGGAGATGTACTCAAGGTTTCAAACCTTAGTTTACGGTCTACGATTCTAAAGAAGAGCTATGTTGCTTCGATCATGTAAGCAAGATACTCGAAGCTTACTGCCAGATGGAGACCAAAAGTGACCGCCATTGAGGAAGCTAAAGATTTAAACACTTTAAGTGTCGAAGATCTTGTTAGTTCTCTCAAAGTTCATGAGTTAAGTCTTAATGAACATGAGTCTACTAAGAAGAGTAAATCAATAGCTCTTCCATCCAAAGGCAAGTCATCAAAAGCTCTCAAAGTGGTTGAATGCGAAGAGGAAGAACGGTCAAGTTCGGACTACGAACCAGGATGCCGCCGAAATGGCCATGCTCTCAAACAGACTTCAATATCCGGCCAAGAAGAACGAAAGTTTCTCTCCGAAGGGGTAACTCCGAAGCTCAAGGAAAGAAGATCGAAGGGATGCTTCAATCGTAAGAAGCCATGTCACTTCATTGCGAATGCCCCGATCTTCAAAGAGAAAAGTCAAAGGACAAGTCAAAGAGGTCTACATTCAAACCAAGCAAATTCAAGAAGCAGATTAAGCGAGTTTAATGGCAACTGGGATGATTTGGGTAGTGAATCCGGATCCGATAAAGAGGAAGCCGATGAAGATGCAAAGGTAGGCTGTTGGGTTGGTAGCAACGGCAACTTCGAAGCCGGATCGATTCGGACTCGAAGATGAAAATGAGGTATATTCCAAAATTCCCGAGAGATGAACTTGTTGAGTCACTTAAAGAACTTCTTACACATTTTGAAGTAAGAACCAATGAGTTGAAGGATTTAAAAGAAAAATATGCCGATTTGGTACAACGGCAAAAATCAACTCTATTGGATCCGAAAGCTTCGAACAGGGACTTAGGGGCTTTGACTTCATGTGTAAAACATATGAAGACCACCAGTTCTTATGTCGAAGCTACAAGAAAAGTGTAATGAAAAACCTTTAAGTAATCATGAAATTGCTCTTGAAGACTTCATTATATACGGCATTGACGAAGCGAGTGGCTTCTATGATTTATAGCATTTACAAGAACAATGGCGAGAGGAATTGGTTTTCCGAAGTGAAACCGGAGAAAACCAATCTAAAGTCTTGTTGTGAATGCATCAAGGAAGGTCCGAAAACATTCTTTGTACCGAAGGGGCTGAGTTGGAAACTGTTGTTCAATCGAACACGAAGCTTCTAGTTCTAAGGCTAAGATTACTTCAAAGCCAAAGAACTCTAAGTCAAAGGCTATGATCAAATCGATTCCAAAACTTCAAAGGTTAGGATCCCGAAAAGATCGAACCTATTCCTCGAGTACGGTGAAACCAAAATCCGGGGTTACGAAGTCTAAGTTTCGAAGAAGACGATTCTTGCTTCTAAAGTACCAAAACCTAAGGTGATGGTTAATCGAAGCAACCCAACTCACGGCACAAGGTACAAGAAGTGAAGAGTAAAGCCTTAAGTACTAACCTTCCAGGGACCCATAGAACAATGGGTACCTAAATCTAAAAATGTCAATGATGCGGGTATGTCTAAGAGCAAAGGCCAAAGCAAAGATCATGGTACCTAGACAGCGGTTGCTCAAGACACATGACGGGAGACAAGTCCATGTTCCTCGGCCTAACAATGAAAGAGGGAGGAAATGTGAAATTTGGAGGCAACCAAATAGGGCGAGGATCATAGGTACGGGAACTATTGGTAATTCCTCTACCTCAATTAATAATGTATGGTTGGTAGATGGTCTTGAACATAACCTTTTGAGCATTAGTCAATTTTGTGATAATGGTTATGATGTGCTTTTTGAAAAACCCAACTCGTACGGTAATCAACAAGGAAGACAAATCCATTGTGTTCAAGGGAAAGAGAGTTGACAATGTCTATAAAATCAATTTTTCCGAACCGGCCGATCGAAGGTGATTTGCCTACTATCGATGAATGATAAGAAATGGATGTGGCACGAAGGTTGGGACATGCTAACCGGAGGTTAATCTCTAAGCTTAGTAAGTTACAACTTGTGAAAGGGCTACCGGACATTGACTATCATTCGGATGCACTTTGTGGTGCATGTCGAGAGGGAAAATTGTGAAATCATCTTTTAAAACCAAAGACATTGTCTCAACCTCAAGACCTTTAGAATTACTCCATATTGATTTATTTGGACCGGTGAGTACCGCATCCTTATATGGAAGTAGATATGGATTAGTCATTGTTGATGATTACAAAGCAGATGGACTTGGGTGAAATTCATAAAGAGTAAAGATGTTGCGTGTGATGTATTCGGTAGCTTCGCACTCAAATTCAATCCGAAAAAGAATCAAAAATTTTGAAAGTCGAAGTGATCATGGTGGAGAATTTGAAAATGAGCCATTTGAAGCTTTTTGTGAAAAACATGGAATTTTCCATGAATTCTCTTCTCCTAGAACACCACAACAAAATGGAGTTGTAGAGAGAAAGAATAGAACTTTACAAGAAATGGCCAGAACCATGATTCATGAAAACAATTTACCAAAACATTTTTGGGCAATAAAGTGAATACAAAGCATGCTATGTTCAAAACAGGATCTATATTAGACCTATTTTGGAGAAAACGGCATATGAACTCTTTAAAGGAAGAAAACCCAATATCTCTTACTTTCATCAATTTGGATGTACTTGTTACATTCTGAACAACAAGCTCTACCTAAAGAAATTTGATGCCAAGGCCCAAAGAGGAATCTTTTAGGTTACTACGAAAGGTCAAAGGCATACGAGTGTATAATTCGAAACACTCTGTGTTGAAGAATCTATGCACGTTAAATTTGATGACAAGGAGCTTGAAGATAAAACTTCAAAGCAAGGTGAAAGTTTTGCAGAGATACGAGTTCCCGAAGCTACTCCAACCTCGATCGATAGCCGAGTCCGAAGATAGTCCAGAAGCCGAACCCACATCGAAGCGCAAGATGAAACCGCTTCGATGAAGCACAAGATGGCTCACATCAAGAAGATCCTCCCGAAACACATTCAAACACAAGTCTTCACATCCCGAGGAGCTAATCATTGTGTAGACCAAGATTTTCGGGTGTCAAGCTATTAATTGAACTTGAACCTTCAATCTACCGGACTTGCTCGATTTTATTCTTGGGAAGGGAAAAAGAGATTGAAAAACCCTTTTTGGATCCGGGGTTGATTACGATTCGGGAAGGTGTTAGGCACCCGCGTCGTTCACGGTACTCCGTGAGAACCTCTTTCTAACTTTATTTTATTTGAAAAATTATTGATTAAAGTATGAGTGAAAGAATGGAGGGAGAAGAAGTAGGAGTTTTGGTTATTTTTGATTGATTTGAAAGGAATAAAGCCTCTGCCTACGTACCCTTAAAAGGGATCAAAACCACCGTAGTTCACTCTTTAAAAAATATTTTTGTGGGTTAGGTTGATTTTAATTATCTTTGAAAAATGGTTTTCAAGAAGGAGATTGAGGGGCCTCAAGGCACTAGAAATAAAAATAGAAGTGAGGTTGTTTCATTTTATTTAAGAAATTGAGTCTAAGTTTAATTAAAGTTCAATTAGGAATTTGATTAAGAAAATAAAGGGAAAAATCACTTGGATTTGGATCCAAGGTTTATTATGAAAATAATTTGACTTTTGCTTATTTGATTTTTGGGATAAAAAAGGTTTTACCAAACTAACGGTAAATTGGCGTAACGATGCGAAAAGTAAAGCAAGCATGGATAAAATGGTGTAGTGTCGGTGTTTGTGTCGGTGTGTGCAATTACTAAGCTATTACATACCATTCCTAAATGCAAAGCCCACAACAAATTACATCATTCCCCTAATTATACACACTAAAAAAAATTATGGGGCTTTGCAATAGGAAAAACAAATGAATAGATACCGAAATTTAAAGCAAGCATGATTAAATGAGATATAGAGAAAGTTAAGGCATCAAATACTAAAATGCAATGCAATGATAAGGCATAAAATAGAGCAAGATGCATATGTGAGAAAATGCATAGGACATTAAAAGAATGCATGACCTAAAGTTTTAAAGCCAAGAACACAAAAGAATAAAATATGGAAACCAAAGTTTTAAAATAGATGAGACAATATTAAATAAAATGAAAGAAATTTAGAATACTGAAATTATGAAATGTAGTGAAAATATCAACGGTAAAAAACAGTAAATAAAACAATAAAATAAACACATATATTTTTAGGATTTTTGGAGAAGTTTTGAATGAAACGGGGTGTAAGTAACACAACAGAGGGGTTTCGGTAGTAAAAGAGTAGAGAACATAAAGCTGGGCCTTCACTTGATCCATTGGCTTTGGATTTGATCCCGACCTTTGGATATTACGATCATAAGGCTAGGAAATGAATATGCACGCGATCGATGAAATAATTGCAACATGGAATTAAACGAGAGGTCTTCGGCGACCGTTAGATCTATAAGATGATAGATCTAACGGTCCTCAAGCCGTCACACACACAAAAACAAATAAAGCCTATGATATCAAACAAAAACAGGATCGTTGGATCGACAAAGAAAGCAGATCGGATGGTTGAAAGGAAAAGGGAAAGAACCAAAATAAACCGGTCTGGTTCGTACGAACCGGACCGGTTCGCCGTGCTTATAAAAGGCCTAGAAGGCCGGTTCCCTTTATTCTTCCATCTCCCTTTCTCTCTCTAAGTAACAAAGCTCCAACTTCTCTCTTAAAACAAACTCGTCGGAGAAGAAGCAAGAGGAATTCCGACGCGGCGGCCGGCCGGTTTCCGGCGGCGGAGCCACCGCGTCGGAAGCTTAAAACATTTTCTTTTTTTTTTTTTTTTAAATTTTTTGTAATCCTCTTCTTCTTCTCTTCCTTGCTTCGGATCTGAGGTTATTTTTCAAAATCATTACTCAAAAGCCCTAGATCTACAAAAACATGTCATCACCAAAGTCTCAAACATGCATTAAATCGGTGCGGATTCGAAGGAAAAGCATTACCTCGCCCCGAATCGGAGAAAACTAGCAAAGATGAAGGAAAACTTCAAGGAAAATCTTCGGATCCACGCGTTTTTTGCTCGATCTACTACCGTTACGTTCGGACTGCTTCCTCCTTCCCGAACGTTTCGGTTTCGTTGTGATAAACTCGAAGAGTTGTTGTTATATGCGACGAACGAACGGTCTTTGCGAGATCTATTGTGTTGTTGTGATGTTGAAACCGAAAATGATGAATCCGAGATGATTTGCCATTTTCGATTGTATGAAGTGTTTCGGGAATGAAGTTTGTGATTATTGTGGCCTTAACTTGTCGCCGTTAGTGATGAATTTATGTGTGTTTGTTGGAATTCGAATCCCGGGAAGATGGAGGTTCATGAAGAACAAGGATGAACGTTCATCATGTTCTTCATTTTTGTGGTTTTTGATCCGTAATTTGGATGAAAGAGAATGGGATTTGCGTTTGTGTAATTAAAGCCGCGGCCAATCAATCATTCGGGAATAAATTCGACACCGTAGACTATATATAGTAGAAAATTAGGGTTAACACCGACTCGATGCAAAAGACAATATTACCCTTAAAGTCTACGATACGGTGAACGGCAAGGCAAAAAGAGGATTGGAGAGCAAGTTTTAAAACCGAGCCAATAAGAGGCGCCACATGGACACAAAGGGACCCAAGGACTTAACCAACACAACATAAAATAAATAATAAAAACAAAAGGAAAAGGTCACTCACGTGACTAAAAGAAAAAGAAATAAAATAATTAATAATAATAATACTAAAGGTAATAATAATAGTAATAATAAAAAATAATAATTTATAATAATAATAAAAGGATAACGAGAATGAAAACATTATCTTAAATGAGGTATTTTAAAATACCTCTCTCGCTGAAATTTTGACTGAAATGTCCGAAAGAAAGCGGCGTTTTAACGTGCGAACAAAATTCTTTTAAAGCAGTTCTAAAGACGGACAAAAGGAAATTGTAAATTAGAAGCTTTTTAAAGGAAATTAAAACAAAACATAGGACGCTAAATTCTTAAAAAGAGCGCGTAAAACATTTTAAAAGCTAACGCGCAAAAGAAATAACTACACGAAACTTAGACAAAAAGAAATTCACTTTGAACCGTAAAATAAAGCCTCAAAATTTTAAAAGACGACTAAATGACTTTTAGATAAATAAAGCGAAAAAGATCTTGAGACGTTTTTAAAAATGAATGGGAAAAGAAATGACTGGTCCAAAATTGGGGTATGACAGATGCCCCTATTTAAGTTTCTTCGTCACGAAGATTTGAAAGAAAACTTTTTAAATCGATGGGTCGAAGAGACTTAAATACTTAAGTACACCACTTTTGGACCGGACAAGATGCTAAGAGTGCAATGCTTATGAGTGTTATGGTATGCATGTGTGCAATATAATTATGAATGCAACGCCTATAAACATACATCGACCGGGGAACAAACCGATAATCAACACCGGGGATATAAAGCCCGTCTAATGCCGTTGCCATGGTAAAGGCGAAAATGCGGAGGATAAAGCTTGTCTTTTATCAACTCGCCGTGATAAAGACGAAAGTACCGAAGATAAAGCTTGGAACGGGAAGTAAAGCTTGTCTATTACCAACAGACTGTGATAAAGACGGAGATACGAAGATAAAACTTGTCTATTACCAACCGACGCGGTAAAGACGAAAATACGGATGATAAAGCTTGTCGGAATATAAAGCTTGAACGGACGGTAAAGCTTGGAAGATAAAGCTCGGACGGCAAATAAAGCTTAAGACGGGATGTAAAGCTTGCGACGGAAAATAAGGCCTAAGACGGAAAATAAAGCTTATGACGGAAAGTAAAGCTTGAGATGGAAAGTAAAGCTTATCAATTACCAACAGCCCGTGGTAAACGATGACAATGCGGAAGATAAAGCTTGACCGAAAGATAAAGCTCGGACGGGAGATAAAGCTTGAGACCGAACATAAAGCTCGAGACAAAAGTAAAGCTTGAGGTGGAAAGTAAAGCTTATCAATTACCAACGGCCCGTGGTAAATGATGAAAAATGCGGAAGATAAAGCTTGTCTACTACCAACCGCCGTGGTAAAGACGAAAATACCGATTAAAGCTTGTCTATTACCAACCGCCCGTGGTAAAGACGAAAGAACGGAAGATAAAGCTTGTTTATCAATAATACCGAGTACTTTAAGCAGTGTACCGGGAAACCGATTAGCATTGGTAAAATGATCATTTGATGTGACCTGCCACTTGAGCATAAATTGATTGGTTAACACCTTGGGATTGACATATTTAAGCATTGGAGTAAAGCATGGGAAAATAATGCAGGTTATGCATGAATGATATTTGTATGCATGCTATCTATGCATGGATGAATGAATGCATATGAGACTTATATGACGATTTAACAGAAAGATTATTGAGACGAGCATGGGCAGGTCCAAAGAAAGTGGCCCGACATCACATAGCCAACACTTAGTAATCTTCATTGGGGATAACATTGCGGGGATGAACCAAAACAAAAGCCGGGGTACCACCCTTCAAACAAATCAATGGCGAAGTCGACATTTCTCAATCGCGGCACCTTCTCAAATTCATGCTCTACATAGTCATTGCTTTCTTTTGAATATTTTTCTTTCAAATCTTTTGAAATCCCTAACTTTTGCTCGGATCGCCCTTTCGGGTTTTCAATCCACCGGGAATATATTCTTTTTTTTTTGCATTTTCCATGTCCTTAATTTTTGCTGGACCGCCCTTTCGGGTTTTCGATCCACCAGACGCTCATTCTTGCCTAAGTCACCCTTTCGGGTTTTCAACTTAGCGAGCTTTCTCTTTTTTCTCCTTCTTTTTTTTAGCAATGACTATGTCCAATTGTTGTATCCAACTCGCTTTTAGATCGAATGTTGACACATGCTTCTATGATACATAATTGTAAAGATAATATGTTTGTCATTTTTTTATTTTTTTCAAAGAAAACATGAAAATTTTTAAAAGATTTTTCAAAGTTTTTGTTTCAAGTACTAATATTAAAAATGGAAGAAATTTTGCACATAGAATAAATAAGAATTCCAAACAAAAGCACAGGCTCAAATTAATGTATTAGAAAAGGTAACCGGCCAAAGGCATGGCACCACGGATTACAAAATTTGGAAAATGGTAATTAATATATGGAAGGTACATTGAACACGATAACCGCTATATTCCCTAACAACTTTGAAATCCACCGCTATGATGCTCGATATCGGAGAACTTCGACATTTGTGGTGCCCCAAGTGAGTGATGCTTATTCGATGCGGTTACTTGTCATAAACCCTTAACTTTTGCATAGATCGCCCTTTCGGGTTTTCAATCTATCGGGGTAAACATTCTTTTTTTTTTTTTTTGTGTCTCTAATTTTTGCATGGACCGCCCTTTCGGGTTTTCAATCCATCGAGACGCTCATTTTTGGTTTAGGCCGCCCTTTCGGGTTTTCAACCTACCGAGCTGTTCTTTTATATATTTTCTAGACATAGTATTTCTTGATCGCATCGAATTCACGGGACGAGGTAACTCTTCTCCATCCATATTTGTAAGTATTAAAGCACCACCGGAGAAAGCTCTCTTGACAACATAGGGACCTTCATAGTTAGGTGTCCATTTGCCCCTTGGGTCCGGTTGAAAGGACTTGATACTCTTGACCATAAGGTCTCCTTCTTTAAATTTGCGGGGATGCACCCTCTTGTCAAATGCCTGTTTCATCCTTGACCGATATAGCTGTCCACGACACAAAGCCGTCATACGCTTTTCTTCAATCAAATTCAACCGATCATACCTATCCCGACACCATTCGGCTTCGTACAATTCAGCTTCCTTCAAAACTCTTAAAGATGGGATTTCAACCTCCACCGGGAGTACAGCCTCCATACCATATACCGGGGAGAAAGGGGTTGCCCTCGTCGAAGTACGCACCGAGGTACGATAACCATACAAAGCATAAGGTAACATTTCATGCCGGTCCTTGTAAGTGACCACCATCTTTTGCACAATCTTCTTGATGTTCTTATTTGCGGCTTCAACTGCACCATTCATCTGTGGTCTATAAGGAGAGGAGTTATGATGTTCAATCTTGAAATCCTCGCACAATTCCTTCATCATCTTGTTATTCGCATTGGTACCATTATCCGTGATAATCTTGTTAGGGACACCATATCTGCAGATGATATTGTTCTTGATGAATCGGACCACCACTTGCTTGGTCACATTAGCATAAGATGCCGCTTCAACCCACTTGGTGAAGTAATCAATAGCCACTAGTATGAAACGATGTCCATTGGAAGCTTTTGGTTCAATCCGACCAATCATATCAATGCCCCACATAGAGAAAGGCCACGGGGAGGAGATAACATTGAGCAAAGTTGGCGGGACATGGATCTTATCCGCATAAATCCGACACTTGTGACACTTCTTGGCATGGTGATAACGGTCGGCATGCATCGTTATCCGGTAATAGCCTGCCCTCAACGCCTTCTTAGCCATTGCATAGCCATTAGCGTGAGTCCCGAACGTGCCTTCATGTATCTCATGCATTAACAAATCTGCCTCACGCCGATCTATACATCGGAGCAAAACCTCATCGAAGTTCCTTTTGTACAACACATCTCCATTCAAGAAAAAGTTACCGGACAATCTTCTTAGAGTCCTCTTATCTTTGCGAGATGCCCCGGGCGGATACTCTTGAGTTTGAAGGAAAACCTTGATATCGTGAAACCATGGTTTGTCATCAAAGACTGCTTCAAAGAAGCAAACACATAAGCCGGCTCGTCAAGGAACTTGACACTAATCAAAGGTACCATTTTGGGGCAATTTACCTTGATCATGGAGGATAAGGTAGCTAAAGCATCTGCCATTTGATTCTCCTCCCTAGGAATGTGGTTCAATTCCACTTTGTTGAAGAAAGTTAACGGACGTCCGGCGTAATCTACGTAAGGTATCAAACCGTCATGATGAGTTTCCCACTTTCCCTTAATCCGGTTAATCACCAGAGCTGAATCACCATATATCTTAATCTTCTTAATTCTCAAATCGATAGCTTCCTCAATACCCATAATACAAGCCTCATACTCTGCAATGTTATTTGTACAATCAAAACGTAACCTTGCGGTAAAAGGGATGTGCTCGCCATTGGGTTTGATGAGAATCGCCCCAATTCCTTTACCATAGACATTCACGGCTCCATCAAATATCAAACCCCATTCAGTATTCGGGATCGGGACCTTCACCAAACAACGGTTCATCACAATCTTTCATCTTCAAATACATGATCTCTTCATCCGGGAAGTCAAACTTGATAGGCCGGTAATCTTCAACCGGTTGATGAGCTAAATGATCAGCGAGGATACTACCTTTGATAGCTTTTTGAGTGCGGTACACAATATCATATTCGACAACAACATCTCGCCAACGAGAAATTCTTCCGTTCGAACGGGCTTCTCGAAGAGGTATTTGATGGGATCCATTACGGAGATCAACCAAGTAGTGTGATTAATCATGTAGTGGCGGAGACGCCGGGCAGCCCGTACTAAGGCACAACAAGTTTTCTCCGGCGCGGAGTATCGAGTCTCACAATCGGTGAACTTCTTGCTTAAGTAGTAAATTGCATGCTCTTTCTTACCGGTTTCATCTTGCCGACCAAGTACACAACCCATAGAATCTTCTAATACGGTCAAATACATGATCAAAGGCCTTCCGTCTTTTGGAGGGACAAGGATTGGAGGTTCTAACAAATACTCCTTGATACTATCGAAGGCTTTTTGGCATTCATCTGTCCACACAATCCCTTGATCCTTGCGAAGCAACTTGAATATCGGCCCACATGTAGCGGTCATCCGAGAAATGAATCGGGATATGTAGTTCAGCCTACCAAGGAAACCTCTCGACTTATTTCTCGGTTTTTGGAACAGGCATCTCTCTCGATAGCTTTGACTTTGTCGGGATCTACTTCAATACCCTTCGACTAACGATAAAACCAAGAAGTTTCCGGATCTCGACGCCGAAAGTACATTTATTGGGATTTAGACGGAGCTTATACTTTCTCAAACGCCGAAACATCTTCAATAAATACTCAACATGCTCTTCTTCGGTACTTGACTTGACAATCATATCATCCACATAAACCTCGACCTCTTTGTGCATCATATCATGGAAAATCTTAGTCATGCCCCTTTGGTAAGTGGCACCGGCATTTATCAATCCGAACGGCATCACCTTATAGCGTAAAGCGCCCCATGGCGTGATGAAAGATGTCTTCTCTCTATCTTCGGGAGCCATCTTGATCTGATTATACCGGAGAAACCATCCATGAAGGAGAACACTTTGCATTTAGCGGTATTATCAACCAATACATCGATGTGAGGTAAAGGGAAATCATCTTTTGGGCTAGCTTTGTTCAAATCTCGGTAATCCACACACATTCGACTTTACCATCTTTCTTTAGAACAGGTACTATATTAGCTAACCATTGAGGGTATTCAGATGTGATTAGGAAACCGGCGTCAATCTGCTTTCGCACTTCTTCCTTGATCTTGAGGGCCATCTCGGGATGAGATCTTCTCAACTTCGCTTAACAGAGGGCACTCGGGTTTCAAAGGCGTACGATGTTCCACAACTTCGGCATCTATCCCCGGCATATCCTTGTATGACCATGCGAAAATGTCGGCATACTCTACGAGAAGCTCAATAACTCTTTCCTTAACCGTGGCATCCAACAATGCCCCTATCTTGATTTCTTTCTTGTCTTCCTCTGTACCCGTGTTGATAACTTCTATCTCTTCCCGATGAGGTTGAATAGCTTTTCCTTCTCGCTCCAACATCCATCTAATCTCATCAGGAATCTCTTCATCACCTTCTACCATAGCCTCATATACGGGAACCTCAAAGTTGGGAGGAAGCATAGGGTTCTTGTGTTCAACGGGCTCATTTATGTTCCTTTCGCATATGATTTATGATTGATTTTAAATGAGTAAATGCGGGACCTTTGAGTTTGATTTTTAAAAGAAAAAGAGAAACAATTTTGGTTTTATGTATTACCATTCTTTTCCTAAAAAGCACTAAAGTAAAATAAAGTAAAGTAAAATAAAGGCCGTGATAGAAACGACGATTTCATTAATAACCAAAAGTACTTGAAACAAAACATAAGGCCCTACAAAGTTTCACTTTCGTCCGGGGCAGGACGAAAGGAGTTTTCTTAAAGAAGAAACAAAAACAAAGACAAACATATTACTTAAAGCGAGGTATCACGAAGGAACATCCACGGCGATCCAATTGCAGCAGACTCCCCAGGTGTTACGAAGATAGGTGCCACCTCTTCAGATTGATCCTCGGTGATCGCATTAGTCTCCGGTGGATCATTGATAAAACCAAGATCGTAAAAAGTACAACCGGTAGGGTTGAATGCCCCGAGCTTGCTATTCGGGAAACCAATTCCCTCTTTGCGTTTGTTCTCGTGCGGCTCCACCAACCGACCCCACGCTTCGGTCTTGCCTTCTTGAATAACCCTACGAGCGTCCTTCAAAGAAGCCATACTAGTCTCGGCTTTCTTTGCACTCCCTTCAACGGAGAGACCCCGGAATGACGACCCCTGCGAGCTACTACCCCCAATGTAAGAGAAAGCCGACAGATTGCCGACCAACAAGGCCGTCTCACCACTTACGGTTATTAACTTTCCATGACTTATAAACTTCGGCTTCGGTGGAGAGTGGATGTCACCGCCCCAAAGCATCATGGATCCAAGGCCGGCCAAGGAGGCAACCGAAAGAGGCCTGAATCTCCATAACTTGGAATTTAACTTCAAATTCATGTGGGCCCACCGAGATAGGCAACTTTATTTCCCCAAATACCGACCTTCTAGTTCCGTCAAATGCTCTCACCGTCACCGTGCCGGGGCTGCAAGAGAGCTTTTGGATATGAAAGCTGGTCCAAAGTGGACTTAGGCATCACATTTAAAGCGGATCCGGTATCTATCAAGACGTTAGAGAGAGAATCGATTTGCGAGAGGACGGAGATAAGCAATGCCGGATTGTGATTCTTTCCTTCCGCCGGGAGGTCTTCGTCACCGAAGCTCAAATTGTTGCAGGAAGTCACATTCCCCACAATACTTTCAAATTGTCCCGAGTCACATCATATTCCACATAGGCTTGATCTAGCACCTTCATCAAGGCATCTCTGTGGGCATCGGAGCCGGATAGGAGAGACATTATAGAGATTTTGGCGGGAGTTTGTAGCAACGATCCACTACCTTATACTCGCTCCTCTTGATTAGTTTCAAGATCTCATCACTATCTTCATAGACAATCTCATTGGGCTGTTCGATAGCTTTGCCCTTATCAAGATTTCGCCCTTTCACCGGTTCTTCGGCCGGAGCACCGACTTCCTTCGATTAACAACCGGGAACACCCGTCCACTCCTCAAGATCTTGCTATTTTCCGCAATGTTGTCTACATGGACTGACGAATCAAGGGGTACCTTTTTTCCATCTTCCGGGATGGAGTATTCGTAATTATACGGCACGGCTTTTGAGATGAATAAGGCAACCGTTACGGCGGGCGTATCACCGGGGTTCGCGAAGGTTAGTTCCTTGTCATTGATTAACTTCTGGACCTCTTCTTTAAGAGCGCGACAATGTTCAATATCATGCCCGGTGCCCCTTGATGGAATTCACGGGTGCGATCGGCACGGTACCAGGCCGGTAAAGGGTTTTGCATGCGGGGCTGCGGCCTAGTTTGCACCAAATTTACGGCAAGGAGAGAAGGCAACAGGATCCTTGTATGGCATAGGTATGGGAGGGAATTGATTTCTAGGAGGGCGAGGCTGCTGTTGAGCTTCGAGGACGTTGTTGTTGTTGTTGTGGTGAGGGTGGTGGAGGATAATATGGGTATGGGTAGAATGGTTGAGGATTGTATGGTTGGTATGGTTGCCGGTATAATGGTGGATAGTATGGTGGAGGAGCTTGAGGACGTTGTTGTTGTTGAGGTGGGTTTTGTGGGGCTGGCGTTTGTGGTGCGACATTGGCGACATATGGGTAGTTTGGGTATACAGGCCGAGATCCGCCGTGGGCCACCATGCCGACCTCTTGAGTGTTCTTCCTTGGATACCCATTTCCAAACTTTTTACCATTAGACGATCCACTTGATGAGCCACCCGAAGAACCATTCGATGAACCATTATCTTTAGCCATGTGTCCCTTCCGGGCCCACTCTTCGATACGCACCCCCGTATCCACCATGTCGGTGAACTTTTGCGAAGCACATGCCACCATCTTCTACGAGTAAAAAGGGCTCAAAGTTTCATAGAATAAGTCGGATAACTCTCTTTCATTCGGAGCCGGGCGGATCCGAGCGGACACGGATGAAACGCCGAGCATATTCCTTGAATGACTCCTTTTCCCCTTGTGTCATAGATTGCGGCTCTTTCCGATTAGGTGCCGGATAGGAGTTGTACTTATATTCTTGAAGGAAAGCGTCGGCCGGTTCCCCAAAAAGTGGTAATACTCTTCAAATTCATATACCATGTATGCGCGGGGCCAGCCAAACGTCCTCGAAACAATAAATAAGCAAAGGTTCATTATCTCTATGAGTTTGTCATTTTTCTCACATACGCGGTTAAATGCATTTGCGGGCAAGTTTCTCTGTATACTTCTCAAACACCGGCGTCTTAAACTTAGGCGGTATTACCACATTTGGAACCAAGCGAGAGATCATGCACACTTTGACCGAATACCTCCTTACCCTTGATACTCCTCAATTCTTTTTGTACCGCATCAAACTTCTCTTCCAAGTTACCCACTCGATCATCCCCCATTACACTACCGAGTGATAAACCTGTTCTTCCTCTTGCCGGGTCGCATGGACAATAGGCCCCGCTGAGTCATAGTAACTCGAGGAATTGGCTGGCCAGCCGAACAAATGGTGGTGATTGTTGACCATAAGGAAATGGCATTTCCGTAGCACCCGGACGAACACCGTCATTGATCATTTGTGGCATGCCCCATGGATAACCGGGCGGCATGTAGTATTGGGAAGCAACACCATGAGGACCGGGAGGACGGAAATTCTGGTTGTTCATATCATCGGATGAGAAACCCACCATGAGAGGCTGTGTAGGCCCGGCGGATGTAACAACGGCGGGTATCGGCCGTGAAGTACCATTAAGTGCGGCGAAGCGACCACGGTAGGAGCCGGCTCGGAAACCGCCGCATGTTCTCTCTCGGTCATCGGGACTTCCATCATAAGTGCCATCTTCTCTAATTCGCCTTGAGATTACTAACATCCGCTCCGAGTGAACGTTTTCTGTTCCGCATTTGCCATCTTCTTCTTAATGTAAGCTCTCGTGTGATGAATGCGAGTAGGCTTGTATTGAATTCGTCGGGCCACTTTCAATTCTTGCGGCGAGAAAAGGAGTGAAGTGTGAGACTTGATTTTGACACTTTTATGAATGCATATGATGCATGATATGCTAGATGCGAAAGTATGCACTTTTTCGGTTTTATCGAAGGACTTATAGAAGTAATTTTGTAATCATAACAATTTAAACATTACATTAATGATAAAAGTACTACAAGATAATTCCCTTTCTAACAACCAAGCCAAGGGATAAACTTACAAATATAAAATACTACAAGATAAATCCCTTTCTAAACGTACCGAGTCAAGGGATAGACTCCAAATATATAAAAATACTACAAGATAACTCCCTTTCTAAACAGACCGAGCCAAGGGATAGGCTCCAAAGTACATAAGCAAAACCTCAAAGATAACACAAAAGCAACTGGGAAACTCAAACTCCTACTCCGGAAATGCGGATGTGCGCCGCAAACATATCCATGCGCCTCTTCTTACTCCCCGAAACCCTCTCAAGTATGGCGTTCTTTTCTTTGATGATCCTCTTTAGTTCGGCATTCTCAACCTTCGGCTGGTGGTTTGCCCAATTTTCTTTCTCTAAGATATCCAACACTATCTCATAATCTTGTCCTTTCTTGCGAAGCTTTCCTTCCACGGCGGCTTTCTCACGCCTTTCAAAATCTAATCGCTTTTGGTACCCTTCCAAGGACTCGGGGGGCGAGGCATAGGTATGGCGGGAGTAGTTGCGTACACATACCTTTGTCGAGGGTAAGGCATCTTCAATTCTTTTGCTCGGTTTATGACCCATTGAACATAGTCTTCATGAGTTATGGATGATTTCCTTCCTAACCGGTTCCTATCCAACCCGATGATGGAATGCCAAGCCTTCTCAAATTGTACTCCTAGGTTCTTCTTATCCTCTTTGTAGAGGAAAAATTCCTTATCCGGGATGCGGTACACGGGTTTCATCTCCATAGGGTATCCAAACCGACGTCTAGCAAGCACCGGACTATAACAAATTCCTCCCCGTGTACCAAGAAGCGGTACATTGTTGAAAACTCCACAACTATTGATGATAAACTCCGGGTCACAAACCGGGTTGAACCAAACTACATCATTAGGGGTAAGAGTCATAAGCTTCGAGACCAAGGGAGACGCTCCGGTCTAAACTTAGGGCGGGGTAAGTGTGAGGTAATCCACAGGTGGAGTAGAGGTGCACAACAAAGGAATGTTCCTTTCCCTTTATCGGTTCGTTCGCGGATGGAAACATAGGTATCGGCAAGCAAAACAGAACCGGGTTTTGGGTTAGAAAGACTTGAATGGCATTCATATCGACAAAGCCATTAACATTTGGGAAGAGCACAATACCATAGATGAGTAAAGCAAGGGTGGACTCAAAAGCGTCAATGTCAATTTTTAATCCATCAAGACAATCGGTGGCTTTTTGGTAGAGGAAGTTGTAGGATAGGCATTGCAGACCGGCTTTAGGGACAAACTTTTTCCTTAGATCGGTTATTTCATGGTGAAGGGTTTTTGCGAGAGCTTGGATTTGTTTAGGGGTGAGTTCAAGATTTTGAAATGGCACTTGGTTGAGTACGGGTAAACCGACCCAATGAGAATACTCCTCTAAAGTAGGGAAAAGCCGAAAATACGGGAATGTAAAACCATGATGAAGCTGGATCAAAAAGCTGGACCAAAGTATTAAGGAGCCCCTCATCCACCTTTTCCATGAGAATATCCATCAAATTACCATACCGTCCTCGAAAATGATCTGGATCCCTTAATCTCCTAGCTAGCTTCCTTAAGCTCTCCAAATCCGGTTTCTTGAATTCATACCTATGAGTTCTCCTTAAATCCTCCATTTCCTACGATGTTTACAAAAACTTCTACGTAAGTCCTTCGATTTTTTGGATGAAAAGAACTATTTATGAATGGATGCATGTATGTATGATTATGCATGGAAAGTATACAATGTTGGAGCTTAGGGACAACAACGCCATTTGGTAAGAACTATGGTTTCCAATTGTACAAGTAACAAGGGTTCTACCAAGGTTCCCGAATTACAACCGCCACAGAACTTTATCGGATACCGTGACAACACCCGGTCCAATAACGTTCATAGGAAAGTCTAGTTCGAGTGTAGCATTGCAAGTAGACTAATACCGAGACATCACCCGGCTTAGCCACCGCACTACATCCTAAAAAAGGCCAAGATGGGTTAAGGGTTACTAAGGTCCTTAGCGTTCAACGGAAACTTAAAAGCAATAGAGTCTAAGCGTGACAACACCCGCCGACATATATCACTTTAAGCTCCTCCGCTAAGTGTGGTTATCTCACGTGTGACAAGACACGAGAATACTCTCGGTATGCCACTATGAGTCTACCACCCCTATCTTATGTTTCACTCGAGTCCGGGTATAGGACTTTGCCTCACCACTCACGTAAAAGTATTTACAAAGTATATACAAATGATAAAGCAAAAGTAATAAAGAAAGAAAGGTGGGCTTAACCCGCGTAGGATCCCCTGTGAAGTCGCCATTTTTGTAGACCAAGATTTTCGGGTGTCAAGCTATTAATTGAACTTGAACCTTCAATCTACCGGACTTGCTCGATTTTATTCTTGGGAAGGGAAAAAGAGATTGAAAAACCCTTTTTGGATCCGGGGGTTGATTACGATTCGGGAAGGTGTTAGGCACCCGCGTCGTTCACGGTACTCCGTGAGAACCTCTTTCTAACTTTATTTTATTTGAAAAATTATTGATTAAAGTATGAGTGAAAGAATGGAGGGAGAAGAAGTAGGAGTTTTGGTTATTTTTGATTGATTTGAAAGGAATAAAGCCTCGCCTACGTACCCTTAAAAGGGATCAAAACCACCGTAGTTCACTCTTTAAAAAATATTTTTGTGGGTTAGGTTGATTTTAATTATCTTTGAAAAATGGTTTTCAAGAAGGAGATTGAGGGGCCTCAAGGCACTAGAAATAAAAATAGAAGTGAGGTTGTTTCATTTTATTTAAGAAATTGAGTCTAAGTTTAATTAAAGTTCAATTAGGAATTTGATTAAGAAAATAAAGGGAAAAATCACTTGGATTTGGATCCAAGGTTTATTATGAAAATAATTTGACTTTTGCTTATTTGATTTTTGGGATAAAAAAGGTTTTACCAAACTAACGGTAAATTGGCGTAACGATGCGAAAAGTAAAGCAAGCATGGATAAAATGGTGTAGTGTCGGTGTTTGTGTCGGTGTGTGCAATTACTAAGCTATTACATACCATTCCTAAATGCAAAGCCCACAACAAATTACATCATTCCCCTAATTATACACACTAAAAAAAATTATGGGGCTTTGCAATAGGAAAAACAAATGAATAGATACCGAAATTTAAAGCAAGCATGATTAAATGAGATATAGAGAAAGTTAAGGCATCAAATACTAAAATGCAATGCAATGATAAGGCATAAAATAGAGCAAGATGCATATGTGAGAAAATGCATAGGACATTAAAAGAATGCATGACCTAAAGTTTTAAAGCCAAGAACACAAAAGAATAAAATATGGAAACCAAAGTTTTAAAATAGATGAGACAATATTAAATAAAATGAAAGAAATTTAGAATCTGAAATTATGAAATGTAGTGAAAATATCAACGGTAAAAAACGATAAATAAAACAATAAAATAAACACATATATTTTTAGGATTTTTGGAGAAGTTTTGAATGAAACAGGGGTGTAAGTAACACAACGAGAGGGGTTTCGGTAGTAAAAGAGTAGAGAACATAAAGCTGGGCCTTCACTTGATCCATTGGCTTTGGATTTGATCCCCGACCTTTGGATATTACGATCATAAGGCTAGGAAATGAATATGCACGCAAGATGCGATGAAATAATTGCAACATGGAATTAAACGAGAGGTCTTCGGCGACCGTTAGATCTATAAGATGATAGATCTAACGGTCCTCAAGCCGTCACACACACAAAAACAAATAAAGCCTATGATATCAAACAAAAACGGGATCGTTGGATCGACAAAGAAAGCAGATCGGATGGTTGAAAGGAAAAGGGAAAGAACCAAAATAAACCGGTACGGTTCGTACGAACCGGACCGGTTCGCCGTGCTTATAAAAGGCCTAGAAGGCCGGTTCCCTTTATTCTTCCATCTCCCTTTCTCTCTCTAAGTAACAAAGCTCCAACTTCTCTCTTAAAACAAACTCGTCGGAGAAGAAGCAAGAGGAATTCCGACGCGGCGGCCGGCCGGTTTCCGGCGGCGGAGCCACCGCGTCGGAAGCTTAAAACATTTTCTTTTTTTTTTTTTTAAATTTTTTGTAATCCTCTTCTTCTTCTCTTCCTTGCTTCGGATCTGAGGTTATTTTTCAAAATCATTACTCAAAAGCCCTAGATCTACAAAAACATGTCATCACCAAAGTCTCAAACATGCATTAAATCGGTGCATTCGAAGGAAAAGCATTACCTCGATTACGAATCGGAGAAAACTAGCAAAGATGAAGGAAAACTTCAAGGAAAATCTTCGGATCCACGCGTTTTTTGCTCGATCTACTACCGTTACGTTCGGCTGCTTCCTCCTTCCCGAACGTTTCGGTTTCGTTGTGATAAACTCGAAGAGTTGTTGTTATATGCGACGAACGAACGATCTTTGCGAGATCTATTGTGTTGTTGTGATGTTGAAACCGAAAATGATGAATCCGAGATGATTTGCCATTTTCGATTGTATGAAGTGTTTCGGGAATGAAGTTTGTGATTATTGTGGCCTTAACTTGTCGCCGTTAGTGATGAATTTATGTGTGTTTGTTGGAATTCGAATCCCGGGAAGATGGAGGTTCATGAAGAACAAGGATGAACGTTCATCATGTTCTTCATTTTTGTGGTTTTTGATCCGTAATTTGGATGAAAGAGAATGGGATTTGCGTTTGTGTAATTAAAGCTGCGGCCAATCAATCATTCGGGAATAAATTCGACACCGTAGACTATATATAGTAGAAAATTAGGGTTAACACCGACTACGATGCAAAAGACAATATTACCCTTAAAGTCTCGATACGGGTGAACGGCAAGGCAAAAAGAGGATTGGAGAGCAAGTTTTAAAACCGAGCCAATAAGAGACCGCCACATGGACACAAAGGGACCCAAGGACTTAACCAACACAACATAAAATAAATAATAAAAACAAAAGGAAAAGGTCACTCACGTGACTAAAAGAAAAAGAAATAAAATAATTAATAATAATAATACTAAAGGTAATAATAATAGTAATAATAAAAAATAATAATTTATAATAATAATAAAAGGATAACGAGAATGAAAACATTATCTTAAATGAGGTATTTTAAAATACCTCTCTCGCTGAAATTTTGACCGAAATGTCCGAAAGAAAGCGGCGTTTTAACGTGCGAACAAAATTCTTTTAAAGCGGTTCTAAAGACGGACAAAAGGAAATTGTAAATTAGAAGCTTTTTAAAGGAAATTAAAACAAAACATAGGACGCTAAATTCTTAAAAAGAGCGCGTAAAACATTTTAAAAGCTAACGCGCAAAAGAAATAACTACACGAAACTTAGACAAAAAGAAATTCACTTTGAACTCGTAAAATAAAGCCTCAAAATTTTAAAAGACGACTAAATGACTTTTAGATAAATAAAGCGAAAAAGATCTTGAGACGTTTTTAAAAATGAATGGGAAAAGAAATGACCGGTCCAAAATTGCAAAGATAGTCCAAGAAGAACAAGATCACATTTCGTACAAGAAGAGTCAATGATTGGACTAATCTCAATGATTGAACCTACAACAGTTGATGAAGCACTTTCGGATGATGGATGGATCCTAGCTATGCAAGAAGAGTTGAATCAATTTCAAAGAAATGATGTGTGGGATCCGGTACCCAAACCTCGGCACAAGAACATTATTGGAACAAAATGGGTATTCGAAACAAGCCGAATGAGCAAGGTGAAGTAACAAGAAACAAAGCAAGGCTTGTTGCACAAGGGTATAGTCAACAAGAAGGCATTGATTACACCGAAACGTTTGCTCCGGCTTGCAAGATTGGAAGCAATCGGGTTACTTCTTTCCTTTGCGGTTAATCATGGCATAATATTATATCGGATGGATGTCAAGAGTGCATTTCTCAATGGTGTCATAGAAGAAGAAGTGTATGTTAAGCAACCTCCTGGATTTGAGGATATTAAATATCCCGACCATGTTTTTAAACCGAAGAAATCACTATATGGCTTGAAACAAGCTCCCAGAGCTTGGTATGATAGACTAAGTAATTTCTTAATCAAAAATGATTTTAAGAGAGGACGAGGTTGACACTACACTCTTCGAAGGACCCTTGGGAAAGATATTCTTGTTGTGCAAATATATGTTGATGATATAATATTTGGTTCTACTAGTGCATCTCTTTGCAAGGAATTTTACGAGTTAATGCGGGATGAATTTGAAATGAGCATGATGGGAGAGCTGAAGTTCTTCCTTGGCATTCAAATCAATCAATGCAAAGATGGAGTCTATGTTCATCAATCAAAGTACACAAAGGAGCTTCGAAGAAGTTCAAACTTGAAGATTGTAAAGTGATGAACACTCCAATGCATCCTACGTGCAACCCGAGCAAAGAAGATGAAGGAGCTAAAGTAGATCGAAGGCTGTATAGAGGTATGATTGGTTCTTTGTTATACCTCACTTTGCATCTAGGCCAGATATTTTATTCAGTGTATGCTTGTGTGCAAGATTCCAATCAGGATCCTAGAGAATCTCATATGACCGCCTTGTCAAGAGAATCTTCGTGGTATTTGAAGGGAACAACTAATCTTGGACTCCTTTATAGGAAATCCTTAGATTATAAGCTAATTGGATTCTGTGATGCCGATTATCTTGGTGATAGGATTGAAAGAAAATCAACCAAGTGGCAATTGTCAATTTCTCGGGTGATAATCTTATATCTGGGCTAGCAAAAGACAAACAACTATTGCTATGTCTACGGCGAAGCGAGAATACATTTCACTTGCAAGTTGTTGTACACAACTACTTTGGATGAAACATCGGTTGGAAGATTATCGTATAACCGCTAACGGTATTCCCATTTATTGTGATAATACCGTCGCTATTTGTTTGTCTAAAAATCCAATTTTGCATTCAAGAGCTAAGCACATTGAAATCAAACACCATTTTATCGTAGATTATGTTCAAAAAGGAATTTTAGATATACAATTCATTGATACCGAAAATCAATGGGCCGATATATTTACTAAGCCTTTAACTCGTTGAAAGATTTGATTTTATAAAGAAAAATTTGAACATGCACTTCGTGTCCGATTAAATGTTTGCTTGCTCCCGAATAGGATTTTAGGTTACGAAGTTAGTTCGAAGCGGTAGTCCATCGAAGCTCTTTATTGAGGTTTTGAGGAAAACTCGCTTCGATGATGACATCGGCATCCGAAGTCCGGAAATTTGGATTTGTTGCTTCGAATAGTTGAATTAGTGGAAACGTTGGGAGTTACTTTTTAAAGTAACTTCGGCCCACTAACTTGGTAGTTACTTCCTGTGAACTTCTTACGTGGCCTCGTATGTGTTGGTGTATAACTAAAAAGGGCAATGATGATTTAATAGCTATGAAAGTACTTTTCACGCGCCCCCAATTTTGTCATTAATGTTATGTTTGTTTGTCTCTTTTGAATTGCAATCGTTTTACTTTTAACACTTTGTCAATTCACACACTACTCACTCACAACAAACACATTTGCTCTCAAACCTTTTGCGAAGTAAGCGCATTCTCTCAACCTTAGAACCCTAAAATCTTCATCTTCTTCAAATCTTCGTCAATCATCAAATGGCATCATCAAGCTCGCAACGAAAAGATTCGGTATCTACTTCAAGAATGGTCCCCGAATATGACTACGAGAGGAAGAAGCATGAAATTGGAAGAATGGGATTTGCAAGTTCGGATAGAGAATCCGGTGGACTTTGATTCTCCGAATTTTCATAGGTGTTCTATCGAAGCTACTATGAAGAGCAAGGACTCATGGATTATTTCGAATGTTGAATGGACCAACATATGAAGCTGCGGTTAGACACTTCGGGTAAGAGCAAAATTTTACAACAAAGCGGCATCCTTATCCGAGGAAAGTCAAATGGTGCTAATGTATCCCGAATTAGAAGGGAAAACAAGAGAAGAAATGGGTCTTGCGCCATTTGTTGAAGATGAAATCAGGTCCAAGCATACGTGGTATTCCAATAAGAATTGCACAATGGCACATAGAGTATGTTCTCAAGGCTGCGGCCTCCGGATACTACTACGGAATTGATCTTTCGTATGCCGCCGAAAAACGCATTTGGAAAAAGCAAGCCAACTTGGTGATTTACAATTCGAGAAGGAGAAGAAATATCTTGAATTGAGCATGGAAACCAAGATGCTTCGAAGATTCGAATGAGACCCCGTTTCCAAGTGGTGACCGTGTGAAGCCAAATCTAGCTCGAAGGTCCTTCTCCGGCACTTCATCAAGAAGGAAAAGGTGAATGTGCCCAAATACGTGTTCAAGTACTTGGTAGAGTGTTTGAAGCGAGTCGGCCTCTTTGGATAAACCCCGGGTTCCTTATGGAAGACTCCTCTCGGAGATATTCTATCAAGGAGGTATCTTGAACAGTCTCGGTCAATCTCAAGGCTTCACGGATCAGCTACTTGACACAAAAGCTGGAAAATTCATTAATGCTCATACTCTATTGAATATGAAGCTAATCGCTGAAGTCACCAAACTTCAAACCGATTTAAGTGAATCACTTGTTATGTCCGATCTTATGAAGGACTTTCCACCCATCCGCAAGAAGGATCCCATTGAAGTGCAATTGTACTATATCAAGGAACATTTTGAGGCAACCAATGAGAGAATCGATTGGAAGATATTCCGGAGGAAATGTATGGTGGTGCTCGCCACGAGCCGAGGCGTAAAGTCAAAAAGGAAGATGACTGCAGAGCAATATCTAGAGGTTGAACAACCTCGCTAAAAAGGCAAAAGTTGCCGCCGACAAGCTCAAAATTGGTAGTTCATCGGTACCTTCTATTGAAGAAGCCATTGAAGACATGGACTCCGGGATGATCATGGGTGTTGACATTTCTCTTGATCAACCTCGCTATACCAAAGAGGAAGAGAAAGCCGGCCTTGAGGAGAACCAAGGATTTTCCTCATATCACCTTAAGAGCTCAAGCCGCTTCGATTTAAAGTTAAAAGAGCTACAAGAGAAGAAAGCAAACTCGAAAAAGTTACGGAAATTGCCGCCGAGCTACGAGAGTCCGTAGTTTCGAAGCCAAGCAAAATTGCGGGTGTCCGGTGAATCGCTAAAGAGGATTCGATCCCGAACGAGAAAAGGTAATTAATATATCTTCGTATTCCGCATCCGCATCATTATCGAGATTCGATGATTACCGATGATGATGTACCCCTAGCTCAACTTTTTCAAAAACCGGTAAGAAGCCAATCAACATCAACCAAAACCAACGATAAGCCCTCTTCGTCAACTTCTTATGAACCAGTTGGCCACATAATTAATGAGAAGTTAGCTGAACCGGGCCGAGCAGAGAGAAAGAGTCATTGATTCTATCTTTCGCCTTAACCCTCAACCCCTTTGCATTCAACCTCTCAACATGATTCCTCCCGAAAATGTTGAGTCCACCTCGAAAAAGCCTCCGAAACAACTCCGAAGCAATCGCTTCGAAAATGTTGTTTCGAGAAAACCCTCATCAACAAACACCCGAACCACATAAACCCACAACACCCCCACAATCACCAAAAGCCATCATTGACCCCCAACTCAACAATCAAACAACAACTTCACCACATCAACCATCAACCGAAACCGAACTTCAACCTTTACCCGAACACTCTCCCGAACCAACTCCCATGGATGTTGACATCTCTCTAGTCAATGTTCCAGCCTCAACCTCCACCACACACATTGTTTCGACCAGCCTACATCTTCTAACACACAAACACACCTTACCATTCCAGTTCCTAACCCTATTCAAGATTTAGAAATCGGTGATTCCGATCTTGAAATCCTTGAACATCCACCCACAAACATCCCGGAATCCGGATATATCAATTCCGAGCTTCGACAATCTTGAGTCGGATGCACAATCTGGTGGATCAAAGAAGGACGATTGATCTCACGGGTGCATATGAAGACTCTGGGTATCTCTTCGAACCGGGCAGTGGGGTTATTGAAGAAATCAAGGCCAAATGCATCGAGTCAAGCAAGCTTCGGTCGGAAGGGTAATGGAGCATGTGAATCGTAGTCCGAGAGTAAGAAGCTCTACACCGCTCTTGGCAAACCAGCCTTTCTTCTTTGAAACGGATTACTTGACCAGAGAAGCAAGGCCGTGTAAGCTTCGAAGAAACAGATGACACAAAGAAAGAAGAAGCTAAAGAAAGGGAACAAGCTCTTCTTCGAGGCAACAACAACTTGAAGAATTGTTGAAGAAGAAGATTGAAGAAATGGAAGAGATGAAGAAACAACAACAAACCAACCCTTAGTTGCACACCCTTGTGTTTTTCTTTGTTTGTTGTTTGTTTTATTTTCTTAGTCCTTGCTTCGAAATCATCTTGTCTTATTTCTTTTGCTTCGAATGCTTACCGATTCGACCGTTTAGGCGCTTCGACAATTGAATATACATGATTTTTGCTCTGATTTATTTAGTTCATTGCTTAGTATACTCTCTCACGTTTGAGTTTTTCTCATATCTTTTTGTCTTTTGTGCTTAGATTTATTTTAATTTTTTTGATAATGACAAAAGGGGAGTATATGTGACAAGTATTTAAAGGCTACGAGCCCCATTAATGGCATTTGAAATTTTTGAAAAACTTCTATCTTTTTACCTTATTGGTATAAGCTATGAATGAACGAAGGAGTATCAAAATTCAAGTAAAGTTAATTGAACCATTCTTCTTATCTATAAGTTAATTCTTTCAATGATTCAATTTTGCTTTTAAGTTACGATAATATTTATTGCGTGCAAAATGAATTTAATTAACCTGGATAGAACTTAGGGGGAGCTTACAAACCTCACCTTAAAGACTATCGGACTCGGGGGAGTTTGAGCTTACAAACCTCGGATTCGAGCTTACAAACCTCGTAACCCCAAAGTCAACTTGTTAATTAGATTAACAACAATTGATCAATTTTAAATATTTTTGTTTGTCATCATCAAAAAGGGGGAGATTGTTGGAACAAAATGTGTTTAACAATAAACCTTAAAGAGTTTTGATGATAACAAGGTATTAAAAATTGTAAATTGGATTAGCTAATATTTGTTCAAGTGTACGGGACCATAATTATAAAGTTACATCATCATTGGTTCGAATGAGCAAATAAAGAGCTATGGAAACAACAAAAATTTGAAGCTTGGACGCTCCCGAAGGCAACTTGCTCCCG
The DNA here is from genome assembly GCF_051527215.1 of Medicago sativa. Taxonomy (NCBI): domain Eukaryota; kingdom Viridiplantae; phylum Streptophyta; class Magnoliopsida; order Fabales; family Fabaceae; genus Medicago; species Medicago sativa. The sequence continues at coordinate 9,345,669 of NC_140756.1, forward strand.
AAGAAAAAGCGCTCCCGAAGTCAAGATGCTCTGAAGAATAGTGCTCCCGAAGACAAGAGGTCCGAAGTCACATCATCGAAGCCGCATCATCGAAGCTGCAGAAGTCATCTCATCGTAAGCTGCATCATCGAAGCCGCATCATCGAAGCCGCATCATCGAAGCCGCCTCATCGAAGCCATTTCACCGAAGCCGAATATCAACTGGATTTGCAAAGAATCAAGAATTGAAGAATCATCAATGCAAAAGCCGTCTATTGGATTCGAAAACACAAACAAAGGATTAGTGGAGCTTGCAACGGTCATTTCAAAGGTGTTTGAAGGTGTGTGTTTGCAATTTGGACGAAAGCGTTGACATTGTACTTTGTACGAATTGTACAACCACGTTCTCCACTACTCGTTTTGTGTCCGCACTTCAAGACAAGAAAACAGCTCCGAATACGGTCTCGCTCGCATAGATGTTCCTTTGGATAAGGAATGGATTTCAAATTTGTTCTTCATAGGACAACAACCAAATCGTGCAAAAGATCATTGGTGAAAGATCAAGCTTCAACAACGACTCTTTGGTGTGCCGGTAATTTCACAACGTCTCTTTCACACCTCTATATAAAGGAGTGAAGACCTAGAGAATTGGTAATGCAAGAACGCCGAACGAAAGACTCACAAAGATTTTCACAAGTACCAAACCTCTGCTGAAATTGTTCGCATTCACTTAGAATTTCGTGTCTCAAAGTCATATCTTAGAAATTCTTAAGTCCATTGAGTCCGTATCTGATTTGTTTTGTGAGCACCTCGATTGTATATCAAGTGTTCAACCTTAAACAATTTTCTGTGTAATTTTGTTTAGTTAGGAAGTCTCTTGCGGTTGTGCTTGAGCAGGAAGTCTCTTGATTGTGTTCTTGAGCAAAGGAAGTCTCTTGCTTGTGTGCTTGAGCATTGGAAGTCTCTTGCTTGTGTGCTTGAGCATTTGTAATCAGATATTACTCATAGTGAAATCTCCTTGGAAGTGCAAGGGGACCGGACTACTTCCGGATTGTGGAAGGAACCGGTATAATTGCTTTGTGTCGTTCTTCTTCTCTCTCTCTGTTTTATTCCGCCGCATTTAGATTCGATCATCACTTCGAAGCTGTCTCACTTAGCTTCGATCGGTGTATTCGGTTGTTTAGAGAAACGAAGAATTTTTCAAAACACAATTCAACCCCCTTCTTGTGTTTTTCTCACCTTCACAATTAGAGCACGTAAATCCTTTGAGTTAGAACCATCCGGAAATCTTTCAAGCGCGTCTTGCTTCCTATTGAGTATAAGATCTTTTATCCCAATCTTAAAAACAACCTTATTGTTCATAAAAAAGTACATATCCATTGTTCTTTTAGGAAATTCACAATTCTTTTAGTTAATGCATATTTTGACTCCATGATTGCCTTATCTTCTATAACTATGAAATTGATCAATGTTGAAACAGAGCTCGCGCACGAATGAAATTGGAAGTGTGAACAAAAAATTAAAAATCAAAACTCAAATCTTACTTTAACTACAAATAGATTGTTTGGTTGAAGAATAACAGCCTTAGCACATCTCAAAACACACATAAACAATTAAAATGCAAAATAGCTTTCACCAAAGTAAATGCTTTTAAGGGCCATCTATCCTCCAAATAGCAACATATATTTCACCAACAGCAGATGAGAGGACACACCAAACGGATATTCGAAAAATAAGATATGGCCATATCATATAAAAAAATATGAATCCTACCAAATGACCAGAGCATTTTTGTAATATTTTTTTATCGGGACAACCGAAAATATTCAACTGCAAGTAATAAGGCGATTACCAAAATCGGGAATCATCTTCATAAATCATAATATTACATACACATTGCAGATTCATCTAAACCATGACTCACCGAAGATCTTTCGACCGAGAAAATTGTGTTTATGGTTTAACATCCAATCAACAAAAACATGGAGCAAAAAGGAAAAACTATTTTCATTCTAATTATAGTGATAATAATAATAATAATAACACAATAAATTTTGTAATGACATTGTCAAATAAAATGCACGTGAGAGTAAGAAAAATTCTAGTTGTTATATATCAATTTCACAGCAAATAATATGACAGCATAAGAGAAGCAAAATTAAGGATTACCTCAACCGTCGAAATCAAATGGATCGGCCACCGCGACTCGGACGAATGGTTTCGAAATTCATTACGATGCGGTTACCCGAGACAATAACAATGGAAAAGTTGAATCTCATCACCGAAGATCAAACAAAACGAAGTAGATGTGATCCGGGTTTGAGAAATTTGAGATTTTCATTATTGGGGTCCGAAAGCGAAAGAAGAAGGCGGAAGAATGATGTAAAAAAGGATTAATAGGGTCTCGGGGGTGAAGAAACACACCGAAACGAAGGATTATTAGGAAGTAGAGAATAGAAGTAAGATCCGATTTGTTGTTTGAACGAGCTCGCACTTAATCTCATTATTCTCGTGCGTTCCATTTCGATTTCGAGAGGTTACAGAGATAGACAGGTTTAGGGTTTAGAGCATCACATAGATATTTGGAGGAAGAAGAAGAAGAAGGCAAGAAGTAGCTATTAGAACATGAGAGAGTTAGAAATGCAAAATTTGGTTCGGTGTTGTGAGAGAGAGGGGGTTAGGTCGGCGTGATGGTTTTTAGGGAAGAGAGAGGCTCGTTGAGCGTGCTTAGTAATTGACATAGTTTTCCAATGCTTTAGCTGCGATAATGGAAATGTGAGATTCAAATTTCAAATTTTTTGGAGCCATTTTTTTAGGTTTAGGGTTATGGAATTAGGGTTTGCATGTTTGCTAGGATTAGATACTAGACTTTCCACCCGTGCCGCCGCACGGATCATATACATACTAAATGTAGTAGACGAAAGAAAATTTTAATATCTCAATTACGACTTACAATGTTAATGTCATCATTTTTTAGTACAAATATTCATTTTGTTTTTACATGCCTACAAATTACGGAATACTTCTTTAAATACTACGTTCGAAGTACCGTTAACGCATACACCATCTACCGGCAATATTTTGACACCATCTTCATGCAAAAAATGTTATAAAAATCTCGAAGAGCATGTCATCCTTTTGTCAAGTAAATGCATATGTTGTTCCTCTTCACCAATACCTCAAACTCGTTGCATGGGTCGAATTTACTATAATTTATAAAAATAAAATATACCATATTAAAATGTTGATGTTAAATAAGTCGTATAACATTAACCTATTTTTTTTTTAGGAATTTAACCTATGTTATTATAAATTATGAAATACTTCTTTATATACCACATTCAAAGTTACATTAGTTTCTTTACCGTATTCACCGGTTATGAATATCTTCAATCATTCTCTTGCACTAACTCTTGAAATTGCAACGTATAATTGATCATAGAAAAAATACGAAGTTGGTAGATATATTCCAACATGTCTAAGCAACCGTCATGACTCTTATTAATAGTCATTGCAAATGAAACAACTGAAAGAAATTTCTTCATTGAAACTTGAAAAAATTTCATATATCGAAGGTGTCAAAGATAGCATGGGAAAAAAATTTGTCACAAATTTTGCTTTCGAATATCACATTTCATTCAAGCACATATTTTTCCCGTCCTTCTTATTATGAACCTTGTTTCATTGGATAATCCTAATTTTTTATCTACATTTCTTAATAGCATGACTTGCACTCAAACTTTAATCTAAACTTACGGTTTGGAATTCTGAAGTAGAAATTGTGTTCAACAATTTATGAACATCATCAACTATATCACTATCCAAGTTGCACCAATACGGAGTATCGTTACTCAAATATGTTTTCTCTTCACCTAGTCCAACATATAAACGTTGTTCTTTTAAAAAAAAAAATGTATTTTGAGGAGCTAATTTAGAAATATTTTGGAAATAACTTATGTCTTCCATATTTTTCAAAAGTTTCAGATATAAACCTTGAATGAAAATTGGTTAAAAAAATATCACTTTAGACTTCAAACCAAAAACAATTTTAATGAGTCTTACCATGTTGAAATGCAAAGCAAAGGCTATTTTTTTTTGAAGAAATACAAAGCAAAGCTATTGTAAACTTTTGTCTTAACCATGACACTAATTCATAAGAGTTGCTATAATCATTTTCAAATTTCGAAAAATAATTGGATTAAAACCACAAACACACGTAACAGACAATAAGACTATAAGAGCCATTATTGTTACCATTAACTGTGTTATCACAAAAAAATATAGACATACTAATATAAAAAATCTATCTTTATTATTAACTGAGTTCCAAAAACTACAAATATACTAAATAAAAAGAGGAAAGTAGTAAGGAATTCATGGACAATGCTTCATTAAGCTTGCCCAATAATCATACATAAACTCCAAACATCTTTGCAAATATAGTGAGAGAAAAAAAACTTCTAGAAATTTGACCATAAATTCAAGTTATACAACATTAGTTTCTCAACCAAATCTTTCCATTTCAAGCTTCAAATTTAAAATGATCTCTTGAGGTAGATAGGTACATGCAGACAGCCAGACACTAATCAAAATGATAATGACATCACAAATCATTAACTTATACCAATATTAAACATAGTTCGTTTTTTCCAACTCTTCCAACAATTAACTATTCTTAAAGATGTTTGACCAAAAAAAAACTAATCTTAAAGATGTGCATGTAAGTTTTCATTTTAAGATAGAAAAATGAGATAAAAATGTATCCTTCACTTGCTCCTCTTCGGATTGAATTTCCATTGTGGTGAATTAAAAGAACATAGTGTGACAAAGAAGGAAGGGACAATAGATATGTTTATGTATCACAAAACATCGTAAAAAAAAAAAAAAAGTAAAAGCAAAACATTCTTAGAAAAGAGAAAATCAATCTCGGTACAGATTGTAACAGTGACTTTCTATGTAAAATTCAAATTATCTTATCAACACTCTACTTATTACAACAAAATAAATAATCAAATGAAAAACTCAATGCAACTTGTTCACAAACTACATGAGATAAAGAATGATTCAAATGAAAACAAATATATGAGCCATATAAGGGGTAACAATAAAATTGAAAATCATAAATGACATATTGTGCAAGTGGGGGCTTGATGAAAAGGCTTAGGTCACGAAGATGGATATATAGAAAAACAAATCTATCATCTAATTGGTTGCATCTTAGAGAAGCGGAATGAGTCCCCCAACTACAAAAATAAAGAAAAGCAAATATGAAACAGAGTAAATAATGAAGAAAAGTTCAAAACAGAAGAGGATTCACAATCGTAGGAAATATAGATGCGAAATAGAGATGAATGAAAAAATGAGGGACTTTGATCTTCCACGGGTGGCACTCTTCAAACTTCACCGCCATCCCGGCTTCGTCAACCTCAATTCATGGCCTTTCGCAGTGTGACCGCAATGGACCTAGAGGGAGGAGAAGGAGGAAAAAAGGAAATAAGGGGGATGAGATAAATCAACAACAAAAAATTCAACCATAACTATCATCGAATATTAAATTAATCGAAAAGAAAAAGAGATTGGACAGTGAGGTTGACAAAGTTCATCAAGCAAAATTTGGATTTGATAAGAGGTTGAACAACCTCTGTGTTTGAAAAAAAATGAATGAATAATTTCAAAAAAAAAATTATAAAAATAAATTTAGAGAGCGAGTGGGTACAGTGGACGGAAGAGAAAGATACCACCATGGCACCATGAGAAAAGTAATTGCTTCATGTGCTGAAAGAAGATGAATTGAGCAAACTAAGAAACAATGAGTCATTGCGTCAACCGTTTTCAATGCATTAACTCATAGTTTTCAAAATTTAAAATTAAATGCTGATAGTTTCAAGGCTAAAATTCCAAGAGGTGCAAGAGGTGGGGCATTGGTAAACAAAAAGAATATTAATTATCTTGTTGTTTACAACCACATGTGTGTAAAATATAGGGGGCGGCAGTACATTTGTCAGCATAAAGATCAATTAAGTGTGCGTAAATCATGTTGTGTAAGTTTAACATAGCAAAGGATAATGAACTGATGCCATTAAACTGCTAAGCAAAATGTGTAAACCACATTTAATTCAGGTTAGGTGGTTCCAAATTGAGTTAGGTATCTAATTAACCACAGCTGTAATAGAAACAATTAGCATCAATGGATCGATTAAATATAATAGTGTAGCATAATTGATTAAATAATGTGGAGAAAAAAATGAAAAACAACTGCAATAATACCAAGGCTGCAACTTGAACCGAACGAAATTAAACCAAAAATGAGTCCCAAGACTCAACTAAAACTCATGATGCTGCAATTTGAGCAGAATGGAATTAAAAAGAGTCCAAATACTTTTTTTTAAAAAAAAAAGTCTAAACATCCAAATGAGTACACAACATCAAACCCCAAGTACATCTCATTGCAACTGCATTCAAAATTAAAAACATCTACTCAGTTAGTTCCTTCTTAATCTCAACAAACTTCGGCATTTTTGTGGTTGAAGGGCTGAGTAGAACATTCTTCAATGGTGGTGGATACATCAAAATCACTAAACATCCTCTTTCCTTTAATTTGCACAACATGGATGGAGTCTTATCCTCAACATCATTCTGAATGATTTAAATCAAAAATCAGTCTAAATTAGCATCAAACAAATCATGTAATATAATACGAAATAAATAAACATATAAATGGGATTCTAGGTGGTACCTTCTCACAACTTTTATCAATGTTTGAAGCAACCCCTTCAAATATCACCAACATTGTTGATAAAATGGATTGGAAATCCCAAAATCATGTCCATACCTGAAGTTTGATGAACCTCTTCAGTCTCTTTCACTGCAGAATGGAAAAACACAAATGAATGGTTGAAACAAACAAAATTGAGAAAAGAAAGATGAAGCAAAAGAAAGAAAATAAAAGGGGATCGCTTACTATTCTGAAATTTTTGAAGAATATGATGAAAGTTGGAGTTTGAGTGTTTTGGTATTAAAATTACGATGAGGGAATATGAATTGGTGTAATGATAATTAGTGAGTTATTGGAAATGGTAATCAGTAATTGAAAAAAAAAAAAAAAAAAAGGTCATCCTTACAGTGTTGTATGTGAACCGAGGAGTGAAAGAATACTTGCATGGAAAAGTGCATATATATAGACACAACAGGTAGTTGATAATTGGAAAAGTTCATGGAAAATGCAACATCGTTATTAATGGCATGGGGAAGTTACAAAGAGAATGTAGTCTGATCGATTATAATTAATTATATAAAATAGGAGCCAATTTAATTAAGCAATAGAGATTAATCTAACGGCCGAAAAGATTTGGAGCCAAAAAATTAGGTTATGTAAGTGGGATTAGGGTTAGGATGACTGCTAGGATTAGATATAAAAGATTTTGAGATTTAAAACGACATGTTATAGACTCTGATTTTATATTACATCTCAGTTCAACTCTATTTTATGATAATACATTTATAATTTAACAAAAATATATATTATTAATGTTTACTTAGATCGTTGATCTCGTAGGTCTAATATTTTATGATAATACATTTATAATTTAACAAAAATATATATTATTAATGTTTACTTAGGTCGTTGATCTCGTAAGTCTACAAAAAACCTTTTGTTGTAAACCTGAACTTTTTTAACTAAAACGACTTTTAAAAAAAAAAATATTAACCTTTCTGATTTTTTTTTTAAAAAAAAAAACAAATCTAGCCTGACCTAGACCATTCTTATGGTAGGTCGTAAACCTCTTTTAATCGGTCTAACATATTTTCACCTCAAAGTTATTTGATTTTCAGGCAAATAAACTTGGGGGCTGCTATGGTGAAGTTGCTTTTGTGACTTTTTTGGAAAAGTCGCTTATGTGGCCTAATAGGAAAGTGCCACGTGGATGTCTTTTTAAATCGGTTAATTGGAAAAGCGATTTTAAAAAGCTTTAATTTTTGGAAAAAAGATATTTTTATTTTCTTTTTTATTTTTATCTTCATTTTTATCCCTTAGGATTGTATTACCGGCTCTGATACCAGATTTGGATTGGGGTTTTCGGCGGAATTTTCGGCGGATTTTTCTCGAACTTGATTTAACATTTGTTCGATTTTAATTAACCCTTGAAAAGGTTTTAAGAAAGTTTTAGCTCTTTCTTTATGTATATTAGTAAGATTTTCTAAATCTTCTATTTCGCTTAATAGGTCTTCAATATATTCTATATGATATATTACAAACTCTTTAGAATGAAAAAGGGTCCGTCTTAAGACAATTCTTCTATGATAAAATTCTATATCGTAAACTATTTTTTCTAATCTCTCTTTAAAGAGTTTTAATTTCTGTTATGAGACCTAAACCAGGCATATTTATTTATAGTTTTTGGTTTATATTATTAACTCCGTATTGATAAGGTTTTTATAGAATCATGTAGCTTTTTAAGCTCATTTTCTTCTTTAATTTTGAAATCCTTTATAGGTGGTTCGAATGAAATATTATTTGAGGATGAAGTATCATCTTCAAATATAGTTCGAGAGTTAAATGATTTGTTAAAATCCTTTTGTTCTCTATTTGGTGATGTTATTCGAAGACTTTGGCTTCTAAACAATGGTTTTTCTCGTTTCTTCAAACAGATTCTTTTCGCTTCTATTAAAGAAAAGCCGTTTCTTGCGATATTTTTAAATATTGGTGTTTCCAATGTAATTAATGGTGTAAACAACTCATCAATGTGAATTGTGTCTTTTCCTAAGAATTCTATGATATGATGTGAGTTACTCAAAGCATAATTAATTATGTAGTAAATTGTAAAAGGATGGTTACCTTCTTTCATAAATGTTGAGTCTTTCAATTTATAATGAAAAACTATAGATTTATTAAGATCTATATCTTTCGGGGATAATCCAATCTGTAAATTTATGTCAAATTTTATCTTTCCATATTTTAGATTGCATTTTCCTTTTGCAATTACTGCTTGTTTCTTATTTCTAATTCTAGAATCTTCCCGAGCTATTTCTAAAGGAGAATCAATACCTTTCATGAAGGTACTTTTGATTAGAATTTGAATGGTTGATACATGAATATAACCTATCTTTTTTCTTTCATTTTCGAGAAAATTTTTCAAGTCTTTTATCGATTTGTTTTTTTATCTATAGTTGATATAACTATTTTTCCATCAGTTGTTTCAATTGGAATTGCTTCCTCTCCTACCATTATCCCAAATTTTAGAATATTTTTTCTTGACGAAATTCTTTGAGTTTACTAAATTTTCTTTTAAAATTTTCTTCGGCGATTAAAGATAAATCGCTTCTTCAATTTTATTATCTATTATGCTATCGGCATAATAACTAGATGTTCTTTCAAAATATGAAACTTCGGACATGTCTTATGATAATATGTAATAAATTCATACTGATTTTTCTTCGAAATATGGGTTGGTTTGCTTTAGCAATGCGATATCTTCAGCTTTTTTCGCTTATGTTGAGTTTATCCCAACTCATGGCAAATTCCTCCAGTATTACCTCAAGAATTCTCAACTATAGTGTTTTACCACTATAGGACCATTAGTTTTAAAGAAAAACTAAGAGGCAAAGTTTATGAAAAACTTATATTACTTGAATATCTCAAAACATGGTGGTTACAAATGAGCTTCAAGGCTCTTATTTATAGACATAGAGACTCACAGAGATAAGTACTACGTCTCCATCCTTACAACTAGCTACGGCTTACTATGTGACAAAAGAAATAAAGAAAATACGAGAAAAGTAAACTACATAATTGCCTTAAAGATAAAGCTTATCTCTAAATGGGTCCCATACCCACTAACTTTCTACATTTTCTTCGTTGTTTGGTGATACGTCACCGTCATACAACGATTCTTTGTCGGCCACGTTTTTCATGTCCTTTGCGCACCACTTGCATTGGTGTCCTTTGTATTTTTGAAAGTGTCGGCAACACTCTTGTTGGATTGGGTCGGGTAAACGGCCCAAGTCTGCTTCAAGCCCACTAAAGTTTTCTTCGAACTTTAGAATTTGCTGAAGATGTTCTTCTCTTGCTTGTTTTCTTGAATCACTATAGACTAGAAAACTTTCCTTTGCGATAATTACCCCGAAGTTTGGTAATTTTACTCCAAATACGATGAGAGTATCATAGAATTTTTCCATTTGATGCAAAAGCATTGGTCTAGGATTCACATCTCTTCCATCATTTGTTGGATATGAATGATTTGAAATGCCAATCTTGATTAAGTGTACGGCTTTAATAACTTCATCGTCTTCAAACCATGGATAAGTTGAAGTAAAAGATAAAAAGAACTCTTTACCTTTTGCGAAGCTATTATTGAATTTATAAGCGATTTCGCCTATATCTTTTGGAAGAAGTTCTAATTCATAGATTTTTCTTCCTGCATCTTCTTGAAGATACATTGTTTTAATCATTCCACAATCATAGAATGACTCGACTAATTCTTTACTTACTCCCGGGACTCGTTACGGCTTTTACTTCTATCCCGTTGTTGCTAGGATAAAAACATTCCGTTTTTAATTCTTACGAGTAGTTGGTTAACCATCTCCAGCTTTTTGTAGTAGTCTCCAATGGTGACTTCTTTAACAAATTTCCTTTCTCCATAGATAATTCTATCTACAAATATTTTCTTTTTAGTCTCCATTTTTGATGGTTGAACTATGTTCGTTTGTTGCAACTTCTTTGTAGACGGCGTTGTAGGCTGCTTTTGCTTCTTCAAGAGTCTCATAACCTTTGTATCGACATTTTTGCCATTTGTATGTAACTTTGTGGTTTCCCGGTTTTGGTAGATACCTTTCATGGGTCCATCAAAAATCACATAAACTTGCTTTTTGCCTCCAAGTTGACGAGTCAATTTTTCGGCTTATCCGTTGGTCAATGGATTCTTCTTCTTTTCCATTTTTTCTTTCATCTTCTTCGACTTTATCAGCCCAAGATGTTTTTGGTAGATCTGCAAGGACGGCTTGTTGGGGTTTTCTCTAAAGGTTTCTGATCTTTAGTCGTTGAATTCCATCCACTTGAGACTATTGACTCAATCGGGGTTTCGATTCTTTTGGGAATTTGTATATTTGACATAGTAGTTATATTTTCCGAATCTTGTCCTAATAGATCCCAGTTTTCTTTATTTTTAGGTTCTAAAACTGTTGATGTTTCTTTTTTACAAAGTTTCTCAAGGTTTTGTATTGTTAATATCATCTCCCCCTCTTCGAAAGAAGAGTTTCTAGACTATTTTTTGCAGAGGCGATTTGCTCCTGCTTTTGCCTAAGAGAATTGCAATGTCTTTATAGCCGCTTCCATTCTCTTGTCAATGCATCTCGCGAAACAATTCTTTTCAGTATTTTATGTATTCAATATATGGGTGAAACGGCTGAAGTTTCATCTCGCCATCTTACAAGTCTTCCATATTTATAATTGACACGAAGGTCATATTTCCAAAATCCGGTTACATATTTGGAATCGTTCTTAGTAAAAATCTGGTTGGAATTAATTCCATTTGCCATTTTGTTAAAACTTTAACACAACTTAATGTTTCTAATTCATGAATTGGATATCTCGTTTCGGTGTACCGTAAATGATCCCGAAACATATTTACAAAGTAAAAGATCTTTATCTTTTATCTTATTTTTAATATATTCATAAGAATAATCAATCTTAGTATCTTTTGATACTAATTTTTCGATAAATCAGTATAGTTTGTCTAATTTCTCTTTCGAGCTATCGGACTTAGCGTACCGGGTTGCTCCGGTATCTTTTATTCCTTGTTGACGAGTTACATCATCGACATAGTCTCCCGAATCATTTAGATTCGGTATCGCTTTACCATTAGGTAGAGCTCTCATACAACCTCCCCGAGTTGTTTTATCGGCATCAATCTCAACAATTAAAAAATCATTTTCCGGTGGATTGTATAAGCCGGGTAAAACTTCAATTTTTTTTTTGATATCTTTTACGGTTAGAGTATCTTGTTTAGTCCATGACCATGGAACCTTTTCAGATATCTTTTCTCGTAAAATCTTTCTTTCATTTGCCAAATTTTTGAAAAATCCCTCATTGGCAATATAATTCAAACATCCTAAAAATCTTTGAATTTGTTTTCGATATTGTAATTCATTAGGAAATGCTTGAATCTTTTCCTGAACATGTGGAGATAAATCAAGAGTGCCATTTTCTTTTAAAATGAGGCCTAAATACTCGATTTCTTTTTTAGCTAATTGTGATTTCTTTTTGAAATAACAATCCCTTTTACGAAATTCTATTTAAAACGGTCTCTACATCTTTAAGATGTTGTTCTTTAGTTCCTTTTGTAAAAACTAAAATATCATCAATATATGCCAAACATATATGTTCTAATCCTCTAAGAGCATTATCCATAAATCTTTGGTATATAGATGGTGCTTGTTTTAATCCAAATGGAAGGACATTCCATTGGTAGTGACCTTGTGGACACGAAAAAGCTATTAAAGGCTTAGTTTCTTCGTAAAGTCGTATTTGATGATATCCCGATTTTGCATCAAATGATGAAAACCAATCACATCCTTTTATTTTCTGCAGAATATAATCCTTTCGTGGTAATTTATAAGAATCTCCGATTGTAGCATCATTGAGTTTCTTATAATTTATCACCATTCTAGCTTTTCCTCTTTTTATTTCATTGTGGTTTGTCACATAAAAAGCGGGTGCTTGAATGTGGACTTGCGAAGGAGTAATTAACTTCTTTTCTTAAAGTTCTTTTATATCTTTTTGAAATTCTAATTTATCACTTACCGAATAAGGCATTTTATATTTTACATTGATCTCCTTATTGGGATCACGTAATTTAACAAGAACAAGTTCATGATTTGTATTTTTCGCATTATCCAAAGGATCTTCGAACATACAATATCAAGTTTTTGTTCTATTTCTTCAAGATTTAAAAAGAATTTTCCTTCTTCCCAAATACTTTTTAGATTTATAAGATTTTCGCAGATTAACCGAATAATCTCATTTCTAGTTATAATTTTGGCTTAAATATTGCATTGGTCCCCGCAAATATGGCCGGTTGAGTTTTGGTCCTTGTAAAAAAAAAATTCAGAAATCGGTCCCCGCAAAATTTTCTCGTCTTTTAAAAATACCCCCGGGCCCATTTAAGCCGGGACGAGGTCACCAAAATGCCGACGTGGCGCACGCTCGACCGTGCGATCCGGCCACGTGGCATCCGACCGTTCATTTTAAAATTAAAAAAGGATTTTTAATATTTGGAAAATCAATTTCGTTTTAAAAATAAAAACAACTATTTAAAAAAACAAAAACATATTTTAATTAAATTAAAAACACTTATATATAATAGAAAGGGGGAAAATAGAAACCCTAGTTTCGCATTTTCCCCCAAATCGTTTCATCTACTCCTTTCTCCCAACCGAGCTCCATCTGTCTTCTTCGTTGATCCGAGGTCGTATTCCTTCATCCATTGAAAATCCTTCTTCGTACACCGAATCGACGGCTGAGATTTAGCAGATCCGGTGTTCGACGGCCGGGATTTAGCAAGAGACTAGGGTTCGACGGCCGTGATTGTCTCAAACTTTACAACGGTGAAAGGTAACCTTATTTATGATTTTTAACTGCAGTAGTTGTGTAAATCAATGTGTTGTTGATTGCTTTTTGTTGTCTTTGTTATGGGGACCAAAACTTCAGCTTTTATGTCTTACACATTTTCGTTTTGTTTTTTTTTGCACGTGTAGTATGTCTATCAAGGTTGTTTTTCATCATGGAGGGTTGTTTGTAAGGGACCGGGTTATAACGTACAAGGGTGGGAAAGAAAGTATGGTGGATATAGATAATGATAAGTGGTCTTATTTTGAGCCGAGAGGTTATGTCAAAGATATATGGAAAGAGTTTAAGTATGAGAAAGGGTTTAGGATGTGGTGGATTGTTGAGGAAGATGTTGATTTTAAGCGGTTAGGGTTGATGAAGATGCCGATGCAATCAAGGAGTATGCTACATTGAGAAAAAAAAAGGTTGATATATACATTGAGCATGATGTTATTGACGGTGATGGTGGTCCGGTTTTTTTCCCCAAATATATAGCCGGAGAAGATGAGGTTGGGTCCGTTAATAGGAAAGAGAAGGAAAATGTTGCTTATAAGGCCGGGTCTGTTAATGGGAAAGGGAAGGAAAAGGTTGTCTATGATGAAGAGTATGATGACACTTATGAGCCCGATGATAATAGTGATTGTAGTAGTGATGATGACCTTACGGGATGCACACTTGATGAGAGTGAAGATGAAAGAGGTTTAGGTTGGGATGATGGCTTTATATTTGCCGATGAGATAGCCGTGAATGGTAAGTAAAATGCGAAGATAGAAGCCGGTAAGCAAAATCGAAGATAGAAGCCGGTAAGCAAATTCCGAAGATAGAAGCCGGTTCTTGTAGTGCCGCCGGTCCAAGTCAATATACACAGGATGGTAGATGGAGTTGAAATTGATGATGAGTATGTCGGTGATGAGTTAGGAAGTACCGATCCCGATGATTCGACGGTGAGAAAGGTCATGTTTATGACAAGTTTAGGATGGAACAACTTGGCCCAAAGTATAAGTTTAAGGTTGGCATGGAGTTTAAGTCCATAAAAGAGTTTAAAGAAGCAAGAATCGAGTGGACTATCTTAAATGGGTGGGAGTTGAAGTTTTTGAAAAATGACGGAACCGGGGCTAGGGCGGTATGTAAGAATGACTGTGATTTTGTTGCTTTATGCAGTCAAGATGGTGGGCCCCACACTTATAGAATAAAAACTTGGTCTCGGGGACCACACATGTGCAAGGACATTGGAAAATAGATCTGCTACCTCTAAGTGGGTTACAAAAGCCGTCCTACCAAAGATGGTTGGTTCTTCTACTAAGTTAAGAGTGACAGACATCATGAAAGATCTAAGAAGGGATCATGCAGATGGGAGTTACCTTTGCAAAGGCTTGGAAAGGAAAGAAGGAAGCACGAGAAAATTATTGATGGTGATGTCCGCCAAACAATACACACTGCTATGGAGGTATGCGAAATTTGAGATTTTGAGGGTAAATGACAAAAACACCGTGAAAATCAACACCGAAAGACCGGTACCAACACTTCAGCCAAGATTTGGTTCATTCTATTTCGCTTTGAAGGCTTGAAACTAGGGTTCTTGACCGGATGCAGACCATTCATTGGTGTTGATGGGTGTCACTGAAGACAGAGTATGGTGGTCAATTATTGATAGCCGTTGGAAGAGATGCTAATGATCAATATTATCCTTTGGCCTTTGGTATTGTTGAAGTGGAGAACAAAGAAAGCCGGAGATGGTTCTTAACACCGTTACTTGAAGATATAGGGACCGAGAGGAAATGGGTTTTCATTTCGGATCAACAAAAGGTATACTTCATACTCTTATGTATTTTTTGTTGTTTTGTTACTTAATTTACCGATGAACCATGAGTATGTAATAATTATTGTTTTGCTTTTTAAGGGGTTGATGTCCGTGTTTGATGAGTTAGTTGAAGTTGTTGAACACAGACCGTGTTTGAGACACCTTTATGTTAATTTCAAGAAAAAGTTTGGTGGAGGGACAACAATTAGGGATTTGATGATGGGGGCAGCTAAAGCAACCTATTATCGGGCATGGGAAGAAAAGATCTTGCAGCTTAAGGCATTAGATCCGGGAGCATGGGAGTGGCCGATGAAGCATGATACTAAGTTGTGGTGTAAGCATGCATTTACCTACTACTCTAAATGTGATGTTTTAATGAATAATATCTCGTAATCTTTTAATTCCACAATCCTGCTTGCTAGAGACAAACCAGTCATATCTATGTGTGAATGGATTAGAACTTATTTGATGAATAGAATTTCAACTGTTAGATCTAAGGTTGGTGCTTGGCAACATAGGATAATGCCAATGTCTAGGAAAAGACTTGATAGGGAGGTTGCACTTAGTGGGGAATGGATACTAACTTGGAGAATTGCTGATGAATTTGAGGTTGGGAAGTTGTATGGAGGTTTCCAATACATAGTTGATATAGGAAAGAGAACATGTTCTTGTGGTTTTTGGGAGTTAGTGGGGATCCCATGCGGGCATGCCGTAGCCGCAATGGGAAAGAGGTCAAGGAAACCAGAAGATTATGTAGATGATTGCTACTCAAAAGAAAGATATGAGTTATGTTATAGCTTTAATGTTAGTGCAATCAATGGACAAGACATGTGGCCAAATGTTGAATTGGAAGAAATGCTTCCTCCAACCTACAAGAAAGGTCCAGGAAGACCAAAGAAGCTAAGAAGGAGGGAACTCCGATGAACCCGATGCCAGGAAATATAAGAGGCGAATTCAAAGTATAGGTGCACAAGATGCAACCAATTGGGGCATAACAATAGAAGGCTGCAAGAGTTCAACCGTTAACCCAGAGGCACGAGAAGAGAAAGGTAATTTTTTAGGATAACAATATTTACGGACAAATAATGATTTAATTATGTAACAACATGTCAATCTTATTTTTGTTTCATAGAGGAAACCACCAAGGAATGCAAGACATGATGGACAATCGAACTCGCACCAATGAATGAACAAACCGAAACCGCTCAACCTGCTCCAGTTCAAAATGACCCAACCGAAATCGCTCAACCTGCGTAACCTGCTAGCCATGTTGCTCCAATTGTGCCCACTAAGTCCACACGTAAGAAATCAAAAACTGTGGCATCCAAGTATCCGTCGGCAAATCCCATAAATAAAAAAACTAGAAATGTGAATTCATTGTCTCAAGTTGTGGAACCTCGTCAACAACAATGTGAGTGCCGAAGCCGCCAACCACAATGTGAATGCCGAAGCCGCCAACCACAATGTGAATGCTCAAGCTGCTAAGATCCATAGAAAGGTAAGTCTTCTCATGTCACTTTATTATGCATTACACAATCACCCTGAATTGAAGTCAGTTTATATATGTTTGATTTTGACCGAGTGTTGATATTGACAGAAAAAACATGCTGAGATGGTCTATGATGTTAACCATCCGAAAAAGAAGGCAAAGACCATAATGACATGGCATGGAAGAAGGAGTGAGCCATCTAACCAAATGTCATCTGCAAATGTACCAAAATATAATCTTAACAACTTAAGGAGGAGTGGCAGTAACTTGTTACTTTGGGCCACAACCTAAACCAGGTGCACCAGGAACAATGGATACAAATCCAATTGAAATTGGGAAAGAAGATGGGGAATTAACTCAGGAGAATTGAGGATGCTTAAGTGTTTAGTTCAACTTTATTATTATAATGTTATTGTAATGTATTTTGATGTAATGGCCAAAAACAATGCCTTCTATTTTGGATGTAATGGCCTAAAACATTGCCTTCTATTTTGGATGTAAAGGCCTAAAACAATGCCTTCTATTTTGGATGTAATGGCCTAAAACAATGCCTTCTATTTTGGATGTAAAGGCCTAAAACAATGCCTTCTATTTTGGATGTATTGGCCTTAAACAATGCCTTCTATTTTGGATGTAATGGCCGTTAATATGCCATTTGTTTTATGAATGCTAATGTCTTCTATTTTATGAATGCTAATAGTGCATCTTGTGCTATCATAGTTAAAAAAAACTATAAAGCAGGTAAATTGATTCAATAAGTAGTAACCAAAATGTTGTTCAATTTCCATTCAATTCATAACAACTTAACATAACAACTATTATAAATGTTGTTGGCCAAACCATTACAACTTTGATTCATAACACATAAACTAGAATAAAAACTTAAACTAGAATAACACATAAACTAGAATAACAACTTAAACTAAAATAACAACTATTTCCAATTAACCATACCACATTACATCATCAATTCTTAGCATAAACACACAAAAAAAACCAACTAATCATCAAGGCTAATGCTATCCACATCACTTTGTTCCTCTCAGCCCTATACTTTGTCTTCCACTTATCAACTTCAATGGACTCAAATGTCTTCATATCTTCTTCAATGTTGCTGCATTTAGAACAAGCTTGTTGGCTATTGATCGCTTCCACCCCCGACCTCTCTGCTCCACCGACACATCCACAACGGGTTCAACATCAATCATGGGTGTAACCCCTGGTATAATGTCATCATCCCATATAAACAGCTCACAAGTATGAACACTCTGTTACAATTTACGACATCAAACAATCGAAATTCGGTATCGGTAGTAGTTATCGGTTATACATCAAACAAGCTTAAATATCACTAACCCTCATATTCCAATTACGACATTTCCAAAATCTACGCCCATAGTTCTCCAATGTGGTAGATATGTACATCTTCATTGGAAGATAGCACCCACAAGCCGGTAACATTGATTGCGTCGATTCTGGATTTCGAGCACGGCAACCCTTGCAACATTTACGGAACTTCCACCATTTCGGAAATCGAAAAGGAATGCGAACCTCTGTTGTTTGAGTTTCCTCCTCTCGCTGCTCGACATCTTCAACAATCTTCGGAAATCGAAAAGGAATGGAGTGAGATGCGGGAATGGAGAAGAAAGGATTTGGTCGATTTGGGGGAAAATGCGAAACTAGGGTTTCTATTTTCCCCCTTTCTATTATATATAAGTGTTTTTAATTTAATTAAAATATGTTTTTGTTTTTTTTTAAATAGTTGTTTTTATTTTTGAAACGAAATTGATTTTCCAAATATTAAAAATCCTTTTTTAATTTTAAAATGAACGATCGGATGCCACGTGGCCAGGATCGCACGGTCGGCGTGCGCCACGTCGGCATTTTGGTGACTGTCCCGGCTTAAATGGGCCCGGGGGTATTTTTAAAAGACGAGAAAATTTTGCGGGGACTGATTTCGAATTTTTTACAAGGACCAAAAATCAACCGGGCCATATTTGCGGGGACCAATGCAATATTTAAGCCTATAATTTTTGTTGTTATAACTTTTGTCTTTTCTTTGGGGTTTGCTAGATTTTTCCAAAGCAAAGAAATAGTTTTGACATTTTGTACAAACGGTGCATATAACTTTAAAAAGTTATTTCCAATGATTAAATCTAATCTGAATCATGGAGATAGATTGTTGGTATGAAAAATTCATAACCTTCTATAGTAATTGAAATGTCTTTCAAAACAAACCATATTTGATGTTTTGACTTATCCGCAACAATTATTTCTTTGGGTTTTTCTAATTCTTCCCGAGTTTCTAGCTATGTTTCGTTTTCCAAAACTTAATGTTGCGCTTTGTATCTAGATAGGCTAAAATTTCCTTCTTACGAAGTTTTATTTTGATAAAGGTGGCACTAGGGTTACCTTTACTCAAGATCTTGGTCTTCTTCGAGTCCGTACAAAGTTCATAGAAACTTTGTTGCTCCCAATCGAGTCCGAATACGATTCTACCGGTTCATAACCTATTTTATAGATCATGTTTAAAACCTGTTTCTTTTCCTTAGAAACTTTCTTTGGACATTCATTAGCATAATGTCCCGTTTCATGACATAGCCAACATGTACAAGATTTTTTTCTTTTAGGACAAGTTTTATTCTTTCTAGGGTAATCTCTTTTTCTTCTATAGAACTTCTTCTTTCTATGTTTCCTTTTATCATAGGTAAATTTTTTAAATTTCTTCCTTCTAGGATATTTTCTTTTTCTCCTAGTTTTTTCACATCCATAGGCTCCAACTCTTTCTTGGAGTTTATCACAAAGCACAATCCTATTCGTGCATCTCGTTTTGATTGTTTCTTTAGGCACTGTTCTTGCATCCAATTTCTAAGAATAGAAATTCTAGCACCTAGAGTATTTTTAACTTTTCCCGAGGAAACTGCATTATTAAATTCATTTTGAATTGTTTGAGACTTTGCCATGGGCAATTTTTGGTAAAATAAATCAACAATCTTTTGACTTTCTCTAATTGTTTTATTTATATCATAATATAATTGTGAAAATTCACAAATATAATTTTCTATGTAACAAGGGTTACATATGGATAAATTCATAATTCTCCATATTTTTTCAGTATTAAAGGCGGTATTAGAGTCAACCGTATCTTGCCATCCTTTAAATTCTTCTAAAAGCCATTCAAAGACTTTATTAATCATTCCCATACTATTTTCTCGCAATTAATTCTTCATCGGGTTTTTCGACGTAAATTTGTATGCATTACCTTCAGTTCTACACAAAAGATAATTAAAAATTTGTTTTGGATTTAGATTCTTTAGATCATTATCCAATTGTAATGAGATGGTATTTCGTTATACCAATTTCTTATAGCTTGAACAAGATTGTCAACGCAATCAATATTTAGAATCCTGCTTCCATCGTTAACACTATGTTTTGGAACATAATTCATTGGTACCTTTTGGTATTTAGCTTTTGAAAATTCCCTATGGAAATCTATGTTCCAATTATATGGAAGTCCTCTTTTTGTTCTGAGCTTTCGCCCATTTCTAATTCTTCTAATTTGACGAAATTTCCATCGTCCTTAGATTCATCATCGAACTAAAATCATAGACATAATTATCTAGTTTCTTAGGTTCAGGTTCTTCCTTAATGGAATCTTTTTCACTTATGTCTAGAGTAGCCATAAGTTGGTCTAATTTTTCGAGTTGATATTCTATGTTTTCTTCTATACTCATTTTTTATAGTGAGTAAATAAAGATGTTTCAATTTTTTCAATTTTTTCTTTATTCTTCTCCCCCTCTCTAAGTTGTAGAGAAGTATGTTGTTTACAACAACAATTTTTTATAATATAATTAATCATGTCTGTTATATTGTTTAACCGAGGGTTAAAAGAATGATATATATGAGGATATTTATGATTCTCATTTTTGTCATAACATGGAGAATCCTTTTCCATGTTTGCCCAAGTTTCATGGGGTCTTTCTAATCCTTGCTCATAATCTTTTGTAAATAAACTATTTTGTTTAAAGATTTGAGGTAAAATTTCGAGAAAAGAAATTTGTCTTTCAAATTTCTCATTTAATCTTTTGGTTTCGTCAAGCGAGCTTCAACTCTAGTTGAAAGAGTGTTGTGTTCCTTATTAGCCATTGACTAGGTTTTTTATTCTTTCTTCGATTTCTTTTGCTAAACTCTCAAAGTTTATGAATAAAAAATAATCATAGTCAACTATTGAGAAATAAAAGTTTGTATCTCTACACCAATTTATTTGATTTTTTGCTAAATAAATATTTTGGTGATTTGGTCGTAATATAAATGGTTGGGGTATTACCTTTCCAAACGGATTTATAAGACCTTCCATTATCTTGCTAACTTTTTAAGATTATTTACGAGTTTTTCGGCTTTTACTACATATCTTGAAAACGAGATGATAATCAAAATTTTCTCTTAGGTAGTAGATGGCAGTTTCATCACACCATTTAATTTGTGCTTTTATCAAATAAATTTCTTGGTAATTAGGATTTAAAATGAAAGGGACATGAACAATTTTCCCTTTAGGATTTTTTATAAACTTTATTTTAGACTTTTTAAATCGGTTTTTATCCAGCTGATTTAAAAGATTTGACTTTTTTGAAAAAGTCATTTGGGTGACTGCACCGTAGAATTGCCTAATAAACTTTGCTGTGTCTTGCTTCCTACACATACTATAGGGGCAGACTAGAACAAATTGATAATAATAATAATAATTTATCTATTTGATTTTTGGTCCAATAAATTTTTGGATGTCTTGGATCGATCCTATATATGGTCGGATTAAAAATCATTGTTAGTAGTAAATTAAAATTTTGATGTTTGGCGATCAATAAGTGCTGTCATGCCTTGGCTCTTCCACATACTATATGGAAAGATTAAAATAAATTGATAAAATGAATTGAAAAAAATCCTTCAAAAAAAAAATGAATTGAAAATTAGATTCTTTACCCAATAAACTTTGTCTTGCCTTGACTCTAGACATATTACATGGGTGGATTAAAGCATATTGATAACAATCAATTAATAATTATAAAATAAAAAATAAAAAAAATTATATCGCAAAGTTTTCAGTCTAGATCAATTAAAAAAATATCAAGTACTTTTGTCATATTTACCAATATTACTTTCTTTACATACATAGACATAAACATTTTACTGGTTTCCTTCCTTCTTTTGCAAAGAACATTATCTGTGTACATTTAGAAATTATGACTTTATTTGTTTGTAAATTCTATATTCTCTTCATGTTTCTTTGTCTTATCTTTCTCCTTATTTCCACACATGGTACAAACTAATTAACTAAGCAAGCTATATTTATTCTCTTATACTTCTTCAATTCTAAACCTTATTTGTGTTCTTAATTTGCTTCATGATTATTTTTCATTTGTATTTGTAGAGGAGGAAGAAGAACTTTGTAGAAAGAAAAGTAGAACGTGGTTAGGGTCTTGTACGAATGATGCATCTTGTAGTACAACGTGTGTGTCGGAGAATGCAAGTAACATATATGGTGCTTGTCAAAGCAATTTCGTTCTTTGCTACTGCTACTTCGTTTGTTGAGTAATGAGTTTCTGAACAAGTAATGTCCACCTTTGATGTTTTTGGCAAAATAAAATCAGAGTTTAAAGGATATCAAGAATCCGTTAGGGTTATTTTGTTTTACCCTTCAACAAAAGCCTATTTCTTTGTTATATCATTTCCATTTTTATAGGTAGTATATTTTATATCGAAGTCCTTACACAACAACAGCAAGACCGTTTTATCTTCATTCAAAATGTCTACCTATATCTTCATTTTTATAGGTAGTTTTGTTTGTGATGTGAGAAGATGCGGTGGAAGGTGAATAGGTAGTATATATAAAGAGATCCTATAT
Organism: Medicago sativa; assembly: GCF_051527215.1. Lineage (NCBI taxonomy): Eukaryota > Viridiplantae > Streptophyta > Magnoliopsida > Fabales > Fabaceae > Medicago > Medicago sativa. The sequence goes on from NC_140756.1 coordinate 9,368,439, forward strand.
TGGTGGTGATGAATATGTATACGTAAAACAGAGGTGGATGTTGAATTGGTAGGGATGATGTTTTTTTTAATCCTTTTTTATATGGGTTTGTAGGTTTAAGTAGTATGAAAAACATGAACATGGTGTTGAAAGGATGAAGACGGTCAACTTTCATTGCAAATTTAATCTTTTTTTTTTTAATGATTTTGATTTTAGTCCCTTGGTAATTTTGACTTGTTATTTTAATTTGGTGGGTTAGTTTAACTTTTTCAAAAAATAAATAGAGGTCTTTTTTATTTAGGTATTAAGATTAAAATTCACTCAAATGACAAAGACCAACAAAATATGTAAACCATACTCTTATGATGGAACTAATAAAAAAAAGTATTTATAAGAACTATTCTTCAAATACATTAACAAAAAGATATTGAAATAGCTCCGAGTGAGGCAATGAAAATCACTTGTGCGGTTGCTCATGAATTTATCCTACAACGACGGGATGACAATGAGCATGTATGGGTAGAGTACTATAGTACTCGTCCCTGTACCTGCAATTTGCCAAAATACTCATACTCAAGTCCATACATATGTGGGTAGAAACCTTTGTCCCTGTGTTTTATCTTATGGGCAGTGTTCTCAAACTCGAGTGTTAACTCGTAAACTCACTTGAGGTTGTGTTTTTAGGTGTGAATTTAGTGTGAATTCGATGGTAAACTTGTTTTAGTGAAATCAGAGCTTGGGTCGAGCTTGAGTAATTTATCTCGCAGCAAAATCGATGAAATCGAATAAACTCTTCTAATTTTAAGCGAGTTTGTAATTTTATCTTTAAAAAAGTCTTATTTTTCTAGCCTAGTTTTTTTTTTCCTTCGTTATGCCCATAAGATCATTTAACGTGCGAGAGAGTGAATTTCTTTCAGTAGCAAATGACTTCTCTTCCTAGTATTACACTCAAGCGACTAAACAAGAGAAGTGAACCAAACATAGTATTCTAAAACGATGAAACCCTAATGACACAAGGCTCCGATGCCAACAAGGTGGCAAGTCTTCAACCCCTGCAAGGTTCAAATTGCAAAATTTAATTATATTTTAGCTTTATAATTAACTTAATATTTTGAATTATTGACCTAATGATAACCACAAAATGTTGATTGTTTAGAACAATCTGTCCGTTATGGTTTATTTTATGGACATGTTGTGTGTTTTGCTGCAATGTTGTTCAACGATGCAACCTTGGAGGTGAACGCTGCATCTTTGTAGGCCTGCAAGTACGGGTAGTACGGATGTACAAACGTGGGTCCATCAAGGATGAAGCTTGGAGTTGAAATGTGTGGGTCACCAATGATTGCCAATACATTGAGAAAATAAGGAATATGTTGATTCCCAATGGATAAGAAAACGATAGTTGCACCACTTATGTACCATTATGGTTTATTCTTTCAAAAAAAAATGTACCATTATGGTATATACGATTGGCCAATTAGGATGTGACACATGACATACTTTTTTAAAAAAATCTATTAAATAAATTATTTATAAAGTAACATTGGTACCATTATGGTACACAAGTGCTATCCAGCACATTGTTGTGCCAAGGGTCCAAAATTCTCCTCCAATTTTAGTGGCCATTTCGATTGGCTAACCCTAGCAGCCACTTGAGATCTCACAACCCATATTCTACCTTTCTTCCATTCCATACGAGAGCATGGATGCTAATTAACTCTTGGATAGTTAGAGTTTTAGGAACATTGTGACTGAGTAAGGCTAAAAGCTCATTTCTTTCTTTCTTTGATTTTAATATTCTTTTGTAACCTCTAAAATCTTCTATTGTTTGCAATTATATGTTCATTCACTTATGATCTTATTTCTAATTTTGTGTTTAAACTCATTTTGCGCTAAACCACTTTGTGGTTAAGACATGACGAATTTATGATTATGATTACATAAGATTGGTTAGTTACATTCTTAAGCTTGGTTAGTTGCAATTATGAGTCTAGCATATTTCCCCCTCTAAATTATATTATTATTTTCACAACGCACTTTTCCATGTGTCTTGATTCCTACACATAATGTATGGGTAGATGAAAACAAATTGATAATTATAAATTGACAATTTATTTTAGGCCTATAAACTTTCATTGGCAGGGCTCCATGACCGACTATAAGGGCATTTAAAATAAGGGAATTACTTTTCCCACCCTACGCCTTCTCGCGCGCCCCGTAAAAATTCCAAAAATACCCCTGGTCCAGATTATGTTTTCCAAACCAGATTGTTAGTTACTTCCGAACATATAATCCGAACCGGATGTTGTGCGCTTTTTGTGTCTTTCTTTGATGTCAAGGGTCTCTGTTGACCGTTATATGAACCCCACACAAGCTGAAATGCTATTGCGGGGTTCATATGAACGGTCAACAATGACCATGACACCACCGACACCCCCAAAAACTAAACATTTGAAGAAAATTGAAGAAAAAAGATGAAGAGATTTCCGAAAAATTGAATCCGAACAAAAACGATATGAATATTTTGTGTCTTTCTTTGATGTCAAGGGTCTCTGTTGACCGTTATATGAACCCCGAGACAAGCCGCAATGCAATTGCAGGGTTCATAGGAACGGTCAACAATGACCATGACACCACAAACACTCTTACAAAACTTAAAAAATTTGAAGAGAATGAAAGAAAATAGGTGGAGTGAAGAATGAAGGTATTTGTTGAAGATGGAAGCCTATTTATAGCCTAAAACAAGTCCTAGGTCATTAATACAATCAATGAAAACGTGTTAGTGGTTGTAACCGTCCAAACCCACATTGATGGCTCTCTATCAAAAGTGCTGAATCATTCCGGATTATACATTTCGGAATGTCCTTAGCCCTACAAAGAAGTGCCAACTTTTCCCTCGTTCACCATAATCGCATTAATCCGGAAAGTATATTCCGGAAACCAAAGGTGCGTTCCGGATTGTATATTCCGGAACGCCTCATGCCATGGCCGGTGGTCCGCACCACACGTTTTTGACGGTGGTCAAGTCAAAAACGTGTTTTACCACGTTTTTTGATTGCATTATGGCTCCCCAACCATTTTTCACCCACCCCTCCCTATAAATACCCTTCCAAACCCCCACCATTTCTCACACCATCCCTCTCCTCCTCTTCTTCCTTCTACAACCATGGTTTTCCATCGTTGGCCTTTCATAGATAAGGGCCTCGTTGAAAACTTTCGGGGTTTGTATGAACGGTCAATGAGGATGGAAATCGCGCCGCAACGAAGGGCGGTTCATCCGAGGGTCATGTGGGTCGATGTGGTTATTAGTTTCGCCCGTATGGGCGTAAGTCCGAGCACCCCGATGATTGTAGTTTTGCATCAAACAAGATAAGTATTTTTGTATCGTCTCCACGGGGAATAGTGCGTTATCAAGGATATTTCAACATCAATTATCATTCAAAGTATTAAGAGTACTTGTTTGTTTCTTTGAAATGTGATTAACTAAACTAATTGCAAAAAGTAAAAATTGAGATAAATAAGGATTGAAACTTGTTAGGAGTAGCGTTCCTTAACCAAGCGTCACACGTACCCTAATGATCCATACGAATTCTAGCTTTATAAACAACATTATCACAATCAATTCTAAACTATCCTTCGTGTCCAAAGCGATATAATTAGCTCTAAGGTATCGTTTAAACATTCGTGTCCAAATCCCTTAAACGATAACAAAGTCGATCGAATAACCTAATCGACCGTGTCCAAACTCGATTAAGTATCCGAAAGCATTTAACTCTTGATTATGGTGATTATCACAAGATTTACAAAGATGTCAAGTAAGTTAACCTAAGATATATTGCTATTCTATTTCAAGATTCAAGAGTTTGTGTCCAAATCATCTTGAATCTCATTGAAAGCATTAACACAAGAATAACAACAATATTGAATATAAATTGCTAGAACCATATATTGCAAGATCAAAAAGGATTACATGTTTAGCAAGATCAAGTACCTCTCATCCCAACAAAGAGTATTTAGCTACACATCATCATGGAAGCCTTGCAAGGATGGATTGAAAAGGAAGGATTCATTCTCCTAGTGATGTCTCAACAAAGGAATATGATCCAACTTCCAAAACCACTCTCACTCTTATATAATCTACCCTATTTTCTCTATAAGATATTACAATGAAAAACTAAGAGAAAACTAACTAAGTTACTATCTAATAATGCTTCCCTAATGAACTACTAATATATATAACAAAGCAAGCCCAAAATATCTAAAAATATCTTCAAGGAATAGCAAGTGGGCCACTTGGCTTTGATCAAACCGTCCTTACTCGCACTTACGAGTAAGGGAGCTCGCAATTGCGAGCTACTCGCAACGAGCACTCGCGGTTGCGAGTTTGGTTGCGAGCCGCATCCTCCCGGATCAGCTTCTCGCCCAAACAGTACTTTTTCATGATTTTGCTTCTTTGATCAATGTCTTGGGCTAATTCCTGCACAAAAGGATAGAGTAATGATAAGTAAAGCGTAATAAGGCATTTAACGCTTATTTCTCGGCTTTTCCTTCAATTACTTGCAAAGCAAGCAACAAAAAGTGCTTAAAATATAACATGAATTTAACACTTCTTGGCATTTATCAAACTCTCCCCAACTTAACTCTTTGTTTGTCCTCAAACAAAATATTGAAAATCAGACAAGTAAATGACAAGACACAAGTACAACAGGCTTTGAAAACATCTTCAGATGAATGATTTAAAAGTGAATGCGTGGGCAAGTCTAAGTTTCCAACTAATCTAAAATTCTACTACTAACATGAGATGAGTCCTAAGTACAAAGTTCATGTCAAATATTTTAAAACAATAATATATTTATTTACGAACCACACCTAACACACTTCTATGAAAGTAGATAAACAATTGAAATCAAATGAATGAGGGTTATGAACACACATCCGGCAATCAAGTTAACATTCCAATCAAGTTATGTGTCCATCCAAATATCGTTTCAAAAGGCACAAAAACATGGATCAAAAGGTCTTTGAGGGTTATAACTTGGCTTGGCTACAAAAGAAATGTCATATGTGGGGCAATTGAAATCAAAAAGCCTATCAAATTGCCCATAGCATGTTCTTCGCAACACCATCACCCTAAATATGGATCATCTTCTTCACTTTTCTCTCCTTTCCTCTCCCACTTTCTTCGCAACGCCATCACCCTAAAAATCAAAATGAGTAACTTTTTACTCTTCATGGTGACCGAGTTTTTCTTTATTTTTCTTTTCATTAAAGTTCTAATTTTTTTATTGATTCAGCACGAACTTAATCTACACAACCAAAATGGAACTCATTCAAATCATCACTTGACATAACTGTAGACATTGACACAAAAATAGGTTGAGTTTTTCAACCCACTATTTCCTTTCGATTGACGATTTTCGACTTAAAACCTTCCGAACTTGTCCACCCCTACAATAAACTACTTGGAAATAATTTCCATCAACAAAGGAAAAATTCATGAACCTTTCCGTACATAGATAACCACATATAAAGTAAATAATTGTACCCTAATCTTCCATTCCAGGACAAAGAAAGTAACTTTGCAAGCTTCATGAACTAATTAAATATACTACTTATTGGCTTAAGCTGTATTGTTTTGATTATGTTGAGAACAATATAATTGATTTTTTAAATGAAGATTATTTATAAAAGTGATATTGTTTTAATGTGGTACATTGTCATTTCAACTATGTTGATACCCAATGAACCACCAATATAACCTCCAAAGCATTACATGGCTCTAGAAAAACTATATGGGTAGATTAAAAAAGATTGATAAAAATAAATTGAAATCATGATTTTTCGCAAAAATATACTTTCCATACCTTTGGCTTCTAGACAAACTATATGGACATATTAAAATATATTGATAATAACAAATTGAAAAAAATAAATAAATTGAAAATTATATTTTTCGGCCCAATATATTTTGGTATGTGAGCATGTATTAAAAAACATTGGTAAATTAAGGTCTAAAAAAAACATATTGATAATGATAAATTGAAAATTTTATTTTTGGTCCAATCAATTTTGTCATGCATTGGCTCCTTGATAGACTAGAGGGACAGATTAAACAAGTAGATACTAATATACTTAAATTTAAATTTTTAATTAGCCCAATAAACTTTGTCATGTCTTGGCTCCTTTTTCTTTTCTAAAAAAATGTGGAGGGTTTTTTTTTTAATTAAAATGTCATTAATGGTCATTTTACAATTGTCTCTAAGTGGATTAAAACGAAGCACCCGGAGGTAATAAGACTAAATTCATCACTAAGCTATCACCTCAAGTGTCATATCTTGGCTCCTCGACATACTATATAGGTGCATTAAAACATATTAATAATGTCCCCATAAGCATAGCTCGGTTAGCGGGGACATGCATTGTTATATGTAGGGATCGGGGTTCGAACCCCGGACACTCCACATATTCACCTTGAAAAAGGTGAATTTTAGCTACTAGACTACACGACAAAAAAAATATTAATAATAATTTAAAATCTAAATAAAGAAATAAATAAAAACTCAACCTAGCTCACAATGACAAAAAAAATATTAATAATAATTTTAAAAACTTTCCTAAATAAAGAAATAAATAAAAACTCAACCTAGCTCACAATGACAAAAAAAATATTAATAATAATTTTAAAAATTTAAAATCTAAATAAATAAATAAATAAAAACTCAACCTAGCTCACAATATTTTCAAACCAGATCGTTTCAAAAAGATCATTCAGTTTTCTCATTTTTACCTATATTGATTTTCATATATACATAGTTGCAAACATTTTGTTGCCATATTTTGCTGCCATATTTGGTAAATAACGTCATTTACATTTAATAAACATGACTTTCTCTGCTAGTAAATTCTACATCATCTTTATGTACCTTTATCTTGCTATTTTCATTATTTCCGCAAAAGGTACAAACTAACTAAACAACCTATATTTATTCTCTCATACTTCAATCCTAAGCCTTCTTCATATTCTATTTTTTTTTATTATTGTTTATTTTTATGTGTAGAGGAGGAACCAAAAATTTGTAAAATTTTGCTTAGTTCAACAATGAAACATGGTTGTGAACAGAACATGTGTAACGAAGGTTGCATCAACGAGGAGAATGCAAAATACGGTGAGTGTGTGCCTACAGGCATAATTGTTTTATTTTGCTACTGCTACTACTTCGAATGTGAGCAGTGATTTTCCAACCAAACAGTTTCCATCTTTGATATAAAGAGTGATTAGTCAATGAGTGAAATGATTGTAAAAGTAAGAGTATTTATTTGGTCATAAATATACTAAAATGTAAAATCAATGTATACAAATTTATACATAATCAATGATGTCGTGTTAGACAACATTTTTTGTGTAGATTTAAATGGTCTTTAATCTTCATGTAATATTATCATTTTCATACTACTTATTGTCTTTACTCTTGATCATAATTTTCATACCACTTCATGTTGTGTTTCATACTTTGAAATATTTAAAATAAACTATAGGAATTAAATTATAAGTAAAAAAGAAAAAACATTAAAACCTCACATAAGAGAATCCACTAAAACCATGTCAATGGAAAAAGTTGTAGCAAAATTTCTTTTAACTCTAGGGAACACCAACCAATAACCCTAACCGTAACACACCCTTGATTTTTTTTTTTTGTTTGAGATATCGATCATGGAATCATATGTTGGGATTCATTTTTAGTTGCATAGGAAAAACCTTTTAAAATTTACAACTATTTGAGAAAACAATATTGTGTGAATTTCGAATGGGATTTCTTAGCACATGGAGTATGTATATAAAAAAGGTATTTCAATCCATCCATGTGTTGTAGGTTGTCAAACAACTATGACAACATTTTGTTAAAAAAAAAAAAAACTATGACAACATCTGCACCATTATTTGTGCGACGAATAAAACATATTTCAAGGTAAATTCTTAAATACTTTTGAGTTTGGTTAGGAACGGATATCTTGTATGCAAAAATTGTTTAACACTTGAATTTATTTTAATATAAAAATGTGACATGACATTGAATGATTGGATGAAAGGTTAATATTTGACCAAACTCAGATGATACTATTGTGTACTTCTTTCAATCCATTCATGTGTTTTTCTTAGCGGATTATTCGCATCATCACAAAATGGATTCTTGCTAATTGATCTTTGTTGCTTGAGTGAGAGGAAATTATTGCCACTCTCGTTTAACAAGATTCATGTACCATCAGAGTCATTTAATTTAAAGTTCAACCAATTAACATGTTTTGATCCTCGCGAACCGATAATGTTCTTGTTTCCACCGAGTTTTTCCATTTCAATTTCACGTGTTTCCATCAAGATCTTAATCATCAAATGTGTGTCCATCTCCATTTTGGTCCCAAACGTCTCCAATGACGATTAAATTCTCGACGAAGGAGCTGTCACCTATACCATATTAAGAAGTGTGTACATATGCACTGCAAAAGGAACATGGCTCAATGTGTCACTAAATCTCATAGGATGAGAACGGGAGATGTTATGCTTTTTACAAACAAAAGAATGATGATAAAAACCTTGTTTCCTTTGCATTCAAAGATTTTGGTACCAAACAAATAACCAGGTTTGAAGGATGTTAGAGCTCTTGTTATTACCAGAGGCATGATGGCTATTGATGCTCATGTTAGCGATACAATATATATTGTTGGGGCTAGTAAATGGTGAAATCAGTATTGAATTAACATGTATATTTGGAAATTAATCAACATTTCAACAGTAATTATTTCCCCTTTTATCAAATTTTATTCAATATTGTTGGAATTTTATACTTTTGAGAATTGAATTTTATCGATTCATCTATAAAATCTGTTTCATCTCCATGAGGATTTTATCGGCTCATCCCCTTCATGAATCTAACTTGGAGTCCCACATTAGGAGTCATGACCGTTGCGAGAGGATTTATATAGAATTGGACAATCCTTCCATTTGAGCCATGATGTTGTGATGGAGTTAGATTTAATTTGTATCAACTACGAAGGTAGTGTGGTTTTCTCTTCCTTCAATGATGTGTGTTTTGTTTGGACTATGGTGCAATTTGATTTGTGCCTTTTCAACCTCAACATGTGTGTTTTGTTTGGACTATGGTGCAATTTGATTTGTGCCTTTTCAACCTCAACCTTTGAAAATATCACTCACTATAATCTTCTAGACTTGACCAATCCATTTTTTAACATAGAAAAATATTTGATATTTGAAAATATCACTCACTATAATCTTCTAGACTTGACCAATCCATTTTTTAACATAGAAAAATATTTGATATCATAGAACAATTTTTGAAACACCAAAACTTTAACATCACATACAACATTAAGTATTGTCGACTTCGACCGACCCCACAAATCAACACGAGTTTTTCTGCGTTTTATTGTCACTCACACGCTTTCGAGAAACTTTGCATATGGTCGGTCATCCCAAAATTGTTCTAAGTCAAACACGCTTAACCGTGGAGTTCTTATAGAATAGGCTACCAAAAAGATGTATATTGTTGGTATAGCTAGTACTAAAAATTTTTTATAAGTCTTCCTTCAACCATGTAGTCCCTAACCTGCACGACCTTAGGATCCCTCTCATTCCAATGTGGATTCGGTCTTTTTGCCTAGAAGCTTCCATGAACCGCTCATTATCATGCCTTGAGAACCGACAACCACTCCTCACCCTTTTCGGTCTCGACCATTACATGCCCACTAGCATCCGCTTGGTTCGTCCTCGAACCACATCGTGCCGGGAAAGGTATGATATGATACCACTTTTAACATCACACACGAGTTAAAGTATTGCGAGATTGACCCCACAAACCAACACAAGTCTTTTCGGCGTGTTTTGTTCTCATTTGCACGTTTTCCGAGAAACTTCCCGTATAGTTACCAATCCCAAAATTTCTCAAAGTCAAAAAAGCTTAACCGTGGAGTTCTTATGAAATGTGCTACCAAAAAGAATATGCATCTTATTGGTATAGGTAGTACCATACAATTCTTATAAGTCTTCCTTCAACTTTGTAGTCTCATACATATACGACCTCAAGATCATTTTCATTCAAATATGGATTCGGTCCTTTTTGCCTAGAAGTTGCTAGAAACCACTCATTGTCATTCCTTGTTCACCGACGACCAAGTTTGTTTCAAAATGGATTAGTCAAGCTAGGCTTTCAATATGGTCTAAGTTTGTTTCAACAATATTAAACTCAAAAGTTTGACATGCTACAAGCTAGGCTTATTTTTACACATGAATTTGACCTTTTCTAAAGTATGATATAGTCTATTAGATGATTTAAAGAACTAATTCATATTGAGATTTTGATATAAGTAATTTGACATATCTTTAATATATAGACTACAGACTTAATAGGTTGGTAAGAGAAACTTTTAACTTTAGATTTAAAACAAAAATTTTAGAGAATATAACTTTATGCATCTGTCATCCTATTTTGACTCTATTTTATAGTAATACATAGTTTTTTTGTGGTTTTTAGCCTAACCTTTAAGCTAAATTAAAAGTCTTTTTAAAAAAATGTCTAAGCCTTGTGTGCGTATATATAAAGATAAAAGAATATGGTCTAGCTTGAACGCATTGTATGCTAGGTCGCAGACTCGTATCGTCAGTTTAATATATTCTCACCCCATTGTTCATCTTCAAATTATTTTATTTCTTATTCAATAAACTTTGCCATGCCCTAACTCCTAGACAAATTGTATGGGCGAATTAAAATAGGTTGATGATAATAAATTGAAAATCCTTTAAAAAATAATAAATTGAAAATTTTGTTTTCATCCCAATAAACTTTGTCACGTCTTGGCTCCTAGACAAACTATATGGGTAGATAATTTAAAAAAATATTCAACATGTTTTGTCATGTCTATCTATATTGCTCCCAATATATACATAGACTCGAGCATTTGGTTAGTACCTTTTGTAGAGAACGATACTTACATTTAGAAATTATGATTTCCTCTGTTAATAAATTCTACATTGTCATCATGTTCATATGTATTGCCATTCTCCCAATTTTCGTATCGGGTATAAACTAACTAAGAAACAAATACTTATTCCCTCCCGTACTATATTCAATTTTAAGCTTAAATTTTAATTTGCTATATTTATTGTGTAGTGGTGGAAGAAGAAATTTGCAAAATTATGCCTCTCACAATTTCAAAATATGCTTGTGATAAGTCCGCATGTAATCTGGTTTGCATCAGAATGATGCATGCAACTTATGGTGATTGTTTTCCCGTGAGCTCAATGATGTCATTTTGCGTCTGCTACTTCAAATGCTAAGCATATATAAATATTATAATGGATGGAATTGGGAAATATAATATTCTATTTTTTATCCCTAATTATTGTTAGTTTTTTTTTTACAAGATATTGTTATATTTATCTTTTGACACTTGTTATATATACCCAAGAGCGCTTAGATAACACATGTATCTTTTAGTTTAACCAAGGTCCTGGATTCGAGACTAGCCTTAGACATGCAGGCAACGTTAATACTAGGCAGTTGGTGGGAGATGGTAGAGACACTTTATTTTGGCATGACATATGGGTGGGGGAAATCACCTTGAAATCAAAATTTCCCCACCTCTATGAGCTTGCTGTAGTGGCGGAGGTGAAGAGTGTTTTGGGTGCGGATGGGGCTGGAGAGAGCTTATGGCATCGTAGGTTGATTGCTTGGGAGGAGGAGAGTGTAAGGGAGTGTGTTGTCTTGTTACATAACATTGTTTTGCAGGAAAAAGTTCATGATGTTTGACGGTGGCTGCTAGATCCTACTCAAGGTTATACGGTGAGGGGAGCATATCGCTTCCTCGCACTTCGGTGAGCCCGTGGACATGACTCTTGTTGACGACGTACGGCATAAGCAAATTCCATTAAAGGTGTCTGTTTGTTTGGCGCCTTCTTTGTAATAGACTTCTAACAAAGGACAATCTGGTGTGGCAACATGTTCTTCATTCTACCGATACGACGTGCATTTCGGGATGTGGTGAGCCGGAAACGGTAACACATCTGTTCTTAGCTTATGACATATTCAATTCCCTATGGTCCCTTGTTTGGCATTGGTTAGGTATTACTTCGGTTTCTTCCGGTGACATTAGACAACATTTCGTCCAATTTACCGATATGCCGGGTCTTCCGAGATTCACTCATTTATTCTTGAGAGTTATTTGGTTCGCCTCTGTTTGGGTGCTTTGGAAGGAAAGGAACAACCGTGTCTTTAATAATACGCCTTCCAATTCTTCTACTCTTATTGAACGAGGTTAAGCTGAATTTATTTTTGTGGGTGAAATTAAAATGCCGACATTCAACTATAGTTATCATGATTGGTGGAAACATCCTCTCCTTTGCATGGATGTCCACTTGTAATTTTATTATTTTTGTTGCTGTTTTTGTGACGCACCTTGATCTTGTATATACTCTTGGGTGATTTGCCTTTCGCACACCTTGTGCGGGGCGAATCATTGTCGTTTATATTATATATCATTTTAGTTTGTTCAAAAAAAAATAAAGCTTGCCGTCCATTTGGGTCCCACAATGTTCGAGGGATTAGTCTCTGCAGTTGCGCGCGTTAAAACTCTTAGGAAGAGTTTGTCGCCTATTTAGATCCCACAATCCTCGAGGAAATTAGTCTTCCCGATTACGCATGAATGATACCATAATTAAATCATAAACCTTATCCTATCATGTCTCTCAAGTTAAATAAAAAGTTTATCTGAAGTATGAGCTACGTATCAACCAACAAGATATGATAAAAAATTATTTACTCATTTAATCTTATAAAATATAATTTAAATTATAAAATTTAAATCTAAAAAGTTAAAATTTAAAATATAAATTGTAAAACAAGAAAATATCGAATTTGGTTTTAAATTTAAAACTATTAAAATTAATAATCAACTTTGAAAAAAATGTATCACTTTATTACAAGGATAATTTTATATAATATAAAAAATTGAATCTGTAAAATATGTTATTTAGCCGAAACTTGATCCCTATCTTTTAACTTCTTAACTTTGTAAACCTTTAGCTCAAACTATTGAGCTATCATCAATTAGTATTCATTTTATGTGTGGCCTTTATTAATAATATTTTTTTTGAACAAGCTGCCTTTATTAATATTATAATAATTCTATTTTATATGTACTATGGGAATGGATGTTTGTACTTGGCCAATCAAGGTGACAATTGATATATGCATTACAAGATCAAACAATCATATAGTTATAATCAAACCTTTTTAAAGGAATTGATTAATTATAACATTATGATTCATAATCTTAAGCATCAATCTTTGTTGAAAGGCAAAGGTATATATATACCAGACTTACAAGGTAAAACAAATACTTTATAATGTTAATTTGCATAGGTCGCAGACAACCGTCGATCTGGTCTAACCTTTAAATTATTTGATTTCTTGTCCAATAAGTTTTGTCATGTTTTAGCTCCTAGACATATACTATATGTACAAATTAAAAGAAAATGTTAATAATAAACTAAAAATTTGATTTCCAGCCCAATAAACTTTGTCACATGTTGGCTCCTAGAGAGACTATATGGACAAATTAAAACAAATTGATAATAATAAATAAAAAATTTGATTTTAAGCTCAATTTGCACATGTTGGCTCTCAGAGAGACTATATCGACATATCATTTCAAAAATATTCAACTTGTTTTGTCATGTCTACCTATATTAGTTCTAATATATACATATAGACACAAACATAGTGTTGCTAACTTTTTTTTTTATAGACTAATATTTAGATTTAGAAATCATGATTTCTTCGACTAGTAAATTCTACACTGTCTTCATGTTCATTTGTCTTGTTGTTCTCCTTATTTCTGCATCAGGTACAAACTAACTAAGCAACTTAGACTTATTCTCTCTGGTATACGTTATTCAATTTTAAGCCTAATTTAAATTTTTCATTTTATTTATTTAATTTATTTTTGTGTAGAGGAAAATGAAAAAATTTGTGAAATTAACTATCATCATACACAATCGGAATATGGTTGTGATAAGTCCTCTTGTAATGAAGTATGCATCAACATGGAGCATGCAACTTATGGTGATTGTCTGCTTCCAAACCCATATTTTTCATTTTGCTACTGCTTATTTAAATGATGAGCATAAATATTTTAGTGGATGGAAATGGAAAATATTCTAGATTTTTCTTTCCTTTCTGTCGTTGTATTATATATTTTTTGTTCATCAATTTTGTTATATATTGCATATACATGTATGTTATTTGTCTTTTCCTTTCAATATAATAATAAATGTAATGCAAAATTGATAAATTCAATTTTGGTAGTAAATTATTGAAATATTATTAACACTCAGGTCTGTTTGGTGGTCAAAATAAGAGACTTGATATGAAAAATCTATCATCATTGTTTTAATCTGGTGTTAGATGAGCCAATAGGATATGACAAATTAATCATAAATGTGATCTTATTATATCTTTCCGGTTAAAAAATTTATCATGAATAGGATGGTGTTAGAAATATTTAGGATATGATAACAACATAATTTACTCATTAATTTTTATAAAATATAATTTAAAATTCATATCTAATAACACTAGTAAACCCAAGCTTTTTTATTGGTCCCATTTTTTTTTAATAAACTGATGATGCAAAGAGCATCACCTATATATATAAACCAAAAAGTAAATATACAAAAAATAAAGGGGACTAAGCCAAAACCTTCCAACCATTTACAAATCTAAAACATGGTAAGCCAAAAGCCTATTTCTAAAGAAATATGCACTGTCCTTAAGAGGAATGTCATGTATCCTGACAAAAGAGTTAATGGATAAAGCAATATTTGCCAGCACAACAATTTCCTTCCCTAAAAACATGAGAAACTATGAAGTTCATGTTCCTCGTTAAGCCTAAGCAGTTGTTGAATGTTTAAAGATAATTAGATAACATTGTGGTAATTATATAAAAAATAATTAGATTGTTAATATTGTCAAATGTTTAAAGATATTAAATAAAAACTATCAATATTAATGTAACGCTTCTATCAAATATATTTCTCTTAGATAAACAAAAAAAAAAAAAATTGTATCGTGTGAGTTTTGAATTTTATTTTCCTCTTTATGTGAAAACAAATTATAATGTACATATAAGAAAATAGATATGATAAAATCTTGAAAATTCATGACTATTTTCAAAATATCAAAATTGATGTAGTGTTTCTATTAAATAATTTTTATTTTTTAAGTAAAATACCGTTCAATGTTTGCACATCACCCATTGTAGATTTTATGTGCTTATATCTGTAGAAACAAATTTTATATACACTAGCAGAAAGACGGGCACTATCGTGCCCATATGTCTGTTTTTTTTTTACTACACTAAAGTGTGTGTATATTTTATAATGTTTGTTTGTATAATCTTGAATACCATTTTTTAATTTTCAAATATTAATGGAAATTATTCGTACATCGATATATCTAGAAATTATTGTGAAAGAATATAAAGAAATTATTTATCAACTCGACATATTTTGGTTTACTTGTATATAAAATAAAAAAAAATAACGATCATTTATTGTTTATTCTAATAATAATTAGTAAAACGATAACATAAATGTATAAATGATTTGTTATGTAAAGGAAAAATCATATGACTGCGATAAAAAAATCTTTAAAAACTACATTTTTTGTGAAGTTTCCATCTTCTTCTTGTATTTTTCTTACTTTAATGAGAACTTTTGTTGAATTTTGAGAAACTCCTTTTGATAAAGCTACATAAATTGACCATGGTTGAAAACGTGTCATGAAAGATAGATTCCAATATTACGAATGGTCTACCCTTGTGACTTATTTATGGTAGTAGCAAAACTTAGTCTAACAGAAAAATATTTTGGACTAAGCACAAAGGAAAGCCATGAACTCGCATTTGTTCTTAATTTAATTATGGGAAAGAATGCTCTTTTTCCATCTTTGTTTCATGATAGGAGTTCCACAACCAACATATTAACAAACCACAACATAATAATATATGTCTCTTACACATGCCATATTTAGAGTCTATGTTTCGCAACAACATTAAAATTTATGCATTCTTTGGTCAAAAAAAAAAATTAAGTCATATGAGTATTTAAAATTTTTCACTTTTACTTTTTTTAACCGAAGAATGCATGATTTTTTATATCAATGTATGAACGTGATGTTTTTTTTTTAGGCGAAAGTCAAATATTTTGATTATTCGTCATCAAATTGTAGAACAACAACATATATGAAGAAAAAAAATGGAAAAGGTTATGTTGGGTTTGTAGACATGTGTCGGACAAGTTGTCTTAAAATGTTGGTACGGCATCATAACGTACCATGTTCCGCTTTCTTGGTTATTTATTTTAAACGTGAAGATTTTCTGAATATTCTCTCGAAGATTTAATTCACGTAAAGCGTTGACGAAGAAGCGTGTTTCTAGAAGCAGAAGAATGTGGTTTGTACTTAGCTTAGTCCTTAATAATGTTGTTGCAACATTTAAGGAAACATCAGATTTGCTTCAAAATATTTTGTGCTTAAATCTCGTGATTCGGTGATGATTAGCCGGTCTTGCATATCAAGTTCATTTTACAATCACGCTATATAAAGGAAGACTCAAGATCTAATTGCTCACCGAAGCCGTCATTTGCAAAAGAGTCATTTAGAGTTTTAGTCTCGTTCTTTGTTATTTGTGAGCCACTCTTGTACCACATTGATGCATTGAGCTAGACTTTGTAGTTGAGTTACGTTGTAATTCTTAGATATCACTCAAAGCTTGTAACCACGAGTTGATTATTAGGATTTGAAGAGTGTCTCCATTTCTGTTGTTACTAAAAGGATGATCACTCGGATACGTGATTAAGAGAAAGTGGGCGGAGATTCTCATATCTAGAGCTGGAGAGAGTCTAACGTAAAAATTATATGGGTAGTGATTAAGTGAGAAGTTGTAGGCGAGGGTTTTTTATGTATGCTTTGAATTAATACTACTTAGTTAATTTCCTTCCCGGCTTGGTAGCCCCCAACCGCAGTGAAGTTGCACCGAACCGGGTCAACAAACAACTAGTGCCTTTTACATCTTACCCTTTTATAATTGTTTGTTTAATGTGTTATCACGAAGTCTTGACATCCTTCTTGATATCACACTTGTCTCGACATCGTGTATAACATCTTTATTTCGTGCCAAATTTTCAATTGGCATCGAGCGAACACTACGTTACGTTTCCGGGTGAGCTCCGGGGAAAATATTTTACGGTACTATGTAAAGGGAAGGAGGACAAGTTAACAGACCACCTATTCTCGGATAGGTCCAACTATGATTACCGAAAGGTACGCATGGTAACATTCCTTAAGTCTATTGACCGTAGGACATGGAAAATCGTTCTAAAAGGATGGGATCACCCTCTCGTTAAGGATAAAGATGGACGGACACAACCGAGTTGAAGCCCAAAGAAGAGTGGTCAAAGGAAGAAGATGACCTTGCTCTTGGAAACTCCAAGTCATTGAATGCCTTGTTCAATGAAGTTGACAAAAACATGTTTAGACTTATAAACAATTGCACCGTGGCGAAGGATGCTTGGGTCATATTGAGAATTACGCATGAAGGCATATCCAAGGTCAATATGTCAAAACTTCAGATTGATCATAAGTTTGAAAATCTCAAAATGAATGATGATGAATCCATTCAAGATTTTCACATGAAGATTCTTGATCTTGCAAATGCCTCTGGTGCTCGGGGAGAAAAAATGGCTGAAGAAAAGTTGGTAAGAAAAATTATGAGATCTCTCCCTAAAAGGTTTGACATGAAAGTGACGGCTATTGAAGAAGCTCAAGACGTTAAGAACATGAAAGTAGAAGAACTCGTTGGGTCACTTGAAACCTTTGAAATGGCCATCGGTGATAAGTCCGAAAAGAAAAACAAGGACATTGCCTTGAAAACTCGTGACTATTTTCAAAATTTCAACATTGCGATAGTCGAGAGTATAAAAAGTTGAAAACTCATGACTATTTTCAAAACATCGACATTATTTTTTTTGTTACAAAGCAAAGCGACAAAAAAAAGAAACAAAAATGAGAAAAACTAAGGCCTAGGATAGAAAGTTCCCGATGCATCGATCCCGAAATTTGGAGGAGGAGGTTGACCGGAGGAGAGGAGTAACCGACTAAAGCGGCATTCGAAGTAGCTCCTACCTTTGCCAAAAAATCAACACATTGGTTACCTTCTCCGAGGGTATGGTGGAGAGAATAATTGTAGTTTGCCAAAAGGTCCTTGATATCATGAATGAGAACAACATTCATGTGGAATTGTTGGGTGTCTCCCAAGATGAGATTGATGGATAGGAGAAAGTCCGAATAACATACCAAATTAGCCATACTTTATCAATAGCTAATTGCAATCCCCGACGAATAGCGATGAGCTCGGCCAAAAGGATGTCGTCAATGTTAGGGATGTAGCCCGAAAAGCCTTAGAGATAAAACCCTGTGTTGTTACGGAGAAGACCACCAAAACCGGCACGGCTAGGAATTCCGATGCGGCTTCGTCAACATTCTAAATGGGACCGGCATGGTTGTTGTTCCACTTAACAAAACGATCAGTTCAGGTAGCAATAACATTGTGCTAAAAGCTCGTAATAATTGTTTCGGTTGAGCTGCGAATATTGTTGCTTAAACGAAATAAAGACCAAACCTCATTATTCGGACACATCATGTTTCTATCCCTCCAAACCCACCACAAACCAGCAAGAAAAATAAAAGGTCGAGGGCCTTTAGAGCCGTTTTTAATCCAGTCATGCGGACTTGTGGTAGAGAAAAAATCACTACTTGAGAAACCAATTTTATGCCAAATAATACTAGAAAACCGACAATCGTGAACACAATGAAGGAAGGTTTCTTCATGCTCTCCACAATGACTACAAGTGGCTGAGGGCGCCATTTTTCTATGGTGAAGCAAAGTTAATATAGTGTTTCTATTAAATATTTTTTATTTTATATACAAAATATTGTTAAATATTTGCACCGCAATTACCGTAAATTTTATTTGCTTATATCTCAAAAATCAAATTTTATATATACTGTCGTGAGAAAGTTGATATTTAATTTTTAAAACTAATGATTATTTCAAAATGTGCTTATATCTCAAAAATCAAAGTTTATATATACGGCCGTGAGAAAGTTGATATTTAATTTTTAAAACTAATGATTATTTCAAAATTATCAATATTAGTGTAGTGATTCTATTGAATTTTTTTATATGCAAAATTAGTGAAATCAACATTAATCGTTGTCGAGTTTTATTAGTTTTTCTTAAGGGTTAATAAACTTGTTTGAATATTGACTTTCTAAATAAGCAATAGTTAATTGATTCTCTAGATCAATTAATTAAGCCATTGATTATTTGCCTCTTTCTTATGATCAAAATATGTGTTATGCGTTCATCATTAAATTTTTTGTAGTACGCAGCGCTAAATATCACGATATTTTTTTTAAGGATAATGCTATTTCTCTAGAAAAATAGCATTAAGATTTATTTGTTCACTTCCTATTTTTCAGCCGCACTTCCTTTAATTGTGGCAAATAGTGCATTGTGATTGGCTGCTCTTTATTCTTGAAAAATTGTTGATGTTATTTTTCTAGAGATATAGCATTGCTCTTTTTTTAAAAAAAAGCTAGGATTCATACCCCCCCCCCCCCCCCCCCCGAGATAATGGGGTCTAATTTTTCTTAATTTAGGCTAGACATATCGTATGATAGATCGTAGACTCATGTCGGATGGTCGGGTCTATTCTCACCCTTACATACAACCTTCAAACTATTTGCTTTCTTGTCAAAACATTTACCTTCAAGAGAGGCTATTGGGACAAATGAAAACAAATTGATAATAATAATAATAATAAATTGAAATTTTGATTTAATTTAGACCAATAAACGTTGTCACATGTTGGCTCCTAGAGAGACTATATGGGCAGGTCAATTCAAAAATGTTAAACTAGTTTTGTCATGTCTACTTATATTGGTTTCAATATGTACATACAGACACAAACATTACGTTGTTCACTTGTTTATAGAACAATATTTGGATTTAGAAATTATGATTTCTTCTGCTAGTAAATTCTACACTGTTTTCATATTCATATGTCTTTCTGTTTTACTTATTTCTGCATCAGGTACAAACTAACTAAGCAATTGATACAACTTATTCTCTCTGGTATGTTTTTCAAGCCTTACAATTTTTATTTGCTTTATTTATTTATTTATTTATTTTCTGTGTAGAGACAAAAGAAAAAAATTGTAGAGTTAAGCATCATACAAATGTTGAGCATACAAATGGTTGTGATAAGTCCAATTGTAATGAAGTCTGCATCAACATAGACCAAGCAACTTACGGTGATTGTGTGCCTCCAATCCCATATTTTTCATTTTGCTTCTGCTACTTCTGTTGAGCATAAATACTTTAGTGGATGGAAATGGAAAACATTCTAGTTTTTTAACTAATAGTTTTTTCTTTATCTCTTTGTATTATATATTGCTTTAAACCAATTTTTATGTATTGCATATATATGTATTTTATTTATCCTATATTTTATTGGAATATTATTACTTCAGGTTTGTTTGGTGGTCGAGATAAGAGACGAGATATGATAAAACTATCATCGTTGTCTCAATCTAGTGTTAAATGAGTCTATAAGATATCATAAATTAATCATAAACTTTATCTTATTATATCTCTCGGGTTAAAAATCTTATCATAAATGGGAGTTGTGTTAGAAATATGTAGAATAAGATAACAACATAATTTACTCATTTATTTTTGTAAAATATAATTTAAAATTCAAATCTAATAAATTATAAATACAAGTATAAAACTATGAATTAACAGAATTGGAATTTAAATCAAATGTTATTGTTTCACAAGCATTATTTTGTTTTTCTTGAGTGCTCATAATTGATTCAACCTTTATTAGGCGTTTGAACTCAGTCATTCGGTATGCAAGTTGTTTAATGAAAATATTTCTTGTTGACTTAAAGTTTATCGAAGTTTGAAGAAGCTATTTCTTTACAAGGTACGTGTGAAAGAATGAAGAAGTTTGCGAGAAAAAAAAACTTTTGAAAGCTTGAAGATGCTTGTGTAAAATCTTTAGTTGCTTGATTCTGAATGAAACTACTAGCAATCACGAGTAATATAGAATACTTAGATATCATGAAGAGTTTAAAACTACTATCAAAAATTGTCATGCCTATATCCTTTAATTTCTTCAACTGTATTTATTTGAAGAAAACTAAGGGATTTAAGTTTGATTTTCTCAAAATTCTATAAAACATTTTAATACAATAAAAAAACTTTGGGAAATGCAAACAACACTTGTTAGCAAAACTCATATCATGGAATTCTCAGCAAGTTGTAATCTTCATCATAAAACATTAATGATATCAACCTTTGGCAGCATTCTACCCACACTTGTCCATGAATTCTCAGGAAGTTGTAATATTCACCATCAAACATGAAGGATAGCAACCTTTGTTGACACTAGACCATGAATTATTGACAATGTTACAAAGACAATTTAGTGAATTAAAACATAGTACATTCTTTCATTGAATATATTATTATTCACTCAAATCGCGAACTTAAATCAAACACACGTTTGTAATCTATAATAGAAATCAAATACTTGATTTTAATTGCAAATGGTTATATTCTATGTACGGCTTACTGGTTTAAGCAGTTGCATTTTGAGAGAGAGAGATCGGGGGGTGGGGGGGGGGGGGGGGGGGGTGGGTGGGGTCTTCTTGTTGGTCGAAGGAGGTGGAAAAAATCGTGAGGGTGTTGGAGGTCTTGGCGGAGGGTGGTTTTGTGAGCGTATTTTGAAAAAGGTTGGGAATGGTAGGAACACTTTCTTGGATAGAACCGTGGGTAGGAGGGGTTCCTTTATCGGTGAGGTTTAGGTGGTTATATGATTTATCAGTCAATAAGTCATGTACGGTGTATGACATGTTTGTGTTCGGGTGGGAGGAAGGTGGTGAGGCACGGAAATGGTGGAGACGATTGTGGGACCGGCCGGAGGAGATGGTAAGGGAATGTTGGAGATTGCTTTCTAATGTGATTTTGCAGAACACTCTCTAGACCCATGGCAGTTGGATCCCGGGGGTGGTGTTCTTGTTGGTCGAAGGAGGTGGAAAAAATCGTGAGGGTGTTGGAGGTCTTGGCGGAGGGTGGTTTTGTGAGCGTATTTTGAAAAAGGTTGGGAATGGTAGGAACACTTTTTGGATAGAACCGTGGGTAGGAGGGGTTCCTTTATCGGTGAGGTTTAGGTGGTTATATGATTTATCAGTCAATAAGTCATGTACGGTGTATGACATGTTTGTGTTCGGGTGGGAGGAAGGTGGTGAGGCCTGGAAATGGTGGAGACGATTGTGGGACCGGCCGGAGGAGATGGTAAGGGAATGTTGGAGATTGCTTTCTAATGTGATTTTGCAGGAACACTCTCTAAACCGGTGGCGAGTTGGATCCCGTGGGTGGGTATTCTATTCGTGACACTTATCGCTTACTCACTACCAATGAGAATCCTAATGTAAGGGCAACATTAAATTTGATTTGGCACGGACAGTTCCTACGAAGTATCTATTCTTGCTTGGAGACTTCTTTGAGACAGGTTATCGACCAAGGACAATTTGGCGGCGCGTGATATTATTTCTCAAGACATGCGGTTATGCGCTAACGGTTGTGGTGACGTCGAATCGGTTAGGCATTTGTTCCTCTCTTGCAATTTTTTTAGGGCTCTTTGGTCCGTTGTCCGAGCTTGGATTGGGATCTCTACGACGGAGCCGAATTCTATTTCGACTATTTTGTTCAGTTCACTTTTTCAACCGGAGGCTTAATGGCAAGAGTTCATTTATGCGGCTTAGTTGACTTGCTTGTGTTTGGGTTATGTGTAGTGACTCTTCAACCAAAAAGAAAAATCACTAGAAAATTTGTTAGATAGTGTAAAATTTCATTCCTTTTGGTGGTTAAAGGCAACTAATGTCACTTTTGTTTTTTTCCATCCAAGATGGCGGTCGTGCTCGCTTGTTTGTTTGGGCCTTGGTTAATCTTGCCTTTTGTTTTTCTTCCCGAACGTGATTTGTTTGTAAACTTTAGTCATCTTTTTGCCAGATCTTGTGCGATTGAGGCGCTTTGTGGGGTGTTAATATATCTCATTTTTGCTTCTTTAAAACAATAAATCTTAAGCATCAATCTTTGTTGAAAAGCAAATGTAGATACCAGGTTTATAAGCTAAAACTAATACTTTATAATGTTAAGTTGCATAACAATACAAGGGCTTGAGATTGGAAAGTTTATCTAGTTCATTTGGTATTTTTATTATATTGTTAAAACATTTTTCCTAAAAATCAATCTAAATATCAGTTCTTTTAACTAGTTAACTTAGAGAAACAGATTAGGAATCAACACTAGTTCATGTGAGATCGATATCTTTTTATTATGATGATAAAACCGTGCACTTACGGGCATGGACTCCAAGTAGTTTGAAAGCATGTTCTAGATTTTCAAAAACAAGTTGTGCATCGAAGCCCGTCATTGTGGCATCGATTTCATGCGTTAAAATCATCTATTTTTACAACATTTGCTCACTTATTTTTTAACACCTATTTTTGCAACATTTTCTCACTTATTTTTTTAGAGAAGTTTGTGATACTCTACAAGCATGAAATTCAAGGGTGAATAGGTTTTAGAGAAGTTCAGTGACAGGTTCCGATTTAGGCATTCATTGAGGACGATAAGGCCAAACACCAGTATAAATCTCAGTATATTCTCTCTCTCTCTATATATATATAGTCTCTTTGAATTTCTGTTTTTCAGCATTATTATGTGTTGATTTGCATAGAAAAGTTACAATATTTGAATAAATTTTCTGCATCAATTAAATCTTGTTTTTCATTTAAATATTTACTTTTCGCAAAAGGTATAGTGAAAATAACTCCAAAGATAGGGTCCAGTTATATGCATATGCATTATTTCACGGGGTTTTGCTTAAGGATTATTAAACTTGTTTTTATATTGACTTGCCAAGTAAGCAATAGTTAATTGATTCTCTAGATCAATTAACCCATTGATTATTTGCCTTTTTCTTATAATCAAAATATGTGTTATGTGTTCACAGTTAAATGTTTTGTAGTACACAACGCCAAATATTACAATATTTTTTTAAAAAAGCACTTCCGTACAACGAAAAGCTTGTCGTATCTATTCAACCCCTTCTAAATATTGGAGTCTTTGTCTTAAATGTTTTGTAGTACACAACGCCAAATATTACAATATTTTTTTAAAAAGCACTTCCGTACAACGAAAAGCTTGTCGTATCTATTCAGGGGCGTAGCCCTTCATATGGGAGGGTAGCCTTGGCTACCCCAAAAAAAATATTCTTGAATTGGTCGGTATATATTTATATCCGCTACCTCAAATAATAAACATTAAGCCTACCCCAAACAAGTTCAGTTGCAAAACTAACATAAATAATAAAGTAAAAAATTACTATATACATGATTGATAGATTTATTGTATTGGTTTGATACTTCTGGTCTCAATAACAACAATAGAGAAACATTTTTTCAACAATAAAAATTATCAAGACAATAGTCATAGACAAATTAAATGGACAATGAGTTTCTTGCAAATAACTTATTTATTTTCATTTGAAAATACATTATTAATCTATTATTAAACGAGACAATTATGGATGAAATTGGGTTCTTGAAACGCATTTTGGCCAACGTTTCTAAATAGCGATTTATATGATAAGTTCTTAAGATTTGTTAATTTTAGTCCTTAATTTTTTGCCCGCTTGCCATTTCATTTGAGCTCGAATAAAATGCTCAAGGGAGTCTCTAACACTACACGCAAAAGATGTAATACGGCTACGGTCATAGAACGCGGTGTGCACATTGCACTTCAACCACGTCTCGATCGGTTTCTCCCAAACCGAGTTGTTACCTTGCACTCTATTCTCGCCCGTGTTGCACAACCGATGGTGAATGCCGTTTATGAACCTATTGCCATTGTTGCCATGCATCTAGTGCTGTCCTCCCAATGATTGTTGAAGTGTGATGAACGTCATTCTAAATGACATCATTACGTGCAACCCAATTTAATACGTTTGTTTTTAAAAAAAAAAAATCTTTCTTCATTGTTATTGTTTTAGCAGTGCTCCCCTAATTAGGCACCGGTGACTTTGTAACATACTTTGGGTGGTTCTCTTTTTTGCACGCCTTGTGCGATTTAAATCACTCTCGTGTTCGTAATATAATTCATTTTGGCTTGTTAAAAAAAATTCTTCTTTATAGTTGGCCCTGCGTAAATTTTCTGCGAGCTTCGCCGCCGTATCTATTCAACCCCTTCTAAATATTGGAGTCTTTGTCAAGAGTATATATAAAAAAAGTATGGTCTAGCTTAGACATGTCATATGATAGGTCAGAGACTCTTGTCGATTGGTCTTGTCTATTCCCACCTTTACATGTCACCTTCAAATTATTTGATTTTTGGTCCCTTCAAATTATTTGATTTTTGGTCCAATAAACTTTGTCATGTTTTAGTTTCTAGACAAACTATATGGACAAATTAAAACAAATCGCTGATAATAAATTAAAAATTTGATTTTCAGCTCATTAAACTTTGTCACATGTTGGCTCTTTGGAGAGACTATATGGACATACCATTTCAAAAATATTCAACTTGTTTTGGCATGTCTACCTATATTAGTTCCAATATATACATATAGACAAAAAGTATTTACTATTTAGATTTAGAAATCATGATTTCCTCAACTAGTAAATTATGCATCGTCTTCATGTTCATCTGTCTCGTCGTTCTTCTTATTTCTACATCAGGTACAAACTATTTAAGCAACTTAGACTTATTCACTTTGGTACGTTATTCAATTTTAAGCCTAACTTACATTTTTTATTTTATTTATTTATTTCTTTTTTGTGTAGAGGCAGGAGACAAAATTTGTAAAGTTATGTATCATACAAAATCGGAATATGGTTGTTATAAATCCGCTTGTAATGAAGTATGCATCAACATAGAACATGCAACTTATGGTTATTGTGTGCCTCCAATCCCATATTTTTCATTTTGCTTCTGCTACTTGAAATGTTGATCATAAATATTTTAGTGGATGGAAATGGAAAATATTTAAATTTTTTCTTTCTCTCTTTGTATTATATATATCTTATATATATATATATCTCTTGTTTATCATTTTTTTATATATTGCATATAAATGTATGTTATTTATCTTTTCCTTTCAATATAATAATAAATGTAATGCAAAATGAAATTCAATTCTCGTAGTAAATTATTGGAATATTATTAACACTTTTGGAATCGATTGGTGGTTGGAATAAGAGACTAAATATGATAAAATTATCATCATGCATTGTCTCCATCTGATGTTAGTTAAGTCGATAGGATATGATAAATTAATCATAAAATTTATCTTATTATAATTTAAAATTCATATCTAATAAAATATAAATACAACTGTGAATTAAAAAAAATTAAATCTAATGTTATTGCTTCACAATGATTATTTTGTTTTTTCTTGAGTGCTCATAATTGATTATTTTGTTTTTATTTCGACATTCTGTTAAAATAATTAGCTCTAACTCAATGTAAGTTCTTTCATGAATTTTTTTCTTATTGACTTAAAGTTTATCGAAGTTTGAAGAAGCTATTTCTTTACAAGGCACATGTGAAAGTATGAAGAAGTTTGTGTTGGAAGAAAAAAAAAAAACTTTTGAAAGGTTGAAGAGCTTGTAAAATCTTTAGTTGCTTGATTTTGAATAAAAACTACTGGCAATCACGAGAAATATAGAATACTTGGGCATGTCATGAAGAGTTTCAAAACTACTACCAACAATTAAGAGATTGAACCTTAAAAAAAATTGAGATTGGATGTAGCTTGGTAGCTCTTAGATTAAGTTAATAGATTGTCTTAAATAAAATTGTCTTGCCACATCTCAAAATAAAAATCAGGCCTATATCCTTTAATTTATTCAACTATATTTATTTGAATAAAACAAAGGGGATTGAAGTTTGATTTTCTCAAAATTCTATAAAAACATTTTAATACAATAAAAAAACTTTTACTTTCATGTCATAATTAGCTAAACAAATTGTTGAACAAGCATCAATAGTTTAATACTTCTCTAAGAAAAAGATCAATAGTTTAATACTATGTCCTACGACAAACCAGTAGAAGCTAGCATGACAAATAATTACCATGGAATTCTCAGGAAGTTGTAATATTTACCATAAAACATGCAGGATAGCAACATTTGACAACATTCTACCTTGGACAAATAATAATTATTGACAATGTTACAAAGACAATTTAGAGAATCACAACATTGTACATTCTTTCATTGAATTTACAGTAACAATGAGGATACTACACTTGAAATATGACATGTCAGATTATCAGTATATTATTATTTTTTGCTGTTAGATATAATATATTTTCAGTGTGTTTGAATTTACGGTCAAATGACTCCTATTGCACAATATTTGCAGATCTAACGAATAACTTCACTCAAATCGCACAGTTAAATCAAACACACGTTTGTAATCTATAATTGAAATCAAATACTTCATTTTAACTGCAAATGTTATATTCTATATATGACTTATTGGTTTAAGCTGTAGCATTTTGATCAAGTCAAGAATAGTATAATAGAGAATGGATCAGGTAGCAAAGAATGAACTGTCAGAACTGGAGGTTTCATCCTCAAGCTCCATCATTGAATATATTTCTAGAGACTGCTGTTTCTTGCTCCGGTTCACCATTGACAGGGAAGTCAGTAACTCCTTGCTTACTGTCACAATCACCTCTGTGCAATGAAGGCTCGTCGACCATATTGACCGGTCCCGGACTATGACTTTTCTTGTGTTCTAGAATATTCAGTAGGAAAAATTGTTAAAATTCAAGTAAAAACAGGTTTAGGAAAAGACATGAAATAAGTTAAAGGAGAATTGTTTTTTTACTTTTACAGGTTATTGACTGTCGAGTCACGGCCAAGAATTCTTCCCATTTGAACTTGCTCAATTCGAGTTTTTCTTCTTCAGAAAGCTCAAAATTGGGCTCCCTCCCACACATAAAAGCAGCCCTGAAAATAATTAGACCACATATAAGGGGAACCGAAGGAGTTTCAAAAACTAACAGAACCATTGACTCGCTAACATCTGCATATCGAAAAACAATAGACCACGCATAATAAGTAGGTCATAGTTAATGTAAGCTACTTTCTGCGACCTCGCCCATATCATAAAGTATTTTTCCCAGTTTAATGAAGACTATTGCAACTACCCTAATAGTCGGGAGATTGTTTACCCGAACCCATACGCGTTATGAAAATCTATTAAAATACTGAATGCCCGGTGTTGTAATGGATGAAACATATTTGTCATAGATTTTTTATACTAAGTTGCAAGTAGGGTTTATAGTCATTTGATTTAACATGTAAAAATCTTTCAGCACTTTGAGATTTCTTTAGTAGCTAGATGGAATAATGAACTTTGGTCATAAGGATGACTAAAGTTTAGTGGCACATACAATATAGTCAAAACAACTGCATGACCTTGTACCAAAGAATTGCATCCATAAAAGGTGTAAAAAATACAATTGCATATAAAATGTAGAGCTGTAATATGCGGCCAAGCCATTGCAATTTGTTTTTAAAGCAAAACATGTTAGAATTCAAAGTACTACCTGTCATACAAGCGGGCAGCTTCTTCCTGCGACGCAACAGTCCCTAGGTGGATCTGCTTCTTGTCCACTTTTATCGCTGCCTGCCATTTCATATTTTTGAAATATACCCCTCTCATTACGCATGGTTCCTGATTCTCTCTAGGTTTTCTTGAATGTCGCTTTCTACGTTTAACAGGAGGACCTGAAAAATGCAGCTTGAAATAAGTAACAGCCAGATAGAGACCTAACAACGTATAACAGAAAATTCGGTGATGCTTCAGAATTGAGATGTAGACAAGTAATGTAAATGCATGATTGCTGAGTCTAGTATGCATATGTCTAAGTTAAATTTCTGCATTCAGTTCCTTAAAAATTAAAGAAAATGTATTAAATCAAGAAATTGAAATGGTTCTTAAATATCAAACCTATGCTTTGTTGACTAGGTTGCTCTTTAGACAGGCTAGAACCAGACACATTTGATGACCCTGATTCATCTTTTACAGCAGTGTTCTGGGAATCCTGGGAAACACAGATGAAAGAGTTTATTACAAAAATACCGGTTATCTGAGATATGAATAAAGAATAACTCTTTAGTTTATCAACTAGGTAAACATCTGGTCTGATTTTTTAACACGCATTTCATAAATGCAAATTGGTTGGTTTACCAGTTGATACTTGATGCAAATCAATCTAAAAGTTCAGCTTGATTCTAGCATGGTGAGCAAATCGAGAATCAAATTGTGAATCATAAACCTACTTTTCGAATCGTGAGACGAATCTTATTATGAACCAAAAGATACATTATCAAGAAAATCATGACATTTTTAAGTAAAAACAAGTGCCATGGCACAATTGTCATCTAATATATCATCCACCAACCTTATAATAAGATTCAAGTCATAAACCAAATAACAAACTAGAAGTGTCTCGCTATACAAAATTGACAAAAAAAAGTGGCTAGCTACACGAAGTTCAGGTAGTGATTCATTAGAATGAAACAGGGTTCATCATAGTGAATCGGAATACATTGTAACGAATCTGGTCTCCAGATATGATTCATTGCAACAGGGTTCAACATCTTGCAAGTTTCAATATTCGAATCAAAGCACAAGCAGAACACAAGGGTAATTTTCCATGGAAGCAAAGAGTATGGCAGAACTCTTGATCTTAAAAGAATGACATATCATGAAAAATCTATGCTTCCTTCTTTTGGTCAATACACGTTTTCAATGGTGTCGCAATGCTGATTCTTCCAACATGAGAAGTTTCGATACACTGTAGACTTGTTTACTAGATTAAAAGATTTCATCTCTCTATCCCTTGTTCCTTTCTGTCATGAAGTACGGGTATTTGCTCGGTAATATGTCTAGTACTCTAGTTTTTTCAGCTGAGACTTGTTGGAGAAGACAAGATAAAAAGGATATGCAATGATCACTTCTACAAAATGCTTTTGTCCAACAGTTTTTTCATTGTTATTGTTTACAAGGGCGAAGCTATATCTTGCTACCAAAAAGACAAATCTAACAGAAAATGTAAATTTTTATGTACGAATCTATGGGCTAGATGAGCTAATGTATAAACTCTTCATCTTCAGTTTTGGCAGGAAAGTCATGAAGATGATATCAAGCTGAATTTATAATGTAAATACATTTGACAACGCAGTAGTTAAATTCATTAAAAAAATTCAATGATAGAGAATATCTTAATGTTGTATAAGTGTTCTGTTCCTAACCTGATACTACAATAGGAATATGTAGCTATAAAAGAAAAAACGAAATAACAAATAAGTAGAAATGCATTATCAACAACTAAATGGGGAAGTAGAAATACAATATCATGTTAGATAAATTATATCAGAATGATACTCAAACTTAGCTCATTCAGATTAAATACGAGATAAATGAACACCTAAACAGAAATAAAAAAAGACCACAGATTGATACTCAAACTTAGCGCATTATAAATAAGAAACAAAGCATCAAAACAGAAATATTCAAACATTTACTAGTAGTATAGTACCTGTGTTCCTACACTGTCTCGGACACTTGTGATATCCAAAACCATAGATTGTTCGCTCTTAGGATTAGCATTCTGACTTGAATTTTCATACCGAGCTAGATTCTCACAGTATAGAGGAAGTGGAGTGACAAATGAATTGTTTCCTGGGAAGGTCCAAAGGCATTATTTTATTTGTTTCCACAATAACAGCCAAAATTAAATATAGAAAAGTATAAATATATGTCATCAAACATTTACCTGAGCATAGTCCCAAAAGTCTGCGCCTTCTCAAGCTTACCATTGTTACTTTAAGTCGATTATCCAAGCAAAAGTGGTTTAGTTATGATACCAAGTTGCCTTCAATTCAAAAGGTAGAGTACCTAACATTAACAGAAGATTTTCAGCAAAGTGAAACAAATAAGATGGAACTATAGGGAAGAAATAAAGTTAAAAAATCAGCAAAACATTGTTAAACACATAAATGGTAATGATGCCATCATTCAATTCAATAATCACGGCTAACGAAGTAGCAAACCTACTACCGATGAGTAATGGCTAACGAAATCTTCAAAGATCTACTAACGCCATAAGAATAATGGTTCTAGCAAGAATGAAGACATGAATTACGCAGAACGATACCCAAATCATGGTTTTAACTTGCAGCTGCGCTCCAATTCATTATATTGCA
Source organism: Medicago sativa (assembly GCF_051527215.1). NCBI lineage: Eukaryota > Viridiplantae > Streptophyta > Magnoliopsida > Fabales > Fabaceae > Medicago > Medicago sativa. Next base: position 9,399,905 of record NC_140756.1, read on the forward strand.
GAAAAAACGATGGAATCGAATTGCGTTTGTTACATGAAAATCCTTTTACTACAACCGCGATTTCAAGCCATGATCCAAATAGATAGGTTTATCCTACTTTAACCGCTATATAATACAATCAAATCAATTATAATTTATGTTTTGACCACTAAAACAAATGCAGATAAACCTTGATCATATCACCATACAATTTCAACTATTGTTATCCAAATACAAAACCTTCATCCACAAACAATCATTCAAAAATCAAAATTCCAATTTGATCATAGCAGAAAGTACAATTAACCCATCTCAACAAACCATAAACCCTTACCTAACAAAAAAGAATCAACCTTTTCTACAAAATCAAATTCTTACCATAATTTGCATATGATTATTCTCCCTAAAAAGCACTTTCTTAATAAGAGCTCAAAAAAATTTCTACTTTTGCAACTAGTCAACACCATAAACCCCACCACCTTTTTTCTAGGAAAAGGGTAACAGAAAAAACCAAAAAAACCAACCCAATTGACTCAAAAGCTACAAAGTCAACAAATAGAAAAAACCCACAAAACAAAACAAGAAAAAGACTAAATTTTTAACTCGTCAACGCATAATGGCTCAAGAAAAAGACAAAAAAACAAAACCTTTGATAAAAGAAAGATAGTGTTTGTACCTGAACATGACAAAACCTTAGATAAACCATTGTTGTTTGTACCTTAAGATGAAGTATTTGAACACATAAATGTGTGTATTATGTGAGGTTGGAAACAATGTATCTAACAATTACGCTTTGTGAATTTTCTCGTATGTTAATGTGGGAAGAGTGTGTGTGTGAGTGTGACAACGTTGGTGTTGTGTTGTGAATTTGTGACGGTGGTTGGTTTGGTTGAAAAGTTCAATGTCAATGACTCAATGATACCCTCCTCTCTCTATGTTCTCTTCTTTGAAAGGAAAAGGTTAGGTGATTGAGAGATATGTGCCAAACTTTACGGTATTACCCTTTTTGAATTTGTTATTTTATTTACTTTCTAAAACGTGATTTCTTATGGTTGGTTCATATCTTTTTGGGTTTTTTTTTTATTTATTTATTTAAATTAATCCAAGACTATAGGAATGGGATTTTGTGTGGATGAGTAATAATTTATAAAATAAAAAATAAAAAATAAAATAAAAGTGAGAACGAACTTGTTTGTATCTAAGATTTATCGATATTCCTTCAAAAAAAAAGATTTATCGATATAGACTCAAGAACACTTCGATTAGATGACGCGAGTATCTTCTAGTTTAACCCAAGTCTTATGTTCGAATTTAGTTTTGCGCATGGAGATAACCGTTTTACACAACAAAAAAAATTAACGATATAGAGTAGTCATCGATAAACGACGATGAAAATTTCATATTAATAAATAAATAAAGTTAATTCAAATATTATCTATACTCAATATACGAAATAATTGTCGAACTTGTAGAAAAATGTGTCTATGTATTTTTTTTTCCTAGTAAAAATTAGTCGGTAGCCGATAAGCTAACGAATGAGCATATAGAGAATAGTCAAAGACAGATAAGTTAGTGAATTAAATTTTTAGTTTTTGAAACAATTAATGGTTGAACTAACTTTTTTCGGTGTGTTAGAATATCGAACTTACGTCATCAAGGTTGAAGAACAAATTTTCAATCAAATAATTCTAAGGTAACCAATTAATGCTTGAATTAGCTCATAAATATGAAATGACTTGAAAATATATTTTTAATTAATATCTAGATGTTTGTAATTTTTTCTAACATTTTTCTCTTTCAATTAATATAACAAGAATAAAATTAAGATAAAAATAATAAGAGATATGATCCAGTATATGTGGCCTACCAACATTTATACTCGAAGTTCGTTAGTAGTTTAATTCGCAGTTACAAAGTAATAGTTAGTTTAGTTCATTCCAAACTTAGTGAATGTGAACATTCTGAAATTAACATTCTAATTTGTAGATTGATTCTTGTGAGTTGTAATTCCATTCTTTCTTTAGTCTTTTAATTGTGAAGGAAACATCAACAATTGGTATTAGAAGTGATGACTATTGAAGAACACCCTAGAGGATCACTACAGATAAATGATGTGTCGTTGGTCCAACAGTCTAATGTATAGTTGTGTTGTATGATCTTTAGATTAGCACAAGATTGTGAGGAGTTAATTACTAGCCACAAATTAGTTGGATAAGATTGAGTTAGTTAGTTAGAGATTAACTTGATCATAGAGTTTACTTGGTAGTCAAGTAACTATAGTTAGTTAGCATAACCTACTTTATATAAAAGGTTATTGCACCATGAATTTCATTAAGTTTCACTACTACAAAATACCCCCTTTAATAGCACTTATTTTGGCTCTTAATAGCGCTTCTCAAGCGCTAAGAAAGCCCCCGCTATAAAAGGTCGTGAGCCTATAATAGCGCTTTCCAAACGCTATTAAATAGCAACACATCAATAGCGCTTTCGTAAAAGCGCTAATATAGCCTTATTCTAGTGCTATTAAAGTAGCTTTTCTAAATGTTGTTTCTTAGCACTTTCGAGAAGCGCTATCGTAGCCTTTTTACTCAAATAGGGGTTTCTTAGCGTTTTACTAAAAGCGCTAATAAAAGTTGCGTATTTTTTTTAATTTGTAACCAAAAATGCTATAATTAAACGCTATAATAAGATACCGAAATATGAATATTGCAAATTACATTCATGATAATCTCATTACAATTTTCAGAATTCATTACATAAAAAGATAAAAGTACAAAATAAAGATGAAGAAATTGGAATCAAGAGTGGTGTGGTGCAAAACGAACTATGCGAAATTGGTGATCAAAGGTGTCACTTAGGAAGAAATTTACATTCAAACTCGGTTTCTTGAATCGCCTATCTTATGTATCAAATGTTGAATACATTCATAGTCGATGTATAACTACCATTCACACTTGAATACCAACACTCGACTACTACGGATGTATAAAATCATAAATTAATACCTTTAATGAGAGATCTTTAAAGCATTGCCGAACATTTTCTGGTTTTAGCACTACACTCTAGGAACAAGCATCTATGTTCCCGTGCAAGAGCCATACCCTCTTCTTTGCTTACAGCTCTTTCACTCTCTGAAAAGTGAAAAACAATACAACGTAAACTCTTCAATGATAATAATGATACATTGAAGATCTATTCTAATTCCAAATAAGTTATCAAGTAGTTTGAGGGGAGAAAACATAATCTGTATGGTTTTCCTCGCCTTTTCCCGAGTAAGTAATGAATGCAAGACCATACCATAGACCATAATATTTACCTTATCCACCTTATTGCCAACAAGAATTTTGATGCAATCATGATTAGTGGAGTAAAGTCCAACCTCTTTTGCCCATGTGCCCACCAGGTTTGTAAATGTCTCACGCCGTGTTACATCATACACTAAATTAGAACATTGAAGAAAAAAGACATTAGATGTCTGCACTAAAGGCAATACGGGAAAATTTGTATCAATAATATTTGTAGCACAATGTTCCAGGGGATATTAGTACATCCAAGCATTGCTATAACGAAAGAACTTGTGCGTACTTGATTTCAAGGGTATGATATGTGGGACGAACAACAATAACGGACAAAATGTAATTTTCACAATTATGAAACTAACTACTAATAGCATATATAATAAATTAAATTTTCTAATATATATAACTCAATTCGATTAGCCGGAATTCTGTCCTAGAGAACTCGGAATTCCGTCTCGCATTTTTTCATCATAATCGCCCATATGACATATAACTAAAGCTAAAGCACATTATATTTTTGTGGTTGTTTATGGTTCATGCTCTTATAACATCACCCAAGAAATTTCTTCACAAAAAGATACATCAAAACGTGATCTAATAAATAAGTAGGAAAACACCAACCTTGTTTCCCAAATAGTAAGCTTCAAGCTTTTATCACCAATTGGAAAATGCTTGATTTTGAAATCTACTCTGTGAATGATTTAAGAATACCGTAAACTCACCATTTCATAATATAATGTAAAAATTTATCAAAGTTTCAAACAAGATATATACTCATGATGAAAGAGAATGTATATGGTGATCGGTGAATAAGGAAATTTTTGATGAATAAATAACATTGAAAATAAAAACTAGTAGTAAATATTAAGCATGTACTCCATTGGTTGATTCATGTTTTCATATTACATGATATTTTTTATTAAAATAACTACAAAAATGCCAAATTATTTTTCATAAATTACTAAAAACATAAATTTAATTTAGATACTATATAATGAACACGGGACCGAAGCTAAAACATAAATTACTAAAAACATAATTTAAAAGGTGTACTGCCCGTGCCTTGAACACAGACCGAAGCAAATAAACACTACTCCAGACCACTAGAACACCGCTACTCGCTTGAAATTGTTTAACTTAGATACTATATAATGAATATTTTTTGACCTTATATACAAAAAAAAATATTCATTATATCATTAGAACCTGCCTTTAGATCAACCATCATCCTTTGATGTAACTTTTAGATCAACCATCATCCTTTGATGTAACTTTTACGGACAAGTAATGTCCAATTTCACATTGAATTCACCTTTAGATCAACCATCATCCTTTGATGTAACTTTTACCTTAGCATGTTATAAATCCAAACTCTACAAATGTTAATACGTAATGTTTAATTATCTTAAAATTGTAGAGCATACATACACAATTTGTACTTTAAATCATAAGCCTCATATTAAAAATTATTTCATCAAACATCATATGTGCATACAATTCTACAAAACAGTCCCAAAATTCAGTTTTGTTAGTAAGTCAGACTTCAACTTCGTCTATTTAATTAAAATATCAAACGACGTCCAAATTGAGTAAACAAACATTCCATGGAAAGCTTAGAATGTCAAGTTTATAAATATAGTTTTTATTTTGGAATATAAATATCCATTTAATTCAGTTTGAATGAAGAATACATACAGGTCCAGAAGCTGGACAGAAACTTTTATCTAACTTGCATCTAGGATTTCTCCCACTCTACTCGATAGAATTCAACATTTCTTGTGTCTATCTTGTAGGTAATTTTGTCTACTTTCTAATGGTCTAAGTTTCACTCATAAATGATATTTTTAGAAAAAGTTATGAGTAAAATACTATCAGGGTGTCCAATTACGGGTTTGCTGAAAGGTACTCTCAAATTCATCTTAAGAGGGACTTACTCTTTGCCATACAAACTTAAAACAATTGTGTGAGTAATACTTGAGCTAGTATTTGGGACATACCTTAAACAAAAATGAAACGATACAAGCCTCTATTGTGAAAGTGTTCGACCAAATCCAATAAGTTGTATCTCGCACACATGTTGAATGGGTTAATTGATGATCCTTTGACATATATAAACTAATGGATCAAGGAACATAATTCAGTGGTACAAATTGTCGGCGACCCGACCGTACTTAATCTCAAAACAAGACTGAAACCACTTAATTTTTTAATCTCTTTGCCTAGTGAAAAGCAAAAATAGAAGGAAAATGACTATTGAAACATACAAAAGACCAACCGTTAAAACAAGAGACTAAACCAATTTTCTCATCACTTTAATAAGCATATATATTAAATAGATTAATAGCTTACCGGTCCGCACTTAGTGGTTGTAATTTACAAAACTAGGCTGGATGGACACCACCATGATCATTAGCATGCATACAACAAATATACTTGTTAAATGGCCTTCCCCTACCTTAAATACTATCAATGACCCAAAGGCTTCACTTAAACTTACAACATTATCACTTTAATGAGGTTTGACGAGTCTAAAAAATATAGAACATGTTGTGACGTGTAACATGTTATTGATTACTACAATTGGAAGCAAATTTATTTTAAAGATATGGTCCCCAAAGATTACTTTCGCAAAATAAAGCACATTAATGACGATAATTGTACCGCAAAAATACGGTGCATCAAACTTTTATTCTAGAACAACTACCTATATATGGCAACTATGCTTTAACGGTGTTGTGAGTGTAATTTAATAGGCGTTTGTAGAATCGCACTAGCTCTCACAAAACATAATGCTCGATATTAAAAGCCACCACTAGTGTTTCCCATCACAACAAGGAATTTTGAATGTATTTTTAGGATGCCGAAGCCTTCTACCATAGAAGAAAAGGGGTATCAGATCAGCCATGATTTGTCCCATGAAAACAATGTTTTAACTACGATTTTAGATTTCAATTCTCATTTATATTGCTATATTATGAATACTCAAGCCGACAACCTCACCAACAGACTCTTCTCATTTAGATCACATGATCCCTCTAGAAAGAATTGATAAGAAAGAGATATATAAAAATGGTGAACACCAAGCTATGCTCACAAGCAATAAGCCAATTTAGAAAACAATGATTACGTTATAGAAGTAGGTACCGAAACAATCGGTAGAAGTTTCAAGTCTTCTTCATTGCGGGTACCGAAACAATATCCTAAGCACAGGTTTGTTTTTTGTAGAAGCGATGATTAAATCACAAGGAGGAATAATACGTCAAACTTCCAAAGCATTAAACAATTTTTAATTTCATGAATGCAAGTTTGAATTTCCTAATTGTACCGGTAACCTCGTAAGCACACATACTACCGATTGAAGGATATATCCGATGTCGGTATCCAACCTAAACAACCAACCAATCTAACCAGAACCAACAAATGTGATCATTATGTCATTTTCCAAATTATTGTTAGTGTCCCTAACTTCTAGAGTATTAAACAATTTTCAATTTCTTGAATGTATACTAACCTCGAAGCGCATACACTTCGATTGAAGGTGTGATCCATGTCGGTATCGGCCGGTGTCGGTATCCAACATCATTCGACACCTACACACGGCACGGACAAAAGTGATTATTATGTCGGTTTCTCGAATTATTGGCGATGTCGCTAACTTTTCTAAATTCATGTTGCAACAAACTCGCATTCATATCAAATTTACCAAATAAAAAATCACAAACCCAATTGAAATCTAAAAATTGCAAATCACAAAATTATCTCCCGTCAATAAAACCAATCATTCATATGACAAAAAGCATAACATTTTCAATTCCATTATATGAATTCCAAACTAATTCATTCAACAAGAGGATATAGAAGTAGAGCCGCTTACCGTGTACAATCACATGTAAAATTCAAAAGTTCTCTACCTCTCAATATACTTTCTAGATTATTTTATGCATAGTTGTCCTTATTTCATGAAAAGTCCTACCAAATTAGGACATGTAACTTACATATTTGATAACCCGTATACACTACTTGTCAAAAAGTGACGGTACCAAGTTGAGAACACAATGCCTAGGTTATGTAATTCATGTCATGCATAATAGAGAGAGAGAGAGAGAGAGAGAGAGAGAGAGAGAGAGAGAGAATGGAACTGTAAAAGAAGAGAATGAAGATCTAACTAGAGAAGAAAGAGAGAAAACGTTTTCACCATCACGATTTCGAGAGAGTGACTTACGAATTTGATTTTGACCGAAACAAAGAAGCCGGTTTGGATTTCGGTTTTGGGAAAAGGAAAGTGGTTTCAAGAGAGAGAGAGTGTTATGTGTTGGACGGTGGGTGGAGAGAGAGAGAGAGAGAGAAAGTATGGCCTATGGGTTTAGTTTTGGACGGTGGAAGCTTTTCGAGATTTGGGTCAAGGAGAGAGAGTGTTATGTGTTGGATAGTGGAAGCTCTTTTAGTTTGTTCGCGAAAATGGATTTTTTAATTTTCATAAAACCCAAACATAGCGTTTATTAAAAGCGCTATTTATACCTCCTCCAACAATAGCGTTTCCTAAAAAGCGCTATTAGTGTGAACCAAAATAATAGCGTTTATAGAAAAGCGCTATCTAACCCGCTTTTTAACAAGTTTTTCTTAGCGCTTCGAAAAGTGCTATAACAGGTCTATGAGATGCATTTTTAATAGCATTTATCTAGAAATGCTATTAAAATTGTGCTATTAAAAGCCAAAATTGTGGTAGTGTTTTTTCTCACAATTTCTTTATTCAATAAAGTTTACATAGTTTTCGTTCATATTCTCTCTCATTCATCTTCTAATTTACAATTCACCTCACATTAGTGCGTAGTTTTTCAATCCAACAATGACGATGACAAAATTCAACATTGAGAAGTTCATTGTAAAGAATGATTTCAAGCTTTGGAGGTAAAAGATGAGGGAGGTCTTGAAGTTGCTCTAGCCGAAGAAGCAAAACTACCAACATTCTTGCAGAGAAAGAGAAGAAAGATATTCTTGAAATGGCTCACAATGTTTTGATTTTGAGTCCTAGAAGAGATAAGGGGTTGAGAAAAATATCAAAGGAGAAGACAACTGCAACAATTTGGTTGAAATTGGTGAATCTCTACATGACAAAGTCCCCGGCAAATCGTCCTCACATAAAAGCAATTCACATTCAAGATGGAAGAAGGAATAAAGATGGAGGATCACTTTGGATGAATTCAACAATGTAATCCTTGATTTTGAGAATATTGACACTATTGATGATGAAGATCAAACATTGTTGTTAAGATTATTACCACAAGAGCATGAAAACTTGCATTACACACTTTATATATTGGAGTGATTCTTTAACACTATAGGAGGTACAATATGCTCTAATGTCAAACAAATTGAAGAAGAATATGAAGGCAAGAATGATAACAATGGTGAAAGACAATTATTATGAAAGATAGAAATTTGACACTTTCAATTTTATTTTCATTGATTATTCTTGTACATTAACCACACTTAAGAAGGATGCTATCTAAATTCTCATTCTACTACAATTTTTTTAGTCTATAGAAGAAATGACAAACCACCTAAATTCACACACATGACCGCAAGGTCTCATGTGAAGACTTCTAATCTAACAATATTGACACCTTTGCTTGATCTAGACTTTTCATACCATTACAAACACCATTTTTAATCAACCAATAAATTAAAAATGTCAATAAATTAAATATCCTTTTCTAATAACAAATTTTCCATCAGAGTGCCAAATTGAGAAAGTGCCTTTGTTGAGGACCCACCTTCCCTTAATGCACCGGCAGCAGCATCTTGAAGCTCTTCAATTCTTTGTTGAATCCCACTTCTTTCTTCACCAAGCATTAGATCTCTAATCACCTTAGCAATCTCCTCTCTTTACGCAATGTCATTCTCATTAAATTTTATCTCTAAACCTACTTTAAGTTCCTTTGTTAGCAAATTAGCATTCGTTCTTTGTTCACCAAACAAGGCCAAGTTATCATTGGCACTCCAAAAACAATACTCTCAAGTATTGATTTCCAACCACAATGTGTTAAAAATCCACTCGTTGAAGTGTGGCTTAGTATTTGAGTTTGTGGGGCCCAGAGAGGAATCACTAACCCTTGTTCTATGGTTCTCTCTAAGAACCCTTGTGGTAAAAACTTTAAAGGCTTAATAATAGTTTTATCCCACTAACTTTTTCTAAAGATGCGATTTTGGCCCCCTAAGAAAAAAACTACAAAACCGTCCTCTAAGTTTTGCAATTGTAGCAGCTTTTGGTTCCCAAGGCCAATTTTGACTCGGTCTATGCCGACGTGGCACCCTAAGTGAGGTGCCACATGTTATTTTTTTATTTTAAATTGGCCTTGGGGGACCAAAACTGCTACAGTTGCAAAACTTAGAGGGCGGTTTTGTAGTTTTTTTTCTTAGGGGTTCAAAATCGCAACTTCGTGAAAATTAGGGGGCGAAAACTCGCTATTAAGCAAACTTTAAAATGTCCTCATCATCATTTGCACTACTTTTGTGACCTACATATACCGAAGCCGAAGGACTTGGTGCCCTTAAAACCCACAAGAACTTTTGACCACTCAACTCTAACCCTAAAGCTAGTTCATTGAGCTGGTTTTGAGATAAAGTGCCTCCACTTCCGAATGACACATATAAAACCGAGTTAGGTTTACGCTTGTCCAACCACTTTTAACAATGAGACTCATTAGGCTCAGTACTATTTGAACCACTTTGTATAATTGGTCCAACCATATACACTTCGTGTTGTTTTCAACCATGTTATACTTCTCTTGCAAGGAACTCACCGTACTTTCCTCCATTTCAAAGGTGTTGATCAATACACCATCGGCAAGAGATAAGTTCATTAGGATCGTGTGATCTATGTATTCACATGAAATTTGTTCATGTAGTGTTGGCAAATACAAGTGTATTGAAGTTGCCATGGCAGAAAGTGGGAAGTATATGAAGGATAAGAGGTTGAATTCTTTTGATATTTCTAATGCTTGGGTTGCTAAAGGATCGGCAACCAATGCTACCACCGGATTGATTGAACATAGTGATCGCAACGAGTTGCGAAAAAATGGCATGGATTGAGCCACCGATAGTTGGATTTGTGTGACACCATCTTGTGGTAAATGTTCTTGGTTTATTGGAGGGAGGAAAGTGTAGTGTATGGACGAAGGAAGAGATTCAAGTAGTTTGAGGGTGGCCGGGATAGGTGCATGTTGGAACACTAGTTAAAGTCTAGTGAAAAAATTGGAAAGAAAGAAAACACTATGAGAAACTAGTGTGTGGGTATGTGACTTAAAAATGTCCCACATTGGAGAGTCACCCCAACTAGTAAGTGTTTATATAAGGGTGGGGTGACCTCCAAGGGTGTGCCCTTGGGGTACCCATTTTTGTGAACGGGTGAACGCTTACAAAATATATATATCACGCGCGACGCCGCCGTCCGACCGGCCGGGCTTGGGTCGTGGGTCAGAAAATTGATATATTTTTTTGTCACTTGGAAACGTTAAATTAATTAATTAATTTTTCATTATACGAAAGCGTTACACGTAACAAATTGATGTGTTACATTCCGACCCGATCCAAGAAACTTCCGGATATTTCCAATTAAGAAAACGCGTTTGCTTTGCTTAAGGATTAAGCAAACTTAATCCCCAAGTCACGCGTAAAACGCGTTTGCTTAAGGATTAAGCAAACTTAATCCCCAAGTAATTCTCGCGAACTCGCCTATAAAAGGAGAGCTCCCCCCACTCATTCTTCACACCAAAATCTCACAGCTTGATGCTTCTGTGCGATTTTCTCTCTTCTCCCTTCGATTTTAAATCGTTCTTCTTCTTCTACTCCTTTCTCGTCCCATCGGTTTCGAATAGAGCGGCTACGTACCGTATCGAGTGGCTTCGATCATACGATTGAACCATACTTTGAGGTGTAATTCTCGAGCGACTATATACCGTGCGTATATACTCGTAATGTGATCCGGGCTGTTTTATCCCGGAGACGGCGTGGTTGTTAGTCTACCTTGCACAAACTAGAGTAGTGCCGCGAAACGTCTTAAAGAAAGCGACCTGGTCGTGACTCACCCAGAATTTCGTTCGGTATAATTTTTAAATCGTAAATCAACAATTTTAAGACGTTTCGGAAACCATGAATACCAACAACGAAATTATCGTATCCGGAACAATTGTCGATTTCAACAAACCGTTTAAGTTTCACGGTAGTAACTTCAAGCGTTGGCAAACAAAGATGATGTTTTTTCTAACTACGAAAAAGGTTGCCCACGTCTTGAAGGATAACATACCCGTGATACCATCGATGTCGGTTCCTATGGAAACGACTAGTAACGGTGAAGGCAAAGAAGTGGCTACGGATGCTTCTATATCTGCAAAGCAAATGCCGAGTTGGAAAGGCTTACCGCCGAACATGCCGAAAAGGTGAAACAGTGAAAAGGATATACTCCTCCGGAAAGAAGAGGATTACCCGTGCAAGAATTACATATTGAACCGTCTTGCGGATCATCTATATGATCCGCATCCGATTCATAAGACAACTAAGGATGTTTGGGATGCTCTTCGGAATATATATAACACCGAAGAGGCCGGCTCAAAGAAATTTGCCGTGAGCCGGTACCTAAACTATAAGATGAACGACGAGAAATCTGTCGAAGAACAATCTCGGGAGCTTCGAATATAGCTCATGAGATTTTTGTTGAAGGGATTCAATTACCCGAGCAAGCTTCGGATTGCCGTGATAATTGATAAACCGCCCCCGCCCGGAAGGACTTCAAGAATGCCCTTAGGCATAAGACTAAGGAGTTTTCTCTTGAAAGTCCGATTACTCGACTTCGCATTGAAGAAGAGGCAAGAAAACAAGAACTAAATGAAGAGGTGTTTGCCGTCTCGCACAAAGCAACACTAAAAAGAAATCTCGTGGGTGCCGTTCGAAGCCCGCCGGCAAACAATTCAAGAATCGAACCGTCCTACAAATAAGAATTCCAATCGGAATAAGAATGGGAACCCTCAAAAGGCCCCAAGAGCTCAACCATCAAAGAATGACCCCGCTCAACCGTTTAATTGCTACAATTGCGGACAACCGGGTCATATGGCACGAAAGTGTAGAAACCCATCCACTAGACCGGCTCAAGCTCGGGCTCACTTGACAACAAATGAGGAGCATCCGTATATGGCAATGATAATCGAAATCAACATGGTGGGTGGATCTCGATGGTTGGTGGATAGACACCGGTGCCTCTCGCCATGTCCGTTATGAACGTGCTATGTTCAAGACATACACCGCCGCCGAAGATCGAAGGTGCCGTTGGGAGATTCTCACACCACCGAAGTTGCCGGAACCGGAGATGTGGAGCTGAAATTCACCTCCGGAAGACTCTCATATTGAAGGATGTGCTTGCACACTCCTAGAATTAGGAAGAATTTAGTTTACGGCTTTTTACCGAATAAGGCTGGTTTTGAACAAATCATAGCATGTGATATGTACTCTATTACTAAGGATATGGTTTTTGTTGGGAAAGGGTATGCTACCGATGGTATGTTTAAGTTGAATCTTATTAATAAAATTTCTCCTTACGCTTATATGTTGTGTGATTTTAATATTTGGCATGCACGACTCGTCACGTTAATAAACGAATCATTTCTAATATGAGCAATCTCGGTTTAATTCCTAAGTTATCTTTGAATGAATTTGAAAAATGTCGGTTTTGTAGTCAAGCAAAAATAACAAAAGGATCTCATAAATCCGTAATAAGAGAAACCGAACCATTTGAATTAGTACATTCGATATATGCGAACTTGATGGTAACTTGACTAGAAACGGGCAAAGATACTTTATAACTTTTATCGATGATTGCTCTGATTACACTTATGTGTATTTAATGAAAAACAAAAGTGATGCGCTTGATATGTTTAAAATTTTTGTCAAAGAAATTGAAACTCAATTCAATAAAAGAATCAAGCGCTATCGTAGTGACAGAGGCACCGAATATTTATCACACACATCCAATGAGTATTATAAAGAGCACGGAATCATTCATGAAACAACTGCACCTTACTCTCCCGAGATGAACGGTAAAGCGGAAAGAAAAAATAGAACCTTTACCGAATTAGTAGTTGCCATCATGCTTAATTCTCGGTGCGGCGCCTCATTGGTGGGGGGAAATTCTATTAACCGTTAGCTACGTGCTAAATAGAGTACCTAAAACTAAGAACAAAATTTCTCCTTATGAAATTTTGAAGAAAAGACAACCAAATTTGTCTTACATTTGAACATGGGGCCGTCTAGCCTATGTAAGGATTCCTAATCCCAAGAGAGTCAAACTAGCAAGTAGAGCCTATTGTTATACCCTAATTTTGGACCTAAAAAATACTTGTTTAATTCTTCTTTTCTTGCATTATAAGTCATTTGATATGTCTTTGATCAATTGCATCTTTCTCTCGCATTTTATTTCAATATTATTTGCAAAATTCACATAAAAGGGTATTTTAGTCATTTCCTGCATTCAATTCATTTTGATCTTTGAAAATTGTTTGAGTCTTTTAAATTGGTTTGTATAAGTCCTTGTCACAATATCATGTCAAAATTCATTTCAAAAATTGCATTTGAAGTCATTTTAGGTCGGTTTTGCCCCTAGGGGCATTTTAGTCTTTTCATGTGTTAAAACCCCGTTTAAATTCTAAAAATTGTCTCTGAGTCTTTTAATTCGCTTGTATGAACTCTTGCTTTAATCCCTTGTTAAAAAATCATTTTAAAATTGCATTTGAATCGTTTTTAGTCGTTTTAGTCCCTAGGGGCGTTTTGGTCATTTCACATAAAAACTCTTGTCTCGCTTCGTTGTTTTTAATCGTCTCGCTTTACGTTAATTTTCAATTTACTTTTTTCAATTCAATTTTAGTTTTAATTTCCATTTTGGTCCTTGTACTTTTGTTATTTGCATTTTAATCCATTTTTAAGTTTGTTAAAGTCAAAATCAAAGTTTGTTACAAGTCAAGTGCCACGTGGCAGTCCATCATTGGTCCAAGCATTTCCACATCACCTATAAATAGGTCAAAGCCTTGGTCAAAAAAAAACAACAACTAATCATTTTTTTTACACTAATTATTTTCACAAAGCCTTTTTTCTTTTTTTTTTCTCTCATTTTTTTCCCCACTTTCTCTCTCCACCACAACAAACTCTCACCACCACAAAAACCACCATAAACCACCCTAACTAACTCCATCTTCAACCCCTAACAACTTTTCACCACCACCAAAACTTCAACAACCTCCATAACCACCTCCAACCACCATCTTCAACCTCCAAAAACCACCACTACATTCATCATCAATTCATAAAACTCATCAATTTCATCAATTCATACACCAATAACACAATTAAATTAACAAAACTTCCATCAATCCATGTTCATTTTCGGATTCATAATTCAAAGAAGCGAGAGAAGCCGAAATCGAATTCGTAGACGGGATCGAAGATGGAAGAAGAGAAATGAATCGAACGGTACAAAATCAAAGCAAATCCAAGATGAAGAATGAAGGAGCACAGAAATCGGTCCGGCATCATAATCCACTCCAATTCGCGAGCAAGAACAAGAAGGAAGGAAGGAGGACGAAAACGGAGCTGAAGCAAGAACGAAACAGAGGTAATCACGTTCGTCCTCCTTCTTATTTCTTGGAAAAAATTCGAATCTCGTTGGTTTAGATCTAGGTATGTATATTGGTTGTTCGGAAAATTTAAGCCTAGAAATGAATAGAGGAGGAGAAGAGGATCATTTTGATGTAAAAAGTTTTAAGTTCGGAGGTGTTTTGAAACTCCGGCACGGTGGTGCACCACCGGCCACCGTGCCGGAAAACTGGGTCTTATCGGAGAAGATAGATGGGTGGCGCTGTTCTTTTAACACAGGGAGAGAAGATTTATCACGTTTTTGAAAGAAAGAAAAGGGGAACAAACAAGATATCTTTTTACCATCAATTTTCCTTTTATATTATAACCCATGTCCATAACCCATGGTTTTGACCCATACCCACCAACCCATGTCCATGATCCATGAAACCTAAGCCCAATGATTGCCTTGTGCCATGCCTGGACACGTTTTGCTACATACACCCCCCATGCCTGTGCCTTTTAATTGTTTTCTTGCTGTTCATACCCCCAAGCATGTGTTTTGTTGCCGAAAAATTCCAAATTAATTCATACGTTTTTCTTCTATTTTTTGTAGTCTTTTATGATATGTGTTGTGTTGAAAATTGATAGAAAATAGTGTGGATTTTTCTTGCTTTAATTGTAAAATTTTATGTTAAAAACTTGTGGTTTTCTTGCCTAGTTTCAATTTCATTTCTTGATAGATGTTGGTAATTCATGATATGTGATGTTGTGAGGGTTTTTGCTACTGTGGGTATGTTTTTTGTTGAATGTGTGTCTTGTGCCTAGTTGCTTGCTTTGCAAGATTCATTGGTGAGTAAATAATGCAAAGTATGTTTAAATTCACTATTAAAATGCATGGTTTATCACATCCCTTTGGTCCCCATTTTACAATCTGAGTTCATGTCTTTAAAATGTGTTAAAAATGAGGATTATAAGTCATGTGAGCCTTGCATTTTGTAGTGGGATTTTAGCTCTATTTTGCATCATTTTCGCTATGTTTTTGTGGCAATTTCTTTGCTTTTGTTATAGTAATTTTTACTTGCTTTTACTTCTTGATATTGTCATGTGCAACTAACCCTTTTGTTTCATGTTTTTTAAAAGCATCCTATCCTCCATTTCCACTTTGTTTCTTGCACTTTAATTTTCATACAAAGTTAGAATGTAAAAGCCTAGGAATTCTTGTAATATTTTACTTTCGTGCTTTTAATTTCTTGGCAAAGAGGCCATAGAATGTATCTAGGCCAATGGTGTAAAGGACAATGGACTCTAAAGATGTACACCGACACAAGCACCGACACATGCACACACACCACTATAGCTAGAATATGCATGTTTAGATGTATGCTTAGGATTGTATGTTTAGATGTATGCCTAGGACTTATACTTAGAAAAAACCAATTTTCCAAACAAATGTGAACAACTTCACTCAAATCTTTTCCAAATAAATCTTGGGATCCAATATCCCATTGTATTTTCTTTTCCATTTTCTTAATCAAAATTCAATGGAATTAATCATACTTTGACCATATTTTGCAATTCACTAATCCAACCTCACTATTTTCCAATCTCATGCCCTCGAGGCCTCTTTCTATTCTCCAAAATCCATTTTCAAACTTAAAATCAACCAACAAAAACGAAAACATTTTTTGAGAGAGAACTACGGTGGATTTGATCCCTTAAACGGGTACGTAGGCAAGGAACAAAATTCCTTCAATTCAACTAAAATAAAAATTCAAACACATTCTTCTCCCTCCAATTCTTCACTTAGAAACTCTTTAGGTAAATAACATTTCAAAATAGCATTTAAAAATAAAGCGCGCGCGTAGAAATTAAAGACGGTTCCTATAGGTTACTATAGTCGTTATGGGTGCCTAACACCTTCCCGTAGCGAAAACAACTCCCGGACCTCGATTCTCAAGGGTTTTGCTTACTTTTTCCCTTCCCAAGAAAAAATAAGATATCACCGGTTTAAAAGGTTCAAACGTAATCAATGTTTGACACCCGAAAACCAAGATAAAACAAATGGCGACTTCACCGGGGAGATTCGAGAGTTACGCCTAGTCTTTATTTCCACGCTTGCGCTTGTATTTTTACTTGTTTCTTTTACTTGCTTTCCTATGTGAATAAATGTTTAAATTCTTGCAAACGTGTGGGGTGAGAATATCAAAAGTCCTGCACCCGGGCTGAGTGAACTTAGGATTTAGGAGGGATATAATCGACAATTCATTCCGGGGTTGCCTCGTGTTTTGGATTATGCGATCAATCCCACGTAGCCGAGGCATTTTGGAGGTGATGTTGTCGACGCGGGTTGTCGCGTTTAGGCACTTTACTTCTAATTGTTCTATGACGCTATGGACCGTAGATAACCAAACCCATCCATGGCCATTTTCTAGGATGTAGTGCGGAGGCTAAACCGAGTGTCGTCTCGAGTTTTAGTCGTCACGCGATACTACACTCAAGTTAGACCTTCCACGTATAATCATGGAGCGAGAGTTGTCTCGTGACACCATGAGATACGTCGGAGAGGTTGCAACTTGGGAACCTTTTTAGAACCCGGTTACTATTATCCTAAAGCCTTAGTTTCACCGGACACCGTGTCCACCCATGGCTCCTCGACTTTGAACTTCAAACCCCCCATGTTTTCTCCGAACTTGAACATAATCATGCATTCATGCATACATGCATACATGCATAAACTTTTTCCCATGCATTTATCGGAGGACTTAGAAAAGTCGTCTTTTGAACATCACGGATGTGAACACCAAGTGATACCATCTCAACTAAACTTCTAGTTTTGCTCAAGATCTTCAAATAAAACCGTGTTTCTCCGTGATGTTCACAACCACTTTGACAAGTCTTCGACAAAAAAAAAGAGTTTTTTTGCATTTGCATATCATGCATCATATGCATCATTCATCGATCACAAATGGCTTCCCGTGCTCATTGTCTCCCGGTTTTTCCGCCGCAGCCTCGAAAAGTGGCTCGTGCTCGCCAAGTTTACCAACCAGATAAAGTTCATCGGACAAGATTGTACAAGAGAAGAAACATGGCTAACCTTGAGGAAGAGAATGCCAGCCCCTCGGGCCAGCCCATTGAAGAGTTTAATCTGGACGAAATTCGAGGCTTATCAAGAAGAGTGATTATAAGATTGTTGACCAACCGCTACAAACCCCATCAAAGATATCCATTTTGTCTCTGCTCATGAGCTTAGAAGCTCACAGGAAGGTGTTAATGAAGATACCGGAGCAAGCTTATGTTGACCACGAAGTCTCTGTGGATCAATTTGATGGGATAGTGAGCAATATTACCGCCCGCAACAACTTGGGGTTTGGTGATGATGAGCTCCCCGAAGCGGGAAAACACCATAACTTGGCTCTGCATATCTCGGTACACCGCAAGTCCGACATAATATCCAATGTGTTGGTGGACACTTTGGATCATCTTTGAATGTAATGCCCGAGTCTACACCGAGACAATTGAGTCATCATGGAATTTCTGCGAGGGGAAGCGGCTATTTGGTTAAGGCTTTTGACGGATCTCGCAAAGATGTTCTTGGGGGAGTAGACTTGCCGATTACCATTGGTCCCGTGACATTTCAGCATCACTTTCCAAGTCATGGACATCAACGCTTCTTACAAGCTTGTCTCCTCGGAAGACCATGGATTCACGACGCCGGAGCAAGAACTTCTACTTTGCATCAAAAGCTCAAATTTGTGAAGAACGGGTCCGCCGAAGGGACGTCATTTCAAGGCTTCGATCGTTGAAGGTGCAGAGCCCCGAGAGCTAGTATCGCTATGGCTTCATTGAAGGATGCCCAGAAGGTTGTTCAAGCGGGGCAAGCCGCAGGCCGGGGGCAAAGTGATTCAGATCTTGGAAAACAAGCGTAAAGAGGGCCTTGGATTCTCCCCGACATCTCGCTCGTTTCAAAGGGAACCTTTTACGATCTTTGGGTTCATCAATGCTATTACCGAAGATGCTTCTTGAAGGTGGTTATGTGCCCGCATTTGTTATACCAGAGGCACCGTGAGAAATTGGGAAGCCATTGATGTTCCTTTAGTCATGCATGCTTCCATATAATGTGTTTTGTTGCTCATGTTTTTTTGTTTTCAAAATAACAATCCTTTCGCTCGCCCAAGGCGAAAGTGATATCTTTGTAAGGGCATGTTTGTTTCGGTATTGCCGTTAATCAATAAAAAGTTGTCGTCTTTCCCACGACTCTTTGTTTTTACTTTTTAGTGCCTTTTTCTTGGAAATAATGGTAATGCCGTAAAAACCAAAACATCCGTATTTTCTTATTAATTTCAAAAATCTCGCATAGAAAACATTTTTCTAAAAATCATCCCAACCATATTATGCGAGATTGAACCATAATAAACCCGTTGAACACGTTGTGACCCTATGGTTCCTCCAAATTTTGAATTCCCTGTATATGAAGCCGAAGATGAGGATAATGATTATGAAGAGATACCGTATGAGATCACTCGACCGCTTGAGCAAGAAAGAAGAGCCATTCAGCCTCACCAGGAAGAAATTGAGCTTATCAACTCCGGGTACCGAAGAGAACAAGCGAGAGATCAAGATTGGTGCCGCACTTGAGCCGAAGTGAAAAGGAAGATCATTCAGCCTTCTCCATGATTATCCAGATGTCTTTGCATGGTCCTATGAAGATATGCCGGGTCTAGATCCCAAGATTGTGGAACACCGGATACCGACAAGACCCGAATGTCCTCCCGTCAAATAGAAGTTGAGAAGGTCTCGTCCCGTACATGGCTCTTAAGATCAAGGCGAAGTACAAAAGCAAATTGATGCGGGTTTCCTCATGACAACTCGAATACCCCGAGTGGATTGCCAACATCGTACCGGTACCAAAGAAAGATGGGAAAGTTCGAATGTGTGTTGATTACAGAGATCCGAACAAAGCCGGTCCGAAAGATAACTTTCCATTGCCTCATATTGATGTGCTTGTTGACAAGATCTTGCTCAATCCAAAGTGTTCTCCTTTATGGATGGTTTCTCTGGTTACAACCAGATCCGGATGTCACCCGAAGATAGAGAAAAGACGTCCTTCATCACTCCGTGGGGAACGTTCGTTATAAAGTGATGCCGTTTGGCTTGATAAATGCCGGTGCTACCTATCAAAGAGGTATGACGACTCGTTTCATGATATGATTCACAAAGAGATTGAAGTATATGTTGATGATATGATTGTGAAGTCAAGTGATGAAGAGCATCATGTTGTTGTTTTATCTTGGTTTTCGGGTGTCAAACATTGATTACGTTTGAACCTTTTAAACCGGTGATATCTTATTTTTCTTGGGAAGGGAAAAAGTAAGCAAAACCCTTGAGAATCGAGGTCCGGGAGTTGTTTTCGCTACGGGAAGGTGTTAGGCACCCATAACGACTATAGTAACCTATAGGAACCGTCTTTAATTTCTACGCGCGCGCTTTATTTTTAAATGCTATTTGAAAATGTTATTTACACCTAAAAGTTACTAAATGAAGAATTGGAGGGAGAAGAATGTTTTTGGATTTTTATTTTAGTTGAATTGAAGGAATTTTGTTCCTTGCCTACGTACCCGATTAAGGGATCAAATCCACCGTAGTTCTCTCTCAAAAAATATTTTTGTTTTTGTTGGTTGATTTTAAGTTTGAAAATGGATTTTGAAGAATAGAAAGAGGCCTCAAGGGCATGAGATTAGAAAATAGTGAGGTTGAATTAGTGAATTGCAAAATATGGTCAAAGTTTGATTATTTTCATTGAAATTTGATTAAGAAAATGGAAAAGAAAATACAATGGGATATTTGGATCCCAAGGTTTATTTGGAAAAGGTTTGAGTGAAGTTGTTCACATCTATTTGGAAAATTGGTTTTTTCTAAGTATAAATCCTAGGCATTCATCTAAACATACAATCCTAGACATACATCTAAACATGCATATTCTAACTATTTGGTGATGTGTGTGCATGTGTCGGTGCTTGTGTCGGTGTACATCATTAGAGTCCATTGTCCTTTACATCACACCCTAGATACATTCTATGGCCTCTTTGCCAAGAAATCGAAAGCATGAAAGAATATTACAAAAATTTCCTAAGTATTTACATTCTAACTTTTGGCAAAATTTAAAGGCAAGAAAGGAGATGAAGATGTAAAATGAAGTGCAATGATGATGCTTATGGTGAATATGAAATATGAAATGAAGAGGTTAGTAGCATAAGGCAATATCAAAGAAGTGAAGTAAGAGAAATATTAGAATATAAAAGATAGAAAATAAATGCAAACATGGCTAAAATTTATTCATAAAATGCAAGAACCAAGTGACCTATAATTTTCACATTCCAATTACATTTTAAAGGTTTAGAAACAAGTTTTGGAATGGGAATTAAGGCTACATAGTTTACTTGACATTTTAAAACAAGTTTGAAGCATATTTACATTATTTAACTACCTAATGACTTGCAAACTAAGTAACTAACCAAAATTCACAATTATGCGACAAAATTAAACACAAACAGTAGCTAAACTCTTATGGATTCAAATGGCATAGGACACTAAAATTCATCAAGATATTTGGATCAAAACCAAGCAAGGATCCACTTATTTTTAGCACAAAATATGACAAAAATAGCAAGAAAATTAACACCTCATTTTTTGAACAATTTTAGCATGTGAAAATTATTATAAAATGCTACAAAAATATCAAGAAGTCTACATGAATTTTTTGGAATTTTTTAAGGGTTTTTTGGACTAAAAATCACAAGAAAATTATTAATTCTAGCAAAAAAAAGAAAAAAAGGGAAAAAGAATGCTTCAAATATTTTTCTCAATTTTTAGCACAAGAAAAAGTCACAAATATGTTGAAAGAGGTATTAAGAATCACATGGAAAAGATTTTTGGATGTTTACAAGATTTTTAAGCTAAAAAAGTGCAAGAAAATTGTTAAATCTAAAAAAAAAAGTAAACAAATAAAAAAATGCTACACATATTTTTTTTGTCAAGATTTATTATGCAAAATGTTATAAAAGCATCAAGAAAGTCATCAAGAAACTATGGAAATTTATTTGGAATTTTTAAAAGATTATTGAACATGCGGGGGGTGTGAACGACGGGGAATTCGGCAAGAAGCATGCGGGGATGGGGGGCGCAAAGAGCAGCGGACATGGCAGGTGGGCTTAAGGACGGGCCAGGGGTGTATCCATGGGTTTACCCATGGGTGAACCGGTTCATTGGCCTATATAAGGCCTTGAACCGGTCCAACGCCCATTTCACCACTCTACTTCTCTCTCTAAGACAAAGACTAGAGAGAGAGAGTCCGCAATCGACTCTCTCTTCTCCGATGAGACCTTCCTCCTCCGACGTGGTGGCCCACGGTGGCGCCGCCGCGTCGGAGTCTCAACCTTCTCCGATCCGAGAACTAAGTACATCGTTTTAAAGCTCTTTCTCTCCTCTTCATTATTTTGGAAACGTTTTCTTGAAAACGAGTTCGGATCGGAGTAGATCTAGGATTGAATCATTCGGTTTCTATGTTTTCAAACTTCATGAAACGAAACCCTAACATGTTCTATTTTCTCTTCGATTACGAATTTGAACTCGTATTTGAAAACGAACGGTGAATCTTCAGAATTTTTCAAATTAGGGTTTCGTTTTGGATTTTTTTGATTTCTTCGAAACTTTCGCTTTGATTCACCGTTTGTTTTTGATCCGGAATCTTCGATGATGATTTAAAGAGTAAACGAGAGGATTCTTGCGAATATACCCGGATTAAAATGGAGATTCGAACAAAGATCCTTGTGAAAGCTTTCGGTGATTTGGAAACCGAAAATAAATCGGTATTTTCTTCTTATTCTTCACCGACTTGAAGCTTACTTCGATTCCTTCTTCTTCTTGATTCACAAAATCCTTCGTGATCGCACGTTGTGCTTGAATTGCGAAGGTGCGAGTTCAATGATGAAGATTCATGACGAATCTCTCGAGAACTCGTGATGATTTGAACCAATCTTGCACAATGCTTTTTGAATCGTATGTTGTATTGATGAATTTGCTATGAATCTTGATGAACTTTGAAATTTCGGAATCGGTTAGGGTTTACGTGTTCTTCATGTTCTTGAAAGTTTTCTCGAGAATTTTGGTGTTTTGATCTTTGATAGTTAGAGAGAGATTCTGAATTGTGTTTGTTGAGTTGGCGTGTAATGAATGGTGATTGCACCGTTGTGACTATTTATAAGCCGCCATGTGTACCACCGGACCAATTGCAACTCGACACCCGTGCTTGGACTTAAACGGCTTCGGCTTTGCCGGATTTGAGGCTTAAGGGTCCTTTTTGCAATTTTGGAAACTTTAAGGACTAACCCGCAATATAAAAGGATCGGACTAATATGCAATTTCTAAGACTTAAGTGGACCGAAATGTAATTTGGCCGAAAAAGACTTAAAAGTTTTGACTAAAAAACGAATCAAAAAAAGGAAAAAAAACTTAAAATAAAATGAAAAGACTCAAGGGACTAACATGCAATTTTAGAATTTTAGGACTTAGAAACTTTAAAATAAAATTGGATTAAAGCTGGTAAAATGGAAAACAACGTAAAGTGAAACGAATAAAACCGACAAAACGGACTAAAACGAACCAATGGCTTAAATGAGGTACTTTAAAGTACCTCTCTCGCCGAAATTTCGTGCGAAATGACCAAAATGCCCCCGGGGCTAAAACGACCGTGAATGACTCGGATACGAATTTTAAAATGGATTTTTAACAAGGAATTGAATCAAAGACTCATACAAGCAAAATTAAAAGACTCAGAGACAATTTTTTTAGGGTTTAAACAGTGACTTGACACTTGAAAAGACTAAAATGCCCCTAGGGGCAAAACCGACCTAAAATGACTTCAAATGCAAATCTTTGAAATGGATCTTGACATAGAATGGAACAGGGACTTATTCAAACTATATGAAAGGACTCAAAAAAATTTTTAAAAGGCCGAGAGACACTTGACATAGGAAATGACCAAAATACCCTTATATGTGAATTTTGCAAATAACAATTGAAATAAAATGCGAGAAAGATGCAACCGATCGAGAGATAGTTCAAATAGCTTGTAATGCAAGAAAAGAAAAATTGACTGGTATTTTTATGTCCAAAATTAGGGTATAACAGCTGCCCCTATTTAAGTTTCTTTGTCGGAGAGTCAAGAGACGAAGTCTTAGAGCCGACGGGACGAAGATACTTAAATATTAACATTTGCACCGTTTTTGGACATAAAAATACGCTTTCGTAGTTTCAAAATTATGAATGTCATGCAGTACTTGATTATGAATGCAAGACAAACAACCGGAGTCTATGGAACCTATCATGTCATTGGGGATTCAGATAGACATTGACGGGGTAGACAAACCAGGGAGTAGAGAATAAGGTACAAGCCGTTCTTTGGGTCGAACTAGTCGCTTGACCAAGGAATACAAAACAAAAGATAGGTGCAAGCTGTTCTCGGGATTGAACTTGGCACTTGACCGGAAACATAGACATATAGGCAGATACAAGCGGTTCTTTGGATCGAACTTGACACTTGGTCGAAGATACAAACAGATAGGCGGACACAAACCGTTCTTTTGAGTTGAACCGGCTGTTTGGCCGGAGACATAGACAAAAGGGTTGATACAAGCTGTTTCTTTGGATCGAACATGCTTGTTGGATTATCACCACATCATGTGGGAGAGTGCAGATCGTTTCTTTTAGAACGAACTCGTCGTTTGACCGATAACAAAGCATAAGCCGGGTACAAACTGTTCTTCGATTGAACTTGCCGTCCGACCGATAACAAAGCATAAGCCGGGTACAAACCGTTCTATCGAACTTGCCGTTTGACCGATAACAAAGCATAAGCCGGGTACAAACTGCTCTATCGAACTTGCCGTTTGACCGATAACAAAGCATAAGCCGGGTACAAACTGTTCTATCGAACTTGCCGTTTGACCGATAACAAAGCATAAGCCGGGTACAACCTGTTCTATCGAACTTGCCGTTTGTCCGGAAGCATAGGTATACAAGTAGGTACAAGTGGTTCTTTTTTGGATCGAACCTGGCACTTGACCGGCAATGAGATACCAATTGAAAGTCCGGCTTAACAAGATACCAATTGAGGGTAAATTGTTATTGACCTGATTTGAAAATAGACATGACCATTTTTGTTGGCCCAAGAGTAAATTGAGAGTAAATTGACATTGATTTGAGTTGAAAAATTGACATGACCATTTTTGTTGGCCCAAGAGTAAATTGACATTGATTTGAATTGACAATTGACATTGGCAGACATAGACATAGACATTGAAATTGGAATTGAAATTGACATTGACATGGAGATTGGAATTGAAATTGACATTGGATATTGGAAAGTTGCAATTGACATTGAGGTTGGATTGAAATTGGAATTTGACATTGAAATTGGATTGAAAATTGACATTGACGTTGTCATTGGATGTCAACATTGGAATTGAAAGATTGACATTGACATTGTCATTGGATGTCAATCTCGGAATTGAAAGATTGACATTGACATTGTCATTGGATGTCAATACTGGAATATGAGATTGACATTGACATAGTCATTGGAATTGAAATTGGAAATTGACATTGGAATTGGATTGAAATTGGAATTGAAGATTGACATTGACATTGTCATTGGATGTCAACATTGGAATTGGAGATTGACATTGACATTGTCATTGTATGTCAACACCGGAATTGTTATTGAAGTTGAGATTGCTTTGAATTTTGACAATTGAAATTGAATTGGATTTGACGAGTTGAATTTAAAATTGGAATTGACATTGGAATTGAGTTTGACGGTTGAAACTTAGATTGAATTTGGCGAGTTGAAAGTTGGATATGCAACATGTATGTATGATATAGCAAGATTATTGGATGCATGAGCACGTAAAATGCATGATTATGCATGTATGAATGCTTGAAATGCATGATTGGTTGGCAACTTGGCGAGAAATTTCACAAAGGCAGGACAAGACATTGGAAGATTGGGCACGTAGTGGCTCGTGCCGCAACATATTCACAGGGAAAAAACCTCTTTGGAGATACCGTCGTTGGGAGACGTATCGAAACCATGGCCGAGGGCAACAAAACTTGTAGGAGAGGGACCTTCGGAAAGCCCGTGGATACAGTCGCCGTTGCTAGGCGTGTCGTCTGGATAACCATTGGATGTTCGCATCTGTGGTCAATGCTTTTTCAATATTTCATTCTTTCATTTTTCATTTTCAAACCCCATTTTTGCTCGAACCGCCCTTTCGGGTTTTCGATTCACCGGGGAATAGATTCTTTTCATTGCCCCATTTTTGCTCGAATTGCCTTCATAGGTTGTCAATCGGCGGGGTGCTCATTTTTGCCTAAGCCGCCCTTTCGGGTTTTCAACTTAGCGAGCTCTTTATTTGTGTTCTTTTCATTTTTCATTTTCATTGTTTTTTCATTCTTGCCATTGACCACGTATCACCCCGGGGAGTAACTCGCTTGTAACATGTTATTGAAATAGACATTGACACTTATTCATTCATGCATGTTTCATTGAAATGTACCTTATTGCTCGGGTTTGCTTTCAAAATAGACGAGAAAAGATTTTTCAATTTTCAAAAATGTTTGTTTCGGACATTAACATTATCAAAATAGAAAGAAAATGTTTTGCATATAGCATGGAAAGTAGGAAGAAAAATAGAGTTTCAAACAAGAGAAAGGCTCAAATTGATGTAGAAGAGTGAAAGTCAGCCAAGGGCATGACTTCACGGATTTACAAAGCTTGGAAAATGGTAATTTTATTGGTTGGTGATACATTGAACACGATGACCGCTACATTTCATAGAAATTTTGAATTCACAAGTACGAAGCTTCGATGAAGACGACCATTGACGGTTGCGGATGCCCCAAGGGGTGATGGTGATTTGCCGGATATAGATACTTGTCTTTTATTGTCAACCTCATTTTTGCATGAACCGCCCTTTCGGGTTTTCGGCTCATCGAGGCGCTCATTCTTGCCTCGAGTTGCGTACAATCTCGGCGAGCTTTTTCATATATTTTTTTTGTCCCTAACTTTTGCTCGGATCGCCCTTTCGGGTTTTCGATCCACCGGGAAGCGCATTTTTGCCTAGGCCGCCCTTTCGGGTTTTCGACCTACCACGCCGTTCTTTTCTTTCTAGACAAAGTATTTCTTGACTATATCGGCATTAACAGGATTTGGAAGCTCAACACCATCCATGTGTGTAAGAATCAAAGCACCACCGAGAGAATGCCTTCTTGACAACATAAGGACCTTCATAGTTAGGTGTCCACTTGCCCCTTGGGTCGGGTTGCCGGCTTATCCTTCTTTTCGGTACAAGCTCGCCTTCCTTGAATTCTCGAGGTCGGACTTTCTTGTCAAAAGCATTCTTCATTCGCACTTGATACAACTGTCCATGAGCCATAGCATTCATACGTTTCTCTTCAATCGATTCAATTGATCGTACCGACTTTGACACCATTCGGCCTCGGTTAACTTTGCTTCCATGATTACTCGAAGAGATGGAATCTCCACTTCCAGAGGGAGAACTGCTTCCATACCATATACAAGAGAGAAAGGAGTTGCCCGGTTGAACCGCGCACCGTAGTACGGTAACCATGCGGGGCAAAAGGTAGCATTTCATGCCGGTCTTTGTAAGTAGTGACCATCTTCGAACAATCTTCTTGATGTTCTTGTTAGCGGCCTCAACCGCACCATTCATCCGAGGTCCGTAAGGAGAAGAGTTGTGATGTTCAATTTTGAATTCTTCACATAAAGCTTGCATCATGCTATTGTTCGGATTGGAACCATTGTCGGTGATGATCTTGTTGGGAACACCATATCGACAGATGATGTTATTCTTGATAAACTTGACGACCACTTGCTTGGTCACGTTTGCATAGGAAGCGGCTTCGACCCACTTGGTGAAATAGTCAATTGCCACTAGAATGAAACGATGTCCATTGGAAGCCTTTGGTTCAATTCTTCCGATCATATCAATGCCCCACATAGAGAAAGGCCATGGGGAAGAGATAACATTGAGAGCGTGTGGAGGCACATGAATCTTGTCGGCATAAATTTGACATTTGTGGCATCTTTTGGCATGTTTGTGGCAATCACGCTCCATAGTTATCCGGTAATAGCCGGCTCTTAACACGCTTTCCTTGACATAGTGTGACCCGAAGCATGGGTCCCAAAAGTACCATCATGTACGTCATGCATCAATTTCTCGGCTTCTTGTTTGTCAACACATCTCAACAAGACCATGTCATAGTTCCTCTTGTATAGGATTCCTCCGTCCGGAAGGAATCTGCTAGCCCATCGTCTCAAGGTCTTTTTATCTCTGTTGGAAGCACCGGTGGATATTCACGATTACGCAAGAATTGCTTGATGTTGTAATACCAAGGCTTTTTGTCATTCCCATCCTTATCGGCTTGATCCGGCATATTTTCAATAGTAAACACATGAGCGGGTCTATCAAGACGTCGCACCTTGATCACCGGCACGTCGTTCCGGTGATTGACACGAAACATGGAAGACAAAGTAGCAAGAGCGTCGGCCATTTGATTTTCATCCCGGGGATGTGGTGCAACTCAACCTTGGTAAAGTATGTCAACGTACGTCTTGCATAGTCACGGTATGGGATCGGCTTCTCATGATGAGTCTCCCATTCACCCTTTATCCGATTAATGACAAGTGCGGAATCTCCATAGATGTCAAGGTGTTTGATTCTCGTGTCAAGGGCTTCTTCAATGCCCAAGATGCATGCTTCATATTCGGCTATGTTGTTTGTGCATTCAAAAGTTATTCGAGCGGTGAAAGGAATGTGATGCCCCTGTGGAGTTACAATGATGGCCCCAATTCCTTTACCATAAGCATTAACAGCACCATCAAACACCAATCCCCATTTGCTATTGGGGTCCGGCCCTTCATTGATTAATGGCTCTTCACGGTCTTTTGCTTTCGGATACATAATCTCTTCATCGGGAAAATCAAACTTAATCGGCCGGTAATCATCAAGAGGTTGGCAAGCAAGATGCTCGGCAAGGACACTTCCTTTGATTGCTTTACGAGCTTTGTACACGATATCATACTCGGACAACAACATTTGCCAACGTGCGATCTTTCCAAAGAATAAAGAGGGCTTTTCAAAGATGTACTTGATTGGATCCATTCGGGATATCAACCAAGTTGTATGATTCACCATATAATGACGCGAGGCGTTTGGCAGCCCAAGCTAAAGCACAACAAGTCTTTTCAAGCATTGTATACCGAGTCTCACGGTCGGTGAACTTCTTGCTCGGATAGTAGATAGCATGCTCTTTCTTACCGGTCTCATCTTGTTGACCGAGAACACAACCCACCGAGTCATCTAACAGCCGACGGATACATAATCAAAGGCCTTCCTTCCACTCGGTGGGACAAGGATAGGTGGTTCCAACAGGTATTCTTTAATGCTATCAAAAGCTTCTTGACATTCATCATTCCATACAACAGTGATTCTTTACGAGCAGTTTGAAAATTGGACCACAAGTAGTAGTCATGTGAGATATGAATCTTGAAATGTAATTCAAACGTCCGAGGAAACCTCGACTTGCTTCTCGGTTTGAGGGGCCGGCATCTCTCCGATGGCTCGGACTTTGTCGGGATCAACTTCGGTGCCTTTTTGACCGACAATGAAGCCTAGCAACTT
The DNA here is from genome assembly GCF_051527215.1 of Medicago sativa. Classification (NCBI taxonomy): domain Eukaryota; kingdom Viridiplantae; phylum Streptophyta; class Magnoliopsida; order Fabales; family Fabaceae; genus Medicago; species Medicago sativa. Next base: position 9,429,561 of record NC_140756.1, read on the forward strand.
TCCGGATCTTACACCAAATGTACACTTGTTAGGATTCAACCGCAGCTTGTACTTTCTCGGTCTTTCGAACATCTTTTTCAAATATACAACATCTGCTCTTCATCACTTGATTTCACAATCATATCATCAACATATACTTCAATCTCCTTGTGAATCATATCATGAAACGAGTTGTCATACCTCTTTGATAGGTAGCACCGGCATTTATCAAGCCAAACGGCATTACTTTATAACGTAACGTCCCCCATGGAGTGATGAAGGACGTCTTTTCTCTATCTTCGGGAGACATTCGTATCCGATTATAACCAGAGAAACCATCCATGAAAGAGAACACTTTGGATTGAGCAAGATCGTCAACAAGCACGTCAATATGAGGCAATGGGAAGTTATCTTTTGGACCGGCTTTATTCGGATCTCTCGTAATCAACACACATTCGAACTTTCCCATCTTTCTTTGGTACCGGTACGATGTTGGCAATCCACTCGGGATATTCGAGTTTGTCATGAGGAAGCTCGCATCAATTTGCTTTTGTACTTCAGCCTTGATCTTAAGAGCCATGTACCGGACGAGACCTTCTCAATTTTTGTTTGACAGGAGGACATTCGGGTCTTGTCGGTATCCGATGTTCCACAATCTTGGGATCTAGACCCGGCATATCTTCATAGGACCATGCAAAGACATCCGGATAATCATGGAGAAGCCGGACGATCTTCTTTTTCACTTCGGCTCAAGTGCGGCACCAATCTTGATCTCTCGCTTGTTTTCTTCGGTACCCGGGTTGATAAGCTCAATCTCTTCTGGTGAGGCTGAATGGCTCTTCTTTCTTGCTCAAGCAATCGAGTGATCTCATACGGTATCTCTTCATAATCATCATCCTCATCTTCGGCTTCATATACAGGGAATTCAAAATTTGGAGGAACCATAGGGTCACCGTGTTCAACGGGTTTATTATGGTTCAATCTCGCATAATATGATTGGGATGATTTTTAGAAAAATGTTTTTCTATGCAGATTTTTAAAATTAATAAGAAAAAATAACAAATGTTTTGGTTTTTTCGGCATTACCATTATTTCCAAGAAAAAGGCACTAAAAAGTAAAAAGCAAAGAGTCGTGAGAAAGACGACAACTTTTTATTGATTAACGGCAATGCCGAAACAAACACGCCCTTACAAAGATATCACTTTCGCCTTGGGCAGAGCGAAAGGATTGTTATTTTGAAAACAAAAAAACATGAGCAACAAAACACATTACATGGAAGCATGCATGACTAAGGGAACATCAATGGCTTCCCAATTTCTCACGGTGCCTCCCGGTGTAACAAATGCAGGGCACGTGACTACTTCCGGCGAGCGTCCTCGGCAATAGCATTGATGAACCCGGCCGTAGAAGGTTCCCTTTGAAACAAGATGTCGGGGAGAATCCAAGGCCCTCTTTACGCTTGTTTTCCAAAATCCGAATCACTTTGCCCCGGCCCGGCGGCTTGTCACCGCTTGAACAGCCTTCTCGGGCGTCTTTCGGCCGAAGCTATGCTAGCACCCGGCTCTCGGGGTTCCGCACCCTCGACGGTCAAGCCTTGAAACGACGTCCCTTCGCGGACCCCGCTTCAACACAAGAGAATGATGATATTTGGCTAACCGTAAATGCCTCCTCACCATATACGGTGACAACCTTACCGTTTCTCATGAATTTGAGCTTCGATGCAAAGTGGATGTGACTGCTCCCGCGTCATGGATCCATGGTCTTCCGAGGAGACATTTGTAAGAGGCGTTGATATCCATGACTTGGAAAGTTATTTGAAATGTCTCGGGACCAATGGTAATTGGCAAGTCCACTTCCCCGAGAACATCTTTGCGGGACCCATCAAAAGCTTTAACCAGATAGGCTGCTACCCCTCGGGGAGATTCCATGATGGCTCAATTGCCTTAGTGTGGATTCAGGCATTACATTCGAGACGATCCAAAGTGTCTACCAATACGTTGGATATCATATCGGACCCACAAGGCACCGAGATATGTAGAGCCAAGTTGTGGCGTTTCCCCGCTTCGGGGAGCTCATCATCACCAAACCCCAAGTTGTTGCAGCGGTAATATTGCTCACTATCCCATCAAATTGATCCACAGAGACTTCGTGGTCGACATAAGCTTGCTCCAATATCTTCATTAACACCTTCCCGTGGGCTTCGAGCTCATGAGCAGAGACAAGATGGATATCTTTGATGGGGTTTGTAGCACTCGGTCAACAATCTTATAGTCACTTTTCTTGATAAGCCTCGGGATTTCGTCCAGATTGGACTCTTCAATAGATTGGCCCGTCGGGGCCGGTGTTCTTGTCAACGGGAGGAGCAACAGGTGGAGTTACCGTAGCAATGGGTGTGACCACTGTCTTTGAAACAAGGGTGGACGGACCTTTCCGCTTCTCGTAGTTGTAATTTCACTAGCAACATTATCAGCGTAGCCGGGGATACGAGAGGTACTTCCACCCCATTTTCAACCATGGTTGCATTGTATTTGTAGGGAATTGCTTTGGTAGAGGTATAAGATACCGGACTGTGTAGCCCGATCACCAAAGGCTCAACATTCTTTGTACTTTCAACGGGAGAATCATGGAACACTGGTACAATCACACATACATCACCGACAATCAAGTACTTGTCATCCATCGGACTCGGATATCATCTTGTACAACACAACATCCCCTAGGATTCCGCAGACATTACGAACAAGAATCATGATCATGATTGAACAGAGAAGCCCGGCAAAGTTTGACATGTAATGGCACCAAGGGAGTAACGACATTGCGGACATCCAACCCGGGATCCTCTTGAGGAACGGGAATCCTTTCAAAGGCCTCAATCATATTGACAAGGCATGGTTTGGAAGCGGATTGTCAAGGACATGAGGGACACTCGTTCTCAAAAGTCAAACGTCCCTTTTCTATCAGCATCTTTCACAATGTATTTCGCAGCAAAGCAATTTTCAATGTCATGGCCTTGAGCACCCCGATGGAATTCACATGTTAGGTCTTGACGGAACTCGGGAGGCAATGGATTAGGCGGAGGCTTGCCCGGTCCAGTGACACGGTGCCCCTTGGCCGCAGAGTTGGGAGCAGCTCACCATAAAGCATTGGTATTGTTGGAAAAGAAGGTTTGGGTCGGGGACCCCGTTGTTGCCGCCGTTGCCGTTGAGCAGAGGCCGTTGTTGTACTTGCCGAGGAATAGCATTCACGGGCATTGGTGGTTGACCCGGTGGCGAGAGGGTATTGCCGGTAGAATGGTGAGAAGAAAGGATGCCGAGAGTATTGCATGTAGTGATAAGGCGAGAGGTAGTTGCATGGGCTGCTGCAGACGGGTTACCAGACACCATCCCTACGTCGATTCTTTCCTCTTGTGATGTCCGTTACCGTACTTCTTTGGTGCACTTGTTTGAAGATTCACCTTTCTCGAGGACAATAATACCATCTCGGACGCCTCTTCTAGACGGGTTCCCATTGTAACCATATCGGAGAAGTTGTTTGGGGCGAGACTATCATTCTCTCTTTATATTCCTTCTTCGAGTCTTCAGGAACGTTTGTGTCGGTTCTTCCTCATCAAGTCGAGGAGAAACACGGGCAGCTGCCCCTCTCCACCTTTGAGCGTATTCACGGAACGTTTCATCCGATTTACGAGATAGGGCTTTGAGAGAGTCCCCGTTTGGCCTCGGACGGGTATTGAATTCGTATTGACCTTCAAAAGCAGCAAGTTCCTCAAAGGTATGGATGTTATCTTTGCTCGTACTAGTGTACCAATCGTCGCATCATCCGTCAAGCTACTCGAAAGCAAAGTGGATCATCGGTGCATCATTGTCGGCATAGTTAGCCATCTTTCGAACATACCGGATGACATGGTTGTGTGGGCAAGAAGTCCCATTGTACTTGTCAAATTCTGGCTCTTTGAATTTCTTAGGAACCTCGAATCGGGATACCAAGCATAGATCACGAGCCTTAGTAGGAGCACCATTGTTTCCCCGGCTAGCCTTGACTTCACGGAGTTCTCCGGCCAACTCCTTCAACTCGTCTTTTCATAGCTTCCATTGCGGGATCTTGTCCACGTGGAGCATCAACATCAATCACCTGTTGCACGGTGTGTACAATAGGGTCGGTAACAACGGTGGTTACTTGAGGCATAGCAAGAGACACGGGAATCCGTCCTTGACCAACAAAACCGAGAGACACCGGCATGTATTAGGAGAGTAGAAAGGTGGGAGTCCGTAAGGACGGCCGTTGGGCATAACAAAACGGGCATCGGTAGCCACGATAGATAGTGGGATAGAGGGAATCACCTCGGCGAAGAATCGGAATAGAAGTGGCTGGTTGTTCCCGTGAAGCCATCATAGCAGACATAGCGTCATGAGCCTTAGCCGGATCTTCTTTCATAGCAGCCAATTCAGCCGGAGCGAGCATTTTCCTCTTCAAAGTTAGCCATTATCCTTCTCTTGTGAAATCTTGTACCGATGAATTCTATACTGGTTGGTAGACTTTGCGAACACGAGCCACTTTTCGATCGCGGCGGACAAAACCAGGAGGCAATGAGCACGAGAGAAGTTCTTTGTGGTCAATGAATGCATATGATGCATGAAGAATGCATGCCAAAAGACTCTTTTTGTGTTATCGAAGGGTTTTAGACAAATTATAAACTTGTAAACATTACTAAACAACAATTGACATAAACGGGAAACAAACAACCAACATATAGTTTTACAAGACAATTTCAACATAAGCAAATGGAAATAACAACAGAAAATGGAAGTCCTCAAGCATAGGAAGTGGAAGCATCGTCCTCGAATCGGACTCATAGTCGCGGTATCGTGCATAGAAGTCACGGGCCCCCCTAGCTCTCTTGGAGTCCCTCATAAGCAAGATATATCTTTCTCTTCAATCTCTCTCTTAGCCTTGGCTAACTCTTTCTTCGGTGTCAAGACCTCATGAGTCCGTCGCTCACCCTTTCCATCCAAAGTCATGATCAAGTTCTCGGCCTCATAGTATCTAGCTCTCCACCGATGCTTCTCCCGACTCTCCATAGCTAGATGCTCCCGATACATCTCTGGGTAGGTGGGAGTAGAGGCAAAGGCATGGTAGGAACAGTTGCAGGACACATATCTCATAGAAGGGTAAGGCATACCAATCTCCTCGGCTCGGCTTATCACCCACCGTGTATAGGCCTCATGAGCAATACGGACCTTACACCCATATGCTTCACCTCTTTCTTCCGAAGCTTGGTCCAAGCTTGCATGAAATCTTCTCTAATTCCGGTGGGAGCATTGGAGTAGTGAAAGAAGTAAGGAGCCGTAGCAAGATGGATGGGCTTATCTCTCATCGGGAAACCAAACTGTCGCAAAGCAAGCTCCGGGTTATAGTTGATTCCACCCCGGGTACCAAGAAGAGGTACATTAAGAAACTTTCCACCACCAAAGATGATTTCCTTGACCCTAGAAGCGGGAGTGAGCCAAACCACTTCATTAGGAGTGAGAGCCATAATCCTTTGTGAAATAGACCAATTCCTCGGATTGTCGTGGAAAGGCTAACGGAAGGTGCGAAATAAACCACCTATAGAGGAGAGGCACACAACAAAGAATGTATCCACGACCTTTGCCGGAACGATCGTGAATAGCATGGTATGTGTCGGCTAGCAAAGTAGGAACCGGATTCTTGGAGTGGAAGATCATAATAGCATTCATGTCCACGAAGCCATCAAGATTCGGAAAGAGAATAAGCCCATAGATGAGAAGTGCAAGAATAGCCTCAAGAGTGTCCCGACAAGTGGTATTGAGGTTGGCTTTCCCAAGAAGATACTACGAAGTGAACCCTCGGATATGTGCCTTAGTAACAAGATTCTTGGAGACATCGGTGGTCTTGAGATAGAGATCCTTAGCAATAACCAATGGAGGAAGAGGATTTTCAGGTCCCGAGAAGGGTATCCCCTTAGCAATAGATAAACCCGTCAAGGAAGAATAAGCCTCTAGAGTAGGCACCAACCGAAAGTCCGGAAAGGTGAAGCACCGACACCCCGGATCATAGAATTGCACTAGAGTGTGCACAAGCTTCTCATCCACATTAGTATGGAGAATAGGAAGTAAAGCCCCGTAACGGTGTCGGAAACCAGTCGGATCCTCAATCTTGAGTGCCAAATCTCTCAAACTAGCCAAATCCACTTCCTTGAACTTGTAGGACTTAGTCATCTTCATCCTACAACGTTTACAAATTCAACTTGTCTAAGCCCTTCGATAACAATGCATGACAAAAAGTTTATGCATGTATGCATGTATGCATGAATGCATGATTATGTTCAAGTTCGGAGAAAACATGGTGGGTTTGAAGTTCAAAGTCGAGAAGTCGTGGGTGGACACGGTGTCCGGTGAAACTAGGGTTTTAGGATAATAGTAACCGGGTTCTAAAAAGGTTCCCAAGTTGCAACCTCTCCGACGTATCTCATGGTGCCACGAGACAACACTCGCGCCATGATTATACATAAGAAGGTCTAACTTGAGTGTAGTATCGCGTGACGACTAAAGCTCGAGACGACACTCGGTTTAGTCTCCGCACTACGTCCTAGAAAATGGCCATGGATGGGTTTGGTTATCTACGGTTCATAGCGTCATAGAACAATTAGAAGTAAAGTGCCTAAACGCGACAACCCGCGCCGACAACATCACCTCCAAAATGCCTCGGCTATGTGGGATTGATCGCATAATCCAAAACACGAGGCAACCCCCGAATGAATTGTCGATTATATCCCTCCTAAATCCTAAGTTCACTCAGCCCGGGTGCAGGACTTTTGATATTCTCACCCCACACGTTTGCAAGAAATTAAACATTTAATCACATAGGAAAGCAAGTAAAAGAAGCAAGTAAAAAACACAAGCGCAAGCGTGGAAATAAAGACTAGGCGCAACTCTCGAATCTCCCCGGTGAAGTCGCCGACTGTTTTATCTTGGTTTTCGGGTGTCAAACATTGATTACGTTTGAACCTTTTAAACCGGTGATATCTTATTTTTTCTTGGGAAGGGAAAAAGTAAGCAAAACCCTTGAGAATCGAGGTCCGGGAGTTGTTTTCGCTACGGGAAGGTGTTAGGCACCCATAACGACTATAGTAACCTATAGGAACCGTCTTTAATTTCTACGCGCGCGCTTTATTTTTAAATGCTATTTGAAAATGTTATTTACACCTAAAAGTTACTAAATGAAGAATTGGAGGGAGAAGAATGTTTTTGGATTTTTATTTTAGTTGAATTGAAGGAATTTTGTTCCTTGCCTACGTACCCGATTAAGGGATCAAATCCACCGTAGTTCTCTCTCAAAAAATATTTTTGTTTTTGTTGGTTGATTTTAAGTTTGAAAATGGATTTTGAAGAATAGAAAGAGGCCTCAAGGGCATGAGATTAGAAAATAGTGAGGTTGAATTAGTGAATTGCAAAATATGGTCAAAGTTTGATTATTTTCATTGAAATTTGATTAAGAAAATGGAAAAGAAAATACAATGGGATATTTGGATCCCAAGGTTTATTTGGAAAAGGTTTGAGTGAAGTTGTTCACATCTATTTGGAAAATTGGTTTTTTCTAAGTATAAATCCTAGGCATTCATCTAAACATACAATCCTAGACATACATCTAAACATGCATATTCTAACTATTTGGTGATGTGTGTGCATGTGTCGGTGCTTGTGTCGGTGTACATCATTAGAGTCCATTGTCCTTTACATCACACCCTAGATACATTCTATGGCCTCTTTGCCAAGAAATCGAAAGCATGAAAGAATATTACAAAAATTTCCTAAGTATTTACATTCTAACTTTTGGCAAAATTTAAAGGCAAGAAAGGAGATGAAGATGTAAAATGAAGTGCAATGATGATGCTTATGGTGAATATGAAATATGAAATGAAGAGGTTAGTAGCATAAGGCAATATCAAAGAAGTGAAGTAAGAGAAATATTAGAATATAAAAGATAGAAAATAAATGCAAACATGGCTAAAATTTATTCATAAAATGCAAGAACCAAGTGACCTATAATTTTCACATTCCAATTACATTTTAAAGGTTTAGAAACAAGTTTTGGAATGGGAATTAAGGCTACATAGTTTACTTGACATTTTAAAACAAGTTTGAAGCATATTTACATTATTTAACTACCTAATGACTTGCAAACTAAGTAACTAACCAAAATTCACAATTATGCGACAAAATTAAACACAAACAGTAGCTAAACTCTTATGGATTCAAATGGCATAGGACACTAAAATTCATCAAGATATTTGGATCAAAACCAAGCAAGGATCCACTTATTTTTAGCACAAAATATGACAAAAATAGCAAGAAAATTAACACCTCATTTTTTGAACAATTTTAGCATGTGAAAATTATTATAAAATGCTACAAAAATATCAAGAAGTCTACATGAATTTTTTTGGAATTTTTTAAGGGTTTTTTGGACTAAAAATCACAAGAAAATTATTAATTCTAGCAAAAAAAAAGAAAAAAGGGAAAAAGAATGCTTCAAATATTTTTCTCAATTTTTAGCACAAGAAAAAGTCACAAATATGTTGAAAGAGGTATTAAGAATCACATGGAAAAGATTTTTGGATGTTTACAAGATTTTTAAGCTAAAAAAGTGCAAGAAAATTGTTAAATCTAAAAAAAAGTAAACAAATAAAAAAATGCTACACATATTTTTTTTTTGTCAAGATTTATTATGCAAAATGTTATAAAAGCATCAAGAAAGTCATCAAGAAACTATGGAAATTTATTTGGAATTTTTAAAAGATTATTGAACATGCGGGGGTGTGAACAGGCGGGAATTCGGCAAGAAGCATGCGGGGATGGGGGGCGCAAAGAGCGACGGACATGGCGAGGTGGGCTTAAGGACGGGCCAGGGTGTATCCATGGGTTTACCCATGGGTGAACCGGTTCATTGGCCTATATAAGGCCTTGAACCGGTCCAACGCCCATTTCACCACTCTACTTCTCTCTCTAAGACAAAGACTAGAGAGAGAGAGTCCGCAGAATCGACTCTCTCTTCTCCGATGAGACCTTCCTCCTCCGACGTGGTGGCCCACGGTGGCGCCGCCGCGTCGGAGTCTCAACCTTCTCCGATCCGAGAACTAAGTACATCGTTTTAAAGCTCTTTCTCTCCTCTTCATTATTTTGGAAACGTTTTCTTGAAAACGAGGTTCGGATCGGAGTAGATCTAGGATTGAATCATTCGGTTTCTATGTTTTCAAACTTCATGAAACGAAACCCTAACATGTTCTATTTTCTCTTCGATTACGAATTTGAACTCGTATTTGAAAACGAACGGTGAATCTTCGGGAATTTTTCAAATTAGGGTTTCGTTTTGGATTTTTTTGATTTCTTCGAAACTTTCGCTTTGATTCACCGTTTGTTTTTGATCCGGAATCTTCGATGATGATTTAAAGAGTAAACGAGAGGATTCTTGCGAATATACCCGGATTAAAATGGAGATTCGAACAAAGATCCTTGTGAAAGCTTTACGGTGATTTGGAAACCGAAAATAAATCGGTATTTTCTTCTTATTCTTCACCGACTTGAAGCTTACTTCGATTCCTTCTTCTTCTTGATTCACAAAATCCTTCGTGATCGCACGTTGTGCTTGAATTGCGAAGGTGCGAGTTCAATGATGAAGATTCATGACGAATCTCTCGAGAACTCGTGATGATTTGAACCAATCTTGCACAATGCTTCGTCGAATCGTATGTTGTATTGATGAATTTGCTATGAATCTTGATGAACTTTGAAATTCGGGAATCGATTAGGGTTTACGTGTTCTTCATGTTCTTGAAAGTTTTCTCGAGAATTTTGGTGTTTTGATCTTTGATAGTTAGAGAGAGATTCGAATTGTGTTTGTTGAGTTGGCGTGTAATGAATGGTGATTGCACCGTTGTGACTATTTATAAGCCGCCATGTGTACCACCGGACCAATTGCAACCTCGACACTGTGCTTGGACTTAAACGGCTTCGGCTTTCTTGGATTTGAGGCTTAAGGGTCCTTTTTGCAATTTTGGAAACTTTAAGGACTAACCCGCAATATAAAAGGATCGGACTAATATGCAATTTCTAAGACTTAAGTGGACTGAAATGTAATTTGGCCGAAAAAGACTTAAAAGTTTTGACTAAAAAACGAATCAAAAAAAGGAAAAAAACTTAAAATAAAATGAAAAGACTCAAGGGACTAACATGCAATTTTAGAATTTTAGGACTTAGAAACTTTAAAATAAAATTGGATTAAAGCGGTAAAATGGAAAACAACGTAAAGTGAAACGAATAAAATCGACAAAACGGACTAAAACGAACCAATGGCTTAAATGAGGTACTTTAAAGTACCTCTCTGCCGAAATTTCGTGCGAAATGACCAAAATGCCCCCGGGGCTAAAACGACCGTGAATGACTCGGATACGAATTTTAAAATGGATTTTTAACAAGGAATTGAATCAAAGACTCATACAAGCAAAATTAAAAGACTCAGAGACAATTTTTTTAGGGTTTAAACAAAGTGACTTGACACTTGAAAAGACTAAAATGCCCCTAGGGGCAAAACCGACCTAAAATGACTTCAAATGCAAATCTTTGAAATGGATCTTGACATAGAATGGAACAGGGACTTATTCAAACTATATGAAAGGACTCAAAAAAATTTTTAAAAGGCTGAGAGACACTTGACATAGGAAATGACCAAAATACCCTTATATGTGAATTTTGCAAATAACAATTGAAATAAAATGCGAGAGAAAGATGCAACTGATCGAGATAGTTCAAATAGCTTGTAATGCAAGAAAAGAAAAATTGACCGGTATTTTTATGTCCAAAATTAGGGTATAACGGTTGTGTATTTAAAAAAGATGTTTGAAAGATTAAGAAAGTACCGGCTACGGTTAAATCCTAACAAGTGCACATTCGGTGTAAGATCCGGAAAATTGCTAGGCTTCATTGTCAGCCAAAGAGGCATTGAAGTTGATCCCGACAAAGTCCGAGCCATCGGAGAGATGCCGGCCCCTCAAACCGAGAAGCAAGTCGAGGTTTCCTCGGACGTCCGAATTACATTTCAAGATTCATATCTCACATGACTACTACTGTGGACCAATTTTCAAATTGCTCGAAAAGAATCACTGTTGTATGGAATGATGAATGTCGGGAAGCTTTTGATAGCATTAAAGAATACTTGTTAGAGCCACTGTCCTTGTCCCGCCAAAGTGGAAGGAAGGCCTTTGATCATGTATCCGTCGGTGTTAGATGATTCGGTGGCCGTGTTCTCGGTCAACAAGATGAGGCCGGTAAGAAAGAGCATGCTATCTACTATCCGAGCAAGAAGTTCACCGACCGTGAGACTCGGTATACGATGCTTGAAAAGACTTGTTGTGCTTTAGCCTCGGGCCGCCAAACGCTGCGTCATTATATGGTGAATCATACAACTTGGTTGATATCTCGAATGGATCCAATCAAGTACATCTTTGAAAAGCTTCGTCGTTCTTGGAAAGATCGCACGTTGGCAAATGTTGTTGTACGAATATGATATTGTGTACAAAGCTCGAAAGCAATCAAAGGAAGTATCCTTGCCGAGCATCTTGCTTGTCGGCCTCTTGATGATTATCGGCCGATTAAGTTTGATTTCCACGATGAAGAGGTCATGTATGCCGAAAGCAAAGGACCGTGAAGAACCAGCGATCAATGAAGGGCCGGATCCCAATAGTAAATGGGGCTTAGTGTTTGATGGTCTTGTTAATGTTTATGGTAAAGGAATTGGGGCCATCATTGTAACCCCACAGGGGCACCACATTCCTTTCACCGCTCGAATAACTTTTGAATGCACAAACAACATAGCCGAATATGAAGCATGCATCTTGGGCATTGAAGAAGCCCTTGACCCGAGAATCAAACACCTTGATATTTATGGAGATTACGCACTTGTTATCAATCGGATAAAGGGTGAATGGGAGACTCATCATGAGAAGCCGATCCCATACCGTGACTATGCAAGACGTCCGTTGACATACTTTACCAAGGTCGAGCTACACCATATCCCTCGGGATGAAAATCGATGGCTGATGCTCTTGCTACTTTGTCTTCCATGTTTCGTGTCAATCACCGGAATGATGTGCCCGTAATCAAAGTGCGGCGTCTTGATAGACCCGCCCATGTGTTTACCATTGAAAATATGCCGGATCAGCCGATGAAGATATGAATGATAAAAAGCCTTGGTATTACAACATCAAACAATTCTTGCGGAATCGTGAATATCCACTCGGTGCTTCCAACAGGGATAAAAAGACTTTGAGACGATGGGCTAGTAAATTCCTTCCGGACGGAGAAATCCTATACAAGAGGAACTATGACATGGTCTTGTTGAGATGTGTTGACAAACAAGAAGCCGAGAAATTGATGCATGATGTACATGACGGTACCTTTGGGACCCATGCCTCGGGCCACACTATGTCAAGAAAACTGTTAAGAGCCGGCTATTACCGGATAACCATGGAGCGTGATTGCCACAAACATGCTAAAAGATGCCACAAATGTCAAATTTATGCCGACAAGATTCATGTGCCTCCACATGCTCTCAATGTTATCTCTTCCCCATGGCCTTTCTCTATGTGGGGCATTGACATGATCGGAAGAATTAAACCAAAGGCTTCCAATGGACATCGTTTCATTCTAGTGGCAATTGACTATTTCACCAAGTGGGTTGAAGCTGCCTCCTATGCCAATGTGACCAAGCAAGTGGTTGTCAAGTTTATCAAAAATAACATCATCTTGTCGATATGGTGTTCCCAACAAAATCATCACCGACAATGGTTCCAATCCGAACAATAGCATGATGCAAGCTTTGTGTGAAGAATTCAAAATTGAACATCACAACTCTTCTCCTTATAGACCTCGGATGAATGGTGCGGTTGAGGCCGCTAACAAGAACATCAAGAAGATTGTTCGGAGAAGATGGTCACTACTTACAAAGACCGGCATGAAATGCTACCTTTTGCCTTGCATGGTTACCGTACTACGTGCGCGGTTCAACCGGGGCAACTCCTTTCTCTCTTGTATATGGAATGGAAGCAGTTCTCCCTCTAGAAGTGGAGATTCCATCTCTTCGAGTGATCATGGAAGCAAAATTAACCGAGGCCGAATGGTGTCAAAGTCGGTATGATCAATTGAATCGATTGAAGAGAAACGTATGGATGCTATGACTCATGGACAGGTTGTATCAAGTGCGAATGAAGAATGCTTTTGACAAGAAAGTCCGACCTCGAGAATTCAAGGAAGGCGAACTTGTATTGAAAAGAAGAATAAATCGGCAACCCGACCCAAGGGGCAAGTGGACACCTAACTACGAAGGTCCATATGTTGTCAAGAAGGCTTTCTCTAGTGGTGCTTTGATTCTTACACACATGGATGGTGTTGAGCTCCCAAATCCCGTTAATGCCGATATAGTCAAGAAATACTTTGTCTAGAAAGAAAAGAACGGCGTGGTAGGTCGAAAACCCGAAAGGGCGGCCTAGGCAAAAATGCGCTTCCGGTGGATCGAAAACCCGAAAGGGCGATCCAGGCAAAAGTTAGGGACAAAAAAATGAATATGAAAGAGCTCGCCGAGATTGTACGCAACTCGTGCAAGAATGAGCGCCTCGATGAGCCGAAAACCCGAAAGGGCGGTTCATGCAAAAATGAGGTTGACAATAAAAGACAAGTAACTATATCCGCAAATCACCATCACCCCTTCGGGCATACGCAAATCGTCAATGATCGTCTTCATCGAGGCTTCGTACTTGTGAATTCAAAATTTCTATGAAATGTAGCGGTCATCGTGTTCAATGTATCACCAATCAATAAAATTACCATTTTCCAAGCTTTGTAAATCCGTGAAGTCATGCCTTTGGCCGACTTTCACTCTTCTACATCAATTTGAGCCTTTCTATTGTTTGAAACTCTATTTTTCCTTCTACTTTCGATGCTTTATACAAAATATTTCCTTTCCATTTGATAATGTTAATGTCCGAAACAAACATCTTTTGAAAATTAAAAAAATCTTTTTATGTCTATTTTGAAAGCAAACCCGAGCAACGGGGTACATTTCAATGAAACATGCATGAATAAATGAATGTCAATGTCTATTTCAATACGAGTTACAAGCGGGTTACTCCCGGGATGATACGTGGTCAATGGCAAGAATGAAAAAACAGAATGAAAATGAAAAATGGAAAAAATGAAAATGAAAAGCTCGCTAAGTTGAAAACCGGAAGGGCGACTTAGGCAAAAATGAGCACCCCGCCGATTGACAACCTATGGAGGCAATTCGGCAAAAATGGGGCGATGAAAAAGAATCTTTACTCCCGGTGAATCGAAAACCCGAAAAGGGCGGTTCGAGCAAAAGTGGGGCTTGAAAATGAAAAATGAAAAGAATATAAAAGCATTGACCACAGTATGCGAACATCCAATGTTTACCCAAAGACCGACACGCCTAGCAACGGCGACTGTATCCAAGAACCTTCCAAGGGTCCTCCTTTACAAGTTTGATTGCCCTCGGCTATGGTTTCGATACGTCTCTCAACGACGGTCTCTCCAAAGAGGTTTTCCCCTGTGAATATGTTGCAGCACGAGCCACTACGTGCCCAATCTTCCAATGTCTTGTCCGCCTTTGTGAAATTTCTCCGCCAAATTGCCAACCAATCATGCATTTCAAGCATTCATACATGCATAATCATGCATTTTATGTGCTCATACATCCAATAATCTTGTTATGCCATACATACATGCTGCATTCCCAATTTCAACTTTCAATCCAACTTCAATTTCAACTCAATCCAAATTGCAAATCGTCAAACTCAATTTCAATTTCAAATTCAATTCCAACTGTCAAAATCAATTCAATTTCAACTTGTCAAATTCGATGCAATCTCCAATCTCTCAATTTCAAATCATGTCAATCGTCAAATTCGAAGCAATGTCAATGTCAATGTCAAATGTCAAATGTCAATATTCAATGTCAATGTCAAATGTCAATGTCAAATGTAAATATTCAATGTCAAATGTCAATATTCAATGTCAATGTCAAATGTCAATGTCAAATGTCAATATCCAATGCCAAATTCAATGTCAATGTCAAAATGTCAATGTCAAATGTCAATGTCAAATGTCAATATCCAATGCCAATGTCAATGTCAAATGTCAATGTCAAATGTCAATGTCAAATGTCAATATCCAATGCCAATGTCAATGTCAATGTCAAAAGTCAATGTCAATTTCAATTGCCAAGCCAATGTCAATGTCAATGTCAATTTCAATATCAATGTCAAATGTCAATGTCAATGTCAATGTCAATGTCAAATGTCAATGTCAATGTCAATGTCAATTTCAACTTTCAATTCAGGTTCAAATCAATGTCAATTTACTCTTGGGCCAACAAAAATGGTCATGTCTATTTTCAAACCAGGTCAATGACAATGTACCCTCAATTGGTATCTTGTTAAACCGGACTCTCAATTTGTATCTTGTTACCGGTCAAGTGCCAGGTTCAATCCAAAAAGAACCACTTGTACTCGCTTATATACCTATGCTTCCGGACAAACGGCAAGTTCGATAGAACAGGTTGTACCCACTTATGTTGTTATCGGTCAAACGGCAAGTTCGATAGAACAGTTTGTACCCGGCTCATGCTTTGTTATCGATCGGACGGCAAGTTCAATCGAAGAACGGTTTGTACCCGGCTTATGCTTTGTTATCGGTCAAACGACAAGTTCGATCTAAGAGAACGATCCGCACTCTCCCACATGATGTGGTGATAATCCAACAAGCAAGTTCGATCCAAAGAAACGGCTTGTATCAACCCTTTTGTCTATGTCTCCGGCCAAACGGCCGGTTCGATCCGAAGAACAGCCAGGTGTCCGTCTATCTCGTTTGTATTTTCAATCAAGTGTCAAGTTCGATCCAAAGAACGGCTTGTATCCGCCTATATGTCTATGTTTCCGGTCAAGTGCCAAGTTCGATCCAAAAGAACGGCTTGTACTGTCTATTTGTTGCCCGTTCTTTCTACCTTGATGTCTATAAATCCCTTGGTGGTGTGACACGGCCGTAGATTCGGTTCGTTTGTCTTGCATTCATAATCAAAATGTTGCATGGCATTCATGTTTTTGAAAATGCGAAAGCGTATTTTTATGTCCAAAAGCGGTGCAAATGTTAATATTTAAGTATCTTCGTCCCGTCAATTCTAAGACTTCGTCTCTTGACTCTCGGACAAAGAAACTTAAATAGGGGCAGCCGTTATACCCTAATTTTGGACCTAAAAAATACTTGTTTAATTCTTCTTTTCTTGCATTATAAGTCATTTGATATGTCTTTGATCAATTGCATCTTTCTCTGCATTTTATTTCAATATTATTTGCAAAATTCACATAAAAGGGTATTTTAGTCATTTCCTGCATTCAATTCATTTTGATCTTTGAAAATTGTTTGAGTCTTTTAAATTGGTTTGTATAAGTCCTTGTCACAATATCATGTCAAAATTCATTTCAAAAATTGCATTTGAAGTCATTTTAGGTCGGTTTTGCCCCTAGGGGCATTTTAGTCTTTTCATGTGTTAAAACCCTGTTTAAATTCTAAAAATTGTCTCTGAGTCTTTTAATTCGCTTGTATGAACTCTTGCTTTAATCCCTTGTTAAAAAATCATTTTAAAATTGCATTTGAATCGTTTTTAGTCGTTTTAGTCCCTAGGGGCGTTTTGGTCATTTCACATAAAAACTCTTGTACGCTTCGTTGTTTTTAATCGTCTCGCTTTACGTTAATTTTCAATTTACTTTTTTCAATTCAATTTTAGTTTTAATTTCCATTTTGGTCCTTGTACTTTTGTTATTTGCATTTTAATCCATTTTTAAGTTTGTTAAAGTCAAAATCAAAGTTTGTTACAAGTCAAGTGCCACGTGGCAGGTCCATCATTGGTCCAAGCATTTCCACATCACCTATAAATAGGTCAAAGCCTTGGTCAAAAAAAAACAACAACTAATCATTTTTTTTACACTAATTATTTTCACAAAGCCTTTTTTCTTTTTTTTTCTCTCATTTTTTTCCCCACTTTCTCTCTCCACCACAACAAACTCTCACCACCACAAAAACCACCATAAACCACCCTAACTAACTCCATCTTCAACCCCTAACAACTTTTCACCACCACCAAAACTTCAACAACCTCCATAACCACCTCCAACCACCATCTTCAACCTCCAAAAACCACCACTACATTCATCATCAATTCATAAAACTCATCAATTTCATCAATTCATACACCAATAACACAATTAAATTAACAAAACTTCCATCAATCCATGTTCATTTTCGGATTCATAATTCAAAGAAGCGAGAGAAGCTGAAATCGAATTCGAGACGGGATCGAAGATGGAAGAAGAGAAATGAATCGAACGGTACAAAATCAAAGCAAATCCAAGATGAAGAATGAAGGAGCACGAAATCGGTCCAGCATCATAATCCACTCCAATTCGCGAGCAAGAACAAGAAGGAAGGAAGGAGGACGAAAACGGAGCTGAAGCAAGAACGAAACAGAGGTAATCACGTTCGTCCTCCTTCTTATTTCTTGGAAAAAATTCGAATCCGTTGGTTTAGATCTAGGTATGTATATTGGTTGTTCGGAAAATTTAAGCCTAGAAATGAATAGAGGAGGAGAAGAGGATCATTTTGATGTAAAAAGTTTTAAGTTCGGAGGTGTTTTGAAACTCCGGCACGGTGGTGCACCACCGGCCACCGTGCCGGAAAACCGGGTCTTATCGGAGAAGATAGATGGGTGGCGCTGTTCTTTTAACACAGGGAGAGAAGATTTATCACGTTTTTGAAAGAAAGAAAAGGGGAACAAACAAGATATCTTTTTACCATCAATTTTCCTTTTATATTATAACCCATGTCCATAACCCATGGTTTTGACCCATACCCACCAACCCATGTCCATGATCCATGAAACCTAAGCCCAATGATTGCCTTGTGCCATGCCTGGACACGTTTTGCTACATACACCCCCCATGCCTGTGCCTTTTAATTGTTTTCTTGCTGTTCATACCCCCAAGCATGTGTTTTGTTGCCGAAAAATTCCAAATTAATTCATACGTTTTTCTTCTATTTTTTGTAGTCTTTTATGATATGTGTTGTGTTGAAAATTGATAGAAAATAGTGTGGATTTTTCTTGCTTTAATTGTAAAATTTTATGTTAAAAACTTGTGGTTTTCTTGCCTAGTTTCAATTTCATTTCTTGATAGATGTTGGTAATTCATGATATGTGATGTTGTGAGGGTTTTTGCTACTGTGGGTATGTTTTTTGTTGAATGTGTGTCTTGTGCCTAGTTGCTTGCTTTGCAAGATTCATTGGTGAGTAAATAATGCAAAGTATGTTTAAATTCACTATTAAAATGCATGGTTTATCACATCCCTTTGGTCCCCATTTTACAATCTGAGTTCATGTCTTTAAAATGTGTTAAAAATGAGGATTATAAGTCATGTGAGCCTTGCATTTTGTAGTGGGATTTTAGCTCTATTTTGCATCATTTTCGCTATGTTTTTGTGGCAATTTCTTTGCTTTTGTTATAGTAATTTTTACTTGCTTTTACTTCTTGATATTGTCATGTGCAACTAACCCTTTTGTTTCATGTTTTTTAAAAGCATCCTATCCTCCATTTCCACTTTGTTTCTTGCACTTTAATTTTCATACAAAGTTAGAATGTAAAAGCCTAGGAATTCTTGTAATATTTTACTTTCGTGCTTTTAATTTCTTGGCAAAGAGGCCATAGAATGTATCTAGGCCAATGGTGTAAAGGACAATGGACTCTAAAGATGTACACCGACACAAGCACCGACACATGCACACACACCACTATAGCTAGAATATGCATGTTTAGATGTATGCTTAGGATTGTATGTTTAGATGTATGCCTAGGACTTATACTTAGAAAAAACCAATTTTCCAAACAAATGTGAACAACTTCACTCAAATCTTTTCCAAATAAATCTTGGGATCCAATATCCCATTGTATTTTCTTTTCCATTTTCTTAATCAAAATTCAATGGAATTAATCATACTTTGACCATATTTTGCAATTCACTAATCCAACCTCACTATTTTCCAATCTCATGCCCTCGAGGCCTCTTTCTATTCTCCAAAATCCATTTTCAAACTTAAAATCAACCAACAAAAACGAAAACATTTTTTGAGAGAGAACTACGGTGGATTTGATCCCTTAAACGGGTACGTAGGCAAGGAACAAAATTCCTTCAATTCAACTAAAATAAAAATTCAAACACATTCTTCTCCCTCCAATTCTTCACTTAGAAACTCTTTAGGTAAATAACATTTCAAAATAGCATTTAAAAATAAAGCGCGCGCGTAGAAATTAAAGACGGTTCCTATAGGTTACTATAGTCGTTATGGGTGCCTAACACCTTCCCGTAGCGAAAACAACTCCCGGACCTCGATTCTCAAGGGTTTTGCTTACTTTTTCCCTTCCCAAGAAAAATAAGATATCACCGGTTTAAAAGGTTCAAACGTAATCAATGTTTGACACCCGAAAACCAAGATAAAACACCTATGAATGTGTATTCATTGGGTATGCCTTGAACAAGAAAGCATATAGGTTTTATGACCTAAAGGCTAAGGTGATCATAGAATCAAATGACGCCGATTTCTATGAAACGAAATTTCCCTTTCTATCAAGAGATAGTGGGGGTAATAGTGGGGGCGCAAATATGAACACTACACCCGATCACACTCCGGTGATTAAGGATAGTGATAAGAACATCATAAGCGATGTAACAGAACTTCGAAGAAGTAAGAGAGCAAGAACCGCTAAAGAGTATGGACACGAATATGTGGTCAATACATTAGAAGAGGATCCATCAAATCTTAAGGAAGCTCTGTCTTCCTTGGATGCCGACCTATGGCAAGAAGCCATAAATGATGAGATGGATTCTCTACGGTCTAATGAAACTTGGCACTTGACCGAACCGCCTCCAGTGCCGCAAACCAATAGGTTGTAAATGGATTTTGAAAAAGAAACCGAAACCCGATGGAACTGTTGATAAATACAAGGCACGCCTTGTAGCCAAAGGTTTCGGACAAAGAGAAAATATAGATTTTTCGATACCTACTCACCGATTACTCGAATCACATCCATAAGGGTACTAATTTCTTTGGCTGCTTGTTTATAACTTGATAGTACACCAAATGGATGTGAAAACCGCCTTTTTGAATGGTGAGTTGGAAGAAGAAATCTATATGGAACAACCTCGAAGGTTTTGTAGTCCATGGACGGAAAGCAAAGTACGTAAGTTAGACAAATCTCTGTATGGTCTAAAACAAGCCCCTAAGCAATGGCATGAAAAGTTTGACAACTTAATGATTACGAATGAGTTCAAAGTGAATGAAAGTGACAAATGTATCTACTACAAGTATGATAAAAACATTTGCACTATCATATGTCTATATGTAGACGATCTACTCATATTTGGGTCAAACATTCCCGCCATAAATTTCGTGAAATCACCGTTGAGTAACAACTTTGATATGAAGGACCTAGGAGAAGCCGATGTAATTCTTGGCATCAAGATTACTAGATCGTATAAAGGAATTTCCTTGGATCAGTCTCATTATGTTGAGAAGATATTAAGGAAATACAACTACATTGATTGTAAACCTGCAAGCACACCTTATGATCCAAGTGTAAAACTTTTTAAGAACACCGGAGATGGTGTTAGACAACCTGAATATGCGAGCATCATTGGCGATCTCGGATATGCCACCGATTGTACTAGACCCGACATTGCCTATGTCGTGGGACTCTTATGCAGATTTACAAGTAGACCAAGCAAGGAGCATTGGCATGCTATTGAAAGAGTCATGAGATACACGAAAGGGACTATGACATTAGGACTGCATTATCAAAAATATCTGTTGTACTTGAAGGGTACGGTGATGCGATTGGAACACCTTGTCGGATGATTCCAAAGCGACCGGCGGCTATATATTTAGCATAGCCGGGAGGAGCTGTTTCTTGGAAGTCTAAGAAGCAGACCATTCGGCTCGGTCCACAATGGAATGCGAGATGATAGCACTAGCTACCGCTAGTGAAGAAGCAAGTTGGCTAAGATCCTTGCTAGCTGAAATCCCTTTATGGGAGAAACCGTTACCCATTTGTGTTAATTCATTGTGATAGTACCGCGGCTATTGCAAAGATTAAGAATCGTTATTACAATGGTAAGAGACGACGGATAAGGCGAAAACACGGCACGATTAGAGAGTGTATCTCTAATGGAGCGGTTAGAGTTGATTTTGTACGTACGAATGAAAACTTAGCCGATCCTTTGACGAAAGGACTTAATAGAGAGAAAGTCCGAGAAACATCCGATAGGATGGGACTAATGTCTATAGCCCACTAAATGATGGTAACCCGACCTATATGATGGAGATCCCACGATTTAGGTTCAATGGGTAAAAACAAGTCATGAAGTGGTAGAACATGCTATGAGAGAAAGAATATAGAAAGCATGATCCCGCAGGCGAAAGAAGGATGAGTTAATAGTAACTCTTAATGAGATCTATACTCTAATTGAGTGGGGTACACGGCTACGGTAGTACCCTTGATAGACTCACCTATACGAATGTGGAACCGAGGCCGGTCCTATGGAATTTTGAGGCAGAATTCCTAGAGCATTCGTTAAAACCGGGATACACGTGCGGGGCCTTAAAACGCACGGGCTTTTAGAATACACCTATGAAAAGGTTTGTGTGTGGATTCTATGTCCGAGATAGAGTTCAATGCTGTAAGCAACTCTTGTTAAATCAGAATACCTTCCACTATGCAAAGGTTCAAGTTGTTAACAACACCTTTGTATATTAGCAAATCTTATGGAAACGTTTTTACGTTATTTCTCGAAACCATTTTGAAGTCAAGTGGGGGATTGTTGGAACACTAGTTAAAGTCTAGTGAAAAAATTGGAAAGAAAGAAAACACTATGAGAAACTAGTGTGTGGGTATGTGACTTAAAAATGTCCCACATTGGAGAGTCACCCCAACTAGTAAGTGTTTATATAAGGGTGGGGTGACCTCCAAGGGTGTGCCCTTGGGGTACCCATTTTTGTGAACGGGTGAACGCTTACAAAATATATATATCACACGCGCGACGACGACGCCGCCGTCCGTCCGACCGGCCGGGCCGGGCCGGGCTTCGGCTTGGGTCGTGGGTCGAAAATTGATATATTTTTTTGTCACTTGAAAATGTTAAATTAATTAATTAATTTTTCATTATACGAAAGCGTTACACGTAACAAATTGATGTGTTACATTCCGACCCGATCCAAGAAACTTCCGGATATTTCCAATTAAGAAAACGCGTTTGCTTTGCTTAAGGATTAAGCAAACTAAATCCCCAAGTCACGCGTAAAACGCGTTTGCTTAAGGATTAAGCAAACTTAATCCCCAAGTAATTCTCGCGAACTCGCCTATAAAAGGAGAGCTCCCCCACTCATTCTTCACACCAAAATCTCACAGTTGATGCTTCTGTGCGATTTTCTCTCTTCTCCCTTCGATTTTAAATCGTTCTTCTTCTTCTACTCCTTTCGTCCCATCGGTTTCGAATAGAGCGGCTACGTACCGTATCGAGTGGCTTCGATCATACGATTGAACCATACTTTGAGGTGTAATTCTCGAGCGACTATATACCGTGCGGTATATACTCGTAATGCTGATCCGGGCTGTTTTATCCCGGAGACGGCGTGGTTGTTAGTCTACCTTGCACAAACTAGGGTAGTGCCGCGAAACGTCTTAAAGAAAGCGACCCGGTCGTGACTCACCCGATAATTTCGTTCGGTATAATTTTTAAATCGTAAATCAACAAGGCATCAATGGTGGGGAAGATGCAAGTGACATGAATGTGGTGATGAATATGAATGAGTCTTTTGCAAAACTCAATGATGGAGGATTGATGACTAAATGAAGGGATTGATATTCTTGCCATATGAGTTGTTTTAGTCACGGAATTGCAATAAATCAGTTACGACTTTGTTTGACTATTATTTATATACTCTACAATTCTACTAAGTACGGACATTTCTCGTATTAGACGTGTTCACATGTCGGATATGTGTTGTATTCGACACCAATATATATAATTACACTGAATTATGTGATTTTCATGCGGTGTCGACATGTAGTGTTTGTGTCGTATTCATTATCCATGTTTGTATCGGTATTTCATCCTCATAAATATTTTAGCTTACTTTTTAATCAAATTTGAGATTTGAGTTTATTTTAATTTCGACATAAACGTTAAGGAGTATTTTAGAATGCAAAATTCCTATATATTTATCAATAAATGGTAGGTTGAGATACTTTTGCTGAATTATCACAAATAAAAATTATCATTTTTTTACTTGTCCAAAAAAATTTCATTTTTCTTTCCATTGTTTTATAACATAAACAATAAAAAATAAATAAATTAAATGATTTTGATCGGTACTAATTAACATTATTCATTATTTATCCCTAAAAAAATAAACATTATTCATTATTTATATTTTGTTGATGGATAATGCAAAGGTAGGACCACATCATATTTGATTTAATGCCGGCTTGACTTTAGTACATTTTATATGGTACCATTTGTTGGCACGTTTATGATTTTTATTTGACTTGTCAAAAGCATAAGGAGCCACAAAGAAAAATACAAAAAGAAACATAGGCGGTGAAGTGCGTGCAAATAAGTGTCGAATGATAAGCAATTCTTCTTTAAATTACCATATATGGGTAATTACATATAGCTAAATCGGTCATTTGTCCTCTTAAATATTTTGGTTTCATTTTGATCTCATAACACGTAAAACGCCCATTTTGGTCTTTCAAAACTGTTTCCGGCAGTTAAATTGGTCTCATCCCGTTAATTTTAACGTCAAATGTCTAAGGTGGACCAACATTATAGATGGTCCACCATTAACCTTATTAATTTTTTCAATTTAACTCTTCGATCTTTATTTCAAAAGGGAACCTTGGATTATGCGGGTCTTTTGTACCTTACGGTGAACCAAACTATTTTTTTTTCCTTTTCTTCTTCTAAGTTGCTTTGTACTCGACCCATGTGATGTTGTTCGACTTTTTGCTCCACCTCACTTAACCAAACATATCCAAAAATAGGTTTTACCGGATCTACAACACTCGTTATTTCATGCCTAGTTGCATCTAACTTTGTTGGTTCACCTTTTATCTAAACAGGTCTCCGCACGACACATGTCATTCTCTTGCGGCTTGTTCTTTTTCTTATATTGTGGTTGCTTGTTTAGCAAGTTGGAGCTCCTACTGTTCCCACACCAGCTTCCACTCTAGCTCCCTTCGAACTAAAAAATCGTCGAGTTCCATCCAACTCACTCTATTTTTTATGTTAATTGGTTTTGTACTTCGCATGTTGGGAATAAAAATAGAATAACATTTTCTACATAATGTTTTAAGTGATCAACTAGGTTTTTAATCCCTTGCTTACAATATATTGGGCTAGGTTAAGTTATTGACCAGATCGTGGGACATACATGTCACAAAATCCGTTTTCCCCTTTTTTGGTTATAATAGACCCAAAACCCCCGCATACCTTTTTTCTACCATAAGGCCTCCCCGACTTCTTATTTAGATTCTATTTGCGAGATTCTTGTCTCGAAAGTACCCTTGCCCCGCTTGATGTTATAGCAGCTTACATGGATGCATTGTATCCTTACTCGTAGCCGACCCTATTACTCCAGGGGATTTTAACAAAATAGATATAGTGGATGACATGTTTGAAGGTGAGAAAAAACACAAGAAGGGGGGTTGAATTGTGTTTTGAAAAATTCTTCAATTCTCCTAAAAGCCGAACACACCGATCGAAGCTAAGTGAGACAACTTCGAAGTGATGATCGAATCTAAATGCAGCGGAATAAAACAGAGAGAGAGAGAAGAAGAACGACACAAAGCAATTATCTTGGTTCCTTCCACAATCGGAAGTAGTCCGGTCCCCCTTGCACTTCCAAGGAGATTTCACTAAGAGTAATATCTCGATTACAATTGCTCAAGCACACAAGCAAGAGACTTCCTTTGCTCAAGCACACAAGCTAGAGACTTCCTTTGCTCAAGAACACAATCAAGAGGCTTCCTCGCTCAAGCACAACCGCAAGAGACTTCCTAACTAAACAAAATTACACGAAGAAAATTGTTTAAGGTTGAACACTTGATATACAATCAGAGGTGCTCACAATACAAATCAGATACGGACTCAATGGACTTAAGAATTTCTAAGATATGACTTTGAGACACGAAATTCTAAGTGAATGCAGGAACAATTTCAGCGAGAGGTTTGGCACTTGTAAAAATGTTGTGAGTCTTTCGTTCAGCGTTCTTGCATTACCAAAACTCTAAGTCTTCACTCCTTTATATAGAGGTGTGAAAGAGACGTTATGAAATTGCCGGCACACCAAAGAGTCGTTGTTTGAAGCTTGATCTTTCACCTTTGATCTTTTGCACGATTTGGTTGTTGTCCTATGAAGAGCCAATTTGAAATCCATTCCTTATCCAAAGGAACATCTATGCGAGCGAAGCCGTATTCTCGGAGCTGTTTTCTTGTCTTGTAGCGTGGACACAAAACGAGTAGTGGAGAACGTGGTTGTACAATTCGTACAATAGTACAATGTCAACGCTTTTGTCCAAATTGCAAGCACATGCCTTCAAACACCTTTGAAATGACCGTTGCAATGTTCCACTAATTTTCTGCTATGTTTTCGAGTCCAATAGACAGCTTTTGCGGTGTAGATTCTTCAATCTTTGAATCTTTTGCAAATCCGGTTGATTTTCGGCTTACGGTGAAATGACTTCGATGAGGCGGCTTCGATGATGCGGCTTGCGGCTTCTTCGGCTTACGATGATGCGGCTTCGATGATGCGGCTTCGATAAGGTGGCTTACGGACCTCTTGTCTTCGGGAGCACTATTCTTCGGGAGCGCTTTTACTATCTTCGGGAGCAGCTTGACTTCGGGAGCGCTTTTACTATCTTCGGGAGCAGCTTGACTTCGGGAGCGCTTTCCATTTTCAGAACGTATTGCCTTCGTAATCGTCTAAGCTTCATTTTCTTTTGCTCTTTATTTGCTCATTCGGAACCAATTAATGATGTAACTTTTTAATTGTGGTCTGTACACTTGAACAAATATTAGCTAGTCCAATTTACAATTTTTAATACCTTGTTATCATCAAAACTCTTTGAGGTTCATTGTTAAACACATTTTGTTCCAACAATCTCCCCCTTTTTGATGATGACAAACAATAGTATTTAAAATTTGTCAATTGTTGTTAATCTAATTAACGAGTTGACTTTGGGGTTTACGAGGTTTGTAAGCTCGTAGTCCGAGGTTTGTAAGCTCTAACTCCCCGAGTCTCGATAGTCTTTAAGGTGAGGTTTGTAAGCTCCCCCTATGTTCTATCCGAGGTTAATTAAATTCATTTTTCGCACAATAATATCGAGCTTATAAAAATTGAAAGAATTGACTTATAGATAAGAAGAATGATTCAATTAATTTTTATTTGAAGTTTGATACTCCCTCTTTTTGATACACCGTTTCAAGGTAAAAACAAAAAGGATAGAAATTTTCAAAATTTTCAAATATTAATTAATGGGGCTCGAGCCTTTAAATACTATCACATATACTCCCCCTTTTGTCATTAGCAAAAAGACATAAACAAAAAGAAGAGATGAGAAAAACATAAGATTAAAGGTTCGAGCATAATTCAAATTATTTTAAAGCATATTAACCATCTTCAAAGATTAAATAAACAAGCATAGCAAGCATTATTATCAAAGCAAATAATAACACACAAGGTATAAACGAGTTAAAGATTTTCGAAGCAAGAAAAATTCGAAGCGAGATGATATCAAAAGCGAAAAACAATCGAAGCGAGAAATGAATCAAGAATATCAAAAGCCTAAATAAAAAAAAATAAGCTAAAGTTGTGCAACTATGGGTTTGGCTTATTTTTCTAAAATCTTCTTCGAAGCTCTTGAACATCGGCATACTTCTTGTCCATATCTTTTACGTAGTTGTCTTCTGCGATCTTGGCTTCTTGCATATCGGCTTCCAATTTTGATATCTTCGGCTTCGCTCTAGTAGCTCTGTTTCAAGCCTGTCATTTTCTTCTTTGAGCTTCTTGTTCTCTGAGCTAGAGCCGGGTTAGGTGCATCAATCTTCTCCGGGATCTCGGGAGGAATAATCGGATGCGGCTCCTTAGGCAGAATTCATCGGGTTCTCTGCCTCGATGCGAGTGGATTCTTCACCCACGTACCAAGAACTTCAACATCTCCGGCATTCTCTTCAATTCCATTCAACCAATCTTCCGGCTTCTCGCTTGGCTTGCTCTTGAGCCTCAATGCGGGAATCATGCGGCCGAAATTAGGTTGATGACCCTTTCTTTGATCCTTCTCCATTGCTTCGATAGCTAAGTTGATGACCCAAGTCATTTCTTCCCGCTATCGGTCCGAGAACTTCGAAGCAATATCTTCCCACACATCTTGTAGTACTTGAGAATCCAGAAAAATGGTGGGAGGTGAAGGTTGTTTTGAGGGTTTTGGAGGGGCTAGGTGTACAATGGATAGGTTTGATGATGATTGGTCATTTGTAGTTAAGGATTGGCTAGTTGATGGTTGGTCGGGAGTGGGGTCAACTACCATATCGGAGGCATGATCATCTTGATCATCCTCGAATCTATGTCCATATCACATACACCGGTATGATGGGTGATCTTGATGACTTGTACCGGTGAAGAAGATATGGAAGCGTGAGTTGGCTTAGGAACAATGTGTTCGGGAGCGGCGGTTTCGGATGCAAGTTCGATATGGATTCAGGTTCGGGAGTGGGTTTAGTAACCGGTTGTTCGGGAACGGTATGTTCGGGAACGGTCTTTTGAGGTGTGACTTGTTCAGAACCGATGGTTCGAGGAGTTGGGGGTGATGAAGTTGTAGGGGGTAAGAAGGCTTTTTCCGGTGAAGGTTTTTGTTGAGGGGGGACTTCGAAACAACTTTATCGAAGTGGTTGCTTCGGGGTTGTCTCGCAGGCTTTTTGTGAGGTTGAGTTAAAGCTAGATTGGGGTAGCTCACCTAGATAATGACTTTCTAGGTGATCTAAAAAAGAAGTGTCTTCGAAGGAATAGAGGATGTGGTACAAGATGTGTGAGAAACTTGAGGTACCTTAGATAACATTGCAGAGTTATCTATCGCTTCGAAGTTCCAAGATTACGAACTTGCCCTACATTTTCGAATCGGCTTCATCCAAAATTAGCATCCTTTCTCCTTCCTCTTCTCTTCCAAGTTCTTTCATGGCTTTCACTTCTCGCCTATTTGCTAAAAAGTCTTCGAATGTTCCTTAGCCATTCTCTTCATGGCCGGAGTCACTTGAAACATAGAGCTTTTCATATCAAGTGGAGCCTTCTTTCTTTTCGGCTTAGGCTCGCCTCTTCTTTCTCTATTTCCTCCCAAGCTTCTTCCAACCTTTCTTTATGATAAACGTTTTCGGCTTTCCCTCTCTTTCTCTTAGCAACCTTGTTGCTTGCCCTTATCGCAGTTGCTTCCGATGCGGTAGCACTCTTAACCTTCTTCACTTTAGCAGAACGGCCTTCCTCCCGAGTGCTTGCATCTTCTTCCAAGACATACTCGGCTACCGATTTAGCTAAAATCTCGGGATTGCTCTCCTTAACAATGGAAGGAAAATCCCCGATAATCTCGCATTCACTCGTAGTCATTTCCAACCATTTTTCATCTTTAGGAGCTGTCTTAAAATACAACATGGAATGCAAGGTCCTGCTACTTATAGTCTTCGCAGCGGTAGAGGCCTTGAAGCATTTGTCGATGCATCTCTTGATTTCTTCGTAACCTTCAAGATTCCTCCTTGGTGGAAGATTTCGAACAGTAATCTTCCATAGGGTACTTGTTTTCTTCCTTTGATAGTGCCTTCATTAATAGCCCAGCAGAGATGATCCATTACATATCTTGGGAAGTTTATCTTTTCCAGATTGGTCATGAAGTAAATTGCTAGCTTCGTTGGTTGTTGGGTTGATCGGACCCACTCGCTCTTTGAAAGAAGCAATCGTTATCGAATTTCACCAACATTCTGTTGTGAATCTCCATTTCGAAGGCTTAGCATCTTTGTTTCCACCCGAAGAGTGTTGTAGTAGCTTTGCGGTAGGACATCTTCCTTCTTGACTATTTCTTGAAACCTTCCTTCTGCATTCATTCTACAAGCTTTAGCTATAACGCCCTCGATGATGGTTATAGGAATGCCCATCACTTCGGACTTTATTTCTAAGCTATCAAATGATGTAGGATTCATATCCATGGTCATTTTCCCTTTCTTTGACCCGGCTTGTTTGCTCACAACTTTTGTAGGCTTTTCATTGTATACTTGACTTTTAACCAAAAGTCCTTGACCAAGTTCACATATGTTGGCCCATTTAGCATCTTGAAATACTCGGACGACTTCGAGTTTCTATAAATCCTTCCATGTTCATTTTGTACTTCTTAAGTGAAGCGAAGTCTACCGGTGATTCTACTTGGACGATTAAGGATTTCCATGGAATATCCATAGTCTTTTCTTTGTAGACCGACCTGCATCCCGTTCCGCCTTGCATGTTTGAAGTAGATTCGAAACTTTTCGTTGCGAGCTTGATGATGCCATTTGATGATGATTGAAGAAGATTTAGAGAATTTAGGGTTCTAAGGATTTTGCGCTTACTTCGCAAGAGGTTTGAGAGCAAATATGTTTGTTGTGAGTGAGTAGTGTGTGAATTGACAAAGTGTTAAAAGTAAAAACGTTTGCAATTCAAAAGAGACAAACAAACATAACATTAATGACAAATTGGGGGCGCGTGAAAAGTACTTTCAAAGCTATTAAATCATCATTGCCCTTTTAGTTATACACCAACACATACGAGGCCACGTCGAGAGGTTTACTGAGTAACTACCAAGTTAGTGGGCCGAAGTTACTTTAAAAAGTAACTCCCAACGTTTCCACTAATTCAACTATTCGAAGCAAACAATCCGGCTTTCGGACTTCGGATGTCGACGTCATCATCGAAGCGAGTTTTCCTCGTAACCTCAATATAGAGCTTCGATGGACTACGCTTCGAACTAACTTTAGAACCTAAAATCCTATTCGGGAGCAAGCAAATTTTAATCGGACACGTAGTGCATGTTCAAATTTTTCTTTATAAAATCAAATCTTTCAACGAGTTAAAGGCTTAGTAAATATATCGGCCCATTGATTTTCGGTATCAATGAATTGTATATCTAAAATTCCTTTTTGAACATAATCTACGATAAAATGGTGTTTGATTTCAATGTGTTTGGCTCTTGAATGCAAAATTGGATTTTTTGACAAACAAATAGCAGCAGTATTATCACAATAAATGGGAATACCGTTAGCAATTATACGATAGTCTTCTAACCGATGTTTCATCCAATGTAGTTGTGTACAACAACTTGCGACTGAAATGTATTCCCTGCTTGTAGACATAGCAATAGTTGTTTGTCTTTTGCTAGCCCGGGATATGAGATTATCACCCGAGAAATTGACAATTGCCCTTTGGTTGACTTTCTTTCAATCCTATCACCAAGATAATCGGCATCACAGAATCCAATTAGCTTATAATCTAAGGATTTCTTATAAAGGAGTCCAAGATTAGTTGTTCCTTTCAAATACTGAAGATTCTCTTGACGGCGGTCATATGAGATTCTCTAGGATCCGATTGGAATCTTGCACACAAGCATACACCGAATAAAATATACGGCCTAGATGCGGTGAGGTATAACAAAGAACCAATCATACCTCTATACGGCTTACGGTCAACTTTAGCTCCTTCATCTTCTTTGCTTAAGGTACACGTAGGGTGCATTGGAGTGTTCATCACTTTACAATCTTCAAGCTTAAACTTCTTTAGAAGCTCATTTGTATACTTAGATTGATGAACATAGATTCCATCTTTGCATTGATTAATTTGAATGCCCGGGAAGAACTTCAGCTCTCCCATCATGCTCATTTCAAATTCATCTGCATTAACTCGAAAATTCCTTGCAAAGAGATGCATTAGTAGAACCAAATATTATATCATCAACATATATTTGCACAACAAGAATATCTTTCCCAAGGGTCCTTCGAAGAGTGTTGTATCAACTTTGTCCTCTTTTAAAATCATTCTTGATTAAGAAATTACTTAGTCTATCATACCAAGCTGCGGGAGCTTGTTTCAAGCCATATAGTGATTTCTTCGGTTTAAAAACATGGTCGGGATATTTAATATCCTCAAATCCAGGGGGTTGCTTGACATACACTTCTTCTTCTATGACACCATTTAGAAATGCACTCTTGACATCCATTTGATATAATATTATGCCATGATTAACTGCATAGGAAAGAAGTAACCCGATTGCTTCCAATCTTGCAACCGGAGCAAACGTTTCGGTGTAATCAATGCCTTCTTGTTGACTATACCCTTGTGCAACAAGTCCGGCGTTGTTTCTTGTTACTTCACCTTGCTCATTCGGCTTGTTTCGAATACCCATTTTGTTCCAATAATGTTCTTGTGCCGAGGTTTGGGTACCGGATCCCACACATCATTTCTTTGAAATTGATTCAATTCTTCTTGCATAGCTAAGATCCATCCATCATCCGAAAGTGCTTCTTCAACTTTTGTAGGTTCAATCATTGAGATCGGTCCAATCATTGATTCTTCTTGTCCGAAGTATGATCTTGTTCTTCTTGGACTATCTTTGTTTCCAATGATTAGCTCCTCGGGATGTGAAGACTTGTGTTTGAATGTGTTTCGGGAGGATTCGCTTGATGTGAGCCATCTTGTGCTTCATCGAAGCGGCTTCATCTTGCGCTTTTGATGTGGGTTCGGCTTACGGACTTTCTTCGATTCGGCTATTCGATCGGGTTGGAGCAACTTCAGAACACGTATCTCGCAAAACTTTCACCTTGCTTTGAAGTTTTATCTTCAAGCTCTTTGTCATCAAATCTAACGTGCATAGATTCTTCAACACATAGTGTCTACTGAATTATACACTATGTATGCCTTTGACCTTTCGAGTAACCTAAGAAGATTCCTCTTTGAGCCTTGGCATCAAATTTCTTTAGGTAGAGCTTGTTGTTCAGAATGTAACATGTACATCCAAATTGATGAAAGTAAGAGATATTGGGTTTTCTTCCTTTAAAGAGTTCATATCTTTTTCTCCAAAATAGGTCTAATATAGATCCCGTTTTGAACATAACATGCCGTATTCATCGCTTCGCCCAAAAATGTTTAGCCAAATTGTTTTCATGGATCATGGTTTTGGCCATTTCTTGTAAAGTTCTATTCTTTCTCTCTACAACCCCATTTTGTTGTGGAGTTCTAGGAGAAGAGAATTCATGGATGATTCCATGTTTTTCACAAAAAGCTTCAAATGGCTCATTTTCAAATTCTTCACCATGATCACTTCGATTTTCAAAATCTTTGACTCTTTTTCGGTTTGAATTTGTGTGCGAAGTTACCGAATACCTCATATGCATGATCCTTACTTTTCGGGAATTTCACCCAAGTCCATCCGCTGTAATCATCAACAATGACTAATCCATATTTACTTCCATATAAGGATGCGGTACTCACCGGTCCAAATAAATTAATATGGAGTAGTTCTAAGGGTCCGGAGGTTGAAACAATGTCTTTGGTTTTAAAAGATGATTTCACAATTTTCCCTCTCTAACATGCACCACGAGTGCATGCGAATGATAGTCAATGTCTCGGTAGCCCTTTGACAAGTTGTAACTTACTAAGCTTAGAGATTAACCTCCAGTTAGCATGTCCCAACCTTCGTGCCACATCCATTTCTTATCATTTACCGATAGAAGGCAAATCACCTTCGATCGGCCGGTTCGAGAAAAATTGATTTTATAGACATTGTCAACTCTCTTTCCTTTGAACACAATGGATTTGTCTTCCTTGTTGATTACCTTGTACAGTTGGTTTTCTCAAAAAGCACATCATAACCATTATCACAAAATTGACTAATGCTCAAAAGGTTATGTTCAAGACCATCTACCAACCATACATTATTAATTGAGGTAGAGGAATTACCAATAGTTCCCGTACCTATGATCTTGCCCGATCGGTTGCCTCCAAACTTCACATTTCCTCCCTCTTTCATTGTTAGGCCGAGGAACATGGACTTCTCTCTGTCATGTGTCTTGAGCAACCGCCGTCTAGGTACCAAGATTTTTGTTTTGGAACTGCTCTTAGACATACCCGCATTATTGACATTTTTTGATTTAGGTACCCATTGTCCTATGGGTCTGGAAGGTTAGTACTTAAGGCTTTACTCTTCACTTCTTGTACCTTGTCTTGTGAGTTGGGTTGCTTCGATTAACCATCACTTTGGGTTTTGGTACTTCGAAGCGAATCGTCTTCTTCGAAACTTAGACTTCGTAACCTCGGGTTTTGGTTTCACCGTACTGCGAGGAATAGGTTACGATCTTTTTAGGATCCTAACCTTTGAAGTCTTGGAATCGATTTGATCATAGCCTTTGACTTAGAGTTCTTTGGCCTTGAAGTAATCTCGGCCTTAGAACCGAAGCTTCGTGTTACGATTGAACAACGGTTTCCGGCTCGGCACCTTCGGTACGAAGAAGGTTTTCGGACCTTCCTTGATGCATTCACAACAAGATTTTAGATTGGTTTTCTCAAGTTTTATTTACGGAAAACCAATTCCTCTCGCCATTGTTCTTGTAAATGCTATAAATCATAGAAGCCACTCGCTTCGTCAATGCCGTATATGATAAAATCTTCAAGAGCAATTTCATGGTTACTTAAAGATTTTTCATTACACTTTTCTTGTAGCTTCGACATAAGAACTTGAGCCGATCCTCATATGTTTTACACATGAAGTCAAATCCCCTAAGTCCTTGTTCGAAGCTTTCGGATCCAATAGAGTTGATTTTTGCCGTTTTACCAAATCGGCATATTTTTCTTTTAAATCCTTCAACTCATTGGTTCTTACTTCAAAATGTGTAAGAAGTTCTTTAAGTGACTCAACAAGTTCATCTCTCGGGAATTTTGGAATATACCTCGTTTTCATCTTCGAGTCCGATTCGATCTAGCTTCGAAGTTGCTGTTGCTACCAACCCAACAGCCTACCTTTGCATCTTCATCGGCTTCCTCTTTATCGGATCCGGACTCACTTTCCAAATCATCCCATGTTGCCATTAAACTCGCTTAATCTCGCTTCTTGTATTTGCTTGGTTTGAACGTTGATTTCTTTGACTTGTCCTTTGATTTCTCTTTACGAAGATCGGGGCATTCGGCAATGAAGTGTCCGGGCTTCTTACGGTTGAAGCATCCCTTCGATCTTCTTTCCTAGAGCTTACGGAGTTGCCCCTTCGATGAGAAACTTTCTGTTCTTCTTGGCCGTATGCGAAGTCCGTTTGAGAGCATGGCCATTTCGGAAGCATTCGGTTCGAATCCGAACTTGACCGTCCTTCCTCTTCGATTCAACCACTTTGAGAGCTTTTGATGACTTGCCTTTGGATGGAAGAGCTATTGATTTACTCTTCTTAGTAGACTCATGTTCATTAAGACTTAACTCATTACCTTTGAGAGAACTAACAAGATCTTCGACACTTAAAGTGTTTAAATCTTTAGCTTCCTCAATGGCGGTCACCTTTGGTCTCCATCTTGCAGGCAAGCTTCGAGTATCTTGCTTACATGGTCGAAGCAACATAGCTCTTCTTCAGAATTTGTAGCCCATAGACTAAGGTTTGAAACCTTGAGTACATCTCCTCAATAGTTTCATCATCCTTCATCTTGAATAACTCGTACCGATGTACAAGAATGAGAGCTTTAGCTTCTTTGACCTTCTTGCTGCCTTCGTAGTTTGAACAGAGAGAAGCAAACATAGCTTTAGCAGTGGATTTGTCACTCATCTTCATGTACTCGCTTTGGGAATGGCGGTGACAAGAGCTCCTCCGATAATATGATGCTTCTTGTAGAGTTTCTTCGGCTCGGGAGTATGTTTCTTTCTATCCACAACGGCTCCTTCTTCATCAAGGACTAAGCCACCAACACCATCTTCTAGTATATCCCATAGCTCTTCATCTAAGCTCATGATATAACTATAGAAGTTGGTTTTCCACCAAGAAAATTCCTCGGCATCTCCATTGAATTTTGGAACTTTTCCAACACCGGATCTTTTACTATCACTATAATCATGTGAGACATTATTATAGCTAGTTCCTTCAGGAATAGGAGTTGGAATAGGACCGGACATGTTTTTCTCGGATCTTTGATCGTTACACGGTTAAGTGTTTCACAACGAGACCAAGGCTCGATAGCAATTGAAGGTGAGAAAAACACAAGAAGGGGGGTTGAATTGTGTTTTGAAAAATTCTTCAATTCTCCTAAAAACCGAACACACCGATCGAAGCTAAGTGAGACGGCTTCGAAGTGATGATCGAATCTAAATGCGAGCGGAATAAAACGAGAGAGAGAGAGAGAAGAAGAACGACACAAAGCAATTATACCGGTTCCTTCCACAATCCGGAAGTAGTCCGGTCCCCTTGCACTTCCAAGGAGATTTCACTAAGAGTAATATGCGATTACAATTGCTCAAGCACACAAGCAAGAGACTTCCTTTGCTCAAGCACACAAGCTAGAGACTTCCTTTGCTCAAGAACACAATCAAGAGGCTTCCTGCTCAAGCACAACCGCAAGAGACTTCCTAACTAAACAAAATTACACGAGAAAATTGTTTAAGGTTGAACACTTGATATACAATCGAGGTGCTCACAATACAAATCAGATACGGACTCAATGGACTTAAGAATTTCTAAGATATGACTTTGAGACACGAAATTCTAAGTGAATGCAGAACAATTTCAGCAGAGGTTTGGCACTTGTAAAAATGTTGTGAGTCTT
This sequence comes from Medicago sativa, assembly GCF_051527215.1. Taxonomy (NCBI): domain Eukaryota; kingdom Viridiplantae; phylum Streptophyta; class Magnoliopsida; order Fabales; family Fabaceae; genus Medicago; species Medicago sativa. Next base: position 9,465,580 of record NC_140756.1, read on the forward strand.
TCGTTCAGCGTTCTTGCATTACCAAAACTCTAAGTCTTCACTCCTTTATATAGAGGTGTGAAAGAGACGTTGTGAAATTGCCGACACACCAAAGAGTCGTTGTTTGAAGCTTGATCTTTCACCTTTGATCTTTTGCACGATTTGGTTGTTGTCCTATGAAGAGCCAATTTGAAATCCATTCCTTATCCAAAGGAACATCTATGCGAGCGAAGCCGTATTCGGAGCCGTTTTCTTGTCTTGTAGCGTGGACACAAAACGAGTAGTGGAGAACGTGGTTGTACAATTCGTACAATAGTACAATGTCAACGCTTTCGTCCAAATTGCAAGCACATGCCTTCAAACACCTTTGAAATGGCCGTTGCAATGTTCCACTAATTTTCTGCTATGTTTTCGAGTCCAATAGACGGCTTTTTGCGGTGTAGATTCTTCAATCTTTGAATCTTTTGCAAATCCGGTTGATTTTCGGCTTACGGTGAAATGACTTCGATGAGGCGGCTTCGATGATGCGGCTTCGATGGTGCGGCTTCTTCGGCTTCGATGATGCGGCTTACGATGATGCGGCTTCGATAAGGTGGCTTACGGACCTCTTGTCTTCGGGAGCACTATTCTTCGGGAGCGTTTTTACTATCTTCGGGAGCGGCTTGACTTCGGGAGCGCTTTTACTATCTTCGGGAGCAGCTTGACTTCGGGAGCGCTTTCCATTTTCGGAGCGTATTGCCTTCGGAATCGTCTAAGCTTCATTTTCTTTTGCTCTTTATTTGCTCATTCAGAACCAATTAATGATGTAACTTTTTAACTGTGGTCCCGTACACTTGAACAAATATTAGCTAGTCCAATTTACAATTTTTAATACCTTGTTATCATCAAAACTCTTTGAGGTTCATTGTTAAACACATTTTGTTCCAACAATGTTTTTGTACGAGGATTTCCATACAATAAAAGGATTTCTCAATAATAAGAGTGATCCATGGCCTTAAGCCTAGAGTCATAGAAGAATTCCTTGATGTTTCCCATAGGGATATGAAAGAGTAAAGTGGTCGGTCGGGTAGTTAGTCCTAATCTAGGCACATATGTCGGTTAGAGCGTTGCCTTTTCAAAGCATAGCTTCGTAGGAGATTCTCCTAATAATAGAAAACAATCTTTCTTTCGGGAAAGTCTTTTACGCTCTATTAGGGAATGGGGCTTAGATCTTCTTGAATAAACTATTGTTTCCCCTTTGGAATGAAGCCTATTAGGATGTCTACATTTGATTCAAGAGTCTCGACTTGGCGATCTAATGAGAAGGTCTTATCCATGATCTCGATCGGTTCATACCTTGCCCCACCTTTACGAGGGGGACTTCCTTGCTATGCCACTATTTTATTAGTTTAGCTGGTAGTTGATCTATTTATTAATATGATGCACACTTGGAAGGCTCTCATTTATCTTACCTATCGTGCAACACAATACACGTTTTTAGGTCATAATTCTTATCTAAGGCTGATAATTGGGCTTATAATGCATTTGTTTTATGGACCTCGAGACCTTTCTTTTCCAACTTTGACCTATCATCTTATGTTTTTAGTTTAAAAAAATAAAAGGTTTGCGCCGCATCCACGTCTTAGCGCCTTACAATACACGTTTTTAGGTCATAATTCTTATCTAAGGCTGATAATTGGGCTTATAATGCATTTGTTTTATGGACCTCGAGACCTTTCTTTTCCAACTTTGACCTATCATCTTATGTTTTTAGTTTAAAAAAATAAAAGGTTTGCGCCGCATCCACGTCTTAGCGCCTTAAGGGATGAGGGCCGTTGTGACAAGTGATAGATAGGCATTACCTCTAACAAGGAAGTCCAATGACGAAGATCAAATTTTAATAAGAATTTTTATTTTTGCTTCAAAAAAAAAATAAGAATTTTTATTTAAATACGATACAACCACATAATTGAAACATCAATATTTGTCGTAAATTGTACTAAATTGTAAAATTTCTCATACAAATCTGTATATCGATAATATATCTACATTTTGATATCGGTGTCATTGATCCTTCATCAAATCTAATAATAAGGATTGATATATTATCCCACCATAGAACAAAGAAGATATAAGCAGTGCAAATGCATGATAAATTTTTACAAAATTATATATTAATTTTATCAGCGAATTATTTGCGGTGCAAGAGATCATCATCTCTTCGTATAAATTATTCTTCATTTATCTATAAGAGAAATCAACATAACACTCAATATATGGTTTATAAAGCAAAATTCCATTGCATCAACGTACCTAAATTAGTAGTAAAATTGATTTTAAGCTAATATAGTTCACAATTGCACATGCTTAATACCTTAAGTACTCTTCCAAGTTTTTATAAAGTCTTATTCATCATATAAGAATTTCCGAAAAATAAAATGAAACTAAAAAGTAAAGAAAGTAAAAGAAGAACAATTTCTACATTAAATTGCACATATTCAGGATTGTCATGTTATTTCTAGATTAGAAAAACTTTCAAATAGTTATTGTAGTTGGACGTTGGTGTGTTAGTGTACTCCATTGATAAGTACATGCAGCAAAAAGATAACGTTATTTCATATACATCATGTCACCTTTGACCTTATATAACCTCATTACTAACATTTCCTTGAGCTTAATTCAGTTTGTAGGAATATTGCATATTATATACGGGGTCGAGTTCGAATTACGAACACCCCACTTCTTTACTTTTAAAATGTATGAGTTCTAATCACTAGATTACTTGAAATAAAATTAACCTTATCATTAACAAAAATGATAAGTAATTAAAAATAAGATATTTATAAATTACAATCAATATACACATACAACTCTAATGCATATTTAAAAGATCCTTATGAATTAGAGGTGCAGTTAGTAACTTACAACCAAATCATTAGGGACCAATGGAGATATGAAACAAAATGACAGCAAATATATTAATTAGCATAGTGAACACCTTAAATAATCGTTTAAAAAAAATCAAACTGCAAAGTTTATCGAACAACCTTTTAACGATTGTTTTCCAAGAGTGAATTGCACATTTTTTTTGACAACTGAATTGCACATGTTAAAACAATTAATAGTAGTAACTATTTTTTGGAAATCAACAATTATTTATTTAAAAGTTTTATATTTAAGATTAAATATACAAGTTTCAATACAAAATTTCTATTTAAGAGTGAATTATCCCATTCATGCATATATCCAATTATCCCACTAACAAAATATTTTTTAGATCATAATGTGTCTCTAATTTGAAGAGAAAGATGGATGAGAAACAAACCAATGAAATAAAAAAAAATTATCCTTAAATCCTAACTCTCTAAGAACAAATATTTAGATATGTGTAGAAATGGAAAATAATGCGGGAAGAGGGAGAAAAACAAATGATCAAGAAATGGAATGGAGAAAGAAAGATGAGAAAGAGGGAAAAAAAGGGAAGAAAAATAAATGCGAGAGAGAAGCTGAATATAAAGTGATATGTGGAAGATAGGGAGACATAACTAAGATGTCAAGGAAGAATATGAATGGGAATCAAGGTTGCAATGACCATTAATATAACTCAAGGACAATCACTTAAACACGTTGGAGTATATCTTCCAACATCAATATTCTCATATGGTCAATTATATGTTGCAATTTCAAGAGTGACCTCAAGAAAAGGTTTGAAGATATTGATAACCAATGAAGATGGTGAAGTTGATATCGTTACATCAAACGTGGTTTACAGAGAAGTTTTTAGAAATGTGATTGAAGATATTGATAACCAATTAAGATGGTGAAGATGATACTGTTACATCAAATGTGGTTTACGAGAGAAGTTTTTAGAAATGTGATTGAAGATATTGATAACCAATAAAGATGGTGAAGATGATATTGTTACATCAAATGAATATTAGTTTTTGTTGTTTATGTTTCTCGCCGACTATAAGTTCTATATAAACAACATTAATATTTTCATAAATAGTGAATCACGACATAAGTATTACATCAGACCCAACCCGTGCCTCGCACGAGTGTAGGTCTAGTGGCAAAGGCCGCAAATTCACCGATACATATTTTGTCTCTAAAGCTCTCATAATATCATATGGACTAAAATCATCATTTTTGTCTCATATTCTACGGTTACAATTTGACGAACATTAAAGGCTAATAATTCATAGCATTAAAAACTAATATTGTGAGATTTTTAGATATGAGTGGGAGGATTAAATTGGAATGATATGAAAAACATAGAGGACAAAATAGACATTTTATTTAATTAGGGTTTGCATTATGTTTTGCTCACTATCCTTCAATAATACTTCATCCGTCCTTATATCTAAGCACCCATTTGATTTTATTTTTGTCTCTAAATGTAAACCCCTTTTCAAATTACTAGATGCATTTATTTTTTCCTAAACATACCCCTAATTAATACTATCAACTTGTCTTGAAATATGAATAGTCAAATTTAATACACATACAAGCAAAGAACAATTTGGCAATATTAATCGGGGCCGTCCCTAGGCATAGGCCGGGAGTCCGACGGCCTAGGGCCCATGCCGGTAGGGGGCCCTAAAATTTTTTATAGGTGGGGGTGTATATAATAAGAATTGAATTTTTGGGGTTTGTATAGTAAAATATACTAACAGGCCCGAAAATTGTCATGAAAAGATGGGCTGAAATCTGTTTTTGTTTTGGCCTTTTTTTTATACAATTTGCTATATATACCCCATATAAAACAAAGTTTTCTATATACACCCTCCCAAAAAAAGTGTGCCCTTCATTTCTAATAATATGCCAAGAAATTTTTGATATTTTTTGGGGCCCTTTATTCCTAATAATGTGTCTCACTAATATTATAAATATTTGTGATGTTTATTATCCAAAAAATTGGGAGAATCTTCATAACAAAACAAATTATATTTTAGTTGGAAATGGGTCTACTAGAGAAACTAATCTTAACATTGCCTTTAAAGTATCAAAAATAAATTAATTATACCAATATAGTAATATAAACTTGGTACTTGTAGCATATAAAAAGAGGAATGATTTACTTATAGCATACAAATGAGTTCTTGTTTCTTAGATTACTCTAAAAAGTTTAACACTCGATTTTTTTATCAAGTATTATTGTTGTTTTGCGTTTAACGTTGGAGAATTTTGTATCCAAATGTCTAAAATTTAATTAATTACATGTTGATATACTTTAATTATTTTGGTGTTATACTATCACTAGATGTCAAAATTTCGGTGTCTACTATTCGGGTACTAAAATTTCGGTCTACTTTGCGAAGCTATTGTTCTTTAATTCTATGATATTTAGTTTATATGGAGTATTTGATTTATTTGAAGATGTTTCCTAAATTTTTTTATCTTGTAGTGAAAAGCGAAGAAAAAATAAATAAATGAAGCGCTAGTAAAATCATAACAATAAACTAAAAAAGCTTATGATGTATTATGTAAGGGGCCATTTTTTCAAAAAATGCCTAAGGCCCCAAAAACGCTAGGAACGACACGATATTAATACACAAAAAGACACATTATTTACACCGACAACTTTACTTAAGATAAGTGAAAAAAGAAAAAGGACTTACATACAAGGGCGGAGGTCGGAGAGATAAATAATAATAATAATAATAATAATAATAATAATAATAATAATAATAATAATAATAATAATAATAATAATAATAATAATAATAATAATAATAATAATAATAGATAAATAGATAGATAATATTAGATGCAATACCAACTTTCCCCGCATGAAATAAAACATTAAATGGACTTAATTTGGTCTTGGCTTTTCACGCTTTCCAACCCTATTTATTGCACAATGAATGGTCTTTATTGAGAAAAATGTAAGAAAGTAGATATAGCAACTATTCGGCAAAAAAAAAAAAAATTATACTTATTAAGAAAACCAAAACATAGTAGTTTGCAACATAGTTTCTTGTGTTATCCTTGAAATAAGTTTTATAGGAAGATGTAAAAACAATTTTAATTGGTTATTGATTATTGAGAAAATAAAAGAGAGAGCAAATTGAATGCACTTTGCATTTAATTTTCCTTTAAAAAAGATAATTTTTTGAAACAATATAATTATGTATGATAAAAGTTTGTCTTTTTAACTTATAATTTGAGACAAAGAAAGTGAGTTTTTTTTTTCTTCTTATAATTTAGGACGGAGGGAGTATGTGATGATCGAACTCCCTCGAGCTTAATTGATCAAGTTGCAAATTATTCAATGCAAACTATTCGGCAAATACATATTTTCAATTATAATAACGATAAGTTTTCCACTCGAGTACCAAATTCAGAAAGTGCCCTAGTAGAGGAACCATCTTCTGCTAATGCACAAGCTGCATCATCTTTAAGCTTTTCAATTCTTTGTCGAATCTCACTTCGTTCTTCTCCAAGCATTAAATCTCTAACCACCTTAGCAATTTCCTCTCTTTCTGCAATACCATTCTCATTAAATTTTATCTTCAAACCCACTTTAAGCCCCTCTACTAATAAAATAGCATTCAACATTTGATCACCAAACAATGGCCAAGTTACCATTGGCACTCCCGACACAATACTCTCAAGTGTTGAATTCCAACCACAATGTGTTAAAAATCCACCGCTTGAAGTGTGACTTAGGATTTTGGTTTGTGGTGCCCAAAGAGGAACAACTAACCCTTGTTCTTTGGTTCTCTCTAAGAACCCATGTGGTAAGTACTTTAATAGGTCATTATCATCATTTCCTATTGCAGCAATTTTGTAATCTACATCTTTAGAATTACTTGGTTCTCTCAATACCCACAAGAATTTCTGATTACTCAACTCTAACCCCATAGCTAGTTCATCGGTTTGTTGTTGAGATAAAGTTCCTCCACTTCCAAAGCACACATACAAAACTGAGTTTGGTGTTTGATTCTCCAACCACTTCAAACAGATTGAACCATTTGACTCATCAGTACTATTTGAACCAGTTTGTATGATTGGTCCAACCATATACACTAATTTGGTGGTTTTGTTGTGCTCCTCCTGCAAGGCTTTGACTGTACTTGCCTCCATTTTTGCGAAACTATTCACCAAGAAACCATGAGCAAGAGACAAGTTCTTGCAATGTCGAAGAAAAATCGCATAAGCAACACAAGATCGATCATGAAAAAATTCGGGAGGAAGATCTTGGCCACGAATAGGTAGACAACCTGGAATTTGAATAGGGTCAGGGTGATCTTTGTATTCACATGAAATTTGTTCATGCAGTGTCGGAATATACAAGTTGAATGAAGTTATCATGGCAGAAAATGGGAAGTATACAAAAGACAAGAGGTTCAAGTCTTTTGCTATTTCTAATGCTTGACTTGCGAAAGGATCAACAACCAATGCAGACACTGGTGTGCATGTTGAAGTTGAACAAAGTAACCTCAAGGAGTTACGAAGAGATGGCATGGATTGAGCCGTCGCCGCGCCGCATCGTTTTCCAAGATAAAATTGTGTGGTAAGTCTTGTTTGTTTATTGGAGGGAGGAAAGTGCAGTTTATGGATGAAGGAAGAGACTCAAGTAATTTGAGGGTGGCAGGGATTGGTGCATCAATGGTGGGGAAGATGCAAGTGATATGAATGTGGTGATGGAGATGAGTTAGTCTCTTGCAAAACTCAATAATAGAACTTTGGTGGCTAAATAGAGGAATTGAAACTACTGCTATATGAGTTGCTTTAGCCATGGAATTGCGTTTGCAGCTTATGGTTTGGTCATTCAAAATATATAGGGGTAATAGTCATTTTGGTAAGTAGCCATGGTCCTCCAATCTCCAATGCATCGAAATTTTAAAATAGTCTCTAATTGTGCACTTCATTAGTCACAATTGTCTCGACATTAAAATAATTTGTTAGTATTGTCATGTTAGTCCTTCAATGTACTTGCTTATTGTCATAGTAATCCTTATAAGTACTTATTTATTGTCATTTTAGTCCTATATGAGAAGAGTTATTGTGAGTATTGAGAGATTATTTTAGCTTTAGGGACTATTTTGATTAACAAAGTACACAATGAGTGACTATTTTAAAATTTTGATACAATAAAGGATTATTATCACTATTTATTACACATTCAGGAATTAAAATACCTATTACCTCAATTATATATCATACTCTTGAGACAAATATAATATCTGGGTTTGTTTTAATTTCCACATGAAAATCAGTTGTTAGAATTGAATACTAGGCCCCATCCCATCCATAGATTTTAATATATGGTTGTATGTGATATTTTTATTTGACCTGTCAAAAGCTTTACAACCACAAAGTTTAAAAAGTTACTATAAAAATCATATAGTAGGGAAGTGCCTACTAATAATTGTCATAGTGATTAACAATATTATTACATTTTTTTTAAAAATGGAGACCGGCCACAAGCGGCAATCAAATAATATAGATGGAATTTTCCTTTCATTGGATTTGGTTGTATTTGAGTTTCCTTCACAACAATGTTGTTGTCATATATATTGTTGCCTTGTTTAGATGATGCAATTTTTTGGGGTTGATTTCTTGGGATGTTGATTTATCGGAAGTTTTCAACTGAGTTTGTTCTGTCAAAGAATTAACTGCGTCGGTGTCCCCTCCATCTGATAAAAAATGGGAATCAATATTAAAGACATAAAATGTACGATTGAATTTGAAATAGAAAAGATCTTAAAAAAAAAAATTGAAATAGGAAAGATAAAGCATTGTTTGAAAAATACATGATTTAATATTTGTAATTTCTATTTCGAATTTTTTTGTGTCTGAGTTCACACATTTTAAAGAAGTAGGGATCCCCGACCTTTGCATAATATTGTCATTGTAGCTACCAACCGAACTGTAGTTATGAGACTTCAATTTCCAATTTTTGTCGGTAAACATACAAAAATCAAGATTCAAGATTAATAAAGTCAAAATTTATTAACTCAATAGTGGAAAGTGAATAGAACTATGTTATAATATAGGGTGAAATAAGTTTCTATCTCCATAAATATTTAAAAAATTTCAATAAGTTTTGGTCCATCAAATATTTTTCGTCATGATTTTTGATACTTTTTTTAGTCAAATCATGTAGTACTTTCAAATCTTTTATGAATTTTTATAGATATGATTAGAATATTAAAACGATCCCTCGCACAAAAAATTTAGAATTTTTTAACAAAATATATATATATATATATATATATATATATATATATATATATATATATATATATATATGTAATTTAAGATTAAAAGTGGTTCCATCAACACGAGAAAAATATTGTAATACATCAAAAGAAATTGAGATTAGAGATTTTCATAAACTTTTTAATATTGATTTAAGTGTGCAAAATTAATAAGACCAAATGTTCGGATTTAGTATGTTGGACGATGTATCTGTGGAAGGTTGTCCATCGTACCTTCCGATGACAGTGCTTGGAAGGTCCCATGACTTAAGCCTCAATGGTTGAGCGTGGTTGGAACCCTTGTCTTAGACATCGATGGTCGATGTAGAATGCTTATGGAACTCAGATTCCCATCGATGACGATAATCTAGTAGAAAAGGCTATTTGGACAATCATATGGTGGTGGTTGGACGGACCCACATCATCAGCCCTTGATGTGGGGGTATAACTACAAACACTCATATATTCAAGTCAGTAAGTGTGTAATTGAGAGGTTTTTTTAGGTTAGAAAGTGTGTTCCTTGGAAAATGTTGCTAGTTAGTCTTTATAGTGCATGGATTATGGTTCAATGAACCCAAAATCCAAACTTGAACAATTGTCTTTTTAGATAGTTGTAGATAGATCATGATTTGTTTTTTATAGACTGTCCTTGTTCAATTAGTGTTCCTCACTCAAACAGAATGTCATTGTTCCATTATTGCTCTAGGCTGAATCAGACGATCCATGTTCCATCAATGGTCCTGATCACTCCATCTTCCAATGTGTCTCCAGCTAGGGATAGTCTATATGACGGTTCTTTTATAAGCTAATGACTTAGGGTGACCCGACCTGTTTATCGATTAGGCCTTGACTTAGTATGGGATAATTGCATGTGAAGCCGTTAGTTGACAATGTAAGGTGGTGGCTTGTTTAACATTGGACCGAAAGTGTGTTGTATCTCTACTACCTTTAGGGTCCCTCTTCACTGTGTTAGTGTAGTTGAGGGAATTAAATGATGGCTCATAGCAGGACCAAGTCTTTGAAATTAAAGCATGTTGTATATGTGCCCTTTGGGGCCAGTGTCCTTGATAGTGAAAAATTCGTTCTTGGAGGCCTTAAGGGGTCGAACGTTGACTAAGAAGAGAGGTAGATTGTTAATTTATGTAGATCTAACCTTATTGTTGCATGTCAATGATTCTGAAAAGGGGGTACTACACATCTTCTTGATAAAATTGTCTGAAATGTCTTTTAGGTCGTACTGTAGGGGTCAGATGGTCCGAATACAATTTTCGTGGGTCGTTGATAGAGTTTATTCTTGGGAACACGCTCGAATGCATATGATCCATTTGTTAGGATGTCGATGAATGTCTTGGTGTACCTTTGTCAGGGTCGTGGATGGATGATTTGGAGTCCTTTCGTCTTGGGGTTTAAGAAGAATAACTTATAGGCCTTTCATCTTGGGGCTGAGGAAAAATAATTTTGAGGGCTTTGAGCTTGCGATCGTGGAATAATGGTTTCGAGGCCTTTGTGTTTGGGGTTGTGGAAGAATAATTTGGAGGCCTTTGAGTTTGGAGTCGTTGAAAAATGATTTAGAAGCCTTTTAGTTTGGTGCTATGGAAGAATGATTTGTAGGCTTTTGTTAAATGAAATTATCGTAGATTGGCCTTTTAAAGGCTTTATGTTGACTGTTCACTTTTTAGCTTGTCCAAAAGTTATTCTGACGAAGGAGTTGACTTGTAGACACAGTTGATTTGCACATTAACCTGCAAGTTTAGTTAGGACTAGTAGTATTGTTGTGTAAATGGGAAAGCAATGAGCTCCTTAATGTGCTTTAAAATATGTGTCATCATCTCAGGGGATATGTGACTTGATATCTGTTTTACTCATCTAGTGTTGTCGACGCTGTATTCTCTATAAGAACAAGGCATCGACCAAGATGTATATTTTCATGTCTTCCCTCAAAGGGAACCCAAGGATCAAGGTGAATGTAGTGCTACTTCCCATCAACGACTAGCCTAGAAGTGGAGCGTGCCAGATGAAGGCGAAGACCTTGATCCTCTTTGAACCAAACATGAGAGCTTTAAGGATATTTTTTTCTTGCTTTTAGCTAAGGGTGGGAGTTTACTCAGCCATGTATGAGAGCTTAGAGGGGAGGTTTGGATTGCTGAAGCTGAGGGAAGAAAATATATCATCCAGACATAAGAATAAGATGTCGGGGAAATACCATCCGGACTTTAGAACAAGAAGTTGCCTAGAAAATATCAAGACTTTTGGATGAAGAAGATGATGGTCAAATAACACTTATCTGAGCTGAAGAACTAGACAGAGGATCAAACCTGTTTAGTAAATAGCTCACATGTACCAATTCTAGCTTCAAAATCATTAGAAAAATGTATGTATAAATTTGCTGGCTGACAAGAAATTGAATTGTCTAAAGTATTTCAATGTGTTAGCTTAATTGGGTGTAGGGATGGCAAAAGAATCCGCAACTGTGAATATCTGCGGATAAAATCCGCCACAGACAGAAAACGAATACCTTAATGGATATCCATGAATAAAATAAACGGATAGTTCAATTACCTATTCACCTTATCCTCTACAAGGACCAAGCCCTTTTACTCTTGATGGACGAATTTAACACGTTAAAACTAAATTCACATTTAAAAACATAAACTTGAGCGAGTTTACGAGTTAACACAATAACACCAGAGTTTGTGAACACTTGTTGAAATCCTCCTATCTTAACTAAAGAGCGGGACAGGGCATGACTTCGCAGAAGGGCCAACTTCATCTGGAGAAGGGGTCATGATCCTCTTGAAAGGAAAAATGGTTGAAGGAGGCTTTGCTGATGATGCCCATTTAGCAAGTATTGTGTTTGACTCAATGAGGATTCATTTGTTCTTGCTTTAGACGTATTCACGTAGTCCTCATATGATTCGCTTTCTTCCCTAGAGTATGTCCAAACGATAAGAAGTACTATTTTTTAGGATCAATTACCTTTGTTTGGTGGTAATCAAGTGACTTTATGAGGAAATTCAATTTTAATCAACATTTAAAGACTTATCATGTTAAAAGAGCGTAATTGAAACTCAATAGAAAAAATTTAAACAATATTCCTTGGTGAACGCATATGTCTCATGTTCAAGCATCATTGATGAGAGTGGACTTGTGACTTATTACGTCCATCATCTCCTGCATAAGGAAGCCATACAGAAACTCAAAGTAGAAGTTATAACAAAGTGATATGTATTGAACTTGTTGTGCTCATTCATTCACTATGTTGTTGATTGCTGCCTCTTAGTGGTTGTGACTACCGAACATAATTTTTTAGGGTGAAGAATAGGGGCTAATGTCTACAATACACATCTCAACAAAATCTATTTTCTTTGTGTGAGAACATACTTGTTAGCAAACTGCATGTTAAATAATATAAAGTGTTAAGAAATAAAACTGGTGTATAAGAATTACAACACATTTCGTTTTATTGGGACAACAGTCCTCCTAGGGACTAACTCATAACAAAACTTATTTCCACAAGTCACCCACCCCTCTTGGGAGTATAGTACATGTGACACTAAATTTCCAAGCACGAAATGAAACATTAAACAGACCTAATTTGGTCCCAATAGAGTTAGTATAGCTTTTCATATTTGCACAAAGACCGTTCTTTATCGAGAACAATGTAAGAAAATAAAATAGATATAGCAAGTAGCAGTTGCGTCGTGAACAAACTCGAGTTTAATTGATCAAGTATTAAATTATTCAATGCAATTATGAAAACATTATAGACACCAAAACACTCACACGATTTCTAATCGACAAATACATATTCCATCTCTTCTTTTCTTCTTTGCATAGCTTTCCCAATAAAACGTGATAATTGAAATTTCCATTTATAACGAAAAGTATTCAACTCGAGTACCGAATTCAAAAAGTGCTCTTGTAGAGGACCCATCTTCTGCTAATGCACAAGCTGCATCATCTTTAAGCTCTTCAATTCTTTTTCGAATCTCACTATGTTCTTCTCCAAGCATTAGATCTCTAACCACCTTAGCTATTTCCTCTCTTTCAGCAATGCCATTCTCATTAAATTTTATCTTCAAACCCACTCTAAGCCCCTCTACTAATAAAATAGAATTCATTATTTGATCACCAAACAATGGCCAAGTTACCATTGGCACTCCCGACACAATACTCTCAAGTGTTGAATTCCAACCACAATGTGTTAAAAATCCACCGGTTGAAGTGTGACTTGGGATTTTGGTTTGTGGTGCCCAAAGAAGAACAACTAATCCTTGTTTTTTGGTTCTCTCTAAGAACCCATGTGGTAAGTACTTTAATAGGTCATTATCATCATTTCCTATTGCAGCAATTTTGTAATCTACATCTTTAGAATTACTTGGTTCTCTCAAAACCCACAAGAATTTCTGATTACTCAACTCCAACCCCAAAGCTAGTTCATTGATTTGTTGTTGAGAAAATGTTCCTCCACTTCCAAAGCACACATACAAAACTGAGTTTGGTGTTTGATTCTCCAACCACTTCAAACAGATGGACCCATTTGACTCATCACTACTATTTGAACCAGTTTGTATGATTGGTCCAACCATATAAACTAATTTGGTGGTTTTGTTGTGCTCCTCTTGCAAGGCTTTGACTGTATTTTGCTCCAATTTTGAGAAACTATTCACCAAGAAACCATGAGCAAGAGACAAGTTCTTGGAATGTTGAAGAAAAATCCTATAAGCAGGACTAGATCGATCATGAAAAAATTCAGGAGGGAGATCTTGGCCACGAATAGGTAGACAACCCGGAACCTGAATAAGGTCAGTGTGATCTTTGTATTCACATGAAACTTGTTCATGCAGTGTCGGACAATACAAGTGTAATGAAGTTATCATGGCAGAAAGTGGGAAGTATACAAAAGATAAGAGGTTCATGTCTTTTGCTATTTCTAATGCTTGACTTGCAAAAGGATCAACAACCAATGCTACCACTGGTGAAGATATTGAAGTTGAACACAAGGACAACAGCAATTTGCGAAAAGATGGCATGGATTGAGCCGTTGCCAATTCGTTTTCCAAGGCAAAATCGTGTGGTAAGTCTTGTTTGTTTATTGGAGGGAGGAAAATGTAGTTTATGGATGAAGGAAGAGATTCAAGTAATTTGAGGGTGGCAGGGATAGGTGCATCAATGGTGGGGAAAATGCAAGTGATATGAATGTGGTGATGGAGATGAGTTAGTCTCTTGCAAAACTCAATAATAGAACTTTGGTGGCTAAATAGAGGAATTGAAACTACTGCTATATGAGTTGCTTTAGCCATGAAATTGCAATATCAGTTCTGACTTCTATCTTTTTTTTTTTTTTTTCCCTTATTGTTCTGGCTTCAATTTTGGTTATTTACATATCTTACTTTAGAAAACATTTTTGATATTTGAGTTTACTGAATTTTCACATGAAAATTAGTTGTTAGAATTTAATACTAGGCCCCAATATCCCATCCATGGATTTTAATATAGGTTGACATTAGTACTTCGATAACACATGCTATGCTCTGGGATATTTTATTGACACTAAATTGGTGTTGAGCATCGGTTGTATTGAATTTCCGCATGGAAATTAGTTGTTAGAATTGAATACTAGTCCCCATCCCATATCCATAGATTTTAATATAGGTTTACGTTAGTACATTTTATATGGTACCCGTTTTGGCATGTTTGAGATAATTTTATTTGACTTGTCAAAAGCTTAGACCAAGTTTAAAAATTTACTGTAAGAATCATTATTAATATTGAAATTTGGGATCTTTACAAAACCGGGAATCCCAATGGTAAATCTTTAATAGACTCTAATATCTACAATGTTTTTTTTTAAAGGTTAAAATGAAATATATTACCGAATCAAAAAGTTACTGCCCAACACCATGTTGAACCCTCACGCGGGGTCTTTACAAAACCGGGGAATTCCAATGGTAAATCCTGGATAGACTCTAATACTATACCATGTTGAACCCTCATGCTCGAACCCAATGGGCATGAAGCATGACAATGCAGAATCTGAAGCATGACAATGCGAGAATCCCAACATGATATATTTGGATAAACTACGATACCACGTTGAAATTTGAGGTCAAATTGTAAGTTGAAGAGTGTCTTCTCTTTATAAACTCTTATCTAGAGTCATGGACAAAATCCACCTCTCATAACAAATACAAGACAAATTAACATATGACAAATCAAATGTTGCAATTATACGATTAGGGAGAGATTACAATAAAGGCAGAATTTCCAACCATTAACCATATTATCACTAAAAATTTTACAATGAAGACCACAAGAGGCAATCAAATATTAGAAAATGGAATTATTCTTTCATTGGATTTGATTTCTTGTACATTGTTACCTTGTTTATATGATGCAATCTTGGGGTTGATTTCGTGTAATGTGGCTTTTATTGAAAATTTTCAACGAAGGCAAAAAAAATAGGATTCAATATTATAGACATAAAGTGTACGATTGAATATGAAAATAGAAAAGATAAAGCCATTGATTGAAAAAGACATGATTTAATTTTCTTTCGGGTAGTGTTAACTTGTGCCCTAAGGGCACAAGTTAAGAATCTAAAAATGGAATTAAATCATAAAATATGTCTTGAAAATATAAGATTTTAAATTTCTAGGACAATGAATGCACAATTTCCAATAAAATGTTTCTATCTTTGGTTTCTTAACTTGTGCCTTGATGACACAAGTTAACATTTCCCTTTTCTTTTTAGAGCAAGACATTATTTAGTATGTTGGCATTAAAAAAAATTGTCTTGTTGTAATATATTCCTTCTGTTTCAAAATGAGTGTCGTTTTAGCCAATTGCACACAGATCAATGAATTGAATAATGTTGTCCAAAGATATGATACTTTTATTAAAATTGTCTCGCTAGTTATTGGTTCATTTGTCATCATTATAAATTAAAGTATAAAATCATACTTTGGAAGTTGCGTGGACAATAATAATTAAGGGTACTATTGAAAAGTGAGAATGACATTCATTTTGAAACAAATTATTTTTGTTAAAGCGATATTCATTTTGAAACGGATGGAGTACTTTTTATTTCGACACAAACAAAATAGAATTTGTTGAGAGTTCCAATTACGCTCTTTTAACATGACTAGAATTTAAATGTTGAGTAATTAAAATGAATTTCTTCATAAAGTCAATTGATTATAACTCCCTCCATATTTTATAATAAGTCGATTTAATATTTTGACATATATTACAAAATATTGTTAATTATGTATAAGAAAGAAAAATTATGAATGATTTTACAAAATTATCCCTTATTAATTAATGATATGAGAATAAGAGATTAAAAGAGTGGAAAGATGAGAGAGTAACAAATGGTAAAGAATGTGATAGGAAAACAGTTATTAATAATGCATTGATATTGTAGAACGACTTGTAATAAAACCAAAACATTCTTTCTAAAGTGACTCATAATAAAATACGGATCAAGTAATTTCTATTTTCAATTTCTATGGAATATAATTTAATCTCATTTCGATTTGTTAAAAAAAAAACAAGATAGTTGAAATTATATGAATTGTGTTTTTAATTCTTCAAATGGTTTTCGTTAAGATTTTTTGTCTCTGATTTTAAATAAAATTATATGTACCCTTCACATTTTCTTAATGGAATTTTACATCAATGTTTAATATATTATAACGATCTCTTTCATGGAAATTTAGAATTTTTTAACTAAATATAAGTGTTTAAGAGTTGATCACTTAGAAATTCAAATTTAATTAATTCTTTGTTAAAAAAACTTAAACTTTTGTAAGAGAGATTTCTATAATGTACTAAACTTGATTGCTAAAAAATTCAAAATTTTTAAAGATAAAGAAGATTTTACATAAAAGTAGGGGACTAAAACTTGATGAATTTTTTTAGAAAGCACCACAAAAATGATATATATATGAATTTCAAAATAATTTAAGATTAAAAATGGTTCCGTCTCTCTTGAAAGAAAAATCGTAATTCATGAAAAGAAATTTAGATAAGAGGCTTTCATGAAAATTTTCATATTGTTATTAGGGTTTTTATATTATTGTGCAAAATTAATATGCCCAATTGTTTGGATTTAGAACGTTGGACGATGAATCAGTGGAATGTTGTTCATCGAACCTTTCGACAGTGGTACTTGGAAGAACCCCTATCTTAAGCCCCAATGTTTAAGATTGGTTGGAACCGTTGTTTTAGACACTGTGGTTGATGTGGAATGCTTTTGGAACTCAGCTTCCCAACGGTGACAATGATTTGGTGGACGAGGCTCTTTAGACCTTCAAATGGTGTGGTTGGGCGAAAGCATGTCATCGACAACGGAGGTGGGGTTGTACCTATAAACACTCCGACGTTCAAGTCAACAAGTGTCATAGGTGAGAGTTTTTATAGGCTAGAAGCGTGTTCCTTGAAAAAGGTTGTGAGTTAGCCTTTATAGTGGGTGGATTAGGGTTCAATGGACCCCAAAACTCTAACTTGAACAATTGTCTTCTAAGACAGCTATAAACAGGTCATGATTTGATCTTCATCAGAATTCAGACGGTCCTTGTGCAATATGTGATCCTCACTCAAACAAACTATCCATGTTCCATCGGTAGTCATGACTCAATTAGACGTTCCATGTTCCATCAATGGTCTTGACTCCATCTTCTATTGTACCTTTAGCCGGGGGAAGTATATATGATGGTTCACTTATAAGCTACTAACTTAGGGTAACCCAATCCGTTATTGGATCGAGTTTGTACTCAGTATGAAACAGTTGCCTCAAAAGCCATTAGTTGACAAAGTAAGGTGGTGGCTTGATTTTTCCTCAAACCTTGGACCAAAAAGTGTGTTGTATCTATACAACCTTTGGGGTCTGTCTTCACTGTAACTGTGCAACTGAGGGATTCAAATGATGGCTTGTCTCAAGACAAAGTCTTTGAAATTAAAGCATATTGTATATGTGTCCTTTGGGGCCGATGTCCTTGCTAACAAAGAGAATGATTCTTGGAGGCTTTTAGGGGTCGAACTTCAAATAGGAAGAGAGGTAGCTGGTTAATTGATATAGATTTAACCTTATTTTTACAAGTCCTTGATAAGTGCCAAATTACAGTTATTTTCCATAGTACCTATCGATTTATTTTGCAAGTAATCTAATACAACCCCCACCCCTCCCAATTATATGTAAATACAATTTATATTGCAAAACTATGTCATGAAGCTATTCCTTTTGTTTCTCACATCTTTTTATAGGTTTTGGACACGATTACATCAATGCGAAATAGAGCGATGCAAGCACGCACGCTAGAAGCCAAGCCAGAGCATCACAAAGACATTTGGAATAAACCCAATTCGCTAGGCGAGTTATAGCAACGTGAAAGCGAGCGAAATAGAGAGTTCTAGGGATCCAGATTTGCCAAAGGCGGTTCGCTAAGCAAGATTTGGTCTGCTAGGTAAGCTAAGGTGGTTTCAAGAAATATCATAAAACAACTGAATTTTTTTCCTCCAATAAAGAAAGCTTGATTCGCTAGGTGAGGATCATGGTGCCTAGCAAACTTACACTTGCATAAACTCTATAGATAAAAATGTAGTCAGTTTCTTTGATTTTTATCGGTTGTATCATAAACTCAAATTGAGTAGTGTTGCTATGAAGAGATATGTTAGGACTTCCTCGTCCGAAATAAGGAGTTAGGTGGGAGTGACCTTAGAGTGTGTTTGGATAGGGAAAATGTTTTGAGGGAATTCAACTACTTTAAGGTGAATTCTATAGAATTCACCTTAAAGTAGTTGAATTCCCTCAAAACATTCCCCTATCCAAACACACTCTTAGTTTTTTTGTCTTTTTTTTTTTTTTTTTGTCTCGTCACACCTCTTCGTCTCAACTTAAGAGTTACTCGAGAAACTGACTCTGCTATTACTAAGCCTATTTTTAGTCCCTTTCTCTGCAAATCTTTGATTAAACACGATACATAGGACATAATGCATATCAGACATGGTGTCAGCAACTAATCAAGGGTTTGAAATCAATAACTTTAATTTGATCTCTACTTCTTGGGTATAAAATTAGAATTTTTCTTTCAAAGCTTCCATGTTTTTTGGATTTGGTTGTAATTCTTGTTTTTCAATTTGTAATATGCCTTAAAATAATATGAAGTGTTAATACCACACTTAAATCATGAAATAAATAAATAGTTAAAACTTGATACCATTAAAAGTTATTCCGCTTGGTCCTTTGAGGGACAATAGTCTTCCAAGGGACAACAAATTGTTACCATGAAAGCTTACATAGTGTTGAACATCTTTTGATGTTCACCAATTTTGACATGGTCACTAACTCGCTTCAAACAATCTATTGGGACAAACGTGACACTAACATTCCCAGCATGTAATAAAACATTAAACGGACCTAATTTGGTCCCAATGGAGTTAGTTCAGCTTTTCACGCTTTCCAATCCTTTTAGCAAGTAGATATAGCAAGTAGAACAACGTAAAAAAATAGATATAGCAAGTAGCAGTTGCGTGACGAACGAACTCGAGTTTAATTGATCATGTATTAAATCATTCAATGCAATTATGCAAACATTATAGACACTGAAACTTTCACACGATTTCTATTCGACAAATACATATTCCCTCGATTCTTTTCTTCTTTGCGAAGCTTTTCCAATAAAAGGTTAATAAATGAAATTTCTGTTTACAATGAAAAGTTTTCCACTCGAGTACCGAATTCAAAAAGTGCTCTTGTAGAGGACCCATCTTCTGCTAATGCACAAGCTGCATCATCTTTAAGCTCTTTAATTCTTTGTCGAATCCCACTTCGTTCTTCTCCAAGCATTAAATCTCTAACCACCTTAGCAATTTCCTCTCTTTTTGCAATGCCATTCTCATTAAATTTTATCTTCAAACCCACTTTAAGTCCCTCTGTCAACAAAACAGCATTCATTCTTTGCTCGCCAAATAATGGCCATGTTATCATCGGCACTCCTAACACAATACTCTCAAGTGTTGAATTCCAACCACAATGTGTTAAAAATCCACTGCTTGAAGTGTGACTTAGGATTTTGGTTTGTGGTGCCCAAAGAGGAACAACTAACCCTTGTTCTTTGGTTCTCTCTAAGAACCCATGTGGTAAGTACTTTAATAGGCCATTATCATCATTTCCTATTGCAGCAATTTTGTAATCTACATCTTTAGAATTACTTGGTTCTCTCAAAACCCACAAGAATTTCTGATTACTCAACTCCAACCCCAAAGCTAGTTCATTGGTTTGTTGTTGAGATAAAGTTCCTCCACTTCCAAAGCACACATACAAAACTGAGTTTGGTGTTTGATTCTCCAACCACTTCAAACACACCGATCCATTTGACTCATCACTACTATTTGCGCCACTTTGTATGATTGGTCCAACCATATAAACTAAGCGGTTGTTATGCTCACTAATGTCTTCCATTTTTGAGAAACTATTAACCAAGTAACCATTAGCAAGAGAGTACCTCTTGCAATGTTGAAGAGTTATCTCATAAACAATACTAGACCGATCATGCAGAAAATTAGGAATGAGATCTTGGCCATGAATAGGGACGCTGCATCCCGGGAACTCAATAGGCTCGGTGTGATCTTTGCATTCACACGAAAATTTTTCGTGCAATGTTGGCAAATATGACAACAAAGACATTGCCATGGAAGAAAGTGGAAAATATATGAAAGATAAGAGGTTGAACTCTTTTGCTATTTCTAATGCTTGGGTTGCCATTAAATCAACAATCAATGCTACTGGCTGCGTGGTTGAAGTTGAACATAGTAAACTCATCAACGAGTTGCGGATGGATGGCAATGATTGAGAAACTGCAAGTAGCAATAACAAAGAAGGATCTTTATGTGGTAGGTCTTGTATGCTAATTGGATTTTGGAAAATGTAGTTTATGGATGAAGGAAGAGATTCAAGTAATTTGAGGGTGGCAGGGATAGGTGCATCAATGGTGGGGAAGATGCAAGTGATATGAATGTATTTATGGAGATGAATGAGTCTCTTGCATAACTCAATTATGGAGGATTGATGGCTGAATAGAGGGACTGAAATTACTGCTATGTGAGTTGTTTTAGCCATTGAATAGTAATTGATCAGTTATTGCTATTTATTTTGAAAACAAATGTGAGATGTGTACACAAATATGGATGTACACCAAATATTTTCTTTATATTTATTTTCACATGTAAACTAGTCGTGTTTAGAATGGAATGCTAGGCTCTCATCCATGAATCCTTGAATTTTTTACATTAGTGGATTTTTTTTATTTTTTTTTTGGAGAGATTTTAGTGGATTTTATATGGTATTTTTCTTAGACTTGGCAAAAGCATAAGGAACCACAAAGTTAAAAAGTAACTACAAGAAACATATAGTGATGAAGTGCCTACAAATAATTAATATTTGACATATTAGCCCATATCATTAGAGATTTGAGGCCTAATAGCTGAGAGGGAAGTCCATGATCGGAGCATAATCGGCTCTCATCAATGACATGGCCAACGACCTAACTTCTAACTGAAAATTTCTCTTCTCATTTTTTTAAAATTACCGTACGACTCTTCAACGGAAGGTAAGTGTTATTCGACGCTTTTAAGATCGGTTAAACCCTCTTTCAAAAAAAAAAAAAAAAAGACCGGTTAAACCGATTTAAAGTGATTGAACCACTCTAAAAATGTCGAACGACACTTAACTGTCGTTGGGGTAAATTTAAGAGAAATTTGAAAAGTGAAAAGAGAAATTTCCAATAGCCTCAGTGGTAATTTTCTCTTCTCAAAGCAAATTGCGGAGGCCTTATTTAAAATCGGGGTTGTATGGACTAACCAACTTGACGGTACCTCATTTAAGATACTTTACACAAGTTTATGTAACCCACTTTGCCACATACGTAGTTCTTCTCAAATAACAAAAATTGTTGAGTGATGATTTCGTGTGTTTTAAGCTACCCCAATAACACCTCCACTAAAATGCTCTAAGATCACGATCACACAATACGCTACCATTCAATTTGATGTTTACTCACACGTACTGATATTAATGTTGATATTATCTCTCCATCACTAGTCTATATTCCATAGGCTTACGAGGTTATGGTGGTTACTGCCCATGAAACTTGCCAACTTCGTCCCATACCAAGTAGAGATTTTATTACTTTCATTAAAACATGATATAAATGGTAGATTTTAGATGTTTACATCAATCCCATACAGTATAAATGGTGAAGGGGAGTGAAGAGAAAGAGTTAAGTGGATGGAAGGAAGAAATGACGTTCAGATGGAAGAGAGAAGGTGAAGTGAGTTGACAAAATTACCCTTAATAAAATTAATTAAAAATGCCACATATGGGGTGTACATAGGACTAAAATTGGTGACTTTAGTCTGCGAGGTAAATCTCAAAGAGACATTTGGAGGACGAAAATCAAAAGTAGATAATATTTTACACGAATCAAAATAATATTTAGCTCTTGTTTTATAATCTTATATATCCGGAAAAATATGTGACTGTAGTGTATAAGTGAGTTACCATTTTATAAAAGTGATTTTAAACAAACTTGGTTATGCAAAATTGATTTTGTTAAATTAATTTAAAAGGAAGATGATTTATGGTTTAAATTTAATCAAAGTGAGTGTTGGAACAAAGAGTCATCTAAAGAAGATTTTTGAGTTTTGAGGTTTGTCTTGATCCCGAATAATTTTCGAGACTCAACTTACCTAAAATCTTGTCACCGCAAAATGACGTTTGGAATGAAAATTAATTTTGTGTAACAATAACCAACCAACTATATTTTAACAAAATCACAATGTTTTGATTGGAAAGATAAAGGTGGAGATAAGGTTGATATGGAAGAAGGAACATTATTTTCTGCAGGATTGGCAAAACCGTTAGTTTGTTACCCTGTTGCTCGTTTTAATCCTTTTGCTGTTTGTAGATAGCGCATTTTCTAAAAAACAGTTAGTTGTCATGACAATCAAAAGTACTACTACTGCTGCTGTTATTAGCTTGCATTATGCTATGTTCATATGACACCGGCCACGTGATATGCATGTAGCACCGACATTTACGATAATAGATGCTTATGATGTCCGGCCGACAAATATGAATGCATGTAATTGTGTACTTTTTTAAAAAAATTATACCATAACCGATGTCATTGTCATATCTAGGACCGGTCCCGAGATTTTTTGTGCTCTGGGCAAAAGAAAAAAATTATACCCTTTTAATTATTCTACTATTTTTCTTCTTGTATTTTTTGTTGCATAAGATTCATTTATAATCAAAGTTCTCTAAAAATATATTTTCAATAGAATTTGTCAAAGCAATTTAAATATAAATATATCTATATTGCACTGACTACTAAGTAAAAAAAATAACTTTGGTCTCCCTAAAAAATGGTGCTGCGAGCTATCACCCCTCCCGCCCGCCCTCAAAGCCACCCCTGGTCATATCATAGTTCAAGCTAATAACAGTAGCAGTATTTTTGATTCAGCTCCATAGCGTGATATTATACATATTATGGTATTGTTTCCAAGGATTTGCACTGGTCATTTAGACAATGTAACAGGATTAGGCTCAACAGCCTAGTATCGAAGTGCAAAAACTTTTTTTTTTTTTTTAATGAAAAGTGTCAATAGTCAGTAGTTAGATTAATATTACATTCATTCGTCTAGATTTGAGCTCAAGACCACTCACTAACTAAGATAGCACTTCAATGCTAATATTGTATGAACCCGTATAAGAAATGCACTAGATTTGCTATATAGGGGTACATAATAAGTATATGAGATAGAAATTTGCAATATAGGGGTACATAATAAGTATATGAGATAGAAACATAGATTAGTTTCAGTAATTTAGAGGTGCGTTTAGAAATTAATGTGCAGTGTGCATATATAAATAGGAACTTACATTTGTAATTTGTTTTCGAATTCTCCTCTTCTCCCAACACGTTTTACTCATCCGCAACCAAACTTTCGAAAATACCCTTGCGTCGGTTAACTCACACTAGTGTTTTCTGCGTGACTTAACTAACGCTAGTGTTAATCTTCGCGTGAGTTAACTCACGCATTGTGAGTTAAGTGACGCAGTGGCATTTTTAAAAGATCAGTTGTGAGCTAGCAAAACGTGTTGGGAGAAGAGTAAAATTCTTTGTTTTCATGCTAATAAAATTTGACAAGTTTCCATAACTATGTGGGGTAAAGTGTTCTTCCTAAAGGTTCTTAGTTGAACCAATTGTACATCTTTTCAAATCTCTTGTGACTATCACCTTTTTGATTAATTTATCTTCTTCGTTGAAGTGCCTATCACTTATAAAATTTCATCTAATATGCTTTTGTAAGCTTTTGAATTCTTTCTTAATTCTTGAATTGTGTTTCTAGGGTGACTCTTAAAAATTGAATTCAATCATGGAAAAACTTTTTTTTTCTCGCGTAGGTTCACATCAATTGGTAAAAGAAGCTGGGGCATCTTTAAGCTCTTCAATTATTTTGTTAAATTCCACTTTGTTTTTCATCAAGCATTAGACCTATCACCTTTGCAATTTTCTCTCTTTAAGCCATCTTATTCTCTAAACCCGCTTTGAATGTTTACCTTCAAACCCACTTTGAATCCCACTGTTAGCAACAATAACCAAGTTAAATTATCATTGGCACTCCAAACACAGTGTTGAATTTCAACTATGTTCTCCCTAAGAAGCCATGTGGTAAAAAATATTACAAGGCCATCATCATCATTTGCAGCACTATACATATGCTTAAGTACTTGGTGCTCTCAAACATTGTTGTCAAAATCCCGACTTAAATCCTAAAATTCGGGATTTTGCGACTTTTTTCACCTTCAACGACTCAAATCCATAGTAAAATCCCAAAATAGACAAAATCCATCGATTTTGATTGCGATTTTACAATTTCTTATAAACTAAGTCATTTAGGACTATATACAATTTATAACATATATTTAGTATTAATTTTTTTGGGTAAAATCCATCGATTTTGATTGCGATTTTACATTTTCCTTTATCGATTCTACAAAATTCCTTGAGTAAAATCCTTCGATTTTGATTGTGATTTTACAAGTCCCGATTTTACTATTTCCTTTCGACCTGAATTAAAGTACCGATTTTGATAACCTTGCTCTCAAAAGCCACAAATATTTGACCACTCAACTCCAAACCCAACTACTTTGATTTATTGATCCTTTTAGAGATAAAGTGCCTCCACTTCCAAAGGATACATACAATACTTTCTACATGAAAATTAAGGCCAAATATTTATTTGGAAATGGAGCCACCAAGAGGCAAAATATTTATTCTACATACGAGACCGTTTATGATATTTTATTTGACTAGTCAAAGGACTTAATATTTTATCTGGACTTTGCAGCCACCAAGTTAAAAAGATTTGTCACAATGATGAGCAGCACTATGAAATACTACTTTGTTTAACAAAAAAGATAACAATGCATAGATTCTTTTTTCTTTTTGATTAAACAATGCATAGAATAAAGTTTATCAATAGTTAACTCAAAAAAATGTTTATCAATAGTCACAAGAGGCATCAAATATTAGATAATAGAATTTTTCCTTGCTACAAAAAGAAAACACAACAGGAGAACATCAAATTAGAAAAACAATTGTTAATAATACGGTTAGACTTAGAATAGTTGATTGAAAAAAGCACCAGCAACAAAAATATATACTCTGCCTAAACATCCACAATACTAATTAAAACTTGATTAATCTTTTTTTTCTGCAAATCTCTCTAAGAGAATCAACTGATAATAAATTAAAGGACAAAAAAAAGATGATCTTCAGCTAAAGGCAGAAGAATTTACTGTGATATGTCTAAGAGGGTGTGTAATGTCAGTGCCTCCAGCATGCTGCACAAACTCAGCAGGTGAAAATGTGCTTCCATGACAGACACAAACAATGCTAACTTCATCGCATTTTGAATATCTGTATAAAAATCCATTCACTAATTTCCCATTTGGTCCATTCCCTTTTGTTGATACATATGGCATTTGAGGCAAAGACTTCTTAATTGGAATTGGAACTTGATCGGTTTCGGTTTCGGTTGCCGCATGTTGGCCATTGAGTTTCATCGGATTTGGTTGCAATTTCATGCTGCCATTTAGTTGAGTTTGAGCTGGTTGGTTCAAATGAGTTGGTTCTGCAAATGAATTAGCCGAATGACTGCGGCTGCGGCTTTCGGTGCTCCCTCCATCTGAGAAAAAAATGGCAATAAATATAAATATTAGGCTTAATTGCACTTTTGGCCCCCTATCTTTCCAAAACTTGCGATTACAGCCCCTTAACTAATTTAAATACAAAACAGCCCCCTAAGTATTGAATCTTTGGCAGTTTTGGCCCCAACGCTGACGTGGCACCCTAAATGAGGTGCCACGTGTCATTTTTTTTATATTTTTTAGGCCTTGGGGGGCCAAAACTGCCAAAGATTCAATACTTAGGGGGCTGTTTTGTATTTAAATTAGTTAAGGGGCTGTAACCGCAAGTTTTGAAAAGATAGGGGGTCAAAAGTGCAATTAAGCCTAAATATTATAGACATGATTGTACTCTTGAAAAAATTGTTATTCATCCTTAAAAAATTGACATTGATAATTTCATTCATTTATTCATATTGGTATTCATGTCCAAAATAAATAATTTCATCAGCTTGTATTAAATCTTTGTTTCAAATCAAGATATGTATAACAAAAAATGAACAAAAAATTGAAAGCAAAAATTGAAAGCAGGGCACATTATATCCATTGATAATTCTTTCTTATGAAACATGATATCAATTTGATGATATGAACTATACCATCATCCTTATTATCATTTTGATTACATTTACATGATCTAATTAAATATATATATATATATATATATATGTGTGTGTGTGTATGTATATGTATGTATGTATGTATATATTTAGCCTTTTCCCTTGGTTACATTCATTCAAACTCTGTAGAATATCATAAACTTCAACAACACAAACAAAAAATCTCCATAGAATATTATATCTAGCAGAATAGCAGCTTTATATCATAAATTTGAAAGAGTATGAACTCGAGAATCAAACAAATATGAAGAAAATGTCATAATTTGATTTTTATATTTTAAAAAAGCAAAAGCATCAATAAAAAAGAACAACAATAATAAAAATATTCACCTTCACGAGAAGAGCTTTGATAATCAGAAGCAGCAGAAGAACTACACCTAGAAGAAGACCTATTAGATTTCATTTTTCCATCTCCGCCGTTAAAACTAACACCGTCAATTCTTCCCTCATTCCCTAACGAGGATGGTAACGATAATCCATACCCTAACGTTTCATACAGTTGTGGCGGCGGTTGAACAACCTGAAACGGTGTCATCCAAGAAACAACACCGTTAACAATATCCGTCTTCTCCCTTTTAAAGACCTGCTCACATTCCGGTGGTTCCAAGTCTCCGGCCCGGGGTACTCCTGGCTCTCGTTTCTGCACTCTTTTTCTTTTAACTTCCATTCTCCTCAATGCTTGAATCTCACGTTTCATTTGTGGTTGTTGATTTTGATCCAAACCAGCGCCATGACGTGATTGTATTTCAGGTTTGGATTTTTTGAAAGCTCCTCCTATTGATAAAGATAAACCTAAATCAAGCTCAATCTCTTCAATCCCTACCATGTTGAATGATTACTATAGCTTCATATGCAAATTTAATATTGAAAAAACAATGAAAAAGTTTATGCTTGTGATGATAAAAAATTGTGTTCTGTTGGGTTGTGATATTTGAGGTTTTTAAGGTAGGGTTGAAAAAGAAGAAAGAAAGAACACGTGGCAAAAGATGAGAAGTTAAGAAAAGCTGTTAATGACAAGTTTGGAAGGAAGCACCGCTAAATAATCTCAAAACAAAAAATCTGTTCGTTATGAATGTTATTCGAAGATTCTAAGAAAGACACGTGCATGTTATGCTTTGAAAGGTGGAAAAGGGACACGTGGTGGAACATGAAAGGGTGGTTATGGAGAGTAACAAGGGACACGTGTTGAAGAATGTTATTTTTTCACATGTGTGTGAATCTTAGTTTTGGGTTTGCTTGAATCTTTATGGACAGATATGAGTGACACGTGGGGAGAGAATTTGGGTGGGTTTCATAGATTTTAGGATGGAATTGAAACGTGGAATGTTGGTGAGTTTTTTAAGGAGAAAGTGATGATGACAAGAAGTTGAATTTGTGTAGGTGATTGGTTTGTACCTGCGGTGGGACTCGTTGTAGAAAAGGACATGTTCTACACGTGTTTGAGTTAAATTTTACACATTTCCATTACTATTACCAGCAGAATGATGGGCACTATCGTCTTTCTAATGCGTTAATGCATGCGATTATTTTATTATATTTGTTTATATAATTTATATTACAATTTTTAAATTTTAAAATATTAATAGAAATTATTGATATATTGATTTATAAATAAAATATTGTCAAGGCATATAACAAAGTTATTTTTGAACTCAACATTTTTTAGTTTGCGCATATAAAATTAAGAAAAAATAATAATCATTTATTGTTTACTCTAATACTCCCTCCGTCCGTAATTATAAGCAAATTTTATTTTTTGTTCATTCAATTATTGATGTACGTGGTTCATATTATGGACCACCTACATCATTAATTGAATGAACAAAAAAGTCAAATTTGCTTATAATTAAGGACGGAGGGAGTAGTAATTAACAACATCATAACATAAATGTATAAATGACATGTTATGTAAAAGAAACATTGTTATAATTGCGATAAAAGAATATCTTTAAAAACTACATTTTTCATAAAGTCTCTATCTTCTCCTTCTATTTTACCTTTATTTAATAATTAAAAAAACCACGGTTCTCTTTATATATATATAAAAAAAAAAATCATGCTATCATAGTTTGTATAAGCAATTATAAACCAGCAAAGTCAAATAATCCTTAAAATTAATCGTAAACAATTTGTATCATAATCACTTATAAACCAACAAAGTCAAATATAATTCATAAAATTAATTGACTTTGATGAGTTGTAACATGAAAGGAAAAGTAAAAAACTTACAGGTTAATTATGAATTCAACTAAACAATGCGGGAACGAACTATTAACTGTGAGAACCCTACTTATTAATATTTAATATAGGGCTAACATATCTTTTTCTAACATATTTTGAGTCTTAATCTTTTTTTAGAAGATTTAAAGTCCAATCTTTAACATTATTTTTTTATCACGTTTGTTACTAATCTTTTTTCAAAAGATTCTTTAGCATTATTTTTTGCTCACGTTTATTACTAATGTTTATAGAGGATTTAAAGTCCAATCTTTAACAATATTTTTTGCTCACGTTTGCTACTAATCTTTTTTTAGAGGATTTAAAGTCCAATCTTTGACATTATTTTTTGCTCACGTTTGTTATTAATATTTTTTTAGAGGATTTAAAGTTCAATCTTTACCAATATTTTTTGCTCACGTTTGTTACAATTGATCAAAGGCTAAGGAAGAGTAACTTATAATAATAAAATAATATAGAAATATTGTTTGTTATGAAAGTAATAAAACAATATGGAAATATTATTTTTTGTGGAAGGGATGTGAAAATACTTGGCAATCTTTGTCGATTGTATTGAGGGGAACAACACCGATGTACAACATAAAATCGGTTGATAAAAAAGTAACATGAGTTTTTGTTTTGTGCTAATTTTTTATGAGTTTGATATGTGGTTAATGGAGGTAAAAGAGAGTTAACGGGGACGATTAGTGACAAGGATTAGTAATCCACGTGTTATTTTATAATTGGCTAATAATAAGAACGGTTCATAAGGAATTGTGTGTAAGTTTTCTTCTTAAATTAAATTTATTCTTATCTATTTGTTGCATGTGTTATTTGTATTTAAAATTAAAATTAAAAATTGAGGGTATTTTTGGAAAGAAAAGTCCAACCCAAAAGTGTGCTGAAAGGGGTAGTTTTCTTTATATATAATATAGATATAGATATAGATAAGCAAAATTTAATATTTTAGGTTCATTTAATAATGATGTATGTGATTTCTATTAAAAATTACATACATTATCTATTGAATAAATTTAAAATTCATAGAGTGAATTTTTCAACAATTATTATTGAATAAAAACATTCAATCCCATTCATTTTTTCAAGATATAGATAAGCAAAATTTAATATTTTAGGTTCATTTAATAATGATGTATGTGATTTCTATTAAAAATTACATACATTATCTATTGAATAAATTTAAAATTCATAGAGTGAATTTTTCAACAATTATTATTGAATAAAAACATTCAATCCCATTCATTTTTTCAAGGAATTCAATTCAATTACACTATCACTCTTTCACGAACTTAATTAATTCAAAAATTGTTAAAATAAAAGATTCTTAAATGGAAAATGCTACTTCTCAAGAAAAATAGCTTCAAGAATTTTTCAAGACAGTTGGCAAATTTTAATTTGATGATTTATTTGTCAACTTCCTATTTTTCAGCCACGCCTCCTTGAATTGTGGCAAATAGTGCATTGTGATTGGTTATTCTTTATTCTTGAAGAATTCTTGATGTTATTTTTCTAGAGATATAGCATTGCTCTTCTTAAATTATACTCTATCAGTTTATTTTGAGAATGGTGTATTCGACACCTTGAAATTTTAAAAATGGATTTTTTTTGCATCAAATTTATAATTTATTTCTACTTTTGACTTCATAACTAGTGCCCTAAGAGAACTTGTTAGCATAACTCTTAAAAATAATCGTCATAAATTATTAGTTGTTTTACAATATCAATGAAGTGTCAATTTTTTTAGAGACTAATGAAGTATTAATGTTGTTTTTCTTATTATACACTTAATTATTGATTACTCTTTTTTCTTTCAATTCTTTAATGTATCTTTCTTACACCATTTATCAAAGACAATATTGTAACAATTTATATATTTTTTCTTACATAATTAATTATATTTCTTAATACGTATGAAAAAGACAAAACAACTTATAATTTAGGACGGATTAGTATTTCCATCCATTAATCTGATCTCTCAATAAGAACAAATTGATGGATAAAAGTATACATAGTCTTCACATAGTTCATTCGTAAACTGCGCAAAATTAGAATGCTAAGAAGGATTCTAATGAGTGTTCTAAGAGCACTAGTTAAGAAATAAAAAGAAGTAATTTTTTATAAAAAGTTGTTGTAATTATTATATCGATAAAAATAACACTTATTTTTAAGATAAAATTATCTTTTATGAAATCTTTAACCAATTCTCTTAGAGCATATAGTTAGCAAGACCATAAAACTACTATTATATTCTAAATTATTCTTATATTTGTTAAAAAAGAATATGTGATTGACGTTGGTGGTTGGAAAAATAATTAATTATGGTTATATTTTTATACTTTGATTGAAATAGAAAAACATTTTAAAAAAAATCAATATTTTAGAGCAATTATAAAACATAACTCATATAATTTATGCACACTTACGATTATAAAGTTTTATATAACTTTTTCTATGATATAACTTTGACCTCACTTATTAAAATTTCTAGATCCGTCACTAATAATGACTAAGACGTTGTTTGTGACAAAAGTTGTAATAATGTTAATTGTGCGCATTTTGAGAGTTAAAGAATTTACTTGTGAAATAAAAACAAAACAACTAAACTAACACAATAAAATAAATATAAAAACTATGATCAGAGCAACTTAATTTAAACTTTTGAAGTTGTTCTAATTCAAAGTTGATTTTCACAAGAGTATGTGATGTATTTGCGCATTTATTGAAAAATTCATTGCAATTGTATATAATATCGATCAAGATAGTTAACAATCCTTAAACTAAGTTACATGTTGCAAAAACTTGCTCAGTTATAATCAAATCAAAGATCATTAAACAGGCATCTTCTTCAAAAGTTGTCCTTGCATGAAGCTGAAAAAACAAAACAAAGAAAATAATGAGGTATAATAGAAGAAGAAGAAACTTGCACAAAATTCCATTTTGGTGGAAACACCCTTTACACTTTTCAACACTCCTTTTTTTTTTTTTTTTGTCTTAAACATGGGTTTAGTCCTTGCACTTTCATCTAGTTTTGGTACGGGTCTTTGTGCTTTTTTTTATTTGCCATCGGTCTCGCACTTTGTAAATTTTTTTGCCTTTAGTCCTTCTGTTAACTCTCGCTAAAAAAAACACTAAAACTAACGGTGTGCCACGTGGGTCAATCATGACACACCACGTGGCACACTAAAAAGACAAAAATAATTCAACTTTTTAATTATTATTTTATTCATTATTTTTTTACTTAGAAATATCATTAGTCCCTGCACTTTGGTATTGGTTCCTAATTTTTATTTTTATTTTAAAACTTTCGATGAAATTATTACGTTTTAATTATTGTTTTGTTCATTATTTTTATTGAGAATAATCATTAAAAATAAAATAAAATAAAAAAACTTATTAAAAAAAATTAATCTTTAATTCTTCTTGTAACCACGCTGTGTGCACCTATTAAGACCCCTATAGCATTAAAAAATTTAAAAAGATTTTTTGATTCTATTTGATTTTTTATGATTATTCTCAATAAAAATAATGAACAAAACAATAATTAAAACATAATAATATCTTTGAAAGTTTTAAAAAAATTAAATAAAAATGTTCAAGGATCAATACCAAAGTGCAGGGACTAATATAAAAAAATGCTGAAAGTGCAGGGACTAATGATATTTTTTAAGTAAAATAATAATTAAAAAGTTGATTTTTTGTCTTTTAGTGTGCCACGTGGCGTGTCTTGATTGGCCCACGTGGCACACCATTAGTTTTGGTTTTTTTTTAAGCGAGAGTTAGCAGAAGGACTAAAGTCAAAAGTTTTACAAAGTGCGGGGACCAATGTCAAACAAAAAAAAGTGCGAGGGACCAATACCAAAATTGGGTGAAAGTGCATGGACTAAACACGCATTTAAGCATTTTTTTTATTAATAACTACTACCAAAATATCTAAGAGAAATGATATTTGTACAACCACTTTCTCTATTGTTTTAGACCAATGAAAAAATAGAAAATAAAAGTTGTCATCGTAGTTGTCCCAAATGGTTGTACATATATCACTACTCGATATCTAATAGGGGCTGGTCAAAAAATAAGGATACTATCGCAATTACTTTAAGCCTCAAAAACAATAAAAATTCTATCTAATGAAAGGGCCTCTTGTGATCAAGCCATGAATCCATAACTCTATATATTATACTAAACTAAAATTTACAAAATATTGTCTAAATAAATATTATCACAACAAGATTGAATTTCATGTGATTCTCAACTTATCCAAAATGATCACATCTACATTAATTCCATCACATAACTAGGCATTTGAGAGGGTGTAAATAATATTTTTTTCATTATAACATTGGTTTTCTTTTCCTCTCCCCCACCCCCAGTTTGTCCCTTACCGTCTCTTTCCATTTGTATATTTTCAAAAAGTAATAATTTTCAAAAAGTAGTTATTCAAAAAAAAAAAAAGTAGTAATTTTCATTGAGAGAGAAACTATTAAAGCTATATTTAAATTATGAATATAGAGAAAAAATTATGTTGAAAAGAGAAAACAAAATGATCTACCTCTTGATGTAATAGTAACAAAAGTCTGCCAAAATGAAAGACTGAACCAACTCTAATACTTGAAGAACAACCATCCAAAAATAGCCATAGCCAAAGAAAAATAGATATCTCCCTCCACTTTCATAAACCTGCAAAAGTTTAGAAAACATAATTATTAGTCAATGTGTTACCATCCTAATACACTTCACATTTCACAAAATATGATTAATTTTGTGAAATAATTTTTACAAAAAATTAATGTTGTTTTGTATTTAAGTTAAAATTCCAATGACTAATTTATTATAGCAATTTATGTTTCTATAACCAGAGGTATATGAGATTTAAGAAGATATAAAAAATATTAAAGAGGTAATGATATTTAAGAAGATATAAAAAATATTAAAGAATCTCACATGAATAATCCAATAAGCTAGTGAAAAAAATCTTGAAACACCAAGAGCAAATACATAATATCCTGTGAATGTTTCAACCATCTGAAAAGTGAAAATATATGTCAGAATTACATCATAGTACTCTATGCAAAAGGAATAAAAACCACTATAGTAGAACAAAATACGAAAAGTATAAACCTTTGCATTTTGCATATAACGAATTTGAGGAAGTACTGAAACAGTTTCCAAATACATAGTGAAAGCAAAAAGGACTCGAACAATCCATATATGAGTTGTAGCTGGATTGATTAACACTGCCAAAATTGCAGAAGGCACCACCTGGTACACAATCAATAAAATAATGTTATTTTTTTACTTTATTTTTGCTTATGAACATGCATGACCTAATATGAAAAACATTAATATGAAACTATAACACTACGTGTAACAATCTTTACCAAAAAGGATAACCACATGGTGTCAAACTCCTTGATATAGGATGATTTCAACCTGAACCTCATCAACCATATAATCATTAATGTTAACAAGAAATATAATAGATCTATCACAGTGCGGTAGTCAAACTCCATGACGACGCTGCAACCTAATCTTGTTGCTAGAAATAAAGCATTAAGCTCTTGAAACTTGAGAGATAAACCTAAAAATATAAAATTGTTCTTCATGTTAGCATAATATGAAGAAAAAAGTTATTATTTAATTTATCCGAAAACCATAATATTTTTTTATGCAAGAAATTGAAAGTACAATGACACCATTATGAATTGGTAACATAACTATTTTTTATTTATTTTTTATTTTGGTACAAGTAACATAACTATTTTATCACCCGAACAATCTAGCATTCATTTTCTACACCCTAAAATTGTATCCTTATTTATTAATTTTGTTACGTCTGCAAAGCAACTTAACCTAATTTTTTTCCGCTCATTTGCTTTATTAGGTTTGCAATTATTTAACCTAACAAACTTCATCTAAAAAAATGCATTGCACACCAATTTCATTCCTATCCTCTTGCCTTTTTTTGAAGAAAATATTTTCTACCACATCAATGATATTAAAGATTATTTATTGGTCTCTATTATAGTCGAGAAAACCCGTGCGACGAACGGGTCAAAAGTCTAGTTGATAAAAAAGAGAAAACAAAGAACAAGGGAATATAAATCTAAGAGAAATGCTAGGGACACTCTCTTTTAAACACTCTCTCTAACACTCACTCTCTTATTGGATGAAACTAATGTATGTCTTACCATTTTAAGTGGAACCCATTTCCAAAGTGTGTGACCCACCTTGATTTAAACCAATAAAAAAGTGAGTGTTTGAGAGAGTGTTGAAAAGAGAGTGTTGCTAACACTATTCTAAATCTAAACTCCTACCGAAAAATTAGGTGAACCTATAATTAAGATAGTCATAATGATTACGGAAAAATACTAACGAATAAAATGAGGAATAGTGTTGTACCAAATAAAACTATCTATACTAAGTTCATGAGACGCTAGAAGATCTACACAAGAGTTTCCTTCATAGCAGATATGTGAATATTCAAAATTCATATTCTTATTCGGTTGTAAACAGTTAAACTTTATAGTTTGAAGTTGCCAAGGAACAAGAGTAAGATTTTTAAAAGTCAGAATCATCACTAGGAATGGTTTAACTATTTACGTATCTACCATGAACAATAAAATTTCCTTCAAAAGGTACATATGTGAATATTCAAAACCCATACTCTTCAAAATCCATCAGATGGACTCTCGGTAGGGAGGCTCATTACGTGTAAATACGATTTACTCCTTTATTTTAAATTTAAGTGTCTTATGGGGAGGATAGGAAACAAAATTGTTTTCTTAAGCGGTTAAGAATTAGGAAAGTTTTTTTCTTCAAAAAAAAGAATTAGAAAAGTTTTACTTTGATCTCCTAAGCAAACAAAATTTTTCTAGCGAAAAGATATACATTATGATATACTAGCGAAAAGATTTTTCTCGCTTATTTTATTGCGTTAACGTTTGAAAAATATGAACGATGTTTTTTTTTTCATGAAATTTTGATTTTGATTAAAATTAGAAATATAAATGTTTGTTGGTTTCAAGTTATAACAAACTAAACTAACTTCCCTAAAAAAAACAAACCAAACTAACTATAATTATCTATTTCAACGACACCAACAATATAACAAAAATATATAATCTAAATTCTTTTTTTAATGACACCAAAAACAAGCTTTATTATAGAAAAAGTTATTTAAGGGTATAATTGGGATAATGAAAAAGTAAGTAAAATATATTCATATAGTTTGTTACACTTTTTAAATGATAAAGGAAAAAAATAAGACGCGCGCGCGCGCGCACACACACACACACACACACACACATATATATATATATATATATCGTGTTTGTTACATTTTTTTTTAATATTTAAATTTATATTCTTATCTATTTGTTACATGTGTTATTTGTATTGAAAATTAATGACGTTTTTGGAAAGAGAAAAACCAGCCCAAAAGAACTCAAAAATGTTTTTTTTTATATATATAATATAGAATATAGTATAGATCAGTTGTTATCATATAAATATGTTCCTTTGGATGATATTAATATTGGAAGGTTGGATTAAATATGGTGGAGAGACTTTGTACTTGCCGGAAGTTTTGAAAAAATTGAAACACATTGGTTCACTTCATTACTAACAATATACTATAAGGTGGAAATAAGTGATGGTTATGATAAGATAGAGACAAGATAAAATATGTAGTTGGATAAAGACATGATAAGGGCATGTTTGATGGTTAAGATAGGAGGACAAAATATGATATATTTATCATATCATGTTTAAATCTCATGTTTGATGCAATAAAGAGATAGGATAAAATAAACCATTTTTTTATCACATGCCGATTTGCCTTTATAATCTTTATCATGAGTATAGGTTGGGTTAAAATTATCCCGATAGGATTAGATATTCATTCATTATTTTTTACCATAATATTCTGTCGTTTTTAAAATGTTATCATTCCTTACTTATTTATAATTAACTACATGCCGTTTTTAAATTATTTAATTAATTACGAAAGTAATTTTCTCATTTAATTATAATAAATTAATGATATCATGTTTGTTATCATGTGTGCATCAAACACATGATAAGATTAATACTTATCATGTCTTTTCATATCTTATTAAGCTCCATATCTTATTTTGTATCTATCCTATCATGACCATCACTTAAACTTACCAACAGAGAAGCAAAACAACGACACCAACACAAAACAAAATACAAAACCTACCACTCTCCTAGTGCCCAAAATCAAATGAAGAATGGATCAATACCACTCTTTGAGATACAAGAATATGGAAGCAAACTAAAAAAACCCATTTAAAGACACCCAAACAAGCCCCCTACACGGCGAGACTAACGACTCCAATAGAGAACTAGTTCCACCACCTACTCATAGTGGGACCAAGGAGCACCAGATTGTTTCCCAAAAAATCAATACTATAAAGAGAACTCGACTCTTATGGACGAATTCCTCCATAATTAATACGTACCTTACCGTAAAACACAAGATCATTATAGGTTCCATATAGACCACATGACATGCGGTATGCCAAATCAACAAAAAACACGCCTAATCTTTTGCCTCCATGCTAACCCCAATAACATCTAAAAAAGACCAACCAAATCCCTAGCAAAATCCACTCTCACTCTAACCATCTAAGAATCTTATAGCAAATCGTAGGGGCCGCCCCCACACAAAACAAAAAAGGTGATTAGCTAACTCGGAAAAGACCCTATGCATGGCACAATAGGTACCGGCACGACCGATGATAACCCCGCACCTTAACAAACTACCTCTATCTTGGAGAAGCTATCAATAGAACACCTGAATTTAAAAGGGAAAATGAACTATAGATAAAACATTACATGATTCAATATTTAGACAAACCGTTATTTCTTATGCCCGTAATAAAAAAAATTCTAAATCCATATCTTTGACTAGATTGAGGAGTAGGCTATTGAAAATGTCATGGATTACAACGTTTCCTTCACATCGTAAATATTTGTTAAACAAAAAAACGTGAAAAAGGGAAAACATCTTAGATCGTGTTTGGAATAACGGTGGACGACAAAAAAACACACGTCCAGATTAAAGTTGGAATTTTCAGGCTTCCTAAAAGTCACGATAAAGTGACATTGGGACACGAGAATTGTGATAAAAACGGCAAATCAAACATGCTATTATTTGATTGACAACCACATTGAGTATCCGAGCAATGAGGATCAACAATATTTTCGGGGAGGCGTGGCATACACTTTGGAGGTAGTAGAACAAATACAAACATCGGGGTTTAAGCAAGAAATGTATGGTTTGTTTTTGTTAACCATGTAGTTCTAAGAGAAAGAGAAAATGAGCTACGGTAACACGAGGTTTAGCCGAGAAGTAAGTAAAAAATAAAATTTGGTCAATAATTGTTCCACATAAGAATTATCAAACTCAAGTTCTCCGAAACAATTCGTTTTTGGTGGAGTTCATTAATCACTTTAGCTCAATTACTTGATTAAGATGGAAATGTATATCAATTGGTTATGTTTTTTAAAATGAGTGGATCGATACGGATCTTTGGCTGCAGCACCCTTGTGCTCTCCAACATACATTTTTCTTTAGGGAAATGTTAACTTGTGCCCTTAGGGCACAAGATAAAGTACCCAACATAGTAACTTTTTGTTGGAATGTGTACATTCAATTTAATTTTTGAATTTATAATAAATAAAATGCACAAAATTTAAGGGAATATTTCTACTTTTAGGTTCCTTATCTTGTGCCCTAAAGGCACAAGTTAACATGACCCTTTTCTTTATCAAATACTATACTTTTTGCCAATAATTAACAATAGCAATTTAATCAAAACAAATTAGAACCGCAATATTCATGCGCAAATGGTTAATGCGCTCCATCTGAAGGGACAAATTGATATCCGATTTCAATTATTGGCTAAAATTTATTTAGCTTTTGCTCGAACAAAGATTAATCAAGAGACCCCATTTTCAAAGAAAATTTTTTTAGGACAACATGCAATCGATGATGGGGAAATAATAACAAAGAACAAAATTTAGGACAGCGTGCAATTGATGATGGGAAAATAATAAACGTACCAGAGCAAGTCTTGTAAACGAAGAGCTTGTATACAAGGATTATAAGGCCAATAATATGGATTGATCCAGAGGCTATGTAGAAAAAATGAGGGTCTGTGATAGTATGCTTTAGAACCACCACAGCACAAAAAGCAAGCAATATTCCCAACAAGATCTTCACTTTCATTGACCTCTTACTCAACCATCCAGTCAAAACATTCACTGCAAAATCCCTCTTTGATCCCATTTTGTGAACAAGAAAATAAAATTCAGCAACCAAAAGAGGGTTTTTTTTTTTTTTCTTTTTCTTTTTCTCTTGAATTTGTATTTGTGCTCACACAATATTTTGGAGTGGTGTAGTTGGATTGAGTAATTGTAGTGATTGGAGAATGATGTATTGATATGGCGTGGCAGGAAAATTATTTTATTTCTTGAGACCACATTAATTATGAAACCGTTTCAAAAAGTCCAAAATGCAAATACGGGCATTCTTGATGTGGGAAATGTTTTGGCAGGAAAATAATAATATAATTTCTTTCTAGAAAAAAAAAGGAAAAGATTTTCTTTGAACTACTTGAATTACTTCCTTTATTAATTCTTTTAGTATATTATATAAATTTTTTATTTAATACCTTAAATTTTTATAAAAGATAAAATAAAGAACATAAAAACTTTAAAATATATAAAATATATGTCCTCATGAGCTTAGCTCAGTTGGTTGGAGCAATGCATAAAATAAAATATGCAAGGTCCGGATTCAAACCCTATGCAAGGTCCGGGGTTCAAACCCCGACCACTACCAAAAAAAAATATATATCCGAGGTTCAAACCCTGGCCACTACCAAAAAAAATATATATCTTCAATTTTTGTTATATCTTCAATTTTTGTTCAAAAAACTTAGCGTGAAATTCACACACTAAAGATAGAGACAGTGGGTCTATAGCCTTTTACCATCCTTCTGCACTATGTGACTTTCGAAATAAGAAAATACATATAATAAAAAGAATCTAAAATTCAACAAAAGAGTTGTTTTGACTAAAAACTTAATAAAAGCGTAAATAATTATTTTATATTAGTGGAATATAAACCAAAATATATTACCATAATTCTCTTTAAATATTTTTTAATAACCAACTGAGAATTATATGTACATAAATTTAAATCTTTTAATCAAAGTTTTAAAATTGTTCAATGATTATGTAAATAATTCAAATTATATTTGTCAAAAAGGTAATTTAAAGTATTTATTTATGTTAAATTTAAATATTACTTATCTAATTGAATTTTCGTTGAATAGTTGATTAAATAATAAAATTAGTTTGACTCACAAGAAAATAATTAAGATTGAATACATTCAAAGATTTTCAGATATGATTCATTTTAAATATTTTTTATAAGCTCATTTTTTAACACAAAATACAACTTTTCTTTAAAAAAATAATACAAAATACAACTTTGGTAATTTTGTTCCCTGAGAAGGCTAAATATAATAATAAAGCAAATCCTTTCAACAAAAAAATAATAATAAAGCTAACCGTTCGTTGAATAATTGATTATAGAATAAAACTAGTTTGATTCAAAAGACAATAATTAAGATTTGTCAAAAAAATAATAATAATTAAGATTGCATTGAATACATTCAAAGATTTTCAGACATATTCATTTCAAAGTTTTTTTTTTTTACAAAAATAAATGATATTTATTCATTCAAATTGATAGAGTACATCGATACAATGCAAATTCGCTAAAAATAAAAAAGATGAATCTGGAAACAAAGTCACAATATCCATCTTAATAGCATAAAACGGCAAAGTACAAAAGTCTATGCACATGACTATATCGAAGTCTCCGGAATACACATGTCTTCGGATCCGAAACATGGACGACGCCAAATTCATTGATTGGATCCGCACCGAATCGAAACCGATCCGACAATCCGAACCGAACAAATACCTTAACGAAACAAGACAAACAACGCCGCACAAAGACAATGAACAAACCAACATCACACTAAAAGGGAAAGAGAAAAACAAGTTAGAGAAGTTATTTTGAGTAAAAAATTAACCCTAAATCACCTGTTTTTGGTGGATGAAAGAGAGAAAGAGAAAAGAGAGATCTTTTGTAACATAAAATACGACTTTGGTAAAAATTTGAGTCATTCGGTTTTTTTCCCCTCAAAAAGCTAACGGGAGAACAATAGAGAATTGGTTAAATTAAATATGTGACTTATATCAAATGATTATATATTTGTCTAAAATTTTATATGTATGATATATATATGATATAAACTTCCAATTTAACGGTCAAATTTTAAAAATATGAATCGAGTAAAACAATATTGAACGGTGTAACATTGATGTAACATTGCTTTTATGTAATTTGATCCCTCGTCTGAATGTGTGTGTGAGAGAGAGTTCAGTTTTTTAGTTTGGATCAAAATAAAGAATACTAATGACCATTATACACTCATAAAGGGTAAAAGATGAAGGATAAAAGCAAGGAGTATCACTTTTAGAATTCCATTTTGAAATATATCTATAGTATACTGATGAATTACTTTTACAAAATTTGTTTGTTGTAGAGAATAAATATGGATGAAATGAACAAAACAGAAAAAGTTTATACTTCATAACAAGTCTCAAACGAAGTTACACTTCCAAACTCTTCTTTCAGTACATTGTATAACCAAACCAAGATAATTAAACAGGCATCTTCTTCAAAAGCTGCCCTTGCATGAAGCTGCAAAGAACAAAACAAAACAAAGAAAATGATTAATAATACATAATAAGTTGTTTTTAACGGCAAAATTTATTAAAAATCTTATCCTTGTTCAAGACAAACGAGAAATCGGTAAATTAGAGATGCAGAACAAAGGCGTCTCATATATGTGAAACACCCAAAAGAAACACCATAAAAGACACTAATACACCCATCACCTAGAGAACACCTATCTTCAACACCCATGAGAACAACAACCAAAACCAAAGCACCGACTCCCGATCTCATTCAAAAGTGAAAGGCCGACCGTACTCCTTAAACAAATTTGTAAGGTACCCATCACCCTCGATAAACCAGAGAAGACCCCATAACCGACCAAACAAACTTGCAACTAGACACTAACTCCCGATCTCGAAGCAAAGCAATCGGCCCACCAGAATTTAGAACACAAATTTGTATTGCATTCGACGGGATGGGCGGTGTTGCAAACATAAATCATGTGAGAAAAGGAAAAAGGGTCAGCTCAAGGACCAACCACGCTCAAGCACCTAAACACAAAAGTAATCCAAACACAACAAGAGCTAGCGACAGTGGATATAGACCCAAAACAGAGACATCCTACAACAAAAACACCAAGAGTTCACCCCCACCCTCAAAAACACCA
The DNA here is from genome assembly GCF_051527215.1 of Medicago sativa. Lineage (NCBI taxonomy): Eukaryota > Viridiplantae > Streptophyta > Magnoliopsida > Fabales > Fabaceae > Medicago > Medicago sativa. The sequence goes on from NC_140756.1 coordinate 9,508,310, forward strand.
TTAAAACATTCACATTCCTACCTAAACAACGTCTACCGCCCCTCTTAGTCAGCTCCTGCTCATCTAGCGTTCCGATGGACAATTTCATTTTTCACGCCACACACTTCAACACTCATTTGCCTTTAAATAAAAAACTTCAACACTCAATCTTTTATATAGAACTACATTTGTCCCTAAATAAATATAGAACCCACTTTCTCATTTCCTCAATAACATTTTCTTTTATCATTTCCTCTCCCCCATCCTCACTTTCTCTATTACCATCTCTTCCATATTTTCATAAAATAATAATTTTCATTACAAGAGAGAAAATATTGAAGCTATATATAAATTTTGAACATACAGAAAAAAAAAGATGTTTATAAGAGAAAACAAAATAGTCTACCTCTTCATATAATAGTAGCAAAAGTCTGCCAAGATGAAAGACTGAATCACCTCTGTTAAAAGAGCTGCCAACATCCATAAATAGCCATAGCCAAACAAAAATAGATATTTCCCTCCAGTTTCATAGGTCTACAAAAGGTTAGAAAGCTTTACACATTAATATTCAATGTGTTGATATCCTAATATGCCCACATTCCCAAGGGTTATACACTGCTTTATTTCAAAGTTAATTTTGTTTTAAGGATACAAGCAAAGTTAATTAATCATATTATGAAACCAAATCGAAATATAAGCTAGGAACCAAATTGAAAAAAGTAAATAATATAAGCAACCATTCTAGTTTGTTGTGGGTATATATAGTCCATTCTGATAATCTTTGCATAAAAATTTGAAAATTAGAAAAGTCTACAAGAAAATATAAGGAAAAAAATTAACAAATCTCACATGGATAATCCAATAAGCCAATGATACAAATCTTGAGATACCAAGAGCAAATACATAATACCCTGTAAATGTTTCAACCATCTGAAGAAAAAATATGTTAGAATTACAATACTCTACAAGGCATAAAATTATAGTAAAACAAATTAAGTTGAGAGGCTCCCAACCTTTGCATTTTGCATATAACGAAGTTGAGGAAGTATTGAAATAGCTTCTACATATACGGTGAACGCCCAAAGAACCCTAGCTATATAAACATGTCTTGTAAATGGGTGGATAAATATTGCTAAAATTGCAGAAGGCACCACCTTGTACACAATCAATAAAATATGTTATTCATGCATTTTTAGATACATAGATGAAACTAATTTGAATGTTTCAATTAAACGCAACATGTAGCATATTCTTTGAATGCAAACTAGAAAATTGTTAAATTATGATCTAGAATTACGCAACCAAAGAAAAAAATAAGTTATCATATTTACCAAAAAGGATAACCACATGTTATCGAACTCCTTCATATAGGATGACTTCAGCTTAAATCTTATCAACCAAATAACCAGTAATGTTGACAAGAGATATATCAGATCCAACACAGTGTGAATGTTAGCCTCCATATAGGCACTAACACCTAACCTTATTGTTAGGAATAAAGCCGTGATCTCTTGGCTCTTGAGAGATAAACCTAAAAATATGAAAATGTTATTTAAGACACATCAAGCCATACAAAACTTTGAAAAAGGAGTAAGCATAAACTATATTTAATTTTGCCAAAAACAATCTTCAAGATGTCACTTTAATTTGATCCAGAATAAAAGAAAAATCACTTCTTTTTTTGGGTTATCATGTTACTCTTATGAAATTTTCACTCTCTTTAAGAGCACACAAGATGAGTTCTCCCCTTCCAATTGGTTTTTTTCGTACATGCACGAATCAGAGATCAAACACGTACCACTTGATTAAGAAGTCCAAGTCAACTATGAAGCACGGACACCTCTAGGACTAGGCGTGTCGCGGTGTCCGACACGCGTCGGTGTCCGACACTCCTATGACACCCGTACGACACGTGTTGAACCGGTGTCCTAAATACTTGTTTTTTTCTTTACTTCGACACTTCTACGATCGGTGTCCGACACCCGTGTAACACTCATACGAGCCGTGTCGGACAACCTAGACAAATATCTAAAACAAATTTTTTTTTCTCTCTTGCTTCGCACATCATAGATACAAGAGTTACATATCTTTTGAGAAATGTTGATCAATTATGGATTATAGACATTATAGTTGATTATATCATTTTTAGCTTTTTTGACGGTACATGAATTAATAAAGGTCAAATACTATGATATCTTATTGTAGAACTTTTTCTAATGACATATTCCTTCCGGTCATATTTATAAGCAAAATATCACTTTTTAGATTCATTGAATACATAATGTATTTGGTCTATATATTGACTAAATACATTAAGTATTGAATGAATCTAAAAAGTGATTTTTTGCTTATAAATGTGACCGGATGGAGTAAATTGCTCAAGTTAGATGTTTATATATGTATTTTAGGTTATATTTTAAATCGTCTTTAAATAAATTAGCATATATGTAACGGTGTCGGTGTCCTATATTTTTTACATTAGCGGTGTCGCGGTGTCCGTGTCGTGTCGTGTCGCGGTGTCCGTGTCGAGTCCGTGCTTCATAGCAAGTCAATCACCACTTAAATCAATCCATTGTTGGTGAAGAAAAATCACATTTATTTTTTTACAAAAGAGGGCCGAAGACATAAAAAAATTATTTCTATGACTTAAAAATAATCACATAACATAAATATATATAAAATCATAAAGGATGTCAAATTATTTCTATTACTTAAAAATTATTTCTATTACTTAAAAATAAAATCATAAAGGATGTCAAATTCCATGAGATATGCATATATATACTATATTTTTTTTCACTGAGTAATAGGTAAGAAAGACTTTCGGACTCAAACAACATTTATAAATATATTTCCATTATCCCTCTAACCAAAAAGTCTAGAGGAGGTCGGCCCCATAACATCTCATATTTTAAATCTGTATTTTTGCAACTAGTTTTGATTTAGATAGGCATATCATCAATCTAGTAAAAAAAAAGCACAACTAATAGTGTATCAAATTCGTACAACCATTTTTTACTCAAAATAAATAATTTGTACCATCATTTTATCCCTTTAAAACAAAGAAACTAAAGAGGAGTAATGAATTTTAGAATTGAATCAAAATATCTTCCTCCAACCAAATAATTGCATATAGCTAGTTTGTTCTGGATAATTGTTGGTCCTGTATAACCAGTTTGTGGTTTTAGTCAATTAATTGTTTAATTTTAAACCACAAATTCTTTTTATATGTTAATATTAATATATTAATTACACTTACACATGAATAGAAAGCAAGCGACCAACAAGTTGCGCAGTTAGACCTTTCAGATGGCAAAATCAATTCTCATAAACACAACATTAATGAACCTAAGGGCTAAGAGACATGACATTGATGTTCATGACCATTTGTACTCTATTTAAAAGGTCCACCACCTCTAGGCTCTCATGCTAACAAGCCAAAAGTTTCAAAAGCATATGGTATAAAAAAATGTTATTGTTGTAATACGATTTTTCATGTTTGACCAAAAATTAAATTAATAATTAGTAGCAATTTAATCAAGGTAAAGTTCAACAAGAGGTTTGACTCAAATGGTTAATTATAATGGGTTCATCTAAAGAGATCAGTTTCTACCGGACCACAGTTTGCTCATGCTGATAATCATGCAGTCATACATAGTCACATAGCTATGACCATTACATCAAGATTGAACAGTTAAGATTTAAGTTTAGTGCTATAGGAATAATATAATAAAAAATAAATCTGCATTTATGCATTGTCTAATCAAGATTGGATGATTATTTATTTTTATTTTTTTAAACTCGATATCCGATCTAAGGTCCGACTAATCCGAGTGGACAAATCTCACCGTCCACTTGCGGGGCCCCGCTCTAAGCGGGAGCAAAGAGCTATATGGACTTGCCCACCAAAATTGGCATCAGAGGGAATGATTATTAAAGTCATGATTGTGTTAATATGTGGGGAAAAAAATTGACTACATGGAATTAAATTATCTTACAACCTTTGCTCAATTCTGAACGACGAAATAATTTGTGGTGAGACTCTACTTATCTCTTGATCATATAAATCACTCCAAAACTCATTTTCTCAAGAAGAAAAAAAAATCAAACAATTTCCAATTGATAATGAGAAATTAAGAAACTTACCAGAGCAAGTCTTGTGCGCATAGAGCTTGTATACGAGGACAATAAGACCTACAATATGGACTGTTTCAGAGGCTTGGAAGAAAATATTTGGATCTCTGATGGTAAACTTTAGAGCCACCAAAGCACAAAATGCAAGCAATATTCCCAAAAAGATCTTCACTTTCATTGATCTCTTCCTCAACCATATAGACAAAACATTCACAGGGGAATCCCTCTTTGATCCCATTTTTGTGACCAAAACTTAAAATCCAGCAACCAAAATAAGGGTGTTTTTGCTTTAGTTTGTATTTGTGCTCTCACAAGATGGAGAGAAGGATATATTCTTAGTGACACCAGGAGAGCATGCAATGAATGCAAATATGGACTGTTTGAATGGGGGCACTGATTTGGCAGAAAAAATACTGTTTTTTCCTTTATAAAACAAAAGGAAAATATTTTCTTTTCTTTTTTTGATAAAAAGGAAAAGATTTTGTTTGAATGCTTGAATCAACTCCTTTAATTTTCGTTGGGTATGCTATACCAAATATTTGTCATTTAACGAGTTTCCATTTAGTCTCGTAAGCATATTTTAAATTTCTTTTTTCCTTTTTGAGTTGTATTTCATTTTTTTTATTGCTTATCCGAGGTTCTCCACTCGAAATAATTTTGAATGATATTTGTCGGGTTTTGTTATATTAACTGTGTCATTCAAAAAATAAATATAGTTTGTTATAATATGAAATCGTAAAATATTTATGTTTATAATTTTAATTAAAATTAAATTAACTATTGTTGATATTTGTATGCATTAGCACAATAAAAAGAGTGGATGGACAATGCTAGTATATTCCTTCAAAAAAAAAAAAAAGACAATGCTAGTATATAAGTAGAGATCAAATTACACCGATGTAATGTTACAACATTGTTACAAAGCTTAATATCGTTTCACTTGATGCATATTTTTAAAATTCGACAATTAAATTTTTTTTTGAAAGAAAAATTTGATCATTGGATGTTAAGTTTCATATAGCTCATCTATATAAAGTTTTATTACAAAATTCTAAAATCATTTGATATTTTATTGAGATCCACCAAGATTAACGGTGATCAATAAAAACACATAAACCTTCATCTTAATGAGTCTCAATAACATATCAAATGATTACATATTTGCGTAAAATTTTGCATGAATGATCTATATGATATAAACTTAATCTAACGATATTCTTCTAATGGAATATAAACTATAATTTTCCCATGCTTATTTTTCAATAATTTAAGAGACGACTAAAAAGTATAAGAAATTTTTTTTGTTAAAATAAACTATCTGTTCATTATTAATAAGAGATGATTCATATTTTAAATTTATTGAGTAACTAATGTATCCAATCTAAATCGAGATATAAATCAACTCATAAAAAGTGAATTGTCTATTATAATAAAAAACAAATGTAGTATCTTTTTTACAAAATTCAAAATTAACTCATATATTATCTAGTAATTTAAAGTGTTTATCTATATATAACGTATGAATATTTCAAATACTATTATCTAATTGAATATTCATCCACTAATTGTTTAAATAATTAAATTTTTTTGACCAAAATATAAAACTAACTGACTTTCAAGAAAATAATTAAGATAGTATTAAATTTATTCAAATTATTTCACACATGATTAATTTTTTAACATAAAATATTATTTTACTAAAAAGTCAAATATTTGACCAAAAAATAAATGAAAAAGTAATTATTTATTTGACTATCACCTTTTTAAAAAGATGTACATTAAAAAGTCACACATTGATTAATTTTGTTTATATTTAGATAAATATTTTAAATTTAAAATAGCTAATATTCATTTTAAGGCATCTTAAAATTTTGTTAAATTCTATAATATACAACTTTAAACTGTTTTTTTTTAAATAACTTTAAACTGTTTGACATTTGAGGTTAGAAGACTTGGGATGTCTCTCAAATAAAGGTATACTGTAGTATTGACGAGTTATTATCTTTTTTTAAGATGCTAAATTAGCTCATATAATTTTTTTTAAGCGAACAAAAAATATATCAAATAAAAAGAAAAAGATACAAAGATTGGGGGGACATAGGACTCGACCCAGAAAACCCAAACGGGAATACATCAAGATAAAGCGATCAAAGTGGATCTACTCTAATCTATCCTAACCAAAATTCACTAATCACAGACGCAACCTAGCGAACCCGCGTACGGGCGCGAAACCAAGTTACAAAAAAAGGATGAAAAGTGAATAATGCAGAGAACAATTAGAGTAAATGATGGCGAATGGATCGACCGCCAACACAAGATCCGAATCCAAGTACCAAAGAACTCCCCGAGCAACAACAAGCATAAAAAGCTCTTTCGAGCAAGCAACGCGTTAGAACTCGCATCGAGGAATGAGTCCAATACGTCGGTGACCAAACCCTTTCGGGTTAAACGAACCGGACCCTTTCGGGTTTTTGTAACAGACCCTTTCGGGTTTACGAAACCGAACCACCACAAAACAATATCACGTCTCCTGTCACCCAATCTTTGATCAAAAGCAGAACAGAGAACAAACAAAACAACGCACAATACACAAAACAACGCACAACCGAAACGAACATAAACAACAGAACAACCCCAAGACCACCGGCGTGAAGACGGCGAATCGGAAACCAAGAAAACTGCAGATCTCAACAGATCTGAAAGGAGTCAGAGATCCAAGGCCTTGAACAATGAGGATGAACGGAACCAAGAACGAAGGCCGCAAAAGAACCATTGCCGACCTAGCAAAGAAACCCCCACCGACTCACCGCCCAAATATCCACCAACCAACAGCTAATCCGAATCAGCAGGAATCTGAAACCAAAAGAGCAGGAATCAAAAATCCACCGAAAATCCACCGACCCAGCAAAGAAATTAGGAATCTGAAACAGCTCATCCTCACACCAACCAAAGCACGGCGATGCAAAAACTGACCTGGCGGATGAACAGTGAATGGGATGAGAGAACACCAGTGGAGAGGAGTGAAAGGCGGTGCGGAGAAATTAATCCATATAAATTGAAATAGGAGGGAATCAAATATAAGGCAGGAGGAAAGACACTCTTATCCCAAATCAATACCATCAGACCAACTCAAGTAGGTTGGCGAGTTATTAATTTAATATTAAGAGATTCGTTTCCTCAATGTAGTTCAAAATCTATCTAGTTTTTTGAAGGAATCTATCATAGATAGTTGTAAAATGAATATTAATAACATTTATTTAATTATAAAAATTACCCTTCCTCGTTGTTTTTAATGGAAAAAAGGTTATAATTATAAAATTACTTAAAAGACAAAGATGTCAACTCAGTATTTTCACTCGGTGTCAATATTAAGGGGAAGTTTTGGTGATCAAAATTATAATTGCACCAAAAATTATTCATTATAGTTTAGTGTAGGATTAATTCTTCGAAATGACCTTGTAATACATGTGAAATCTGAAAAATGGTCATGTAACAAAAAACTAAAGTTCTAACCTTGTAATGTGAGATTCTTCCTATTTTCAACCCTTTAATATACGTGAAGTTTTGAAAAGATCCTAGAGATTGAATTTTTTTCATGATTGTTTGCATACATTTCAAGGATGTTAAAATACGGCTTTCCATTAAAAAAATAGAATTTTTCGACAAAGGAATAGTTAAATACAAATTTTCATTCCCCATAATTATGAATTCCTTAAACAATTCATAATTATTTCGTCTCTCATTTAAAAACTCCAAATTTCATGGTAAAGGTTCTTACGATGGTCTAACTATTTCGACAAAATTAATGAATGCAATTTGATCCGTCAGTTCATAATTACTCGAAACAAAATTAGAATTTTGCACATTTTGGATGAAAAATTTAAATAAATTGAGGTATCATCGAAATGCTATGAAATTTCACGTATCTTTTCCATGTATTTTTATAGATGCCCTTGCAAATAACCGGCTTAAAATTTAATTTATAGATTGAGATTTTCTTTGTTTTGTTTTTTGAGTTATTTGCGCTTTAAAAATTTATAATTAAGTTGTCTCTTGTCGTAAAATTACTCCCTTCGGTCGGGGACAAATGCATGTTGGAGCTATATGGGACTATAGCTCCACATGCTTTTCCCTATTATTATTTTTTATTTTTAATAGATAAAACATATAAAGCATACATGCACGGTAGCAACCGCAAGTGTGGAACATGTTTTTTTTAGCTATGAAAGTTGTGAAGAGTAACCTATGTAATAAAATGGGTAATCGTGGCTAAGAGATGTTCTATTAACAATTAACAATGATGTCATTTTATCTCATTTTCAACAAATGGATAGGAGATGATTTTCGTTGTAATGTATTATATCAAACAATAAGGTAATAATATTTTTCGATTAAAAAAAATAGTTTGTATTACTCCCTCTCGTCCCAAATTAATCGAGCCAAAAGCTCATTGCACATGTATTAAGAAAAATGTATAAATGAAGGAGAGATAAAAATAGTTTTAAGTGCACTTGTTAAGTATTGGTGTATTTTCCACTATCATAAATGTAAAGTGGAATATACTCCATCCGTTTCAAAATGAGTGTCGTTTTAGCCAAAAAAAATTGTTTCAAAATGAATGTCACTTTCAGTTTTCAATGCAATAATAACTTTTTCTTTTCAATTATACCCTTCAATTAATATTATGTTACACTACTTCTAAAGTATTATTTTTTCTTTAATGAAAAACAAACCAATAGTTGATTAGGATAATTTGGTAAAATTGTTATGACATTTGACTACTTTATTCCATTCTTTAATCCGTGTGCAATTGACTAAAACGACACTCATTTTGAAACGGATGGAGTATTGAATTAGAATGATGAAAGTAATATTAATTAGAGTTATAAAAGGAAAAAGTAATTAATATTGTATTGAAAAATGAAATGGCTCGGTTATTTTGGGACACATTTTTTTTTTGCAAATGGTTGAGTTATTATGAAACGGAGGGAGTATTATTTATTTTAAATTTTAGCTCCACATGTACCTAAAGTCCGGATCCGTCCCCGCCTCCGGTCTTATTTATAAGAAAATTTTCAAAAAAAATTGTGGTCCTATTTATAAGAAAAAGTCACAACTTTTAAGTTACATTTATTGTTTAAAAGACGTTTTTATCCCTTATTTAATGTTGGTATTTCCAACATTAGTGGGTATATTTAATACTTCACAAATTTTTATGAGGGCATATTTGTAAAAACATTAAAAAAATTGCAACAACTAATGATTGTCTTGGTTTTGATGATTTTTGGTTTCTTTTCTTATATAAAGGACCAGAGTATATCTTTTTTGTTGAAAATCATATTTTAAAGTCGTAAATATAAGCGCAAAAAATCATGAAAAGATTCAACCTCTAAGATTTCTTTTTGTGCCCTTCGATCTTTGAGTTCTTGGAACCTGGTGACATCACTTGTATGTGTGAAACAACAAATTTTTCAATAAATCAAACCCATATTTTTTTTAATTATCTATCATAAATAGAAAGAAAACAATTTAACATGAGACAAAACCATTCCTTAGAAAATTCGATTGGTTCCAACGCGGGACAACAGAATAATGATCTGAGTAAGAAGATTTCTGCTATCATTTCTGATCCTGATGTTCTTGATTGCTTCATTTGCTCTGAACCGTTGGCAGTTCCTATATTATATCCCCTCTAGTTAATTTTCGTGTCCAACTTTTCCTTCACTGTGTCCAACTTTTTAGAAATTAGCACCAAAATCAATTTCTTTAATTTTCGTGTCCAATTTTCTTTCTATTCAATTTCTTCATACCCTCGACAAATCTTTGATCGATTGAAACCTAACCAAAATCAATTTTGAGAAAAGTTCAGAAGATATCAATCCCTGAGATTTAAACCCATGTCAAATCTCTTCGATTTTCTATTTGTTTGAAAAGCCTTAGACAATCATACTTGCATATCTAACTCTTCAACTCCTCTGATTAAAATGTGGGAAAAATTCTAACATTGAGTTTTTTGAGTTTAATTGAGTTGTAAAATTAATGATTTTTTTGGTTTTTTGTTTTCCTTGTTTTTTTTTTTTTTTTTATATAAGTTCTTGGATCACCTTCCTCTTGTGCTTCAACTTCTAAGCTTTGTTTTTTAGATTTCCCCATAACTCTTTGAACCACAAAAGAATTTGAGGCCTCATCGTAGCCAATTAAGTTAGACCAACATCTATATTTATATATTTATAACTAAATTGAATTTTTTTTAATGCATTTTTTGGTCCAAAATTTTGATGCATGAAGTCCTAGGTAGTTTGGGTTGCTTGATCCAATTTTTTTTTTTTTTTTTTTGGGATTACACACACCCATGCACACACAAGTTCTCTTTAATACCTCTAAAAAAAAATCTCTTTTAATACTTTTTTGGGAAATGCTAACCGGTGCCCGCGGGGCACCGATTAAGGATATGAAAAAGGAAATTATACAATAGTTAACGAATTGAAATTGTGTAATAAATTTATAATAAAGTCAAAAACAGTTTTCTTTTATGGTAATAATTCTCTTTTATGGTATGCTTAACCAAGGTGCCCGGGGGCACCGGTTAGCAAGACCCAACTTTTTAATAACAAATGTTAATATGATAATTGTTCGGTATGTATCTTTAATTTCCTGCTCACCGAACTTGAACCTTAAACTTTAAACTAGTCAACTCTTTTAATCTTTAACTCCGACCACATTCCTAAGGCTCAAGTCTCTTTCCACTCAAAATTAATTATAGGCTTAATTGCACTTTTGGCCCCTATCTTTGCAAAAGTTGCGGTTACAGCCCCTTAACTAATTTAAATACAAAACAGCCCCCTAAGTATTGATTCTTTGGCAGTTTTGGCCCTCGGTCCATTTTTGGCTTGGTCAACGTTGACGTGGCACACAAACCCCTTATGTTTGGTGCCACGTGGATATTATTATTATTATTATTATTATTATTTTTAATTCTTGCGGGATATTTGAAATTGGAGAAATTAAAAAAAATGGAAAAAATTAAAAAAAGGAAAAAGAAAATAGGCCGCTTGCAATCTATCCCATGAAAAACAAAAGAATTTATTTCCAATATAATTAAAGAGGGACCTCATGTCCGCTCCTCCAAATCCGGCAACGTTCCAATCCAAAAATCAAGCAACAAACTCAGTTCTTCTTCCCCACAAGCCGGGAGAATTGGTTTTCACCAAGCCCTAACCCGAACACTATAAAATGAAACCTACACGTCAAGAAAGGGGAGGCCGAAATTTAATAAAGTCAAAAACAGCTTTTCTTTTATGGTAATAATTCTCCCCTTTCTTGTGATTAAATTTCGGCCTCCCCTTTCTTGATCGTGTAGGTTTCATTTTATAGTGTTCAAAGTTAGGGCTTGGTGAAAACCAATTCTCCCGGCTTGTGGGGAAGAAGAACTGAGTTTGTTGCTTGATTTTTGGATTGGAACGTTGCCGGATTTGGAGGAGCGGACATGAGGTCCCTCTTTAATTATATTGGAAATAAATTCTTTTGTTTTTCATGGGATAGATTGCAAGCGGCCTATTTTCTTTTTCCTTTTTTTAATTTTTTCCATTTTTTTAATTTCTCCAATTTCAAATATCCCGCAAGAATTAAAAATAATAATAATAGTAATAATATCCACGTGGCACCAAACATAAGGGGTTTGTGTGCCACGTCAACGTTGACCAAGCCAAAAATGGACCAGGGGCCAAAACCGCCAAAGAATCAATACTTAGGGGGCTGTTTTGTATTTAAATTAGTTAAGGGGCCGTAACCGCAACTTTTGCAAAGATAGGGGGTCAAAAGTGCAATTAAGCCTTAATCTTAATATATATAAATGTTAGACAGTCTCCAATCAACCCGATTAACCCTAATCCCGCCCTTTTTTCCGGGAATAGGTACCAAAACAAGGGTTTTCAAGGAATCGAACTGGTACCGAACCGGGTACCATATGCCACCACTTCCGTAACTTTTACCACTAGGCCACAACCATTTTTTTGAAATATTGTTGCTTATAAAATAGATATGTAAGGCCTTTTTTTAAGCCATTATCACCTTGACGGTTCCTTTTCCAATAGCGGTTACTTTTTTATTATTGGCGGTTCCTTTTATATTTTTCCCAATTACTACATAGCAGTTTCTTTTCTTATTTTTTTTCCTTTCGTCACCGCTTAACAACTTCTTTTCATTATTCTTTTTTTCTTTCTTTACGTAACCACATATCGGTTTCATATATTATTTTCTTGGTGCAAACTTTTGTCTATTATTTTCTTTTGATTACAATGTTCACTATGAATTATCATTTTAATTGTGTTGATATCCACTTTTGATTACTTCCGCTAAATGATACTTATATATGAAACTCTATAAAATCCGTGCATCACACGGGTTAGAGTCTAGTTATAATAAGGCTCAAGTCTCTTTCCACTCAAAATTAATTATAATAACCACTTTCATTATTTATAATTATCCATCCTCTCAAAAAAATATCCATGTATAGAATAAATATGAGTTAAATGGACAAAATGGAGAGAGTTTATATATCACCTTTCAGTATTATGATATATAAAATCCTTAAGCAAAGTTATACAGTTGTAAACTCTTCTTGAATACATTGTAAACCAAATCAGGATCATTAAACAGGCATCTTTTTCAAAATTTTCCCTTGCATGAAGCTGAAAATAAAACGAAATGAAAATGAGTAATAATACATACAAAAAATATTTTCTGATGAATTAAAGTTATTTTTCTTTAATATATATATATATATATATATATATATTTTTTTTTTTTTTTTTTTTTTGAATCGGCATATATATATATATATATAAATTTAGTCTCCATGACCCCTACTTTCTCTCTTACCTTCTCACCCACTTTGTACTTTTTAAATAATAATTTTCTTTTCGAGAGATAAAATATTGAGTATACAAGAGAAAAAGATATTAAGAACAAAATAATTTACCTCTTGATGTAATAGTAACAAAAGTCTGCTAAGATGAAAGACTGAATCAACTCGCATATAAGAAGTGCCAACATCCAGAAATAGCCATAGCCGAAAAAAATAGATATTTCCCTCGAGTATCATAAGTCTACAAAAAGGTAAGAAAGCACTTCAAATTATTCAATGTGCTCCAATCCTAAGATGTTTCAAATTTCCCATGGTTATACGTACGAACTTTTATTTCAAAGTTAATTATATTATGGAATAATAAGTTAGAGGTCTTAGATTCAAATCCAAATAAAGGAGAAAAATCAATCTAAATAACAAGCTAATTTTATGAAATAATTCATACAAGAAATGAAAATTATTTTTCATTTAAAACGCCAATGACTATTCATCTCATAGCAATTTATATTTCTATGACAATAGAGGTATATGTTATGTCAGAAAACATTAATTTAAAATTTAATGAAACTCACATGAATAATCCAAAATGCTAGTGTGAAGAATCTTGAAACACCAAGAGCAAATACATAATATCCTGTGAATGTTTCAACCATCTGAAAACATGTGTTAGAATCACAATATTATCCTTATTATAACATAAACAAATTATATATTATAACAAAGGCGTTTCAAACCTTTGCATTTTTCATATAACGAAGCTGAGGGAGTATTGAAAGAGTTTCCAAATATGTAGGGAACACCCAAAAAGCTCGAACTAACAAGAAATGATGTGCAAATATTGGATGGATTATTATTGCCAAAATTGCAGAAGCTATCACCTTGTACACAATCAATAGAATATGTTATTTTTCGTTGAAGAACATGCATGACCTTAAAAATTAAAAACATTATGAAACCATATAACAATGAGAATTTCTACATTAGGTTTTCGCCCTATTGACCATGATTCTAATATTCTAATTAAGTTCTCATAACCACTTCTCATGATTGTATTGTACTCACCCTATAAGTTGTTGATATGATTGTTTCAAGTGTTGATGTTGACGGGATTAATGAGTTGAAACTATAGATAGATAATCAATTTGAGATGAAGGATTTGGACATTCTTCGCTACTTAGGGATTTAAATTGCCTACTCTCATAGATGTTCTCTTCTTTTTCAATCCAAGTATAAATGGCAACCCGGTGCACTAAAGCTCCCGCATACACAGGGTCCGGGAAGGGATCCCACCATTTGGTGTATTTTACGCAGTCTTACCCTGTTTCTACACAAGAGGCTGTTTCAGACTTGAACCCGTGACATTTCAAATCACTTGACAACAACTTTACCAAGTTGCGCCAAGATATATTGTCAATATTATTTAACAAACTCACATGTGAAATATGCCCCCTCTCATAGTGTTTTTCTTCGTATCTCACTTAGAGATAGTGTGCTTACATTGGATTTTAAGTAAATGTACCGTGAAACATTCTTTGAATGCATACTAAAAATTTGCTAAACCATGACCTAGAATTACACAACAATGTTTTATAAAAACAAGTATTACATAACAAAGAGAAATGATTACCAAAACAGATAACCTCATATTGTCAAACTCCTTGATATAGGAAGACTTCAGCCTGAATCTTATCAACCAAATAACCAATAATGTTGACACAAGAAGTATTACATCCAGTGCACTATGGATGTTAGCCTTTATGTAGACTCTACCTACTAATCTTGTTGCTAGAAATAAAGCTGTGAGCTCTTGTGTCTTGAGGGATAAACCTATAAATATGAAAATATTGTTTAGTTTGTCGTATACAATGCATTAAAAAGTTGAAACGAAATCCATGCAAAAGTTTGAATTTTTGTGTGTGGGGATAACCACAGAAATTTTTTGTAGGAAAAATAAGAGGTACTATTATCCTCTTGCAATCCTAATAACTCAATTGTTTTAATCCGGTATACGAAATAATATTACCCATTAGATTTTAATACAAAACATGAAAATTAAACATAAACTACTATTTAATTTATCTCAAAACTATCTCCAAGATCTCACTTTGATTTGATCTAAAATACAAGAAAATCAATCTATTACTTAAACCAAAAATCACATATTAAATTTTCAAAGATAACAAATAACATTTTGTTCGTACAACAAAAATTGTTAAGGAGGTATTTTTCAAGGTAGTCTGGGTTAGAATTCGGGATCCATAAAAATTATAGTATTTAGAAAAAAAGTTATTTTTTTAGATGTTTTAATATGAATTTCTTAAATTTTTATATATGTCAATCCAATTGAATTGAAATCAAACCAACTTATTCTTCATGAGTTTTCTTCTTCAAAATAAAATTCTTCATGAGTTTTATTTGGTTCGGATTTTAGGGAAAGAGATTCCTAAAGCCAAGCCAAACCAAACTAAAACATCCTACTTTTGATTGATTGTGATTTTTCCTACAAAAATATTAAACATACTTGTTCTTCGTGTTTTTATTTTTAGGTAATGTACATAGTTATTTTTCTGAATAAATGTTACATAGTGAGTTTTTTGTTTTAATAAGTTACATAGCTAGTGTTTTCTTTAATAAACAGTTACATAGCTAGTTTGTTCTGCATAAATTGCAGGTCCTCTATAATCAGTTTGTGAATTTAATAAATTAATTATTTAATTTTAAAGCAAAAATTAAATTAACAACTAATTAATAGCAATTTCTTGTCAAAAAATAAATAATAGTAGAAATTTAATCAAGGCAATGTTCAACAAGAGGTTTGACCCTAATGGTAAATTATACTAATGAGTTCATCTAAAGAGACAAGTTTTTACCCGAGTTCTTCGATTCTCTATGACAAAAATAATTTGTGAAGAGACTTTACTTATCTCTGGATCGTATAGATCAATGCAATGACTATTTTCTCAAGGAGACAAAAAATAAGACAATGTCCAATTAGTGATGAGAAATTAAGAAACTTACCAGAGCAAGACTTGTGAACATAGAGCTTATATACGAGGGCAATAAGGCCAACAATATGGATTGTGTTAGAGGCTATGTAGAAAAATTCTAGATCTTTGATAGTTAACTTGAGAGCCACCACAGCACAAAAAGCAAGCAATATCCCCAAGAAGATCTTCACTTTCATTGACCTATTCCTCAACCACCCAGACAATACATTCACTGGAGAATCCCTCTTTGATCCCATTTTGTGACCAAAAATAAAAATCTAGTAACCAAAAACCAAAATATGGGTATTTTTTGCTGAAACAGAAACGAAATAATATTAAAAAAACCCTATTCAGAGGGATATATTCTTAGTAACTCCAGGAGAGCATGCAGTGAATGCTGCAATTTCTTTTAATTCTAAAGACCATATAAACCGTTACTGAAAAGTCCAAATGCAAATAAGGATTATTTGGATGTAGACACTGATATGGCAGAAAAATAATACTATGTTTTTCATTACATAACAAACGGAAAATATTTTCTTTAAATGCTTGAATCAGATCCTTTATATTTTCGCTAAGTATGTTATATCAAATATTTGTCATTTAATGAGTTTCCATGTACGCCAGATGGGTAGGAGGAGGGTTTCAACACTTGTAGGATTAGGGGACGGGGCTTTTACGTAGGACAAACCGTCGTAAAAGCCGCGTCAAGCAAAGCTTGTCAAACATGTGAAAACGTGATCCGACAATCAACAAACATACTTCTATACTTTGCTTTTGACACTTTTGGCTTCCTAGTATCCCAGGTTGTTGACCTTCTACTTAGAGTTCAAATGAGCATGCACAACAATGTCATGATGTCTCCTAGGTCCATGCAATGTTACGTTTACGAGGATTAGTTTTGTCATCCAAAAGTCTAGCGGTGCAGCTTGTTTCCCGCTTGTCTTTTATTCACGTGTAACTAATTATCTATATTTTGTCTAACCGTCCGATTCTGGCTAGATGAGTAGTATTTTAATGTTTTTTTATTGTTTTTTCCTAAGGTTCCCACTATCAGAGGTAATTCTATTAAGGAAAATGCTAAATGCATCAAGAATTTTTTCAAGCACATCCGACAAGTTTTAATTGCATGATTTATTTGTTCACTTCCTATTTTTCAACCATACCTCCTTGAATTGTGGCAAATAGTGCATTGTGATTGACTGCTCTTTATTCTTGAAGAGTTTTTAATGTTATTTTTATAGAGATATAACACTCGCTCTTCTATTAAAGATATATGAATATCTCTAGGTCAATAATTGAACATTAGTTACGAACGTACCGTGAGTGGATCCTCTCTAGTGGAGATCCCTTCGTTTTCTCGCAGTGTCCCACCATCCACCTTTAATTACACTCTCTTTCCTTTTTTGATATTACAAACACATTATCTCACCTATTTAATGGAGGATCGGGATTACACATGAGAGAAAATCACAGGAGACAATCTCCTCCCCGATAGTCTAGTACTCTAGTCCCTCCTTCTGCTTGCTAGATCCACCCTCTTTGGTTGGAGTTAAAGAGAAAAGATCAACTACATCGATGTAATTATCCAAATGTGCATTAGACTTGACGCATCACAATAATATATAAAATGATTCATTATTCAAATTTTAGATTTATGTAAAATATTTATATAGATGATCTATACGATATAATTAATATTCAGTCCAACGATCAATGTTGTAAAATATGTAGAGTAAAATATTATTTTTTGAGGAATAGAGTAAAATATTCTTGAATAGTGTAAGTGTAACATTACCGAGTGTAATTTGGTCTCTCCACATATGTATTCAAAAGTAAAAAAAAAAAAAAAAATCATGAGCTTAATTATACAAATTGACCATGAACTATATGTGAAGTCTAAAAAAAGGTCACTATGTAAAAAAACCCACAAGTTATACTGTTGTGATTTAAAATTCTTCATATTTTTGCCCTCTTATCTTTCCCTGAAGTTCAAAAAAATAACGTAGAGGTTGATTTTTTTTTTTTTCATGTTTTTTTAGACAAAATTAGGACGTTAAAATATGACTTTCCTCGTAAAATTAGAATTTAACTAGTACAAAAATGACTTATTAAAACAGGGATTTTAAATGGGATGTTATCCACATAACTTAAAATCCCGTGTGAAGGAAAGGTATTTGAGACCATTAGATATTAAATCGGGTAAACCCATTTAAAAACAATTTTATATTAAAATTAAAAAATAAGACCCACATTGGACTTGTGGATTTTGACGACTACTTGAAACCTCTTTCTAAAATAATCGTTCTCCTCCTTCTCTCTACAAACAACCCCAAACCGACCTCACTTTTTCTTCCTCCTCAAATCCAAACTAGCCTTCATCATGTAGATCCTTTGGTTGGTGGTGCGATGGGTTCTTCTCCGCACCACCGGCGCCCCTCGTTCTTCGTCGTCCTTCTTCCGGATCAACTTCTCTCCGTTAGATTTGAGTTTTTGCGGTTTAGTCGGATCTTGGGTTTGGTCGTCCGTGTGTTGGTTTACGGAACCAAATCAAGCGGGAGCAAGAGAGGAAGTGGATTTCCAATCATTCATTCACGAAAAGGAACAACATAAACGTTCAAATCGGAGTAGATCCGGACCAATTCGTGAGGAAGAAGAACGGCAAACAAAGTCTCAACAACAACACCAAACCGAACGAATCGAAAGAGGTAAATAGAGGTAGTAGTTTTTCTCTTGTATTTTCCTTCGTTCAAATTTTTTTCGAATTTCCAAACAATCGAATGTTATACCCTAATTTTGGACCTAAAAAATACTTGTTTAATTCTTCTTTTCTTGCATTATAAGTCATTTGATATGTCTTTGATCAATTGCATCTTTCTCTCGCATTTTATTTCAATATTATTTGCAAAATTCACGTAAAAGGGTATTTTAGTCATTTCCTGCATTCAACTCATTTTTATCCTTGAAAATTGTTTGAGTCTTTTAAATTGGTTTGTATAAGTCCTTGTTTCAATCTCGTGTCAAAATTCATTTCAAAAATATCAGTTGAGTCATTTTTTTAGTCGGTTTTGCCCCTAGGGGCATTTTAGTCATTTCCTATGTTAAAATTTCTTTCAGTCCTTAAAAAAAATTGTTTGAGTCTTTTCATTTGATTTGAATGAGTCTCTGTTTCATTCTATGTCAAAATCCATTTCAAAATTCGCATTTGAAGTCATTTTGAGTCGGTTTTGCCCCTAGGGGCATTTTAGTCTTTTCATGTGTCAAAACCCTGTTTAAAATCATAAAAATTGTCTCTGAGTCTTTCAATTCGCTTGTATAAACTCTTGCTTTAATCCCTTGTTAAAAAATCATTTTAAAATTGCATTTGAGTCATTTTTAGTCGTTTTAAGTCCCTAGGGGCGTTTTGGTCATTTCACATAAAAACTCCTATTTGCTTCGTTGTTTTTAATCGTCTCGCTTTACGTTAATTTTCAATTTACTTTTTTCAATTCAATTTTAGTCTTAATTTCCATTTTGGTCCTTGTATTTTTGTTATTTGCATTTTAATCCTTTTTTAGTTTGTTAGAGTCCAAGTGCCACGTGTCCAAATGTTATTGGTTCTTAAAAGTTTGTTACAAGTCAAGTGCCACATGGCATTATTTCATTGGTCAAAGCTTGCCACATCACCTATATAAGTCAAAGGTCCAAGTCAAAGTGTGATTCAATTCAATCATTTTCACAAAAATCCCAAAATTCATAATTATTTTCTCTCTCATCTTCAACAATCTCTAACTAACTTCCTCCACCTTCAACCACCATAACAAACCCATTCCTCCACCTTCAACCACCATAACAAACCCATTCCTCCACCTTCAACCACCATAACAAACCCATTCCTCCACCTTCAACCACCGTAACTACTTTTTCACCACCACTCCACCACCTTCTTCCTCCCTAACAACCTTCAAATTCAATCACCATAACCTTCATCATCAAAAGACTTCGAACCTCATTCATCTCCAATCCTGCAAATCCTTCATCCTCACGTTAATCACCATCATCAACCTTCAAGAAATTCACCAATTCCATGATTCTTGCTTCGCTAATCCACACAAACCGCAAAGCAATCTCTTCCGCTCCAACAAGCATACGTAGCCGATTTGATCCAAGCAGACCGTACATCGCAAGGCAAAGGCGGGAATCGAAATCGAGAGAAGAAGGAGTTCAAACGCGAATTCGCGACTCGCCGTAAACAAAGCTACAATCGGCGAAACAGAGAGGGAAGGGATTCGAGGTTGCAAGAACAATAACGACAACGGCGGCGAATTCGAATTGCACGAGCCGAACGCAACCGATTCGGACTCGAAATGGAATCAAGGACAAAGCCGAGTCCAAACAGCAAGGAATGAGGTTCGAATTCAACAAGGTATCACCGCACCGGTCTTCTTTTCAAGCAGAATCGAATTCGTCCCGAGAAGGAGGTAAATGCGTGTTCGTGTTCTTGTTTTACATGCATATAGCCTTCGATTTACTCCATTTGGTTGTTGTGTTGTGAGAATCGTTTTTGAAATCAAACAGAGTAGTAAACTTTGAGAGAGAAGAAGAGAGTGTATGGATATTAGTGTAGGAGGAAGGACAGTTCGATTTGAAGCTTTTTTTCATGGGGTTTGCATCTTTGATTTGTCCGAATAATCTTTGTTGTATGTTTGTACGTTTGAATGGTTGAGAAGAGAAGGCAAGAATCGATTGAGGGGAGTGCTATCGTTTGATTATGGATGAAAGAATGATTTGGGAGAGAAAGAAGTTTGGTTGTGTGTCCGTGTGTGTTTCACGTGTTTGAGAGATGAAGAAGAAGGAACCCGTTTTTGACCCATGATCCATGGGTCCTAAACCGCTCCATGCTCATAACCCAAGCCCAATTGCCGGCTTTCTTGTTGCTTTCTCGCTTTCCGTTTGCGTACCCCTGTAGTGTTTTTGCACCCCCTCTCGTGTGTTGTTTTCATGCCCAAAAATTCCACAAAAAATTTAGTAGTCTTTTTACGTTTTCTTGATAATTTTTTAATGTATCTTGCACGTCAAAAATTGATCACAATATGTGGAAAAATATTTTAGCCTTGCTTTAATTCCATGTGCTAATTTTTGTTCAAGTCTCGATAAAAATTTCTAAAGTTTCGTGAAGTTGTTGTGATCCATTTTTGGCACTTGATACTTGTTTTTGAATGCAATTATGTGTGGAAACTTGCCTCAAAGATATATGTGTTTGAGCTTCGTTAGTTTGTGCGCCTTTTTGGCATGATTTTGTGAAAATGGTGATGTGATTCTATCCTTGAGTTTTGGTGCATAAAGGTGGCCTTGACCATGCAATTTTTTTGGAGTGAGTTTACCTATTAAATGTGGTGCATGCTTGCTGTTTTTAGTTAGTTTTGTGTGAATTTTATGTTGGTAAATAATGTGAAACTCTTTTGCGAAATAAAAGTGCATAAAGAGCTTGAAAGTCCTATAATTTTTGACATGATAATTTCCCTTGGTTCTCATATTTGTTCTCTTGGAATGAATCACTTGAAATGTCTTAATATTGTGAGGATCTAGGTCTTGAGCTTGCTTTAGGATTATATTGGATTTCAAGTCCTTCGTCACTTTTTTTGCTAAGATTGTTAGTTTACTTTTCTTGCAAGTTACAAATAGTTTTACTATGCTTTTTAATACAAGTTTCTATTTCATTTGTGCTACTAACTCTTTTTGTTTCATGTCTCATATTCCATAGCATCTTGCATATTCACCTTGCATATTTCCTTTTTTCTTTTTCTTTCTATATTTCATTTGTAAGCAAATAGAATGTAAAGTTAGGACTTTGTAATTCTTTTTTGTTATTTTCATGTCATTTTAATTTCTTGGCAAAGAGGCCATAGAATGTATCTAGGGTATGATGTAAAGGACAATGGACTCTAATGATGTACACCGACACAAGCACCGACACATGCACACACACCACTATAGCTAGAATATGCATGTTTAGATGTATGTTTAGGATTGTATGCTTAGATGAATGCCTAGGATTTATACTTAGAAAAAACCAATTTTCCAAACAAATGTGAACAACTTCACTCAAACCTTTTCCAAATAAACCTTGGGATCCAATATCCCATTGTATTTTCTTTTCCATTTTCTTAATCAAATTTCAATGAAAATAATCATACTTTGACTATATTTTGCAATTCACTAATCCAACCCCACTTTTTCTTAATTCTCATGCCTTTAAGGCCTCTCAATCTCCATTCTTCAAAATCCATTTTCAAACTTAAAATCAATCAACAAAAACAAAAACATTTTTGGAAGAGAACTACGGTGGATTTGATCCCTTAAACGGGTACGTAGGCAGGGGAATCAAAATTCCTTCAATTCAATTAAAATAAAAATTCAAACACATTCTTCTCCCTCCAATTCTTCACTTAGAACATTCTTAGGTTTAATAAACATTTTCAAAATAGCATTTAAAATAAAGCGCGCGCGTAGAAATTAAAGACGGTTCCTATAGGTTACTATAGTCGTTATGGGTGCCTAACACCTTCCCGCAGCGAAAACAACTCCCGGACCTCGATTCTCAAGGGTTTTGCTTACTTTTTCCCTTCCCAAGAAAAATAAGATATCACCGGTTAGAAAGGTTCAAACGTAATCAATATTTGACACCCGAAAACCAAGATAAAACAGTGGCGACTTCACCGGGGAGATTCGAGAGTTACGCCTAGTCTTTATTTCCACGCTTGCGCTTGTATTTTTACTTGCTTCCTTTACTTGCTTTCCTATTTGAATAAATGTTTAAATTCTTGCAAACGCGTGGGGTGAGAATATCGAAGTCCCGCACCCGGGCTGAGTGAACTTAGGATTTAGGAGGGATATAATCGACAATTCATTCCGGGGTTGCCTCGTGTTTTGGATTACGCGATCAATCCCACATAGCCGAGGCATTTTGGAGGTGATGTTGTCGGCGCGGGTTGTCGCGTTTAGGCACTTTACTTCTAATTGTTCTATGACGCTATGAACCGTAGATAACCAAACCCATCCATGGCCATTTTCTAGGGCGTAGTGCGGAGGCTAAACCGAGTGTCGTCTCGAGTTTTAGTCGTCACGCGATACTACACTCAAGTTAGACCTTCCACGTATAATCATGGAGCGAGAGTTGTCTCGTGACACCATGAGATACGTCGGAGAGGTTGCAACTTGGGAACCTTTTAGAACCCGGTTACTATTATCCTAAAACCCTAGTTTCACCGGACACCGTGTCCACCCATGACTCCTCGACTTTGAACTTCAAACCCACCATGTTTTCTCCGAACTTGAACATAATCATGCATTCATGCATACATGCATACATGCATAAACTTTTTGTCATGCATGGTTATCGAAGGGCTTAGACAAGTTGAATTTGTAAACATTGTAGGGATGAAGATGACTAAGTCCTACAAGTTCAAGGAAGTGGATTTGGCTAGTTTGAGGGATTTGGCACTCAAGATTGAGGATCCGATCGGTTTCCGACGCCGTTACGGGGCTTTACTTCCTATTCTCCATACTAATGTGGATGAGAAGCTTGTGCACACTCTAGTGCAATTCTATGATCCGGGGTATCGGTGCTTCACTTTTCCGTACTTTCGGTTGGTGCCTACTCTAGAGGCATATTCTTCCTTGACAGGTCTATCTATTGCTAAGGGGATACCTTTCTCAGGACCCGAAAATCCTCTTCCTCCATTGGTTATTGCTAAAGATCTCTATCTCAAGACCACCGATGTCTCCAAGAATCTTGTTACTAAGGCACACATCCGAGGGTTCACTTCGCAGTATCTTCTTGGGAAAGCCAACCTCAATACCACTTGTCGTGGACACTCTTGAGGCTATTCTTGCACTTCTCATCTATGGGCTTATTCTCTTTCCGAATCTTGATGGCTTCGTGGACATGAATGCTATTATGATCTTCCACTCCAAGAATCCGGTTCCTACTTTGCTAGCCGACACATACCATGCTATTCACGATCGTTCCAAAGCAAAGGTCGTGGATACATTCTTTGTTGTGTGCCTCTCCTCTATAGGTGGTTTATTTCGCACCTTCCGTTAGCCTTTCCACGACAATCCGAGGAATTGGTCTATTTCACAGAGGATTATGGCTCTCACTCCTAATGAAGTGGTTTGGCTCACTCCCGCTTCTAGGGTTAAGGAAATTATCTTTGGTGGTGGGAAGTTTCTTAATGTACCTCTTCTTGGTACCCGGGGTGGAATCAACTACAACCGGAGCTTGCTTTGCGACAATTTGGTTTCCCGATGAAAGATAAGCCCATCAATCTTGCTACAGCTCCTTACTTCTTTCACTACTCCGGTGCTCCCACGGGAATTAGAGAGGATTTCATGGAAGCTTGGACTAAGCTTCGGAAGAAATAGGTGAAGCATATGGGTGTGAGGTCCGGTATCGCTCATGAGGCTTATACACGTGGGTGATAAGCCGAGCCGAGGAGGCCGGTACGCCTTACCCCTCTATGAGATATGTGTCCGCAACTGTTCCTACCATGCCTTTGCCTCTACTCCCACCTACCCGGGGAGATGTATCGGGAGCATCTAGCTATGGAGAGTCGGGAGAAGCATCGGTGGAGAGCTAGATACTATGAGGCCGAGAACTTGATCATGACTTTGGATGGAAAGGGTGAGCAGCAGACTCATGAGGTCTTGACACCGAAGAAAGAGCTAGCTAAGTCTAAGAGAGAGATTGAGGAGAAAGATAGACTACTTATGAGGGACTCCAAGAGAGCTAGGGGGCCCGTGACTTCTATGCACGATACCGCGACTATGAGTCCGACTCGAGGACGATGCTTCCACTTCCTATGCTTCGAGGACTTCCATTTCTGTTGTTATTTCCATTTGTTTATGTTAAAATTGTCTTGTAAAACTATATGTTGATTGTTTGTTTCCCGTTTATGTTAATTGTTGTTTAGTAAATGTTTACAAGTTTATAATTTGTCTAAAACCCTTCGATAACACAAAAAGAGTCTTTTTGCATATGCATTAACACATTTCATGCATCATATGCATTCATGGGCTACAAAAAACTTCTCTCGTGCTCATTGCCTCCCGGTTTTGTCCGCCGCAGATCGAAAAGTGGCTCGTGTTCGTAAAGTCTACCAACCGGATAGAATTCATCAAACAAGATTTCACAAGAGAAGGATGATGGCTAATTTTGAAGAAGAGAATGCTCGGCTCCGTGCCGAATTGGCGGCTATGAAAGAAGACCCGGCTAAGGCTCGTGACGCTATGTCCGCTATGATGGCTTCACAGGAACAACCAGCCACTTCTATTCCGATTACCGCCGAGGTGATTCCCTCTATCCCACTATCTACCGTGGCTACCGATGCTCGTTTTGTTATGCCCAACGGCCGTCCTTACGGACTCCCACCTTTCTACTCTCCTAATACCGCCGCCGGTGTCTCGGTTTCTTGGTCAAGGACGATTCCCGTGTCTCTTGCTATGCCTCAATTAACCACCGTTGTTACCGACCCTATTGTGCACACGGTGCAACAGGTGATTGATGTTGATACTCCGCGTGGACAAGATCCCGCAATGGAAGCTATGAAGAGACAGGTTAAGGGAGTTGGCCGGAGAACTCCGTGAGGTCAAGGCTAGCCGAGGAAACAATGGTGCTCCCGCTAAAGCTCGTGATCTCGTGCTTGGTATCCCGATTTGAGGTTCCTAAGAAATTCAAAGAGCCGAATTTGACAAGTACAATGGGACGTCTTGCCCACACAACCATGTTATCCGGTATGTCCGAAAGATGGCTAACTATGCCGACAATGATGCACCGATGATCCATTGCTTTCGCAGTAGCTTGACAGGATGATGCAGCAGATTGGTACACTAGTCCGAGCAAAGATTACATCCATACCTTTGAGGAACTCGCCGTCGCTTTCGAAGGTCAATATGAATTCAATACCCGTCTAAGGCCAAACGGGGACTCTCTCAAAGCCCTATCTCGTAAATCGATGAAACATTCCGTGAATATGCTCAAAGGTGGAGAGGGGCAGCTGCTCGTGTTTCTCCTCGACTTGATGAGGAAGAATTAACGCGGACATTCCCGAAGACTACGAAGAAAGAATACAAAGAGAGAATGATAGTCTCGCCCCAAACAACTTCTCGATATGGTTACAATGGGCACTCGCCTAGAGGAGGCTGTCCGAGATGGTATTATTGTCCTTGAGAAAGGTGAATCATCAACCAAAGGCACCAAAGAAGTACGGTAATGGCCATCATAAGAGAAAAGAATCGATGTAGGGATGGTGTACGGTAACCCGTCTGCAGCAGCCATGCAACTACCTTTGCCCTATCAATACATGCAATACTCTCAACATCCTTTCTTCCCACCGTTCTACCAACAATATCCTCCGCCACCGGGTCAACCACCAATGCCCGTCAATGCTATCCCTCAACAAGTACAACAATGCCTTCCCCGCTCAACAAAGAACGGCAAGAACAACAGTGGTCCCCGACCCAAACCTTCTTTTCCAACAATACCGATGCGGTATGGTGAATTGCTCCCAACTCTGCGGCTAAGGGACACCGCGTCACCGAGACTGTGCAAGCCTCCGCCTAATCCATTGCCTCCTGTGTTCCGTCGGGACCTAACATGTGAATTTCATCGGGGTGCTCAAGGCCATGATATCGAAGGTTGCTTTGCCCTGAAATATATTGTGAAAGATTTGATAGAAAAGGGACGTTTGACTTTCGAAAACGGTGTTCCTCATGTCCTTGACAACCCGCTTCCAAACCATGCCTTCGTTAACATGATTGAGGCCTTTGAAAGGGTTCCCGTTCCTCAAGAGGACCCCATGTTGGATGTCCGCAATGTCGTTACTCCCTTGGTGCCATTACATGTCAAACTTTGCCGAGCTTCTCTGTTCAAACATGATCATGATTCTTGTTCGGAATGTCCGAGAATCCTCCGGGGCTGTTGTGTGGTGCAAAATGATATTCGTAGTCCGATGGATGACAAACACTTGATCGTCGCTGATGTATGTGTGATTGTACCGGTGTTCCATGACTCTCCCGTTGGAAGTATATCCTGTGCAAAGAATGTTGAACCTTTGGTGATCGGGTTACCCGGTCCGGTATCTTATACCTCTACCAAAGCAATTCCCTACAAATACAATGCAACCATGGTCGAGAATGGAGTGGAAGTGCCTCTGGTATCCCCGGCTACGATTGATAATGTTGCTAGTGAAGTCACGGCTCTCGAAGCGGGAAAGTCCGTCCACCCTTGTTTCAAAGGCAAGTGGTCACACCTATTGCTACGGTAACTCCACCGGTTGCTCCTCCCGTTGACAAGAACACCGGCCCAAACAGGCCAATCTATTGAAGAGTCCAATGCGGACGAAATCCCGAGGCTTATCAAGAAAAGTGACTATAAGATTGTTGACCAACCGCTACAAACCCCATCAAAGATATCCATCTTGTCTCGCTCATGAGCTCGAAGCTCACAGGAAAGTGTTAATGAAGATACCGGAGCAAGCTTATGTTGACCACAAAGTCTCTGTAGACCAATTTGATGGGATAGTGAGCAATATTACCGCCCGCAACAACTTGGGGTTTGGTGACGATGAGCTCCCCGAAGCAGGGAAACGCCACAACTTGGCTCTACATATCTCGGTACATTGTGGATCCGACCCGATATCCAACGTATTAGTAGACACCGGATCGTCTCGAATGTAATGCCCGAATCCACCCTAAGGCAATTGAGCCATCACGGAATTTCTCGAGGGGTAGCGGTTACTGGTTAAAGCTTTTGATGGATCCCGCAAGGATGTTCTCGGGGAAGTGGACTTGCCAATTACCGTTGGACCCGAGACATTCCAAATAACCTTCCAAGTCATGGATATCAATGCCTCTTACACTGTCTCCTCGGAAGACCATGGATCCACGACGCCGGAGCAGTCACATCCACTTTGCATCGAAGCTCAAGTTCATGAGAAACGGTAAGGTTGTCACCGTATATGGTGAGGAGGCATTTACGGTTAGCCAAATATCATCGTTCTCTTGTGTTGAAGCCGGGTCCGTGAAGGGACGTCGTTTCAAGGCTTGACTATTGAGGGTGCAGATCCCGGAGGGCCGGTGCTAGCATGGCTTCACCGAAAGATGCCCAAGGCTGTTCAACAAGGGCAAAGCTGGCCGGGACAAAGTGATTCGGATCTTGGAAAACAAGCGTAAAGAGGGCCTTGGATTCTCCCCAACATCGGGTGTTTCAACAGAACTTTCTACGATCTTGGGTTCATCAATGTTATTGCCGAAGATGCTGCTGGAAGTAGTCACGTGCCTACATTTGTTATACCGGGAGGCACCGTGAGAAATTGGGAAGCCATTGATGTTCCTTTAGTCATGCATGCTTCCATGTAATGTGTCTTGTTGCTCATGTTTTTCTTTGTTTTCAAAATAACAATCCTTTCGCTCCGCCCAAGGCGAAAGTGATATCATTGTAAGGGCGTGTTTGTTTCGGCATTGCCGTTATCAATAAAAGTTGTCGTTTTTCTCACGACTCTTTGTTTTTTTACTTTTTAGTGCCTTTTTTCTTGGAAATAATGGTAATGCCGGAAAAAACCAAAACATACGTATTTTCTTATTAATTTCAAAAATCTGCATGAAAAACATTTTTCTAAAAATCATCCCAATCATATTATGCGAGATTGAACCATAATAAACCCGTTGAACACGGTGACCCTATGGTTCCTCCAAATTTTGAATTCCGTATATGAAGCCGAAGATGAGGAAGATGATGAAGAGATACCGTATGAGATCACTCGGCTTGCTTGATCAAGAAAGAAGAGCCATTCAGCCTCACCGGGAAGAGATTGAGCTTATCAACCCGGGTACCGAAGAAAACAAGCGAGAGATCAAGATTGGTGCGGCACTCGAGCCGAAGTGAAAAAGAAGATCACTCGGCTTCTCCATGATTATCCGGATGTCTTTGCATGGTCCTATGAAGATATGCCGGGCTTAGATCCCAAGATTGTGGAACATCGGATACCGACTAGACTCGAATGTCCTCTGTCGAGCGAAATTGAGAAGGTCTCGTCCGGACATGGCTCTTAAGATCAAGGCTGAAGTACAAAAGCAAATTGATGCGGGTTTCCTCATGACAGTGAATATCCCGAGTGGATTGCCAACATTGTACCGGTACCAAAGAAAGATGGGAAAGTTCGAATGTGTGTTGATTACAGAGATCCGAATAAAGCCGATCCAAAAGACAACTTCCCATTGCCTCATATTGATGTGCTTGTTGACAAGATCTTGCTCGGTCTAAAGTATTCTCCTTCATGGATGGTTTCTCTGGTTATAATCGGATACGAATGTCACACGAAGATCGAGAAAAGACATCCTTCATCACTCCATGGGGAACATTCTGTTATAAAGTGATGCCGTTTGGCTTGATAAATGCCGGTGCTACCTATCAAAGAGGTATGACAACTCTATTTCATGATATGATTCACAAAGAGATTGAAGTATATGTTGATGATATGATTGTGAAGTCAAGTGATGAAGAGCAGCATGTTGTGTATTTGAAAAAGATGTTTGAAAGAGGCGAGAAAGTACAAGCCGCGATTGAATCCTAACAAGTGCACATTCGGTGTACGATCCGGAAAGTTGCTAGGCTTCATTGTCAGCCGAGAGAGGCATTGAAGTTGATTCGACAAAGTCCGAGCCATCGAGAGAAATGTCGGCCCCTCAAGGCGAGAAGCAAGTCGAGGTTTCCTCGGACGTCCGAATTACATTTCAAGATTTATATCTCACATGACTACCACTTGTGGACCAATTTTCAAATTGCTCGTAAAGAATCGACTGTTGTATGGAATGATGAATGTCGGGAAGCTTTTGATAGCATTAAAGAATACTGTTGGAACCACCTATCCTTGTCCCGCCGGTGGAAGGAAGGCCTTTGATTATGTATCCGTCGGTGTTAGATGATTCGGTGGGTTGTGTTCTCGGTCGGCAAGATGAGGCCGGTAAGAAAGAGCATGCCATCTACTATACGAGCAAGAAG
This sequence comes from Medicago sativa, assembly GCF_051527215.1. Taxonomy (NCBI): domain Eukaryota; kingdom Viridiplantae; phylum Streptophyta; class Magnoliopsida; order Fabales; family Fabaceae; genus Medicago; species Medicago sativa. Next base: position 9,538,317 of record NC_140756.1, read on the forward strand.
TTCACCGACCGTGAGACTCGGTATACAATGCTTGAAAAGACTTGTTGTGCCTTAGCTTGGGCTGCCAAACGCCCGCGTCATTATATGGTGAATCATACAACTTGGTTGATATCCCGAATGGATCCAATCAAGTACATCTTTGAAAAGCCCGTCATTCTTGGAAAGATTGCACGTTGGTAAATGTTGTTGTCCGAATATGATATTGTGTACAAAGCTCGAAAGCAATCAAAGGAAGCATCCTTGCCGAGCATCTTGCTTGTCAACCTCTTGATGATTACCGGCCGATTAAGTTTGATTTCCACCGATGAAGAGATCATGTATTTGAAAGCGAAAGACCGTGAAGAATCACCGATCAATGAAGGGCCGGACCCCAATAGCAAATGGGGATTGGTGTTTGATGGTCTTGTTAATGCTTATGGTAAAGGAATTGGGGCCATCATTGTAACACCGCAGGGGCACCACATTCCTTTCACCGCTCGAATAACCTTTGAATGCACAAACAACATAGCTGAATATGAAGCATGCATCTTGGGCATTGAAGAAGCCCTTGATCCGAGAATTAAGCACCTTGACATCTATGGAGATTCCGCACTTGTTATTAATCGGATAAAGGGTGAATGGGAGACTCATCATGAGAAGCCGATCCCTTATCGTGACTATGCAAGACGCCCGTTGACATACTTTACCAAGGTTGAGCTGCACCATATCCCTCGGGATGAGAATCGGATGGCCGACGCTCTTGCTACTCGTGTCTTCCATGTTTCGTGTCAATCACCGGAATGATGTTCCCGTGATCAAAGTGCAACGTCTCGATAGACCCGCTCATGTGTTTACTATTGAAAATATGCCGAATCAAGCCGATAGAGATGTGAATGATAAAAAGCCTTGGTATTACAACATCAAACAATTCTTGCAGAATCGTGAATATCCATCCGGTGCTTCCAACGGGGATAAGAAGACCTTGAGACGATGGGCTAGCGATTCCTTCGGACGGAGAAATCCTATACAAGAGGAACTATGACATGGTCTTGTTGAGGTGTGTCGACAAACAAGAAGCCGAGAAATTGATGCATGATGTACATGATGGTACTTTTGGGACCCATGCTTCGGGCCACACCATGTCGAGGAAATTGTTAAGAGCCGGCTATTCTTGGATAACCATGGAGCGTGATTGCCACAAACATGCTAAAAGATGCCACAAATGTCAAATTTATGCCGACAAGATTCATGTGCCTCCGCACGCCCTCAATGTTATATCTTCCCCATGGCCTTTCTCTATGTGGGGCATTGACATGATCGGAAGAATTGAACCAAAGGCTTCCAATGGACATCGTTTCATCCTAGTGGCAATTGACTATTTCACCAAGTGGGTTGAGGCTGCTTCCTATGCCAATGTGACCAAGCAAGTGGTTGTCAAGTTTATCAAGAATAACATCATCCGTCGATATGGTGTTCCCAACAAAATCATCACCGACAATGGTTCCAATGCCGAACAATAGCATGATGCGAAGCTTTATGTGAAGAATTCAAAATTGAACATCACAACTCTTCTCCTTACGGACCTCGGATGAACGGTGCGGTTGAGGCCGCTAACAAGAACATCAAGAAGATTGTTCGGAAGATGGTCACTACTTACAAAGACCGGCATGAAATGCTACCTTTTGCCTTGCATGGTTACCGTACTACGGTGCGCAGTTCAACCGGGGCAACTCCCTTCTCTACGGTATATGGTATGGAAGCGGTTCTCCCTACGGAAGTGGAGATTCCATCTCTTCGAGTAATCATGGAAGCAAAGTTAGCGAGGCCGAATGGTGTCAAAGTCGGTACGACCAATTGAACCCGATTGAAGAGAAACGTATGGATGCTATGACTCATGGACAGTTGTATCAAGTGCGAATGAAGAATGCTTTTGACAAGAAAGCCCGACCTCGAGAATTCAAGGAAGGCGAACTTGTATTGAAAAGAAGGATAAGTCGGCAACCCGACCCAAGGGGCAAGTGGACACCTAACTATGAAGGTCCTTATGTTGTCAAGAAGGCTTTCTCTGGTGGTGCTTTGATTCTTACACACATGGATGGTGTTGAGCTTCCAAATCTGTTAATGCCGATATAGTCAAGAAATACTTTGTCTAAAAAGAAAAGAACGGCGTGGTAGGTCGAAAACCCGAAAGGGCGGCCTAGGCAAAAATGCGCTTCCCGATGGATCGAAAACCCGAAAGGGCGATCCAGGCAAAAGTTAGGGACAAAAAATGAATATGAAAAAGCTCACCGAGATTGTACGCAACTCGAGCAAGAATGAGCGCCTCGATGAGCCGAAAACCCGAAAGGGCGGTTCATGCAAAAATGAGGTTGACAATGAAAGACAAGTAACTATATCCGGCAAATCACCATCTCCCCTTGGGGCATCTACAACTCGTCAATGATCATCTTCATCGAGAGGCTGCTATACTTGTGGATTCAAAATTTCTATGAAATGTAGCGGTCATCGTGTTCAATGTATCACCAACCAATAAAATTACCATTTTCCAAGCTTTGTAAATCCGTGAAGTCATGCCTTTGGCCGACTTTCACTCTTCTACATCAATTTGAGCCTGTGCTTTTGTTTGAAACTCTACTTTTCTTTCTACTTTCAATGCTATATACAAAATATTCTTCTTTCTATTTGATAATGTTAATGTCCGAAACAAGCATTTTTGAAAATTGAAAAAAATCCTTTTTCTCGTCTATTTTGAAAGCAAACACGAGCAACGGGGTACATTTCAATGAAACATGCATGAATGGATGAATGTCAATGTCTATTTCAATACATGCTACAAGCAGTGTTACTCCCCAGGATGATACGTGGTCAATGGCAAGAATGAAAAAACGAATGAAAATGAAAGTGAAAAAATGAAAAATGAAAGTGAAAAGCTCGCTAAGTTGAAAACCCGAAAGGGCGGCTTAGGCAAAAATGAGCACCCCGCTGATTGACAACCTATGAAGGCAATTCAGGCAAAAATGGGGCAATGAAAAGAAGTTATTCCGGTGAATCGAAAACCCGAAAGGGCGGTTCGAGCAAAAGTGGGGTTTGAAAATGAAAAAATGAAAGAATGAAAAATTGAAAAAGCATTGACCACGATGCGAACATCCAATGTTCACCCAAAGACCGACACGCCTAGCAACGGCGACCTGTATCCAAGAACCTTCCAAGGGTCCCTCCTTTACAAGTTTTATTGCCCTCGGCCATGGTTTTGATACGTCTCTCAACGACGGTCTCTCCAAAGAGGTTTTTCCCCTGTGAATATGTCGCAGCACGAGCCACTACGTGCCCAATTTTCCAATGTCTCATCTCGCCTTTGTGAAACTTCTCTCGTCAAACCGCCAATCAATCATGCATTTCAAGCATTCATACATGCATAATCATGCATTTTATGTGCTCATACATCCAATAATCTTGCTATACCATACATACATGTTGCATATCCAATTTTCAATCGCCAAATTCAATGCAAGTTTCAACTCTCCAACTTCAATTCCAATCATGTCAACTGTCAAATTCGAAGCAATTTCCAATCTCAAATGTCAATATCCAATGTCAATGTCAATGTCAAAATGTCAATGTCAAATGTCAATGTCAAATGTCAATGTCAAATGTCAATATCCAATGTCAATGTCAATGTCAAAATGTCAATGTCAAATGTCAATGTCAAATGTCAATATCCAATGCCAATATCAATGTCAAATGTCAATGTCAAATGTCAATGTCAAATGTCAATATCCAATGCCAATATCAATGTCAAATGTCAATGTCAAATGTCAATGTCAAATGTCAATATCCAATGCCAATGTCAATGTCAATGTCAAACGTCAATGTCAATTTCAATTGCCAAGCCAATGTCAATGTCAATGTCAATTTCAATTTCCAAGCCAATGTCAATGTCAAAGTCAATGTCAATGTCAATGTCAATTTCAATTTCCAAGCCAATGTCAATGCCAATGTCAATTTTCAATTCAAATCAATGTCAATTTACTCTTGGGCCAACCAAAATGGTCATGTCTATTTTCAAACCAGGTCAATGACAATGTACCCTCAATTGGTATCTTGTTAAACCGGACTCTCAATTTGTATCTTGTTACCTTGGTCAAGTGCCAGGTTCAATCCAAAAAAGAACCACTTGTACCGCTTATATACCTATGCTTCCGGACAAACGGCAAGTTCGATAGAACAGTTTGTACCCGGCTTATGTTGTTATCGGTCAAACGGCAAGTTCGATAGAACGGTTGTACCCGGCTCATGCTTTGTTATCGGTCGGACGGCAAGTTCAATCGAAGAACGGTTTGTACTACTTATGTTTTGTTATCGGTCAAACGACAAGTTCGATCTAAGAGAACAGTCTGCACTCTCCCACATGATGTGGTGATAATCCAACAAGCAAGTTCGATCCAAAGAAACGGCTTGTATCAACCCTTTTGTCTATGTCTCCACCAAACGGCCGGTTCGATTCGAAGAACGGTTTGTGTCCGTCTATCCGTTTGTATTTTCAATCAAGTGTCAAGTTCGATCCAAAGAACGACTTGTATCCGCCTATATGTCTATGTTTCGGTCAAGTGGCAAGTTCGATCCAAAGAACGGCTTGTACTGTCTATTTGTTGCCCGTTCTTTCTACCTTGATGTCTATAAATCCCTTGGTGGTGTGACACGGCCGTAGATTCCGGTTCGATTGTCTTGCATTCATAAATGAAATGTTGCATGGCATTCGTGTTTTTGAAAATGCGAAAACGTATTTTTATGTCCAAAAGCAAGTGCAAATGTTAATATTTAAGTATCTTCGTCCCGTCAATTCTAAGACTTCGTCTCTTGACTCTCCGGACAAAGAAACTTAAATAGGGGCAGCTGTTATACCCTAATTTTGGACCTAAAAAATACTTGTTTAATTCTTCTTTTCTTGCATTATAAGTCATTTGATATGTCTTTGATCAATTGCATCTTTCTCTCGCATTTTATTTCAATATTATTTGCAAAATTCACGTAAAAGGGTATTTTAGTCATTTCCCGCATTCAACTCATTTTTATCCTTGAAAATTGTTTGAGTCTTTTAAATTGGTTTGTATAAGTCCTTGTTTCAATCTCGTGTCAAAATTCATTTCAAAAATATCGGTTGAGTCATTTTTTTAGTCGGTTTTGCCCCTAGGGGCATTTTAGTCATTTCCTATGTTAAAATTTCTTTCAGTCCTTAAAAAAAATTGTTTGAGTCTTTTCATTTGATTTGAATGAGTCTCTGTTTCATTCTATGTCAAAATCCATTTCAAAATTCGCATTTGAAGTTATTTTGAGTCAGTTTTGCCCCTAGGGGCATTTTAGTCTTTTCATGTGTCAAAACCCTGTTTAAAATCATAAAAATTGTCTCTGAGTCTTTCAATTCGCTTGTATAAACTCTTGCTTTAATCCCTTGTTAAAAAATCATTTTAAAATTGCATTTGAGTCATTTTTAGTCGTTTTAAGTCCCTAGGGGCGTTTTGGTCATTTCACATAAAAACTCCTGTTTGCTTCGTTGTTTTTAATCGTCTCGCTTTACGTTAATTTTCAATTTACTTTTTTCAATTCAATTTTAGTCTTAATTTCCATTTTGGTCCTTGTATTTTTGTTATTTGCATTTTAATCCTTTTTTAGTTTGTTAGAGTCCAAGTGCCACGTGTCCAAATGTTATTGGTTCTTAAAAGTTTGTTACAAGTCAAGTGCCACATGGCATTATTTCATTGGTCCAAGCTTGCCACATCACCTATATAAGTCAAAGGTCCAAGTCAAAGTGTGATTCAATTCAATCATTTTCACAAAAATCCCAAAATTCATAATTATTTTCTCTCTCATCTTCAACAATCTCTAACTAACTTCCTCCACCTTCAACCACCATAACAAACCCATTCCTCCACCTTCAACCACCGTAACTACTTTTTCACCACCACTCCACCACCTTCTTCCTCCCTAACAACCTTCAAATTCAATCACCATAACCTTCATCATCAAAAGACTTCGAACCTCATTCATCTCCAATCCCGCAAATCCTTCATCCTCACGTTAATCACCATCATCAACCTTCAAGAAATTCACCAATTCCATGATTCTTGCTTCGCTAATCCACACAAACCGCAAAGCAATCTCTTCCTGCTCCAACAAGCATACGTAGCTGATTTGATCCAAGCAGAATCCGTACATCGCAAGGCAAAGGCGAATCGAAATCGAGAAGAAGGAGTTCAAACGCGAATTCGCGACTCGCCGTAAACAAAGCTACAATCAGCGAAACAGAGAGGGAAGGGATTCGAGGTTGCAAGAACAATAACGACAACGGCGGCGAATTCAGATTGCACGAGCCGAACGCAACCGATTCGGACTCGAAATGGAATCAAGGACAAAGCCGAGTCCAAACAGCAAGGAATGAGGTTCGAATTCAACAAGGTATCACCGCACCGGTCTTCTTTTCAAGCGAGAATCGAATTCGTCTGAGAAGGAGGTAAATCTGCGTGTTCGTGTTCTTGTTTTACATGCATATAGCCTTCGATTTACTCCATTTGGTTGTTGTGTTGTGAGAATCGTTTTTGAAATCAAACAGAGTAGTAAACTTTGAGAGAGAAGAAGAGAGTGTATGGATATTAGTGTAGGAGGAAGGACAGTTCGATTTGAAGCTTTTTTTCATGGGGTTTGCATCTTTGATTTGTACGAATAATCTTTGTTGTATGTTTGTACGTTTGAATGGTTGAGAAGAGAAGGCAAGAATCGATTGAGGGGAGTGCTATCGTTTGATTATGGATGAAAGAATGATTTGGGAGAGAAAGAAGTTTGGTTGTGTGTCCGTGTGTGTTTCACGTGTTTGAGAGATGAAGAAGAAGGAACCCGTTTTTGACCCATGATCCATGGGTCCTAAACCGCTCCATGCTCATAACCCAAGCCCAATTGCCGGCTTTCTTGTTGCTTTCTCGCTTTACCGTTTGCGTACCCCCGTAGTGTTTTTGCACCCCCTCTCGTGTGTTGTTTTCATGCCCAAAAATTCCACAAAAAATTTAGTAGTCTTTTTACGTTTTCTTGATAATTTTTTAATGTATCTTGCACGTCAAAAATTGATCACAATATGTGGAAAAATATTTTAGCCTTGCTTTAATTCCATGTGCTAATTTTTGTTCAAGTCTCGATAAAAATTTCTAAAGTTTCGTGAAGTTGTTGTGATCCATTTTTGGCACTTGATACTTGTTTTTGAATGCAATTATGTGTGGAAACTTGCCTCAAAGATATATGTGTTTGAGCTTCGTTAGTTTGTGCGCCTTTTTGGCATGATTTTGTGAAAATGGTGATGTGATTCTATCCTTGAGTTTTGGTGCATAAAGGTGGCCTTGACCATGCAATTTTTTTGGAGTGAGTTTACCTATTAAATGTGGTGCATGCTTGCTGTTTTTAGTTAGTTTTGTGTGAATTTTATGTTGGTAAATAATGTGAAACTCTTTTGCGAAATAAAAGTGCATAAAGAGCTTGAAAGTCCTATAATTTTTGACATGATAATTTCCCTTGGTTCTCATATTTGTTCTCTTGGAATGAATCACTTGAAATGTCTTAATATTGTGAGGATCTAGGTCTTGAGCTTGCTTTAGGATTATATTGGATTTCAAGTCCTTCGTCACTTTTTTTGCTAAGATTGTTAGTTTACTTTTCTTGCAAGTTACAAATAGTTTTACTATGCTTTTTAATACAAGTTTCTATTTCATTTGTGCTACTAACTCTTTTTGTTTCATGTCTCATATTCCATAGCATCTTGCATATTCACCTTGCATATTTCCTTTTTTCTTTTTCTTTCTATATTTCATTTGTAAGCAAATAGAATGTAAAGTTAGGACTTTGTAATTCTTTTTTTGTTATTTTCATGTCATTTTAATTTCTTGGCAAAGAGGCCATAGAATGTATCTAGGGTATGATGTAAAGGACAATGGACTCTAATGATGTACACCGACACAAGCACCGACACATGCACACACACCACTATAGCTAGAATATGCATGTTTAGATGTATGTTTAGGATTGTATGCTTAGATGAATGCCTAGGATTTATACTTAGAAAAAACCAATTTTCCAAACAAATGTGAACAACTTCACTCAAACCTTTTCCAAATAAACCTTGGGATCCAATATCCCATTGTATTTTCTTTTCCATTTTCTTAATCAAATTTCAATGAAAATAATCATACTTTGACTATATTTTGCAATTCACTAATCCAACCCCACTTTTTCTTAATTCTCATGCCTTTAAGGCCTCTCAATCTCCATTCTTCAAAATCCATTTTCAAACTTAAAATCAATCAACAAAAACAAAAACATTTTTTGGAAGAGAACTACGGTGGATTTGATCCCTTAAACGGGTACGTAGGCGGGGAATCAAAATTCCTTCAATTCAATTAAAATAAAAATTCAAACACATTCTTCTCCCTCCAATTCTTCACTTAGAACATTCTTAGGTTTAATAAACATTTTCAAAATAGCATTTAAAATAAAGCGCGCGCGTAGAAATTAAAGACGGTTCCTATAGGTTACTATAGTCGTTATGGGTGCCTAACACCTTCTGCAGCGAAAACAACTCCGGACCTCGATTCTCAAGGGTTTTGCTTACTTTTTCCCTTCCCAAGAAAAAATAAGATATCACCGGTTAGAAAGGTTCAAACGTAATCAATATTTGACACCCGAAAACCAAGATAAAACATCGAACTCTTAATCTCAAAACACAAAATCAGATCCGATTCATTCCCCCAATCGCATCCACCATCGAACCCTTCTCTCAATCCCGTCGACGACTCTAACATTCGATGATGGGTAATGGGTGTTGATTGATTTTGTGTTTTTGTTAGTGGTTTTTGATCGATCTTGTGTTATGGGTTTTGCGGGAACGTGAATAAGAGGAACTTGAACGGAGTGTGGAACCTTCGTAGCCTAAATTGGTAAAGTTGTTGGAGAAGACCGTGAATAGGTAAATCATCTCAAATATGTCACATATGTTAAGATAGTTTTGAGCTTCCTTTTTTTTTTTTGTTAAGGATGGTCCTGATTTTCTGTTTTTTTTCCTTCAATTTTATTATGTTTTTTTTTAATAATAAGCTAAGTAAACAATTTTTTTGCTGTGATTTCAAAGTTATTAGTTGGGGTGAATTGTAAATGCATTTTCCTCTCGTCCGATGAAATTATCCCAAAGAATGAAGGCCACCCTTGCGTTCCAACTCCATGGGAGTGGGTGAATTGTAATCTTGCTATACTGCAAGAATTACAAATCCGTAAAGTCTCCATACCTTTATGTTTGCACTTTTATTCCATGCTAACTTCTAGTCTAGCAAATTCTGTTAATGAGTGATCTATGACTTATGTTTTTAAAACACATTAGAATTTTGATTTCCAAAAGTTTATACTCTAGAGTGTGAGATACCGATCTAGTCTCTTTGAAAGTTGGTCTAGCTTTGACACTTGTTTCATTGTTGTATCTAATGAAACCATTGTACAAAGGGATAGGAAAAAATGTTGTTGTGGCTGTCATGACTGTGGTTGTCATCATGGAGTTTACGGTAGGAAATTCTCATTTCTCATTATTATTATTATTATTATTATTATTATTATTATTATTATTATTATTATTATTATTATTATTATTATTATTATTATTATTATTATTATTATTATTATTATTATTATTATTATTATTATTATTATTAAGTGTTAAGATTACAGTCTCATGGGTATTAAATATGATTGCAGGTGGAACCTTATGCAAAGGACTTAATAGAGGATTAGGAACTTTGTCGGCGGGATTATTCGCATTTTTAATTGAGTATCTTGCGGATGCACCTGGTCGTATTTTTCGAGCGGTTTTCATTGGTGCTGCAGTTTTTGTTTTAGGTAAGCATTTATTTATTAAATCATGAAAGAAACTTAACTCTTTCATTAATAATACAGGTTTAATAGACTTTCTAATCATGTTTTGAGTTTTGTCTTGTGGCCGGAGCTTCCCTAACGTTTTGCTTAACCATTGGATCATTGTTGGTTTTGCGGGAGCTTCGCTACTTATGTGAGGTTCATTCCTTATATAAAGAAGAATTATGACTATGGTGTTATGATATTTCTCTTGACCTTTAATTTGATGATTGCATCAAGTTACCGCGTAGATAATATTATGAGCTTGGCAAAAGATCACGTCTCTACCATATGCATTGGCGTTGCTATTTGTCTTGTGATGACCCTATTTGTATTTCCAACCGGTCGGGAGAAGACCTTCATAAATCCACCATATCAAAGCTTGAAAGCTTCGCCAACTCTATAGAAGGTAAAATACAGAATCGATGAAGAAAATTACTAGTAATAGTTAATGATAAAAAAAAGGTTTTATGGTTCTATTGTATCAATCTATATAACCGATGATGAAAATAATGATGCGATTCTTGTTGTGGACTATTTTTATGATTCGAAAAACAAGCAAATGAAGATGATTCATCCGAGGATCCTATTTACAAGTGGTACAAAGCTGTTTTAGACTCTAAAGCTAAGGATGAAACGCTTGTAAGCTAGTTAGTTCCCTTTTGTTGACGAAAAGAATATCATGAAATTGGTGATGTGACGAGAAGATCTTATCATATAGAATTGAACAGGCAATGCAAGCTAATTGGGAGCCAAGATACTCAAGAAGCTGCCATAGGATCCCATGGCAACAATATGCAAAAGTCGAAACTTCTCTTCGTCATTTTAGTTACCCGTCGTAGCACTACATGGGTGTCTTCGGTACGAAATTCGGTTACTAAATCATCTATTTTGGAAATAATTAAACCGAAAGAGTATTGTACGTATGATGCCCAAAAGAAATTTTTCTAGTAACTAGAGAATGGGACTAAATGTGCTTCTCGCTAATTAATTATTTAAATTTCCGCCTCAAAATAGTGATCATTGCAAAGTTCTATTAATAAGTGGACCGATCGGGCGTATGGTCATTTCTAATTAGTTAAACAAATGCACATTTCATTGTGAATAGTATACTATTAAATTATGGTTGTTGATTTTCTCGCATTTACTCGTCATTGTTCTTATGTTGTAATGAAGTTTCAATTACATTATATTTTTAATTTATTGTTGTTGTCTTCGTTTCGGTCTCGTGTGGTTTTTTGGTGTTGATAGCGGTCTCAGCCTTCTTGTTTGAGTTGCTTCTTCTTGGTTGTTTTCTCGTTGTCACCGGTTGTTGCCGCTACCGGCTGTGGTGCAGGATTGCGCGCGTTGGAGTGTTTGGGGGCTGGGTTTGATGTTGTGGTGTGGTATGTGTAGGGGGTCATTCCTATTGCCCGGTTGTTTTTCCGGGTGTGTTTGGTTCGTTGAGAATTTCTTGTCTTAATTATGTGTATGTACAAACGTTGTAGATGCAATACACGATGAATGCGATTTTGGATGAGCTTGCTCAATTTAGTAATGCATGATACTGATTTTTTTTTATCCCTTTTGAGACATTTTAAGTGGGTTCATCCGATTTAAATTAAAAGATACCGATTTTTTTTTATCCCTTTTGACACTTTTTAAGTGGGTTCATCCGATTTAAATTAAAAGATTTTAGATCGGTTCAACCGATTTAAATTAAATGATTTTAAATCGGGTAAAGGGGGCTGACTTAAAATCAAAACCACTTTTTAAATCGGCTACCTATAAATCGGATGTTCACCCGATTTAAAAAGTCATATTCACCTGATTTAAAAAGTGTTTTCTGCACTAGTTATTTTCCTACAAAGGCCAAATTAATTATTTTGATTTTTCAACCAAAACGTGTAAAATTAAAATTTTGTTCCTAGTAAGCATATATTTACGAGTCAAATTTTGTTCCCTACAAATAAAGCTCATGTTTGTCACGCCGATGATGATGATACTCACAAAGCTTTTTTACCCAAAGAAACTTATTTTATTTCATTCATCATCATAGTAGTAATACAAGATAGAGTCAAATCAAATATTTGGTGACGAACGAGTAATTTTGACACCCTTGCTAAACCATGGACGACGAAATTTGTTTATCTCCATACAGAGACTTAACTTAAATTTGGAAAATGTTACAACAAGACTTTACAATTAGCCAGGATATTATCAAATTGATATAGATTATTATAACTATCAACAATATTGTCACCCATTAACTTACAGTCTAGTTCAATATGCACTTTTTGATAGAACTATATTATCAAACCATAAGTATCCCTTAATCATGTTGCCTCTCTTCTTGTCTCGGTGGACCCCGACTACTCACCAAGCTGATAAGCCAGAGTCTTTATATATTGGGTCCTGCTAACCGGTGTCCCCGGGGCACCGGTTAAGCATACCATAAAAGAGAATTATTACCATAAAAGGAAACCGTTTTTGACTTTATTATAGATTAATTACACAATTTCAATGCATTAACTACTATAAAATTTCTTTTTTCATATCCTTAAATCCTTAACCGGTCCCCCGGGGGCATCGGTTAACATTTCCCTTATATATTTAAGCTCGTGGGTTAGTATTGGTGGGGAATTTCTTTTTCAAAATTAATTATGAAAATCGTTTTTTTTAAGTAGTCTAGTTACTAAAAATTAATCCGAGGTGTCCATGGTTTAAACAACCGACCCTTGCATATAATATGTGCAATGTCCCTACCAACTAAGTCATGTGAAAATAAAAATCACTTTAAATATCTATAATTTTTTTGAAGAAATTAAATATCTATAATTATACATTTATAGAATAAATATAGATTAAATGGAGAAAATAAAAAATGTTTATATATCACCTTTAAGTATTATGATATATAAAATCCATAAACGAAGTTACAGTTGTAAACTCTTCTTCAATACATTGTAATTCAAAACAAGATCCTTAAACAGGCATCTTTCTCAAAAGTTTCCCTTGCATGAAGCTGAAAACAAAACAAGATGAAAATGAGGAGTAATACAGACAAAAAAAAAAAATTCTCATTCACAATTTCAATTTCTAACACTCTAACATTCTTTTCTAACACTCTAACATTCTTTTTTAACATTTCTTATTTTATTAATTACTACTTTCTTAGGAACCTCGTGTGTCGACCAAATAATGTGAATTAAGAAGGTACTTTTTTTTTAAATTGATTTGCAGACTTCTATTGATGACATTATTTCATATGATATTTAATTAGTTATTTTCATGATATTTAGTAGAGCTCTAAGAGGTTTTGAGGTGTTTCTATGTTGGAAAAGACAAAATTCAAGAATCAAGGAAAATTAAAAATTTTGCCACAAAAATGGTACATCGGGCCACAATTTTGAGGAAAATTTGACTATGTCAATTTGCATTACTCTATGGCGTGAAAGGAACAAATCATGACACAATTTAGAGAGCCTCGAATTTAAAATTTGAAAGTTAATGAAAAATCGAGGCACAGTTTAGCAAATTGGGACATGATTTTTACGTCATAGAATGAAATTTATAAAAGCCAACTTCATTTCAGAGAAAGGGTTTAGATCTTTGGGATATTGAGACAAATTTAGAGCTAAGGATTACGGATTTTATTATGGCTTTTCATTCAACTCATAGTCTGTCCCAAATTCATATAATATGTTTTCTTTTACATTAGTGATTTGTGCATTAGCCTAAGTAGCTAAAACTCACAATTAAGTTTGAGATAATTCCGTTCTACATGTTCGAACCATCTAAACTATGAAACTCTATTCAATATAATTGAAATGAAATAAGAAATTTTATAGCAATAATAAATTCCTTACAATTTTATTATTAAAAAGTTACCCTTAGAGAAGAAAATTTATTTGTATTCTTCCCATAATATTTTGTTAGGTACAAGAAAAAGATGTGCAATGTGTCAAACAAAGAAGAAAAGGATGTACAGTAACTAAAGGTATTTTCGTAAGAGTCCGATATTTTGTTAAAATTATTTTTCCTTTATATTGTTTTGTGATTTCTTCTCCCTGACCTTCTCACCCACTTTGTAATTTTTTAAATAGTTATTAAAAAAAAAGTAGATATTAAGAAGAGAGAACAAAATAATCTACCTCTTGATGTAATAGTAACAAAAGTCTGCCAAGATGAAAGACTGAATTATCTCCGATAAAAAAAGGGATAGCATCCAGAAATAGCCATGGCCGAAAAAAAGAGATATTTCCCTCGAGTATCATAAGTCTACAAAATATTATAAAGCATTTCAAATTATTCAATGTGTTCAAATCCTAATATGTTTCAAATTTACCATGGCTATACAAACTTTTGCTTGCACTAGTAATTTTGGAAAAAAAACTAAAATATATTAATAATAATAGTAAATAACCATAGCATAAGTTATTTAAAAAAGTAAAAAAAGAGAATGAATCTCACATGAATAATCCAAAAAGCCAATGAGAGAAATCTTGAGACACCAAGAGCAAATACATAATATCCTGTGAATGTTTCAACGATCTGAAAACATGTTTTAGAATTACAATATTATCTTAAGTCATAAAAAAGTTATATATAGTAAAACAAAGGCTTGAGATTTTCTACCTTTGCATTTTGCATATAACGAAGTTGGGGAAGTATTGAAATAGTTTCCAAATACGTAGGGAACACCCAAAAAACTCGAGCAATCCAGCTATGATGTGTAAATAGTGGGTGGATTATTATTGCCAAAATTGCACAAAATCCGACCTTGTACACAATCAATAAAATCAGTTAAATGAAAACCCATTGAAAAAAGTGAGAGATGAGAGAGAATCTAGAGAGAGAGAGTGTGAGGGGAAAGGGAACAAGTGGGGCATTTAGGGATTCACACTATGAGAGAGGTGAGAGTTCCGGCAAGCAAAATCACCGACGGATCTCTTACCCTTTTTGGACCAATCTACAACATCTTACTTTGTTACAAATTTCAATGAAGATGTGGATAGAGGGGTCCTTTGGCAGATTTTTGCTAAGTTTGGTCCGGTGGGTGAAGTTTTCATCCCAAATAAGCTCAACAAATGGGGGAGACGTTTTGGGTTTGTCAAGTTCAAAGATGTGGAAGATCCGGTTGCTCTTGAAGGAAGGTTGGGCGATGTGTGGTGTGGGGATAGGAAGGCTGAAGGTGAATCTCTCCCGATTTAAAAGAGATTCGGAGGTGGTACCGAAGTGAGGAAAGGTGGTTTGAAGGCTGTGGTGTCTTCAACTTTGGTGAATAATGAAGTTTCTTTTAAACGGATGCCGATACCGACACGGGGTAAGGAGGTTTGTGAGGGGGTGCTATGTCGGTTTCCTACACTACCCAAGGGAGGCTAGATTGATCCAAGCGGGGCTGTTTATGGAAGGTATCGATGGAGTAACCGTAACCAACATGGGAGATAATTTGGTGCTTCTTGCACTTTAAGAAGGAAGGAGGCTTTGAAGGCTGCTAGAGGAAAGAAGAAACGGTGGTGGGATGCTAACTTTGCTATGGTCAAACCGTGGTCACCGAATATGGTGGCTAAGAAGAGAAGAGTGTGGGTCAAGTGTAGAGGAGTTCCACTTTGCATGTATGGGAGGAGAACTGTTTCAAGAAGATAGGCAACTGTTTGGAGAGTTCATAGACTTTGATATAGCAACGGTGAGAAAAATAGATTGGATGTGGTAAGGTTATTAATTTCAACAGACCAGCTCTCTTTCATCAATCAAAAGGCTGCGGTTGAAAGTCATGGGAGCTGGTTTTGAGGTATGGGTGGTGGAGGACATCTCTCGGTCTCAAGGGGAGGATTTGAAGGAGGAAGGTGTTAGGGAGGACCGGGGAGGGTGTTGGGAGGAGGAGGAGACTCGCTTTACGGAATCACCGGCGAGGTATCGAACGGTTTCGATTGCTCCGGAGATGAGGATTCCGGTGAAGAGAGGATCGTAGCTGCTTCATGTTCGGAAACGAAGGGGAAGAAGAGGGGTCCCACATCAAGTCCCTTTCGGATGCCGCCTTGGTCTTGGGGACAAGGGAGATGAGGTGTCGTCTCGCCGAATGGGTGAGGAGGGAAACTATCCTTCGTAGCCTTTTTGGCCCTACGATGCAAAGCTGTTTCATTGGAGGATAATTTGACTTCTCGGCCCGGAGGGAGCGAGACACGTGGATGTATTGCGAGAGGGTGATAAGGATTTGACAACGATGGTGGGGTCCGAGGAAAATGGTTTGTCAACGGATTTGAAATTTGAATTGGAAGTGGATATTGGGTTGAAGGTTTTTGGTCGGTGTTATACCCTAATTTTGGACCTAAAAATACTAACTCAATTCTTCTTTTCTTGTATTTCAAAGCATTTGATATGTCTTCGATCAATTACATCTTTCTCTCCATTCTATTTCAATGTTATTTGTAAAATTCACATAGAAGGGTATTTTAGTCATTTCCTGCATTCAACTCATTTTGATGCTTGAAAATTGTTTGAGTCTTTTAAACTGGTTTGTATAAGTCCTTGTTTCAATCTCATGTCAAAGTCCATTCCAAAAAATATCGGTTGAGTCATTTTTAGTTAGTTTAGCCCCTAGGGGCATTTTAGTCATTTCCCATGATAAAATCTCTTTCAACCTTTAAAAATTTGTTTGAGTCCTTTCAAATAGTTTGAATAAGTCTTCATTTCATTCTATGTCAAAATCCATTTTCAAAATTGCATTTGAAGTCATTTTGAGTCGGTTTTGCCCCTAGGGGCATTTTAGTCTTTTCATGTGTCTAAGCCCTGTTTAAATTCTAAAGATTGTCTCTGAGTCTGTTAATTTTGTGTGTATAAGTTCTTGCTTTAACTTCTTGATAAAAATCCATTTTAAAATTTGTATCCGAGTCATTTTCGGTCATTTTAGCCCGGGGGCATTTTGGTCATTTCACACGAAATTTCGGCGAGAGAGAGGTTACTTTAAAGTACCTCATTTAGGCCATTGGTTCGTTTTAGTCCGTTTTGTCAATTTTAATCGTTTCACTTTACGTTTATTTCAAATTACATTTTTTATCCAATTTTTATTAATTTTTGCATTTTAGTCCTTTGTGTCTTTTTTTCCTTTCATTTTGGTCCTTATTTTTTATTATTTTGCAGTTTAGTCCTCTTTTGTCCAAGTCATCCATTCCGTACACGTGTCGAGTCTTATTTGTCCACAAAAGTTTGTTACAAAGGTATGCCACATGTCATGTTCGTATTGGTCCAACAAATATACACATCGCCTATAAATAGCCCAGTACGATCAATGGTCAAGATCACCATTCATTTTCTCGCCAACTCAATAAACACATTCCACTTTCTCTCTCCCAAGCTTTTTCGATCAAAAATCCCAAAAAACCCAGAAAATCACATGAACACCATGAATGTTCATCCACCTTCAAACCCTAACCGAATTTCTTGAACTCAAATCAACATCAATTCTTCAAATTCGTGTCGGTTTCATCACAAACGAGATCAAATCCGGCAACAAATTCACAAGATCGGTTCGAATTTCGTAGATTCTCGGATTCCATAGGGAATCATCATCATCGAATCTCCGTCTCCTTCCCGCAATTCGAACCACAAGGCGATCACAAGAAAGAGTTTGAGAGAGAAGAGAAGAAAACAGATCGAATTCGAAGCGAATTAGAGGAGAAGAAGATCGGAGAAACCGGCAGAATCACGGCAAAATTTGAAACCCTAGGGTTTCGAATCAAGAACCGAAGCATCAACGTAAAGACACAGAGAAAAGAAGCAGATCAAGAATCAAACGGTTCACGAAGTCAAAAGAAGAAGAACATTCGAAGAAGTTCATCCTCTCTTTCGTCCAGTACCGAATCTTCCTTCCCGTCCTTTCTTCGTTTTCTTCCTTTGCAAATCATGTTAGTTTATCTCATATCCATGTTGTTTCTTCGCAAATCAACGTAGATAGGAGGTTTTAGGAGATCTTTCTCCAAAACGCCGTTTAAAAAGAGTTTAAGAACAAAAAACATCAACGTAGCGTTTAGCTTTTCTCCGATCTACGTTGATTCGTAAGTCTTTTGAAAAAACGAGCTTCGAATCGAAGAAAGGGGCTCATGAGCATCAAGAACATGTAATTAGGTTTCCGTTTGGGGTTCCGACGCGGCGGCGCCACCGCCGGCCACCGCGTCGGAGAAGTGAGGAAGATGACCGGCGTTAGGTCGGAGAAGAGAGAGTCTGCGGACTCTCTCTCTCTAAGAGCTTTGTAGAGAGAGAAAGGAGTGAGAATTGTGAGGATCTCCCCTTTGTTTCATGCTTTTATACTGTGTTGATCATGTGCGTGCCGTTCTATCATGCTTCCCATGCTCCCTATGTGTTTCGGCCGTTGGATTTCTTGGATGATGTGATGTGCGGCCGGGATTTGATCATCTTGTGTGTACGTGTCTACTTGCCACGCGTTGTAGGCTTAGGAGCCGTCGTATCTAGGTTTTGGAAGATCTGGATCAATCCAACGCCTGCGAGGCTCTTGGATGATCCAGATCCATCCATGGGTTTGGGTTTGGGCCTTGTGTCCCCGCACCTCGTTTTTCCTTCTATTTTTGCTATTTCCTACACCGTCTTTGATATTTGCACCTCTCGGCATGCTTGAAATGTTTTGGAAAATCTTAGAAAGATTTATAGAGTTTTCTTAGTATTTTTGTGATATCTTTGTGTTGATTTTATACCGAAAAGCTTGATAAAAAATATTGTGACATTTTCTTGCTTTATTACTTGAATTTCATGTTAAAAAATCCATAAAAATTGCATGACTTAATTCCAATCCTTGATAAATGTTGGTGGTTCATGATGTATGATTTTATGAAGTTTTTTACTACTGTTTGAAGGTGTTTTTACTTGGACATGTGCATGTGATGATTGGTTGCTTGCTTGGCAAGTTTTGTTTTGTGGATAAATAGTGCAAATAGGTCTAAATTCACATAAAAATGCAAAGTTTATAATGACACTTGGATTCTCATTTTAAAACCTGGATTTTCATGCTTTGAAAGTATGTTGAATTGTGAGGATTATAGGTCATACTCAAGCCTTGCATTGATGATGAGATTTTAGGGCTATTTCACATTATTTTTGCTTGCTTCTTATGTCAATTTTTCTTACTTTTGGTTATGATAACTTTTACTTGCTTTATATCTTGTGCTACTAACATTTTCATCTCATGTTTCATACACTCCATAAGCATACTTCATTCTTCCATTTTAGTTTCATTTCTTACACTTTAATTCTCATGACAAAACTTAGAATGTAAAACCTAGGGTGGTGTACTTTACTTTTATGCAATTTAAATTTCTTGCAAGACCATAGAATGTATCTAGGGCATGATGTAATAAGGACAATGGACTCTAATGATGTACACCGACACAAGCACCGACACATGCACACACACCACTTTAGGTATATAGCTAGAATATGCATGTTTAGATGTATGTTTAGGATTGTATGTTTAGATGAATGTTTAGGCTTTATACTTAGAAAAAATCATTTTCCAAAAAATATGAACAAACTTCACTCAAATCATTCTCAAAATAAACCTTGGGATCAAAATCCCATTGAATTTTCCTTTTTCATTTTCTTAATCAAATTTCAATGGAAAAATAATCATACTTGACTTTTTTTTGCAAATGACTAATCAAACCTCACCTTTTCTTAAATTCTCATGCCTTTAAGGCCTCCTTCTCATTCTTCAAAATTTCATTTTTCAAACTTAAAATCAACCAACAAAAACAAAAACATCTTTGGAAGAGAACTACGGTGGATTTGATCCCTTAAACGGGTACGTAGGCAAGGAACAAAATTCCTTCAATTCAAATAAAATAAAAATCCAAAAACATTCTTCTCCCTCCAATTCTTCACTTAGAAAATTCTTAGGTTTAATATCATCTTTCAAAATAGCATTTAAAAATAAAGCGCGCGCGTAGAAATTAAAGACGGTTCCTATAGGGTACTATAGTCGTTATGGGTGCCTAACACCTTCCCGTAGCGAAAACAACTCCCGGACCTCGATTCTCAAGGGTTTTGCTTACGTTTTCCCTTCCCAAGAAAAAATAAGATATCACCGGTTTAAAAAGGTTCAAACTTAATCAATGTTTGACACCCGAAAACCAAGATAAAACGATCGGGACCCGTCGGTGGCCGCCGCCGAACCGGGGTTGGTAGAAGTGGGTAGTGATCCGAGTTGATACTTCTCTGCTGTTGGGCCGAGCCTTAATGGGCCCGAGGTGGCTTTTGTTGGTAATTCTGCTATCTCAAAAGAGGGAGGTCAAGAGGAGGTCTTAATAGTTAAAAAGGGGCGAAGTATGTTAAAAAGCCTAAGAAGGGAGGCCTTGTATTGGGATCGGCTAGGTGTATGAATTTAAAAGATATGGCCTCTAATGAGAGTAAACTGGATGGTAAGCGTAAAAAGAATAAAGGGAAGGGTGTGGAGGTTGATCAAAGGATTTCGGAGGAGGTAAACTTTCAAGCTATGGTGTCCGGTGTTCAAGCTTTTTTGAAGAGGATGGTTCGGGGGTGCCGGAGACTCCAAAGGAGCCGATGGGGTATTTACATAGGAAAAGGACGGATGCGGAGCATTTGTTGAAGGTAGATAAAGAAGACGGTATTACTTTCACAATGGCGGATGGCACGGTAGTGGATAGATTGGTTGTTTTAGAAGATGTGGATGTCGAAAATAGAGAAAATAGGGAGAGGAGAGAAGGTTTTTAATGATAGTGTTATCCTTTAATGCTAGAGGGTTGGGGGGAGTGTTAAAAAGGAAGAAGATAAGAGATTTGGTTAAAGATCAAAGGGTGGACTTTTTAGCAATTCAAGAAACTAAAAAGGAGGTGATTTCGAAGTTTTGTGCCGACAATTATGGGGGGATGATGATTATCATTGGGCTTTCTTACCGTCGGTAGGCAATGGTGGAGGTATTCTATCTATTTGGCGTAAATCCATTTCAAAGTTTATTTATTCTTTTGTGTGCGAGGGTCTTGTGGGGGTTTGTTTGGAGTGGGGACCCTTGAGAAGGAGATGTTTGATTGTGAATGTGTATTCTAAATGCGATTTGGTGGGAAAACAACGATTGTGGGAGAAACTACTGTTGATTAGAAACTCTTTGGGGGTGGGAGCTTGGTGTTTTATTGGTGATTTCAATGTCGTGCTTCATCAAGATGAAAAAAGAGGTGTGTATGATGGGCCGAGGGGGATGTATAGGAGCGAAATCGAGCTTTTTAACGAGGTGGTTGAAAACTTAGAAGTTGAGGATGTGAATCTTGTGGGGCGAAAATATACGTGGTACAATTCCAATGGTATTGCTATGAGTCGAATTGATAGGGCCTTGATTTCGGAGGAATGGGGGAATATTGGGGAAGTGTGACCTTGTGGCCGATGCCAAGAGATGTCTCCGATCATTGTCCGTTGGTGCTTAAGGGAGATTCAATTGATTGGGGTCCTAAACCTTTTCGGTTTAAAAATCATTGGTTGGATAATAAAAAATTCAAGGGGGTGGTCGAGGAGGCGTGGAGGAAGTATAGGGGAAGCGGTTGGATGGGTTTTGTTTTAAAGTCGAAATTGAAAGATTTAAAGGGTGATATTAGAGATTGGAGTAAGTTGGAGTATGGTAATGTTGAGATGCGGTTAGCTTTGTTGAGGGAGGAGATAGAGGAGCTTGATGTGAAGTGTGATGGTGGTTTCTTATCTAACCATGAGGTGGAGGTTAGAAAGGAAAAGTTTGAGGAACTTTGGAGGCTTTGGAAAAGTAAAGAGTTTTTGCTTTTTCAACGTTCTAGATCCAATTGGCTTAAAGAAAGGGATGCAAATTCCAAGTTTTTTCATAGTTGTGTGAAGAGTAGAATGCATGTTAATGGGATTAAAGCGCTTAAAGTTGACAATGAATGGGTGTTGGGTGTGAATGAGATTAGAAAGGTGGTGGTGGATTATTTTAAAATTCATGTCGCTTGCTCCGAGTGGGAAATACCAAAGTTGGATGGGGTGAATTTTGCCTCTATCTCCGATAGAGAAAATATTTTCCTAGTTTCGCCTTTTTCCATGGAGGAGATTGAGTTGGTTATTAAGGAAAGTGATGGGAATAAGAGTCCCGGTCCGGATGGTTTCAATTTTGCTTTCTTTAAGCAATTTTGGTATCCCATGAAATATGAAGTACGAATCTTTTTTGATCAATTCCATGCCAATGAGGTGCTCCCAAGGTGTCTTTTATCTTACTTTGTTACGCTTATTCCTAAGGTGAAAGGCCCTTCCTCTCTTAAGGATTTTAGACCTATTTCTTTATTGGGAAGTGTGTATAAGATTCTTGCGAAGGTGTTGGCCGGAAGGTTGTCTAAAGTGATGAATTCGGTGATTTCTAAGTCCCAATCGGCTTTCTTGAAAGGTAGACATTTGGTGGATGGTGTGATGATTGTGAATGAGGTGGTGGAGATGGCTAGGTCTCGTAACCGTGAGTGTTTAATTCTCAAGGTGGATTTTGAAAAGGCATATGATTTGGTGGATTGGGGTTTTTGGAGTACATTCTTAGGAGGATAGGTTTTGCGGAAAGTGGATCTCTTGGATGAAGGCGTGCGTTTGTGGAGGCGGTATGTCGATTCTTGTGAATGGGAGCCCAACCGAAGAGATTGACATTAAAAGGGGACTCAAGCAAGGTGATCCGTTAACGCCTTTCCTTTTTCTTTTAGTGGCGGAGGGTTTGAGTGGTCTTATGGAAAATGCGGTTAATCAAAATCTTTTTAAGGGGTTTGAGGTTAAGAGGGGTGGGTCGGTCATCTCTCACTTACAATATACGGATGATACTCTTTGCATATGAGAAGCTTCTATTGAGAATTTATGGACTCTTAAGGCTTTGTTAAGGGGGTTTGAGATGGTGTCCGGGCTAAGAGTGAATTTCCACAAGAGTTGTCTTATGGGGGTGAATGTGTCGGAGGAATTCTTGGTGATGGCTTCTACTTTTCTTAATTGTAAAGTGGGGTTGATTCCATTTATGTATTTGGGGTTACCGGTGGGAGCTAATCCGAAGAAGTTGTCAACTTGGGAACCGGTTTTGGAGCGGATTAGTGCTAAGTTTAGCTCTTGGAGGAATAGATACATTAGTTTAGGAGGGCGGATTGTCCTCTTGAATTCGGTGCTTAATTCTATACCTATTTTCTATCTCTCTTATCTTAAGATGCCGGTAAGAGTGATTAAAAAGGTGGAAGGTATTCAAAGAAGGTTCCTATGGGGAGGTGTTGGGGGGCCTAACAAGATTTGTTGGGTCAAGTGGAGGAAAATTTGTCAACCTAAAAGCAAAGGGGGGCTTGGGGTGAGAGATATTAAATTGGTAAACTTAAGCCTTTTGGCTAAATGGAAGTGGAGGTTACTTGAAGATGAACCGGCTTTGTGGAGGGAGGTCCTTGATGACATTTATGGGCCTTCGGTGAGTTTTAGAAGTCGTAGGGAGGGAGAGGTGTGGGGGCCTCATTCTTCGCATTGGTGGAAAGATTTAATGGGGTTGGAGGAGGTAGGGGACGTCCGGTGGTTTAGGAGGGAGTTGGAGAGAGGTGTAGGGGATGGTTTGCGGATATTCTTTTGGAAGGATGTGTGGATGGGAAACATGCCTTTGATGGAGGTTTATCCGCGGCTTTTTTCTTTGGCTATTAATCAAGATGTGGTGGTGGGGGATTTGTGTGCCTCGGAGGTAGGGGGTGATGTGGAGGTTTGAGTGGAGGAGGGAGTTGTTTGTTTGGGAGGAAGAACTAGTGAATGAGCTTTTGGTTAGGTTGGATGGGAGGGTTTTGGGGGTTAGACCGGATGTGTGGCTTTGGAAACCGGACGGGGAGGGTGGTTTTTCCGTTAAGTCTTGTTATACTTTACTACAAGATCTTTTTCATGTCGAGGCACCATTATTTGATGTGGAAAAGGTATTTTTTGGGAAATTTGGAGATCAAAGGCACCGGCTAAGGTCTTGGCGTTCTCGTGGTCTATGTTGCTTGATAGAATTCCAACTAAAATTAATCTTGCTAAGCGAAGCCTTTTGGGGAGGACGTATCCAAAAGGTGTGTCTTTTGTGATAGAGGAGATGAATCGGCGACACATCTTTTTATCCATTGTGAATGGGTATCGAAGGTGTGGAGGAAGGTGATGTGTTGGTTGAATTTTAGTTTTATTATGCCTCCTAATTTATTTATTCATGCTCTTTGTTGGACTAGAGAAGTGGGAGCGAAGAAGCTTAGAAGAGGGGCTTGGTTGATTTGGCATGCGGTGGTTTGGGTGATTTGGACGGCTAGAAATAACAAGATTTTTAATGACATCTACACGGAGGTAGAGGAATTGGTGGACCAAATCAAGGTGTTGTCATGGCAATGGAGTTTGTCCCGTTTGAAAATTGTGACTTGTTTGTTTTACGAATGGTGTTGGAACCCTCGCTTTTGCTTGAGGGGCTGACCAATGTTGTTGGTTATTGGGCCGGGCCGGCCGATTAGGAGGTGCTCGGGTTGGCGGGTGGGAGGCTGCTTCTTTGTGTGCGGTACATTTTTCTTTGGTTCATCACTCGGTGTTTTAGCATTTGTAGTTGGGAGAGCGACGGCGATATTGCTAGTTCTCTCGCTTCAACGGTGGTTTCTCTTCTGCGTTTTGGCATTTTTCTACCGTATGGGAGGATTTTAGCGGAGGATAGAGTATATGCTATCGGTTGAGGATCAGCTAGCTTCGTTTTGTTATGGTGGTTTTTTGGTGTTGACGCGAGAGGTATGCATGTGATTCGTCAAATGTATACTCTTGCGTCATTACTTTATGGTATGATCCTTTTGTTTTTGGGTGTTTTTTAAAGGGGTTTTTGTTCGAGCCTGGTGATTGCATGGCAACCAATTTCCCCTTATTGTATTTTTTTTCTCCACCCGAGCTTATTAGTGCTTCTCGCACGGGCTTGTCGGTTAATAATATTTTGCCGTTTCAAAAAAAATCGGTTATTTTCTATGAAGAGCATGCTTAAAGGATCGGTATTATTTTTTTCAATAATTAAAATTGGGTCTTGTTAACGAGTGCCTCCGGGCACTCTTTAAGAATCCTAAAATTAGTAATTATTCTTTTGAAAAGTCAATTGTTACAATTTCCAATGCATTCAATACACAGCTTTTCATTAAAAACTTGCTATTTAAAGTGTTTAAAGAGTGCCCCGGGAGCACTCGTTAACATTTCCCATTAAAATTTTATAGATAAAGGTCCAAACCCAACATCAAAGTAAGCAAAACTCTACCCCTTCTATGAAGGGTTGCTGAGAGCCCACACAATCATGTGCTTGCAAGTTGGACAAAACACAATACAAAAGTTTTGTATGGTGAAAAGGATCAATTTTGGCTAATGGATTCTCTCAATAGATATATGGATGGATTGTGAAGAAACCTTTATTTATCAGACCAAGATGACTAATATTTGTTCATATTATTGTCGCATTTGTTTGTCAGTCACATATTTATCAAATGGATGTTAAAAATGTCTTTCTAAATGTCAATCTTCTAGAGGACGTTTGTATCGTACGTCCCCTAGGCACTTCTCATAATCAAGGAGAATGTATCGTACGTCCCCTAGGCACTTCTCATAATCAAGGAGAAGTGTGTAAGTTGAATAAGATTCTTTATGTCGGACACAAGCTTTACAAGCTTGGTTTGAGAAGTTCTCCTTTACAACTACATCTCTTGTTTTTCGCTCTAGTGATCATGATAGTGACTTATCTCTCAAAACCGCATATTGTGGCGGTGTTCTACTCTCCTTGTATGTTGTTAATATGATTATAACAAGTGTTGATGTTGATGGGTTTGATGAGTTGAAATATTATTTAAAAAAAAAGTATTACATAACAAAGAGAAATATTTACCAACAGAGATAACCACATGTTGTCAAACTCCTTGATATAGGATGATTTCAGCTTGAATCTCATCAACCAAATAACCAGTAATGTTGATAGGAGAAGTATAAGATCCAACACACTGTGGAGGTTTGCCATTACGTAGGCTCTACCCACTAATCTTGTCGCTAGAAACAAAGCTGTAAGCTCTTGGCTCTTGAGGGATAAACCTAAAAATATAAGTTTTCAATTATTTTTTACAATAAGTTCTCAATTTATATATATATATATATATATATATATATATATATATATATATATATATTTGGGTATATATATAGAAATTTAATCAAGGCAATGTTGGACACAATTTTTTATTTTTATTTACCAAAGTAGACGCAAATGGTTTAGTTAATGTGTTTCATCTAAAGAGATAGATGTTAATTATCTTTCGATGAAATATAGATTGCTCTATGTCTCTACGGACCAATTGATCCTCAAGGAAAGACAAAAAGAAAAAAAGACAATATGGAATTGATGATGAGAAATTAAGAAATTTACCAGAACAACTCTTGTGAACATAGAGCTTGTATATGAGGACAATAAGGCCAATAATATGGACTGTTTCAGAAGCTTTGAAGAAAAAATTTGGTTCTCTAATAGTAAACTTTAGAGCCACCAAGGCACAAAAAGCAAGCATTATTCCCAAAAAGATCTTCACTTTCATTGATCTTTTCCTCAGCCATCCAAACATAACATTTACTGGTGAATCCCTCTTTGATCCCATTTTCTATCCAAAAAAATAATAATATTCCACTACCAAATATGGGTATTTTTGCTTGAGTTTGTATTTGTGTTCACACAAAATTTGACAGTGGTTAAAAATTAGATGGAGCAAGTAGTAGTAGAGATTAGAGAAACGATAAATATATACTTGGTTGTACCGGGAGTGTAACGCCCTCAAAATTTTAACTATAATTTTAGAATTCAAGTAACTTATCTTATGTATTTGTAAAAGGTTATTACAAGATTTTATACAGCCTCTTTGTATATAAATAAATGCGGCAAAATAAATATATTTTTTAGGAGTAAAGGGGCAAAATAAATATTAAAATTATATCTATGTTATACTATATAAATTATCTATGTGTGTGACTTTTTTTTTTTAAACCAAAAGGAGGAGCAGCCAAGTGCTGCTACCTCAAATCTATGTGTGTGACTTATATAGTATAAAAAAAGTAGAAAGGTTTCGTGAAGTTAAGAGTTTGTTTATTCTATGAAAACATTTTTTTTTATTACTATTCTCAAAAATATAAATTCATTTTAACTTATTAAACTTACCAATAAACTTACCAATAAGAAGATGTGAGAATGATTGTGGTGAAGAGAAGATTAAATGTTAGCTAATGATTAACACGTCTCTTTGGCGGGTTGAGTTGAGATTTTAAACTCGCCATTAATAGTTTTTCCTCCCCGCCTAATCTGGTGTAAAATGGGGTAGGGTGGTTTGGTCCGTCGAGTTTAAAAAACTCTTTTTTACACTTGTTTTTATTTATAAGTCACAATCGGTTTCCTAATTTTCTCTTCCATGGAGTAGAGAGAAAAAGTCATTAAATTTAATTACTTTTATTTTACGATTTTAACCTCATGTTTCTAATAGTTTGTTAATTGATGAGTTCATGAACGTTTTATTTTGGTTGTCTTGTTGACTTGTTATACTCCATCCGTTTCAAAGTTCATGCTAACATTGATGCATGAATAATAATTTTCATATTTTTATTGTACTCGTTCGTTAATTACATGATATATATTTTAGTTTCCTAAAATTGTCTTTATACTTAATTTTTATTACATGTTTTACATTGTTTTTGTCAATATATTAATTAATAGTTTTTGAAAAAACGACGGGTTACCTGTCGGCCTGCCGTAAAAGAAATTTTGGGGTGAGATTTTCAATCATATACCTTTAATTGGTCTTTCCCACTCCTTTCAAGAAATAACGAAAACAATTCTTTGGACTTTTTCATTGTTTTAAAAAAATGTTGTCTATTGTTCACTTCAATAATCTTGTATCTCCTTATTAGCATGTATAATTAACATGAATTTTGAAAATCAAAATAGAAAACATTTTTACAAAGTAAATGACCATATAGCTTCCTAGTGAAGCATTCTGAATATTAAATAAATGAAAATTAAAGATTGAAGGTTATTTGCTTATTAGTGAAAGAGAATGTAAATATGACAAAGGGGTTAAGAATGGTAAACACACAATCAATAGCAATTGAGGTTTAAATTAATCATAAGAGTTAGTGAGACTCTTACATCGCAGAAAAGGCAATGTGATGATAAGTTTTTGTTCAAACAAAGAGATAATTTGGTGGATGAAGTTTGGTGGTTTGGCCGTTGGCGCATACCAAAGGGTAAAGATAACAATAATGATTCTATATATTCTATTTGGTCTCAATTATAAGAAGAAGAAAAAACTTAGATTTATTGAATAACTAGTGTATAAATTGTATTGATCTAGATCAAATACATCATTTACTCAATGAACTTAAAAAGTGAAATACGAAATAGGTGTTAGGTCTAGTTACTTTTATTCGATATTTTAAAAAGATAGTTTCTTTTTTCACTCTTATACCTGATTCGGATTATAAAATTAAAAAATTCCTTCGGCAAGGTCATAATTCTGCCTATGCTATTTTTATTATGACCCTACTGATAACTAAATCCATGTAATGGTAAAGTTTGACTAGATTGTAAAATGATAGCATCAAATATTGCTTATATATTACATGCAATAAGATATGCTTAGCAATACACAAGGAATGAGTAAAAAGAGAAAATACACAATGAGGCACATGCATATAAGAAACACAAACCCAAGCATGCGTGTGCTTTGATGATATGGTTTGAGTCTCCTCTAACTTAAAAAGAAATTTTGGAATCTAAGCTAATTATTCGTAAAACTGTCATAGAGTACTTTGCTACTTGTTGTGATCTTATCTCTCTTGAATGATCGGTCTATACAATTGTACATGGAAGATACTCCGGTAACAAGATAATAATACTAATAATAAACACATGAAAAGAAAAGTGTGTATTATTGATAGAGTTCACATGATAATCGTGGGGTCAAAAGAACTTGCAATGGAGTTAACTTGGGCAAGGTGATACCCAAACCTTCTCTCATATCAACAACTTCATCAATTGGCACTTCCAAATCAAACCCATGGAGCAAACGTGCAAGTGTAATGAGAATAACTTGTGTAGCAAACAAAGATCCAGGACAAGCTCTTCTCCCTAATCCAAAAGGAAGGTACTCAAAATGATGACTTTCATGATCAATTTCTCCATTCTTATTAATAAACCTTTCAGGTAAAAACTTTTCAGGCTCTAACCAAATACTTGGATCTCTATGTAATTTCCACACATTTGCAAACACACGTGTCCCTTTTGGTACATAATAGTCTTGAATGTAACAATCTTGTGTTGCTTCATGGGGTACTAATAGTGGACCTGGTGGGTATAACCTTAAAGTTTCTTTCACAATTGCTTGTAAATAAACTAGGTTTTTTATGTCTGACAATTCCACCCTTCTGTCCCTACCTATGTGATAGTCAATCTCATCTTGTGCATGTTTTAAAGCATTCACATTATTCAACAATATGGCTAGGATCCATGTCATTGTAGTTGATGTTGTGTCTGACCCAGCTAACATAAGATTCTGAATATAAAAAGTTGACTTGTTCACTAATAATAATAATTTGTTCAAATAATAATAATAACTTGTTGGCTAGAAAATTTAAAAGATTAAATTGACAGAAATACAGATATAAGAACACAATGACGTTAAAATGATTGAGAAAACTTTGTCGTTCATTGTAATTCTACTCAGTTCAAATGATTAGACTTTGTAGCTACGTGTAGAGATATTCGGTTTACACCAAATATGAAACAAGTCTTTCTTAGACTAAGTTGTGTGTTAAATTTAGTTATTTGCTTGTAAATAATTGTTCTGAGTTTAATTTTAACAAATTCAATTTACTTGTAAAAATTAATTTCTAAATAAAAACATTGCAAAATTCAAAACAAAGAGAAAATGCATACCATAACATTTGCCTTGATGATAGTATCACGGTTATGACCAGAAGCAGAATCATCTTCAATCGCAGAAAGCATAACATCAATGAAATCATATTTCTCATTTGACTCTCAATCTCAACATCATGCTCTTCAACCCAGCTTCCAACAACTGCATCCAAATCTCTAGCAATTCTTTTCATAGATTTTAGCACTTTTCCTTCAAAACCAAACCAACCAAGAATTGGAATCAAATCCTTAGGAACAAACTCACCAGAAATATGCATAAATTCTTTTATAAGTTTCACAATATTCCCATGTGCTTCAACATCATCCACATCTTTCAAATACTCAAAATACCTTTTCCCACAAATCATCTTTGTCATTGAATTAAATGTTAACCTTTCCAACCATTCACTTATCACAACCTTAACCTTTCCAACCTTAACATACAGTGATAAATCCTTAATCAAAGTATCGATCTCCGATTCATAAACATGTCTCAACGATTCAAGGCGGCGAGACAAAAGCAGTTCAAGCATGGTTAATTTTCTTAGCTTAGTCCAATATGGGCCATAAGGTGCAAAACCAAAGCCAGCATAGTTATAACCTAGGTGAATTCCATGACTTGACTTTGGTCTTGAGGCTAAGATTTTGTCATTTGTGGTGAAACATTCCTTGATTGCTTCTTGGTTGGAAATGATAAGTGCAGGGTATGCTCCTAAACGGATCTGGAAGATAGCACCATATTTGTCAGAAAATGAAGCAAAGATTCTTGCAAGAGGTATTTGGTTTCCTAGTAGATGAAGGTGACCTATTAAAGGTAAAGCATATGATGGTTCTGGTGGTTTCATACCCTTTTTGAATTTGTTACTAGGTTTTTTTACCCTCCATATGTTGTATAGAAGCACTAATAGTATAGCTAGTACTATAGTTGCTGGTTGTGAAAAGAAATTATCCATATTTGTGGGAGTAAAGATGTGTTACATGATTTTTGAGAAGATAACTATCATTGTTTTCTTTTAGCGGTTTCAAGAATTAATGCATTAAAAATTAAAATGGTGTAGAAGATATTTGATTAAACAAAAGGACAAGGATAGAAAACAACTACTATATATGAGTATGGCATTTTTTTAGTCGTATACTTGTTCTTGGATGTGACTTTAAACCAATGAGAGTAATTTGCTTTTGGAAATGGACGGAGAAAAATGGCCATATATGTTCCAAACTACCCTACCACGTATTTCACTAAGCTAGGAAAATTAACCATGCTTGAACTACTTTATTGTTTCTTGCAGTTGGTATTTATACTTTTTTTTTCACTACCAAAAAAGTATAAATACCAACTGCAACTTGGACCTTTATTTCTTTAATTATTTCTTGCATTTGGATACCCATTTATCTGTTTGATTCCCAAAATATCTGTTCAAGTGAAGACATAAGAGTTACCAAAAAAAATATTATGTACTAAGCATAACTTTTCTTTTACATACTGAGGGTGCTAATCTGTTTATGTAGTGTTTATGGGTTCATTAGCCCTGTTTATATATATATATATATATATATATATATATATATATATATATATATATATATATATATATATAATTCTTTTGTAAAATATATTTAAATACATTTAAATTCTTTTATAAAATATATTTGTACATGATTTTGAATACATGTGTTGTTTGCTAGTGCAATATATTGTTTCCTTTTGGTATTCTATAATCCAAATGTGTTTGGGGAAAAATATTTCTTCAAAACATTGCAAGCATTGTTGTCGTGTAGTTCCTTCTGTTAGTCTGACATATCTAATTGGTTTTTAAAATATCTGAACTATTTAAATAAATAGACTTTTTCAAATGTTTGAACCTAATTTTTTTATTAAACGGACAAAACCGAATCTAACGTTAGTCAATTATAGATCCATGTCGCTCAACCTGACATATTCTCACACCCCCTAACAAATACATACACGACATTGACTCATACATAGTTATACTAATTTATAAAAGAGATATGTGATTTAATGTATCTAGATTTGTCGATGTCGTGTCGGGGTGTGTCGACACTTGTTAAACACCAAACATGTTTACATAGTGTATTATATAATTTCTAGCATTCATGTGGATCTTGGCACATTTCCAAAATAAAAAGTACATTACATTATTGTATCTTAATCTTAATCTTAATAATATACAAACATGAAGCATGTTATAGACCTCCAATCCAATGTGTCACAATTCTAAGCACCCAATGCCAAATCATCACTTCTCAAAAGCTCGTTTTATCATCAAGAATAGTAATAGGGACCACAACACTATAACAATTTCAAATTTACACAATAAAAAACATCAAAATTCAATTTAGATCATAAAAATTTGAATGTATTAAGTTATAAGAAATGTCATTTTCAGGTGTGTTATTAAGAAAAAAAACAAAATTTCACATTTGAAATGAGGTCCAATAATATTAAGCCCAACACTCAAACCCAACACTATTTCAGCTTTTTTCAAAAACAATAAATGCAAAAAAAACATAAAGGGAATGTTTCCCTGTTCTCACGCTCAAAAGCAAACCACCCAACCTGATTGCAAGCTATGAGACAAACAAGCTCTCTGTACCACCCATCTCTTTTCTGAAGCATCACCAAGTAAAATGGCTTTTAACACACTCAAATTCAAATTCAAATTCAATTGAATTCACTCTCTCTTTTTTCTCATTCTCACCCTTCGCTCTCTCTCATCAATCAAAAAATGAGAGAAATCTTTCTTCCTCTTTCCACTCTCATTTGCCTCTCCAACATTTCTCCTATCTGAATCACAGAACTAAAACTCAACCCTTCTCCCTCTCTCCCAAATTCGCTCACTGTAATCAAACACTACCGCCGTCGAATCCGAAATCGTCGTCATACGTCAAACCCCAAGTTTACTGTGGATTCACTGTTGAAGCTATTTTCGTCCAATCATTCAAGCACGTCGAAAGGTAACTAACTTGAAATCCCTAAATTTATTTTATCACAATCACTGCAAATCGTTTTTTGGTTTTTGAAAACTTGATTTTGTGGTTGATTCAGCGGAAACGCACAACACGTTGAAGAAGATGAACAAAATGGTGTTGAGACCACCAACACAACTTGAGTCGTTTGAAGGTAAATCTCTGATTATTACTAATTTTTGTTATTTCTATTAATTAATTTTAGTTTTTTTAATCATTCATGATTTTAATAGTGGATTTCATTCTATCTTTTTGGTAATTCACCCGTTTGTTAACTCCCTATATACACTTAACTAAGCTTTTTTGTATCAATAAATCAAGTCCCATTTTTGTTTTACATAAATTAATGTGATTTTGAATTGTTACTTGGTTTTTTAGCTTATGCAATGACGATTGATTTATTTTATCATCTGTATTTGGGTTTTGGATTTTTTTTCTAAATATCATTTTTTTAATTACACTTATTGATATGTCTTCAAGGTTTGCTTTAAGTGTTTGGTTTTTGTGATTCTTAATTTATTTTCACGAGGTTTAAATTTAATCCCAATTAAAAGAAGTTATAGTAATGGAGAAATATGAAAGATTCATAGCCCTGAATTTTTAAATGAAAATGAATGAGGGCTTTAATCATGTTGTTTGGTATACTGTAGATTACATAGATAAATGAATTTGTTTTACATGGTTGTTTGCAAACTTTATAGAACTTTTAATTTCTTATTTTCATTTTAATGTCTGCGTTTTTTGTTCTTTATTTTTCATGATTTAGTTATATGTTTTAGCGTGTAGATTTGTCTATGGTATGTTTTTTGGAGCATGTTTCTAGAGGGTTCAGCAGTGGTGATTAATTGAGTATTGACTTCATCTTAAAATTTATTTAAATCAGTCTTCATTTTTAATTTATTGTTCTGAAAATTAATTGATTAGGATATCATTTTTGTTTCACTTTTCCCATGGATTAGGATGTTGTTGTTTGAGGTTTGATTTGGGATATGGCAAGTCAATGGGACAATTCAACATGCAGGTGACATGAATGATTTTAGCTTAAATGATTTTATTTGTAATCATGTAATTTATATAATAAAATCATGCTTCAGATTTTTAGAGCTGAAATAAGTATTGGTGTCAACTTAATTAGGTCTTATTAGTTATTCATTCAGTGCACTCTTATTTCAATGTTTTGGCAGATTTTGAAGCGTTACATATTAGAGATCAAGATTTGTATTTGAGATAATGACCATGAGGTAACTTCATTTCTTATTTTAGATTTATTTTTTTGTTATTAGTGATTCTCCTTTCTTTCAATTGGTCTTTGTATTTGGTCTTTCAGTTTGATTGTTATTATTTGTACCTTCTTTCAATTTGGTATATATTTACTTTTAAAGATTTTCTGTTGAATGAGTAATTTTTAGATTATTTTCTTGCTGATTGTGTAAGGAGAAATTAGAAGATCTATTATGAGATAACCCTTTTTAGTTTATTTGGACATTTGTTTTGTATTGTTGAAGCCTTTTAAACAAGACCACTGCGTCGAAGTCTTTTAAATCGCCGATTATGCTATAATCTACAACAATGAGTTTTCTACTTTCATTATTTTCCCACGACATCTTCTTATAGTTTAATGGTCTGACTTTTGAAGTAGCATGTTTTATTGTGAAGTTGAGCACTCACATGGTGTTTGAGTAACTGCCTATTTTTTCCCTTCCATTGACTTTGTATCAATCTTAGTTTTTTATAAATTTATTTGTTACATACACTCATTAAATTTTATTTTAATCTCAATTATATTAATTTTGATTGTCATTAACAAATGTTTCAGTAAGTCTTTAGTGTGGCAGGGACAAGATATATTTAGAGAGTAACTTTTTGTTAATATGAGTTGCAATTGATGTTAATTTAATAGCTCTCATGACTAAACTTAATATGAAAGTTACTAGAATATGTGAATAATGGTTTTATATGTTTTCATACTGGTTTAGTAAGAATGAACTATGTTAGAAAATTTCAAGCCTTTCATTATGTTGTTATAGTGGTTCATTCTTAACTACTTTTTTGGCATTAATGATCATGAGATATACCATCAAGTTGATTTAGTTACTAAAATTTGTATTCTATATGGAAATTTGCAAACTAAATATACCAAAGCTGAAGTTTGTTATTTAAGAATCAATTACATGTATTTTTCAATTTTGCTTTGTATCCTTTAACTGACATTTTTATGGTACCTAATTCGATTATTGTTTCATGATTTAATGTTCTGAATCATCCTTGCTGCTCTGGTTTTCTTGGTTTGAATTCTTGAGGATTTTTTATTATTCTGGTTTTGACTTTGGTTTTGCAGACATTGGGGGCTGGTTTTTCTGCATAGTTGTTGTTATTGTTTTGTAGCTTTTAGTGTCGTGTTTTTAAGCTTCATTGATCTTATTAGATTGGTCCCTGGGTTGTGTTGTTTTGTTTATTATGATGTGGTTTAGGATAGTGATTTATTGGTCTATGGGCTATATTCTCAACAAGCTTTTTGCATTGCTTATGTTCTCAATTTGTTTCAACCCATATAAGTTGTTTCCCGTTATTAGGATAAATAGAAATTACTGTTCTGCAAATTTTATGACTATGTCAACCATGGATGAATAAGATTTTAGAATTGAATAGTCAAATATTTCTCATCCAATTTCCATTGTTATTTTCTCTGTGACTCAACAATATTTCGATGGATAAAATGTCTACGTTCCATGTAAGTTTGGCATGTGTATCAGATTTACTCTTTGTTTTAAGGCAAAAGTTCCTTTCTTTCTCACATGCATCTATTATCGACAATATTTGCAATAGCCGAGTTTGCAAAGTTTTCATATTATCCTAACAACATAGACATAAGCAATGCAAAAAGCTTGTGACAATCAGTCCTCACATGCAAGTAAGAAAATGTCACATGCATATAATTTTTGAAATAGCCAGAGTTTGCAAAGTTTTCTTATTATTATTATTATTATGGACAAAATCACTTGGAAAGGATTGCAGGATGAATAATCTATGTTTTAATCCCTTGCAAACTTGATTAGGCTTATACTTGCATAAAGATTCGAAATTGCTTACTCTATATGGAAATTCTTACTTCATTTACGCTTACTCATT
The DNA here is from genome assembly GCF_051527215.1 of Medicago sativa. Classification (NCBI taxonomy): domain Eukaryota; kingdom Viridiplantae; phylum Streptophyta; class Magnoliopsida; order Fabales; family Fabaceae; genus Medicago; species Medicago sativa. The sequence continues at coordinate 9,574,264 of NC_140756.1, forward strand.
GGTTGCACATGCATTCGATCTCTTTTATCATCTTTTGATGTTATTAGTACATTTTTTTCCTTCAGATTTTATTATTAAAAAGCAATTCTTGGTACTAACGAATTCAAATTTCAATTTCTTCCTCCACTATCATTTTGAAATTCAAACATATATCCACTAAAAGACATGCTGACATCACACATGCTGCACACAATTCTTACATCACACATGTCACACAAAAAACAATAGAGACAATAATGAGTCGAACAAATCCAATCGAAATAAGATCCAACACTTTAGCCCTAAAAAAAGATCAGTTTTTTAAATAAGTAATGACAGAGAAAAATGGTCCAAACAATCATTAACACAGAAATATAATGACATGGTTAATGAGGGTAAACTAGGTTTACTAGCTATCTTGCATAGAATTGTATATGCATATGATATGTCAATGTGTAAACTATATATACTTGAAATTCACAATTTTCCTTTTATCGGTTCTACTTAGTAGCTAAAATTTTTGTTGGAAAGAAAAGCACAATTGGGCAATTCTTGGATATCCTTTAAAGAGAATCAATTGTTGTTCTTGGTGCTTTTTTCTAAGGTCATGCTTTTCTTTTGTTTGTGAATATAGGGCCATTGAGAGATCTTCATACCAAGAGCTTGGATTTACGACAAGCTTTACGACCACTGCTATGATCCAAAACAAAGGGGCTAAGATTGGTACTATGTCACTTGCTGGAGGCTCCACTTATTGGTGTGTTCAGTTTTTCTTTACCTTCTCTTTTTTTTTCTATTTTTTTTATTTTTTAGTGATATAATAGATATAAAAAGTTGTTTTTTTTTATTGTTATATAGATTTTCTTTTGAATTTGTGTAGTTGATCTTCTTTTGAATTTGTTTTTTTGTTTCTTTATTCAAATGCATTTTCTTCACCTATGTGAAGTTTGCCATATTTTAGATGCACCCAATAACGTATTGAGTTTAGAAATTTGTGCTATGCAGTATTGAGTTCATAAATCTATATTAATTTTTAGCACTATGTTTATTCTCTCAAATTGGTGAATAGCATTGTTTATTCTCTCAAATTGGTGCATAGCATATATCTAAAAGTCTTCCTAAAGACACTTACCTAAAAATTGGAAAGAAACAAACAAGTTATATCAGAAATTGGTAATTGTTATGATGCATTTTGGTTAGTGATGTTGGTGAAAACGACTTATGGCAATGAAGACAAGGTTTAATTGGGTGCAATGCTATTACCACTGAGTTCATCACAAAAACTCAAATATTGTATATGATTGTAATTAATTTTTTTTAGCAATTAAAAAGTTGATTGTAATTGCAGGAACTAGGAGTGAAAGTGCAACATGTTTCATTTCATAGGTTCATGGAGCACTGACGTAACACTCGACTTCTGCAAATAAGTAGTTATTTAGGCATAATAGAAATTTAGGTTTTTGTATTTTTTAAAGACAATTATTAGAATTTGGAATATTTTTCATGAAATATTTCTCAAATACGGGCGGCTATATGTATTTGATTTAAGTTCAACATGGGGGGCTATAGGTATTGGATTAAGTCCAAAGTTGTATATTTCTCAAATCTGGGAGCTTTATGTATTTGGCTTTTGTTTCTATTTATATTGTAGGTATAAATATTATTATTATTATTATTATTATTATTATTATTATTATTATTATTATTATTACTACTACTACTACGATTAATAATAATATTTCTTTTAATTTATGTTGCTACACCTCTTTTCAATTGAATGTCATTTTGTAATGGATATATTCGAAGAGAAATGATATTCTAACAACCATTTTGTGACAACCTATGTGACAACTTTATCTCTCATACTCACATTATCTTTTTACTTTCTCTCTCTATTGCTTTGGTTTCCGTTTCACTATCTACTTTTCCTTTGAAAATTGGTGGTTGTCACAAAAGTTGTTGATTTTTGGTTGTTAGAATATCATTGCTCATATTCGAAAGTTTGGTTGTGCAATATTGGTTACTTTAACACATTGACAATAAATATGTTATTATTACTGTGGCATATTGTAAGTTTGTGTCGTAGCAGTAGCAAATAATAAATATATCGAAGAGGAAGGGATTATGCAATGCAAACCATATGATAGTACTTTCTAAAAAGTGCATTATATGTGTTTATTTTGGTCGTAATTTTAGTTTTTTTCTAAACATATGTCAAATGATGAAATATTTATTTTGATGATGACAACACCTGATTTCTCATAATAGTGCATTATATGGTTTTTTTCTGTGTTACTTTTATTGAAATATTTTGACAACGCCACAATAAAGTTGTTCGCCGTGCGTTGCACGGGTGGAAATCCTAGTTGTAATACATGCACGCCCATAACCCAAAAGGGAGAATGATATGATTATTTTGAGCTCCATCTCATATCATATTATTCAAACAATATATTTTATCACACACACAAAAAAAAATACTATATTCTATATTTTCTTTGACACTTGATACAAATATCAAAGGCTTTCATAAAGCTCCAATGGGAGACGTGGTTGGAGCATAACTTCAAGTGGATTTTCCTTAGGCAATGCCAATCCTACTCCTTCAATCATATCAACTGGACCACCTTCTTTTGTGTTTATATCAAACCCTTGAATCAACCTAGCCAAAGTCAAATGCAACACTTGCAACCCAAATGTTGTACCAGCACATGACCTTCTTCCATAGCTAAATGGCACATATCCAAAGTCCTGATTCTGAAAATTATCAATGTGATCATGAATATTGAAAAACCTCTCAGGTTGAAATTCATTAGGGTTGGACCATACTTGTGGGTCCCTTTGCAATTTCCATAGGTTAATAAGCAAACGAGTGCCTTTTGTGATATGGTAGCCTGCCACGTGGCAATCATCAGTGGCTTCTCTTATTCCTGTCAAGGGTGCTGGTGGGTTTAACCGAAGTGTCTCTTTGATAATGGCATGAAGATATTTTAGGTTTTTGATGTCACATTCTTGGACCCATTTGTCTTTTCCTATGTTTGTGTCCAACTCTTGTTGTGCTTGTTTTAGGACTGTTGGGTGGTTTATAAGTAGGGAAAGAGCCCATCCTAATGTTATTGCTGTACTTCCTGAGGCTGTAAGGATAAGAATCTGCAAGCAAAATAGTAGTTAGAAGAGAGAGAAAAAAATTATATATTGGTCTTCATGTACCACTTATTGGAGTATATAGTAGTAGCACTTGCAAGCTTCAAAAAAAAGGCAAATTAGGACCTAAAATTTAGAGTATTTGATAGATAACTAACTAGACTTGAGTTATTAGAACAGGCATATTTAATTAAAGTCTTGTATTGGACCAAGCAAATGTATATATGGATGTCGAAAGTATGGTCTCGTCTATTTTTGGGCTAAATATGTTTAGTCCCTATAAAATTGAGACATTTTAAGTTTAGTCCTTATTTAATTTTAATAGTATTTATAGTCCCTACAAAAAAAATATGCACTCAGCATTAGTCCTTGACCAATTCAAATTTGTATCCGTGTTAAGAACATTACTAAAAGTTCCTCCGCAAAAAATTATCGCAAAATTTGATGTTTACGTCCGGATTTTATTACTTTTATCTTTTACTTTTATCGTTTTAAAAAATTCATATTTAATTCGTTTCATGTTAAAAAATTCTAAATTTTAGTAAATGAACCTTTCATAGTGTTCTAAACTTGTCTAAAAAAATCATTCAAAAATTTAAGAATTTAAGGATAATTAAACAAACTTTGTTTTAGCGGGGACTAAAATTAGAAGTAAATTTTTTTGTAGAGACTAAAAAAAGCTATTAAAATTAAGTAATGACTAAAGATAGAAGTTAGGGGGACCAAAAACATATTTAACCATTTTATTTATATAGGTGAAGTTTTTTTATAGATATAGTTCATTGATACTCATTTAATACCTCATTTTCTCTCGTGTCTCGCTTTCTCGTCGCATCATTTTTTCTATTTTTCTCTCTCAAGTTGTATGTGAGAACATGGGTATACATAGATCATTTTCCTTTTATCATTTGTAATTGTGCACGTACTCCTTCGTAATTTTAGAAAGAACTAGAACGTCGACCCGTGCGCCGCACGGGTCATATAGATTGTAGAAACTGACAATAATATAGAAATATGTATAAGTCTTCATAAAAATAAGTCATTAGTATGATAATAAAGATAGTGTATTACATCATTCATACAAATAAAAAAGACTATAAATCTGTTCAATCATACAAATGACACAGATTAAGAAAGATTACGAAAAACTTCTCTATAAACTACATTAGACGTTACACAATCGTCTTCACCATCGTCATTAGATATTAAAATCTTCAAACCTTCTCTTGAAGTAACTCTTGACAATACCACATACAATTGACCATGAAAAAAAACAGGCGATGGTAGATAAATTAAACTACCACATGTTAATTTCTATCAAAATTATATCTATTAGATTATATCTATTAAAATTATCTCTATTAGATTTTGTTTACACCTTGTGTTCTACATATTTTGAAGGGTATAATAATATGTACTCTAATTCTAACTTGCAAACCACCGTAACATTATAACTTGCACATAAGATGTTTAGTTTCAATAGAAGGCACATGCATTTTAAATTAGACAGCAGAATTTCTACTCATGGGCATTATGATGTCGCTACTCATTATTTGATAAATAGTAATTGAGATTTCTGATATCAAAACTCAGGTAAATATTAGCTAGGTCGTACATTTACTCATCAGCAAATTGTACCTACAAATTACACAGTTGACTGCAAAAAATACAACAGTGGGAAATATATCTTGCGCCAATCATGGTTAAGATATCTTGAGGCAATAAATATAAATCATTTGTAACTACCAACTCTAAGGCAAAACAAATAAGGAGGAGGATTTTTTGGCAGCTTACTGGTGCGATCAATGCTAAATGGTTTAATGTAAAATCCTCCTTTGAAATATTTCTCCCAATGTTGCCATCTTGCTTTGATGACATACAGAGCTTTGTTTCTCTAACCCAAACCTCACTACTATAATTGCTGATTAAAAAAAAAACCTCACTACTATAATGTATGATTTCTGCTATAATAGAGTCAGGATTTGTTACACTTAATAAATTGACAAAGTATTAGTCCCCATCCTTAAGAACACATCTTTGATCATATAATGATTTTGACACATTAAATGTATAGTTTCCCTTACTGTATAATAGACAACAATTTCCTCAAATTATGGAAGCATATCGAACTATTGATACACCAAAACTGCATAGCATCATTTTTGCAATTGACATCTACCGGTTAATGGTTATAAACAAATAAAAGCATTCCATTGACATAGGAGTGAACTTGACAAAAACATGACAATGATAGCTCGAATTGCATTCAGAAAATAATAGTATATAACTACGGAAAAACAAAGATGGGTCCAACACCAAAATGCTTAAGAGTTGAGTAGAACATCAGCTGCTGCCATAATAGTTTGATAGATAAATTATTGTGAAACACTACAAATCAAAACAAAAACATCAAATAGATGCTCCTCGTCAACATCAATTATGGAAATTCTAATACAATGCTATGAATTAAGTCCTATGAATATATAGGCTGGTTTTATATGAGTAAATCAAAAAATGAGGAGCAGTAAGTAAATGCAGGTACATTGAATCTCAATTATGACTGTGTGTAACATTCAAGCTTGATTATGCAGAATTCAGGCGTCGGCGCATTGGTTCATGTGGGTTGCACCAATTTAAATAACAAATCTCAATCCAAACAGGCCATGCGTTCAATTCAACAAACTTAAGTTCAAAATTGAATCATAATTTTCGCTGCCAGATATACCTGTCGGATGAATTGGAGAGACATTGAACGAAATTGATACTGGCAGCAAGGGCAACAATGCAACATCGGAAGAGGAAGTAGCAGTGACGAAAAACACACACTAATATGATGATTCTGAGTAACAGAAAAAATTAAAGACAAACGTCCAATGGAGCAATTATTCATAGAAAAAAATCAAAACGGTTCTACCATACCACCAATAAACCCGCTCCCACATACTGATTTTTCAAACCCCTTGGCGTCATCTTCCTAATGTACATAAATGCAACTGTTTCAACTTTTCAATTAAATCATCTATGGAAAAACAAAAATTAGACCCCAAAAGATATGAACATGTGAGTGAAAATATAATAACCCAAAACATAATAGAGAAAGCAAATAATTTTTGAAGGTATGACAACTATTCAAACCAGAGCAAATAATCAGAAACATACCACCGAGCGAGCGACGAAGGCTAAACCATGGACGCCGGTCCATCAGCAAAGCGTTAGGGTTTAGAAATTTTGTTTTGAAGAAGAAGATTGTAGTGTGGGATTCAAACTGTCGGGAAAGCTTGATATGTCGACGCCGTCGTAACAGGGAAAATTGGTTATGGCAACAATCAAATTAAAGGAGGAAATAGAGAAGTAGAAAGCATAAATTGCAGGAGCTGTTATAAGGATGATATTTGTTCTCATGAGAGAAAGAGATGGATTGGCTGAGATTGACTGAGAGAGATGAGCAGCGATGGAGAGAAAATAAGAGAGAGCGTTTGGATGTGTGGTACATGTGTGGGAAACCAAAAGATATGCTAAGAAGAAGAAGAAAAGGGCATGATGTTACGTGAGAGAGAGTGAGGAAAAGAGGGAGTGGTGATATGTTTGAGTGGCTTGGTCAAATTTTTGCTTTGGAAAATATCACTATTAATAACGTATATTGGTAAATGCCAATTAGTTCCAATAAAATAATTTGAAATTCAAACAGCCAAACACTTTGAAAAAATTCAGATAGTGGAATTTTGAGAGGAGTTTTTAGGGTTAGCACTAACAACAATTAATGCATTGGTTTTAGAGGGAAATTTTTAGGGTTAAGTGTTTGCAAAAACATATTTAACCATTTTATTTATATAGGTGAAGTTTTTTTATAGATATAGTTCATTGATACTCATTTAATACCTCATTTTCTCTGTGTCTCGCTTTCGTCGCATCATTTTTTCTATTTTTCTCTCTCAAGTTGTATGTGAGAACATGGGTATACATAGATCATTTTCCTTTTATCATTTGTAATTGTGCACGTACTCCTTCGTAATTTTAGAAAGAATTACCACAAAATATTTAGGGCTATGATCATATCCAAGCTATGCCTATTTTAAAGTTTAATTACATAAAATATATCAGAAACATCTTTTTTACTGAATATTAGAGACTTCTTATATATAATGAAAACGATTGATTCTCATATATTTATTTAATTGAAAGGTGATAACTAGTTATATTATAATATATTAATATTAAATCTAAGTCTCAATTTCAACCCGTGTGTACAACTCATTTATTCAAGATGATACATTAGTAAAAATAAGTATGATATTTAATGGTAAAAATAATTGAAACGTTCAAAACTGATGAAGTATATTTTCGTATTTAGAGATAGAAGGACTTAAATAGTGAAACAAATAACATATGTATATTAAGAGTTCATTTAGGCCTAAACAACGAATGAAAAATATTTTGATTGTTAGTTACTGCAGTTCAAAATTCAACAAAGGGTGTTTGCGGTTGGTCTAGATCGATTTTGAAGCAAAGTATCGTTCAGTCAATATATCTGGACGAGTCCTTTAAAAAATTTGATCCAATTCATTGTGGTTTAATTTGAATCGATTTTTGGATATCTAAATTAAAATTATAAATTTTTTTATGAATTTTTTTTTTTTTTGTGGTGGTCAAGGTTCGAATCCCAACCTTGCATATATTATGCGTTGTCCCTACCAATTGAGCTATGTTCACGAGGACTTTTTATGAATATTATAAAAACACAGTAAAGTAATATACTTGATGCAAAATATAACATATAATATACTAAATGTCAACATTAATGAATGACAATAATCGATTATGTTTGGAACATGTGAAATAGAAGAAAAAACAGATTAAATTATACTAAGAGTATTATTAAAAAAAATTAAACCATCAAATAATAGATTAATATTGCAATATATATCACACTATAATAAAAAAATAAAAAATAAAGTATGATATGAATATATGGCTGTTGCTAAGCATGAAGGAAAACGTACCAAGGTAGTTGCTTTGATAACTGTCTCCCGTTTGTGGCCACAAATTTCATCATCTTCTTCAAACATTGATATCAATACATCCATGAAATCATCTTCACATTTACCACTTGGTACCTCATGTCTCTTTTTATAATGTTCACTCAACCACTTATCAAGAATGAAATCCATTTCCTTAGCAGTCCTCTTCATGAAACCAACGCGGCCTTGAAAATCAAACCAACTTAGGTTAGGAATAGCATCAGCCATAACAAAAACACCAGATAGATATGTAGTATCTTTAATTATCCTTAATCTCCATGCCTCACTATCTTCTTGATTTATTGTTTCACCACTAAATCTCTTACCAGCTATCATCTTCACAATTATATTAAATGTCATATGATCTAAAAACTTGCTCATAGGTACTTCAATTGAACCATTTGATTTTTTAACAAATGTGTACAAATTTTTTACTAGAGAATATATCTCAAAATCTCTAACATGCTTTAGCTTTTCAAGCCTATGACTTGATAAAAGTTCAAGGGTTGAAATTTTTCTCATGTTTCGCCAATAATCTCCATATGGGGCAAGAGCTAAAATAGCATTGTTGTAACCTAGGTATCTCCCTGCTGCTACATTAGGTCTTGAGGCAAAAACTTTGTCATTTTTTGTGAGACATTCCTTGGCAATTTCCCTACTATTCACCACTAAGGTTTGGTTGCAACCAAGCCTAAGGGAGAAGATTGAACCATATTTCTCAGCCATGGTTGAAAAGGTTCTAAAATATGGCTCTTTAGTGCTTAGAAGATGAAGGTGGCCTATGAAAGGTAAGGCACAACATGGTTCGGGTATTTTGGTGTGATTTTTGCTGAGTATTGTTTCTTTACGTCTATTAGGTGATCTAATAGATCTAAACCGAAGTTGTACAATCAATAAGGCTAAGATGGATGCAATAATTTGAAAATAAAAAGGAAGATCCATGGAGACTTGTTGGCTTGAGAGGATGCAGTAGCCATAAATACTTCACATCTATTTATAGCATCTGAATTCTCTAGCATTATTGAAAACGAGTACTATGTAGGTAGAAAAGTCATGAAGTTCACGATATGGAAAACGTTTTCCAATATTAACATTATGAAAAACGTCTTTTTATATTTTAGTAAGTATTCTTTGTCTTGCAATAAGCAGTGGCGGAGCCATAAATTTTGTAGAGCTTGGACAAAATTTTGACCGTAAATTTACATGTGACATCAAGAATGTATGGGTCGTGGCGGATATGGGCTGATATTTTTGGGGTGCCAAATATATAGAATATATATAAATTGTTACATACAGAATACACAAATTGTAAGTAGTTCAATTGGTTGAGTTTGCATGAATGCACCGTGTGGTTCTTGGTTCGAGTCTCATTAAACGTTTTTTAGTTGAGAGAAAATACTTCACTTTCCACAGTACCGCATAGAAACATATGATACACAACAGCTAATATAGTATTTATAGATTATCTAGGAAATACCATGGTTCTCTAGGAAATACCATGGTTACCATGTGTCCCTACACAGTACCGCATAGAAACATATGATACACAACAGCTAATATAGTATTTATAGATTATCTAGGAAATACCATGGTTCTCTAGGAAATACCATGGTTACCATGTGTCCCTAAACAGATCCGCTACCGAGTATATGGGTCGAGCCTAGACGTATGCCCGGACTAGTTTGGTGGTAAAACCGCCCCTGCCAATAAGCGTCACATTTGCACACCAAAAGAATTAGTTAAGGCAATAAGCTATGTGCATAACTTCTAAATTATTATATTCTCCATTTTGTACCAATAGTTAATTAGTTAAGGCAAAATTATATTGGGCCCTTTATCTTAGATCATTTATCTTAAGGTCATTTATCTTCTTTTTTTAACATTTAAGACATTTATCATTTAAAGTGTATACAAGTTAGATCATTTTGTATCACTAGTATTTATTTGTAATACTTAGGTCATTTATCTTCTTTGTTTTTAACATTTAAGTCATTTATTATTTAAAGAGTATACAAGTTAATCCTATTTTACATTTATTATTCAAAAAATTATGAGTTCACTTATCACAAAGGATTATTAATAATAATAATGTTATCTTTATATAATTTTTTTTAAATAAAATAAACCAAGAAAAAAACATCATTTTTCTTATATTCATCATCGTTTTCCTCAAATTTCAAACCCATAAAAATCAATAATCTTCATCTTTTTTCCAAAAAATCCAACAACAAAAAAGATTATGATTTGTCTGATGAAGGTCGATGACAAAGATTGAAGATGTAGATAATGATGAAGATTATGAATGTTGTATTTTTTCTAGGGGAATTTGATAAAATAAATTGTGTAAGAATAAAATTATTATTAATAATCTTATGTGGCAAGGCAACTCATCATATTTTTAAGGGAACTCTTTAAGGATTTCTAATTAAGAAAATGTTTATTGAAAAAATCAATTAATTCAATTTCTGATGCATTAAATTCATCAATTTCTATAAAAACTTACTATTTAAGGTTGGTAAAGAGTGCCTTTTGAACACTCATTAGCATTTCTCATACTTTAAAAGATAAAGCCCCTAAATATTATAAAAAAAAATATAAAAGTCTCGTATAGTTTTGCCATTAGTTTTTTTTGTGGTGGTCGGGGTTTGAACTCCGGACCTTACATATATTATGCATTTTCTCTACCAACCGAATTAAGGCTCACGATGACGTTTTGCCATTAGTTAATATGTGGCCAATTAGTAAAATCATTTTTATCTTTTTTTATTATTTATCATATCATATTATCTTCATTTTTGTGAAGTAAGTCATATGTGGTCAATATTAAGAGAGAACCTAAGGTAGGGCAGGCATGGATCGTTACCACTCCTTTTCATTAACAACCATATATATAGAAGTTTTATAAGATCATTGAATGTGGTTATGGCATTATACGAGGTTTGCATTAAAATTATGTTGTTTTTGGTCTTAAATAGTACACACCTAGTCTTTCTTTTGGAAAAATATACTCCCTCCATTTTTTTTCTATGTTTTAGAACTTCAACTATATTCCAAAACTTAAATAGTACACACCTCGTGTTTTTTTTCGTATTTTTTGTATGGAGTATTATTGTTTTCTCAAGTTTACCCATTTTAGAAAACACCATAAACTATTATAGTAGTTATGACATTTGGTTATCACATGTGAATTTAATGATAAATAAGGACATATTAGTCAAAAACACACAAATATTTATATACTTTAATTACTCCTTAAAACTTGTGTCAAGAGCTAAAACATCCAAAGAAAAGAAATGGAGGGAGTAGTAAAGAATGCACATATTCATTTTGAAAAAAACACGAAATCAGGTTGAACATGAGAAAATAAACATCAACTTTTAGATCCCATACAAAAAATATTGGATACATCATTTTTATTTCAAATATGTTACAAGCATTGTACCAAAAAATAAAACACGAAATCAGGTTGAACATGAGAAAATAAACATCAACTTTTAGATCCCATACAAAAAATATTGGATACATCATTTTTATTTCAAATATGTTACAAGCATTGTACCAAAAAAATAAAAAATGTTACATGTTTGTACGATATTCCACCTATTTCAAACTATTCAAGGACATTTAGGACCCACAATAATAATATTTGGAGACAATTTTGTCCCTGAAAATATTTATTAAATTCCCTAAACTAAAATTCATATTCTTCCTCTTTCTTCTTTCCATTTCTCTTCTTCAACGAAAGATCAAAATCGCATAGTATGTTTGTAACTAGACCCTAAACTCTTATAGAGTTTAATTTATATACAATGTCAATATAAAAAAATATTATAGATACATTCAATGATGTGTTGACACATTATTAATGAATTAAATACATTATGTGTCATATCTTATTAATCAATGTGGCAACACTTTACAATATGCTTATAAATAGAGGGTCTTCCGCACAATAACATTCATTCAAAACTTGGTGGTTTAAGAGGAGGGCAATCGTTATGAGCATCACGTGGGAGCCTCAATCATCCTCCGTTTTGTCATAAGAATATGTTTCATTTCTTTCGTATTATGTCTTTTTGTTACCATTAGTAATTAAAAATTTATTGATTAAGATTCTAAGATGAATTTCTATTTATTTGTTGAATGCAAGTCTTTTATTTAGTTATGATATGAGTTATGTTTAATTTTCAGATGTTTCATACTTTTTATTGCCTTCACGCACTAGGAAGTGTGACATGCCTAGCATGTGCGATTTAACCATAGATTAGGGTTGGAAGCTTATGACTAGCTCGAGTATGAACCATTGCATGTGAACTTTGTTCTAATTTCTTTAATCAATTAGAGATAATTAGGGTATGTGGTTAACTTCTACGCTTCATGTTTGAAATTTGTTCATTTAAATAACAATTAAGGAATTTCAAACATGACTCGTTTAAATTACATGTGAAAGTCTAAATCTCCACTTTAATAACGATATCAACGTGTACATAAACCTAAAGAAGTGACGACTATTTATCGAGGTATGACTTTTTAGGTGATGAGGAACAACATGATTTCCGATTGAATTAGATTTAAGACAGGAAGCAACATATATGACCATACCAACTAATAATAGCAAGATGGAAGATTTTCGTGCGCTTGTGACCACATATGTGTGGGTAGCACTTGAGTGACATTGGGGTGTCAATGTCATGTGACATTGGCCAACCACAATGTCACAAGTGTACAAAATAAAAATCATGGCTTTCTTCTCTCTCACTTACAAGAAATTTTTGTCATTTTGTACACTTGTAACATTGAGGTTGGTCAATGTCACATGACATTGACACCCCAATATCACCCAAGTGTTTTCCATATATGTGTGGTGCAGCATTTTCCTTACACAAATTGTGTCTTTACCAAAAAAGAAAAACAAAATATCTTAGTCATTTGGTTCAGGTTATTTGCTAAGGAGCTCGATATTATTTCAACAACCAATAATTTGGTTTCACATAGAGATTAGTCATTGTCGCCCCATCTTATGGTCTTCCATTCCCGACACATCAAATCCATATATTTAGTGAAATTTGATATCTAGGTCAAGAGAACTATATGCATTGAACCGTTTTTATTGAAAACATTTAGAACAAAGATTGTGTTGCACAAATTTCATCTGATAATTTATATTTTAAGTTTATATATCAAAATATCTAATAAAAAAGAAGTTTAATATATCAAAGTAAATTTTGAATAAATAATTTTTTTCAACTTAATAGGTATAGTTCAATTGGTTAGACAATGTTGAGTTTGTAGGTGAATGATGGTGGTTTGATCCATAGTAGTTAATAGGCCGATAGCGACGCGTAGCGGCCGACCCCAAAAATGCTATAGCGGGATAGCGCATAGCGCTATGACCGCTATTTCATAACTTTTTGTACACCGTAACACGATGTCGCCATGGCCGTGTTGTCCACAAAAACAACAAAAATATGGAAACATAGAGAGCGAGAAAAGAGTTTTATATGAACAAAACGAGAGGATTGTTTGTACAAACAGAAATAGAGAGAGCAGAATGAAGTTTGGAATCAATAATAACAAAGAAAATTAGAACAAAAAAGTAACAGGACAACAAAGTTTGAGATTGTTAAACAAAAAATTAAGAGGATAACAAAAGGCCTTTTGCGTTTTGTGTTTTGGAGTTAAATGCCGTTTTGCGTAAGAATAAAAGAAAAGAGAAGCTGAACTTTTTAGGTTTTGAAGAAAATGTCAAAAATACCCTTTTTTTTAAAAAAAACAAAGACAATTTTGTGATTTTCTCTTAAAATTTAATAGCGGTTTTAAGCGCAACCCACCCACAAAACCGCTATGCGGCGTTGCGCCGCTATAGCGGCGCTATCTCACACCGCAACACTATGGCTTGTTGCGTAGCGCTTCGGCACCGCACCGCACCGCGCGGCCGCCATTGACTACTATGGTTTGATCTTTACATAACTCATTTTTTAAAAGGGACAAACAACTTTAAATTGTGATATAAGTATCATACATGGAGATTAGTCTCATTATCAAATTAAAAAGGCTTAAATAGGTCTTTCGTTTCGCAAATATAGGTCATTTGAATTTTCGTCCTTGAAGTTACTAATCCTTCCAATCTGCCACCGCAAATATTAATCATTTGACTTTTGGTCCTAATTAGGTTTTTTTGTTGAGGTGGCTCGTCATTAGCGACGTAGTGCCCATGTGGCAAGTGATGATTGGGCAAGGTAGTTGACTTAAATAGGTCTTTCGTCCTCGCAAATATAGGACATTTGAATTTTTGTCCTTGAAGTTACCAATCAGATGTAAAGGGTTTTCATCAAATTTCAATGCATTTAGTTGACAGACACTTTGGTGGAAGTTGGAGTGGTGGCGTTTAAAGCAACAGCTGAGGCGGAACCAATTGTGCTGCAACGAGAGGTGGCCATAGGGTTTCATCCGTTTCGATCTAGTTTAAGCTTTATTTTTATAATGATCTGATAGACAAGGATGTATGAAAATCACCCTACTTTTGGCGCGGTAAAGGTAGAGGATCCATTTCCTTAAAAATACTAATTTCATTGAACACTTTCCAAAAAATAAATTTTGCATAAGTGCATTAAATTAATACAGCTCAAATTCTTAGCATTTAAAATTCTTTAGAACTTTTCAATGCCTTTTATAAACACAAAATAAGGATGTACCCTTTGCAAGTGCGATTTTATTCAACTTTTTTTTTCTTCAATGCCTTCTTCTCTGGTAACACACAAGGAGAAGAACATTAAAAAGTCATAATATGGATTAGTCTTTAGCTTACGAAATGTATAACAATAATACTTTTTATAAAACAAAAGATGATCTGTACAAGTACACATATATTAGTAGTTAATTCATCATCCTTTTAAAATGTGCAGCCCAGGGGCAAAAGTTGTCATACATGGCAAACACATAACGTTCTCGAAAGCAGGATCGTCGTCAATAACCTTGAACAACCTCTTCTTGATACCCATTCAGAATTTGCCAACAAACATTCCTCTCTGCTTTTACTTTTTTCCTTTCTTAGCCTGCTTCTTCTCTGTATGATTTTGTACAAAAATGAATATTAAAATTAGTCACATAACTGAGTTAGGTAATTGATAATTCCTTTTTCCCTAAACTTCTTATTGTGATCATTCAAACTCAGATATATCACACTGATTATGTTTTCTGAGTGTCAGCGGAATTGGCTTAAAAGCAGATTGGACAAATCTAAGTAAGTCATGTTTTGATAAACAACTTGATTAGACGTTTGTAGCATAAATGTTTATCATATAGTAAGTGCTTGTGTATAAGCTATTTCTCTATAAGAAAAGATAAAACAAATTCAAACTTTTTTCATATAAGCTATCTGCTATCCTAAAACAGCTTTTGAACATATCATACATAAACTGCTTCCATAGCCCAACAAAGAGTCTCACAAGTGTTTTTGCATATAGATAAGTTCAAATAAACCAATCCAACCAGATTCATAATCAAACAGTATATGACATGCTCAACTTTTCAACAGTAAGATCAGTTGAGAATCAAAAATTACATTAAGCACACATAAAAGCATTATGTGGCTGTATGTAGTATTAATAGAGTATGTATGATGAGAGTTACCTAGTTTCCTCTTGGCTTCAGATTTCGCAAAGAACTCTCTCCATTCATCGGTGAGAACAAAAATCGGTTCATCATCCTCTTCGTCACCGTCTAGCTCAATATGCTCCTGCTCTTGTGAAATTCTGATGTCATCCAAAAGTGTCATAAGATTGATTACATTCATATACAATAAATAAAGAGGATGGATGAATTAGTCTTACGGAAACCTATGACTCAATCAATGTCACAGGTTTCTAATTATAACAATAAAGTACATCAGGCAACAGATGGAACCATGCAACAACAATTAAGCCTTATCTCATTAAGTAGGATCAGCTACATGGATCAAATGACGCCATAATATTCTATCACATATCATATGTCCATCCAACTCATTAATCTCTAGGTCTTTCCTAACAATTTCTCTTATAGTTAGCCTTGCTACCCCAAACCCAGATAAAAGAATTACGAGAGGGCGCTGTGTTAGGGAGTCGACAGCAAACATAAAACTTAATTGAATCTTTATGACATAGATCGAACCATGCACATTACGAGATGTACAGTTAGAAACTAGGCTAACTAGGACTGCACAATATCCAGAATCTAATGAAATGCGACAGAAAATAATGCTACATTGAGCAATATTAGAAAATCAAACTAACCAGGCCAGTCATCAAAAGAAAAACCTTTGAGGAAATGTTAATATATTGTTGGTTTGAGATAAGATAAGGGAACTCTTGTTAAGGCAATTAATCGAAAAAATCCTAAATACATTTATATTTTATATGCAATTTCTTTCATAATCACTTAAATCATAACAAGTTGCTTTTAAAAATTTACAGTGTTCCATTCTCGTTCCCTTAATTCATGGTGGAAATCACAATCTACTTTCAATGGTTAAATTCAGATTCTATATATTTTTCTAAACTTGCAAACAGTGCATTTAGTGGCATTTGTTTATTTCCCTATACAAAACCATCTGTGGAACTTCAATTAGTTTCAGTGAAGTTTAAACTTCGTTTTTTTAACTTCTAAACATTGTTTTCAAATAGTGGCTATAACGTAACGGAAGCGGCTATAGCAGCTCTGTAGCACTACAAAATTAGCGTAATTTGAACAAACCGCGATTTTTGGCAATTTGTGAATGATAACACTGATTACCTAAAGTTTCAAAGTTATTTATTTTCTTCTCTCACTTGGATCATACAATCTACATAATTTTTCGCCAAACTTAAACTTCTAGTATCTTATTTACTACTGTCATGGGAACTTCAACTCGATTTCATAAAATCATTGGCACATTGTTAGAATTTCCAGCTACTTGAAATATCTTTCAGTTCTGTATATAGTGTAAGCATCCTAATCCTAAAATGTGGAACTTCAATTTAGTTCAGTAAGATTTAACCTAAATTTTTTTAATTTATTGACAGTGCTGTCAAAGAACGACTATAGCGTAGCAGAAATTGAAAAAACCTTAATATTGTTCTGCAATTCGCTATATAGTACGAAGCGTGGTCAAATAGCGGCTATTACCAACGATCTACAGTTGACAACACTAGATATCTAAAGTTTCAAACTATTTGTTTTTTTTTATTTAATTTTGGTCATACATACAAACTACATGATTTTTCACCAAACATGAAGTTGTAACATCTTATTTACTTACTATCAAGGGAATTTCAATTCAATTTCATAAAATCTCTGGTACAATGTTAGAATATACTAATTAATTTCATAAAATCAAGGTTTAAATATGATTTTAAACCCTAAAATCACAGTGCTGACATGGGGACTAAAAAGCAACAATTTTTTGAATTTGCAGAGACGGAATCAAAACATAAAACGCTAATTGATACCAAAAAAGAGAAAAATGAAAGGAACTTACTGTGCAGGAGAAGAAGTAATAGGTTGATTGAGAGGAAAGATATTTTGAGAATGAGTTTGAGGAAGAAGATGAGGAGGGTTAGGGTTGTTGTTGTGGAGTGGGCAGTGGTGGCAATGACGGCGGAGGGGACAGTGTGGGCAGTGGTGTTGATGCTGATGACTGTGATTATGATGAGGGCGGGAGCATCCATGGGAAGAAGAAGAAGAAGCCATTCAAGATTCGAACAAGAAAGTGTGTTTATTTTGGGTTAATAGTTTAACCCTCTATTTATGAAATATATTTTTAATATAAGCCAAATATTTAAAAAAAAAACTTTTTTTTTGGGTCATGTAATACAGTGGGTAGAATTCATCTTATAAATCGAATAAATGGGGTGTACGGGGTTTGAACCCGACCCTTATATATAATAATGCGTTGTTCTACCAATTGAGTTATACTCACGGGACAAATATTTAAAAAAACTTAATCTCTATAAAATATATTAATTTTTTCTTTTAAGGAAAACAACATATCAATTTTTTTATTCAAAAATAAGCATATCATTTTTTTTATTTAAGTTCTTATAAAATTACTAATCCTAATATTTTTTTATAAAATCATGTGCCGTTTGGATTTAGCTTATTTTGTGATATGAAAAATAACTTATGCAAATAAATAAGCTTTTATGTTAATTTATAAATTACGGCTAACGAAAATTATATCTCGCATGAGATGTTTTTACTTTTTACATGAACCACATTAACAAACTTGTAAATAATACATAAAAGCTTATTTATTGGGTCAAATACCTCCTATGGTCCTTTAAGTTATATATTTATAACGGATTGATCCTTTTAAGTTTTTTGGTTACCAATTGGTCATTTAAGTTATTTTTTGTTACAAATTGGTCATTTAAGTCGTAAAATATTTACACTGTCATCTCTCTTTTCAGCCAACATCGTTAAAAAGTGTTTATAGACCATTTAACATTAAGATGGTAGGTCCAAAAGTGCTTATGATATCAAACATGATTACTTATACACATTTTCTTCTTCTTGTTTTTGAATTTGAAACCTAATTTTAGAGATAAGTATTTGATCAACAAATTTATAAATCAAGTAATCGGTCAATTTTGTTTTGAATCAAGACCGAATAACACATATATGAACTCTAGTTTTGAGAGCAATAAATTTGGACAAACCAACTTAACATTAAACATCCACAAAACACTTCTTGATTGAGTTTGATGAAATTAGGATAATGGTGCAAATATTTTATGACTTAAAAGACCAATTTGTAACTAAAAAAACTTAAAAGACTAACTTGTTATAATCATGTAACTTAAAGGATTGCAAATGGTATTTGGCCTATTTAATATATAAACTCTTTTGCATAAGCATTAAAATAAGTCAATCCATACAATAAACGGTTATGGATATGACTAGTAGGGTTGGGAATAGGCCGGCCGGCCTACAGGGGCCTACGGCTGGCTGTTTTGGCTGGCTTTGGCTGTTTAGTAGATAGGTCTAGGCTTAGGCTTTTTAAAAAGCCTCTTTAGTTAAATAGGTCGAGCTTAGGCTTTCGGAAAAGCTCGTTAAGCCTAATAGGCGGCCTATTAATACTATTTATTAAAAAATGTTTTTTTATATTAAAATAATTGCATACATTAAAAATATAAATATCTTCTTCTCTATCTATTAGTTCCTTAATAGGCTTTGTTGTTATAGGCTTTTAAGTAGGCTTTAATCTAGTTAAAATTTACTTGTAGTTAAATAGGCTTTTTAAGTAGGCTTTAAGGCTGTTTAGCTTATTTAGTAGGCTAAATGAACTATTTGATGACCTTAATATAAAGTAGGCCTCGCAAGTAGGCTTTCGAGCCGATCCGAGCTTTTAAATAGGCCGAGCCGGACCAAGAAAAACGGCCTATGATAGGTCATAGGCCGAGCTCGGACTGTAAAAATTTTCGTAGGCCGGACTCATGCCTATCAAAGCTTGGCACAGCCTCGGCCTATTCCCACCCTTAGATATGAGTCCATTTACTGGATACTGTGTTCTTACAAGAGGAAATATGATTTCATGGAGAAGCAAGAAACAAAATACAATTGTTTTATCTAATGTGGAAGTTGAATATGATTTCTGAACATAACTATTTGCATTTCGAAATAAACCGAATTGTCAAGAGTTTATATTTAAATCATCAATGTGCAAATAATTCATGGGTTGGACTAATCCATATAGGGATATTATTTGGCTTCAATTGTGTGAGAAATGAGTTCTTTATAATTTACACATGAGAGACTATTGTGTAATTTTTCACCGTCCAATTTCATTTTATCTAAATTCCCAATTTATTTCTCTCTCTTGATGAATCTATCTCTATTATATATATTTGCCTTGAAAAATTGTAAAAGTACACGTGGCACTCTAAATTGTTAATCATCATTAATGCTCTAATTAATGCTCTAATACACCTAAAACTTCAAATTTCAACTTGATGTTCCATTTGAAATTCAAATTTCAAGGCTTAGTGAAATAGGTAATGACAATGCGACCATTAAAAAAATTAATTTCATTTAAATTGTTTTAAGGTATGACTTTGATATTATTTTTGTAATTTTGAATAGAAATAAAAATAATAATAATAATAATAATAATAATAATAATAATAATAATGATGATGATTTATCGTTATAACATTATTTAGATATCAAGTGTCTATATGCACAACAATTATTGAATTTGTTTTAATGTATAAAACTTATAAAAAATATGAATCCTTACATTTTTTTTAAAAAATTACTTTCTTATATTTTTTTGTAATTTAAAAAAAAACCAAAATAGAGAATAAAAAAAATAGTTTGCTTTAGAAGTTTATTAAAAAGGATGATGAACAATATCAATATAAATGCTTGATGGAATTAAAGAGAGGTTACAAAATTAAAAGAAAAAGATTTCTACTGATTTCGTTATAAAGACTCCTTTTTGAATGTGCTTGGTATGAAACAAAAATACTAAAATACCCTTGCAAAATTGTCTATATAAATGATATTCGAAAGACCATTGCAAATTACACTCGCTTCTTCCATGTATTCTCTTTTTCTTATTAGTTTCTTTGCTTCTTTTTTTTGTCAATCGTTGGTTGCTAATTTTTTTTTTGTGTGAATGAGAAATATTTTGTTTGCCAAACAATATTTGATTGTTTATGCAATTTATTTATTTTTGAAAAAATATGATCTTTAGTAATAATCGTTATTATAGTAGTTTCCGTATTGTTGTGTTTTTTTGTGTCTTAATGATTATAACTATTTTTCTAACTATTGTGTTTTATTTATTTTTTTGAGAAAATCCATGTCACTGTTAGAGAACTCTCATGGTATGATAAGATACAGAGTTAGGATGAGAAGATTAACGACACCGTAATGGAAGATTATACATTTGTATTTTAGTTGTCATCTATTTTCATATTCAACCAATTCATTTTTTTGAAGGATCCAATTCATTTGTTTGCTTTACATGTTGTAGTTTGTAGCTATATTTTGTTTTTTTTAATATGTGTTAGATACACTTTGTTTTTTCATATCATGTTAGAGAAACGAGTGTCATCTTTATAAACATCAAAACTCTTTTGTACATAATGTTTTGTATTATTATTTATTATTTAACCAATTCAATATATTTGTTTATTTTAAAAAATGCTTACCTTAAAATAAATATTTACCTTATAAACTTTTGTGGTCAATTTAGTTTATTTGTTTATTTGATTTCAATATTGTTTTATCATATTTCCTCAAAAAAAAATATTGTTTTATCATATTACTCGAATTATTATTTTACAAATTGAATGATGATATTGTTTAAAAGAGGAACTTATATAATTACAAAACAATTTGAAAAATATATATTATCTAAATTTTATTATATTTTTACACAAAAAAAAAACTTATGTATATTTCCTTTTTTTGGTCACTTATGTGTTTTTGATTGAAGTTAACACTTTTATATTGATTTATATTTAGAAATATCATAATAAAAAATCATTAATGTAAAACTTATGTATATTGCCTTTTTATTTTGGTCACATATGTGTTTTTGATTGAAGTTAACACTTTTATATTGATTTATATTTAGAAATATCATAATAAAAAATCATTAATGTATTTGTTCAAAATAAAATCTGTAATCAATGTTTGTAAACATAATGTCATAAGTTTCTCATTTATTTTTTTAAGGAAGTTTCTCATTTATTTATTAATAAGTTTTTAATTTTTTTTGTTCAAATATGTTTTTAAATTTATTTATTAATATGTTTGTAAACATAAGGTCATAAGCTACCTTTTCATAATTTCACATTTATTTTTTAATATGTTTTTTTTTAATTTAATGAAACTAAATATGCAAAAGTACATGTGTATTGTTTCTCCCTAATTAACTGCTTACGTAAAAAAAAATTATTCACAAATTAATATGACCATTAATACGCACATTAAACACAAATGGTATTCTTTTTATCTTTTTTTATCCCCTATTCTTCTTATCTTTAGCAAAACATATTCTTCATCACACATTCAAATTTGTCAATGAGATTATATATTTTAAATGTCCATCAATTCTTAATCTTTATGTTGCATAAAAAGACAATCTTAACATTTATGAAATATTATACACTTTTTCTACTCAAAACTGAATCAAATTGTTCAGCGCAAATTATTAATGCGCTAATTAAAACATGAATCATAAGTTCCGGTAAAAATAAAACATGAATCATAAGCATTCAAAATTAAAACCAATTCAGAACGTGTATCAAAATTATTCAAAATGCACGTATACGGACCTAATCATTAAGGGGAAAATTAAGGTAATTTCTTTTTCATCAATCCAAAAAAATCAAAATTACTAAGTTAAATAATCTCTTAGCCATGAAAGTTGACTCAATTGGTAAGTAATTGACAGATGGTTGAAAATTACTTTTGTAAGCGTTCTAAGAATCCAATTCACTTATATTTATTTCCAAAAAAAAAAATTGATGTTAAATTTGTAAATTCATACGGTATAAACATAACTTTTTTTTGTATGATTTTCTCTGTAAAAAAGACAACGGTATAATGTTTGCTTATATTTTTCCCTAATAAATACATTTGCTTATTGTGCCAAATCAAAATACAATTACTTATAGATCGTGACATTTTTTACTATAGGTAAATGTGTAGGTTCCAAAATTTTATACAATTTACTCATTTTTTAATGACATGTTTGGTTACCCGTCTATAATCATCCTTACAGTTTTCAAAATTTTATACACTTTATTTGTGATTGACTCATTTCCAATTATAAAAAATTTATACCTGTTATTCAAGGGTATTTGGATGGGATGGTAAGAGATTTTCTTAAGCTTCATCAAAAATCATATGTTCAAATATAGTCTAAAATATACAACAATGTTAAATCTCCTAAGAGAAACCTTTCCCATTCATTGTGGTCTTACTCGACTCCATTTACGCTTAAAGGATACACGGTAAAAAAAATAGTCAATACTTGCTTGATTAATTTCCATGAATGGTAGTTACTATAAACATTGTTGTATGTTTGGAACATTAAAAAGTTGTCATCCAACAATGGTGCCTACCGGTTGGGTGTATTTTAGTAACTTTACATTTTTCAAGTATTTTTTTTTTGTAAGCCGGGAGAAAGGACAAATATCAAGAGGAAACAACGGCATCTCAACTAGGTTCGCATCCCGTATCCTATGCCGCCAAACTCAAAAAAATATTAAAAAAAGGGGAAAATATATACACAAGAGGGGGACTAAGCCAAAACCCTCAAAAGCTGAAAATAAAAGAGAATAAAAATAAAAGGGCAACAATTTACGTTAAACTTTTAGCACGAGTCTACGGAATTGCAAAAAGTCAACATCACCAGCAACATGGCTTTGATTTTCATCAAATCCACCAAAATCATCAAAAAACATTCGGAACTGTTCGACACCGCGAAAATCAAAGATTCCGCAATAATAATTAACAATGGTTTATGAGACGGAAAGCAACTCCTGTGTCCGAGTTGCCAATACCTTAAGCACTCCAATATAGGACAATCATTGGACACTTGGATATGAAGCACCCCTTGAGCGGGTTCTATACGGCGGTTTCCCAAGTACATGTTGTTGTCCCAATTTCGTTTTTGCTTCTTAAACAAAACCGGTGTGAATAGATATATTTAAAACAATTTTATAGTTTGAGAAAATTAGTCCTAAAAATTCCTAACTCAAATAATAAAAATGTTAAAATTGTTTCATCGGATGTTATGATTGATATTCGATCTCGGACTCTTTCATGGTGTACACAATTTTTCGGGGAGTGAACACATTTTACAAAGAAGATCCACAATAGAAATCCCATTTTATGTACCTAGGTGGATCTTAAATGTATACGCCGTCTATTTTATAATATACATCTAACTTACAAGAGTTTCAAAGTACATGTTGCACATAATCTTGCTTTCTATCATTAGTTGCTTTCAATTGTTTTTTTCTAATTGCTACCATTTGTTCATGTCTCTATTGCTTTAGTGGTCTATTTCTTTTTTGGTAATGATATCTTTGGTACTAATATTTTATAGAAGTTGTCGAAGTCAATGCAATTTTTTTAATGTCTTCCCTTTTCACATTAAACGTATTGAATGCAAATAAAAACGTCCGACAATAATTTTGTATTGATTTTGGGTACCTATTTTGTATTCAAATTTATAGTCATGTCTTCACTATATATACTCACGTTACTCGAATTATTTCTGTACTTTTTCTTTACTTAGTCTCTCTTCACACACATCCAACGAATTTTTATTTTTAATTTACAATTTTTTTATAGGTACGAAACATGGAGTACACTTATAAAAACAATTTTTATATTCATGACATATGCGAATTAAATAAAATATGCAAAATTATTTTTCTTACACATTATTAAGTATATTTTTTTAATCTTGGAAAATGTTTTGATAACTTTTCTTATTCTCTTAGTGTTGAATCATTCACTACACGATAGATTCGGCCACTTATCGGCGTTCACTCGCAACCGATTCAACCACACATTAGCTTCTTAGGTTTGTTTTGATTCATGTTGTGCTTGATTCTTAAGCCCGTGTGTGTGTCTCATATTTTTTTCGTTCAACTTTTTGTGTGTATTGAATCAATTTATTTTGGTTTTTCCCCTATGTTCAATTGTTTCATAAGAAGAATGACCACAAACGATTGATACGAGTAATGATGAAATTAACACTTTGTTTTTCAACTATACAAGCAATATTTGAATGCCTATCATATTTCTCTATACATCGTTTTTTATTACAAAATTCATGTAAATTTATTATTCATTTCATCAATAAATTCTTTTAAGGTTATTCTACTATCTTTTGATAATATACATATCCATGCGAAGGCTCTTAGACCATCCACAATGGTGGGTGCTTCACCTATTTAGCACCACATTAAATAGGCACCCTCATTGTGGAGTATAACATATGGGTGCTTAATTTCAAAAAAAAAAAAAAAACATATGGGTGCTTATGGAGGAGGGTGGTTATGGAAGCACCCTCTCTCTCTCTCTTCATTTTTCATGGGGTTCCATTTAATAAATCTTAGTAAAATGAATAAATTTTGTTAAAAATGTAATGATAGAGTTATTTGTAAGGGCCTATTTAATAATTCCTTTTGAGGTGCTAGGTTGGAGAAAATTGGCGCTTATTAATTATTACCGTAAAATTGGTGATATGGACATAGGGGACCCACTTAAGCACCCAATGTTGGGTGCTCTGTTGTGGATGGTCTTACATTCACAAATATGGAATGAATTTCGATTAGAAATTTCTACCTCAGTACTGGGTTAAAGGATATGAATAAATATTTGTTTTTTCTAGCATTTGTTCTTCTACTTCTTTTACTTCTTTTTTTCAAAGCATTATAATGTATCATTGATGAAAAAGTTCGTGGATGGTCACAAGGATTTAGACACTTCGTTTGGTCGCACACAAACAATGCTTATGATATAATCATTTAAAAACTAATGATTCTTTAATTATTATTTTTCTATTATTTTTGTTCTTTTTATGTATGTGATATCAAATGAAGTGTCTAATTCTTTATGTTCACACAATAATTCTCTCATAGATGTCATTAAAAAGCATTAACATGTATTCAAGTCAAAATTCAAAAAAAATTCATATTTACTTTCTATACCTTTTTTTTCTAAAATATATTTTGTTGTCATATTTACCTTTTTTTATGTTGATTTATTCTTTCTTTTATATAAAAAAAAGAGATTCATTCTTCTACCAAAAAATAAAAGAGATTCATTCTCATATGTTTTTATCTCTTCCGATTATTCTTCGTTATCTATACCTTTTTTACACAAACAATTTAAATAAAGTTCACACCTTATGAGAAGGAGAATATTACTAAGTGTTCATGTTTTCTTGAACAATTGTTCTCTTTTACATGTTAAGGAGCAACATATATTTTTAATAGGAAATGACACTTCCAACCAACTGTTTTGTTCTTCATTATAGGATTGGTTGAATTTTTTTCTCAGTTCACTATTAACTTACATGTGTATGATGATTTTGAGATATTTTATTTTTAATTTGTTTAATAGTGTATATTTTTAGTTTAAATTAGTAGCTTAATGGATTTGGTTTTGAATCCACATTTTTTTTGGGATTTCCTTTTTATTCAGAGTAAGTTGGTCTAAAAGAAGGTTTGTATTTATCGGATAATGTTAAGTTGTGTGTCAATTTTATAATCCTATATGATAATCCCTTCATGTATATTTGACTTCTTCTAGATTCTTTTTCACAAATAAAAGGTCTTTTGAAATTAGGAATTCGCCTCAAAAGACAACAAATAAGATGTTGATTTCAGGGAACGAGTGAGCGATGATCAACAAAAAGTTATAAATGTGGAAAATTATCAAGTTACAACAAAATTTTACTTTTGCAAAAATTTGCATCAACAAATTAATCAATCTATATAATTTGTTTTTTCTTTTTCATTGGTAATTTTTTTTAACATATCTTTCTTAGTGTGAGACTATCTACGTTTGTGATTTGGTGACATAGTCAAATAAGGTCAAGCGGAGGCCTAATATGGTAAAAAAAATGTGGGTTAATGATGGTTTGATAGAGGTAGGTTTATGTTCCTATCCTTCATGAAAAGAGCAAAAGGAAGTATCAAAAATAGAATGAGTTACTGGTAATTTTGTAAGTTAGTTGAAGGAGTTGGAAATTTATGATTAATTATTTTATTAAAAAATAGACTTAATTAAAAAATGCCACGTTATTTTAAAAGAGAAATGCTTCTTAGTACGGAACGAAAAGCTAAGGGAAGAAAATGCATTATGTGGCAGCCAATTTTTTACCCCCATACTGCCTTTATTCCATCCAATACGGAATTATAATTCTCCCGGCGTGAAACACCTATGAGTTTCGTCTTTTTTTGTATGCAAAGCTCCGTACTATTTAGCATTACCGATTTTAAAAATGTCTAATTAGCATGTACTTTATCAATTCAGCATAAAATATCTACATTTTTTCATTGACCCCACCAAAGATCAAAAGTGAAGATATTTAAAACATGGAGGTTGGATAAAAAAATTGCATGAAAGCGAACGACATCCAAAAACTTATATTTAATATATTTTTTTAGCAAATGACATCCATATATTAAGTAAATGGATCACCACACTTAAATAATAGAAACCCCACAAGTGAAATTAACATCATATATTCACCCAAAACATTAAGACATTAAGTGTATTGGAAATCTCACTTATATGTTGCACAATTTCTACTACTGCATCAAATGTAGATGTTTAACTCACACATGACACATTAACATCTTTATCTTAATTGTGTGACTCTTTGTGTACGTGATCAGATGAAATAGCCAAATAAGATCAAAGAAACAACATGATAAAAATTATGGGTTGGTGGGTTTCATCATATAGGGATATTTTTGTTCCATTTGTTCTTGCAAAGAGAGAAAATAAATTAAAAAAAGAAAGAAAATGAAAAAGTAATTTGAACATGATATCAATGATAAGGGAATAATTAAAGGGGTGTGTATTTTACCTATGATAGTATATGGAATAATGAGTTTCTGTTAATTTTATGAATGTGTTGAAGGATCATTGGAGATTATTGGGTAATTATGTTACCAAAATATCATACTCATTTAGAAAATGCTAGATCGATTTAAAATGTCTAATAACTATATATTTTTTAAGGATAATAATCATATATTTTTTCATTGTCTGATCCTACCAAAGATCGACGGTAAAAAAATTCAAAATAATAGAAGTTGAATTAAAATGAATGATATCCAAAAACTAAAATTTAAGATAGAAAATTAAACTAATGATACCTAAAAACTAACCATAAATCATCATAATATTGAGATTTATGTGGGAGCATACATTGAATTGCATCATCATATTCGGTTAAGAGTAACCACGTAAGTGAGATAGCCATTACATCATTATTCACGGTCTTAAAACATTAGGTATATGGATCATCTCATTTTCAAAGTCTTAAAAGATATATGGGTCATCTTACTTACATTTTGCGCAACATCTAATCTTGCATCCAATTTAAAATTTTAACTCGACACATTAACATCTCTCCGCTAAGTGTTGAACTCTCCGTGTGTGTGGTCCACCACCAAGAACCACTCTGCTCCCCCACAATGTTGAACCGGGATATGATACAACTGTTGGGCCTTCTTGAGGAGTCAACACTGTTGTGGATCGACACGTTGAAGAAAGAGAAAACACACAAGTGAGAATGATGCACCGTCTTATCCAAAATTTTAAGGCTTAGGTATGAGTTTTTTCGCTTGATTTTGGTTCGACTTCCACTCTTTTATCCATTGTTGAGCTTTAGGTGGCACTTGATAAATCACAATATTCTCTACCTTAAGTATGACAAAATTCTAACCCGTGCTTGGCACGGGTCCACATACTAGTATTATATAAATTTAGGACCCTTTTTTCAAGTTTCAATATGACATTGACACGTGGCACTCTTGAAAAACACTCATGAGAAACCAAGCATTCTCAAGCATTTGGATTTCAATAACTTTCTATATTTATATTTGTAACCATATATATCATTTATATTATAATTTATATTATAAAAAATATGTTAATTAAGTTATAAATGGAGATTGAGAATAAATAGTCATCTTATAATGGTTGTTTAAGATATTATTAATAATGACATTAAATGGATTGAATATTTTTAATTTTTTGTGACGGCAACAAGTTTGTTAGACATTCTTAGAAAAAAGATTTTTTTACTACAAATCGAAGAAGCCCGCGGAAAACTTAGGTACAATTCTTTTGGTGCTTTTGGTATGGTTCTTAACTAAAACTACAAAAAATTTCTCTGAGAAAATTATGAATTTAAGAAAATCAAAGTGAATTTAGTTAAGAACCATACGAAAAGCACTTAAGAAATTGTACCTAAATTTTTTTCTAAATTTAATAGGTGCATTAGTTACTTTCAAATAGAACCATTTTTTTTAAGGAAATAGAACCGTTTTTATTGGCACCGAAAAAAAATAAGATTATTTTGTTAATGTCGGATACGTAAATTAATATTGACTATTTTTATTGGACTAAAAAGTATACCACAATTAGTTTATCAAGAAAACGTCGAGTTGTTTTTCTATTTTATTTCTTTTTCTTTGTGTCAACTTCGTATCTCTCTATCAAATCAAAATGGCCCCAAAGATCGAGTTGGTTTCTGATGTATCCCCTTCCAAAGAAAGTTGGAATATCGGGGTTCGAATAGTTCGTCTTTGGTTTGTGAGAATCCGTACATTAATATGTACTTTAAATGAGTTTTTTTTGTCTACAAAAAAATGCAGGTCAACACATCAATACATTCAATAGAAAATATCTTAACTAAAGTTTTGAGATTTTATTTTAGTTTCGTAATAATTTTAAATACAATATTTTTATTTTAGTGGCTAAGTTTACAAAAATTTGTGTCAAAAAAAAAAGTTTCCATTTTTTTTAGGTTTCCTTAACAAGGATGAGACATGTACTTGATTTTCATGTTCGGTTTAGTAGTAGTAGTAGTAGTAGTAGTAGTAATAATAATAATAATAATAATAATAATAATAGTTTTGTTACAAATAATAATAATATCTATAGTGGTAAAAATATACTTTGTTGGTCAATGACGATAAAGAAAACGGAATTGATGCCATATAATCGAAACATATCATAATGTTAATTTCAATTGATTGTTTTGACCAATTTGCTAAAAAAAACGTAATCATATGCTTTATAACAAAAACAAAACATTAATATGTATTGCTTAATGGCTAAGATATGAACTCAAATATGATTGGTCAAGTTAAATGTTGTTATTTTACAAAATTATCTGTAAAATATACTATAAATTAAATCTATTGGCTAACGGTTTCTTCGCATCACGGCTTCAGATCTCCATTTGTCTTTCTTTCTATTTCGTTTCTTTTCCTATACGTCTTCTTCATTTCTCCTTTTACAATCCAAATGGCTCCGACATCAATTTTGTTTCCGATATATCCCATTCGAAAGAAAATTAGAATATCATGGTTCGAGTCGTTCGACTTTGGTTTGTGATAGATTTGAACAAGGAAAATCTGCCTTAATCATTGGAAATGGTTTTAATGGAAAATAAGGTTGTTTGACACCATTTTGTTATCTTTTTATATCCGTTTTTGTAGTAGATCGTTTTTTTTGTTCGTCTGTTTGTTTATTTTTATAATTTTTTGGCTCAATCGAATATGATATCACGTTGGTTGGTTTTTTTAGATATTTTTCGTTTAAATTTGTAGTAACAATGTAATTTCTTTATCCGCTCAAAAGAAGAAGAAAAATTAGATGCAAGTAAGCATTTGAATCATAAAATGTTATTTTCTCAATGATCATAAATGTTAAACTAAGTAAGCTAATTCAAATGTTTGCTCCAATCAAGTGTGATACCTTTATGCCAAACGAGATAACACCTTGGATATATATTTTTATTCACAATATCACATTTTCTTTTTCGGTGGTACAATATCGCATTGAATGCTGGACTAATTAAATTCAAATTCAAATTATATGAAAATAATTAATGGAGAGTAATTAAAATAATTGAGTATCATATTTTAATGGTGTTAGTCAAACATACGAAGACAATTGAATGCGAAAGAATTCATCATTTCCACCGACATATTAGTTTTAAATATTTTAAATATTAATCATGCTGTGGAAATCAAACGTTCACTGAAATAATTTTTGAATTCAAATACTCCTATAATCTTGCATTAAATCAAAATCAAACATTCAATAGGAGTATCTATGTATTCAATGCAATTATTTTCTATATATAAGGTACGTTGTTTGATGAAAACTAAAAATCACAAACTTCTGGCTTCTTTTTTTTTGTTAAAAATCTCCACCTCTTTATATTTTTTATTTCTTAATTTCATTATTCTCATTCTTTTTTTTTTGAAGGAATTATTCTCATTCTTTATTATTATTATTATTCAAATTAATGCATCCTTATTGCTGTAATGTTTGGTTTTTATTTTTCCATCATAGATTTAGGCATAAAAAAGATGTATAGAGCTTAGTGTTGTGTTGTTAGTAGTGTGCTAGAGAAATAATTCAATATTTTAATACGACCGAATATCCTCAATTATACCATTATGATTTTTTTTGGTCAAGTACCATTATGATTTTTTATTTCTTTTATTTTTAAAAGAATTCAACACTTGAATTAAATTTATTTATGTTAAAATAGATTGAAGTGTAGTGTGTATTTAATTATAAAGGATGATGGTTGTGATTCAAGCATCTCATTGGAGAGGAGAATATACATTTAACATAAGAGGGAAGTGGAGTGTAATTCAAGCTTCTCTTAGGGGAGGGGAGTGTAATTTACTCTAATTTTTATTTTGTATTAATAGAAACTTGCAAATGAATAGAAATATATCAGTGTATATTTTAACATAAGAGGAGAGAGAAGTGTAATTCAAGCTTCTCTTAGAGACGAAGAGTGTAAATTCACTCTAATTTTTTTCTTCGTATTAATAAAAACTAATGAATGAAGATAAATATATAAGAGAATTAGAAGCAGTTTAAATGGTATTATTGTGATACAAACATTTTAAATAAGTTATCAAATCGTAATATTTTTAATAAATATTAATTTTAATGTGTATTCTCCTTAATGAGTAATGAGGTTTTTCAAATAAGTGATCTCATCGTAATATATAAGAAAATAAAATTAACGAGGATGTTCTCCTTACCATCAAATTTTAATAATTATAATTATAAGAATAAATAAAAAAATCAATTTTGTATACCTATAATATTTTTTGACAAGTTTGTATAACTATGATTATACTTGAATGGATTAAACTGATAAGTATTATTAAAATACAAAGGGAAAACCAATCCATTTCATTTTATCTAAGGTTAATATAATTTGTTGATTTGTCTATAACATCCAAGATCTGTCTTTTTACCACTACACCAAACGTTTACAAATGTATTACATTAATATTAATATTTATTTGTTGATTTTAATTTTTTTTTATGATGATTCTTATGAATGTGTATTTCTACGGGCGGATGCACCATATGGTTTGGTGTAACTATAGTCACTCCAAATTTTTCCTAAAAATATACTTACATGTGAAAGATGTCTATGAGAAAGAAATGCTAGAAGAAGTTGACTACGATTTTGTTCCAATTAATCATTGTTAGGGTTACAAATGGACATGAGTTATTAAAATTAGTTCAAATAAAACTACTAAAACTTTAATTTCATTGGACAAATTTTTAGCCACACAAAGCAAATAGTCCTGGATTCGCTCATATGTGTTTGTGTTGAATTATATAATTACAACTCTATCTCTCCAACTAAGCACCTCAAGTTATTTTTACAAAATGAGTCCCCTAATAACTTAATATGAGAGAGAGAGAGAGAGAGAGAGAGAGAGAGAGAGAGAGAGAGAGAGAGAGAGAGAGAGAGAGAGAGAGAGAGAGAGAGAGAGAGAGATCTTCCATAGCAACTATTCTATATAAGCTTTCAATTATTTGATTCCACGGTGAGAGTGTCTATTTGACCCAGAGAAAAATAGCTAGAACATCACTATTAGGGATGCTCTATATAATCTAATTGGAATAAGTGATATTTAAATGCATGCAAACTAAGTGTAGAATTGCAAGTATAAAAAATTGGTCAAACCATTTGTGATTATATATACTTGGTGTTGTTATACTCACTTTTGCATCTACGCCTACATAGGTCGGTTTTCACGGTTATCTATTACCCGATGCAATCAAGTTTTACCGGGTTGGATCAAAAAATAATTACATATTACTTTTAAAAAAAGTTCTTAAAATTATATATAATTAAATGAAATTCTACATTATAAAAATTTCAAGACTTAGACTAAATTCTACCGTTTAAAATTTGAACACTTGAATTTAGTTGAAACACTTTGAATCTCTATGACATGGACCGAGTATATAATAGTGTGAATATTAGGTTAGTGCCTACACGAAACACGTTATATAGCTCAAGTACAATGTTAAATGAGCAAGGGTGGATACATCATCATTTGGATGCGGTAAAAAATCGAAAGGGTCCCTACGTATTTGTGAACAGTGTGGGTAAAGAAGGTAGTTCATGAGAGTATGACCTGTTTTAGAACATGGAATAAAGGCACCCTTTCTTGAAAATATATGGAAATAGTTGACGATATGATTAGGAGGAAGATTAATTTTATATGCCAACAAGAAACTAAGTGGATGGGTGAAAAGGAGAAATAATTAGATAGTTCTAGATTTAAGTATTAGTACATTGAAAAAGTTAGATCGAGAAATAGTGTAGGCATTATTGTGGATAAGGAATGGAAAAAGAATATTTTGGATGTAAAGAGGATAGGAAATTTGATTGTAGCCCACAAATTTGTAGTTGAATAAGACATCTTTATTTTTTTTTTGGAAAGGAAATAAGACATCTTTAATGTTATAATTTGTTTACGCACCTTAGGTAGGGTTGGAAGAATATCCTAAACTAAAATTTTGGAATGATTTGAAAGGCTTAATTCAAGATATACCACAAGGAAAACATGTTTCTTTTAGGAGTGGATCTAAATGGGCATGTATGGAGTGTTTGACAAGTTTTGAAGGCGTGAATGGATGTCAATGGGTATCCATGGGTACGGGTAGTATGATATCCGTCCCCACCCCGTTGGATAAATATGGTACCCGTACCCGTCCCCATACCCGTGCGGGTATTTCTAAACGGGTAATCCACTGGTATTTAGATACCTACGGATATTCGCGGGTACCCATGGATATTTGATTTTTGATTTTACAAAGAAAATACTTTTTTAATTACTACAAACTTTGACTTTTAAACATCCATGCATAACATATTTCTTTCAAATTTCATAATTCATACCAAAATCCAAAAGCAACCGTTGAAATAAAATCAAAATATCCAAAATAAAAGCATAAAAACCTCCACATAAAAATCCAAATAAATTGCCATAACAATGATATTTGAAATAAAATCTCATAACATTCACTAACAATGTCATTCACCACTTATGTCAATGTCACCATGCATATCTTCCAAGATTGAGTTAAATTTAAAGTTCACAAACTCTTTAATATATATTTTTTATTAACGGGTACGGATACCCGCGGGCACGGCTATCATCAAATCCGTGTCCGTGTCCATAAAGTAACGGGTAGTTAAATACCCATTTATTATACCTGCGGGTATCCGTTTAGCTACCTGCCCCGTGCCCATGACGGATTTTATCCGCGGATACCCGCGGGCACGGATTTTTTTGCCACCCTTGTATAGCCTTGGAGAGATAAATGCATAAGGTAAGATCATCCTAGATTTTTTGTTGTCTTTTAATCTTACTTTAGGAAAAGAAAATAGAATCTTATTACATACAAGGGTGAAATGTCATGTTCTCGGATAGATTTATTTCTTATTAGGAATTCGGACATAAAGATTTGTTTGAATTTAAAGTTTTATCTCGAGAGAGTTTGACTATCCAACTTATAGTATTTGGTTATGGATGTAAGGGTTAAGAGAAGAGTTGTGAGGAGATGCCACGGTTGTGGTACAAGGATAATATGGTGGCATTTAAAGAATGAAAAACAAAGTGTTTTTTACAAACAAAATAAATTAAAGGAAGGTTATGTGAAGATACAAAGAAGCGAAAATGATATGTGGAACAAGATGACATATGAGATTAGAAAATTAGCAAAAGAAACACTAGGAGAATTAATAGATTTTGGACCTAGCTACGAGTAAATAATCTTGGTAGAACCAAAGTGTTCAAATTAAAATGAGAATCAAAAGAGAATGTTTTAAAGTGTGGTATAGGTGTAAAAGTATAAATATTAAGGAAAATTATAACAGAGCTAAGAAAGGATCCAAGAAGGCATTGAACGCGGCAAAAACACAAGCTTTTGATGGGTTATACCAATCCTTACACATCAAGGAGGGAGAAAAGTTTATATATATATATTCTTGCTATTAGAATCCAAATCTAATCTAATTGAACATAAACCATGTTATTTTTAGAGGTTTTAGGTTTAAGAGATTAGGGTTCAAAAGTGCATAATTTTTTAAAGATGAGAATTCAAAAGTGCGTATTTATTTTTAAAAACAGAGGACCAAAATTTCTATTTTTTTGTGTTTTGTAAAGTTAGGGGGACTAGATTGCTATTTTTTCTATGGGGCGAAAATCACAACTATTTAAAAGTTAAGAAGGCAAAAGTGCATTTAAGTCTTTTTTTTAAGTGAAAGAAACCATAGATTAAAGCTAAAACCATTTTGGGCCAAAGATTCATAAGCCAATTTGAAGAAAGGATCCCAACAACTACAACAAAGAATTGAAAAGCAAAACAGCAACAACATGACTTAAATCGTCCATATCGTAAAGCTTACAATCCCATCAAACAAAGCCCACTGAAGATGGTGATATGGTTTGTAGATATGAAGATGCTTCACTCTAAACCTTTAACGGGTTATGAAGTAATACAAACCGAGAAAAACCCGCATTCACAAAATAAACAAAACTCGGATTGAAAAAGGGTATACTAAATTAAATGAACAAGCAAATATGTGGCCAACAACCCCTAGAAGAACGAACAATAAGTATAACCCATATGCGAGAAACACCACACCTAGAAACACCACAATGAACCTAGATGCGAGATACATCACACCTAAAAAGTGAAAAAATTGAATAACACTAACACGATATGTTCTCACACAAAAATTGAGTGTGAACCAACCAACATACACAAATATGTGTAGAGAACATACAAATCAACAAATGACATTGTCACACAATGAGACATCATCATAACATTAGACGAGCGACTCAAATTGGGATTTGATGGTGACACAACCCTAACGGTCGATCACACCGGCATAAAGTCATGGTTACACCGGTGATAAGCGATTTAAATTTTTGGTGGAGAGTGGTAGTGGGAGACGGTGAAGTGTGCTTGAATAAATTAACTTTCAATAAATTTAATATAAAATAATAATTTTTATCGAAATTTTATAAGTACTTAATTCCCCGTACTTAGCACGGGTATCATACTAGAAACATGTCTCCACTGAGATATGCTTTGTTAGTGTTGTCTCCACTTTGCACTTCTCTTTGCGTACTTCTTTGTTGTTGTTTTTGAAGCAACACAAGTCAAATCTTGCTTGGAATTATGGGATGACAATTTTAGCATCGGGGTGCATATGACATAGACGAGGCAATTATTTTTATAAAAGTTTCTTAGACAAATAATTTATTTCAAATGGTTACGAGATCAGTTATCTTTCATTTTCTCAAAATGAAAAGCTCATGCAAAGGAAGTGGAGAGAAACTACTCATGTTATTGTTGAAGATGTGAAGAAAAACAAGATACTTCGCTAATAAAAAATAGGGATAAGAGTGATACATTTGAAGACTATTACACATTAAGAAATTTAGCACATTCCAACCTTGATGACAAGGTTGTTTTCGAGGTGTGTTTTTTAGGATATAGTAAAGGCTGATTAGAGTAGTTTAAGTATAGTTAAGAGGTACTTTTTTTAGGATATAGTAAAGAACAAACTAAGAGTTACTAACTCTACGATACCATTCAGTATTTTCCACACTTTTTAGGATGATATGTTTAAATATCAAGGATTCTCATATAAAGCTAATATTTTTCTCTCTCTTCAACGTGCACGCATAAGCATGCAATGGTGTTAATATTAATTTCGTGACTTTACATTTAATATGCAGATCTGCGTATCGGTGACGATGACTTGAAGAACTGTGTTTGATTGAAATTGAAATGTCGCTTCAGAAAACGGACGGTCGCTTATTGACTTCAAATCTACGCCTGTGCCAAACGCCGCGGACATGACAACTTTCATAAACAAGCTTATCGTTGATGAGCTAAATTACAACGAGATGAGCTGGAAAAGACACACGCCGATATGTTACCGATGTTGGTCGATGAACAAATGTGTGCATGACAAGATCATGGAGTCGGTTGGTTACGACGACGGTGGTTTCTTTTTCAACAATGTCGGCCGCCGTTAGATCGAAGGTGTTAATTGTATTGAATGCCGCATCCGGCGGTATAGCAACTTTTCTATTACCAGGTGGAAGAACCGCGCACTTGACGGCGACGGTCCCTATTGAGATTAATGAGGCATCATCGCTTAAGATGGAAACGGATAGTCCTAGGGTAGACTGGTGCGTGCCGCAAAAGTTGATAATTTGGGATGAGGCTCCAATGATGCACCGATGGTGTTTTGAGGCGATTGACCGATCAATACGTGATATCATGTCCAAGAATGATCCCCTAAACGAGTTTAGACCTTTTGGTGGAATGACGGTAGTTTTAGGTGGTGATTTCGGGCGGATATTACTGTTGTCCGAAAAGGAACGAGGCGGGATATTGTTGATGCCTCAATAATACATCAAAGATATGGGCTTATTGTAATGTGTTGAGGCTTCTTGTTAATATGAGATTGGGTGCATCTTCGGTACTGCGGAAGCGGGAAGAAATTGCTAATTTTGGCAAGTGGATACTCTCAATTGGAGACGACAACGACGCTTTAGATGAGAATGGTGAAATCAAGGTAGAAATTCCCGATGATTTGCTCATATCGGACACAACAAATCCGTTGATGTCACTTATAGACTTTGTGTATCCCGATTTGAATGATAACCTTGGTGACCCATTATTTTTCCAAGAAAGGGGAATACTCGCACCAACTCTTGATTCGGTTGAGCATGTTAACGAATATATGATGTCAACCGATTCCAGGTGAAGAGAAAGAGTATTTAAGCTCGATTGTTTGTCGATCGGGTGAAAATTCGATGTCTAGAGCGAGTGGTTCACGGCGGAATTTCTTAATGGTATTAAGAGCTTTGGAATTCTAAATCACCGGTTGAAACTAAGGGTGGGATGTCCGGTTATGCCGATGAGAAACATCGATCGGGTCAATGGATTGTGTCATGGTACGAGGCCGACAGTTACACATCTAGGGAAGAGCACGATAGCCGCTACCGTAATTACAGAAAAAGGGCGGTACCGGGGTATTCATTCCCGGGATGAATCTTATTCCGAGTGATCCGGGACTACCCTTCAAATTCGGGCGCATGCAATTTCCATTGAAGCTTTGTTTTGCATTGACAATAAATAAAAGTCGGGGTCAATCTTTATCTCGAGTGGGAGTTTATCTTCCTAAGCCGGTGTTCACGCATGGACAACTCTATGTCGCCGTCTCTCGAGTTACTTCTAGAAAAGGTTTGAAGTTTGGTCATCTTGGATGAAGATAATAATGTTTGCAAGGAGATCACAAATGTTGTGTGTCGTGAAGTTTTTCAAAAAGTATGATCATTGGTTATGTTTTAGAATTGTTGTTGCTATAATTTAGAAAACTAAAGTTGTGTATTGTTTGGAAGTCGTTTTTTTTTTTAATTTCTTTGTAAGGCGTCTTGGTCATTACGGACATGCAATTTCTATATAAGCGGATCCTTACGCCATTGACTTTTAAGTTTTAATTGATGCACTTTTCGGGTATAACAAGACGCGAAACTTTCTTTTTTACATCGTTGTTACCCTAAAATACAATATTTACATTAGATCATTGATTTTGTAAAAAATATAAACAAATAACAATCGACGTTTCGCCGCCCAAACTATATTTATACACACCCGTAAAAAAATTAACATTTGCATTCACAAACTATGTGTATACATCCGACAATCGACTATTATATAAAAAAATACAAATTTTTTAGTTTTTATGATTAATAAAATACATTATGTCAACAAATAATAATATACGGTACGTCGGCGTATTTTTGCAAAAATATTACATATGCTAAGTTTAACAATGAGTACATCTTATACGACAAATAATTAGTATAAGTATAAATCCAAATACTTTAATCGTTATGTGCAATGTTTAGATATTTCAAAATATATACAAAATTAAGATGATATTTTTTTCCATATCAAATTTAAATTATAACCACACTTATAACTTTAAGATAACATAATATAAAATCTATACATTTGATCAAAAAGTTTTTTATTTCCGTGCTTGGCACGGTCACTATACTAGTAATGATAAATCACATTTTACTCTTTCATGTGTGATTCTTGATTTCAATTTCATGCTGTCAACAAGAACCCACAATCACATAATTGAAGATTGGGAATCATTGTTTCTTGATTGGACAGTCCAGATTCAATCCAAATATTTTAAATAGTTAAATAAATAAATAAATATACAAATATTCTAAATTGTCTGATCAAAATCAAACGATCTAGATTATTTTAAATGCATGACTACTAGCTTTTATTGACTACAATGAATGAGTTTAGTAAATTACACATTCAATTATATATTCGTTAATGTACGGTGTGATTGGTTCCTGAATTAATCTTTTTACACATTTAAGTCCCTTTTTTTGATGTCAAAATTATGAGGACATTTTAGTGTTGGAAAATTAGGGATGCTCTATTGAGATAGAGCATATCTATGTGGCCGACAATAACATCCTCCCCACAAATGCCATAATCTTCTTCTTTTATGGATTCTGGGGTCCTCTTTTACTATTATTCTGATTCTTAGAATACATTACAGAGAAACCTTAGGATCCACACATTCCAACATCAACCTTAATCCAATGTTCGTTATGTTTTTTTAATATGTGATTTACGTGTGTTCATGTTTTTGATTCATTTTATGTTGTTCTGAGAATTTTTTCTATCACCCTTTTGGACCCTTTATTGGAAAGTTTGATACTTTCTGCAAATCTGGGTCAATCTTAATTTTTGCTATTTTTTGGGTGTGATTTCAATGGGGTGTTTTGATGAGGTGTGTTACAATGGTGAGCTTGAAAATGGAGTGAGTTTGTTTGGGTGTAGTGAGGTTGAAGATGAGGCTAATAAAGCTGCTATTGAAGATGCTGTGAGGATTCTTTTGTTGGGTCTTGGTGAAGATATTAATAGGGAAGGTCTTAGGAAGACACCACATCGTGTTGCAAAGGCTCTACGTGAAGGAACTAGAGGTTGAACACTAATGATTTTTGTTTGGTCTTTTGAAGTTTGTAGTAAATATGATTTGATATATGAATCATTGTAGTTTTGTTGATGTTTCTCTTATGAGATATGTTTAGTTAACAACTTAGCATATTAGTTATTTGTTTAAAAATTTGGTATAAGATTTCTTTCAAGTAGTTGGATTGTAATGTTTTGAATTAAGCATTGATGTTTTTTTTTTAATGGGAGTTATACTTTGTCAACTTTATCTAGAGATTAATGAGTTGGACAGAAATATAGTATATGATTAGAACATTATGGTTTCGTTTGATCCATGTAGCTGACCCCACTTAGTGGGATAAGGCTTGGTTGTTGTTGTATAGTTTTTCAACTTTCCTGCGGAATAGAATTGTGTATGGTTCAATATCTAAATTGGATAGGAAGTTGTTCATGTTAGTGGGATGTATATAGGTACTACTTATTAATCTTTTAACCATTTTAGGGAAGTTTGAATATTTTAAATTGAGATGAAAAATTTGATTGTAGTCAAGGAAATTCGTGTGATTTATTGGATAATCATAGTATGTGATTAGTGCATGGAGAGATGTTCTGAGGAAACTAGTCATTTGTTCTTCTTCTTTACGAAAATATTCGATCAACAGGGTAGTTCAATCTAATCAATGCTGTTGCTAGACGCATTTCTTTTTGTACCCTGTGTTGAGCATTGGCTCTTAATGTTAAGTGAGCAGTTCGATCGATGTATTTAAGTGAGAGATAAAGAGGAATGGTTTAGCATCCGATTTCTTTCTCTTGTTTCTGTTTCTTTGTTTTTTGCCTAACATATCAGCCCAATAATTATTATTCTCTTCCAATAATTTGCTCTCTTGTTTTGCGTGTTTGATTCACATAGTTTCTTGCATACTATTGTTGCTAATCTTGAAGCAATGAACCTTTTCCAGGTTATAGACAAAAGGTGAAGGACATTGTTGAAGGTGCTTTATTTCCTGAAGCTGGCATAGATAATAATAAAATCGGTCATGCTGGCGGTGCAGGCGGACTTGTGATTGTCCGAGACATTGACCTCTATTCCTACTGTGAATCTTGTTTGCTACCTTTCCAAGTCAAATGTCATGTCGGTTACGTCCCTTCTGGCCAAAGAGTTGTTGGATTAAGCAAGCTCTCTCGTGTCGCTGAAGTATTTGCTAAACGACTTCAAGAGCCTCAGCGTCTGGCAGACGAAGTGTGTTCAGCTTTACAACAGGGAATTCAACCAGCAGGGGTTGCCGTTGTACTTCAGTGTACACATATTCACTTTCCTGACATAGAAACAATCTTTCTAGAATCAAGCCTAAAAGGTGGGGTGAAGATACATGTTTCGTCAGGTTCCGGCGTCTTTGAAAACAAAAACGCAGACATATGGGCTGATTTCTTTTATCTTATTAAATCTAGAGGCATTGATATGGAAAATATTCATGCTCGGGGATTGCCTGACCAATGCTGGTGTCCATCTCTCTCCACTCTTTCCACCAAAGTTTCCTCCAAAACGGGACCTATCAATCCGGCAATGATCACCGCAGTATTTTCAATTCTAAAATCTTTGGGAGAAGATTCAGTTAGGAAGGAGCTTGCAGGGACTCCTAATCGTTTCGTGAAATGGCTGTTGAACTTCCAAAGCATTGACAGGGATGTGAAGCTGAATGGCTCCATCTGTGGCGGGATAAAACCTTTGAATGCTGCTGGCGAGGTGGTAAATAATGATAAACAAATATACACCGAGTTGAACTTGCCGTTTTGGTCACAATGTGAGCATCATATACTTCCATTTCACGGCGTTGTTCACGTAGGATATTTCCTTTCAGAAGGATTCAGTCCAATTGGAAAATCACTTTTACAGTCAATAGTGCATTTTTATGGTTTCAAGCTCCAAGTTCAGGAAAGGCTTACAAAGCAAATAGCAGAAACCATATCACCACTTTTAGGTGGAAATGTAATAGTAGTTGTAGAGGCAAGTCACACATGCATGATTTCTAGGGGAATTGAAAAGTTTGGAAGCAGTACAGCTACCATTGCTGTGTTAGGATGCTTTTCAACTGACATTGCTTCTAGGACCTTATTCTTGCAAAGTATTGCAAATGCTACATCTTCTGGAGGGTGATTATAATTCTTCTTGGATTGGATCACATTTGCAATGATTTATTGCATTCATTCTCTGCAATTTTTGAAGGTTTTATAACCACCAATGCAGCAGTCTACACACACATCGATAAAGTCAGAAGACATCTTTTCACATATAAAATCATTACATTTTGAAGTCCAATTCTACTTACCTCCCGATTAATCTCTGCATTACCATGACTCCTTTTCCTGAGAACCGGAGTGTTGAGTAAAAAAAAAAATCCACCAAGTTTTTGTTTTGGTGACACGGGCTTTTGCACCAAGTTTTGTCTTCTCACCTTATATTTGATCATCACATACTCTAAACCACCTCAGAAAAAGTCGGGGTCACTTTATCAAGATTTACATGATGGCAATCTCTCGTATTAGTCGGTCCTCAAAAAAATTCCCTATTTAATTTACGAAGGTTGGTACTTGTTTTGATTGTTTTGTTGATGTGTTTGCAAATGTTTGACTGCCATGGAAATGGAATGATTTAATGGATTTCCATAGCTTCTACCAGTTTTGAATTGATGGTTATATTAAGCGTGATAACTCTTTTACTTACATGTTGCTTCTCCTTTATAGTCTTCTTCTCTATAGCAATAATTTAGATTTTGAACTCATGTTGTATGCTTGTGCATCCTATTGGAATTTAGAATGAGAAATCAGTTGATTGAAAGTTTAGTAGTTTGTTGATTGGAGAAGAATGGCTATAGAAATAACTGAGGGATAATTTTATTATAAGAGAAAAAAAAAGAACACAGTAAACGAGTATGAGAGCAGATGAGAAGAGCTTGCTTCTATAGCTCTGATGATGACCATTTATAAGCAAATCTATTGACCTAATGTGTGTTGGAGAATCATAGTTATGGGATTTTACATATTTATTACTTTATAGGTCCATCCTTATTCATAATTTTCCACATTATGTCTAGAAATTTCAAGTTCAACTGTTTCTGCATTGTTGTTTCTGGACATTTCCCTTTCGTAAAAGTGTGTCATTATTGATTTTCGATTGCGGTAATTAGGGATTTTAGCTACTGCTGTATTTCCAATAGGCTTTGTTTGTGAGTTTGGAGGGGAAGGGATGGGAGAGTTTTGGGAAAAAAGCAAGTGGAAGGAATAAAAGACTTTCAGAGGGGATGGCTTTGGAGGATTCATTTTTCTCCGTAGCACAAAACCTCTCACATTTGCGAGGAGGATTTTGGAGAGTTTATATGAATTATGCAAATTCAATATATGTTGTTATAATATTCTTAAAATTAAAAAGATATTAGACATAAGCATTAATTTATTATTCTTTAAAAAATACTCTTTCAAAAACTCTGAAATATTTCTTTATTTTTTTCTACATTACTCACCCTCCAATGCCCTCCCTTCCCCTCCAAACTTTAAAACAAAGTTATAGGATTTTGACTCATTGAGCTGGTTATGAGCCTGAATCACGGTTGATTTTCAAAACTTGTTAACAAAAATGTTTTCGCTAAGGTTCGAACTCATGCTCTACTCTTTAGATGGCCAAGATGCTTACCGGACGTTAACAATGGGCATATGCATGCGACTTTATGCATGTTTGAAATCATTGAGTTTGACGAATTTGATGTGATACTACGATTTTTTGTAGCACTAAAGTATAGTCTTGTCAAAATCAAAGTGATATATCGTAATTCAGTTAAATTCACCATCAATCTAAACATGCACTTGTTTGTTCAAATTCATCCGGTCAACAATTTCATATAATTCTTCTCAAGAGAAATTTATAACATCTTCGAGTGGAAGAACTACATATTGGATGACATTATCATCTCAAAATATGATAGTATGCTTTAAATTAAATTAAGAGCTTTTATTGAAACCCTTTTTAACACATATATATTGCTACCCTTTACATTATATACAAACAAAATTTATGAACATAAACAAAATATGCTAGTGGGTTGCCAACACTTGACCACACAGCTACATGAGATTCAAACACTTAAAGCTTTTTGCAAACCGGCAGCATATTGTCTTGCCCATTGATCATAGTGAAGAATTTCTTCAAGTGTAGGAGATGTTACCAATTCTTTTTGATGTTCATTACATGTTAGCTCTGCAATCTTGAAAATATCTAGATAGCTAATCCTGATGAGAGAAAATTAGTTTATCAGAATCAACAAAAATGCAGTAGAATTCTCAAAGCATAATTGCTAAGGAAAGTAACTAAGATTATACTTACTTTTCTGCAACAAACAGTTCGACAGCTATCTCGTTTGCGGCACTAAGAACTCCGGTCATGGTGCCTCCAGCACGTCCGGCAGCATAGCAAAGATTCACTGATGGAAACTTCTTAGTGTCTGGAGCTTGAAATGTTAGAGAACCATACCTGATCCATCAGAATATATTTAAATAAAACTGTGAATAAGTTGAACAATTTGCAAAAGTCTGCCACTAACAGTCTTACAAGTGCTTA
The DNA here is from genome assembly GCF_051527215.1 of Medicago sativa. Classification (NCBI taxonomy): domain Eukaryota; kingdom Viridiplantae; phylum Streptophyta; class Magnoliopsida; order Fabales; family Fabaceae; genus Medicago; species Medicago sativa. Next base: position 9,619,114 of record NC_140756.1, read on the forward strand.
TGTCAGAAGATAAGCTCAAATAAGTCAATCTAGCTATGATTATTCCTTTTGTTTCTCAGTGATTTAAGCCATCTACGAAAGAGTAAAAAAATATGAAACAAGGAGAATTGATTGTACTTGGTAAGATCAAGGCGAGGCCATGTAATTTCAGTACAATAGACTCTTTCTGGCCATGACAAAGTATAAAGGAGTGGCAACCGCATGTCAGGTAATCCCAACTGTGCAATAACAGAAGAATCCTGCAAATAACAATAACAAAAATATCATTTTGTAATAAATCTCTATATTAATTTGTATATTAAGTAACAGCATTGAACACATTGTATTGTAAAAAAGGTTAAACCTGTGTTTCAACTAATGAATGTATGATAGATTGTGGATGAATAACAATCTCAATATCATCATATTCTGCTCCAAACAAGTAATGTGCTTCAATTACTTCTAAACCCTGCCATGAAGAGGAAAAAATAAAAACATTTTATATAACTAAGAACATACCATTAAGTAGATTTGCAAGAAAACATGTTTTCATCAAAAAAAAACATTGATTGTATTTGTAGTATGAACTAAGTTACCTTATTGAAAAGGGTAGCAGAATCTATAGTTATCTTTCTTCCCAAACTCCAAATGGGATGCTTTAATGCATCCTTAAGCTTAATGTCTTTCATCTTTTCAGCAGGCCACTCTCTGTCAATGATACCGACCATATTAGCATTTGTCGATTGATAATTCAGGTCAATTATGTAGATTCTAGAAGCTTCATTTTGTACACTTCCAATACTGTTTTTGAACTACTTTGCCATACCTGAAAGCACCTCCAGAACCAGTTAATTGGATTTTTCTTAGTGCACCCTTTGGCAAACCTTGGATACACTGTGAAGAGAAAAATCCATAAGCATCAGTGATCAATTAAAAACAGCAAGAGTTTATGCATATGATGATGGACTTAGAATACCTGAAAAATTGCAGAATGTTCTGAATCAGCAGGAAGAATTTTGATGTTATTTTTGTGAGCAAGAGGAAGAACAAAAGCGCCTCCAGCAATCATTGTCTCTTTGTTAGCTAATGCTATGTCTTTCCCTGCTTCAATCGCCGCAACTGTTGGCTGTAGAAAATAATAACAATAGGATGCATCATTATGCTAAGTTATATCCAATAAACTTCTTTTAGTTCTAGAGTTTTAACCTCTTGTATCATATAAATATGTTACATAAATCACCATGAGCATGTAGTCATGAACATATATACCTTGATTAGTACATATCACATGATTATTATCTAGCTTGAGAATGATATTGTAATTGTAAATACAGTTGTGTTATTTAAAAAACAAAAATTGTACAACTTTTGCTACTACAATCTAAGTGACTACGTACACGTTCTTGGTTAATGAAGTTAAGTTAATGAGTTTTGACGTCTGGTATATCCATTAATCATCTGCTGAACGTAAATTATGTAATTAACCTTCTCTTTGAACTGCGTTAACTACATAAACTTGTAGCAAAAGTATTGTAAACTTAGCCATATTGGTTACATATGAGGATAGAGTGAAAGAGACATAATCTGAAGTTACCTTCAATCCTGCACAACCAACTATTCCTGTAACTACTGTGGCCGCATCAGGGTGACGAGCAACCTGAAAGAAAAAATTAATACTGCTCAGAAAAGGAAAAAACAATGTTGCCTCCATAAGCTAATCATATACGTATATAATATCTAACATGAGACAGATGATGATTTTCACCTCAATGACTCCTTGCTCCTCAGGGATGATTTCAGGTTTGTGATCAATACCAGCCAAAGCCTCTTTGAGTTCATCAATTTTAGACTCGTCTCTAAGAGCTACTAACTCAGGCTTAAATATCCTTACCTGCACAATATTAAAACCTATGAAAATGAGATATACTTGAAACCGACGTAGTACCAACACCTCAGATTTAAGATATGTATGGTATCCAACATGTGTCAGTGTCCGACATGACACTAACACATTACATTGAGTTATTTCACTTTCTTAAATGACTACTTATGTCGACGTTTTAGTAACATGTTCGATATTCGTGCTTGTATCAGTGTTTCATAGCTCAAAGGTTTGAGATTGATTTATAGAGAGAAATCAACCATAAAGGTAACTTTGGTTTTTAACAACATATAAATCCTTTTCATATCCTAGTATTGATTCACAGATTATGAAGAAATGCAAAGTGAAAGATGGAACAAATACTTGCTCAAAAACAATCTGTTGAACCTAAGTTATCCTTAAGAGCTTATAGAAATAAGTTGAAAATAGCTTATGGAAATGTAATAAAAAGTGTAGGAAAAATTTAAACATTCAGTCTTATGTGATAAGGTTTATTACATGTTTGGAGTAAGGTAATTGACTAATTGTTACCTGTTCAGCAAGAAGAGTAACATTTGAACCAGCTGCAAGCCCCACAACTCTAAATCTTTCTGGAAACTCTGCCACTATATTAAGTGTCTGCAAATTTAAGTAAAAGGAATTTTCAAACAAATATAAAAATTCTTTCATTTCAAACATTTGGAAATAGAAGATACCAGAGAACTTAGAGTGTTCATTTTCATAGAATTCAGGAAATGAAAATTAGATAAATTATGTAAAATCTTTGATTATTCATATGGTATATTTAACTTTATTCAACTTTTTAGAATCAAAATTTTGTTATTTTCTATGAAAAACTTCTATTTTTGGTTTCCTTCGGGCACAAGTCAGTAAGACTTTCTTTTTTTAATCTTGTAAAATAACATATAAAGTGGACCAACATTTTTTTTACTAAAATAACACATTGTTGATAGAGAAATTGACATAAAAGGAAAAGAAAATGTGATGTTTGTTAATAATTTTCTGAAAATTAAACCTGAGTTCCAATTGAACCAGTTGAGCCTAAGACAGAAATGGGTTTTGGTCCATCCCATGTTTTAAAATCACTAGGCTGAGGAATAGCTGTTCCTGGCCAAGCTGGTGGTGGTGAGTGTGCTGCAGAGCAATAAACTCTTCTCTTTACTACTTTTGTGTCACCCTCTTTTCTCTTCAATGCAAAGCTACCTGATCAAACAATTATCAAACTCAACTTAACTACAAGTCAACTAATACAGACAAAATTATAATAATAGGACGAAAAATAATTTGAACTATAGCTAACTAAATTACAAACTATGCACAAATTGGCAATATTATATTGTATATATTTTTAAGGGTATTATATTGTATATTTTTTCTCAAATTTTAAGGTCAAGTGCATCTAAAGGTCCTTTAAGTTTTTCGTTTTTCCCAAAGTGGTCCTTTAAGTTTCAAAAGTCCCAAACAAGTCCTTTTAGTTTTTGAATCGTTTCAAACAAGTCCTATTGTAGATAGCATAGTTGGTAATTGCTTCCTTGAACTCATCTTTGGTACCAAATCGGCTCCTAACACCCACTTAAAATTAGTCATCTTTTTAGGTATGGCAAATGGTGGATAATGTTCTTTGTTGCTATCATCTGAATCATCACCATCATCCTCTAAAATGACTTGTTTGAAACGATTCAAAAACTAAAAGGACTTGTTTGAGACTTTTGAAACTTAAAGACTTGTTTGGGACTTTTGAAACTTAAAGGATTACTTTGGGAAAAACGAAAAACTTAAAGGACCTTTAGATGCATTTGACCTAATTTTAACTATATATTATGCCCTTTTTATACTCTATAAAATCATCTTCTTTCGTCAACGAGTGTTCGCAAGAGCGTGAGTTCAACTCTCATTGTTTGTGTTAGGACCTTGTTAGCGGGTATGTAAATATCATCATTAGCATTCTCTGAATTTTAATCCCTACTTTGTCTTTAGTGTGCCATGAAATCCGACTCATCTAAACTATTTTTCTTAAAAAAGTATATATATCTTCTTTTTGGAAAATGATAGAATGCACGACAAAATTTATCGTCAAATTTATACGAATAACTTTATCGTCGTTAATTAGTTTTTATCTCTTAAAATTTTGACCCAAAATGATAAATGTCACCCCTCCTGGATTTTTCTTATGATAAATCACAGAAAACACTTTTTCATGCGGTGGTGTTTATCCAAATAACTCATGCATGTGTATTATAACCGAGACGGTGCATTATCTACTCGTATTTCTTTGGTAACAATATTTTTTTAATATATACTACATACAAAAACACTCAAAAGTATATATAGGCATAAAATAAGCTAGAAGGAAGTCATTAATAAAGCAAATAACCATAAAATGAACATGTCGTGCCGTTTCGTGTGTTGAATCCGTCGTGCTATATAGCGGCACTCTTTTCTAACTTCATTTTTCATATCTGTTTCCAATTCTATTTTGATTGTTGTAAACCATGAACGACGCTTTTTCATATATTTTTTGGTTAAATATTATATTTACTAAGGCCTTGTTTGGTAGAGGTGAAATAGAGACGAGAGAAAGAGGAACGAGAGAGTTAGCGAGAGAAACACACAATCTCTTCGTTTGGTACGGCGCGAGAAATTGAAGAGAGAGACTAAATTTGTGTGGGACCCACTCAAATTTGAGTCTCCCCAACTATGCGAAGAAAGTGGCGAAGAGAGCATGAATTTTTGGCTATTCCAACTTTGCCCCTATCTTCAACAATTGTGGTTGTGTTTCAAACCGTGCTCTGCTACCAACACAACACAGCTTTGAGATTGAAAATAAAATTGCAGTGGTGGACGTTGCTATTTCACTTTAGATTGTGAAAAAATCAATCAATTTCCAAATTGTTTGAGTGAAATTTAAAATTAAAAACAACCAATTTGTTGTTGGATAAAATTAAATGAAAAGGATGGTCTTGGTGGTAGGGTGGAAAGAGATTCACTGACGAGAGATGCAGCGGGAAGGTGGGGGGTGGTTGGTTCATGATAGAAGCTCATGAGTTTTTTTAACAGTTGTGAAGTTTTTTTGTTGACTAATATTAATTTTGCTTAAGGGTATTTTTGTACTTTTTAATATAATCAACACTTCTCTCTTCTCTATTTCTCTCATTTCTCTTTTATACCAAACAATCCATCAAATCTACTCTATTTCTCACCTTTTTCTCTCTTCACAAACTCTCTCTTACCTACTTCTCTCTTCACAACTTCTCTTCTAAACCAAACACACCATAAAAGATGTTTCCTCGTATAACTTTAACATACACATCATCACGTACCATAAGTTTATAAAAATCTTGCATCTTGTATCCGTACTCAGGTAGCATATCTCTATCCATGCAGCTTATAGGAAGAAGTATAACTTATTTTTAATTTCATAGCTACGTACAATACACTCTATGTAAATAAATCATAAATAAAAAATGGTAGTGGATAACAAATTAATCACTTACTTTCTCAAAAAAAAAAAAAATTAATCACTTACTTCTTTTAAAAAAAATAATTAATCTCTTACTTTTTATATAAACCTTTTTCTCTATTTCCTCCTAAAAAAGGATACCTTCGTTAGTTATTAATATTTTTTTCCTGTGATGTTATGATAATATTGATGATTGGAAAAAAGAATAATATAGGTAATTATAATCCATTTAATTCAATAAAATAATTTGTAACACAGGTTATGGTAAAATAATAATAACTTATAAGCAAGGAAGTTAAGACAAATATATGTTACAGAAAAGAGGAAGCTCTTATCATGAATATTATCATTTTTATGACCGGATAATAATAACTTATAATGATTATTTTATTTTTATTTTTATTATTATGATTATCATTATTATTCATTTATCAACCATATACCTCTCCAAAAAAAAAAAATATATCAACCATATATGTACGTGCATGATGAGACAAAGACAGGAGAGAAGAACCTGGAAGTTTTGTGGGGGTGATAACTGGGTTGATGATATCAGAGAAAAATGAGGGCTTCACTTGAGCTGGGGAGGGCAAATTCAAAGCCATGATCAGCGAATTAGCCAAATGAAAAAAACTTTGATCAACGAATTAATTAGTTGAATCAACCACTCGATGAACACTGACAACAAAATGAACCAATGAGAGTATTTATAAGCAATCAATTATGTACCTAGACAGAAATATTAAAAGGTGACAAATTAAGTGAAAAAATAATTGCCACAATTTATATGTGTGGTCTTTGAAATGATAAGGATAATATTATTGCACACCTTTTGGGAAATTTTTTGTTAATTAAGGTTCTTATTTATTGGTACACTTTTTTCTTTTTGAAAGTATTTATTGGTACACTTGTTTCGTTTCTATGAACCCAACAAAAATGGATAATGGAACCAAGATCTAGAAGTAACCGTAAATTGGGTCCCAATGAATAACCGGTACTCGTTGTTAGATCCTTATAAACCAAAAAATGAAGATTAGGTCTTTTGAAATAATGAAACTTCCACTTCCATAATGCTAGTTGATTGATATTAACCACACAACAAATACTGAAGGCAACGTTTTGAAAGTATATTATTGTTTTCTTGTGCATAATTTATGTGGTCCCCAAATTTATATGACTTTGCTCATAGATATATGTTTGAAAATTGAAATCAAATGTTTTTTTTTTCAAATAATATGATACTATATATTGTGTTAATTATGTGAAGTTCTAGGGCCTAGGAGATAAGTATGTATTCACGTATCAGCTTTGAGGGGGTGCCACAAAATGCCAAATAATCATGATAAATTGGCGCCAATACCTCACCACTTCGTTCTTGTATGTTTTCTTTTTTTCTTTCCCCTTTTTCATTTACTATTAGTATATTAATTAATATTAACGAGAAACAAGAAAGAATTGTTACTTTTTAAAGTGAATTTTGAGAAAGCCTATGATTCTATAGATTGGGGTTATTTGGATGCGGTGATGTTGAAGATGGAGTTTCCGACTCTTTGACAGAAATGGATTAATGAATGCATTGGGAAGGCCTTAGCTTCGGTATTGGTTAACGGGTCTCCTGCCGAGGAGTTCTATTTGGAGAGGGGATTGAGGCAAGGCGACCCTCTCTCTCCCTTCTTATTTCTTCGTCGCAAAGGGGTTTCAAGTTTTGATGAAATCTTTGTCGGTTAATCATCTTTTCTTGGTTATAAGGTGGGTGGTAGTGATCGGTGGTGGTTTCTCATCTTCAATTTGCGAGATGATACTTTAATCTTAGGCGAAAAATCTTGGGCGAACAATCGAGCTATGTGTGTCGTTCTTGTGTTGTTTGAAGCCCGTCTGCGTTGAAGGTAAATTTTTCTAAAAGCCGGTTGGTTGGGGTGAATGTCACCGATTCTTGATTAGCGAAGGTTTGCTTTGGTCTGAATTGTTAGGTTGGCTCTCTATCCTTTGTGTATCTCGGCTTGCCTATAGGAGGTAATGCGAGACGTTTGACTTTTTGGGAACCGTTGCTTAACCGCATTAAATCTAGAATGTCGGTGTGGAACTCCAAACATTTATCGTTGGGTGGTCGGTTGGTTCTCGTTGAAGTTTGTCTTGTCATCTCTGCTGTTTATGCTTTATCTTTTTTCAAGGCTCCTTCGGTATTGTCTCCTCTATTGAATCTATTTTAAATAGTTTTTTTTTTTTGGAGTGAGGACCACAAGAAAATATCTTGGGTTGATTGGAGCACTTGTTTGTAGAAGTAAGGAGGTTGGTGGTTTGGGGGTAAGGAGAATTAGGGAGTTTAATGTTGCTTTATTAGGGAAGTGGTGTTGGAGGTTGTTGGTGGATAGGGAGGGTTTGTGGTTTAGGGTGTTGTCGGCACAATATGGTGTGGAGGGAGGGCAAGTGTTGGACGATGAGAGAGATGTCTCAACTTGGCGACGTGTAATTGTACCTTTTACGGTCGGATGTCCGGGTCGGTGTCGTGTCATTTAGAAGCTGGTTTAGCAGATTATTTGATTTATCGGTGTTTAAGGGGAGACCGTGTTTGAGATGTGTCGGCTTGGGTGGGGGGTTGAGTGTGACGCGTGGAGATGGAGGAGGCGGTTGTTGGTGTGGGAGGAGGAGTTGGTGGGGGAGCTTACATTATTACTTCAAAATGTAAATTTGCGGGATGACAAAGAGGATAGGTGGCTTTGGAATTTGGATTCATCTCACTTTTTTCGTTCATAGTGCATATCATTTTCGACAACACAACCTCGGGTTACTTCTACGGTGGCATCGACGTCGCTTTGGCATAAGGATATTCCTATGAAGGTTGTGCTTTTTGCTTAATGTACGCTTCGAGATAGGTTGCCAATAAAGGATAACTTATTTCGTCGTGGAGTTATTGATAACGCATCTCGGATGTGTGTTTACGGGAGCGGTTCTTTGGAAACTTCATCACATTTATTATTGCATTAGCAGTTTTGGATCAGTTTGGCACTTTATATATAGGTGGTGGGTATTTCTTCGGTTACCCCTTGTTATGTAGCGGATCATTTTAATCAATTCGGCTATGCCGGTGGTGGTGCTAAGGCACGGCGATCAATTATGTAGGTGTTTTGGTTTGCTACCGTGTGGGAAATTCGGAAACGAGAGAAACAACAGGATATTCAATGCTAAAGAATGCTCGATATTACGGTTGGTAGACAAGATTAAGTCACTTTCCTTCATGTGAATGAAGGAGAAATTTGCTTCTCTTCCTTTAAATTATCATGGATGGTGGCTTAGTCCATTTACTATATTGGGCATTGGCTAGTAGTTTTTTCTTTCTTTGCTTTGTTGTTATTTTACGTTTTCGGCTTTGTAAATATTTTTATGACTCTTTTGTTCTTCCTTGGTACACCTTGTGTTAAAAAGAACATTTTGATTTGGTAATATATTCAATTTTAACCTCTTAAAAAAAATTAACGAGAAACTACATAGAGATCTAGATGTAAGGGTGTGTTTGATTTGTATAAAAGAAAAAGAATTGATTGATATAATTGTCAAATCTGGAAATATTTTACTTTTTATAATAACCGATTATACACACATGAATGTAATTAGAGATAGATCTAGACAATGTAGTCATGTGTGGATATATTATCTTTGGTTTATAATACTATATATTCAAATGATGTAGTTGAAGAACGCATTTGGAAGTTGAACCCGGGACATGTAAGAATATAAAATTGTCTCGCAACTAGACCATAGAGTAGAATGTGATATATGTGCTACATACATAGTATATAATCGGTATTTTGAGGACTATAAAAAAAAATTAAAAAAAAGGTAACAATCATGTGTGGCTATAACCGAGACATAGCTATAGTGTGGATCCGCTCCCGAATGTAATATGCCAACTTTTTATTATTACTAGAAAAAAACTTGTGCATTCGCACAAGAGAAAAAGCAAACGTTATACTCCGTATATGAGAAGGTGGCATTTAACCTACACACTACACAAATTTGTGTAGCATGCACAAATTGAGTTAATATAGCCACCTGTCAGTTACTAACCTGATGTCCAAAAAACAATAAAAAAACATGAATATATTTAATTGCAATTAAATGAATGGCTGTTTTACTATAGCACCTCCATTTTTTGAATTACACCCCCCTGGTTTAAACAAACTGCAACGCTGCCATCACATCCACTTCAATCTAATATTTTGTTCTTCACTTCTCCTTCCCCATGGTATCTCCTTCTTCCATTCCCTTCATTTCACTTCAACCCCATATTTCTCCTTCTCTCTAAATTAAAAGTTAATCATCATTAAACTTCTTCAATTTCTATCTAATCCAGTTTAAGTTTTCTCCATACTTTGTTGTTCAGATCTGGAGTGATAAAGATTGTTGTTGTTGAAAAGAACAATTTCTGGAGAAACAATTAACAGAATCAAAAGCAGTTGCTTCATGCAACTTTTTAGAAGAAGAATAATTTTATCATGAAATTTATCTTTAAACAAGAACATTGTGTGAATCAATCTTCAAACAAGACAAATGTGTGAATTAGTCTTTTTATACAAACATGAAAATCAGCTCAAATTTGTGAATCAATCTTTAAACAAGAACATGGTGTGCCTCACGAAATCTGGTTGGACATAGTAAATGGTACCGCAAATCAAATTTGCTGCAAATGTAAATTTATATATAAACATGTGAATTTCTAATCCTTTTTTTATTGCAAGGTTCTACACAATAGTCATAAAATAATGCTTTGGTGGGGTCAGATTCTTTTTTAACTATATCAAGCAAAAGGTCACTTGCAGGTAGCCAATGCTAAATCCTGACCCTTCATATTAATTTATTATATATCAATGGCTATAATTGTTTCATATAGAACTTTGTTTCATATGCACAAATTTGTGCATTGTGCATACTAAATGGCACCATATGAGAATGTTGTCATTGAGAATCCTTTTCCTTGGGAGATCCGAAGCATTTGCTATTAAAAAATTTCTTATATTTGTTTGACAATCAAATCTCATTTGTTAGTCTTTTTATAATTAACGGCTAAGTTTTATCCCACCGAGTGGGGTCAACTAATAGACCAAATTAGTGTTTTATCATAAATCATGTTATAACCCAAGCCAATTGATTTTTTTATAATCCATGATAGCTATTTTCTGTTTCTTGTGTTAACGAGAGGATCAACCACTGCTCTTCCATAACGTTAACAAAATCTTCCATTTATAACTCTTAACCCATCATATTATGATTGCAAATTCAATTGCATTTCTCCTTTAGCATTTTGAGGCACTTGTTAACATTTCTCTTATTTTTATTATACCAAACAGTAACTCTTTTTTGGATAGGACCATAAAGTGATTTTTAACTGTCTCAGAAACCTAACTGACATAGACTGAGCAAGTTATAACAGTAATTTTAATGTCACATTAACCTAAATGCCATAAGAGTGATAAAGTTATAAACAGTCAAGTTATCATCTTCCATAAAGAAAAGTTCAACAAAAAGTTTAGAGCACCGTTCTACCTAATCAGATTGTGTCTTTTTATTTGCACAAAACATCTATTTCATAACTTCATTAATGATTTATTTATGCATTTCTATGATGCTTAAACCAGAAGTTGAAGTCGCAGCAAACAGAAATTGTAAGCTTGGACAAACCTTTCTTAAAATTGGAAAATTGGAATACTCCGGTTCCTATTGAGAAGCTATTTTATATATCTACTACAGTTTGGAAATGGAATTACAAGCAATCGTTTTAAAAACAATAGAATACTATGATGATATTCAACCGTCTGTAACCAAATTCCAACATGGTATGCCCAAAAGAACTAGAATGCAAGAACGAGCTGATTATATATAGATGCAAAAATATACATTTTACAATATCAAAATTTACAAAGCAATTTTCCAAAAGGGGTATGGGGAATACAATGGGCCACTCAACAGATTTATTTACAGAGCCAACATAAGGCAGTTAATTATATGAACTTCACTCTTAGTGTAGCAGGTTAGGAGTTGAAAAACACTAAATGTGCACCTATATAACCGAGCGAGTGATCATCAACATTCCCTAAACATATTTTGGAAGGATTTGGGCTTGGTGCATGGAATGGCAACTTCTAAGATTCGGGCTTCATGCCAGCAATATTGACATCAAATAGCAATAAGATCAACGACTCACAAGCCAACCCGGTTTAATTAGGATGTCTTCCTTAAAATTGCGACCAGAGACAGACACTGACTCACCTTGACGGCGGTAACACTGCAAAGTATTAGTAGCAGAATTAAGAAAACCCATCTCTAATACCAAATATAGTCCTTGAACATTAAACCATCAGTCAGCTTTCCCCCAGAGTCTAGTTTAGACAGAATGACTTACACATTAAAAAGAATAATGAAAGAAAAGATGGAGCGGATAAAAATTACAAAAAGTACGACTAATTCCAAAAAAAAATCACTGAGGTAACTTCAAACATTATTTTCTTTGCTGCACTAGAAACCATGTCAAGAATTCCGAAAATAACACATTGGGAAACAGCTTAGAAGTAAAATGATGGATGAGGCAAGAAAGTTTGGGCAAAAAGCTCTATTTGAGGAATCAATTGAGAAAAGCAAGCAAGCACTAACCTTGTAACATACAACTGTATCGTCAGGGTACATTGCAAATAACTTGGTACCGAGGCGTGCATTACAGGAGTCGCAGAGACTCTCGTCATTAATCTGCATGTGCCTTGACCTTTCATCTAATCTTGACAACCTTGCATCAATGTCTACGGCACGAGATAAATTATGCACAATCTGAAACATATGTTGCGAAAGTTACCAATACAAGCCCAAAACATATGGTCGTCTACTGAGTTATATTAAAGTATGACAGGAAAATGTCAACCATAAATTGTCAGACTAAGAAAAAATTATCTCAAAGATTGCCCACAAGGAATTTTTGGTAAAAAATAGAGGTTCAAGTTCTGGAACAATAATGAACTTGAGTGGTAAGAATCCACATAAACAGGCGATACATTAGAGACTATATTCAAAAGATGACTGTATTTAAACTAATCATATACTTTGTTCCAAAAGCACTCAAAAATTTGTTGTAGTTGCAAAAATCATGTGGAATTCACCTCACTAGAAGAGAACTTACAGAAAACAAGATCACCCATTACTCTAGATAGCAACCACTACAATTCTTATTTGTATCATGTTCCCCTAGAAAAGAAAAACCTGAAAGTACCTGTCCTTGACGATGATGATGAACTCTGGCCCTGAACATTCGTAGTAAAGTCTCAGAAGCAAGTTGAAGCGGCATGTCTGGTGATAATTTCTGCATTTAAAAGCCAAAAGATTTAGTAAGTACAACTCTGCGGAGTGCATAAAATATACAATAACAGTGAAAATCTGCAAATGATTAAGATGCAGAGTCCTTCCATCCATCCAATCCTGATAATTATACTCAAGGAATTATGAAGGAATGAATATTGCTGAAATAATGCCTGCTTGTTTATTTCATACTATCTTTTCTAGTGACCGTCTTGTGATGTTAATAGCTTTAGTAACACGAGATATCAGACACATCAACAAAATATTTAAAGCAGTCAGGAAAAAACACAAGCATTTTTACATCACATCTTACATGCAACACCCAACTTGACAAGAGAATAGACAAAAATATGTTTTAATAGCATGAGCTTCAGGAACCGTTGGATTAGCAAAACAATACATGACCTGAATCTCTACTGATGCAATGATGAGTATAAATAGGTGTATACACACCATTATGACCAATCTGGTGACACCCAACCAATTCCATCATATATCCACACCCTCAAAACAAAAAGGTCTTTCTGTTTTTTTAATTTGATTGTCTCCTAATATATCGGACACACAGTTGCTGGTATTCAACAGGTTTAATGATCCTAAAACTGGTCCAAAATAGGGGTTTGTGGCCTGAAATGGTGTCTACTTGTTAAAACTGGTCCAAAATAGGGGTTTGTGGCCTGAAATGGTGTCTACTTGTTAAAACTGATGTAGATTGAGCTTAATACCTCTAAGACTTGCAATGGGTCCAATGATTCTCCATGATTGTGGAGAAGGCGAACAGCAGCAGTGAACATGGGCTCCTTACCATCTTGTGGATCCAAATACATTTCAAGCAATCTGAAAACCAAAAAAAAAAACAGCATTTAACATATTTGTGTAAAATAACTGTTACTTGCATGAATAAATCGTCAAAAGGATAAAATGGAGACAAACTGCATGTAGGCATCAGATCTTCCAATCTCTGCACAATACTGCTCAGCAGCTTCACTGTCTTCTAGTTTCCTGGGAGCCAACAGACAATAATAATAAATAAATAAATGAAGTATATTTTTTTATTTTACACTTTGTAAGCCATTTGCACTCAATTGTTCAGCATGCTTTTATGAAGTTTACAACAAATTATCTTGAATAAATGGGAAAACTAGTTGTCCTCTGAAACCCTTCGAATTCAACAATGATCAATCCCAAAATCCTATCTTCAAACCATATATCTCACCATGACTTGGAAGGACTTCTATTCACAAATTATTGTAAATTGCATGATACTATACTCTAGAAGGATCAGTTTTTGTTCGTTAAAAATAGTAATCCATATTTCTTGTTTCTTTTTAGTCTACAACAACACCAAAAACTTCAGACAAGGAGAGGACTTTCAAATATATCTATCATCAAATGACATCTTTGACCTCTATCAAAAATCAATTTAATGAAGAACTCTTTTTAGTGTATATATGTAAACCAGGATTATTACAGTTCTCATTTTACTTGAATGACAATTAAACTCTAGGGTCAACTCATAAACTTAGTGTTTAATGTTTCTCAATCAAAACTTTATCTGTGGTGAACTCGGTCTCACCAGGTAGGGTCTAATCAAATCACATATGTAGAAGGTTGTGAATAATCTCACTTCCTCCTCTACTTAATATATAGGAAAAATACTACCTTCTAAAACCTACCTTGATGTTGTGCAACCATTGCATAGTGCAAAGGGCATGGTAGTAAATTTCATATTGCCCAGTCTAGTGCGTAAACATACCAAACAAATTATAACAGAAAATTGCTTGTTATATGCATAAACTACCCAATATATAGGAGAAAAGTTGTGTTGTGACTCGAATGTTTGTCTTATACTCTTTTTTCTATCATGTTCTTAAGTGGCAAGACAAGACCCATCATATGTCACAATTATACTAGATACAAATATAAGCATTTGAAAATTATACACACAACAACTTAGATAATTGACTTGTAAAATTGCAAGCTTTTAATATACTAGATACAAATATAAGCATGTGAAAATTATACACAGACCAACAACCTAGACAACTGACTTGTAAAATTGCAAACTTTTAATAGAGAATGGTAAGGACTGGTTTGTAGTTTGTACCATCTAATGTAAAACACATACAAGCATAAAGATGGCATCATATAAAATTGATCGTAAAATTACAATGAATCAACAATAAGAAAATGCATGCAAGGAATTACATGGCATCATGCAATATAATTCGACTAAGTTTTACAAGAAAAGTAGACAACAGCAACAATTTCAAAGCTAATATGAAACTTACAAAGCCAAAATTTGAAGGACCAAAGTCTCTTGCCCCAATCTTCTATATAAAATAGCCTGTCAAATAAGCCCAATTAACCAAAAAAGGTTGAAAAAGGTAAACATCAATTTGAACTTTAAGAATCTATCACCACACCCATCCCAAAGATTGTCTATGAAACGAAAAAACCAAAAATAGAAAATATATCAAACTAAAATAAATAAATTTTAGGATAACATTATCAAAAGACTTATAATTACCTTTTCCAGCCATAATTCAGATCCTTCAATCAAGTCGAGAACTTCTTCTGGATCATACAAGTCTGATGATTGCAAAAAGAACTGCAATCTTTCCCTGACAGGAGTCTGAAAGATCGTGTTCCTCGAAGTAGTCAAATTCTTTCTCTCGGTATTTCCACTAGCATGACTTTCAGAGATATTTTCAAACTCAAAGGCTTCAATTGCTGATTTGGCAAGTGAGAGGGAATACAACGTATGCAACTGAGTATCAAAGCAGTCTTGGTCTTCAATCAACCATTGGAGATACCTAAATAACAAGGATGTCAGGGTAAACTAAGAAGCAGACTGTTAAAAATAAAGTATAAATCAATATCACAACTACAACAACCAACCCTTAACCATTAGGTGTATTCATATACACTAGAGCATAAACGCAATGAAGATGAGACAGTAAAAGAATTTATCGCATCATGAAATCCTGAGAATCAATAACCATATACATCTCAATACAAGTCTCCAACATATACCTTTGTAAAATTTCTACCTTCTGTGGATCAATAGATGTAACAACTTCATCTGCAGTATCAAATGAACATATCACTAATGATTTAACAAATAAAATAAAATGAACAGAAACAGAAACAAAAACAAAATCTTAATGATAAATATGATATTTAAAACCATTTTGGCAGATTACACTAGTCATTCTGTGATAATAAACAAGTGGTTCAAACTAAGCAAAACAACATATTCAAAATTTGTGTTGCTCAAAATCAATGATCCAAAACATTATCATATCATTGTAGAAATTCACGAGGGTGAGCAAGTTTGAAGAATCAAGACCAACCAGGAGAAAGCTGGATCTCTCGTTTGTCCGATGTTAGAACTTCGACTGCAAGAACCTGGCTGATATCAGCAATCTGAAATGAGAAAGTTCAAAAAGAAGAATCATGGAATTGTAGACATTCTACTTGCATTAACAACCAACTTCTAAACCACTCAAGTCATACCCATCCTAGATGTTGGAGAATCAAATCTTGGTCAGATGACAACTCAAGAATCTTTGAAGCTTCAGCTGCTGCAATTGCCTTTCCAGAAATAAGGTTTTCCCCACTATCCTGTATAATAGTCTCCAAAGCAGGGTCTTTACGTAGGCTAGATGAATAATTTCTTGCCAGGATGCGCCAAATAGACACAGCTTTTGAGCTCATTCCTTTACTAGCGTGTAAAAATGCAAGGGTCCGTAGATGCCCCGACTCTTCTAACATGTGTTCCAACTCCTCCTGCAAAGAAATGCAGTATGTCATAAGTCCATCTCTCATGACAACCCCAAGCAATTGCTATCATGTCATGCAGTGAAATAACCTACATTTTGTTTAGAAAACAGCATCGATTTAGACAAGGGGGTCACCTCTTTTACTTTCTCTGTATACACTTAAGGTTAATGATCCAGGCAGGTTTCACCATTCCAGGTTCGCAGATTAATTATGCAGTTGACAATTATCTTTTTGGAAAAAGTTAAATGCAGCCATGCCAAAAAACAAGATTATTTTTCTTCCAAATTTTCTCAAACAATAATAGGCACCATTCCTACTACTAAACACTTCACTTTCCAAATTTTCAAAATTTATTCAAATCTCTTCAATCAAATAACTAATATATAAAATTGACATTAATATAATAACTGTGAAACATAACAGTTTGCATGTCTTGAATAATGTGAATCCACAATAACAATAATCTGCACATACCACAACACACCAGTTCGTTGATGATGCCAACCTCTCCATGTCCTCAACACGATTTAGAGCTCTATAGAGATACATTAATAGAGTGTCAACCCCCTCGCTGACTGACTGCGTTAATTTTTTCTCTCGACAGGCCTCTAAATACCTGTACATAGTATTCATCAATAAAGGTTGTTCACCAAGAAGATGATTACAACATAAAAAACATGGATAGCAGCAAAATGCACACCTACATCAATGCAGGTTGGACAGGGAATACCATGAACAGAATATCAGCTGGTGGTTATTGTAAATTTTTCAAAAGAAACCTCGTTTTTTTTTATAGGCAAAAGTTAGTAATTAGTTGTTAGGTTGGTGTTTCCTCCTTCACCAATACCATTGTTTGAACCTAGGTCCTTCAACCCTTAGCTCAAACCAGTTAAGCTACCTAACCCTCCACAAAACGAACCTAGTTACATGGCAAACTAAGAAACAAAATTTGGTGGCAAGGAGAAATGCTAAAGCATAATTTAAATCAAGGGCCTGCGAAATGTAAGATTATGCAGATTGAAAGACTACAAAAGAATTACTGTTAGGAAAATTGACACCTATGAAAGTCTACTGCAACAACAAGTAGACAACCTGCATAGCTCACAGTCATGTTTTCTTTGACAGAGCCAAGCACATCGAAGTAGATTAACACTCTAGTGAAGAGAAGATAAAAAATGGTGAGTTCCATACATATGCCATTACAACAAATCATGTTGCAGACATTCTCACCAACGGCACGTCCAAGAGGTACTTTAATGATTTTATCAACAAGCTGTCTATGGGAGACATTTCCAGCCAGCTTGCAGGAGTATCGTAAGGACCAAAAGATATTTCAAATCCTCTGTCCTGGATAATAGGACTTTGAACAGGATAAATGTAGATAATGGTACTAGTGATAAGATAAAATAAATGTAATTTCTAATCTTTTGGGATGTAGATAAGTAGTTACACTACCCAAGATTCATGTCATATCACTTCCATAATATAGGACTGTTCTATTTTTCCATATCAAACAAAAAAAAATACATATTTTATCTTTCTTTCAAGTAAAATATAAAGGAATATAAACCTGCTAATGTTTTTTATTGCTGACTCCAACAAATCAGCTCTATTCGGTGGATTCAGAAAATGATCATTATCTACTATTGTTTCTACCCCTGCTTTTCTTAGGAAAGATGCCCTCTGGATTGTCATCAAGCCATCATCAACTACATCTTCAAGAGGGGCTGGGGGAGGATGCAAACCCCAATACCGATTCCTAGGAACCTACAAAAGCCAGTTTGAACCTCTGTACCACATTCATAAAGCACAAACTTTAAATATTTGAATAATTCATATGCATTAAGAACAAGTACAAAATTTCACAATATAGCACAAGACCAAAGAAAAAATCAATTAACAGTTAATCCTGGATCTAAAGTTTAGATTTTATAAGACACGTCAAATACACCCAATCAAAGTATTACAAAATGAATAAATTTCAGCTATTAAGTCCTATTCAAGTTCAACTATTACGTCATAAGCAAATGAATCAGAAAATAATCCATCACATGGTCGGGCAAGATCATACCAATTCACTTGCATATTGTTCAATCGCAAAAATATTTTGCTAAAATAAATATGTACCTATATGCATAATGTTCATCCATGAAGAAAGCATAATTTACTATATATTAGTGTCATGTAAAAAGAACATAGATTTCTAATAGTTTTTCCATATACCACAAACAAAAACTAAATATCTAGTCACTAAGTAGAGTATATAATGGCACATAAAGCTTTTAAACAGGTTGATGTACAAAACTGCATTCAGACTTTGTATTCTATCTTAACTAGCGGAAAGGTGGGCACTACGTGCTCGTCTATCCGCATTTTTTTATCGTATTTCGTTGTATTTAAGTTGTTTTTAAATTTAATTTTGAGAAAAAGTATTAGTTTGTTATGGGAAAACTTGAAGCAAAAAACGTTCAGCTAAAAAATAGTTAGTTTTTAAATTTCCTATAACTTAGGAAAAACTTAGATTAAAATTTGAAAAAGAAATAGATTTCTAAGGGTAATTTTGTCCAGAAAAAGGTTCGACCAAAACGTAGTTAATTGGTCGTTAACTTTGGACTGGCCTTTATATAATGGTAAAGATATTCGTTTGAAGTGAAAACAAGGCATGAGTATTACAAAACTGCATTCAGACTTAGTATTCTACCTTAAGTTGAAAACAAGGCATGAGACAGACACAAATCTTTAACATCTTACAACTGTTGCTAATATAGTAATTGATGGAGCAGTTCTTCACATTAAAGGATTTATTTCTGTTGGCTTAGCCCATGGCAGAGGCAAAAATACTTGACAGTAATATATTAAAAGGGAGAAAAACACAATAGTACCAGCAAGGACCAGCGATTTGGATCTCGCATTATAAATGGGAATATTTCAGAAGGTTGCATTGTCTCAGAGAGCAAAAAGTGGTTCACCGCTTCTTCAAAATGCAAGTCAAAAAGCAAGAGGAACCCCACTTGAGCATGAACAAATGAGAGCAATTCATTTGACATTTCACCTTCATACTCAAGCTCCTCTACCAAGGATATGGCTCCCTTATAGTTCTTCTTCCTCAAAAGGTCCTTTATTTGATCTACAGACGGTAATTTCTGATAGCACACAACCTAGAAGTAAATGCAACCAAAAAAACGTGAGTTTTTTCAATGACCTAGTACTATGAGAGCATAAAGGTCGCAGTTATAACAAATTGCTTGCTTGCAATTTTCTAATCAATCACAATAGTAATGGTAATCATAAGTAATAGGCTACAGCTGATGTCAAAAATATAATCGAGTACAGCACTGCATGGAGCAACTTCAGTCCAATCCCACTTGGTACTTGATGATACTGAATTGAAGAGAATATAATCTAGGACTGGAATCAAATTTAGCTTTGATTCGATATACCCAGTGAAATTAGGAGTCAAGCCTTTATTTATATTATCTTATCAGGCTGAAGGTTTAATGGATACTAAAGAAGATGCAGTATTGATTTCATTATAAAAATTCATCAAATAATATCAAAGCTTAAAAATGGAGATGCCTTTTCCATTTTAATGAATGATAAGGAAAATTAAAATTTTGCAAGTAGTTTAGCAACCATCAGGGAACAAATTTATCTAGTATAGTAGTCTCTAAAACCTGCCACCTTCTATATAACACTGAGTGCACATAAAGACAGGGTTTCCCTCAGTCATCGAATAATAATTCACATTTCACACGGCATTTACTGCAGCAGCAGAAAATACAGTCTGTCTAGCGATATATATGGATTTTCCCTCTTGCTCAAATGACTTAACTGATGAGTTTAAGTTTCAAACTAATTTTTTGTCCGCTAAACATTTAGCTCCACTCCACTACTCCAGAATATAAAAAATAAAAAATAAAAAAAGCATATACATGGCAATTTTACTTCCTACATCTGAACTTTTCATAGTTTGAACAATGAAAGTACTACAACAATATAGTTGTCATTTTTCAAATTGAAGGTACCCACAACAAAACAATACCCTCAAGTAAGTTCCCATTTTCTTTGCCATTTTAAAAGCTTCTTTGTTTATCTTTTTTGCCTACAAATTTGGCCATAAGTGTGCAATAGAGATTCATTGTTATCATGCAATGACCTCTATTCTGTTTATCTATTCTAAATAATCCGAATATAATATCTATTAAGAAATCAAACAAGTGCCATAGCCAAACATCCAAGCTTTACATCTAAAAGAACAAACACACACACACACACACACACTAACAACAAAACAACAAGTATGTCAAAATGTAGTCTCTAAAAGCTGTATTTTCAGTAGTTTTAATAATGAAGTACTACAACAACATAGTTGTCATTTTTCCTATTGAAGGTACATCCACAATGAAATAATATCCTCAGTAATTGAATTGTCTACAACTACTTCAAGTGTGTTCCTATTTTATTTGCGATTATAAGCATGTTTTTCAGAATGAGTTTCCTGATCCAAGAAATGTTACTCGTTACTTTTTCATATTAAGGGCTTAATTAATGAGAGATGCTTTCAAAAGACTACGAAAAAAATCACCAAAATAGTCAAACTTTCACTAACTTGGTCTAAAAACTATTCATCTCTCCCTATGTGTAGATGGAACTTAAAAGCTTCGTTTTAATTCAACATTTCAGCCTAGGTGTAGATGGAACTTAAAAGCTTCGTTTTAATGTAACATTTTTTCCCTTCAGATTTGGCTGCATGTACAGGGATTCATTGTTATGATGAAATAGCCTCTATTCTATTTGTCTATTCTAAACAATCCAAATATAATATCTCTCCAGAAATCAAGCAAGTGCCAAAGCCCCGTCCAAGCTTTACGTGTAAAAGAACAAACAGACACACACTCAACAACAAAACCACAAGTTACCTTCTCAGTCATAGAATGATTATCCAAATTCCATTAGGCATTTACTGTAGTAGCAAGAAAATTCAATCCAGCTAGCAATATATATGAATTTTCCCTCTTGCTCAAATTACTTAACTAACAATTTTAAATTTCAAATTAGTTTTGTCAAAAAAAAAAAAAAATCAAATTAGTTTTTGTCCACGAAGCATATAGCTCCATTACTCCAGAAGATGAAAAAAGTATATACATGACAATTGTACTTCCTACATCTGAATTTTCAGTAGTTTGAATAACAAAGTACTACGACAACATAGTTTTCATTTTTCCTATTGAACGTACACCCACAATGAAACAATATCCTTAGTGCTCGAGTCTTATACAACTATGGATCCAGCATGAGTTTCAGAATGAGCATGATCTGTTTCATTTTACAATTATAAGCATGTTCTGTTTCCGAATGATTTTCCTAATCCAAGAAATGTTGTTACTTTTTCATATCAAGGGCTTCATACAAAACAATCACCAAAATAGTCAAACTTTCACCGACCGATCTAAAAACCACTCATCTCTCACTACGTGTAAATGGAACTTAAAAGCTTCATTTTGATTGAACATGTTTTCCCTTCATATTTGGCTGTATGTGTCCAATAGGGATTCGTTGTCATCATGAAATGCCCTCTGTTCTAAACAATCCGAATATAATATATATCAGGAAATCAATCCGAATATAATATATATCAGGAAATCAAATGAGTGCCAAGCTTTACATCTAAAAGAACAAACAGACACACACACACATTCAACAACAAAACCACAAGTATGTCAAAATGTATGTCTTGAACGAAGATCACGGTACGATCAGTTTCAAACAAGAACATACCTTGGTAGCAGTTGCAACAGCAACAAGCTTCCCACCCTTATCTTCCTCGCTCGCAATAACACATGGCCCAATCCCTTCCCCACCAAACGGCAAAACCTGAACACACCCCCCGCTTTTCTTATTATACAGCTCAATCTTCCCATCACTCACAACAACCACATAAAAACTTAACTCCCCAACCGAATCCAACCCACGCCGAAACACCAAACTACCCCCAACCGGCTGCCCTTTCTCATCAACAATAATCCCCACATTATCCACCAACAACAAAACCCTCCAATCCCTATACAACAACTTCAACCTCGGCGGCCTCGACACATCCGGCAACGAGAATATAACACTACTTAATCCACCAACACACGAAATCAAACTATAACCGTTCGCAGTACCAACAATAATCGAATCATCAATCCAAACCATAGTACTAATATCTCCATCAACACATTGAATCTCTTTCAAAACAACAAGTGATGCATTATTAACATCCTTCAAAACAATCTCCACAATCATCAACCTTCTCCCAATCGAAATCGCCAAAACACATCCACTAAAACCCTCACTCTGTAAATTAGAGTTTAAGTTCAACCCTCCCAATTTCTGCAGAAATTTTTTATTATTAGTATCTAAACCCAAACCTAAATTTTCAGATTCATTATTTCTCATTTTCCTTCGTGTTACAACCGAAATCCCCTTCGAAAACCCTAATTTAACCGCTCGATTCGATAAATCCGAATCAACTAAAAACAACGAACCATCGGAGAGAATTAAAACTTTACCTAAATCTGATAAAACTAAAACGGTGTCAATTGAAGTGTTGGTTACGGAAACGCTGCGGAGAAAGGAGAGGTTAGGTAAAACGGTGTCGTTTTGGGAGTTATTGGTGTCGTTTAGGTTAGGTGAGAGAGAGAAGATGGTGCCGGAGTGAGTTCCGATGAAGAGAAGGGTGCGATTGGAGATGGTGGTGATGGCGATGGATCGGACGGTGGTGGTGCGAGAGTGGGTTGATAAGTCGAATTGGGAATGTGGTTCGATTACGGTTCGGGTTGTGGTTGTGGATTCGGGTTTCGCCATTGGAAGGGACGATTAGTGAAATGAAAGCATTACTGTGTTGTTGAAGCTTTTTGTTTGTTGAGTTTAGTTAGTTGGACTCTGCTACACTGTGATTTTCGCTAGATCACGGCAAGCACCTAATTTTTCCTACAGAGAGTGTAGTATTTTAATGTTAGGATTGTGTATAATTAAGGATTATTTTAGAATTTCGATGGATTAAAAGGACTATTGTAATTATTTATTACTCCCTCCGTCCCTTAATGTAACCCTTTGCATTTTTCACATTTCTTAAGAAAAGTTGTCGGTGTAATTAATGTGTCTCTTTTGTGTATTAATATTACCAAATTGTCCTTTGTTTGTATGTGTATTAAATTTGATTATTCATATTTCAAGATAAATTAGTAGTATTAATTAGGGGTATGTTTAGGGAAAAAGTAATAAATGCATCTAGTAATTTGAAAAGGGGTTACATTTAGGAACAAAAATAAAATCAAATGGGTGGTTACGTTAAGGGACGGAGGGAGTACATGTTTAAAACACCAAATTAAAAAGGAGTGTCCAAACAAAGATGAAGAAACAGTAGTGAGGGAGATGAAATAAACAAAGACTAATTATAAGCATGTCATGAGGTATACAAATCCAAGATTTAATCACATAATTATCACTTTTGTACATGTGATAAATTTGAAAAGGAAATCAATGTAAGAGACTAAAAATGTTTGATATGGAAAAATGGTTTCAATTTGTGCACAAACTAGCATCAAATGAGGAAAGGGACTAAATAATTAAATAATATAGTACATGTTTAAAATCATTAAGTAATGTATTTTTTTTGTCTGTGACTAAATAGTTTTAAACTCTTGTGAAGACACAATAATTACTCTTTAACATATAATGTTAACATATAGAAAGAAAAAATTAATGATGGAAAAGAAATAGTACCTTCTTTTATTATGTGAGGCTATTAAAACATCATATAGTTAGTGTATCTACCAAGGCTTCTAGATAATCATCCAAAAATATAGTATGAGCTAAGTTTGTTTGTCGTCTACAAACAAACCCAAGTCTTTTAAAGCATATCTTAGAACATCAGTTTGTTACGTATATTTTTAATGAGTTTCTAACTAAAGATACTCATTAAGAAGACAAGTGAAAATTATGAACTTGAAACTTTTTTTAAAAGTCATGGGCTTGATTTGTGAAGACAAACAAAATACCACACTAAGACATAAGAATATATTAAAGATAAACTAAGAATGAGAGTGAGCAAGAGAGAGGAAGATAAACTATTTGTTTTCTTTCTCTATCAGAACTTACCCACTCTCATAAATATTCAATCTTCCTTCCTTGTGATTATTGTGAGTTTTCTCTCCTTTTTATAGTTGAATTTAATAATTTTTCTATTTTTTTTTTTTTTGCTTTTCAGAATAATATTTTTACTTGTGCTTATTTTGTTTAAAGTTAATTTGCTTTATGAGATGAATGTTTCTTAAGACCACAAAAGCCAACCATCTTGACCCCAAGAACATCTCTGCACCATCAGATTAGTTTTGAAGATGAATCTTGGACGTTCAATAGAAGCACAATCCCTGTGAAACGTTCATGTCCAATCATATTTCAACACGTGGCACTAGCTATACTTGTTCCACACGCCAACCAACTACGTACTTTCTCTAGTTGCAACAACAATAACAATAGTTGATCCATGCATGTGATTTCTCATTCATCACCCAATGCTTACTTCCACCATTGGATTTGTATTATTCTCATGCTTCTCAATTTCAGCCATTAAACATAAATGCTATTTAGCCAACTCATTTTTTATTTCATAATACTTTTCTCTTTTTCGAATACTCTAACTAAATTTGTTTTTATTATATGGAGGCAGGGGTGCCTGCAAAATATTGGACTATGGTTGCATGTGGTGGTTACATAAAACCGGCAACAGGAAAAGATACTAGAGAAAGAACTTTGGAGTTTTGCATGGTTTAGGTTAATGTTAGTTTTTATTTAAGGCTAACAATTTAGTCACTACTTGAATTACTATAAAATAAAAAAATAAAAAGACAATTTGTCCTAATTATTTGAACTTATTTGAACCAGGTAATTATTTGTTAGAGACCTAATAATTTTTTGGATTATATAAGTTTTTATCAGGAATATATTAATTTGTTTAATTAATTTATTTTTTAATGTGTTGTATGGTTTTGATTGGTTGTTTGTAAACATAATGGTTTAGGTGTGTTCTCACACAAGACTTTCACAATAAATATAGTGAATTTCATTCTTGGTCCTTATAAAAAAGTGACATGTGATCAATAATGGATTGGTCTAAGTGGTAAGAGATTTGAGCTCTTAAGCATTTGATTAGGAGTTCGATTTATGTTTAATGTGTATGAAAAAAATTCAATTGAGAGGACAAAACTCATCTTGTGTACCCCAAAAGTTCTCCGACAAAGATTAATCAATACGAAGCGATAGAAAAAACTTCATACCAATATCATAGTAATCCAAATAAAAAATTATGTATTGAAAATTTTTATCGGGACCAAAACATATCACCTTTTGTAAAAACAAAATTCGTCATATTTATAAGGACTAATACATGTTAACCCTAATTTTTTTTATGACGGTGGTTCAAATAAAGATTAAATTGTCACAATTTTTTCTTAAGTAATAAAAATTATTTTTACTTTTTTCAGAAACTAAATAATAGAGTCTCATAGTTTTCATAATTCACTACAATTTGATAGTAATAATTACAGTTATGTTTGGAAGGAAAAAAATTAAAAATATTTTTTTTTAGCAAAGAAAAAAATAAAAATATAAATCTAGGGGAACCCCTAATATGGACCTTATTTATAAGGGTCCACGGGTGAACCTGTTCTTTTGACCGGCAATTGAGGGTTAAGGCATTTCTTCATTTGTAGCAAATTTTCTCTCTCCTTGAGACCTTATCCCTTCTCTCCGTCTCAAATTGCAAAATGAGTTTTCATATCTTCTTTGTTCATTTCTGGCTTAAATTACAACAAAGGTTTACTGTGTTTTTAGTGTCAAAGCACCAAACATGGCTTAAATGTTGCTTTCAACAACCTATAGTAGCAAAATCAATTGTTGATGCTTTGACCTTTGACTTATTCTTCTTCTTTTAGATGTAGAGATTAGCATCATTTTAATAGGTTTTCATTCTCCACTCATTAGAATTTAGAACCGGCAACAAGCTTCAACAATAACAACAAATTGGTTTATCAAAATAAAAATGAAATAAACGACAATAACTTGGTTTTCAGTAAATGGGTTATACAATCCTAACAATGTCCTAACTTAGTTTTAATATTAACTTAGAAGATTGTGGTGAATGATACTAATCGATCATGTTGTTCTATTATACTCAACAATTCTTTTTTTTTAAGGATTGTCCAAATAATATTATGAACTGGAGGATTATAGTTTTCATGATATCATTCTCAAAATGGTCTATCAAAAATTTGTGGATTTGAAATTTTAACATGAGTTTTTTGTTAAAACTAGTTACAAACCCGTGCTTCGCACGGGGGTTGATAACATATTTGACAAAAATATTATATTGGAAGGATAGATTGCGAAATGACAGATAATTATAAACCATAATACAATACTTAGAGTACTCTTGCATTACGGATTACAAAATTAAATCTTCAAAATGGCTTGATCACGAGTAACAAATGAAAACATATTTAGTCGGCGGTAGAAACACTTTTCCGGTAATAATTGATATCTATCTATAAACCAATGAAAACCCTATTACCAAAGCTACGATTTATATCATTTTGACTTTCAAATTCAACGTATATAAATCCTATTTTATTATCTTTTTATCACTTATATATTTAATTTCAATATCGTTTAATCATCACAACCTCACAAATATTTTTATTCACGTTTTGTCATTTAATGATTCCTTACCCGTAACTATTCAATATCCTTATGAAAAATTAATCACATCGGAACGTTTCCGCGGTCGAATCCATTTTGAATTTGATAAATGCATTGCTTGTGAAGTATGTGTTCGTGTATGTCCAATAGATTTACCCGTTGTTGATTGGAAGCTGAAGCCCGATATTCGAAAGAAACGATTGCTAAATTACCGTATTGATTTCGGAATCGTATTTTTTGTGGTAACCGTATTTAGTATTGCCCAACAAATTGTTTATCAATGACCGAAGAATATGAACTTTCAATTTATGATCGTCACGAATTGAACTTAATCAAATTAAATATTTTTATTTCCTTTCTTCAACCTCGCGAATATATACACACATGTAGCTCCGTCATGTTTGGGTGGGCTACATGTTAACAAAAAGTATTCACATCTATTAGAGTGCTTTATTACAGTTTGATGGAAGTAGGAATCGTCCAATGATAGATAGCCAAGTCCAACAAGTGTTTCAAAGTAAACAACATGATGAAATGATAATAATAAATTAGAAACTACTATTTATATGCAAGTAAGGTTTGTAATGATATTGTAACCGTACATGATTTTCCATATTTAGAAAAGTAGACAAAACTTCCCTTCTTTGGTCCCAAGCAAAGGCTATGAGAATAGAGGAGTGAAGAATAAGCCTTGTTTATCTTCAATGCAAACCAACTGTAATGATTCATGCCATAATTATATTGTAGCATGTATATATAAATTATTTGTATGGTGCTCACATTGGTGCCTATTTTATTTGATGTGGTCCATTTGTACTTTTTGCTCTGTATCAGACTATGATCTGTTTTGATATAGCTTGTAATACATTTTAGTTTATTAAAAAAAAAAAAAAAACCATATTAAGGTATTTAGTCTTACCGATGGCACTTCTATAAAGATAGATTTATTGAAAGTGGATTGGAATTGATTTATGCATTTACATAGATAAGTAGGAGTATCTTAATAGAATTGCCATTTATTGCAGTTTTTTAATTCAAAATGTGGTTTTGTCTCCCTTTTCTAACATGTTTACATTTTCACCTGTTAATGAGTAAAGAAATCCCACTAATTCATGTCTGAGTTTTTTGGAGGTATTTGAACCTTATGTAGTCTTGTTGGCATTTTGTTGTACCGAATTCGTAAAACAGATATTCAAAACAAAACATGCTTTGAAAATTTACTCTGTTAGATATATCATATATGCCATTAATTTTTATGATTATCCTAATAGTGAAGACCAAATCAGTGCATATCTCAACAACCTTAAACACATAATCGAGTCACAATTATACTATCATTTGTATGAGTAACAACACATGATTAAAAATTATCTGAACTAAATGTCTCTCAGAAAGAATTGTTAGAAATTAAACTTTATCCCATCACCCTCTTGCTTCATGCTTATTAGTACATCCAGAGTAAAAATTCAAAAAAGCCATTGCTTCTGGAACTCTAAAAAACAGCATGTCTTGGCCTTGATGAACTCTCCTTGAGTATTTCTTACACGCTATTCGATTCCAAATCATCCCTCCGTCTCACAAACGGCCATGTCGACATTGTATTTTAGCTCTCCATTTGCTAGCTTAGTCCACCGTCGAACTCTAATACTACTGATAAATTGGTCGGTGCTATTGTTTGCAGCTGCTGCACTGGAACCTCTGCTGCAGCTGCTGCCAATCAGATAGTACTTCACACGTGTACTGAACTGAATTTGTCACTGTCTTCATTTGATTGTCCCAGACCTTTTCGTTTCAACGAAGCCATATGCACCAAAATACATGGCCAAGGTTTTCAAATCCTGCATATCGGCAGCCAGAGTACAGATGACATTCATATTTTTCATACTTGTCACACATTGGACATGTAACCGGGCATGTAACATTTTTCTGCCGCAAATTACCCCTCATCAAAGACATCCTCTCTCCACTCTTCTCAACAAAAGCTTCACTTTCTGCGGCATCACAAGGCCCCAAAATAACTTCTAATACCCTTGCACTCTTACTCTCACAATTTCTGCAAGGTCTTGCATAATTCTGTAATACGCAGAGTGAACCGTATAATGTCCATTTTTACCTCTACCCACTATAAGCTCATCTTCCTCTGAAACTCCAAACAACAGATTATTTTTAACTCTTGTGACCTCTTCTTCTAAAATTGAATCAATGACGCTGACTCTCCAACACAAAAACTAACAATTCAAGTAAACTTTGAAGACCCGCCAATAAGTATGATTAAAAAAACGATCCTTAGAATGAAATCCAAAACCCCATCTCAGATGATCAAATTAATCATGATTATATTAGAAAGAAAAACCTACATTTTATATAAAACATCTGTCCAATAAGTATAAGTCATGCTTTCCTCAATTAAGGACTTCCAATGATGTATCAGGATTATCAGTAATTTCATGACTGCATGCAATATAAATGCAGATAGAAACTCTGCACAATTAGCTAATTTCAGAAATATGCAGTTCAAACCCCTTGAACTATAAATTCATTAAATTCCCTTAAACTATTGATATGAAGATCATATGTAATTAGATCATTAGATAGGCGCAAAACACAGGTTGAACTTGAGTCACTCACAATGTAAAGAGATGCATATTATACATCACAAACATTGCCACCTTAGATAAATCAATTCAATACATAGAAAACATTGAAACACCATAGACAAAGAAAAATATTAACTCTTATGACTTGTCATAGTGTAAATAATAAATTAAATTATAAACTATAAACTATTACGAACAGACTTGAGTTGTACCTTTATTCGCACTGCAGATCGATATACACTAAGAAAAATCCAATGAACTGCCAATTGTTTGTTTCACCGAGAAATTGTTTTGCCCCTGCTCAAAAGCAAAAGACACCATTTATTTGCATCACTACTACCTACAATTCTAAAGCGGAGGCTTTGTAGCTAGTAAATTAAAATTACTCAAATAGAGTGGTGGATGACTTTTAAAAAAACTAAAAACCAATTTTTCAACTCACCTAAATATATACATGCCCAGAGTAATTTTGTATAAATGAAGAGCTGAACAATGCAAAACAATAGGCTTCAGATAGCAATTTCGCTAAAACCAACACTTACATGTTTATATGCCGTTTCGATCATAATCCCCTACAAATTAGAAGACATCAAAACAATTATAATTAACAAATCAAGGAAACTCATCACAGTAGCTTAAGTTAGTTTACAAAAATAAATGCACTGATATACACATAATGAGAAAATGGTCATTGAAAGAGTATTTGAAAAGGAATGAGTATGTTATTGGGATATCACTATTTGAAAAGGTCTTTCAAATGTAATTTGTTCTGTTAAGCTCCAAATTTGCTTCTTAATCATTTGACGCTAAATTTGCTAAATAATATGATGCATCTATTTACATTTAGTCCACAACCATATTCTCATAAAACCATGAGTTTTAAGAGGAAACTTTATCATAGACCAATGTCAAGTTTAACCTCATCAAATGTTAAGAATAGCTAAAAATAAACCAAACTCACCATAATAGTATCATAGTCTAGATATCTGGTCTTGTACAATTTTATAGCAGCTGTAGTCAAATATGGTTCTGTCCCTGAATCACCTCCTAAGCAATTCATATTTAACCATATAGTTGGAACAACAGAGCGGCAAAATGTAGCTCCGCTGACCAAGAACTTGACAACCCTTCTAAATATGCACAAAGAAAAAAAAAATCTTAAAAACACAATTTTGAAGAGATAAAAAAAGTTCACATTGCATGTATTTTACAGAGAAATAAACAAATGATTTTCACATGAAAAAAATAAAACATTGGTACTGACATGCACTTTTATATCATAGTTCCAATCTCACTGAACCATCAATCCTAAAAACTTCAAAACCCTTATTCAGTAAAATATTAATCCATTATATTGGGCACTATAGTCCACTAACTAAAAATTTAAATCTGATATCATGATATAGCGTAGTTAATCCAAATAAATTGTGCATTTGAACAAAATATGACTGAGTGGTTTCAAAAATTCCAAATCATGGTTCATCATCAAGATTAATTCAGTTTAATGAACCATGTAACATGCCTTTGAACATGTTTATCAAAGGTCCAACAAAGTTACAGACCAATTGTTTAGCATACTTTATTTTCAGGAATCAAACTTGAAGTCTGAAGGTAAAGCAATGCAAAGCCTAAAATTCAAAACTTAATGTTGTTGCACATGGGAATCCCAATTTGGAATCACAACCAAATGAATGTCAACCCAATTTTTAACACAATGAAACAATCATCAATGGAAGTAACCAAGCAAAGGCTAACAAACATTCTAACAAAGCACAAACCTTCCTTCAAATTGTTCTACTTTAATTTCAAGCAGGACAACAAAGCTACAAAATTGGACGGTCTAAAATACACATTAAAATCTAGATCATCTGATTTCGATCCAACAATCATTGACGTCCATAAAAGCGTGAATGCGTGGATTGCTAACCGCAACAAAATCTAAATTCCTCAGAAAGTAAATGAAAATTTGTCCCATTAATCCCTATCGCAATATTTATAATTATCTGTCATTTCGCAATATATCCTAAATGAAAATTTGTCCCATTAATCCCTTGAAAAGCTTATGAGAGTACCTCCAAAATCATATAACCTTTGCTATCAACATATGATATAAGGAATTAAGTTCCAATACCATACCACATTCCCCATCAGTTCCAATATCAGTCCTATAATTCAAAAAAAAAAAAATCAGACATAGCAGAAAAAGCAAAGAAAGCAACCCTTTAACTACTCAACCTAAAAAGCAAAAAAAAAATCTTGAAATCAAATAGAATAAAGGAAAAGAGAAAACTAATGCTCAAGGATCAAATATGGGTAACTTCTAACTATCACTTTTCCATAAAAAAATAACAATGCATCATACTTCTGTCTCCATAAAAGAATCTTTGAAAATAGATAAAGAAACTTCCTGCAAATAATAGAAAGGCAAGTTGAGTCTCAAATAAATAATTGAGTGAACAATCCACATGCATCAAATTTCATGACCACTTACATAAAAGACCATCATCTCAGTCTTCTTCATCTTCTTAGTTCATTTGAAACTTGTCTTGAAGCAAGATTTATGCAGGAAAAGAATTTGTAACATAGCAATATGTGTGCCACAATGAAACTTTTGCCACAAAGAATATGTTAACCCAACATGCACCTTCATCCTCCAAAATAGGCCCTTGTTATATGTGTGCAGTTCTGAAAAAGAATATGTAACAGAGCAAAATTGGAGACTCAAATTCCAACACCTAAAGCAAATTATCCAATGCATCATGGAACTCCTTTTCTACAGGAATTTTGAGAAAGAACAACATGTATGAGGTTCATGCAGGAAAAAATAATCATGATATACGATCATTCGTAATGATTAATAACACTTGTGTAATCAAAACCGTATCCTGATGTGGCTTGTCATTTAAACCAAATCCTATCCAGTCAGGTGTAAAGAAGTAGAACACTGCATCTAACAATTGAAAA
Organism: Medicago sativa; assembly: GCF_051527215.1. Lineage (NCBI taxonomy): Eukaryota > Viridiplantae > Streptophyta > Magnoliopsida > Fabales > Fabaceae > Medicago > Medicago sativa. Next base: position 9,651,863 of record NC_140756.1, read on the forward strand.
ACATTTTTCTTCTAATCCTTACTAAAAACATGTGATGCTAAACACCAGATTTTTTTCATGGGCATTTTACCAAACACTTGCAATGCATTTTATTCCCATTACTAATTCTAGCCCTCCTAAAATACCCACCCACCAAAATCAAGTAGCTTAACAACTAAAACTGATATTGGGATAACAACTTACAACATTTTAACAATTTGGCAAAGAAATTTGCAAAAGAAACATGGAAAAGATAGAAATTTACCAAGAATTGATGGGTTTGAGGCTTCTAAAGAATATCAAAAAGTGGAAGAACAAACCAGCAAGAATGCAAGAATGTATTTCCCTGGTGTGAAAAGAAAAGAAAAACTGAATTGTTTAAATACCAGTTCAACAACCCATTCTAACTACGCAAAGGATCGAAACTAAATGTTTGGGAGGATTGACAATAGAATGAAGATTGTATATAGGAAAAAATAGCAATAAGAAAATGAATAACATATATGATGTTCAAATTAGAATTTTAGTAAAAGATAATTAAAATAAAAGCACTTGAAACTTATCCTGTAATGTTTAGGTGCAAAATTTTGATATTTTGGGCAATACATCCATATAATTATCAGAATAAATTATCAACTTTCAACAGCACAATCTATTACCAGAATCAAAATAGAATCATACCTGTCTCAAGTGGCAAGATCATCCATCCATAAAAAAGCAATGTCTCAACTGAGCAACCAAAATGTAGAACCATAATTTCAAGCAACTCTACTAATGCATAAACTACAGAATTTTTACATCTTTTAAGATAACTTATTCAATAGATACAATACTTAATTTACCATATAGGAAGTTAACAAAAGAATCAGAGTCAAATTCAATAATTGTGAGTCCAAGTCAGTACCTAAAGGCAATTGAAGTCACCACCTCAAAGCTATAGATTCAGCCAAAGTGGGAAAGTTAGGCTGCAAAAACTCACTGCACCATGAAATATCTCTCTGTTTTGCAAAGAATCATCACACGGAAGTTAGGAAAAAAATAGAAATATGCTAGACAGTTATAACACCTTTAAAACACAAAAACAGCTTCTGCAGAGACATATTTGCATCAGAAACTAATCATCGATATTTCTTCTCAGCACAAAATAGAGCCAATGAAATCCTTCTTAAACCATAACGTTTGAAGGTCGAAAAGATACACTATACTGCTCCTATAAAACACGGTCAGGTAAAATTTAAGGAAGCCATCATCAAGCAAAACATCATATAAACCTTCACATAAAACAAACCTAGAGAAGAAAATAATAAAAAGATATTATTTAAATCTAGTCACCTCATTTCAATTGTCTGCTAGCACTGATGAAGGGCATTATAGAAACAATAGCAGCAAATACAGTGCAGGTGATTGAAGATTGCTTATATTTGACACTAAAAGACTACCACTTCACATCATATTTCCAATGTAGAAGCCATTTTTAGACCAGTTGGAAGGATATCACAGACAGTGGATCACATTGTTGGGAATCCACTCAACAAAGCATGATGAATTCTTGTTCTGAACATTGCACGAAATTGTTAAAGATGACGACGAATTCCGCACCTTTCATTGCTTCAATCGATCTAAATCATTTTGATCACGTCGAACCTACAACAATCAACAAATTTCAGTAAATGGTGAAGAGATCTGAATCATTTATAACAAAGAATCATTGCTTCATTGTGAATTCGCACCTCCCATTCAAAATTGATGACTGTCGAATCAGTGCAGATGTTAGATACAACCCTTTTAAAAATAAACAAACATCCAATTCAAAATAAAACCATAACTTAAAAACGAAAAAACACAGTAAAAAGGAAATCAAAATCAAAAAACCGATTTGAAGTGATTGTCATGACATAAATTTGGGGATTTCGAGTTACTTACCTTCTGATTCTAAATCCAAAGCGGCGGAAACGATTAAAATTCTGGAAAAACAAAAACTTGGACATGCAATCGAACATGCATAGCAACAATAAAACAGAAAACACAAAAATTAAACCGATCATGATTTTTGATTAAACAAAAGATGAGGAAATTACCTTGGTCTTCATTCATTTCATTCTGTTATCACCAACACAACACTTTCCTCTCCTCTTGCCGTCTCTCTTTTGTTTTCACCTTCTTCCAATTTTCATTTTTCTCTTCAAATCCTCGTTTTCCTTTTTCTGCTTCGCGTTCCTCCTTTCCTCGTTTTTTGCCGGCGAGTTCCTTCTTTCTCTCTCATTCCCGTTTCTCTTTTCTCATATTACCCACATGCCCGTTGATTTTACCAAAATGCCCTTCTCTCAAATTACAGGATTACCAAAATGCCTCGAGAAGGGCAAAATGGTAATTTCCACGGACATTAATTTTCTTCTTTGGTTTAGTAGATAAAATAATCAATCATCTAGTACGGAATCCGGAGTTTTAAAGTATAACTTCAACAAACACATGGAAAACAAATCAATTCTTTATTTTATCGGATGGAGTTGTGTTCTAGCCTACTAGGCAATCGATTTTGTTTCAGGGTACTCAAGAAAAGCATAGATAGATGGAAGTGAAAAGTTTGAACCATTTCAATGGAGAGGAAGAGGGGTCTTCATCTTCGCTCTTTACCCAAACAGTTTCGCTCACTCCCAAAGTAAAAGTCGAAAATGCCCCCACGCAACTTAACATTCGCTAGTGCATTTGTTACGTATGTTAAGTCACGTTACGTGACTCAACATGCGTAAGTGTAATATGAACGTGACTTAAGTCACGCCAAACTACAACACTAGCGCAAGTTAACTTGCGCTAGTTAGCGTGAAGAACAAACGTTTTTCCAACTTTGGTCGGCTTTTCAACATTCAATGTACACGTTTTTTTACCACTTTCACATGTTTTTTTTGACCACATTTATGTTAGATATAACCTAGGTTCACATTTCTACCTATAAATACCCTCACATACTTCCCATATTTCTCACATTATCTCCTCCCACTCTCTCCCTCTAATTCTCTTCTTTCTTTGTTTTTTTTTTTGTTTTCAATAATCTCTTTGGGTTAAAAAGTGATCAAAATTCGTCGGGGTAAAATAGTGAGTAGCCGACTTGAGGAAGTGATCGACCCTTGGGATAATTTTAAACCTCGTTTTTTAACCGCGAAACTTTTTACCGTGGGTAAAAAGAACTTCTTGTGGTAAAAAACAGATTTAAATTTAGCCCAAGGGTTGATGATGTATTTTCCCCAAGAAGGCTGCTCACTATTTTACCCCACGAAGATTGATTACTTTTTACCCCAAAAAGGAGAAAATAAGTAGATTTAGTGAATAACTTCAACATTATTGTATGACAATTGTTGTAATGTACGAATTATTAATAAAATAAGATATTGTTATATTTACTTTTATTTATATTTAGTCCATTTGCTTTTATTTATATTTAGTCCATTTGCTTTTATATTTAGTCCATTTGCTTTTATTTATATTTAGTCCATTTGCTTTTATTAATTTAGTCCATTTACTTTTATTTATATTTAGTCCATTTGCTTTTATCAATAATTTAGAATAATGTTAACAAAATAATTTCGGAATAATGTTGATAAAATAATTTAGTATAAAGTTAAGAAAATAATTTAGAGTAATGTAAACAAAACAATTTAGAATAATAAATTAATTTAGAATATAGGCCTTAAATGTAACAAAAAAAAACCAAGGCATAATTGAAAATTATTTAGTGCATAGGTTTTATATGCACTAAATTCAGTCAAAAACAAGAAAAAAAACGTGTAAAACACAATAAAATCATGGTTGAATAACCGACCAAAGTCCAAAAACGTGTTCTTGAGTTGTGACCACCGGCCTAACTAGCGTGAGTTAACTCACGCTAGTGTTAACTGGGCGTGAGTTAACCCACGCTAGTGTTAACATGTGCGTGAGTTAACTCACGCTAGTGTAAATCTGGGCGTGAGTTAACTCACGCTAGTGTAAATCATGGGCTCAAGAACACGTTTTTTTGACTTTCTTCAATGGAATTTAATTGATTTTACACGTTTTTGTTAAGTTTTTACACGTTTTTTTGACCCTATTTATGGTAGAAATAGGGGGAGAGATAATGTGAGGAAAAAGGATGGTTGGAGGGTATTTATAGGTGGTTTAAGGTTCAAAAGCGTGTGAAAGAATTGAAAAAAAACGTGTAAAAATCAATCAATGCCATTGACTTAAGTGCGCATATAACTTAAGTCACGCTAGTTAAGTGACGCTAGTTAAGTTACGCTAGTTAAGTGCGCATATATGCCGGAGAAAATTCGAATAAATATTGCGCATATACGTCGAGAAAATTCGAATAAATATTGCGAATAAATTATAATAAGTACACAACATTAATTCAAATAAAAATGGCGTATTGAATAAATAAATTCGATAAGTACACAACATTAATTCTTAGATAATTTTATTTAGATATAATTTCATCTACGTTACATTACATTGTGGTATCATTACATTACATTACGTAAAAGACATGTACGTCAACTATCATTACATTACATTCGGAAATGTACCTTCCAACTACAACAATTATCTTACCACGAAATGGGGTAAATTCAAACTTGCCAAACGGCGAGGACTCAAGCATTTCGCTCGGCATTCATGCTTTCCTTTAAAAAGAATAAATTTTTGTCGGGCTTGATTTAGATGAAGGTATTCAAGTGCCACCGAAATGAGGTCCATTCCTTGACACCTAATACCTTCATCTAAACCAGCCTAACAAGAATTTAATCTTTTCAAAGGAAAAACATAAATGCCGAGCGAAATGCTTGAGTCCTCGCCGTTTGGCAAGTATGAATTACCCCATTTTAGAGGTAAGACAAATGTTGTAGTTGGAATGCACCTTATTATCCTAACTAATGTCGATCTTCCGGAGGAATCAAGTTGTTGATGATATCTTCGGTTGATCTCGGCAACGTCACCCGCATATCGATCCACCGGAACTTGGTGTGCTCCCAAAACATGCTCGTCACGTTTTTGTCGTTCTTTAACTCCACCCAAGTGAATGATACGCTCCCCTCGTCGAGCTTTGGACATTTATACGAATATTTTGCACCCTCCTTGTGTCTCCGGGGTTGACTCCTTGGTAGAATTCATTCGGTTGATCCTTGAGACCTCTTAACGTTACATCAAGGCACCGAACCTTCAACCTCTCGAGTTTCTCCGCCGTTGAATTTTGCATGAACGTCGATCCACCCGGCCATTGCTTCAAATCTACACAATTACAAATTAAACACAATCAATGAAAAACTCATTCAAACATTTCATCAAACACTTGGAGTGCAAATTATACATAAACCCTACAAATGATAACTACAACATAAACATGCAAAGATCAAAATAATTAAGCAATATTACTCATTTGCATGTAACATTGTATCATATATTGCAAAAAACAAAATAACCAAAAATTAAACAAACCCTAAATCTAAAAAAATCTAATCTAAGTGTAAAAAAATCTAACATAATCATGCAAACATCTAAACATCATAAGAATAAACCTAAAAAATTTAACAAAACAATAAACCTAAAAAATTTAACAAAACAATAAACCTAAAAAATTCTAGATTAAGTGAAATTTTTTATCATAACAACATAATTTAAGTGAAAGCTTACTTGTTCTTGTTGTTGTAGTGTTGTTTGATTTGAAGTTGAAAGAATTTTGGAGTTGGGAAATTTGAGAGAAAATTGAGAAGTGTGTGTGTTGTTTGATGAAAATGAGTGCGTAGAATGAGGTTCCGCCCGGGTTAATAACATCACGTAGCGCAACTTAAGTCACGCCGCGTGACTTAAGTTGCGCAAATATTGCAACTAGCGTATGTTAACATGCGTTACGCACGTTAACATGCGTAGGGGTATATTTATATTTTACTTTGAGAATGAGCGAAACTCGTTTGGGTAAAGAGCAGGACTCTTCATCTTCTACTAAGACAATATAGATCCGGTTTAACAAGTACCGGTGTTGAAATCTACTATGTTCTAGTTTCTTCGAATTAAGGTATGGGCCATGGTTGTGGTCGTTGAAGGAGATGAAGGCTGGGTTGTATTTTGATTGTTGAAGAAAGATAAAGAAGTTTTAGTTTTTAAGTAGTTTTTATTTTCCTTCTCAAAAAGGGTGAAAGGTTGGTGACCGGCTGGAGCAAGTTATTCTTTGAGGTTCACCAATGATCCCTATAATTTGGGGTCCATATTAGGGGCACCCTAAATCTAGTAATTTGAAATAACTTATATTGGGGACACTTTCTTTTTTCCTCAAATAATGCTTATAGAGCTTAAAAAAAAATGCTTAATTTTATGTCAAAGGTTATTTCATTAATTTAAAATTCGACAATAAATCAAATGTCAACACTCGAAAAACACAAAATCGATAAAGAATGTTTATAATTAAGGATAGAATGAGTACCTGTGTTACTTTTATTTTCATCAAAATAATAAAATGTTCACAATTGTTTTATAAAATATTTATATCTACACTTTGGTTAAATAATGCAACATTTTTTCCAATTGTTTTTTATCTAAATTTCCAACGTACACTTTCATAATTAATGCAAAACTTTTTAAGTGTCGGTCTATAAGCATTTCTAAGACACCAACTACATTTCGACCTTTAATTGAAAGTTTTAATAACTGAAAATTGAACGACATCCATAAAATCTACTAAAAATTGAATAGAGAAAAAAATAAACTGACATGAACTAGGGAACATAAAACATCCCAGTAACAAAGGCAAATATGAAAAGCCAAAAACATGAAGCAATACTAAGACCTATATAGAAAATGTCATGGTCAGTCAACATATGGTATGCTACAAATGAATCATTCTGACATTTCGCTTGCTGCTATTATGCGAAAGTAGTTTTGTACATGAAGGATGAAGTTTGAGGTGTGCGAAGACAGCTACGATGTTGAACTCTTTCATTTTAGCTTCAGTTTATTTGAACTGCATAAAACAAATCATTAACCAAAACAAATTATTTTGAGTAAATAAGAATCATAATGGTGATCAAGTGTTAACCAAATAATAAAATTAAGGTACACACTCATAGGATGATGTTTAATGGAAATTAGGGACATGGAATAGTGCAATAGGAAAACAATTGCAATGATCTGCTATAGAATAGAATGGTAGACAGCAAAGATAGAAAACTCCCCAAATTCAGGGATTCCTGCAGCAATATCCATTCCAGTTTTGGGTTTGCTAATACATACATAGACACATATGCACGCGCGCGCGCGCACACACACAATCCTCAACCTTGAACTAGCTTTTGGAGTTGAGTTTGGCCTAAAGAACAATTTCTAAATGACATCAGCCTCTCATAGATATGTTATGTAAGTTGAGATCTCTATTATTCCACCCACATTTTCCAGGCTCTAGATGTCCGATTATGAGCGTGATGGGGCGTGTTGAGATCCTACATTGAAGGCTAGAGATGTGGCCGAATTATTTCATATAAGGGTTGGACAATTCTCACATCTTGAGCTAGGTTTTGGGGTTGTGTTAGGCCTAAAGCCCAAGTTCTATGAGTAATAAGAACAAGTTCATAACATATACACATACATACACAGAAAACAGAGAATCTTGAAGTAGGGACAGATATGACAACCAAGGAGGGCTTCAAACTCAAGGAACATGGAAGCTTAACACCAGACAAATTTTGCCCCATTGTCATCTGTACTCTGATATCAATGTTAATAACCATATTAAGTTATTGATGGGTGGAGCTAGTTCAGCATAAACCAACAACAATAAAGTTTTTTTCCCACAAAGTAGGATCGAATACATGTATCAATCGATTGATGCCAACCAGTTCCTTGTAAATCAAAGATGAATATTACCTTCAAGTGTGCACCCACATAGGATCCAGAGAGAAAAGTTTCTCATTTCTTGAGCCAGAAGTAGGAGTTCTAGGTGGTGGAGCATGTACAGTAATTGGAAGAACCCATTCAGTTTTTTCCCTTCCTTCAATCAGAAGTGGATGCTCATACCTGTGGTTCAGAATCCATTTAAATTTACATGAAAAATTCCTATAAGAATTATATTAAACACAATTTCTTCATTTGAAGAAAGTGTTGTGGTTTGTCTCTACAACAATGAAAACTAAAGATCTGTCATTTGCCATGCCTTGAAGAAATATGTGGTTCAAATTTTAAAAACTGAGGATTAGGAAGCCTGTAGTACATGTACATTAAGTATGAAATGACAAAAAATGGCCAAAGATAAAGAACATAAGTATATGCATGTCACAGATGATATAAATAGTCTCAGAATGGAAAACCGTAGAAAACTAAAATAAATGGTAGTTGGATCATTGAACAAAAAACATGTAGAGTTAAGTCAGATGGAATATTTGTGGGCAATGAATTGTCGAATGAGTTGCTTTCATGTAAGACAAACCAAAATGCATACATGGGTGAATATGAGAGGAAGAGGTCAAGAATGAAACCCATACTTTGTCCAATCCACAAATTTTGGAGTTGTGTAAAATTCGAAGCGGAGAACCCATTGTACAGATACATGTGGAGTGGAGAAGGTCATTGGACCATCCACGGGGACAGAGAAAAGGAAACTTGTCAGCAACAAATCTGCAACAACCTCGTGATGATCGCTCTGAACCTAAAAGCACAATTGAGATCATATTTCACAGAATCAGAAGCCAATATTATATTGAAATATTTACATTCTCATAAGTTAGATAATGATCTCATTGCCTTTTCAATATTACAAAGGAAGTTTGGACATAGGCAGAAAAAACAAGACACAGTACACCACATAATGCAGATAGACACTACGAGGCGAACAATTCTTTCAAATAAATCAACAAGAGATTGGCCTTTGAATAGTCCCTAAATGTTTCTCAATCAAAACGCACCAGTAAACCACATCATCATTAATACTGAATAACACACTGTTGTGACAAGGGGCTTTTATGGCTATAGAAAATGACAAGTAGATTAGTACGACTATTTTGAGACACTCGTTGATATATAAACAAATATAGGATGAGACATAGAAATGTTTCAAGCAAATTTGAGATAAAAAAATGGAACATGGTTTGATTAGCAGAAGTGGTGGAAGGCCAAAGCAAACTTTTGGAGAATCATTACCACAGACTTTAATCTAAATTGATTTAATGAAATATTGATTTTTGATACAAACAATCAATAAAAATTCAAAATCAGCTTGAGCAGTGGGAGCTAAAAGGACCAGCAGCAACTACCTTTGTGATGGTCGGGGAATTCCTTCTAGAAGGATGGACAAAGCGTCTATTTATAGTTTCTGAAGTTTCCAATGTTACGGAGATCTGTAACATGATAATAATATAAACTCCGGTACGTCAATCACAATAATCTATTTGCCAGCTATTCATTTAAATTTTCACTACTAATGAAAGTGAACTCACCTCAAGGCATCTCCTACCTCCTTGCTCATGAAAGAAAGTTAGAGTCCCACCTATCTGTAACCATAAAGTTGTCATTTTATTGATTTCTTAACTTGTGCACGTTATCCAACTATGCATAAATATATTTACCATGTCGCTGAAGTAATAAGTTGAATCAGAATTTTTTGGGGAAAATTTAAGCAAAACTTGATCATCAAGTCTGATGTTATAAGACCTTCCTCTGACGAAGCCTTCTGCTGCAGAAAATGTCTGTACAAAATTAGCTAATGCAGAATCTAAAAATAAATTAAGAATAAGTCAAAATTACACTTTTAGTCCCTTAACTTAGTTCCAGGTAACAATTCAGTCCTTTATCTTTTTTTCATTTCAATTTTGTCCTTTTGGTCCATTTGCATATGGATTTTCAACCTTCAAATCTAATATTTATATGCAAACATAGATGAAAGATCATAGATTTGAAGATTGGGAGGCCATAAGAAGATAAACCATGAATTTGAAGCTTGAAAATCCATACACAAATGGACCAAAAGGACAAAACTGAAATGAAGAAAAGATAAAGGACCAAACTGTTACCTGAAATTAAGTTAAGGGACTAAAAGTGTAATTTTGCCTAAGAACAATATCAATTGGTATCCAAACCAGACTAAAAAGTTTGGAAAATGAATAAAATGTATCAATTTACATGATAAAGATTCAACGGGTCCAGCTTCCGGTGAAGAGGAGACTCCTGCATCATCTTCTGCAGAAAATTGCTTCCCGAACTTTTGTTGCTCAGTTGGGGAGACCATGGTAAATGACTTCTGAGTCGATAGGGCATCTGTTTGCTAAATGAATTATTATTTGGCAAAGTATGACTTTGGATTAAAACCAAAAGATGACTACTATTGAACAGACTCTAATGAACTAACTTGACACATGTTTCAGAACTAAGTTCCTACAAGAAAAATGAGTAGTTTTATAAATAAACACACATATATCATAGGCATAGTTTTTTAACTTACCAGCACCAGTGTCGGATAATACTTCAGCAACGGACAGCCGGGGAAGTGCTATATTTGAAGATAAACTTGTACGGTGACCTTCTAACCTGTTCAATGATCTTGCAGAAGAAGATCGCAATGATAGAGAACTTCCAAAGCCTCTGACCATATTTTCTTTCATGGGATTATAAGAAGAAACAGATGAGATATCATCCCTTGAGCTGTCATAACCGTCCTCGACACCATCATAAATATCATTTGCTCTAACCTGTAAAGAAATTAATTATTATCCTTTACATCAATAGTAAAAAAAAATGCACAGCATGCAGTAACTAGAAGCTACTGCCAACCGGTTATAAAAGATCATGTTGAACAATGGCCGAAACTGCAACCAGAAATTAGAGAAACGCGCAAGTCCATAAAAGAATTTGAAATATAGCACGGTACAGTTTAACCAATAACCAGAATTGAATTCTTTCATAGAATAGGTAAAATAGTAAAGAGATTTAGATTCAAAAGGGGGAAAATGGAATATAACTAAGGATGAGATCAAATCAAACAAAACAGGGAAAAGAATAAAAATATCACAACACAAGTAGAAACAAAAGAAATTAACCGCTCCAAATGCGAAGCTTAGTTTACTAAATAAAAGGAATTGAAAGTTTTATAATGAAAAACAAATGCATTCTTAAAACAATAGGTGGCAAACAAATTTAGGCTAAACCACAGATAAGTTTAGTTTACCGAATAAAAAATATCAGCAATAGCATACCCAATCAGCATCTCCATCCATCTCTTTCCAAAATATATCCAGTTGTACAGTAGTTAAGGGAACAATATCTGAAAATATAAACACATGGTTATATTACTACAAGGTTAAATGCAGATTAGGATGCCTAACACTTTCAAGCCACGTCACATAAAAAATGTATAGGTGCAAAAGAACAACAAACTTATTATTGATGATATCTGATTATCTGCAATCGATTTTTATAAACAATGAACAAATTATCCAATAATATTGGGCACCACCAAAGTTTGTCAAGTCCCGCATCTCCTAGAAACATTACCTAAATAGAGCTTAAAAAGCATGGACAATGCACGCCTTACAAGCTGGCTTTGTGGAGTTCGTTAGACCCAAAATCTAATATGATCCAAGAGTATATCTATATCCTATATCTGTACTCCTAGTTCACACACAAGGCCAATAGCCCTGCGTGTGACAGGTGTACTGGAGAAAAACCCAAGTCCCACTTGTCTAAAGATAAAAATAGAGCTTGTAAAACTTTGGCAATGCTAACCTTACAAGTCAATTTTGTGAGGATGATTTAGGCCCAAATTAAAAGCTTGCTACGCTGATCTTATTTTTTCCTTGCCGAAAACTGTAAGGTTGATTTTGAAAAAATGCCAATGCTACCATATCATCATGTGTGATAACATGATACAAAAAATATTTATAACTATAATGGTTTTAAATAATGTCTTCTAAAGTTTTCACGGGTTCATCTTAATGGGACTAATGTGTACTGACCATTTGATCCTCTTTTTCGCTGGTTTGATAGCACAGCCATGTAGCCACCAAAATAATTTCTTTAGACACCGAATTCCCAAGAGTCAATTCCTCTTCATTCTTAAACACAACAAGCCTATCAACTAATTATAATGGTTATAAATAATGTCTTCTTAGGTTTTCACGTGTCCATCTAAATGGGACTAATGTGTACTGACCATTTGATCCACTTTTTTCGCTAGTTTGATAGCACAGCTATGTGGCACCAAAACAATGACTTCACACACCGAATTCCCAAGAGTTGATTCCCCTTTATTATTCTTAAACACAATAAGCCTCCCAACTAACAAGAAATGTCTCCCCCACACCATATCAAAGAAAGTCCTGTATAATTTTTTTAATCTTTCCAAGAGTCCATCAGTCTTATGTACTAGAAACCCAGAAATCAAACATGTTATCTAGGTCCTCTTATAGTATCATTGCATATTCCTTATTCGTATCCAATCAACTTTTACATTAAAGCTACAACAGGTCTTACAAACTAGAAAAACTTAAAACTATTTTTCTTTATCAATTTAGTCAACTTTTCGTTTCAAGTTGTAACCATACAAGAAAACAAAAAAATTGAACAAATGATTAACCAATTGCAGGTAAGTACACGTGACAATGAAGGAGTAGGCTATCCAATGGCTTTGTGACAAATACTACATATGAAACCATAACGGGCGGCAACAAAAAAATTATAATATAAGGCTAAACAACAGCAAAAAATAACTAAAATGCCTACGAGGAAATATAAATCCGTCACGTAAGCATCTACCAGAAACCATATTTGTTCAGTGTTACCATTCAAAAATCATGATAAACCTTTTACATCAAATGGATTGATTTTTTCTTTTGCTAATACAAAGCACTCATAGTTAAAAGTTATACAGAAGAACATCCTTAAACCGAATCCTTTATAAAATTGATTAATACTATGCCTAACAGAAAAAATCAAGTATGTTTCTAGAGTGAAGTCAGAATATGTCTTAATAGGTTTACAGAAGAAAGTAAAATGAAAGTCATCAACCAAACTAACCATCATCCAGTGGAAAACCACTGCTTTTCTGGTTTACCCATATTTGTAATGGAATCCGAACTTCCTGCAGAATTAAAAGTTAAAAGTTATAAATCGGAAAATAGGCATATTAAAACTTATTACAAGGCTTGGAGCAAAATTACAACTATTAATAGATGTAACCTTTACTGAACATTAAAAACAAAGACTATAAATTATACCGCTGAGCAATTAAGAAGGTGGGAAATGAAAATATCCCACGACTAAGCATTCTTTCCAAATTCTCCCTTTCTCATATCCCATTCTTACTCCTTCCGTCCCTAATTATAAGCACCTTTTGAAGGAAAAAAACTCTTGTCCGTAAATATAAGCTCTTATACAACTTATTGGGTGCATTTATTATTTTTTGCCAAACATAACACTAATTAATACTACTAACTTATCTTGGAATAAGAAGAGTCGAATTATTTACACATATAAACTTTTCTTAATATATGAGAAATTGGTCAAAGGGGCTTATACTAAGGGATGGAGGAACTAATTGATAAGCACCTTCTCTGAAAGCTCTCTATCCACTAATATACACAACTACCAGCCCTTATACCCCCTCAAGGATTTTCTCCTCTTGCTAGAATAACCTTTCCAGAATCCAGATACAGTGGCCCATAACTCAAAGGATCAAAAGTTAGGCCCATTTCTTTCCCTTAACCACTGATATCTCTATCAATAAGCCATATTACAAGAGTGAGACCTTGCAAAACTATATGAAAGGGCCCTTAAGCTCCTGCCCTCCTTTCCACTTTTCAGTCATCTTGTTCCCAATAAAACAGAAACAAACAATTAAAAATGTTAATTGTCTCTGAACAATTGTTTCACACAACTTAAATGCATATTGAGGTTCATATGTTTTCCATGAAATCTCTTAAAATAATGTAGACCATCCATAGAAAACCAGAAGTTTTAACTACCCTTTCTCAACTATTAGCTCTTTAATAAGGTTTAAAATATCATTTAAAAAATAAAAAATGGATAGCACATTTTTAGACAAGACCAAAAAGATCTTTTCTAGCACTCCTAAAAGCTTATATTGTTAGGTAAATGCAAATGAATGATCTTTTCTATCATTCCTCCAACGCTCCCCCATGCAACAAGCCGTTGGCTTGAAGCATAGATAATGCACAGTCCATCTAACTTATGGCGTAACTCCACTTTTGGTTAAATTAAAAGGTTGGGGATGGCAAGGATTGAACTACAGACCACACAATGATAGAAGCTTTGATAATATATTACTATGTGATGAAGACATGAACCAACTCTCCTAAAAGTTTAAGCTGAGCTAAAGGCACATGGTGGTTTTCATATGATATCTCCAGAAAATTCAGCATAAAAATAACAAGATACAAAATATATACTGCAGTATAATCGTAGCAAGTCATTGCAAAACCAACCAAATCAGTAACATCGTTTGTTGGCTCTGTGCGAGATTGCCCATTTTCCAGAATTAGCCACCCTCCAGTTATTGCACTTCTAACATAGTACAAATAGCGAATGTTTGAACCCTTGTACGATGGTGGAATAATGCTAGGCAACATTGTTCGCACAACATCTGCAATTAAAATTCAAATACAATCTTGTGAGTTATCAAAAAGCAAGTAAAGTAGCGACTAGCAAAAATTTCATGTTGTCTTTTGTTTTAGAGCATAAATCATTTAGTGTAGAACTTGGCATACATGATTTGCTTGCGCCGGCATTAATAATCTGGTTTGCTACTAAGATCAGTGTTGAGGAGTCTACAAAAACATGTTCACCTGAAACAAAAATGCAAAATTCAACAACAATACAGTAATGAAACTAAAAATTATCACTAGTGCTTTCAAAATTAAACCAAAACAATCACCACCCAAATAACTACTACATCCGTCCCTAAACATAGGACTCTTGGAGATTTTTCTTGTTCCTTTTTATATGACCATTTTCAAAATTTCAAATAACATTTTTTTAGGGAACATTAATTTTTTTATGAACATACTCTTAATTATGTTAAATATTATTCGGTAAGAACGACGAAATCATACACTAATTATCTCTCATAAAAGGTACATTTTTGAAACAATAGAAATTGTCAATAAATTTAGTACTACTGCCAATTTTTTCAACTCTCGTGATTTAGTTAATAGGGTTCTATATTCAGGGACAAATGTAGTAAACTCTAAAAGACATTAAGACCCTGTTTCGATAAACAAATTATTTTGCAGCTTATAGCCTAACTATTTCCATAACACAAAATGAAACTAAATCAAACTGTTTTCGCATAACCATTAACCAATAAACTGTTTTCATAAGGTATCCTGTAGAGCTTATGGAAATGAGCTAAAAACAACTTATGAACATGTCATAAACTAGTTTCATAAGTTTTCCTAAACAACTTATGAATAATGCTAGTAGATAAGCTCAAATAAGTCAAACTAAACAGGCTCTAAATCTCTATAGCACCTCTGATGGAATACGTGTCTAGTCGGTGTCCAACACGTGTCGGTTTCAGGACACATTTGATTATATTCAAATAATTCATTTTTTAAATTTCTACACTATCAACATATCCGTGTCAGTGTAATGATTCAAGTACAATTGTTATAGCAACCAACCTCGTCTTTGTCTTGAACCAGGCAACGGTTTCTGAGTAGCAAACCATTGAGTATCCAATTTCTCAATACCCCTAATCTCAAAACTGAGTCTTTCCATCAAAAAAGAGTACCCATTTGAAGGATTAGAGATCTGAATTGTAATAATAACTGGATCACCAGGTCTATGTTTCAAGCTTCAATGTAGGAACAATCTCTTCATTCTTTGATGAATTTTTATCCAATAAACCTGAATCTCCACCTCCGAAAAACGATAATTTTCCCTTTAACATTGCTTTTCTGTGGATTTTCTACAAAAAGCGATTAATGGGTAAGCTTAAATAAGCGATTTTGAAATGTTGTCGTGAATGAATGTGAAATTGGAATGAAAAATTGGTTTGAAAGGGAAATTGAAGGAATGGAATTGAAGAATTTACCAGTGATGATTTGAGCTGTAGAGTGTTCGTTCTTTTCAAACGGATCTGATCTGAGTCGTAGAAAAAATCAACTATTCACAATTGAATGATGTAAGTATTGATATTGAATGTTTCAATTTCAAACAATAAATAAATTTTAGGATAGATGCGCTGACAGTGTAAAACCATTTTTACAATGCCAATCAATTAAATTTGTGTATTTTGCCATGTCATATTTTTTTCTTGACATAATTTTAAAGTATTGAACAACTTTTTATCTAAAGCGATATTTTGAGGACAACAAATAACACAAACAAAATAAAGTAAATTTACTACGATGTCATTATAAATGTACGGGTATTAATAAAAAATTAGTAGAAAATAATAGTGTATTTTGGTATTTTAGATTTACCCTTAGTTTGGTCTAGTTTCATGGACAATTTTTCAAATCAAATGTAGTGCTATTGGAGTTTTGGTTTGGTCTAGTCTCAAACACAATTTTTCAAATCAAATGTAGTGCAATTGGAGTTTTGTTGTTCATCCTTCATTTTCAAGTAAATTAAACGCACTCAAATTTGACCATATATTTTAACTAGCAAGGTTAAACTTTTACCACACTTAGTAAGAAAATCCATTTAGAAATTGCTCAATAAAAATTAGAAATTAGGGCCACGATAACAAATGTCATAAACTCACCGATTAGAGAATAAAAAAATAGAAATTTTGTTTTGGAAAACATAATTCTTAAAATTTTAAAAAGTTGATTACACATTTTTAACATAATATTTCTATATTTATTTTCTTAATCATGTTATGAACACTCGTTAGCATTTTAAAAGTTATTATATTCACTTGATCGAACTCTCATCGAATACCCACACATTCTCCTTTAAAGTCATATAAACTTATAGTGGTGAAAATGATTTCATTTCAAGTAACTTTTCATCATGTATGTGGTCATCATCATAACATTAAATTTATTATTTTAGACTATATAATGTTTTTTAGGACAAACAAATTTATGACTTGAGAGAGTTCCTAAGTGTTAAAATTACTTGTTTTTCTCCTTCAAAAAAATTACTTGTTTTTCAATATCAAACAAAGACACTTATTAGCTTGCATTGGATTGAAAATGTAGAAATATCTCCAATTTAATGTAAAGAGAAATGTTATCTTGTGCCCTCAAGGCACAAGTTAAGCCAAAGAAAGAAATATTTTGTTGGAAATTGTGCATTTAATATTCTTGAAATTTGAAATCTTATCTTTTCAAGACAAAATTTATTATTTAATTCCATTTTTAGTTTCTTAACATGTGCCCCGAGGGCACAAGTTAACACTACCCTAATGTAAATATTGAATATTTAGGTTTTATTATAAGTTTAAGTACTTTTACATCTTTCCATTTAATTTTAGGTTAAAAAGGACTTAGCACTCATACCTAGATGATACTTGAATAGTTGGATCAAAAGAAAGCAATAAAACAAGACTCGAAAAAAAAAATCTCAACGCTCGGTTTAGGGAATAAGTGATTCAATCACGGGGAGTTCATCTTCAATACAAGGCAAAATTGCTTAGCTCCCAGATATTTCGCTTGGCAATTTTATGGCAGGTTGTAGTTTATTTGGGAGCCACTAAACTTACTTCATGGTAAAGAAAGAAAATATCGCTTGGCACCAAAATAAGGGGCTAAGCGGGTTCATACAAACTCAATCTTATAAATATAAATTTATTTCATTTCTTTGGGATCTTTTTGGAAATTTTAAGATAGACATCAAAGAGAATTGTGAGATGTTCAAGGCTCATAAGGTGGAAGGCATTCGGGCTTAGGTCTTTCTTATAAATCGTGGTTGGGTCTTATATAACCCGACAAAACAGGCTTGCGAGGTCGGAGTTTGTCCTCACTTATAAACACATTGTTACGTCGTCTCTTATACGATGTGTGACTCTTTAACACACTCATTCACACCTAGGACCGAACATCTTGAGCGTGGAAATAAATTATGAGTGGACCGATACGGGGAACATGATAGTAGGTGGCCTAATGGATCTTAGAGGAGGCTCGATCCATTGGGACATCTATAATTTTGTTAAAGAATCTCACATCGGATAAGAGATGGTATGACAATGTGTTTATAAGTGGGGGTAATCATCTCCTCACAAGTCGGTTTGTGGGGTTTCGTAAGATCCAACCACAAATTATAAGATTGTATCAAAGCCTCCATCGAGATCTATTGGGCCATCAACCATTTATATCCACGTTTCGGATGTCCAAGATAGGGCGTGAGGCCGGGTGTTAAAATAGTCTCACATTGGATAAAAGATGACCCGAACAAGTGATTATAAGTGTTGGGAGTTCCTCACCTTACAAGCCGATTAATTTTTTTTTTACGGGAAAATAGGAGCTTCATTCAAATATTAAAATAACAAGAATACAATCAAATTGGCTATGAGTTGGAACATTTTCCATCCACATTTTGAAAGCCAAATAAATGTCAGCTGATACACATAGAAATTTCAAAAGGCAAAATCCTAATCCTAACAGCCATAAAGTCATAAACCAGACTCATAATCCTAACGGCCATACTAAATTCTTGAACGAGATGGCCAACAATCAAGATTAATGAAAGATCCACAGTCTTTAGTTGTATCCATCCTCGGAGAAAAATTGTTGCAGGTGTTCGTACATTTCAACTATTGGTGGTCTTTGGAATGATCAATTCAACCACATGTTGACAATTCATTTGTAAGGCTGCAAGCATATTGAATTTAGTGATAACCACAATAAGCCTCTTACTCAAAACACGGTACCAATAAAACGAGTTGCTCTCAAGCTTTTCGGCAAACACATGAAGCACAAACTTGAAGCAACCGAAAACTAACAAAAGAACGCAAACAAATAAACAAAACATGAAAATCATAAAAACCCCAATACAATTATTAGATCTCAAAACCGACGGTGATAACGTAACCAAAACACAAGTTTTCCATGGTGGCTTTCTAACGGGACGCTTGGAGATCTTTTTTGCAATTGAGGTTGATACCATGGAGGCCAGATTTATAGGTGGTGGATGAGGTGGGGGTCGATTAATCGGAGAGAGAGTTGTAAAGGTGAGGGTTGGTGGTGGTTGAGGTAGAGTTATTGATGTGGTGACATAGTAGGGAGAAAGCGTAAAAACGATGAGCGGAGGAAAGAGATAACATGTCGTGTTCCAAAATCGTAGAAAAGGATTGAAACATGATGCAGGTAGATAACGGGGGATGTGAAAAGAAGGATGTGAATAATAATCTTCCAACAAAAAGTGGGATGGAAAATACACCAATGAAAGGGATGGATGTCACTATACGCTTGAAAACCTAACTAGGAGACCAAACCCTAGCGGTAAGACTCGACCACAATTTCTAAAAGTCTTCGTCAATTGGATGGAAATTCATCTTCTTTCACCTCTTTTGTAAAACTACAATGAGTATAAATATCAAATTCTCTTTATGTTCAGATTAGATATAGTTACTTATGAATCCATTATAAACTTTTGATCTAATCGGTTGTATATAATCATGTTTTCTTTATATCAATGATTTATTCTCATTCGTAATGCTTTTCCAAAGTAAAACTTCGAAATTGATATTTTGATGTAATAAGTGTTTGAACAAGACTTGTTAGATAAATGATCTAGAATAAATTTATATGTGGATGATAGTTGCTAGGAATAAGGCGAGGTTTACGATACAAACCACTTTCCAATCTTAAGCTACTATACATGTTAATTGAGCAAGGGATCATAAGTGAATTTGTACAATAAATCTCTCATTGTTCATCGCAAAGAAAATGTACAATGAGGGACATGCAAAGCTAAAATAGAAAGCATGAAATTATGCAATTGATTGAAAGATCACATTAGTGACAAAACCGACGAAATCTAAATCCAACACGTATGTTTATCTTAAAATTTCCCAAAGTTCACTACTATCGTTTTTGCATAACCAAAACCTTTTACAAAACCCTAATTTAAAATCATAATTCTTTTACTCAACAATTGAAATATACGTGAGTTCATGTGGATACAATGAAAATAATATTTTAATTCATGCTAATAGAATATATCAAATAAATATAATTAATACATTTACATAGTTTAAAAGTCAAACGGTAAACAACTCAATACCAAAGTTTTTTCAACCAATAATTTCTTTTATGAATGAGTAGAAGTTATTTAATTTTATCAAATGATAGAAATGTAATAAAATTAAAATATAAGGTTACAAGGGAAAGAAAAATGGAGAACTATAAGTTATAAAATCATGCGCTAAAGGAAACAACGTCTCGAAAAAAGCTATAAGCTACTAAGATAAGCTTGGTTACCAAACACATTTTAGTTTATCAAACAAGCTTATAAGCATGTCCAATGAACTATACGATAACTTATTGAATTTACTGAACATAGCCTTTACATGGAGCAACTAAAATATATTAACGTTGGGAAAAACAACAACTATGCTCTTAATTAAAATTTATGTTGGGGGGTACTTCAAGCTTGCGTCTAGTTTAAATATACATGTTGTAGCTCTAAAAAGTCACGGCTTTTTGCATTGAGAAGTGGTATGTATTGAATTATATCTAAACATAGGTTAATGAGTTGCATCCAACTCGTGGTGACTTTTCACGTTGATTGATGGTTGAATTGTTCTTTCAAGTTTAACTTCAGGGGCTCTATAAAAATAACGGCGCATAACAACATTGAAAACAATAATAATGGAGAGAAAACCAATTGTTGGCATAAGTTTCTTCCTCGTTATTCTCTTAACTTCTCGTAAGTCTATATTTTAATATCTTTTTTTATTTGATTATAAATTAAAGTACTTAAGATAAATTTTGTTTATTATTAGAAAATAAAAAATCGAAGATGTCTTTAAATTTAGAGTTTGATTTTTTCATGATGTCGATTTAAATATTTGTAATTTATATTTTCAATGAATCTAAAATTAACACATCATAAAAATATTTTATGATTCAAATATTGCAAAAAAAAAAAAAAACTAGAAATACATCTCGTGGTACTTTAAGTTTGATCAACTTCCTCGATTGATTTTTTAAACTCTTGAGTTAGTATTTTATATTACATTTTGTTTGCATGGTTAACAACTTTAAGAAATTAGACTATAAAAACACATGTGATTGTTAACCATATTACTTACAGGGATGTAAATAATATCAATTCAAAATGTCCATGTCGGCTTCATCTTCTTCCTTTTCTCATGTATCAAATTGAAAGCAAAAACCCCTTAATACCAGAAGAAATAAAACTCATAAATTGAAGTCTTCTTGTGTTTCAAACTCATTCAAATCTTATTTTTCTTACATAAATCAAGCAACATGCATACTTTGGGGGTTTTATTATTTAATCTTGGTGTCTTGTCATGCTCAATTTCCAATTTTTTTTAATATTATTAAAATTATAATAATATTACGTTTTATTTAGAAATATACGCAAAAAAAAAAGGTAAGTACGCAACAAGTTTTGTTGCTAACTCTTTCTAGATTGCAGAACCAGTCATCTTAAAAACTACATCTATAGACTCGTGCAACGTAGTATTGATATATATGACCATTTGAATTCTTTGGAGAAAATCCACAACCTCTCGTTCTAGGAACTTAAAAGTGTTGAACACAAATAGTATAAAAGCATATTGATTGAGAGAACACATTTTCCCATGTTTTACCACTTTGCTTGAAGGGTTGTGATGGTTGTCCGTCCCATAGTAAAAGTGTCGCTCATCAATCTCACAAGTGAGAAAACCAAAGTCAAGTTCACACGTTCATGTTTCCCTCCTACCACCCGTACACATTAACATTTAATGGCCTAAGAGTCGATCTTTCCTCATGTGATTAAACTATTAAATATCAAAGTGATTAATTATCATGGTCAAACAAGGTAACATCTTTTTATGATAGTGATACCGGTGAATACACACCGTATATATAAATGAAAAATCTAGAAATGAAATCCATCATGATGCAACAAGAATGTAATATAAATGACCACTTCAAGAAAAGAAAAGGAAAAAAAAGATCCAATGTGTAATACGGATCAAATTTAATGATGTAAACATAATTTTTACTAAACATATATAATAATTTTGTTAACGAGAGTGTTGCAAATATAAATTGCTTCATAAAAGAATTTGTTTCCTTTATAAATTGCAGAAAAACAAGTGGTACATATTGAGGCATATTGTGAGAAACGAGTCGTAATTTCTCGGGTGAATGTCTTGGTCTAATTGGAGATAAACTATGTCACATTATTTGCCTTACCAAAGAAAATTCAATCGGTGGTTCTTACCAACATCTAAGATGCATTTGCGCCCATGCATGTTGAATGCATTCACTACAAGAGTTATATAGATAAACAGATAAATAAACCTAGTTAGAATTTTGTTCACTTTATTGATAAAACTATAATTTGTTCATGTATGACTAGTTCAATGTCCATGAAATAAATCATGAATTGATTATCTTCCCTCTAGTAAAAAGATTATTAATATGTGTAGAATCCACACATATTAGTCATTATTATGTACCAAGGACAATATAATCCCCGTGACCAATGCACTCTAGCAAATAGCATGTGAATCTAGGACAAAAATCCTAAACTTAAACCCGAAAACTTGAAAATATGTAGCGTCTAAAGTTAAACAAATCAATGTTTCCTCTCGGCGTTCAAAATACATCAGGTACACAATCGAAAGCATGAGAATAAATTAATTCTATATTGTTGTAAACAATAAAAAAAAACGGCCAAATACCTTTTCGACCCTTTAAGTTTGACAAAAATATCGGGTTAATCTTTTAAGTTTTTAAAATTTCAAATAAGTCATATGAGTATTTTTAAGTTTCAAATATGTCCTTTAAGTTGTTAGTTTATGCATCTATTTGAAGTTTTTTAAGTTTTTACGTTTCAAATAGGTCCTTAAAAGGGTAACGGTGCATTAAATTACAACTTAAATCACCTATTTGAAACTTAAAAAACTAATATGATATACCTTTTCGACCCTTTAAGTTTGACAAAAATATCGGGTTAATCTTTTAAGTTTTTAAAATTTCAAATAAGTCATATGAGTATTTTTAAGTTTCAAATATGTCCTTTAAGTTGTTAGTTTATGCATCTATTTGAAGTTTTTTAAGTTTTTACGTTTCAAATAGGTCCTTAAAAGGGTAACGGTGCATTAAATTACAACTTAAATCACCTATTTGAAACTTAAAAAACTAATATGATATTTTTGTCAAACTTAAAGGACTAACAAAGGTATTTAGCCCAAAAAAAAACAATAGCCTTATAATTCTAAAGAGAAATGATATTTGTACGATCACTTTGTAAAAACTTTTTGATAATCTTTTCTCTCATACTCACATGATGTTCTTATCCTCGTCTCTTTTTTTTTCCCTCTCTATTGTTTTTAACCAATAAAAAAAGATAAAAACATGGTTGTCACCAAAATTGCCAATAAATAGATGTACTAATATCATTACTCAATTCTAAATCATCGGTGTAATTTATAGCATATAAATGATACCCTAATGAATCAAATTACTTTTGAGCCCCTCCATCTCTTCCAAACAAGCCGATTACGGTGGTTCACAATGGTTAACTAGATGAGATATTTCATCAATTCATAGGTATACCTGCAAAGAAACTTCAACGTCAAAGTTAGGGAGATATAAACGAGCTTTGAGAAGATTTCTCATAAATAGACTGTTGTATCTTGATTTTGGTGAGATACATCCCGTTTACAAACTTTCGGGTAGGGATATCTCGATTTTACCCCTATAATAGTTTGGCCAGGTGGTAATGGTCAAATTTCTCTTAAATTACATGTTTGTCAAGTAATATAAGGAAAAACCCCTCAATTTCATGTAAATACTCGATCTTTATACTTCTTGGGCCATATAAGCTATTATTATCTAATTCATTTCCATTTTGCAAGTCTTTGATGAAGAAATTGCAAATGACCTAAATTTCTCAATTATAGATAATCACTATGTCGGCAAAGCAAGTTAGATGTGAGACAAGTCGGGGAGTTTCAAAGGTTTCTATGCAGATAGATTTGCGGGATGTACCGATCAAATCCGAACAAAAAGATTCGCACGTTGTCTATTTTCTAGGACCGTTGGGCTTGAATTAATACTTTAAGTAAGTTATCTTTTAGTTAAACTAGGAGTGACTTTTTTTAAAGAAGTTACACTATGAGTGACATTAATCATACTTAGCTCTTCGCATTTTTATGTTTGCACTTTAATAATTATAATGTTGTTTGGATCGATGAAATCTTCATTTTCTATTTTGTTCTCTTGTATATGATATCATCTCGACAATTTTGAGTCTTTAGTTTTCAATATATTAGATATATTATTAATAAAATGTAAAAATGTTCATGTAACACCTCTAAATGTACTCTATTTTATTTTTCTTTTCAAAATTGTGTTATACACTCAAAAATTGAATGTTGTATTTGACACCATATAAAATACAACTCAGATGTTTGTGGTGTCAAAATCAATAAGAGACAAAAAAGAATATAAAAGTTGAAAATGATAAATACATACAATGTTTCTACCAAGTTTATTTTGTGTTTGAAAAACATTTTTGTATTAAGGATGATCTATAAATTATTATAAAGGGTCCACCTAGCCTTTCCCCAACCCATAAAGTCATTCCCTAACTTTTTTATCAATCAAAATAATAATTTAACTTAAAAATTGAATAAAGTTATCTTAGATTAAGTATTTTTTAGTCAAAGATGAACATGTAGTTCAATATGTCCGAAACCACTCGCTCTAGCTAAATTTAAACTTTTTAAATTTAAAACACCCCAAAGCTCTTCCATGTAAGCACTACCACTCTGTTTGGTTGGAGAGAAATAAGAAGGAGAGAGTTAAAGAAGAGAGAAATAGAAGAGAGACACCGAATTTCTTTTGTTTGGTGAGCGAGAGAAAAGAGAAGAGAGAAGACGCAGCGTGGGCCCCACTCAAAATCTCTTTCTTCTCTCAACGGCGAAGAAAGTGGAGAGAAACACACTTGGTCATTTTTTATCCCCTTTTTGCCCTTTTCTTTTTTGGTTTTCGCGGCAAACTCTCCCGCGCTTCCTCTCCTCCCACCTTTTTATTCCTTTGGGTCATTATTATCTTTCTCACTCATCCTCTAAGTGTAGTGATGGACCTGCAACTTCTCTTGATCTATCCTTCTTAGATCTCTACGGTACCACATCAAGACTAGATCTGGAAACTACAAATCATAGGTATGGATGTATTAAATCAATCTTTTTAATGTGTTTTTCTCTATTCAATATAGATCAATAAATGTTCTTGATCTTATATAAAAGGGCATGCAGTACCATGGATGTAGTGTGTTTGTCAAATTTTGAAACTTTTTTTATGATGTTTTTCTTTGTGATTATAGTTCTATGTATCTTGTCATTAATATGGCAGCAATTGTGTTTATAACTTTGTTTTCAATGGGTTGCACAAGTTTGGATAAACGTAAGGTGTTAGTCATGGATTAATTTGTAATGCCTCTTATTTAAGTCAAGAAATTTCGCTGAGAATAATTAGCCATTTCTTTGTAGACAATCATTTTTGACTTTGAGCTTAACTTCTCAATTTCTAAGGTTGATGTGTAGAGATTTCTCAGTAGAATTTGTATAGGTCACTTTCTCGATTTTGGCGCAAGGTGTTGGATTGGTTGGGCATAAATTTCATTACCCCTTGAAATTTGTTTATGCATTTTGCTTGTTGGAGTCATGAGAGTAATTCGAGCCGTTCCTTGAAGGCTTTTTGGTTGATATGGCATGCGTCGGTGTGGTCAATTTGGAAGGAGCGAAATGCAAGGATTTTTAAGAACCAATCAAAGAATTATGATGAGGTGGTGGACGAAATTAAGGCACTATCGTGGTGTTGGTCGTTGAGTAGGTTACGGATTGCGTCTTGCCTATTTTATGAGTGGACGTGGAATCCACGGGAATGTTTGAATAGGAGGGGTTGATTAGGGGGCCGGGTGTGGCGGGACGAGAACGTTTGGTTGTTGGGATTTTTCTCGCGGTTTTGCTTATTGTATGCTTGGCAGTTTTTGTTCCCTGCGTCTTTAGCGGTAGGCGTTTTGTTATTGTACGAGGTGTGTTTTTCGCCTTGTGGCCTCTGTTGTATTGTTGCTCTTCTTAGCCTTTAGCACTTCTTGTGCTAGGCAAGTTATTAATATATAAGCTGTTTCAAAAAAAAAGAAGGTCACTTTACGATATTGAATCATACTTTTATATTTTATTTTTTGCTATATATCATATCTACTTGTTTAAAATGACTTGTGTTTTATGTAATCTTGTATTCATAATTTCGGGGCATTATAAAAATTTGCTTGAAAATGAGTAAAAATGATGGTCTTCTAAGGGTCAATGTTCCTAAAACAAAATTCTCTAAAACAAATATAAATGAAACCAAACTTGTTTTGTCTCTGTACTATTTTTGATTCCTTTTGCTAGTTGATCATGTCTTGTGTTCATGAGGCCTTAATAAATCTATCTTGTTAAAAGAAAAGGTTTTGGGATTTCTATATATTAATCTTAGTAATTGTTTCATAATTTGTATTGTATTTACAATAAAAACTTAAGAGTATATATATGTCATTTCCTTTTTATTTACTATGAATTGGAACATTTATTCAATTGCTCATTTGTGCTGCATGTGGGAAGCCTTTGAGAGTGTCATATTGTTGTGGAGGCAATGTCAAATCTAGATAGTGTTGAAGACGTAAGCAATGATGAACGAATTGAAATAATAGATGAAGTGGACTTGGATGAAGATGAAATGGTTGATGTTGGAATGTCTATTCAAATGCTAGTTATAAATCATGCTAAAAAAGAGATGGAAAGGAGGCAACATATTGGTTCTGTATGTCTTATTGTGTCATCCGTCCATGCATTGTATTTGAATCAAATCTTATCAACATGTATGCATAGTCGAGTCACCTATTCTCCACAAAGTGAGCGTAGACGTTGCGAGTTAATGAGTTATCTAGTGCACACGAGATAAGTGTTGGGCTCCCCGGGACTGTTTGATGCGGCAAAGTTAATGGTGTCCGCTTGCATTTGGACGATTTCGACGTTTCGGGCTGTAGGGGGCAGCGCGGCTGCTGTTTGTCATGACGGTGCGGCAAGACCTGTTTCTCGCATGTTTTTTACTGTTTCTTCTTGTTGGTTTTGATCGTTATGGCCTTTGCGAGTGCACAGGGGTTCGGATTGTGGTCTTCTGATTTTCGTAGGTTATGGCATAGTTATGGGTACGAATTCCATAGGTCATCTTTGGATTTCGGTGTCATATGATCGGTAACACTCTTTACCGGCATCAAAATGCACTATAGTCTATAGAAAAGAGTGTGCATAAATATAACATGTTACTTTAATTTAATACTTACACGGTAAGCGACTAGTAGTCTCATGTTCCAACCTAACTTCCACTTGCTCAAAATCTCTTTCAAAAGCTATAGCAATGACAAATGATTTGGATTGCACTAGATAGGCTACGAATGCTCATGAACCTTAATCTTGAAGGGTAACTTTTAAGTAATCCGAGCTGTGTTTTTATTTTAAATAATTTTTTTTGGATCAGTGTGAGTATTGTATGTGTGCATCATATAATAATAAACAAAAAAATATATATATCCAAAAGGCATAGTTCACTCATGGTCATATTTGACGATGAAAATGAAATGTATATGGATGATTGATTACATGATTTTCATCAATATGTCAAGTGGCATATATATATATATATATATATATATATATAGTCTCAAATTGGTTATTTAGGTCCCATTCCCCAAAATGAAAATGTTTGCACCGTAAATACGGGGGTGTAAAATATCTATTCTTTAGATGAAATGAAATCACAGGTTTGATTAGGAATCTCGGTGCTATATCATATCTTACACTATTTAGCCTTATTTCCTATTATTATGTTGTTGAAATTCACTTTTTTATTGTGTTTGTGTACTTCTTCTACAAGATACAATGATAAAAAAAGTTTTGGTTATTAAAAAGAATCACTAAATTTTGATTGTTTAAATTTTTTTATCGAGAGCGGGATCTCACCCAAAATTCAAATAATGAGCTTTTGTAGTATTTTTTAGCAATTCAAGTTTTGGTAATAAGAGTGTTAAATTGTTTTGTCAAAAAAAAAAAGTGTTAAATTGTTTCATTATAACAAGGCTATTTTTGTCAATGTCTAAAATATTGTCATTTCTCTCTTCTCACTTTCTACTCGGCCAAACAAGAGAGAGGAGGTTTACACTTCTCTCTCTTCTATTTCTCTCATCTTTCTTTTATACCAAACAACCTCTTAAATCTACTCTATTTCTTACATATTTCTCTCTTCTCATTCTCTCTCTCACCCTCTTTCTCTCTTCCTAATTTCTTCTCTTTGCCAAACATAGTGTACAAGCTCCAATTAATTTTGAGAAACCACATATCGATTCTCGCCACTGCCTCTTATGAGACCACAACCTCGCTCGACTAATATTTTTAGGAGTTTCACTCACTTTTGTATTTGCAGTAATTATACTCCTTCAAACATATGAATTATAAGACATGGACCACTCTTCATTACGAGTCAACTTATTCCTCTAATACCAAAGCTTATGACATGTCTCCATTCCACTTACAACTCCCTAACCCCTTACGGTTACAATCATCATCTTTAATGCCAAAATTTGTCCCCTCTCGCCATATAACATTGTCTCGGGGAGATGATATATAATTCTTCCATTCAATAGGACGTTCCCTCAATATAGAATTGAAACTTTTTTATAAAGAAAACTATTTGATTAAACTAAGAAACACATACAATATGACATGGACGTTCGTCCCTTTCAAGTTTCAACATTCAAGTCCAAAATTCAAATACGAACAACGCATGTCATGTAATAAATTAAAAAACTATATAGATTGAATAAATAAAGCAAAGTGTACGGTTAAATTAATTATCAAAAGCCAATATTATTCAAACATGTGCCATAAACTCTCCACATGGACAATTAAGAAAGTTCCAAGAACAACAAAAAAATCAACGTCAACAATTGAATATTTTATGCTAACTTTTTCCGAGGTTCATTTATATATAAAGCAATCTTCTATCATATCCTTACAAAGCAGATAACAGAGAAATTAAATCTCAACCTTTACGAAATTAATATCAAACATCAAACTTGTACGGAAATATGAACACTAATGCTTGGAACACCAATGTTAATGCCATAGATCATTTTGAACCCGCCACAACGACAACTGTTTCATGACACATCAAAATTTTATATTGAAGTGTGTGATATACTCCACAAAATTTTGCAACCTTCAAAATGAAAAAAATAATAAATATCAATTTTCAGTATTGGTCTTAAAGAATGCAATTGAGAAGATATGTGGTACTTTTGAAGCAGAGTTCATAATTTTTAAATCAACACATCCATTTCTAAAAATTTGTTGAATCCTATAAAATCTCATGAATCCATAAAAGTCCTTCCAAATCTTATAAAATCTTATGATATAATCCTTTGAAATCCAAATTACAAATCTTGATAGTCTTTTAAAATCTTAAAAGTCATTAAAATCTTGCACAATCTTTTAAAATCCACAAGACTTTTTATAAAAAAAAATCGTCTCTTAAAATCCTAATCCAATAGACCCCCTAAATTATACAAAATAAAAAGAAAGCCATAAAAACCATTTTGGTGTTTCAAATTATTAGGGACAAATTATAATTAGGGACAAATTCTTTTTCCCATGCATATAATTGTCTTTAAATGTCAAGGACCTAATTGTCTTTTTTGAAATCATAACATCATTGGAAATCATTTTTTGGATGGTGATTCAAACATGAATTAAGTAAGTTGTCCTAATTTATTTTGTCAAAAAAGAAAAAAAGGGGTCCTAATTTATATTTCTCAGAGAGTAAAAGTTGTCCTAATTTATTTTTCCAACCAAATTGGGTCGATCTTCAAATTTTTCTTTAGGTAAATTAAGTCTTTCAATTTTTTAATAATCGAAATGAATTAACTAGATTACAAAGATATTCCAACCCATGATATACAACATACTAATATTCATTACCAAGTACCGCTTAGCATATAAACCAGGATCAAGATAAAGCTTTGATACATTAATTTTCAACATTTTACTGTTTCCTAATATGTTTCTATGTTCCTCTTGTGCATGCATGCTGTCATTTTTAATTTGTTGTACGTTCGTTTAATTCCCCTTCATTCCGTTGCGTCTTTTTGACTATTTATGCTTAATTCTTCAACAAGATTAACCAAAGTCTATTTTACATATTTTTCTTACATGATTTGTAAGAAAACAATCTTGACCAAATGGTTAAGGAAATTGTTTAGAATCTACAAAATTAATATTTCTCCTATATTGTACCATTGTACGTCCTTCATTGTCGATGCTTTGAGTTAAGAGACAAGAGTTAGATGGTGAGGAGTGATGTCACAGTAAATCATAAGATGTGATGTGGTCATTCCCACGTATTCCATTTGCATGAACTTTAATTTGAAAATCCAACATTTCATTTTGTCATATTGTTTTGGGTCCATGTGCATCTCTTCCCTTCAATGTGTCTCACGTTTTGTTACGTTTAATATTTTCTATGCATACTATCTTTACCCTTTAATGTTAGTGAGTGAATGTTTGTTATCACACTAAGTATCACCGTTATTTTGAAGAAGTTGCAAAGTATAATTTTTGGAAAATCACGGTAGATCGTCGTGATTTTTACATATCTACCGTGATACCAAAGATAAACCGAGTATTGTGAAACCGTTAACCCTCAAAACTGCATGCATCACATAAAAAAACATAAAATTTAACCTAACAATTCATAAATTTGGCACCGTGTGTTGCTTCCGTACATCAATTTACATGAAACCTTAACGTAGACAAGTTCAATAATTGATTTTAGGGTTTTGTTAACAAGTGCATTTAGGTACTCTTTAAGCATTCTAAATTAAGTAATTATTCTTTAAAAATGTTAAAGTTTTCAATTTTCAATGCACCGATTACGCAAACTTTTATAAAAAGTTATTATTTTAGGTTCTTAACTAGTGCCCCGAGGCACCGATTAACATTTCCTTGATTTTATTGGAATTCATTCAACCTTTATATTTTTGGATCTGCTTCGAAATTAATGCAGATGCCATTCAAATGAAATTGCCACTGAAAGAAGAGATACTAATGGAGAAAATCTTTCGCGAATACGGTCGTAAATTAATATTGTTAAGCACATCCTCACATGAAATGAAAAAAATTAAGAAAAAGTATTTAGTCATATCAATTGATATTATTTAATTTTGTTCACTTTTTTTTATAGTTTTGTGTGTGTGCCGAAATATATTTATTTGAGTTTGTGCCAGAGCAAGTATATTTCGATACAAATGTTGGACCATTTTATGTAGAGGAAAACGTGCAAATTGATTTTATTAAGGATCATTCAATTGATGATAACCAATAATTGCCTCAGGTGAAGATGAATAATACACATCCTAGAGGTATAATGGTTTCGGTTTTCAATAAAAAATGTCGAAACAATAAAATCTACATTGGTTCAGTTTTGTTCGATTTTCATTGTTTTTAAAAAATGGAATCAAACCAAACCAAGATTTACATCCAGACTAAGATTTACATCCAGACTCGTGTAACATTAAGTCAAGATAATAATATCAATTTTCATTGTTCACAAATTCATCATTTTTGTTTTTAGCGAATTTGGATTTGTATTGTATCGATGTACTCTATCAATTTGAATGAATGAATATCGTTTATTTTTGTCAAAAAAAATAAAATAAATTTTGCTACTCTCTATGGTGCTGCTATAGCTGCTATTTATTCAAATTTGACTATTTGTTCGAATTCGGCAATGCAATGACAACACCTATTACGTATCGTAGAATAATAACAATTTGTTCAATTCCCTCAAAAAAAAAAACAATTTGTTCAAATTTAGCGATGCAATGACAACACCTTCATTGTCATTTGTAGGGTGGATCAGGTTATGCAAGACAAATAACATTTGAGCACATTGTGCTTGTCAATGTTATGAACCCGATAATAATAGATCAAGCATACGTTCTTAGTACACCGGTACATATTTCACTCTAAATTATTATTCATATATTTATATATTGTCATTTCAACAAAGTATTATTTCACCGTTGGCTAGTTTTATACATCATATTTATATATGCGTTGAATTTTGTTGAAATTATCGGGATACAAATTGTGTCGGTGAAAGATGTGACATATCGAGGATTTACGGAACTTCTTCTAGTGATATAGCAATTGATTTAAAATGCAGTTCTTCTGGTTGTTTTAAGATTATATTGGATCAAAATAACATTGTTTCGCACAACCAGGAAAGAAGAATTCCTCTTTTTGTAGAAATGCTCATGGAATAGTTAGAAATACTATTCCAAGTGTCCCTTGCCTATCTAATTAATGTTGTATTGGCCTCCATAATGTGGAGAAGAAGGAAA
Organism: Medicago sativa; assembly: GCF_051527215.1. Taxonomy (NCBI): domain Eukaryota; kingdom Viridiplantae; phylum Streptophyta; class Magnoliopsida; order Fabales; family Fabaceae; genus Medicago; species Medicago sativa. Next base: position 9,684,443 of record NC_140756.1, read on the forward strand.
AAAAACTATTTAAAAGTGTATCATTAATTAAGTTATAATGAAATAGGCACGAAAACTCTTTTGTTTTGCATTATGACATGACATTCCCTATCCAAATTAGGATTTGATTATTTGCATTTACCGATTCACAAATTTACCGTATATATGATAACATATTCCTAATTTTAATTGCAACGTCATATTGACCATATCAAGACAACATACACAAATCTTTGGAATAAATCGTGTGTTTGAATATATTTTTGACCTACACATGTTAAATTTCATATATAAACTTCAAAATTCTTAGAACTCTAGTAATTCAACGGTTATATTGATGGTTTGGTCCTTTAACTATTTTTGAGGTTTCATTTTGATTCTTTAATTAGCTTTCGTTCCATTTTTATACCCCATGACTATTTTTGTCATTTGTATTAATCATTCATCGGTTCATTTAAATTGATATAATACATCGAACACAACACAAATTCAACATCGCTAAAACATTATATGCGGCACCTCTTTGTAATCTTTTTTCCTCTTGTCCGCGAGCCTTGTGCGTCTTGCATTTGCTTGTCGTGAATAAAATTTGCCTTTTCAAAAAAAAACATCGCTAAAACATGAAGAAAAAAATTGTAAACGAACTCACATCATTCAATAACTAGAATATTGGTGCTTGAAGTTGATATGTTAATATGAATGAAACAGACAATACACTAAGACGACAATACAAACAATGCCCGCACTTTTTTTTAATCAAACAATGTCGCACTCGTACAACCAAATAAAAAAAACATAGAGAAAAAAATCAGATTTACAAACCACGCATTTAGATAATAATAATAAAAAAAAGATCAAAGAAAAAACTACGAAGATGCATGGATGATTCCTAACAAAAAAAGTATAGCCCAAAACCAAATTTCATGTGCATGAGGAAGAAGTTAAAGAGAGAAGTTAGACAAGATGAAACTTCTTTCTCTAAAAATATAGGTTTTTTTTTTTGTTACGAAATATAGGGTATGTTAGTATTGTGTAATAACTTATAAACATCTTTAAAAATAATCTCTATATTGCATTATTTGATAATAATCACTTTCATTTTGATCTTAATGTTAAACAAACATACCATTGTCAAGAGGGCTTATATTGGATTTTGCCGAGGTCACCGAATGCATAATCAATTTTTTAGTTTTATATGCATACCCATCTCTTGAAGGGTCAAATTAATAAAGGAGCAACTCAACATATCATTAGCCTTAGCCAAATCCACTTTGATTGCAAAGTAACCCATTTTGCTTTTAAAAAAAAAAAAGAAAAAAAATGATAAAAACCTGTCAAATAAAATCATAAAAATATAAAAATACCATCAAAAAAATTCTAAAAATCAAATAAAACTAATGCAATTTTTTTTTGAATTTTTGTGAGAATATGATAAATTAAAAAAAAAGGTCTAAACGATGGAATTTTGGATTTTGAGGGTGGAGTCCCGTAAGAAGTCTCTTCTACGCTTGTTTTGATCCTTGATTTTTTTCCTAATTTTTTGGGGATGTTTGAGAACAATCTGATTAAGTAGCCCGAAATCCGTATTTTTGACTAAGAACAACTAACAATGACCTAAAACAGAAGGATGAGAGTTAGGATGATCAATATTGTCCTTAAACTCGCTTGGTCCCTTGAGTAGAATCTCGAATTTGCGACTCTATTAGGTTTTGTGAAACAACACACAATCGGCCAACCGAAAGACACAATGACTTTGTTTTACCGTACTAAAATTCATGCCGGCTTGTCCACGTAGTTTTAAAAACGTTGTCAAAATCAAGGGTCTCAAAATACAATTTCTCATTTTATTTTAAAAGTAGAACGCAAACATCTTCATAATGTGATACGTGGGAAAGCAAAAGTATAACAAAAAAAACATACATATGTTTTTCGGTAGGTAAACAAATTCATTCTTAAAATAGAGAGATGAGAAATTGTCTTGGAGGTAATCATGATCTTGTTTCTTAGCAAATGAGATGACCTTTACTTTTTAGCTTTAGATTTCTAGTGACTAGTGATGGTCGTTGCTAATATAACTATTAATGTTTCTATATTTGATTTAGGTAATGTTTGGTACGCTATTTAATACAAAATATTGTGTCCCGTTGAGTTTAGCTCGGTTGGTAACGACTATGCATAATATATGCAAGGTCCGGGGTTCGAATCTCGGCCACAACCAAAAAGAAAATAATACAAAATATTGTGAAATTCGGTTATAATGGCACTATAACACTCGTTTTGTATAACGAAATCCGAACGTACCTCTATTTCATGCGATCTCGTAAATGATCGCACTAGGTGTCAATAATAATTTAAAAGAATGAAGGTGATTGAAGTTAACCATGTTCGTATATATCAATGTCATGTCGGTGTTATAACATGTTGTGTACGATGGACACACCTTCAATCCAATGTCTGCGTAACATAGAATATACCCATGAAAGTTTCATGAAAATTGATCGCGTCCACCCAAACTTTCCAAAATGCCCCCACGTGACTTAAGTCACGCGGGTGTTATACCCAACGTGATTTAAGTCACGCAATTCTTCTTCTTCAACACCTTTCTTTCTTCTTACTTACCATAACTCCGTAAGCTTCGTCAATGGAGATCTAACTCCAACTTGTTCAATACCAACGAAACCGAATTTGAGTATCCAACAAAAACAACACAATTTCAATTTCGCACTTTTCAATTTCAAAAATCCAAAGCAAAATTCAAGAACTTCAACCACAAGAATCCGTTTGTCCTCTACCACTAACCATAACGAGTCTTCTCTCGAGATTATACTCCGCCAAGAAATTCGACCTCACGGCTCTAAACGTCGATCTCGTTCTTGAAGATGTTCGTCCTTACCTCATCTCTCGACGGAGGAAACGTAGATGTTGTATTCGTCGAAAACGACGTTGTTTCTCTTAAGCTACAAGGCGCATGCGAAAGCCGTCCTAGCTCAACCACATCTATGAAAATGGGAATGAAACGTGTTCTTAAGGAGAAATTTGAAGAAGAAAGAAAGACGTTGAAGAAGGAGAAACGCGTGACTTAGGTGACGCCGGGTATAACGCCCGTGTGAATTAAGTCACGTTGAGGCATTTTGGGAAGTTTGGGTGGGCGCGAGAGAAGAGCAATTTTCATGTTTTAAAAATTAAGTCACCGGAATTATGGAGCCTTTTGGACACTCAAAAATCTATATGTAATTCGGTTGCCAATTATACATCGCTTAAAACAACTAATAGTAACTTTTTCTTGAAAAACAACAATTATTTTATTCAAAAGGTTTGATACTTAATATTAAATGTGTAAGTTCCAATACAAAATTTATATTTTAAACCTTTTTTTTACAAGATATTTTAAACTTCTTAACATGTGCAAATTTGCATGTCATAGAAAAATCCTTCTAGGTTTATGTTACTTGCCCCCGAATATATAATTTTTTGTCTTAATCTATGTAATTTTTGTATTTAGTTTTGGTCTTTACAAATATTTTTTATTTTATTTTTTATCACTACAAAATTGATTTATTTTAAAAGAAATTGATTATTATAATACGTGGAATATTTTTTTTGGTTACATAATATGTGGAATATTTGATTTTTGTTTATGCAAAATCCTTTTGTTTTTGTCAAAAGAAAAAACAGAAATAGTAATAAACCCTAAACCCTCGTTTCTGCTCAACTCTCTCGAAACCCTCAACAGCCTCTTTTCCATTTCCTTCTTTCCAATTCATTCATCACTCATCTCCGTATTCTTTCATGGACGAAGATTTCGATATTCCGGAGGATGATTCCGGCGCCGACGATAATCCAATTCTCGTGGTCGGTCAGGAAAAGGAAATCGGTGATAAAGGTCTGAAGAAGAAGCTTCTCAAAGTAGGTCAAGGTTCGGATACTCCCGACGTTGACGACGAAGTTCACGGTATCTATGTTTGTTCTTCGTTGATTGAATTGAATTGAATTAAATTAAGCTTTTTCTAATTTTTATTTATTTTTATAATTTTTTTATGTGTAGTTCATCTTACTGGAACGGTGCTCAATGGTATGGAGTTTGAATCTAGCGGAACAACTGCTTTCACGCTTGGACGAGGTGCGTATTAATCGGTTTTGATTTGATTAATTGGATCATTTAGTTTCTTTATTTGATTTAGGTTTATGTTTGGATCCGTTAGTTTCTATATTTGATTGGTAGCTGTTTTGATTATAGTAGTCAGTAGCGGCCGCGCGCGTAGCGTAGCGGTGACGAACCGCGCGATGACGAACCGCGACACTAATCGTTGTAGCGGTGCGGAATGAGACAGCCGCTTCAGCTGCTATAGCGGCATAGTTATTAAATATATTTTTATTTTTATTTTTTTAGAAATATATAAGTTTGTTTATACTTTATTATTCATGTAATTTGTTCAAAATGAAATTGTATATGTTGAAAATTCTGTGTCTTATCATTGTCTGGATTTGTTTCTAAGTAATGTGTTGATTTTGCAGGGCATGTTGTTAAAGGTTTGGCTGATGGTGTGAAAACAATGAAAAAAGGTGAAAAGGCCCTTTTCACCATTCCACCTGAGTTAGCTTACGGTGGATCTGGTTATCTTCCAAAACAGATTCCTCCTAATGCAACTCTGCGATATGATGTTGAGCTACTTTCTTGGTTTAGTGTGGAGGATATATGTAAGGATGGAGGTCTGTTCAAAAGGATACTTAAGAAGGGGGAGAAATGGGAAAATCCCAAGGATCTCGACGAAGTTTTAGGTAAACATATTACGAGTATATTCCATTTTTCATTGAGTGACTCTATTATTTGACTGTGTTAACTATAAAACACCCTTCTGTTGTTGCAGTGAATTATGAAGCGCATCTTCTTGATGATGGAAAACTAGTAGCTAAGTCTGATAAAGTAGTGGAGTTCACAGTGAAGGACGGTTAGTGCGAACAAATTTTATCATGGTTTCTGTCTCTCATTTTCAATTTTTCTGATATGTGATGTCTAATATAATGTTCACCATGAGACAGGTCATTTTTGTCCTGCATTGTCAATGGCTGTTAGAACTATGAAGAAGGGAGAGGAAGCGGCATTGACTGTGAAGCCTCAATGTAAGTTCTTTACACAACACTTTGGGAAATGTTTATATAACACTTTGGGAAATGTTGATATATTAACTCTTTTTTTTTTTTTTTTATTGTGTAATAGATGGATTCGGTGAGACCGGCGAGCCAGCTCATGGTGATAAAAGTGCAGTACCAGCTAATGCAATATTAGAGATAAAACTTGAGTTAATTTCTTGGAGGACTGTTTTTGATGTAACTGAGGACAAGATGGTTGTAAAAAAGATTATGAAGGAAGGTGAAGGATACAAACGTCCAAAAGATGGAGCTGATGTAAAAGGTAAATTACCATTGATAATGGCTCTTTTCTTTTGCGTGTATTGTAATGTATTTAGTAGATAGATTTCTGCTGATTTTCTTCATTTTGCATATTTGCAGTGAAACTGACTTGTAAGCTTAAAGATGGCACTGTGTTTTTCCGCAAGGGCCATGGCGGAGATGAAGCAGAGCTGTTTGAATTCACAACAGACGAGGGTGAGGGTGATTATCTTAAATTGTTGCATTGGTTAACTCTCTCCTATTAATTTGTTTTTATACTAACCAACGAAAGTGAATGTCTGTTGTGCTGAGCAGCGCAAGTGATTAGAGGGCTTGATAGAGCTGTAATGAGTATGAAGAAGGGTGAGGTAGCATCGTTGACTATTGCACCTAAGTATGGTTTTGGTTCATCCGAGTCTCGGCAGGAATTGGCAGTGGTTCCTGCAAATTCAACCTTACATTATGAGGTTGAGTTAGTATCATTCATAAAGAGGACAGAGGACGAAAAAAGAATCAAGTTTCGTAAGACTCTTCGTGATGCAGTGAGAGAGTGGGCTCAGACCAAACCTAAGAGCGAAAAGAACAAAGATTTCTACCACATCGATTCCCACAAAGTGAAGCTATCAGTTGGAGGAGAAGAAAGATTTCCCATTTTCATTAGAAATTACAAATGGTATGGAAAGAATTTTTAGTTAAAGTGTTTGGATAGTAAAGTGAAACTGAAAAATTATTTTTTCTAATGTGTAATTTCAATTGATATTTCTATCACAGGCAATTAATGGCTCTGCGGGTTGAGAAGGATGCCATGGATCTTTATTTTGGCATATATACTATGGGGGGACAAAAGGATAATATACTTCAAGTAGACGGCATCGATTCATTTTTGGTGTCTATTGCAACTCTTCACCCTCACTACAGTCATATGCATCATTTTCATGGTAAGTTTTTAAATTATAATTTTAAATTAAAAAAATAAAATTCCTAATAGTATTTTATTTGAATCGGTGCAGACAGTATCACATACTGCGGTGGGGGTGGTATCTATTTTTTTGATACGACACATAAAAATGCATATTCAAGTGGGGATAGGAGTTTTGAGGACAGTGAAGGTTTTGTCAATTTTGAAATTCAGGTGCAAGCGATTAGGTATTTCAACATTTCATAATGGTTTCTTTATTCCTTTTATTGTTTATGTTGTTTTTTTATGACTTAAGTATATTGTTTTTGATCAACAGCTCGAAGGTTTATCCTCCTTTCCTTTCATTGACTTACAAAATGGAATTGTTTGAGGCAAACAGAGAATTTGTGCTTGCACAATGTTCTAAGTTTATGAAGGAAAGACAGACAGAGTTGAAGAAAGTAATCAACAATAGTTCTCGCTGGTCAAGGTATTTATTATACATTTTCCATAAGCCATTTGTCGAACCTGAACCAGGCACTGATATATTTATGATTTTTTGTGCAGTTTATGTGATCTTTTAAAGGATGAAAATTACATAGCTTCACAATTCCAAAGCTTTTCAGTAAAAGCTGATGTGATCAACAAGATGCTGGTGAATACTTTTTATAGAGACGATAAAGGCGAACGATCAAAAAGTAAAGAAGATGGTGGCTTGATAGCTTGTTTGATTTTAGATATGATTCACCAGGGATATGAATTAACCCGCAAAAAGAATAAGAAATGCGAATGTGTCATGTATGATGGTGATGGTGATGGTGATGGTGAGTTTCAGCTGAAAAGGGATTTTTCGGCTATATTTCATAAAGCTGCATGTTTGAAGTATGATTCTGCTCCGGTTGGAAAGGCCGATTCTGATAGCCTAGAGCTCGATTTTGAGCTTCAGGAAAAAATTGGGTGTGTTATGTTGCAACTATTTGTCACCTCATATTTCTTTAGGTAAAATATATTTTTGCTTTTATTCCTTAATTTTATTTTGTGAAAGATTTACTTAATCTGGGTTTTTCTTGATTTTTGGTATCATGTAGATTGTGCGACTTATTCTTAGATGATTACGTGAAAAACACACCTAAGAAAAAGAAGGCCAGATCTAAAGGCAGTGGCACGAGTAAAGGGGATAAAAGAATGCAGTCCCAAACAAGTGTGCCTCAAGAAGAGGGGGAACACAATGTAGAGACACATGGGCCAAAAACTGCAATGGAAAATGAGGCAGCGAATACAGTGAAAGATGAGGCAGTAGGGGAAGAAGAGCTGGATAATACATTTGTAGATGTTTCTGTCTCAGTCATCAAGAGAGTTATTGATGCTCTCAATGAGACTTATGAATCACACGCTCAACTTGTCAATGATTTTGATGCAAAGATTTCAGCTCTTCTTGGTGAATGCGATGGTACTTATGACGCATATCTGTTGACACAAAAACGAATTGATATCTACAACAAAGCTGCAAGGAATGTAGCTGATTTATATGAAAAGCACTTGTATAAAAAGCACATAAATCCTGATTTCAATTTGGATGTCTGGGCAGATGTCAATAGAGTAAGTTGAATGCGTATTTTTTTTTTTTATTATTGTTTTTTATATTTTATCTAACATCCTTTTTGCTTTCTTGTCATTGCAGTCGTTTAAGAAGAGGTATACAATATCAGACGAGCAAGCCAAAAAAATTGGCAAAATAGGAGAGAAGTTGGCTAACGCATACTTAACCGAAAAGTACAATGACAAAAAGAATGATGTTGAGATCCGTTGGCTTAATGAAGTGACCGAGTCAAACGCACCATATGATCTTGCCCTTTTCAAAGGGAAAGATATACTTCGTTACTTTGAGGTGAAAATCACTGGTATACCGGAGAAGTTCTGGTTCTCAGTGACACCTAATGAGATACATTTGGCCGCAAAAAGCGCTGATTTGTATAGTGTAGTGTTCATTAAGGTGAATACTGATTTAAGTGCGGATGTATACGAAATAAAAGATCCATTGTCAAAAGGGAGCGAATTGCAAGCAATTTTAAGGACCAAGAAAGAGGCGAAACCTTCAGACACGATGACTGTCGCCGAAGTTAAGGAGATATTGAATACCCAGGAAGCTGCCTTTATCAAGGGGAGGTGAGAAAATTTAGGGTGTGTGGGGATTTTTGAGTTATTCTGTATTGAAAAGTATTATAATGTAATCAGTATTCTGTATTGAAAGTATTATGATGCACTTTTAGACAGAATACTCTTGTCCTTTTTTGCAGGAAATACTACTTTTTAATATATATTTACTTTTAGAAGCACTTCAACTTGAGAATATAATATCCCATTATAGTGAGAACCAAAAATCATTTTGGTACTGTTCACTTTGGTTTTCCTATCTGTGTTGGTTATTTTATATTTTAGTGGCTGCTGAGCCTTTACTAAACTGTGTTGGTTATTTTATATTTTATAAAATTGTCAAAATAAGTGTTCACTAATGAGTGGATCTGTTTCAGAGTTGTGGGAGAGAATGTTCAAAGAGAAATGATATTTTGACAACCACTTTTTGACAACTTTTGGACAACTTTCTCTCTCATACTCACATGATGTTGTTATCCTCTCTCTTCCTTTTTCTCTCTGTGATTTTGTTTTGTTAAATTTGCTTGGTCATGTGATACTTTCCACTAGATGTTCATCATAAGATAGAAAATGGAATCGTCATTAAAAATAGTGTGCATGATTTGGTTAAGATGTCAACATCTTACTGCATATATATAGCACTACATCCATACTAGGTCAATGCGAAATTCCTGTGAGTTGTAACTAGCAGCTATGCCTATTTTGTTATAGATGAAAGAAGGAATATTCAAATTTCCTGCCATCATCGATCGATATGGACACATGGTTATCAATCTTGAATATTCAATCTAAATCGACGAAAAATAATATTTAAAATTTATTTGATAAATGAAAGTAAATACCGCTAATATTGTACTTTTGCTTCTTTATATCCCACAAACACAACTAATAACAATCAAAAATTTAGAGACCGGAAAATATAAAACATGTCTTTAATTATGTCGCAATCAAATTTGATGAATCAATTTTTTCTAAAAATAAAAAAGTTAATCTTAATCATAAGGTAACTTTTAATACTTTTAATTTTTATTTAGAGTAAATTACACTTCCCTCCTTCTTATGTTAAAATATACACTTCTCTCCCTTTAAAAATAAAATCTACACTCCTCTCCCTATAAGATGCTTGAATTACAACCCTCTCCCTTAATAATTAAATATGTACTACACTTTAATCTATTTTAACATAAATAAATATTTTTATGATATATACTAATTTTGAACCACCATTTAAGAAAAATAAATTCATTTATTTATAATTTAAATATCAATGGTAATTAAACTTAAATATTTTGCTATTAAGTTTATAATTTATAGTATAAAACTAATTTTTAAATGACCATATTTTACTGTATTTATTAATTATTGTAATTTTATTTTTTGGTTGTTTCATATTTTATAATTGGGTTTAAAACTATATGTTAATGTAATTGTGATTAAAAAATAGCGAAAAATATGTATTCAAATTTTGATTATGTTAAAATAGACCCGCAATACTTTTTTTTAAGTGTGTTAGATTTTTTTTTTGCTAGATTATTAAAAAATATTGAGGAAGTAAAGTGTAGATTTTAACATAAGAAGAGAGATGAATGTAATTCAAGATTCTCTTAAGGGAGTGAATGAAATGTTTTCTAATATGTTTGGAATAAGGGGGAGGGGAGTGTATATTTTAATATAAGAGATGAGGGGAGCGTAATTCAAGAATCTTTAAGGGGAGAAGAGTGTAATTTACTCTTTTATTTAATTATATTAAGGTGTTCAATCTTAATTAATTTACACTACAAGACCGGCTTAGAACAAAAGCCTCATGACATAACCATTTCAAGAAGAACCGAAAAAATGCTAGCAAACTCCCAAAACATCACAAGCCGGCAACACCTCGCTAGCAATCCTTAAAGTATAACAGATGACTTACTCAATTGTTATAATTAACTACCTCACAACCAAGAAAAATCAAATCAAAAAGAAATATCAACTCACCATACCCGACGTGGTTCGGAAATAACGGTAATTCTCACCATACCCGACAACATTTTTTTCGGTTGCCGCCGAAATGGTTATGTCATGAGGCTTTTGTTCTAAACCAAGTCTTGTAGTGTAAATTAATTAAGATTGAACACCTAAATATAATTAAGGCAAGATTATATTAGGGGTCCTTTATCTTATTTTTTGTAACAATTTGATCATTTATCTTTATTTTTTCTGTTTAGGTCCTTTATCTCTCTTAAAAGCACATATACATCTTTTTTCTCATTTTTTATTAAAAAATACATAATTTTATTTTTAAAAATATATTTTTATTAAAAATGAAAAAAATCCAAAAATATGATGAATGTTCATCGTCTTCATCTTCTTCCTTTGAATCTTCATCATCTTCTTTAAATAAAAAAAATTCAGCTAAAATATATCTCCAAATATCGTGAATTAATGTTATATTCACCTCAAATCTTCTTTTAAACACAAAAATCAAAACCTTAATTTCACAAATGTTGCAAGGCGGATGGTGGAGGCTTAGTCACCGGCGGAAGGGTTAGGTTTTACAAAAGTTAAGATTGTTCGGAAACAACGGAATTGATGTGCAAAGTTGCTCTCAATTTTGGGGTTATTTTTATGTCGGGTTTGAATATTGAGTTAGAAAATAATAATAACATATGGTGTGACAATTTATATAACTATTTTTTTTGTGATGAAACTAAATCTCTTTTCTATAGGGTTTTGATTTTTGTGTTTAAAAGAAGATTTGAGGTGAACATAACATTAATTCATGATATTTGGAGATATATTTGTGTAGAATTTTTTCGATTCAATGAAGATGATGAAGATTCAAAGAAAGAAGATGGAGATGATGAACATATTCATCATATTTCTGAATTTTTTTTCATTTTTAATAAAAATATATTTTAAAAAATAAAATTATGTATTTTTTTAATAATAAAAAATGAGAAAAAGGATGTATATGTGTTTTTATGAGAGATAAAAGACCTAAACGGAAAAAAATAAAGATAAAGGACCAAAGTGTTACAAATAAATAAGATAAAGGACCTATAATGTAATCTTGTCTATAATTAAATAAAAATTAAAAGTTACCTAAAATTGATTTTTTTTATAGAAAAAATTTACTCATTTATTTGACATTTAATGTTGCCAATGTATATTACATTTTGATTGGTTGATATCATGAGGGGGTAAATACCCTCTAAACAAGAGAGGGTAATCTAGAAAAAACCCCATTTTATTTAATAAGTAGAACAAAAAAATAATATGCAAAGTACTACCAAAAATAGGGTGCAACCATATATAATTTGAATGTTTTTTTTTTGAAGGATAATTTGAATGTTATAATTTGTAATTTGGTTGGTTAGTACTCGACTTAACATATATTTTTTTAATAAAGACTTATACTTTTTTTTGCTGGTTTGCTTTTATGCCAACTATACAAAATATAGGGTCAGGCTTTGCATCCAAGTTAAATTATGGCTCTGGATTATTTCATATGAGGATCAAAGTTCCAGATAGAGACTCTGCAGGGGTTGTCACAGCTTACTATGTGAGTTCTTTCTCCTTATTTTGAAGGAACTATATGTAGATGAAATTTAATTCTCATTTCATGCTATAATGGGGAAATTGTCCTTTTTGTAATCAATTGTCTTTAATAGGCAGTCCGCAGTCTCATTTTTTGAACAATTTTTATTATATATATTTTTCATCGATCTTTTTTGGGTCAAGTATTACCGTAATTAGATTCACACTTCTAAATATGGGAAATTCAGAGTTTCAACTTTAACCCCTGCAAATAATGTCATTAATAAACCATAATTATCAATTGAGCTACACTTGCAAGACTTTGCTCAATTGTCTTTGATAAATATTTTATTGTTTAATATTATTTAGTTTGTTTGCAGCTGATATCACAAGGAGATAGACACGACGAGTTAGACTTTGAATTTTTGGGCAATAGAGAAGGAAAGCCATATGCATTACAAACCAATGTATGGGCAAATGGTGAAGGGGATAGAGAGCAAAAAATCCACCTTTGGTTTGATCCCACAACTGATTTTCATGACTACAAAATTCTTTGGAACCCACATCAAATTGTGTAAGATATATTCATGCCCCTTTGACTCTTCATATACATGCATGGTTCTGTTTGGAATATATGTAGTTAATACACCTTTCAATCAATTTTAGTTCTTACTTAAAAAAACGTTGATGATGTTTAGGCCCCAATTTGGTGATTTTGAAACAAATTGAAGAATAATTAAACATGAATTATTTTTCCTTAAAAAGAACATGAATGATTATCTTTTTTCTTTTTTGTATATGTCAAACCTATACTTGATAAAATGATGTCTATAGAACTTTAAGACGTATTAATCTCTTTTTGTTAACGCTACGGTTCCTAGGAGAAAAGGCCACAGGAATACGAAATTTGACTGGAAAGTAAATAAAATCTGGCCAAGAATTTAAAACATACCTCTTAGAGTCTGTTACTTATTGTTTTTTTAAATTAATTAATTACTTGTATTAGATTTCATTCGTTTGTTACAAATTTAAAACAAGCGACAATTTAAAAAAATATACAAAATTGCGCCAAATAAAATATTTTTTTGTAGCTTCTCCAAATAAAATTGATAACTTATTTTTTTAAGTGACTTTTGATACAGATGAACAAACACACACTAACTTTTATTTTCTATAAAAATAATAAATCTATAAATTATTGAATGTAAAAATCATTTCTTTTTATAAACTATATAATAAACAACCCATAATATAATTTATAAAGGGAGAACAAGTCTGAAACTACACTATATTGATTTATGAAATATATAAATTAATCTAATCATTGATAACCACTTTCAAAAGTAAATAATTATACATATATAACTATACATAATTTCAAATCTGATTAAAACTTGGCTTGGCAGATTTTATGTGGACAATATCCCCATTAGGGTATACAAGAACAATAGCAACATTGGAGTGGGATACCCATCAAAGGCAATGCAAGTACAAGCAAGTTTGTGGAATGGTGAAGATTGGGCAACAGATGGAGGGAAAGCCAAAATAAATTGGACATATGCACCTTTCAAAGCAAACTTCCAAGGATTTGATGTTAGTGGATGTCATAGTCAAAGCTTAATTGATCAAAATTGTGCTTCTAATAACTATTGGTGGAATGACAAAAAGTTTTGGCAATTGGATCCTGCCGGACAAAGACAATATGAAAATGTAAAGCAAAATTATGTGACATATGACTATTGTAAAGATAGGCATAGGTTTCCTACACCTCCCTTAGAATGTATACATTGAAAGAATGTTAATACGTCATTGTAGACATGAAATTTAACTATATATGCCACATGCTAGAGAGGTTCTAAATATATAAAATGGGTATTGTTCATAGAAATCTTAAATGAGAAAGCCAATATTGAATCATTCTTTGTGACTAAATTCAAATTAGCCATAATTGAAATTGTTAAAAAAAAAAAAAAAAAAACTTGATGAAGCAGAAGAAGAAAATTGATAACCGGAATAGATATGATTTTTTTTAAAGAGATATGAATATTATTTATTCATTTATTCAAAACCAAATCAACTACATAAAAAGAATGATATTTAGTTTGACATTTGCTTGTATTTTGAATTTTTTCTTTTTTCTTAACATCTTCAAAATCGGATATACATATTTTCGTATTTTAAAAGTGCTGTAGGATTTTTTTTCTTCCATTTTCAACACTATTAAAAATACATATCTCTATATCTATATGAGTAGAGAATCATTCAAAATCATCTCTCATACAAGTTTGTATTCGATTTTCCACAAAATTTATATGAGAAAAACTTTTTTCATAGTCTCATTTTGTATTTAGTTAGGGCAAGATACAGTTTTAAGTAGAAGCAACAACTAAAATATCTAATAAACAACAGTGTACAACACATATTTTGGATAGTGTCATGATTGTTTTGGTGCATTGTAATTGGTGTTGGTCTGTTGGAGCCTTGGTTTGAAGCCACAATGAAAGGTTCAGTAGGTGGTTTGTGTTTTTGGAAGCAATGCAAAGTTGTCAGAGACTATTAGCACTAGAGTAGCTTGTTAAATTGGTACTATATCTTTTGCATTTTAAGCTAGTTTGGTACCGGTGTTTTTCATAGTTGCAGTCAACTTGTTTTTCATGGCAGCTAGGGTTTGTTAAGGGTGTGGTCTTCATGTTTGAACATTGTACCAGTGTTTGTCCTTCCTTTGGGTTTTGAGTAATTAAATTCAGTTAATTACAGGAAGAATGAAAAGCTACGGATGATTCACAACCCTTGCATACCAAAATACTTTTCCTGACACACTTTTCTTCTATTGATTGGAGTTCATCCAAGCCACATTGAATTTTATGTAAATCTACTTCGATGGGATATATTTCAAAATATTATAAATTATTATTTAGACTCAACCGATAAGACAAAGTATGTCTGAAAAATGAGTATTAGAAAATATGTTAAATTGTTGTTTTGGTCCCTTAAGTGAGTTCATATTAGAAAATATGAAAAGTGAGTTCATAGAAAATCTGATCCACAATGATGAGATCTAACTTCATAAGTATAGATACCTATTAGTTATCATTGTTGGGGAAAAATAGGAGATATTCTTGGGTGGTCACAGGTCCAAGAAATTGGATTTGGTCAATCTCTCTTATGTTTTTCTTCTTCTTTCACACTTTTCATTTCCTCTATCTCCTCTCTTTAAATGTGATGAAGTGTCATTATTGGTTGGTTGTGACCATGTGGTCATGTGACCAACTAAGAATTACTCGGAAAAATAGTTAATTGTTTAATGGGTTGAGGGTCTATACGCGGGTCTCTCACCTCTTTAATATTAAAAAATAAAATGTAATGATATAAAATTATTGATAAATGATTAATGCATCCTGCTATTGATAGATCAATAATGGTGTGGTCCAGGATTTGGACCCCTTAAACATGTGGTTAGAGATTCGATTTTTGACTCATATGCGTATGGAAAAATCTAAGTTGGAAGGAGAGAACCCACCTTATGTGCCCCATAAATTCTCCAATGAAGATTAATCACGCGATTGAAAATTGATATCAATATCATGGTATTAAAAAAAAGGAAATGATAATTAGTGCCCTACGGAACTAGTTAAGAAAATCAATATAGAAACTCTCCTTTAGAAAGTGTAAAAAATTTGTACATTCAACTTTTTTAAAGTAAAAAGTTTGATGATTTTTACTTTTAACATTCTTAACTAGTATATCGGTGGCTCTAGTTAACATAACCCTATAGAAATAAGGTCAACAATCCTTTAATGCGTGCAAGAATTTAATCATTCGCTTCAAATTCAAATATAAGAAATATATCATTAGGAAAATATTAATCAATTTGTCGCCGTGAGTATAACTCGGTTGGTAGGGATAATATATTGTAATATGTAAGGGGTGAAGATCAAACCTCGGACATCCCACTCATTCATTCACTTTAAAGGTGGATTCTAACCAATAAACTACTTGATTAAAAATTATCAATCAATTTTATTGGTTTTTAAGTGTAAGTTGTTAAACTTGTTAGAAAAAAAATAAGTTGTTAAATCTCATATCGCTTATAAATAAACAAAATATTAGATATAAATAGAGATGATCCATATACCTAATGACTTAAGATTTTGGAAGAAGATTTTTGTTTTTTGAAGGAGGATTTTTTTTTGGTGAATTTTTGAAGGAGGATTTTGGACGAAAATGTAACATATCTTTTATATTTCAAGAAAATTGGTTTGAAGTTGCTTTTGACACTCACCCAAACTCGTATTTATTTATTTATTTATTTTTGTCAAACACCCTTGTTAGAAACTCAATCTTAACAGAGAGAATCAAATTTGAAACCATATTATAAGTTCTCATGTTAACACCACTGAACCAATCTTTTTTTTTTTTTTTTTGAAGAAGCACCACTGAACCAATCTTAATGGGTTGGAAAAAGTAAAATTTTATTTTCTAATAGCCCTGTTTGGATTAGCTTATCTTAGAGCTTATGCAAAACAACATATGCAAATAAATATGTCTTTATGTATTATTTATAGGTTTGTTAATGTAGTTTATGAAAAAATAGTTTATGAAGGTACAATTTTTGTTAGCAAGAACTTATAAATTAAGATAAAAACTTATTTAATTGCATAAGCTCTTTTTTATAAACTCAATCCAAACGGGGTCTCTCTTATTTTCTCTTTTTTATAAACTCAATCCAAACGGGGTCTCTCTTATTTTAGACGCATATCTTTTATTTCTTTAAAACAAATTTCTTTGAACTACAAATTCAATATATATAAAGCCCAAAATAGTCAAACCCCACAGACAAACTTGAAGCACGCTCGTTTATGGCGGAACTACACTGTAGTATAGTAGTAGTTTGAACACATCAATACTCACACAGCAGAGTTCCAAAGTTAGTAAGCAACGATGCCTCTTGCTCCAACAAGGATTCTCTCTCTTATTCTCTTTCTTCTGATCATTATTTCATCGTCTTCGGCAAAAGTAGTAAAAGAAGAATTTTCTGAGGAGTTGCTACTTAAACCCTTACCCGATCGTAAGGTTCTCGCACATTTTCACTTTCAAACCAAAGCTCCTATTCATGAACATTCCTTCGCACGTTACCACCACCTCTTCCCTAAATCCATTGCTCAACTGGTGTGTCTGCACTTTTCTCTTTTATAGTTAATTTTATTGTAGGGTTAACTATGTTATTAGTATCGTTGTGTAGCAAGTGTGACTTATAAGTCCTGCATCGTTAGAAAAATGGACGAGGTTGAATACTTTATAAGCGAAAGAACCAATAAACTCATTGTCTTTTAAAAGTGTGATGTCTTTCTCACGTGTATGATAATCTAAGTCCAATGTGGATGATTCCCATCGGGATCCAAAAGTTGGTAAAATTATCTTCAAGTTTGTTTTTGGTCTATATAGTCACTTTTTAGTTCTAAAAATTTCAAAACTGCATCCTCTTAGACTTAGTCCCTCCTTAGTCTTTACTTTAGGGACTAGTTTTGTAATTTGTAGGATTAACAAATAATTGGGGGAGAGAACTGTTGGAGAGTCCAAGGGAGTGCCGGGAGCTATGAATCTTAGACACTTGATATGATAAGGATACGGAGATACAAGGAAATTTTTAAAATGCAAGACACGATACGGCTAAGATAATTTAGTATAAAAAAATTGAAAATGAAATTATATGAAAGCATGTTAGATTTTTCTCTGATAGAAACTTTAAAAACATCAAATGAAATCTGCTAGGGTAACAAGTATGTCAGATTTTTCCTTTAAGCAATTGTATCGCTTTGATCATTATTTTACAATATAGCAAAGGGAATAAACATGAGAAAGCATGTTGTGACAAACAACATGTTTTTATACCATTTGCGTTTGACACTTTTGGCTTTCTAGCACGAGAGATCATTGACCTTCTACATAGAGTTCAAATGGTCTTGCATAGCAATTTAATGTCTCCTAGGTCCATGACTGTTGTGTTCACGATGATTGGTTTTGCCATCCAAAAAGCTTAGTGACGCAACTTGTTGTCCGCTTACATTCCATTCATGTGTAATTTTCATGTATATATATAAAAAATAATATGAAAAAAATTGTTTCATTTTGCTATATTCTGACTTCTCAAAAAAAAAAATCCTGAATGTACTAATTAACATGTGGATTGGTGTTGGATGACCAGGTTAAAAAATATCACATTAAAGAAATGGAGTTATCTTTCACGCAAGGTCGATGGAACTATGAAAGATGGGGCGGATTTGATCCAATATCAAGCCAAAATGCAAAGCCTCCTGGAGTTGAACTGTGGGCAGTCTTTGATGTCCCTCCACATCAGGTTGATGCTTCTTGGAAAAATTTAACCCATTCTC
The DNA here is from genome assembly GCF_051527215.1 of Medicago sativa. Taxonomy (NCBI): domain Eukaryota; kingdom Viridiplantae; phylum Streptophyta; class Magnoliopsida; order Fabales; family Fabaceae; genus Medicago; species Medicago sativa. The sequence goes on from NC_140756.1 coordinate 9,702,776, forward strand.
TGTCAGGTCTCTTCTGTGCTTCAATAAACTTGCTAGAGTCTTCTAGCTCTTATTCTGCTCCTAAATGGGCGTTTCAGTCAGCCTTAGGTAGTTTAAGATATGGCACATTGCCGCGTGAAGCTGTCTGTTCAGAGAATCTTACTCCATGGTTGAAACTCCTTCCTTGTCGAGACAAAGCTGGACTTTCAACCTTAATGGATAGACCATCTATATACGGAAGCTTTTATCATTCACAGCGATTGCACTTGACAACATCCAGAGCTCCTGCAGATGGGTTAAATTCTGGAGTTATTCTAGAACAAACACTTACAGTTGTACTTCAGCCTAATGTTCAGAGAGCTGGTATGAGTTATCACGATGAACTAAAGATCCAACCAAGCTGGTCTCTGAGCTCAATATTTGGACAAAAAATCAATGAAAGATGTGTTCTTGCTAAATCGAGTAATGTCTACCTACAAGTTGAGAGAGGTCTAGTCTCTCAACTTGAGAACCTCCAGAAGAATACTGTAGCATATGCTGCTAATTACACAGATACAGAAGTGTTGAGAAGGAATCTTGGCTTTGATTTATCTATTATGCCAGATAAGATTCATAGAGAACTGGGAAAGAGCTCCACAATTCTGTATGAATATTCGATCAAAGGGTACAATGACACCGAACAATTTGATTTAGGCCTAACATGGAAGTATCCAGTTGTTTGGTCCTCCTCGCATGCACCTTTCTATGCCAGTAGATTTTTAATGGGAAGTGGAAATGAAGGGTTCGATTGCAATATCCTTGAAGTCTACAGAATTGACCAAGAGCTTCATTGCAGCCAATAATGTTGAAGAGAAGTGTAAGCTACAAGTTAATGTTCTACAAATTGTGCCTTGGTATATTAAGGTATACTATCATACCTTACAATTATTAGTAGATGGAAAGCCTCAAGTAGTCACAGATTTTATTGACAAAATGAGTGTTTCACCTTCTGAAGACAAAGTATCATCAGGAGTGATGGAGCTTATCCTCAGATTTCCTTGTGAGATCAAATCGGCTGTATTAAATATAGAGTTTGATAAGGTGTGTTTACATTCTTATTTTCATTTGTATTTCTTTTTCTTTTGGATATTTACCTCACTTTTGACATTCTTTTGTTGGTCTGCATAGGGCTTCTTGCACATTGATGAATACCCTCCAGATGCTAATCAAGGACTTGATATCCCATCAGCAATAATAAGCTTTCCTGACTTCCACGCTGGTTTGCAATTTTCTGATGACTCTATAAGCAAGTCGCCAATTCTGTCTAAATTACAGGTTATTTGAATCTCTGTTCTTGTTTTGCTCATAACCCCAGTAAATGTAAGATTACCGTCATACTTATCAGTCTGGATCTTTAATGTAGGAAAAGAGCCCTGTTCTCTCATACACAGAAGTTTTGCTCGTACCCGTGGCAACTCCCGATTTCAGTATGCCTAACATGGTCATTACAATTACTTGCATAGTTTTTGTATTGTATTTTGTATTTTTGCTAAAGGTACTTCAAGGACGGGTTGGAGATGAGGAAAGACTTTTGAAAAACAAAGGTAACTCTCGACTCTTGTAGTCCCAATATCTTGGGTTACAAGTAATTATATTGTGTATACCAATAAGCGACCCTATGAACCCTATGATGGTGTTTGATAGACAAGCTAGAACAGGACAAAACATGAGTTCTATTTTATACTGAGGCATATTGAAAGTATAACAGAACTATACCTAGTGTTACCATATATTTTGTTTCAGCTAAAAATGTGGAAAAAGCTGAACATAATCCCAATATGTCTTGAGTGCCAAAAGCATCCTCCCCTTGATAACCGCATCCGACCGCCCACCCTCCCTCCCCCCACCCACACACACACAAAAAGCATCCTCACCTCTTATGATTCACTTTATTCTCACTGTGTTAGTTTTCCAGATTGTTGCCTTATACATCGAATGATATATATATACTATAATCTGTGGGAGTTTTTTTCGTAATGTTGATCCATGAATATGAATATCCTTGTAATTCTGAAGTTTAAATAAAATATATTTTGGTTTGGAATCCAAACTTTGATTGCTACATGTATTTCTGCTCCTGCCCTTGGTCTCCTTCCTTTTATTTTAGTATTCTTTCTCATGTTTATAGTATTAAAAAAAATGCATGGTATGAGCCGTATAGCTTTAGTTTCCATGTCTTTTATTCGTACTCAGCTTCTGATAAATTGCATTTTTCTGCTTGTAGTTGCAAAAAAAGTTGCGTTCCTTTGTCGAGCACTAAATAAATTGTCTGTGAGGCTAAGGAGGAGATCATCAGAGTCCACGCAACCACAACGATCATCCTCATCCTCGTCATTCTGTATTACTCCAAAATTGATTCTTAAATTACAATTGGTTGCAGGAATTGCTGTTGTATGGCAATATTTCTTGAAATGATACCATCCAATTTGGTAGTGTTAGGTGTATTATATTCCTCGACCCAATTTTCTTTGGCTTCATCGAGCCTTCCCTTGAGACTCCAAAGGATTACCCTATTGTTTGCCTCTGTCTAACCATTTTTCCATGTGTTCTACTATTTATAAATGATGACATCTGTATATTCTTATTAATTATTTTGGTTTTGATAAATAAATTATAACCATTTCATTAAAATTGAATACATTTATCATTAATAACCACAAGAAACACATTCATCAATTTAGTCCCTCTATTTGAGCATTAGTCTCAATTTAATTCCAATCATAGAAGGATGCAGAAGAAGATTGGACAAGAATGATAAAGAAGAAGCAAAGGAAGGGCAAGTTATTTTCAAAGTTTATCAAAATGTCTAAGGCCAAAAATCAATTTGGACAAGTTGGAAATGATGTTTTGTAGAAATACTACTACTGAAAGCAAGGATAATTTTACTGAGTGGGTGGATGCTTATCAAAATAACTACCAACTTCTTTTAAATACCTTGTGCTCTCGCCCTACTTACATACTTAGAATCAAATTTTCAATTTTATCACCGATAGAGTTTGGAACAAGTTAAGAGATTTAAGGGAAAAAGTATCTCTTTTGCTAGTAGAAATACTCTTATTAAGGCTCTTGGTCAAGTTACTACGAAGCACGGATATGGACACGAACACCGGACATGACAGAGACGCTAACATGTGACCGACACCGAAACACATTTAATTCGAGGAGTGTCTGTGTTTCATAGTCAAGCTATGTCAACTATGTAATGAGCTGCTTCTTAGTTTTTTTTTTTTTTTTTGAAGAAGCAAAAAAGATGCTTCTTACTTAGCTAATCGAGAAGTTACTCTTAACAAAACAACTTTTCATTTGAGGCCGTAACAAATAAAAAATATCTCAAACCCAAGAGCTATGATTAAATAAGAAAATAGTTTTATCATATCATTCAAGTGTTGTTTGGGATCTCATTTTCTCGATATTCATCGATAAAGAAAAAAAAACAATAAAAAAAGGCTAGGGCCCAAATTATATATGTTGGCCAACATAAAGCCCAAAAATTCAACACGAGAAAGTAACTCCGAAGCTCGCTCGCACAGTGACGTTCGTTCATGGCGGAACTTCTGTAGCTTTGGTACTCTGTACACATCTCTCACAGCAATAAGTTCCAAAGTTAGCAAGCAAGCAACGATGGCTGTTGCTTCAACAACGATTCTCTCTTTTCTTCTCTTTCTTCCAATGATTCTATCATCGTCTTCGGCAAAAGTAGTAGATGAAGAATTTTCAGAGGAATTGCTACTTAAACCCTTACCCGATCGCAAAGTTCTCGCGCATTTTCATTTCCAAACCGAAGCTCCTATTGCTGATCATTCCTTCGCTCGTCATCACCATCTCTTCCCCAAATCCATTTCTCAGCTGGTGTGTCTTCTGCACTTTCCTCTTTCTCATTTTAGGGTTAGGTTAATTATTGTTTTCAATATCAAGATTGTAAACCTTATTCGTTGCTTTCTGTATAAATTGTTAATTTGGTAAGTTTTTGAATTCTAAATTCCTCAAATTGAATACAAGATCTGATATGATATGAGAATCAAGATACCAAGATATGATCGTTAAACCCTTCAGTTATACCTTAAACTCTTCTATGAGTCGAGTCTGTGTAGGCTACACGAGATTACCTAGACTCTCGGGTTCGACACCCTTGTGCCGAGCAGAAGCACTAGCTTCTCTGTTTGAATATCTAATAAATATGTCAACTATCAACAAATCTAGAAATCTATAATCACTGACAGTTAATGTTACTGACTGACTCAAATTCTACTATGGTATCTAACACATGACACATCTATATGAATGACCATTTGACGAAGAGAGTTGAATGTCTAGCACCATTGAGTTGAAGTTGTCTCGCCTTTTCTGTGATCATCAGTCTGCTTGTTAGATCATATATGTACAATCTACTTTTAAGATGACGTAATAAACTGCATAAAGCATGGGGGTCATTGTAAGCTGAATTGACCGTCTAAGTATTGTACTTTAAGTTCAGATACAAATATAGTTTAACCCTTCAATAGTTGGTTTGTTTCAGTAACTTTGCACATTCACATTATGAAGGGATGTGTATCTATGCTAATTTGTGTAGATTTAACACATGTACAGAATGCAGTAGTAATACATTAGTTCGTATCGATTCATTTTAAGTTTTGTTTCTACGTTTTTTTCTCATCCATTTTGTCCTATGCTACTATGTAAAAGAATGTTGATAAGGAACTATTTTGTGCCTCTAAATTCTTGCATTATTCACACAAAAGCAAAATCCTTTACTTGGCACCGGATGCTAATGTAATAGGACTTCTGGGTTTTATCAATTGATATTCTAGTTTTGATTTTCTTTGCTTATGTTTTAGTATTTAGTATATGTTATGCTTGTGTTTTTCCTGCAAATTATAGAAGCATTATAATTTATTTTTCCTGAATATACTAATTAACATGTTGATTAGTGCTGGATGGACAGGTTAAGAAATTTCACGTTAAAGCAATGGAATTATCTTTCACACAAGGTCGATGGAACTATGAAAGATGGGGTGGATTTGATCCAATATCAAGCCAAAATGCAAAGCCTCCTGGAGTTGAACTGTGGGCAGTCTTTGATGTCCCTCCACATCAGGTTGATGCTTCTTGGAAAAATTTAACCCATTCTCTATCAGGTCTCTTCTGTGCTTCAATAAACTTCCTAGAGTCCTCTAGCTCTTATTCTGCTCCTAAATGGGCATCTCAGTCAGCCTTAGGTAGTTTAAGATATGGCTCACTGCCGCGTGAAGCTGTCTGCACAGAAAATCTTACTCCATGGTTGAAACTCCTTCCTTGTCGAGATAAAGCTGGACTTTCAGCCTTAATGGATAGACCATCTATTTACAGGAGTTTTTATCATTCACAACGATTGCACCTGACAGCATCCAGAGTTCCTGCAGATGGGTTAGATTCAGGAATTATTCTAGAACAAACACTTACAGTTGTACTTCAGCCTGATTTTCAGAAAGCTGGTATGAGCTCTTCCGATGAAATAAAGATTCAACCAAGCTGGTCTTTGAGCTCAATATTTGGACGAAAAATCAATGGTAGGTGTGTTTTGGCTAAGTCGAGTAATGTCTACCTTCAAGTGGAGAGAGGTCTAGTCAATCAACTTGAGAATCTCCAAAAGAATACTGCTGCATATGCTGCTAATGACACAAGTATAGACGTTTTGAGAAGGAATCTTGTCTTTGAAGTATCTAATACGCCAGACAGGGTTCATAGAGAACTGGAAAAGAGCTCATCAATTATGTATGAATATTCAATCAAAGAATACAATGACACTGAACAATTTGATTTAAGCTTAACATGGAAGTATCCAGTTGTTTGGTCCTCCTCACATGCACCTTTCTATGCCAGTAGATTTTTAATGGGCAGTGGAAACGAAAGGGGTTCGATTGCAATATCCTTGAAATCTACAGAATTGACCAAGGACTTCATAGCAGCCAATAATGTTGAAGAGAAGTGTAAGTTACAAGTTAATGTGCTGCAAATTGTGCCTTGGTATATTAAGGTATATTATCATACCTTACAATTATTAGTTGATGAAAAGCCTCAAGCTGTCACAGACTTTGTTGAGAAAATGAGTGTTTCGCCTTCTGAAGACAAAGTATCACCAGGAGTGATGGAGCTGGTCCTCAGATTTCCTTGTGAGATTAAATCTGCTGTTCTAAATATAGAGTTTGATAAGGTGTGCTCAAATTCTTCTGGATGTTTCTTTTATATTTCTTTTTCTTTTGGATATTTACCTCACTCTTGGTTTGATTAACCAACTCCGGAAGTTAATGTTATTAAACAAACTTAGAAATCTTAAGAAGATCATATGTACTAAATAAATTAGACTGTTAATGATATTATAGGAAAGTAGGAGAAGAACTCGCGAAATATTATATTTCGCATACATATATGACCTTCTGAACTATTCAAAGTTTGGTTGAACGTGAGTCAAGCTAAGCCTGACTTATCTTAGGCTCACCTTGGCCAGAAGAAGCCCATCTCAAACTTGGCTTTTTAAAAAAGTAAGCCCTTAAACCCATTTGGATTGGCCTGGTGGTGTTGGCTTGGGTCCTTGAAGTGTGCTCCTCTCAAGGTCTCAGTGTTCAATTCTCCCCGGTGCCAATTTCGGTGGGTTTGTTTGGCATCTTCAAAATAAATAAAAATACAAGTAAGCCCTTTTTTTTTAAGTGTAAGCCCATTTTCTGGTTCATACTTCACTCATTATGAGTTACTTGAGATGGATGAGTCATGAGTTAGGCTTGAATCCTATGATTTACATTTTTTTATATAATTTAATTGAAAAAGTGTTTCATTTTATGAATGTGAGTGAAATTGAATAAAGTATTTATTCGTCTAATCACATCAAAATTTAAGATGTCACGCACACATCAAGCTGACTCACAAACTAATTATCTTCAAGCCCATTTCGTTAAATTGGGAGCCTAGATTATTAAATTCTTGATTGACGTTTGTCATCAAAATTCAAAACTGACAATGTTGTAACTGGATATTTTCTCACACTAGAAGATAGCTCCATAGAAGCTCAAGCCAAGACATTCTAACAAAGTTTGAATTTGAGTTATCATAAAGGGTAGGTTCTCTTAGCATACTACCTTTAAACCAGCCCGGCAGAGTGGACTATTGAAGATAGAGACTTGTAAATCAATTTATTTTTTTTATATTTCTGCCACAGGTTTCTTTCCATGAAGTGCTTTGTGCCTTTCCCTAGTTACTCTTTTGATTGAGTTTGTGTGAGCCTGACTTGGTTTAGATGTTTAGTGCCATGTGCCGACACGATTGTGTCGGTGCTGGTAAAATATCTGCCTATTTAAGCATTTATCTTCTTTTATCACACATCTTGATCAATGAGTTGAAGAAACTGGGTTTTATTGTGCTGGCTACCTGTTAATTGGCCCTAATTAAACATGAATGTAGGTATATACCATTGCAGCATGGATGTGATGATCGTTTTGCTTTTCCATCAATGTGCCAAGAACTTATTTGTAGATATGTATGTGATATGTTCATTAGACCATTTTAGGATGGATGGAAAAATGATTTATGATAGAATATAATGACGTTTGATCTATGTAGCCGATCCCTCTTAGTGACATAAGTTGTGGTTGTTGTTCTAACATATTTTTGTTGGTTTGCACATAGGGCTTCTTACACATTGATGAATACCCACCAGATGCTAATCAGGGATTTGACATCCCATCAGCAATAATAAGCTTTCCTGACTTTCATGCTGGTTTGCAATTTTCTGATGAGTCTATAAGCAAGTCGCCAATGTTGTCTAGATTACAGGTTATTGGAGTTTCCCTCTTTTTTGGTCATAACTCCAGTAAATATAAGATTGTTTTCATACCTAACAGTCTGGATCTTTAATGCAGGAAAAGAGCCCTGTTCTCTCTTACACAGAAGTTTTGCTTGTACCCTTGACAACTCCTGATTTCAGTATGCCTTACAACGTCATCACAATTACTTGCACAGTTTTTGCTTTGTATTTTGGATCCTTGCTAAATGTACTCCGAAGACGAGTTGGAGAGGAGGAAAGACTTTTGAAAAACAAAGGTAACTCTCGACTCTTGTAGTCTCAGTATCTTGTGACACAAGTAATTCTATTGTGTGTAACATCTGATAGTGTTTGGTAGACATGTTAGAACAGGACAAAATACGAATTCTATTTTATGCCTGAAGCATAAAATAGAACACAAAGTATATCCGCAACTTCCCCTCACCCACCCACAAAAACATCCTCACCTTCTACATGGTTTTTTTTTTTTTTTTTTTTTTTTTGTAATGGTGATCCATGACTAATTTTTTTTGCAATGCTGAAGTGTGTGCGTGTAATATTTTGGCTTGGAAAATTCAATCCAGTTTTCGATTACTACATGTATTTCTGCTCTGTCTCCTTTCTTTTGTTTTACTATTCTTGCTATGTTATCTAATATCTAGTGCATGGCATGAGCCATGAGCTATATAGCCATATCTTTCACTCATGCTGAGTTTCTTATATCCGACATTTTTCTGTTTTTAGATGCAAACAAAGTTGTGTTCCTTCGTCGAATACTGAATAAACTCAGGAGAAGATCATCAGAATCCACTCAACCACAAGAACCACAGTCGTCGTCATCATCCTTCATTAGTCCAAAATTGATTTTTAAAGTGCTATTGGTGGCCGGAATTGCTGTTGTGTGGCAATACTACTTGAAATGATACCATCCAACTTTGTAGTGTTAGTTGTATTATATTCTGATCGAGTACAATGTATGTACAATATAGCTTTACTTCCACTGCCCATTGTACTTGCATTAATTTCTGTTTTTCAATTGATCAAATTCACACATGACCACATTTAACACGTGTAACCAACAAATGGGTTCTAAACAAGTTTTGGTACATCTGATTCAATTATTATTATTTGAAATTACCAATTTTGACTTAATTTCTCATATACCACACATGCCACTGTTCAAACAACCTAATATTTGACTGCTGTCATTGTAAATACAACTGGTTTGATTGTACATCATCCAGAGGTACCTCAAAATATATGATTTCTTTGGTATTTCAAAAGCACATCATACAGACTGATGAATTTACAGCAATTACATGGCAAAAATGAAAAAGCTAAAAGCTAAAGGTTTAAGTTTAAGAGTGTACAACGGATATGTAAAAAAACGCTATACTTCAATTTTTTTCTACACTAAGGATATGTAACTAAAGACAACTTTTTTTCCTGAGATTTTATCTAATCCTTTTGTAATTAGCTGCGACAATTGCCTCGTCTTCTCTTATCCGCTTCACATTATTACTCGTATAACTGCATGTAAACTGGCTGCGAGAAATGGTTCCGGAGAGCTCATCGACTTTATCTCGAAGATCTGTCCAGAGTCCATCGAAGTTGTTAATGTTGAAAACAAACCAAATGTATAGAAGGGTAAAACTAAGAAATAGGAGTGCAGGATATAGAAAAATAGAGGGATCAGAACAAGAGCATGCCTGACTTGTCCTCGTTTATTTTTAACTTCTTGAATTGATTGACATTTTCAAATAATTGCTTTCTCTTGCAGTTTAGACCATTCAAGATCTCACCTTTTAATAAGAACAAAGAACAATGTTAGCTAAAAAGAAATATAAATACACCTAGAAGCGTACCGAAATACTGACTGAAAATCGCAAAATGATACATAGCAGACAATCATATAACTTTGTTACTTGTAATCATCTGTTGGAATTCGGTATGCTTATATCATACGTTGCCACTATTCTAAAAGGGGACATTAATTCAAATACCAGTTATATATTCCTGAAAAATAACTGAAGACATATACCTGATTTGCTCTCTCTCAACTTTTTATTCTTGTGCAAGTGCAAATCTTCATGTTGATTCTCTCTATTGCTACCAGAATGCTCACCTTCTACCACTTTGCCAATCCCATTTTGAAAATGTTGTGAATCATGTCCTCCTGCATAAGTACAACTCAATCTAGGTAAGGAAGTTCTATCACCTTGGTGGTGATCGTGAATTATCCGTTCCACGTCAGCATCCAATGTGAGACTCTAAGCACACTAAAATTGAATATATAAAGTGTGAATTATGCAGAACTAGACATCTAGAAATGACCAAAGGAAGCTAACCGTGTGTTTGGTTTTGCGGTGACAAAATTGATTTTAAACTAATCCATTCTGTAAAATTGATTTTTTTACTAAAAGTGAACTGAACAAAATATTCAAGACTAAAAATCAATTCTAGAGAAAAGAAAAAAACTTCAAATTCTAGCTTCAAGTTAGAATCACTTCTGAAAGTAAAATCAATTCTACTCATAACATTAGGCACCCTACCCTCTATACACAAACACACACCTTCAACATTTTCAATAAGTAACATCATTCACCAGCTGCTACAAAATTTTCAACAAAAACAAAAACCAACAAAAAATATAAAACTTGACAAACATACCCTTGTAGACAACTTTGCCAGTAACAACAATAGCATCATGGTTACTTTTCCCAGTAGACAAACTTCTAGAAGAGAAGAAAGAAAGAAGAGAGTTCCAAGTAACAGAAGAAGAAATAAGATCAACCCCTCTACTTATAAAGTAACCATTCAACCTCAACGTTGATGGGTCTAACCCAAAAGCTTTAGCTATGGAACCAAGATCAACTTTTTCATCATCACAAGTAACAAGTTCAACACTTTTTGAATTTGAGAGTGAAGGGCATAACAGTAATATCTTTGTCTCTCTGTTTCTCTTCCCTAACAACATTGACATGTCTTTCTAAACACCAACGTTAAACAAAACAAAATTTGTTTCAGAAGACACTCTTTGCTTCGGAGTTTCACTGTGTTTATGTTTTTTCTCGAAGTGTCTACACAAAGTAAGATCCGAATTGCTTGATTGGGTCGGGTCATTGTTTTATCGAAGTGTCATTATTTGACTTTAGGTTTTACTATTATCGGCTAAATCAATACTATTACTATACTATTTAAAATTTGAGGGTGTATGATAAGTCTTATGATAAGTTTAGTTTTTAAAATTTGTAAAATATAAAAAAATTCTCTTCAATTAAAAAATATCAGTTAATTGTTTTTTTGTTACAGGGCCAAGAAAAAAAAACACAAAGAAAATTACGGTCTACGAAACCAAGTTACCGCAGAGTTTCTTTGCTTAGAGGACCGATAAGATTGGTGGAGGAGAGGTGTAAATCATGATATTTGACGAGGAATCAGCTCCAAACTTTGCTAAGAACTCTGCACAACTATTACCTTTCGAGAGGATGTGAGCAATTGATGTGGTCCAGTTAAAGTTAGAAGATCTTTGAGTCTTGAATCAAAGTAGCATATTTGTGGTATCGAGGAACTGGCTACATGAATATAATAACACAATGGAGAGAATTCAAAAAGCAAATAACATATCGAAAATTCATCTCTCTAGCCAACCAAAGTTAATTGTCTCTTCACACATATATCTTTTTTAAAAATATATGTATTAAAATTATGAAAATCTCACCTATCTTCTTGAATAATGTCAAAATACACATTCACTATTCAATAACATGTTTATAAATTCTTTCAAAAAATAAATAACATGTTTATAAATGTTACGGCAATTGAATGCAAAAAAGAGGTGATAAATAAATAATAAAATCTAGTATATCCAAATGAATTGTACAAAACCAACACATGTTGGCACAAGTGGTGCTTCAATAAAATGTATAGCAAGAAGTAGTTCTTTTCTTGGCAAGCAAGCAAACCAAAATGAAAAGAATCAGAATGAGAATGTTGAAGGCAAAAGAAACAAATAAAAGGAAAAGTAAGAAAAATCCAGAATTTTGTGGTATGTTTTCTCACATTTTCTTGTAATGGACAGACTAGAAGAATCATCTTCCATAGCATTTCATTCTTCTATTTGCTTGCATGATTGGTTTTCCTTCAACTCACTAGAAGAGTTGTAAGAAGATTTATACTCAAAATCTCATAGGCCATAGCTTCCTTAGCTACCTTCTATTTTCTTTGGCACTTGTAAAAGGTATTTCTATTATAAAATTTTCATGCAACCCTTTATTTTTATTTTTGTTTTACTCCATATTTTTGAAAATCCTTCATCTTTCATGTAACATGTAATACTAATAATTTTGATTTCATATGATTTGTGTTATGTATTTGATACAGTCTATCATTTTATTTTTGTAGAAATGGCTTTTCCAAAAGTGAATGAAAAGTTGCTTGAAGACCTTGAAGAAATGGCATTTCCACATGCAAGGGCAACAAGAGCACTGTACTATTCTGGTTAGTTGATTCATTACATGAATTAACATTCATAGACATGAAATTAAAATGCACTAATGCTTTGATTAAAGATGAGACAAAATTAGAAGCTTCTATTAACAATGTGTTTCCTCATTAGATACCTAAGAATTGTGCTTCTTGTGCATTATATGTTTCTTCTATGTTCTTTGGATTGTGTTCTTTTGATGCTCTTGTACGTACAACCTTAAACACAAATGTTTTGATTTAATAGGCAATAACAGCTTAGAGGATGCTATAACTTGGATGGTTGATCATGAGAATGACAAAGATATTGATGAGATTCCGTTGGTACTTTCACACCCTCATTTTTTCTTCTTTTTATATTTCTTTAAGTAGTTGCAAAAAAAAAAAAATCATTTTAATTTAAAACTTTGATTTGCATTGGTCTAATTTGTTAAAATCTTAACAGGTAGATGTAGACATTGATATTGATACCTCTCCATCATTCCCTATCACAGAAGAAATGAGAATGAAAGCACAGTATTTAAGGTTTTGTGATCCTTCTCTCAACTATCATAGAGATTGTTATATATTTTTTTCTTTTGGTTGTCTATGCAGCACCGACACTACACTAGCACTTGTTAATTACATATAATCACTTCTATTTTTTCAAGCTATTATCGGTGTTTACATGTCCGTGTTTATGTCGTGTCCGGTTCTTAGAATTGGGCATTGGCCTAACTCAACCCCTATAAAACTGGCTTGTAAAGTGACAATTGCCTCCACTCATAAAATTATATTCAGACATTAACTCATTCATTCTGGGATTCTTAACGGTCTGTGTCTATATTGGTGTTTCACACTTTCCTGTGTTTCGCTATAATATTTAAGTGTTGCAGGGAACAAGTGCGAGAGAGGAAAAAGAACGAAGAAAAAATAATGGAAAGAGAAAAGGTACCTTAATTTTATTAACTTCTTCACACATAATTAATAACTACATATCTCTTATTGTTTCTCTCTCCTCCTTATATTTGCTTCATCACATTATACTGTGATTGTGTTAGAAAGAAATTACAAATATATGATAAACAAATGCAAATGAAATGGAAGAATTTACCAAAGTCTCAGGTATTCAGCATAGGTATATGGTAGGAACTGATTTTTACTAATAAAACAATGAAGATCACTAACTTCAATAGCATTTTGTTTGTTCCATCATCTTCTAATATTTCTTTTTCAATAGCTGCATTTCAAATTTCTAGAGTGTGATCGATCAGTGTTGTTAACTACGGATTGCCGAAAATAATGGTTTGTTCAAATTCTGTTACGCATCAGTGATATAGCGCCTTATACCTGCTATTTTACAATATTTTGGACTAAATAGCACATGATGGAACAATAACGATTTTTTTTCAAATTCCACTACGCTATAGTCTATAGTGCTATGGCGCTGCTATATATGGCCGCCACTATTTAATAACATTGTGATGCATATTTCAGAGAGACATATTTTCTTAGCTCCAAAAATCTATAAGTTGCGCTATTTTCATAGTATAGCTAATAAACATGCAGTTACTATGATTTTCACTAATTCTGGTTTCATCTCTAACAGTTATCTTGTAAACATTCCAACATAGATTTTCATTATCTTTTCAATGGTATGATTTTAGGAGAGGATTCAATCAGGTAAGAAACTTCTTGAGGCAAAGCGGATTGCGGAAGAAAATGAAAGAAAACGGTATCTTGATGATTACTATTTACTAGGCGCTTCTTTTCTGTTTTTTTTTTTTTTTTTTTTTTGTAAGGAAATTACTCATGATTGCCCTATTGTCAGGAATTTAGCCTTGAGAAAAGCAGAAAAAGAAGAAGAACAAAGAGCTAGGAGTAACATCCTCAAGAAACTAGAGCAGGATAAGGTATAGAACTGATTTTCCAAATATTTTCTTGAAGAGTTTGAATCACTATTTTTGATCTAGTATAATGTTTAACAAATTTCATTAAAATCATTATAAGTTTGCACCAGTTCTTTGATTGGCTTATACGAGCTTATCTACTATCGTGAGCACTTGTGAGACTACTTGAGAGAGCTTATGGAAACAGATATACATGTCCATAAGTTGTTGAGTTTATTTTCATAAGCTCCTCACCTCAGAATAGCTTGTTTTCATAAACTCTACATAATAGCTTCTTCTAACTATATCAATCTCTTGGTAGTTCTAAAGGGTTTAAATGGTTCCTTTTTTTTGTATACCTTTTCCTTTACAGTTAAATAGAAGGTCTGTACTTGGATTACCTTTAGAAAGCCAAGCAAATGTGAGATCACCAGCCATTGTGATAAAGCAAGAAAAGGTATAATCAACATCTATGTTCATTTTATATTGGATTCTCATTCTGATATTCAATCTTGTTTTCAGTTTCCTTTTGAGATTGTGTTATCTAAATCTTATACATTTCAATGGAACTTGCAGACTTCAAAGCCTGTTTATACAACCACAAAAGTTGAGCACTTGAGAGAATGTTTGAGGTCTCTCAAGCGTGAACACAAGGTGAAACACTATCATCTAGACACTGAAAAACTCATGTGTATCAATCTATACAAATTTATAACAATGAAAGACTATACTTAAACATAACTCTTGGCATGGTAGATTTTGTATGAGTTTTACGATATATGATAATTGATCTACGAAGCACCAAAACCGTCATGAACATAAACATTGGACACGACACAACATTATAACGACACGTCGACACCGTGTTGGTGCTTCATAGGAACCGATGAGTAGTCAACACATCCTGAAAATTTCTCCACATAACATAGTAGTAATAGGATGCATGCCTTTCCGTAGGTTTCTGATAGACATGTTAGTTGTTATTATCGGTACGGACTATTTATTTAATATTAACTTAACAACTAATATACTAATATTTGTCTATTAAAAAAAACAGTACTATCCATACATTTGTTTTTTCAAATGATTAATTTATCAATATTCAAATTCTCTATAGGGTGAAAATGCAAGAATCAGAAGGGCCTTTGAAACACTTCTAGTGTATGTTGGAAATGTTGTCAAGAATCCTAAGGAAGAAAAATACAGGAAGATTAGACTGAGCAATCCATTATTCCAAGTAAGACATTTTCCAAAACAAAACATATTGGATGTGGAGTCGTAGGTTCATTGTGTTTGATCATGCATATAATGTACACATTTGTCTACAAAAAAACATCATATGCATTTGAAACAGTGTTTAACATTAGTATCAAGATTAAAAAAGTTTTGCATGTACCTAAAAAGATATTGGTTTTAAATTTCTTCCACATTTCTTTAACAGGATAGAGTTGGAAGTTTAGATGGAGGTGTAGAGTTTCTTGAGCTATGTGGTTTTGAGAGAAGTGGTGATTTCTTGTATCTTCCTAGTGAAAAGGTTGACATGGAACTACTAAGTTCAGCTGGTTTTGTCTTAAATTCTGCAATGACAAATCCTTACTTTGGACTTTTAAGTACTTGTTAACTCATTATTAATTTAGTTTGGAAAGTGGATTAATGCAAAGGCATGTATAATGTTAAATGGTTCTTTTGACTGAATACACTGTTAAATGTTGCAAAAGAGTGAATGCAACTTATTTTTTTATTTAAAATCACAATTATTTTTTAATGTTTTAGGTTTTAAATTGAACATGCCTCAAAAAAGTTTTAAACTGAAAAGTCTTTTCAATTTATAGATCATTCACGTTTATCATTAAGCACATTCGTAATAAACTACGAATTCGTAATAATGGTAGAATTTAGATTTGGCTTTGGTAAGGTTCTGGGTGACAACAGCAATGGTGAGTCCTCTGAAGTGACAATAGTATAATTTAGATTTGGCTTTGCAAACTTTATATTTGGCTTTGCAAACTTTATATTTAATATAAAATTGATAGTGACACTGGTTAAGCTTGTTGTGCCGCATTTTCCTGGTGATAGGGTTAACAACCAAAATCGAAAGTATGGATATTGAGGACTCCGGTAGAAGCTCTTAAAGTTACGGAAAATGAGGCATTATCCAGTAGTAGCTCTTGGTTATGCAAAAATAAAAGTGAGAAATTTCAGTTTAAACTCCAGTGTTAAATTAAAACCTCAGACAATGTCAAAAGGCGAACTCCTCTGAAATTCCATTAATTACCAAGTACAAATAAGAAATCTAGGAGATTGAAGGGTTTTGCCAAATAAACTACAAATCTAACCTGATTCATGTCTAAAAAAATAGGGGAAGTAAAACAAGAAATCTGAAAATAGTCAGAGACATGCTATTACACTTAGTTTTGAGATGTTAATCCATCTTCCCCCATTGTCTACAAGCAGCAGGATCATCCAGCTAACAACATCAACTCCAACATAAGTTGTCAGACTTTTGACTCCAATGCTAAAAGTATCTTCTTTCTTGGCCCCTAGAACCAATAATATATAATCACAATGTGTTTCTAACAAAATATAGAGTATTACCAAATCAAACACAGATCAAACCTAAGAGTATGCTTAGCTTATCTTAAAGCAAGGCAAAACACAGTTATGACATGAAGATATAAGTTAAATACTTAACATATACATACTAAAACGATGTCAGAAACTCCGGCCACGACAGGAACCCAAAGCTCGATACTACTTTAAAATAGAGTTTAATAATTGTACACCAATAATATAAATGTATAAAACACAACATTTAAACATGTTTCAACCATCTTTTCACATCATAATATTCCTTTATAAAACATGTTTGCAACACAACAGGATGGTGAAGAATGATTGAATATCTATGTAGAAGTTGTCTTCACGATCAATGTATAGTAAAACCATTTATGAAGTAAAAAAACTATTATATCTCATAATCACAACAAACAAACAAAAAAATGTTAAGAGCATGATACCATTGTCAAAAAGAAATAACATGATATTTACAGTCTAGCAAACAAAAAGTTACATTACCTGTAGAACTACAAAATATTACTGAATAAAACAGGAAAGAAAAAAAAAACACACAAGTTCAAGACTAGTTTGATGCATACCATTGGTATACCGATAACCTTGAGGTCCTCATCAGTCATATGTTTGAGAGCTGTCATATCAACCTGAAAAAGAAAAAAGAAAATCAGCTTTTACATAGAATATGAACTCTTGACAACCTAATTAAAACCCAGTTAAGATAATGAACTTTCTCCAACGGAGGAAAAAGAGAAGTAGGCTATTAGAAGGGAAAAAAAAAAAAAAAGGAGAGAGAAGTAAACGTATGACATACTTCTTCAGCCTGAAAAGTTATGAGATACTTTTCAAGACCCAAGGTCAGCAAAAATTCATCCACTGTAGTACCAGCCTGTAAAAGAAGAAAAGAAAAAATTTATATCCTTTTAATTTACTTTTATTTAGTAAAGAAACTGGTATATTAAATTGAACATAAAATGACAATCAACAAGCACACTAAAAGCCTAACACCTGAAACTACAATTATCATGAAGTTGATTCAAAGGGGTATTATTCATATCCACAAGTGAAGGTACAAACTTTTTGTTGTATACATGTGAACCGACTACAATTGATTACCTTTTTGTAGATACAATAAAAAGGTAAGACATTCATAGTACTATACTTGTGGTACCAACAGTTATCTAGTGGAAGAAGATGAAAAGGTAAGACATTTTTGCACTTCATTTACTCCATAGCCAAACACATTGCAATACAGTACTAGCCGACCATCAGTATACCCTCTATAAGCAAGCACTAAATGAGAAGAAATCTAAACAGATTCTTCATGTTGAGTTCTTCAATATAAAGATACATGCACATCTCAAAGGACATACCCCGTTTAACAGGAAAAGCAAGAGCACACAGACATGTCAAAGAAAAAGGGACAATGGAACATGTCGCGCACTAAGACTGACAACAAAGATGTCGATCAACAGGTTTAAGTGGACTATTGAAAAAGTTACAATAATATTACCTTCCGTGCCTTTTTGGGAGCTGGGTTAGCTGGTCTTTTGACTGCAGGAGCCTCAGCACCAACACTCTTACTGCTCGGTTTAGCAATCACTTTTGACTTCGGTGGGTCGGAGTTTTTAGGTTGTGTGTTCATTGTCCCTGATAGTCTTTCACGAAGATCCCGGGTGCTTGGAGTAGAACTCTTTCCACTTCGAGTTGCAGGTTGAAGACCTTTCTTTTGAAGCTTAAGACGGAGATCTTGACCAGTAACTTTGCGATCTTCACAAGCCATTAACAAACAGTCAAAACCCATAAAAAAAGAACTATTGGCATCCAACAGTGGTAACTTATACTTGAATATGAGAATAACAAATCAATCCATACTAGTGGTCCGGGGTTGTTCTTGTTCAACATCATCATCATAAAGATCGTGTTCCCACTTGTCGTCTTGCCTCGGCCTGCCAAAAAATAAAGCATATCATAATTTTTTATTTCAACACATAAGTAACTGATCAAGTAGAATATAAAATACTCTACTGAAAAGGCAGTAATTCAACATATGAATGAAGGAGACTTGGTTTCAACTTGTCATTTGTCAAAATTACAAATCGAAGACAATAAATGTATGGTCTGACTTCTGACTACATTTCTACCAATGGAAATGACCTGACAATATATGATGCTATAAAATATCTGTAGTATATATAACAGGAGATAATAACTGCATACCTGCACCCTCAATGCAGTGTAAAACTTGCGGAATAAACTAATTTATATAACTAATATCTACAAGATGGTCAATTAAACACCGGAATAATTTCTAAATTATGTGTATATATGCAAAAGAATGCAGTCTCCCAGAAAAACCCACCAATGATGTAAATTCTTCCCATGCCTGATTTTCTAAATATGTCTGTGAAAAACAAACTGAATAAAGGGAAAAATGTGTCACATGTATGAAATCTGACAATACTTGTAAAGAATGAACTAGTGCATGCAGTATTTGCAACCATGTCAGCTCGTCATTGCACAGCACCATCAATTAACTTTAGCTAATATTTTCAACAGAGATTGGTGATAGATACTGTCATGCGTATTAATAAAATACAGTGGAATCAATGGATTTATGGCTCACATGAGCAAGAGGGGTGAGGTTGAAGGGAAAATGAATGGTTAAAATGATTTTAGAAATAGGGGGTGACAAAAAGAGAAGGGAGGAAATAGCTAGAAAAGAGGTATTGGGTGGATTTGCCCTATCCAAGGCATATTGGGCAGTGCCATCTGTTCCTAAGACCAGTACACTCTGGGAGTCGTAACTCGTATGTAATTTGATTACCTTTGTGCTTGAGTCAGAAAGTGACAGGAATTAGAAGAAAAAGAATGATAATGAGAAAGACAGGGTGTTCTCTGTAAAATGTGTAATTGGTATTCGTCATATGAACAAAATGCAGAGTCTTCATCACTGGAAGATAGTTGGAATAAACTTTTCAATTAGCACTTATAACCAAAGAAAAATTGAAATGAACATAAAATCAGAGTCTTCTAGATAAAAAATTAATTCTGACATAATTTGAGTTCAGCTTCCGTAACTCGACTTTATCACAAGCTCTCTCATCTAGTTTCTCCAAAAACTTATAGGTCTAACTTGTAATCAAAAGCTCCCTCAGCTTCCTATTCTCCATTTTATAAGGTCTCTCAGACGCTCTGTCTAACTTCTCCCATACGCTAATTCAAACTAGGAGATTCACTCCTCAATCTGATTCTGGAGGGCATTAAGAAGAACAAACAAGGACTTAGAGGAGTGCTAAAAAAAATTACTCTCCAACACTCTTGATATAAATTCTGATGAAATTCACACGGGTCCCATTAGATCAGTGGGCCCTGTTACCGGTTTAAAGGGAGTCATATGAATTTCGCCCGACCATAGAGTGAGTGTTGGAAAGGGTGCCAAAGAGTGTGTTTCTAGCACTTCTCTTTAGACTTAAAGTGGTTGAATTTGCCCATACGAATAGCATCTGACAAAAGCAGTGTTTTCTGTTTATTTCAATAAGCTCTACAAAATATCTTATCAATAAGTACTTAAGTAAACTTCCTAGAATGACTTATTAAGAATAAATAGGCGCTTAATTAAGTTATTTACCCAAATGTGCCCCTAGTCCTTCTCTGTCATTACTTCTCTCTCATGTTCTTATTTTTGTCCCTCGTCGAGTTCCACTTCCACCCTCTATTTATCCAGGTCCTGCCTCTATATTTCACCCGAACCCATCTTCTTCCTCACCTACACACACTAGTACACTTTCTAGTTTCTTAAATTGATCTCCTATCCCTTCCCCATCAACAGTACAGCTAGCTAGCCAACCCATAACCCCAACATTATACCTCCCACCCCCAGGTCTAGCTAGCTATATTCATCCAAAGTGTAAACTCACTCCAAAGTCCAAATCTGACCCTGTTGTTAAGCGTTGGACTTTTGGCTACATCTTATTTTGTAGCTTACTGAAATGGAACTCACCAGTGTTAAACAGGCACTGTACCTCAGCGGACAGCGGCTAGGAAGTCATGTTTTCGATGCTTTTTTTGTTCAGTCAGAGTTGGTTTTTAGTCTCTCTAGTACATCTGACAGAACAGCACTACAATTGGGTAAACACATGCATTTCAGGCTAAGGAAAACCCAGACAATTCTATCAATACGTATAAAGCCCTTCTAGCAGCTAAAGGTTCCATCAACAGCCAAGATTTATTTACAGAGACATTCTCTTCAGCTGTAACAAACTTGTGACACTTGAGATGATTCTCACCTTGGCCCCTCACTAATGGTTAGTTTATTCATACCACTCCAACTTCTTTCTCCAATCATTTGAATTTGAAAAATATCTTGCCAAAAATATTACTCCAATGAAAATGTTTTTGTTAATACAGCAATGACAACGAGGTTTCGACCCAAAGACCTCACACAAATTACTCAAGTCCCTCATCCCTACCTCAATCGTAGCGGCTTAACCAACAAAAACAACAATTAAGCCTTATTCCACTAAGTGGGGTCGGCTACATCAGTCTTGTCCATGCTGGAGAGCCAAAATCCTTCCATACCGGCCGCCATATTGGATTATGGCAGAAAATCTAGCCATATCGGCCGAAATTGACAATGCTGGAGAGCCAAAAACTCACCACCGATATCCTCCATGACGCCAATATTTGACAACATTGGGCCACATGGATCAAACAATGCCATATTGTTCTATCATATGCCACATTTCTATCCAACTCATTAATCTTCAAATCTTTCTTAATAGTTTCTCTTATAGTTTTTATAGGTCTTCCTCTACCTCTAGCGATTTAACTACCCACCATCTAATAACAAAATTTCCAATATTTACCTAAAATTAACATCACTTTCTAGTCATTACATTTCTGAAAACATAATCATATACCTCGAAAACAAAGGCTTACAAAATGTTTCAATTAACATAATTTCTACACCCAAAATCACTAAAACACCACATAAAATTGAACATTACATTACATTAATCAACAACTAAACACACTATAACCACACCTAAATCATCAAAAACACAAAATAATCATTACAATGTAATTATGAATGAATAAGAACTGAAAATTGCAAACCTTTTGCCAGTAACTTGACGTTGATTCCGAGTAGACACACTGATGCTTCCATCCAGACGCTCTTTGACAGACCTCCTTGCTCCACTTTCCACCCGATCAGCATACATCTTCAACAATTTAGTTTATTTTTCAAATTAAGAAGAAAAAAGCTTAGCCCCAAATCTATGAACCCTAATTCGAATCAGAATTGATAAGAAATTCAAAGGGAAAGTGCACACGATAAGGGTCGAAGAAAATCAAAAACCCTAACAACCCCAATTTTCTGTGATTCTTCGAAAAAAGGAATTGTTGCGGAGAATAAATAGTAGCGGTTTTGAAAATTGGAGGTGCAAGGAAATGGAAAACGTATGAATCGAAAGTGTGGATTTTTTGGAGTGAGGTTTTGGTTGTGTAGAGAGAGAGAGAGAGAGAGAGAGAAGGGATGGAAGGTTAGGAAAGCCCGGATACGTAATACGAGTACGGTTCAAAATTGGGTACTCTTTCGTATGAAATTCGGAGTCGTAACCGTCGGACTCTTTGGTATGAGATTCAGAGTTAATTCGTTGTAATAGTCTTACTCTTTCCGTTAAATTTAACCTTAGTGGTCATTCAACTTTCGTATGAGATTAAGAGTTAGTTCGTTATAACCGTCTAACTCTTTCCGTTAAATTTAACCTTGGTTAATCGTTCAACTATTTAATTTAATCTTTAAATTATATGAAAATGTGTTAACTACTCGATTATTTGGACAAAAAGCATGTAATTAAGATTTTTTTTGTCAAGATGTAATTAAGAGTTTTGTTGGTATGCAAACGAATATGATCAAGAATGGTCTTAAACTATATGAAATCGATCAAACTCATCTTTAAAATGTCATGTTATTGAGTGTTCTAAGGACATTGTTTTAGAAATCTAAAAAAGCAAAAGTTTATCTGGGAAATATAGGTCGAATACTTATTAAGATGATAAATACACTCTTTTTTTTAGTTGCAATGCTTAGTTCAAACTGAAATCAACATTCGAGATGAATATGCTGGTTTAGGAAATCAATCGTCTAGTAAAACAATCAACATTCTAGATGAATATGCTAATTTAGACAATACATTGATTGATGATTCATCAGTTAATCGAACTGAAAATATACAAGGATGAAAATATAAATCATCACAACCAAACGAATTCATCATTGGAATTAAGAAATAACCCTTAATGTCATCTTTCATAAATGAGTTTATTGTGGGACTTCTACCTACATTTGTTAATGAACTCTGTGAATGATGGATAGATTCTGGCTATGCAAGAAGGAGACAATCAATTCAAGATAAATTATGTATAGTACCTGGTATCACAACCAAAAGGAAAGCATCCTATTCGAATCAAGTGAGTTTTCATAAACATGACGAATGAACAAAGAGAAGTTGTAAGAAAGAAAGCTAGATTAGTAGTTTAAGGTTGTTGTCAACAAGATATTGTGTGGATTCTCCTAGTTTGATGTGATAATCAAATTCAATGTAGGATCCCCGAAAGGCACAATATTATGATGAACTTTTTGGATGTATTATGTTTAATTTTTTTATCTTTAAATCTAGTTTTTGGATGTCATTCTCTTTCCTATGAATTTGTTCATTCAACCTCTATTTTTGTAAATTCATTCATTTTTTGTTTTTGGTGGCAAGTGATCTTGGAAATTTGCATATGTGTTAAGCTAATTTAACAAAATACATGTATATTACACATTTAAAATTATGTGGCATTTGAAAAGTCGTCGTAAAGGCTACAACCACGATGAATATATATATATATAGGATCCGTTGACACCAGTGTCAACGAATTCGTTAACACCAAATCACATCCGTTGATTTAATTTAATCCAAAGGCTCTTGATAATTCACTTAACAATGCATGTGAACCATCGCCTACAAGATCTTTTATTCCATGGTTTTCCATCTCCTTTCCCGTGCTTGAATATTTACCCTAATTTCATATTTCAATTACAAATCGATTATATGAATCATATAATGGAATTGACAGGATAGATGATGTTAATTTCTATATGACGCATATCGTGAAAACAAACATGAAACAAACTTCGTTTCATATAATTTTATTTCTATATGAGGTTAGTTTCCATATGTCAACGAAAGTGCATCCAACAATTCTACTTCGTTTCTTCTTTCATGAAAATTCCAAAAATTGCATCCAACAATTCAGATTATTTAGTTTTGGTGATATGGCGTGGTAGACGAAATTGATTCAACAATTAAATAATTGATTTGTAATTGAAATATGAAATTAGGTTAAATATATTTATATTTTAATCTTTGATTCAATTAATCTACACCACGGTTGAATAGTGGGATTTTGATTTGCATGAGCAGCACATTAGATTGGTGAAATGTTTGAGCATGTGCAAATACGGGAAGGAGATGGAAAACCGAGCGATGGTTCGCATGCATTGTTAAGTGAATTAACAAGAGCCTTTGGATTAAATTAAATCAACGGATGTGATTTGGTGTTAACGAATTCGTTGACACTCGGTGTCAACGGATCCTAACTCATATATATATATATATATATATATATATATATATATATATATATATATATATATATATACACACACACACACACCAAAAAATTTGAAACAAAGATACAAAAGGATGGAGGGGGACATAAAACCTAAAACCCTCCACATGAGTTAGCAGCACCTAAAGTTAGGAAAACTTGTCTTATTCTTTACAAATTCAACATTAACCCGAGGAGGAACATTGTTGAACCAAGAATAAGCGAGGCAAAGATAAACCTAAGTTAGCAAGTTGATCAACACATTGATTGCCCTCCCTAAATATTTGTGTAACATTGAAATTAAACATAGACAAACACACAATACTTATTTCCTATACTCACACTATTTCATATACTATCACAAACAAACACACAATACTTATTTATTTTTTCTCTTATCTTCTTTCATGTTTTAATTTCCTTTTCATATATGTTCTTTTTCTTCGAATATACTTTCTTTCTTCTCTTGAAAAGAATGAACAAAATTCTCCCTCCATGAAATACCACCAACCAACCTTTTTGAACATGTTGTGCCTCCATTTGACTTTATTCGACTATATCTAATAATTACGTACACCGAGAATGACACAGTTGATTAACAAATGTAAATGTATCAAGTGTGAATTAAAGTTCTTAAAAAAATTGTGAATTAAAGTTATATATTGGATGAAATAGTAGAATTTGAACAACAAATAATCGAGATGACCCATAAAACTAATGTCTTAAGATTTATGGTGACTATGTGATATCAAACTCGATGTAGGATACCCGAGAAAGTTCCAAAATTATGATGAACTATTTTGTTAGTTTTTAGATGTCATTTGTTTAATTTTTCATCTTAAATTTTAGTTATTGGACGACATTTGCTTGCATGCCGTTTTTTTACTCAACCTCCATTATTTCAAGTTAATTGGTGGTTTGAAAGCTTGGTGTTCTTTCTTACGGCTTATATGGCTCTTATGTGTCCTCGGTGTTCTTTCTTACGGTTTATATGGCTCTTATGTGTCCGGGTGTGTGGAATGAATGTAATAGTAGATTATTTAAGTATAAAGAAAATTTCATAGTTCAGTTCTTGGATAAAGTAAAGTTTTATTCCTTTTGGTGGCCGAAAGCTAAGAATGTCATCTTTGTTTTTGGTGTTCGAGAGGTGGTGGTCGAGTCCTTTAAGGCATCGGCTAATCATTTTTTTGTAATTTTTGACTGATTGATTGTAAATTCTAGTGGTCTTTTTGGTACGCCTTGTGCTAAGGAGACTACTTTATCGGTGTTATTATATTCCATTTACGCTTCTTAAAAAATAATAATATTTGAGAGCTCAAAATCTCAACAAAAAAATTAAATCAATTTAATTGAGGATCCACATTTTAATCAAATTTGAAATTTTGAACTTAATTATATTTATTGATCTTAAATTTTAAGATCTCCAAAATGTTAGGGTCCAAAAATAATTTAAGCTTTACGAGACATAAATTTAAACTTTATTAATTATAATTATGTCAAAAATATAATTAAATGAAAACAGTGCAAGTTTAATAATATCATAAAAATTCTTATGAGTTAAAAAGAATGAGTTTCTTCCTAAATCATATTCCCTATTTCACTAAGCAAATTCTATGGTACACCCAAAAATTTGAGTGTACACTCCAAATCGTTAAATGAGTTGTTTTTTTTTTGTTTTTTAAGAAAAAGAATTATTTTCTATCGACGCATGCTGCAGATATTGCTTAATATTCTCTAACAACATAATATGAATATGGCTGTATGTTTGGTTTAGATTCTGGAGAGCTTGGAAATTAGAATCATTCATTACCAAACAAAATCAATTTTTTTAATCAAATTTGTAACATCAATTCTGTCACAAACAAAAGTGATGTCTGTAAATCTTGGTGGTGTTGAACTTTTGATAGATCCATTTCATTTCCATTTCGTGATAACTAAAGGGGAAGTATGTGTGAATTGTTTGATTTATTTTTCCCTGACATGCTTGTGATTTTGTTTTGATTGATCGATCTTCTAATTTGTTTTTCTGCATGTTCCTCCTTCAGAAAAGTAAAATAAGCTAAAAAAACCAATGCAGCTTAAATGAGATTAATTTTGAATCATAAAAATAATTAACTCGTTTGTTTTGTAAGCAATTGTAATAAGTGTGTAGTTATAAAAGTTTTCATAGTTGAATTTTGATCTGCTACTTTGAACTCCTTTGAAGACCCTTTGTCCAAAAAAACTAAACTACATATTTGAATATTAATTCTCATTCTTTTCAATCTCTTCTCTTTATTTTTCATACAAGTGATTTCAAATTTAAAATGTACGGAAATAACATTTGGATTGAAAAGTTCATTTCAAGTTTCATGCTTTAGTACTAACTACACTACCAGATGTCAAATAATTGATGAAGGCAAGCTTTGTCCCTCATATAGTTCGATCTAAATCAATGGTTGTCATACCACATTCATACCAAAAAAAAAAAAAAATGGATGAGGTTGAAGAGCCATATTATTCCAATTTTTCCAACATATTCGATTCCATTCTCCAAAAAAATAAACGATGAAGTTGAAGAGCCATATTATTCCAAGTTTTCCAACACATTCGATTCCATTCTCATTTGACGATTCTAGTGCAAAATACGCAAAATAAAATTTTCTATTACCTTTGGTAAACAATAAAGGAAAAACTCAATTCGATTAGCATGTACAAACACAAAAAGACCAAAATGTAATAGAAATTGCAGTTTAGTGATTTCAAAGATACAAGAGACATATGACATGAATGATAGAAAACCTTATCAGCCTTGACCATTAAAGTTGTCACGGTTATCATGCTGCCAACCATAACCTTGACCATCATGTCCATGATCACCAGGATAGTAGTTTGGTTTCAACATGTGGGCCGGAGGTGGTGGTGGTGGCGGGAGAGGCATGGGCTGTGGTGCCAATATACCTTTAGAATCCCTTGGATCCACAGCCATACCACCACCTTGTCCTTGTTCAAAAGGAATGCCTGCTGCATTCCAGGGCTGGGGGTAATTTCCTTGAAAATTTGGGCCATTTGGGACACCTTGTGGGTAACCCATTAATGAATTTGGGTCTCCACCAATATCAGAAGACGAGTCCTGCCTAGGCATATCATAGGGAGCAGCATAAAATGGTTGAGCTCGGTCTTGCGGGAAAGGGGGATAACCAAATGGCACAGGTGGGTTCAGCATTGGGTTTGGGTGTGGGAGAACATTGCTGGGTTGTGCAGGGTGCATTGTTGGATACTCAGGAAATGAGTTATCTGGACCAACTGATTGCTGCTTGTCAGTAAACTGAACAGGTTCTTGTGGGGGGTGCTGCTGCATGTCGAAACTTTGCTGGTGAAAGCCCTGCTGCATACCTCCAACAGAACCAGACATGGAATCTGAAGGGTGATGTTGTTGGCCGAAAAATGGTGGCTTTTGCTGCATTCCTGGCCTTGAAAGAGCTTGATCTCTTGGTGGTTGCCGACGGGTTCTGTCTTCCAGATCATGATGTTGAGAATTTGAACCTGGAGAAAAAACTTGCCTTTGGGGGCCTCGAGCAGTGGAGTCTGAGGCTGTAGGTTGTCTAACACTTTGTGCTTCAGACTCATTTCCGTCTTCTTTATCTGCATTGGGGCGAAGAAGATCGGCGTGGAATTCATGGATATGAGATTCAAAATCAACTCTCTTCAAGAATGACTTGAGACAATGAGGAGCTGCACATATTAGGATTCCTTCCATCACTTTGATAGTCTGAATCTTCTGGATTCGTCCTTCACACCTGTGTACCAAGGAAGATGAAAAACCCTTTTTAACATACACACAATATGCTACACAGAAAAGATAACTTCTACCCATGGAACCTATCAATTATCCCTGAAGGTCAACATTAAGGTTGATATCATCCCAAAAATTCAAGTTTTTTAATATAAGCGTGTGGATGATTTTATATTTAACATGCTTTATCACGAAAGAGCCTATTGGCCTTAAAGCATGCATAATGCAACAGCCTTACACTTGCACATAGGCTCATAAAGTACCATTAAGCTTTTTATTAGTGGACACTGGACAGAACTCAAAGTGCTGAACTCCATTAGAGTTTAGTACTTTAGTTCGTATAGTGGCAGAAATATCTGGATATAAGCTATCATGGTTCTTACACTTGCACATAACACGCATAAATAACAGAATGTGCAGATTATTCTCTTCAATTACTAATTTACTCAGTTAGGCTGAGTCAGCTAGGCAGTTATGAGTCTTATGACTTATGATAGGTCGTCTTAAATATAAATCTATGTTGTACAAACAAACAAACAATTCATGAAATATTTTATCGATTTTCAGTTTCATCTCTCACAAATGATCTCTTCCGTACTCTCAATTTTAAAATTCAGAGTTACCTAGATTTTTTCCAAACTCTAGACCACTTGATATCATTTTATAAATCAACAATCCTTAAACAAAAAGTTCTTCAGCTAAAGATCATTAATAATTTTATATCTGAGACAAAACACAAGGAAAACAGAAAAAATGATTGAATAAATGCGCCACTCTAGTATCTATTTTATTGCAAAGTGGGGACAGATATTGCTACATACATGCCAATAGCATGGACACCATTTTCATCTATTCAAGTGGGCAGATTTTAATCTGTGTGAAGATGGTCCCACAGACATGTAAGTTGTAACTAAAAAACCCTCCCTCAACATGTCAGGTTAGAATGATGACTCAACAAGGGGAAAAGTAGAGGGACTCAAAAAAAGCAATCAAATATTTGAGAATGAATTTCAAAATTGTATGTCCATAGGAAAGGTTTAATGCATCCCTATAGAAATATTATTCACCTATTGACTGGAAAATGAAAAGCACGTGTACACAGTACTGTTACAATTAAGCTTAGTTAATGAATGAAAGAAATTTACAAAACAACTAAAAGTGGGGCAATGATTGTGAAAATGAAAAAAATGAAAAAAAAAAAAACAGTAGTGAAATGAAGAACTCAAATAGTGAAAGACAGCATGCGAACAAGACGATTAGGACACGGAGCAGTGGCGACTGTTTTCTAATAGCTACCTCACTGCTTAAGTAATTAGCAAACATTAAGCTTCAAAGCTAAGAGTCAATGGTCTTCATTGCTTTGCTGTATGAAGAGAATAAGATAAGAAAAATACTTACAGGTAGCATGATGAATCACTTCTAGCACAATCGAGACAGAAAGCATGGTCACAAGGGCTCTGCAACATCACAACCCTATAGTAAGCCAACATCAAGGAAACTAACAAGTTCTAGGCTTCTAGCACATATTCAGTGAGAAAACCCACTATCAAAATCAAAATTTTAAACATAGCAGCCAAATCACAAAACAAACCAAGCCACCTTTGGAGGCGTGCATAACATCTAGAACTCTAAACAGGAAAGAAAAAGAAAAAAAAACTGCATAAGAAAAAAAGGTGTTTTGATGCAGCTATAAAGTACATTTTGTCATTTTCAACCAAATTTCTGATAAAAATGCAAAGTCATTGATGAAATAACGAGTGTCATCTATAAATGCTAAAGAACAAAACCACAAGGCCATTATAGTAAAGTAATATATTTCAAGGTAAGTAGAAAAATGAAAAGTCAACACCAAATCAAAGGCAAACAAGGACATACAACAGCTATCCACTACTCCACTAAATTACTGCCCAGCAATTCAGCTAGCATGCTTACTTAAATAGATTCTAATTTGTTTCTGCAATGAATTTTTTGGAGTGAACACATGGTAAAACTAGAACAAAGAATATATCCAACTTTATTAAATGTTTATAGCATAAACACTTATCATATAAGGGCGCTTATATATAATATAAGATATTTCTATAACAAAAGGCAAAATAAAGTTAAACTATTTTCATATAAGTTGTTTTCATAAGTTATCCTAGAGAGCTTGTTTCCGTAACATCTCCCAAACAGTTTCACAAGTGCTTATGTCAATAGATAAACTCAAATAAGTCAAGCCAAACAAACCCTAAGGCCAAATATAAAGATTACTAGTATATTAGAACACGATAACTTATATCCTGTTTTGATTAAAACCATCCTAGCAAGCAGAAGCCTAAATGAAAAAAACAGGTTAGAATGTAAGAGAGTAATTACCAGCCTTCCATAAATCGCAATCGGAAAATCACATCGAACACAGAAATGAACTCGCTCACCAAGCTGGCGACGGGATCTACGACCCACATTCCTAACAACAGAAAAAGCAGTAGCTGTACCAATACCCTTTGCAACAGGAAGATCAGCAAGGACCAAATGGTCAGGGCAGGCAACCGTAACAGTCTCGACAGGCGATTGCTTCACGCCTGCCGACCCATCAGAGGATGGATTCTTACTAAGCCGAATCTGAAGCATATTTCAATCAACTTCTTCCCTCAAACCTCTTTCAATGCAATACTTCAAATTGGGTACGAAATATACCAAATTATTCACCCTCCTTCCTTATCAAATCAACAAAAAAAAAAAAACATTTTTAGATTTAAAAACAGAAAAAGGTTAACCGATAAGTGAAGCATATATTCAGAAGCAAACAAATTTTACCATCAGACGGTTATAATTGATTCAATGTGTAAAAAATCTTTACACTGTCAGTGCATAGGAATATTAAATCCTTATCAATAAAAGTGCTAAATAAGCCTAGAAACATGAATCAAATAAAAACAATATAAACAACAAGAAAATGAATTTGTAGTACAATATTGAATTGAATCCAACGGTGTCACAATGGGGGATCGAATTCGATGTAATTCTTGGTTATCTGCATAGAAACCCCAAATAAACCCTAAATTGAAAAAAAAGGGGGATTTTTATATTTTATTTTTAATATAAAGGGTTTGGTTAATGAAAATTTGAGATATAGATGAAAGATTAATTGCAGAAACTTACTTGAACAACACAAAGTTAACGAATCTAGATTGTTTCAATCTCAGATTTGAATAGCTTTGAGGTTCTTCGTTCTGCAATTCAGAAACGGATACTACTAATTATAAACATAGATTGATAAGCTAATCAAATTTCTAAAAATAAAATAAAATAGAAAAAGAATTTTGAGAGGAAGGAAAAGAAAGAGAAAAAAAATTGAATTATAATTTTGAGTAAAGTAGTAACCCTAATTTTCGATTTGTGTGTTATCGTTGAACGCGGGTCAATGTTAAAGTTTGGATTTAATCGGGCAACAAATGAAGAGTGGGATCGAACAAAGATCTCAATTAGATTGACACGCAGCCGCAAATTTCCAAAAAATACACCCAGATATTATTGATGAAAGAAGGTAGGATAAAAGATTGAAGATAGGTGAAAAAAGTCGAAAAACAATAAATATATATTAAAAAAATTATTCTAATAGGGTTTACATATAATTGAGCTTTTAACTATAGTCACGAATATGCAAAATAAAAAATGTGTTTATATTTTGATGAAGGCAAGCTTTGTCCGTCATATAGTTCGATCTAAATCAATGGTTGTCATACCACATTCATACAAAAAAAATGGATGAGGTTGAAGAGCCATATTATTCCAATTTTTCCAATATATTCGATTCCATTCTCCAAAAAAATAAACGATGAAGTTGAACAGCCATATTATTCCAAGTTTTCCAACACATTCAATTCCATTCTCATTTGACGATTCTAGTGCAAAATACGCAAAATAAAATTTTCTATTACCTTTGGTAAACAATAAAGGAAAAACTCAATTCGATTAGAATGTACAAACACAAAAAGACCAAAATGTAATAGAAATTGCAGTTT
Source organism: Medicago sativa (assembly GCF_051527215.1). Classification (NCBI taxonomy): domain Eukaryota; kingdom Viridiplantae; phylum Streptophyta; class Magnoliopsida; order Fabales; family Fabaceae; genus Medicago; species Medicago sativa. The sequence goes on from NC_140756.1 coordinate 9,734,954, forward strand.
AGTGATTTCAAAGATGCAAGAGACATGACATGAATGATAGAAAACCTTATCAACCTTGACCATTAAAGTTGTCATGGTTTTTACACCGTTTTGGTTTGGTTCCCTGCTGAATAGTCTCTGCTGAAGTTCTTGTGCTAGGCGGTTGAGGTCTTGTAGGATCTTTTTGGTGTTTAGGTGGTTTATCGGGTGATGACGCAGGGGTATGCATATGTTTTGTCAATTGTATATTCTCGCGTCATTACTCTTAGGGTGGTTTTTAAATGGGTTTTTGTTCGAGCCTGGTGATTGAATGACAACAGATTTCCCCTTATTTGTATTTTTTTCCACCCAAGCTTATTAGTGCTTCTCGCACGGGCTTCGCGGTTAATAATATTTTGCCGTTTCAAAAAAAAAAAAAAAATTTGGTTTCAACATGTGGGCTGGAGGTGGTGGTGGTGGTGGGAGAGGCATGGGCTGTGATGCCAATATACCTTTAGAATCCCTTGGATCCACAGCCATACCACCACCTTGTCCTTGTTCAAAAGGAATGCCTGCTGCATTCCAGGGCTGGGGGTAATTTCCTTGAAAATTTGGGCCATTTGGGACACCTTGTGGGTAACCCATTAATGAATTTGGGTCTCCACCAATATCAGAAGACGAGTCCTGCCTAGGCATATCATAGGGAGCAACATAAAATGGTTGAGCTCGGTCTTGCGGGAAAGGGGGATAACCAAATGGCACAGGTGGGTTCAGCATTGGGTTTGGGTGTGGGGGAACATTGGTGGGTTGTGCAGGGTGCATTGTTGGATACTCAGGAAATGAGTTATCTGGACCAACTGATTGCTGCTTGTCGGTAAACTGAAAAGGTTCTTGTGGGGGGTGCTGCTGCATGTCGAAACTTTGCTGGTGAAAGCCCTGCTGCATACCTCCGACAGAACCAGTCATCGAATCTGAAGGGAGATGTTGTTGGCCGAAAAATGGTGGCTTTTGCTGCATTGCTGGCCTTGAAGGAGCTTGATCTCTTGGTGGTTGCCGATGGGTTCTGTCTTCCTGTTGGTTACTCTCCTACCAACAGCATGGATAATGGTGGTCTCTTGAGGCTCTACTTAACGCCCAGTGGCCGGAGAAACGGTGCCTCAAAAGGAAGGTCCAATCAGGCTCATTCATTTGCTAGAAGTGCACTTAGGTTGTATTGAAACGAAAAAGGGAAGAAAAAAAAATTGAAGTTCCATAAGCTGTTCTTTGGTTTCATGCTGTTGCATTTGCTGCATTTCTTGTGTAAAATTCACACATGGCTATGTATTCTTCATGGTTGGTTGGTTGGATTGGATAAAAACACCCTGCAATTTTTCTTTTACTGTTATCAGCTATACTGCTTCTTAGATTATATTAGATTAGATCACTCTCAATAACAAGTATTTTTCCGGCGTTTCTTTCTTTTCCACTAACCATATGCTGATCGTGATGTTGCTTGAGGGCTTGTGTACACTTTTGTTCCTGGTTTGTACTGAACAAAATATGTATATGTTGATGATGTTAATTAAATCAGTCTTAATTTTTTGCTACATGGTGTTGTGTATGTTTGGACTAGCGGCGATAAAATCTCGGTGGTTTACATTTTTGAGCATCTTCAAAGTTATATTGCACAAACCCAGTGTGATACCATACATGCGAATTCTTTTCTTTTATTGCCTGAAAAAGGCCCGGGAATATGGTATGGCAGTATGGTGCCACTGAAAATTGTGCTCTAACTTTGGACAGGATGTGTTTTATTTTTGTGTCTTTATTCTGCAAAAGGTTAACTGATTGGTGCAATGTTGGGAGGGTTTATAATTTGGGAGCATTTTAACTTGAATTTTTGGAATGTTATGGATTCCTGCAAAAGTGATAACAAGGTGGGCTCATGCCACCTGGTTTTGCTGCTTGTCATAAGTTGTAGTTTTGAGTACAACACGATAGATATATCTGTTGTAGTCGAGAGTGCTTTTTCTTGCTTAGTTGGTATCAATTAATCAAACTTTATTTACATGTGACTTACTTCAGACAGTGATCCCAAACAAAACATTACCTTATTAGCTTTGTGTTATATCAATATATTCATTCATACCTTTATGTCTATTCCTTGCTGGCTTGTGTGATGGAAAGGTAAATTTGAAGTTTAATAAATTCTCTGCAGTTTATGAGTTCTACAGTGCTTCAATTATGTATTACAAATTTCTGCAATCTTGTCTCTTGGTATTTTTAATACTGTTAGGATCTTGTAACTGTTCTTCTGAGAAGTTGATTTATTTTCATTTATACGTACACAGTTACCTCAATGTGATGTTTTTTCGGCGTTGTTATTTTAGTGATGCATGGCCCTTGATGGCACTGAGTTACTGAACAAGTGTCTTTAACATTGTGGAAAAGAACAGGGGTTAACTGTAAGAATTAGGGTGTTTTTGGTTTTATGGTGGGTATATCGAATCGGGGTGATCCACTATGATTTTACAGAAACTACAAAGTGTCGCTTTTAGAAAATCATGGTGGGTCGTCGTGATTTTGACATACCCATCGTGATACCGAACATAGGTTAAAGTTTATGTTCGGTATCATCGGATGTGATGTGGCTATTACAGTAACACTTTGATTTTGACGAAACTACTAGGTATAAGTTTTACAAAATTACAACTGATTCATTGTGATTTTGTCAAACTTATTGCTTAACAAACAAACACTAGATAGAAATATTAAGTAATGAAAAGGTTAGGCCTGGTCTCCCTGCATGTAGAAAAAGAACAATTTTGTAGATTTTTAATGTTGTGGAGCTACTTCCGAGCTACTATTTTATTTGAAACTAGAATATGTTGTCGCATGTGGTATGAAAGGTCAACATCGTTTGAAGCTTTATATGATTTTCATTAATGTAGAGATTTGTTTGGTCTATTTAAAAAATAGAAGGAATCTACTCCTTTATTCTTTTCCAAAAATATTATTGTCTCTAATTATTTGCTGTTCTTCATACATACTTCAATACCTCCTGTATATTTTATACTATTTTCTTTTGATGAATCAGGAATAATTTCAGTTACTTTACTTTCCAATGAAAAATGTCTTTGTTGGCATTGGTGTGCTTGAACATTTTAGAATTTATTGGGTTGTTCAATTGCTTTTTTTATTTGGATATTATAGACTCTACAATCAGAGCAATGCAGTTTATGGAGCATTTTTTATGGTAATTTGTTTAAGGAATTTGTTGAGTTTCATATTCATACTAGTGGTTCTCACAATGTCACATCATTCTTATAGAATTTATACAGAGTTTGCTCTAATGATAAAAAAATTATGCAACTCTTAAGCAATCTCATTTTAATAGTTCTTGTTTGCATGAAACATTTTTTTTTATTCCTTTTTTTTTTGCTGCAAAAGAGGGCAAAGCCAATTTTTTTTTTTTTTTTTTAATTCTAATGTTACCGTATGTTAAATAAGCTACTTCCACAAAAGATGCAATCCACTTTTCAACATCAGATTTCATCAATGGGTATAAAGAAAACAAAACAAAGATATGTTTATTCTCTTATAAAATCATGTTGGAAACTAGTCCACATTACTTAATACAATCCAATGAATTTAAATTACTAGCAATGGTTGCTAAATTGTTTGATTTAGCTTTAATTGTTCTAGGTTTTTTAGTAGGAATATGGGAAATTCTAATTATAAGAAGAGGGTTGGTTTTCAAACAATTTTGAAGTGCAAGGCTTTCATCGTAAAACGATTATAGGTCCAACATGAAACTAGCTACTATGATCAAATGTCTTGAAAACTTTATTTTATTTAGAGAATTGTAAGAATCGCTAGGATTATAAAGATGTCAAAAGAACTTCATTTGAAAAAATGGAGTTGATAAAATTTGAAGAATCACAAGGATTCTAAAGATGTCTAAAGAATCTCACGATTCTAAGGATAGTGGATATTCAATAATGACAAAAATCTCCCATTTTACTTGTATAGCTACTGTGCTTAATTGTAAGTGAAATGGTTCACAAACTTTGACCATTTGATCATATAAGTTAGTTTTCATTGACTAGAAGAAAAGAAAAAAATACAATTCCATATACAAAAGAGTATATTAAACAAACCTTCCTTCAAAAAAATAAAAATTAAACAAACCTTGAAGAAGGAGAAATCTGACACTATAGATGAATAGATTATGTTATTCTAACTATGATGATTACTTTAACATTGACAACTAGATTTTTTTTTGTTGAGACAAACACTTATTTTATGTTAGACTAGATTAATATTTCACTACCAAAAAAAGACTAGATTAATATTTATTGCATTTTTCATTTGAGACTTGTTTACGCTATAATAGATTGATGTTTTTCTTAAAACTTTTTTTTTTGACAAAATTAAAACTTTTGGATAGGTGTTTATTGAGTCTCATTTATTTTAACATATATAAATGTTATAAAAAATAGTATTTTTTTTGTTGTTTACATATCGTTCAATGTGAAACTTTTGATCAATCTAAATATTTATATCTAAGAATATGAAAAAGAAAATTATATAGTAGTTAATGCATTGAAATTGTGTAATTAATTTATAATAAAGTCAAAAATATTTTCCTTTTATGGTAATAATTCCCATTTATGATATGTTTAACTAGTGCCCGGGGGCACCGGTTAGTAGGACCCTTTATTTAAATATGTATTTGTTTTTATTATGTTTTTAGAAGTATTCTACTACTTTTTGTTTATTTCCAATACATATGTAATATCAAGATAATCAAGTAAATGATGAAGAATTAGTGGAAAAAATGCAATTAATGAAGCCTTGATGACCAATGATCCATTTATGTTAGTAGAGAGATTCTTCAATTCAAAGTAAATAGAAAATGACAGTGTAACAATCAAATTTTGTTTGCACAAGGATTTTTTCCACATTAGGTTGTGGATAATCCTTACACTCGGTGTTACCTATGACTTCTTGTAACATATGATTTTTTACTATGGGTAATGACATAATTTCTTTTATTTATCTTCTATAGTGACTTGAGTGTAAGTATGTTGTCATATTCTTAGCATCATGACTCTATTTAAGATTTTTTTTTTTGTAGTATAAAAGAAATAGAATATCGATAAATGAGTCAACAATATTAAGTTCTTTATATTATAAGACAATTAGAACTATCTTTACTTCATACCAAGGTTCCTTGTTAAACACCTTGTTTAGATCCTAATTAGCTAGTTAAAATCTTTAGGCCAATCACATATTCATCATTTTTTTTTGTTACAACTAAACTCTTCTAAGACTTACTTTACTCTATTTTGTAATCGTTACAACTGCTCAACCTAAATGATAGTTTAAAATTTGATGACCTTGCTTAAGGAATTATCTCTTTTTTCATTTATACGAGATTTTCATCAAGTATCAACTAAAAAGCTCAAATCTCTAGTTTAGTCACCAAAGAACCGTAAAATAGTTCACCTAAAGTGTTCAACAATCTATAGGGCTTCAAAATCATTTCATAAAAAAGGCACAAGACATACGATAATGACACAAAATTGTACAATAACATCTAACATATTGTTATACCCTAATTTTGGACCTAAAAATACTAGTCCAATTCTTCTTTTCTTGCATTACAAGCTATTTGAACTATCTCTCGATCAGTTGCATCTTTCTCTCGCATTTTATTTCAATTTTATTTGCAAAATTTACATGTAAGGGTATTTTAGTCATTTCCTGCATTCAATTCATTTTAATCTTTGAAAATTGTTTGAGTCTTTTAAATTGGTTTGTATAAGCCCTTGTTTCAATCTCATGTCAAAATTCATTTCAAAAAATATCGCTTAAGTCATTTTTTAGTCAATTTAGCCCCTAGGGGCATTTTAGTCATTTCCTGTGTTAAAATTTCTGCTTAAATTCTAAAAAATTGTCTCTGAGTCTTTTAATTTGTTTGAATAAGCTCTTGCTTCAATCCCTTGTTAAAAAATCATTTTAAAAATTGCATTTGAGTCGTTTTTAGTCGTTTTAGCCCCAAGGGCGTTTTGGTCATTTCACATAAAGTCTCGTATCTGCTTTGTTTTTAATCGTCTCGTTTTACGTCAATTTTCAATTTACTTTTTCAATTCAATTTTAGTTTAATTCTCATTTTAGTCCTCGTACTTTTGTTATTTGCATTTTAATCCTTTTTTAAGTTTGTTATGGTCAAAGTCAAAGTAAGTCAAGGTTTGTTACAAATCAAATGCCACGTGGCAGTCCATCATTGGTCCAAGCATTCTCACATCACCTATAAATGGGTCCAAGTCAAGGTCAAGATTCACATTTTTTCATCATTCAATCATTTTCACACAAAAATCACAAAAGTTCATAATTTATTCTCTCAATTTTTCCTTCTCTTCTAACCAACCTTCTCTCTCCTCTAACTAACTTCTCCTCCTCTTCCACCACCCTAACCAACTTCCAACCACCACCCAAACCACCATAACAACCTCTTTCTCCACCACTCAACCACCATAACAACCTCTTTCTCCACCACTCAACCACCATAACAACTCTCTCTCTCACCTCTAACTAACTAAAACCACCCTCAACCACCACAACCTTCTCCAAAACCACCCTCCACCACCGTAAACCACCATTCCACCACCAATTTTCAAAACCTTCATCACCACTTCATCGATATCCGTCGGCATCCATTAACAACGCCGTTTCAGCCTTGTTTACAAATTCATCAACGCATCGAACCAAACTCGTGCTCATCCAATTCAAAGAAAACAAGAACAACGCAATTCACGACGACGGTGACGGTAGCAAATCGGAAACAGGATCGCAAGAACAGGGAAGAAGTGAATCGAAGGCTCGAAGCATACGATCGTGTTCGATAACAAAAGCAACAACGAGTTTCAAGGCAAGGTTCAATTTGGCTTGTTTTGTGTCGAATCAAAGAAGAGAGAGTTGAAGCTTGCCATCGCACTCATCTCCAATCTGTTCTAAGGTATCATCACTTCAATCCTTTGATTCGATCTCGTTCGTTGCCGGCTCGCGTAAATCCGTCAATTCTTCTTCCCTTGCGTTGAATTTCGGCCATGGATATGTGTTTATGTGCTTTCGGTGTAGTTGTTTATGGCCGTATGTTCGAGTGTGCGTTTTTGAGAAGAAGAGAGTAGAAGGTAGCATATTGCCGTGTTAGGATGAAGAAGAAAGAATGGTTCAAAAAGGATGAAAAAGAAAAGCGGCCGTTGCCGCAGATTTTGGGGAAGAAGAAGCTTTAAAACGTTTTTCTAGTGTGCCGGACCGGTTCGGTTGAACCGACCCGTTCCCGAACCGGTCCAGTTTGTTTTGCTTGATCCACATCCTTTTTGAGCCCATTTTGCATGCCCGAAGGTTCTTTTGCTATATTCACCCCTTTGTATCTCGTCGTTTCTTGTTTTTTTTTGCTATTTGCACCCTTTCTTGCCCAATTTTCCTCACAAAAATCCTAAAATTTTTTCTATGTGTTCTTAATATTTTTTCTAACATTTTTGTGACATTTTTTTGTGCTAAAACTTGAGAAAAATATTTGAAGCATTTTTTTTCCTATTCTTGTTAAAATTAGTACTTTTCTTGCCTATTTTTAGCCTAAAAAATCCTTTAAAAATTCCAAAAATTCCTATGTGTTCCTAACCTTTTTCTTGATTTTTTTTTGTGATATTTTCATATATTGAATCTTGGTTAAAAAAGGTGTGTGGTATTTTCTTGTCGATTGTTTACTATTTTTGTTGAAAAATTGTGAAATTTTATATGTTTTTGTGTCTAAAAATTCTCTAAAAATTCTAAAAATTTTCATGTATGTTTCTTGATAGTTTTGTGGTATTTTGGTGATAATTGCTGCATGTTGAACTTGATAAAAATATATGTGGAGTTTTCTTGTGGTTTTATGTTACCTTTCGTTAATTTCTTGTGAAAATTTTGCACGATTTTGATCCTAAAGTCTTGCTATGGTATATTGATCCTTGGTGTTAGAATTCGCAATGTGTATACCCCTGATTTAGAGTCGCTCTTTACTGTTTCGAATGTGTGATAATCGGTTGCTTAGTTGGCAAGTTACTCGTTATTTTTAATATGTGAATTAGTGTAAAATTGGCTTAATTTCATACCATGATCCCTTGGCTTATAATTTTTCTTGTGGCTTTCACATTGGGGCTGAACCTAGAACCCCTTTGAAAATGCCAAAATGGACCTTTTACTTGCTTAGGAATTTTGGTATTCTATTAAGTACATTTTTGCCACTTTTCGTTGTTTTTCACCATGTTGATATGCTTCATTTTTCTTGCCACTTTTTTGCTATCCAATGCCTATTATTACTAACCCTTTGTTCATTGTTTCATAAGCATCTCATATCATATTTTCATCTTCTATTTCTTGCACCTTTATTTCTTGCAATTTAATTTGTATAAAGAATTAGAATGTAAACACTTAGGAAAATTTTGTAATATTTTTTCTTATGCAATTTTAATTTCTTGGCAAAGAGGCCATAGAATGTACCTAGGGCATGATGTAAAGGACAATGGACTCTAATGATGTACACCGACACAAGCACCGACACATGCACACACATCACTAAGTAGCTAGAATATGCATGTTTAGATGTATGGTTAGGATTGTATGTTTAGATGAATGCCTAGGACTTATACTTAGAAAAAACCAATTTTTCAAACAAATGTGAACAACTTCACACAAATCTTTTCCAAATAAACCTTGGGATCCAATGTCCCATTGTATTTTCTTTTCCATTTTCTTAATCAAATTTCAATGAAAATAATCAAACTTTGACCATATTTCGTAATTCACTAATTCAACCCCACTATTTCCTAATCTCATGCCCTTGAGGCCTCTTTCTATTCTTCAAACTCCATTTTTCAAACTTAAAATCAACCAACAAAAACAAAAAACATTTTTGAGAGAGAACTACGGTGGATTTGATCCCTTAAACGGGTACGTAGGCAAGGAACAAAATTCCTTCAATTCAACTAAAATAAAAAATCCAAAAACATTCTTCTCCCTCCAATTCTTCACTTAGAAAATTTTTAGGTGTAAATAACATTTCAAAATAGCATTTAAAAATAAAGCGCGCGCGTAGAAATTAAAGACGGTTCCTATAGGTTACTATAGTCGTTATGGGTGCCTAACACCTTCCCGTAGCGAAAACAACTCCCGGACCTCGATTCTCAAGGGTTTTGCTTACTTTTTCCCTTCCCAAGAAAAAATAAGATATCACCGGTTTAAAAGGTTCAAACGTAATCAATGTTTGACACCCGAAAACCAAGATAAAACAGCCGGCGACTTCACCGGGGAGATTCGAGAGTTACGCCTAGTCTTTATTTCCACGCTTGCGCTCTTTTTACTTGTTTCTTTTACTTGCTTTCCTATGTGAATAAATGTTTAATTTCTTGCAAACGTGTGGGGTGAGAATATCAAAAGTCCCGCACCCGGGCTGAGTGAACTTAGGATTTAGGAGGGATATAATCGACAATTCATTCCGGGGTTGCCTCGTGTTTTGGATTATGCGATCAATCCCACATAGCCGAGGCATTTTGGAGGTGATGTTGTCGGCGCGGGTTGTCGCGTTTAGGCACTTTACTTCTAATTGTTCTATGACGCTATGGACCGTAGATAATCAAACCCATCCATGGCCATTTTCTAGGACGTAGTGCGGAGGCTAAACCGAGTGTCGTCTCGAATTTTAGTCGTCACGCGATACTACACTCAAGTTAGACCTTCCACGTATAATCATGGCGCGAGTGTTGTCTCGTGGCACCATGAGATACGTCGGAGAGGTTGCAACTTGGGAACCTTTTTAGAACCCGGTTACTATTATCCTAAAGCCCTAGTTTCACCGGACACCGTGTCCACCCATGACTCCTCGACTTTGAACTTCAACCCACCATGTTTTCTCCGAACTTGAACATAATCTTGCATTCATGCATACATGCATACATGCATAAACTTTTTGTCATGCATTGTTATCGAAGGGCTTAGACAAAGTTGAATTTGTAAACATTGTAGGATGAAGATGACTAAGTCCTACAAGTTCAAGGAAGTGGATTTGGCTAGTTTGAGGGATTTGGCACTCAAGATTGAGGATCCGATCGGTTTCCGACACCGTTACGGGGCTTTACTTCCTATTCTCCATACTAATGTGGATGAGAAGCTTGTGCACACTCTGGTGCAATTCTATGATCCAGGGTGCTCGGTGCTTCACTTTTCCGGACTTCCGGTTGGTGCCTACTCTAGAGGCTTATTCTTCCTTGACAGGTTTATCTATTGCTAAGGGGATACCTTTCTCAGACCTGAAAATCCTCTTCCTCCATTGGTTATTGCTAAGGATCTCTACCTCAAGACCACCGATGTCTCCAAGAATCTTGTTACTAAGGCACATATCCGAGGGTTCACTTCAGAGTATCTTCTTGGGAAAGCCAACCTCAATACCACTCGTCGGGACACTCTTGAGGCTATTCTTGCACTTCTCATCTATGGGCTTATTCTCTTTCCGAATCTTGATGGCTTCGTGGACATGAATGCTATTATGATCTTCCACTCCAAGAATCCGGTTCCTACTTTGCTAGTCGACACATACCATGCTATTCACGATCGTTCCAGCAAGGGTCGTGGATACATTTTTTGTTGTGTGCCTCTCCTCTATAGGTGGTTTATTTCGCACCTTCCGCAGTCTTTCCACGACAATCCGAGGAATTGGTCCATTTCACGAAGATTATGGCTCTCACTCCTAATGAAGTGGTTTGGCTTACTCCGGCTTCTAGGGTTAAGGAAATTATCTTTGGTGGTGGAAAGTTTCTTAATGTACCTCTTCTTGGTACCCGGGGTGGAATCAACTACAACCCGGAACTTGCTTTGCGACAGCTTTGGTTTCCCGATGAGAGATAAGCCCATCCATCTTGCTACGGCTCCTTATTTCTTTCACTACTCCAATGCTCCCACCGGAATTAGAGAAGATTTCATGCATGCTTGGACTAAGCTTCGGAAGAAAGAAGTAAAGCATATGGGTGTGAGGTCCGGTATCGCTCATGAGGCCTATACACGGTGGGTGATAAATCAAGCCGAGGAGATTGGTATGCCTTACCCTTCTATGAGATATGTGTCCGCGTCTATTCCTACCATGCCTTTGCCTCTACTCCCACCTACCCAGGAGATGTATCGTGAGCATCTAGCTATGGAGAGTCGGGAGAAGCATCGGTGGAGATCTAGATACTATGAGGCCGAGAACTTGATCATGACTTTGGATGGAAAGGGTGAGCAGCAGACTCATGAGGTCTTGACACCGAAGAAAGAGTTAGCTAAGGCTAAGAGAGAGATTGAAGAGAAAGATATATCGCTTATGAGGGACTCCAAGAGAGCTAGGGGGGCCCGTGACTTCTATGCACGATACCGCGACTATGAGTCCGACTACGAGGACGATGTTTCCACTTCCTATGCTTGAGGATTTCCATTTTCTCGTTGTTATTTCCATTTGTTTACGTTGAAATTGTCTTGTAAAACTATATGTTGGTTGTTTGTTTCCCGTTTATGTCAATGGTTGTTTAGTAATGTTTACAAGTTTATAATTTGTCTAAAACCCTTCGATAGCGTAAAAGGAGTCCTTTTTTGCATGCATTTACCCATTTCATGCATCATATGCATTCATTGACCACAAAGAACTTCTCTCGTGCTCATTGCCTCCTGGTTTTGTCCGCCGCAGCCCGAAAAGTGGCTCGTGTTCGCAAAGTCTACCAACCAGATAGAATTCATCGTACAAGATTTCACAAGAGAAGGATAATGGCTAACTTTGAAGAAGAAAATGCTCGCTCCGGCTGAATTGGCTGCTATGAAAGAAGATCTAGCTAAGGCTCACGACGCTATGACCACCATGATGGCTTCACAGGAACAACCAGCCACTTCTATTCCAAGCTTATCGCCGAGGTGATTCCCTCTATCCCACTCGTCTACCGTGGCTACCGATGCCCGTTTTGTTATGCCCAACGGCCGTCCTTACGGACTCCCACCTTTCTACTCTCCTAATACCGCCGCCGGTGTCTCCGGTTTGCCGGTCAAGGACGGATCCCCGTGTCCATCGCTATGCCTCAAGTAACCACGCTTGTTACCGACCCTATTGTACACACCGTGCAACAGGTGATTGATGTTGATACTCCGCGTGGACAAGATCCCGCGATGGAAGCTATGAAAAGACAGTTGAAGGAGTTGGCCGGGAGAGCTCCGTGAAGTCAAGGCTAGCCGGGGAAGCAATGGTGCTCCTACTAAGGCTCGTGATCTATGCTTGGTATCCCGATTCGAGGTTCCTAAGAAATTCAAAGAGCCGAATTTGACAAGTACAATGGGACTTCTTGCCCACACAACCATGTCATCCGGTATGTCCGAAAGATGGCTAACTACGCCGACAATGATGCACCGATGATCCACTCGCTTTCGCAGTAGCTTGACAGGATGATGCGAGCAGATTGGTACACTAGTCCGAGCAAAGACAACATTCATACTTTTGAGGAACTCGCCGTCGCTTTTGAAGGTCAATATGAATTCAATACCCGTCCGAGGCCAAACGAGACTCTCTCAAAGCCCTATCTCGTAAATCGATGAAACATTCCGTGAATATGCTCAAAGATGGAGAGGGGCAGCTGCCCGTGTTTCTCCTCGACTTGATGAGGAAGAATTAACACGGACATTCCCGAAGACTCGAAGAAGGAATATAAGGAGAGAATGATAGTCTCTGCTCCAAACAACTTTCTCGATATGGTTACAATGGGCACTCGACTAGAGGAGGCCGTCCGAGATGGTATTATTGTCCTTGAGAAGGGTGAATCTTCAAACAAAGTGCACCAAAGAAGTACGGTAACGGTCATCACAAAAGGAAAGAATCCGACGTAGGGATGGTGTACGGTAACCCATCCGCAGCCATGCAACTACCTCTCGCCTTATCACTACATGCAATACTCTCGGCATCCGTTCTTCCCACCTTTCTACCAAGAATATCCTCTCGCCACCGGTCAACCACCAATGCCCGTCAATGCTATCCCTCGGCAAGCACAACAACGGCCTCCCCGCCCAACAACAACGGCAAGAACAACAGGTCCCCGAGCCAAGCCTTCTTTTCCACCAATACCAATGTCGTATGGGGAGCTACTCCCAACTCGCCGGCCAAGGGGCACCGTGTCACTGGACCAGTGCAGGCCTCCGCCTAATCCATTGCCTCCCGTGTTCCGGCAGGACCTAACATGTGAATTTCATCGTGGTGCTCAAGGCCATGATATTGAAAATTGCTTTGCTCCGAAATATATTGTGAAAGATCCGATAGAAAAGGGACGTTTGACTTTTGAGAATAGTGTTCCTCATGTCCTTGATAACCCGCTTCCAAACCATGCCGCCGTCAATATGATTGAGGCCTTTGAAAGGATTCCCGTTCCTCAAGAGGATCCCGTGTTGGATGTCCGCAATGTTGTTACTCCCTTGGTGCCATTACATGTCAAACTTTGCCGAGGCTTCTCTGTTCAAGCATGACCATGATTCTTGTTCGTAATGTCCGCGGAATCCTATGGGCCGCCGTGTGGTACAAGGTGATATCCAGAGCCCGATGGATGACAAACACTTGATCGTCGGTGATGTATGTGTGATTGTGCCGGTTGTTCCATGATTCTCCCGTTGAAAGTGCAAAGAATGTTGAGCCTTTGGTGATCGGGCTACCCGGTCCGTATCTTATACCTCTACCAAAGCAATTCCCTACAAATACAATGCAACCATGGTTGAAAATGGGGTGGAAGTACCTACGGTATCTCCGGCTACGCTTGATAATGTTGCTAGTGAAGTTACAACTCTCGAAGTGGGAAAGTCCGTCCACCCTTGTTTCAAAGGCAGGTGGTCACACCTATTGCTACGGTGACTCCACCGGTTGCTCCTCCCGTTGACAAGAACACCGGCCCAAACAGGCCAATCCATTGAAGAGTCCAATCCGGACGAAATTCGAGGCTTATCAAGAAAAGTGACTATAAGATTGTTGATCGACCGCTACAAACCCCATCAAAGATATCAATTTTGTCTCTGCTCATGAGCTCCGAGGCTCACGGGAAGGTGTTGATGAAGATACTTGAGCAAGCTTATGTTGACCACGAAGTCTCCGTGGATCATTTGATGGTATAGTAAGCAATATTACCGCCCGCAACAACTTGGGGTTTGATGATGATGAGCTCCCCGAAAGGGAAACGCCACAACTTGGCTCTACATATCTCGGTGCATTGTGGATCCGACATGATATCTAATGTGTTGGTAGACACCGGATCGTCTACGAATGTAATGCCCGAATCAACGCTAAGACAATTGAGCCATCATGGAATTTCTCCGAGGGGTAGCGGTTATCCGGTTAAAGCTTTTGATGGATCCCGCAAGGATGTTCTCGGGGAAGTGGACTTGCCAATCACCGTTGGTCCCGAAACATTTCAAATAACTTTCCAAGTCATGGATATCAATGCCTCTTACACTGTCTCCTCGGAAGACCATGGATCCATGACGCCGGAGCAAGAACTTCCACTTTGCATCGAAGCTCAAGTTCATGAGAAATGGTAAGGTTGTCACTATATATGGTGAGGAGGCATTTCGGTTAGCCAAATATCATCATTCTCTTGTGTTGAAGCAGTGGTCCGCGAAGGAACGTCGTTTCAAGGCTTGATCTGTCGAGGGTGCGTAACCCCGGAGGGCCGGGTGCTAGCATGACCTCACCGAAAGATGCCCGAAGGCTGTCCAAGCAGGCAAGCCGCCGGGCCGGGGCAAGGTGATTCGGATTCGGAAAACAAGCGTAAAGAAGGCCTTGGATTCTCTCCAACTTCGCCGTTTCAAAGGGAACCTTTTACAAAGGCCGGGTACATCAATGCTATTACCGAAGATGCTCTGAAGGTGATCACGTGCCTCGCATTTGTTATACCAGAGGCACCGTGAGAAATTGGGAAGCCATTGATGTTCCTTTAGTCATGCATGCTTCCATGTAATGTGTTTTGTTGCTCATGTTTTTTTGTTTTCAAAATAACAATCCTTTCGCTTCCGCCCAAGGCGAAAGTGATATCTTTGTAAGGGCGTGTTTGTTTCGGCATTGCCGTTAATCAATAAAAAGTTGTCGTCTTTTTTCACGACTCTTTGCTTTTTTTACCTTTTTAGTGCCTTTTTCTTGGAAATAATGGTAATGTCGAAAAAACCAAAACATCCGTATTTTTCTTATTAATTTCAAAAATCCGCATAAAAACATTTTTCTAAAATCATCCCAATCATATTATGCATTGAACCACAATAAACCCGTTGAACACGGTGACCCTATGGTTCCTCCAAATTTTGAATTCCCTGTATATGAAGTGAAGATGAGGATGATGATTATGAAGAGATACCGTATGAGATCACTCGACCGCTTGAGCAAGAAAGAAGAGCCATTCGGCCTCACCAGGGGAAGAGATTGAGCTTATCAACCCGGGCACCGAAGAGAATAAGCGAGAGATCAAGATTGGTGCTGCACTTGAACCGAAGTGAAAAGGAAGATTATTCAGCCTTCTCCATGATTATCCAGATGTCTTTGCATGGTCCTATGAAGATATGCCGGGTCTAGATCCCCGTATTGTGGAGCATCGGATACCGACAAGGCCCGAATGTCCTCCCGTCAAACGAAATTGAGAAGGTCTCGTCCGGACATGGCTCTTAAGATCAAGGCCGAGGTACGAAGCAAATTGATGCGGGTTTCCTCATGACACTCGAATACCCCGAGTGGATTGCCAACATCGTACCGGTACCAAAGAAAGATGGGAAAGTTCGAATGTGTGTTGATTATAGAGATCCGAATAAAGCCACCCAAAAGATAACTTCCCATTGCCTCATATCGATGTGCTTGTTGACGCATCGCTCAATCCAAAGTGTTCTCCTTCATGGATGGTTTCTCCGGTTATAATCGATACGAATGTCTCCCGAAGATAGAGAAAAAACGTCCTTCATTACTCCGTGGGGAACGTTCGTTATAAAGTGATGCCGTTTGGCTTGATAAATGCCGGGGCTACCTATCAAAGGGGTATGACCACTCTGTTTCATGATATGATTCACAAAGAAATTGAAGTATATGTTGATGATATGATTGTGAAATCAAGTGATGAAGAGCAGCATATTGTGTATTTGAAAAAGATGTTTGAAAGACTAAGAAAGTACAAGCTGCGGTTGAATCCTAACAAATGCACATTTGGTGTAAGATCCGGAAAGTTGCTAGGCTTCATTGTCACCAAAAAGGCATTGAAGTTGATCCCGACAAAGTCCGAGCCATCGTAGAGATGCCGGCCCCTCAAACCGAGAAGCAAGTCGAGGTTTCCTCGGACGTCCGAATTATATTTCAAGATTCATATCTCACATGACCACTACTTGTGGACCAATTTTCAAATTGCTCGAAAAAACCAGCTTTGTTGTATGGAATGATGAATGCCAGGAAGCTTTTGATAGCATTAAAGAATACTGTTGGAACCACCTATCCTTGTCCCGCCAAAGGTGGAAGGAAGGCCTTTGATTATGTATCCGTCGGTGTTAGATGATTCGGGGCCGTGTCCTCGGTCAACAAGATGAGACCGGTAAGAAAGAGCATGCTATCTACTATCCGAGCAAGAAGTTCACCGACCGCGAGACTCGGTATACAATGCTTGAAAAGACTTGTTGTGCTTTAGCTTGGGCTGCCAAACGCCCGCGTCATTATATGGTGAATCATACAACTTGGTTGATATCCCGAATGGATCCAATCAAGTACATCTTTGAAAAGCCCGCTCGTTACCGGAAAGATCGCACGTTGGCAAATGTTGTTGTCTCGAATATGATATTGTGTACAAAGCTCAAAAAGCAATCAAAGGAAGTGTCCTTGCCGAGCATCTTGCTTGTCAACCTCTTGATGATTACCACCAATTAAATTTGATTTCCCCGATGAAGAGATTATGTATCCGAAAGCAAAAGACCGTGAAGAGCCGCCGATCAATGAAGGGCCGGATCCCAATAGTAAATGGGGCTTAGTGTTTGATGGTCTTGTTAATGTTTATGGTAAAGGAATTGGGGCCATCATTGTAACTCCACAGGGGCACCACATTCCTTTCACCGCTCGAATAACTTTTGAATGCACAAACAACATAGCCGAATATGAAGCATGCATCTTGGGTATTGAAGAAGCCCTTGACCCGAGGATCAAACACCTTGACATCTATGGAGATTCCGCACTTGTCATCAATCGGATAAAAGGTGAATGGGGGACTCATCATGAGAAACCGATCCCGTACCGCGACTATGCAAGACGTCCGTTGACATACTTTACCAAGGTTGAGCCGCACCACATCCCTCGGGATGAAAATCAAATGGCCGACGCTCTTGCTACTCCGTCTTCCATGTTTCGAGTCAATCACCGGAATGATGTGCCTGTAATCAAAGTGCAACGTCTTGATAGACCCGCTCATGTGTTTACTATTGAAAATATGCCGATCAAGCCGACAAAGATGTGAATGACAAAAAGCCTTGGTATTACAACATCAAACAATTCTTGCAGAATCGGGAATATCCACTGGTGCTTCCAACGGGGATAAAAAGACTTTGAGACGATGGGCTAGCAAATTCCTTCGGACGGAGAAATCCTATACAAGAGGAACTATGACATGGTCTTGTTAAGGTGTGTTGACAAACAAGAAGCCGAGAAATTGATGCATGATGTACATGATGGTACTTTTGGGACCCATGCTTCGGGTCATACCATGTCAAGGAAATTGTTAAGAGCCGGCTATTACCGGATAACTATGGAGCGTGACTGCCACAAACATGCCAAGAGATGTCACAAATGTCAAATTTATGCCGATAAGATTCATGTGCCTCCACATGCCCTCAATGTTATATCTTCCCCATGGCCTTTCTCTATGTGGGGCATTGACATGATTGGAAGAATTGAACCAAAGGCTTCCAATGGACATCGTTTCATTCTAGTGGCAATTGACTATTTCACCAAGTGGGTTGAGGCTGCTTCTTATGCAAATGTGACCAAGCAAGTGGTTGTCAAGTTTATCAAGAATAACATCATCCGTCGATATGGTGTTCCCAACAAAATTATCACCGACAATGGTTCCAATCCGAACAATAGCATGATGCAAGCTTTATGTGAAGAATTCAAAATTGAACATCACAACTCTTCTCCTTACGGACCTCGGATGAATGGTGCGGTTGAGGCCGCTAACAAGAACATCAAGAAGATTGTTCGAGAAGATGGTCACTACTTACAAAGACCGGCATGAAATGCTACCATTTGCCTTGCATGGTTACCGTACTACAAAGTGCGCGGTTCAACCGGGCAACTCCTTTCTCTCTTGTGTATGGTATGGAAGCAGGTTCTCCCTCTGGAAGTGGAGATTCCATCCCTTCGAGTAATCATGGAAGCAAAGTTAACCGAGGCCGAATGGTGTCAAAGTCGGTACGATCAATTGAATCTCGATTGAAGAGAAACGCATGAATGCTATGACTCATGGACGGTTGTATCAAGTTCGAATGAAGAATGCTTTTGACAAGAAAGTCCGAGCCTCGAGAATTCAAGGAAGGCGAACTTGTATTGAAAAGAAGAATAAGTCAGGCAACCCGACCCAAGGGGCAAGTGGACACCTAACTATGAAGGTCCTTATGTTGTCAAGAAGGCTTTCTCTGGTGGTGCTTTGATTCTTACACACATGGATGGTGTTGAACTCCCAAATCCCGTCAATGCCGATATAGTCAAGAAATACTTTGTCTAAAAAGAAAA
The DNA here is from genome assembly GCF_051527215.1 of Medicago sativa. Classification (NCBI taxonomy): domain Eukaryota; kingdom Viridiplantae; phylum Streptophyta; class Magnoliopsida; order Fabales; family Fabaceae; genus Medicago; species Medicago sativa. The sequence goes on from NC_140756.1 coordinate 9,753,729, forward strand.
GAACAGGCGTGGTAGGTCGAAAACCCGAAAGGGCGGCCTAGGCAAAAATGCGCTTCCGGTGGATCGAAAACCCGAAAGGGCGATCCAGGCAAAAGTTAGGGACAAAAAAATGAATATGGAAGAGCTCGCCGAGATTGTACGCAACTCGAGGCAAGAATGAGCGCCTCGATGAGCCGAAAACCCGAAAGGGCGGTTCATGCAAAAATGAGGTTAATAATAAAAGACAAGTAACTATATCCGGCAAGTCACCATCACCCCTTGGGGCATCTCGCAATCGTCAATGGTCGTCTTCATCGTAGACTCTGTACGTGTGAATTCAAAATTTCTATGAAATGTAGCGGTCATCGTGTTCAATGTATCACCAACCAATAAAATTACCATTTTCCAAGCTTTGTAAATCCGTGAAGTCATGCCCTTGGCCGACTTTCACTCTTATACATCAATTTGAGCCTTTCTATTGTTTGAAACTCTATTTTTTCTTGCCACTTTCAATGCTTTATACAAAACAATTTCTTTCTATTTGATAATGTCAATGTCCGAAACAAACATCTTTTGAAAATTGAAAAATCTTTTCTCGTCTATTTTGAAAGCAAACCCGAGCAACAGGGTACATTTCAATGAAACATGCATGAAGGAATGAATGTCAATGTCTATTTCAACACGTGTTACAAGCGTGTTACTCCCCGGGATGATCCGTGGTCAATGGCAAGAATGAAAAAAACAGAATGAAGATGAAAGTGAAAAAATGAAAATGAAAATGAAAAGCTCGCTAAGTTGAAAACCCGAAAGGGCGGCTTAGGCAAAAATGAGCACCCCGCCGATTGACAACCTATGAAGGCAATTCGTGCAAAAATGGGGCAATAAAAAGAATCTTTACTCCCGGTGAATCGAAAACCCGAAAGGGCGGTTCGAGCAAGAATGGGGTTTGAAAATGAAAAATGAAAAGAATATAAAAGCATTGACCACGGATGCGATCGTCCAATGTTTACCCAAAGATCGACACGCCTAGCAACGGCGACTCCGTATCCAAGGACTTTCCAAGGGTCCCTCCTCTCGCAAGTTTTATTGCCCTCGGCCATGGTTTTGATACGTCTCCCAACGACGATCTCTCCAAAGAGGTTTTTCCCCTGTGAATATGTTGCAGCACGAGCCACTACGTGCCCAATCTTCCAATGTCTCATCTCGCCTTTGTGAAGCTTCTCTCGTCAAACCGCCAATCAATCATGCATTTCGAGCATTCATACATGCATAATCATGCATTTTATGTGTTCATACATCCAATAATCTTGCTACACCATACATACATGTTGCATATCCAACTTTCAACTCGTCAAATTCAATCCAAATTCCAACCGTCAATTCCAATTTCAAATTCCAAATGTCAAATTCAAGTTTCAATTTCAACTGTCAAATTCGATGACAACGTCAATGTCAATCTCCAATTTCGATGTTGACATCCAATGACAATGTCAACGCTAATCTCCAATTTCATTTCCAATGTCAATTTCCAATTTCAAATCCAACTTCCAATTTGTATCCCGTTATGGGTCAAGTGGCTAGTTCGGTCCAAAGAACGGCTTGTACTCGCTTATATGCCTATGTTTCCGGTCAAACGGCAAGTTCGATCCAAAGAACAGTTTGTGCCCCGCTTATGTTTTGTTATCGGTCAAACGACAGTTCGATCCAAAGAACAAGTTTGCACCAACCTACATGTTGTGATACCGGTCAAGCAGAAGTTCGATCCAAAGAACAAGCTTTTGTACCATTCTTTTGTCTATGTCTCGATCAATCTCAGTTTTCAATCCCTCTTTTAATCTCAAACTTTCAATTCAATGTCTTTGTCAATGTCAATTTACTCACAATTTGCTTTTGGGCCAACAAAAATGGTCATGTCTATCTTTAAGTCAAGTCAATATCAACTTGCTCTCAATTTGTATCCTTCCAAATCAAACTTCCAATTTGTATCTTGTTATCGGTCAAGTGGCTAGTTCGATCCAAAGAACGGCTTGTATCTTTCTAGGTCAAACAGCAAGTTCGATCCAAAGAACAAGCTTTGCACCAACTTACATGTTGTGATATTAATCAAGCAACGAGTTCGATCCAAAGAACAGCTTGTATCATTCTTCGTCTATATCTCCGATTAATCTCAATTCTCGGTCTCTCTTTCAATGTCAACTTTCAATTCAATCCAAATCAATGTCGATTCGCTCTCAATTTACTCTTGGGCCAACCAAAATGGTCATGTCTATTTTCAAATCAAGTCAATGACGATTTACCCTCAATGGGTATCTTGTTAAACCGTACTTTCAATACCGGTCAAGTGCCAGTTCGATCCAAAAAGAACCACTTGTACCTCGCTTATATGCCTATGCTTCCGGACAAACGGCAAGTTCGATAGAACAGTTTGTACCCAGCTTATGCTTTGTTATCGGTCAAACGGCAAGTTCGATAGAACAGCTTTGTACCCAAATTTCATGCTTCGGACAAATGGCAAGTTCGATAGAACAGCTTTGTACCCGGCTTATGCTTTGTTACCGGTCGGATGGCAAGTTCGATCTCGGAGAACAGTCTGCACCCCCACATGATGTGGTGATAACTCAACAAGCAAGTTCGATCCAAAGAAACAGCTTGTATCAACCCTTTTGTCTATAGCTCCAGCCCAAACGGCCGGTTCGATCCGAAGAACAGTTTGTGTCCGTCTATCCGTTTGTATTTTCAATCAAGTGTCAAGTTCGATCCAAAGAACGGCTTGTATCCGCCTATATGTCCGCTTTCCGGTCAAGTGCCAAGTTCGATCCCAAGAACAGCTTGCACCTATCTCTTGCTTTGTATTCTTCGGTCAAGTGGCCGCTTCGATCCAAAGAACGGCTTGTACTGTCTAGTTGTTGCCCGTTCTTTCTACCTTGATGTCTATAAATCCCTTGGTGGTGTGACACGGCCCGTAGATTCCGGTTCGATTGTCTTGCATTCATAAATGAAATGTTGCATGGCGTTCATGTTTTTGAAAATCCGAAAGCGTATTTTTATGTCCAAAAGAGTTGCAAATGTTAATATTTAAGTATCTTCGTCCCGTCAACTCTAAGACTTCGTCTCTTGACTCTCCGGACAAAGAAACTTAAATAGGGGCAGCTGTTATACCCTAATTTTGGACCTAAAAATACTAGTCCAATTCTTCTTTTCTTGCATTACAAGCTATTTGAACTATCTCGATCGGTTGCATCTTTCTCTCGCATTTTATTTCAATTTTATTTGCAAAATTTACATGTAAGGGTATTTTAGTCATTTCCTGCATTCAATTCATTTTAATCTTTGAAAATTGTTTGAGTCTTTTAAATTGGTTTGTATAAGCCCTTGTTTCAATCTCATGTCAAAATTCATTTCAAAAAATATCGCTTAAGTCATTTTTTAGTCAATTTAGCCCCTAGGGGCATTTTAGTCATTTCTGTGTTAAAATTTCTGCTTAAATTCTAAAAAAATTGTCTCTGAGTCTTTTAATTTGTTTGAATAAGCTCTTGCTTCAATCCCTTGTTAAAAAATCATTTTAAAAATTGCATTTGAGTCGTTTTTAGTCGTTTTAGCCCCAAGGGCGTTTTGGTCATTTCACATAAAGTCTCGTATCTGCTTTGTTTTTAATCGTCTCGTTTTACGTCAATTTTCAATTTACTTTTTCAATTCAATTTTAGTTTAATTCTCATTTTAGTCCTCGTACTTTTGTTATTTGCATTTTAATCCTTTTTTAAGTTTGTTATGGTCAAAGTCAAAGTAAGTCAAGGTTTGTTACAAATCAAATGCCACGTGGCAGTCCATCATTGGTCCAAGCATTCTCACATCACCTATAAATGGGTCCAAGTCAAGGTCAAGATTCACATTTTTTCATCATTCAATCATTTTCACACAAAAATCACAAAAGTTCATAATTTATTCTCTCAATTTTTCCTTCTCTTCTAACCAACCTTCTCTCTCCTCTAACTAACTTCTCCTCCTCTTCCACCACCCTAACCAACTTCCAACCACCACCCAAACCACCATAACAACCTCTTTCTCCACCACTCAACCACCATAACAACCTCTTTCTCCACCACTCAACCACCATAACAACTCTCTCTCTCACCTCTAACTAACTAAAACCACCCTCAACCACCACAACCTTCTCCAAAACCACCCTCCACCACCGTAAACCACCATTCCACCACCAATTTTCAAAACCTTCATCACCACTTCATCGATATCCGTCGGCATCCATTAACAACGCCGTTTCAGCCTTGTTTACAAATTCATCAACGCATCGAACCAAACTCGTGCTCATCCAATTCAAAGAAAACAAGAACAACGCAATTCACGACGACGGTGACGGTAGCAAATCGGAAACAGGATCGCAAGAACAGGGAAGAAGTGAATCGAAGGCTCGAAGCATACGATCGTGTTCGATAACAAAAGCAACAACGAGTTTCGGCAAGGTTCAATTTGGCTTGTTTTGTGTCGAATCAAAGAAGAGAGAGTTGAAGCTTGCCATCGCACTCATCTCCAATCTGTTCTAAGGTATCATCACTTCAATCCTTTGATTCGATCCGTTCGTTGCCGGCTCGCGTAAATCCGTCAATTCTTCTTCCCTTGCGTTGAATTTCGGCCATGGATATGTGTTTATGTGCTTTCGGTGTAGTTGTTTATGGCCGTATGTTTGAGTGTGCGTTTTTGAGAAGAAGAGAGTAGAAGGTAGCATATTGCTGTGTTAGGATGAAGAAGAAAGAATGGTTCAAAAGGGATGAAAAAGAAAAGCGCCGTTGCCGCAGATTTTGGGGAAGAAGAAGCTTTAAAACGTTTTTCTAGTGTGCCGGACCGGTTCGGTTGAACCGACCCGTTCCCGAACCGGTCCAGTTTGTTTTGCTTGATCCACATCCTTTTTGAGCCCATTTTGCATGCCCGAAGGTTCTTTTGCTATATTCACCCCTTTGTATCCGCCGTTTCTTGTTTTTTTTTGCTATTTGCACCCTTTCTTGCCCAATTTTCCTCACAAAAATCCTAAAATTTTTTCTATGTGTTCTTAATATTTTTTCTAACATTTTTGTGACATTTTTTTGTGCTAAAACTTGAGAAAAATATTTGAAGCATTTTTTTCCTATTCTTGTTAAAATTAGTACTTTTCTTGCCTATTTTTAGCCTAAAAAATCCTTTAAAAATTCCAAAAATTCCTATGTGTTCCTAACCTTTTTCTTGATTTTTTTTTGTGATATTTTCATATATTGAATCTTGGTTAAAAAAGGTGTGTGGTATTTTCTTGTCGATTGTTTACTATTTTTGTTGAAAAATTGTGAAATTTTATATGTTTTTGTGTCTAAAAATTCTCTAAAAATTCTAAAAATTTTCATGTATGTTTCTTGATAGTTTTGTGGTATTTTGGTGATAATTGCTGCATGTTGAACTTGATAAAAATATATGTGGAGTTTTCTTGTGGTTTTATGTTACCTTTCGTTAATTTCTTGTGAAAATTTTGCACGATTTTGATCCTAAAGTCTTGCTATGGTATATTGATCCTTGGTGTTAGAATTCGCAATGTGTATACCCCTGATTTAGAGTCGCTCTTTACTGTTTCGAATGTGTGATAATCGGTTGCTTAGTTGGCAAGTTACTCGTTATTTTTAATATGTGAATTAGTGTAAAATTGGCTTAATTTCATACCATGATCCCTTGGCTTATAATTTTTCTTGTGGCTTTCACATTGGGGCTGAACCTAGAACCCCTTTGAAAATGCCAAAATGGACCTTTTACTTGCTTAGGAATTTTGGTATTCTATTAAGTACATTTTTGCCACTTTTCGTTGTTTTTCACCATGTTGATATGCTTCATTTTTCTTGCCACTTTTTTGCTATCCAATGCCTATTATTACTAACCCTTTGTTCATTGTTTCATAAGCATCTCATATCATATTTTCATCTTCTATTTCTTGCACCTTTATTTCTTGCAATTTAATTTGTATAAAGAATTAGAATGTAAACACTTAGGAAAATTTTGTAATATTTTTTCTTATGCAATTTTAATTTCTTGGCAAAGAGGCCATAGAATGTACCTAGGGCATGATGTAAAGGACAATGGACTCTAATGATGTACACCGACACAAGCACCGACACATGCACACACATCACTAAGTAGCTAGAATATGCATGTTTAGATGTATGGTTAGGATTGTATGTTTAGATGAATGCCTAGGACTTATACTTAGAAAAAACCAATTTTTCAAACAAATGTGAACAACTTCACACAAATCTTTTCCAAATAAACCTTGGGATCCAATGTCCCATTGTATTTTCTTTTCCATTTTCTTAATCAAATTTCAATGAAAATAATCAAACTTTGACCATATTTCGTAATTCACTAATTCAACCCCACTATTTCCTAATCTCATGCCCTTGAGGCCTCTTTCTATTCTTCAAACTCCATTTTTCAAACTTAAAATCAACCAACAAAAACAAAAAACATTTTTGAGAGAGAACTACGGTGGATTTGATCCCTTAAACGGGTACGTAGGCAAGGAACAAAATTCCTTCAATTCAACTAAAATAAAAAATCCAAAAACATTCTTCTCCCTCCAATTCTTCACTTAGAAAATTTTTAGGTGTAAATAACATTTCAAAATAGCATTTAAAAATAAAGCGCGCGCGTAGAAATTAAAGACGGTTCCTATAGGTTACTATAGTCGTTATGGGTGCCTAACACCTTCCCGTAGCGAAAACAACTCCCGGACCTCGATTCTCAAGGGTTTTGCTTACTTTTTCCCTTCCCAAGAAAAAATAAGATATCACCGGTTTAAAAGGTTCAAACGTAATCAATGTTTGACACCCGAAAACCAAGATAAAACACATATATACACAACCATTATTTCTATTATTTTTTAGACATTATCAAGCGATTGCATTAAAAGGAATGGAGTTACTAAAACATAGCAGACACATAATATACGTCAGCCTAATGAAAAATATAGGCTTCGATACCACTAATATGACACCCTAAACCCAAAAATACTTATTGCATAAATTATTCAAAAGTATGTAATTTTTTTTATTAATAGTAGTAAAAACCAAATAAAATTCAATTCATAATGGTAATAAAAAAAATATCTTGCAGACTATATTAATTTTCATGCAAGATAATATATCACATCATCACCATAAATAATAACTTAATGTCATCATCCAAAATAAATTACTATAAAATAAATTATTTTGACTTCTTAAAGGTCTTACAATTATTCTCATCTCTATATAATACAAAAGGATACATCTATGAGCCATAGTACACTTGGCATCATATTTTTCATCTAGCATTTAATGTTATTCATCTAGCATTTTTCATCTCTCTCATCAAAGAATATTCCTTCTTATTTTTATGTGATTAAAACGTAAATGTTGACTAAAAAATGGATGATTTAATGGCGTGTAAATGCTATTAACTTTCATTACATTTTTTTTAATTTGTTTCATAGTCAAACCTGAAAAAATGAACATATTTTTTTATCCTTCTTCTTTTCCATACGTTTCTTCCAAGCTTTAACACCATTTTTTTTCCTCTTCCGGTTGTTAGGTAGCATATTTTAAATCACGATCATATTTTCAATCACGAAGATATGATATAGTAAAAATCAATTAGATGAAAATCATAGTCTCAAGTGTAACAAGGTAAGTGGATTCAAATAGTTTATTTTCTTTGATTATTGACGATGTCGACATGTTAGTGCCGGTTTGATGCCCGTATTTGTCTAATGTTCATAGATGTGTGCTAATCGTTCTTCCATTAGTATTTGTGTACAAAAAGTTCAAACATACTTTTAACCACTATTTAATGACTCTTTCTAGTCTCACACCATATAATTCTAGTTACACCCAAATTTATTTAAAATTTTACAATAATACCAAAATTGTCCTCTTCATGTAAATTTCTAAAAACCCTTCTTTCATTATCATTCTAAACCCTCACCCCTTTTTCACCCACAAACCACCATGGATATGCAATCAATACCTACTAAAATCGCCAATTAAATCAACATCTCTTCCATTGATACGTACTCGATTCATACAAGTAAGTGAATTTCATAAATTTTTTCGAGTTTCTATTTATCGTTTGCTCTATGATTTATTTGATGTTGTTAATTTTACCATGGATGTTTATCGTTATTGTTAATTTCACGTTTGTCCGTCAATTTGTTTGATTTAATTTTACGTAGAAGGGTAACGTAATTTAAGTTTACATAGGTCTCACGTGAATTTAGTTTACGTACATATTTTAAAGAGGAATAACATACACGTCAACTCGGTTTACATGAACTTAAGTAAACTCGGTTTACATAAACCGTGTAAACTACGTTAGTTTAATTAACTTGTTGTAAACTCGGTTTACATAGTGTATGTAAACTCGGTTTACATAAACTACGTAAACTTAGTTTACATAAACCGTGTAAACTCAGTTTTCATAGTGTATGTAAACTCGGTTTACATAAACTACGTAAATTGAGTTTACATAAACTACGTAAACTCGGTTTACATAAACCGTGTAAAATCGGTTTATGTTAGTTTACTTAACTTATGTAAACTCGGTTTACATAAACTACGTAAACTCGGTTACATAGTGTATGTAACCTCAGTTTACATAAAATAGTTTATTTTAATTAAAGGGTATATTAGTAATTTTAGGGTGTAACTTGGATTATTTGGGGTGTGGGTAGTATCTGTCCTATTTAATAGATATTTGTTTATAATTTCAACATTACTTCTCGGATCTCACCATGCTTTGAATTTTTCCTTATAAATATTACTTCAACCATCACCATTCCTCACATCATTTTAACATTCAGTTATAGAATTTAAAATTATTTCAAAATCATGTTTGTTCATTTATAGTTTGTATCCATTTTTTATTAAAAAAAATTGTATTATTTTTGTTCATAGTGCCCATAAATAGTGTTTCATCCATATTCTCTAAATATTACATATTTGTTTTTGGTTCTTGACTACTTTGGGTTTGCAATTTATTTAAATCTATTATTTTATATTTTAATCCTCTTTCTATCTCTCTATATTTTTATAGTTTTTTTACCTAATTTTTTGTTCAACTTTTCTTCTTTAGCTCTTCGACCAATTGTTCTTTGGTTTTAACGGGATTTTATTGATTTGTTCTATTTTTCCAGTTATGTGGATACAATTAAAGATGAAGCGCAAGGATGCAATAATTGAAGTTTGACTACATGGATTTGTAGAGTTCCTCTCAACAAAAGAAAGAATTTGGAGAGAGTAGAATATTTTAACCAAGCTTTATATTTTAAGAGTTGTATATATTACAAATTTGATTAAAGTGTCCGATGTTAAATGAATTTTAAGTAGTTTTATTTGCATTGAGATTGTAAAAATGCTAGCAGTAATATTGATATTGTTGCAAGTGTCTAACTAATCACACTAATGACGAGTTATGAGTGTTCGAATATAAACCGATTCAAAAGAAAATCATAAATTGGTACAAAAACTGAAAATCACAAAATCTAATATTGTTGCATATGTTTGAATGTCCTTTGTGAAAACCTTTCGCATTAGATCATACTTTGATTTGATTATTCGATTTTTTTTACCTCAAATTGATCGAAACCGCACGGCAAACCCTAGAATGACGAGCCACTATTTTTTTTCTTTTTCTTTTCTTATATGATATGATCCTTTGGTTTTCGTCTTCCTTTTATAATAGTAAATGAAGGGAGTATATTTTATGATGTTGAATAACCCAATGATTTGTGTTCGTTAGTTCTCTCATTATTTGTAACATTGTTCCATGTTTCTTCAATGACTTTACGCATCCGTGTCAAAATAAAGTTATGGATATTTAGTGCAACAAAGGTTTAAAAAAATATATTTGTGGATGTTTTTCAAATTAAGTATCGTCAAGCACACAACTGAGAGATGATATCTCTAGAAAAAAATTGTTAGCTTAACGTAAAACTTCGCACAAGCGTACACACCCTTGGTCAAAAAGAAATGCATTAAACTTTTGGAAATACCGATGCTAAATTAACGGTTTTTAACTTCATAGGGAATTAATCCTATAAAAATCATGGGTTGACTTTCTATTATGTTTGATATATCAATCTTTGCTCTTCTACTCATGTTTCTTTCATGATTTTTTTAAAGTTGCAATTTTGGGTTGACTTTATCCAATAAGATGTCGAAACATGACCTAATTTCATTGTTGTTCTTTTTAGCAAAACTTGCAACAAAGTATCCCAACCAAAAATTTTAGAATAGAATCAATCAAAGTATGGACTTCATCTTTATAGAAAATTTGGGAATTAAAGGTAATTTTCACTTTTTTATGTTATGTGGTTACTAATTTAAAATTGAACAAAAAATAAATAAAATTTATGGTGAACCTCCAATTATAAGTCGAAATTAATGACAAGCTGATCGTCGTGAAAATTTCTTTTTTCTAAAGAATCGTTGTGGGAATTTCTATTATAATTATAAATGATTATTACATACTTTTATTTACTAGAATTTCCATTTTTGGTGTATTATCTTTTTAAGAAATGATTATTATATATTTTTATTTGTATGAGATTCTATTTTTGGTATTTTTATCATGGATTATTTCATTAAGGAAATCATCTAAAAAAATTAATCGATTTTTATAATCATCATGTGCATTAAATCAAAATTAAAGAAGATGTTTTATCAAAATAAAAATGAATGACAATTAGATATTTAAATGTTTGAATTTTAATAAGAAAAATGATATATAATTAGAGACTACAATAAGTACTCCAACCCTTATTATACCAATTCATCCATTTTTTAAATAAAAAATTATATAACCGTTTTTTTATCCTTCATCAAATCAAACCATGCCCATAAGATTATTTTAACATTATTAACCACCTCCCTTTATTTTGGTGAAGCCAAATTGATCATAGAATGGATAATTAATCTGATCAAATGATGAGTCTTTTTATTCTTAGAGACAATCAAATTGAATCACAATTCCATAAATTACCGCATTACTTTTAACATTATTAAATTCATTTTCAGTAAATTTTAAGTATTTTTTTAAGGAAAATTTTAAGTATTTTAAAACAGGTTTTTAAAAAAAATCCAAATACAATAAAAACAACATATATATTTCATGAAAGCCTAAAATATACCCCAATAAAATCAAACTAATTAATATAATAAATATTTTGAAAAATAAAAAACTTAAAGGCTAATAATTTTAAGTCTATAACGAAAATTATATTAAATTTATTTTTATTGTGTCCGATAATTGATTGTGTGACTGGATGTTAGTGTAAAACAAACATTGATAGTGTATATCATTTAATCTCATAATTTCCAAAAAAAACATTTCATTCACTAATAAAAAATAAAAAAATAAATAATAATTAAAAAGAAGAAAATTCTCACGTGCTTGACATAAGAACGTCTTTTAATAGTATAATAATAATGATCATAAATATCTTTTAACACAAAAAACTTCATAATGATCAATGGACCATAATGATTCTTGGGTATGACATTTAATGCCATTATTAAAAAAAATAAAAGTCATTGTGAATTTTTTGTTGGTAAATTTTTTTTATGGTGAATGAATGTTAATTTTGTATAAGGTAGAAAAAATCTTAGAGATAAAAGAGCACTCACTAAGTTATTTAGTATTTACATTTGCATACCTCCAAAGATACTAGAAGGGCTCAAAACCTGTAACCTTTAAATTTAAAGTATGTCTTTACACTGCTAGACTAAACCCTCTTTGATGGTCGGTACGGGATAGAGATATGATAGAATATGAAATTCGATAGAGACATGATATGATATAGACATGATAACAAAAATCTTATCATGTGTTTGATGCGTACATGATAACAAAATATCATTATAATTATATAAAAAAATTAATCTCACAATTAATTAAATATTGTAAAACAGACATGTATATAATTATAGTAACGAATATATATATTTTCAAACATTACTATCATTATAAGAATGTATTTTGTCAAGTTAGAATAACACATCTGCATTTCAACCAAAGACCAAATATGTAGGATTTTGAAATGACAAAGGTTGAATAAAAATCGGCTTAATTGCAGTTTTAACTCCCTAACTTTCACAAAGTTACGATTTTGGCCCCCTAAAAAGAAAAAAACTACAAAACGGCCCCCTAAGTTTTGCATTTGTGGCAGTTTTAGCCCCCAATGCCAACTTTGACTCGGTCTACGCCGACGTGGCACCCTAAGTGAGGTGCCCCGTGTTATTTTTTTATTTTTTTTTGTCTTGGGGGACAAAAACTGCTACGAATGCGTAACTTAGGGGGCTGTTTTGTAGTTTTTTATTTGGGGGCCAAAATTGCAATTTTATAAAAGTTAGGGGTTAAACTGCAATTAAGCCTAAAAAATATTATGAAAGCGAATTAAATCATAAAACTAAATTTTAAGATTTTTTTTAAAAATGACATCCAAATACTTTCAAAATAGTTAATCATAATGTTGATACTCCAAGGAGGAGTCTATACTGGATTTAATCATTAAATTAGTATAAGAGCAACCACACAATTAAGGTTGATAACACATCTTTACTTAGAATGTATAATAAGCATGTATTTTGTTAACTTCACATAACACATCTATGTTTTGCTATTGTCAGATCTCATCAAAGACCATAAGTGAAGGAAATGGAAATAATGAAGGTTGGATTAAAAAAATAGAATTAAAGCAAATGATATAAAAAAACAACTAAATTTTAAAATAAAAGAATCAAGAAAATGACAAAAAAAATCATTATAATGTTGGGACTTATGTATGGGCCTAAACGGGATAGGATAATCACATTATGCTAAGAGCAACCACAAAAGTAAGATTGACACCACATCCAAATTCTCAAGGTATTAAGTATATGGGGTCATCTTACTTATATGTTCATCACCTTATGCTCTTCAATCTAATGTGCAACTTTAACTTAGATATGACATATTAATATCTATCATTAAACCAACTTGGGTAAGTCTCGGTGGTATTGACTTGGGACCCAATGCTAAATTGGCTGGGCTAATTTAGCTTATTTAAAAAATAATAATTATCCCTTAAGTTTGAGACTCTCTGCATATGATCCGGTAGCACGGCTAAATAAGACTAGAGAAGGTGTAATTATTATTTTTTCTCTTAAGTTTTTCTCTTCTTTTTTCCCTTAAGTTTTTCTCTTCTTTTTTCCATTTTTTTTGTTCCTTTCCTGAAAATGGAAAAAAGAAGAGAAAAAATAAACTAGAAAAATTGAGAAGACATAAAAGGAATTTGAAATGAAAGAAATAATAAGAAAAAAGGGGTTTATGCGTTGTCGGTGAATATAGAGAATAAAGTAGTTGTTGGACGTGTTTGTTGAAGGAGTTGTATATTTTTGGACAAATTTTTTAACAAAAAATTAAAATAAAAAAATTACATTATTTTAAAAACTCTAACAAGCATGTATTTTGTCAACTCACAGAACAAGATATCAGCTTTTTCTTTGTAATCTCACCAAAGACCAAAAGTGAAAGATTTTAAAATAATAGAAGTGGAATAAAAAATATAACCCGAAAGCGAATAACTTCCAATAAATAAAATTTGAGATAAAACATAATCAAACAAATGACATCCAAAAACTAACAAAAATGTTTATCATAATGTTGGGATAATATTGAGATTCCCGGTAAGCCTACCTACACCGATATGAATATTTATATTAGGCCAATATCAACCATACGAGTGAGATTGATACCGCATTTTAACACAAAACCATAAGGCATTAGGTACATGGAGCATCTCACTTATATGTTGTTGAAAATTTACTCTTTCATCCAATGTAGAATGTACAATCACACTTGACATATTAACATATCTTAGTCAAGTGTGCGACCATCCGTGCATGTAATTATGTGACATAGTCAATTAATGTCAAACAGAGACACAACATGTTCAAAAACGTGGGCTGAAAGTGGTTTCTTGAAGGAGTTGAAGGTTTTTGGGTAAAAAATTAGCATTTTAAAATGAGTTTAGTAAACATGTATTTTGTCAAATCACAATCGTTATAAAGATTCTTCTATTTTCAAATCATTCAAAAGACCAGGCGTGAATGAGTTTGAAATGATAGAGGTTGAATAAAAATAGCATGAAAGCGAATGACATCTAAATACTAATTTTTTAGATAAAATAATTAATAAATGACATTCAAACACCAGGCAAAGTAATTCATCTTAATGTTAGAATGATAGATGGAGCCTAAATTAGGTTGGATCACTGTATTAGACTAAGAGCAACCACACAGGTGATATTGACACCACATGTTCACTCAAATTGTCTAATAAGTATGTATTTTGTCGACCGAACATAATGCTTCTACAATTGTTTATACCGTGACCCACCGAAGACCAAAATGAAAGAATTTAAAATAATTAAAGTTAGACAAAGACATTGCATTAAGGTGAATGACATCAAAAAACTTAAATTTAATATAATAAAATTAAGCAAATGACATCCCAAAACAAAAAAATATCATTATAGTGTTTGGATTTCAGATAAATCCTACAATGGATTGGATTGTCACATTTGAATATGAGAAACCTCATATGTAAGATGAAAACCACATCTCCATCCGAAACCTAAAGACATTAGGTATATTGGCCATCTCACATATATGTTGTTCAATATCAAAAGTAGAAGTTTCACTCACACATGACACATTAACATCTCTCTCAACATCTACTCTTACATAAAATGTGAAACTTTAACTCGAATTTGACACATTAACATCTCTCCATTAAGTGTCGGACTCTATGTGCCCGTGATCGATCACCGAAATAAGTGAGAATGATACCACTACCCCAAAATAAGTGAGAATGATACCACTCCTACTCCACCAAAATTTTGAGCGAGCCAACACTGATGTGGATCCACACGTTTTAAAAAATAGAAATCGATAAGTGGGAATGACACATCTTCATCCGAAAGGCTTAAGTATGATTTTTTTTTTACTTATTTGTTGTTCAACCTGAACTCTTTTATCCAATGTTAGACTTTAACTGACATTTTCTTCATCTTAATATTATCTCCATTAAGTATGACGATATTCTAGCCCGTGCTTGGCACGGGTGTCCATACTAGTAATAAAATAATATATGTAATATTTTCTCAAGATCCAATGAAATAAATGAAGACCAATTATTCAGCGTTGATGTTACAATTTCAAGAAAACCATAATGTGGGTGAGAGAATAATTATCCATTTTATTCTCATCAACAAACACCTTGATACTACACAGTCTCGTCTTAAGGATAGTCTTCATGTAATTCATTAAAAAAAACATGTAGAAAACAGAGAGTAAGATATAATCCAAGTCATTTAAAGTGGTATAACAATATGAATAGATAGAACAAACACAAAAAGAAATTTACTTACTGATATTCAATTTTCAAAAACTATAAACGTGAATCCTATCTCCTTCATTTATGCATCCAACCCCAATTTATATCTTTATCTCTCTAGAAATAGTTCCCCAATATCTCTATCTCTCTAGATTTTTTTTAACTAAAATAATTTTATCCAAATAAATATTATTCTAATTAAGATGTTTCCTCAAGCCCACTATATATGCCTATTTGTTGTTATCAAATTCCTTTAATATTTTACTTGGTAATTTTAATGCCCTATTTGGGTTCCCACTCATAATCAGAGTTTCCAACGTTACAAGGGCCTTAATAGACTTTTGTTGCCAATTATTTGTAAGTCTTTAATTCTCTATATCTAATCTATGTAAATGTTGAAGACACCTCATCATATGATGTTTTCAGTTATGTTATCACGTCTTTTTCTTGTCATTTAAGGACTTTCTAGAGGTTTTAGGGTGGGTTACTCCTAGTGTAGAAAATGTTTTGTAATGTTTTAATTTAGGTTGTTGTAATTTGTTTTATCCCTAGCCAAACTAATTTAATGTTTTTTTGAGTCCTTTTAATATAAATCAAGGCGATTTTCTTCATCCTTTTAATATAAATTAGTTTGATCGAAGTTCATCATTGATATGAACCGGTCGTTATTGATAGAACGACCGGCAAATTAAAGTTTGAAACAAAGATACTTATACACCTCTTGACGGTAGATATCTAAAATAAATGATTTTTTTTTTTTGTGTGAAAAATATCCACACTACAAGAAATCTTGCATATTGCGGGGAACAATGCCGGGAGCAAGAAGTCTGGCAAATTTGCCAGAGCTATGCCGGGAAAACTCTGGCAAAGTTGCCGGGGGCAACCCCTCACAAAAGCCGTGGCAAAATGTATGGAGCGTAAAAAAAGATTCTTTTGTGGTCGAGAAAAGGCTGGATGGTACAACACTTTGCCAGGGGTTGTGCCACCAAAAACCACGGCAAATTGCAAAGCTGCAAATTTGTCGGCACAGATCGCAAAGGCTACGTGAATTTAAATTATTAATTGTAGATCTATAATTTTGTGCATATTTGATCCTTTCCATTCTTCTTTCACGTGAAAACCAATTCCACTTTCCTCTTTAATTTTTCTCTCTTCAAAAGAACAGAGAGAGAGAGAGAGAGTTTTCTCGCTCTCCTTCCTTCTCACCACCGTGCACCACCTTCAAAAGGCCATAACACCACCACATGACCTCGTATGGCAACCCAACCACCACCATTGAACTTCTCTCTCCTTCCTCTTCAAAAATCACCCTATTATTTCTATATCGGTGAGGTTTCAAAAACCCTAACCACCACCTTCTCTCCTACTTTCCGGCCACCATTGACCTTATTTGGATAAACGAATATGATAACTTTATTCCCCATGATGTCCACAACCAAAACCCCCAATTTATTTCGGGATTGAAGCAACTTCACCGGCGACCACCGTGCAGGAAATTGCATCTGCCGCGCCGGAAATGTGACCGGTGACCATTTCACCTCCTTTCCTTCTTATTGGTGAGTCCTATCTTCTACATCCTCTCTAAATTATATATTAGGAGCTGGTTATATTTATTTTTGGATTTTTGAAGAAAAGCATTTGTTAGATGTGTTGGTTTGTTAAAATTGATGACGTTAAGGTCTTAATAGGGTACCAGTGAGTATATATTGGGATTAGTTGTGGTTAGAGTCTTATTTGGGCTTATTGTATACTTAAAATCAAATTTACACTAGTAAAAACTTGAACCTATGTTCTTTTGTTTGAGATTGAGTTGTAGGTTATTGTGGAGAGATGTTGATGAAGTTCAGTTTTGGCATCAAACATGTTCAATTTGAATTTGGGGTAAATGCTTTGTTTAGACACATTGTTTTAGTTTTAAAATGACAAGTACATGACTTATTTGGAGCCGGGATTGATATTGGTTATGTTCAAGGATATTAAGACTACTTGTTTGAAGCTTAGATTTGTAGAAATAATATGAAATTTAGATTTCTCTTAAAACAATATTTTCAATTCTGAATTTGATATTAGTTTATAAGGTGAATTTATAAGAATTGAAGTTTAAAAAGAGTTATAATGCGGTGTAAGTGTTCTTGGGGTTATTAACAAATAAATATTATGATTCCTTTTTAATATTATTTGATATTATTAAATATTAATATTATGATTTTATTAACAAATAAAAAACATTTTTTTTAAAAAAATCGTACACAATTTGCCGGGGTTAACCCCCGGCAAAGTCCCCGACATGTTTTGAAAAGGATCGATGTGATGCCGACACGGTACCGCAAAGGCCCGCATTGACCGAATGCGTCGAAAAGCCTGCACTAATACGTACACAATTTGCCGGGGGTTGAGCCGGGGCCTATGCCGGGGAGCGCATTTTGCCAGGAGCTAAACCCCCGGCAGGACAATTTGCGATGACCAGATTTGCCGGTGATTCTCGCTCTGGCAAAACCCCCGGCAAACGTCCAATTGCCAAGGCTTTTAGCATTTTACCGGGGCTTCGCCCCCGGCAAAATGCAACATTTCTTGTAGTGCCAATATACACCGGAAACGGTTAGATTAAAATAGAAACAATAATATGCGTAGGATGATCCCAATCCTACTATGGATATATAAATAATAGAAGCTAATGCTCATTTGGTGATTTTAGAGAGTTATGCTGTAATTAGTCGTTTATCAATATGAATGACAATAACATTGATTTTGAGTATAATTGTGTTGTTTAATTTTTTTGTGTGCATGTTCTTGTGATAGTAGGAACATGCTAATTTATTAGATTATATATCTAGGACATAGGTGATATTTATCCTAAAACATACATACATTGTTTTCTAGAAAATGAAGATGACAACAATTTAATAATATATTTAACATGCGTCTAAGAGTAACAAAGAAATTGAAAGGTTAGATAAATATATGAAAGTGTGAGAGAAATTATAAGAGTAACAACATTGTGATGGGAAAATAAAATAAAAGGTTTAGACATAATAGAGAAATAGTTATTACCTTAACTAGATATGTATTTTACAAAAACCTTGAATGCACTTCATAATCGCGCGTTGAAGAGCCGGAAGTTTTTCATAACAATCGGCATCAGTAACACACTCTATTGTAATGTACCATAAAAACAAAGAAATAGTACGAAAAAAATGAAAGGTTGTATATAAGATTAATTAAAGCAAATTGTATGAGAATGAACCTACCTGTATCGTCTTCCTTGGCAACTATAACGAGAAATAGGGAAACAAAAAGGATCCATTTATAAATAACCTTGAAAATTTCAACCATTTGTTAGCACCTTTTCATATAATAAATATAAAATTATTTGGTCACTTTATATAGTGAAAAATCTCATGCAAGGTTATGTCAATTAAATAATTTTTAATAATAGTATGTTGCTACAAGAAATCAATCATTAAAATTAGAATAATTATTACATGTCTTTAAAGTATTTTGATGCATCATTTTTGTCCTTTTAGCTCATAGAATAGATCTCACATAAATATATTGCTTGTAATTAGAATTCATTCTTGTTTCCCAACCTTTCTTTATTTGTTATCTAAAATTTAATTTAATGAGAGAGAGAGGAGGAAAGCCAATAATATATTATGCTGGTACGTGTAGAACTTGAATCACATATTTTGAACAATGACTTGTGTTGAAATCTAATGGTTAAATAAAATGAGATTAGAAGGACTACCCCATTAAAGATGGGCAATAAGATTATATGGTTGAGATTAGTCATTGAACTACTAACTAAGATTACTTCCAAAATACAAGATAAAAATGATCAAGATTAGTCATTACGAGAACCCCTTGTATCCCCCTGGCGTGGATAACAAGAGACATGCCACATACAACATATTAAACATGGTCTTGTTGTTCATATAGGATTAACCTATTCATGCTTACATCTTTACCTCGGAACCTTGATCGATCCGATTAATGGTAAAGTCTTACTTGATCATGTACATTCTTAATCATGGTGGAGAGATTAACTAATCAAACCACGACTTAACATGCTTGCTATGTCGTTCTTGATCATGTGCGAAGAGATTACACTTCGCGTCTTATCATTCTAGGGATTCTTGCTAACATGCTAGTTCTCGACTATCTATGTCGAGGCTCTAGTTCTTTCCCTTGCTTAATAAATAATTTGCGACCCGATTCATGACATGATTCTCTCGTATGCCATGCCTTACTAACATGCTTAATACTTGCCTTTTTATCTTAAGAATCTTGCTTTAAATGATTATCATTTTGGACCTTGGTTTGAGGGGTTTACTTTTATAAAAGATCGCACAAAAGATCCGGAACGGAAATCACCGAATCCGCCGAACGAGCAAGCAGCACCGAAGGTACCATTTGCTCGCCATGGCGAGTAGAATCATGTGGGAGGCGAGCAGCTGCTCGCCATGGCGATTTGGAGGCGAGCAGGATGTAACACCCCGTTTTCCCAACGTAAAAATTTCATAATTAAAAATCGAGTAATTCAACTTTAAACGGAATGCTACACTTCTTAAAAATTCATAAACCGAATAAATAACAATTTATTCTTCAAAATCATTTAACATAAGTAATTCAAAACTATTCAAAACTTCGCAGCGGAATTAGTTCATTCAACATAAAAAGTCTTTGGCACGCAGGCCTCATCGTAAAATCTCATAAGTCTTAGTTCAATATTTATTCATAAAAGTTCATAAACAATACGTAAGGAATAGAAGTAAAGTCAAGTCCCATCCCGTTACGTATCATAGCACCTAGACACACATGTGAGGAGTCCACTCACGACGCCTCTAATCTTGATTACCCGCAAGTTACCCATACGAAGAGCAACATTTCCAAGCGAGAGGGTGAGATTTCTCAAACAATAATATTAAGCATATAAATCATATAAAATACATTCAACAACTTAAACATCCTATAATTCATTAATCATATCTAACAACTTAAACTTCCTTAACTAGTATCATTATTCTTCCTACATTGGTCATATACTTCATATTATATCATCATATAAATATCATCACATATCTACAAATATTAGTCATAAGCATTATCATATATCCTTTTAATCATAGCATCTTAATCATAGACATAAACATCATCATATAACATCAAGTACTAATCATAACCATCTCATAACATTATATATCAACCATAAACATAATCACAAACAATCCATCTTAAATATAATCACGAGGAATCATCATACATCATCATTAGTAAACGTATAACATCTTATCATAATTCACATATCAGCATATCATAAATCACATAGCATCTTATCATAACAACTTCATATTCAACCATCATAAACAAATCATAATCAACATCATCATCAATCCTAAACAACATCATCGTCAAACATCATCATCATAATCAAACATCATCATCAAATATGAACAACATCATCGTCAAACATCATCATCAAAATCAAACATCATCATCATCAAACATGAACAACATCATCGTCAAACATCATCATCATAATCAAACATCATCATCAAACATAAACAACATTCTTAATCAAACTCATCATTCACTTCATATTCAATCTTAAACAACTTCATAGTCGACTCGACACTTGACTTGACAATGCGACTCAACTTGACAATGCAACTCTTAACAACTTAAATTATCGTAAACTTCTTGATATGCAAATGCATGTGGTACCATTCAGGGCATAAAGCCCCCAACATATATGAGCGTAAATAGGCTCTTAAACAAGTGAGCATAAAGCTGCCGGGCCTCAAGCCCCCAACGTAGTTTGAGCATTAAGCCGCCGGGCCTCAAGCCCCCATCTTTAATGAGTATGCAATGGACTCAATCTTCCTACAACTTGACAACTTAAACGACATCATTAACATCTATGACATCATAACATCTTGGCATCTTGACAACATAACATCTTAACAACTTGATGACTTCATAACGACTCGACGACTTAACAACTCTTATCATCTTAACGTCTTAACATCTTAACATCTTAGCATCTTGACAACATATGGATCACATAAATAATTCATGTCATATCATAATATAACAATATCAAATGATAATAAACAACATCTTAAAACATCATATTCATCAATCATAAACAACTTCATATAACATCATATTTAAACATCGACAATAATTCACTATGTATCTTTGTAAAAACATAATAAATTATTCACAACATATTTTCATGTCAAACCAAAGCTACTGGAAAGATATCACAAATATCAACAACTTTCATGTTCACAACAAAGATCAATTCAAAACAAAAACATATGAACAAAACGCAAAAACATGAAACAGAGAATGCTGTCACCGTACAATTTCGCTAAGACCTCCCAGTAGTATTTTAATCATAACTCAAAGATCAAACATCATTTTCACGTCAAACCAAAGCCACTAGAAATCTAACAAAATTATCTAAAACTTTCATGTTTACGCCTAAGACCAATTCTGTACCGATCAATACCAGTTTTCATTTTAAATTCGGAAAAGTTGTGCTGAAAGTCCATAAAAATTCACTGTGACCTACGTGCAGTAATTTGACCATAACTCAAGTTCTATATATCGTTTTGATGTGAGACCAACGACATTAGAAAGCTAACATCCATACCTACAACTTTCGTGTTTACACCTAAGACCAATTCCGCACCGATCAATACCAGTTTTAATATCAAAATTCAGGCAGAATGCAGATTTTCTTCAAGTTTCACCTAATCTCATGGTGCTAACCTCAAAACTACTTCCAATAATCATCCTATGGATTATCTAAGGTCTGTACACAATTTCTACATCAATTCAACAAGTTTTCATCATCTAATCATCAAATCTCTCTCAAAACCCTAATTCTCAAATTCTCACAAACTTTCCCCAACTTGTTAGATGTAATCTAATGATTTAACAACTTAATATTAATGCAAGATAGTCTCACCCTCACCTTAGATTAATTTGTGAATCGGCGGCAACGTTCTTCTTTCCTAAGGTCTTCTCCTCTTCTCTTGACTTTTCTCTTCTCTTCTCTTCTTTCTTGTTCTCCTCTTTTTCAAAAAGCGGTTTAGGGTAAACTCTTTCCAACCTAAGCTTCTCTATTTATAATACTAAAATATTCTTCCCAAATCTATTTAGGTCCAACAACTTATTCTTCTTTCTATTCTAACCCCCAAATCCACTCACACTAATAATCCTCATATTCTAATAAATAATATTTCTCTACTAAATATATAATAATACACCAAATAACAAATATGTATCTATAACAATTAACAAATATATTATGCTAGTAAATACCAACATATAATATAACAAAATATCACTCAACAAAATATATTAATTAAATTATAAAAAGACATCTAATCTCAACAAATCACATATCCCTCATAGACATATAAATATATAAATATATTCTAAAACTAATTAAAATGATTAAATAAAAAGGAGGGCGATACACGGGACCCCCGTTCGCCTTCTAGCTCGCCGTGGCGAGTAATAGCTAGCCGTGGCGAGTTGTGACAGTCCGTAACCCCTAAAAATGGTATTTTTGACCCAAAAACCTCAAACCAAGTGTCTCTAAGCATATTATGACTCTTAGAGGTCATAGGAAACTTGTAAAACATTTTCATGGCAAGTATTAGCAATTATAGCAAGCATAGCTAAAAGGGGCAACTAAACATTTACTTGAAAACCCTAGAAAATTCATGTTTTTCATATTAATCTAACATGGCATAATCATGATCCCAAAGGGTGGGAAAACTATTTATGGAACTCACCTAAACAAGTTCTTGAAGCATCACCAAGCTCCAAGCAACCAAAACCCTAGCTTTGATCCACTTGCTTCTTTGGCTCAAACCTTTATAACTTGTTGTCCTTTCTTGCAACCTAAGACTCCTTGATCCTTATCCATGAAGAAACCATTACTTGAACCATCTTTGAGCTTACCACATACAAACCCTAACCCTTGACCTTAAGATGAATTCTACCTCAAGGTTGTTTCTTGCTTAACTTTCCAATTCCATGAAATATGACCAACATAAGCTCCAAATCAACAACTTAAAGCCCTAGCTTCTTGATCACATCCAAACCCTAAGTTTGAATCTCTTCTTGAGAGGAGAAGTGGAGAGATCAAACAAAATACAAACTTCCCTTAGCTTATAAGATCATGAGGAAACACAACTAGAAGCTTGCACATGTTGTGAATTCGGACTCAAAATCACACCAATACAAACTATGATGTGTGGAGCAAAGGAAAGTAGTAACCAATATCAAAGTAAACACAAGCAATAACAACAATAACAGCACCTAGATCTAATCTAGGAATCAAAGTGAAAAGCACAAAACCACAAGCAAAAGATAAAGGGAGAAGAGAAACAAAACACACCAAGAAATGTTCACCCAGTTTGGTCCAACTTGACCTACTCCGGGGGAGAGATTGATCTCTCCAATCCACTATCAATGAGCTCTTACAAAGAGATACAAATGGGTTACAAGAAATTAGCTTCAACAAGCTCCCAAAGAACAACCCTAATTTCTACCCATTTTCCCAATCTCACCAATGAACAAGACACTCAATGATTTTCACTCACCCAAGGTGTTTACAATGTTTCCCAACCCAAGAGAACCTCACTACAAAGACACTCAACCCTAAAGTTCCCTCCTTTACAGTCCCAAGTTTCTCTCTCTTCAAGCTCACCTTCAAAATCTGCAAAGAACACTTAAATAGTACTCTGCAACCGTCAAAATCGTGTCACGTTTTCCCAAATCGTGACACGTTTGGTACGTACGACCCAAGGTACGACCAACCTTATCCCGAAAACTTGCCCGGCAAGCCGAAAATCGTGTCACGTTTTCCCAAAATCGTGTCACGATTGGACACCCCGCAAAACATGCTCACGGCACTACCAAAATTGTGACACGCTTGCCAAATCGTGTCACGATTGTGAACATTTCCAAAACACAATTTGGAAGGCACTTTACAACATTCTCCACCTTGCATTCAAATTGATGATGATGCCACTTTAACCATCAACCACCAATCCCCTTTTTCTTTACCTTGCATCCAACTACACCAAGTAGCTCCATAAGTCTATACCAAACCCTCTTCAACCACGGAACGTCTCCCGCTTCCTTGAAGATCACCTTGCATCCAACCACCCTTGGTCTTTTTGGCAATCACACCAGCCACATCATACATTCTTCAACCCCCGGAATGCCTTCCGTCCTCATGAAGAATTCACATGCTCACAACTAGAGCATAGCACCCAAGGCCTCCATAGTTGTACCATTCCCGGTGTCACCAACTCCACCTCAAGTTGAGCTTTTTCTACCTCAACTTCCAAATGCGTACACACAATATGCCTTCACCTTGCAGCTCCACCTCAAAGGTTGATCACGAGTACTCTTCACACCGCCTCTCCCGGGATAACCACGAGTATTCTTCCCACCGCCTCTCCAGCCTGAAGTTGAGTGTTTAACGTCTCTCCGGACGATCACCGCTCTACAAAGCATCAATACCAAGGTGAGAAACCTCACCTTCATCCTCCCAACAACTCACCACCAAAGCACCCGCATCCTCATACTCCTCGGACACAACTTGCGTGGAGTTCTCATTGTCCTCCGGACAATCCCTCTTGAAGTGACCAAACTTGTGACACTTAAAGCACTTATACTTATCCTTGTTACTCTTTGAGCTTCCTCGGTTACCTCTACCTCCACCTTTTCCTCTTGAAACACTAAGGCCTTCACTGTTTTCATCCGCTCTCAAGTCCTTGGACTTGGTCAACTCCTTGGTTCTCAAAGCCGCTTGGACTTCTTCCAAAGTGACGGTGCCTTCTTTGCCATAGAGCATGGTATCCTTGAAGGATTCAAATGATCTCGGTAGAGCACACAACAAGAGTATAGCCTTGTCTTCGTCTTCAAGTTGCACCTCAATGTTCTCCAAATCATCAAGGATTTTGTTGAACTCCGGTAATTGCTCCATCACGGTCTTTGACTCCACCATCTTGAATGAGTAGAGTTGTTGCTTAAGGAATTGCCTATGAGCCAAAGATTTGGTCATATACAATGACTTCAACTTTGACCACATCGACGCTGCGGTAGGTTCCTTCGCGACATCCCTCAAAACTTTGTCCCCGAGGCACAAGACAATGACACTCCTAGCCTTGTCCACCATCTCGGTCTTCTCCGCTTGTGTCATGGTGATCGACAACGCACCTTCACCCTTCAAAGCTTTCTCACACTTTTGTTGTATCAACACCGCTTGCATCTTCACCTTCCATAACCCAAAATCATTACTTCCGGTGAACTTTTCAATATCCCACTTTGAACCCATGGTACTCACTTAACCAATTCACTCCTATGCCCCACGGTGGGTGCCAATTGTTGTGAATTCGGACTCAAAATCACACCAATACAAACTATGATGTGTGGAGCAAAGGAAAGTAGTAACCAATATCAAAGTAAACACAAGCAATAACAACAATAACAGCACCTAGATCTAATCTAGGAATTAAAGTGAAAAGCGCAAAACCACGAAGCAAAAGATAAAGGGAGAAGAGAAACAAAACACACCAAGAAATGTTCACCCGGTTCGGTCCAACTTGACCTACTCGGGGGAGAGATTGATCTCTCCAATCCACTATCAATGAGCTCTTACAAAGAGATACAAATGGGTTCCAAGAAATTAGCTTCAACAAGCTCACAAAGAACAACCCTAATTTCTACCCATTTTCCCAATCTCACCAATGAACAAGACACTCAATGATTTTCACTCACCTAAGGTGTTTACAATGTTTCCCAACCCAAGAGAACCTCACTACAAAGACACTCAACCCTAAAGTTCCCTCCTTTGCAGTCCCAAGTTTCTCTCTCTTCAAGCTCACCTTCAAAATCTGCAAAGAACACTTAAATAGTACTCGCAACCGTCAAAATCGTGTCACGTTTTCCCAAATCGTGACACGTTTGGTGCGTACGACCCAAGGTACGACCAACCTTATCCCGAAAACTTGCCCGGCAAGCCGAAAATCGTGTCACGTTTTCCCAAAATCGTGTCACGATTGGACACCCCGCAAAACATGCTCACGGCACTACCAAAATCGTGACACGCTTGCCAAATCGTGTCACGATTGTGAACATTTCCAAAACACAATTTGGAAGGCACTTTACAACATTGCCATGAGAGGAAGAAGGTACGGAAGATTTGATGGAGAAGAAGAGAGGAGAGTGGCGTGAGAGAGAAGAGAGAAGGAGGAGGAAAATCTTTTCCAACATAGAGAGAGAATGGATAAGGGAAAATGAGATATTTTCCACCCAAAAACATATAAATATCTATTTCCGTGAAATTACAATTATACCCTTGCCTCAAGCGTGTTTAAAACGACTACGATACTTTTCCCGTATAAAGCTCATAAAATATTATCCATTAACTTATATTATCCATTAACTTACTTTCCATGAATTTAATTACTGCTGGCACGATCAACGGGTAATATACCGATACCGACAGCGGATATTACACACTCCAACCAATTATGCGTGATCCAAGGCTATGCACAAAACAATGGCGGCTTCATCTGTAGAATTGTCTGCCACGTTCAATTAAACTTCATTCATTTCCAAGGAAAAAATCAATCTCTCTCTCAACCACCTTTTTCCTCTAACAGAGAGCCTGCATCTTCTTTCTTCATTTGTACCAGCAACAAATTTTTGTGAGGCAAGGGTGAATCATAGGAAGGAGATGATTGGAGGTTTTGTTGTTCTCTATGTGTAAGAACGATGAGAGCGGCACCGACATCCTCGAGTGAGACACGCGCAAATGATTAGGAATTTGTGGTTTTGAAATTAATCATGGTTTGGGAGATTCAATTTTGATTATGCTTCCAATCAGGTACTTTTGTTTTTCTTTCTAATGACGTAAATGTTACACAAATCATTCTCCAGTGTTTTCGCTTATAGTTTTGTTTTCCCTTTCATATTTTTATTGTAATCTCACAAAGTTAATAGAAGAATGATGTTTGGTTAGTTCATTCTGTGTTGTTTGTTCACGGTTTGTTCTGTCCAAATCATTCTTGAACACATAATCAGATTGCTTGTGGTGGACGTTGACTCAAACTTGCAGATGCAACGTTCATTGTTTCCTCAACGGATTTCCATGTAAGGATGCCTTCTTAAACCTTTTTTTAATTATGTGATTTAAGAACTTTGATTGAATTTGTATATTTGTTTCTTTAGCCATGATCATCAGATTGGTGAAAACCTATTTCATGTAGCAAGAATTGCAATGCTTGGTTGCAACCTGCAACCAATATACTTAATAGCTTCAATGATTTATGAGTGGATAAATTTGGTACTCTGCTTCTTACCAAATCTTCATATGATTTTCAGAATTTGGATTAATTCCAGTATAAGTAAATTCCCACCACTTTTGTGTAGTTGCGGTCTTGATGGCATTCACCTTTTATTGTAATCTTTCTCATTAGTTTAGATAAATTTGGTTTAGCTTCTAATGCAATTTCTGTGTTCGTACGTATCACTTTGAGTGCATCTGAGATTCTACAGTTACACTCTATTGACAGAAATTTCTCTTAAGAAATTATGAAAAAGATTATTAGTTCGTTTCTATTTGTTTTTAATGAATAATGAGGTTTCAAAGTATTTACTTCTCTATGTTGTGCTCCAATGGCTTCAACCAAGACACATTATTTACTCACTTCTAGATAGTTGTTTGCTTATTATTTGCAGTATTTTATGAAGGCAATCCGGCATTTGAGAATGATCAGAACCTAAAGGCTATTGAGCTTAGACTGTGGCGTCCAAAGACAGTAAAATGAGGAAGAAAAAGCACTATCAGTCGTGAAATAGTCTGCTCTACATAGATCATGCCTCCAAATTTCATATTATTTTAAGATACAAGTAATTTAAGTTGAGTTTTAAAGTAATTTTCTTTAGATGCAATAATGCATTTTGAGAAAATTGCAAAACCTGTAATGAAAAAGTCTTATAATGATGCCTATAATTTGGTTTTAAGCTGTAATCCAACACAACCTTTGAAAACTGAAATTTATATAACATCGTTTACTTTAAGTATTTATGTATTGTTTGGTAGAATTTTTGGATGAGCAAAGGGCATGATTTGTTGCTGGATAAGTCATTGTTTGGTCCTCAAAAAAGGGAAATAATAGTTATATTCAATAGTTATGTAATGATCAGAATGTAATGGCTTAGGTTGCGTCTGAATTTGGAATACACAGTACCACAAAAGTAACACAATAGTAATATTTGGTGCAATTGGAAATTGGAGTATTATTTAATAGCAATTGAAAGTAGTTGTTGGTTGAGAACAATAATATAGTGTCATTCTTATCGTATAAAAAAAGTATAAGAATTTTGAGACTTGCATTGATCTCATTGTATCAATTTTCTATGCACGAATTCATTTTATTAGTTTATTGCGAAATTGATCGGACTTTAGGATTGCGCAATGGAACACGATTGGTTATCACAAGAATGGGAAAGTACGTCCTTGAAGCAAAGGTCATAACAGGAAGCAATGTATGTCAGAAGGTTTATATCGCAAGGTAATCATTGACTCTATCTCACAAGAGAATCCCCTTTAAGTTTCAACAAAGGCAATTTCCATTGGTTGTTTCGTTTGCTATAACTATCAATAAAAATCAAGGGCAATCCCTTAAACATGTTGGAGTCTATTGAAGAATAACATGGAAAGTATAGAAACACAGATGATCAAAGATAAGGAAGAGGAACACACTACACACTAGTTACTTGCAGCGCAAGCTAAGTAAACTCTAGGCTAGTTTCATAGCCGTAACAAACTTCAGAGTTAGTTAGAGCTTAGGGTACAATCACATATGTGATGTACATGCTAGCTTAGGATGGTACTCATATAGTTGAGCTATAAATAACTGTAAGCATTGTATTCCAAAATCATTCAATAATATTCATCATTTCCTCCAATATTTCTTTCCTTCTTTCTCTTTTCTCGTTACGCTTTACTTTCTCAATATGGTATCACGAGCCTTGATTCAAGAGAGCTTCTTCTTCCGCTATGTTCTTCTCTTCTTCTTCTTCGTTTTTCTCCTCTCGTTTTTCGTTTCCATGGCACCTCGCAACAACAATGGTGCAAGTTCTTCATATGAGGTTGCTCTTGATCAAACCAGCCCGTATTTCGTTCACCCTAGTGATGGTCCATCCTCTGTAACGGTTACGCCATTGCTGAATGGTTCGAACTATCATTCTTGGGCTCGTTCGATGCGTAGAGCTCTTGGGGGAAAAATGAAATATGAGTTTGTTGATGGCACCATTCCTCCGATTCTGAGATCCGTTTGATCCTTCTTTTCGTGCTGGAATAGGTGCAACATGCCGATTCACTCATGGATCTTGAATTCGGTAGATCCTTCAATTTCTCAATCTATTGTTTTCATGGAAAACGCCATGGATGTGTGGAATGATCTCAAGGAACGTTTTGCTCAAGGTGATTTGGTACGAATTTACGAACTCATGCAAGAAATCTATTCTTTACAACAAGATTCTAAATCGGTTACTACATTTTACTCGAACCGAAAGTGTTATGGGAAGAACTAGAGATATACTTGCCTATGCCTAGTTGTAGTTGCGAGTTCGGTGTTCTTGTGAGGTTATGCGCACTGCTAGGAAAAATCACATTTTGTTGTATGCTATGCGTTTTCTTCTTGGTCTCAATGAGAATTTCAACATGGTTAAGTCTCGGATCCTTCTCATGGATCCTCTTCCACCAATGAATAGGATATTTTCCATGGTGTTGCGGCATGAAAGGCGGGGTAATTTTGTACAAGTTGTTGAAGATTCTTTACCCTCTATCAATGCCGTGAATTACGGTAAACCTAAGCATGGTAATTCGGGAAATGTGTACAAGAATACCGGTCAAGGTTCTACTTTCAACAAGAATAGGGTTTGCACTTTACGTGGTAGAAGCAATCACACCATAGAAACATGCTACAAAAAGCATGGATACCCTCCTCATCTTCAAAGAAATTTTAATAATTCTTCTTATGCTAATCATGCCGCATCTTCGAGAGATTGAAGGTTCCACTCTGATGAGACCGGGAGAGTTGCTTCTACATCCATTACACACGACCGGTATGAGAGGCTAATGAGTTTACTTCAGGTTTCATCTTCT
This sequence comes from Medicago sativa, assembly GCF_051527215.1. NCBI lineage: Eukaryota > Viridiplantae > Streptophyta > Magnoliopsida > Fabales > Fabaceae > Medicago > Medicago sativa. The sequence continues at coordinate 9,784,357 of NC_140756.1, forward strand.
AAACAAGATTCGGTGCCTTCACAAGCTTCTACAAATCAGGTTTTTTCCATGCCATCCGGTCATACATCAAATGGTAAGCACGGTACTAGTTCCATATTTTCTTTAACTTGTCATAGTTTTGCTGCGAACTCCTGGATCATTGATTCGGGAGCTAGTGATCATATCTGTGGAAATGTTCAATGGTTTCATTCTTACAATGAAATCACTCCCATGCACATAAAATTGCCTACCGGCCACTATGCAATAGCTAAACATGCCGGAACCATTAGGTTTAGTTCAGATTTTTCAATAAAACATGTGCTTTATGTTCTGAATTTTAGTTCAATTTGTTGTACGTGTCAAAAATATACGATTCACTAAATTGCATTGTTATTTTTGATGGTTCCACATGTATTATTCGGGAAAAGAATACTCGAAGATGATTGGTTCGGTGAAAGGAGGGATGAATTATACTACTTGACTCTACCAGATAAGGTTGCTTGCGGTTCAAGTACCATTGACAAACCTTTCACTACTTTACCTCATAGTGCCCTGTGGCATTTTAGATTAGGTCACCTTTCCTTTTCTAGAATGAATGCTTTACATTCCAAATTTCCTTTTGTAAATGTTGATAGCAAAGCTACTTGTGATGTATGCCATTTTGCTAAACATAGAAAACTCCCTTTTATTCCCAGTTGTAATAAAGCTAAACGCCTTTTGAGCTAATACACTTTGATATTTGAGGTCCCATTTCTGTTAAATCCATACATGGTCACTCATATTTTCTTCTGCAGTAGATGATTTTAGTAGATATACCTGGTTAACTTTGATGAAAACAAAAGCCGAAACTAGACAACATATTATTGATTTTATTACTCTCATTGAAAATCGAGTTTTCTTGTCAAGTTAAAATCATAAGAAGTGATAATGGCCCTGAATTTCTCATGCCAAACTTTTACTCCTCTAAAGGGATTTTGCATCAAAGAAGTTGTGTGGAGACTCCTCAGCAAAATGCTAGAGTTGAGAGGAAGCATCAACACATTTTAAACATAGTGAGGGCTTTACTTTTCCAATCAAATCTTCCAAAACATTTTTGGTCTTATGCTGCTATTCATGCTGTTTTCATCATGAATGGAGTGACCAGCCCTATAATTGACAATAACACTCCTTATTTTCTTTTACATAAACGGTCATCCGACCTAAATCAATTAAAAGTTTTTGGTTCTTTGGTTTTTTCTTCCACTTTACAAGCAAACGAAATAAACTTGCTTCTAGAGCAAGAAAGTGTGTTTTTTTGGGATATAAACATGGCATGAAAGGAGTAGTTTTACTTGACATTCATAATAAGGAAATTTTTGTTTCCGAAACATTACACATCATGAAAATATTTTCCCTTATCAACCTGTTTCATCACCATCTCTATGGAAGTACTATCCTAATACTTCTCCTGCATCCTCAAATCAAAACCAAAATCTTAATCCCTCTATTCATGATGATCTTACCTCTTCGACCAAAATTCTCTCCATACTTCTCCTACACAAACACCACTAAACATAGATGATGATACTCAATCCATTCCCGACCCTACATGTAACACCCACAACATGGCACAATAACGAGTGGCGGAGCCGAGCCGGCCCGGACTTAAGCGGGATGAGTCGGACCACCGGGCTGTTACGGGATGACCCCACGTTGATAGGAGGAACTGAATCACATCGGAATGAGAGGGATCCGGAGGCCGTGTAGGTATGGGACTACATGGTTGAAGGAAGGCTTATAAGAATTGTTAGGTACTATCCATATCAACAAGATGCATCTTCTTTTCGGAAGCTCAATCCATAGGAACTCCACGAGTTAAGCGTGCTTGGCTTGGAGTAGTACTAGAATGGGTGACCTACCGGGAAGTTTCCCGGTAAGCATGTGAGTGAGGACAAAGCATGCTGAAAAGACTCGTGTTGGTTTGTGGGGTTAGTCGGCAATCCCGTAAGCGATGCAGGATGTTACACTACACATGCTCCTTTATCATCATCATCAACAAATACTAGAATTAGGAAGACACCTTCTTATCTAGCAGATTATGTATGTAATTCATCAACTTCTTCGCACCATCATCAAAATCATCAGGTATTCTTTACCCTATTGCATCATTTCACTCTTATGCACATTTATCACCATCACATAAGTCTTTTTCCATGTACGTCACACAATGTACCGAGCCAAAAACCTACAAAGAAGCTTGTCGGTCGAATGTTGGTTAAAAGCCATGGAATACTGAACTAGATGCATTAGCTAAGAATGGAATATGGTCCATTGTTGATCTTCCCAACAATGTGAAGCCTATTGGTAGCAAGTGGGTTTACAAAGTCAAACACAAAGCGAGATGGCGGTATAGAAAGATACAAAGCCATATTGGTGGCCAAGGGGTACAATCAAGTTGAAGGTATTGATTTCTTTGATACTTTCTCCCCAGTAGCAAAACTTACCACAATAAGAATTTTACTTGCCATAACTTCAATAAGGAACTGGAATTTACATCAATTAGATGTAAACAATGCTTTTACATGGAGATTTGCAAGAACATGTTTACATGACCATACCCGAAGGTGTTTCTAGTGCACCAAATAAGGTTTGTAAGTTACATAAGAGTCTCTATGGTTTGAAGCAAGCAAGTAGGAAGTGGTATGAGAAGTTGACCTCTTTGTTGATAGAAGAAGGTTACACACGGTCACCATCGGACTACTCCCTCTTCACTTTTCGGCGGGGTTCGATTTCTTGCTTTGTTAGTTTATGTAGATGACATCATTCTTGCCGGTTCATCTATCACGAATTTACTAGAATCAAAACCATACTTGACACTCATTTCAAGATCAAAGATTTGGGAACTCTAAAGTATTTCTTAGGTTTAGAGGTTGCTCACTCCAAAAAGGGAATCTCTATTTCACAAAGGAAATATTGTCTTGATCTGTTGGATTCTTCGGTCTTCTAGCTTCTAAACCTGCTACCACCCCTTTGGACACTTCCATCAAATTGCACCAAGACAATAGAAAACCTTTTGCTGATGTGTCTTGCTACGGGAGGCTCATTGGAAGACTCCTTTATCTTAACACTACCGAGACCGGACATCACACTAGCAACCCAAAGAATCGAGTCGGCTTTTGCATGCTCCCACTATTTTACACTACAAAGCTGCTTGTAGAGTCATTAGATATTTAAAACAAAACCCTGGACTTGGATTATTCTTTCCTAGACAATCGAACTACAAATCCTTGGTTATGTTGATGCCGACTGGCCGGGTGTATTGACTCTAGAAGATCAACAACGAGCTTCGTTTCTTCTTAGGTTCATCCACGATCTCATGGCGTGCAAAGAAACAGGCAAGCTGTTTCAAGGTCATCTTCGAAGCGAGTATAGAGCACTTTCCATCTGGGACATGTGAATTACGGTGGCTTCTCTATCTTTTGAAGGATTTACAAATCACTTGTGTCGGACAACTGTGTTATATTGTGACGGTCGAGTGCAATTCATATAGCCTCCAATCCAAGTGTTTCATGAGAGGACTAAACATTTGGAAATAGACTGCCATCTTGTCGAGAAAAGGTGCAAAAAGGAATACTCGGGTTGCTTCCTATACCTACCGAAGAACGGCTTGCGAGATTTCCTCACCAAACCTTTGCCACCTCCAAAGTTTCACTCTTTTGTTTCCAAGCTTGGCATGATCAATATCTATCATGCTCCAGCTTGTGGGAGGATATTGAAGAATAACATGGAAAGTATAGAAACACAGATGATCAAAGATAAGGAAGAGGAACACACTACACACTAGTTACTTGCGGCGCAAGCTAAGTAAACTCTAGGCTAGTTTCATAGCCGTAACAAACTTCGAGTTAGTTAGAGCTTAGGGTACAATCACATATGTGATGTACATGCTAGCTTAGGATGGTACTCATATAGTTGAGCTATAAATAACTGTAAGCATTGTATTCCAAAATCATTCAATAATATTCATCATTTCCTCCAATATTTCTTTCCTTCTTTCTCTTTTCTCGTTACGGTTTACTTTCTCAATAGAGTCTATCTGCCTCAATCAATTTTCTCTCATGGGCAATTGTATGTAGCCATGTCTAGAGTTATTTCTAGGAAAGGCTTGAAGATATTGGTTCATGGTGACGAGGGTGATGATACAAATGTAATATCAATTGTGGTCTATAAAGAGATATTTCAAAATGTAATTTAGTTGATTCATATGATGATACAAGTGTAACATCAAATGTGGTCTATAAAGAACTATTTTAAAATGTAGTTTAGTTTATTCATATGACGATGACACAAATGTAACATCTAATGCGGTCTATAAGATGTTTTGATTTACAATTATTATAGACCCGTGCGATAGCACGGGTCAAGAGACTAGTTGGGATAATTGTTACTACTAATTTCTATATTTTATCAATATTCTTCCTCTAAATATTGAATCTTTTACCTCTAATATGTAAATCTTTTACATCAACCACAATGGTAGTTTATTCACAAAAGGTAAACCAAGAAAGACAATAAGAAGTTTCTTGGGAATCCCCGCTGCCGATGAGGTTCAGAGCATGAATCATTATTCTTTTGAAAGCAAACGTGGAAAAAGAGTTGTAATTAGAAATTCGAATACCTCTCGGGAGTCCTTTAAATTTTCTGTTTATACCGGATCAGTACATTAAGTTTATTTAGTTTCATAATGGTCCTTTTAGTTATTAAATGTTTGCGAAGTTACCCATATAGTGAGACTCCGTTAAAAAAACTGATATACATGTTAAGTCAATGACTAAGCATGTCCAACAAACCAAATTATCTAATTTTAATTAATTTTTATTAAAAACATTAAATAAAACTTAAAATTAAAAATTCATCATCTTTAACTCATCTTCATCTTCAACCCACCCTCACCCATCTCCCTTCCACACCATCAATATCCATCCCCCCCCCCCCCCCCCCCCCCCGTAAAATCAATCCTAGCCCAACCCATCTCCATCATACACCAGAAATATTACTTTTCCCAAAATATCATAATTAAAAACAAACCTACAAATTAAGAAATTGAAGGGTTGACATGCTTTATTATTTATTTTAATCAATCATCATCTTAAATTTGAACAATCTTTTGACCAAATCATTTAGATCATGCCCTTACCACTTTCCTTTTCCTCACTGATACTTATGTCCACCTGAATATATAAAAAGGACATCCCCGACAAAGTCATATTAAAATGAAATGCATGCTTGATCGGATTAGACAAGTGTATCGAATTGTTTACCAAGTAATAAAGTGATAACTAGAGTATCGTATCTACATGGATTGTCGTTTTGTTCAAATAATACGTGTTACTTATTTTAGTTTGACGATATAAAACAAAAGAGTTAAGGGTTAGAGATTGCAATTTTTATCTCGTTTGCAACGAGAGCAAGTTACATGTATGGTTGCGAGAAAAGTGAGCATTGGTTAGGACTCTTCGAATCCCCCTATTTATTTTGTTGGGATTAAATAACATTCATGTCGTGTTTAGTTATCTTAAGTGAACTATACGGACGATGAGGCCGTTGGGACGTTTTAACCTATTCGGTTGTCAAGTTGCACCCGCTGATCACATGGTGATCCTTATGTGCGGGGTCATGCTAATTCAAAGGTAATTGAACCATAAACTTAAATATGCGTTCCTAGATTTTCAAAGGCAATGAAGTCTAATGTTCCCGAAGGTCTTTCCATCTATGAATCTTAGGACATTCATAGCACACTCTCCTTCTCATCTTGGTAGTTCTACAAATGGGCAGCCCTATCAATCTCTACCTTACCAAGAGTTCGAGGAGAATGGTCTTACTATGATCGGTTCACTCCCCGGAGATACTTGTTACCCTAATTAATAACTAGTTACATTCTAGGTTCAACAGATTTTACTCAATATCGGTAATGTCACCTCATAGTACTTATTAATAGGGTCAACTCGTTTTCGGTATCTTTCGTTCGATTATTAACTACTTACTTCCTAGAAAGGTAGTTATAAATATCAACATATAAGCATCAATATTAGGCTCTATCACAACCTAAATGCCTAATCTACGGTTGCACTCCATGAAATAAACTAATCATAATAAAACTTAAGAGCGAATAGAAAACACTAAAATAAATGACATTAAATTAAATAATTATCCAAGAAAACAAATAGAGGTTCATCTTAGAACCTTATCCTATAAATATCTAGTTACACATGATAACTAAGACAATATACAAAAAGATAAAAACATACCCTAAAAAAGATAAGGAGAAGATAGAACTCCTCCCGAAGCTCCTAGATTAGCCTTCTCTTGAACTGCTCCAATTACGAACGAGAAATTATGAATGAGGAAGGCGAAATTTATAGGGAAATTTTCCACGACTTGAGCTAAAAACATGGGCTTCTAGGGGAGAAAAAGTCTCAAAAAGTCATTTTTTTCGCAAGTCACCGGGTGCTCTAGACCATGCGCCGAAACATGTGCCTGCCAGGTCTAGGCTTCGGCACCCCCTACCATGTGCATGGGCGCTTTTGTGCAGCTTCTCGGCACCTAGCGCCCCTTCCGATGCAACTAGGCGCTTCGGTGCAACTTTTGGTGCCGAAATGCTTGTTTTCTTCACCTTTTAAGATGTTTTCTTCAATGTAATATTTCTTGGAACATGGGAACATAATTCCTCCCTCTCGTAAAGTCTTTTGAGGCCTCTTGAATCTTTATTCTTCATCTTTCCAAGGACCACATAAATCTTGAGATGTCTTGTTTTGCCTAATTTGCTTGATTTCTTTGTGAATTTCATCAAGAACACCCTAAAATTGCTATGTTTCGGGAAGAATAGAATTACGGACTCAAATATAGAAAACAATACAAATGTCCCAAAATCATAGACAATTGATCTAATACTCCTTTATTTTGCCGGTGAAACCTACTAAAAAACTGAAAAACATGCTAATATTAACATAAGATGATCTATCATCAATGCTCTCTAAAAGTATCTAGGCACATACGGGGGATACTTCATCAATAGAAAATAGCGGAATCATAAGGCGATATCTAAGGATAATGCGGTCCTCTAGTAGTGACATATGCCGACTTAACCCATCAATCGGGATAGCTAGAAGAAAATCATGAGCATGTGTTTTTAAACGCTTTTGGGTTACAATGTTTTAAAGCGAATACTTATGATTCTAGAAAAGTCATCATCTATCAAAGCATTTAATTGTTTTAAATGTATTAAGTTATTTTGCTCTTTTTCATTTGTCCTTCAAAACCTATATTTTTTTCTCTCCTATTAATTTCTAGGACTCTGACACAGTCAACACATATCAATGAATTTAATTGTCTTCAATGCATTAAATTGTTTTTTTGTCTCTTTTATTTATTGGTAAAAAAGAATTTATCTTAGAAGTGTCAACTTAATAGTAAAATATTGACTTTATAAGCTAAAGCGATATGGTTCAAACCCAATATGAGATACTCCTTCCATAACAAATTATAAGCAAAATTAAGTATATCTATTTATAATAAAATATAAGTACAAGTAAACTATTTGATGATGTTTTGCCCAAAATGCTCTTTTTTATTTTCAAACAAGTTTCTATACAATTAATTGATATTTATCCTATGAATAATTGAGCAGACATTGGAATTAAAGGAAGAGTAACCAATGTACGTGCAAATCAAGAAGATGCACATTTTTTTTACATCTTTCCATATACTTTAATCTTTGAATGTGAGAAAAACACAAGCATGAGTTGAATTGTATTGATTTTTTCATTCTTTTGAAAAGTTTGGTAAACCATTAAATGCCTCTATCTCTAAGACTTTCACACACTTCAATAGTTATGTATCATAAACCAAATGCATTGTCATTACTCATCCTTTTTAACGTTTTATTTCCCCAATTTAAAAAATATATATGAACCTAGACGGTTATCTCATTTAATTCTCGAGGTTTTCCGATAGTTGACCTTTATCAATGCATTTATCTGTCTTAAATGTCTTAAATTGTTTTTCCCATTTTATTTATCATTCAAAATGATATTGTGTAAGATGTATCAATCCACCGACAAGAGTTTGACTTTATAACCTCAAAAAATATAGTTCAAATTCAATTTGAGATGCCACGTAGACAAAAAAAATTGAGAAGTAAGTCATATCCTTTAAAGCAACTTCTTTCACTTTGTAATGTGTATATATACACACACATACGCATACATGTATGCAGAAGTATTACATGTCCTTGAAAGTAACATCTAAAATTTTATGGCTCTAATTCTCTTTCTAGTTCTTAGCTTGTGTATAACATGTTGCGAGTTGATGCAAGAAGCAAAACTCTATTAGATGAGCGAAATCAGTTTACACTATCAAAGAGTATCATGGTATTATCTTTGATTTATTGTCCTTTCTTAATTTGATTTATACATGATTTAGTTAATTGTAATTATGTTTGTAAATTCAGCATCCGGTGGACAATAATTTTGATTGTGTAGATATCTACAAGCAACCTGCTCTACAACATCCCTTATTAAAAAATCACAAAATTCAGGTATAATAGTTGGACAATTTATAAGATTAATTATATTACTTTAGTGCAGTGTATAAACTAATTAGTATTTGGTGAAGTAGTAGAGAGTGATATATAACCAAATAATTTATTATTCAAGATTTCTAACCATAAATTTTAATTCAGGATTAATTTATTTGTTTATAAAGAATTTTAACTTCAATTATAATTTATTCTTCATTAAACCATATTTTATTTCTTTTCATTGCAACATGTGTAGCTTTTCCCAACTTTCGCAAAGAACGTCGTGCGAAGTAGATCATCTAATGGTAAAACGAGTGGATGATTGTCCATTGGGAAAAGTGCCTATCTACAACGGGACAAGAAGTCATCAAATTATTACTAATTCGGCTTCAAAATTACAAATTGATGATTTTCGGCAGTATTCCCAAAGTTCCCAAAGATATCATGTAAGTGGGTATTTTGTATTTTTAATCAATACATTTTACATGAAATGGCATAACATTATGTGTGTGTGTGTGTGTGTGTGTGTGTGTGTGTGTGGGGGGGGGGGGGGGGGGGGGGGGGGGGGGGGGGGGGGATGAATCAACCAGTTCTTGTTTCCTTTCTTTTATATATTTCTATTAGCCTAAAAAATGAATCAACCCAAACAACGCTGCAAGACGAGAGAACAAAATAACGCCGCAATCAACGACGAAATGACAACAAAAAAATAAGATCGACTTAGAAACCAACTATTTAAATAAAAGGAAAGGAAAAATGAGGCAGATAGGTGAATATGGACCCATAAATGACCCCAAACCACCTTTTTCAATATCGTTGCCAAAGAAGGTCAACCCAACCACCATTAATCCATCTAAAATGGAATAGGGCAGGACAACCAGGCGTATAGAGTTGAAAATCTCAACTGCTTCCGTTTTATAGTGATCTAAAGGGTTGGTGTGTTTTCCCATAAAAAATTTGTTAGAAAATATTATTTGAAAAGTTTGCAAAAAATAAAAAATAAAACGTCCGGTTAGATCGGGCCGACTATCTAGTGGTGACATGGCTACAAATTACAACTTGTCTCGCTAAAAACTTCATTTTAAACGATTCAATCCAATGGAGCCTAACCCTTTTTTCACATTCCTACGTTTTGGTGGATGAGGAATAAAGAACCGGTGTTGGAAGAACAAAAGACTAAGTGTGTACCCGCACGCAAGCGGAGCCAAAATTTTTGAATAGTGGAGGCACCATTATATGAAATTTGTTGGGAGGGAAAGTTTGTGTGGTTGATTTTACAGTTCCATGAAACGGGGAGGAATGGTTTTCATTTTTCTCATTGAGAAAGAGAGAGAGAGAGAGAGAGAGAGAGAGAGAGAGAGAGAGAGAGAGAGAGAGAGAGAGAGAGAGAGAGAGAGAGAGAGATGATCGTAGGTGGGTTTAGAAATAAAATCTCACAAAAACGACATGTGATATGAATATTGCCAGGCACGGATACAATGTGGGGGCAATGGGGTCAAGCGACCCCACTTGCCTCCACTTGTGTATTGTATTTTTAACCTAAAATTAGATATATATTTAGTTTGACCCCTCTTTAATAATTTATTACACTGCAAAAAATTATAAAACTAAGAAGGTTCCTAATGAGTGTTCTAAGAGCACTAGTTAATAAATCAAAAGAAGTAATTTTTTTTATAAAAAGTTGTTATAATTATTATATCAATACAAATAACGCTTATTTTTAGATAAAATTTTCTTTTATGAATTCTTTAACCAATTATCTTAGAGCATATCGTTGACAAGACCATAAAACTACTATTATAATATAAATTATTCTTATATTTGTTGAAAAAGGTTGTGATCTGACGCTACGTTGGTGGTGAAAAAATTAATTATGGTTATATTTTTTATACTCTGTTAGAAATGGACAAATATTTTTAACAAATCAACATTTTAAGGTAATTATAAATATAACTTGTATAATTTTTGCACGCTTGCGCGTGTATAAAGTTTTATATAAATTTTTATGATATAACTTGACCCCACTTATTAAAATTTACTGGATCCGTCACCGAATATTGGCCCTTCTTTTAAACACTTATCCATGTCATCTCTCAACCGATGTGAGACATTTTAACACGGTGAGACGGAATGTAATGAAAATTACTTATTTTAACATAAAAAATTAAATACATGAGAGAGAGAGTGTAACATGTTTTGTTTGTGTGATGGGAAAATCAAAATAAAGTGAACAAATTGAGTGCAAAATCTATACGGGGTATATTCTAATTCATATATTTAATTTGCCTGCAAAATCTAATAGTGGTATATTACTAGTATGGTGGGGGGAGATATATTTGTGCAGGCAGGAGCCCACATAACCTTAAATATAAGATATTGTGTGTGCATGTGTGCAACAAATCACTTTTAACATTTATAAATTGTATAAAATAAGAAATATTGCCTATTTTAAATATTGTATGTTTTTGTGTTCTCTAGACTGTTACCCTTGATACAACTCAAAACATGATTTTTCATGGAGCGTACACGGGCATAGTTGGGTATGAACTATTAGTTCAAGCACAACAATACGGCATATCGGCAATTTGGGTTGAAAGTGGATCAACATCAGAACTTAATAGCATAAAAGTCGGAGCCGGGGTTAGTTACTTTTCATTACGTTTATGCCGATTTTTTTATTTCATGACATTCCATTGTATGAGAGAGAGAGAGAGAGAGAGAGATAGGGAGAGATGGAGATGGAGAAAAATATTCATTACTTAAATGCTCCTTTTCAACAATGTATTAGTGGTTTCATATTTTTGTATGTATGAAACTCCATTTTAATATTGTACGAAAAAAAAAACCTTATTTTTAATATACTATTAACATCCATTTTTTGACGTGCAAGGTTCATCCATTGTATTTTTTTTTTGAGAGATGGTTCATCCATTGTATTGATGGTTTCATGTTTCTATTTATAAATTTCATTTGAATGTTGTACCGATGTATTGATGGTTACTCAATTTTAGTATTGTACCAAAAAATATTAGAGAGAGAGAGAGATATAGAAAAAATATTGATTCCTTAAATGCTCTTTTTCACCAATGTATTGATGGTTTCATGAAAGAAAAAAACCAAATCCTTTTTTTAAATATACTACTCATGTCAATTTCTTTTTGTGTACAAGGTTTTTCCAACCTTACATGGAGACAACCAACTACGAATAACTAGTCAATGGACGGTAAGAGTATGAATTTAATGCATTAAATAATATCTAATATGATGGGAAAAAAATATTGTTTTTGTGCTCAAGTTCAACTTGATATAAACATGCAGGCAGATGGCTACAATCAAACTGGATGTTTCAATAGCAATTGTCCAGGTTTTGTGCAAGTCAATCGTGACAAAGAGTATGCTCTAGGATCTGTCATATCACCCCCTAATTCCATTGGAGCAACAAAAAAATTATTTGCAATTTTCTTAATCAAACAGGTAAATTTTTTATTATGCCATATCACCTCCCTAATATATATTTACAAACTATTACACAATTATACTATATAATTACAAATAGGTAAAATTAAAGATGTTAGCGAAAAAATTTGTTTAATAACACGTTATTTAAGGGTGAGAACTACGTTACCCTCTCTTGTTTAGGGGGTAATTTATCCTCTCATGATATCAACCAATCAAAATGTAATATGTGTAGACAACATTAAATGTCAAATAAATGAATCAATTTTTTCTAAAAATAAAAAAGTTCATCTTAATCATAAGGTAACTTTTAATACTTTTAATTTTTATTTAGAGTAAATTACACTCCCCTCCCCTCTTATATTAAAATATACACTTCCCTCCCTTTAAAAATAAAATCTACACTCCTCTCCCTCTAAGATGCTTGAATTACAACCCTCTCCCTTAATAATTAAATATGTACTACACTTTAATCTATTTTAACATAAATAAATATTTTTATGATATATACTAATTTTGAACCACCATTTAAGAAAAATAAATCATTTCTTTATAATTTAAATATCAATGGTAATTAAGCTTAAATATTTTGATATATATTAAGTTTATAATTTATAGTATAAAACTAATTTTTATATAACCATATTTTATTGTATTTAGTAATTATTGTAATTTTATTTTTTGGTTGTTTCATATTTTATAATAGGGTTTAAAATTATATGTTAATGTAATTGTGAATAAAAAATAGCGAAAAATATGTATTCAAATTTTGATTATGTTAAAATAGACCCGCGGTACTTCTTTTTTTTTAAGTGTGTTAGATTATTTTATTTTATTTTTGCTAGATTATTGAGGAAGTAAAGTGTAGATTTTAACATAAGAAGAGAGAAGAATGTAATTCAAGCTTCTCTTAAGGGAGGGGAATGAAATGTTTTCTAATATGTTTGGAATAAGGGGGAGGGGAGTGTATATTTTAACATAACGGGGAGGGGAGTGTAATTCAAGAATCTTTGAGGGGAGAAGAGTGTAATTTACTCTTTTATTTAATTATATTAAGGTGTTCAATCTTAATTAATTTACACTACAAGACTTATAACAAATAAAATTTTTACATCAAATTACTTTCATCTGGATGTCCTTAAATTCATCACTTACATTCATAAAATTTCTTCCATTCCACAACCCCAAACGTGAGAACAAAAACATCTCCTTCCTTCAAATTTCTTCTTTATTCTTCCCTATTGATCAATTCTTGTTTCTTTTTCGTTTTCTTCCCATTTTGATTGTTCAATTTTGTCGTTCCAAACCGCTGAGTTTCAAATTATAGTGAGAATTGTCGTTGTTTCTAGAAGCTGCGTCGGGTATCGTGATTTTTTTATTTAAGTAGCCAACCTAATAAAATCTGCTAACACGCATAGACCTGCCCCACTATCAGCCAAAGCCTTTAAGTCCAAACAAAAGAACAAAAGCCTCGTGACATAACCATTTCCGCAAAGAACCGAAAAAAATGCTAGCAAACTCCCAAAACATCACCGGCAACAACACTCGCTAGCAATCCTTAAAGTATAACGGATGACTTACTCAATTGTTATAATTAACTACCTCACAACCAAGAAAAATCAAATCAAAAAGAAAAATCAACTCACCATATCCGACGTGGTTACGGAAATAACGATAATTCTCACGATATTTGGAATCAAACGAACGACGACGATTCTCACGAAAATTGAAAAATGCGGCAGTTTAGAACGACAAAATTGAACAATCAAAATGGGAAGAAGAAATTTTATGAATGTAATGGATAAATTTAAGGACATTCAGTATGAAAAAAATTTGATGTGAAATTTTAATTGTTCTAATCCAGATCTTGTCGTGTAAACTAATTAAGATTGAACAACTAAATATAATTAAGGCAAGATTACATTTGGGGTCATTTATCTTATTTTTTTGTAACAATTTGGTCATTTATCTTTATTTGTTCCCGTTTAGGTCCTTTATCTCTCTTAAAAGCACATATACATCTTTTTTCTCATTTTTTATTAAAAAATACATAATTTTATTTCTAAAAATATATTTTTATTAAAAATGAAAAAAAATCCAGAAATATGATGAAGATGTTCATCATCTTCATCTTCTTCCTTTGAATCTTCATGATCTTCTTTAAATAAAAAAAATTCTACTAAAATATATCTCCAAATATCATGAATTAATGTTATATTCACCTCAAATCTTCTTTTAAACAATTTATTTTTGAATGAAAAAAAGAAAAAAGAAAAAAAGCGAGTGGTGCGGTGGTCTTTCTTTTATGGTTTAGGCTGCTTGCTTGTATGCTGTTCGACCCACACCGGTATGCTGTTCAACCCACACCAGTGCCATTTTCCAATTTTTTGATATATAAAATAGTTGTTCATTAAAAAGAAACTATAACCCAATCGGCTCATTAAACCGTCGGTTCGTCGATTTTAACTAAGTTTGTCCGATTCACACTAGTTCGCACCGGTTTGATTGCATGTCCGATCTAATATGTTAACCGAACCGGTTACTCCGTTCGGTTCACGGTCGGACCGATTCGACCGACCAAAAAAAGTCTACAGAAACAATAGATATATACAAACGATGACAAAACGGAGAGGACCGAAAAGCTCATCGGTGAGGAGAAATATTAGGGATCGCTGCATTTTAGATGGAATTTGTTAGGTTAAATTGTTGCTAACCTAATGCAGGCATTTTAGAGGGAAATTATTAGGTTAAGTTGATGCAGACCTAATAAAATTAATAAATAAGGATAAGAGATTTAATGATTTGTTTAAAAGGGCGATTGATATTGGATATCAATTAATGGAAGCAAAATTAAATCAAAAAAATTGTCGATGGCTTAAATTGTTCTCGAGAAGAAGCCATTAAGACTCGGGTTTGAATCCCCGCAAAGCTTTTTTCAATAAAGAATTATTAGATTAATTGCGTGGAGAAAGGAGGGAAATCCTTATTTATTAATTTTATTAGGTTTGCAGCAACTTAACCTAATAATTTCCCTCTAAAATGCTGCATTAGGTTAGCAATAATTTAACCTAACAAATTCCATCTAAAATGCAGCGCACCAATTTAACCTAACAAATTCCCTCTAAAATGCAGCGATCCCTAATATTTCTCATCACCGATGAGCTTTTCGATCCTCTCTGTTGTGTCATCGTTTGTATATATCTATTGTTTCGAAGACTTTTTTTTTGACAGGTTGGTGTACACTTATTTAATACTTTTACAAACGAATGCCCTAATTTTTATGCAAATTCGGCTACCCTAATTTCCATGCAAACTCGGCTATATATAACAAACCATAAATCGTGTTTCTCTCAAAAAAACCTAAACCGTGGTAAATTACACAAACAACCCTTAATTCTTCTTGCGTAAAAATAACAGCTCAATTCTTCTTATGGTTCTTAACTTCATATCATGCACAATGCCTTTGCCTTAGCCTTTATGGAGAATGAATGGGATATAGAAATACACTTTTTGATGCTACACCGTTGTTAATTCTTTTTTCTAACAATGGATAGTTATGAAAGATTTTTGTGGGTGACATTATTGACTATCATACGCATTCAAGACTATCATAGATAATAATATATCATTCATCGTGCCTATTACAATATTTAACAACAACAACAACACAATGGCACTAAAAAAAACACGAAAACAATGATTTTAAGTCAAAATAGTTCCTGCTACTATAATTCATTGTGCATGAATGTTATTATAATATGTAAGTAAAAAATTAAGAGAAAAATTGCAACTCCTCAAATTGTGTTAGAAAATATTTTATCGAACCCGCATGAGTGTGTTGAAAAGTGTGTTATTAGCAATCCTCAATTTTTTAAGTAAATTATATATTTTCGTAGACCTTCATGAAAAGGAATAATTATTTCTTATATTTATGTACTTAAATATGAACTACAATTATCGAAAGTTCAATTTTGATACCTAAAAATAATACAAATAATCTTTGATTATTGATACATTCATTAGGTATTAAGTATTTTTCAAATTTACATTATAACTACACCATCAAAACAAAATACATTATGAAATGATTTTAGCTCATAAGACCCGTGCGGCGCACGAGTCGGCAATCTAATTTTGAGATTAAAATTAAGGTTTAATTAGGGTTAAAGATAGCTTGACGGAAGGAGGAGGGAAATTTTGAGATTAAAATTAGGGTTAAGGATAGCTTGACGGGTTAACATTTATAAATAAGAGATGATCAAGTGAAAGAAGGTAACAATTTCAGCTAATTTAATGGGATTGATACTTTGATTAAATCCTTAAGTCATGATGATAAACACGTTCAAATTATACACGGGTTCATTTATTTATTATATTTTTTTAAAATAGAATAGGATTGGGAACCGAATCAATTGAGATAAATTGTTTTTCCCTTTGGGTTGGTTTTTCTTTTAGAGTGAGTTTTCTTCCCAGCCTCTTTGAGAACTCTTTTGCACAATATTGCTTTATTTAGGTTTTGATTTGATGTGAAGTGTAGTTGTCGTGTATTACTCCTATCTTAACACCCTATATATGTAACTGTCGTTGGACATTATCTAATTCAATAGAGTAATGTTATATGAACATCCAAAATTCAACAACTTTTGAACAATTAGTATAAAAATATATCAATTATAACTATTGATGTGATTATAAGAGAGAGAAACAACTAATTAAAAAATGATATATAGTATTTATACACTATACATATACGATGTAGGACAACCAAAAGGTTGTCAATATATCATTTCTCAATTCAATAACTATCCTTTCAATAAAAAAATTGTTTACAAGAATTGACACACTACAAAATTACGTCAAATTCTATTCTAAGATTTTTTTTGAAGGAATTCTATTCTAAGATATTCATCAAATTCCACATTGTTATTCCATAGAGAAACTTATGTATTTATAAAAATAAATACACAAATACCTCCCATCTCAAACTATGGGAAAGTTTATATTACAAAATACATACCCAACAATTACACAATCCTATTTATTATGGATTATTTATTGCAGCTAATTCTAAATTTTGTGGCAGTGGTGCCACAGACCGTGCTCGACGTCTTAAACAATCTTTAATTATTAAATATATGACCACTAATATACATCCAACTATAAACGGAATGCCTATGCCTAATAATATTTTCCTAGTTAAGGGGTTGTTGTCCAATTCTTCGTATGGACTAAGTCTAAGTGACGTCTGATCCCTCATTTCCTGCAGAAAAATGAAGACAGAAATTAATTACACGTTTCTTTGAGAAATTAATTAGGCAAAATTACGAAATGGTCCCAAAACTTATTTTTAGGTAACGTTTTCGTCCTTTATCTTTTTTTTCCCATTTTCGTCCTTTATCTTTTTAAAATGTTGCACAACAATCCTTTAAGTGGAATCTGTTAACTAGTACGTTAAAAAAAAAATTAACGTTATGTTCATCTTCTCCAATGTTCACACAAGCTTCTTCTTCTCGGTCACCCTTCAACCCGCAAGAACCCTAAAAAATCAAATCTCAAAATTCATGGCATCCTCACGCACACAAGGTTCACACACACAATCATTTTTCGGTTCCTTTACAATATACCCGGTGCGGTAAGCTCCTCCTTATTGTCTAATGCCCCAATTGTCTTCGAAGTTCTATAGCATTTTGAACGGCAAGAGAATATGGCGGCTGAAGTGCTTTTCCTAATAGAGGAAGGAAATTTTGAGGTTGTAGGAACTTTGTGGTGAGTATTTATACATATGATTACGTACATACCTTGTTCTCTCTTGCTCATCCTTTTCGTAATCTGTTATTGCTAGTTAATTTTGCCTTAATTTTAATGGTTTTTTTTCTTCATAAATTGTAGGCTAGTAACATTAATTACGGATGCAAATGCGTTACCAAAAAATATTCCGGATGCAAATGGAATTGGAATCAAGGACACTTAAGAATGTTATCCCGAAGATGCAAATGGACCACAACTCAACAAAAAGTTGGATGAAGATTTTGATTATCATGTGTCTTTTATTTGGTGTAACTTTTATGTTTAAGTTGATCAAATAAGGTTGTTAGATTGTTAAGAAATTATGTATTGAATGTACTCGATGAATGTACTCAACAATTATGTTAATTTGATGTATTTCGACCGAATGAGTTAGTGTCAACAATTTGTGTCTTGATCTGCCTTAAAAAAAATTGGTGACTTGATCTCATTTCATTTTGCAAGAGTTTTTTTTTTTGGAATCGGTAAAATATTATTAGCCACTAGCCCGTGCGAGAAGCACTAACAAGCCATGGACGGATACGGACGAACGAAGTAATTACAAATGGCCAAACCAAGACCAAAAAATAAAAACCATCACCCATAGGGAAGCTCGGTAGCACGACAGCGAAATGCTAAAAAAGAAAAAACCTGCAATATTTAGCAGAAAAAAAGCGCCCACTGCCTAAGCTCCAAAACCACAAAAAACAACAAAAGGCACTACGAGAAAAACCCATTTGCCATAATAACTTCCTCTACCAATTTGTGTCATATAATTGGTGTCATGTAGTTTCAATTAACAGGTTCATACGCAATAATATCAATTGGTATCAATAGTAATTAACTTTTGTCATAATAACTTCTCCCATAATACCATAATGCAACTTTTGTCATTGTTACAAAATCGATCATAACTAATTAACTGAGAAATACATACCGCCACAACTTCTAACTTAAAGGCAAGACAAGCCGCTTACAAAACGACATAAGGTTCGAAAATAATAAAATTCCAACATAAAGGCAAGTACAAGAGCTGCATACAAAAAGACATAAGGTTCCAAAGTAAGACATCACAAAAGTTGCCCAAAAAATACATTAAACAAACGCCATCCAATATCATGGCCTCCATATTTTCATCTTTTGTCTAGCAAAGTGAGTTGTTGTTGAATATCTTGAGCTTGCGGCGGGTTGAGAATTTGCACCGGATATATTTGTTACCATATTTGATGTTGCAGAGACACTACTAGTAGCAGCCGAATACTTGCGGCAACATTGACTTTTCGAGGTCTTCCTCTTGGCTTTTTTCGAGATGTAGCAACGGTTTGGGTCCGTGTTGCATTCGACCAACACCGGGCGCGGGTTGGGTGTGTGTTGCATTCGACCCGGCGAGAACGGCGGCGCGAGGTTGGGTTTGTGTTTCATTCGACCGGCGGGAACAATGTGCGCAATTTGGCTCGATTAGGTGTGTTTTGAGTCCGATTTGTTGCGGTTGGAATTGAGAGCCCTCTACAAGAAGCTTTGTTATGACCGGAGGTTGTTTGCATTTAGAACATCTAGCAGGCATTCCTTTTCTACTAACAAGTGAAGAATCTCTCGCTTTCTCATCACCATCTTTGTTCCTTTTCCTTTTGGTCTTCCGGGAAGTTTCCTTAAAGGGGGTGGTAATATATCCGGATATGGAGTTGAAACCCACAGGTTCTTTCCATTTGTTGGATAAATGATAGGACGGTAACAAGCCTCATATTTCTCTTTCTCGTAACAATCGGGAATCAAGTTTTCCGGATCTTGTTTGGCAAATATGCATCTTGCTTCTTGCGTGACAACAAGGTATTCCGGTAAGCATCCATTTCCCGCAAGAACACTCTTTCTTTTCCGTACTTACCGTAAAGGACTCTCTTGTGTGATTGAGGGCATACACCCCGTAGATATTCTCAGCGAAAACCTTGTCAAACATAAGCATATACACACCAGTTAAAACTCTAAAACCGAACCATATTATGACATTTAGAAAAACTCACAACGAGAAAGCAAGAAACCATGATATTGTTATAGCGAGAAAAACACTTAGCGAAACATACATTTCGAAAAACCGAACCATATTAGATACATATTCATTTACAAATTTACAATATGACGAAGCATACCCGCATCCCCAATTCTTTGATAACTCACACTCTTTCTCAGCTTTTTCTTTATGTTAGGCAAAACAGAGCCATCATATGCTTGTATCTTAGTTCTGTTTGTTGCCCACCTTTCCATAAAATAGTCTACGATGTCTTCAAACATTGTAACAATTGGCTTTCCCCTGGGTCCAATTATTACACTATTGAAGGTTTCGACATATTGTTGACTAATACATCACACTTTGAATTGAATGAAAATCTTGATTTCGACCAATGCTTCGTGGAATCTTCGGCAAATATTTATAAGCTTCTTCACTAACCTTCCTTATTTCTTTCATCTCCCTCTCCCATGCTTGAAAATATGTAGCCTTGGCTGCCTTCCACATTAACTCCTTGAGTTTCTTACCCGGATGCTTTTTTCTAAAATTGTTATACAAGTGTCTTACACAAAACCTTTGTTCAACATCGGGAAGAAGCGCCTCCATGGCGAGTAAAAGTCCCTTAAACCAAATAATCAATATGTATAATAAGTTATTACTATTAACTATGAATATTATAATCAATTAGAAATAATTATAATCAATATGCATAATCAACTATGAATATTATAATCAATTAGAAATAATTATGATATTGAAACTAACCTTTTATTGATCAGGATATGAAGGTGTACGAATTACATGCTTCGGACCACCCAAATCGTCAATTAGCGAGTTTAAGGAACCAATCCCATGAATCTTTTGTTTCACTTTCAACAACGGCCATAGCAATTGGGAGCATTTGGTCATTTGGGTCTCTACCCACGGCGGCAAGTATTTGACCTCCATAATAACCTTTAAGAAAACAACCATCAAGGCCAATAATGGGCCCGCACACTTTGAAACTCTCTTTACAGCCATTAAGACACATGTATAGGCGTTGGAAACTTGGCAGCAAGGGTCTATCCACATAAATTTCCTCATTGTTCTCCCCTCCATCTTCTACTATTGTAGGTTGAATTTGCACCTTGACGGTACTTAGTGGATTAGATCTCATTAGTTCATGAGAGTAATCATACAATCTAAGATATTGTTCTCTAAATGAGCCATCAACCAAATCAATTGCAACCCTACGAGCCCTATAAGCTTTCATCTTACTCACTCCAACATTCCACTTTCGATGCGCTTTGTTTGAAATAGATGTCGGTGTAATATTAGGAGTCTCCCTCACCGTTGGCTCTAATCTTTTCCCCACCCAACTTGATTTCATTAATGAGACTTTATAATCCTTGGGACAAGAATGTTCGTCATACAATTTCCTCAATTGCCATGTATCTTCATTGGGAAGTTTAGCACAATAAGCCATCCACTTACACGGGTCCTTGCATACGGCGCTCACTCTTATTTTATCATTCTTGATCATCTTCACATCGACATTCGATTATGAACGGCATAAGTTGCAATTGCAGCCTTAAATTCCTCCCCGTCCGAGAAAAGTGTACCCAAGACCCACTTGTAGTCGAGCATATTTTTTGGCATGACAAAACCTGGATACTTATTTGTAGTACTTTCCTCGTCACTATTCTCACTAACTAACTCTTCGGACACATACTCATCATCGTACAACCCTCTATGTGGCATCACAAGCTCCCGCCTTTTCGTTGTACCCCAATTGAAATCATCATCATCAATTAAAACATTTGGCTCTACACTTGGTTCCACGTTTAGATCTTTCTCAACTATGATCTTCTTAGGTCTCCCTCTTTTTTTACCGATTGGGGCCTTCTTTTTTACTTGAATTTCCTTCATTTTCTGCCCCCTTCCTCTTTTTACCACCTAACCTTTTCCTTATTTCCTCATTATCCTCAATAGTTTGTGTTATTTCCCCAAGAACATCAACTTCGTTTGTACATCACCAAAACCATCATTAATGAGCAGCTCATCATCCGAGTCCCCAAATCCACTATCATCGTAGTCTCCACCGTGCATTTCGTGTTGGGCTTCATTGTTTGTTTCATTTTGGGCTTCACTATAGATAATATAGTTGGGTTGTGACACCGAATGTACTAGAAACAAATGCACTTTTCCATTACCCTTGGCCCAATCACTCATTTCATTAGCTCCGGTATCATCCGATAGGCACTTTTTAACACCACCAACCTCATACCACATGCTAATGTTATCCTTGTACCCCAATTTGCCAACATATTCTTCAATATCAAAAAAACACCAATAGTCGGTGTCACAAATCCAATTTGACACTTCACCTTCGTATACATTCTTTGATTGGTCGATAAAATTGCCACCATGATGAATATCAACAGATATTGTAGACATCCGAATAATGACAAAAACACAATCAATGGAAAACTATTAAACATATAGGTAGGGACCACAACAAATCACTACCAAAAAATAGGGACCACGTATGCAACTTGCATACATAAATAACCAAAACAACAGTAGAAACACATAAAAACATAGATAGTAAAATCCCAACATGACATAGATAGTAAACTAATCAAAATGGATTTTTTTTCGGCATATGCTTTAGATAGAAACAGAACAAGAAATACAACACCGTGATTTGCTACAATGAACAAGAAATATAGAGAGGGTTTTTAGCATGTTCATGAATCAAAGCAACATTAGAAACACATAATGATTCGAAAAACAAATAAATTCATTAAATCGCGTATACATACCTTCAAATCGGATTCGAATCGATTAGGGTTTTTAGGTTTTCGATATTTTGACCCCCTAACTTTTGATTCAGAAAAGAAATAAAAAATTGAAAAATAAATTCAATAATACAAAAACTTTATCTCAAAAAAAAAATGTTGATCAATAATACAAAAGTAAATGTAGGTTAAAGTAAATGCACTTCCAATCTCTCCTCATTCAACAAACCCCAAAATACTCACTAAGTCCAGAAAAACTTTAATCCAAAACAACATCTAAAAACAAAGATGATGAAACAAGAACAGAAGGAGAGTTGCTAAGCCGCAGATTTAAATATGGGTTGTTAATATGAGTTAAGTTCAACGACGTAGCTTCCCACTGGTTTTAATTTTTCTCAAATTTTGTTATGAAGGATTGAAGGGTGGTGAGTAAGTTTTGGAAGAAGAAAGAGAGAGGGGTATGTTATCTCTTGAATGGGTCATTACCTTTTTTGCTGAATAACCTTTTTCTTGCTAGTGGAAGAAGATGATGAGGAGACTCTTGCCAATAGCAATACCAATTTATACATTGGAGACTATAATTTTTTTTTTTTTTTGAGATAGGAATTTGATATTTTATTTAAAGGTTAAATATTGTGTTCCTATAAATATATCAAAATTTTATTTTAATCCCTTTAAAATTTTCCTTAGACTCGTTAGTTTCGTAAAATTTCCAATCATAACTATTGATCTCTACTTTTAAATCAATTAATGTGTAACATTCATATTTTTTAACAAAATTGTGTATAATATTGTAAAACGTCTCAAAAAAAATTAAATTTTTCAACAAAACTTGAATTAAATATGAATTTTTAATCGTCAAAAATATAAATGATCATATTTAATTCACATTTTGTTAAAAAATGCTAATTTTTTTTAGAAAGATTCTTATAATATTATAAACTTTTATGCAAGATTTTATTCAAAAATATGGAAAAATTTTAGGGAACTAAAAATCGACGAATTTTTTTGAGGGAATCGAAGAAATTTTTTAGAGAAACTAAAACAAAATATTTGTATATTTATAGAACCAAAGACATATTTAATCCCTTATTTAATAAAAAATATTCATTTAAAATTTTTAGGGTTAAATATGTTTTATGTCCCTATAAAATTATAAGCTTTCAAGTTTAGACCCTAGAAAAAAAAAATCACTTTTAGTCCCTATTTACATTTTATAAGGACTATTTTAGAGAACTAAAAATATTCAACTTTCTTAAAGGTTTTTAAAATAAGAACTATTCTTACAAATGCTTTAGCGAGTGTGTATTTGCAAATATTATAGTTGAAGATTTTTTGGATATGAAAGAAGATTTCAAAAATACGAACAATAAACTTGGCCCCTAGTACATTAATAAGCTATCTTTTGTTACTCCTAATAACATATATTATATGTGTGTGTTTAATTGAAAGGAAAATGCTAGATATCAAGAATGGATTTTCTTGATGAATTCAAGAATGACATGGCGAATAATCACCCTTAGATTTTAATCTTATTTATTAAAGTTTCATAAAAAATATATATAACACCCAAAATATTACAAATTGAAGCAGGTACGCAACATCCTCATATATATATATGACAAATGGTTTGGGCATTCATTTTCTTTTTCTTTGCGTGTTTGCTTATGGTGTTTGTGTTTCGTTCCTTTGTTAGTTTTTGTTATGTTGATTTTGCTTACTTGCACTTTCCACAATCCTTTTTTGAGATTTTTTTCTCTTTGTATTAGTTTTGAATTTCTTCATCAGGTAATGTTCGATAGATTGAAGCAAGATGATAGCTATGCATATGGTAGTTTAATGTCTTGTAAGAAAAGTAGATTGTGAAAATTTTTTTAGTCTAATAATGAAGGCTCTCTTTCTTAAGCATCGTTCTCTCCCTTCTCTCTAGCTTGCCTAACCACCACAGCCTTTAACCTTCCTTCTTATCCTCTAATCCAAACAAAGTTTCCACCATGTAGCCTCTTAGATGGTGGTGGTGCGATGGGTTTCCTTCCCCGCACCACCGGCACCCCTTTCCCGGTCGCCGTTTCATCCTTTCCAGATACGTTTTCCGTCGGATCCGAGTTTGATCTTGTGGTTTTGGCCGATCTCCTTTTACGGTTTGGGGTGGCGGTGCTAGGTGGTGGCGCCGTCGTTTGTGTTGCCGGTGGTTTTTGTAGATCTTGTCCAGCCGACGTTGCTCCTTGTTGCGGTTTACTTTTCGGGTTGTTGTACATCTCCTTCCCAAGACGATTAAACCTCCTTCGTCGGGCTCTCTTTGGTGTCCGGCAATCGCAAGGTTCGTGGTGGGTGAGGGTGGTTCGTGCAGCGTTCGTAGATGTCCGCTCCGAGGTTGCGGTCGGCTTGGTTTGGTGACGAGACTTCTCGGTGGTTTGTGCTTTTCGCCGGTTGTGTTTCTTTTCGTCGGTTGCCGTACGTTTGCCGTCGGCGAGGCTTTTGTTTTTGCAGGTCTCCGGCAATTGTTGTTTTTGTTTGTTCGAGAGATTGGATGGATTTAGACCGGTGACCCTTTGCGGTGGATGATATCAAAAACCCGAAAGGGTATGTTAATGTGTGTCTTTAAAACCCGAAAGGGTCGGGTTACTTCAACCCGAAAGGGTCGGGTTACTAACTTGTTGTGTTTGGTGGTTCATGTCCGCCTACACACTCGTTACGATGCTCGAAAGAGCTTACCGCTTGCTGCTTTGTTCGGGGAGCCGGCACTTGGATTTGTTACCGTGTTGACGGTCGGTCCATTCGCCATGTTTAAACCTTCACTATTGCTTGCACATTTTCACTTGTTCATATTTTTTTTGTAACTTCGGTTTCGATCCCGTACGCGGGTTCGCTAGGTTACTCCCGTGACTAGTGATTTTGTGTTAGAATAGATTAGGATGGGTCCGCTTGATTTGTTATTTCACGATGTATTACCGTTTGGGTTAATCTGGGTCGGGTTTAATGTCCCCAGTCTCGTATCTCGTTCTTTTTATTTTATATAATCTTCTCTTTGCTTAAAAAAAAAAGTCCGTAATTAAGTGAGTTAAGTGTGCTAGTTGAAAGCTATGAGTTATACAAATTATGTGTTAAGTGAATCAAAATTTGGAGAGTATTTCTAACATTTTTTATTTTCAAAATCTTTATGTTAAATTTAAAACAATATAAAATATATATTTTTTTAATTTAATTTAAAGAATTTAAAGAAATTTGTAGTGTTTATATACACTAGTATGAAAAAGAGTGAATTCTTTCATTAAATTGTAACAAAGAGTACATCAAGTATTTATACATTTTGAT
This sequence comes from Medicago sativa, assembly GCF_051527215.1. Taxonomy (NCBI): domain Eukaryota; kingdom Viridiplantae; phylum Streptophyta; class Magnoliopsida; order Fabales; family Fabaceae; genus Medicago; species Medicago sativa. The sequence continues at coordinate 9,810,230 of NC_140756.1, forward strand.
TGTACTAGCTAAAACTGATTGTATTATACAAACTAAACTTATTGTACAAACTATAGAAACACTACTTCAGTGACTTGTACTTCAAGTTATTGACATTGTCATGTTTTTCTTCCTTTTGATATGCATTGTGCAATAATAATACCTAAAGAAAGGCCATGCATTGGTTAAAATTTCTTCCTTTTTCTTCTTTTTTTAGTCAAAATTGCCTAATCACTCCCATCTTAAAACTAATGCAATTAGTTCCTGCAACTTGTAATGTAATTAAATAATTAAATTAACCAATACCTCATCAAATAAAATCATCAAACAATTTTGCTAAAAAAAATCATCAAACAATTATGCATTAAAATTTAATAGTATGATTTGAGCAATAATTATGCATTAAAATTATTTTAAACAAAAGGGAGATGCTAACTTGTGCCCTTAAGACACAAGTTAATGAATTAAATATATCAATTTATCGGAATCTGTACATTACATTTAATCTTTAACTTTTTAATGAATTGAATGCACAAATTTTTAAGGAATATTTTTTCGTTGGGTTTTTTAACATGTGCCCTAAGAGTAAGAAAACTTTATAAAACGATCCATTATATGTTGGGGATCCATTGAATGCACACCTATCCATGTTTTGACATCTTGCCATAGCTCACCGAAAGTAGGACAATGAATTAAGAGATGATATGCTAATTCATTATAGCCACATCCGAACACACACAATTGAGAATCAAACAGAATGATACCTCGACGCACTAAATTATCCTTTGTAGGCCACCGGTTGCGAAGAAGACGCCATGCACAAATTGAAACCTTCGGAGGAACATTGTTATGCTAAATTGCGTCAACTACTGCATCGGGGCTATACATCTCCTACCTTATGGGCATTTGATACACATCATAGATCGTATAACCACCACCCACATTAGGACGCCACCGCCAAACATTTGTAACAATATCCCGCAAAGTAACATTAGAAAGCAGAGACCTACACTCCCCCACTAGATCTTCCTCCCATGCCAACAACCGCGGACGCTACTAGAATCATATGTAACTTAAATGACTTTAATGTGATACAAGCTTTATAAATAAGTCGTCACATTATAATCACATTGTAATATTTTAAATAAAAAGTTAATTTTAACAAGGATATTCTTATCAATAACAAATTTAGTTTTTCCAAATAAGTCTTGACATGGTAGGATTTTAAATAAAAGTTAATTTTAATGTGGATATTGTTCTTAATGACAATTTTTAATAATTATTACTTTTTTGATAAGTAATAATTATTACCGCAACTAAATATTTTGATTACAGTACTAAATATTATGATTTTTTTGCCAACAAATTTTTTTTATAAATATAATTATAATTGTTTCAGTTTTGATTTTTAATAAACAAATAAATAATCATCAATCACGTTCTACATGAGCTGAAAATCACAATCTACGGAAAGTTGTTTCGTTGAAGAAGGACGTTCCCGGAAACTATAAAAAAGGTGTTGTGCCGTTTGTGTTCATTCCCGCATTTCCAGCCGAGGCATGAATCTTTCCGGTCTATTGGGCTTCAATCCGAGCTTCTGTGTTTTTCAATCTTTTAGGCCGTTTGCTTGTTTACCCCCATTTTACTTAGTTACTTAAACATAAGTTATCATTGTAATTTCATTGTATTTCAAACTCAAAATTGGTGGATTTCTCCATTTTTGAGTTTGAGGGGGACTCTTAGAGTATAGTGAATAAACCATAGTTAGTTAATATATGAACTATGGTTAGTAGATCAGTTAGGTAGTTATGAATTTGTGTGTGTGTCCAATAAATTTGATTTTGGTTTGTGCCACGTAAGAATTGCCAAGCACCGAAATACTAGTGTTTCATGTGATGCGTTTTTTCTAATTTAATATTTTATACGTTCTAAAATATTCGAGTCATTTATAAAAAGAAAATTGTTCTTAAATAATTGATCCGTTTCACTTTCATTTCAATATTAATTTCTTTGTTTAATTATAATTTTAATTAATATTAGTTTCATCACTTTCAATTTAAAATATTTTATTTTACATTTATAATAATGGTGAATACAATGATACTTAACAAAAACTCAAAATCATTTCTCTCTCTCTTTTATTTATACATTAATACGTGTGAAATATATAAAGAGAATTGATATTTGTACAACCATTTTATGATAATTTTAAGGCTTAAATGCACTTTTCACCCCCTATGTTTCAAAAAGTTGCGATTTTGGCCCCCTATGAAAAAATGGATATTTCGACCCCCTAACTTTTGGCCCTCTTTTGATTAGCTAATTTTGATGGAGATTATGACAATTTCTCGGTCTCGATGGTGTAAAGTGGCATGGGGGTAGAAGGATGTTGATAAGTGGAGTCCAAACTCGGCATGGTGTAACTTTTGGCCCCCTAAAGAAGGATCTACTTATCGGTTTTGACTCCACTTATCATGTCGGTTGGACACCATGCATGTTTGGACTCCACTTATCGGCATCCTTTTATCCCTATGTCATTTTACACCATCGTAGACCGAGAAATTGGCATAAAACGCTAATTAAAAGAGGGTCAAAAGTTAGGGGTCAAAATATCCATTTTTTATGGGGGACCAAAATCGCAACTTTTTGAAACATAGGGGTGAAAAGTGCATTTAAGCCTAATTTTAAACAACTTTATCTTTCATACTCACATTAAATTCTTGGCTTAATTACACTTTTGGTTCTCGTGTTTTGCCAAACTCGCGAAATTGGTCCCGCCCTTTTAAAACCCGACAAACCGGTCCTTCGGTCATCATTTTTGTTGCACTTTTGGTCCTACCCCCATTTTTTCCTCCAAAAACGCGAGATGTGGCGATTTTTAGCCGATGTGGCAAAAAAAACCTATGTGGCAACTGGTGTGGATAATATCATTTTAAAAATTGATAAAAATGAAAAAAATGCGAAAAAATAAAAAAATTCTGGAAAAATTAATAAATATAAAGAATGATTAAAAAAATAATATAATCTGATAAAATGAATAAAAAATAAATAAAAAAATAAAATCTGAAAAAAATAAAAAAACTGAAAAATACGGAATTTTTTTAAAAAATCTGGAAAATTAATAAAAATAAAAATGATTAAAAAAATAAAAAAAATCTGGTAAAATGAAAATTTCTGGAAAAATTAATATAAAATAAAAAAATCTGGAAAAGATTAATATATATCGAAGTTTTCTAAAAATTAATATATATAGAAAAAAATCATATATCCAGAATTTTTTCATATATATGAAAAAAATAATCTGGAAAACAATATAATTTTCATATATATGAATCTGGAAATATTTTAACAAAAAATAAAAATTTAGATTCTTTTCCATAATTTTTTTAAATTTTTCCAGATTTTTTTAATCATTTTTACTAATTATTTCAGATTTTTTTTATTTTTTCAGAATTATTTTCTTTATTCTTAATTTTTATTAATTTTTCTAGAATTTTAAGATTTTTTTTTGTAAATATGATTAATCTTTTTTCAAAAATTTTATTTTTTTAAAAATGATTAATCTTTTTAATTTTTTAAATATGATATTTTGAAAAATCTTCAAAATTTCGTAAAATCTTTTTAAATTTGATTTTTAATTTTTCAAAATCTTCAAAATTTCGTAAAATCTAGAACAATATCTGAATTTTTTATAAATTTAAAATTTTCGAAAAAATATGAAATTAAGATTTTAAATAAACTAGTTTTTTTATAATCTGAATGTTTTTTAATTTTTGAAAAAAATATTATTTACGATTTTTTAATTTAAAAAAATATTTTGAATTTTTTCAGATTTTATGGATTTTTTAAATTTTCGAAAATTAATTTTTTTATTTCGAATATAATCGGAATGTTTTTATAATTTTTGAAAAAAATATTTTTTCGATTTTTTAATTTAAAAAAATATTTTGAATTTTTTCAGATTTTATGGATTTTTCAAAATTTTGAAAATTAATTTTCAGATTTTTTTATAAAATTTTTATTTTTTTGAATTTTATTTTATTTTTGAATTTTTTAAATATAAATGAAATGATAAAATTGTTTTTTGAAATTAAAAATCCTTGTTTTAATGACATGTAAATAGTATTTTCCTAATTGGCAATGCCACATAGGCCTTCATGTGCCACATCTGCGTTTTTGGAGGAAAAATGGGGGGTTGGACCAAAAGTGCAACAAAAATGATGACTGAAGGACCGGTTTTGTCGGGTTTTAAAAGGGCAGACGAATTTTGCGAGTTTGACAAAACACGGCGACCAAAAGTGTAATTAAGCCTAAACTCTTCTCTTCTCTCATAATTTTTCTCTCTCCACTGTTTTTTATCAATAAAAAGATAAAAAACAATCAAAGTTGTCTCCAAATGAAGATACATATATCATACTCATGTAATGTAATGAGTGCCGAACAAAAACCAATAGGGTCTTGTTAACGAGTCTTCCGAGACACTCTTTAAGCATGCTAAATAAAGTAATTATTCTTTTAAAATTTAAAAGTTTTCAATTTTCAATGCATCGATTACATACACTTTTATAAAAAGTTACTATTTTAAATCCTTAACCAGCCAAAAATGCATTAGTTAACATTTCCCAAACCAATAATAAACAAGTAAAAACCGCACGTGATTGCCACTGAGTACAGACATACATCGTAGTTTGCCCCGGTCGTACTCTGTACAAAAATTAACAATCACATCTACGAAGACCGAGAAGAGAAGAGCAGTGGCTTAAGATATTGAAGAATGGAGTTTCAATGGTTTTGGATGTCTGCTTCCACTATGTTAGCAATCTACATTTTTGTTAGGAAAGTTGTTCGGAATTTGAATGAGTGGTATTATGATCTTAACAATTTCCACTACCTCCTGGTCATATGGGATGGCCTTTAATTGGTAATCTTTGGCCCTTCTTCAAATATTTCTCATCTGGTCGCCGTGATATATTCATCAACAACATTATACTCAGGTAGGTACCTCTCTTCGCCGTGAAATTTTGAAGTGTTGAAGAATGAATTTAACATATTTTTGAAAATGCATTAATTATTTAATTATGGATGAGTGCAGATTGAATATTTTTAGTAAATATTCAAATATCTACTTAATTAGTTATTCATCTTCTTTAATTATGGACCTTTTGATGGTTTTCGAGGATATTCGTAATGTGGATGAGAGGAGAGGAGAGTGTTTGATTGTATTTGGAAAAGCTCGGCTCCATCAAAGGTTGTGGCTTTTTCTTGGCAACTTCTCCTAGATCGGATTCCAACGAGAGTCAATCTTCAAAGGCGGAATATTCTTCCTCCGGATTTTAGGGAGCTTTCAGTCTCTATAAACTGGATGGAATATTCCATTCCTTGAAAGCCAGTGAATACTAGAGCCAGTGAAACGGTTGCTACTAAAGCGTAAACTGCTCGTTTTTCCTTCCCCGCGAGTATAGCATATGATGAGCCCAATTTACGAGCCTTGTTTATTAGGCTAGATCGATGTGATGTATATTTCTTGGCTCTAATCCTCGGGGCACCATATGGCATAAACTCTTATAAAGAAGGTTGAATTAGCACACTGAAAATGGCTTTGTGTAATCTGGCAACTGCGTATTTGAGAAGAGTCTTTACTATGGATGGGGATATTAATAGAATCTTCCTATTGTGTGTGTTTTGTGGTAGGAGGGACGAATCGGCTAACCATCTTTTTATCCATTGTGAAAAGGTGATTGATATTTGGTATAAGGTGATTATGTGGTTAGAAATCTGTTTCATAAATCCTCCTAACCTGTTTGTGCATTGGGAGTGTTGGAGTTTAAAAGGTAGAAATTGGAGGTTCCGGAAGGGTTTGCGTCTTATTTGGCATGCAACGATTTGGGTCATTTGGCAAGCGGGGAATCAAATCATTTTTAAGAACGAGGTTAGTGCGGTGAAAGATATTGTGCAGGCGGTGAAAGTTTTATCTTAGCAGTGGAGTTTGGAGAGGTTGAACATCCTGACTTGTTTGTTCTACGAGTTGATGTGGAATCTGAAGGATTGCCTTTTGAGGTAATGGGAGTTGCTGTCTAGGGTTTTCCGTGATTTGGTTTTGGGACTATTTCATTAGTCCGTTGGGAGCTCTGCGAGCGATTCAGGTTTCTGCATTGCTGCTGTCTTTTTCTGCTATCCGATTTTGCTGCTGTCTTAGTTCGTGCGGAGCTGAGTGCATTTTTTCCCTGCTGTCAGCGGCTGCTGCTGCTGTTTTCCCGCTCAGTGGTGGTCTGGTTGCTGCTGGTGTGGTCTGTTCTGCTGCTGAGTTGACCCGGTTTTTCTGCTGTTTCGTGTCCGACTTGCTTTTGGTTTCGTATTGGTCGGGTGGAGCAGTGGTTTTCGGTTGTTTTTTTGGTCTGGAGTGTCCAGGGGCATCGGTTGAGGGTAGTAGTTAGGCGGTTGGCTGATCTTTTGGCTTTTGTTTTTGGGGGTTCCTCATGTATACAGAATCATTGAATTCACACTTGAGTGTTCCGCATGCATTCGGCACCTTGTATTTTGTTTCGGTTTCGTTCTTGTTCTGTGTATCTTACACATGCTTGGCTTAATAAATTCGGCTGTTTTAAAAAAAAGAAGGTAAATTCTTACCATTTTCAATAAAAAAAAATGAGAAAAATAATAATATTGCATTAAACTTTTACTGATTATAGTGAGATGATCTATCTTTAGATCGGATCCATATTAGATGGACCGTTAATGTACTGGTGATGTTTCAGATATGGACGAAGTGGTATCTACAAGACTCATTTATATGGGAGTCCAAGCATAATTGTCACTGCACCAGCTATGTGCAAGAAAGTCCTAAATGATGAAGTAACCTTTAAGCTTGGTTATCCAAAAGCCGTCACTGTACTAGCATACAATAGGGTACTAAATAATGAACACGGACGTTTAAAACGACTAGTCACGGCTCCTATTGCTGGTAACAATGTATCGACAATGTATCTAGAGCGTATTGAGGATATTGTGATCAACAAGCTAGAAGAATTGTCTAGCATGAAACACCCTGTTGAGTTTCTTAAAGAGATGAGGAAAATTTCCTTTAACTTCATCTTTCAAATTTTTACGGGCTCTTGCGATCAAGGTACCATAAATAAAATTTCAGATTTATTTGATGTTATGGGTAGTGCCTTGTTCTCTTTGATGCCCATAAATGTGCCCGGTTTTGCTTTCAACAAAGCACTCAAGGTTCGTCACTTCTATTTTTTATTCAATTTTCTCCTTACTATACTTTTATTTCATTATTGTAGTTACGACTTATGAATATGTTTGAATTTACTATTCTAACTTTGCATGACTAATTTAGGCACGTAAGAAGTTTGCCAAAATAGTTCAAAATATTATTGATGAAAGGAGAATGATGGCAAAAGATAGACAAATCGGTGAAAAGAAAGATTTGATAAGCATTCTTTTGGAAATGAATGACGAAGCAGGTGAAAAATTGAAGGATAAAGACATTATTGACTTACTGATAACACTTCTATTTGGCGGTCACGATTCAATTGCAGCTGGTATGATGTTGACAATTATGTATCTTACAAAGCATCCACTTTGTTTGAAGAAAGCCAAGGTAAATTACCTAGAATTTGTTACTTTTAAAATAGATCACTTGTAATGGTTTTATTTATGATCATATTATCTAAGTTAGTACTGGACATAAAAATGGTAATCAAACATTCTTTGTCTTTATCTTGTAGGAAGAGCAAGAAGAAATCTTGAAAGCAAGACCACTCTCACAAAAACGATTAAGTATTGAGGAAATTCAGAAAATGACTTATCTTTCTCAGGTAAAAATAGTAGGATATAACATATTATCTATATACTTTGTGTATTATTACATCAGCCTATTACTCTGACGAATAGTAAGAGATAACCTACGGTCGCTCACGCTCTTAGAAGGGGTATCCAAAAAGGTGGGTGATGGTCACTCTAATTTCTTATGGAAATATGTTTGGCTTGGCCCCCTTCCTCTAAGAGATAACATTTCTTTTTTGTACGAGATGATATTTTATTCACTTGATATCTCAAATAATATCAATGTTCTAACTTCGATTCAACTCTCACATCAAGAGGACTCTTGGCGTTTGAGTCGGGTGGGTGGTGTGCAATATTATGTTAAGTTGGCGTATTTGTTATTATCAGACAAATGTATTCCTAATCCATCTCATTATGTGGTCGAGAATGAGGGAATTCGTTCCTCTTGAAAGAAAGCTTTGCACCTTCAAAGATGATTGTTTTCTCTTGGCAATTGTCGTTGCATAAACTCCCAACTAACTAGGTTGAACCTCTCGAGTAGAGGTGTGATTTTAGTGGATAACTCTTCACTGTGTGCTTTTTTATGATGGTGACTAGGATGACGAACATGTACATCATTTATTTGGTTTTAGAATGTTCTCAACATCTATTTGATATGAGATGTTTAGTTCAGGTGGTCTGAGCTTGTTACTATTATTTTGGGAATCTATCTATGTTCTTTCATTTGTTTGTTTCATTTGGTGTACGAATCGAAGAGGGAAGATGAGGTTGTTGGTGATCTGACATGTTTTGTGTGTACAAAAATTGAGAAATTTTTTTCGCGTGTATTGCAGGTTTTTGATGAAACATTACGCATCACCAGTGTCTTTGCAACTTTTCGAGAGGCAACAACTGATGCAAACATCAATGGTTTTGTTATATTCCTTCTACTTTGTTTCTAGCTGCTTCCAATTATTAAAAAGTAATAATGAATTTAATGTGTCTTTTGCTCAATAACTTTAGGTTATCTCATTCCAAAGGGATGGAAAGTGTTAGTCTGGCTAAACGCTATGCATATGGATCCTGAGCATCACTCAAATCCAGAAGAATTTAATCCATCAAGATGGGATGTAAGTTGGATTAATATATAAGCAGTTCAACAAATACATACCGATGATGATTCATTAAACTTATGAGTTAATTATATGCGCAGGATCATAATCCCACAACAGGGACCTTTCTTCCTTTCGGGATAGGTCGGCGACTTTGTCCGGGAAGAGACTTAAGCAAATATGAAATGCTCATATTTCTACATTATTTCGTCCTTAATTACAAGTTAGTATTACTTCTCTATTCAATTTCTTTTTTAAATCAAACATTTTACATTAATTTATCATTCATTCATTTTACTCATACTTTACTAGTCCCTTTCAGAATTGAGATGATGAATGTTATTTATCTAGTAATGGAATATTCTAATTTTTTTTTACTGTTTTTTTGTAGGTTGGAGCGGATAAACCCAGAATGTCCACTTACTAGTTTGCCATATATTAAGCCAACAGACAACTGCCTTGCTAAGGTCACAAAGCTCTCTGATGCTTAATTAGTTACAACCTTGCTTGTATGCCACTCTAAGAGACTTTCAATTTCCTAGTTTGATGCTTTCTGGGTTGCTACTAATTGTATGTATTAAGCAAAAATTGGTTACGATTAAAATAGTTGACTAAACCAATATTTAACAAACATTTTGTCCGAATATATACATCTTAGAGATGACTAAAACTGACATTACCCTACACATCTAGGAACTATAGTTATATTGTGATTGTCTTGCATATTTAGAGACTAAAATGACAATTTACTAGGGAAAAAATGGAGATCACTTTGTGGTAACGAAAATGGGCTAGAAAAACCAATTGCCCAGAGCTATGTTATCTAATCTAATATATAACAACGATTGTTCTACGGACCCTTCAGTGTGCTCAAAAAATTCATTGGATTTATCGAATCGTAACTCCCAGTTGACAAAATCTATTGGAAAAAATGTTTGAATCGCTGTTTTTTGCATCAAAGCATAACTTCCAACCGGCTTAGCAATTCACGGGGCGCATAAAGCAATCTTTAGCTATAGAATTTACAAGGTGGGCTTCTATGAACAACCCAAGCCCAATAGAAAACCATTTACATCTGGGGGGATTTCTTTTCCTACTCTTCTTACTTTCCATGCGTCCTCTGAAATTCAAAAAATGTCATAGTATTTTCGAATTTTATAATTTTAAATGAGGTTTTTCTTTATCGTTTTCTTTTTCACCAATTCGAATTATAAAATCTAAAAAATAAGTACTTTAAAATTTATAATTCAAACACCATATGTCAAAATTAAATTTCACATGATTTTGTTTTTATCACAAGAGGAATCCCAAACATGTACAAAAGGTGTTTGAATTATGAAATCCAAGAAAATAAATACTTCAATTTTTTTTTTAAGATATACTTCAAATTTTATAATGTGAAAAAAAGCCGTCATTCATTAAATAGTGGGATTGAATTTGGGTAACATAATATTACATGACATTGATCAATTCAAATGTGACACGACAATACAATTTTTTTAAACTAAAAAATATGTGAAAATAAGAAAAAAAAATAACTGAGTTGAGAAAAGAAAGTTGAGAAAGAAATTTGTTAAAGTTAACATATGAGACCATTCTTTGGGAAGTCGCATTATATGCAAGACCCTTTTGGCCAAAAACACGACATTAAATTTGTCAATAATTTACATTCTTTTTCAAAAAAGAGAGAAATGATTAATCCTTTGATTCTCTTTATTTAATTAAGACATTTTTATGAAAAGATAATTAATATATTATATATGTTGTAAATTGAAAAAAGTATTAAAAGGGTCAATTTTTAAATCAACCTCTAAAAAAAAAAAAAAACCACAAAATCCTCCTCTCAAGTCTTCAATTCCTTCAAAAGTTGCAGTGTTCAAACTTCAAAAAGTTACAACATGTTTGGTGCAAAACCTTTCTCATTGTTGGGAACCAAATGGAAATTGAATTCACCAAACACTCTTATAACCTTTTCTTCTTCTTCTTTTTCATCTTCACATCACGAAAAGTTCAAACCTCCAATAGATATGGCTGCAAGAGATGGCGAATTTAGGGTTTTCATTGTTGCCGGCGAGGTTTCCGGTGATTCCATTGCTTCTCGTCTCATGGCTTCGCTTAAGCTTCTCTCTCCTTTCCCAGTTCGATTTTCGGGCATTGGAGGGTAAAATTTCCTTCTTTTATTGCTCTTCTGTAAATTATTTGAAAATGGTTGAGAAATTTTTTATTCATTCATGTGATTTGAGAGTGTTTAATTTGTTTCAGGACTAAGATGACTAGTGAAGGATTGAAATCTTTGTTTCCTATTGAAGATATCTCAGTGATGGGAATTTGGGAATTATTGCCACATTTGTATAGAATCAATGTGAGTTTTGTTCTGATAACTACATTGTTAGTGTTCTGTTTGGGAATTAGTGGGGTATTTAATTGATCAGCTTAATTAAGTCAAATAAGCTATGAAGCACAAACACTTACAAATGACAGACATATTTCAATGTAATCACATGTGTCGGTGTCGGACATTGTTACATGTTAGATACCGAGTCACACTTTCAATTAGAAGTGTTGGTGCTTCAAAGAAAATAAGAATTTATGCATAGGTTGTTTTACAAAATTGGATTCCATGTACTTAGGACAAGCACGTATTCACACATTCGGGGCATTGGTAGCCGTCCGATCAAGAACAAAGGTCCAAAAAATGCATATTTAAATTTTTATTTTATAATTTAAGATACCCGAGCTTGAATTTGGACAGTGTCTTGATGGAATGGCTACCAATGTTCGAATGCGTGATTGTGTACTTCGCTTGACTACAGGGAAGCTCGATTCGTTGTTTTACATATGCTTTCTTGGAGAGCCTATGGAAAATAGCTGAAAATTGTTTTATTTTTATGAGCTCTTCATAGCACTTGTACAGAAGCTGATGTCTTAAAATGAACCAAATAGGCTTTTCCAAACACCTCTAGGGCCTGTTGGCTTATTTGAGCCTATCTACTGGCATAAGCACTTGTGAAACTGTTTGGGAGAACTTATTAAACAGCTTATGCCATGTTCTTAAGCTGTTTTTAGCTTATTTCGATAAGCTCTCCAGGATAGCTTATGAAAAAAAGCGCAATTTAACTGTATTTTATGTTTTTTTATGGAAATAGCTTATGATAAGCACTTCTATATGATAAATGCTTATGCTATAAACTGCAAATTAAGCTGTTTATCCAAATAGGGCCCTATAGTACTTGATAACTACTATACAACAACAACCAAGACCTTATCCCACTAAGTAGGGTCAATTACATGGATCATATGACGCCATAACATTCTATTATAGCTTAGTGTTTGGGGATCTTAGCCTTTAACCTTATTTTGATTCTTTTTTAAAGCTTGTGTTGTGGGTAAGTAACACATGTTTTGATTTTCAGGTGAGACTGAATGAAGCTGTAAAAGCAGCTTCTTTATTTGAGCCTCATGTTGTATTAACAGTTGATTCTAAGGGCTTTTCTTTTCGGTTTTTGAAACAGCTAAGAGGTACAACTACTAAATTAATGTACCTGCAGTGATGGAAAATCTGTTGTGGATTTGCTATTTAGAGGTATTGATGTATACAAATGGTGGAATGCCTTTTGCAGCTAGATATAGTCAGCAAAAGTTGCATTCGCCGGCACATTTTCATTATGTAGCACCATCATTCTGGGCATGGAAAGGAGGTGAAGAAAGGCTTAGAGGACTGGCAGAATTTGTGGATCATTTGTTCTGCATACTTCCAAATGAGGATAAAATTTGTAGATTGAATGGATTATCTGCAACCTTTGTTGGACATCCTGTCTTGGAAGATGTTATGGAGTTGAATTTGGTATGAGCATTGTAGTTTCTCACTAGCTTTATACTGAAAATTCTATTTTATGTGTTTACTTGTGATTTCTACTATTTGTATTCCTCATTCTTAGTTAGCATTTTTTATGTTAATTTTCCTTGTCCAGTTGAACTTTATGGTTGAGTTTTGTCGGTCAATGCTGTATATTTTTTTCTTTCAGAGAACCAACTGCTCAATCAATGAATGGAGGGCTGAAGGAAATGGTGAAGACTTCCTCAGGAAACATGAGGTGCCTCCAGGTACTTCTAAATTGGAAAAATAAAATAAAATCTCCACAAGCTCACATACTTATCTTTAAGGAAAATGTATGAATTTATTTTTTCTTTCTGGTATCCAAAAGTAACTATGTAAAAGCCCATGCTTAACATTTCAAAACTATTTAGTAAATAAACATTTCAACTCCTTTTTTGTGACAATTCAATTCTAATACTCTACTGACTTTCTTTTTTGAGATAAATATTTGTTGATTGCTTTCTTTCTCTTTTGTGTGGATATTTGCTTTAGCATAATACGCCAAAAGCCAAATTTTGAACCTGAAGTTTATTGTAGTTTGGAAAGAAAAATGACATAAGAACCATTTTCTAGACACACTATGCACGATTGTTTAATATTGAAGTAATTGTTTTCTTTATCATCTTATCAACTTTAACTTTAAAAGGAACCACTGTTATTAGCTTGCTTCCTGGAAGCAGAGTACAAGAGGTCAGTCGGATGCTTCCCATCTTCGCTAATACAATGGAACTACTGAAAGACAATGTTCCACAATTGACGACTGTCTTTCATGTTGCACCTAATGAGGATGTGGAAAACTTCATTGCTGGGACCGTTCAAAGGTGGCCTGTGCCTGCTGTATTGATTCCAGGTGGAACAACACACCTGAGATATGATGCTTTTAGTGTACGCCTCATTTTCCCATTAGACTTCCATTTGCATAACAAATTCTTTTCAACTCATTATGTCAAAACTAGTAGAAAATTTGTTTAACACCTTTGTTTCTGCTCCTGGCATTTGTTCTTATGGATCCATTGTAGAATGGTTACAGCCTCTAGCTTTATCAACTTCTAGTGGACGCTTTGACTTAATTGAATACATGAATCTGAACTTATAATTACATAATAACTGCTAATTTTCCTAGCTTCCTATGTATTTGGTGTTCAACTTACTCAAATCCATAACTGTCCATACAGTACTATTTTAAATAGAAGCACTTTTTAGGTTAGGTAGGTGCAAACCACCTTGTTTTTCTGTCTGATGCTTGAATTACTTTTGATACATTCAACTAACAATGTGAATATATCTATATTTATTTTGACTAAAGCTTCCATTATTGTGTATTATACCAGCGTATAAATTCTTACATATCGTGCATGAAGTTTGAATTTTGTGCCTAGTTAATTTGAGTCAACACATCGCAGGCTAGTAAAGTTGCATTGTGCACATCCGGGACAGTTGCTGTGGAGCTGCAGCTTGCACGTTTACCTTGTGTTGTGGCATATCGTGCCCATATTTTGACCGAATGGTTTATCAAGTACAAAGCCAAGATACAATACATATCACTTCCCAATATTCTTTTGGATTCAGCCATTATTCCTGAAGCACTCTTTCAATCATGCAAACCGGCAGACATAGCCTTATTGCTCAAGTAAGTCTGAAAAAATATTTCATTTGCGTTACTAGTTCTGAATGTCTCAAAAGCTTAGAATATATTAGTCGCGGGCATTGTTTCTCATATTTGACATTATGTCTATGCTTTATTTTACAGAGATTTAATACATGATCATGTTCGTCGAGAAGAACAAATAATTGCAGCGCGAAAGTTTGTCAAGCTTTTAATGCCTTCAGAAAGAATTATCCACAACCTTGCAGAGCAAAATTTGATGAGTACATGTCCTGATTATAGTCCGAGTGCTGTTGCAGCATTGACTATATTAAACTATGGGAAGCCTGTTATTCATGATGATTAATACAGAAGCCTCTGGCATTGAGTTTTTATTTCAAATGTTGAAGGTTTGAGGCAGATATACATGCAATGATGCAAACCAGTAACTTGTTACTATCAGAAGAAACAGTTTCTGTAGAGTCAAATTAGGGATCAACAGTGTCTCAGGCGGATCAAAATCTAGAAAGCATAAGAAATTGAAAAAGCAACGCGTTAAATTGCAGACTTCTTCATACTCTGCCGTTAATTGATATGTAAACCCTAAAAAGCCTTACACCAAAAGCATAAACCCTAAAAAGCCTAACATACTCGTATGACTAAACCATCTGGAGCGTGACTTGATAGGGTGTGGTCCAATATATATTGGATAGGCTTTGGCACTACTAGAATTTAGGTTGGGTTTGACGAAAAGAAAATTTAGGCTGGGTCTAACTCAATCCTTACGAAATCAATTTCTAAGGTGAAGTTTAACTATGATGTTGCATTACTTTTTCCCATATTTAAAAACTTAGTGGGAAAATAATTCAATACCAAAATAAAAAACCTTATATTCTAGAATGGCGGTGAATTTATCAAACTTTGGTCATTTCTTCACTTAACCACACTCCCACATATACTTGACCACAATGATTTATCTGAACGTAAACATTGTCACTTGATTGAAACTGCTTGTTGCCTTCTAAACCAAGAATTCCTCCCTCCTCAATTTTGGTTCGATGTTTTCCTCACAACATATGATCACAGTTTATCATATCTTATTCAATCACCCCCAAACTAAATCAAGTTAAAAACCTTGATTGTTTATAGTTTTCGTGGCTCAAACCTTATACCCATCACAAAGTTGAACATTTGTTCCAAACCATGCATCATCAATGTTACAACCTCATCCAACCTTTGCTTTAGTGTTAAAACTCTCAAAACCTACTATTCAAGGAGTGTGTTCCTATTAAAGTTTCAGGTTCATTTTATTCGATGTCATTTTCAGTGGATTAATTTGGTTTCTTAAAAAAACAAACGTTGCAATTGCATTTTCCTTTGAATATTTCATTTTTCCTTTACTTTTTATCATGATAACATAACCAAGAATTAGAAAAGTCAATGCAAAAATGTATGCACAAAAATATAACTAGTGACCAACTCACCGACAAGTGAAGCACTCATCATAACCACATAACAAATATTCACATCTTTTCCAAGTTCTATTTCAACGCCTTTTTCTTTCAATAATTTAATATTCAGCCTCCACAAACTCAATGCTTGATAGAACCATGTTTACATAAGAGAGAGGACAATCCGGCTTAATGCATGTTTGATATTTGATATAGTAAGTTTATCTGAATTACAGTGAGCCGTGGTAATATTCTAAAACTACCAAGTGTAGTTTATGCAAAATTACAATGATTCAATGTAATTCTATCAAGTCCACTATACTAGCAATTATGCACTTATTTGTGCATCAAAACTTGAGTTGAGTATGAATCAATTTTTAACTACATCCCAAGTTTTTGTTAATCAATTTGAACATTACTATATGCTTTCCTTAATTTTGAATCAAATGCATAAATTTTGCTTTGTAATAAAAAGCCGCCACAAACTCTGACATCAGTCATAGTAGGATACTAGGATTTTTAAAATTCACTGACTTTTTTATTTTATTTTATACACACACATGATTTCACATTCTTATTTTTTAAAATATAATGAAATGAGACGATTTTTTTTAAGGACGAATTTTTATTCTATATGGTTCGTGTGTGCACACACATGATTTCTTGTTTTGTATGGTTCATTTTTTTAATATTACTGTATATTCGTGTGTGGTGTCTTCCACTAGATCTCCTTAGTTGTATATTTACGTGCAAATTATAAACTTATAACTGGTTCGTGTGTGCACACACATGATTTCTTGTTTTGTATGGTTCATTTTTTTAATATTACTGTATATTCGTGTGTGGTGTCTTCCACTAGATCTCCTTAGTTGTATATTTACGTGCAAATTATAAACTTATAACGATGCTTTAAATAAATAAATAAATAAAAATACAGTATTTAGGATCTTTCCCACTTTAGCGACTTAATTATTTCCATAAACTAAGTTTTTTTTTTGAGGGAATCCATAAACTAAGTTATATATATTCTTTTGTAAAAAGAATTGGGAAAGGAAACGTTTTATCAATTAAAATGACATTAATTTCCTTAAAAAAATTAATTAAAATGATATTAATGACTATTTTATAATTATTTTTGAGAAGATTTAAACTTTATACCTTGATGCTACACAACTAAACTCTTATTATTGAGCTAACACCTCAAGTGTAACTTAAATTATTAATTTAAATCTACTATGTGATAGTGATGGATGGCACTAAAGATATAAAATAACTTGGACTGAAGACATATTTTTAACGGAAGAAGACATATTTTTATGTTATAATTGTTTTTTTAATATCATAATTTGAGATTAGACATCGTATATCTAACATATTAAATATGATTTTTAATTGTATATTATTATCTTTGGTCCCATATATAAAAAAGTTAAGTCAACAAAAGTTGATACAATGCATTTCCTCAAAAAATTGTTACTCTTTTTTGGTGGTGGCCGAGATTCAAACCCCGGACCTTGCATATTTTATGCATTTGTTCCTACCAACTGAGCTAAGCTCACGAAGACAAAAAAAAATATTGTTACTCTAATGCTATGATATGTTGCTTCTTCAAAATCACGATCAAATAATCTCAAAACGCAATAAAAACAAGTCTATCGTATGTCCAAACATCGCAATATTTGGTCTAAAATTTCAAGTACATAAATTTTTGGGTTAAATATGTTTTTGATCTCTACAAATATGTCAACCTTCATTTTAGTCCCTCTAAAATTTTCCTTCAACTTTTAGTCCCTTAAAAATTTTCCATCTTCACTTTTGATCTCTCCTTAAAAGTAAACTCATATGCGAAATTCATATTTTTGAATAAAATTTTCCAGAAAATTCGTAACAATCTCTCCCCAAAAAAATTAGATTTTTTTAAGAAAACATGAATTTAATATGAATTTTTATATATTTTAAGGTTAAAAATTCATATTTAATTTGTGTTTTGTTAAAAAATTATAATTTTTTCTTGGAATTTTTTTTTTAGAATATTTTACACATTTACGCACACTTTCATTGAATAATACAAAAATTAAATTAAAAATAGGAACCCCAAATAGTGATTGAAAATTTTATAGGACTAAAAGTTGAAGAAATTTTTTAGAGGGATTAAAACGAAAAGATGGTATATTTATAGGGACTAAAAACATAGGGTTAAATATATTTTTGATCCCTATAAAATTGGGAACTTCTACGTTTAGTCCTTACTTAATTTTAATAGCTTTTTTAGTCCCTACAAAAAAAATTGCTTATAATTTTAGTCCCTGCTAAAACAAAGTTTGTTTAATTATCATTAAACTCTTAAAATTTTGAACGATTTTTTTTTGAGACAAGTTTAGAACACTATGAAAGGTTCATTTACTAAAATTTAGAATTTTCTAACATGAAACGAATTAAATATGAATTTTCTAAAACAACAAAAGTTAAAGATAAAAAGTAACAAAATCTGGATGTAGAAATCAAATTTTGCGATAATTTTTTGTGGAGGAACTTTTAGTAATGTTCTAAACACATATGCAAAAAATTGTTCAAAAACTTAAGAGTTTATGCATAAATTAAACAAATTTGAATTATGTAGGGACTAATACTCGGTGCGGGGAAAAAAATTCGGGACTAAAAGAACTATTAAAATTAAGTAAAGGCTAAACTTAAAAAATCTCAATTTAACAGAGACTAAAAATATATTTAACCCAAAAAAATTTCTTAGGTAGAGAACTAGAGGAATTAATTCATTGTTATATTTTCAGAATTTGACCACTCTATAACCGAGTATATTTTATACGGTGATGAGATTTTGTGTATACATATCAATGTTGTTCTTTAATTTAATTTTAAATGATTTTTCTCTTTGCTTACGCCATCTTTTAAGATGACGATTTAAATCCACCCACTTGCCATGAATATCCAACCACCAACACGTTCACATCATTATTATTCAATTATGCAAAACCTGTAACTATAAAAAACAACTATGCAAAACCATTTGAAAATTGCTGTTGACACATTAGTTTTGGCTAGGACACACATGTAAAAGACGTTTTTACCTCTTCGGTAGTTAATCTGTCGAATTATGAAACCGGCCGGTTAACTACCGAGGAAAACTTCGGCGATTAACCGCCGAGGAAATTCGAAAACTTCGGCAGCTTAACCGCCGAGGAAACCTCAAACCTCGTTTTTTTTTTTTTTGACAAAAACCATTAATTCTTTAAACCTAAATTTTCCTTAATTAAATTTAATTCTTTAATTATTTTAAGGAATTAAACATAATTCTTTTTATGATTTCATTAATGTGATTTTGTTGCCATAATGAAGAAATATGGATTTTGTTGCCATTAAATACACGATTCTTTTTATAAAGTTGTTGATTTCATTCATATAATTTTGTTGCCATAAATAAAAAAATATGAGATCCTATAATTACTACATATTCAATCACGTTTCTTAATTAAAAAGAGGGTTTTTTTTTTTAAGAATAGAAAAGTGGTTTTATTTGTACAAAAAAAAAGGTATTATTGATAGAATAATTACAAATATAATTATTTGAAAGAGAGATGAATAATATTTGAAATATTATAATTTGTCAACAACAAAAAAAATCTGAAATATTATAATTAATTACTAATAATTACAAATATAATTATTCTATCATTTGTAACGTTTTTGTTGTTGCATTTTTTATTGAATCATCATTTTAGGTCCATTAACTACCGATTGCAGATGTTATTCATCTCCCATATTTCTTCATTTATGGCAACAAAATCACATGAATGAAATCATGCAACAAAATCACATGAATGAAATCATAAAAAGAATTATGTTTAATTCCTTAAAATAATTAAAGAATTAAATTTAATTAAGGAAAATTTAGGTTTAAAGAATTAATGGTTTTTGTCAAAAAAAAAAAAAAGGTTTGAGGTTTCCTCGGCAGCTTAACCGCCGAAGTTTTCGAATTTCCTCGAGCTAACTGCCGAAGTTTTCCTCGGTAGTTAATGCGGCCGGTTTTCATAATTCGGCAGTTAACTACCGAAGGGGTAAAAACGTCTTTTACATGTGTGTCCTAGCCAAAGCTAATGTGTCAACAGCAATTTTCAAACCATTTTTGTCCAAAAAACTATGGAAAACCAAAGCCGTAACATCATTCAACTCATTGGCATCGTGGGCTAGCTAGATACTAAGAGGGGATTTCGTGATGCCACGCACACATTTGCTTCTCTTTATTCTTTTTTACTCCGTCCGTCCCTATACGTAACCACCCATTCGATTTTATATTTGTCCCTAAATGTAAACTCTTTTTCAAATTACGAGATGCATTTATTATTTTTTTCCTAAACATGCCCCTAATTAATACTACTAACTTGTCTTGAAATATGTAAAGTCAAATTTAATACACATACAAACAAAGGACAATTTGGTAATATTAACACACAAAATAGACACATTAATTACACTAACAACATTTCTTAAGTAATGTGAAAATGGTAAAAGGGGTTTACATATAGGGACGTAGGGAGTATATTTGAAAAATGTATGTTTAACCCCTAAATATTAATTGACACTTTGAGAGAAAAACAAATTGAAAGTATGATGTGATAAATGCGATAAAAATTAATAGATAAACATAAAATAAGATGTTAAATAAGTGTATGAGATTTTATAATATTCGAATATAAGAGTTATTTTTTTACCTCCCGCTTGTTACCTCAACGATCTCCCCCATTCATTGTGAGTCCTCGTTGTTGGGTCATGAAGAGAGTTGAGGGATCATCTACATTGAACCAAGTGCAACCATACAAGTGAGAGACATCACATCTTAACCTAAAACTTATTGTGTTTATGAGCAATCTTACTTGTATATCGCTCAACATTCACTTTTCCATCTAATGTAAGACTTCTACCTCACATTTTCTACACAATAGTTAAAAGTAGTCGAGACACGTAGAACTTGACAATTCATCATTTTAACTATGTTTCATATTTATAGCGCCACTAACCGAAACAACTTCTTATGGGGGTACATTCCGAGGCAATGCTACGTGTGGATGTGGGAAATGGAAAATACCGCGAAATGAGGATAACATGTCAAACGGGGGCGTCACGTATACCCAACAATAGAATACACACATTAACCGTGAAAATAGTCAAATGAGGTTTATTCTCTAGGTCACGATGTATTGCGAAGTAAGACTAGTTTTATCAAAATCATTACACTTGCACATTTCTTTCAACAAACAATCAATCAAAATCAAATTACTTTATTCATTTCTTAAGTTAGTAGTTCACAAAAAACCCTAACTTATTTCTTACTTAACACTCTTTGAAGAAGTTAAAAAATTGATAAACGAACAATTACATTTTTTAACCATTAGACATGAGATTTGATAGTGCATATATAACATATGAACCGGGAGATGTCAATCAATTAAATAGATTTAACTCAACTCGATGAATTGATCTTCATGATTGCACGAAGAGATGTCTTGATTAAAAAAAAAACATGTTATTGGTGTGCATGACTTTGTGGAGAGAGAAAAATTTGAAACATAGAAGAAAACCATAACATAGAAATTACAGACATAAGAAAATAATAGTCAAACATAACCGGTGGCTCCGGTCAACGGTTGATAAACCTCTTTCTAAATTGCTCTCTCTCTCTCTCTCTTGCTGAAGTATTCAATTTTGTGGAAGAGCTTCTTGGGTTCTCTCAGTTTTTACCTCTTCTGAGGTTGATCCAAAAAAAGCTTAATTTTTTAATTTCTTTTTCAAGAATTTTGCTTTTCAAGCTTAGAAGAAAATGGCAGTAAGTTTTATTTTTTTCTTCTCTTTTGTCTATATGTGTTTTTTTCTTTCTGATCATGGTTTGGTTATGTTGTATGTGTCTATGATTATGGTTTTTGCATTACGTTGTATCTGCTATGTGTATATTCATCTTCAATTGTTTTGAAATGGTTGACCAAATTAGACTTTAACTTCTTTTGGTCAACTTTGTTATTTCTGTACTGTTAGATCAAGCATGAAAAGTTTCCTTTTTTGGTCTCTTAGAAACATGAAGCAATTCAATTACAATTAGAATATTCTTATATGTTTTTGAGCAAAGAACCGAATTATGTTGGTTCTTTAGATTTTTATTGATATGCTAGTTTCATATTAATCATGCTGGATTTATAATTTAGCTTAGCCTAGTTTTTTTTTTACTCCATCATAATTTATTTACTAAATTTTTAATCAATTACCTTGTTGATAATCCATAATCATAATTGTAGTTAGATGTGTATTTTCTTTAGAATCTTCTTATGCTGTGTTGAATCAAAATCTGTCAAAACAAGCAGCTACTTAAGTTGTAACTACGAGTTTGTTGTTTTGTTGCAAATTGCAATCCCATGTTTGAGTTGAGGAACAACTTGGATTGGATGAGGTGTATGAATTATGATTCTCATTGGATTTTTCTGTAGCACATGTGCTGATTGTACTATTTAGAATGCACATATTTTGGTAGCTCTCTTATATATTAAAGTATATGGAACTATCACAAGTTTTTTGTGGTATTAGTAAAGCTAAATATTGATCACATGATGAATTATTAATAGTTAAAATACCATGAATTGTGTGGTTCTGTTAACTTCCCTGTTTGAGTTTAGTGTAAAGGGAGAGAGAAATTATTTTATTGTCTAACAATCATTTGTTGGCCTAGTGAGATTTTGAGGAAAAACAATTTTGGGTTCAAAATATTGAACCATACATCTTAATTGTGATTGAATGACGTATGATGAAATTATGTTCAATCATATCAGTCTTTTAACTTTATATTCTGTGTTTTGATCCGAAATGGTAGCAAAGGCCTGATTTTTAATAGCAAAAGAGTTAAAGTATGAATTGGATATTGTGTTGATTATGACTGCAAGATTGTAGTTTTGCTTAGGTCAAAAAGTTCAATACTTTTGGTGATTTTACGGAATGATTAACAAAATTATGAATATATCCTTAAATTTTCATGATGGGTGGAAGCAATGGAGGACATAATGGTATACTTGAATACCACTTTGATGCTCTGAGAAAGAAAGAGCTTGAGGAATGAAAGGTCGAGTGTTCAAATATCATACCTAGGGTCCCTAGCCAGCCTTGTAATGGCAGTTGTAATTTTATCTTAAGAAAGTTGAGTTTCCATATAAAATGGAGAGGGTGTGGCGTTGTTCCAAAGACACTTAAATTCTAGGCCGAGAGAGGTATCCACATTCAGTGTCCGACATGCCTTGAATAGGATTATCTCTAGGATAGATTACGAGAACAACTTGAAGTTATAGCTTATATAAAAATAGCTTCACTTTATTTTATCTTTTGTTATTGAAATAACTTATATATAAGCACTTATCTTTTGTTCTAGAAGCGCTGAATTAAGTTGCGTACCCAAGCAAAGTCTTAATAGTGAGATATTTGGTGTAATCTCTTCCAGGTTCTAGGAAGTGTAGCAGTTACCAGGGACCAAGATAATTGATTATTGAATCTGGTTCGCAAGACCACAAAGGGTCCAAATTTGAAATCCGATATAAATATATCTCCCTAGAATACCAATATATAATCATTATTACAACGAATACAGAAGGAAAAAAAATACTTCTTTGTTCTCTTGTTATTTTCATTATTTAAAAATTATAACAAAGGTTCTTGAATATAAGTGTTCTCTTGTTATTTTCCTTCTGTAGTGAAAATACAAGTGTTTGAAACATGTACTATGGAATTAATTTTATTGAAACTCTACTTAACAAACTATTTTTTATGTGTTGATTTGGCAGCAACGTACTCATGTACCAAAATTTGGCAATTGGGAGAGTAATGATAATGTTCCTTATACAGCATATTTTGACAAGGCACGGAAAGGTCGAACTGGCACAAAAATGATAAACCCGAATGACCCTGAAGAAAATGTCGATTTAGTTCTTGATAATTCATCGTCTGATCATCCACATCCTTCCAATACCAAACCCAGAGCCAATTCAGAGGATCTATCTGGAAAGGGATTGGTGCAATCAACAATTGAGTCGCATAAAAGTCTCGATGGTGATCCTAAGCAATATGTTGACTCTCCGGCTCGCCATGACAATGTAAGCAATAGGAGTTCCAATGATTCTACACCTCGTCTTGGAGTAGGTTCTGCTGATAACCGACGAAAACCTTCAAGACAAAGTACTGCTGGGTCTGAGCACAGCGTTGAACGGTCACCCCTTCATCGTCAGGCTAGAGCTCCTGCTGGAAGAGATAGTCCCTCTTGGGAAGGAAAGAATAATTCCTATGACAGCAGCCATGGTACACCGGGAAGATCTCGGTTAAGACCAGCTAATCGAGGGGATGAAACTGTTAGTTTTTCTTTTCTTCCATCCTATGTTATCACCATGCATGGCATGAAGAGTAAAAATCTGCATATATATTATTGTACCTTGGAATCATCGTGATATTTTCTATTGCGAATATGTTATGATTTTGGCATTCTGATGTTGCAGCCTGATAAAGGTGCAGCTGTTCCAAAGTTTGGTGATTGGGATGTGAGTAACCCTGCATCAGCTGATGGCTATACTCACATTTTCAACAAAGTAAGAGAGGAGAGACAGGGTGGGGCCGGACATGCACCCGGCACACCTAATGAGAGGCCGCATGTTATCCGCAACCAAACTAATGACAAAGCTCAGGTATGCCCTCCTGTTTAACATATTGCAAATCTATAAATTTTGGAGTTTTCAACTATGCAGCACCGATGCTTCAAATTGAATGCGTTGTTGGTGTACGACACATGTCAATGTACAACACAATACTAACATGTGGTTACATTCAATCACTTTTATTTTCTTAGATTATTACAAGCATCTATCGGTTAGTATTGTGTCTGGTGTCGGTGTTTGCGCCAGTGCTTCATAGTTTTTCACCGTACTAATGCTTATCGTTGCGCTCTTTTTTCTTTTTTTCCAGTGTTGCTGTTTTGCTTGGGGCAAAAAGTGATTTGTTGGAAAGTGTGAATTGTATTATGATAAGAAAAGAAGGAGAAAATAGTGTTGTGAATGATCATGAGGTTTGTGTAGCACTTGTAATTTGTAAATATCCAAGGTTTTCGTTCCTTGCGGGAAGACATCATTGAATTGCATCTATCATATTAGTGCTTTGTGCTCTTTTTTACACTTTTGCATGCAAGATTGTGATTTTTTTTTTTTTTGGCCTTCTGTTGTGTTACTATTATGCTCCTATGATTCAAATTAACTGTATTTATCCAAGATATATAAGAGATTTGTTATATAATTCTTTCCAATGAATTTATGACTTGTGACTCAAGTCATATACTGTGTTGAAGTTAATGTTGAACTTTTTGTATGTGATTGAAAATAATCCAATAGCAAAGTGTTACAAAGGATCTTATTATGGCCTACTCCATATAACACAAGAATGCATTTTGTCCCTTATGCTTGAGACTTGGGAGCAAACTTGCATAGATAAAGAAAATTGAAGATGTGTTGAATTATAATGTTGATTTTGCTCTTGCAATGAATAAAATTGAGAGGATTAGTGAAGTTAGCCTCCTCAAAAGTTGTCAACCAAAGCTTAGTTGAATCTTTGAGTCTCCAACTTTTTGCAAACTTTTCTTTTATCATCCATCCCCAATAGTAGACTTAGGGTGTGTTTGTTTAGCTTTTAAAAAAATAGCAATGTTATTTGAAATTCAAAAAGCAATGACTATTTGACAACTCATATAAAAAATACACAATTTATAACTATTGATGTGATTATAAGAGAGAGAAATAAATAACTAAAAAAGGAAATAATACTTATACAAGATAAATATACGGCGTTGGACAACCAAAAAAGTTTTTTTTTTACAAAACCTAAAAAGTTGTTAACGTAATATTTCTCTAAAAAAATAGATTTTATATTAAAAGAATCTAGATATTTTTTGAAAAAAATAGCTATAAATTGGTTAAAAGAATCTAGACATTTTTTATATTTTTTTGTCAAATAGCTTAATGGCTATAAATTCAACTTTTAAGACGAATAAGTTGGATGTCCGGGATTCAAACTCCGACACCGCATATATTATGTAATGTCAATAACAACCGAATTAGGTTTACTAAATACTATACATTTCATATTCTACACTACCAAAAAAAAAAATAAATACATTTCATATTCTACTAACACTTAATATAACATCGATGTCTATAACAAACTTATGCGATAGCACACGATTAGTTTCCTGGTTGGAGATTATAAAAACACATATTCATATATTCATAAAATTTATATTTTTTTTAATATAATTATAACTACGTATTCTCTATACGAAAAAACCAAATAATACATATATTTCACAATGATAATTAATTAGTTTAATATTCCACTTATATTTAATTTTATTTTATATAATACAACGTATTTAGTCTTCTTTAAAAAACATATTTGATCTAATTAATTAAAAAAAGACTCGATAGTTAATAAAATATTTCCAACATAATATCTAATTAATTAAAAAAAAGACTCGATAGTTAATAAAATATTTCCAACATAAAATATTAAATAGTATTCCACTTATTATATTTTTTTATATTTTTTTGGTGGTGGCGGGATTCGAACCCCGGACCTTGCATATTTTATGCATTCTCCATACCAACTGAGCTAAGCTCACGAGGACTAATCTTATTTTATATAATACAACGTATTTAGTCTTCTTTAAAAAACATATTTGATCTAATTAATTAAAAAAATGACTCGATAGTTAATAAACTATTTCCAACTCGATATAATTTTTTTTTGTGGTGGTCAAGGTTCGAACCTCGTACTTTACATATATTATGCATCGTCCCTACCAACCGAGTTAAGCTCACGAGAACACTCGATATAACTTGTTTAACATATAGATAAAGAAATATAGATAGTATATAATTTATAATTATAATTAAATGAATAACTATTAAATTTATATATAATATGATAGGTTTGACTTAGGTGGGAAAAAATTATTTTACTTAATTATATTTATTTCCACTTCCGCTAATAAAATTTTGATATAACTTTGACACAATACAAATAATAAAAAAAGAAGAATAAAGAATATTTTAAATATAATTAAATAAATAAATATTCAACTTAGATGTAATTCTTTTTTATATAATTTATTAAATTTGACTGAATTGAATAAAAAATATATATTTGACTTGATTATATTTATTTCAACCATTAAAAAAATAACACCAACTTGGTATAACTTGTGTGCTATAAATATATCAATCAATCCGACTAAGGCATACTCAGACCAACGAGATTTGTGAAGCTCGTAAATACAACAATTTCAATACAAGCATCATGAGATTTCAATCATTTGTAATTATCTTTGTTGTTCTGTTTGCTTCAGTGGCAACCAATCAAGCTAACCCCGTAGACAACAATGATCCACACTTGATTAAAGTCGCTAATTTTGCTGTTACTGAGTACAATATGCAACATACTGAGGCAAAATTGATATTCGAGAAAGTCACCAACAAGAGACCAAATACAGCCTCACCCTTTCTGCCAACAATGGTTCAGCTTCTAACAATTATGCAGCTATTGTGTTGGAGAAGCCATCAGATAACTTTATCCTCAAGGCCTTTTCACTTATTCATGATCATGATGCTTAAATTATTAAATGTTTCTTATTAAATGATCGTATAAAAAGAAAAAGTTTATGTATTGTCTATCAGAGTGGATTGTATCAGAGTGGATTGTTGATCTAAATATATTATATGATCGTTTAACTATGTTTAACATTCTTATGGTTATGATTTTATGAAAAGTTCATGTCAATTTTTTTACTTTGATTCTTTGAGCATTTTAGAGAGAAAAATATTAATATTTTAAAAATAGGGTAAAATAGAACTAACAAACAAACAAAAAAGTATCATGTTCGAAACTTGTTTAAAAAGTCCATGATTGAAGGTTTGAAGATGAAGTGAAGATACATTCCAAGCATCGAAGACTTGGTGAAGATTTTCGAGTTGGGATTTTAATTGTATAAATTTTTCTTCAAATATTTTGATGTTTAAGTTGTATTTAGAAGTCTTAATCTTCTTCTTTCAAAGATTGAAACAATTTATGGCTAAAGTGACTAACACATGATATGAAGTTTTTTGCTACTGTGCAAATTTTAATAATTTTAATCATAATTTTTTCCTTAAAAAAAAAAATTTAATCATTTTTTTTAATAATATTACGTTATTTCATTTAAAAAATAAAATAATGTTACTTACCTTATTTTACTTACATTGAAGTAATCAAATCAATCCCCAGAGGGTATCAATCTATCTATCTCTCTCAAACAAGTTAGCGTCGCATTGAACTCTTCTTCTGATCTTCGGTCGCCACAAACAGTGAGTCAGAAATTTATTTTCACGTGTTTTGATTTTCCAATTACAAGTTTTTCTATTTCTCAGAAAATGTTCAAATTTATTCATTTTCGTCAATCTCATTACATTGATTTCATTCATTTTTTTTTTTGATTGATTTATTTGAGACTGTTTTTATAGGCACTTATTTTCATAAGTTCTTCAGGTTAGCTTACGAAAACAGCTTATAGCTTATACGAAGACAATTTAGCTTTATTTTATCCTTTGTTATAGAAATAGATTATACATAAGTGCCTATCATGATAAGCGCTTATGATCTCATCTCACCCATGAATGGCATTGAGTATAATTGGGTCTTTGCTTGAGTAGTTGGTTATATTTGACATAAACTGAATCGTGCAATTTTTCGATTGAGTTTGTAAAATGAATATAATTAAATAAGTGTTAGATAGTTTCTTCGTATAATAGAGTATTGGGCTTGAAAATCACAATAAATGAAAAATGAGATTATGAGTTACGACAATTACTTGCTCGAATTATGCTCTTTTTATTACATTTAGGCTTCATTTTACCACTGAGAACATAGTTGATGGCTTTGGAAAGGATATCAAATGGTTGCATGGGATTCCTAAGTCTATTGTTATTTTATAGGGATCATGTTCTGAATTTCGGTTGCAGTATGCTGCGACAGTTTATATTGCGGTAAAATGTGGCCGCAATTGCATTTGCGTTTGTGTGTAAAAACGTTATATTTTGTCTGCAATTGCCAGGGACGGATACAGAGGGGGCGGCCAGGGGCTCCAACCCCTCCTCCCCACCCACACGATTTTTGCTTATCAGTTTGGCTATCATTTTCAATCTGATAGGCATAGTGGGGGGCTTAATTGGAGATTGGAAACTTGAGGTTTTTCCGCTGGTCAACCAACTAAATTGTCAAATTGGCTTCATTGGCCTACGTGCTTTTATAACACAGCCTACCATGGGGCTGCAACTAAATCCCATTTTGGGATTGTAAATGACCAGAAACCCTAAAAATTTTCCATGAGTACAAAGTTGAAGGTTTAGAGTAAACTGTTGTGACTGAACTGAAGGAGATTGTGTTTTTTGAAGTTAATACTTTGACCACATAGACAACAGTCAATAGCCAAGAGAATTTACCCTGAGCTGGCTGCACATTATTTTGGTCCTCGTGCAGTTGTTTACAAGATTGATGAGGTCACATATTAGCTGTTGCTTCCAAAGTCTAGGTTGATCCATCCAGTTTTCTATTTCTCAGTTAAAAAAAAGTAGAGGTACATAAGGTGGAGGCACATTTTCCTGCATCCTGGCAATTGTTATAGTTCCCCAATACCACTGAATCACTAGCAGTGATAAAATCATAAGCTGTTAAGCAGAAGTGGAAACTAGTCAAATCATGGACCACGATTTGTGGCTACTTCCTTGGTGTAAAATTATTAAGCCCATGGTTCTGCACGAGAACCAACTTCTACCATTCAAATCAAATTTGAAACAGCCTTTATGAGAAGGCTGATGCCAAGGTGGTTGGCTATGTTAACCACCTACTAAAGGGCCAAATGTCAACTGCCCAAGTAGCCTAGGGAGCCTAGGCCTAATTTTGGGAGGTATATGTAAGAGGTGTCCTGGGGTTTCGCCAAAAGCAGGGAGGAGCATGCGAGAGATAAGGAGAGTATCTGTCCATTAGATATGTAGGAAAGAGTATTGGGATGGGATTCTGTTAACTTGTTACAACAGAGTAGTGCTTCTATGTGAAGCATAGGCTTGGGCGTAAATTCATTGGAGGATCACCCTTTTACTGTTTTCTACATTATCATTATTGTATAATAAATACAATTCATTTTTTCACCTATATTATGATTTTCTTTGAGAGGATGTAAGGGAATGTACTGAAATTGATGTAGACTAAGGATGTATGCTTTTCCAGTCAAATTAATACTAGATACCAGTGGCTCTTTAGCTTGCATCTTTAGGCTTTACTTCCTTTTCAAAATGCCTTGTGATGACTGTTGAGGTAAAATCTCACAAACATTTTAACTTTGATCTAGGAAAGCAATGGCATGGAGAGGAAATCTTTCAAAAAACATAAAAGAGCTTCGGTTTTTGATGTGCCAGTCATCTCCTGCAAGCTCATCTGCAAGGTTAGATATATTTTTTCCTTTCTTTGGACCAAAATTTCAAAGCATTATCTTTTACATACCTTTGGTTGCTTTTTTACTAAATCTCATACATATTTGAATATAAAATGAGCTCTTATTATTATTTTTGTTATCTCAGGGCATTCGTTGAAAAGAATTATAAGGAACTAAAGACATTGAACCCAAAATTGCCAATATTGATCCGTGAATGCAGCGGAGTTGAACCCCAACTGTGGGCAAGATATGGTATCCCCTATCTTAATTTTCATTATTTTTTATTTGAAATTCTCGCTCCATAATTTGCATTCACATGCTCCCCCCCCCCCCAGTTTCAAAACAGGAAATTTTAGGAAATTAACACTATTGTGCTGACAATGACATTGACAATCTGCTAATCAGCATTTTTGTCATAGTTTCATTCTAGAGACGTAGTTATTACTAGTAGTGTGTACAAAACTATATTTCAATATTATCCCAATTTTGAATTTAATCCACAAACATTTGTTGTTCTGAGTGGTAAATAGTACTTTTATTTCCTTCAAACAATATCTCGAATCTGGTTGGAAGAACTTTGTCCTTTACATGACCGAACTTGGATTAAGAAAAAGCCCTAGTTATGGATATTATAATGTCAATTCGGTTATGATTGTTACTTCGGATTAATTGGCTTATACTCAATGGCTTAGAATGTGATTAGAAAACTATTCCCATATAATGCCAATTTCGATATACTTTACTCTGCAAAGTCATTGTATCTCTGGTGAACCTTTCTGATTATATCTTGTAGCTCATCATTTTCATTCTCATTATTTTGTACTGGTTCTCTATTTTGATCAACACATTTCCTTCTTTAATACCAGACTTGGGTGTTGAGAAAGGCATTAAACTGGAAGGCATGACAGAGCCACAGATTTTTAAGGTACTCGAAGATATGGTAAAAGCAGGGGAGTCTTTTAAAGCTTGATATTATTGCTTATATTCACTGTCTGAAAGGGAATAAATGTTTTTAGGTTGCACTTGTTATTACAGTGCGACTCTTGGTCATTTTAAGAATGAACCTGTTGAGTTTGAGTTGAAGCTCTCGGTTACGCACAATGACCATGTTTATTGTGAGATATTGATTCAAGACACGGATTAAATCTATTTATTTGGATTCCTATGATTATTCTCAGTGAAATGTTGTCTTGCTTAGATCATATGATTATGTATCGACTAAGCAACCTGGTAGAATATACTTTTTAAGCAATCAATGCAATTTCAAACGATCCAGAAAACTTGTTTTTACTTGTTATGACCCCAGATTTTACTTGTTGACTCTTCTTCGTTCTTTAAGTTCACACGCAACACAGCAACAAGATATTACTAATTCATTGAATAAAATTAATTAGTCAAAACCCAATTACTAGTTTAGTAACCAGTTAAGCTATCAGTAAACATAATTTCTATTTATTCCTCCTTGAATAACCAATTCTTCATCCTAATTATAACTTTACTGGTAAAACATAATAGTTTGAAACATATCTTGATGATGATTTGTGATAACTTGATTAATTAGTAGGCAAAACTTAGGGGATTGATGAGTTAGGGTGCTACCTGCTTCTGTGTATACAGGAACAACAATATATAAATCATAGAATAATATAATTTTATCATAATTCTAAGTTTGAACCAAATTAAATCAAAATTTAATTTAAAATTCACACGCACACATAATCTTATATTCTGTATAGCACACACAAACACATCACTGAAAGAAAAGATGATCGTTGCACTCGTACAAACAGGATTCCTGAATAAACAGATATTTAAAGAAACGAATAAGAAGCACATGGTGAGGATTCATGATATTAGCACCAATAACATAAAGATCAATCTAGAAAATTTGTCCCTCTTTGAAGTGCTACTACTCCACTTTCTTTCTTTCAACTGTAAAAATATATCAATACAACCCGTAGTTGTACGAGCATTGTAAGTAGATGTCAAGTTACATTAGAAGTCAAAGGAATTCTCAAACTACAATACACATTTGGATATAGTTCCAAATTTAAGTTATAAATCGCCGAGAGTGTCTCGTTGTTATACTCGTTGTTGAGGCTTGAGTTTGATCATGCTATTCCCTTCAAGCACTAAGGGCTCTAGTAAAATGGTATTCGTACAGGCAAGGACAAAGGGTGACATAGTCACATAAGCGAATTCAGTACCCTTGTACAAAAACGTGCGGTCTTTTTTTCACAGTCTATTTCATTGTTGGAGTTTCTTGCGGTCACGTTGATCTTAAAATTATAATAGAAAACATTGTTGCTTGTGAGGTTAAACATTGTTGCTTGTGAGGTTAAACATTGTGCTTGTGAGTTTCTTTATTATATACTAGCGGAAAGATGGACATACATGTGCTCGTTTTTCCGCTCTTTTTATTGCGCTAATGTGTGTAGATTATCAACGATATTTTATAAAAAATTGTGTGTAAATTACAAACGATATTTTAAATAAATTATTTTATATAGATTAAAATTATAAGTATAGATATTTGTGTCTCAGAAGTTTGGCATGATAAATACCCACCATCCAATTATTCAATTGTACCATGCATATACCAATTTATTCATAGAGGTTCCCCTTGCCTATCCCGATAGAAACCTTGCCTTGTCGTCATTTGCTGAATTCTAATTCCTTGTTTGCCGCCTAACCTCTGCCAAACCGGTACCTTTGCTCTCCCTCTCTTATTTGATCTCTCTCAGTTCTCGCGTTGGTGAACGCCGACAAGGAACCCTTGAGGTGGTTCACCATACACTCGCGTTCGACCTCTCTTTCTCTTGAAACCCCAATAAAGCTACCTTTTTCATTCACTTTTGCTATCGTATATTTCATCCAATAAATATTGGTCTTATAGTATTCATTTTATTGAATTGGATTGAACTTCAAATTGTCAACACTCTTGTAGCAAGTGACTAAGTTAAAACTAGAGCAAAGCTATGTCTTGATTAACCAAACACATGAATTGTTGTCACTTGAACGATTAAAACATATAAGATCAAAAGAGAGGAGTACACTCAGATCCCTAGTCATTACTAGACCGAATCTCTGTCGGTTGTCCCAAATATAAAATAACAATTCTCAAATATAAGAAAATTTTCATCTATAAAAAATAAAAATAAAATTACTAACCAGTAGTTGCATTCACACACATACTCAACAAATTAAGAATGCTCATTAGACTAAATTTTTTTTAAAGGCAGAGAGAAACTTTATTAAGAAGAAAATTAGAGCACAAAATATGTCCAATAAAAGTCAGTTAAAAAAGATTGTTGAAGATAGAAATTAAATCATGCCACGTGAAGTCTTGGAAGCAGGACCTTCTTCGTTTTAAAAGTGAATGCAACTATTAAAATGACCCAAAAGATATCACTTTAAAATTTCAATTTGGTTAAGCAAATGTATAATTAATTAGCTAGTCAACCTTTAAAAATACTAAACTATAGTATCATTTAACACTATTTATTATCCCTTTTGTTCAATTAATTAGCTAGTCAACCTTAACCCACAACCCTAAAAGGACACCATATGTTAATATATTTAAGACTAGGGCTCCACACCACACGGTTTTCACACTAACTTATACCTTAATTTTGTGAAAATCATTTTGCTCACGCAATTACACATTTAATTGATTCACTTCTCATTTAAGGTAATTATTAGTCCTATAAATTGGAGTGATTTTTGTGACAATTTCTTCATTGCAAAAAAAAAAACTGATTAGAGAAAAAAATTACAAAGTGTAAGAGAGTAATCCATCACATTGCTATACTATGGCAAAGTTCATCACCACTTCACTTGTCTTAGTCCTCATTGTTGTGGCATTTCTGAATGGTGCCTATAGTGTTGATGAGGGTGAAGGAAGAGGTAACTACAAACTGGAAGAAGGTGATCCTAATTTATACAAATCTGAAAAGTTTGGGCCTCCAATAGATTGTGCGATTTTGTATTACAAGTGCTTTGTTTTCCCTATTGTGCCTAATCCTGCGTGCCTTCTCTATAATCAGTTTTGTGCTCCAAAACCTCCAAGTCCAAGTACTCTTCCATGATGAGTGATCGTGGTCATGTCCTTTGTGTTATATTGATATCTACATATCTATGATCTATACTAATAATAATGTTTGTTTGAGTGAGTATTAATATATATAGCTAAATAACTTGGCCACTTCATTGGTAAGTTCGGTCAAGCTAGGATATATATATATATATATATATATATATATATATATATATATATATATATATATATATATATATATGGGTAATGATACAAAACACCCACATGCTTTTGTGAAGGTGTGGTTTATCATTGAACACCTTTTTGTTTGGACAAAAAAACCCAAACTTTCCTTTTGAAAAACAAGTCAAGTTGAAGGGCAAATATGTAATTATAATTTATTAATAATATTTCTTTTCCTGTTATGGTTCCCGTGAAGACTTCAAACCATTTTATGGTTTCTCTTAAAAAAATAAACATGACCACCATTCTTCCTTTGCCAAATCCAAGCTCCTGTATGTGTTGGTGTTTTATTTTTAACTACAGCAAGGCAGTTCTTAGTCGATTAAATTTGATGTTCAACTTTTCGATATTGTTACATTTCTTCTAATATTTGATTGGGGTTTCTTCCATAAAAACTAAAAGAAAATGCTTCATTTTTGTTTCGAGTAAAAATGTCCAAGGAAAGCATGCAGACTATGAAAGGAGAGAATTTGGTGCTAATTAGAACAAAAATATAATGATGAAGGGTATGGGTGAGAAACCCCAATTTTTCTTTCCCCTGTACCTGCAATTTTTGTCTTTGATTGGGGGAGAAGAGCATTTTTTTTGTTTTACGTGAAAGGAAGAGCTGAAAAAAAAAATATTGATAAATAAAATGTAAATTACATTGAGAAGGAGTAGAAGATTATGGGGAAAAAACATGGAAGAATTTGCAATGGCGTAAAGTTTGATTGGGGAAGAAGAGGTGGAATAAAAAAAA
Source organism: Medicago sativa (assembly GCF_051527215.1). Lineage (NCBI taxonomy): Eukaryota > Viridiplantae > Streptophyta > Magnoliopsida > Fabales > Fabaceae > Medicago > Medicago sativa. The sequence continues at coordinate 9,845,567 of NC_140756.1, forward strand.
TGAAATATTGTTAACAGTAAACAGTAAATCACACAATTGCCCTTCAACTTGACTTATGTTTTAAAAGAAAAGTTTGGGTTTTTTTGTCCAAACAAAAAGGTGTTCAATGATAAACCACACCTTCACAAAAGCATGTGGGTGTTTTGTATCATTACCCATATATATATATATATATATATATATAGGGATTGCTGTAACACACCCACTAGCTTTTTATGTGGGAGTGTTTTAGCAAGCTACACCTTAAGGTGCATTTAACTACTTTTTAGTTATAACTTGCTAAAACACACCTTCTAAAAAATAAGTGGGTGTATCCTAGCAAATGCCTATAGGAGTTGCTAATATACACCCACTTATTTTTTAGAAGGTGTGTTTTAGCAACATTCACCTTAAGGTGTATTTACCAACTTTTTAGTTATATTTTTGCTAAAACACACCTTAATAAAATCTAGTGGGTGTATCCTAGCAAACCCCATATATATATATATATATATATATATATATATATATATATATGGGTAATGATACAAAACACCTTCATAAAAAGTAGTGTGGTGTCTTTTATCAAGTCACACCTCAAGGTGTGATTTTCACCTTTTTAGTTATAACTTTGATAAAAGACACCTTCATAAAAAGTAGTTGGTGTCTTTTAACAAATGCTCATAGAGTAACTTGATAAAAGACACCTTCACAAAAGGTGTCTTTTATCATAACCCTATATATATATATATATATATATATATATATATATATATATATATATATATATATATATATATATATATATATATATATATATATATATATCTTAATTAAGAGAATTACTTTTTGCCAAAAATTAATTAAAAGATAGCTAAGTTAATCCCAACGGGTTGAGCAGATGACTTGTATCCAACAGTACATGTTTCAGTTTTCTCATTTAAATCAGTGCCTCTCGAAGGATAAGATTGCTAAAACTCCAACTTTAGGTTTGACTAACGAAAATAATATTGTTAACTAAGTTTTATAAACAAAGAAGTTACATGTGCATAAAGAAAAAGCTCAATATTTTAAAACTTGTTTTAAGAACTATTTGCTATTGAAAATTATCCGAACGACCTTATTTAGGTCTCGTACTGAATTTAGAGGTTTTGTCGATATTTTTTTTGTGTCTAACAATATAAAAAGAAAAGAGAACAAGTTAATATTAAATATACCGTTATTTTTTTGAAATAATTAAATACACAGTTATTAATAAATCAAAGAATACACTTAGAATTTCATCAACCATGAACGCTATATCTTGCTTAAAAATCATCATCTAATAAATTTGAAAAAAGTGCAAATGTTTGTCAATTTGAAATGTTGTTCACAATGACACCGGTCCACCAAGAGCTACGTCCTGAACACAGTTCAAGAGTTATATTTCGTAAACAATAGAAGAATTATCTTTTGAATCAATCAATTCGTAACTTCTAACTTAAACAACTTATTTAGAGACAAAAAGCGGCATTGTGAGAGACTTATAAGCAATGAAGGGCTAGAAGAGCAATCATCCAAACTTAATTTATTCCACTTGAAAATACTATTTAGTCCAAGATGAGCTCAAACCAATCAAAAACAGAAAGGTTCATGTAAAGATGAGGAGCCATAAGCCTAAATTATTGATGACACTCTGTCATTACTAGTTTTGTAGTCACTTTTCATGCAATTTCTAGGGGAATTCATCAAGAAAACAGGAGCTGAAACTACAAAGAAACCAAGATTTCGAAATTCCACAAAGAAGACTTCGGGCGCCGAATTCTCGGAATCTGGGCTTTTGGATCGTCGTTTTAATAGTTCGGGCACCGAATTTTACACTTCGGGGCCTGATTTTTCACATGTCTATATAAGAAAACTGCGTTTTCGAAGAAGGGACGATTTTTGGGAGATCAAAAGGCATAGAAACACATAGGAAAGCGATTTGGAGCGATTTGGAACATCATTGAAGGAGTTTTAACAAGGTTTATTCATGAATTCACCTTGTAATTCTTCTTTTATTGTTTATTGCTTGATTATGTGTAACTAAACCCTCCTTTGTTGGGGATGAGTAGACCTAGATGAACATGTTTATTATGACCTAGTTTATTTTATTGATTGAAATTCATATGATTGTTTCTCTTATTTCCGTTTTTAATGCTTTTTATTGTGTCGGCCGCCTTTAAATTGATTCATGGTTTATTTTGTGATACGGAAGTGGAATTGATAAACGCTTTAAAATAAGAGATCCTTGCCTTTGTAATCTAGGAATAGATACAAATCCTTGGAATCATTAAGAGAATTCTTGTTCGTTAATGCTTAACCCTAATCTTCAAATTCACTAAGGAATTAGGGATTATTTTAGGATTAAAGATTTTGTCACTAAGGAATTATGGCAAGAATAAATTAGATAATTCGGTAACAATCATATGAGTCGATTCAATAGTTGAGACTAAGTTATTAGTTTTTCATGGTCATCTAGCGAAACTCATCCCTAGCATCTTTCTCCCATTAATCTTAATCACTTTATTTTCCGTTATTTTCATTATTGCACTAAAAACAAATCTCGTACCTTTTTGTTCAATTAAGTACGAAATACAATTCAATAGTATAACGCAATCCTCGAGTTCGATACTCGGTTTTACCGTTTTAACTTTACTACTTGAACGATTTCGTATACTTGCGAAATACGCCATCATGTTACATTTAGAAACAAAATTAGAATACAATCACCAAAATCTATGATATATGTCCACCACCAACCTCAAACGTATCCCCAATCTATATGTTAGGAGCTCTTGAAGTGGTTCGCCATACACTCGCGCTCGACTTCGTAATAAATCATGGAATCATAGGGAGAGAAGTCATAGATGTAAGCAAGATAGCAAGCATAAGAGTACTCATGAGGGAGATACTCAAAGGAACTCATTAGAGAATGAATAGATTGATAAAAGATGAAGAATGAGTACAATAGTGTTCCTATATATAGAGATTAGTTATGTAACTAACTCTAACTAACTCTTTACCAAACTACTAACTCTAGTTAACCTATCAACTAACCATAGTTGATTATTCATACTCTAATAGTCCCCCTCAAACTCAAAGTGAGAAAATTCACCAATTTGAGTTTGAAACACAATGAAAATTACAATTTATTTTTATTGAAGTAACTAGGTAAAATTGGGGGTAAACTAGAAAAACGCAAAAAACTAAGGAAAAACAAGCAAAGCTAGAATGTAGGCCAACGAATCCGATCAAGCCCATGCCAAATGAGACTCCCAATTCGATGAGAAGAGTCTTAGTGGAGACTACCATAACAAAGACAACACGCAAGTCTTCTTCTTTGAAGTATTAGAATTGCAAATTTCTTGAAACAGCGTTTGGAACCAAAACGACTTTCCGAAACACACTTATCCAAAGTCATAATCACTTATCTAAAAACGTGGTTTTGCTTTTCAAAATCTACCAAAACGGCTTGCAGAATCACACTTATCCAAAGTCGAAGCACTTATCTAAAAAACATGCTTTTGCTATTCAAAATCTGCAAACGCGAATTCATTGAAAATAGCTTTTTCTTGCAATAACTTCGGACCGGTTGAGAGTTAAGCCGTAAGCCAAATCCAAACGTGATTACGAACGTAACCAAACCACCTTTCTTTAAGAAGCACTTCTCCAAACGTGCTTTTCCAACAACTAAAGGTGAAACTTGTTTCAAATTCGAAAATCGAAAGCGTGATATAGCACAACACGTACCATTACTTCGTTGTTTGAGATCAATGCCGAGGAACGCCGCTTTCCTCGATCCCAAGGTATCCACAACAAACGAAGAGGTGCACCGTAGAACACCGGAATCGGAGAAGAGAGAACACGATAAAACACTTCCACCAGGATCGAAATCAACGATGGATTCGTCATGTAATTTGAGAAACGAAGCGGATTATTGAAGGCGTAAACGGGATGCTCGGGCGCTTCTCGACGAACAACCACGAGGCGAAAAACCTCACGGCGGCGACGCCGTAAACAGCGCCGCATAATCTCACCGGTAAAGCTATGACGAGAACATCCGGTGCTTTAGAAGCGACGAAATCGTAGTTGCAAATCTTCAATTCGGTTTCAAGAACCTCCAATTTCTCATCTTCTTGCGAATCAACGAACACACATTCGTCTTCTTTGACGATGTTGCAGCAAGGATCGACGATTGCGCAAGAAATCTCACCAATCTTGATGGAAAATCCATCGAATATTGGTTCAATTGAAGGATTAGAAATCGAATAATTGAAGAAACGAAGCGCCAAAAATGAATTGATTGTGCGAAGCGGAAGATTCCGAAGCCGTGCGAAGTTGTAACAACTTCATCAACACCGAGATTCTTCGGCTTCATCAATGTCGAATCGGAAGCGGAAGCGGAAGTATCATCATCATCTTCCTCCCTTGGGTATCGCTCGATACCATGTAATAAATCATGGAATCATAGGGAGAGAAGTCATAGATGTAAGCAAGATAGCAAGCATAAGAGTACTCATGAGGGAGATACTCAAAGGAACTCATTAGAGAATGAATAGATTGATAAAAGATGAAGAATGAGTACAATAGTGTTCCTATATATAGAGATTAGTTATGTAACTAACTCTAACTAACTCTTTACCAAACTACTAACTCTAGTTAACCTATCAACTAACCATAGTTGATTATTCATACTCTAATAACTTCTCTTTCTCGTGAAAACTGGTCTTATAGGATTATTTCGGGAGTGTTATATATCGCGACCGGAATTGTCCCGAGTGGTTCCCGAATAGAGGTCCAGCCAATTAGATTTGGCTTTTCACGGAAAACATGGGTGGTATTGTTTGTGATGTGGGTCCCATGTTTTATAGTATAACCATCGTGATATTCTCAGAACAAAAATCCGGGACATTAATCATTTTCCTTAGTTGTTAATTTGAATTGGCTTGGAAGTTAAATTGTCAGCACTCATAAATTCCAAAGATCCATTAATTCGAGACATCAATTACACCGTCCATTAGCGAAGAACTTAGATAAAACTAGAATAATGCTATATATCGATTAACTAAACACATGAATTGTTGGCACTTGAAGGTTTCGGACATATAAAATCAAGAGAGGAGTACACTCGGATCCCAAGTTAACATCACCAGACCAACCTCCATGGGTTGTCTCAACTACATATATAATAACAATTCTCAATCGAAGAAAATTTTCATCTACAAAAAGAATTAAATTACTAACCAATTGTTACATTCACACACATACGCTAACAAATTAAGAATGCTAATTAAACTTTTTTTTAGGCAGATAACTTTATTAAGAGAAAATTAGAGCACAAAATATGTCCATGAAGATAGAAATCATGCCACATGAAGTCTTGGAAGCAAACCTTCTTCATTTTAAAAGTAAATACAACTATATATTAAAATGACCCAAAGGATATCACTTTAAAATTTCAATTTGGTTAACCAAATGTATATTTAATTAGCTAGTCAACCTTTAAAAATACTCAACTATATCATATTATCATTTACCTATAATAAGCATTATCCATTTATTATTCCTTTTGTTCAATTAATTAGCTAGTTAACCTTAACCCACAACCCTAAATGGAAACCACATCTTAATAATATACAAATGGTGAACAATTTTTAGGCCACTAATCCTAGGTGTCAATCAATCACATCATTCTTACCACGTCACATTAAAATACTACTTTTATTTTTACCATTTTTAAGCATTCAATCAATCACAAACATTAAAATATCATTTTCTCTCATTTTCCCTCTTCAATTCAAAATTCAAAATTCAAATTCTCTCAATCCCTTTTTTCCTCCTACTTTTTCTCTCTTATTCCTATCCAACATCTAATATTTCTCTCATTCTATTTTATTTTTTCTCTATCATCCCAATCTGATCCTCTACATTCTCTCTCTCTTCAAGCACAATTTCATTCCCCATTTTTGGTTTCTCTCTCTTAAATTTGAATCTCATCTTCTCTCGCACTTCATTACTTCCATAATCTCTTTTCCATTCCTTCTCTCTCGCGACCACACTTCCTCTCCTATGTCACCACCGTCGTTTCGTCGGAAAAGAATACAGAAGCAACGCGCACCACACTCTGGAGGTAAGAACCATTCTATTTTGTTCCTTAAATCTGACATGAGATTACTTCTTACTCTACTAAAGTGTTTTTTTTTTTTTTGCATGTTCAATCAGAGATTGTTCCGCATGAATTTGAGGATGAATTTGTGAAAATAGGTATGTAAATTAATTGTATTAAGTGGAAATAGGATGAATTTGTTGCTCATGAATTTCATGAGTTTTGATTTCACTGGATTTTTATAATTCTGTTTTGATATATGAATTTGTTGCTGTTTTGATTTTTTTTTTTTTTTTTTTGTGTGTAATAAGTTGGATATATGAAAGCAATCTTAAAGGAGCAGGGGTGAAGTCCAATTTGGGGAAATCCTAAAATCCAGTGGTAACAATAGATATATATATTGGATTCTGATTTTTATTTCTTTGTTGATTTCATAGATATTGATTTGTTTGCTATAACCATGTTAATTGTGTATCATTTCAGAAAACAACAAATAATTGAAAATATCTTTTCAATGTGGCTCAAGTAAACAGGTTAGATCCATATCCCTATCTTTACAATTGGTAGTTATATATCATGTCATTAAGGACAATATTGGGTATGTGTACCTGATTGCTATGATTAAATGAGACATTGATGCAATTGAGCTTCTACTAATATGATTCACCAATTATACTATTCACTGTTATTTTTTGTACTCCACAAGTTTATTGATTCCTTCCTTTGTAATGGTGCTAATGCAAACTCTAGAATTAGGTTGTGGGATTCACTGGACAACTTCAAAAGACAATTGTGATAGGTAAATAAAGATAAGCATTTATTTATCTGTTTTCATTTGTGTGTGATTTTGTATCAATGTGGTTAATGTCATAGTGTTATCATATTAGTATACATGTGTGAAAACAGTGAATTTGTTATACATAAAAAAAAAACCAGTGAAGTTGTTTCTTTTTGTGTGTTAGTTGTTGCCTAAACTAGATAATATACGCACAAATGATAGATGAAAGCTGTTGGGCATCACAACATCAGAGCATGTCGAAATGAACACAAATCTTTTTGTTTTTTGTTTTAATTTCACTGTTTTGATTTGTGTTTTTGTTGAACTTTTCAGTTTTTGAAGAAAAAATATATGAATTTTTTAGTTAATTTGGAGCGTGTTAGATTCAGCATCTCAACCTCACTGCTTTTTGGACTAATTAAACTTATCAATCATACTACCGTCGAAGCCGAAATCGCCGAAGATTACTGATGTGAGTGAATCAGAATAAATCAAAACGAAGGTAAGTGAATCAGAATCCCCAATTTTATTTGTTTGGCCGTTATACTTTGAAACATTTCATTTTGGATGAATTTTTATGTTTGACCATTTTGTGTTTGGCCATATTTTACAAGAAGTATATTTACCTGAAAATCTGAATTTGGAGAAGTATATTTAAAATATGATTTAGTTAGCCGAGCTCTTAATTTTTTTAATGAAGTATTAACTATGATAATGACATTAGATTGTTATTGAGTAACTTTTCAACATGGAGTTACTGCTATTATTAGTAATTTTCATGGTTATTTTTTCATGACTTTTGGTGCTATTGGAGGTTGTATGTTTCAATCCTCTCATGCTTATTATCATTGGTTTTTCCCTTTTGTAGCAATTCTTCTATTTTCTCTAATCTCATTTTACATTCTTAATATTTTTCAAGTTAACTATGACATGATTGATGCCCTAACTGAGTTGCATGGGATTCTCATCAACACTGTCCACCGCAAATCAACTATTGGATAAGGTATTTTTATTCTCATCAACTTTCTGCCAAATTTTGCCCTTATTGTTTGGTTTGTTTTGATTGTTGAGACTCACTCAATGCTTTTACGTCTAAATCCATCCGGAATGATTTGATGCTTCAATCTCGCATTTGAACTAAATCCATCCGGAATGTTAGAACTTTTTTTATTCTGTGATGTATAGTTCAAATTTAATTTAGAACTAATATATGCCCTTAATGTTGTTTTTATTGAAGGTTTGTGAAGGAATTTCGTATACATATGTTGAAGATCAACAAAATTGTTGTTCTTGATGCTCTTAAGCAAGTAAGATCAATCTTTTTTTTTAATTTATTTATTTAATTTTTCTTAATTAATTAGAATTAGATTATTATTTTATGAATGTTGAATGAGTAAATGAAGTTAGGATTCAAAGGTGGTTGGTTTGCTACCTTCTTATAGAGATACATGTTAATTTAGTGGATATTCACAAATTCTATTTAACTAGAGAATTTCTCCTTACTGTTTGGTATGTTTTTGGAGTATCCTAGAAGCAAAACTATATGAGTTTGTTTCCTTTTTAATGACCTGAAATTTTCAGTCAGATTCTTATCATAATCATCTTTTGAACACATCAATTTTTTCAAATTGAAGGAGGAGAATGAAATTATTTGCCAAGAACCTTGAAAGCTGTTGAATTGGAAGTTGTTGAAGGATCAGTTGTATATTATGAAGATGCCTCTGTTGAGTGTAAGTCTCTTCTTTTCCCTTTCAGGTATTTTCTCTTTACTTTGTTAGGAAGTTGTTGTAAGCACAATGCTTGAACATTCGATTTCCTTTCATCTAGAAACAAGGGATGTTAACACATCTCACACTATTAAATGAAAGTCATCTTTACACTGTAAAAAAATATATTGGATATTCCTTACTCACATTTTTTCTTTGTGGCGGAAGTTGAGAATATTGTTGCTTGAATGTTGTGATTTTGAAGTCTTATGTGCGATGCATTTACTCTCAACTAACTGAGTTAGTTAAATTAATATATACCTCTTCATCATTATTAAATGAGATCCTCTGAAGTTTGGACAATAAGTATTGTCGTTGAAGATGTAATAGAGGCATATATCAATGGTAAAAGAGCAATTGAGTTTCAAGCAACTGTTATTATTTTTGTATATTCTTCTTACACGTGAGCTATAGAGTATTTAACACGAACGGCCCGATGCATTTTTTATTTAGCTAACTGGTTCTATGTTGATTACAGCTGGTGGAGTTATAGCTTTTTTGACCATTCATGAAATGCTGCCGATGACTTTTGATGATTATGGTTAGAAGCAATTTCTCAAGGTTGTATATCATGGAAGGTTGTCGTGTCTGTAAGGTAATAATCTAATTTCTAATGAAATTTTATGACAAATATTGTATGCTGCAAAGTGAGGAGAAGGAAATTTTAATGTAGAGACATGCTATAGAGTCCCACATCCGGATGAGATAAGACCTTTCACAAGAAATAATGCATTTTTTAGTTCTTAATTATGCAATCATTTCAACCATTCTTAGATACTTTGTTCTAGATCAAACTGTAGTTTCATATTTTGAATGCAATAAAATGTGTGCTGAAAAATCGACTAAAAGTGTTGAAAAATAATACGTGGTTTTGTAGTTATTTTAAAAGATCTAATGCCCATGTTTTAAGATGTAGTTGACATCGACAACATATACATGGGCAACTAAGGCTCTAAACAATTTGATCCACAGTTCTTTTAGAAGAAGTTATTACTTAAGAAATTCCCAAGTTAAAACTGTGTTTTATCATTTTGATACTTTACTGTTATTTTTAAGACTTTGTTGTTGTTTAGTTAAGATTTTTTGACCACTTATTTTGTATTTTGAGGACTACTTATACCATTGATTTTGAGCACCATAATTTTCAGATTGAACTAAGTATTTTGAGGACTACTTTTGTCATTTCAGAATAGTACTTCTTCATTTTTTGAAGGGTCATTTCGAAATCGTACTTAACATGGTCTACTATAATTTGCATATTGTTTGGAGGAGTATCATACTTAACATATTCTACTATAATTTTCAGATTGTTCGAGGAGCATTCACATTCAAAGGAGCTGAAAGTAGCATTAACAATGAAAGGATCATTCAGATTGGAAACATCAGCACCGAAAATAGATGCAGATTATTTAACTATTGTTATAAATCTTATTATAAAGCTTTTCCAAAGTGTATTATATAGCTTTTCCAAAATTTAGTGACCCTTATTTAAAAGAATTTGATTTAGCTATTAACTATTGTTATTAACATTTTTTTGTTGTAAAGATATTGTTATTAATATTTGTAATCAATATATTAGATATGTTTTAATAATATATCCAATAAATCTTATTTACCAATAATAATCTAAATTTATATTCATTAATATTCTTCTTTTACAAATATATTTAAGCAACATTATTTGTCAGATGCAGAATCACTTTAAACCATAAACATGAAATATTAATAGGTATTTGATTAAGTTTCTCAAATACGGGAGGCTATAGGTGTTTAATTTAAGTTCAAGTTTTATATTTTTCAAACATGGGAGGCATAGGTATTTGATTTAAGCGGAAAACTTTGTCTTTCTCAAACACCTATAGGATATAGGTATTTGATTTATTTGGCTATTTATTATAAGTTTTATATGCATTTTAGGTTAAATTACATCATGGGTCCTTTAAATTTAAGGTTTGTAACATATTGGATTTTAAGTTATTTTGGTCATAAGTCCTTTAAGTTTGTAAACGTTTTCAATTTAGTCATTATGTTAACCAAACGTTACAAAAATGATGATGTGACGGTTAAATGTATGATGTGACATGTATCCTCACCGGACATCTTAGAGGACTTACATGTTAGAGAAAACCAAATTAACTTAAAGGACCAATCGGCTACAATTTTTTTCGCTAAATGCCATGATTTTTGTTTACCCATTCATTAGGATAATTTCAAAAATATCACCCCAAGGAACACGGGAGGCTTAAGGAATCATCTTCCGCGTAGTGTAATTTGAATCGGTAGTAATGTTAGAGAAACAACTATTCTTATGGGTAATTAGTATCTTTCATTTATTTTGCAGATAATTTTGGAGCTATGAAGGGGTAGCAAATGCATTGTACGCAAGGGCTGTTTTGATTACTTTTTTCTTATATTTATCTATATAATTGTTTTGAGCCATTGTTGGATTCATTTGATGATTAAAAGACATTAATGTGGTACCGAACTAAAATGGTGCGGTGGATGTGGTATTCGTTTTATTTATTAGTTATTATAAGATAACTATATATTCAAATATATATGTATGTCAATGTGTTTTATATATTTTGTTATCGTGTTAAGTGTCAACAATTCAACGCACTACAATATACCACTTTTTGCCCGTGCGTTGCACGGGGCAAATACTAGTGTTAATATATTTAAGACCATGGCTCCCCACCACAGTTTTCACACCAACTTACACCCTCCGGTCACTAATATAAGCAAAAATCCAATTTCTAGGTTCATTCAATTAATGATGTATGTAGTCTTTATTATAGACTACATACATCATTTATTGGATGAACCTAGAAAGTGGATTTTTGCTTATATTAGTGACCGGAGGGTGTATACCCTAATTTTGCGAAAATTATTTTCCTCACGCAATTACACATTTAATTGATTCACTTCTCATTTAAGGTAATTATTAGTCCTATAAATTGGAGTGATTTTTGTGACAATTTCTTCATTGCAAACAAAATTCATTAGAGAAAAAAATTACGAAGTGTGAGAGAGTAATCCATCACATTGCTATACTATGGCAAAGTTCATCACCACTTCACTTGTCTTAGTCCTCATTGTTGGGGCATTTCTGAATGGTGCCTATAGTGTTGGTGAGGGTGAAGGAAGAGGTAACTACAAACTGGAAGAAGATGATCCTAATTTAACAGCTTGTATGGTTTTGTTTTACAAGTGCATGGTTTTCCCTCCTGTGTGCCCTATCTATATTAAGTTGTGTGCTCAAAAACCTCCAAGTCCAAGTACTCTTCCATGATGAGTGATCGTGGCCATGTCCTTTGTGTGTTATATTGATATCTATATATCTATGATCTATACTAATAATAATGTTTGTGTGAGTGTGAGAGTGTTATATTACATATATAGCTAAATAACTTGGCCTCTTCTTTGGTGTGTTTGGTCAAGCTAGGATATATTATCTTTTGTGTGTTTTGAATTTGTATTATGGTACCATGTTATATGTTATGGTTATATGCAATGTTGAAATGAAATAATTTATTTTTATGTACTTTCTTGTGATCAAAGGGTTTGTATCGGAATACATTATAAATCTTAATTAAGAGAATTACTTTTTGCCAAAAATTAATTAGAGAAAGAAAGCTGAGTTAATCCCAACGGTTGATCAAGAAGATGGCTTGTATACAATAATAATACATGTTTCAATTTTTCCATTTTTTTATAATAATCAGTTTTCACATTTAAATCGGTGCCTATCGAAGTGTAAAGTTACTAAAACTCAAACTTTAGGTCGACTAAAGAAAATAATACATTAATTTTTTTACTATATTTTATAAACAAAAAAGTTACATATGCATAAAGTAAAAGCTCTATATTTTAAAACTTGTTTTAAGCTTCACTTATTATTGAAAATCATCGAAACGACCTTAATTTAAGTCTCATACTGAAATTAAAGGTTTTCAGTATTAGATTGAGGCATCAACAGTTTTTTTTTTTGTCTAACATTATAAAAGAAGGGTTAATTAAGTAAACGATCCCTATAAATATTCAAAATTTTGTTTTTAGTCCCTACAAAATAATATCACACTTTTTAGTCCCTATAAAATTTTCCACTAACATTTTTAGTCCCTATAAAATTTTTCATCAGTATTTTTAGTCCCTATAAAATTTTTCCGTCGGCATTTTTAGTCCCTAAAATGCTTAAGGAAATTGTCACAAGGACTAAAAAGTGTGATTTTATTTTGTAGGGACTAAAAACAAAACTGTGAATATTTATAGGGACTAAAAACTTAATTAACCCTAAAAAGAAAAGAGAACAAATTAATATGATATACTCATGTTCTTAATAAATCAAAGCACTGTTCACAAACGAAAAGAACTAACATATACTTGGAGTTCCAACCATAAACGCAATATCTTGCTTAAAAATCATTATCTATTAAATTTGAAAAAGAATATTGCATATAGGAGCCAGATATCTCTCTCACTCTATCTAATGGAACAAAATCTCCTGAAATATTCAAAGTATTTGCATGCATAATGCATGTATGTTCTTTTTTGATAGACACACGTGCTATTTACCGCAATATAATTTCGATGAATATGATTGGTTATAAATTAAACTCAGATATTATTATTTAATCAAAATAGATATTATTATTTAAGCAAAATTCTATCAACTTGATCAAATCTCTTATTATTTTTTTTTTTTTGTCTTCGTGAGCTTAGCTCGGTTGGTATGGACAATGCATAAACATAAAGTATGCAAGGTCCGGGGTTCGAACCCGGCCACCACCAAAAAAAAATCTCTTATTTTTTTTCAAGATTTAAAGTTTCAAATATCCTCTTCAATTTAGTTTTTTTAATAAAAAAACAATTATATTTTTTCAAGATTTAAAGTTTCAAATATCCTCTTCAATTTTGCTGGCACTTCGAGGATTAAAACATATAAGATAAAAAAGAGGCGTACACTCAAATCTCAAGTCCTTACCACCGGATCAACCTTCGTGGATTGTCCCAAATGCATATATAATAACAATTCTTAAATTGAAGAAAATTTTGATCTAAAAAATATAAATTACTAACCAGTAGTTGCATTCACACACATACTCAATAAATTAAGAATGCTAATTAGACAAAATATTTTTAAAGGTAGAGAGAAATTTTATTAAGAATAATTACAACATATGATCAATAAATGTCGGTACAAAAGATTGTTGAATATAGAAATCATGCCACGTGAAGCAGCCCTTCTCCATTTTACAAGTGAGTGCAACTAGTAAAATGGCCCAAATGGATATATAACCTTAAAATTTCAATTTGGTAAACTATTTATGCTATATCGTTTACCTCAAATGACACTATTTATTATTCCTTTTGTTCAATTAATTAGCTTGTCAACCTTAACCGACAACCCTAAAAGGAAACCATATGTTAATATATTTAAGACTAGGGCTCCACACCACACGGTTTTCACATTAACTTATACCCTAATTTTGTGAAAATCATTTTCCTCACGCAATTACACATTTAATTGATTCACTTCTCATTTAAGGTAATTATTAGTCCTATAAATTGGAGTGATTTTTGTGACAATTTCTTCATTGCAAACAAAATTCATTAGAGAAAAAAATTACGAAGTGTAAGAGAGTAATCCATCACATTGTGTTATACTATGGCAAAGTTCATCACTATTTCACTTGTCTTAGTCCTCCTTGTTGTGGCATTTCTGAATGGTGCCTATAGTGTTGATGAGGGTGAAGGAATAGGTATCAACAAACTGGGGAAAGATGATCCTAATTTATACAAATCTGAAAAGTTTGGGACTCAAACAGATTGTTTGCTTTTGTATTACAAGTGCTTGGTTTTCCCTCCTGTGTGCCCTATCTATATTAAGTTGTGTGCTCCAAAACCTCCAAGTACTATTCCATGATGAGTGATCGTGGCAATGGTCTTTGTGTGTTATGTTGATATCTATATATATATATATATATATATATATATATATATATACTAATAATAATGTTTGTGTGAGTGTGAGAGTGTTACATTACATATATGTAGCTAAATAACTTGGCCTCTTCTTTGGTAAGTTCGGTCAAGCTAGGATATATAATATTTTTGTGTGTTTTGAATTTGTATTATGGTACCATGTTATATGTTATGGTTATATGCGATGTTGAAATAAAATAATTTCTTTTATGTACTTTCTTGTGATCAAAGGGTTTGTAACGGAACATATTATAAATATAAATCTTAATCAAGAGGGTTACTTTTTACTAAGAATTAATTAGAGAAAGAAAGCTGAGTTAACCCCAACGGGTTGAGCGGATGGCTTGATCCAACAGTACATGTTTCAGTTTTCACATTTAAATCAGTGTCTATTGTAGGGTAAGATTGCTAAAACTCAAACTTTAGGTTGACTAACGAAAATAATATTGTTTAGTAAGTTTTATAAACAAAAATGTTACATGTACATAAAGAAAAAGCTCAATATTTTTAAACTTGTTTTAGCCTCCACTTACTATAGAAAATTATCGGAACAACCTTCTTTAGGTTTCTTACTAAATTTTTAGGTTTTGTCGATTTTTTTGTCTAACAATATAAAAAGAAAAGAGAACAAGTTAATGTTAAATAACCAGTTATTAATAAATCAAAGAATATACTTGGAGTTTCAACCATGAACGCTATATCTTGCTTAAAAATCATTATCTATTAAATTTGAAAAAGAATATTGCGTAGGAGCCAAAATATCTCTCTCTCTCTCTCTCACACACACGGAACAAAATCCCCTGAACCATTCAAAGTATTTACACAAGGCATGTATTGAATGTTCTTTTTTGAGGGTATTGAATATTTTTTGAGGGGCACATGTATTGAAACTAGTATTCGACCCGTGCAACGCACGGGATAAATATGCATTAGTGTAGTGCATTAGAATGTTGACGCTCAACACAAATAACAAAATACTTAATATATATTGTCATTCATATATATTTATATGAATATGATTATCTTGTTGCAACCGATAAAGCAAATGAATGACAACCATCATACTATTTTAGTTAGGTTCTACGGTAATGTCATTTAGTCATCAAATGACCACATTAATGACAAACAGATACAAAGTACATAAATAGCAAAAAAAGCAATCAAAAAATGTCCTTCAATGCATTTGCTATCCCTTTATAGCTCCAAAATAAACTGCAAATTAAACAAAAGATATCTCAATATTATTTCTATAGTTTAACCACATGAGTAAAAGTCACCCAAAAAAGATAAACATAAAAAAAAATCTTTCTCAACAACAGATTCAACATCTTTTGATGACTTCAAATATCACTGCAAAAAATTCTTTCTCAACAATATATTCAACATCTCTTTTGATAAATGAAATTTATTGAATATATTATATAAATATATCCAATATATTGAAACATATATATTGAATACCTACAACCCCCATGTTTGAGGATATCCAATATATCGGAACATAAATTAAATACTTATAGCCCTCCGTGTTTATAGAATATTAAATTTTGGACTTAAATCAAATACCTATAACCTCCGCATCCGAGGAAAATAAATGGATTTGGTTTCTAATGAATGATAGATGATAACATTGCAAGTGACATTGCACTAATGGTTGGAAATAAATCATTAAAAAAAATGATAGAGAATAGGTAGTTGACATTGCCTCAAAATATAAACTGGAAAAATATAGAGGTTCATGTAGAAGCTACAAAGATATTCACAGGTTTACTTTCTTTTAAATTACTTATAAACATTAAATTTGGAAACTATATCAATATACACTTTTGATTTGAGGATAAAGAGGTAGTTTCAATTGAATCGTTTTCTAGAATAAATCCGGGAGCCTTCGCCCGAGGCAATAACATCTCAAATTTCAACATAAGAATTACAGAGGACATATATGGCCCGTCTTCGGGCTTTTGTTGTACGCATAATAACTCGTGTGCATCGTATGACTTTAGAAGAAATGCACATCTCAAATAAATGTGTATCTAGTAGTTCCGGTGGCATGCTTTCAATCCAGAGTCTCCAAGCCTAAGCTTCCGAAATTTGATGTAGTTACAAACTTTGAATCTATAATGATAGGACACAATTCAAATAGGTAAAACTCTATAACAATTAAATTTAAATGTCCAAAAAGGTTGAGAGAGTGTTATGGGTCATAAAACCCCTTAATCTAATCGGAAAATACTTATGTGATGTTCGATAGTACCCGTGCAACGCACAGGGCGCCAAAGTTTTTCGTAAACATATTGTTTTAGACTAATACAATGAACAATTGCGTGAATATGAATTATGCATATGTCAAAAAAAATACTTATTTATGAAAAATGTGTTGATGTATCTCCTAAAAAACTAATGTAATGTAAAAAAAAAAAAGACTAACATATCGTTATATCATTTGTTGTTTAAATAAGCGACTAACATATCAAAAAAAAAAAAAAATCAATTTTCGGCTCTGAATGATGTGATCTATAAACATTGACTCTTTCTCACCTATAAATTTACCAAAACTATAAGGTTACGTGTATCTCTTTCTCACAAACTAAATTTAGATTACTCGTATTCCTCTCTCAATATTGTTACATCTTTGCTTTTAACCAATTTTCCACCTACATCTCATTTCAAAACACATTACTTGATAGAAGAAAAGTTATCATATACTCATATCCTTTGAAGCATTAGTATTTTCTGAAGAAAAAAGTGAAAGGAAGAAAAAACATTTACAACCTCGATTGCAATGACAGTTGGAGTTCAAACTTTGATCGCAATAGTAGTTGAAGAAACCCAACTCATGTCTTGTACATTTTCGTTAAAGAATATTCACAAAATAATATTACATTGATCATGAACAAATAATTGCATTTTGACCTTTACATAAATTAATAAAATTATCACCAACTGATAATACTTTAATATTTTGTACTAAAATAAATAAAATCATAACTAAAGCCTCAATCAATCAAAATACATCCCCATTGGTAATACATGCTTGAACCAACAAAAGAACATGAAAAACAAAAGAACATTCAGGACATGTAAGTAGAAATTTGTACCATTGCTTTCAGACAGTCAGTCTCTTTTAACATGTTTTTCCTGAATGAAACGCAAAATACAACTATAAGATTGCATAATTATATCACATTCATATCAAGAGGAACTGATACAAAACCATCTACCTTCGCTCACATTTTAAAAAACTTAAGGACAACTTGTTTCATAAAGAGAAATTCCTATACATAATATAAGATTAAACCAAACATATCAATATTGTGATTTTAAGACTTTAATCACATAGAATCCATTTGAATGAGAAATTCCTGAAGAAAAAAAACAAAAAAGACATTTCCAACATGAGAGATATAACTTCAACCAAAGAAAAACTATAAAAGTAAGAATTTGCAACTCTTATTTCCAATTGCGGGACTCATTGTGGCCTTTTAAAGATTCAATTTAAAACAGAATCCTTATTTCAAATTGTTGGACACACTATAATTACGCTAGCACCCATCACATTTCTGTCTAGTACACATTATACAATAAACAAAGACTTCTGTTTTTGGGAAGAGATTCCAAGCTTAAGCAACTCAAAACACGGTGATTTTTGGGAACAAATTTAACGAATTCCAAGGGTATAAGGAAGATTAATCTATACAACTATATAACACCATCCTATTAACATAGACTGTCTATAATATTAACAAAACTAATACATGCATATACTTGTGATTATAATGTCATCAAATCATATAACTTAAAAGTTTCTATTATAAGAAATTATGAATAGGGAATAAAAGTGGACAGTTAATTATACAATGAATCATGTACTGGACAGTTAAGAGAATGCAAACGAAAAATGACTAAGTGAAAGGACATCAAACTGCTATATTTGCTTCCCAATATTGAGCTTAATGATGTCGAAGGTTGTATTAAAGGATCAAAATTGAGTGGCTCGACAATCCGAAAATGAACATGTTTCTGGAATCAGTGGTTCATGCTAAAAAAATTAATTAGTTTGATAAACCCTCTAACATGCCTTTTCTTCATTCATGACTTTTATACTTTGGAAAATGTACATGTTTGTAAATTAAAAATATTTAGGATTGAAAGACATAATGAGGATTGAAACATATAAAGTCAAAATAGGTAGAGATCATTCGTTACCAGCTGCATAGCCCATAACGTTTTTAGTAGAGTAAGAAACAATATCATGTTAGATTGAAGGAACAAAACATGGTGGTTTGAGATTTGAATGGGTGTTAGTGGCAGGAATTTTTTTTATTATCAAAACTGAAAAAATAGTTACTAATTCTAGCATCAAAAGACGATGAAATAAAATAGTAACTCTTATTTTTAATTTGAATGTGTGTGTGGTATGCTACTTTCAAAAAAATCAAGAGCCAGTCAAACTTTAGCCTAAAAACAGAGTTACCATGAAGTTCTTCCAAAAGAACCAATCAAAAAAGAAACTCTAATTAGTATAAGTGAAAGAAGAAGGAATAGAGATTCAAACATATGCTGATGGTGAATGATGTTGATTCAAACATCTATAGATAATAGCAATTGAATGCAGCTCATGTTAACAAATAGTTACTAACTAACAATCTCTTGTCATTATCATACTTAAGACTTCATGAAACTTTTATTTAAGACAAAATTAATATTAAGACAAAAAAGAAATATTAACAACCTGTTGCAAATTGCAATTGCTCCAAATCCTGAGATCTTCATAATTTGTCCACCTTTAACTAAACCTAAAATCAAAACAAAAATGATTTTATATTAATATCAATCAATATCAAAACTAACAAAATCATCATTTTTTTTATTGAGACATTTTCTCAAACACTTTGTTCTCTCTTCTCTAACCAAATTAATTTTTGTTATTTGCTTAAAGACAAAATTACAAACCCTGGAAAAAGAATTGCAAACACTAAAAACAGAATTGCAAAAACAGAATTACACAACCTATCTCACTCTTTTTTTAGAAATAGAAACACTAAAATAGAATTGCAAAAACAGAATTATTGAGACTAACAACTCATATATTTGAAGCTAAAATAGGTAGATAAAAACCCATTATAATTTACAAAACTAAAACAATAATTAATTAAAACTTTGCAGTTCAAATGGAAAACTAAATCTGGCATTGTTACATGTCATACCTATGTCTGCAGCTTCAACATGCAAAACCAATATCATCTTGCTCATTCTTCTTCCTTGATTTCTCCTTGAAAGAAACTGTACACAAACAAATTAACTCCAAACATCAGAAACTGAAGTTGAAAAAGGAAGAAGAAAAACTACCAATGAAATTCTAATCCCAACATGGGTATTTTCGGATTTAAGGAAAAAATGGGTTAGGGTTTCAAAATTAAAAATTTACCTTGCTGATAGTGAATGAGTTTGTTAGCATGGACAGAGATGAAAATGATGAATTTGAGAGAGAAAGAGAGAGACAAAAATCGAAAAATGGTGTGGTGATTTTGTGAGAAAGAGATGAAAATGGAGGAGTGATGATGATGAGTTTAAAGAGAGAGATGAAAAGAAATTTGAATATCGATTGGGATGAGAGAGAAAGAAAACATAGAATGAGAGAAATAAATGTTTGAAGTTGGATAAGAATAAAGGAGAAAAAGTAGGAGGGAAGTAGGAGTTTGAAAACATTTGAATTTGAATTTTGAATTGAAGAGGGAAAATGTGAGAAAATGATATTTTAATGTTTGTGATTAATTGAATGCTTTAAATGGTAAAAATTAAAATAGTATTATAATGTGACGTGGCAAGAATGATGTGATTGATTGACACCTAAGATTAGTGGACTAAAATTGGGGGCTCACTTGTATATTATTAAGATTAAGATATTAACTCGCAAAACTAGTCACCGTAATATATTTCGATGAATATGATTGCTTATAACTACGTATATTTAGATATTTGTGCATAAACAAATTTATATCTTCTTGGTACATGCATATGATGTTTGTTTAAGAAAAATTCTATCAACTTGATCAAATCTCTTACTTTTTTCAAGATAAAAGTTATGTATAGTTCACAATGACACCGATCCATAATGAAAATTAGAATTCACCCACCTGCATCTTTGGTATATGTCCACCACCATATTAACTTATTATCATTCTTTCTATTTAATTAATTAATGGTATTATAAAAAGCAAACAACACGTAGTAAATATTTAATACTATTGTTCCCCCTAACACATTTATCAAACCCAAATTTAATTCCTATGTCATTTGTACTAGTGTTAGTGCGATGCACGGGTGGAAACGGTCGAAACATTCGACTACACGTCGTCCACATTCTACACGACACATCGTTCGAAATTAATACGTGAAATACTGACCGACGACTGCACATACGAACGATGTGCACGCCACACAAACACAAAGTGTAGAACACTAAAGCTTAAAATTTTTATACGGTATATTCTTGCATCAATTCTCATATTTTAAACGTGAAATCCAACGGTAGGTTTGACATTGTATGATCACAAAATTGAACTATGCATTCAATACATTTGATCGATTATCAACAATGTTAGGATTAATTTCCGCATACGAAATAAACAATGAATACACTTACGGACCAATTTGATCATGATGACCAAATTAAAGGTTACGACCGGCAACAAATTCATAAAAGATTACAATAGTAAAACTATGAAAATACTACATTAATATATGTGACACTTGGGTGGAATCATAGTTGGCCACATACTACACGACATAACCGCGACACATGAACAAATATCATCACAATGCAAGAAATATAAACAAATCACCTTCACCTTCAATTCCTAAAACGAAATCCAAAACATAAAAAAAAATTGTACTGAGCACTTAAAAAAGTACTTGCATTAATATTAATATATGCAACGCATGGGTGGAATTACCGATGGCTACTGAGACCACGCGACCTCACCACGACACATGAACAAAAACTAAAACTAAGAAAGTTATAAAGTTCTTGGATAATTTTTTGTACCGATTCTTTTGGGATAACAATTACATTTTACGACATTCCTCATATTATCCTTGATCCATTTCAAGTTATTAAAATTAATTTTAAGTTTTCTACTATGATACCACCACTACACATGATCACAAACTAAACCTAAGAAAAAGAAACTTGTTAGTCCATCTTATTAAGATTATTAATTGTTAATTAGTATAATTAAATCTTGACTGGGCATCGAACCAAATAAAGTAGACATTGAATTTCAAAAATAGTAATTAGTATTCGATTATTTTTATTCTTTGAAATTTGATAAGAAAAATTGAAGGAATATTTGAAAATAATTTATCCAACAAAAAAAATATTTCGAATAAGTTTTTCAAGATATATTTGAAGATGAGGATACTTTGAAAATTAAATGATATAAGGCCCATTTGTTAAGGATTAAAATAAAAGTGATTTTGACATAAGTCATTTTTTTTAAACAAATAATTTTGTTTGTTTGGAAACAACTATATAAAAGGGATTTTTTTGTTACGAAATTAGTTCAATATTTTAAACCATACTTTCTCTCTTCTCTAAAAAAATCTATTTTTTGAGAAGGGAAAAAAATCTATTTTTGAAAAGTACGCTCTTGAACGCTTCCATTTAAAAAATTTGTTTTTAGATTTTTTTTTAGATTTTAATTTTTTTAAAAAATTTGTAACAAACAGATACAAAACTCCTAAAAGTGATTATTTTTTTAAAAATTGATTTTTTTATTAAAAAAACTATAACAAACTCATAAATTCTAGGTTTGAGATTGTTTTAGTAAATAAGTTTAAAATGAAAATTTGAACATATTGCTATTTACACCACCGTTATTGGCATACACCGTCCTATGAAAGTAATCAGAAGTGGGCCAGGCCCAACCTTTTTCATCAAACCCGGTCCGACCCTCTTCTCCCACTCTCATTTCTGATTCTTCTCATTTCAAACCCTAAAACAAACAAACCACGTTTTCTCCATCTTCCTCATCAAACCCTTACTGTCGTCGCCGCCACCTTTTCTCCCCTGAAACACCCCGAAATCGGCCTTGTTTTGCCAAACAAACCATGTTTTCTTCATCTCCTCAACCTTCTCTATCATTTTATCGGGATAGAATCACAAAAAGAGAATATCTAAAAAATGGGTATCTCTTTTGAAGGAGTTTTCTGAGCAACCTGAGGTCGTTTCATCAATCGAGTTTCGTGTCTTTTATTCTCTACTTCTCCTTAACAAAACTCGATGGAAGAATCTCACAAAAATGGGTATTTTTTTTCATTTTTATTTCAATAGACAGTTCTGCATGTCTTATTTTTGCTTTATTTATATTATCCTTTTGCAAAATCTTGCGTTTCATATTTTTTTCTTCATTTTTCGAAATTAAATACTTTACCTTTCTGCTATGTTAAGTTTCTATTCTTTTTGGTTGTGTTAGATTTGAATACCAACTGATGTTATTTGATGTGTCTGTTAAATTGATATGGTACCCAGTACCCACTTTAGGTGGTGGAAAAAATTGTTTTGATCCCTCACTTGTGGAAACTAATGTATTTATTACTACTTTTCAAATTGATATTATCATATGATCGATAATACTGGTGGCATGCCTCCAGAAATATTTGGCATCTAGAAACATCGTATTCATGGTGTTAGATGTATATTGATATTTGAAAAAACATAATCTTGCAGAACCTGTAAATTCAGAGAATTGATGGTATGTTGTGTTATTTTCAATTATTTTGAGCTAAAAATATTTACAAATCTTGCCATCTTAATTGTTTTTGTGAAACTTTTAGCAGGTTTGCATAATACAAATACAAATGGAAAGAAATAGTGAGTCAAGCTTATCAAAGTTCAATAGAGTGTTTTTTGTTTTAATAAATCTGTAGAATGAAAATAATGATAGCCAGAAATTTGTCCGTTAATCACTGTGCACATCATATTTCTCATCAATTTTTGTGTGTGCAAACGTAGTTGGTTATTGGTTATGCACTTATGCTTGATTCAATTGTTCAGTTATGTAATCAGTGTTGAAATTTATACTTAACCAAATTGCCTTGTGATGAATTCAAGTTTAATCTTGTATTTGTTTTGTTGATAAAATTTCATTCAGGAATAGAGCCTTTTCAAAGCTTGTTGAAAGGAAAATCATTGTGAGGGATGCAAACTTATTTCATGATTATAAAGATGATTTGTGCTCCTAGAGTATATTCTTCTTCTCGTGCAGCCGAGATAGTGTGGATCAACTGATGAAAGAATGGGTCGGTGATCAGTTTAAAAATTTGTCGAGGCCAGTTTCAACCATGTGGTAAATTTCATCCATTCTCAAAGTATTACTAAAAAATTTGTCTGCTGGGCAAGTGTTTGACAGTCAAGTCTTAGTGATTTAAATTCGTTTTGCATATAAATTTTTGTCACAAGAAGCATTGCTTTCTGTATAATTTGAATGAAGTTTGTTTATGATAGTTTAGCATCTCAAAGAGAAACTAATTAAATTTAAAGCCCATGAGCTGAATTTTTTTTTGCAAAATTAGGATGCATTATGCAGATTTTTTTAGCAACGAACAATCATGTATGAGAATAGACTACAATAAATCAGGTCTTTCCATCTAAACCAGTCAGTGCCTTAATCAATCTATGAGTATGATTGGGTTATGCAACACTACAATATATAATAGAAAGGAAAAAATGTGAAATCATTATTATTAATCAGAAAAGGTAATGTTGTCAAAATTTGGGTTGTTACTGGCTTCCTACATGACTACGAAGGCATTGCATTTGAATTTCATCTTATAGTTTATCTATGTCTATGAGTTGAATTGATTTATGGCTTGATTTGATTTTTGGATTGATTTATTGTTTATTTTATTTCATGTGATGCTGTTGTGTTAAGAGGGTTATAGGCTAAAGGTACTGCACTATCCTCACAATATTCTGCATGTGCAGCATATATTGAGAATAATCAACCTGTCATTTCCACTTTTAAATTTGAAAATAATCAACTTGCAGCAACTATTGAATAGTATGCAAGTTGTACATAGTATACTCCCTATACCAGTCATACGGTTCTTTCTTTGAGAGGTTATCTATTATTTTCCCTTAAATGCGTTTTTTTTTTTTTTGTAATGGCAAGCCTGCTATCCTACTTTGTTCTTATTTTTGCTTGGCTTGTGCTTTGGGTGTTTGTAGCTTTGTATTATAACTAAGTTGCATCCAAACAAACTCAAGTGCTTATGAGAAATCAACCTTGTATTTATTATTTGTTAGTTTTGAATGCTAAATTTAGAGGCTCAAAAAGTATTATTTATAATTGGTACCCAAGCACTTAAAATAGGGAGCAAATTGATTAGTGTAAAAAGTATCAAGTGCCTTAGGTAAGTTTCAAGTACGATGGTGAAGTCTAAATGTAAAAATATGAAGATACTCTCCAAAATATAGAAATATACATATTAGTGTAAGTAAAAATATGAAGATTATATCTTATTGCTACTTTCTTAATCTACACAAATATGCAGGTGATCATGTTCTTGTGGACATGCTTGCTTGGCCCTTTACAAACACTTTGAGATATTGTGGGATGAGGACTTGTTTACATGCTTGCTTGCTGCTATCCAAATACACATTATCACTGTAAGTAAAAATAAATGAAAACAATTGTGTACAACTTGTTCTAACGAATCTCTTGTTTATATAAACAAAGTGTTGACCTTAGATCTTTCTCATTCAATCACTTTATTATTAACTCTAAGTTGTTATCAATTTGGAGAAAGTTTATTATTTTTATCTAGCAACTGGTTTTTGTCACTGTCAATGTAGAAAATATGGTAGACTCTTGGGCGAGATTTGGTTATGTGGGGGGAGGAAACCTGTAGAAAAAAAGAGAGAAATGAGAAAACTATCATTAAGAGAGTTAACAATATATGTCCAAGAAAAAGGAGTCAAGAGTTATTATACCTTAAACATGTCTTTGCTTTCATATTAAGGGCTTCCAACTGAAAAAAATGAATAGCATAATAGAAATTTATTAATGAGCACCATGAAAAGATGTATCCCTGTAATTTGATGAATACCTATGAATATAATTAAAATGAAGATGTTAAATATGCAGTTGGCAGTAGTAAACAATCTCACCATGAGTTTTGTGAACTAAAATTCAATTTTTCTTCCCCGCACTAACTTTGTGAAATATTCTAATTATTGTGTTCTTTTGACTTGCCTTGTTGCTGCTAGCTTGGTTCCTCCTTCAAGAATTCCTTGAGTTGGCTGTGGAAACCTATGGATGGGAGACAAAGAAGAGGCAAAAAGTTGCATGATGGAGAATGACATAAAGATGTTCATGTACTTGTACTTACATTGTAAAGAAGAATAAAAAATAATGCATACCAATGAGATAAGTTAGATGAAATGGGAAGGCAAGGCAGAGATGAGGGAATGTGATGGCAAGGCAAGGCAAGGCTCTTTAAATACTACTTAAAGAGAAAGGGCCTTGGAGAGCAAGAAAAGGACTTGGAGCGTGAGAGAGAGAAAGATCCTTGGAGAGAAAGAATATGTCCAGTCCAGCTGGAAAGTGTTTTTATTTGTTGAGAAGCAACCTATGCACATGTGCACATCCACATTTTTAGGCTTTATTGTTTTTTTTTTGCTTTTACCATGTGAGGGAGCCGCAAACTTTGACAAAGATGTGAACACACTAAAAATAAATCAAAACTCTGAGAAAATTGCATTCCAAAATTGCATTTCAACAGTAAAGAGAGAGACTATTCTCTTTTGTAAGATTTATTGATTATAGTACTATTCACGCAAACCCGAATTTAATTCATTCACTTCACATTTAAGGAAAACTATAGTAACAATTTTGTAGCCAATTCACTCTATGCAATCAGAGAAAAATAAAACAAAAGATCAATTGATATATACCATGACAAAATTCTTCTCTACTTCATTTGTTTTACGTCTCGTTGTTGTGACAATTATGACCAACATGGTGCCTATAGTGATGGGGCCTCTGGCTGGGATAGATTGCATTACTTGACCAAATGATTAAAAAATCAAAATAAAATGAGTTTGCTGTCTCGTTGCTTGGGTGACGATGTTACTAAAATATTGTGTTAAGTGAAAGTGGGCTTGATAAACATATCTTTTTCGTTAATCGTTTATTGAATTTTAAAATAAAAAATTGAGAACGAAAAATATCCATTCGATTTCCTTCGATTCAGTTTGGTTTTTGACTTGAATTAAAATTATTTTTAATTCGATTTTATTTAATTTTTAGGGTTCATTGATTTTCTTCGAACCACTTACACCCTTAACTATATCCGTATTGTATATTTTTTTTTTCTTCCATCCATAGTTATCCTCAATGTACACCTCCTCTTTCACTATGCAATTGTGAAATATTAAACAATTCTAGACTTTTCACACCCAACCCCCATCTTATTATTTAACCCTACCCACTAAAATTTTCTACAACCTATGATGCCCCCACTAAAACCGCCTTCGAAGTTTAGTGAGAGCATGGAGTACCATTTTTAGGAGATTTGAAAAATAAAAAGAAGTAGCATTTTCATCTGAAATTGAAGCTTTCAAGAAACAACATACTAGTAATTACATTCACACAAGCATGCACAACAAATTAAGAATGTTACACTATTGAAAAGACATCAACATGGAATGAACTTGTCCATTTGAGAAGTGAAGACAAACCAATGACCCAATTGGATCACACTCTATTTCTATGCATTCATTAGTTATTCTATCCTTTAACTTAATTACTTATGTAACTAAAAACTGGTCAACCTTAAACAACATAAGTAAAAGGAAACTATGGTCCTTAATATTTAAAAACCATGGTTTCAACTTGCAACACGTTTTTCAGTTACTTTTCCTCACGATAAAGTAAATTTATAATTCACTTCCATTTTAAGAAATCAATAGTTCTCATCACTCTAACCTTAAATTCTATAAATTGGAGTGATTTTGGAGACAATTTATTCATACAAACACAAGAGAAAGAAATAAAACCCTTCAAGAGCAACTTATATACACTATGGTAAAAACAATCACTGATTCACTTGTTTTAGTTCTCCTTGTTACGGCATTTCTGAACAGCCATACCGAAGCTGCCGGTAGAGGAGCTGAACCACCAAACGATGGAAGTGTTTACGAATCTGAAAAGCATGGAGGTTTTCCGTTCCCACCGCGCGCCGCCGCGGTTTATAACTTGCTTGTTTTATTATAAGCTTTGTTTGTTTTGGCCTTTCTTTTGTCCTGAGTATCAAAAGATGTGTCTTTATTACAAAGCCACAGAAGAAGAAGCTGGTCCATATGCTCAAAGCGTTGCTAAATCCCCTAATGTTCCATGATTTCATAATGTTGCTATATGGCTTGTGTGTGTGTGTGTGTGTGTATATATATATATATATATATATATATATATATATATATATATATATATATATAGAGAGAGAGAGAGAGAGAGAGAGAGAGAGGATGTATACTATGAGAATGACTAACTTATATAAGAATGATGAGAGTGATCAACAACCATTAGATTAAAAATAGACGGTTGAGATTAAAAACACACATATGCACATCACCTTATTATATCATCGATTGTCATAAATTTATTTCCCTTTTCATCTTCTTCTCCTCACAATCGGTAATTTCGTTTTCAGACTTCTTCTTCGATTCCTCTCCACGGCTCTTCCACTCCCACCATTATTATAGAATTTGAGATAAAAAAATCATTAACAATTGCTTCATTAATATTATTATATTCATCAAAACAGCACATAAATTGCATTTGATACAAGGTCATTAACAACAACATGCCTTTTTTTTTACACCTCTCTAATATCAATTTTAAGCATAAATTTCAACACAAAATCCCTATATTGAAATTAGAAGACAATTTCCAAAAAAAAATTAGATTGAAATTAGAATAAATTAGATTGAAATCGAAAAAAAATTCAAAAGTAAAATCTCTAAATCTGATGGGATGAAGAAGAATGTCCCAAAAAAAAAAAAAATAGATGGAAAGAAGAAGCTTTTCGATGTTGTTCTAGAAAGAAGAAACCTTTTTATTTATCTCTTTTTATTTGGATTTCTGATACAAAAAATTCTGAAATTCCACTAGTTTTGATAAATAAGGTTCTCTAATAATATTTACAACAGAATTAATCAAAGCGAGTTAAAAGCGATTCCCCTCAATTGATATGTTGGGGCCTCAATTGAAGAAAATTTTCATCTGCAAAAAGAATTAAATTACTAACCAATTGTTACATTCACACACATACGCTAACAAATTAAGAATGCTGATTAGACTTTTTTTTAAGGCAGATAACTTTATTAAGAGAAAATTAGAGCACAAAATATGTCCATGAAGATAGAAATCATGCCACATGAACCTTCTTCATTTTAAAAGTGAATACAACTATTAAAATGACCCAAAGGATATCACTTAAAAATTTCAATTTGGTTAACCAAATGTATAATTAATTAGCTAGTCAACCTTTAAAAATACTCAACTATATCATATTATCATTTACCTATAATAAGCATTATCCATTTATTATTTCTTTTGTTCAATTAATTAGCTAGTCAACCTTAACCCACAACCCTAAATGGAAACCACATGTTAATATATTTAAGACCATGGCTCCACACCACACAGTTTTCACACCAACTTATACCTTAATTTTTGAAAATCATTTTCCTCACGCAATTACACATTTAACTAGACTCTTGACCCGTGCTACCGCACGGGTCCTACCGCTTAGAAGTTAATCGAATAAGTTGCAACAATGTAACCATACATAATTAATAGAAGTTTTATAAACATTTAAAAGACCCGTGCTCAAATAGACCCGTACATTACAATTGACAACACAACATCACTTTTGAAATTCGGTGAACATCGAGAGAAAAAAAAAGGATAACACCTTGAAATATGTTACAACTTTTGTTATTGCGGTTGCATTCTCACTATATTAAGGAAACCATTCTTAGAATTTTAAAAAAAAATTAAAATTTGTAGGCATAAACTTTGTGTTAAAAAAAGGATAGAATAATAAGTTGCATCAATAAGGGACTTCTTATTGCGGATGTATTGTCACTATATTAAGTACATCATTTTATGAAGCTTAAAAAAATATTTTGTAGGCATGTTGTTTGTGTTAAAAAAAAAGGAAGAATAATGACTTGCATTAATAAGATAGAAGTTTAGTCACAATAGCCTAAACTATAATAGTTGACTTAAGATCTAACGATTGATTTACACGATCTTCCGTTGTTTAGTATTTTGATTTGAAAATCTCGCAACTAAATTATAAGGATATGACACCAATATATAGAAAGTATTACATGTGAATGATCATTCACTTCTTGCGGTAATAATTCTTATTCATTGCAGTCATGAAAGCAATTCTTGTCAAATGCTTTGTAATGCATTATGACGTTTCCAATTCCAAAAGTTGTTAGTGCATATCATTAAGTTCCATAAATATTTGAAATTCGAATTGTAGGTCTTTAAATGTGTTTTCAAATTCGACCGGTGTCGTCTATAAGCTATAAATAATATCATTAAGTTCCATATGAATGACGTGATTGAAGAAGGTTTAGTACTTGCAAATGATATTTGAAAATCTCGCAACTAAATTATAAGGAGACGACACCAATATATATAAAGTATTATGATGACATCTTGTCATTACGTAATTTTATATGTATTTTAGCACAAAAATGGAGTTCACAAGGAGACTTATGCGGCAAAAGAGCGAGAAAAACTGAAGGAAACGCAAAGAAATAAAACGTGTCACGATTTGGTACAAACGTGACGCGATTTGGGAAGCACAAGAAGCCTTGTTTCGACATTATGAAAACGTGTCACGATTGGTAAAACGTGACACGATTTGGTGAAACCCTAATTCAGTTTCTTGCTCCGAAGGTAAAAACGTGTCACGATTCACTTAAAACGTGACACGATTTGGGCGATATTACGTGCCTATTTATGCCGAAGTCTATTCCAAAAACAAGGGTTACGAATTCTAGAGAGCCAAGTGCGATTTTGCAACCGCAAGAAAGACCGGGAGGACGATTTCTTCATCTTCCAACCACTTTGTGTATGTTTTATTACCTCTAATGATTATGTTATTTGTAAACATTATTATGAGTAGCTAAATCCATTAGAGGTTAGGTCCGAGATGATTCGTTGTAACCCTAATTGAGATATTATGTTGTGAAACTCTATTTATTGTGAATGATATTCTAGTCTTTATTCAATTCAATTGTTCTTAATGCTTTTTATATCCCGATCAAATATAAATATGATTTTGTGAGAATGAATGACTACCGACCATAGCTTTCTACTTAGACCTATTGAATTGTTCTAATAAACATGGTTAGTCTAGGAATGGATAATCGTTTATTAGTGATGTTAGGTTAACGTGCTTTAAACCTTCAAAGATTATTAGACCACCTAAGGGATTAGGGGCTGTAGTTTAAGAAGAGGGTCCTAACTCAAGGGATTGATTAGGACTATTTTGTTAACTATCGTGGGATTAGAAGATCATTCATACGAATAGGTGCAACATAACAATTAGGGGAACATAGATGATTCGAAAGACCTAAACTCATCTCTCTCTTATTCTTGAAAACCAATTTATTTTTAGCAATTACTTTTATGCAATCAAACCAATCTATCGCCTAGTGGCAAATCAAAATAACCTTTATACATCCTAAAATACAACGTAGTTGAATTATTGAGATTAAAAACGATCCTCGTGGGATCGATATTTTTACTACTTCGATAGTATTTGGTGCACTTGCCAGAGATCTATCAAGTTTTTGGCGCCGTTGCCGGGGACTTGTTGAATTATTTCAACAAGGCAATTACGTTATAATTTAGGGTTTTTGCAATTTAATTTTTCTCGTTTTTAATTTTTTATTTTTCGTTTTCATATTCACTTGATTACTTTGCGTTGTGCGGTGCTACTAAGGTATTTTGCTGTTTATGCGAGGTAAACGAGCTCGGACGACTTAGAGTACGATCCGGAAATTGAAAGGACTGCTAGAGCACTTCGGAAAGCTGTCCGATCGCAAAGGTTAGCTCAATCCGTTCCACCGGTGTTCGAGAACAAGTACCGGAGCAATTCTCAAGTGAATGCGAAACAATCTCTTCTCCTAAATCTGCAACTATGGAAGGGGAAGGAGTTGTACCACCAAGACCTAAGCTTGGAGACTACGGGTTAGCCACTCATCGCGGTCAACCGACCCACACTTTTCAACCGGCTAACCCCGTAGCGTTCGACATCAAGACAACTGTCCTCAACGGTTTGAGGGACAAGCAATTCGATGGGACCGAAGCTATGAGTCCGCATGAACACTTGAGCCGCTTTGCCGAAACCTGCGAGTTTTGTGTGCAACCAGCCACCGTGAAGCACGAAGAAGCGAAATTTGTTCCCTTTCACTTTGACGGGAAGAGCAAAAGATTGGTTGCTAACAATTCCAAACGGAATTTGTCCAAACATGGGAAGAGTTAGAGCTGAAGTTCTTGGAGAAGTACTTCCCTATGTCTAAGTATTGGGACAAGAAGATGGAGATCTCTAACTTCAAGCAAGGAGAAGGTGAATCATTGTATGATGCTTGGGAGCGATTCAACTTACTTCTTAAGAGATGCCCTAATCATGAGTTCACCGAGAAGCAATACCTCCAAATCTTCACCGAGGGGGTAACACCAAACACTAGAATGTTCTTAGATGCTTCCGCGGGAGGTAGTCTCAAGAGCAAAACTGATCATGAAGTCCAAGCTTTGATAGAAAACATGGCTGGAAATGAGTATCGTCTTGAAGCTAAGAAGAAGGAAAGAGGAGTGTTTGGTGTGAGTGAACAAACCGCTATCCTTGCTAACCAAGCAGCTATGAACAAACAAATTGAAGCTCTAACTAAGGAGTTGCGGGGGCTTCACTTTGGCTCAAAAGCAACAACAAGTAGCTGCAATCAAGTGTGACTTATGTGGTGAAGAACATCCCAACGGTGAATGCGTTCCGAAGGATCAAGTGAAGAAGCTAACTTCATGGGAGGATATCAAAGGCAGAATCAATACTACAATTCAGGCATTAATAAGCATCCCAATCCGAGCTACTCAAATAACAATGCTTTGAACTCTCGGATGCTCACTCCTCCTCAACAACAACAAAGGAAGCCATCGGCTCTTGAGGAAACTATGATGAACTTCATGAAGATGACTCAAGGCAACTTTGAAGAGATGAAGAAGAGTCAAGAAGCTGAAAGAAAGAACAATGAAGCTTCTAGGAAGATGCTTGAAACTCAACTCGGGGCAATTAGCTAAGCAATTGGCTGAACAAAACAAAGGCGGATTCTCGGGTAACACTAAAGATAACCCTAAGAATGAGTCTTGTAATGCTATTGAATTGAGGAGCAAAAGGTTTTGACACCTTTAGTTCCAAAAGCTCCAAAGAAGGTTGAAGAAGTGGTTGAGGTGGAGGAGAATGATGTAGTCGAAAAAAATGATGAGGGTGTAGTTGAAAATGAAAATGATCATGGAGTAGTTGAGAATGAAAAGAAGAAAAAAATAGAGGGAGATAAAAGTGAGAAATTGATAGATGAAAACTCAATCTTGAGGAAGTCAAAGAGTCAAATCTTGAAAGATGGAGACAAGCCACAAATTATTCCATCATATGTGAAGCTTCCTTATCCTCATCTAGAGAAGAAGAAAAAGAAGGAGGAAGGACAATTCAAGAAGTTCATGCAACTTGTCTCACAACTTCAAGTAAATATCCCTTTCAGTGAGGCTCTTGATCAAATGCCTTTGTATGCCAAGTTCATGAAAGATTTGCTAACAGAAGAAGAAAGCCTAAAGATGATGAAAATATTTCTCTTTCCGAGAATTGTAGCGCCATTCTTCAAAAGAAGCTACCACCTAAGCCGAAAGATCTGGTGCTTTTACTATCCCTTGTTCAATTGGACCGGTAGACATTGGAAGAGCTCTATGTGACTTGGGAGCAAGTATCAATCTGATGCCTCTTTCTATGATGAAGAAGCTTAAGTGTGGGGAACCAAAACCAACAAGAATGACCATTACTTTAGCCGATCGGT
The DNA here is from genome assembly GCF_051527215.1 of Medicago sativa. Taxonomy (NCBI): domain Eukaryota; kingdom Viridiplantae; phylum Streptophyta; class Magnoliopsida; order Fabales; family Fabaceae; genus Medicago; species Medicago sativa. The sequence continues at coordinate 9,879,358 of NC_140756.1, forward strand.
CAATCTCTTATCCCGTCGGTATACTTGAAGATGTGCTAGTCAAGGTTAATGACTTGGTGTTCCCAACAGATTTTGTGGTCCTAGACATGGCTGAAGATGAAGACATGCCACTCATTCTAGGAAGACCTTTCCTTGCAACTGGTCGTGCTTTGATTGATGTTGAACGTGGAGAGCTAATGTTGAGGTTCCATAAGGAGCAGGTAGTCTTCAATATCTTTGAGGCAATGAAGCACCAAGATGAGAATCCCAAATGTTACCGGATTGACGTTGTGGAAGAAACAAGTGGAAGATAAATCCCTTGAATCTCAATCTATTCAATCTACGGAGGTGGAAAGTGTGGAATCTATAGACGGACAAGAAGTGATTGAAGATCTTGGAAAGATAGAGGGTGTTAAGCAACCGGAAGTAAGCAAAGAACATATGCACCAACAATCATCGTGGAGACATCCGTGACAACAAGTATGGGGGATTGACAACCGGTAAAAATGAAATAAAGACTACTACCACCGGTCCAGGTGGTAAATTGGCTTATAGAAGGATTCCCCGTGGGATGCGTAATGGGCCGGCTGCTTTTCGATGGTGTATGCATTCAACTCTCTCTCGACACTTTGGAAAGAATTAGGAGGAACCGTGACGAAGGGTTGGCAAGAAACAAGCTCGTTGATGAAGCCGTAGACCTCAAGAAGTCCGGTGCACAAGGAACTTTCAAGGGTAAGGAACAAAAGTTGAAATGTTACCGTGAAGGAGGACTCCCAAACAATGAAGAGGGAGCCACATCAAATGATCCTTAGGGGTCGTCATGAGTCAAGCTAGTGACGGTAAAGAAGCGCTTGGTGGGAGGCAACCCACATTTAGATTTCAGGTAGTATTTCTTATTTTCTTTTTATTGCTTTCAAATATTCAAAAACACAAAAAGATTTTAGCCGAAACAGACAGAGGAAAGAAAATTTATTTTGTTTTCCAATACCGTGCAAATCGTGACACGTTTTGGGCAAAACGTGACACGATTTGCCCTCCCTCCGAAGCTCCTCTCGTAAATTTTTCTAAGTTAAAAAAAGGTGCCATTCGACATTTCCAAAAACGTGTCACGATGCTGAAATCGTGACACGAATTTTGGCACCTAAATATTTTTCTAAGTCTCAAACCGGTGCAATTCGACAATTGGAAATCGTGACACGTTGGCCAAAACGTGACACGATTTACGGGCAAGAAAATTTTCAAAAATGAACAATCGTGACACGTTTAGCCCAAACGTGACACGATTTTAGCGATTTCAAAAATTTAACCGTTACAAAACAAAATCGTGACACGTTTTTGGCCAAACGTGGCACGATTTTCCCGGCCTATAAATATATCCAACACGATTTTCATTCCATTCACTTCCAAAAGTAGCCAAACTACGCCAAAATTTTCCCGTAACCATAACCTACGATTTTCTAACCCTTTTCTACCATAAATCTTCATCTTTTCATCTTCCAATCATCAAACCATCACCATTAACCTTCATTTTCACCCACAAACAAACCAAATCCAACATCTCAATCCTCTCCACTCCAACCCTAACCCTAATATCCATTTTTCTCCAAACCCTAACCTTAACCATGGTTGAGACCCGCAACAAAGGCAAGTCCCAAGCCACATCCCAACCAGCCAAAAAGGCCAAAATAGCCCCCAAACGCAAACAACCCGTCAAACCTAGCCCTAACACCGCACCTCCACCGTCCATCAACCACCGGTTTTATAATACCGCTCGCCCGTGACCGTTTTAAGGACATCCGAGGCTATAGGGTGATCCGGAGAGAGGTTTTGATTTCACCAAACTCATCTCCAACCCCGAATTCCATCAAGTGATCACCGAGAGAGGGTGGGAGTCTCTTGTGAGTATGATATTTGAGCAGGCCAACAAAACGATTGGGATAGAATTCTATTCCAATGCTAGGTATATGGGGAGGAAGTATGTGTCCTATATGAGGGGAAGGAGATAGACTATAGCCCGGAGAGGATTAATCAGGTTGCTTGAGATTGTGCCACCGGAGATTTGTGATGTGAAGAGGAGGATGGAGGAGTGCAAGAATTGGGATGATGAAAGGTGGGAGGAGTTGCTAATGCGATTTGTGTTGAAGGTGCTAAGTGGCATGGAGGGTCACATATGCCGTTGAGGGCCGACTTCAAGCCCCATGCAAAGGCGTGGGCATCTTTTGTGGTGCAAACTATTGAGGGCACCTCTTGTACTTCGTAGATTCCGCCGCCCCGCTTGTTGACGCGTTCGCTATTCTTGATGGTACACCCATCAATGTTGGTGAGTTAATTGCCGACAATATCTATATGTTTGCTTCGGGTACCAAGAAGGCACTCCCTCATTTGAGCCTTATCAATTGGCTTTGTGAGGAGGAGGAGTGCGATTTGTTTGCTAATGATTTGAGTGCGGCAATGATGAAGCCCATCACCGACACTTACATGGATGGCTTTGTCAAGGATTATCATGACCGCATGCGGACTATCATGGGTGCCGAGGCAAAGAAGCGGGACAGCCACGGCCGCCACCACCACAACGGACACAACCACCACCTCGAGTCGGACTTTTGCCGGAGAGGGGAGCAGCCCGGCGGGGTGCCTATGCACCTATTCATCCTATGATGCCGGACTACATGTTCGGCCATGCCAACCGGATGAATGAGGTGTCGGATCGGGAGTATTGGAACCGTCCGAGGTTTGGTCGGGGAGTTCACCGAGGCGGTCCGCCTCAACGGGAGGAAGATGACCGGGTCTTTCGAGCGCTTTGATGGGTCCGAGGAGGCTATGGACCACTACTTTGATGTCACCAGAGGTCGAGCTCGGGATAGAGAGCAGGGAGATCCGAGCCGACTTTGCCGCCGGTGGAGCTCGCCCTAGGCGGCACTTTGGGGAGGATACCTATGCGAGAGGAGGACCCCAACACTTGGATTCCGGAGGACCGGATGCAGGATTGAGTGGGCTACCGATGGCCCACCTATTTTTATTTTTCTCGTTTTTGTTTCGGCACTTTGGTTATGTAACTTTAATTTTATGTTCGAACAATTTTAATTGCTTTTAATTAAATTTAACTCGGTTTTATTCCCCCGTTGATGTAATTATTCCCGCACTTGTTTATTATTGATGAATTTGTTTGTTTAGTTGACTTTTTACAGTTTGATAACAAATAGTTGTTCAAGTGGTATTCCAAAAGTTCAAAAGGAGGAGTGACTTGGTTTTCAAAGGCGAAGTGTACGGCGTTGCTAGGTAGTCACATACTCCCGTAAATCTCGACCATAAGGTTCATTGCCATATTTTGTTTTTCAATTTACTTATATATAGATTAGTTTTCCATGCAACTACATTTCTAGAACTTGCATTGTTTCTCTATTATTGATTGGTCTTTGTTAATTACACACCGAGGCAAAAGTGCTTGGTCCCGTGAGCCTTTTGAAGCCTACCCCGATTATAATTGTTACAATTTATCCTTTTCTTAGCCACTTTGAGCCGGTAGGATTAGAACTTTTTATTCGGTGACAAACTACATTACAAACTTAGAGACTTTTAGGACTTGTCCCTTATTGTTTTTCCGAGTTAGGCATTGTAGAATGTTGCTTAAAAATTAAGTTTGGGGTTGCTATTGGAATTTGCAACCAATTAAGTTTGGGGTGGGGGTACTAGAGAATAAGAGAACAAAAAAGAAAAAGAATTGTCATGCAAAATGCAAATATACATTCAAAAATTGATGTATGAAAAAAAAAAAAGATGAAATGAATGATGAAAAAGGGACCAAACTTTGAAACATGCGAGTAACTTCAAACTCGATTGTCCCTAAAAGTTATAAATATTCTCTAGTACCTTTGCATTGATTGTTATTCCACAAGGTGAATGATCGTAGGATTGAATTTGTTCTTTAACTTCCGTAGGAATGCCTAACTCTAATTTTGTGTAGCCTACTTATCCAAATATGTCCCACCTTTCACCTAAGCCCCGTTATAACCCTAAAGACCTCAAAAGTGTGTAATGATATTGACTTTGATTGATGTTTAGAAACTTTTCAAGCGTATGGTAATATGTAGATCTGCATGTCGATCGGTAGAACCCTATTTCAAATATTTGCGTGGAGTTGTGAATTGGTGGATGCATACAAGTCAAACTAGCTCATCTTTAGCTAGTAAGGTGTTGAACTTTTGGGTACTACCGCTTGAATAGGTAATTGTTATTTTACTTGTCGATTGTCGGCTTTGCAAGTAAATTCCTTGAGGACAAGGAATGGTTTAAGTTTGGGGTTGTGATGACATCTTGTCATTACGTAATTTTATATGTATTTTAGCACAAAAATGGAGTTCACAAGGAGACTTATGCAGCAAAAGAGCGAGAAAAGCTGAAGGAAACGCAAAGAAATAAAACGTGTCACGATTTGGTACAAACGTGACGCGATTTGGGAAGCACAAGAAGCCTTGTTTCGACATTATGAAAACGTGTCACGATTGGTAAAACGTGACACGATTTGGTGAAACCCTAATTCAGTTTCTTGCTCCGAAGGTAAAAACGTGTCACGATTCACTTAAAACGTGACACGATTTGGGCGATATTACGTGCCTATTTATGCTGAAGTCTATTCCAAAAACAAGGGTTACGAATTCTAGAGAGCCAAGTGCGATTTTGCAACCGCAAGAAAGACCAGGAGGACGATTTCTTCATCTTCCAACCACTTTGTGTATGTTTTATTACCTCTAATGATTATGTTATTTGTAAACATTATTATGAGTAGCTAAATCCATTAGAGGTTAGGTCCGAGATGATTCGTTGTAACCCTAATTGAGATATTATGTTGTGAAACTCTATTTATTGTGAATGATATTCTAGTCTTTATTCAATTCAATTGTTCTTAATGCTTTTTATATCCCGATCAAATATAAATATGATTTTGTGAGAATGAATGACTACCGACCATAGCTTTCTACTTAGACCTATTGAATTGTTCTAATAAACATGGTTAGTCTAGGAATGGATAATCATTTATTAGTGATGTTAGGTTAACGTGCTTTAAACCTTCAAAGATTATTAGACCACCTAAGGGATTAGGGGCTGTAGTTTAAGAAGAGGGTCCTAACTCAAGGGATTGATTAGGACTATTTTGTTAACTATCGTGGGATTAGAAGATCATTCATACGAATAGGTGCAACATAACAATTAGGGGAACATAGATGATTCGAAAGACCTAAACTCATCTCTCTCTTATTCTTGAAAACCAATTTATTTTTAGCAATTACTTTTATGCAATCAAACCAATCTACTGCCTAGTGGCAAATCAAAATAACCTTTATACATCCTAAAATACAACGTAGTTGAATTATTGAGATTAAAAACAGTCCTCGTGGGATCGATATTTTTACTACTTCGATAGTATTTGGTGCACTTGCCAGAGATCTATCATATTACATGTGAATGACCATTCACTTCTTGCAGTAATAATTCATATTCATTGCAACCATAAAAGCAATTACCGTCAAATGCTTTGTAATGCATTATGACGTTTCCAATTCCAAAAGCCGTTAATGTCAATCATAAATACCAATAGTTGACATTTGACGTGGCCATTGGATAGCATTAATGAACTATCTATTGATTAAAATAATTTGACCTCTGCAATAATAAGTATTAATTTATCTTTTATTCACAATTGCATATCATTAAATTCCATAAATATTTGAAATTCGAATTGTAGGTCTTTAAATGTGTTTTTAAATTCGACGGTGTCGCCTATAAGCTATAACTAATATCATTAAGTTCCATTAAGTTCTATATGAATGACGTGATTGAAGAAGGTTTAGTAATGATATTTGAAAAATATTAGACTTGATGAACAACATATGTATGGAAATAAACTAATTATCCTTTCCTAACCATACTTAATTGTTATATGCTATTTCAAACTGTTTTATGTTGGCATAAACTTTTTGACATGCTAATCCGTTGACAATATTTTTAAATTAAAAATGTTAGACTTCAGGCACATCTAAGAAGTGAAAGTATATACAAAGCCTTAGTTGTCGAGTCGAAATAACCACTAAAATAAGTTTGAATAATATTGTTTTTCAGAGTTTTAGCCTAATTGTAAATACACATGTGATTAGCCATCGTCGACTTCGAACAGATCACACATATTACTCGAAAAAAATTATGAAATAGAACTTGAAACGAAGGGCAGAATTATAGATTTTATCCATAGATGTTGTTTGGATTACAAAACCATCAACACAGAAGATAAATACTCAAACTAAATAGAAAAATGCAGAAAAGAAAGCAATTAAAAATGAGTTGTTAACGAATATCACATCCGCATCATACATGTCAATAACCCCTTGCACGTTTAAGACAAATTCATTGAATGCAAAAACCAAACAAAGAACAAAATGAATAACAATGAATTATTCAATATTAGAAATGAGGAATACCAAAGTTGAAATTAACAATTAACCTTGCAAAGTAAAAGAAGCTTCGAGAGCGACCCCGACGCAATGAAGAGCAAATTCGACGTGGTGTACAACGGCGGTGGTTCAACTTTGGCGTGGTTGAAAGCGAGTGGATTTTGTAGATGATGAAGAGATGAAGACATTGATGCTTTTACTTTAGTGGGAGAAGGACGAAAAATGATCAAAATGAAGGTAGAAGATGAAGGGTTGGTGTGTGTTTTTGAAGAAGGATAAGAGAAGGGTTTGTGTTGTTACACGTGAGAGAGAAAGTGTGTTGTTAATCGAATTGACATTAACTACGTTTTCAATTGCCATTAAAAGTGTGTTTTTCGTTTTCAATTGCATTAAAAGTGTGTTATTCGTTTTCAATTAGCATTAACTAAGTTATATGAGAGAAAATGAAGAGTTTGAGAATAGATATTGAATCAACGGGTGAGATTAGATTAACATGTTTAGGAGGGAAAAATGCTAGGGATTAAGGCAAATTAGGGCAACATATTTGCTAACCAAGTCTAGCTTTTATAATAAAGGATTGATTCACTTCTCATTTAAGGTAATTATTAGTCCTATAAATTGGAGTGATTCTTGCGACAATTTCTTCATTGCAAAATAAGTTATTAATTAGAGAAAAAAATAACAAAGTGTAAAGAAAGTTATCCATCACATTGCTCTACTATGGCAAAGTTCATCACCACTTCGTTTGTCTTAGTTATCATTGTTGGGGCATTTCTGAATGGTGCCTATAGTGTTGATGAGGCTGATGGAAGAGGTAACTACAAACTGGAGGAAGACGATCCTAATTTAACAGCTTGTATGGTTTTGTTTTACAAGTGCATGGTTTTCCCTCCTGTGTGCCCCATCTATATTAAGTTGTGTGCTCAAAAACCTCCAAGTACTATTCCATGATGAGTGATCGTGGCCATCTCCTTTGTGTGTTATATTGATATCTATATATATCTATCTATATATACTAATAATAATGTTTGTGTGAGTGTGAGAGTGTTACATTACATATATAGCTAAATAACTTGGCCTCTTCTTTGGTAAGTTCGGTCAAGCTAGGATATATATTATCTTTGTGTGTTTTGAATTTGTATTATGCTACCATGTTATGTGTTATGGTTATATGCGATGTTGAAATAATACAATAATTTCTTTTATTTACTTTGTTGTATCAAAGGGTTCGTCTCGGATGGCTTGTATACAACAATACATGTTTCACATTTAAATAAGGGTCTTTTAAAGGATAAGATTGCTAAAACACAAACTTTGGGGAAAAAACAACTTAAATAATATTCCTCACGCAACCCCGAATTTAATTCATTCACTTCACACTTGAGGAAAACATTAGTAACAATTTTGTAGCCAATTCATTTCTTCTCTTATACATCATCACTTTAGTTCAGTAGTACCCCTCATCCCTTTGATCTCTCTCAGTTCTCACAACGGTGGAACCAATCACGCAGACAAGGATCCCCTTGAGTATAAAGATCGTTCAATATTTTTGCATATCTCTCTCTACAACCTTTTCTCTCTATCTTCTCTCTAAGAAACTAACGCGCCTCACCCTCCCTACACATCCAAACATATTTTTCCAAGATGTAGATGGTGACGGTGGTGGTGCGACGAGGATCTCTTTCCTCCGTACCACCGTCATCGTTCCCGAACTCAAATGGGTTTGGAAAGTGGTTTTTGCGGTTGTTTTTTGTGGGGTTTGCTACCGCCATTTGCTGTGCTCGTTGGTTTTGTTTTTGCGACCTCTGTTTGGTTTCTTAACATGTCCCCGCCGCTCTTTCTAAGGTTGCCGTGCTGTGTGGTTTGCCGGTTCGTGGGTTCCGGTCCGAGTTCGGATCTGCGTGTTTAGATGCTTGCTCCGTTCACTAGCTTCGGCCTTCGGTAAAGCTCGTGTACGGTTTAAGTGGGTTCGTAGAATGTTCGAAAACCACCGTCGGCATCGCCGCGGTGGTCGGTTGCTGTTTTGGTCCTTTGCAAACACCATGGTTGTTGCGTTTGTTACCGTTTGGTTGTGTTGGAATGACACCACCATGATTTCATGTCTCCGACAATGCTCTGTGACTTTTGTTGGTGGTATTGTTTTGTAAAAGGGATGGGAAGAGGAACATAGGTGTTTATATATGTTTTACGGATCTGTTTTGGTGGAGGGTCTTGGGAGGCCTATGGGTGATGATTTGGTGTTTTGTACGATGTTTTGGGGTTGTTACGGTGGCTTGAAAGAGCGGTGGTGAAGTGTTATAGGTGTTTGCTTGGGCTTAGCAAAGTGGTGGTTGCATCTTTTGGGTGGTGTTAGCTCTTAAGGGGTTTTAAAGGTGGAGTTTTTGTTTTGAGTTATGGGTTTGATCATATAGGTTGAGGGTGTTGATGAAAGGGAGGCATAATCGTACATCAATTGGTGCTGCTATTGCTACTACTACTACTACTACTACTACCACCGCCATCGCCACCGCCATCGCCATCGCCACCGCCACCGCCACCGCCACTACGACTCCTACTCCTATGCTCCTACTGCTACGCTACGCTACTACTACTACTACTATCGCTACTACTACTACTACTACTACTACTACTACTACTACTACTACTACTACTACTACTACTACTATATTATTATTATTTTGTTGGGTGTCATTTGTTTGTGCTAGAATCTCGCGTTTTTTTGGTTTGTAATTGAATTTGTTATGACCATGGATAATGGATCCTTCTCTGTCGCTCGCTTACTCGTGTTTGTTTGGGGTTGTTGTTGCGTTGGTTTGTGGCTTGATTTGGGTAGTTCTTTTTTGGGTTGTTTTCGAGCTAGTTTTGTTTGCACTATCGTTCCACCACTCGACTACCTTGAGATTTGTCTTCCGGATTCGGTGGGCCGATCGCTTTTGCTTCGAGATCGGAAGTTAGCTTCTAGTTACAAGTTTTTTGGATGGTTAAGGTGTCTTCTCCGAAGGCTGCGGGAGTTGAGGAGTGCCTTAGTGACTTGTTTCTCGAAGTCCGGTGGGCCGATCGCTTTTGATTCGAGATCGGGAGTCGGTTTCTTGACCCAAGTATTTTTGGCTTGTTTTCTCCGGCAATCCGAGGATTGATTGGTGGTGGAATCTGAATTAGCCGGGAATTTTGCTCGGTTGTGGTGATGAGAAGGTGATGTGCGGTTTGTGGTGATGAGAAAGTGAGATGTTGTTGTTAGGGGTTTCTGCGGGTGTGATGGTTTTTTGGATTTACTTTGGTGTGAGTAGCAAGCGATAGGTGTATGGATTTTGTTTCGTGGCCATTCCCAATGAACGGTGAGGTTTTGGCTCAACTTCGTCTATGTTGATTTGTAGGGGTTTAGCTTGGTTTTGGTGTTGTTTTGGTTATGAATGTTCGTTTTCCATTGGTGTTTAAGATGTACGGTTATGCATTTTCTTTTGGGTGTTCGCCTATATACGGCGCCTTTTGCTTTGTAGTTTCGTTTTACCAGGTCCTTGTTCGTCTTGTGCAAGGATTTGGTTATTAATAAATTATCTTGTTTCAAAAAAAAAAAGGATCCCCTTGAGTTGGTTCACCATACACTCGCGTTTGACCTCTCTTTCTCGTGAAAACCCCAATAAAGCTACCTTTTTTTAATTCACTTTTGCTATCTTATACCTTATCCAATCAAAATTGGTCTTATAGTATTTGTTGTTTATTTGAATTGGATTGAACTTCAAATTGTCAACACTCTTATAGCGAGAGACTAAGTTAAAGCTAGAGCAAAGCTATGTATCTATTAACCAAACACATGAATTGTTGGTACTTAAAGAATTAAGACATATAAGATCAAAAGAGAGGAGTACACTCAAATCCTAAGTCATTACCAACGAGACCAATCTCCGTGTTGTCCCAAATACATATTGTAGTGGCCTAAAAATTCGAGGGTTGCTCGAAAAACAATGAAGTCGCCACCAAAGTTTACTAAAATAAGGAAAACATCGAAAAATACTTTAAAACGAAAAAGTGGTCTTTAAAACCAAATTTTAGATTCGGGAGTCAATTATGTGTAGGAACTTTCTAAGATAAAATAATTTTTTATTTTTATTTTTTATCTTATTTCATTGTACTCCAGACTCCTTTTATATTTTTAATATATAAAATATAATTGGTTTTTTTTGTAAGTGGGCTCAACCATTGGGCTTAAATTTTTATGTCATTTTTGTATGTCTTTAAATGAAGAGTTTTACTTTTTCCACCCTATGTCTTTCCTCGCGCGCCCTATTTTTTTCCAAAAATATCCCTACTCCGGATTTTAAAATCCGGAAAGCTCTTTTTCCATATTTTTTTTATTTTAAGCTTTCAAATTCATAAAATAATTGCAAATAAATATAAAACAGGAATAAAAAGACAAAAAGTTAAATTGTTGGTGATGATGGTGATGCAAATGTTTATTGAAGAAGTCATGGAATTAATTGAGCTTATACCAATCCGAGACGAACTTGTAGGCTTTCCAAGAGTGGATGGCTTATCAACATAGCAAAGGAAAAGGCTTACTATCGATGTGGAATTGGTTGCTAACCCTTCAATCATCTTCATGGATGTACCAACATCAGGCTTTGATGCTAGAGCCGCTATTGTGATGCGAACTGTGAGAAACACAAGAGACATAGGGAGAAATAATTTTTACATTCTTCGAAGGAATCAAGAGCTTATCCAAGAAATAAGTCCTCCAACACCAGGTTCCACGGATTTATTCTTCCCAACAAAATATTCCCAACCATTTTTTATGCAATTCAAAGCTTGTTTCGGAAACAATATTGGTCTTATTGGAGAAATCCTCCATATAATGACATTACTGGATTATAAAATCCGGATTGTTTTAACGCATTCTCGGATTATGTAATCCGGAATAATCCGGAAACATCATTTTTCACCCTATTTGTTGACTTTAAACGGGGTGATTTACACATTTCGGATTACATAATCCGGAATGTGTAAAAACAGTCCGGATTATGTAATCCGAATCCATCCATTGAAAATTGAAATCAACAAATTCCTTCATATGGATTAACCAAGAAAATAGGAATGAGACTTCCACTTCGATTAATACCAATAATCAATCTTCTAGTGGAGCAAAAGCTAGGTCGGAAGCAAATGCAAGCACCTCAAGTTATGGTCCGGCTAACAAATAACAAAAACCTAAGAGTGTTGAATCTACTCAACATAAATTGAAAAATGAATTCAGCGGTAGTTAACTACGTACCGTGAGTGCCAGACAGCTAACGGCCGCCGGTTTGCGAACGGTAGTTAACTACCGCTGGAGGCATTTAAGTATTTTACTTGTGTCATTGTGAAGTTTCCTATATCGGAAAAGCAATTTTCATAAATTAACAATGATGAGAAAACATAATGAAATTAAAATTTGATAATTTGTTTGAAATGTATCGGGACAAAATTGGGGTACTACACATATATAATAACAATTCTCAAATTGAAGAAAATTTTCATCTGCAAAAAATATAAATTACTAACCAGAACCAGTAGTTGCATTCACAGACATACTCAATAAATTAAGGATGCTCATTAGACTAATTTTTTTAAAGGCAGAGAGAAGTTTTATTAAGAATAATTACAAAATATAAGTCCAATAAAAAAATGTCAGTACAAAAGACTGTTAAAGATAGAAATCATGCCACGTGAAGTCTTGAAAGCAGCCCTTCTCCATTTTACAAGTGAGTGCAACTATTAAAATGGCCCAAAGGGATATCACCTTAAAATTTCAATTTGGTTAACCAGTTATGCTATATCATTTACCTCAAAGGACACTATTTATTATTCCTTTTGGTCGATTAATTAGCTAGTCAACCTTAAACGACAGCCCTAAAAGGAATCCAAACCACATGTTAATATATTCACTACTACAAAATATATATTTAACATCATGGGGGTTTTAGTTTTCACATCAGGGGAAAATATACGATGGGAAAAATACACACCGTGTGTTTTTACATCAGTTGATATATGCAAATGAGGGGAATTCCTAATAGCATATAGCATTTACATCGGTGGATAGTTGAAATGAGGGGAAAAAAATGCGGTGGCATTTTTGCAATTTAAGTGAAAACTTTGTCTAACATTTCTCACATCGAGGTGGTGTGAACTCCAGCGATGGGAAAATATCGATGGTGAAAACTTTGTTGCCTCCTATCGTAAAAACGCATACCACACACGTTCTTCACTCGGTCAAAAAGTTCTCTCTCACCGTCGAAGGTTGTCTCTCAATCTCCACCTCTCCCGTCGAAGGTTCTCTCTCACCGTTGAAGCTTGTCTCTCAACCTCCACCTCTCCCGTCGAAGGTTCTCTCTCACCGTTGAAGCTCGCCTCACCGTCGAAGCTCTCGATCTCACCATCGAAGCTCAACCTCTCTCCCGTCGAAGCTCAATCTCTGGTTTCCTCTCGGTGAGTTCTCTCTCTCTCTCTCTCTCTATGACTTTTCAATCGTTGAACAAAATTGGATTTAGATGCTTTACCCTTTTCAATCATGAAACCCTAATCCCTTTTCAATTAGTGGTTTTAGATGCTTTACCCTTTTCAATCGTGAAACCCTAACCCCTTGTCAATGTTATCAATAAAACATTCGTTTTAATTGGTGAGATTGATGAGTTTGATGAGTGATAGGGCCAAACCGCAAGTGCACGGCCTATCGAAGTAATAGTAGTAAGTAAGAGTATCGTTCCGCTAGGGAGTTGGTCAATCTAATTAACTTTTAGATATTGATTAGAGGAGAAAGAATTAAGAAGTTGGAGAGTGCAGTTTTTGAAAGTAAATAACAATGATAATAAAAAGCCTTGGGATCATAGGTTTATCATAATAACGAATCTTTTCACAAGCAAGCTTTAAACTTATAATTAAACGTTAATCCTAATTACTAAGGACAAGTTTCTCTTTAGCATATCACGGCCTTCTCTCGAAGTCGGTGAGTGTATCCCTCCAACAACCACACCTATTCTCATGGGTGATTGCCTTTGGGACCCTTGAAGATCGAAACTTTATGTGTCCCAAGGTTTGCTAGACTATTCTCATGTTTCGCAAACCTTGTCTAAATTCACTTGTTCGGATATCAAAGCTCCGCGTTCGCTTTATGAATTGATATTCGTGATGATGAATTAACCATTATCAAACCCTCCGCGTTCGCTTCCACAGCTTTGATAATAATTAATTCATGTTAAAACGGTGAATTTAGATTAGGAATTAGGGTAACAATTAATTAAGGTTTAAGACTTGGCTTGATCCGGATTACGTCATTAGACTTGCCCAACGATCCCAAGACAAAGAAGTCTACTCACTCATGTTCATCGTAGACATGGGGGAAGAAGAGAGAATGCGATAAAAGTAAATTGCAAAGAAAGTAAAAGGGAAAATAAAGACTTTTATTAAAATAGCAATTGAAATAAACAAAGTAAAGGATGATTGTTTATGGTGGAGAGCTACTCTATTTATAGCTTTACAATCGACTTAGAAACTAAGCAACTAAAAGGGTAAAACAAGAAAGCCGCAACAGGGTAACTTGGGCCCGAAGAAAAAGCAGCAAAAGAGGCTTCGGGAGGTGGCACGGCCGTGCCACATGTTGGCACCGGCCGTGCCAAGCTTCGACTTGGTGGGAACATATTTTTGTCCCGTATCTTCGTATTCTTGTGCCGTATTTGCTCCAGTCCTCTTTCTTTTGCTCCAAGACACCTTCCACCATATATTTATTCCTAAAATAAAATAAAACATAATTTGAAGTAAAATATTCTAATATAAAATAAAATGCAATAAAACTAAATCAAATCTAAAATAAAACTAAACTAAATAAGGCAATAATTAATACTATCTATGACTCATCAAACTCCCCCACACTTGAATCTTTGCTTGTCCTCAAGCAAAAGGCAGCAAACATAGCAGCAACAAAGATTGATTTATGGCAATATTAAGAACATAAGTCTCTAGAGAAAGGCCTTGCCTCAAGTACACTAGTTACAATTTCAAATACTTCTCATGAACCTATTCTACCCAACATCAAGTCTCAAGTGAGTGTGTGTGTGCAGTCCAACCCTTTTCTTGCTCCCGTATAAGACGGATATTATGAGGAATAGGTTCTATCCTTAGTGCTAAAGTAACCGAGAAAAGTCCTTTCTTCATTTCATATAAGAGTGATGGGAATTTGAGTTAAACATTAAATTAGATATAACAATTAAGCACAAGGGGCTGCAGATGCTTAGGGGCTATCTATCCTCGTAGGGAGTCTTCTCGGATGTAATTGTCCTTTCCCCCTAGATTCAAAATCACCCTAAGTAGTGCTGCAAAATTATTGTTTGTTTCATCTCCGCGTAGGAAGTCTTTTTGGATGTAATTGTCCTTTCCCCTAGCATTGATGAATTTGTTTCACTTTAGGTTCAAATTAAGGAGTCACCACCACAATTAGGAAGTTAGGATGTAATTGTCCTTTCCCCCACATGTTGGTGCCATTCTCCCGCCCCATTTAATATTAACAAATTAATAAGAATATAACAATTAAGAACAATTTGATTAATTTTCCCACACAAACTTATACTACTTTTACTCTTAAGACTTTAAAGGGTCTAAGTTAACACTAAAGATAGAACGTGTTCCTTAAAATACCTATTCATACATTTACTCAAGGATTGCAACCGGGTGCTTTTCTCATTGGAGAATTTCACAATAAAACATGATATGGGTATAGCAAGAACATAAGAAACACAAGAAACTACTTTCATGTACAAGAGGCGACCTAAAGAAGAGACAAAACAAAAAAATTTCATGCCATATTTACATTAAAAACAAGCTACTTAGTCATGCCTCTTGCTATAAAAACAAAACAAAAGAATAAAGTTCAAGGGAGTTTGGACACTACGACTCTAGACACTTTATTAGGCCCCCACACTTAGGAGAAGCATTGTCCTCAATGATTCAAAAGAAAAAGAAATTAAAAAGAAAAAGAAGAAGAAGGAGTAGAAGAAGATGAAAGAAGGAGATGAGTAGAAGAATGAGAGAGATAGGGAGAAGAAGAAGGGAAGAGAGGAAGAGAAAAGCTCACATTTGTTTATTGAGGTCCGTAAGGAGGACCTTGAAGTTGGAGGTGTTGCATCATCCGACGGAGCATCTCATTATTTTCATTATTGACATGGTTGCCCCTTTGAACTTCATTGCGAAGGCCGGAGATCTCAACACCTTGCCTTTGTTGCTCGGTGCTCATCCTCTCGATTTCATTGTGAATCCATGTCCATTGTTGATTTTCATGAAGCTCACCGGTTTCATGGCCATGGTGCCCCTCTTCATGGTGCAAGTTAGCACCTTCTCCTTCATCACGGTGCAAGTTAGCACCTTCTCCCTCATCATCACCAAGAACCTGCACATCATTAACATACAACCAATTTTCTTCCACCTCGGTGGTAGTCCGAGATGGGTTAGGCAATAAAAACATGATTGGCACATTTAGCTTAAGTTGGTAATGGAGGGGTGGACGATGTTTGATGAAATTCATAGCAATAAGGGTTTCTATGTTAAGCCTATTATTTCCCTCAATTGGTTTGATTCCCTCATCTTCACCCACTCCAAAACACCTAGCTATATATGTAATGATGCCACCCACCACTATGTCTCCTCTACCGGCCGGTCTAGTACCGACAAAGTCTAGGTGATCAATCAAATAAAAACAGGTATTGACGGGGTGGTTGTGGAGCATTGCCCATAGCATGAACAACTCATCGGTTCTAGTGTTTCCTAGCTCGGTTCTACCCCAAATAGTGCAAGCCATTACCCTCCGAAGGTACCTAAGTACGGGGTTGTGAATATTGCTAGCTTTGTTCGCCCTAGGGACGTATTTGTTAAGACCGGTGATTTGTTTCCAAAAGGCAAGTGGGTCATAGTTATCCGGTTTAAGGCCGGGATCCCAATGATCATGAATATATCCCTCATTTGCAAAGCCTAAGGCATCACAAAAGTGCTGAAGTGACATGTCATAATCAATATTCATTAACCGGAAAACAACTCTATGGTTAGGGTTATCAAAATTCATCTTATCTTTAGTAAAATCTATTGAGCTCAAGAATTCATAAGTGAAATTTTCATAACCCCTCATAGGTTTCAGCAATTCAGTCCAACCTAACTTTCCTATCAACCTAGAAACATCATCAAGCAGCTCTAGCATATCTAAAGTATGGGAATCGGGATAACGAGAAGGGTGCAGATGTTTAGAGATAAGATTTTTATACCTGTCCCTTTGCTTGTTGTTTTTGAACTGGATCCCATGATTCTTCACTTGGGCTTGCTTCTTTGGGGGAGGTCCTCCTTGAGAGCTTGCTGGTTCTTTACCACTTCTTCTTGAAGCCATTGACCTTTGGTAGAATTGGTTTTGAAGGTTTAGGGTTTGGGAAAATTTTTGGTGGAAAGGATTGGTTTAGGGTTGGGGTTGATGTTTAAGGAAGTTTTGTTGGTTTGGATATGGAGATTGGTTAAGGTTTTGTGGTGTTTGGGTTAGGTTTTGAAGGATTAGGGTTTTGGTGAATTGTGGGTTTGGATGGATGAAAGATGTTTTTGATTGGTGGTTTTTGTTTTGGGTGAAGTTTGTGGTTGATTGGTGAAAGAATGGAGTGATTTGGTTAAGAATTGAGGGAGATATGGTGGTTTGAAGGTTTGAAGGTTATGGAGGTTTAGAGAGAAGTTTGAAAGATGAAAGAGGGTTGTGGTTTGTGAATGAGGAAGAAGGAAGAAAAATTTGTGGATATATGTGGTGTAGAGGTCGGGCACGGCCGTGCCACCCTTGGCACGGGCCGTGCCATCATTCCGACTTCATGGCCCTTTTTTCTTAAAAACTTGGCACGGCCGTGCCAATGCTAGCACGGGCCGTGCCACCTTTCTGGTCCCGGGGGCTTCAGAATTTTTCAATTTCTTGATTTTTTTTCGAATCACACTTGGACAATTACCTACAAAACAACTTGAAACAAAACAAAAGCGATTAAATGCGTGGGTTGCCTCCCACGAAGCGCTCTTTTAATGTCATTAGCTTGACAGTTAGAAAGAGTCCTTAGAATGGATCGAAGATATCATATTGTGTAGATGACGCTATAAAACGTTCTTTCACAACATGATCGTTAAGCATGCAACAAGAGTAAAGAGCGGGACCCTTCATAACATTTTCCAACTCGTATCCTACCATTTTATCACTCACTTGAAAGACTATCCTACCAAGTTTCACATCAATGAGAGCTCCCGCAGCTTGCGAGGAAAGGTCTACCTAGGATTATAGGGACGTCGTCGTCCTCTTCAATGTCAACGACTACAAAATCAGATGGGGATGTATATACCCTCTATCTTAATAGGTATGTCCTCGACAAATCCTACAAGTTTCATGGTAGAACGATCAGCTATCTTTAGTTCCATTTCGGTAGGTTTCAATTCTCCTATCCCTATCCTTTTAAAAAGAGACAAAGGCAGCAAACTAACACTAGCTCCTAAGTCACATAAGGCTTTGTTTATGGTTTCATTCCCAATTTCACATGGTATGGCAAAGCTACCTGGATCTCTAAGCTTAGGGGTGCTTCTTGGATGATTGCACTAGTTTCCTTAGCCAAGGCTATTGTCTCATTATGCTCTATAGCCTTTTTCTTTGAAAAAATTTCCTTTAAAAACTTGGCATATAGAGGCATCCTAGACAAAGCTTCAGGTAAGGGAAGCTTAATGCAAATCTTCCTAAGTATGTTAACAAATTTTTCAAACTTACCCTCTAATTTAAGCTTTTCGGGATTTAAGGGGGATGGAGTTTTGTTTTCTTCAAGTGGTTTAGCTTCTTCTATCACAACTTTATCACCTAAGGGCTTGACATTCTCTTTCCCAATGTTTTTAACCTTAGCAAAAGTTTCGCCTAACTTACTACCCCTAAAAGATATGACATTAACTTGGGCTTTGGGATTGGCTTCGGTTTGACCGGGAAAGACTCCCGGTGTTTGGGAAGAGGTAGCCACTTGTTGGGCTATTTGAGCGATTTGAGTTTCAAGCATTTTAGAGTGAGTAGCAATAGAATCAACCTTGGTATTGAGCTTGGAAAGAGAATCATTCGTAAATCCAGTTTGGTTTTTAAGTTCTTGAAGTTGTTTGTTTTGGTTGGCAATAGAATTTTCCAACAAAATTTCCAAATTGGATTTACGAGTGAATCTTTGGTTGTTTGCATAACCGGGTGGTGCTACTTGTCCATAGGGATTTTGGTTTTTATAAAAATTTTGATTCTCGTCTCATCCCTTGGTTGTATTGAGCATAATTCATTTGCTCAACACCGTTAATAGCACTACCTAGTTGGCAATCAACACCGGCATGACCAGTTATACCACATATTTCACAAGAAGGAGTAGAAGCGAGAATTGATAGCACTAACATTGAGTTTTTCAAGTTTTTCAGTTAGTGTATCAATTTTAGAAGCAAGGTGGTCATAGTTAGAGACTTCGTGTATACCTGCCTCCTTTTTGGAGGGTGAAGAACTAGTGATGGCTCTTTCGTCGGTCCACTTGTAGTGATTCCGAGCCATGTCTTCAATCAAGGCATACGCCTCCGTGTAATTCTTGTTCATAAGTGCTCCACCCGCAGCTGCATCAACGGACATCTTAGTGGTATAAGACAAGCCATTATAAAAAGTGTGGACTATAAGCCACTTCTCTAGGCCATGGTGGGGACAAAGTCTTAGCATTTCTTTGAAACGCTCCCACGCCTCATAGAGAGATTCCCCATCTTTTTGATTGAACCGCGTGATTTGGTCTCTAAGTTTGGCGGTTTTAGATGGGGAAAGAAGCGGGCAAGGAATGCTTGCCTCATCTGATCCCATGAAGTAATGGAACCGACTTCGAGGGAATGGAACCAAGCGCTAGCTCTATCCCTTAAGGAAAAGGGAAAGAGATGAAGTCTTACGGCCTCTTGGTTCTCCTTCATGGTTCCACTAATTCGTAGGAAAACAGAGATGTGAAGATTGGGATCCTCGGTGGGGGATCCCGAGAATTGGTTTTGCTGCACTGTGTTAAGTAGGGCAGGCTTGATTTCAAAGTTGTCATCCTCAACCGTTGGGTACACAATAACAGCTTGTGGCTCGGCCGTAGACGGCGTTGCATACTCTTTGAGAGTGCGATTGGCCATGTCGGTGTTATTTTGTGCTGCTCTCCTCCTTCTATGTAAGAACCTTTCGATCTCGGGTATGAATACCGCTTGATTTCTAGTTCTTCGCATACAAGGTTGAGAACCCAAGAAGTTAACGATAACGAAAAGTTAAAAAGAAAAAGAGAAAGAAGAAGAGAGAATTCTAATCACTAAGAAAAAGCTAATTAAATTAGTTAACTCCCGGCAACGGCGCCAAAAACTTGATAAGGCCAAACCGCAAGTGCACGGCCTATCGAAGTAATAGTAGTAAGTAAGAGTATCGTTCCGCTAGGGAGTTGGTCAATCTAATTAACTTTTAGATATTGATTAGAGGAGAAAGAATTAAGAAGTTGGAGAGTGCAGTTTTTGAAAGTAAATAACAATGATAATAAAAAGCCTTGGGATCATAGGTTTATCATAATAACGAATCTTTTCACAAGCAAGCTTTAAACTTATAATTAAACGTTAATCCTAATTACTAAGGACAAGTTTCTCTTTAGCATATCACAGCCTTCTCTCGAAGTCGGTGAGTGTATCCCTCCAACAACCACACCTATTCTCATGGGTGATTGCCTTTGGGACCCTTGAAGATCGAAACTTTATGTGTCCCAAGGTTTGCTAGACTATTCTCATGTTTCGCAAACCTTGTCTAAATTCACTTGTTCGGATATCAAAGCTCCGCGTTCGCTTTATGAATTGATATTCGTGATGATGAATTAACCATTATCAAACCCTCCGCGTTCGCTTCCACGGTTTGATAATAATTAATTCATGTTAAAACGGTGAATTTAGATTAGGAATTAGGGTAACAATTAATTAAGGTTTAAGACTTGGCTTGATCCGGATTACGTCATTAGACTTGCCCAACGATCCCAAGACAAAGAAGTCTACTCACTCATGTTCATCGTAGACATGGGGGAAGAAGAGAGAATGCGATAAAAGTAAATTGCAAAGAAAGTAAAAGGGAAAATAAAGACTTTTATTAAAATAGCAATTGAAATAAACAAAGTAAAGGATGATTGTTTATGGTGGAGAGCTACTCTATTTATAGCTTTACAATCGACTTAGAAACTAAGCAACTAAAAGGGTAAAACAAGAAAGCCGCAACAGGGTAACTTGGGCCCGAAGAAAAAGCAGCAAAAGAGGCTGCGGGAGGTGGCACGGCCGTGCCACATGTTGGCACCTTGGCCGTGCCAAGCTTCGACTTGGTGGGAACATATTTTTGTCCCGTATCTTCGTATTCTTGTGCCGTATTTGCTCCAGTCCTCTTTCTTTTGCTCCAAGACACCTTCCACCATATATTTATTCCTAAAATAAAATAAAACATAATTTGAAGTAAAATATTCTAATATAAAATAAAATGCAATAAAACTAAATCAAATCTAAAATAAAACTAAACTAAATAAGGCAATAATTAATACTATCTATGACTCATCAATGAGTTTTTGAATTCTGTTTAATTGGATGAGTTTTTAGATGGTGAGATTGATGAGTTTTTGATATCTCGTTTAATTGGATTAGTGTGGATTCTTCAAGAAAACATTTTGCTTAACATTACCTATTCAATTCTTTTAGCAATAAACCAAGAAAGTAAGCGGGATGTACAATTTGTTGTTAGCATAATTTGTGAGACCTGGGAGATGATAGTGAAGTGAAATTAGGCCCATCAATAAGGCCAATGAAATCAGGCTTTGTGAGTTTATGAATAAGGCCAATGAAATATAACATAAAATGTCTTGGGATGGGTTTAAGGCCTTGTTAGGCGTTTGTTTTTTGTGCTGTTTTGGGCATGACGGCTAGCCGCGTGACAGCGGTAGTTAGTTGTTGTTGCAGCCTCTGTTTTCAGCTGTTTTGTTGTATCAACTAAGAGTATATGGAAACTACTACTTAATTTCGTTGGCATAATCTCGAAACTACTACACCGTTATGGTGCACTATTTTGAGTTGTTGTAGCTTTTAGTACTATACTATACACATCAATGAACATAGAATTGTGGGACACACAACCATATAAAATTATGGAGACAAACTATATAATAATTTAATTTGTTTGAAGTGTGTTTTCATATCTCTTAATCGAAGCTATTACCACACCGTAGTGAAATGAAAACAGGTACAATCTGTCACAATAATTAGTGGTGCTTAACTAAGTGAACAGTACTAAAGTGTAGTATCCGATTCATTCGTTTAGAAAGAAAGAAAGAAAAAAGTTAATAATAAGGTCATGATAACCACAATCAGTTATCTTGATTCATCTCTCTCTTTCTCTCTTTGCATGAACTCGTTAATTTCATTATATAATTTCCTACTAGTTTACGAGCAATACCGAAAGCCTTTTGTTTGCTTAACCAACTTTCTACTATTTCAAGTAGGATAATTAATAAACTTTTACAAAAGAAAAAAAAATGTTGACTTCGTTTTGAATTTAAAAAACAAGTACAAATCCACATTATTGTTTTACAGGATGTCATGGCTTGTTATACTAAAATGGTGTATGTACGTTTATCTATGCATGCTAAAATATTGGTGAAGTGCAAATCCACATTATTTATTTGCATAATTTGATGGCTTGTTATTCTAAAACGGTGTATGTATTTATCTATGTATGCTATATTTTTTATTATTATGTTTTATACTTGTTGGGTTAATTATTGCTTATGGAGACACCAATGACATGTTCTCCAATTGTTCGGATCAAGTTCCTAGATTTTGTTGAGGGAAAATTCTTCATAATTGTATTGCATCTGCATTGGAGTGGCTTTGAAAAATCTCGTGATGATATGTTTCTAGATTGTTGTGGCGTCGGCGGGTTTGATGGATGAAGAGACTGGGCTCGAACCAAGTGGAAGTCAATCGGACTACAAATTATTGCTCTCTTTAAATAACCTGACCATTTAAGTGTTAATTAACTCTTAGGGTACATGGGGCTTTTGGTGGGCAACCCGAATACCTCAAAGAAGCCGAGGAGTTTATTAGGCATGTTTTCCCGCTCGTTACGGTTTTTTAGCAGTGTGTGATAGTAGCGTTTCGTTTTCGTTGCTGCGGTCTTTGTGCTATCTTCATTGCTTGTAAGGTTCGCCTACCCGTTTTGCACGTCTTGTGCCGGGTATGTCTTAATAATATATGTTGATTCAAAAAAAAAAATTAGCCCTAAATTTAGAGAATTTTAATGATATACGGTCTATGAAATCATCTTATATATGCTAAACAAACCTAATGATAATTAATCCATTACAATGTTGAGTCCTTAATTTGAATTGAAACACTAAGATCTAGTATGCATGTATAGTGCATAAATCTTGCCAATATATTACACTTTAATTGTGATAGTTTATTGTATGAATTATGGTGTCAAAATTGTAGGCTGCTACATTAGTTGAGTTAGTCTTCATGTGGCGAGGCTTAGTTGAGTTAGTCTTCATGTAGCAGGCTGAATAGAAATATAGGTATTGTACTTTAATTGGTTTATGTTATGTGTGGTGAGTAATCAGCCCCAATTTCAAATCCTAGTAAGTTTCTAAAACAATGCCATGATTGTTCCTCTTTACCAATACGAGAACACAAATATGAAACAAATTGGTGTAAGAAACTGATGTTCGATTTCACACAACAAATTATGGATGCATTGTTGGTTATATGTTTGTGATTTCTCTAATTCGGGTCGTATTTATGTTTATAATTTGGGTCATATTTTGAAACACTTTTAAGATTAATTTTTGAATTTCAACGGATTATTTCAGGCTTGTCCATATTTGCAGGGGATCCTAACTTGCACTTTGTAGAATCTTCTGCATTAGCTCCACCGAAGTTTAAATTTAGCTTCACAACAATTGTAAGCTATCTTTTTCAAACTCTTTTACTCTTTATCCTACAATCATTCATTATTGGCATGATAATATATGTGGATTGTAGCATTACAAAATTGCGAGCTATGTTTGGTTTCACGTATGGAGTCGTTAGAATTGATTCTAACTAAGAAGTGATTTTGAGGCTTAATAATAAATCTAAGAAAATATCTTCTTTTGTGCGTTTAAGTTGGTAGTGTCATGTATATCTCTTAATAAATCATAGAAAATATCTCAAGAATGTGTTAAGTGTTTTTTGTGTTAGTGACATGTATATCGAAAGTGCTCTTGATGCTTTGTTATTATTGGTATGTGATATTTTGTTTAATTAAGAACGAACTCATTATTGAACCTGCCGGTGCTTATGTTTGATTTAGTTTCTAAACCAAATTATGCCGTTGAGATAGCTTTTTCTATTGATTTTTTTTTATTTTATTTTTTGCAGCTGAAAAATGTTAGCGAAGATATTTATGGCTGATATGATATTACTGTGGCTATGCTTTATATGGCTAAAGATGATTTTGCGGTATATGGAATGGAATGATGATTCTGCAGCTTGTTTTTTTTTTTTTTTAAAGGATTACGCCTAAAGATGTTGTTATATGGTTGTTGATATTGCTTTATATGGCTATAAGTTGATATTGCTCTAATATAACTTATATGTAGTATTTATTATTGTATGGAATATATGATTTGGAAAGTTTTGGTAAGCAATTTTATATTATAAAATTTGATTTTTTTCAATAAAAATTGATTTCACATCGGTGGGTCGAGTGCTGATGTGAAAACTGCAGAGTTAAATTTCAAAGCGCGTCTATTACATCGGTGCAAGTGGACCTGATGTAGAAATTCAAGATTTCACATCAGTCGCAACCTGATGTGAAAGGATGTGGACTTACCACATCATATCAGTTTACATCGGTTACAAACTGATGTAAAAAGTCATTTCCAACCGATGTAAAAAATAATTTACGTAGTAGTGATTTAAGAGCATGGCTCCACCACACGGTTTAATTGATTCACTTCTCATTTAAGGTAATTATTATTAGTCCTATAAATTGGAGTGATTTTGGTGACAATTTCTTCACCAAAAAAATACTCACTTCACAAAAAAAAAAAAAAAGAGTAAAAAATTACAAAGTGTAAGTAAGAGAGTAATCAATCACATTGCTATACTATGGCAAAGTTCATCACCGCTTCATTTGTCTTAGTTCTCCTTGTTGTGGCATTTCGAATGGTGCCTATAGTGTTGATGAGGGTGAAGGAATAGGTATCAACAACCGGGGGAAAGATGATCCTAATTTATACAAATCTAAAATGTATGGGCCTCAAGTAGATTGTAAGTTTTTGTATGGACAAGGTGCATTGATTTGATACCCGATTGGTGCGATAAATTTATTAAGTTTTGTAAAAACAAAAAATGGTAATAACCTACTATTTTTAACTTTCCATTGTTATATGGGTTATTGCTTTGAGTTTGTGATTTTAGCATGTGAAATGGTTCTTTCGGTGCAAGACTTTTTTTCTCTCCTTGGGCACAACCAACAAAGGATCCGTTGTCGTTAACATGATCTCTCTCTCTCTCTCTCTCTCTCTCTCTCTCTCTCTCTCTTTCTCTCTCTCTCTCTCTCTCTCTCGTACCGTCGAAGTAGCTCGGTCTACCAACAACGGGGTCTGCATTGTCTAGAGATATGCTGTTTCCTGCATTGTATTCTAACACTTTTAGGGTTGTGATGTTAGTCTTGGTGAGAAAATTTCATTTATAGTGGGTAGTGATCTGCACATGGTGTAATTTGTGCTGTTACGGCTTATTGAATGAATGAAATATATTTTCGACCAAAAAAAAATCTCCAAGTTCTATTCCATGATGAGCGATCGTGGCCATGGTCTTTGTGTGTTATATTGATATCTATATATCTATCTATACTAATAAATAATGTTTGTGTGAGTGTGAGTGTTACATTGCATATATAGCTAAATAACTTGGCATCTTCATTCCCGTGAGCTTAATTCAGCTTAGTAGGGACATTGCATAATATATGCAGGAGCCGGAGTTCGAATTCAGGACACCCCACTTCTCTACATTTAAATTGTGTGAGCTCCAGCCACTAGCAACCGGACAAAAAAAAAAAAAACTTGGCCTCTTCTTTGATAAATTCGGTCAAGCTAGGATATATAATATCTTTGTGTGTTTTGAATTTGTATTATGGTACCATGTTATGGTTATATGCGATATTGAAATAAATTAATTTCTTCTGTGTACTTTCTTGTGATCATCAAAGGGTTTGTATTAATTTCTTTTATGTAGTTTCTTGTGATCAAAGGGTTTGTAACGGAACACATTATAAATATAAATCTTAACTAAGAGAGTTACTTTTTGCCAAAAATTAAATAGAGAAAGAAAGTTGAGTTAATCCCAATGGATTGATCAAGCAGATGACTTGTATCCACCAATATATGTTTCGGTATTCACAATTTTTTTAGGGTTAATAGTGTTTTACCCCCGTAATATAGGTCATTTCCGGATTTACCCCCTGTAAAATATTTTTTTTGATTTACCTCCGGTAAAATATTTTTTTCTTTAGAATACCCCCTAATAGGCCAAACAAAAACAAATTTTATTTTATTTTTTACAAAAATTTTGGTTTTTGTATGGCCTATTAGGGGTGTACTTGCAAAAGTATGGTAAGGACTCTAGGGTTTAGAATCGTAAGCTAGGGTTTAGACTGATGATTAGATACCTTGAGAATGCTCTCGGGAGTGGTATTTATAGTCTGCTATGGGCTTAGGTTCCGTTGCTTGGTTCCCAAGCAACAAGGGCATTTGCGTATTTTAGGCGGTGTCTAGAGGTTTCTAGAAGTTCGTAAAGGCGGAGCTTCAAGACAAGCGCCCCGGGGTCTCGGGAGCCCTTCTCGGAGGGCGCCTAAGCCCTTCCGGAGGTCTTAGGGCCCTTCTTGAAGGCTTCTAAGCTTTTAGGAATATTATGACGGTTCAAGAGGGTATTCGGGAAAAAAAACTTTTACGGGGGTAAATCAAAAAATATATTTTACAAAGGGTAAACTGGAAATGACCTACGAGGGAGGAGGGGGGGGGGGGTGTAAAACACCATTAACCCATTTTTTTTTTATAAGCATCAGTTTTCATATTTAAATTAGGGTCTATCGAAGGATAAGGTTACTAAAACTCGAACTTTAGGTTGACTAATGAAAATAATACTTTTTACTAAGTTTTATAAACAAAAATGTTACATATGCATAAAGAAAAAGGTCTATATTTTAAAACTTGTTTTTTAAGCTCCACTTACTATCGAAAATTATCGAAACCACCTTAATTTAAGTCTCTTACTGAAATTAAAGGTTTTGTCAATATTAGATTGAGGCATCAACAATATTCTTTTGTCTAACATTATAAAAAGAAAAGAGAACACGTTAATATGAAATAATCATGTTCTTAATAAATCAAAACACCTTTCAACCTCAATTGTGTCCCAAAGAGTTAGAATACCACCGGAAGTCCCCACAGAGGGTTTATAAGAGTAACCAAAAGTTTGACTGCCCCAAAGAGTAGCACAAAGAAAACCATCAATATTTTTCAACTTAGTTCCTTGAATACATAAAATCCACGGACGATGAAATTCAGTTTAATTGATCGATTCGCTTGAAAATGCAATTGATAAAAAATAAAAAAGTTATATAGATCTTGAATATATATATTTTTAAAAACAAAAGATCAAAATACATTTTGAGCAAATGATTAGAAAATCAAATGTATCCCAAATGATATTGCACTTCCAATGAAAAGATATAAACGACTATGGAATACACATTGCAAACCTAATAAATATTTTCATTAACAAAAAGTTTACAATGCTTGAAACAAACTGATAAATGACAAGTCTGACAATTTGAATCCTCATCCTTGTATTTCCCTAAATATTAAAAGCAAAATATAGTACAAAAATGAAAACATTTTAGTTTGGTAATGATGTTGGCAAATGAGCTAGAGAATTGAAAAACGAGTTTGCTGTCTCGTTTGGGTGACAATGTTACTAAAATATTGGTATGTGTTAATTCAAAGCGGGCTTGATAAACTTCGTAAACATTTCAGTTCCGTTAATCGTTTATTGAATTTTAAAATTAAAAACTGAGAACCAAAACAATTTGTTCGGTATTCTTCAATTCAGTTCGGTTTTTGACCTAAAAATATTGGAAATTTTTTAGTTTGATTTGATTAAATTTTTCGAGTTCATCGATTTTCTCCAAACCACTTACTCCCTTGACTATATCGATATTGTAGAACTATTTTTTCCATCCATCCTTCTCCTCCCTACATCTACACTATGGATTATGGAAGCAGTGAAATATTAAACAATTCTAGATTTTTCACACCCAACCCCCATCTTATTATTTCATCCTACCCACAAAAATTTTCTACAACCTATGTTGCCCCCACTAAAACCGCCTTCGAAGTTTAGTGAGAGCATGGAGTACCATTTTTAGGAGATTTGAAAAATAAAAAGAAGTAACATTTTCATCTGAAATTGAAGCTTTCAAGAAACAACATACTATATAATTACATTCACACAAGCATGCACAACAAATTAAGAATGCTACACTATTGAAAAGATATCAACATGGAATGAACTTGTCCATTTGACTAGTGAAGACAAACCAATGACCCAATTGGTTCACACTATATAGATTCATTCATTAGTTATTCTATCCTTTAACTTATTTATTCCTCATGTAACAAAAAGCAGGTCAACCTTAAACAACATAAGTAAAAGGAAACTAAGATCCTTAATACTTTAAAACCATGGTTTCATCTTGCAACACGTTTTTCAGCTACTTTCAATTAAGCTTTGTTAAAATCAATTTCCTTACGATAATGTAAATTTAATTCACTTCTATTTTAGGAAATCAATAGTTCTCATCACTATAGCCTTAAGTTCTATAAATTGGAGTGATTTTGGAGACAATTTATTCATACAAGCACAAAGGAAAAAAAACTTCAAGAGTAACTTATATACACTATGGCAAAAACAATCACTGCTTCACTTGTTTTAGTTCTCCTTGTTACCGCGATTCTGAACGGCCACACTGAAGCTGCCGGTAGAGGAGCTGAACCACCAAAGGATGGAAGTGTTTACGAACCCGAAGGGTATGGAGGTCTTCCGTTCCCTCCGCCGCCGCCGTTTATAACTTGCTTGTTTTGGTATAAGCTTTGTTTGTTTTGGCCTCCCTTTTGTCCTGATTATCAAAAGATGTGTCTTTATTACAAAGTCACAGAAGAAGAAGCTGGTCCAAATGCTCAAATCGTTGCTAAATCCTCTAATGTTCCATGATTTCATAATGTTGCTATATGGCTTGTGTGTTATAGATATCTATATGTGTGAGTGTGAAACTATTACTATAATAACTTAATAGGCCTACTCTAGTTGTGCCTTACATAGATTTTTAATTTGTGGTATGTATTTGTATTATTGTGCCATGCATATCTTTGTTATATGCTATGGTTGAAATAAAATTTCTCAAGTTTATTTAGAACATGTTTATATATATTTTCTTTCTTAAAGCTGTTTCCTTTTAGTTTCTTTATATCTTTATTTTGCAACCGCCAAAAATGAATCAGAGAAAGAAAGACGTACGAAATCAATATCATATACTCTGTTCATAAAAATTAAAACAACATTCACATACCATTTGGTATACTCTATTCTAGTTGGTCCTAAGACTTTTGGTGTCTTAGGCGAATTAATAAAGTTGTGCTCTTTTAATTATTCCAATGTCTTTCTTTTTACTTGATAAAAAATGTCTTTCTTTTTATATTTTTTTATTGCAAAAGATTCATTTATAAATAAGGTTCTCTAATAAATATTTACAACATAATTAATCAAAGCGAGTTAAAAGCAATTCCCCTCAAGGTCAAAAGCACTCATAACAACTTAACTGATGCTGATGTCGAATTGCATGTGGACGCCAATCAAGTTTTGTGGCTGAAGGCGATTCCCCTCGAGGTCAACATCTTTATTTAGCGCTTATTATTAAATCGAATTGCAACAAAGGACAATTTATTTAGGAGAAATTTTATTGTTGTTTCTGATAAACATTGTTTGACTAATTGCGGTTGTATGAAAGATAGAGAGCATTTGTTTTTCAGATGTGACTTTTATGGTCGCCTCTGAAATTATATATCAGGATGGTTAGGTTTTCAAATGGTTTCTGATGGAAATTGATTAGATCATCTTATTCAATGTGGGAGGCTAGGTTTTTTTTTTCTTCTTCTAAAAACTCTTGTTTGGTTTTCAATATCAATTGGATATCAGTGTTGAACACTATATGGAAGGACATGAATGAGAGAATTTTCAACCAAAAGGCTGATCAGCTCACAACTCTTCTCGAAAAAGTAAAGAGCCAAGACGTTTTGGTTGTTAAAATCGTTTTATGTTATGTTTGATTTTGACAACCAAACTTAGATCCTTTGATGTGTTTAAAGACAATTTTTTACCTTTTGTTGTTGAGGTTGCGGTTGCTCTTTGATGTAATATACTTTTATTTTTGGGGAAATTATATTGACCTCCCCGAGGGTTAGTCAAATGCCACAAACCTCCCCTCTAGTTTTAATTTGATCACTAACCTCCCTTATCATTTAAATTAATAACACCAAACCCCCTCTTGATTAACGCCGTTGGTTACCGTCAAACAGAAATCACCGCCTACAAAGAAGCCTACATCCCCATTTCATGTTTCTGTTGCATATTCTCCTTAAACAACCGAATTGATTCTAAAATAAAAAAGAAAATCAAATTGCTGCTGCAGTGTGTTCTTAATTTTTGTATTAGGAAAAATGAATTTGGCATATGATACTAAATTAGAAAAAAGATATATTTTTTAATCTACCAGCCTAATTCACAAAAACCTCAAATATTAAACCACATAAATTTTCACGATTTTCAAGCCAATATATAGGCTTCTAATTTACTATGAGTATCATATAATGCTTTTCATGTTTTTGATACCATTATGCTTAACAAATCGAGCGCTACAATTTTGCAGTGGATAGCATACATAATATACCTATATACCTGAAGGAAAATTTCTCACCTCACGTGTTGTTAGTCACTCAGTAAACTCATTTGATTGTGTACTGATGGTCGAAATAAGCATAACGGATTGATTTTTTTTCCTTCTTTCTTTTTTCTTCCTGAACATAATGGATTGTTAACAGAGTTAATTAGTGGGAAGGTTATTGTCTATAGATAAACTATATGGGAGGTGTGTGACATTTGATTAAACCTTAGGGGAGGTTAGGGTAATTTCCCCTTTATTTTTTGTCTCCTTAGCCTTGTGCTTGAGAGACATCTTTTGTTGGTTTAATATATTTATCTTTAGCCTTTAAAAAAAAAGATACTTAAAAAACATTATCTCCTCTTATTTTAAAATTTACACCCTCTTTTCTCATTAAATATTGTAGTCTTTTTTCATATAATCAAACTTCTAAGCCACATGTATTTTTTTCTTCTGTTTACCGTTCATCTTATCATTAACATATAGTTCTAAATCCAATTATAAACTTCGAAAACAATACAAGATAAAATAAAAATATTGGACAATTTACTAAAGCTAATAAAAATGATAGTTGAAAATTAAATTTTATATTATAAAATCATATAGTTAACACTAATTACACAATGTATTTCGTTTGGCCGCAAGTCAATAAGGTTGCTTATTGTTTTTTTTTTTGAAGAAGCCAAAATGGAATTAAATAACACGGCAGTCCCAAAAGCACAAGGAGTGCCTAAGCGACTACAAAAGGAGCCAAGAGTTTACATCATATACAAACCAACCAGCAAAAACACCACTAGCCTAAACCCAAACAAACAAGAGGGCTAGACCACCACCGATGGGTGCCAAAAACAAAATTAGCTTTTCTAGCTTTCAACCACCCTAGAGACAACATTTTCACCTTATCTAATAAACGGGGAATGGGGGTTACAACATTACTAAACAGACGATTATTACGTTCATTCCACACAACCTGTGCACAAAACAACCAAACAAGTATCATGAAAGAACATCTAGACTTAGCACCACCGTCAAATAAGTAAACCGTAAAAAGTGATCGAAATATCATCATCATCCGCCCCACAAGACCCGATCCAATCCCGCACCAAATGCCAAAGAGAACCAAAAGTATCACACCGCAAAAAAAGATGTTGAGCCGTTTCTGTTGGCCACACCCGGCCACACACAAGGACATATCGGCCGCCAACACCCGACGATGGATCGATTCATCTTCGTAGGCAACTGTCGCGAAGAAGTCTCCAAGCAAACACCGAAACCTTCAAGGGAACCTCGCTTATGCCACACCAAATGCGTAATCGAGGCCTCAATAATCTGGTCCCGAGATGTTAGCACATCATAAGCACCCCTAATCGTGTAACCACCTACGGAATCGGGAAGCCACACCCACCTATCCGTAACGTAGGAGACAAGAGAACATCAAGCAAGAAAGTCCTACACTCTCCTAACAAATCCTCCTCCCATCGCCACAACCTACGCCTCCACCTCAACACCTCCCCCCACGACTCAAAGTCAAGAGACAACAACGTAGCCATATACACCAATTTGTTCTCTGCTAACTCAAACAACCTCCTAAAACGAACACAAAAAGGGACATCACCCAACCACCTATCCAACCAAAACAACGTATCAGCCCCATCACCAACCCTCCGCACCACGTGTTTCTCAAACCAACCACCATCCCCGGCACCAACCGAACCAAAAACGACTCACCTCCCTCCACCAACATGAAACACTCCCGCCCCCTACCTCCAACCTCGCCACCTAATTCGCCATACCCGGCGGCTAAAACCCTATACCACAATCCCCCTCTATCAACCAACATCCTCCAACACCATTTACCTAACAAAGCACAATTAAACTCCCTCAACTTTCTCACACCCAAACCTCCATACTCCTTTTTGGAACAAACAGACTACCGGGGTATCCAAGTGATTTTTCTATGATCCTCACTCCCCCCTCCCCCCCCCCCCCCCCCCAAAAAAAATTATTAAACAAAGATTCAAGGGAAGAGATGATACCCGATGGCGCTTTGAAAAAGAAAGAGCATAGACAGACAGAGAAGTCAAGACAGATTTTAAAAGTACCAAACGACCGCCGCATGAAAGAAACCGGCTATTCCAACTAGAAAGTCTATTTTTAATTCTATTCACAATTGGTTCCCAAAAACATAGACGACGCGGATTACCCCAATAGGCAAGCCCAAGTAAACAAAAGGAATCGTACCTACTTTACAACTCGGCACCGCCGCCGCCTCATGAAGCCAAGAATCGAAATATTGATCCCAACCAACGAGACTTTTATTAAAATTCACACGCAACCCCGACATTGCTTCAAAAATAAGCAAAGAGGCACGAAGGGCACGAACATTCCCCCAACTTTTAGTACCAAGTAACAACGTATCATCCGCAAATTGAAGGTGAGACAAAACCATCGAGTTACCCGCTCCCACCCCAAAACCTTGGAACATCCGAGAGTCAACCATAGCTATCATTAAAATATGGGTTAATTAAGTAAATGGTCCCTATAAATATTCAGAATTTTGTTTTTAATCCCTACAAAATAAAATCACACTTTTTAGTCCCTATAAAATTTTCCATCTACATTTTTAGTCCCTATAAAATTTTCCATCAACATTTTTAGTCCCTATAAAATTTTTCCATCAGGCATTTTAAGTCCCTAAAATGCTTAAGAAAAATGTCACAAGGACTAAAAAGTGTGATTTTATTTTGTAGGGACTAAAAACAAAACCGTGAATATTTATAGGGACTAAAAACTTAATTAACCCTTAAAATATTAAGCCCTTCGGCCGCCGCAAGAACAAAAAAGGGGAGAGAGGATCCCCTTGACGGAGTCCTCTAAACATCTTAAACTCATCGGTGGGGCAACCGTTCACCAAAACCGATGCCGTAGCGTACTCACACACTCTCTAATCCATTTTCTCCAAAGCACAGGGAACGCCATTCTCTCCATAACAACATCCAAATAGCCCCAATCAACCGAATCATATGCTTTTTCAAAATCGACTTTAAACAACATAAGCTCCTTCTTATCTCTACGAGCCTCATCCACCACCTCATTAGCTATCAAAATACCATCTAAGATTTGCCTATTTTTCACAAAAGCAATCGAGACTCGGAAACCACACTACCCACCACCAACTTCGGACGATTCGCCAAAATCTTGGCCAAAATTTTATACAAACTTCCCACCAAGGAAATGGAGCGAAACCCATTAAGCCGCCGCGGACTATCCACTTTAGGAATGAGCGCAATGAAAGTTGAGTTAATGCCCTTGGTCAACTTACCATTACGATGAAACTCGTACACAAACCGCATAATGTCATCTTTTAGAATCGGCCAAAATTCCTTGATGAATCCAAAATTCACCCCATCCGGTCCTGGACTCTTGAAACTATCACAGTCCCCACACCGCTGCCTTCACCTCTTCCGCCGAAAAAGGTAAAATAAGCCCACCTCCTTCGAAACCGTACAACCTCCGAAAATTGAGATTCGCCACACTAGGACGGTCAACACTCTGTGCCCGGGAAATGACTAGCAAAGTGAGAAAAGACCGCTTGCCTAACCCGATGAACACCCTCTATCTCCACCCCATCCACCAAAACGAACTCAACGCATTACGCCGTCTCCTAGACGACATTACGGCGTGAAAAAACTTTGAATTCGCGTCCCCTTCGTAAAGCCATTGATTCCTATATTGCTGCCAAGATATACTAGTATGCAACCTAGACAAAGAATGAATATCAGCCGTGACTCCCGTAACTCATCACATTCCTCGTCCGTCAACACTTGCACTTCCCCTTTACCATCTAACTCGGCCAATCGTTCTTTAAGGGACACAATCTTCCCGGGCAAATTTTGTGAATGAGCGGCATGCCACTCCTTTAGAGCCACTTTCAATAATTTAAATTTCTCTTTTAACACATAACCACCCCACCCTTCTATCCGAAAGGACTCCCATTTGCTCCGAACAAACTCACATACCCACTTGTGTCCGACCAACATTTCAAAAAATGAGACGGCTTTGGACCCCAATTCTCTTCGTCAACAGTTAAGAACAGAGCACGGTGATCCGATAGACCTCTCGGTTGAGCAACCCGAAGACAATTCGGCCATTTCGTACACCATTCCTCGGACATAAGAAATCCGTCAATACGACTCATCGACCTCGCCGTCACCTTTAAACCACGTAAAATTTCTACCACAAAGCGGCGAGATCACACAAGAAATTATTCTCAATAAATTGATTAAAAGAAGCACTATCGAATAGCCCCTAGACGTCGACACCGACCGTCTTTCTTCCCCGTTACGCACCACATTGAAATCACCGCAAACACATACCCGACTACCACGCAGTACCTAGACGACCGAGATAAAGACTCCCATAACTCTTCCCTCTCCCGATTAACACAAGGAGCATAAACATTAAACACATGGAACTCTTCATTAGATTTAATAAAACGACCGTGAATCGCCAAGACATGCTCAAAAGACACAAAGTGGACCACACCTCCACCTCCTCTAGGTCCCACGCAACTAATAAACCGCCCGACGCCCCATTAGAAGGCTGATAGGACCACGCTATTTTTTGCACGTCCCACATAGCCAAACACACGGATATATCGCAATTTTGTAACTTAGTTTCTGTAAGCACACAATAAACGGACACTTCTCCTTAATCAAAGATCGCACCTCCCTTTTAATCTTAGGGCCTCCTAGACCCCTTACATTCCAAGATACCAACTTCATTACCACACAGAGGCTCCTTGGTTATCTCATACTAACCCCACACCTATTATGGTGTACCTCTCTATATATACCTATTGATTTTAGATGAAATGAACTATTTTTGTCTTTGATAAATAAAAGGTAAAAAGTCTCATAAATGATAAAACGATACACTAACTAACATATTTAAAATATTTTGTATCTTAAAAATCAAATAATGTAAAATTTAAATAAAATTACAATAAAATATTATTATTTACATTAAAAATCCTCTATTTTTTGTCAGTAACTTTCTTTAGAGTATACCAAAATCAGAACTTACATAGAGTTAAGTCATTTATGTGATCTAAGCCGCATTATAAAGAATTTGGTACTGATCTTCCTTTAAAGAAAAACACTCGACAGAAGAATTTGGTACGTAGTATTAATATTCCTTAAATCATTCAATATCTCATCCGCATTATAAAGATGAGTTATGAGTTAGCTGGATCCACTTTTCATTGACCTTCTCTTAATAATTTAGGATTGCATTCGATATAATATTAGCTATATTGGAACACCGCTATAAATTATTCAGGTATTGGTTATAAGTTAGACTTATAGATATAGTTCTGTCATAGGTTTAATTACATCCTTTTTTTATTTGATGACCCAGATCCTGTTTGGATTTGGATTCTTATAGGAAAACGTCATGGGCAGGACGTGTTTTGTGTAAATAAGCTTAGTTGGAATAAGCTTTCATACTTGCTTTGTCAAAATAAATAAAAAATATATCGTGTAAAATTTTTTTTTTGTTGAAGAAATATCGTGTAAAAATATTAATTAGTCATGCAATAATTTTTTTTTAAATAGTCTCATAAGTCCTAGTTCAACTGGCAAAAATACCAAAATTGTTAGGCCGGACGTGTGCGTTTGTTATGCGAGTGTGCGTTTGTTAGCATGTTTTACTATTTTCAAATTATTAAGCCTATTTATGGCTCCTCTATTTGTAGAAAATGAGTTTTAACATTTGTTTTTACCTATCCTAATTTTTTTTATTTTATCTCATTATGTAGGCTTAATATTGTCTTGACAATAAAGAACAAGAAGAGGGTGTATTAAAAGTTTAATAATTTATTTTATTATTTTGAAAGTAATATTTGAATGGTCAAAGAAAATAACGTGCAAAGAACATCATCCTTTATTTATTGCTGACACCCTTAAAACATCTTGTTTTCATTTTTAAAATATTTTTTTGATTGCTATGGCACCCTGAAAAACTAATTCAATTTTTGTTCATGGTATGAACTAGTTGGCCCTTAGTTGGAACTGAACCTTATGATTTCAGAATCAAACTTATATTTATTAAACATTCTTACAACGTAATTTCACACCTAACTACCATGCCACATGCATATAATACGTGTCTTTTTTTTCTTTTTCAAATGTCAAATTTTCATTATAAATTGATCAGTAGCTAAATATTATTTCACACATCAAAATTGACTAGGCATTTTTCCTTTTGAGTGTGCCAGAGAAAAATGGAAGTTATTAATGTAAATCAATGGAACAATGAAGCTGATAATGATGAAGTTGAAGAAATCAGCTTGCAACGAAAGAGTGTTGTCCAGCATAGTAGCAGCAGCAGTACCAGCAGTTCAGAAAATAATTACATAGAAGCAAAAGGTAAAAATAAATGAACATAGAAATTCATAACTATCACATCATGAAAAAAAATCTCTTCATAGGTGATTTAAATTAAGAAGCTTTTTAATTAACATACACTATACCTAGAATTATGCATTTATGTTCATGTCAACTAAGGGGTAAGAGTTTGACTTTGTAATACGAAGTTCAAATTCCATATGTGACGTCGTCCGAGACAAATGCATCAATAATAAGCAGTGTGTTAAGAGTCCGGTTTTTAAGACACACGTTCAGACACACTCTCTTTTATTAGTAAATAAGAGTTGGTTTTTGCCGATTAGAAAGTATTTTGTTAACGATGGGAATAAACTCATGAGCTATGAAGCACATACACTTCTTAGATTAGGAGTGTCTAGGTATTGGACATGCGTCGGTTGTCCGATACCGACACCGACACGACACTTATGATTATACTGAATTATATGATTTTATTAAATGATTATCGATGTCGGCGTGTTTGTGTCCGTGTCATGTTGTGTCCGGTGTCCGTGTTAGTATCCGTGCTTCAGAGCTCATGAGTCATATTACAAAATCAAAGATGGAGGCCTAAATAGACTTATATTAATTTTATGTTATCAAAGGTGGAGGCCTAGACTTCATTGAATCTGAGACAAAACCGAAATTTGAAGTGGAGATAAAAGAAAGGAATGCTGAAATGATCATCCAAAATGAGGATATTGATGAAAATGACACAATTTTACCTGCTTCTGATCCTCCTCTTCCTGAGGATTCTACTTCTTTGATCAATGTGACAAATGAAAGTGACACAGTTATTGTAGTAGATAAAGAAAATGGTCAAGAAAGACAAGAATTTTATTTGGAAAAGGTGTTTGAGAAACCACCAACACATGGATTCTACTGTCCTAATTGTAATGTTTGTATCCAAAAGGTGTACATTCAAAAGATCTACATTCAACCTGTGCAACAACCTGATACAATAAGATGCTCATCATGCTTCAGTTTCCTCATTCCAATAGGTACTTTTTTTAGTTTATACTTTATAGTATTGTTTTAAAAACTAGACTGAATATTGGACGGTTCAACTGGATGAACTGAGAACTGGTTGTTTCGCCAGTTGCTTTGATCCCGATTACATTGGAGTCTGGTTGAACTTTGAATTTCTCTTTGTCTTGAACAGGTAGCTGGTTATTCCCTGGATTGGTATCTAATAGAGATGGAGAATTAAATGATCAAGGTAATGTATTTTGATGACTATAGTTGACTTCTTGAGTAATCTTACTTAACGTATTTTGTTTATCGAATCATGGTTATCGGTATCTTAAGATATATGCGAGTTGTATCTCACCACGATAAAAAACTTAATACAATGAATCAAAATCTCATCATGGATCTCGATTTATTATGATGAATCTTGACTCACTATACGATTAATCCCGATTCATTTAATAAATCACTACCTAAGGCCAAGCATAATATAGTCGTCTACTTATTTATGTCGTTTAGTTTATGATATAAATAGTGGATTATTACGGGGTTCATATGTGATATATCAAATTATAATGTTACAATGTGACTTGTTTTTACTTAAAAATAAATAATTTCTTATTTATTATTGATAATGTATCTTAAGATTCTTAATAAGATTTGATTCACGATTCTCAAAAATAGGTTTATCAAGTAACCAAAGAAATCCTGAAATCACTGAACAAACTTTCAAAGTTGCATCACAACAAGAAGCTGATTCAATACTTGGTCAATCTGAGGAAGTGAATCAATCTGTAACAAGAGGTACCAAAACAGTCACTAAAATTGTAGATGACTCAGGAAAACAAACCATGCAAATCATTGAAGATGTGGTCATTGTTAGACCTCAAAACGGTGAAGTTGTAACAAAAAAGAAACATTTTTGGAGTGATTGGGGTGTAATAGGTGGTACTAGTTCCGAGGTTCCAAAAACAAAGCAACCCGAAAATGGATCTACCGAAAATAGTGATTGGAAAGTTATAGGTTCTGGTTCTCAGTCCACTTTGTCCAAACAACCTGAAAATAACTTTGAAGACAATAAACAGTCAGACTTTGTGGAAGTTAAAGTCGAGGGATCATCGTCCACAGGTAAATATCATACTCGTCATGTTCTAAAATAAGCGTCATTTATCGTTTAAGGTTTCTAACACAAATGAATAAATATGATAAATGACTAATAAAAAATGCAACAATTTTATCAAAAATGTCCTGATTAACTCTTGATAAATGACTTTGGAACATTTTCATAACTCAATTCTGAAATAATCAATCTAATTTTGTTAAACAGGATCTGCTGAGGGAATAGTTCCACCTGTAACTTTAGGAACACCACTTCTTACTCATAGTAATCCAGCTGCACCAGCAAGTAACAAGCCATTGGAGATTCTGAAAAGTATTGTGTATGGTGGTTTGACTGAATCATTAGCAAGTCTTAGTGTTGTGACATCTGCAGCAAGTGCTGATGCTGCCACATGTAAGACTTTAAATTTACTTACATATATAATATATCATTATTCTTTATTTCCTAAATATTTTTGTTGCATCACTTGATAATATTTTTAAGGTTGTTTCCTACAAAAAGGAAAGAGGAATTGATGCATCAATTTTTGGGAGTTTATATTACAATGTTTCTGATAGTTTCATTATTTTGCAGTGAATATTGTTGCTCTGGCTATTGCAAACTTGATTGGTGGACTTTTTGCCCTTGGTCACAGTGTGAGTTATATGTTTTCAAAATATTTTATTCTAGCTACATGATTAAAATATAATATTGAAAGAGTTACATGATTTTACATGATTTTACGCCATATCTCATCTAATGAGACTATTGTAAATGCATTGATCAACATTAACATGATTATCCAATACTTTCACTTAACTAAATCTAATACATACATATGTATATATTTGCAGCTTAGGGAACTAAAAGCTAATGAACCAAAAAGATCCAACACAGAAGAAGTGGTGGATCAATACAATGAAGTGCTAGGCCAGAGGAAGAATTTCATTCTTCATGCATTCATTGCAATCTTATCATTCATTATTTTTGGACTAATACCACCAGTTGTATACGGCTTCACATTCCGTGAGAACGATGAAAAGGATTTCAAGCTAGCAGCAGTTGCAGGAGCTTCACTTATATGCATCACATTGCTTTCTATTGCAAAAGCTTATATCAAGAGACCAAACAGTTACTTAACATATTTTCAAACAGTGTTTTACTATGTTAGCACTGGTGCTGTTGCCACAGTGCTTTCTTACTTAGCTGGTGATATGATGAAGAAACTCATTGAAAAGCTTGGATGGTTTGAACCGGCATCAAGTTTCTCCTTGCAGAATCAACCCAGATTTGGATCATATTAATAACATGGACTGTTGAATTTGTTGTGGAGATTGATTGTTTTCCTTTCTTCTTGTTCATGTTTATCTTTACATTTTGTTTTGGATTTCAATTTCAATTTTTGTTAACTAGGGAGAATGTCCTTCCTGTTTCACAATTTTATGAGACTACAGATTTGAGTTGTTCTACTTCATTGACTTTTTAGTCATGTATATGCTATATTTTGTTAAGCAAAAGAAATTGGAATGAGACTGTTTCATACTAAATATAAAACGAGACATTTCGACGTCACATTGATAAAACCTAAGTAACTAAACCCAAATAAATTGATATACGTGAGCAAATATATCGAAAATTTACGGCCACTTCGCGAACCAAAAAATAAACATAAACGCCAAACATATATCCCCTCGAACGACAACACCAAATGATCCCACGAAAAGAGATAACATGTCCCAATGTCATATTTTGCCGTGAATTTGAGAAGCTAGGTATTATGCCATCCGCTCGCTAGACAGGTCTATTGGTTTTTTGCATAACATGGAAACATGTTAGTGGCCAACTCTCGGGTGGGATTTAGTCCCACATCGGATAGATAGGAATCTTGAGGAGAGTTTATAAAGAGGAGGCACTCCTCACCGTACAAGCCGGTTTTGTAGGTATGAGTTAGGCCTTGGTATTTGTGTCATGGTATCGAGCCTATCGGGTCCATGTCGTTGGGCTTCCCTCACGCTTCGGGCAGGCCCAGATGGCTCACGCTTCGAGGCAGGCCCATTGGACCGGGCTGAAGCGTGAGGAAGTGTGTTAGCGGCGAACTCTCGGGTGGGATTCAGTCCCACCGTTGGGCTTCCCTCACGCTTCGGGCAGGCCCAGATGGCTCACGCTTCGGGCAGGCCCATTGGACCGGGCTGAAGCGTGAGGAAGTGTGTTAGCGGCGAACTCTCGGGTGGGATTCGGTCCCACTAATAATGGGCCCGAACGGCGAACTCTCGGGTGGGATTTAGTCCCACCGGATAGAGGAAATTCAGGCAGGCCCATTGGACCGGGCTGAAGCGTGAGGAAGTGTGTTAGCGGCGAACTCTCGGGTGGGATTTAGTCCCACCCGTACATTTGTTCCTTCACCCCAACAAATACTCTCGGGTGGGATTTAGTCCCCTTTGGATAGAGGAAATTCGGGCAGGCCCATTGGACCGGGCTGAAGCGTGAGGAAGTGTGTTAGCGGCGAACTCTCGGGTGGGATTTAGTCCCACCCGTACATTTGTTCCTTCACCCCAACAAATAATTGATAATTCCAAAATTACCCTCTTTATCATTTTTTTCTTCGGCCCATTGGACCGGGCTGAAGTGTGTTAGCGGCGAACTCTCGGGTGGGATTTAGTCCCACTTCGGATAGAGGAAATTATACCTTATACCCGTACATTTGTTCCTTCACCCCAACAAATCATTGATAATTCCAAAATTATCCTCTTTATCATTTTTTTCTTTTTTGGATATTTTTAATTGAAGACGGTATCGTGGATGTGGATATGGGGGACGGAGCCATTGCTAAGGTTTGCATCCATTCATGGATGATTAACCTTCTCCAATTATCAAATTGCCGAAGACCTTCCTTCCTTGATTGAAATTGTGTTGGTTGTTGCTTTTCCATCAGGTGATATCACGTAATTACATCATCATCCATCATTAGGTCAAATTCTTGTTTGCTGAATTTATTTTGGTTACATCATAAGATCTCGTGTTGTGATGTTCCAAATATAAAACTTACAAATTAATTCAGTATTTTTTCCGATATAAAAGCCAATGATTCAATTCAGTTTAAACAAGTTTTCAAAGTAAGAATTTCTAAATCAAATCAATGTAAATAATCATTGTTAAACTTTTCCGGTAAAATCAACACACCGAAAGAATGCTATGGGTTTTCCAAAATCTCACAAAATAAAAAAGCTGGAAACTTGAGTGAATGCAATTTTATTTGAGGGCGAACAAGACATGTTTGAAATTGTTTTTCAAAAAATATGTACTTCCATGGTATGTGGGGGTGAACTCATGAATGTTGAAAATAGGATGAAGAATATGGGTGTAAAAAATTAAATGATAAAGAGGGCAATTTTGGAATTATCAATGATTTGTTGGGGTGAAGGAACAAATGTATGGGTATAGGGTATAATTTCCTCGGATAGATAGGAATCTTGAGAAGAGTAGGTCCATGTCGTTGGGCTTCCTGCATCTCCACGCTTCGGCCCATTGGACCGGGCTGAAGCGTGAGGAAGTGTGTTAGCGGCGAACTCTCGGGTGGGATTTATTCCCACATCGTATAGATAGGAATCTTGAGAAGGCACTCCTCACCCTTAGACACGGCAACGGGGCGGGGCAGGTTTTAATACATCCGGCCCTGCCCCCGTTTCATGGTACCCAGCCCCACCCCCGCCCTGCACCCGTCGGGGATAGAAAGTTCACCCCCGTACCTGCCCCCAACAGGGACGGGTTTCCCGGCCCCGCCCCCACCCCCACCCGCGAAAAAGTGCGGTAAAAAAATAAATCGCGGTAAGCTTGTTTTTGATCGGTTGGCAACTATAAGCATTATTGGAGTACTATGAGCATTATTGGAGTACTTACTTGACTAATCTTAATATGGATATTAAACACTAAACTTATTATTGGACGACGGCTTTGAAATTTTTGAGGAATGGCCGAAGAAAAGTAGCGTAGAACTTGACGTATTTAACACCAACACGGTAACAAGTTCAATGACTCTCACGTAAGTTATATCATGTTAAATAAGAAAATCAATTGATATTAAACAACAACATTTTGGAAGCCATCACATCAGTTACAACTTGTATGTGGAATCGGTAATGAGGATTAACAAATACATACCTATGAAGAGTGAAGAGGAAAAGGAAATTAGGTTTTCGGTTTCCTTCTCTTTATATACACCTTCTAATTTAAGGAAAATAAGGGTGATAAGGTAAATTCCCATATACGGGTGCGGGTATCCCCCGTCCCCTGTCCCGGCCCCGCATTAAACCTACGGGTTTTCCACGGACCCGCACCCGGACCCAGGCTTAATTCGGCTTTTCCCCGTTAAAATCGGGGCGGGGCGGGCGGAACTCGACGGGTGCGGGTTGTATTGCCATGTCTACTCACCCTACAAGCCGGTTTTGTAGGGCGTAGTTACCTCTTTCAATATCACAAAGCAAATCATTAAAATACAATTTTTATATAGTGTATAACAAAACACACACTTATAATCAACAATGTTAGTAGAGCAGTTTAAATTTGTTCACTTTATATACAGTACTTACTTCCTTATTCCTTATGAAAATTTCTTTTTTCCTTATTCCTTATGAAAATTTCTTAGCAATTCTTTTTAAATATAAATTTCATTTATTTTTCGAATTCTTAAATACAAATATCTTTCCCATGCACATCACGATTATTTATTTATATAAGTTGTGTAAAACAGGTACAAGAAAGAAAATAGAACATTTCTTTCCCATGATTTATTATTATTTATTATACTTTAGAAATAGAAATCACATTGCTTTGAACAAAAATTTAGTGTTGATGATTTGCTCAGCAGATGAATTCACAGAAGCAAGCAAATCCAAGGCCATCAGGCATGCAAGTCCCGCCAACTCCGTGTTCAGAGCCGATGCAATATCTATTACAAAATTCAGAGTCCAAACAAAGATTTCCCCATGTTGAATCGCGCCTTCGAGTTCGACATTGATCTGCTCGTACCTCTGCAGACATAATAACAAAAATGAGAGTGACTCCACTTTATCTGACTGTAAATTAACATTTTTTATTTATTTAGTATTAGTAGATCAATTCTATTTTTTTTATAATTAATCAAATAATTTATCAAACATTTTCCGTGTTTAAAAGAATATTGATCTATACACACCAATTAGGGGTGGGAACGGGCCGAGCCGTCCGACGGGGGCCTACGGCCTAGCCTATTTAAAGCCTAGCGCGGCCCAGCTCGTTTAATAAAAAGGCCAGGCTCTAGCTTTATATAAATCCTATTTACTTAAATAGGCCAGATTAAGGCTTAGAAAAAAGCCTATTAAGCTGTCAGCCGGCCTATTAAGCTTTTTATATATAATATATCTTTCATTATTGATATTGTTGAAGATTTTTTCATAAACTCAACCCTTCATATGATTTGGTTATTTAGTACTACATATAGTTGTGTGATTAGACATTCATAAGATTTCGTTATTTAGTAGCGTACATATTCGTGTGTTTTAGGCCTTCATATGTTTTGGCCTATTTAGTAGTAGGCTTATAGATGTTGCTAGACTTTAGTGTAAAATAGGCTTTTAAATAGGCTTTCGGCTTCATCGGACCTTTAAAAAGGTCAAAGGCCAGGCCTTAAAAATGAGCCTATGACGGGTAATAGGCCAAGCTCGGGCCTATAATTTTGGAAGCGAGACTGTGCTTAGGCCTTACAAAGCCCGGCCCGGCCTAGCCCATTTCCATCCCTAACACCAATGGCTTGATTATATAGACGTACCCCATGTGGA
This sequence comes from Medicago sativa, assembly GCF_051527215.1. Lineage (NCBI taxonomy): Eukaryota > Viridiplantae > Streptophyta > Magnoliopsida > Fabales > Fabaceae > Medicago > Medicago sativa. The sequence goes on from NC_140756.1 coordinate 9,924,183, forward strand.
AAAAAGGAGGAGAGCAAGGCTGAGGAACAGAAAGATGGTGTAGAATTTAGGAGAAGAGGAGGCCATATCCTAATGTAGATGATATTTTGTTCTTTATGAGAATTGGTTCAACAAGTGTGTATATATAAGTTAAGGATAAGAAGACACTTTATGTTGTTTGGAACAGCAAGGAAATTTTTGGGTTGCATTTTAACTTACGTGATCTATTTTCTTGTTTCTTGTAGAATAATTGATACAATCGAATAGTTATTGCAAGCATTGCATGTATCACCTTTTATCTTGGGATATTCATTATTTATTTTCTTGTCCATAGTACTCTTGCTTCTCCCTCTTGTTGTATATGTCAACTTAGTTCCATTTTACGACTCCAGGTCACATTTATATACTATGCATTTTTATATCATTCTTGACATTTTAATTAATAAGGCAATGAAACTAGGTCTGACCCAACATATTTTGTAGCCTAACACGAATATTAAAATGAGGTCTTTTATGTTAGAAATAAAATAAGAATTGATTTTACAAAAATAAATAAAACATCTGACCAAATTGTTTTTTTTAGTAAATTACACTCCTCTCTCCTGAATGAAATAAGGTATGTTTTTGTTAATATTCTCCCTAACTAGACAATTCTTGTAGTTTTGTTGTATTTCATTTCTTTCAGTCAAGTGTGTTGATCGTTTCAAGAATAATATTGCTCGGAAGTTATTGAGGCTGAGGCGTACTATGATAGGCTCCTACTGCGGAAACGTCTGAATGACAATTTGTTGATTTTGATGAAGCCTTTTATGTTATGATTTAGTTAAAAATTATTTTAATTAATTAATATATTTGAGTTGTTTTTCTATCTCTATTCGGAATGATTTTTATTACTTGATCACCAATTAAATGATTCATGTTCATAGTTTGATACAGAAGTTTATTTTGTGAATGTTTGAGATTAAAAAATTTTGTGTATTGAAGTTTAGGTTCACTAAAGAATTAGGGATTTAACTAGGACTAAATTTTCTTTTACTAAGACATTAGGTAACAACTCGTGAGATTAATTTATGTCAAAAAAAAAACTCATGAGATTAATTCAATAACCAATTCCAACCACTAACGGTTGAAATCAATTGACATTCATCCCCAATGCTTTTAAACTTCATAATCTTCATACTTTTGTTATAATTACCTTCAACAAACAATTCAAACACTTCTTTGTAAATTTTCTATTCATAAAATCCATTAAAATACTTCTGTCATTCGATGGAGTGTAATTTGATTAAGAAATTTTGATGATTGTTTTGTGGCGGCGCAACTTGATGTTCGTTTGTATTTAATTCTCGTGTAAACTTCTATATAAAATCCATTAAAATACTTCTGTCTTTCGAATGAGTATAATTTGATTAAGGAATTTTGATAGTTGTTTTTCAGTCATTGCACCGTCGATTTCTTCATGTTATTCTGTATTAACAATTGTAGCGCATGTGTTGATATAGAATCTATATCTTATTTCGCACAAATTACTTCTAATTTTTTATGAAGCAATTCATAACAAGTAGTAAAATCTTACTTATTAAAGCTTGTCAAGTCAAGTTAATCCTAACCCTAACCCTAAAGCTAGCATTTTCCCGCTCATTCTAAAACATTTATGTCGACGCTTGACCTCCTCACCTTTAATACTCGCCATAAAGTCATTTCATTACAGGTTGTAGTAACTGCCATTTATAACACGATTGCATATTATTTTAATTTTTGAAATAGAATAACACATGATTGTTGTATTAATTGCCATCCCAAATTAGACCCGTGAATTACGTACAAAATTGTATAATGGAAATAAAATAAGACACAATCAATTGTATATTGATTAGCATTAAAACCACACAGTTGAAAATTTCTTTTAAAAACAAAAGAGGCCACATGGTTGAATATTAAAAAAAACAACACCTTTTGCATATTAAAAGAAAACCACACGGTTTGCATGACGGAGATTGTACAATGGAAATAAAATTCGACACAATCAATTGAATATTAATTAGCATTAAAACCACATGGTTGAAAATTTCTTTTAAAAACAAAAGAGGCCACACGGTTGCATAAAAAACAAAAACAACACCTTTTGCATATTAAAAGAAAATCATACGGTTTGCAAAATGGAAATAAAATAACACCCAATCAATTGTACATTAACTAGCATTATTGTATAATGGAAATAAAATAACACACAATCAATTGTATATTAACTAGCATTAAGACCACATGTTGAAAATTTCTTAAAAAAAGGAGGCCACACGGTTGTATATAAAAAAAAAACAGAACCTTTTGCATATTAAAAGAAAACCACACGGTTTGCATAATGGAAATAAAATAACACCCAATCATTTGTACATTAACTAGCATTAAAATCAAATGGTTGAAATTTTTTATGCATGTATGTTGATTTTTTTATTTGGTGTTTGTTTTATAGGAAAATATATGTTTAGTTTGATTATGGTATGGTCTCGTTCATTTTGAGTATTATGATTTATAGTTTTTTGGTATGCATGTTTTGGAAATTTTGTTTGGTCTTGAAGGGATTGTAAAAAAAATTATTGTTGAAAATGTGTGTCCGGATTTTGAAAATACTTTTATGGGTTTTCAATTGGTGAAAATGAAAGTTATAGTCTGTTTGATATGAGTAATTGAAGACTCTTGTGGTTGATATGATTGAATTGTTCTTATTTGGTGAATAATTTACCTGTTAACATCTATTTAGAATATAGTCTCGTTTGGTCTCATCATTTTTCTTGAGGATTTGCAGATTATGTCTCAATTTCATGTTTAACTTTGAGAGGATTTTGATATAATTTGGTTTGATACATTTAGCTTGGTGTTTTTGATGGTTACAGTTGGTAGCACAAGATTCTAGAGAAAATAGGTTTGCTCTGTCATTTGATGTGCTAAAAAATATTGACTTTTGGCAATAATATTAGATATTTTGAGATTTAGTACTTGATTTTTATCTGGATTGCAGCATTGAACACTATTAAATCTACATATGATGCTTTATTCTCTTATGATGTTCTTGAATTTATGATAGCAGAGATGTATGATAGCGGTAATGTTGGAAAGATAGCAACTGAAGCATGTGCATTTAAATTATGACATTAGAGGCTATTTAGAATATAGTCTCGTTCGGTCTCATCATTTTTCTTGGTCTCAATTTCAAAACCTCTAGAACGATCCATCCGAAACAGGTTTAGATTAGTCCCAATGCAAAGAATTTTTTACGTAAAAGAGCATTCGGTAATGTGACAATGATATATAGAATACGCATAAAACAACTTATAACCTTGATATTCCTCCCTCGTCTTCCTTATTTTTACGCCAAAGCTCATAAGCGGCACATATAACTTCATGAGTACCAATCATGGAAAGATACATAAATATGAACTTTTATTTGTTGAAGTTGTTTATATATAGGTGTATTGAATCGGCATAAGAGAATAAAGCATCATATTGTATCTTACACTTAAAATATTTTTCTTGCTTCTTTATCACTCTTTAAGAAAAGGAATTTAATATATTAGTAAATTTGAAAGAATTCTCACAAGCTAAATGATCCTTATATGCATCTGTCCGCCATATTGTACTCTTTCATTTGTCGATTTGATGAAATTAAAATTTTGTAGCTTAAATTTTGAATTGGGTGTTCTTATTGAGGTTCAGTTGTTTGTTAGATTTGATGAAGATAAAAATGGGTTTATGAAATGCACTATTGATAACGAGTTCAATGTAAACCGAAAAAGATTTGAGTAGGCGAGATTATACAAACTAAATTTTGTTGACAAGTAGTTGTAGATAGTGATCCTATGATAGAGGTGGTTTGAGTGGCTTGGATTTCGACTATGCTATTGGGTAAGAGTTCATTTTCCAGATATTTTAAATGCTCGGTTTATCCGTGATTGTAAATTTGTGGTAAGGCCAATTGTTCGTGAGGTCATTCTCAAAGGTTAGGTTTTTCTCGCGAAATTGGATATCCGACTTCGATTACTTTCATCTGGCGGGGAGAACAAGCTTTATTGGAGCCGATAATCTGTGTTTCAAGGATTTTGTATGTTATCATTCTTCACTCTCTTGCTACACTCCTTTTCATGATCTTAGGCTACAATAGACATTTTCATATTATTTAAATAGCGATGATTCTATCAAATTTTAACTTGAGAAGTTCCATTAGACTTGATTCCTGAGAAGTTATGTATTATTGGCTTCATAATGTGTGGAACAAATTTTCAAGCCGTGGCTTTTGGACATGTCAAAGGTCACCGCTTGAAGAGTTGAAGTAAATTAGTTTTATTCTTTCTTTTTTGATCATTTTGGTTTTGTTATTATTGAAGGCTGGAATAAATGATCTTTCATTGATTTAATTATTTTGCGTTTTTGGAACTTATGTATTTACCGGGAAAGGTCTGAAGTTGAACCAATGGAAATTACACTGCTAGGAAGACACGAAGGCCGACCGAGAAGAGTTAAGGAAGGATCGACTCAATGAACAATTTTTAGAGCTGGGTAACATTTTAGGTACGTGAAACTTCACTTTCCAACATAGGTATGCTTAATATTCACCCTATTTTGCTTAATATGAATATGACAGGTTAGTGGGTTGGACGTAAGCCGGAAAAAACCACCTGGTGTGGCTGCTAAACTCATAGATTGTAAATCATATAAAGGTGCATACTTTTACTCTTAAATGTCATTGAAAGTTGCCGCATTATTTTGCGGTACATGTTATAAGGTTGCAACTATAAGGGAAAGAAAATATGTTATAGGTTATATATAGTTCTAATGTATGCTTAATGAGACAGAGAGAGACTTCTCAAAACTGAAATTATGAGTTGAATTTTGATGTTCTAATTATTAATTTGCCTCGAAAAAATGGTTCGGGATTTTATTTCATTGAGTATACGCCGCAAAGTCTGGTGAGGGTCGCAAACATCTATATTCGGCTTTTGGGATGTTAACAGGATGGTTGGTATAACAGATCGTATACGGCGACGGGACGGGTACTATTCGATATCATTCATTTGTGAGTTTTAATTTGTTTTTTCGATGTCATTCATTTTTTGGTACATAATCGAAGTTCAAATTTCCGGAATACACGAAGTGAAAAAATGCTATCCTCATGGATTCTATGGGCTTGATAAATGTGGCAGGACCCGTGTATATCGAGAGAAGTGGGATGATAGATGTTAACAAACCGTGGCAAATAACCACACAAGAAAGGCTTATCAAGCATCATGTGTCGAACAAGAGAAAACACTAAGAGTAAGATACCCCGCATGTTCATTAGCAGCCAAAAGACACATAGCATCCACCACAAGTATCTTGGATGGCAATGGAGTAGTAAGCAAATTTTTCATATATTGTTTCATAATTTACTATTTGGTCTAATAATGCTGATTTTGTTATGTGATTGTATTATTCTTCTAGGGAATGTCTAATTTCTCGAGCTCGCAAGGTAAATCTTCATGGAAATTCAGAAGATTGATAGCAATTATTACCCCGAGGTACTTTTTGTTGATCATGGCTCATGAGCAGATGATTTGGATATATATGTCTGCTATTAATGTGTGATTAAGTTAGACAGATTCTTAAATTTTTAATGTAGCAGATGATTTGGATGTACATGTCTTCTATGAATTGAAAGTGTAGCATTTGATAATGAATCATCTGTTTTTATGTTTCCTTTTGTGATACCGATGCTGATTTTCCTTGATGCTAATGTTCCCTTTAATAGTGGGATGAATTTGCGAATGAGGTGGATTTATTGAGTAAAATTCAGCATCCAAATATAATTTCTTTACTCGGTTGTAGCATTAATGGAGACATGAGATTTATTGTGTATGAGTTAATTTCCCTTGGAAGCTCTATTATATGGTAATGTTTTGTATTTGATGCTGATTTATACATACATAGTAGAAGACATTTACAACTCTCGGTTAAATAACATTCTAAACTCGGTTACATTTTTCTTGTGCAAAATTTTACGTTGAAGGAAAATCTCATGGCTGACTTGGCATATGAGAATGAAGATTGCTCTTGACACGGCAAGGTGAACTTCCTTAAGAGAATCTCTCTTCAACATCTCAAATATCTCTCCCACTTTTGTACTTTAATGCAATGTAGTTAAGGCTATTTCAATCACAACTTTAACCAAGTATACAAAATTCAAAATTACTTGTGACATACCAAAAACTATGTTCCCGTTGTTTGTTGCCATGCTTTAAAGCTATCACTTGATTTCAAAGCTAGGAAGTGAACTTGATTTCATTCAAGTGTTGAATTGTTGTAACAATTTCTTTTGACAGATTGGTGTATCTTTTTTATCAATGCTTTATTAAGTTTCAATCATAGATCCTAGGAACGTAGTTTAGCCATCACTTGTGACAGATTTGTAACTTTTGCTTGCTCTTTTTGCAACTTGCTTTACAATATAGTGTGGATAGCACTTATAGTCTTCATGTGAGTTACCAATATTCAAAGATATTTTTACTTGCTATGTGTATTGCAAGTTACGATATTTTGGCAGTCCAGGGTGATGCATCTCTTGAGTGATAAATGACAGCACCCGTAGCATCTAGAGAATGTGTCCCGGTAGGTTTGCATAAAGACAAAGAAGAACCACGATATCTTCTCACTCCAACTTGCATTGAATAATTCCATCACCATTCGTGTTAATTCATTTTTCTTTTTATTTTGTGAATTGGATTCCCGTCTTCTAATCTTTGTTCTCTTCAATGGAATACAAACTATAGGAATGTGTGGATGCAGCAGATGGAAAACCAAAGATGAGAATGTGGATTCTTACTGTGTGTCTACCGAAAATGCCGATGCCGATCTTAGAACTTTGCCTTTCGGCAATCTAAAACGAATTTCAGGAACAGAGAGTAGAAATCGAATAAAGGTAAAATATTCATGGATGTATGCTATTGCTTAGAGTTCTATGTATGCAATCTATACATTGTGCTTCTAACTAATTGGTTGGAATTTCATATTGATTTTTAGAGTTGATTGGCTTATTACAAAGCTTTAGACGGTGGAGATCGTGGCATTGATGGTGATTTCCCTGTTGTGTTTTCTTTAGAAAAACCTAAAGTTAAACTGCTTCCATTTAAGGGTCCAAGTGGAGAAGAGGAAAACCCTTCAGTACTATCAGGTGATTTTGTTAGTTTTTATTAATCATTTTTTGATTGTACCACTATCTATTTTGTGATCCGTTCGATAGTATGAATGCAATGATGCGGCTAAAGATTGTTAATTTTTTTTTGAATAAAAAAATAAATGATTAATGTTAAACATAATTGTAGGCATAGTTTTAAAACCCGGACCGGACCGGACCGGCCGGTCCGACCGGTCGAACCGTGAACCGGGGACGTGACCGGTTCGGTACGCTTATTGGATCGGGCATGCGGTTGAACCGGTCAAAACCGGTATGACTCGCTAAAAACCGGTCAAAACCGGTGACTCGGCCGGTTTGATGAACCGGGCCGGGTCAATAAAAAAGTAGAAAACCGGAAAAAAAATTATAGAACAGAGAGATCTGCAATAAAAAATCGAAAATTTGGAAAAGAAATTCATATCATAGAACGAGAGAGATCAACAAGGGAAAGGAAGAAGATAAAGAAGGCATTAACATTATTGAAACTAATCAATCGTGACTAACATGATGGAAACTTTAGATCCGATATGTGGTTTTTAATTTGAGATCTACTTATTTGAATGAATGTAAATTTTGATTTACAGAGAATAGAAGATGAGGGTAAAGGAGGAGCCGCACTACAAGTCCGTAACATCAAAAAAGTAGGTTTATGTTTTCAACTTTATTTGACATTTATGGGTCTCATTTAAGACCTAGCAAATTTTTATCTCCCTTTCTCTTTTCTCGTAAAAAAGTAAACAACATAGGGAACTATCTTTGTACAATTACTGTTACTTACCTTTTCAATTTTGCTTAAATGACTTTATTTTTTAAATATTATTATATTGTACACCTTTATTGATTAATCATGAAATGTATTAAACAAAAATAGCAAAAAGATAGGGAATATTTTACCTACTTATGTTATCGTGAATAAGTTTATATTTGATAATGAGATTGTAAAATTATATTAATTTGTCAAAAAAAATTATATTTGTATAATGTCATGAGTTTTTTACTAAATTTTTACATACCAAGTCACTCAATTTCATATAGTTTAATATACTTATATTTTTTTAATGACCGAGTTATATAGCCGAGTCATCCGATTTAATCCGGTTCTATCATGCGGTTCAACCGGTGACCCAATGGTTCAACCAATGACTCACCGACCCAATAACCTCACCGAGTCAATGACCGGTCCGAGTTTTAAAACTATGATTGTAGGTGGATTGGTTATTCCAAAACCCGATAATGGACCATTACTCCGGTATGCTGCAACAACATCTTTTCTCGGTAAATTGTATAGTGATTACAATGATCATCTCAAAATATCCGGTGCAACCGCGAAACCGATGCATTCTCAGGTTTCAATGCTTCGTGATTTTTCAAGCTCTCGTGTGAATTCCTAACCTTCTAACCATTTTCGATAGTAACATATAGGAATTGGAAATAGTCTAAATTTTTGCTTCCTTGTGTTTCAGGTTAACTATATCTTGGGACAAAATCCAATGAAAATGAGTTATTTAGTGGGATATGATGATAAGTTTCCAAATCCAAGTTCATCATAGAAGTGCGTCGATCCCTTGGGATAAACGGTACTACAATTGTGATGATGGTAAGACATGGCCGAGCTCGAAAAATGCCTCAAATACATCAACCTAATGTAGAAGTTAGTCTTGAGTTATTATTTTGTTGATAATTGTCTCTCATATAATTTGTACTTGATTGCCCTCTTCTACATGAACTTGATATTGGTTCTTGCAACAAACTTCCCGATACATTTATTTGTGCAGCCGCAACTTCATGCCCTCAACTGGTGAAGCTGGACATGCATAATCGTTCTTGTGTTAGCGATGAAACCCTGCGTGAAATAGCGCATCATTGCCCTAATCTTGGTTTTCTTGATGCATCATACCGCCCAAGCATATCTTTGGAGTTGTGCTTCAAATTGTACACTCGCTTTTTGCATATGTAAGCTTGTATTTTGAACTAAAGTATATGGCTTTGTCTAACATGGTCGCTTTTCTCTTTTAAGTTGGTTCGAATGACAATGTTGACAATTCTAAGGTTTCATAGCTGCGAGGGCATCACTTCGCATCAATGGCTGCAATAGCTCATAGCTATATGTTGGAGGTATTTTATCTGTCCCAGATATTGATATTAATGACATGTCCGAATTCGTGAGTATACATTTTATCACCGCCAATGCAGGTTTTGGAACTCCGCATTGCGGTCTATTGACTTCGGTGTCGTTGGATCTTCCACGTATGAAGAATATTAGATTGGCGTCTTGTCGCAAGTATGTTTCGCTTCATTTTTTCTCTCCCAAGAAAAGCACTATAATTCTATTATTGATGTGTCTCTCGCTATTGCTTTTCACTTTACGTAAGTCAATACCAAATCCTTTTTTCTATTGTTGCATCTAATTTTTATTTTTTTTGAATTGTTTCCTTTGCGTACTAGCAGATTTGAACTTGAGTGCTATATCACTTTCTTCTATACAAGTGTCTAACTGCTCCACCGGATCAATATCACTTCAAATTCACTTCAAGTATGTCTTATAATTATGTCTTCATTCATTCCCCATTCTCTTATATTCTAGAGTATAGCCCTTAATGATGGGCTTTTTGGTTATGCGAAATTAGCACCGCAAAAGCGGGACAACTTAATTACATTAGCATTGCAATGCAAAACTTTACAAGAAGTGGACCTCTCTGGGTGTGAATCTTTGACAAATTCCATATGTGATGTTTTTAGTGATGGTGGAGCTATTTTGTTATATTTTTTAATCTATACTAAGATGATAAGCCGTCAAATTCACATATTAATTAGAATTCAGCTCAAAGGGAAATAGCCAAACATAAAATAACGAAGCGAGTGATGAGTGCTAAAAAGTGTTAATTTCATGTTATATTTTAAGCACTTTTTGTTACTTGTTCTGCAAGTTATTGAAGGAAAAGCCGAGAAATAAGCGTTAAATGCCTTATTACGCTTTACTTATCATTACTCTATCCTTTTGTGCGGAATTAGCCTCAAGACACCGATCAAAGACCAATTTATCATGAAAAAGTGCGAAATGGTAAAAGCTGTCCGGCAAGCTTGAAGAAATGGCGCTAATAGCGTGTTTTACGCTATTAGCGTGTTCAAAGAAGTGTTAAAGTCCAGAGAGATACGCTATTGGCGTATCCGGAGCTTAGAGAAATTTCGCTATTAGCGATTTTGGCGCTATTAGCGTGAGTTAGGCGGTTTGCTCAATTCAAGTGGCCCACTTGCTATTATTTAGATATTATGTTAGATATTATTTAGATATTATGTTAGATATTATTTTAGATATTTTGGGCTTGATATATAATATATATTAGAAGTTCATTAGGGAGATATAATATATTAGTCTTAGGAATATCTCATAGTTTTCTCTTAGTTTTTTCTAAGCTTTCATAGATAATATCATAGAGAGAAATAGGGCAAGAGCATATAGAGTGAGAGTGATTTTGGAAGTTGGATCTTATTCCTTTGTTGAGACATCACTAGGAGAATGAATCCTTCCTTTTCAAGCCATCCTTGCAAGGCTTCCATGATGATGTGTAGCTAAACACTCTTTGTTGGGATGAGAGGTACTTGATTCTTGCTAAACATGTAATCCTTTTGATCTTGTAAAATATGATTCTAGCAATTTATATTCAAATATTGTTGTTATTCTTGTGTTAATGCTTTCCATGAGATTCAAGATGCTTTGGACACAAACTCTTTAATCTAGAGCTAGAGTAGCAATCTATCTTAGGTTATATCATTCTTGACAAGTTTGTTTATCTTTGATAATCACCATAATCAAGAGTTTAATGCTTTCGGATACTTAATCGAGAATTTGGACACGGTCGATTAAGTTATCCGATCGACTTTGTTATCGTTTAAGGGATTTGGACACGAATGTTTAAACGATACCTTAGAGTTAATTATATCGCTTTGGACACGAAGGATAGTTTAGAATTGATTGTGATAATTTTGGTTATAAAGCTAGAATTCGTATGGATCATTAGGTTATGTGCGATGCTTGGTTAAGGAACTCTACTCCTAACAAGTTTCAATCCTTATTTATCTCAACTTTACTTTTTGCAAATTAGTTTAGCTAGTTATAATTCAAACAACTTTGCACTCTTTTAACTTGAAATGATAATTGATGTTGAATTATCCTTGATGTCGCACTAATCCCTGTGGAGACGATACAAATACTTATCTTGTTTGATGCAAAACTACACTTTCATCAAAATGGCGCCGTTGCCGGGGATTGTTGTTTAGATATCATAGATAGTTCGATTGATTTATCGTTTTAAGTATTCGTACATAATCCGTAAATATTTGTCTTTACTTTATAGTTATTTGTATTAACCCCTCTTTGATAAACAAAGAAAAGTTTCTTGTTAGTTATTTTCGTTTCGGGATCATCACCTAGACAAAATCATGGCTGATCATGGTTATAGCAACTTCTATACTCCACCCGAGTATGAACCATATCAACGGTATCAACAATATCCTTATGAAGAGGAACGAATGACCAATGTGGAAAATACTTTGAACATCTTCATGCAACAATCCATGATAAACATGCAAAATACCAACCAAAGATTGAGGAATTTATCAATTCAGTTGGAGATGATTCAAGCTCAAATCATGGATAACAAAGCCAACATTCAATCCACTCATGACGGAGAGATTGTTGGAGAAGGTGTTGTTGAACTTGAGGAAGATATAATGAAAGAAATAGAGACACCACTTGAAAAAGAACTTCCTCAAGAACGGTCGGATTCGAAAACGCTAAAATTGTTGATAATGGTGAAGTGATAGAGGTGGTAGAGAAAAAGGAACGGTTACTTAGCAAGGAAGAAACATTTGAACAAAAGGGGAAGAAAGTGAGCAAGGCTAAAATTGACCGGGTCATTGATGAAATTTGCGCCTTGTTCAAATCAAAGTTAAGGAGGACATGGACTCCACATCATCCGTATCTAAAGTTCATGGAATTCCTCCCGAAAAGAAGGAATACAAAGGATGATGTATTGTCCGTCTCATTTTGGCCACCCTAACGAAAAAGGCGTCGAGCTAACGACGTTAAACAAGCGCTTGTTGGGAGGCAACCCAACTTGGTAAGTTCTTTTACCGTTAAAATAATGTGTTAGCAATTTTTAAGTACTTCATTTTGTTTTAATTTGAACATTGTGGAAGTTTCCTCTATATCGCTCTTGCTTAAATCTCAAATCTCGGATGATTGATAATGATTCATAGTTGTGATTAAAGCGCAAAGCCAAGGTACAAGTTTCCAGTTTTTCTAGGTTTTTACTCGAATATGGAACGAGTACTTTGTGTAAATTTCATTTCATTTAGTTCTTCGCAATAATGTGTTTGTTGTGAACCACTTAGTACTAGCTAAAAGTGAGGAAACCTCAAATGTTTGTACATATGCAACGAGACCGGCTTTCATTGTTTAACTCGGTTGTGTTATGTTAAATCCAATAATTGGTTTGAATTGTGTGAAGGCATGGATATGATCAAGGCACCTTTTTGTTATTGAGTGAAACATACTTGACCACAAATAGACTACCTTGTGAGAAGAGCGAGTATTTGCTAACCCACTTGAGCCAAATGAATCGGAGTCCTCAATTATGAACTGTCAATTCATAAGCACAATGCTTGATGAATTTTCCTTTAAAACTTTTCAATATCCAGTTCATTTTTGACGCACTTTAAGACTCGATATGTTTTTAATTGTTGAACCCTAAAATTTCATTGTTTTATTGTCCCTTTTGCCTTAAGAGTAAAGGAACATTCAAATAGGGTATATTGATTCAAGTTGGGGAGAGAAGGTAGATGTAAATCTTATGTCAAGTATAATGGTGTAATTTTATCTTTGATCAAGACAACGTGTTGTTGTAAATACAAAAAGAAAAGAAAACAATGTGTACATGAAAAGAAAAATAGAAAAAGAGAAAAAGAAAGAAAAATCCAAAAATAGAATAAGTTGTCAAGATCAAAGTGTATCTCATTTAAACACCAAGGGTTTGTAATAATTGGTAGGGAAGGTTGTGAATTTTAATGGTTGATACAAGGAATGTTCCTCTTTGATAGGCTTTTTGATTTCATTTGCCCCACATATGACATTTCTTTTGTAGCCAAGCCAAGTTATAACCCTCAAAGACCTTTTGATCCATGTTTTTATGCCTTTTGAAACGATATTTGGATGGACACATAACTTGATTGGAATGTTAACTTGATTGCCGGATGTGTGTTCATAATCCTCATTCATTTGATTTCAATTGTTTATCTACTTTCATAGAAGTGTGTTAGGTGTGGTTCGTAAGTAAATATATCATTGTCTTGAAATATTTGACATGAACTTTGTACTTAGGATTCATCTCATATTAGTAGTAGAATTCTAAATTAGTTGGAAACTTAAGCTTGCCCGCGCATTCACTTTTAAATCATTCATCCGAAAGAATTTTCAAAGCCTTTTGTACTTGTGTCTTGTCATTAACTTGTTTGATTTTCGATCCTTTGTTTGAGGACAAACAAAGAGTTAAGTTGGGGAGAGTGATGAGTGCTAAAAAGTGTTAATTTCATGTTATATTTTAAGCACTTTTTGTTACTTGTTCTGCAAGTTATTGAAGGAAAAGCCGAGAAATAAGCGTTAAATGCCTTATTACGCTTTACTTATCATTACTCTATCCTTTTGTGCAGGAATTAGCCTCAAGACACCGATCAAAGACCAATTTATCATGAAAAAGTGCGAAATGGTAAAAGCTGTCCGGCAAGCTTGAAGAAATGGCGCTAATAGCGTGTTTTACGCTATTAGCGTGTTCAAAGAAGTGTTAAAGTCCGGAGAGATACGCTATTGGCGTATCCGGAGCTTAGAGAAATTTCGCTATTAGCGATTTTGGCGCTATTAGCGTGAGTTAGGCGGTTTGCTCAATTCAAGTGGCCCACTTGCTATTATTTAGATATTATGTTAGATATTATTTAGATATTATGTTAGATATTATTTTAGATATTTTGGGCTTGATATATTATATATATTAGAAGTTCATTAGGGAGATATAATATATTAGTCTTAGGAATATCTCATAGTTTTCTCTTAGTTTTTTCTAAGCTTTCATAGATAATATCATAGAGAGAAATAGGGCAAGAGCATATAGAGTGAGAGTGATTTTGGAAGTTGGATCTTATTCCTTTGTTGAGACATCACTAGGAGAATGAATCCTTCCTTTTCAAGCCATCCTTGCAAGGCTTCCATGATGATGTGTAGCTAAACACTCTTTGTTGGGATGAGAGGTACTTGATTCTTGCTAAACATGTAATCCTTTTGATCTTGTAAAATATGATTCTAGCAATTTATATTCAAATATTGTTGTTATTCTTGTGTTAATGCTTTCCATGAGATTCAAGATGCTTTGGACACAAACTCTTTAATCTAGAGCTAGAGTAGCAATCTATCTTAGGTTATATCATTCTTGACAAGTTTGTTTATCTTTGATAATCACCATAATCAAGAGTTTAATGCTTTCGGATACTTAATCAGGTTGGACACGGTCGATTAAGTTATCCGATCGACTTTGTTATCGTTTAAGGGATTTGGACACGAATGTTTAAACGATACCTTAGAGTTAATTATATCGCTTTGGACACGAAGGATAGTTTAGAATTGATTGTGATAATTTTGGTTATAAAGCTAGAATTCGTATGGATCATTAGGTTATGTGCGATGCTTGGTTAAGGAACTCTACTCCTAACAAGTTTCAATCCTTATTTATCTCAACTTTACTTTTTGCAAATTAGTTTAGCTAGTTATAATTCAAACAACTTTGCACTCTTTTAACTTGAAATGATAATTGATGTTGAATTATCCTTGATGTCGCACTAATCCCTGTGGAGACGATACAAATACTTATCTTGTTTGATGCAAAACTACACTTTCATCGGCGAGTTTATTAAGAAGCAGAATTTTAAGCCTCTGCCACATATATGTTCTTAGATAAATTGTATCAACATTATTAAAAAAGTAGAAACACGAGCGCAAATACGAATCGGTTTTAGTAATAAACAGATTTTCTAAATTATAACTTATTCAAACATATAATAAAGAATTTCAAAACCATAGTATTCTAAATGCCCACGGGTACCCGTGGGTAAAATCCGTCACGGGCATGGAGCGGGTAGCTAAACGGGTATCCACGAGTATAATAAACGGGTATTTAACTATCCATTATTATATGGACACAGACACGGATTTGATTGTATCCATAACCACGTGTACTCATACCCGATAATAAATTTAGTAAATTACTAAAATATCTTTATATATCATATCTTATTACTTAAAGTTGTTACCTTATTGAAGAAAATTTTAACAAAAAAGTCCTTGACGTTTTCATTTGTTACTCGTGATAAGCCGTTTTGAACATTTCATTTTCTAACTCGTGATGCGGGAGTACTCTAAATACCGTGTTATGGTTTATAATTATCCGTCATTTCGCAATCTATCCGTCCGATGTAATATTTTGTCAAAAAAGTAACTAACCCGTGCGAAGCACGGGTTTGTAACTAGGGGTGGCAAAAATACCCATGCCCATGGGTACCCGCGGATAAATCCATCACGGACACGGGGCGGGTAGCTAAACGGGTATCCATGGGTATAATTAACGGGTATTTGACTACCCATTATTATATGGATACGGACACGGATTTGATGGTATCCATACCCACGGGTACCCATACCCAATAATAAATTAAGTTAATTACCAAAATATCCTTATATATCTTATTAGTAACCTATTTTTAATTTTTAATTTTTTTAATTTATATTATTAAGTTGATCGATTCAACTTTTCACGTCAAGTTCATTCCCCAATTCCCCATGCCATTATTTTTCTTCAATTCCCATTGTAACCATCCTTCTTCTTCTTTAAAACATAAGTCTTCACTCTTCAGTCACTCACCTCTCCCTATATCTTCTCGTTTGCTTCTTATATGATAGCTAGGTCACCGAACCAATCCCACTCGCTTTACAACTTGAAATTGCATGTGATTATCGGGTATTTTACTTGTAATTGCTTCTATTTTTTTGTCTTGTTTCTTATTTATCTATGTAGAGGCATGTTTTTTGTTGTTTATATATCTCATATTTTACAACTTAAAATTGCTTGTGATTATCGTGTATTTTACTTGGAATTGTTTATTTTACTTGGAATATCATCATGTGAATTATTAGAATTGATTAAAACATGAAGTGGTTTTTGTGGATTGCCACGTTCCTTAGAATTGGTAGAAACATGAGTTTGGTTATCACGTTTTAATTTTAATTTTATCATAATTTGAATTGTTTCTTGTTCATTTCTATGAAAGCATATTTGAACTGTTCATTACGTTCGTAAATTTGATAAGTTTCTACATTTGCCAATGGGATGATGCATATTTCCCAAATTTGAGTTACACAAATTTTGCAATTTTATGTCTCGTTTTGGTGGCAGTATTTTATTGGTTTTTTTTAGTGTTTTTAGTTATATAATGTACTACTATATGTTTGTTATTTTAATCATAACAAGACTGATTGTATTTGTTGTTTTGAGTTTCTAATTATTCCCTATGTTATTTCTTTGTAGAATGTCTTTTGAAGAAAGTGAAGGAACCTTTACTCCTAGTCCTATGGAAGATGTGCAAGAGCATCCGGTATCCTTAAACATGGATGAGTCTAATGTTGTTGCTTCAAATGTTCCGATTCTTCCAAATGTAGAAAATAATTCAACTCCTAATGAAATTGAAAGTCCAGTTCCATGTGAAATCGAGGTTGAAGGTGGTAAAAGAAAGTTAACTTCGATGTATGGAATCATTTCAAAAGGCAAAAAATAGATGGACTTTGGAAGGCTATTTGCAACTATTGTAGCAAAAAACTCTCGGGTGTACCAGGTCAAGGAACTTCACACTTGAAGAAACACCGGTTAGTTTGCACAAATCGAACAACTAGAGATATAAGGCAAGCTTTGATCAAAACCGAAAAAGTTGAGGGTCAAACTGTAATGGTTGGTTCTTATGCATTTAATCAAGACATAGCAAGACGAGCGGTTGCTAAGATGATAATTCTTCATGAGTATCCTCTACTGATGGTTGAACACATTGGTTTTAAAGAATTTTGTGCTTCTATGCAACCTTTATTTAACTTGGTTTCTCGTAACACTATCAAGGCTGATATCATGAAAATTTATGCGGATGAGAAAGAGAATGCAAAGAAGTTGCTGTCAAAAAATCAAAGCCGTATTGCATTTACCGGTGATATGTGGACTTCAAGTAACCAAAATAAAGGTTATATGACAGTTACAGACTCACTTTATTGATGATTCATGGACTCTTCAAAGTCGACTTGTAAGGTAATTACACTAAACTCGCTTAATTTATGGTATTTTATATAATTTTAGTGACATAGCTTTTTGTTATTATGGTATTTTCTATAATGTTAGTGATATAGTTATAGCTCACTTTACATTTGATGTATAGTTTTTTTAAGGAGTTATTTTTTGTAATGTTAGTGATATAGTTTTTAATATTATGGTAGGTTCATTTATGTGCCGGCTCCCCATACTAGCAAAGCACTTGCCGACACCTTGTATGAATGTACGTTGGATTGGAATCTAGATAGAAATGTATCCACATTGACGTACTTGATAATTGCTCTACGAATGATGCTTTGATTGAACGCATTTTGAATAAGATTACACCTAAGTCACTTATATTGGGTGGTAAATTGTTCCACATGCGTTGCTCAGCTCACATAGTGAATTTAATTGTGAAAGAGGGCTTGTCCATAATCTCTGGTGCCATTGAAAATATAAGATTAAGTGTTGGCTATTGGAAAGCAACACCGAAAAGAGAGGAGAAGTTCATAGAGACATGTGCTCAAGTGAACATATCTTATGATAAAAAACTTGTTCAAGATTGCAAGACTAGGTGGAACTCTACCTTCTTAATGCTTAATGTTGCCATACAATACAAAGATGTTTTTGATCGCCTAGCAAAACGATATAGTGAATACAAAACCTTGCCGAGTGAAAATGAATGGATGGAAGCAAAGGAAATTTGTAAGCATTTGGAAGTTTTTTATGAAGTCACACAATTGTTTTCCGGTACCATGTACCCAACCGCAAATGTTTATTTTCCCAAAGTATGTGAAATGAAATTGGCTTTGACCGGATGGTCGTATTCTTCGATAGCCATCTCATTAAAAAGATGGCTACAAGTATGCTTTCTAAGTTTAACAAGTATTGGAATGTGGTAAATGGAGTGATGGCGGTAGGCATTGTGTTGGATCCAAGGTACAAAATAGAATTGATGGATTACTTTTATCCTCAAATTTATGGAGATGGATCTAACAGGTGAAATTGAGAAGATTAAATCTTTTTTCCGAGATATGGTAGCTGAGTATGATTCAAAAATGAAGGAGAAGCAGAAAGAAAAGGAGAATGCTTCTTCATCTTCAAGTCAAAATCAAAATTTATCGAAGTCATTGTTGTTGGCGGGAAAGAAGCTTGGAAGACTAATTTTGCCAAACATGTTAGCGCAAAACCAAGTGTTGCATCCGGTAGGTCGAATTTGACATCTATATAGAGGAGGAAAGGTTACCAGATGATGAAAATTTTGACATCTTAGGTTGGTGGAAGGCAAATGGATTAAAATATCCAATCATGCAAAAGATTGCAAGAGATTTCTTAGCAATTCCTATTTCAACTGTTGCTTCGTAATCTTCATTTAGCACTAGTGGTCGAATTCTTACTCCTCATCGTAGTAAACTACGTTCAGATACTTTAGAGGCATTAATGTGTGTCCAAGATTGGCTATGGAGTGATGTGAAAGGTAATCAATTCTGTTACAATTTTTTTTAACGTGTTAATTTAAACAAATTATTATTTGACTTATTCTTTTTCTTTTTCTTTTCTAGGTTCTACAAAATCAAAGTTTGAGAACATTGAATTGAATTCAATTTTGGAAGATATGGATGGTGACATTGACATAATTGGTGAATGACATTGTTAGTAAATGTTATAAGATTTTATTTCAATTATCATTGCCATGTTGATTATTTGGATTTTTATTTAGAGATTTATATGTTTTTATTTCAGGAATTTGGAAGTCAAATGAAGTTATTGAAGCTTGGAATGCATGCGAAATTTAGATGTTTATTTGGATGTTTTTTATGTTTTTATTTTACTTCATGAATTTGAATGAATTATGTAAGAATTATGAATTTTCTATGGATTATGTATGACTTATGAAATTTTGAATGGATTATGTATGGATGTTTAAAAGTAGTTGAAGTTTTTTGTTAATTAAAAAGGTTATTCTTTGTTCCAAAAAAAAAAATTTAAATAAATTCATGGGTACCCACGAATACCCATGGATACTTCAATACCCACGGGTACCCACATAATGGGTACCCATGAGGGTACGGGTCGGACATGGGTATCATATTTATCCAACGGGGCGGGCACGGATATCATATTATCCTTGTCCATGGGTACCCATTGACATCCCTAGTAACTAGTTTTAATGGTGAAAAATAATGAAAATTCATGTCATTATATCATGATTTAGATGTGTAGACTAGATTGCAACCTGAATGTTAGTGCGAATCAAGAACTTAATTTATATACCGCAATAGGGTCGACCTTATTTAAAAAGTTTTAAGAGAATGATTAGATTGACTGCACAGCAAAAAAATAGATAAAAAAGAAAGATAAGAATAGTATATATCGCCATATGAGCCTCATTTTTTTTTTGAACAGCAAATATATTAAGCAAGGCTAGTGCAAGGTGCACTTAACTCGCATAGGAGGAAAAAGAGTACACAAAAGAGAGCCTTATAACGGACGACACCTCTCCACCAATCAACAAAACTCAATAAAAAAACCTCCTATAGTCCTATTACAACAGAAACAGGAATTAGGAAACACAAAAAACCACCAAACAGCAGCAGGACCAACATTAGAATTCTGCCATAGTGCCAAAGCCAAACTGCACCTGCTAACCAGAACCGCATCAGCAGTGGACAGCACTTCCAGCCAGACTGCTGCAGCACAAACAGCAACACCAGACCCGCCGAAACAGATGGACCCTCCAGCCAAAGTCACCAGCAGCACAAAAACCCCATAAACAGAAAGCAATAGTTCGGACCACACACCAACACCATCTAACCGGATCATCCACCAAGACAATAACGAGGGTTCCAACACCATTCGTAGAACATACACGTCGCGATTTTTAATCTAGCCAAACTCCATTGCCAGGATAAAACCTTAATTTGATCTACCATCTCTTCCACCCCTATAATCTTATTGTTAAAAATCCGTTCATTTCTACTCTTCCAAACAACCCACACCACCGCATGCCAAATCAACCACGCCCCCTTCTAAGAAACTTGGACCGCACCTCCCTAGACCAACAAAGAGCGTGAGTGAATAAATTTGGGGGAATGATAAAATTGAAATTCAACCACCCCATCACCTCCCTCCAAACTTTAGATGTGAAAGCACAATGAAGGAAAAGGTGAACCGCCGATTCGTCTTCACCATCACAAAAGACACACCGCTTTGAATCTTCCATTCCCATAATCCTTCTCTTCGCAAGGTTTACCTTTGTTGGAATTCTATCTAGCAACAAAGTCCACGAGAAAGCCAACACCTTTCCCGGTGCCTTACCCCTCCTAAGTATAACAATCAATTTTATTGCTTTAACTAGTCATGCTATGGAGAATTCATTGCCATTGAGAGCCAACTGCTTCATGCCCCAGATCACGGGGATTCTTATTGTTTGTGGTCATATTTCCTTTTCATTGAGTAAAGGGCCGCGTTAGACCCGCAAGGCTTTCATCAGAGCACATCACTTTCGCTCCTTAGTTTCTCACTGGAAGAGGACCTTTCTCGATCAACTATCTTACTTGAATGAAGAAACAAGTCAACTTTCTATAAAAAAATTATATGAATAGACCATGTTTGGCTGCACTTTCCACATGCTTCTACCTCTGCACATGCAATAGCCAAAAATAGATCGAGTCCGCTTTATTCCTAACCGACGCTAAATTGATACTTTCCTCTTCTAGAGCAATCAATGCTAGGAGCAATCGCTTCAACACTCTCTCTTTGGTTACTTGCTCTGTTATAGGTCCACGTGGTTGTTATGGATAACTTTGTAACTGGCAACCGGCACATTTGATTTAATTACTGTACTTTAAAAGTCTTTTTTATTTTATTTTTATGTTACAACTTTAACAGTCGCTGTTCTTTTTTTATTTGTTACAAAAATGTTTTTTTTTGTTGCAAAAATCAGTAACTGGTGGCACATCTTTGCACTGTGGAGGCGATGTGAGTTCACAAATTATCGAAAATTCAGAATATGAGATCTAACTTGAAGAAGTTAGATTCAACTATACTATGTTCGACCGAGTACAGGGTTGTTGCAGAAGAGATGAATATGGAGAGAGAGAGAGAGAGTCAGTTTTTGGGGAAAATTCAATAAACCCATTTTTTTTTCTTGTTGAATATGCAAGGAATCCATTTGTAATCGGTGAAGCGGTTCCTTAAAAAAAAGAAAATCTATGAAGAAGCTGCATGTTATTTGGATTATTGAGGTGTGGGTGTTGATTTCATTTTAACATAGAAAAATGAGTTTGTGATTCTCAGTAGTAGAGACGAAGGACATGCGTGTGTTCCTTTTAATTTTTTTAAGTTAGAATAAAATAAATATAAAAGTTAATGGCGTGCCTCTAAACCGGTTACACAAGTAAGTAGGTAATAATTTTGTTACACATGATGATGTGGACCAATAATAAATGGAGTGTTCAAGAGAGAGTGTAAGAGTGATTGTCGTTAGCATCCCTCTTCTTTCTATTGTGTTGGCTAAAAGTGAGTTGATTGTAACATATTAAAAAGTAAATTTAAAAATTATTCTAACTTCAAGTTAAAATCGCGCAGAATATTAATTTTACTTGAGAGAAATCAAACATGTCAAATTCAAAGAGTCAATTTTGTTTCTTTAAAAAAGTTGAATCAATTTTATCAAATAATTTCAAATAAATGTATAATATATTTTTGGAAAATACAAGCATGTCATGTGTAATACTACATACGGTAGAAACTCTTTAAATTAATACTCGGTAAATTAATAAACTCTCTAAAATAATAAATTTGTCCGGTCCCGACTTGGGCCAATGTAAAAAATTGAAAAACTCGATAAAATAATAAGATAATAATTTTTCGGGAGATCCCTTTATAATTTTCGGTCCCAAGAAAATCATAAATTAATAATTCATAGAAATTGAAAAAAATATATTACACTCTATTGAAATATGATTCAATAGTTGTCCGATTTCCTTTAAAGTTCAAAAGTCATTATTGATTTCCAATGCATATGCACAAGGTAGTTACTAATTTACGTTGAGTCCCAAGGTTCGCCGCAACGTAATTCTAAGAGACATAGACTAATTTGCCTTTTTGTTTGGTATGTACAATATAATTACTTAAAAACTCTTTAAATTAATAATTATTAATTTATCGATAAATTAATAACTCTCTAAATTAATAAATTTCTCCGGTCCCGATATTATTAATTTATAGAGTTTCTACCGTAATTATGAATAATCCTCTCGACAAAAAATGTAGTGAATGTTCATTATTACTCCCTGTTTCATAATACTTGTCCATTTTAGAGAATAATTTTGTTTCACAATACTTGTCACTTTCAAGTTTCATTGCAACATTAATTATTGTCTTGTCAATAATACCCTTACATATTTATTGTAGAGAGAGAAGAAATAGAATGAAATAATAAATGGTTAAGGGTATTATAGAAAACACACATTATTTCATCAAAAATAAGAAATTTATTTGGTTTCTTGGTTACCGCAATTTCTCCAAAATGGACATGTATTTTGAAACGGATGGAGTATATTTTTGTCAAAAAATGTTAAATTTTTTCCTTCTAAAATTCGGTGTATGATATTAGTATAATAGCATGATAATCAGTGGTCCTATTTGTTGAAATTCAATGTCTATAATAAGTTATTGTGTTTGGTGTTCCGTTTATATACGGCGTCCGGTTTAGGTATGTATTATTTGTTACCATCAATAGCTTTTGGCGTGTCTTGTGCTCAGGGCCGGCCCATAGCCCGTCGAGGCTGGGCTATGTGCCTCAACTTTTTTGGGGCCCAAAATCCTTTTCTTTTTTTAAAAAAAAATTTTTTGTAAGGAACTAAACAATTTAATATATATAATTAAACCGAAAGGAAAGCAAGCAACGCACGCTGCTCTATTGATCTGTGTGTTCATCTGAGTGAATGGTCTTTTGTTCAAGTCCCACTTGAGCCATTTTTTCCAAAATTTTATTTATAGTGCCTCATTTTATTTGTTTTGGGCCCATAATTTAATTATTTAATTGTTTTCATCAGGCCTACAAATTGTTTGAGACAGCCCTGCTTGTGCTGGTTATGTATTAATATATTTGCAGATTAAACCCACTTGAGCCATTTTTTCCAAAATTTTATTTATAGTGCCTCATTTTATTTGTTTTGGGCCCATAATTTAATTATTTAATTGTTTTCATCAGCCCTACAGATTGTTTGAGACAGCCCTGCTTGTGCTGGTTATGTATTAATATATTTGCAGATTAAAAAAAAAAAACTATATATACTAATAAGAACCCCTTTTCTTTTATAAAAAAATTCAAATAAAGAGTCCTTTAAAAAAAAAAAGAGGCTATACTTAGTGTTATTTGAAAGGTACTTGATCTACCCTACATATATAGGTTAACTATATATTCGTACCCATTGTGGAAAAAAGGAGGAGAGCAAGGCTGAGGAACAGAAAGATAGTGTAAAATTTAGGAGAAGAGAAAGCCATCTTGTTAAATGCCAATGATATTTTGTTTTATGAGATGGTACAAACCTTGTGTGTGGGTGTATATATAAGGATAAGAAGACAGTATATGTTGCTGTGAAGAGCAAGCCTAGGGAGATTTTTGGGTTGCAACCTTTCTTTGGAAATGAATATTGATTCAATCGAAGAGTTGTTGCACACGTTGCATGTATATCACGTACCTTTCTACTTTGAGATACTCATTGTTTATATATACCTACTCTTGTCTAGTTTGCTTCTCCCTCTAGTCTTATAGTCTTACATATCAAACTATGCATATATGTAGTCATTTATTTATTGACTTCAACTCACAATAATAATACTATTAGTGTAAAAAAAAGCATCATGTAAAATATAACATTAGAGGAAGTATACTATTAGTAAAAAATTCTAAGATCAGTGGCTCCTCGCCTCCTCCTAATTAATTTGGAGAACCACCTGCTGATCCACCTAACGTGTCAGTTGTAGTGGCAACATCTTTCATTGGACATAAAATATATATGAGATTCATGCCATTATGTATCAAGTCTCTAAAAAACTTGCTAACAATGTTAAATCCATGGTTCATAATGAGGTTAAACATGCCAGAAGTTGGAGGCTAGCCAAGTGTTGTGTGAAAACTTTTAATTTAGTTTTAAGTTTTTTTTAAGTATACATTGTCTCAACAAGTAGTATAAAAAGACCTTACCCACAAGGATTGTGATGTTCTTAACTTCAATATTTTCCTAAAAAGAAAACTTGTTTGTGCAAAAATAAAGGAAATTATTTTGGGTTTTTAACTTAAAATTAAAATTTTAAAAGTACACAACACTAATAAATGTTAGGTTAAGATTCAAGTTATCATCGTATCTTATCTTAATCTTATCTTAATT
The DNA here is from genome assembly GCF_051527215.1 of Medicago sativa. NCBI lineage: Eukaryota > Viridiplantae > Streptophyta > Magnoliopsida > Fabales > Fabaceae > Medicago > Medicago sativa. The sequence goes on from NC_140756.1 coordinate 9,949,157, forward strand.
ATATAGAAATAAGAAAGTAATGTCATGAAACTCTAGCAAAACCCTAAGCAAGTCCTATAATTTTACACTATTTTGTTTATTATCGCCAAAACCCTAGCATCTCAAAATGACAAAATGACAACCCTTCTTTGTCCTTCAAAGGATCCTACCATTTGTACCCTTGGGCGCCTAAAATGCATCCCAAACGTCAAGAGTAATGCATGCAACAAGCTAAGTGTTATTCATGTAATGAACCAAATTTCATTAATCTCATGAGGAATACATGCAAGATTCAACATGTCAAGTGTCAAGTGGAATAGATGCAGCAAGTCAAGTGTTACCCTTGCAATAAAACAAGTGTCATGACCTTGAGGAATACATGCAACAAACCAAGTATCAAGAGGAATACATGTAGCAAGCCAAGTGTTACCCATACAATGAACCAAGTGTCATGAAATCATGAAGAATACATGCAACATGTATCAAGAGGGATACATGCAGCAAACCAAGTGTTACCCATGCATTGAACCAAGTGTCATGACTCATGAGGAATACATGCAACAAGCCAAGTGTCAAGAGGAATACATGCATGAAGCCAAGTGTTACCCATGAAATAAACCAAGTGGCATCAATAGTGTCATGTGAGATTTATCTCATACACACATAGTCACATGCACGTGCACATATATATTTGTCATTTATAAAAATAGTTAAATTATTAAACTAGTGATATTTGTAGGCATTATCAATGACATGTCATAAAAGAAAGTCATTTAGACAATGCGATATGAAAATGTTAAAATAGCAACTCTTTTATGTACAATACCATATCAATACACCATCTTAGTTAGTTATGGATGTGAATGAAAAAATATCAACAAGGTTCAATGTATTATGAGAACATCAACATTTCATAAATTCAATTTGAAGTTATTACATAACAGTGGTCTCAAGTAAACCTAACCACCTCTACAAGATCATCGGCTAAATGCATCAATCCACTTCCCTACGACAACAACACGGCACACAAATTGATCAAAAACAATAATTACGAAGAAAAAAGAACTCTTCGAAACCTCGATTGTGACACACGATTAATGAAACTTCAACAGAGCGACCACAATCGAAAACAGCTCTTAGAACTCTAGTCATCCCGATTTTTTTTCTCGTCGTCGCAGCCGGTGACGGGATTTCAATAGGGAGCAACGTTGGAAGTCATAACTAAAACTTCGAGACAAAGTTCTTAACATAGCTCTCTATAATAACCCTTCATTTTATGAAAATTTATCCTCTATCTTTGCTCACCTCTTCCACGCTCGACGCCATTCCCTCCAAATTCATTACCTTTCTTTGATGTTCCTTTCCCCACTTTCGTGTTCTTCATTTTGTGTTGGTAAACTTTTGATGTGTGACAAGGGGTATTGGAAAGAAGGATTCAACAGAAAATTTGCTTTTTGAGATTATAATTTTTTTTGTTTGTTATAGTTCCTTCGTTTCCTCTCTCTTCTAATTTAGTTTTGTTTAGATATGACTTTGGTCGTTGTATATAAACAAACTTTTGGTTTTAGTCCCTCGAATTTTTTTCAACATTTAGTCCCCTAAAAGTTTTCCATTGTCACTTGTGGTGTCTCCTTTTAAGTAAACACATAGGTAGAATTCATATTTTTGAATAAAAATTTGCAGAAAAGTTTATAATGTTATAAAAATCTCTCCTAAAAAAAATAATTTTTTTAACAAAACATGAATTATATATAATTTTTTGACGGTTAAAAATTCATATTTAATTCATGTTTTGTTTAACAATTCTAATTTTTTTGGAGAGATTTTTATAATATTACACTTGTTTTTACACAATTTCATTAATAAAATACAAATGCTGCACATGAGTTGACTTAAAAAAAGGGACTAAAAGTGGTGATTGAAAATTTTATAAGGACTAAAAGTCGAATGAAATTTTTAGAGAAACTAAAATGAAAAATTGGTATATTTATAATGAACAAAAACATATTTAACCCTAATTATTTTGCATTTATGTTCACCTACATTTTGCTTTCTCGTTCTTCAATAGCGCCTTTTTTAATTGATTTCTCTTTGTAATTCTCAGCCATTGGATTAAGAGCTGGTAGAATATAAAGAACACGAGGTGACGAGGGGATCCGGTTCCCCTTCTCACTCATTTTTCTTTTCAACATTCATATTCATTTACTTCAATGTTTCAATATATGGTAGTATCCATACTCTCAGTTGACATGGATAACTTGAGTTGTCACAAAGATAATCAAACTAATTTTTTTGCCAAACTATTATTTCTTAAATTAGTCATTTCACTAAAAATAATATAACCATACTAATGATCCATTGAAAGGCCAAACTAATTTTTTTTTTCCTTAAACTATCCATTTCACTGAAAAAGACAACCATGCCTAATGATCCATTTAGTTTATATGAATCACTAAAATTCAATATTTTAATAAACGAACTTAATATTGAACTTGTTGTTTTATCCTTTTACGACAACGTAATTTTTTTCAAAATAAAAGTGTAAATATATCTATAACAGAGTGCAAAATTAGGGTATGATAAAAAAGTTAATTAAGTATGGCAAAATTTATCTATGTTAAATCATTAAAGTTAATCAGATTTTGTTTTAACTTATTCCTTTTTTTTTTTTTTTGAAAAATCATAAATGGGATACGTTTTAACTTATTCCTATCAATAATTAAACTTCTACATTTGTTTTATTAATTGTTTTTAAATTCTTTTTTTGGCGTTACAGTTTTTTATTCTTCAATGCACTAAAATACACCCATTTCATAAATGTCTTTAGATTGGGAAGAAAATTCAACTCACTTTCTTTATATTTATTTTTCCAATATACGATTTTATCACATTATTATATGAACATATTTGTTATTTTATCCTTTTATGTCGGTGTGAACATGTTAATAACACAATCCAATACTATTCCTTTTATGCATTTATGTTCACCTACATTTTGCTTTCTCTATCTTTAATAGTGCCTTTTTTAATTGATTTCTCTTGGTAATTCTCAGCCATTGGATTAAGAGCTGGGAAAATATAAAGAGCGAGGAGGGGATCCGGTTCCCCTTCTCACTCATTTTTCTTGTGACTTCTTCTTAAACTCGGTACTCAACCTCCATGGCACTTAGGTACCTTCACATGTCTTAATTTTCTATTATTCATTCATTAAATCAATTTCAAATTCCTATTTAATTTTGTTTATAGTATTATCCAGTCTACAATTTTCTGCAAACATCGTTCCTTAAGTTATGTTTTGTGATCCAATGTTCTTTATTCTACCCTATCTTACATATTTTCTACTTTATTGATCTCTCTTAATATTAAACCAATATGTATTTTCCAGAAAATTTGCTGCTATCAACCCTTCATCAAAGTTGCAGAGTGCAATCTACACTAATGGAAGATTCCACACTCCTAAAGAAACTCATAAACTTCCCTCCAAGTGCAAGGTATTCTCAATTCCTTCATTCATTTCATTCTCTTTATTAACTAAACCACTTTCAGTCATGCTGGGTTTTATTTTCTTCTTCAATGTTGCTAGCTAAATTTCGTATGCTTACTTTGGTTCAACAAAATTTTTGAAGCTTCTCAAGGTAGAAGGTATTATTTTCTCATTCTTTTTTTACTTATCCTATTTAAACAATGTTTTATTCACCTTCTCTAGCATTATAGGGCAATTTGTTGTTTAAAATAAAAACTATCAAAGCTATTGACAATAAACCTTGAATGATAATACATGAGATTCTTCCCTTTAGTTGTTAATAATATTTTTGTCATGAGATTAAGTTTGAGAGGATCAAGAAATATGTGTATTGACTTCCTTAATTCCTTATTGTCTTTTGCTACTAAGAAAGACATTTGATAGTGCTTAGTTTTTTACTGTTAGGTTGTATTTTCCTTGATGCCTTCATGTTAGAAACTGAGATTTACAAGAATGCATACATTATGAATACATGGTTTATTGTGTTTTGCTTTTGCTTAATACTTCATTTTTGCATAATACTTCCTTGTTATCTAGGCTTACCAAGAACTAAATAATTTTTTGGTTAAGGGAGAATGGGATTATAAAATTGTTTGCATGATAAGTTTGTTATAGTCGAACCTTTGAAGAGTATTAATATTAATGTTAAGGGAAATATTAATCATGATATTAGTTGGAAAACCCTTTATACTAAATGCTCCCAATATGATCTACAATGTTATAACATATTTTTCTTGAATCTTAACCTTTTAGACTATATGCTATTATGCACTAACAAGAGGGTAAATTTTCGGTGAGTTTCTTTTTGAGGTAGTAACGAACGATTTTTTCATCGATAGGGTGGAATCGGAATCCGGGACAGTTTCTTCCATTGATTTGATAGAGAAATGACAGAGAGAGAATTTGATGAGAAAATTTGGGAATTAGGGTTTGTGAATTGTGAAATTTTAGATAAGAAACATGTTTGGAATTTTTGAAGAAAAATTTGTGAGAAGGTTCTAGGACTTCAGAATTGTCGTGGAAGAGACTGAGGTTGGGTATTTATAGAGTTACTGTGAGGTGAGATTGAAAGTGTCACATGCGTCTCACGTGAGTGAGAAAAAGTGTTTGGAAGATGTGTGGCGGGATTTGATTGGCGCGGTGATCTCTATACACAAAAATGGAAAAAGGAACTATGATTATGATATGTACCGTAGAATAAAAGGAAAAGTTGTTTTAATGGAAATTAGTTAAATTTTCTTAATAAAGAAAATTCTTAATAAAATAAAAGTTTTAAGAATTTACTTTATTAAATTTTTTTAACTAATTTCCATAAATGCCACTTTTCCTTTTATTATATAGTACTTATCATCATTATCATAGTTCCTTTTTCCATTTTTGTGTATAGACATCACCACACCAATCAAATCCCGCCACATGATCTTCCAAACACTTTTTCTCACTCACGTGAGACGCATGTGACACTTTCAATCTCACCTCATGGTAACTCTATAAATACCCAACTTCAGTCTCTTCCATGACACTTCCGAAGTCCTAGAACTTTCTCACAGATTTTTCTTCAAAGAATTCCAAACATGTTTCTTATTTAAAATTTCACAATTCACAAACCCTAATTCCCAAATTTTCTCATCAATTTTCGAATTCTCTCTCTGTTTTTTCTCTATCAAATCAATGGAAGAAACTGTCCCGGATTCCGATTCCACCCTATCGATGAAAAAATCGTTCGTTATTACCTCAAAAAGAAACTCACCGGAAATCTATCTTCTTGTTAGTGCTTAATAGCATATAGTCTAAATGGTTAAGATTCAAGAAAAATATGTTATAACATTGTACATCATCTTGGGACCATTTAGTCTAAAGGGTTTTCCAACTATAATATCATGATTAACATTTCCCTTAAAATTAATATTAATTAATACTCGGTTCAACTATAACAAACTTGTCATGCAAACAATTTTATAATCCCATTCTCCCTTAACCAAAAAATAATTTAGTTCCTGGTAAGCCTAGACAACAAAATAGAAATGTAATTATTAAGAACAAAGGAATTACAACAAAATATAAATTCAAAGATGTAGAGAACAAGATTACAAGCCAAGAAAGGCAACAATGAGTTTTTTGCCTTATTCACTAGGTAACTACTCCTAGATCTAAGGCTCCAAATTTCCAAGATTTATCTCCAATGGGTTCAAGGTGGAATGAAGGATGATTTTTTATGTAGAATGTTGTTTAATATTGTTTGTGGTTGTTAGGGTTCAATGAAAGCAATGGAATCAAAGTTAGTCCTTTCACAAAGCATAATTTTTGTCCATACATATGGCATGTCATGGTACAATTTCTTTTCTTATCTTTTTGTGTCATTTGGTCATTTCCATGCAGCCGTCACTTTGTTAATCACTAAACATAAGAATATTTCTCTTCGGTGTACTATTTGATCATCCGAAAACTCCCATAACTTGAGAAGGAAGAAACCTAGTGGGCTCGCTTCGCACATATTTCCTTGTTGTGTCCTCATGCATAACAATTCTACATCATCGAACTCAATTAATTATATATAGCATTCTACTATATTTTTAATAAACGATGGAACTTTCCAAGGACCAAAAAACACCAACAAACATAAAAGTTTCCTTCTTTTTTGAGCAAATAAAAGTTTCCTATATATTAATTAAATAAGCATTAAAAACTGAATGAAACGACAAAATACAAATTAAGCACATGTATGTAAGAATAGTCCATACATATATCAATTCAAATAACACATGAAATATGGGTAAAAAGGAAAACAATGATATTTGTACATCCATTTAATGACAACTTTGAAGATAATCTTGTTTTTCTCTTTTCTTATTGGCCAAAAACAATGGAGAGAGAAAAAGGAAGAGAGATGATAAGAATATCATGTGAGTATGAGAGAGAGAAAATTGTCCAAAAATTGTCACAAATAGTTGTACAAATATCATTTCTCTAAAAATAAACGATAATAACCAACAAAAGTGAACGTTATTCATCCCCAAACTTAAAAGTTACTTGTCCTTGAGTTTTGGAACAACAACCATTCAACAATAGTTCCTAATTTCTAGCGAAGAACTATGAAAATATGCATTTAATAAAACTTGAGGTGTGATCCCTCAAATATGGATTCCATAAGAAACAACTAGATCATTCCCCTACATTGGTGAATAATTTGTGTGTGTGTGTTTTTCATACTTCTTGTTATTTTGCTTCGTTGTGGGTAGTTTGATGTGTATGTGTATCATTAGATTTTTGTCAAATCGAGATATAGATCATTGTAATGTTGTAAAAATGAGTGTTAAGGCATTTTTGTGGAAATACTTGTATCAGGCTTTTCTTTGGAGGAAATAAGTCTACTTTAGCAGGATACTAATGAATCCTCATCATATCATGTATTTTAGTGTTTCATAGAGTCTTTTCATCTTTTATTTCATATTCACTATAGGATTAGAGTGAGTTACTAATAATTTGGGAAATAGTCTCTAATATTTTGAATTGATTCATTGTGAGTCTTGTAATTTCCTCACCCGACAACTCTATAGGGTGTTGTGGTCTCTAATCGAGACAACCTTAAACACATGTCAAAGGTGAAATCTGCATTAAGAAGGAATTAAACAAGTGAAAATAGCCTCAAATCCATTTGTCACGCTCATGGCTCCCTACACCATACACATACTAAAGGATGATGAATGAAGTCTCACGCTCGAGCATGCACGAGGCCACTACACCATTTGTTGTCTTTGGCAACACTTTTTTATGCAACATGTGAAAAGCGTTGCCTGAAGGATAGCTAAGGCGACGTTTTATGCTTGTTCCCAATTATTTTCTTGCAACGCCATAAAGCGTCCCCTAAAATGTAACAGGCGACGATTTCCAAGTGTAGCTACGGATTTTACTTTGCAACAGCTAGCAAATGTCCCCTTAGCTATCTTTGGGGACGATTATGAAATGTTACATTATCTTGAACCAAAAGGCTACATTTACCACCTGTAGCTATAGAAATTAATTCTACGTCCTTCAAAAAAAAAAATTCTACTAAATTTTTTGGCCGTATAAATTATTTTTCCCTTAAGAAAAGAGTAGAAGTTATTTTGATTCTCCTCCAAATATAATTAAAAAATGTTAATTATGATAATAATAATCTATTTTTTCCTTTAAATTAATAATATATATTTTTTAAAGAATATATGCTTTTGTAACAAACATAATATAAATATATGTCTAGTTTTTATTTTCTTTTACGCTTTAAAATTTGTAACAAACTAGATTGAGTACGTGAGTGTGTGTGTGTGTGTATATATATATATATATGTTGATTTTTTCTTTCCAAAAATGACCTCAATTTTGAATACAAATAACACATGTAATAAATATATAAGAATAATATTAAATATTAAAAAAATGTAACAAACACAATATGAATATATATATATATATATATATATATATATATATATATATCTGTTTTTTCTTTATCATTTAAAAAGTGTAACAAACTAGATGAGTATATTTATACTTACTTTTTCATTATAGTTTTTTGTTTCATTTATTTTTTATTTTTTTATTGTTGGTGTCATTGAAATAAATAATTATGATTGGTTTAAATTGTTATAATTTGAAAGCAACAAACATGTATATTTTTAGTTTTAATCCAAATCAAAATTTCATACAAAAAATAATGTTAATAAGTTAATAATTTTTAAACATTAGCGCAATAATTGAAATAAATAAACATGGTTAATTTAGTTTGTTATATTTTGAAACCAACAATCATTTATATTTATACTTTTAATCAAAATCAAAATTTCATAGATAATTTTTAAACTTTAGCGCAATAAAAAGAGCGGAAAGACGGACACGTATTTGTCTTGTCGCTAGTTTTAATAAAAACTATATATATTTTTTAAAAACTATCTAAAAATGATTTTTTGTTACAAAAGTACCTAAATCTTTTAGCAATTACATTCTCTCTCATCTAAAAGCGGTTTTTTTTGTTACAAAAGACACGAAGGGTTAAAAACAGGCTTAGGTGTCACGCATGGTTAAGTTTTTGCCACCCACTCGTCGGCACGTGCCCTAAGATACACCGCCTTAAGGCTCTGCATCCAAAGGAGCACGCCGGCTTGTGTGTACCGTGCCACATAGGAGTGTACCCTCGCGCGAAGATCGCCACACACATGTCCTTATCCGCTCCTAATCATACGACACATAACTCGGAGATGGTCATGACGAACGCGCGCCTATATAAAGGTGAACTTGCTTCACCTTAAAGGTACACATCAATTTTCACAACATTTCTTAGACACTCTTTCTCAACTCCATTAACTCGGGCTTTTTTGGCCCAACCCATTTGGCCCATACAAAAATGGGCCCCGCCGGGCTGGCCCATTATTACTATTTAATTTGATTTTTGTTAAAAAAAATAGTATATTTTTGAAAAAAGTTATCAACTATTTTAAAATTTATTAATAAAAAAATATTTAAATAAAAATGAATGAATTTAGCTTAAAGTTTTAAAATTTTAAAGTTTATAAATTATTAATTTGATTTAATTGAATGAATAATCTAGAGTTTCATTAATATTCAATGTTAATGTCAAAATTTCTTGCACTTTTATGTCCATCTAATCATATTTTAGCAAAAAAAATAGTGGTGAGTGACTAATATATAAAAATTACATAAGAAATAGTGAATAAATTTTAAAAGTGAAAAATAAATGGGTTGGGCCAGGTTCTAGAATTTGCGGTCCAATTATAATTGGGCTGGGCCGAGCCGACACATTTATGTAGTCCGGCCTCTTGGGCCCGGGCGGGGCTGAGCCAGGCCAGCCCATTTGACACATCTCACATCGAGATTTACGTACCACCGTTGCTACTCAACCGTTATCATCGGACGGATAACTTACTTTTTTTAATGACACAAACAACAATCTTTATTATAGAAAAATTTGTTTAAAGGTATAATTGGAATAATGAAAAAGTAAGTACATATACACTGATCTAGAGTTTGTTACATTTTTGAAAAAAATAAAGGAAAATAAACAAGGCTTTTTTTTTTGGTTACGAGAAAATAAACAAGGCTTATATATACTTTTATCGTGTTTGTTACACTTTTATTTTAACATTTGAATTTATTCTTATGTATTTGTTATAGATAAAGAAAATACATGATTTTGAAGTGACTTTTCCTCTTTTAAATTTGCGTTACAAATTTGTCTATAAAATTGTTGTTATATTGTTGTGTCATTGTAAAAGAAAAAAATTAAAATTATATTTACTATATTATTGGTGTTTAATTTTTTTTATACTTTTTAAAAATACCAAATTAAAATAAATTGTTGTTTTAATTGTTTTGAAGAGTCGCTCAACTAGTACCACAAGAAAAAAAATATCACCACAAAAAAAAAATTCACTAAGATATACATACAAAAATATAAAATAATCACTAAAACATAAAAGAATCCTCTCAAATTAAGTTTCTTTTCTTATTTTTTTTATTGGGGCAATATTTTAAGTTGGAAAGCCCCAAAAAGACCGTACGGTACCAATCGAACCAAAACATGTATCGGATCCCCTTTGTTCTCCAAATTGAACTCTCTTCGTCGTTCAATCGCAGCCCTCGGCATCGTTCAATCGTAGCCACCGTCAATTCTCTTCACGGCTTTCCATCTTCGACTCCTTGTTCCTTCCTCGGAGTTCGAATCTTCATTGATTGTTTGAATTTTATCTTGCCCTAATTGAAAATTAATGAATTCAAATTGATTTCACTTCGTTTTCAATTAATTTACGTATTATGGAACCAATTTTCGATTTCTATTGTTATTCTTGTGATTGTTGTTGTTTGATGATCCTTCTTGTAAAGATGAGTCCTTTCCTTCGCTTCACCGACCTTTGTTTCCTTTGTTCTTTGCCCGAAGCTCGTTTCCATGTTGAAAGGTGTGGTCTTTCTTTGAAATCGATGGGCATTTGTGTAAATTCAGCACACATATAAATAGTCAAACCAATATAGCTAAAACAGAGTTTCTTTCCAATTTAAGCATTTTCATAATCTAGTTGGAGCTTCTTAGTCTCTTAGATATGTTGTTAGAAACAGAGAGGAAAATTTTATGTTATTAACTAACAATTAATAAAGTTATAAAATGAGTGTGTTGTATGTGATACACATGACTAATCCTAACCAACCAAAGTAGGATAATAACAAGTTTTGGTAGACTTAGTCAATTAACCAATCCTTATTCTATTTTATCTCGATATATATGCGGGGAAATATTATTTAGTTACACATATTCATAATGAATAGAATTGAAGGAATTGGATGAGTATAGTTAATGATGTGTGTATACTGTGATTACCCTAATGAGATGTGTATATGTGATTTGTCTACTTTAATGTATTATCTATAAAAATAGAAGTGTTACTTCCTCTGTGGCATGTTTATTATATAGCTGCCACTTTTGCGGAAAAGCATAAATAGTTATGGAAATTCTAAGTAGGAATGATATAGTATATGATGAAAAACAAGTAAAGTTAAGGGTATTCAATATTACTAGATGTCTAATTATGTATTTAAGTAGTACAAGAGTGAATGATAAAAATGACCATTCAATTGTGGGGTAGACACGGTTATCTCAAAAAACGAGAGGATGCCTTGAATAATGACTACAATAAAGTAGTAGGTGGGACAACACTTATTGTTTTTAAGCATACTTTAATGGTAGTTAAATCTCTTGAGTATACCCACGCTCAGAGGAAGTTGCGAACGCAATGATGAATGAATGAAAGAATGAATAAATCTTATGGTCGGATTATAAAAAGCTAAGATATGTCGTTGTTGTTAAACTTAAAGGACATAGTTAGTGAATGTATGCATAAATAGAATGAAGATTTTTGTATGATTTTTAAGTAATGGTTTTCTAAAGATGAGTTTATACTACATCCTCTTTGGAAACTCACCGAGATAGTAATTCTCATCCCATTCTCGCCGAATATTTTTCGGTATAAGTTGTTTTGGAGTCAAGCGGAGCCAGCTCACGGTGTCTAGTATTAGGATTCCTCATTTGTAACAATTCACACACTCATATTCCGGAAACTCACCGAGATAGTAATTCTCATCCCATTACGCTGAATATTTTTCAGGTATAAGTTGTTTTGGAGTCAAGCGGAGCCGGCTCACGGTGTCTAGTGTTAGGATTCTTCATTTGTATTTTAAACCTTTAATGTTTTACAAGAGGATGTCAAATTTTATTAATTTCCAAACTTTGTTGTTTGAATTAATTTCTCTATGAAAAACTTTTAATTTGAATGTATGGTTTTTAAAATCTCGGTTTTACGGTGTGTTTTGCGTAACATGAAGGATTGCCAAGGAATCATAGATAGAGCTAAGACGAGTGTTAAAGAGAAGAAATGTTTGAAACCGCACTAGAATCTCACCTTCATTTGACTAAAGCCGAAGAACTCTAGGCATGTCGTTTTCTCCATTGATCAAGGGGTATCATAATAATAAATCTAGGGTTTCAAGATACTATAGCTTCTACAATTTTTGGCTTATTAGTAAAGAAAAACTTCTTAAATTATAAATGATCGATTCCTTTTGAATTGTTGCAAATAAGATTCCAAATATTCTCTTTATTTGTCAATCACAACGCCAAGATGTGTAGTTTGAAGGGTTTAAACATATAATTGTCACAATAGTTTTTTTTTTTTTTTTTACTAATGTACATGAAAGTTTGATTAGGATTCATGTTCATGCAATTCAAGGTAAAGCTCTCATAATTTACATAGAGTGTTTGCATGAACTTGTGCTGACTTATGGTGCTTATGTGGATTGTTTTATGCGAGGTTGGGGTTTGGAGGACTAATACAAATTAAGATGACGGATGTTGCAATCAACCCTTTTTCAAATTAGTAAGACATCTAAATTATGTGGATTCTTTTTTCTATTTAAGTTGAGAAACTTGTAGCAATGTAGACAAAATCTTATATTTTCAATTTATATTTTTAGGCTACATTAAGAACTGCGAAGTAATTTAAAGAGGAGACAAAGATAATGATGCAGATGATGATGAACTCCAACAAGACAAAATTAAATGAGTGGATGATGTTTTTATTTAAGCTTGTACTTGTAAACACCGTATTTGTTTCGTTTTGTTAGGCTCATACTTCAAAGTATTAAACATAGTATTAAGTATTGGTAGGCATTTTATTTATTATCGTGTACTTGAATTGATGATTGAACACAACTTTATAAATTATATTTACAACATCTTACAATATTAATTATTGTTTGGTATGGCGCTACCGAATATATTGGTTAGATTTTGCCTATCGGCTATGGCTATAAATACCGGTACGGCTATTTAATTATTGCTTTTACTTTTGGGGACGTTTTTCAATGTTACCAGATATGGCAACACTTTAAAATCGTCGCCACATATACCTTGAGAAAAACGTCCCCTATACTAATATATTAGGAGACGCTTTGCGAAAGTGTGGCCAAAGAGCACAAAAAGCGTCGCCTTAAACTATAGGCTACGCTCGCATAGGAGACCCACGAAAAACGTCCCCTATTCTTTTTGGCAACGTTTTTAGCAGTTCTGGCAACGTTTTTGAAGTGTTCTTGAAGAGGATAAATTTACCCTAATGATCAAACGATGACATCGCAACATAAGCGAGCACACATGAATTTTAGACGGCTCGGAGGCACATAAGTGAGATCCCAATAGCAAGAAAAGTGTTCGAATTTCGTCTATATATTTCGAAATTCAGCCAAGAACAAGGGTTCTGAATTTTTATGGCTCAAAGGCGTAGAAATGTGATCCCGGTAACCAAAGGTGACGTTTTCAAACCTTGGAAACACGATTGAAATTGTTATCATCACTTTTTACATGTGCAATTCTTTATACCTTTTATTATGACTTTAGTTACTATGAGTAACTAAACTCTTTGGATTAGGGTTTGAATGTTGAACCTCTATGGTATTGTTTGAACAATGTAATCTGCAATTTCTTCTTTTTATGAAGTTTGAACTATATTTATTCATTATATCTTGTGCTTAATGATTTTCAATGCATGATCGGCATTGAATCGATTCTCGGGTTATTACACTCTATTAACACCGTTTTGTAACTAGAATTAGGTACGTTCTTCTACGATTAATTCACCTAGACATATGAAATTAAGCAATGTTTGCGTAAATATTTTCGGTATGAAGGACAAGCATTTATTGATACCGCAACCAAAGTACAATGACTCGCACCGGCAGGATGCTACAAGAAAGAAAATAGAATATTTTCCTCCAATTATTATTTTTAGTACATTATATATAGAGTCACATTGCTTGAACTTGAACATAAATTTTAGCGGCATTGATTAGATCGGCGGTCGTAGTAACGAAGCATGCAAATCCAAAGCCATCGGCGTGACATGCTCCAAAAGTAGCCGGTGGTTCCTTACCAACATTGTTGTCAAAATCCCGACTTAAATTTTAAAATCAAGGATTTTGCAACTTTCTTTACCTTCAACGACTCAAATCCATAGTAGAATCCTAAAATAGACAAAATCCATCGATATTGATTGCGATTTTACGATTTCTTATAAACTAAATCATTTATCACTATATAACATTTATAACATATATTTAGTATTAATTTTTTTGAAATCCATCGATTTTGATAGCGATTTTACAATTTCCTATATCGATTCTACAAAAATCCTTGAGTAAACTTCAAGTTTGATTGTGAATTTACAAGTCACGATTTTGCCATTCCCTTTCGACACGAAGTAAAGTCCCGATTTTGACAACCTTACTTACCGATGCAATGATTTTTACGGTGTCCGGTTGTCCGAACATATCCCATGCCATGTTGTGGTGCGCCTTTGATGAAGTTTTGCTTGTAACTCGCACACACAATAACCGAAAAAGAAGAAGAGTAAGAACACTTCATCACCGTTAAATTTACTATAATTATTTTATAACATTTCAAATAATTTCAACTAAACACATAGAGTCAATTTTTGAAAATGGATGTAGCGCCTTCTCTATTGGAAAAAAAATACAAGTTCCACGTAGAAAAGATAAGACTAATCGGCGTGTAAGAGTTGAGTGTCACTTTTTTATAAACAATGAAGTTTGGTGTGCGAATATATTTGTAAGTTGTAGTTCAACTTATAATAGCAACATGGTTAGACTCATATTTTTTGAGTCAAAAATTCATTTTAGTTGGATAGAAAATTGAAGATCCGGTTTGGTTATCCTCCACCCTCAAAATCACCACTTTCCTTTTTCACAGCTTTGAAGAATGAAGACCCGAAACCCATTTCGCCTCACCATCTCTCATTGATTGTCACCACCACACTATCTTTCCGTCATGATTTACCGCTGTTGTGCTTTCTCTTGCGGTCGTCTTTGGATCTCGCTGCCATTGGGTTACACTATTTTGTTTAGTTTCATTTCCCCCTTTTCAATTTGTAGAACTGGCTTCTCAAGTGAAAAGGAAAAAAGAGAAGAACGACATAGTTTTTTAAATGACAAATGTTGCGTTGAAACAAAGTTGTTGCCCAAGTTGCTACGGTGAAACCTTTTCTAGGGTTGATGAAACCGATACATTATTGGTATTTTATAACATAAAAGATAGAGCAAATGCTATATCTCTAGAAAAATAACATCAAGAATTCTTCAAGAATAAAGAAGAGCCAATCACAATGCACTATTTGCCACAATTCCGGGGAGGTGTGGCTGAAAAATAGGAAGTGGACAAATAAATCATGCAATTAAAACTTGCCAACTATGTCTTGAAAAATTCTTGAAGCTATTTTTCTAAAGAAATAGCATTTTCCTAAAAGATAATATCGAAAAAAAACTCATAAACAAACCCAAATCAGGGAAAAATCACATAATAAATGATACATTATTAGTATTTTATAACACAAGATCAAATGGGGGAAAAGAAAGATAAAGGACAAATTTAAGTTAACAATAAATTGTGTGATTTTGCCTATTTTAATAGAATACATTTATATATATATATATATATATATATATATATATATATATATATATATATATATATATATATATATATATATATACGGAAAATGATGAATAGCACGACAAAAATCTCGTGCATATCCCGCGAATGACCTTGGCGTCTTGATGGGGCCCTTTCTTATATTATATTCAGCAGTGCTATATGGTGCGACATATAGCACCCACGAATCGCATGACACCGTAACTATCACGTGCACTTTCCATTCTTAACGGTTATTTTTTATTTTATATATATGAAAAAACATAAATTAGAGATCGATTAATTGACTGATTGGTTTATAGTTTGATAGATAAGGTTACAAAATATGTTATCCAAAAATATAAATAGAATCACATTGCTTCAACAGTGAAATTTAGTGTTGATTTACTCAGCAGTTGAAGTAACAGTAGCAAGCAGATCCGAGGCCATGATCAGGGCGACAAACCCCAGTAATAGTGTTTTCCATTTTGGTGCACTTATTTTTACACCCTGCTGGGTCGAAACATTGCCCTTGAAAGTATTTACTGTACCTCAGGCAAACTTTTGCTTGCACCTCTACACAACCAAAGAAAAATAAAAGTTAGAATACTTCATCCTCGCTTAGCTCAGTTGGTAGGGATAATGCATAATATATACAAGGTTTGGAGTTTGAATCCTAGACACCACAAAAAATAATTTAAAATTTTGCATTAAGTAGATCAATTCTCAATTTTCATAAATTATTAAAATCATTTCAAATTATTTCAATGAAACGTATAGCTTTTTTTTTTATATTAATGACAAATATTAGTAATTATTTCATAGATTAATATTTACTCGTTTGTCTCGAGTTTGAACTCAGGATCTATAACTTATCTTTTATCTCAAATCAATTGACCTAACCAACCCACCACTCTCAATGAAACATATAATAATTTTTTAAGAATACAGTTACATAATCATATATTGAGATTGGTATAATTCAATTATTTTTTTCTTAATATAATGCATTACAGTGGGGGTAAGTTATGATAAACAGAATAAATAAATAAGTCACAGTATTGTAAAAATATTATTTTTTTCTAAAAAATTTGATGTACGTGATATTAATATAATACAATGATAACCAAAGGTTCATTTGTTGAAGTTCAACGCATATAATAATAAGCAAACTAACTGGCTATATCGATATTTTAATTAAAGTAAGTCAATACATATATATTAATCGTTAGTCATACCCAGTGTGGAGAAAAAGAGGACTGCAATGGTGAGAAATAGAAAAATGGCGAGGAATTTACGAGCATCGGAAGCCATTATTGCTTAATATAATTAAATGGAAATTATGTTTTATTCCTTATGAGAATTGCTTCAACAAGTGTGTTATATATATAAGGATATTGGAAGAGACTATGTTGCTGTTGTCTTCAATTTGAACATGATATTGAACATCATTAATAATATTTAGCTTGCATTTTAACTTGCTCGATCAAGATATTTGTGGCTCCACCTCTTGTAACTTGGGAAACTATGTTGCAATCCAGCTGGATCGTTTAAGCTTTGCAAGTATCACCTTTTACTACGTTGGAATTCGCTGTTTTTGTTTTTCTTCAACACTCCATCCAAAATAAATATAAACAAAAATTATAGCTGAAAAGTTGAGGCATGTAGCTAATTTTTCTACCACATATATTGACATTTCAACTATCACATACATTGATCTTTCAACTACCACTTTTGTTTATATTTCATTTTGGAGGAAGTACGTGTCTAATTGTCTCACCTTTGTTCATATTAAAAATTTAATATTAACGAAAACTATCTATAAAATAAAATAAAAAAAACTCTCCAAATTTAGTGTTTCTAAGATCACATCCACAAAAGAGTTTTCATATTTTGGTGCTTAAGTAGGTACCACACGTACACATTATTCTTTTAATAATTTCTTATGACCGATATATCTCGCAAAATTTACTAAATAGATCATATTATTAACTCTATATCATTATATTTTGGTTTAATTATTGTTTTGGTCTCCTAAGTTTCCAAAAGTTGTAATTTTGGCCCCCTAAAAAAAACAACTCTTTCCGGACCCTCTATGTTTACTTTCTCGTTGCAGCTTTGGCCCCCCAAGCCAATTTTGACCCCGTCAACGTACATGTGTGTAATTTTTTTTTATATTTTCTTATAATTTTAATTTTATTTAAATTATTTTTTTATTATTTTTATTATTTTTAATTACTTTTTAATTTTTTTATTTTTATTTTATTTATTTTAAAAAATAAAAGTAATTAATTTTTTTAAAAATAATTTTTTTACACGTGGCATTTTTATTTATTTTTTAAAAAAATTACACATGTGGCGTCCATGTGTGCGCCACATGTACGTTGATCCGAGTCAAAATTGGCATGTGGGCCCAAAATTGCAACATAAAGTAAACATAGACGGCACGAAAAGAGTTGTTTTTTTTAGGAGGCCAAAATTACAACGTTTAGAAACTTAGGGGGCCAAAACGATAATTAAGCCTTATATTTCAACCACACTAATTTATTTTATGATATGTATTAAATGAAATTAAAAAGAGGTTATATATAAGGATAGGAAGAGGCTATGGTGTATATATAGAGCTCCATCTATAGGCGCAATGCTCTATAAGTACCAACAAATATCAATTCACCATATAGATGTTTATTTAGGTCGATGCATGGTAAGCAAGTGAAACATGAATTGTTGTAGATAGTATGATATTGCTATATTCCGTTGCACTGTGTTAGATTGATTATTTTACGAAAAATACTAACACTTCTTATAATCAAATTTTGTAATATTTATATAAGGATAGGAAGAGACTATGTTGTTTTTGTCTTCAACAATTTGCGGTTGCTCCTCTTGTACCTTACGAAACTATGTTGCAATCCAGGATTGTTTATGCTTATACTTTGGAATATGGGAAAAACTTCAGTGACATAATGTCACGGTACCATTGTGCATAGAGCCAATAAAATTTTGACACATGTGCATGGAGGGTTTATGTTTACAAGATCCTATGGACCAAATGCAATGGCACAAGATCCTATGGACCAAAATTAATGGCACCGTGCCATTAATGGCACCGAAGTGCTATCCTTGGAATATTCACTGTTTTTGTTAATGTTTGGTTTTTCTTATGTTCCTTTTTCGGAGCGAGGTGACAGGGGTTGAGCCGGGGGCTATGTGAGGACTTTTCCCATGACCTCCCTTCGTAAGTTTCTCAAGGGTTTAACCTCTGCCAAATAATTTGCGATGACCTTTTTTGTCGTGGATTACGCCCCGACGAAACCCCCGTAAAGCGTTTGTTTCCCAAGGCTTTATGTGCTTTTGTCAAGGATTTCATCTCTGGAAAATTGCCGATTTCTTGTAGTGTGAAAAGATAGTTATCAAACGAGTCTTGTTTAATCATACAAGCTATAAGCTATAAGCTAGTTTATTGGTCTTTCCAAACAAACCCTTAGACATTTGAGGTTAAAAAACAAACATAGATGACAATTTGGCCGACTAAGGGACCAAAACGTAAAGAATGATAGTTATTAGACCAAAGTGAAACTAGAAAATTATTTAAGAGACTAAATATCTAATTTAACCTATATTTTTTAGAGTGAAAAATTCATTTTAGTCCCCAACAAAAAATTCAACATCCAATTTGGTCATCCAAACATAATACCCATTTTAGCTCATGAGAAATCTCTTTTTTCCACGATGTCGGTCCTTTATTATATACCACGTGTTATGTAATCGAAATAAGAGGCAATATGGTCAATTAGAATAATTGAAAATGGTCAATTTAATCCCTATACCAAATTTAAATATCTAAATTTTATCTTCTTCCAAAAAAAAATGTATGAACCTCGCTCCATTGAAGTACTTTTAACATTAGATATGAGACTAATCCATCACACTTAAGTTAAAACAAATATAAATCATATTCAAATTATTAGCCTCCATCATTGAAGTACTTTTAACATTAGATAATCTTGCACTTCACCGACGGTATAGATCTCCGTCGGTGAAGTGCAAGATTCAAAACGGGTACAAGAAAAAAAAAAGAACATTTTCCTCCCATTATTATTAGCCTTATTACATTATAAGTAGAATCACATTCCTTTGAACATAAATTTAGTGCTGATAATTCGTCAGCAGTTGAAGTAGCAGAAGCAAGCAAATCCAAGGCCATCACGGTGACATGCCCCAAAAGTTGCATGTTCCGAGTAGATACATGCATTTTTACAGATTCCCGTGTCTGTACATATTGCATGAAATTCTGTGCTGTACCTTTTACAAAGTTTTGCTTGTACTTCTGCTTATCACGGAACAAGAAAGAGTGAGTACATAGAAGTATGTGTCGGGTGAAAATTAAGGCGGTCCAAACCCTTGTTCCTATGCATACCACATAAGGTTCCTCAATTATCATGCAAACTTTGATTCAACCCATATTTTCCATATTTTTTGGGGCTAAATATGGTTATTTGTTTTGCTCTAAATACCACGATTTTTGCCCCCAAAAGTACTGACTTTTGCCCTAAAAGCTGCTATTTTATATTCATATTCAAAACTGGGGCACTAAATTACCACTTTTGGAGTCTAAAATACAATTTCTTAAGAGAAAAATATGAGTTTGGTGCCGTTCAAAAAACTAAATACTCCCAGTTTATTTACATGAGTAAATAAATATATGAATTTGGATCAAAAATGCAAAAAATATACAAAAAGTTAGATTTGTAAATTTTATGCTACTCTTTTTTTATCTAAATGCCACACTTTAATGTTTATTTTAGGTTCCATAATATGTTGGACTGAACATATGATAAAAATTATCGGACCTAAATTAAAAGTTATCATTACGAAGTATGATTTTACAAACATTCATAAAATTTTAAAATGATTTTATAATCCATCGGATAATTTCAAATAGATGAATATTTTTAAAAATACAAGTAAATATCATTTATTTACATATATAGCTTAATAATCATATAGTCGTACCCCATGTGGAAAAAAGGAGCAGTGCAATGCTGAGAAACAGAAACATGGCGTAGAATTTAGGCCTAGAGGAAGCCATGCAATTGGTTAATGTCAATGATATTTTGTTCTTTATGATAATTGTTTCAGCAAGTGTGTGAGTGTGTGTATATATATATAAGAATATGAAGACACTGTGTTGCTTTTTTCTCCAACAATTTGGAGAACAAGAAATTAAACTTCAATAATTATTGTGGACTAGTATGGAAGACCATACCACGTGGATTCCTATGGAACAAACGTCTACGTCTTAACAGGCTTGACGATTGGTGGACTATGGACCGGTATGGAGGACCATACCACATGGACTCTTATATACATTGACTGTTCAACATGTACGGCTCGGCTTGATCATTCGGGTCACGTGTTCGGGTCACATGAGCTCCACCCGCTTAGCTCGCTTGATTGTCTAAGTCATGTGATCACCACCATCAACATCACTAGCTCTCTCTCACGTCGTTGTCCGAGTAACATTGTGGACCTCCTCTTAAGAGCATCTCATAACGTGCCACACGTCCCGCACGGACAAATGACGTGAGTTGTGTACCCTTGACTCCACGCGCTTTGTACGGACGAGCACCGCGAGGAATCTTAATCGGCTTCACGCGCCTAGTACGGATGAGCCATATGGACCTCAAGATTAATGGGCCTGGACATCCAAAGAAAGGCCCACTAGGTCGTAAAGTGATGCCTATAAAAGGAGTCAACTAGAGAGCAGGGGGAGGAATCCATTATCTCAAACACCGTATTTTACATCTAAGTCTTGTATTTTACATCTAAGTATTATTCGAGTGCTCTTGGAATTCCACCTAGGACATTTCACCGAGCAGCTCACTGTTGTAATTTAACTTATGTTTACATACGTGAACATTGGCGCCCACCGTGGGGCTACGGTAAAACTTTCCAACGACCTAGCTCCATTTTCAACAAACCTATCATCATGGTAGGACGTAGACAAACCCCGACCTCATCCGGATCCGAACCGGAAGACGACGCCAACCTCCAACTAGCTCGCTGCTCGAGGCAAGGCGTGAGCTTCAAGAGCGAATGTTGAGCAACATAAACAAAATGACGAACATCAACGTCGGTAGGCGGAAGCCCAAGCTCGGGAGGTCGGTTGAAACAACAACCGGAGAATCGAGAGTGTGAGCTCGGACATCAAATGAAGAGCTATGAAGGAGTTTAGGGAGCAGATCGAGGTCTTAAAAAACTATGTCACCGGAGCCGGAACTACCCGATTAATGCCTAAGGTTTTCCAACCATTATCGAATAAATTCAAGAGGTGGTTATCCCTCATCACTTTCGGGAGCCCCTCATTGATTCATACGATGGGATAAGTGATCCACACGGTCATGTCTCAATCTTCCAAACTCGAGATGTTCATAAGTGGAGCGAGATGATGCATTGAGCGGCACAAAAAAATGTTGAAGAGCTATCTAGCTCAAGGTGATGAAGCATAATGAAGATATTTTTGTCATGGATTTTGAGAAAGGTCCGGGCTCTAGAACTTTCCATGAAGCTTTATCTCCGTGCAAGGCTAACTCCATGAATGAGATTCGAACTAGGGCGGAGAGAAGCATTTCAAATCCGAGGAGATTGCACGAGATAAAGGATCTAAGGAGATATGAAGCTAGGACCGAACAAATGAAGGAGGAGAAGGGTTGCCGAGAAATGTCCGACCGTACAAAAATCCACGGGAAGAGAACTTCACTCCTTTGAAAATGGCCAAGTCTTATGTTTATTTTTATAATGCCAATAGTCCTCTTACCTTTGTAATTTTCTTCTACTTTTCTAATATTGAATCAAAGCCATTTTCCGTAGGGTATATTCAAATTTACGTTATAGGGATTGATTCGTTAGAGACTTTCCTTGACATCCTAATAAAGGTAGCCGAGCGAGCTACGCCTTCAAGACCTAAGCAAGTATCGGTACAAACCCGACCCTCGTGGCAAATTTACGTTATAGGGATTGATCCGTTAGAGACTTTCCCCGACGTCCTAATAAGGGTAGCCGAGCAGAGCTACGCCTTCAAGACCTAAGCGAGTATCGGTACGGACCCGACCCTTAGCTACACCTTCAAGACCTAAGCGAGTATCGGTACAGACCCGACCCTTAGGCAAATTTACGTTATAGGGATTGATCCGTTAGAGACTTTCCTTGACGTCCTAATAAGGGTAGCCGAGCGAGCTACGCCTTCAAGACCTAAGCGAGTATCGGTACAGACCCGACCCTTAGGCAAATTTACGTTATAGGGATTGATCCGTTAGAGACTTTCCTTGACGTCCTAATAAGGGTAGCCGAGCGAGAGCTACGCCTTCAAGACCTAAGCGAGTATCGGTACAGGCCCGACCCTTAGGCAAATTTACGTTATAGGGATTGATCCATTAGAGACTTTCCTTGACGTCCTAATAAGGGTAGCCGAGCGAGCTACGCCTTCAAGACCTAAGCGAGTATCGGTACGGACCCGACCCTTAGGCAAATTTACGTTATAGGGATTGATCCGTTAGAGACTTTCCTTGACGTCCTAATAAGGGTAGCCGAGCGAGCTACACCCGCAAGACCTAAGCGAGTATCGGTACGGACCCGACCCTTTGGCTGGTCTACATTATAAGGATGTTAGAGATTTTCCTTGACGCTTTAATAAGGGTAGCCGAGCAGAGCTGCGCTTCAAGAAAATGAATAGTGAAAGAAGCACGTAAGAATACAAAGCTCTAATGGAAAATACTATAGTGAAATATTACAACATCATCGGTAGCATAGTTTGGCCCAAAAGTGACCTCAAATATTACAACACCACAAACAAGCATTAGTTTGGCCGAAAAGTGACCTACGAAAAAACAATAATACCACATCAAACTAATTAGTAGCATGGGATGGCATAGAAGGATAATGGAGGAACACATCAACGACTACGGTCATAGGGGGCCCGTCACGGTACCAAATGGCTCCTCGGCATCGGGATCCACGAGCCAACCTCCATTGACGAGCGTACTCGAGTCAACATGGGAGAAGTCGATATGAGGGTAAAACATGAGGGCTTGCTGAGTTGCATTATTAAAGCCATCTTCATAACAATCGTAAGCATTATGTTCAAGTTCTTTGATCTTTTGGCCATGCTCCGGCTCGCGAGAGTTCTTCTCCTCCTCCACCGGGAGCACTTCTCACCGAAAGTTTGACATTCCTCACGGGCACTCTTGAGCTCTTCTTGGTATTTCCTTGACTCCTCTTTGTAGACAACAATAGAGGCTTCCATGTCTTCCATTCTATGTTCAGCCAAAGACAAAGAAACTTGTGCGAAGGTAAGGGAGGATTGAAATTTAGAACGGTACGAAGCAAAAAATTTGCCAACCTCGGTAGCTATGGCGGCATACCGTATAGTGTGGGTCCGAGAAGCCTCCAATGCATCTTCACATGACAGGCTCTTAATCCTCTCCCGATCCGAGGAGGTGATGTACTACGACAAAATATTTCCACCTGAAAAATTTAGATCCCAAGCAGAGTTCGCTCTCCTCCATAATCATTGATCGCTAGCACGGCGCGCCGGTTATCGACCGGAAGAGCGGATGAACTAGTAGGAGGAGGAGTGAGATGAATAGTACGGGGTGGTTGGGATGGACTCCTTTGAGTGTCTCGAGGCCCCGCTGAAGCAACCACATCTCTTTTCTTTTTGGATTTTTTGGGAGGGGGAGGAACTCGAGTGGGGGAGCTCATCTCGTTCTCTCGCTCCCTCCTTCGCCTTCGAGCTTTAATGGCTGCAAGCTTCCCGGGAGCAAGTGGCGTCATCCCTACGGTTCGCTAAAAAAAAAAAGAAGAGAAAGAGACAATTAAGTACATTATATAATTCAAATACATTAAAACTACAATTATGAATGGAAGGAAGAAAATTACGCAAATACAAGGAGAGCTCATTTTCGTCATCCTCACGACAAAGCAACTCGTTTGTCTCTAGGTGTCCTATGTCACGGAGAACATCAACATCTATTGTATCCTCGGGTGAATGTGGCAAGTCACCTACATCAAATTTGGTCACATGTTTTTTTTGTCCAAAAAAGGAAAGCGGGGCTCTCGAGCTTCGGTGTACCGGCCTTACCGAACGGGAAGGGCTCGGGCACACACGAATAAAATCGACTTATAGTTTCTCCGGGAAGAGATGTAAGGCTTGATAAGGGTATGGTGGAGATTATTACTCATATAAAGCCATGAATTGGGTTTCATCTTTTTGGCATTAAAGAAAGAGAAAAAGGAGTAGGCTGAGGCGGGGATGTTTAGTCCTCTTGATAAGATCTCAAAAGATCGTAGGAAGGCCCGAGCGTTTGGATGTAACTGCGAGGGAGCGACGTTAAGAGTTCTAAGAATCTCACATTGGAAATCGGTAAAAGGCGAGTCTCACCCCAAGTTTGCTAAAGGTACAATAATACACATAAGTGTAACATTTATTTTTATCTAAAGGAGAATCGTAGACTACATCGTCCTCATAGCAAGGCTGAATATCAAAGGAGGTGCGATAATAAGGACCACTCAAGCATTTAAAACACTTTAGGGCGGAGGCGAACTCAAAGTAAATAGAGGAGCTCGATCGTACATCCTCATGCACCCAACCAACATTTGTTTTCTAAGGTATGTCATCTTCTTCTACATCAGGACCCAATAGAGCACGAGGACGGAGATGAAGCTATAGCAGGGGAATCAACACATTTTTTTCTCCTACGAGGCATGAAGGGTTTGAGTTTACTCTTCATCCCGACATAACACAAAAATCCCAATCAGTGGACTTGTTATATATATAAAAAATAATAATACACGCTAGGTGGAGCACCTTCGTAACCGAGCTTGCTACAACTCAACGAGGCCGAGTTGGTCACAAAGACTTGTTAAACTTAATTGGCTTTATGTGGTGTATCATTTAATCAAACATGTGGTGTGCGGATGCAAAGTATGAGGCTTAAAGAGCAGCATTTGATGTCAAATAATTTATGCAAGGGGTATATAAAAATAAGCCGGAACCGAGCTGCGGAGCTCTAAGCCGGAACCGAGCCGATGAGCTCCCAAGCTGCGGAGCTCTAAGCCGGAATTGAGTTGCCGAGCTCCCAAGCCGCGGAGCTCTATGCCGGAATCGAGCCGCCGAGCTCTTTACTTCATGTAGAAAGGTGCTCATACACTAAAAATAAAATGGCAATTTTATGCTTCAAGAGAGGTGCAAAGTCTCATATTTATCAAGGTCATACTATGTTCTCAATGGATAAAACAAGGTGGGTAATACTACAAAAAAAAAGGGAGGAGGAGCATAGCAGCATTTACAAGATTTGTGTAAATACATTTCTATCAAAATCTACACATGCCAAGCTTCAACTACTACAACAAATTAAAAACACAACAACAACTTTATCTACCATTGAGAAAATAAGCTCACCTCAACTTATAAGAAAGCGCGATGCTAAGGAAGGAGGATGCCAAGCCGGTGAATGAAGAAAGGAAAGGAGCGAGAGGAAATGGAGGAGGGGGACGTTCGAACCGAGCTTGCCGGGTTGCCTTTCAAGCCATTTGCAGGATAGGTATTTATGCTAAGGTTGTAGGTGGTGTGAATAAAAAATTATTGAAAGTGTGTGGTGTGATATAATGAAGCAACGATGCTGAGCTCCCAAGCCGAGGGGGTGCCGAGCTCTATAGCACTCTAGTTATTATGATGGCGAGTGAAGGGAGTAGCTAGTAATAACAACAACATTAAAGTGAAGGAGGTAGTACAAATGGGAAGTAGTTGAAAAACATTACTCACATGTGAAAGAGAGAAAGAAAAAGAAAGAAAAGATGAGGAGCGAGAGGACATGACGTGATAAGAAGTAACACCAGGGAATCTTTAAACTTAATACTTTGACAGAGTATTTTATTATTTTTAAGTAATAGTACTTTTTAAACTTAATGCTCTAGCTCACAATATCTAGTGAAGGAGGGGGCTGCAGGTACGGGGGGTCCAACAACTTAATCTCAAATGTGTTGGGTTGCCGAGCCGCCGAGCTAAGGAGGAGCGTAGGTCGGTATCGCGAAAGAAGAAATAGGACAAGTTATGGTGTTGTGGTCTTCAAGGGTGAACAAACAGCAATGTTATTTAAAATGCTACTAGCTACATGCGCACACACATGCGTAGAGAGTGTATACATAAGGAGTACGGGTTACGGAAAGATGAAAGGAATGAAAATATACTGTGTTAGTTGTTGATCCAGAGGACCGACGATGAAGAGAAGCTATGAACGGAGAGCAACACATAGAAAGAAAGGTAATTTTGGAGAGGTAATAAGTGAAATGGTAGAAGTGAAGACTAAGCGGTCCCATCAATGGATAACTCATAAATATGAGAGTTTGAAAAGTTGATTGGAGTCAAATCACTAGTTGGGTTTCGGCGTTCCGCGGCTCGACCAGATTAACGGATAGGCCGAGGACTAGGCTGACCGACGAAGCAAACATTGAACCAATTATGGACCGGTTTAGGTCGACTTAATGAAGAACAAACGTCTACGCCTTAACGGGCTTGACGCTTGAAGGACCGTGGACCGGTTTAGGTCGACTTAATGAGGAACAGACGTCTACGCATTAACGGGCTTGACGCTTGAAGGATCGTGGACCGGTATGGAGGACCATACCACGTGGATTCTTATAGAATAAACGTCTACGCCTTAACGGACTTGACGCTTGAAGGACCGTGGACTAGTATGGAGGACCATACCACGTGGATTCCTATGGAACAAACGTCTACGTCTTAACGAGGCTTGACGATTGGTGGACTATGGACTGGTATGGAGGACCATACCACATGGACTCTTATATACATTGACTGTTCAACATGTACGGCTCGGCTTGATCATTCGGGTCACGTGTTCGGGTCACATGAGCTCCACCTCGCTTAGCTCGGTTTGATTGTCTAAGTCATGTGATCACCACCATCAACATCACTAGCTCTCTCTCACGTCGTTGTCCGAGTAACATTGTGGACCTCCTCTTAAGAGCATCTCATAACGTGCCACACGTCCCGCACGGACAAATGACGTGAGTTGTGTACCCTTGACTCCACGCGCTTTGTACGGACGAGCACCGCGAGGAATCTTAATCGGCTTCACGCGCCTAGTACAGATGAGCCATATGGACCTCAAGATTAATGGGCTGGACATCCAAAGAAAGGCCCACTAGGTCGGTAAAGTGATGCCTATAAAAGGAGTCAACTAGAGAGCAGGGGGAGGAATCCATTATCTCAAACACCGTATTTTACATCTAAGTCTTGTATTTTACATCTAAGTATTATTCGAGTGCTCTTGGAATTCCACCTAGGACATTTCACCGAGCAGCTCACCTGTTGTAATTTAACTTATGTTTACATACGTGAACATATTGGTTTTGCATTTTAACTACCTCGATAGATAGATTTCTTTGCTATTCCTCCTTTTGTTTATTGTGAAATGATACAATCTAAGAGTTGTTTGCAAGCTTTGCAAATATCACCCTTCATCCCTTTGGGATATTCCCATGTTTTTGTTTTTGCCTACTCCCTGTATCCAATTTTTTAAACTCGCATCATATATATATAATATATATAAGTGTTAGAAACACTCTCTTATTGGATGAAAATAACAATGTAGGTTCCAAAAGTTTATGTTAGATCCATTTTCAAATTGTGGAACCTACATTGATTAAATCCAATATATAAGATAAGTTAGGATCCTCTTCATATTTCAATATAAATGAAGTAATCCATTTAACCAGATATAAACATAAAAAATATATAGTGGATCCTGCCACTTAGTAAATCCCTCCATTTTTATATAGTTTTCTTTCAAACCTCCATTATTCATGTATGACACTTATGCTCGCCACAAGGGAACATTCACACATTAAATTTTACCTTGCCATTTCCCATCACATATATATACATGTAAATAACTCACAGTGCAACACTGCTGGTAAAAAAAAAAACCCCACGCAATGCAACACAAAATGACCATATGAATATGGTAAAGTTCCGACCCGTTTGGTTTGGCATCGCTCCCCAAATACTATGCAAGGAATGTGGTATTTGTGGAGTTAGATACTCTTGAACCCTCATAGGCTCGTTATGCATTCACCAAAATACATTTAGATAACCCAAAAATAATTATAAAAACGTTTTTCCCAACTCCATTTCGGACACAACAATAAGATGGAAAGCTTCAATAAGAGGTCACACCAATATATTGCGAGAATTCTATTCTAATGAGGAAACTATTATTATTTAGTGTAAGAGTGAAAGTAGTGGGATATGTTCTTGGTGAAGGAATATGGTTTTCGACACTTGTTTCTTTCCTCGTATAGAAGATAAAACATTAATAAAAGAGACAAGGTTTTAGATTCACCAATATTTTTCAAAGATTAATGTACAAATAAAGGGATGACCCTTATCAATGAAGTGAAATAGATGTGGTATGGAGTGTTCTTGACCATTAGAGAGTTGTTCAGTATATTAAGGGTTTGATGAGCATCAACGATAATTTTTACGAGAGAAAGGGTAATAAAATTTAGGGTTTTATATATAGTAGAATTTGTGAGTGCTTCGTCTAAGCTTCACAAAACCTCACATGATTGAAAGATTGATAAGAAACAAATGGGGTCGGTTTCAAGATGTTGCCACGACATGAATTTCGCATAGTGGGATTTTAGGGTTTTGAGATAGAGAGAATGAAAATCGAAATGAATCTGCCCAAAGCTAATCCAAAAAATTGGAATTTCGTTTTTTCATGCACACGAGATTTGACTACGCTTGTACTTGGCCAATTAACAGAGGATTCCTAAATACGTTAACTATAGGTATGCAATTTCCAAAACACGAAACTTGTGAGCATACGAAGGGAAACATAGAGGCTATGCACACAAGAAGGAACGAGTAGCACACACGGCTCAAGCAGAAAGTGAAATTTCCTTAAGATTATGGTACTTGGGGGGAAAATCAACAATCTAATAACAAACTCCCAAGGGTCACAAAGGTAAGTATACACACTCGGGGCTACACAATATCATATAAACTCTAAGAAGTCGTGGGAATGATATTTTGGGTTTTTCAACGCTAAAGGAACCTTCCACTATGGCCAAACATAGATTACATAAAATCTACTATATATATGATTTCAAATAGGACTATACATATATACTTTTGTCAAACTTGACTATACCACTAGTTGTCTCAAAAGATGTTTAAACCTTTCGAAGAAACAACAGTTCTTAGAGTATATTCTTGTCAACTAACAATACTATATATTCTCCTCTCAAAATGACTTACAACTTGAAACTCTTGAGGAAGTGCAATATGCCACTATTGGATCAAATGCCACTAGAGGATAAAAAATAGGGTTAATTAAGCTTTTAGTCCCTATAAATATTCACAGTTTTATTTTTAGTCCCTACAAAATAAAATCACACTTTTAGTCCATGTGACATTTTTCTTAAGCATTTAAGGGACTAAAAATGCTGATGGAAAAATTTTATAGGGACTAAAAATGCTGATTGAAAATTTTATAGGGACTAAAAATGTTGATGAAAAATTTTATAGGGACTAAAAAGTGTGATTTTATTTTGTAGGGACTAAAAACAAAATTCTGAATATTTATAGGGACCATTTACTTAATTAACCCTAAAAAATATAAGCTTAAAATACAAAGAGATAATTGTGGTCATACAACGTTTCCATCTTAACTCCGGAAACAAAACTTCCAGCTTCAAAGTTGGTTCGAACAGAGGTAGCAACATGCTGAGGTTATACACAGACGACGCCCTATGGTTGAAGATATTGTCGACGATGGCGTGTTAGTCATTATCAGTTGCTTTATAAGTTTCATCTTCACTCACACCATGTGTTCGAGAAACTTTATAAATTACCACAAATCTAACAGTTGTGCATGATTGGAGGATTAAAAATATAATAGTGTAGGTTTCACAACACTTTTGTTTCGCTTCTCAATTCTTTAATTTGAAACTTCAAGTTTTTAAATCTCACGCTTAATTTTATTGATCTCTATATTTTGGGATAACAAAAAATATAAGTATACTATTTTAATCTCATTCAATAATAGTATACCAAAAATAATTCTTAATTATCTTAATAATTCGTCAATATAAAAAAACAAACTAGTAATGTTTATTTTTTATGGGAACAAACTAGTAATGTTAATAAGTGTATAAGTGATTAGTTTTACTTTGATTTTGTGCCGGATGGAGTATATTTTTTTGGTGGTGAATGTTATTAAAAATAACCGGATGGAGTATATACACATAGGTAAAATCCAGACAATAAAAACAAAAACAATGAAAATTGCAAAGTAATTAAATATTGATACAAGCAATGCTTGTTATTGAAGTTTCCAGATATATACTCACATTGCTAAAGACAAACGCATCATAGTATCTTTGTCCCTCTATATATACTAGCGGAAAGACGGGCACTATCGTGCCCGTCTGTCATTTCTTTCTCTTGCGCTAACGCATGTGATTATTTTATTATGTTTATTTGTATAATTTTGATTTAAATTTTAAAATGTTAATGAAAATTATTGATATTTGATTTATAAACAAAATATTGTCAAGACATATACCAATTATTTATGAACTCAACATATTTTTCTCACGTTTGTTACTAATATTTTTAACGAGAGGATTTAAAGTCCAATTTTTAACTTTATTTTTTGCTCATGTTTGTTACTAATATTTTTTTTTTGCTCACATTTGTTACTAATCTTTTATTAGAGGATTTAAAGTCTAATCTTTAACATTATTTTTTGCTCATGTTTGTTACTAATCTTTTTTTTTAGAGGATTTAAAGTCCAATCTTAAACAATATTTTTTGTTCACGTTTGTTACTAATCTTTTTTAAGAGGATTTATAGTGCATTTAATATAGTGCTAACAAATCTTTTTCTAAAAGATTTTGAATCCTAATATTTTATTCACGTTTGTTACTAATCGTTTTTTAGAGGATTTAAAATCCAATCTCTAACAATGTTTTTTGCTCATGTTTGTTACTAATCTTTTTTTCGAAGATTTATAGTCCAATCCTCATCGGCTATTATTTTTATTTAAAAAATAATTAAAAAAACTCATAGAGTTGTGAGAAATAAAGCAGGAAAAAACATAAACTTTGGATTTTTTATTTTTTTGCATAAGTGATTATTGTCCACCTTTGATTTTCTCAAATTCGATTCATTCATTCTTCTAAAAAAAAGTAAAAACAAAGCTTGAATTGTAATGTTGGCGGAAAGTAAATTGCTCGAAGGATATAACAGAAAGATATTCAATTCATGAAGTAGACCTTAAAGATATTCCATTCATTGGTGCTTCCGAAGTATTAATCAAGTTCTTGAGCCTTAGAACTTTCTAATTTTTTAGAGGTGATGAGATGTACTATGATGAATTCTCGATCGATTTGAATTCATGAGAAGAGACATAAAGAATGCAAATATAACTTTTAAACTTTTTGTGAGTTTGATTTGTGGTTAACGGTGGTAAAAGAAGGTTAACGATGACGATTAGTGACATTGACTATTAATTCACGTGTTATTTTATAATTGGCTATTTGTATTTAAAATTAAGGGTATTTTTGGAAAGAAAATTTCAACCCAAAAGTGTGCTAAAAGGGGTAGTTTTCTTTATATATAGTATAGATTCTACGCATAATTGTTGAAGCAAATCTCGTTTAACAATTTTATATATCAAGAATTACTTACACATGAAAAGAAGACAAACGGGCAATAAGTTGCATCGCTAAGCCTTTTTAGATGGCGAAACTGATCCTCGTAAAGATAACATTCATTTTAGCCTGCATGAATTCCTCAGATAGTCAACTACTTGCAGCTATATAAATAAATATGTGGTAGAGTACCATTTTTCTGATTTTCAATCTTAAGACATTAAGTATGTGGATGATTACATATCATGCTTTTAACTCATTTTTAATCGATTTGAGAGTAATTAGCCACACTTAAATTTCACTTAATAATATTTAATTATTGAAATTTTGGTAAACATGGATAGAATAAGATAATGAGCTCCGTTATGAGCAAAGATTCAAAAAAGGTACAAGAAAGGAAATACATCCTCCGGTTAAACTTTTGTTTAACTCAAATATTTCTTATAACTAGGACGGAGAACATTTTCTAACTCCTGTTATATTTTACCGTATTAAAAGTTTTATAAACGAAATAACATTGGTTGAAACAGAAAGGTAGTGTTGATTTTGTTAGCAGGCGAAGTAACAGAAGCAAGCAAGATCGACGCCATTAGGCTGACAAGACCCAATAAATGCGTGTTCCTCATCGATGCAGTGATTTTCACACTTAAAGGTGTCTCGATGTGGACACGGCTTATTCCATGTTGCACTGAGCCTTGGACAAATAATGGCTTGTACCTCTGCACACGAATGAACCAAAAGAAAAAACTGTGAGAAAAGAACACTTCATTGCACATTAAACTAAACTTTTGTATTAAGTCAAATATCATAATATTTTAAAAAAATTCAATTAAATATATAATGACTTTTAAAAAAATATATCAACAGTGGAATAACGGAAACAAAGTATAACCAAAATAACTGAATTCTCACAACATGACATACCAAAGTTCCAATATTGTTTGAGAGAGACAATACATGTTTTGCCTCAAATAGGATTAATACCTCTAGGGGAAACCTAATGTTTGTTTTTCAATAAAATACTATTGCATGATCATATATAATGATATTTTTTTTTATAAAATTTGATGTACATGATATTTATATAATATCATATGATAATCAAATCTTGATTTGTTCAAATTCAATGCCATAGTAACTAATAAGCAAACTAACTGTACCAAGATTTTTTGACAAAGTAAATTTATCTCTACGTACCACATATTTATTTATATAGCTTAATCATATAGTCTTACCCAATGTGGAGAAAAGGATGAGTGCAAAGCTAAGAAAAAGAAAGATGGTGTAGAATTTACAAAGAGAGGAAGTCATGTTTGCTTAATGTAAATGATGATTTGTTCCTTATGTTAAAGTGTGTGAGGGTGTGTGTATTTATATATAAGGATTCTTCCACTAATTGAACTGCAGGGATTAATCTTCATTAATAATTGGCCTGCATTTTAACTTACTCTATCTAACTATTTGCAGCTCTCCTACTCAAACGATTAAATCAAAGATTCCATTTTATGGAGTTGGTGTCCTCTTTGTTAATTACAAACTTGGCAAGATTCCATTTTGTTCATCTCGGGCTTCCAGTGAATCCTAATCCAAGGACGACGTCTACTATTGATCTGATTGTGGAGGTTATCGGAAAAACGCTGAAATTATTGGAGGAATTGATTCAAAAGCCCCAGTGGAAGAGTGACACTCATTAATTCGGTGTTGGGATATATATCAATTTTCTTAAGGTCATTCCTCAAAATGTCATTATGTGTTTGGAAGAAGATTGAAATGCTTCAACGGAATTCTATATGGGGAGGGGTGTCGGGGGAGAAAAAAATTGTTCGGTAAAATGGGGATGTTTGTCGGCCAAAAATATATGGTGGGATAGGAGTGAAGGGTTTAAAACTCAGTAGAGGTTATTAGTGGGGGGATTTGTTATGGAAAAGGGTGATAATGGCAAGGTATGAAAATGAGATAGTTACTAACACGGATTTATCAAATTTTAATCGACCGAATGTGGCTTCTTTATGATGGAAGGATGTATGCGGTTTAGGTGAGGTGCCCGGTAGGAGGTTGGATTGGTTCCATGGTGTGGTTAGTAAAAAAAATTGGTTGTGGTACAGGGACCCGATTTTGGAATGATTTGTGGTGTGGAAAGCCCATTCAAAACCTCACCTTTCCTCGTTTTTTTGCTTTATCACAACAAGAAATTTGCCTCATTTTAGAGATAGGGGAGTGGTTACCGACTTAGGGGTGGACATGGTTCAGTTTGGGATGAAAACTGAACTGAACCACTGGTCGAATAGTGGTTAGTGTTGGAGTGGTTGTCCTTAATTCTTTAGCCGATTTACCACACCCTAAGTTGACTATTTCAATCTCATCTTATAAGAGTATAACAAAAATCACCTTAATTATTGGGTAAAGTTTCTTAAGCGATAATTTAGAAAATGAAGTTCAACTTTAAAATGATATTAACAAGAGTAAATGTAAATAACTAACTAATTATCTTAATAACCTCTAAAAAAATTAATTATATTGATAAGTGATAAGTGCTTATTTTATTTTACTTCGATTTTGTTCCAAATGGAGTACATAGTACCTACACAACGAGGTAGAAGCCACACAACAAAAACAAAAACAATGAATATTGAAAAGTAAAGAGTGATACAAGCAATGCAAGTTATTTTTAAAGACAACCGCATCATAGTATCTTTGTCTCTATTTTCTACACACACATACGAGTAATCACTAACAAGGAATAAAATAATCGTTTCCATTTAGCAAGCATGTCTTCCTCGGCTAGTAAATTTAATACCAATGCACCATTTCTGTTGTTCAATCTTTAAAGCATTAAGTATATGGATAATTATATATCATTCTTTTAACTCATTTTAAATCTATTTGAGATAAATTATTCACACTTAAATTTTATTTCCTAATATTGTATTATTGAAATTAAGGTATGCATAGATAGAATAAGATATTGATCTCTGGTATGTGAAGAGATGCAAATCAAAGTACAAGAAATGAAACATCATTCAATCATATTTACAAGTGATATTTGAGTCGAAAAAATTGATGCATATGGATCAATTTTTGAACCATTTACATTAATTTTTGTTGATTCAAATATCTCTTATAAATATCTCTTATTACATTAAAATTATTACAAACAGAATAACATTGGTTGAACAGAAAGGTAGTGTTGATTTTGTCAGCAGCCGAAGTAACAGAAGCAAGCAAGTTCGAAGCTATCATCAGGGTCAGGCTGTCAAGACCCAAAAAATGCGTCTTCCTTATTGATGCAGTGATTTTCACATTTTACAGTGTTTCGAGCTGGACATGGCTTATGCCATGTTTTGCTGAGTCTCTGACAAATACCGGCCTGTACCTCTGCACACGAATGAACCAAAGAAAACAGTAAGAAGATAACACTTCATTCTATGCTTTAAGCTAAACTTTTGTATTTCCAAGAGAAAGTTTTTACTAATAGATTTCTTAACCAATGCTTTTAGGATAATGGTTAGCAAAACCCAGTATTAAATATCATAATGTTTCAAATATTTTCAATTAAATGTATTTACAAAAAATATATCAACGGACGGATAACATAAATAGATAGATTCTGACAACATATGACATACACAAGTTTTAATATTGTATGAGAGAGACAACAAATTTTGTGCCTCAAATAAGATTAATACCTCTTGGCGAAACCTAATTTTTGTTTTTCAATAAAATACTATTGCATAATTATACATGATGATAGTTTTTTTTTTTTAAATTTGATGTACATGATATTAACATCAAATCATATGATAATCAAATGTTCATTAGTTGAAATTCAATGCCATAGTAATTAACATGCAAACTAACTGTACCAGGAGTTTTTTTCTTTTTTTTAAGGAATACCAAGATTTTTTAACAAAGTAAATTGATATCTCTACCACATATTTATTTATATAGCTTAATCATAAAATCATACCCAATGTGGAGAAAAGGAGGAGTGCAAAGCTCAGAAAAAGAAAGATGGTGTAGAATTTACGAGCAGAGGAAGTCATGCTTGCCTAATATAAACGTAAATGTAAATGATGTTTTGTTCCTTATGATCAAGTGTGTGTATACATGTATATAAGGATTCTTCCACAAATTGAACAGCAGGAATTAATCTTCATTAATAATTGGCTTGCATTTTAACTTACTCGATCTAGCTATTTGCAGCTCCTCCTCAAACGATTAAATCAAAGATTCCATTTTATGGAGTTGGCGGCCACTTTCTTGAATTGCAAACATGGCAAGATTCCATTTGTTTATCTCAGGGTTCCGGTGGATACTTGATGATGACAGGTTATCTTACGTTATTTTCAGAATATTTTTTAGTTATTTTAGTTATGCTTAATAGTTGTTTTGACCCCTAAGTATCACAATCTTGCGATTTTAGCCCCCTAACAAAATAAATTACAACCCAACCCACTAAGTATTGCCCCTTTTGCACTTTTGGCCCCAGGCTAATTTTAACCCGATCAATGTACACGCAATGTCGGAGCCGAAAAAAAAAACTTGGGTGGGCCACTAAAATTAATTATAATATATAAACACAAATTAAAATATTAAGCATTAAATATGAAATTGAAATGACGGAGTTTGACTAAAAAGTTAGGTTGGATACGTATAAAATTACGTATTTAACAACTACTATAAAATATGAAACTTTTTTTGTACATTACGATGGTTAATATAAAATTACGTATTTAACAACTACTATAAAATATGAAACTTTTTTTTGTACATTACGATGGTTAATTGAGAAAATTTTCAGTTGACATGACAATATGTCAAGTATAAGCATCATAAAAATCACGTATGCCACTTTTGAAACTGCGGAAAACTATAACCGTTGAAAATTTGTTTAAAGACTCATAAAATAGACTTATAATTGAATTATTTAAATTTTTCGGGTGGGCCACTGCACCACTTTGCGGAATTTGGATCAACCAAAACTTAAAACCGACACAAAATTGTATAAAATCTCACAAAGTAGACCTATGATCGTTAAATTTTTTTTATTTTTCCGGGTGGGCCATGCCCCCCCCCCCCCCCCAAGCCCATGAAGGGCTCCGCCATTGTGGCCACGTGGCACCCCATTTGAGTGATTAGGCTGTCATGTGTGTAATTTTTTAATTTTAAATAATTAAAATTGCCGGGTAATTATTAGAGGAATTATATAAATGAAGAAAAGTCCTCATGAGCTTAGCTAAGTTGGCATGAACAATGCATAATATATGCAAGGTTCCGGGGTTCGAACCCCAGCCACCACCAAACAAAAATGAAGAAAAAAAATTCAAACCCTCCTCTTTCTCTCTCTGCATCCTCCTCTTTCTCCTTCCATCACAAGTTTTATTTTTCATTAGAAATCCACCAAGAAGGTGAAGGGGCAACAACTGCAACGATGGCAGCACAGCTCCGTAGATTGCCGAAAATATTGATACTGGTGTTAAAAGAGTTTTAGAAGGAGGGAAATAACAACACAGTATTTGCGCAAAGCTCCATCTTCTGTTTCATCCCTGATGGAGGAATGAAATGTGAGAATTAGAATCATATTCTTCGCCAATGTCTCGATTCAATGCAGCTTGGAAGGGACATTATGTAATATTTTCACATCGAGTCATGTAATTCTATTTCTTCACTTAACCAAACAATGCTTGTGTGTTTTTGATGTATTTCATTGAAAATCATGTAATTCTGCAAAACAAGACACCTCATGAAGAATTGAAAAGACTTGGGATGAAGATTCAAGAGGTCTTTGAAGACATTACAAGCTAAGAAAATTTTGTCTCAAGTCCCAAGACAAGTTTGAAGGAAGAAAACATTCAAAAAGACAAGAAACACATTGAAAGCAAGTGTTACGCGCCTCGGATGTGCTGCAGCGTCGCGGGTGTGCAAAAAAGTCCTGAAAAGCACTAGTTTTAAGCATCACATGTGAGGCAAGCACGCAGAGCGCATGATCCTCCGAGAAAAGAAAATTGAATTTTGTTGTTTTTCAGTGCGTGTTTTGGAGAAAAAACCAAGTTTTTCAACCCAAAGCCAATTGGAAATCAACCTACAAATACAATCATTCTCATTCACATGTTTTTATACCATTTGCATTTGACACTTTTGGCTTCTTGGGACCGAGAGGTTGTTGACCTTCAACAGAGTTCAAAGGGTAATGCATAGTAATGTCATGTTTCCTAGGTACATGAATGTTGTGTTTACAAGGATTGATATTGTCATTCAAACATATCTAGCGGCGCAGCTTATTGCTCGTTTATCTTCTACTCCCCCCCAACACAGAGAGAGAGAGAGAGAGAAGGAGTGTAAAGCTCATAAAAAGAAACATTGTGTAGAATATACGAGCAGTGGAAGTCATGCTTGCATAATGTAAATGATGTTTTGGTCCATATGATCAAGTGTGTGTGTGTGTGAGGATTCATCCACAAATTGAACAGAAGAAATTAATCTTCATTAACAATTGCCTTGCATTTTAACTTACTCGATCTAGCTATTTTGCTGCTCCTCCTCTTGTAACTTGTGAAACGATTATATTAGAGATTCCATTTTATGGAGTTGGCGGCCACTTGAATTGCAAACTTGGCAAGATTCCATTTGCTTATCTGGCTTCCAGTGGATACTAGCCCAATGAGGGCGTTTACTTTGGATCTTTTGGTGGAGGTTATTGGAAAAACGCTTAAATTCTTGGAGGAATAGATTCATAAGCTTCGATGGAAGAGTGACGTACTCATTAACTCAGTGGCCAACTTTCTTTATGCCGTCCCTTAAAATGCCAATATGTATTTGAAAGAAGATTGCAAGGTTTGGACGAAATTCTTTATGTATGGGGACAGGTGTCGGGGGAGAAAAAACTTGTTCGTTAAAATGGAGGGATGTAGTTTGTAGGCCGAAAATATATGGCTGGATAGGAGTGAAGGATTTAAAACTCTTTAATAAAGCGTTGTTTTTAAGTGGAAGTGGAGGTTATTAGTAGATGGGGACTTCTTATGGAAAAGGGTGTTTGTGGACAGATATGGAATTGAGATAGTTACCGCCCGAGATTTATCTTTTAATAGACCGAATGTGGCTTCTTTATGGTGGAGGGATGTACGCGGTTTAGGCGAGTTGCTTAGTAGGAGGTCGGATTGGTTTTGAGTGTGGTTAGTAAAAAAATTGGTTGTGGAAGTCGTAAAAAATTGATTTGTGGTGTGGAGAGCCCGTTCTAAAACTCGTATATGTGCGTCTGTTTGCTTTATCACAACATCAAAGTTGCTTGATTTTGGAGATGGGGAGTGGCCAGATAGTAGTTGGTGTTTGAAGGTTAAGTGCTGGAGGCTTTTCATTGTGTGGGAAGAAGAAAGATACAAAATGCTTATGAACTTGATTCTCCTTATTCATATTTTGAAGACGAGGATGACTAATCATACATGGAATTTTTTCTGTTAATGCAATCTATTGCTATATTCGCAATTGTATATTTCCTTTTTCTTTGAAGCCTGATAAGGGATA
Organism: Medicago sativa; assembly: GCF_051527215.1. Lineage (NCBI taxonomy): Eukaryota > Viridiplantae > Streptophyta > Magnoliopsida > Fabales > Fabaceae > Medicago > Medicago sativa. The sequence continues at coordinate 9,988,945 of NC_140756.1, forward strand.
AATGTTAGCGCTTTTCCTTATGTCATGTTGAGGCTTGTACACAAAGTAAGCCTTTTTGCAGTACCTTTGCCTTGCAGTGATGGTAACAAAAGTTAGATATGCCCACAAAATCTTTTCCAAAAACGTGGACCATTTCTTCCTCGTTTCTCACGTGTTATTGATATTACTCCATCCGTTTCAAAACGAGTGTCGCTTTAGCCAATTGCACACAGATTAAGGAATGCAATAATGTTGTCCAAAGATATGATACTTTTACTAAAATAGTCTCGCTACTTATTGGTGCATTTGTCATCATTATAAATTAAAGTACAAAATGATACTTTGGAAGTTGTTTGGATAGTAATAATTAGGCTTAATACAACATTTGGTCCCTTAACTTATTTTTGGTTTTCATTTTGGTCCCCTAACTATAAAGCGTCTCAATTTGGTCCCATAAATCTTCTACAGTTTCCTATTTTGGTCCTCTCCGTTAGTTTTTAACATCAAATATCTAAGGTGAACCATATTTAAAGTGGTCCACCATAGACCTTAGTAAATTTTTTAATTTTAACCCTTTGATTTTTTCTTTAATGATTGTTGGATCATGTGCAGTCTATTGTATTTTAATGTGAACCACTAACACCTAATATTTTCTCACTTTTCTTCATCATCTTCATCAATGTTACATCCACAACGGGGTCTTCTAATTGCTTACCATCCCTAGGTGTAATAGCATTTATTGGGCTTTTGGGGTTGGTTTCGATTTGACTCGGGAAGACTCCGGAGGGTTGTGGGGAAGAGGTTACTTGTTGGGCTACTTGAGGGATTTGAGTCTCAAGCATTTTGTTTTGAGTAGAAAGAGAATCCACTTTTGCGGAAAGCCTATTGAGAGAGTCATTCAAAATTCCAGCTTTGACTTTAAACTCTTGGTTATGCCTAATGTTATCTAATTCAAAATTTTCTTTCAAAAGTTCCAAGTCGGATTTTTGAGAGACTCTTTGGTTGTTTGCAAAACCGGGTGGTGATGTTTGTTGTCCAAAAAGATTTTGAGGGGTTTGAAAATTTTTTTGACTATTCCTAAACCCATAGTTTACCTGCTCGGGACTTCTAACAACACTACCTAGTTGACATTCAACACCGAGTGTAGTGACCAAAAATTTCATAAGCTTTACAAGGTGGTGAAAGGGGAGAAAAGGTCCATTGATAAAGGTTTTGAGCCATGCCTGAAATCAAAACAGTTAGAGATAGAATAGAAAAAGAGAAAGAGAGAGAGAGAGAGAGAGAGAGAGAGTGAGAGAGAGAGAGAGAGAGAGAAAGATATTTTTTTATTTTATATATATATATATATATATATTTTGAAACAAATATAAAATAGAATAAAATAAAGATTTTTTTTTGGTCTAATCACTATTAAAAAGTTAATCAAATTACAACAACTCCCCGGCAACGGCGCCAAAAACTTGATAGAGACAAACCGCAAGTGCACGGCCTATCGAAGTAATAGTAGTAAGAAGAGTATCGTTCCGCTAGGGAGTTGTGAATTCAATTAACTTTTAGAGAATGATTAGAAGAGAGAAAATTTTATAAAAAGGGGGTTTAATTGCTGAAAGTAAATAACAATAATATAAAAGAGCCTTGGGATTATTGGTTTATCATAATAACAAACCCTTCACTAGACAAGACTTAAACATCTAATTTCATGGTTTACACCTTAATTTCTAAAGACCGGTTTCCCTTAGCCCCTCACCTTTCCGATGAAAGTCCGGTGAGAGTTTACTTCTAGTAACCAAGCCTATTTCACTGACTTGATTACTAGAAGATGCATAGAGGATTGAAACTACTCTTTGTCTCAATAATTGCAAAGACTATTTCACCGTTTTGCAATTATTGTCTAGACTCACTTGTTCCAACATCAAAGCTCCGCTCTCGCTTTATGAATTGATGTTTGGGATGATGGATTAACGATTATCAAACCCTCCGCTTTCGCTTCCACAGTTTGATAATTGTTAATCCACGTTAAGACGGTGAATCTAGATTAGAAATTAGGGTTACATAGAAATGAGGGTTTAAGCTTGGTTTATTTAGGATTATGTCATTAGACTTACCAACAATCCCAAGACAAAGAAGTGTCTACTCACTAACGTTCATTGTAGACGTAGGGGAAGAAGAGAGAAAGCAATAAAGTAAAAGAACAATAATATAAAAGTGAACTTTTATTCCAAGAACAAAAGATGAATGTTTATGATGGAGTGCTACTCTATTTATAGCTTTACAATTGACTTAAAATCTAAGCAACTACAAGGGCAAAGCGGTAAAACTACAACAGAGTAACTTGGGCTCGAAGAAAAGCAGCAAAAGAGGCTTACGGGAGGTGGCACGGCCGTGCCACATGTTGGCACGGGCCGTGCCAAGCTTCGACTTGGTAGAGACATATTTTTGTCTAGTATCTTCGTATTCTTGTACCGTATTTGCTCCAGTCCTCTTTCTTTTGCTCCAAGACACCTTCCACCATATATTCGTTCCTAAAATAAAATAAAAGACAATTTAAAGTAAAATATTCTAAAAGAAAATAAAATGCAATAAAATAAAATAAAATCTTAATTAAAACTAAACTAAATAAAGCATTAAATTAGACTAATCTATGACTCATCAATGGTTCTAATCAATAAGGTTAGTCATGATAATATGTTTTCTTGTTGGTGAGGCAATTCTTTATTACTAGATATGGAGTAAATGAAAAAAATGATAATGAATATATCATCTTTATATATGTATTTACAAGGTAAAAGAAAGGAATGTGTTTTGGAGAGTTCATTATAAGATGAACTCCGATGATTCCGATGCATTTTTCATCATTGAATATTTCCAAAACAAAATAAAAAAATCTTTATCAAATTATCTTACTTTAATATCATCATATAAAAGTACAAATCATATTTTATTTGCATACTTAGGAGACGACGAAGCTACCTTAAGATTCACATGTCTCTGTTCGGTCAATATTTTATTACGATTGTATTATTCACCCTAATTTTTCTTTTAAGGTTTCTTTATTCTACATCCAACCACTTTGTCATTTTATAAAATGAACGAGTAGATCTATACACATATTCATACACGCGTGAATGTACATATGAGCCACGATCAATTGAGACCAAATACACTTATGTCACTATTATATATAAATTTTAGAAGATGAACTATATTAGACTTAAATGTATTTTTAACCCCTTAACTTTTAAAAAGTTGTAATTTTGGCCCCAAAACAAAAAAAAAATAACAATTGTCCCCTTGACTTTAGAAAGCGTTGCAAAACTACTTAAAAGACACCACACGTTCCAAAACAGGGAGGCCAAAATCACAACATTTTGTAAAGATAAGGTGGAAAAAAGAGTATATTTTCCTAAAGATAGAGGGCTAAAAGAACATATTTCCATATAGATAGAGAGTCAAAAGAGCACATTTCCCTAAATATAGAGGGCAAAATTGTTATTTTTTTGTTAGGGGGCCAAAATCGCAACTTTTTTAAAAGTTAAGGGGTCAAAAATGCATTTAAGCCTTATTATTAATAATTATAAAATTATGACCATTTTATAACTGAGTTGGAATTTGAACTCCATTTTTTTAAGTTTGAAGTTACAAGGTTAAACTCGTTAGTATGTGTGTGATTAAATGTTAAATAAATAAGATAAGTGATATATATACCTAATGTCTTAAGATTTTATCAATTCATATGCGATGTAGGACTTAACTCGCTCACACTTGAAATCCAAAAATCTCTTCCTTAAGTGTGATTTTCCACCTTCTAATACCACTTTTTGGAGAGTCCATGTGCATGGGAGAAACAATGATCCATGACCACAAGAGAGGGAGATCCAACATCTCCACTAAAAACGTTAAGGAATTACGTATATGAGTCACATCTCTTATATATCCAACAATGTACCTATTTAAAGACGATGTGAGATTCAACCATCCCACACTTAAAATCCACAAGATCAAATACATTATCTAGTCATTGAAATTAGATGTTTGTAACATGTTAGTTCTTCGAATTTTTTGTTGTTAGGAATTAGTTTATCAAGTCATACAATGTTGACATTGTTACACATTTTCATACAACTCCACAAAAAATGTTCATGTGATCGTTTAACACTAAGGTGGTAGGTTCAAATCAACAAATTATATTCTTATGATTAACTTCTATTAAAAATAAAAAATAAAAAGTCAAAACTAGAATAAAAATTATCATCTTCAATAAAAAAAATACTCAAAACCAATGCCCTGAAAGCAAATATGGATTTCGCATTCAAACCAAGATCTTAAGTGTTTGGAGAGAAGAAATCAAAGTAAGAGATCGGGATCCACTTTTACACTTTAGATATGGGTTTGAATGTGAATCCCATATTTTATTTTTAAGTGTTGGTTTTATTTTTTATTTTTCTAGATTGAAGATGGAGATAAAAATGATGTTTTTTTTGTTTTGAGTTTTTATTAAATAAAAAGATAATATGTTGAATTGACCATAATATATTTATTCTTTTACGACCAACATTATACTATTAGATAAAGTAAAGTATCACAATGGTTTAAATTTGCTTTTGATAAATATGCATAAAATTTCATAAACTTTGAATGTACTTTATAATAATTTCATATTCTATCAAAAAATTATTAGATGATAACCAAATAATATTATTCAAGTGGTTCTTGAGTTTCACTAAATGACAATTATTTGAGAAAACTCGAATTTGATTTTTAAATGAAACAATTCTTAGTCAAAATATACCTATCTCACGGTCGAATTTTGAATTATCGGCTCCTTTCATGAAAATCGAAGAGTTAACAAAAAAAATGTTATATATATAAAAGTTGACACGTGTCAATATCGATCATTAGTCTATCGTCATAGACATACTTTTACATTTTATTTATTGATTTTCATAACTTTTTATATGTGACACACACACTTTTTTTTTTTTTATATTTTAGTTATCCTTTTGTTTTATATCATACAAATACATTGACCATCATAATTTATATATATTATCTTTCAAAGAATCTTTTTCATTCAAAAAATAATAATTTTTAAATGCTAATTACTTAATATCAACAACAGCTTTTTTGGGTAAAGAAGGTAGTATTTTTTATTTTTTTGCTAACAGGAAGATAACTTTTTAGTTTAAAGAAATTATTAAATTTTGAGAATCCAATATTTTTCCTTTCATATAAAGTAATTTTTTTTTGGGTACAATGTATTTGGATGGCTTGTGTGTAAATATGTTGATTTATGCATATTTATATTCATCCATAAATATGTGTGTTTGTGTACATAGACACTGGTCCATCCAAATTCAAAAATGCATCGAGAGAAATACAAGGGCTATTACATGTCTTTTGTGCCAACATATGAGAAGAAGGCATGACACCGACCGTGAATTTGGTCAATACTTTTCGACCGGTAGGCATGCTGATTTTCAAAGGTGTCATTCAAATTTTGGGGTTAAGTCGCCCGATGAGAATTATGCGATTAATAGAACCACATCAAAGACAAGTTGTTGCCGATTCGCTTCTCACGAAGGAGAAGCTTGGCGAAGTAACTCGGATCGGGGTTTTCTTGAACACCAATTGGTGCCGGGTGCCCAAATAAGCACATCCTTGGATGAAATTGAAATTGCTAGAAGACTTTTAGCTTTTTGCATTGATAATGCAAATTCAAACAATGCACCTTCTTCCATGCCTTCTAGCACTCAAATTCCCGACTTAAACTTGAGTATATGGGTAAGATATTTTGTTATTTTTAATCACAAAATATTCTGCATTTGTCTCTTTTAAGCGATCATTTCTCTCTCTATAACATGACTTTTTAATGTGAATTATTATTTTAGAATAGTTAAATTCCAAGATCTATCATTCTTTTCAAATTTTAATTTAAATTCAATCAACCTTAATAGAGTGCTGAACACATGGGTGACATGGACATCACGGAACATGACATGCAAGGTATTCCATGTACTTGTGAAAGAGGAGAATCAAGGTATATTGTGATTTATTTTTTTAGTCAATTATTCAAATATATACTTTTTTTACAAGTATTCAAATATATACTTGTGTTTGTTACTATATATTTATTTTATGTTCTATTTACTCCTAATACACATTTTATATTAAATTTTTGTACACAGTAATCTATCCAAGGGAATGGTGGCTGATGAAAAGGGAAAAGGAATTCTTAATGAACAAGGACCCACCAGTAATGAGGATGAAGACTTTTCCCCAAAGTAAGATGGGGAATTTGAAGACTAGAAATATATATGAAATCCATGTATTTATTACAAAGTATGATGTTTGACAAATTGTATTTGAAATGAAAATTTGGATTTTCCTAATAATATAATAATTTTTATTATCGTGAAATCTCAAATATATAGGATTTTCTTACAAAACATATTTATAAAAGTAGCTTGAAAATAAAAATCAAACATGTTAACTTTATAATGGATTAAATATATTTTATATTTTGAACGAAGTTAAAACTTTTTTTAATTGTACGGTGAAACATTGAAGTTTGAATCTATGACACATGCATGAAAAATCTCTAATCACTAGAACTACTATCTTGAGATAAATTAATTAAAGTTGGAACAAAATGAATCAATTGATTAGGTTTTTTTGCATCGACATTTTTCCATTTTAAATTCAAAGGGGTGTCACCTCATTGATAAGAGTTTAAATTTATGACTTCAAAAGACAAAGTTAAAATCTCTTATAAAATGATCATTAATGTCACTTTGATTAATTTTTTTTTTTAAAAGTAATACAAATTCTAAAATGTATTAACTTTTTTATAAAATAGTGCAAAATCATCATGTGATAAAAACTTGTAAATTCCTATGAGGACTCAAAATGTCTACCATTCTTACCCCTCAAAATGGGATCAGGATTTGCCGCCGTAGCAAATTCACACGGTTGCCGCGGTAGCAAATCTCGGCCATCAATCCATGATACGACGGTTCCGGTTCACAACACAGATTTCAACAATTTCACACAATGTCGGATCTTAACCGTTTACTTCGGATCAGATGGTGTAGAACAGCTACGGCGTGCAACTGCGTGTAAATATTCCTTATCCCTCAAAATGTCTACCATTTCCCACCACAAGGAGATTTTCTCTCCCTACTCCCTATATTGTGGATCCCCATAGATTCCTATGAGGACTCTCAACATAAAAACTTGTTAATTCTATAGTACTTTTAGATTAATGAATTTCAATCTAGTTGAATTTTTCTAGAACAGTAGATATAAGGGTAATGTTTACCTTCCTTTCTGATATATTGGAAAAACTAACTCCCACACATCTTAAAGATAAGAGCTAATTACAGTTTATAAGGAGTGACACTCTTATACTTGCAAGACGATTTTATAATGGTGAGTTATGTTCAATATAAAAATATAATATGGTATATCAGAAACTATCAATTTGAACCACCTATCATACTCACCAAGTCTAATAATGCTAGGTAAATGAAGTCTCAAATATTTTGAAGATAAGGAATGGTAGACTCGGTAAGAAACATAATGAGATAAGAGGCATGTCTCATGCGACCCCTGTATGTTTGTACACATTCCATATTTGGTAATTATCAAGATAAACACGTGTGAGTGGTTTCTAGTTTCTTTTGATTTTACTTATTTTGGAATGCATTTCAAGTTTTGCAATCATTTCTGTTATCAATGAGAGGAAACTTGTTGCCCTAATTTAGAAAATGATGACAAAGGAAAGCATTATAACATGTTGATTGATTATCACTAAAACCCCATGAATAAAAGCGCTTGTTTCTTTCAAGGACGATTATCCCATTTATTATTTTAGATATCAAGACGAACAATCTATTTTTCCGATAAAAAGTTATGAATATAAATATATTTTATATTATTTTTACTATTTGTCAAAAAAAAACTTTTTGCTAATATTGAATCTTAATTATTTTCGTCATTATGAATCACCCTAATTTTTCTGTGTTTCTTTATTCAACATCCAACTACTTTGTCATCACCCTAATCACACACATCCGCACATTCATACTTGACAGGGCCGCAAGTGTACGGCTATGTCGGTTTTAGTATAAAAAGTATCGTATCCACAGAGACCAAATTAACAAGTACCGCTTTCTGTTGTTTTATGTTTATCTAAGGCAAAATTCAAAATAGTTATGTTTCGAGCGTAAAATAAATATTGACTTTAATTAAATATTTGACGAGTAGAGACCAAAACGATGGTTTCCGTCGACCTTCGACTCTCAAGTAGATCAACCGAGACGATATATACTTATGTCACTATATTTTTAAATCGGAGAAGATGAATTATTGTTAATAACGGTGACATTATTCACCATTTTACAACTATCTCAATTGGAATTTGAACTTTGTCCTATGAACTTTGAATTACAAAGTTAAACTCATGATCTTATCGTTGGTTGATCTCGACGCCTTCTTGTTGATTTGACACCTTTACAACCATATAACGGTGACATTATTAACCATTATTCACTTGTGCATTCTATTTATAAGATTCGCCCATCCCTTAAAACTTGGCGAATAAGAAACTGAAAATGAACTCATGCACACTTTGCATAACCCTCCCGGCCGCATCGTGCGGATGGCGAAACGAAGACAACACATGAAGACACAATTCAACCAGATACGGTAAAGTCAAAACAGTTTTCATGTAAGTTATATGATGTTTTTATAATCTATCCTATAAAGTTTATGAAAATAAGCTGAAAATAGTTTATAGACATGTCATAAGATATCTCATGGTAAGTTCAAATAAGACAATCCAAACGAGACCTAAATAAAGTTGAGGGCTTTCATATACATACAACATCCACACACGTTTGAACAAAAGACTGTAATGCCAAATGAACAATAATTGTTCATTGCAAACATCCAACTGAAATTCAAAACTACGTTGCTAATAGCAATTAGCATACATTATTATTAATCTAAAAATTCAGCATCTATGATCATGCTCAAAGTTGCATACTTAACATATTTGCCCCTGCATCACTTCCATCGCTTGCCAAATTTTCCACGCTTAAACTTCCCAAAACCAAACCTACCATGCTTCCAACGCTTGCCAAATTTTCCATGCTTATACTTCCCATGTCCATAACCATAACCATAACCATGATGATAACCTCCATGTCCATGCGACAGATGGTGAGCACCGTATGCAGCTGCCGCCCCTGCGATCAATCCTCCTATACCAGATCCACGCCCTTTATAACAACAATAAATTAGTAAATTAGAATCATTCTAAAGTACGAGAAGAGTTTAGTTTGTAAAACAAAGATGTAATATCAAGTATGGCTCGAGTACATAATATAACACATGCAAGAAACATTAGGAGAATGAAAACCATTAGCAAAAAACATTGATCTAGAAATTTAGCTATAATTTCCATTTTTGTGATCAATGTTGTTGATTGCACGAAAATCCACATAGTTTGTACAAATTCTGCTACGCTACAATGTACAGTGCTATAGCGCTGATGTAGCCTCTATTTGACAACACTTTATACTAAATCATGTATTACATAACAATACTGGATTGTTAAATTTTGCTAGGCAATAGCTGCTATATAATTGGAATACTTTTTTCAACACAACCCAATAAAAGAAAGCAGAAATTTTTTTCGCAAATCAGACGCGCCTAATAATATTTAAAACTAGCAATAATCCAAATTCACTCATGATCATATAATATACTCGATAAAAAAATGGGATGATCAAGTGTACCAGAAGGATATGGATAGCCATATTGTGGAGCATGATAAGATGGTTGATGATGATATCCGGAATGAGGATAACCGGAAGGTGGATACCCTCCTCCTGCATGTGGTGGATATTGTGATGGATAATAACCTCCTTGAGGTGGATAAGCAGTTTGTGGTGGATAATAACCTCCTTGAGGGGGATAGGAGTAAGATCCTGGTGGAGGAGGATAAGGTGGTGCTGCTGGATAGCCTGTTATATGTGAAAACAGACCTCTCTCACTAGATTCTTGATCATGCTTGTTTCTACCATTGTTCATGTTGATTCACCCTAAAACAATTTGAAATTGGCAAAAATATAATAAGTACATCATATCATATTATAAACAACTTAATTGTTTATGTGTTAAGCCAAAGGGTATGGAAGAATCATAGGAAAAAAAACAAAGGCCATGATTGATGGAATCCAAAATCATGCAAAATATCTTGGAATTTTCCAAGAAAGGAAGAAGAATTAAAACATTTCAAGCCAAATTCAAACTAAGAAACTTTGCAACACACAAGATTTTGTTAGCAGAGACATGAAAGAAATAAAAAAAAAAGTAGTAATAACTATTGCTTGGTGCTTGCTCAACTGAAAATTGCAAAGGCTTTCTATAAAATCATCCAAAGGTGACCAAATTGAATGCTTGTTGGAACCATAAAAAGTTGAAGGAATTGAAATTTCACCTATTCTTATAGTTATTGTTTCACAATTTTGAAAAAACACACGTTGTTTCCACGCAACTCTACACTTTGTTTGATGTTAATTACTAAGAGCTCCACGTAAGAATATGGAATATGTATCTATGTCTGTATATTTAATTCTTTTTTGCAAGCATAGTTGGTATATTTTTATCTTCCATTTGAAACTAAGACTACTATATTCTGCTTTTTGTAAAAGATATCTTAAAAAATATATAAGAGAATCTATGTTCTAAGGAAAGTTTTTTTCTCTTATAATGATATATGTGACATGATTCAAGTGCTCTTTTTAGAGATATGTAATACTTGTTATTTCCTTGTTTAAATAAAGAAAAGCATACATGAATGGGTTAGTTGGGTTAAATACCAAATCTGGTTATTAATTTTTGTAGATTTCACCTGCCGTTTTGGATGGGTGTGAGTAACATTATTATGCAGTTTACATTCATTTTTATGAAAATTTTCAATAAGTTTTCATAATTTATTAAAAAATGATTTTAGTGTTATTCACTATTCTGTCATTATTACAGTATATTATTGGTAGAGATACATCTCACCTCAAAAAAAAAAAAAAAGATACATTTATCTTTTTAGCATATATTCTTCTGAAAGAAATAAAACTTTAAGTATATGTTTATCTTTTTTGCTATGAATATGTGTAGAGATATATTCTTTTTCTTTTTTCTTAATAAAAAGTTTAGGTGAGTTGGACTTCGGGGTTCACCAAAGTCAGCAGAGACTTTTAGCTTAGCGAGCGCTAATAGATGTTGTTCTGGTACACCTTAAAAATCACATATTGCTTGGGAATCAAGACCAAAGAAATATTCCGATGAGACAGCTTTTATAACAGACAAAATTGTGAAAGCTCACTCATCGGCCTAAAGTGGACAATACCTCAAAAGATGGTTTGGCGTACTTGAGAATGAAATGGAACATTGACCAAAGATAGTTTATATAAAATACACCAAAACATCTTTCAAAAAGAGCAAAACCGTGGAAGGCTTACACCTAAAGCGAGACAATACCTCGAACGCGATGTGACATGTTTGAAGATGGAACGTAATAGATGTACTTACAAATCACACCACCAAAAAGTTTATTAATAAAATTGTTAAAGTAGTGACTGAGAGAAATGCCATATCTGAGAGGCTTATTTTTCTAACATAAATTTCTTTATTGGATTCTGAGAAAGAGCTTAATAGGAGTGAATAATCACAATATCTGATTACAAAGCTATAGACCTTACCTTACCCACTAGGAAAGACATGTGCAACATAAGAACCTTACATTACAAAATATATGTAACTTCTTAATAACACTTACAAATTTATAAGTTTTTTTCTTTCGTAAGTTACAGAATAAATAATCATTTCAAAATACAGAACCGACTATATAAGAAAAAAATGAAGAAATTATTAATATCTGATCACAATAGAGAAAATATTGGTAAGCATTCTAAGAGCCTATGTACTTTTCTCATGTGAATTGCACTGTTTTTCCATTCCATATATGTTTGGCATGGCATGGACAAGGTTGCACTCAAGCTTAACAAATCAATCACATCTGCTTCTTCTGGTACACAAACATGCATTTTTACTTCATTCCTTTCAGAAGAATCTCTCAAGTCTTGTCCAGGCATGGAGTATCATTAAAAGGTAAATTCAGAACCATATCTATTTACCAGGAGAGACAATTATAGTCCTAAATAACAACATATCTTGAAAATTCCACACATCCTATTTGTAGTCACTTAATCCCCGCCTTCATTTTGGTTTTTCTAAACAGCGCTCTTCTTTAAGAATTGTTGGTGATTTCCAAAATAATGGAATCACTTTAGAACCAAAAGTTGTAACTCTTCATGGGAATCATTCATATACATTGGAACCTTTGGCAAAGGGATGCTTAATGAACATTTGCATTGATTCTAATGTATATGATTATAACATTTGGCAAAGGGGTGCTTAATGAACTGATGAGTCATAGATTAGTCTAATTTAATGCTTTATTTAATTTAGTTTTATTAAAGATTTAATTTAATTTTATTGCATTTTATTTCCTTTTAGAATATTTTACTTTAAATTGCTTTTTATTTTATTTTAGGAACGAATATATGGTGGAAGGTGCCTTGGAGTGAAAGAAAGAGGACCGGAGCAAATACGGCGCAAGAATACGAAGATACGGGACAAAAATATGTTCCCCCACAGTCGAAGCTTGGCACGGCCCGTGCCAACATGTGGCACGGCCGTGCCCGTCTCCGAACCTGTTTTGCTGCTTTTTCTTCGGGCCCAAGTTACCCTATTGCGGCTTTACTTGTTTTATCCCTTTAATTGCTTAGTTTCTAAGTCGATTGTAAAGCTATAAATAGAGTAGCTCTCCACCATAAACATTCACCCTTTACTTTGCTTAGAATATTTCTATTTTCAATAAAAGTCTTTATTTCTTCACTTTCTTTCTTGCAATTTTACTTTCTTGTTATTTTCTCTCTTCTTCCCCCATGTCTACGATGAACATGAGTGAGTAGACTTCTTCGTCTTAGGATTGTTGGGGAGTCTAAATGACATAATCCTAAACAAACCAAGCTTAAACCCTAATTTCTATGTAACCCTAATTTCTAATCTAGATTCACCGTCTTAACGTGGATTAACAATTATCAAACTGTGGAAGCGAAAGCGGAGGGTTTGATAATCGTTAATCCATCATCCCAAACATCAATTCATAAAGCGAGAGCGGAGTCTTGATGTTGGAACAAGTGAATCTAGACAATAATTGCAAAACAGTGAAATAGTCTTTGCAATTATTGAGACAAAGAGTAGTTTCAATCCTCTATGCATCTTCTAGTAATCAAGTCGGCGAAATAGGCTTGGTTACTAGAAGTAAACTCTCACCGGACTTTCATCGGAAAGGTGAGGGGCTAAGGGAAACCGGTCTTTAGAAATTAGTGTGTAAACCATGAAATTAGATGTTTAAGTCTTGTCTAGTGAAGGGTTTGTTATTACGACAAACCAATAATCCTAAGGCTCTTTATTAATATTGTTATTTACCTTCAGCAATCAAACTCCTCTTTGCTAAACTTTCTCTCCTCTAATCATTCTTTAAAAAGTTAATTAAGTTGAACAACTCCCTAGCGGAACGATACTCTTACTTACTACTATTACTTCGATAGGTCGTGCACTTGCGGTTTGGCCTTATCAAGTTTTTGGCGCCGTTGCCGGGAATTAACTAATTTGATTAACTTTTTCTTAGTGATTAGAATTCTCTCTTCTTCTTTCTCTTTTTTTCTTATTTTTATTTTTAACTTTTTATTTTTACCGTTATTGTTAACTTCTTGGGTTCTCAATTTTTTATGCGAAAAACCGTAAATCGAGTTGTAGTAATCAACGAGATCGAAAGGTATTTGCATAAACGAAAGAGAGACGCACGAAATAATAGCATCATGGCCAATCGCACTCTCAAAGAGTATGCAACGCCGTCTACGGCTGAGCCACAAGCTGTTATTGTGTACCCAACGGTTGAGGATGACAATTTTGAAATTAAGCCTGCCCTACATAACTTGGTGCAGCAAAACCAATTCTCGGGATCCCCCACCGAGGATCCCAATCTTCACATCTCTCGTTTTCCTACGAATTAGTGGAACCATGAAGGAGAACCAAGAGGCCGTAAGACTTCATCTCTTTCCCTTTTCCTTAAGGGATAGAGGTAGCGCTTGGTTCCATTCCCTCGAAGTCGATTCCATTACTTCATGGGATCAGGATGAGGCAAGCATTCCTTGCCCGTTTCTTTCCACCATCTAAAACCGCTAAACTTAGAGACCAAATCACGCGGTTCAACCAAAAAGATGGGGAATCTCTCTATGATGTGTGGGAGCGTTTCAAAGAAATGCTAAGACTTTGTCCCCACCATGGCCTAGAGGAGTGGCTTATAGTCCACACTTTTTATAATGGCTTGTCTTATACCACTAAGATGTACTGTTGATGCGGCTGCAGGTGGAGCACTTATGAACAAGAACTACACGGAGGCGTATGCCCCGATTGAAGACATGGCTCAAAATCATTACAAATGGACCGACGAGAGAGCCATCACTAGTTCTTCATCCTCCAAAAAGGAGGCAGGTATGTACGAAGTCTCTAACTATGACCACCTTGCTTCTAAAATTGATACACTAACTGAAAAACTTGAAAAACTCAATGTTAGTGCTATCAATTGCTTCTACTCCTTCTTGTGAAATTTGTGGTATAACTGGTCATGCCGGTGTTGATTGCCAACTAGGTAGTGCTATTAACGGTCTTGAGCAAATGAATTATGCTCAATACAACCAAGGGATGAGACAAAATCAAAATTTTTATAAAAACCAAAATCCCTAGGGACAAGTAGCACCACCCGATTATGCAAACAACCAAAGATTCACTCGAAATCCAATTTGGAAATTTTGTTGGAAAACTCTATTGCCAACCAAACCAAACAACTTCAAGAACTTAAAAACCAAACCGGATTTACGAATGATTCTCTTTCCAAGCTCAATACCAAGGTTGATTCTATTGCTACTCACTCTAAAATGCTTGAAACTCAAATCGCTCAAATAGCCTAACAAGTGGCTACCTCTTCCCAAACACCGGAGTCTTTCTGGTCAAACCGAAGCCAATCCCAAAGCCCAAGTTAATGTCATATCTTTTGGGGTAGTAAGTTAGGCGAAACTTTTGCTAAGGTTAAAAACATTGGGAAAGAAAATGTCAAGCCTTTAGGTGATAAAATTGTGATAGAAGAAGCAAAACCGCTTGAAGAAAACAAAACTCCATCCCCTTAAATCCCGATAAGCTTAAACTAGAGGGTAAGTTTGAAAAATTTGTCAACATACTTAGGAAGATTTGCATTAAACTTCCCTTTGATGAAGCTTTGTCTAGGATGCCTCTATATGCCAAGTTTTTAAAGGAAATTTTTTCAAAGAAAATGCCTATAGAGTATAGTGAGACAATAGCTTTGGCTAAGGACACTAGTGCAATCATTCAAGAAGCACCCCCTAAGCTTAGATATCCAGGTAGCTTTGCCATACCATGTGAAATTGGGAATGAAACCGTAAACAAAGCCTTATGTGACTTAGGAGCTAGTGTTAGTTTGCTGCCTTTGTCTCTTCTTAAAAGGATAGGGATAGGAGAGTTGAATTGAAACCTACCGAAATGGAATTAAAACTAGCTGATCGTTCTACCATGAAACTTGTAGGATTTGTCGAGGACATGCCGGTTAAGATAGAAGGGATATATATCCCAACTGATTTTGTAGTCGTTGACATTGCGGAGGACGAAGACGTCCCCATAATCCTAGGTAGACCCTTCCTAGCCACTTGCGGGAGCTCTCATAGATGTCAAGAACGGTAGGATAGTCTTTCAAGTGAGTGACAAGATGGTAGGATTTGAGTTGGAAAATGTTATGAAGGGTCCCGCTCTTTACTCTTGTTGCATGCTTAACGATCATGTTGTGAAAGAACGTTTTATAGCGTCATCTACACAATATGATATCTTTGATCCATTCTAAGGACTCTTTCTAACCGTCAAGCTAATGACATTAAAAGAGCGCTTCGTGGGAGGCAACCCACGCATTTAATTGCTTTTGTTTTGTTTTTCTTTGTTTTCGGTTGTTTTGTAGGTAATTGTCCAAGTGTAGTTCGAAAAAAATCAAGAAATTGAAGAATTCGAAGCCCCCGGGACCGAGAGAGGTGGCACGACCCGTGCTAGGCATGGCACGGCCGTGCCAAGTTTTTAAGGAAAAAAATGGGGATGAAGTCGGGAAGATGGCACGGCCCGTGCCAATAGGTGGCACGGCCGTGCTCGATTTCTATACCTTATAACCTTCAATTTTTTCCTTCCTTCTTCCTCATTCACAAACCACAACCCTCTTTCATCTTCTAAATCTCTCTCTAAACCTCCATAACCCTCAAATCTTCAAACCTTCATATCTCCTTCAAAACTTAACCAAATCACTCAATTCTTTCCCCCAATCAATTCTAAACTTCATTCAAAACAAAAACCACCAATTAAAAACATCTTTCACCCACTCAAACACATAATTCACCAAACCCTTATCTCCATTAACCCTAACCCAAAAACCACAAAACCTTAACCAATATCCACATCTAAAACCATAAAACTCACTTAAACATCAACCCCAATCCAAAACCAACCTTTCCCACTAAAATTATCATCAAAACCCTAACCTTCACCAAAACCCCAAAGTCAAACCAAGGTCAAAGGTCTAATGGCTTCAAGAAGAAGTGGCAAGGAACCGGCAACATCTTCCGGAGGACCACCATCAAAGAAAAGGGCACCGGCAAAGAATCATGGCATCACCTTCAGGGATAACAACCAAAAAGAAAGGTACAAAATCCTTATCACTAAACCTTTGCATCCTTGTAGGTACCCTCATTCTCATACTATGAATACCTTAGGGATTAGGGACAATGCTTTTGAATTGCTGAATAGATTAGGATGGGGTGAGATGCTTAGTCCTATGAGGGGGTATGAAAATTTTACTTATGAGTTTTTAAATTCTATCCAATTCACGAAAGATAAGTTGAATTTAGATGACCCCGACCATAGAGTCTCCTTCCGGCTTTTGAATATTGATTACGAGATGTCCCTTGAAAACTTTTGCAATGAAATGGGCTTCGTAAATGTGGGGTTCATCCATGACTCTTGGAATCAAGCTCTAAAGCCGGAAGACTATAACCCTGCTAGCTTTTGGGCACGCATCACCGGTCGAAACCAATATGTTTCACAATCCAACAAGGCTAGTAACATCCACAACCCAGTTCTTAGGTACCTTCAGAGAGTAATGGCTTGTACCATTTGGGGTAGGAAAGAAGTAGGAACATGTAGGACGGATGAAATCTTTATGCTTTGGGCTATGCTTACTAATAATCCCGTGTATACTTGTTTTTACATGCTTGACTACCTTGCTTCAATAGGAACTAAGCCTAATCTTGTAGGCCGACATAATAGTAGGGGGTGTTATCACATTCATTGCTAGGAAGTTTGGAGTGAGCGAGGAGGAAGGGATAAATGAAATTCGGGGCAACAATAGGCTTAACATAGAGACATTAATCTCTATGAAATTCATTACACATCATCCACCCATGCATTATGCCCTTAAACTCAATGTACCTATTCTATTTTTGCTTCCTAACCCATCTCGGACTAACACCGACGTGGAGGAGAATTGGTTGTATGTTGATAATGAACAGGTACATGAGCAACATAACGAAGGAGAGGGTGCTAACTTGCACCACGAGGAGGAGCACCATGACCATGATGCCGGAGATCTCAATGATGATGAAAGATGGGCATGGATGCGAAACGAGGTAGAGAGGATAAGCACCGAGCAACAAAGGCAAAGTGTAGAACTTTTGGGGCTGAGAAATGATGTCCAAAGGGGCAACCGCTTGTCGGAAGAAAACAATGAAATGCTCCGAAGAATGATGCGCCAATTCAATCTCCAAGGTCCTCCTTATGGACCTCAATAAATTGTGAGCTTTCCTCTTCCTCTCTTCCCTTCTCTCTTCTCTCTCTACTACTCTTCTTCTACTCCTTCTTTCTTTTTCCTCTACTTCTTCTTCTTCTTTTTAATTTCTTTTTCTTTTGAATCATTGAGGACAATGCTTCCTTTAAGTGTGTGTGTGTGTGTGGGGGGGGGGGGGGGGGGCCTAATAAAGTGTCTAGAGTCGTAGTGTTCCCAAACTCCCTTGAACTTTATTCTTTTGTTTTGTTTTTATAGTGAAAGGCATGACTAGTAGCTTGTTTTTAATGTAAAATATGGCATAAATTTTTTTTGTTTTGTCTCTTCTTTAAAGGTTGCTTCTTGTACATGAAAGTAGTTTCTTGTGTTTCTTATGTTCTTGCTATACCCATGTCTTGTTTTATTGTGAAATTCTCCAATGAGAAAAGCACCCGGTTGCAATCCTTGAGCAAATGTATGAATAGGTATTTTAAGGAACACGTTCTATCTTTAGTGTTAACTTAGACCCTTTAAAGTCTTAAGAGTAAAAGTAGTATAAGTTTGTGTCGGAAATTAATCAAATGTTCTTAATTGTTGTATCCTTAATTGTTAAAATTTAATTGGGGCGGGAGAACAACACCAACATGTGGGGGAAGGGACAATCCCTAACTTCCTAATTGTGGTGGTGACTCCCTAATTTGAACCTAAAGTGAAACAAATTCATCAATGCTAGGGGAAAGGACAATTACATCCAAAAAGACTTCCTACGCGGAGATGAAACAAATAAAATTTTGCAGCCTTGCTTAGGGTGATTTTGAATCTAGGGGGAAAGGACAATTACATCCGAGAAGACTTCCTACGAGGATAGATAGCCCCTAAGCATCTGCAGCCCCTTGTGCTTAATTGTTAATCTAATCTAATTTTAACTTAAATTCCCATCACTCTTATATGAAATGAAGAAAGGACTTTTCTCGGTTACTTTAGCACTAAGGATAGAACCTATTCCTCATAATATCCGTCTTATACGGCGGCAAGAAAAGGGTTGGACTGCACACACACACTCACTTGAGACTTGATGTTGGGTAGAATAGGTTCATGAGAAGTATTTGAAATTGTAATTAGTGTACTTGAAGCAAAGCCTTTCCTTTTAGACATGTGTTCTTAATATTGCCATGAAAAATCTTTTGTTGCTGCTATGTCTATCGCCTTTTGCTTGAGGACAAGCAAAGATTCAAGTGTGGCGGAGTTTGATGAGTCATAGATTAGTCTAATTTAATGCTTTATTTAATTTAGTTTTATTAAAGATTTAGTTTGATTTTATTGCATTTTATTTCCTTTTAGAATATTTTACTTTAAATTGCTTTTTATTTTATTTTAGGAACGAATATATGGTGGAAGGTGCCTAGGAGCGAAAGAAAGAGGACTGGAGCAAATACAGCGCAAGAATACGAAGATACGGGACAAAAATATGTTCCCCCACAGTCGAAGCTTGGCACGGCTCGTGCCAACATGTGGCACGGCCGTGCCCGTCTCCAGAACCTGTTTTGCTTGCTTTTTCTTCGGGCCCAAGTTACCCCGTTGCGGCTTTTACCGTTTTATCCCTTTAGTTGCTTAGTTTCTAAGTCAATTGTAAAGCTATAAATAGAGTAGCTCTCCACCATAAACATTCACCCTTTACTTTGCTTAGAATATTTCTATTTTCAATAAAAGTCTTTATTTCTTTACTTTCTTTCTTGCAATTTTACTTTACCGTTATTTTCTCTCTTCTTCCCCCATGTCTACGATGAACATGAGTGAGTAGACTTCTTCGTCTTAGGATTGTTGGGGAGTCTAAATGACATAATCCTAAACAAACCAAGCTTAAACCCTAATTTTTATGTAACCCTAATTTCTAATCTAGATTCACCGTCTTAACGTGGATTAACAATTATCAAACTGTGGAAGCGAAAGCGGAGGGTTTGATAATCGTTAATCCATCATCCCAAACATCAATTCATAAAGCGAGAGCGGAGTCTTGATGTTGGAACAAGTGAATCTAGACAATAATTGCAAAACAGTGAAATAGTCTTTGCAATTGTTGAGACAAAGAGTAGTTTCAATCCTCTATGCATCTTCTAGTAATCAAGTCGGCGAAATAGGCTTGGTTACTAGAAGTAAACTCTCACCGGACTTTCATCGGAAAGGTGAGGGGTTTAAGGGAAACCGGTCTTTAGAAATTAGTGTGTAAACCATGAAATTAGATGTTTAAATCTTGTCTAGTGAAGAGTTTGTTATTACGACAAACCAATAATCCTAAGGCTCTTTATTAATATTGTTATTTACCTTCAGCAATCAAACTCCTCTTTACTAAACTTTCTCTCCTCTAATCATTCTTTAAAAAGTTAATTAAGTTGAACAACTCCCTAGCGGAGCGATACTCTTACTTACTACTATTACTTCGATAGGCCGTGCACTTTCGGTTTGGCCCTATCATGAACCTTCACATTGATTCAAGTGTATATGATTATAACCTTTGACAAAGGGATGTTTAATGAACCATAACATTGTTTCAAATCAAAGGGGTGTTTTCTCTCATATGAAGGGTCATATAATGCATTATAAATGCTTGTCATTTGGGCATTAGTTTGACAGAGCAAAAACAACACAATTTTGGACAGAATTTTGTTAGATTAACAACGTAATTCTCCATCATTCTCTTACTCTAAATCATTCATTAATTCTCTAATGCATGAGTGAATTGCTGGAACCATAAATCTGTAAAATACCGTTAGGAGATATGCTTGGTGTGGTTGTGCAATACACGTCAAAGAACTCATAGTATCTGAAGGGGATTCACCGATCTTTCCTTATTGCATCCAATATACGGCTATTGGTGGGGGCGAATCGAACCTAAAGGTTAGTATGGCAACCCCATCCGCTTTGAGTTTACATGCATAACCATTAAACTTTTCATGTTTCATGTGCATCGGCATCTTCCCAACAATCAAGATATACAACAATCTTTGGAATTTATGTGCACACTTCATCGTATTCATCTTCATCATCTTTTTGGTCAAGTTATTGCAGCAGACCCCCAACACAAGATCCAACAATCTTTAGGTTCCATTTATGATTTACTTGTGATTAATGGCTGCAGTTTTTGGAAGAGATGAAAGTATACTTTTCATCCATGACTACGGTGAACGGTAAACAAATTTCTTTTATGAATATATCTTATGGAAATTTATGGATAAATATTTCATATGTGATGTGTTTGTGTCAAATTTACATGTGGTTGTAGATAATATATGCATGGTAAATTTTGATATGCATGAAATTTATTGTTTGAAATCCATTTGATGTTAATTTGAACATGAAATAATATGCATATAAGTGTCGACATATTATGAAATATTTAGTGTTCTAAATGCATGTGTATCTAAGTAAATATGAATATGTTAGATTTAACATGTGGTGACATATATATACATGATTTAGAAATTGTTCAAGTATATGAACTTTGATGAGCATAGTAATATGTTAAGAATGTTTAAACACTATTTTATTTATAAAAGTAGTGTAGATAAATTGTCAAAATATCAAGTGGTTGATTTAATGATATTATTTACTTTGTGTAAGAAATTATTATCATTAATATTGTGTTGATATTATATGTACATGATAATATGAAAAGTAATTGTTAATTTCTTGTTTATCATGACATTAAAATAGTTTGGGTATGTTTTGAATTACTGTAAGTTGATAAATTTTCATGAAAGAAAGTCATAGAGAATATTAATGATCTGGTTCATTGTTTATTTTTCTATGTGATTGTTTATTGAAATTTAGCTTGAACATATTTAAACATAAACTTGAATTTAACACAATGAATTTATGATACATGTATTAGTTATATGATAACTAAAATCAAAATGTTTGTGTTATATTTAATTTTATGTGGAGTGTATAACTTGCATGTTTAATCCCATCTTATAAAGTTTGGTTATGACATTCTTTTATGATCAAGTTTTATTTTGCTATGTATGTTTAATGCATTCAATGTATGATATATCTTGGCTAGATATAAAAGAAAAGTTGAAGTTGGAATTGAAATGCATGTTAAATATTTTCATAGCAAAGGTGTAATGACATAAAAGTTTGTGTATTATTACAATATACTCAATTGACAAAAGTGTCATGGTTTGATGATAGTTGGTGAATACTATCAAGAGTATATAAGTTGATCCGTAGACATAGCTATGAGAATACAAAATCTATGTGAAAAATTGAATATTCAAAGTTTATAAAAATTAAAAGAAAATCTTGCAATTATTTGACGAAATGATTGACAAGGAATGATGTCTTTGGAAATGATGTTGAATACATTGAAGACATTATTAGGGATGTGGTACAAACCCAAATCTAATTGATTACCAATAGTGGAAACTCAACCCACACTTGAGTAGCATCAAGTCTTGGGTTCAATGGTGAAAGTACAATATTAGAGTAATTGAAGTACTTGACAATAGATACATCCCAAGGGGTAAAAGTACTTGGACCATAAGAAGAAAAAGGGTAGGATGAGGTTTTCCTCTTAATGGACATATAACATATATTTGCTGAAATGCATACTTATGGGGCATTTCCGATATAATCTACCTATGTGAGAATGAAGTTTGGCTGCTTCACGGAGTTCAAGGGTTTGACTCTTAAATTCTCATGAAAAGGAATATATGACACAAGGCCTTCTTAATGTGTCATCTTACAAGTCTCTTTATCAATGGTACCGAGATTCTATGTGTAAGTTATGCACACTTGTTCTAATGAATAGTTGGTTCAAAGCTTGCCTACCATACTATTTGGGAATGAGCGAAAACTTAACTTACTAAATAATGGTTCAAATCGCGAGATACCATTATCCGAAGGCATGGAATTTCCGTATTTATGTGATTTAGTATTTTGAAAATGGTGGGGGATTGTTGGTGATTTCCAAAATAATGGAATCACTTTAGAACCAAAAGTTGTAACTCTTCATGGGAATCATTCATATACATTGGAACCTTTGGCAAAGGGATGCTTAATGAACATTTGCATTGATTCTAATGTATATGATTATAACATTTGGCAAAGGGGTGCTTAATGAACCTTCACATTGATTCAAGTGTATATGATTATAACCTTTGACAAAGGGATGTTTAATGAACCATAACATTGTTTCAAATCAAAGGGGTGTTTTCTCTCATATGAAGGGTCATATAATGCATTATAAATGCTTGTCATTTGGGCATTAGTTTGACAGAGCAAAAACATCACAATTTTGGACAGAATTTTGTTAGATTAACAACATAATTCTCCATCATTCTCTTACTCTAAATCATCAATCAATTCTCTAATGCATGAGTGAATTGCTGGAACCATAAATCTGTAAAATACCGTTAGGAGATATGCTTGGTGTGGTTGTGCAATACACGTCAAAGAACTCATAGTATCTGAAGGGGATTCACCGGTCTTTCCTTATTGCATCCAATATACGGTTATTGGTGGGGGCGAATCGAACCTAAAGGTTAGTATGGCAACCCCATCCGCTTTGAGTTTACATGCATAACCATTAAACTTTTCATGTTTCAAGTGCATCAGGCATCTTCCCAACAATCAAGATATACAACAATCTTTGGAATTTATGTGCACACTTCATCGTATTCATCTTCATCATCTTCTTGGTCAAGTTATTGCAGCGGACCCCCAACACAAGATCCAACAAGAATTGCCATAATGAACAATCAAAGATTAAATTTGAATTGACATAATGAACAATCAAAGGAGCAGGTGAACTTATCACTACAAGAATTATGGTTTTTACTGGCGGAAATAATCCCCCGGTAATGCTAAAAATCCCTCGGTAATATGTATTGCGGCGGATATGAGTCCCTCGGTAATATGAGCGTCGGTAATGTTGCGGCGGAATTTTCCCTCGGTAATGGGGAGGTAGTTTTGACAAAGCATTGCGAGGGATTATTCCGCCGCAATTACCGGCGGATTGTAATGCGTCGGTAATCCGCCGCAATTACCGGCGGAATAATCCCTCGCAATGCTTTGTCAAAACTACCTCCCCATTACCGAAGGAAAATTCCGCCGGTAATGTTTATACGTATTTGCATTAGTGACGAAAAATTCCGCCGGTAATGTAATGGACCTTTTTTGTGATCCCTTCCTACTTTTTAATTCTAATTAAAGAAATAAAATTAATTCAACACAAATAAATAAAAGAAATAAAATTTTAATTTAATAAGACACAAATTAATTAATCAATATATCATAATATTTGTACAATCCTTAAATAGTTTTTGTAAAAAATCATAAATATTTAAATAATATTCATACAATCTATAAATCTAACATAATAAGCTAATGATCATAATATTCAAACAAATTTGTTCTGGTCTCCCTCCCGGTAATTTGCTGCTCGTATTTCCTCCGGTGGCATCGGAACAAAGGATGAATGATGGATTGTGAGTTTAGGTCCTCTTCTATATGGCTTTGGTAGCGGGGGTGGTGGTGGTGGCTCTTCTTTGTCCATCTATAGATAGCAAACGTAAAATCAACCTGAAGACAATTTTGCAAACATAAACAATTGTTCACAAACACGCTCTTCAAAAAAAATACAACTATATTTATACATAAGCATTTATCATGTTTATCCAAATATGTCAAACTGTAATTGAGATAGTGTAATTGAAATATAGTTGTTAATAATAACCAAAAGGGGAATATCAAAACCATTAGCATCAAAACAGAGCCAAACCATATTTATTCGCAAGCGTTTATCATGTTTATCCAAACTATAATTGAGATATAGTGTAAATGAAATCTTTGTTTTTTTTAAAGGTAAGCCAATTGCATTAAGATAAAGTTTTTAAAAGTAAGCCAATTGCATATATACCTAGAAAGATGATTACTTGACAGTAAGGCATCAGAGTAGTCTGGAACATGCCCCATCCATGTTCTTGATCCTATCATCTAGTGACTGCTGAATTAATAGAGCCTGATCCTACAAAATCAAAATACCCATGCTGTGCAATTATTTTCTGTTTAAACAATGGTCTGCATTAATTTGTCTGTGATGGGAATGGATATGAAAATTGCTAACAATTGAGTCTCAAATCCTAATAGGGGGTAAAATGCCAACTACCACTAAATGTTTCCTGTTATGGTTCAAAAGGTGCCAAGTTGCTACCATGAACTAGTTTGAACAAGAAACTAAAAGATCAGTACATGTTTTGCTCCGAGAGTTGAACAATGCAGTGTAGAGCGTAGACTGCAGAACCACACAGAAAAGATGTGTTTACGCACACATCAATGATAAGAGTAGGATGTGTATTCCTAAAACTATAGCATCATATCTTGCATCCATTTCAGATTTTACAGGTCCGAAAACAAAATTTCAACCTATATTTAAGCATGGTTGTTATCAGAGGCTCCTACAACACCAATCAACAATGAATTAAACACCCTCAAAGTGACGACCGAGACTTTGTTAGACCATGTTGCCTTTCTTCTTACACCTAATATTAGTATAAATGTCTTAAATTGAATATAACGTTAAAGAATGGAACAACTCATTTGGATTCTTAAAATTCTTGCATCACAAACACCATAAAAAAATTAGTGTAAAAATCCAGATCAACTGTATAGAAGACTGAACATAGGCCAACATTCTATGTGCTACTATCAACTTATAAAATAGGTGCTAACCCATTAAGTAACATCTTCTCAAATTTTAGCCATGTCATCATTTTACAATCTCCGTAACTTGCAAGTGGTATAATTGAGCATGAAACCACAATTAACAAACAAAAATGAAGCAAAATGACAGAGGTACTGCTCTCTAATGAAGCAAAATGCAGAGGTACTGCTCTCTAATGAAGCAAAATGATAGAGGTACTGCTCTATAATGCATCTCTGTCCTTGCCCCAAGATATGCAGAAGCTTGTTGTTATAATTTTTTCCTTCTCTAAGTTACATTATAAAAAATGCTAAAAATGTGAATAAACATGCATATATACCTTATAGATATGAATATTATCTCTTAGTCAAAGTAGCTACGTTTTAACTTTGACACATAACAACTCTAAATCCTTTAAACATATACCTAGCATACTATATTATTTTATACTTAAATTTGATGCAGTTGCATATTTACCTTCAACACATAACATTCCATTGCTCTCCCAACTTTATCAATGTATGAGATTGTGGACGGTGAATTATCAAAATTTGTAACTGGTCTAGCATGAGGAACCATTGTCCTCAATGTTTCGGTGTCTACACATCCTCCCCGAAACTACACCAAATAACAAACAAAAAATTACTAACAGTTTAAATTGCTTACAAAAACAGCCATCATTGATTAACACTAAAAAAAATCAATAAAAACAAGCACTAATTTAGCGTGTCCTTGTGTCTCTAAGAACACAACACAAATTCTCAAACCATTAACACACAAATGACCAACTATTTTTAGTAAATTTCATCGGAAAAAAATAGATCAATTACCATAGATTTACTACTTTCTGAATTTCAGAACATTCAAACAAGAAGATTGTAATACAATAATAATAATAATAATAATAATAATGATTCAGATTTAACAGCCTAACAAAATGAACAAAGTCATGACAGTAGCAAAACAATTCTCAATCCCCATTCGAAACCCTAAACCCTAAAAAAATTCCCAATTCTAGTCATATTTGCAGGAGTGTAGCACTACTATACACAAGGTTAGTGTTGGAACCTCAGGCACCCAAACTCACGCAAAAATCCAACCACAGGCAAACCTTACCCAAACACATATATTAAAACAAACCCATATATGAAATCTGATAAAATAAACAAAAGGGTATTTTTTACTCAAATTAAAAAAAAAATTAAGAACAATAGATTGAAACAAAGGGATAGTAAAGTCTTATAATACCTCAAGCGTTTCAAAGCCAGTTCCAAGAGATTTCAAAAAGATGGTGGTGGAGTTTTTGAAGGATAGAATAGGATTGTGGTTCAATTGCGATTTCAGCGAGGTTGAGGGTGTCTGAGATTCAATTTGGTGTTGTTTTTGAAGGTTTGAGACTGAGGGATCTGGGTGAGAGAGGTTCGATTGAGAGATTGAGGGTGAGAGTGGTTCTAGGTGAGAAGAAGAGAGGTTCGATTGAGAGAAATAGAGGGTGAGGGTGAGAGAGGTACCAATCTGAACATTTTTATTTGAACATTCAATCCTGAGACAAATCTGAACATTGCATGTGTTGGCCGAAATCAGCAATAAATAAAAGACCTTCCAATGCAAAATCTCTAAGTAACAATAATGTCGTCGACAAGCCATTAGCTCAGTGGCACACAATCTTGCTTTTGAGTGCTTTTAAAAAGACTAACCAGAATAGAAACTATCTGCAAGGGCCCAGGATATGATTCTACCAACTGCTTCATAGAAATTGTGGCATTTGCAAACAAGAAATGTCTGCAAATAAGGCAATCCAAACAGGACCTAAATAAAGTTTAGGGCTTTCATATACATACATTGAACATCCACACACATTCAAATAAAAGATAGTAATACCAAATGAAAATGTTCATTGCAAACATCCAATTGAAACTTAGTATGTTGCTAATAACAATTAGCATACATTATTATTATCAAAATAAAATTAGCAAACATTATTCATCTAATAAGTAATAATTCAGCATTGATGATCATGCTCAAAGTTGCATATTTAATATATTGGCCTCTGCATCACTTCCATCCCTTGCCAAATTTTCCATGCTTGCCGAATTTTCCATGTTTGCCAAATTTTCCATGCTTAAACTTTCCATGACCATGATGATAACCTCCATGTCCATGTGAGAGATGGTGAGAACCATATGCAGCCACCCCTCCTGCAAACAATCCTCCTATACCAGCACCATGCCCTTTATGAAAACAATAAATCAGTACATTGTACATAACATACCCCTCCCAAATTAGCATCATTCTATGGTGCGAGAATAGTCTAGTTTGTAAAACAAAGATGCAATACTGAGTATGAGTTGAGTATATAACCTATGCAAGAAACATTAGGAGAAAGAAACCATTCACAAAAACATTGAACATGGATCGCAAAAAGTAGAGGTTTGTTCAAATTCTGAACAAACCATTACCATTCGTGCGTTATCATAAAATATAAGCCAGCATCAGGTAGATCATAAAAGATTGTTTATATGCATTCTAATATATTTATTACTTTTTTTAAAAATGGAAAATCGAATATATAGATAAAGGAAGAAGCCGAAGCAAGTACAAGGAGTACCATGATGAGTACTTGAGTCGCTGATATGTTTATTACTGATAACAAATTAGGATGATCAAGTGTACCTGAAGGATGGCCATGTGGTGCATGATAAGATGGTTGCTGATGAGGATAACCAGAAGGCGGATATCCTCCTGCATTTGGTGGATATTGTTGTGAAGGATAATAACCTCCCTGAGATGGATATGCAGTTTGTGGTGGATAATAGCCTCCTTGAGGTGGATAGGAATAGGATCCAGCTGGTGGACAATAGCCTCCTTGATCATACTTGTTTCTACCATAGTTCATCTTGATTCAGCCTAGGACAATTTAAAATTTGCAAAAATATAAATACATCATATAAATATTATCCCTGTTTGGATAAACAACATAGTTAAGCGCTTATCATATAACTGCTTCTGTATAAATTATTTCTATAACAAAAGATAAAATAAAGTCAAATTGCTTTCATATAAGCTATCTTAGAGAGCTTATGGAAATAAGCTAAAAACACTTTATGTACATGTCATAAGCTGTTTTCATAAGCTCTCTCAGACAGTCTCACAAGTACTTATATGTCAGTAGATTAACTCAAATAAGTCGATCAAATAGGCTTTATATTACCAATCTAAATGATCAATTTTCAGACATAAAGGAACCATTTACTCATACATGGTGGTAAACTGATTGAATACATAACCAAACAAAATATTATTTAAATTCCTATTTCTTCATGAAGGAAACATATATTTCTATGACATCAATATATAGCAAACCCCTTAAAGAGATTTCATCTCCACGATCAGAATCAATCAGGTAAAATATGTAGCAGGGGAACAATTTGAATGAACCCATGTTTCTTTTATCATGATCAAGCCAAATGGTAGGGAAGACTCAGAAAAAAAAAAAACAAAGAGCAAGACTAGTGGAATCCAAAACCATACAATTTGAGGTGCTAGCTCAGTGGTAAGAGTTTAGTTTTGTAACCTTAAGGTACATAGTTCGAATTCCCTCAAAGATGATTGTAAAATGATCATTAGTGTCACTTTAATTAATAAAAAAAGTTAATCATGATGCAAATTATATTGAAATTTACAAAGAATGGAAAATGAATTATAACATTTCAAGAAAAATTCAAACCAAGAAATAACTCAACATACTAGACTTTGTTGGCAACAACATGCAAAAAAGTAGAAATAACTATTGCTTGATGCTTACTCAATTGAAAAATGGCAAATGTTTTCAATAAAACCCAAAGGTGACCAAAGTGTATGCTTGTTGGTGCCTTGCTAGAATTAATGCTTCACCTATTCTTATAGTTATAATTTCTCAATTATGAAAAAGCACACGTTATTTCTACGCAATATGGAATATAGATCTGTCTATATAATTAATTCTTTTTGCAAGCATAATTGTTATGTCATAAAAATATAATAGAACATAATATAATATCTATATTCTAAGAAAATATTTTTTATAATGATAGATAGGTTACAGAATTTCATACATTTATTTTTCGTCATTTTGTGCTCTTATTGAATATATTTACTTATTGCTATTTTTTTTGTTGGTATATGAAGTGGCAAACACCACATAAAACTTACACACAATTGTGAGGTTTCGAGTTCAAACTTACCACTTTGGATGAGCTTGAGTAACATTATTTGCAGTAATATTCTTTTTATGAAATTTTTCAGCAATTGTTTATAATTTACAAATTAAAGTGATTATAGTGCTCTTCACTATTTTATCATTATAATATATAATCTTATTGGAACAGATACTTCTATCTTTTAACTTCAGTATATATTCTTATGCAAAAAACAAAAAGAAAAACTTTTTAGTATATATTTTTTTCTTTTGCTGTTAAATGCATAGGGAGACTTATTCTCATTTACCTATAGAGTGAGAGGAAGAAATGAATTAGAATAATTTGAATTGATATGGAAAAAGTTAATCAATAAAATAGTTAAAGTTATGACTGATCAAGACAGAAATGGTCATAGTAATCAGAATATGACTAACTAGAATAATTTGAATTAGAATAATTAAGAGACTTAATATTTTTTTTCCTAAGATGTATTTTTTATCGGATTGTATGAAAGAGCCTCATACAAGTGAATAATCAGAATATCAGATTACAAAGCTCAACACCCTACCCCACTAACCATTTTAACAAGCTCTTATGAAAATCAGAAAAAATTCAAATAGTTATATACATAATCTTTTCCATGAACCCATCGACCTTAACTTCTCAATAACACAGACAAATTTGAGCTTTGACAAAGCAATCACATCTGCTTCTTCTCGTACAACCTTCGATAGATTTTTGCTCCTTCGAATTCTGCGTGAATCTCTCTCTCAGTCCTAATCCCCATAGGGTTGCTTAATAACCATCCTTCACTGTCACACAATATATCAGAGTTCAAAGCATCTATGTGACTAAGTGCATCAACTTCATCTAACTGGTTTTTCATGTCAAGTGCCACTTCAAGTGCATCAGATTGTACGAACACCTGTCATAAACACGACCATAAAATGGAAAACGACTCTCTTAAGTCTTCTCGCAGGCATGAAATATCATTAAAAGGGCAAGTCAGAACCATAAATATGATTATGAGTTAAAAACAAATGAAAAAAAAAAAAAGAGAGAGAAGAAAACAAAGAGTCTAAACATTGTTGCAAAGTATCCATACATTTACACTAATAGTAAGAAAAATGGAACATACAAAATCTTATGTACCAGGGACAGAAATATAGAGTCCTAAATATCAGCATATCTTGTACTAAGTGGTAGTTTTAGTTAACAAGTAAATTGCACAATATTTATGGTAACAACTGTCCTATATATTAGAGCATGCAGAAAATATACCTGTCCCCCGGGAGATAAATTATCTACAATAGTACCGACCAAAGGCTTTTGCAAAACTCTTCTTTTATGATATTTTTTCTTTAAATGAGGGTCTGGACACTGCATGTGTTGAGGGAAATCGTTAACTATAAATAAACGAAGTTTGAATGTAAAACCTTTAAGTAACAACAATGTAGCCAACAAGTGATTTGGATTTCCCGCACTCATAATTCCACACAGTCAACACATCAGTGGTTGTTGGATTGAAGATTTCAAGCTCAGTATTTTAAAGTATTAAAAATCAAAATCTGATTGCATTCTGCATCGTCCGATCTCAATCCAATGGTTACCGATGTGCTGAATACGTGAATGCGTGGAATTGTGACTTCAGGCGATCCAAGTCCAGCCAATAAGCCATTAGGTCAGTGGCACCCAAATTCTCTTTAGTGCTTTTAGAAAGACTCACCGAAATCGAAACTAACTGCAAGGGACCAGGATATGATTCTATCAACTGCTTAAAAGAAATTGGGGCATTTGCAAACAAGAAATGTCTGCAATTAAGCGAAAAAACGGTCATTATTGCAGCATTGTTATAAATAATGCCTGTATACATTTACTTTGCCGTCAAAATAAAGTTTATGATTGATAGTACATGTTATCCAGAGCCAGATCTTTTACCCATAACTCAGCACGCTTGACCATCTGCACATGGAATTGAAGTATACATAATTATACGAGACGATATCCCTCTATTCTAAGCTGAAAGTGCGATAACAAAATAAGAAATCAAAATTCACTGAAAGGGAAGGGAGTTATCATCAAGGGCATTCAAAACAAACAGAATCTTGTTTCCTTACCTTTTGCCGTATTTCCAATCCCAAATGATTTCTCGCTTTAGGTGTTCTTTTTGCAAGCCACATAAGAAACCTGCCGCTGCCTGACATTATTTTCAACAACAGATATAGTGGAACAATCAAGTGCGATGTTTATCAGGTACTGAAATGATTATTTGATTGTCCAAGAGCTAATGTTGTCTACTATAAATCGCAGAAAATAGTAGTGTTTAAATTTTGCAACGCTACAGTGTTATAGCGCTGCAATAACTTCTATTTAAGGACATTTTGTATTA
This sequence comes from Medicago sativa, assembly GCF_051527215.1. Lineage (NCBI taxonomy): Eukaryota > Viridiplantae > Streptophyta > Magnoliopsida > Fabales > Fabaceae > Medicago > Medicago sativa. The sequence goes on from NC_140756.1 coordinate 10,021,194, forward strand.
AATATTGTATTGCAAAGCAATTGATATTTGTTCAAATTCAGCTACGCTATAGCTGCTCTTTGGCAACACGGCTTCTCATTAACCCTTCCTGATGTTGAGGTAAAAGAGTTCATGCAAATATTTGACACTTTGATTACAAGATGTTTTGGCTCAATATATCAGAAAGGATGAAATCCAAACTCAATAATAGATCATGTAAATTATCAACTTTTACATACATGCATTCCAAGCCAATGCCAATCATTAATATGTATGCTAAATTCAACAATCAACTCAAGAACAAATGCATAAAACAAAATACATTTATCGATGAAATTCATATTACCACATCCAATATCTACCATGAGTGGCGATGCAGGGTCTGCAAAGACCTGGTTCCAGTCTGGTACTTGTGCAGGAGTCTATCAAGAAAAAAATATCATTACAGGAAAGCAAAAAACCCCTCGTACATAATGAAAGACAAAAGGATTCGCTGGACCAAATGCCTATTAGGTCCGGTTTCTGTATTTGGTTCATCTTATCAATATATCATTCATAAAATTGGTGTATGACAAAATGTTCAAATCTGATTAGATATCTCTGTAAGGTGACAAAAGATGGCGTAGTTATGAAACTACATATCAGTAACGCACACAGATATATTGTAGAGACCAAATGTATATATTTCATACAAAATGTTTATATAATATAATGAAGGTTAAATATGTGTTATCAGTCCATATAAATTTGTTGTTTTAGTCCCAGTGTTCTTACTATTAAGTCCTTTCAAAACCGCATTCTTTAAGAGGTTCTAAAAACATGCAGTTTTGTTTTGTACAGATTGAAAAGGGTATAGGTACTAAATACAAAACGGCATAATTGCAGTTTTGATCTCTTTATTTTCACTGGCTCGCAAAATTTGTCCCCTTTTTGAAATCCTGTTTTTTGGTCCATCGCTCAGATTTCTGGACCAAAAAATGTGATGTGTCAAGTTTTTTATTGACGTGGGATCAAACTTGTTCACGTGGAATCATCAAGGTGAATTTATAATATACAGGTGGATTAATAAATCCAATAATCTGAGTGAGTGAGTGGAGGTAAACTGTACCTTCTCTCTCAGTTTCATTTCTTCGTCATCCACCGGAAAGGGGCTCGTTTTTTTATCCGGAATCACTTCTGTGCATCTTTTCCCCCTCTTTAAATCTAAATAATTGGTTTCAACTGAGATCATGTTTTTATTTCATTTTTTTCTTCTTCGTGATTTCGTCGTATTAGTGTGGTGTTGTATGATTTCTAGCCTATGTGCGGTTTTCATTTGATTCCCCGTCTTGGTTCCTTAATAGATCAACTTCAATCAATTATTGACTCAACCAATAGCAATGACTAGGTCGTCAACGTTGCAGATATGGAGACATCTGTATTTTGGTCACTTTGATTTTATCACATTATTCGTAGGCCTTTTGTCGTTTTATGCCGTTAACTTGGATGTTGTGAGTTTATTCACAAATTCATCATTTTCGTTATTAGCCACATTTGAATTTGTGTTTGTATCTAACGTACTCTACCAATTTCAACGAATGAACATGTTTTAAAAAGGGGACTAATTTCATTAGCAAATCAAAATAGGGTAGCCTACAATTAAGACAAACAAAACTCATGATAAATGATAATTATAGTATAGGGATTAAAAACATATTTATTATCTAATCCTATAATGAATATGAGAAAACATTTGAATTGGTGTAGTAAAGAAAGGAACATACAGAGAAAGAAGAAGGATTGACATGTTGCCTGATTCTGCCATGACCCAAATTCTGAAATATGACATAAAACATAATAATAATATAGTTAGTTAAAAAAAACACAACAAATTCATTATATTATCCGTTTAAAGTGGAAAATGAAAGTAAAAAGGACATAAAGAAACAAACCAAGTTGTAAGAGAGATTGAGGTCAGCATATTCCAATGCAACAAGTTGTGAGCTTCGTAATTGTGGCTTTTGTTGTTGGCTTTGTTCTGCTACTGCCACTACTTGGGACAAAGAAGAAGAAGAAGAAGAAGAGATTGAAAGAGAAGAATAGGAAGAAAGAGGACGAAAGGGTGAGAGTGAGAGTGAGAGTGTTAACATTAGTGCGGAAAGAACGCTATCAATATCAATGCCATATAACTTCTTCTTGTGACTTTGTATCTATTCATGTTGATATTGTTAGATTAGACATCTTCTCATGTCATAACTTCAATTTCAAAATATACTTATAAAAATTAGAAAATGTGATAAAATCGTTCATTTTGTATCATCAATTTCTAAATATATTTTTGAAAAATGGAAAAATTATTCTATTTTTGTTAAACATAAATGTGAAATTGGTCTACATATCTTTTAAGAATAAATATTGTTTGTGTAAAAAAAGTTTACACATGTATTCGATTATTGAAACTATTTTTTATTTTTTGGTCAGTAGCCGTGGCTAGAATTCACCTTATAAAGTGAACGATTATTGAAACTATTTTTTATTTTTTGGTCGGTAGCCGTGGCTAGAATTCACCTTATAAAGTGAATAAGTGGGGTGTACGGGGTTCGAACATCGGCCCTCGCATATAATAATAATGCATTGTCCTACCAACCGAGTTATGTTCACTTGGACACTATTTTTTTCAAAGTTAAAGTCATAAGCATTTTTAGTAAATATTTTTTACACTACTTACGCACATAATTAACAATTCACTATCTCTCTCATATCTCAATTAAAGATCACCCTCTTGCTCAAGAAATCTCCCACTCACACTGATGCAAGTCACTATGAGCTTAATGTCAAATGGTTTCCTCCCGAGTCTAACCGGTTACAACTTACAAGTTGAATGTTCATGGTTCATATTACACTTCCTCTGGTCATTATGGAGGTCTCCTTGGCAATTATAATGGACTCTTTACATGTGGTTTTCCCTAGAACATTGGTAATGAAACTTCAATGATGGTAGAGCTTTGGAGCACAGTTCTTGGCTTGTGCCTAGTGTGAAGACTCAACTTACTTTCAATTATTGTGGAAATGGATTCGTTAATGGTGGTAAACATGGCTTGTATGCACATAAATTGTTTGTATCTTAATATCCTTATTGAAGAAGTGTCACTCCTTATCGATTTTAATGGTTGAACTTGTTTTATTTATCATGTGTTCCGAGAGACCAATCTTGGTATTGAACCTTGCTATTGTGAGCCATCTTGGTAGTTTTATTTGCTCAGGATTTGTGGTTACTCCTCCTCCAATGAAGCTTTTTCTTGATAATTATTTGACTCACTTTCTTAGTTGATATTTTTTATAAGGATCATGCTGACCGGTGTTTTAGGGGTATTGTTTAATAAACTTATTTAAAAAAAGTTGTCTTGAAAACATTAAGTCAAATACTTGACAAAGTAGTAAAAACAACAGTTTCTAGCCCTCTAAAGTCATCTTTCCCTTCCTCTCCGAACTCTCAAACAAAGTTTAAAGTAAATCGTTGGCCATGATTTGGGTTTTGTGTACGAGTAAGAGCGGGTGGGTGATATTTATTACTACTCTTTCGTTAAAATTTGTTGTCCCTTTTTATAAGAACCTCTTTAAATGTCAAGGTGCATTAGTTAACTTTTCACAAAAATACCCCTAACTCAAAACATAGGGCTGTTTGGGTAAGGGTCGCAACAATTTCTCAAAAACATGCGGCTGTTGGGCTTAAGGGTCGCGAAACCAGCGCAAAGGTATACTCAAAGGCGGTTTTAAGGCAAGGGTCGCAAAATACTAAATTTTTTGTAGTGAAATCAAAGGTAAATTTGTTTTATCTTGGTTTTCGGGTGTCAAACATTGATTACGTTTGAACCTTTTAAACCGGTGATATCTTATTTTTTTCTTGGGAAGGGAAAAAGTAAGCAAAACCCTTGAGAATCGAGGTCCGGGAGTTGTTTTCGCTACGGGAAGGTGTTAGGCACCCATAACGACTATAGTATCCTATAGGAACCGTCTTTAATTTCTACGCGCGCGCTTTACTTTTAAATGCTATTTTGAAATGTTATTCACACCTAAGAATTTACTAAATGAAGAATTGGAGGGAGAAGAATGTTTTTTGGATTTTTATTTTAATTGAATTGAAGGAATTTTGTTCCTTGCCTACGTACCCGTTTAAGGGATCAAATCCACCGTAGTTCTCTTCCAAAAATGTTTTTGTTTTTGTTGGTTGATTTTAAGTTTGAAAAATGAATTTTGAAGAATAAGAGAGAGAGGCCTCAAGGGCATGAGATTATGAAATTGTGCGGTGGAATTAGTTATTTGCAAAATATGGTCCACGTATGATTAAAGTTCATTGAAATTTGATTAAGAAAATAAAAGGGAAAATTACAATGGGATTTTGATCCCAAGGTTTATTTAGAAAATGGTTTGAGTGATGTTGTTCACATTTTTGGAAAATTGATTTTTCTAAGTATAAAGCCTAAACATTCACCTAAACATACAATCCTAAAAATACATCTAAACATGCATATTCTTACTATATACCTAAAGTGGTGTGTGTGCATGTGTCGGTGCTTGTGTCGGTGTACATTATTAGAGTCCATTGTCCTTATTACATCATGCCCTAATTACATTCTATGGTCTTTGCAAGAAATTTAAAGGCATAAGAAAAATATTACAAAATTCCTAAGTCTTTACATTCTAATTATTAATATGGGAATTAAAGTGCAAGAAATGAAGCTAAAATGGAAGAATGAAGTATGCTTATGAAACATGAAACAAAGGGGTTAGTAGCACAAGGAATAATAAGGATTGAAATGGATGCAAGTAAAATAGCATAGGAAAGTAATGAAACTTGACAAACTCTTAGCACACAAAAGTGGTAAAATATGCCTAAACTTTGTCATAAAATTCCCACAAACATAAGGCCTATAATTTTCATGCCATGACAATCTTCAAAGAATTTTATTTCAGCTATGACATGAAAATTATAAGACAATATTAAACCAAGGATTATGACACCTTTTAAGCATATTTCACACTTTATTTCCACAAACAATTATTTACATAACTTGTAAAACAAGAAAGTAACAAATCAAACTCCAAAACAGTAAAGAATAGCACCAAATCAGAGGCATACACATTGCAAATTCTCATACCGAGGAACAATACACCATGGCAAGATTTTGGGATCAAGAACATGCGAAATTTCCACAAGAAATTAACAAAGAGTAACACAAAGCCACAAGAAATCTCCCTATATATTTTTTATCCATTTTCAACATACCAAAATATCATGAGAAACAAGTTTCAAGCATCAAAAATAATCGCGAGAGAGTTCACAAATTTTTGGGGTTTTTAACAAGATTTTCGACAAAAATTAAAAGAAAAAGACATTAAACCAAAGCCAAAATAATTCTCCAGCATTTCTTGATCAATCTTGACATGCAATATGTCAAAATTGATCAAAAAGTACAAAGAGAATTATAGGAATTTTTCCGAGAATTTTATCAAAGTTTTTCAAACACGCGGGGGTGTAAAAAGTAAAATTTAACAAGCACGCGGGAAAAGGGGGGTGGGTGTGAACAGCATACCGGAAAAAAAGAAGTAAAATAACGTTGGGCTTAAGAGGGAGCATGGGTTGGTGGGTGTGGGCATGGAGCAGATCCATGGATCAAACATATAAAATTGAAGGAAGTGTGGATATACAGCTTTTTCCCCGAAGCAAAATCTCCTTCTTCCTCTCCTCACGCGTACTCCCTCCCTCACGGCTTACAAACAGCACCGCCCCCAACTAATTTCCGGCGGCGGTTGGCCGGCCGGGGTGGCGGCGCCGCCTCCCGAACTTCTCGCTTCCTCTTCTTATATTATTGCTTTTTCTACTCTTTTCTCTACCTTATACCCAATTCTACTCTCTAAGTCCCCAAATCCTAACCTTGAGACACTAGATCATAAATTTCGAAACAATCACGCAAGATAAAAATGGAATGACGAATGTATGGAAACGTTACCTCAAGCAGATCGGAGGTAAGCAAATTGTGACGGAAGACTTCGCCGTAATCGTCCCTTGCACTTTCTCTCTATTTCACGTTCTTCGCCGCTTCGTCGTCACCGAAAATTGCTGCTGGCCGCAACTCGAGCTTCGGTTCTGTTTTCACGATTTGAATTTCGTGTGAATCACGAATCTTCTTGCTTCACGTTCGAATCCATTTCGCCGTTCCTTTTCCGTTCGTGATTTGCTTGATTCCAATTTTGTTCTTGGATTGTGAAAGTGAATCTGTCAATTTGGCTTTGTTGCTGTTGAACGCAGGTGGAGGAGGAAAAGAACGGATTGGATCGTGGTTGTGATGAAGGAAGTGGTTAGGGTGGTTAGAGGTGGATTGTGGTGGTTTTTGTGGTGGAGGAAAGTTGTTGTGGTGGAGGAAGAGTTAGTTAGGGTGGTTTTGTGTTGGTTAGAGGTGGATTGTGGTGGTTGAGTGGTTAGTTATGGTGGTGAGAGAAGGTTGTTAGGGTGGTGAAAGAAATGGCCACGTGAGAGAAAGAAAAGAGGGAAAGAAAATGGATTTTGTTATTTTTTGTGACTTTTTTGTGGAAAAAAATTGAATGTGACCTTTTGACCATGACTTTGACTTATATAGGTGATGTGGTAAGCCTTGGACCAATTGGAGTGGGACATGTGGCACTAGACTTGTAACAAACTCTTATGGACCAATAGCATTAGGACACATGGCACTTGGACTCTAACAAACTTAAAAAGGGATAAAAATGCAAATAACAAAAGTACAAGGACCAAAATGAAAATTAAAACTAAAATTGAATTGAAAAAGTAAATTGAAAATTAACGTAAAGCGAGACGATTAAAATCAACGAAGCAGATTAAGAGATCTTATGTGAAATGACCAAAATGCCCACAGGGGCTAAAACGACTAAAAATGACTCAAATGCAATTTTAAAATGGATTTTTAATAGGAAATTAAAGCAAGAACTTATACAGACAAAATTAAAAGACACAGAGACAATCTTAAGAGTTTAAACAGAGCTTTAACATATGAAAAGACTAAAATGCCCCTAGGGGCAAAATTGACTCGAAATGACTTCAAATGTAATTTTTGAAATGGATTTTGACATAGAATTGAAATGAAGACTTATTCAAACTATTTGAAAGGACTCAAACAATTTTTCAAAGATTGAAAGAAATTTTAACATAGGAAATGACTAAAATGCCCCTAGGGGCTAAACCGACTAAAAAAAGACTCAACCGATATTTTTGAAATGAATTTTGACATGAGATTGAAACAAGGACTTATACAAACCAATTTAAAAGACTTAAACAATTTTCAAGGATTAAAATGAGTTGAATGCAGGAAATGACTAAAATACCCTTTCATGTGGATTTTGCAAGTAATATTGAAATAAAACGCGAGAGGAAGATGTAATTGATCGAGAGACAAATCAAATGACTTATAATGCAAGAAAAAAGAATTGAATAAGTATTTTTAGGTCCAAAATTAGGGTATAACAGCTGCCCCTATTTAAGTTTCTTTGTCGGAGAGTCAAGAGACGAAGTCTTTGATTTGACGGGACGAAGATACTTAAATATTAACATTTGCTTGTTTTTGGACATAAAAATACGTTTTCAGCTTTTCAAAGACATGAATGCCATGCAATACTTTGATTATGAATGCAAGACAAACGACCGGAGTCTATGGAGCATGTCACGTCACCGGGGATTTAGGTAGACGTTGACGGGGTAGACAAACCAGGGGACAAAAGATAGGTACAAGCCGTTCTTTGGATCGAACCCGCCACTTGACCGAGAGATACAAACAAGAGATGGGTACAAGCTGTTCTTTGGATCGAACCTGCCACTTGACCAAGGAAATACAAACAAAAGATAGGTACAAGCTGTTCTTTGGATCGAACTTGCCACTTGACCAAGAGATACAAACAAAAGATAGATACAAGCCGTTCTTTGGATCGAACTTGCCACTTGATTGAAAACATAGCCATATAGGCAGATACAAGCTGTTCTTTGGATCGAACTTGCCGCTTGATCGGAGATATAGACAAAGGGTAGATACAAGCCGTTCTTTGGATCGAACCTCGCCACTTGATCAATACCACAACATGTAAGTAGGTGCAAACTTGTTCTTTGGATCGAACTTGCCGTTTGACCGATAACAAAACATAAGCAAAGGGTACAAACTATTCTTTGGATCGAACTTGCCGTTTGACCGGAAACATAGACATATAAGCGAGGTACAAGCTGTTCTTTGGATCGAACTTGCCACTTGACCGATAACAAGATACAAATTGGAAGCTCCGATTTGACAAGATACCAATTGAGGGTAAATTGTCATCGACTTGATTTGAAAATAGACATGACCATTTTTGTTGGCCCAAAAGCAAATTGAGAGAGAATTGACATTGATTTGAATTGAATTAAAAGTTGACATTGAAAGAGGGATTGAAAGTTGAGATTGAGCGAGAGACATAGACATTGAATTGAGAGTTGAAATTGAATTGAATTGGAAATTGGCATTGGAGATTGATTTGAAATTGAAATTGAGATTGCTTCGAATTGAGATTGGATTGAATTGAAATTGAGATTGCTTCGAATTGAGATTGGATTGATTTAAAATTGAGATTGCTTCGAATTGAGATTGAATTGAATTGAAATTGGGATTTGAGAATTGAGATTGCATCGAATTGAGATTGAATTGAATTTGACAATTGAAATTGGATGATTGAAATTGAAGTTTGAGAGTTGAGATTGCATCGAATTTGACAGTTGAAATTGAAATTGTGATTGGTTTGAAATTGGAGATTGAAATTGGATTTGACGAGTTGAAATTTGGATTGAATTGAAATTGGAAGTTGAGTTGAATTGAAAGTTGAAATTGGAAATGCAGCATGTATGTATGGTATAACAAGATTATTGAATGTATGAGCACATAAAATGCGTGATTATGCATGTATGAATGCTTGAAATGCATGATTGGTTTGTAGTTTGACGAGAGAAGTTTCACGAGAGATAGACAAAACATTGGAAGATTGGGCACGTAGTGGCTCGTGCTGCAACATATTCACAGGGGAAAACCTCTTTGGAGAGACCGTCGTTGAGAGACGTATCGAAACCATGGCCGAGGGCAATAAAACTTGTAAAGGAGGGACCCTTGGAAAGTTCTTTGATACAGGTCGCCGTTGCTAGGCGTGTCGGTCTTTGGGTAAACATTGGATGTTCGCATCCGTGGTCAATGCTTTTCAATTTTCATTCTTTCATTCTTTCATTTTTCAATCCCATTTTTGCTCGAACCGCCCTTTCGGGTTTTCGATTCACCGGGGAATAAATTCTTTTCATTGCCCCATTTTTGCTCGAATTGCCTTCATAGGTTGTCAATCGGCGGGGTGCTCATTTTTGTCTAAGCCGCCCTTTCGGGTTTTCAACTTAGCGAGCTTTTCATTTGTATTTTTTCACCATTTTCATTCTGTTTTTTCATTCTTGCCATTGACCACAGATCATCCCGGGAAGTAACCTGCTTGTAACATGTATTGAAATAGACATTGACATTCATTTATTCATGCATGTTTCATTGAAATGTACCCCGTTGCTCGGGTTTGCTTTCAAAATAGACAGGAAAAGATTTTTTCAATTTTCAAAAATGTTTGTTTCGGACATCGACATTATCAAAATAGAAAGAAAATATCTTGTATATAGCATTGAAAGTAGAAAGAAAAATAGAGTTTCAAACAAAGGCACCGGCTCAAATTGATGTAGAAGAGTGAGAGTCAGCCAAAGGCATGACTTCAAGGATTTACAAAGCTTGGAAAATGGTAATTTTATTGGTTGGTGATACATTGAACATGATGACCGCTACATTTCATAGAAATTTTGAATTCACAAGTACGAAGCCTCGATGAAGATGATCATTGACGGTTGCGAGATGCCCCAAGGGGTGATGGTGGTTTGCCGGATATAGTTACTTGTCTTTTATTATCAACCTCATTTACGCATGAACCGCCCTTTCGGGTTTTCGGCTCATCGAGGCGCTCATTCTTGCACGAGTTGCATACAATCTCAGGCGAAGCTTTTTCATATTCATTTTTTTTTGTCCCTAACTTTTGCCTGGATCGCCCTTTCGGGTTTTCGATCCACCGGAAGCGCATTTTTGCCTAGGCCGCCCTTTCGGGTTTTCGACCTACCACGCCGTTCTTTTCTTTTTAGACAAAGTATTTCTTGACTATATCGGCATTAACGGGATTTGGGAGTTCAACACCATCCATGTGTGTAAGAATCAAAGCACCACCAGAGAAAGCCTTCTTGACAACATAAGGACCTTCATAGTTAGGTGTCCACTTGCCCCTTGGGTCGGGTTCTTGGCTTATCCTTCTTTTCAATACAAGTTCGCCTTCCTTGAATTCTCGAGGTCGGACTCTCTTGTCAAAAGCATTCTTCATTCGTACTTGATACAATTGTCCATGAGTCATAGCATCCATACGTTTCTCTTCAATCGATTCAATTGGTCATACCGACTTTGACACCATTCGGCCTCGGTTAACTTTGCTTCCATGATTACTCGAAGAGATGGAATCTCCACTTCCAGAGGGAGAACTGCTTCCATACCATAAACAAGAGAGAAAGGAGTTGCCCCGGTTGAACTACGCACCGTAGTACGGTAACCGTGCAAGGCAAAAGGTAGCATTTCGTGCCGGTCTTTGTAAGTAGTGACCATCTTCCGAACAATCTTCTTGATGTTCTTGTTAGCGGCCTCAACCGCACCATTCATCCGAGGTCTATAAGGAGAAGAGTTGTGATGTTCGATCTTGAATTCTTCACATAAAGCTTGCATCATGCTATTATTCAGATTGGAACCATTGTCGGTGATGATCTTGTTGGGAACACCATATCGACAGGATGATGTTATTCTTGATAAACTTGACAACCACTTGCTTGGTCACATTGGCATAGGAGGCAGCTTCTACCCACTTGGTGAAATAGTCAATTGCCACTAGAATGAAACGATGTCCGTTGGAAGCCTTTGGTTCAATTCTTCCGATCATGTCAATGCCCCACATAGAGAAAGGCCATGGGGAAGATATAACATTGAGAGCGTGTGGAGGCACATGAATCTTGTCGGCATAAATTTGACACTTGTGGCATCTCTTAGCATGTTTGTGGCAGTCCCGCTCCATAGTTATCCGGTAGTAGCCGGCTCTTAACAGTTTTCTTGACATAGTGTGACCCGAAGCATGGGTCCCAAAAGTACCATCATGTACATCATGCATCAATTTCTCGGCTTCTTGTTTGTCAACACATCTCAACAAGACCATGTCATAGTTCCTCTTGTATAGGATTTCTCCGTCCGAAGGAATTTACTAGCCCATCGTCTCAAGGTCTTTTTATCCCCGTTAGAAGCACCAGGTGGATATTCATGATTCCGCAAGAATTGTTTGATATTGTAATACCAAGACTTTTTATCATTCACATCTTCATCGGTTTGATGCGGCATATTTTCAATGGTAAACACATGTGCGGGTCTATCAAGACGTTGCACTTTGATTACGGGCACATCATTCCGGTGATTGACACGAAACATGGAAGACAAGGTAGCAAGAGCGTCGGCCATCTCGATTTTCATCCCGAGGGATATGGTGCAGCTCAACCTTTGTAAAGTATGTCAACAAACGTCTTGCATAGTCATGGTAAGGGATCAACTTCTCATGATGAGTCTCCCATTCACCCTTTATCCGATTAATAACAAGTGCAGAATCTCCATAGATGTCAAGGTGCTTAATTCTCAAATCAAGGGCTTCTTCAATGCCCAAGATGCATGCTTCATACTCACTATGTTTTTTGTGCATTCGAAAGTTATTCGAGCGATGAAAGGAATGTGGTGCCCTCGCGGAGTTACAATGATGGCCCCAATTCCTTTACCATAAGCATTAACAGGCACCATCAAACACCAATCCCCACTTGCTATTGGGATCCGGCCCTTCATTGATCGGTGGTTCCTCACGGTCCTTCGCTTTCAAATACATAATCTCTTCATCGGGGAAATCAAACTTGATTGGTGGTAGTCATCAAGAGGTTGACAAGCAAGATGCTCGGCAAGAACACTTCCTTTGATTGCTTTCGAGCTTTGTACACAATATCATATTCAGTACAACAACATTTGCCAACGCGCAATCTTTCCAAGATAAAGAGGCTTCTCAAAGATGTACTTGATTGGATCCATTCGGGATATCAACCAAGTTGTATGATTCACCATATAATGACGCGGGCGTTTGGCAGCCCAAGCTAAGGCACAACATGTCTTTTCAAGCATTGTATACCGAGTCTCACGGTCGGTGAACTTCTTGCTCGGATAGTAGATAGCATGTTCTTTCTTACCGGTCTCATCTTGTTGACCGAGAACACAACCCACCGAATCATCTAACACCGATAGATACATAATCAAAGGCCTTCCTTCCCTTTGGTGGGACGAGGATAGGTGGTTCCAACAGGTATTCTTTAATGCTATCAAAAGCTTCTTGACATTCATCATTCCATACAACAGTGATTCTTTACGAGCAATTTGAAAATTGGACCACAAGTAGTAGTCATGTGAGATATAAATCTTGAAATGTAGTTCGGACGTCCGAGGAAACCTCGACTTGCTTTTCGTTTGAGGGGCCGGCATTTCTCCGATAGCTCGGACTTTGTCGGGGTCAACTTCAATGCCTCTTTGGTGACAATGAAGCCTAGCAATTTTCAGGATCTTACACCAAATGTGCACTTGTTAGGATTCAACCGCAGGCTTGTACTTTCTCAATCTTTCGAACATCTTTTTCAAATACACAACATGCTGCTCTTCATCACTTGACCTCATGATCATATCATCAACATATACTTCAATCTCTTTGTGGATCATATCATGAAACGGGGTTGTCATGCCTCTTTGATAGGTAGCACCGGCATTTATCAAGCCAAACGGCATCACTTTATAACGAACGTTCCCCACGGAGTAATGAAGGACGTCTTTTCTCTATCTTCGGGAGACATTCGTATTTGGTTATAGCCAGAGAAACCATCCATGAAAGAGAACACCTTGGATTGAGCAAGATGCGTCAACAAGCACATCAATATGAGGCAATGGGAAGTTATCTTTTGGATCGGCTTTATTCAAATCTCTCGTAATCAACACACATTCGAACTTTCCCATCTTTCTTTGGTACCGGTACGATATTGGCAATCCATTCGGGGTATTCGAGTTTGTCATGAGGAAACCCGCATCAATTTGCTTCGCACCTCGGCCTTGATCTTAAGAGCCATGTCCGGACGAGACCTTCTCAATTTCTGTTTGACGGGAGGACATTCAGGTCTTGTCGGTATCCGATGTTCCACAATCTTGGGATCTAGACCCGGCATATCTTCATAGGACCATGCAAAGACATCTGGATAATCAAGGAGAAGCCGAGTAATCTTCTTTTTCATTTACGGCTCAAGTGCAGCACCAATCTTGATCTCTCGCTTGTTCTCTTCGGTACCCTGTTGATAAGCTCAATCTCTTCCCGGTGAGGCTGAATGGCTCTTCTTTCTTGCTCAAGCGATCGAGTAATCTCATGTGGTATCTCTTCATCATCTTCCTCACCTTCGGCCTTCATATACAGGGAATTCAAAATTTGGAGGAACCATAGGGTCACCGTGTTCAACGGGTTTATTATGGTTCAATCTCGCGTAATATGATTGGGATGATTTTAGAAAAAGTTTTTTCATGCAGATCTTTGAAATTAATAAGAAAATACAGTATGTTTTGGTTTTTTCCGGCATTACCATTATTTCCAAGAAAAAGGCACTAAAAAGTAAAAAAACAAAAAGTCGTGAGAAAAACGACAACTTTTATTGATAACGGCAATGCCGAAACAAACACGCCCTTACAATGATATCACTTTCGCCTTGGGCAAGAGCGAAAGGATTGCTATTTTGAAAACAAAGAAAACATGAGCAACAAGACACATTACATGGAAGCATGCATGACCAAAGGAACATCAATGGCCTCCCAATTTCTCACGGTGCCTCCCGGTACAACAAATGTATGCACATAATACTTCCGGCGGCATCTTCGGTAATAGCATTGATGAACCCAAAGACCGTAAAAAGTTCTGTTGAAACACCCGATGTTGGGGAGAATCCAAGGCCCTTTTTACGCTTGTTTTCCAAAATCCGAATCACCTTGCCCCGGCCGGCGGCTTGCCCTTCTTGAACAGCCTTGGGCATCTTTCGGTGAAGCCATGCTAGTACCGGCCCTCCGGGGTTACGCACCCTCAACGGTCAAGCCTTGAAATGACGTCCCTTCGGCGGACCTGCTTCAACACAAGAGAAAGATGACACTTGGCTAACCGGATATGCTTCTTCACCATGCACGGTGACAATCTTACCGTTCTTCTTGAACTTAAGCTTTTGATGCAAAGTAGAAGTTACCGCTCCGGCGTCGTGAATCCACGGTCTTCCGAGTAGACAACCGTAAGAGGCATTGATGTCCATGACTTGGAAAGTGATCTGAAATGTCTCGGGACCAATGGTAATAGGCAAGTCTACTTCCCCAAGAACATCTTTGCGGGATCCATCAAAAGCTTTAACCGAGATAGCTACTTCCCCTCGGAGAAATTCCATGATGACTCAACTTGTCTCGGCGTAGATTCCGGCATTACATTCAAGGATGATCCAGTGTCCACCAACACATTGGATATCATGTCGGACTTGCGAGCACCGAGATATGTAGAGCCAGGTTATGGTGTTTCCTGCTTCGGGAGTTCATCGTCACCAAACCCCAAGTTATTGCAAGCGGTGATATTACCCACTATTCCATCAAATTGATCTACAGAGACCTCATGATCAACATAAGCTTGCTCAAGTACTTTCATCAACACTTTCCCGTGAGCCTCCGAGCTCATGAGCAGGGACAAGATGGATATCTTCGACGGAGTTTGTAGCAGTGGTCAACAATCTTATAGTCACTCTTCTTAATAAGCCTTAGAATTTCATCCAGGTTAGACTCGTCAATAGATTGGCACGATGGGCCGGGGCTCTTGTCAACGGGAGGAGCAATCGGTGGAGTTATTGTGGCAATAGGTGTAACCACTTTCTTTTGGAACAAGGGTGGACGGACTTTCCCACTTCTCGTAGCCGTGATTTCACTAGCAACGTTATCAACCGTAGCGGGGGACACCAGAGGCACCTCCACTCCATTCTCAATCATGGTTGCATTGTACTTGTAAGGGATTGCTTTTGTAGAGGCATAAGATGCGGGCCGGTAACCCGATCACTAAGGGCTCAACATTTCTTGTACGAGATGCGGTTTCAACGGGAGAATCATGGAACACCGGCACAATCACACATACATCACCGGCAATCAAATGTTTGTCGTCCATCGAGCTCTGGATATCATCTTGCACCATACAACAGCCCATAGGACTTTGAAGACATTCGAACAAGAAGCATGATTGTGACCGAACAAAGAAGCTCGGCAAAGTTTGACATGTAGCGGTACCAAGGGAGTAACAACATTGCGGACATCCAACATGGGATCCTCTTGAGGAACGGGGACTCTTTCGAAAGCCTCGATCATGTTAACGGCGGCATGGTTTGGAAGTGGATTGTCAAGAACATGAGGAACACTATTCTCGAAGGTCGGCCTTCCTTTGTCTATCAGGATCCTTCACAACATATTTCAAAGCATAACAACCCTCCACATCATGGCCTTGAGCGCCACCGATGGAATTCACATGTAAGATCTTGTCGGAACCTAGGAGGCAAAGGATTAGGCGGAGGCCTGCTCGGTCCGGTAACACAATGCCCCTTAGCAAGTAGAGTTGGGAGCAGATCAGCATACCGCATTGGTATTGGTGGAAAATAAGTCCCGGGCCGAGGACCACTGTTCTTCTTCTTCTGTTGAGCGAGGAGGCTGTTGTTGCACTTGTTGAGCAATGGCATTAACGGGCACCGGTGGTTGACCCGGTGGCAAAGGATATTGCCGGTAGAATGGCGGGAAGAAAGGATGTTGAGAGTACCGCATGTATTGATAGGGCAAAGGTAATCGCGTAGCATTAGCGAGTGTGGGCGATTACCGGATACCATCCCTACTTCGGGTTCTTTCTTCTTATGGTGGTCATTACCATACTTCTTTGGTGCACCGGTTGAAGATTCACCCTTCTCGAGAACAATAATACCCTCTCCGACGGCCTCCTCTAGACGAGTTCCCATAGTAACCATGTCGGAGAAATTATTTGGAGCGAGACTATCATCCTTTCAACATATTCCTTCTTCAAAGTCTTCGGGAACGTACGTGTTAATTCTTCCTCATCAAGTCGAGGAGAAACGCGGGCAGCTGCCCCTCTCCATCTACGAGCATATTCACGGAAAGTTTCATCCGATTTACGGGACAAGGCCTTAAGAGAGTCCCTATTTGGCTTCAAGCGGGTGTTGAACTCGTAATGACTTTCAAACGCAGCAGCGAGTTCTTCAAAAGTATGGATGTTGTCTTTGCTTAAACTAGTGTACCAATCTGCTGCATCATCTCGCCAAGCTACTGCGGAAACAGTGGATCATCGGTGCGTCATTATCCGCGTAGTTAGCCATCTTTCGGACGTACCGGATAACATGGTTGTGTGGACAAGAAGTCCCATTGTATTTGTCAAATTCGGCTCTTTGAATTTTTTAGGAACCTTAAATCGGGATACCAAGCATAGATCACGAGCTTTAGCGGGAGCACCATTGTTTCCACGGCTAGCCTTGACCTCACGGAGTTCTCCGGCCCAACTCCCTTAGCGTCTTCTCATAGCTTCCATTGCGGGATCTTGTCCACGCGGAGTATCAACATCAATCACTGTTGCACGGTGTGTACAATTGGGTCGGTAACAACGGTAGTTACTTGAGGCATAGAAGTACTTGCACCGGCAAAAGTTGTCATAGGAATCGTCCTTGACCAAGAAACCAGAGATACCGGCGAGCGGTATTAGGAGAGTAGTAAGCCGAGAGGCCATAAGGACGGCCGTTGGGCATAACAAAACGAGCATCGGTAGCCACGGTAGACGGTGGGATAGAGGGAATCACTTCAGCGAAGCGGAATAGATGTGGCTGGTTGTTCTTGTGCGGCCATCATGGTGCACATAGCGTCATGAGCCTTAGCCAAGTCTTCTTTCATAGCAGCCAATTCGGCACGGAGCTGAGCATTTTCTTCTTCAAAGTTAGCCATGATTCTTCTCTTGTAAAATCTTGTTTGATGAATTCTATCTCGGTTGGTAAACTTTGCGAGCACGAGCCACTTTTCGAATTTGCGGCGGACAAAACCAGGAGGCAATGAGCACGAGAGAAGTTTTTGTGACAAATGAATGCATATGATGCATGAAATGTGTAAATGCACATGCAAAAAGATTCTTTTTATGTTATCGAAGGGTTTTAGACAAACTAGAAACTTGTAAACATTACTAAACAACAATTAACATGAACGGGGAACAAACAACCAACATATAGTTTTACAAGACGATTCCCTTTGAAATGCTAAGCCAAGGGATAGACTTTGAAATGTAAAACAACATAAACAACGGGAAATAACAACGGGAAAAAGAAATCCTCAAGCATAGGAAGTGGAAGCATCATCATCGGACTCGGACTCATAGCCGCGGTATCGTGCATAGAAGTCACGGGCACCCCTAGCCCTCTTGGAGTCCCTCATAAGCAACCTATCTTTCTCTTCAATCTCTCTCTTAGCCTTAGCTAACTCTTCCTTCAGTGTCAAGACCTCATGAGTCTGCTGCTCATCCTTTCCATCCAAAGTCATGATCAAGTTCTCGGCCTCATAGTATCTAGCCCTCCACCGATGCTTCTCCCGACTCTCCATAGCTAGATGCTCTGATACATCTCCTGGGTAGGTGGGAGTAGAGGCAAAGGCATGGTAGGAATAGATGCAGGACACGTATCTCATAGAGGGGTAAGGCATACCAATCTCCTCGGCTTGGTTTATCACCCACCGTGTATAGGCCTCATGAGCAACACCGGACCTTACACCCATATGCTTCACCTCTTTCTTCCGAAGTTTAGACCAAGCTTCCATGAAATCCTCTTTTATTCCCGTGGGTGCATTGGAGTAGTGAAAGAAGTAAGGGGCTGTAGCAAGATTGATGGGCTTATCTTTCATCGGGAAACCAAATTGTCGCAAGGCGAGCTCGGGTTATAGTTGATTCCACTCCGGGTACCAAGAAGAGGTACATTAAGAAATTTACCACCACCAAAGATGATTTCCTTAACCCTAGAAGCGGGAGTAAGCCAAACCACTTCATTAGGAGTGAGAGCCATAATCCTCTGTGAAATAGACCAATTCTCCAGCATTGTCGTGGAAAGACTTCGGAAGGTGCGAAATAAACCACCTATAGAGAAGAGGCACACAACAAAGAATGTATCCACGACCCTTGCCGGAACGATCGTGAATAGCATGATATGTGTCACCAAGCAAAGTAGGAACCGGATTCTTGGAATGGAAGATCATAATAGCATTCATGTCCACGAAGTCATCAAGATTCGGAAAGAGAATAAGCCCATAGATGAGAAGTGCAAGAATAGCCTCAAGAGTGTCCCGACAAGTGGTATTGAGGTTGGCTTTCCCAAGAAGATACTGCGAAGTGAACCCTCGGATACGTGCCTTAGTGACAAGATTCTTGGAAACATCGGAGGTTGTAAGATGGAGATCCTTAGCAATAACCAAAGAAGTAGGAGGATTCTCAAGTCCCGCAAAGGGCACCCCCTTAGAAATAGCTAGACCCATCAAGTGAGAATAAGCCTCTAGAGTAGGCACCAACCGAAAGTACGGGAAAGTAAAACACCGATACTTCGATCATAGAATTGCACTAGAGTGTGCACAAGCTTCTCATCCACATTAGTCCGAAGAATAGGAAGTAAAGCCCCATAACGGTGTCGGAAACCAGTCGGATCCTCAATCTTGAGTGCCAAATCTCTCGGACTAGCCAAATCTACTTCCTTGAACTTGTAGGACTTAGTCTTCTTCATCCCTACAATGTTTACAAATTCAACTTGTCTAAGCCCTTCGATAACAATGCATGGGAAAGAGTTTATGCATGTATGCATGAATGCATGAATGCATGTATGCATGAATGCATGAATGCATGATTATGTTCAAGTTCGGAGAAAACATGGTGGGTTGAAGTTCAAAGTCGAGGAGTCATGGGTGGACACGGTGTCCGGTGAAACTAGGGCTTTAGGAAATAGTAACCGGGTTCTAAAAAGGTTCCCAAGTTGCAACCTCTCCGACGTACATCATGGTGTCACGAGACAACACTCGCTCCATGATTATCCGTGGAAGGTCTAACTTGAGTGTAGTATCGCGTGACGACTAAAACTCGAGACAACACTCGGTTTAGCCTCCGCACTACGTCCTAGAAAAATGGCCATGGATGGGATTGGTTATCTACGGTTCATAGCGTCATAGAACAATTAGAAGTAAAGTGCCTAAACGCGACAACACGCGCCGACAACATCACCCCCAAAATGCCTCGGCTATGTGGGATTGGTCGCATAATCCAAAACACGAGGCAACCCCGGAATGAATTGTCGATTATATCCCTCCTAAATCCTAAGTTCACTCGGCCGGGTGCAGGGACTTTTGATATTCTCACCCCACACGTTTGCAAGAAATTAAACATTTATTCACATAGGAAAGCAAGTAAAAGAAACAAGTAAAAAGAGCGCAAGCGTGGAAATAAAGACTAGGCGTAACTCTCGAATCTCCCCGGTGAAGTCGCCAATTTGTTTTATCTTGGTTTTCGGGTGTCAAACATTGATTACGTTTGAACCTTTTAAACCGGTGATATCTTATTTTTTTCTTGGGAAGGGAAAAAGTAAGCAAAACCCTTGAGAATCGAGGTCCGGGAGTTGTTTTCGCTACGGGAAGGTGTTAGGCACCCATAACGACTATAGTATCCTATAGGAACCGTCTTTAATTTCTACGCGCGCGCTTTACTTTTAAATGCTATTTTGAAATGTTATTCACACCTAAGAATTTACTAAATGAAGAATTGGAGGGAGAAGAATGTTTTTTGGATTTTTATTTTAATTGAATTGAAGGAATTTTGTTCCTTGCCTACGTACCCGTTTAAGGGATCAAATCCACCGTAGTTCTCTTCCAAAAATGTTTTTGTTTTTGTTGGTTGATTTTAAGTTTGAAAAATGAATTTTGAAGAATAAGAGAGAGAGGCCTCAAGGGCATGAGATTATGAAATTGTGCGGTGGAATTAGTTATTTGCAAAATATGGTCTAAGTATGATTAAAGTTCATTGAAATTTGATTAAGAAAATAAAAGGGAAAATTACAATGGGATTTTGATCCCAAGGTTTATTTAGAAAATGGTTTGAGTGATGTTGTTCACATTTTTTGGAAAATTGATTTTTCTAAGTATAAAGCCTAAACATTCACCTAAACATACAATCCTAAACATACATCTAAACATGCATATTCTTACTATATACCTAAAGTGGTGTGTGTGCATGTGTCGGTGCTTGTGTCGGTGTACATTATTAGAGTCCATTGTCCTTATTACATCATGCCCTAATTACATTCTATGGTCTTTGCAAGAAATTTAAAGGCATAAGAAAAATATTACAAAATTCCTAAGTCTTTACATTCTAATTATTAATATGGGAATTAAAGTGCAAGAAATGAAGCTAAAATGGAAGAATGAAGTATGCTTATGAAACATGAAACAAAGGGGTTAGTAGCACAAGGAATAATAAGGATTGAAATGGATGCAAGTAAAATAGCATAGGAAAGTAATGAAACTTGACAAACTCTTAGCACACAAAAGTGGTAAAATATGCCTAAACTTTGTCATAAAATTCCCACAAACATAAGGCCTATAATTTTCATGCCATGACAATCTTCAAAGAATTTTATTTCAGCTATGACATGAAAATTATAAGACAATATTAAACCAAGGATTATGACACCTTTTAAGCATATTTCACACTTTATTTCCACAAACAATTATTTACATAACTTGTAAAACAAGAAAGTAACAAATCAAACTCCAAAACAGTAAAGAATAGCACCAAATCAGAGGCATACACATTGCAAATTCTCATACCGAGGAACAATACACCATGGCAAGATTTTGGGATCAAGAACATGCGAAATTTCCACAAGAAATTAACAAAGAGTAACACAAAGCCACAAGAAATCTCCCTATATATTTTTTATCCATTTTCAACATACCAAAATATCATGAGAAACAAGTTTCAAGCATCAAAAATAATCGCGAGAGAGTTCACAAATTTTTGGGGTTTTTAACAAGATTTTCGACAAAAATTAAAAGAAAAAGACATTAAACCAAAGCCAAAATAATTCTCCAGCATTTCTTGATCAATCTTGACATGCAATATGTCAAAATTGATCAAAAAGTACAAAGAGAATTATAGGAATTTTTCCAGAATTTTATCAAAGTTTTTCAAACACGCAGGGGGTGTAAAAAGTAAAATTTAACAAGCACGCAGAAAAGGGGGGGGTGTGAACAGCATACTGGAAAAAAAGAAGTAAAATAACGTTGGGCTTAAGAGGGAGCATGGGTTGGTGGGTGTGGGCATGGAGCAGATCCATGGATCAAACATATAAAATTGAAGGAAGTGTGGATATACAGCTTTTTCCCCGAAGCAAAATCTCCTTCTTCCTCTCCTCACGCGTACTCCCTCCCTCACAGCTTACAAACAGCACCGCCCCCAACAAATTTCCGGCGGCGGTTGGCCGGCCGGGGGTGGCAGCGCCGCCGCCCGAACTTCGCTTCCTCTTCTTATATTATTGCTTTTTCTACTCTTTTCTCTACCTTATACCCAATTCTACTCTCTAAGTCCCCAAATCCTAACCTTGAGACACTAGATCATAAATTTCGAAACAATCACGCAAGATAAAAATGGAATGACGAATGTATGGCAACGTTACCTCAAGCGGATCGGAGGTAAGCAAATTGTGACGGAAGACTTCGCCGTAATCGTCCCTTGCACTTTCTCTCTATTTCACGTTCTTCGCCGCTTCGTCGTCACCGAAAATTGCTGCCGGCCGCAACTCGAGCTTCGGTCTCGTTTTCACGATTTGAATTTCGTGTGAATCACGAATCTTCTTGCTTCACGTTCGAATCCATTTCGCCGTTCCTTTTCCGTTCGTGATTTGCTTGATTCCAATTTTGTTCTTGGATTGTGAAAGTGAATCTGTCAATTTGGCTTTGTTGCTTGTTGAACGCAGGTGGAGGAGGAAAAGAACGGATTGGATCGTGGTTGTGATGAAGGAAGTGGTTAGGGTGGTTAGAGGTGGATTGTGGTGGTTTTTGTGGTGGAGGAAAGTTGTTGTGGTGGAGGAAGAGTTAGTTAGGGTGGTTTTGTGTTGGTTAGAGGTGGATTGTGGTGGTTGAGTGGTTAGTTATGGTGGTGAGAGAAGGTTGTTAGGGTGGTGAAAGAAATGGCCACGTGAGAGAAAGAAAAGAGGGAAAGAAAATGGATTTTGTTATTTTTTGTGACTTTTTTGTGGAAAAAAATTGAATGTGACCTTTTGACCATGACTTTGACTTATATAGGTGATGTGGTAAGCCTTGGACCAATTGGAGTGGGACATGTGGCACTAGACTTGTAACAAACTCTTATGGACCAATAGCATTAGGACACATGGCACTTGGACTCTAACAAACTTAAAAAGGGATAAAAATGCAAATAACAAAAGTACAAGGACCAAAATGAAAATTAAAACTAAAATTGAATTGAAAAAGTAAATTGAAAATTAACGTAAAGCGAGACGATTAAAATCAACGAAGCAGATTAAGAGATCTTATGTGAAATGACCAAAATGCCCACCGGGGGCTAAAACGACTAAAAATGACTCAAATGCAATTTTAAAATGGATTTTTAATAGGAAATTAAAGCAAGAACTTATACAGACAAAATTAAAAGACACAGAGACAATCTTAAGAGTTTAAACAGAGCTTTAACATATGAAAAGACTAAAATGCCCCTAGGGGCAAAATTGACTCAAAATGACTTCAAATGTAATTTTTGAAATGGATTTTGACATAGAATTGAAATGAAGACTTATTCAAACTATTTGAAAGGACTCAAACAATTTTTCAAAGATTGAAAGAAATTTTAACATAGGAAATGACTAAAATGCCCCTAGGGGCTAAACCGACTAAAAAAAGACTCAACCGATATTTTTGAAATGAATTTTGACATGAGATTGAAACAAGGACTTATACAAACCAATTTAAAAGACTTAAACAATTTTCAAGGATTAAAATGAGTTGAATGCAGGAAATGACTAAAATACCCTTTCATGTGGATTTTGCAAGTAATATTGAAATAAAACGCGAGAGGAAGATGTAATTGATCAGTAGACAAATCAAATGACTTATAATGCAAGAAAAAAAGAATTGAATAAGTATTTTTAGGTCCAAAATTAGGGTATAACAAAATTGAACATATGATATAACCGCACTTTATAGGTACTAGCATGGACACCCGTGCCGAGCACGGCTAGAATTCCGTCAAACTTAAAAGAGATAATATTGCGATGTAGCAAAAGTCAGTTAAAGTTCAACATTAGATGAAAGAGTGCAGGTTGAACATCAAAAGAGTGAAAAACTCATACTTAAGCCTTAAATTTTTGGATGAAACTCGTAGTCTCATTTTCACCGTGTGGTTGCCCTTTCTCCGATGAGTTGATCCACATTATTGTTGGCTCCTTCAGAAAGTCCAACTGTGGTATGATATCATGGTTCAACGTTGTAGGGGAGCGGGAGTGTTCTAGGTGGTGGATCACGAACACACGAGTCCGACACTTAATGGAGAGATGTTAATGTGTTAAGTGTAAGCTAAAATTTCACATTGTATGCAAGAGTAGATGTCACCAACATATAAATAATATGATCCATGTTGTAATGCCTTGAGACATTGGATGAAGGTGTGATGTTAAGCTCACTCGTATGTTTGCTCTTAGCCTAATGTGATCATACAACTCAATTTAGACTCTCACGAAGTTCCAACGTTGTGATATTTTTATTTGTTAGTTTTTGAATGTCGTATTGTTTAATTTTTTATCTTAAATTTTAGTTTTCAAATGACAAAAAATTATTCAACATCTCGTTATATACGATTCATTCACTTTTGATCTTTGGTAAGATCCGACAATAGTAAAATGTAGATGTGTTTTGTTGAGATAAAAAATACATACATGTTTATTAGAAATTTTAAATTGCCGTGGCATTTTTTTTAATGAGTCTAATATTTTGGTAAGATAATTACAGATTAATTCTTTTCTCCTTTAATAAATGTATAATATTACCAATAACTCGTTATATACTTTATACTCTTAGAGAAAAACAATCACTCCTTACTTGTTTCTCTTTTCATTTATCTCATGTTCAAATTCCTTTTTCGTCTTCTTTATTTTTCTAATATACTCTCTCCTTTCTCATGAAAGAAAGGAACAAAAACATTTCTCTATAAAACCACTAATAACCCACATTTTTTAACATGTTATGCCTCTAATCTTATTTGGCTCTCTCATCGGATCGAAATACGAATTTGTCTCACACATAATAGAGATATGTTTATGTGTCATGTGTGAGTTAAACTTCTACCTTGGAAGCAAAAGTATATATTGAGAAACATGAATGTGAGATGACCAATATACATAATGTCTTTCAGGTTTTGGGTGAAGATGTGGTGTCAATCTCATTTTTGGGGTTTCTCTTAGTCAAATGTGATGATCAATCCATTATAAGCTCGCTCAAAACTCCAAACATTATGATGAACTATTTTTTTTTAGTTTTTGGATGTCATTAGTTTAATTTTATTATATTAAATATAAGTTTTTAGATGTTCACTCTCATGAAAGAAAAAAATTATCCAATCTCTACTATTTTAAATACCTTCACTTTTGGTCTTTGGTGGGATCTAGTAATAGAAAAATGTAGACGTGTTATGTTAAGTTAACAAATCACATACCTATCTTTTGTCAAAAAAAAAAAAAAATCACATACCTATCTCCCTCAAAAAAAACAAAAAAAAAATCACATGCTTATCAGACATTTAAAAATGATGTGATATTTTTTTAATTGATTCTCTTTTTGGGTGAAATAATTACTAATAAATCTTCAACTCCTTCAACTATCTCATAAAATTACCGGTAACTCGCTATATTCCTAACATTTCAATGGATAAAACACACACTATTTTTTTCCTTTATCATTTCTATTATCTTTAAATGGATTTTTTATATTCTTTCTTTTTCTAATTTTCTTTCTCTTTTTTATTAAAGATGATCATAAACCTACATCCATCAAAACACTATCGACCCATATTTTTTACCATGTTGTGCCTCTGGTTAACCTTATTTGGCTATGTCACCAGACCTCATGCGCAAGAGTCTCACACATATGGGAGATATGTTAAAGTGCCAAACTAAAAATTCCACAATATATGCAAGTAGATCTTGAAAAACATATAAGTGAGATGACTAATATACATAATATTTTAAGGTTTTGGGCGATGATGTGGTGTCAATCTCAGTTGTGTGCTTTGTGATGATCTACCTCATTGTAGGTGGCCTTGAAACTCTAAACATTTTGATGAATTATTTCGTTAGTTTTTTCAACGTTGTTTGTATAATTTGTATATTAAATTGAAGTGTTTTGATGTTGTTCACTTTCACGCAATTTTTTATAATATCAATCTCTATTATTTCAACTTCCTTCAATTTTGGTCTTCGTTGGGATTTCACGGTAGAAAAACGTTGATGTGTTATATTGAGTTGACAAAATACATGTTTATTGAACATTTTTAAATGTTGTGGCGTATTTTTAATTGAGTTTAATTTTTTGGTAAATTGATTACCCAAATATCTCAAACTCCTTAAATAGACCAATAAAATTACTATAAAATCCCTCTATTTGTTATAACCTCATGGACAAAACACACAATTCTTTTTTTTTTTACCACTATCATATTTCTTAATCTTAAATTTATTTTTCATGATCTTCTTTCTTTTTCTAATATTTTTTATCTCTATTCTCATGAAAGATAGGAACATAAACCCCAATCCATTAAATTACATCAATCCACCTTTTTGACCATGTTGTGCCTCAATTTGACCTTATTTGACTACGTAGTATGTCACAAAATTAAGGACACAGAGTCGCACATTGGAGGGGGGGTTAATGTGTTTAATATGAGTTAAAATTTTACAATAGATGGAAGAGTAGATGATGAATAACATATAAGTGAAATGACTCATATGCATGTATCTAAAGATTTTGGATAAAAATGTGGTGTCAATTGCATTTGTGCGATTTCTTTTAGTCCGATGTTGAATATAATTCAATGTAAGCTTCATAGGAAGTCCCAAAGCATTACGATGATTTGTTTTTGTTAATTTTTAGGTGTCATTTGTGTTAATTTTATTATCTTACATTTTAAATTTTTGATGTCATTCACTTTGATGGAATTAATTTTTGGTGAAAGCAATATTCAAAATTCCTTCACTTTTGGTCTTTGGAGGATGCGAAAAGGAAAAATGTAGATGTGTTATGATGAGTTGACAAATTACATGCTCATTAGACATTTTAAATTTATGTGACATTTTTTTAATAATTCTAATATTAGGTAGAAAAATTACCCAATAATTTCTAACTCCATCAAAAAACTCATAAATTATCAAAAATTCATTATTTTCCCTTATCATTTCTCTCATGTTTAAATTTCGTTTTCATCTTCTTTCTTTTTCTATTTTACTTACGCTCTTCTCATGAAAGAAATGAGTAAAAACGCCCCTCTATAAAAGTGCCACCAACCCATCTTTTTACAGGTTGTGTCTCCAACCTTATTTGAATATTTCGTCAAATCATAGACACCAAGATTCTCACACTTAGAGAGAAGAAGTTAATGTGACATGTGTGAATTAACCTTTTACATTTGATGAAAGAGTAAATATTGAGCAACATATAAATGAGATATCCAATATACCTAATGTCTTAAGGTTTTGAATGAAAATGTGGTGTCAATCTCATTTGTGGGGCTTCTTTTAGACAAATGTAATGATCCAACTCATTGTAGGCTTCCCCATAACTACTGAACTCTATGATGTATTGTTTTGATTGTGGAGATATTTATTATCATTTAACTCATGTTCAAAATTTTTTTATCATCATTCATTTCCTAATTTACTTTCTCTTTTCTCATGAAAGAAATGAGCATAAACCTTCATCCATTAAATCACACTAAGTGATGCTAATGTGTCATATGTGAGTTAAAGTTTTATATTGAATGAATCGGTAGATGAGGAGAAACGTATAAATGAGATGATCCATATATCTAATGTCTTAAGGATTTTGACGAAGATGCAGTGTCAATTAATGTGGTTGTTCTTAACCTATTGTGATTATACAACTTAGTTCATGTTAGCTCTTTTCTTGGATTCGATTTATGCCCCTAAATTTTTATCGATTAGGTTTACGTTTCCTAGTTTTTTTCCTCCATAAATTTTTATCTTAAGAAAACTTGTTAGAAAAGATCCTTAAAATATCAACTATTTTCTATTTTTAATTTAAAAAATGTCTAAAATACTATTTAAAATGAAAGACATAAGATTTTATTGATCATCATAGGTTAAAAGTTATATATTTAATGTATTTAATTAAGAAAAAATATATCCTATTAAACAAAGGCTTTTTAAATGGCAAATTTTAATAATTAGTTGTTAGATTAATTTTTCTTTCTTTCTCAAAACAAAATTAATTCTTTTCTTCTTCATCCGAGTTTGTACCAAGAACCTCTAACATCATCGAAAAAACACAATCAAAGAAAACCAATAAATACATTTAATTAGACAATTGATATTTTATTAAATGCTAAGATGATTTTGCATCTTTTGTAGAAAAATAAAATGACACTCTTCGTAGAATTATAATTAAATCAACTATATAATCGACAAATTTTTAGGACCCGTTTTTTTTTTTTTTTTAGCAAAACAAATTGACCAGAAATAATTTGAATTAATTAAATTTTAGAAGCAATTCAAAGGTCCTTGCAATAACATACACTCATACTCTCACCCCATGTTTAATTCTATTTTTTAGGTATAAATAATTTTCAAAGTATCATCAGAGGCCGGATCACGGTAGAGCCTAGTTTAGGGTCTCATTATCCATTGTATTTTTAAATGTGTCTTTTATGTAAATGTAAATATTTTGTAAATCTTTCTTCTAAATAAAGTTATTCAAAGTCATTTATATGAAGTTTTCAGTTGAAATCTTAAAGTAAAACTCCATTTGAGTTGAAAAAGTTTTAAATTCTTAATACTCAAATTGGAATGTTACACATACTCATTATGTTATATCATATACTCGTACTCAATGGTCCTTGCATTTTAGAAGCAATTCAATTGTTCTTTTTTTTTTTTTTGAGAGGCAATTCAATGGTTCTTGTAATGACATCAATGATACATTTCATATCATTTAAGATTTTGCATGTTAGAAAGTTATATTAATTTGTTGTACCTATATATATATTTGACTTATTTGTTAACAAATACGTGTATGATTGAAACCTATGATGATTTAGTTACTCTAATTGGTAGAAAGTTAAGGCAAATAGTACATGACTCCATTTGATTGGTTGAGAAATCAAACAATGATGATAATTTGTTGAAAGTTTATAGAAAAACATTTAAGATTTTGCATGTTAGAAAGTTATATTTGTTGTACATATATATATATATATATATATATATATATATATATATATATATATATATATATATATATTTGACTTACTTGTTAACAAATACGTGTATGATTGAAACATATGATGATTTAGTTACTCTAACTGGTAGAAAGTTAAGGCAAAGAGTACATGACTCCATTTGATTGGTTGAGAAATCAAACAATGATGATAATTTAATGGTTGCTTTTGAAACATGATTAATAAGTGATAAAAAATTCTATTAGTTTTTAATTGAAAAAAATGAAGCTATTTTTTTATTTGTTTACAATTGTGAAATTTGCATATACCAATTTTTTTTAAGAAAAACAATTAAAAAAACTTTATATTTTGGTGCGTCTCACACGGATTCAATCCAAATGTGATTGTTATTATTTTTGGTAATTTTTTGTTTTTTTAGCGGAGTAAACTTGGTAATATTAACAAACAATAATCAACTCATAAATATTTTTTCTTCACAATTTTTTTTGGTAATAAATGGGTATTTCTTTTTAGGAAATGGATCCTTAATCGGCGCTAAAGGGTTAACATCATTTTATTTTTTATCTTAGTGAAATAAAAAATGAAAGAAGATTTGCATAGGATCTTTGGTGCACTCTTGTTGAGATTAAAATACTAAGTAAAATGTACCAAAAAACAAATATTACTAAGCAAAAGGATTTGTCCAATGTAATTGTTCTTATTTGGATATTTTTAAAAGCTTTATTTTAAAAAAAAATTCATTAAGCTTTATTTTTTTTGATAGAATTAAGCTTTATTTTAACGGTTATTTTTCAGTCAAACTCATTCATGAATTTTCATTATCATTTAATCCTTCATTTATTTTAAGTATACATTTTATTTGATGTTATAAAATTTCTGTTTCAAGCAAGAGAAGTAAAACACGTTGTTTGATTAATTTTTTTCTAACGTTAATGGTTGATTCATATTTAGAAACAACGGAAATGGAACATGTGTATTGTACCATTGCAATTTTTTTAAAGGTAATAAGATCGTATGAAATGAATAAGCAAGTGAAAATGATGTAAGATGGATCGACTATATATAGGGAAAAAGGCTAGTAGATTATTGAACATTAAACCTATAATTAAAAACGCAAATCATCCATTTATCATGTTGAAGGAATTGAACAAATTATTTTTTAAAGGAAAAAGGAATTGAAGGTAAATGATGATCACCATTAAGGAATTGAAGGTAAATGTGTTATGAATTATCTTTGATCATGCATATTATGTAATCAACTAAAATCAATGCATATAATTTTCATTCAAAACAAAATTCTTGCAGTGATAATGTATATTTATTAACCAAAATTCTTGCATGTTCATTTTTTTAACAAAATATGGCCTAATAAGTTTGATTGGAAAATTTGCCTACCTTGATTTATTTTTCCAAAAATTAAAACAAATTTTTGGAAAATTATTTTATTAAATTTTTCGTAGGATGTTAAATTTTAGTTGAAAAGCTAATAATTTTTTTTATTGGGTTTGGTTTAATACGTAAAAATGATTTTCTATTTACTTTTTTTTTAAACAAAGGGAGGGAAGCCTAGCAAGGAGCCAGGGGCAACCCAAAATATATTACCAAAGAAAAAGAGGAACAACAAAACAAAGAGGAGGAGGACCAAACCAAACCTCCTCAGGGATTTTCTATTTACTTAGGATATTATTTTCACAGATTAAAAAAATCATGAAGAAAATACAACGATTAAGTTATAATTGAGTAATAAAATAGAGTTGAAACTGTATAATAAAATCATAATCAGTTTTTTTCTAGTACAATTTAAATCAATAATTATTCACCTATTTTGATTTATTTTTGTTGTGCATGCCTTTTGTTTATTATAGAGATTCGAAGTAGATATTATTTTTTTTTTATTTTGTTTAAGATTATTAATTGAATTTTTAGCATGTATAGAAATGATTGAAAAAAATTATAAAATTTGCACCGTAAAAAAGGACAATTGCTTTGGCACGTGAAAATCTTCTCTTTCTTGATTTGATTTTGAATGTTCATAAAAATTACTAAATTAATATGAGTAAGTAATAATAACAAAAAAGAAGTAACGTGTATATTGTAGGAAATTTACAAATGAAGAATTAAGAGCAATTAAGTCTTGTAAGCAAATCTTTGATATATCACGTGTACTATTTTTTTTTATCTTTATAATAATATAGATTCGTAATTTCGTATATAGTGAATGAGTTAACTTGTATATACCAACAATTTTTTTTATTGATATATCAAATCTTTGTTTTATTGGTGCATCTAATCAAATTGCTTTGTTTTAAAATATAATTAAAAAATATAAAAAAATAAACAAAGACAATAAAAACCAACCAACAACATTCCTTCAAAAAAAAAAACCAACAACATTAACGTATCAATTCTACCACAGATAATTTGACTGTTAGGTTTTGTTATGTTAAATTATGTCAAAATTATAATTTGAAACGACCAAATTATTTTCTTAAGGAGAAACAACTAAATTATTCCTTCAAAAAAAAACTAAATTATATATTTCAGCCAAAAAAAAATTACCAACAAACAACTTGATGATAATGACAAGAAACACTAAAAAGAACATTAGTACGTGTTTATATTCATGTTTCATAGAAAGAAAAAAATATCCATGTTTCATAGTTCCTTATCAATCCTTCTCGATCTTAATATTCTTCAAAAATTCTTGGACGAAATTGTACTGCTGCTACGTGTTGATCCCGATATCAAATGATCGCTTGAAAGGTGTGAGTTCAAAATTTAGATGTCTAGTTGCTAGGTCTAGCCTCCACGTTACATATTAGATCCATAATCCTTAGATTTTGATAAAGAAATCTAGTATTTATAAGTGAATTAAAAAAAAGATAGATAATACTATCAAATAAAAACAATACAATGAGAGAAAACCAACGAGAAAATAGTATAAATGAAAACACCTTTTTACCCGAACCACGATCATATACAACTTTCGTTACGATATTTGGAAAGAATTCTGAATTCTTTGAATGAATATGAAATGGTGAAAGTTGAACTAATATTTATAGAGAAAAATTGAGCGAGTACAATTGTTGATGCGGATCTTAATTTAGAACTTTTTTCACACGTAATGATAAGACATTTATGGACATTAAAGGGTGATTGTTTGATTAGTGGAAATACACATACAAAATGAAATGGTTGTAGGTTCAATAGAGAGCATATTCTTATAGGATGCCACTTTTGTATTGGCATTCATATCGGTATCAATTGTAATAAATGGCAAGGTCAAACATGTGTTAATATGTAACAATGATTTATCAATAGCCAATAATCAAGCTACAATTAGATGATGAAGTGCACATGTGTATTAGTGATGCTTAGGTGTGTAATACATTAAATGAAGTTTAACAT
This sequence comes from Medicago sativa, assembly GCF_051527215.1. Classification (NCBI taxonomy): domain Eukaryota; kingdom Viridiplantae; phylum Streptophyta; class Magnoliopsida; order Fabales; family Fabaceae; genus Medicago; species Medicago sativa. Next base: position 10,053,342 of record NC_140756.1, read on the forward strand.
AGAAGAGTGCCAAGTGTACTTTTCAAAAAAATTAAGGCAAATATATATAAATGGCAAGCTACAATTAGATGATGAAGTGCACATGTGTATTAGCGATGCTTAGGTGTGTAATACATTAAATGAAGTTTAACATAGAAGAGTGCCAAGTGTACTTTTCAAAAAAATTAAGGCAAATATATATAATAGAGAAGAGATACGTACTTTTTTTCCCGAGGGGAGACATAAACAATCGAGAAAATCAAATAGAATACAATACATAATGAAAATAAAATTTACTCAATTAAATTCTACTTTTCTTTTATCAATCAATTACATTTTTTTTTTATCAATCAATTACATTCTTCTAAGATGGGTGCACATATATAATAAATTCGTGCCTTTTTTTGCATATAATTAAGCATTCTACAATCTACACCAGTAATCTACCTCTAAGTTGCGGAGGAATTTTGATATACCTCTCAACAACAAGGTGGCATTTACCATGGGAAAGGTGAATCCTTTCCCACCATGGGAAATTTTTTTGAACCATTAGATTAAGTAAGGAACATGATATTATGATAGTCTCTCAACACTATATTTTCTCACACCATCATCCTACTCTTCTATTTTTCTTCAACCATATGCAACTAACTCAATCTCACCGGAATCTCGTCGGAAACCAAATATACCTTGTTTTCTAATTCCTCATTCATCTTTCTATCATTTAATTATAACACTCAAAAACAAAAATTAACAAGAAATATCAATTATATCATTTCATTATAACTTTTAATTAATTTCCCCCTTTCTCTCTCAAATCTCAAACCCACACACCATCATTCCCAAGAATTTGAATATGATATCCAGGCCCGGCCCCGAGGGGGTGCAAACGGCTCAACAGAGTTGGGCCTCAAAAAAATTAACACTCACTAGTACTACTGCCCTCCAATTTTTTTTAATACCCCCAGCCATTTTTTGTCCCCTTGTTTTAACCTTTTAGGCCTATTAGAATTAGGTCCTCTTGCTTTTGGTGTTAGGTGGGGGTTCCTCATGTTTACGGTAGTCATTTTCACTTTTGGGTGTACCGCATATATACGGCACCTTATATTTATCTTCTAAAAAATATAAATAGAACATTGCTCTTTTAAAAAAAATACGTTTTGATTTTATCACCGACCTCTTTTCATTCCCGTAGCCGAGCCTACTGAATTCTTAGGGACGGCCCCGATGATATCTTGGCTTAGGATTCATCAAGAAAAAAATAGGATCCAAACACTTTAATCTGCTTGTTGTGGTCCCATAAAACATGCCGACATGAGTATTCATTGCCACAGGCACTATATCTCATTAACCAACTCAGCAATCAATGAACTTAACCTTAACAAATATGGTTCTCTATATGTTGTTCCTTCGGGACAAACAACTAAATCACCTTCTCTTAATAACTTTGGCATTGTTTCACCATTTTGTTTTCTCGTCTCTTGTTAATCTCACTGTTTTTATTGGTGCTTCATAAACTCGAAACTTTGCTTAAACTATATGTTGCTGCTGTTAAAGGCTTTGCTAATGATGTGCTTAAGAAAACAGGATCCAACAAGAAGGAATAATAGTCTTTGTTGACGGATGCAACAAGAAGGATAAGGTTGTGAGGTCCGGGAGAGCGGCGTTGGTGTTGGTGGTGAAGTTGATGTTCTTGGTGGGTGAGTGGGGACATGGAGGAGAGACAAGGGTGGTGTAACAGTGTAAAAATAATATAGTGTGGAGAGAATATGATAAGAATATAGTCTTCATTTGATCTAATGGTTCAAAAAAACTTTTCCATGGTGGGAAAGGATTCACCTTTCCCATGGTAAATGCCACCTTTCATTATAACTTAATTAATGATACACTTTTAAATAGTTTTTTTCCTTCTTCTCCACATTATGGAGGCCAATACAACATTAATTAGATAGGCAAGGGACACTTGGAATAGTATTTCTAACTATTCCATGAGCATTTCTACAAAAAGAGGAAGTCTTCTTTCCCGGTTGTGCGAAACAATGTTATTTTGATCCAATATAATCTTAAAACAACCGGAAAGAACTGCATTTTAAATCAATTGCTATATCACTAGAAGAAGTTCCGGTAAATCCTCGATATGTCACATCTTTCACCGACACGGTTGTATCCCGATAATTACAACAAAATTCAACGCATATATAAATATGATGTATAACACTAGCCAACGGTGAAATAATACTTTGTTGAAATGACAATATATAAATATATGAATAATAATTTAGAGTGAAATATGTACCGAGTGTACTAAGAATGTATGCTTGATCTATTATTATCGGGTTCATAACATTGACAAGCACAATGTGCTCAAATGTTATTTGTCTTGCATAACCTGATCCACCCTACAAATGACAATGAAGGTGTTGTCATTGCATCGCTAAATTTGAACAAATTGTTTTTTTTTTTTTTGAGGGAATTGAACAAATTGTTATTATTCTACGATACGTAATAGGTGTTGTCATTGCATTGCTGAATTCGAACAAATAGTCAAATTTGAATAAATAGCAGCTATAGCAGCACCATAGAGAGTAGCAAAATTGATTTTTTTTTGACAAAAATAAACGATATTCATTCATTCAAATTGATAAAGTACATCGATACAATACAAATCCAAATTCGCTAAAAACAAAAATGATGAATTTGTGAACAATGAAAATTGATATTATTATCTTGACTTAATGTTACCCGAGTCTGGATGTAAATCTTAGTACGGATGTAAATCTTGGTTTGGTTTGATTCCATTTTTTTAAAAACAATGAAAATCGAACAAAACCGAACCAATGTAGATTTTATTGTTTCTCACATTTTTTATTGAAAACCGAAACCATTATACCTCTAGATGTGTATTATTCATCTTCACCTGAGGCAATTATTGGTTATCATCAATTGAATGATCCTTAATAAAATCAATTTGCACGTTTTCCTCTACATAAAATGGTCCAACATTTGTATCGAAATATACTTGCTCTGGCACAAACTCAAATAAATATATTTCAGCACACACACAAAACTATAAAAAAAAGTGAATAAAATTAAATAATATCAATTGATATGACTAAATACTTTTTCTTAATTTTTTTCATTTCATGTGAGGATGTGCTTAACAATATTAATTTACGATTGTATTCGCGAAAGATTTTCTCCATTAGTATCTCTTCTTTCAGGTGGCAATTTCATTTGAATGGCATCTCGCATTAATTTCGAAGCAGATCCAAAAATATAAAGGTTGAATGAATTCCAATAAAATCAAGGAAATGTTAATCGGTGCCTCGGGGCACTAGTTAAGAACCTAAAATAATAACTTTTTATAAAAGTTTGCGTAATCGTGCATTGAAAATTGAAAACTTTAACATTTTTAAAGAATAATTACTTAGGGGGTGTATTGGATTATGATTTTGAAGGACAATTTTTGCTTAAAAAAGTCTCAAAGATTTTAAAAGACTTTGTAGGATTTTAATGACTTTCATGATTTTAAAAGACAATCGGGATTTTCAATTTGAATTTCAATGGATTTACATCATAAGATTTTGGAAAATGCTTGTTATCCCGACACAATATTTCCCGAGAATATCACGAGCGTGTTTTTGCTATGTAACTTTCCTAACTTACACAACTCCCCTCCCCGATTTACGGAAAAAACAATTGTAATTGGCCAATAATCGATCGTGGTTTCCTCGGGATAATATTTGTCCGGACATATAGCACTACTCTAAGATTTTAAAGGATTTTAAAGGATTTTATGGATTTATAAGATTTCAAAAGATTTTATGAATTTTAAAGACTCATTGAAAAGAAATGATTACAACACACTCGCTATCATAATATTTTGAATACATGCTCTTATTTTTTATTTTATTTTTATGAGAGATAGAGAGAGGGGGAAGAGAGGAAGGAGAGAAGGGAGAAAATAGAGAAGATAAAGGGAGAAGAGAGAGAGAAAGAGGAGAGAGAGAGAGGAGAGAGAGAGAGAGAGAGAGAGAGAGAGAGAGAGAGAGAGAGAGAGAGACGGGATAAGAGAGAGAGAGAGACAAGAGAGAAGGGAGAGAGAGAGAGAGAGAGAGAGAGAGAGAGAGAGAGAGAGGGAGAAAAGAGAGGGGAGAGAGGGAAGGGAGAAGAGAGAAAGAAGAAGGGATAAGAAAGAGATAGTAAAATTTTTTAAAGAAAAACAATCTCAAGAAATCTTATGTCTTCATGAAAGACTTTTTTTTGTTAAAATTTCACTAGATAATCTCACAAAATCCATCAAAATCTAATTTATTAAACAATCCTTTGAAATTTGAATGATTTTGAATACCATGAGACTTTTTTAAGTGATGAAAAGTCTTAATTGAATACCTCAAGACTTTTTTAAAATGACAAAGAATCTTGATTGAATACCACAAGACTTTTTTTAAATTGCAAAGAGTCTTGATTGAATACCACAAGACTTTTTCATAATTAAAAAGTCTTTTAAAATCTCTTAGAATCCTAATCCAATACATCCCCCTTAATTTAGAATGCTTAAAGAGTACCTAAATGCACTTGTTAACAAAACCCTAAAATCAATTATTGAACTTGTCTACGTTAAGGTTTCATGTAAATTGATGTACGGAAGCAACACACATGCCAAATTTATGAATTGTTAGGTTAAATTTTATGTTTTTTTATGTGATGCATGCAGTTTTGAGGGTTAACGGTTTCACAATACTCGGTTTATCTTTGGTATCACAGTAGATATGTAAAAATCACGACGATCTACCGTGATTTTCCAAAAATTATACTTTGCAACTTCTTCAAAATAACGGTGATACTTAGTGTGATAACAAACATTCACTCACTAACATTAAAGGGTAAAGATAGTATGCATAGAAAATATTAAACAGAACAAAACGTGAGACACATTGAAGGGAAGAGATGCACATGGACCCAAAACAATATGACAAAATGAAATGTTGGATTTTCAAATTAAAGTTCATGCAACCGGAATACGTGGGAATGACCACATCACATCTTATGATTTCCGTGACATCACTCCTCACCATCTAACTCTTGTCTCTTAACTCAAAGCATCGACAATGAAGGACGTACAATGGTACAATATAGGAGAAATATTAATTTTGTAGATTCTAAACAATTTCCTTAACCATTTGGTCAGAAGATTGTTTTCTTACAAATCATGTAAGAAAAATATGTAAAATAGACTTTGGTTAATCTTGTTGAAGAATTAAGCATAAGTAGTCAAAAAGACGCAACGGAATGAAGGGGAATTAAACGAACGTACAACAAATTAAAAATGACAGCATGCATGCACAAGAGGAACATAGAAACATATTAGGAAACGGTAAAATGTTGAAAATTAATGTATCAAAGCTTTATCTTGATCCTGGTTTATATGCTAAGCGGTACTTGGTAATGAATATTAGTATGTTGTATATCATGGGTTGGAATATCTTTGTAATCTAGTTAATTCATTTCGATTATTAAAAAATTGAAAGACTTAATTTACCTAAAGAAAAATTTGAAGATCGACCCAATTTGGTTGGAAAAATAAATTAGGACAACTTTTACTCTACGAGAAATATAAATTAGGACCCCTTTTTTTCTTTTTTGACAAAATAAATTAGGACAACTTACTTAATTCATGTTTGAATCACCATCCAAAAAATGATTTCCAATGATGTTATGATTTCAAAAAAGACAATTAGGTCCTTGACATTTAAAGACAATTATATGCATGGGAAAAAGAATTTGTCCCTAATTATAATTTGTCCCTAATAATTTGAAACACCAAAATGGTTTTTATGGCTTTCTTTTTATTTTGTATAATTTAGGGGGTCTATTGGATTAGGATTTTAAGAGACGATTTTTTTTTATAAAAAGTCTTGTGGATTTTAAAAGATTGTGCAAGATTTTAATGACTTTTAAGATTTTAAAAGACTATCAAGATTTGTAATTTGGATTTCAAAGGATTATATCATAAGATTTTATAAGATTTGGAAGGACTTTTATGGATTCATGAGATTTTATAGGATTCAACAAATTTTTAGAAATGGATGTGTTGATTTAAAAATTATGAACTCTGCTTCAAAAGTACCACATATCTTCTCAATTGCATTCTTTAAGACCAATACCGAAAATTGATATTTATTATTTTTTTCATTTTGAAGGTTGCAAAATTTTGTGGAGTATATCACACACTTCAATATAAAATTTTGATGTGTCATGAAACAGTTGTCGTTGTGGCGAGGTTCAAAATGATCTATGGCATTAACATTGGTGTTCCAAGCATTAGTGTTCATATTTCCGTACAAGTTTGATGTTTGATATTAATTTCGTAAAGGTTGAGATTTAATTTCTCTCGTTATCTCGCTTTGTAAGGATATGATAGAAGATTGCTTTATATATAAATGAACCTCGGAAAAAGTTAGCATAAAATATTCAATTGTTGACGTTGATTTTTTTGTTGTTCTTGGAACTTTCTTAATTGTCCATGTGGAGAGTTTATGGCACATGTTTGAATAATATTGGCTTTTGATAATTAATTTAACCGTACACTTTGCTTTATTTATTCAATCTATATAGTTTTTTAATTTATTACATGACATGCGTTGTTCGATTTGAATTTTGGACTTGAATGTTGAAACTTGAAAGGGACGAACGTCCATGTCATATTGTATGTGTTTCTTAGTTTAATCAAATAGTTTTCTTTATAAAAAAGTTTCAATTCTATATTGAGGGAACGTCCTATTGAATGGAAGAATTATATATCATCTCCCCGAGACAATGTTATATGGCAGAGGGGACAAATTTTGGCATTAAAGATGATGATTGTAACCGTAAGGGGTTAGGGAGTTGTAAGTGGAATGGAGACATGTCATAAGCTTTGGTATTAGAGGAATAAGTTGACTCGTAATGAAGAGTGGTCCATGTCTTATAATTCATATGTTTGAAGGAGTATAATTCTGCAAATACAAAAGTGAGTGAAACTCCTAAAAATATTAGTCGAGCGAGGTTGTGGTCTCATAAGAGGCAGTGGCGAGAATCGATATGTGGTTTCTCAAAATTAATTGGAGCTTGTAGTGCTTACATGGAAGAGCTTTGGGGTGTTTTAAATTTAAAAAGTTTAAATTTAGCTAGAGCAGGTGGTTTCAGTACATATTGAACTACATGTAGATTCATACGCTGGGGCTGGGAACAGAAAAGCATTTGTTCTATAAGCGTATGAGTCAAACAATGAAGCAAAGCCATTATGCTCCAGCTCCACAACCCCCAACTTTTTCCTAAACATGGATAGAAGCCAGCTATTAATCAACAAGTTGTACCATTTATCCGTGGCTAAGGCTCTGTAAACCATATAAGCATAAGGGGAAATAGAGTTATAAATAGCATCAATGATGTTCAAATTATATATAAATGAAAAGTAACAGACAAAAAGAAAACTGAAATTGGAGTGGTAAACATTTTGGTGAACAACAAATTCTAGTGTCCAACACCTTCAGTGTCTCTTTTGAACATGAGTAATGATATTTTGACATCCATTTGATGACAACTTTATTGACAACCTTGTTTTTCTCACTTCTTATTGGTCAAAAAAGATGGAGAGAGAGAAAAAGGAAGAGAGAGGATAACAACATCATGTGAGTATGAGAGAGAAAGTTGTCCAAAAGTGGTTGTCAAAATATCATTTCTCTTTGAACATTCTCTCCCACAACTCTGAAACAGATCCACTCATTAGTGAACACTTATTTTGACAATTTTATAAAATATAAAATAACCAACACAGTTTAGTAAAGGCTCAGCAGCCACTAAAATATAAAATAACCAACACAGATAGGAAAACCAAAGTGAACAGTACCAAAATGATTTTTGGTTCTCACTATAATGGGATATTATATTCTCAAGTTGAAGTGCTTCTAAAAGTAAATATATATTAAAAAGTAGTATTTCCTGCAAAAAAGGACAAGAGTATTCTGTCTAAAAGTGCATCATAATACTTTCAATACAGAATACTGATTACATTATAATACTTTTCAATACAGAATAACTCAAAAAATCCCCACACACCCTAAATTTTCTCACCTCCCCTTGATAAAGGCAGCTTCCTGGGTATTCAATATCTCCTTAACTTCGGCAACTGTCATCGTGTCTGAAGGTTTCGCCTCTTTCTTGGTCCTTAAAATTGCTTGCAATTCGCTCCCTTTTGACAATGGATCTTTTATTTCGTATACATCCGCACTTAAATCAGTATTCACCTTAATGAACACTACACTATACAAATCAGCGCTTTTTGCGGCCAAATGTATCTCATTAGGTGTCACTGAGAACCAGAACTTCTCCGGTATACCAGTGATTTTCACCTCAAAGTAACGAAGTATATCTTTCCCTTTGAAAAGGGCAAGATCATATGGTGCGTTTGACTCGGTCACTTCATTAAGCCAACGGATCTCAACATCATTCTCTTTGTCATTGTACTTTTCGGTTAAGTATGCGTTAGCCAACTTCTCTCCTATTTTGCCAATTTTTTTGGCTTGCTCGTCTGATATTGTATACCTCTTCTTAAACGACTGCAATGACAAGAAAGCAAAAAGGATGTTAGATCAAATATAAAAAACAATAATAAAAAAAAAATACGCATTCAACTTACTCTATTGACATCTGCCCAGACATCCAAATTGAAATCAGGATTTATGTGCTTTTTATACAAGTGCTTTTCATATAAATCAGCTACATTCCTTGCAGCTTTGTTGTAGATATCAATTCGTTTTTGTGTCAACAGATATGCGTCATAAGTACCATCGCATTCACCAAGAAGAGCTGAAATCTTTGCATCAAAATCATTGACAAGTTGAGCGTGTGATTCATAAGTCTCATTGAGAGCATCAATAACTCTCTTGATGACTGAGACAGAAACATCTACAAATGTATTATCCAGCTCTTCTTCCCCTACTGCCTCATCTTTCACTGTATTCGCTGCCTCATTTTCCATTGCAGTTTTTGGCCCATGTGTCTCTACATTGTGTTCCCCCTCTTCTTGAGGCACACTTGTTTGGGACTGCATTCTTTTATCCCCTTTACTCGTGCCACTGCCTTTAGATCTGGCCTTCTTTTTCTTAGGTGTGTTTTTCACGTAATCATCTAAGAATAAGTCGCACAATCTACATGATACCAAAAATCAAGAAAAACCCAGATTAAGTAAATCTTTCACAAAATAAAATTAAGGAATAAAAGCAAAAATATATTTTACCTAAAGAAATATGAGGTGACAAATAGTTGCAACATAACACACCCAATTTTTTCCTGAAGCTCAAAATCGAGCTCTAGGCTATCAGAATCGGCCTTTCCAACCGGAGCAGAATCATACTTCAAACATGCAGCTTTATGAAATATAGCCGAAAAATCCCTTTTCAGCTGAAACTCACCATCACCATCACCATCACCATCATACATGACACATTCGCATTTCTTATTCTTTTTGCGGGTTAATTCATATCCCTGGTGAATCATATCTAAAATCAAACAAGCTATCAAGCCACCATCTTCTTTACTTTTTGATCGTTCGCCTTTATCGTCTCTATAAAAAGTATTCACCAGCATCTTGTTGATCACATCAGCTTTTACTGAAAAGCTTTGGAATTGTGAAGCTATGTAATTTTCATCCTTTAAAAGATCACATAAACTGCACAAAAAATCATAAATATATCAGTGCCTGGTTCAGGTTCGACAAATGGCTTATGGAAAATGTATAATAAATACCTTGACCAGCGAGAACTATTGTTGATCACTTTCTTCAACTCTGTCTGTCTTTCCTTCATAAATTTAGAACATTGTGCAAGCACAAATTCTCTGTTTGCCTCAAACAATTCCATTTTGTAAGTCAATGAAAGGAAAGGAGGATAAACCTTCGAGCTGTTGATCAAAAACAATATAAGTCATAAAAAAACAACATAAACAATAAAAGGAATAAAGAAACCATTATGAAATGTTGAAATACCTAATCGCTTGCACCTGAATTTCAAAATTGACAAAACCTTCACTGTCCTCAAAACTCCTATCCCCACTTGAATATGCATTTTTATGTGTCGTATCAAAAAAATAGATACCACCCCCACCGCAGTATGTGATACTGTCTGCACCAATTCAAATAAAATACTATTAGGAATTTTATTTTTTTAATTTAAAATTATAATTTAAAAACTTACCATGAAAATGATGCATATGACTGTAGTGAGGGTGAAGAGTTGCAATAGACACCAAAAATGAATCGATGCCGTCTACTTGAAGTATATTATCCTTTTGTCCCCCCATAGTATATATGCCAAAATAAAGATCCATGGCATCCTTCTCAACCCGCAGAACCTTTAATTGCCTGTGATAGAAATATCAATTGAAATTACACATTAGAAAAAATAATTTTTCAGTTTCACTTTACTATCCAAACACTTTAACTAAAAATTCTTTCCATACCATTTGTAATTTCTAATGAAAATGGGAAATCTTTCTTCTCCTCCAACTGATAGCTTCACTTTGTGGGAATCGATGTGGTAGAAATCTTTGTTCTTTTCGCTCTTAGGTTTGGTCTGAGCCCACTCTCTCACTGCATCACGAAGAGTCTTACGAAACTTGATTCTTTTTCGTCCTCTGTCCTCTTTATGAATGATACTAACTCAACCTCATAATGTAAGGTTGAATTTGCAGGAACCACTGCCAATTCCTGCCGAGACTCGGATGAACCAAAACCATACTTAGGTGCAATAGTCAATGATGCTACCTCACCCTTCTTCATACTCATTACAGCTCTATCAAGCCCTCTAATCACTTGCGCTGCTCAGCACAACAGACATTCACTTTCGTTGGTTAGTATAAAAACAAATTAATAGGAGAGAGTTAACCAATGCAACAATTTAAGATAATCACCCTCACCCTCGTCTGTTGTGAATTCAAACAGCTCTGCTTCATCTCCGCCATGGCCCTTGCGGAAAAACACAGTGCCATCTTTAAGCTTACAAGTCAGTTTCACTGCAAATATGCAAAATGAAGAAAATCAGCAGAAATCTATCTACTAAATACATTACAATACACGCAAAAGAAAAGAGCCATTATCAATGGTAATTTACCTTTTACATCAGCTCCATCTTTTGGACGTTTGTATCCTTCACCTTCCTTCATAATCTTTTTTACAACCATCTTGTCCTCAGTTACATCAAAAACAGTCCTCCAAGAAATTAACTCAAGTTTTATCTCTAATATTGCATTAGCTGGTACTGCACTTTTATCACCATGAGCTGGCTCGCCGGTCTCACCGAATCCATCTATTACACAATAAAAAAAAAAAAAAAAAAAAGAGTTAATATATCAACATTTCCCAAAGTGTTATATAAACATTTCCCAAAGTGTTGTGTAAAGAACTTACATTGAGGCTTCACAGTCAATGCCGCTTCCTCTCCCTTCTTCATAGTTCTAACAGCCATTGACAATGCAGGACAAAAATGACCTGTCTCATGGTGAACATTATATTAGACATCACATATCAGAAAAATTGAAAATGAGAGACAGAAACCATGATAAAATTTGTTCGCACTAACCGTCCTTCACTGTGAACTCCACTACTTTATCAGACTTAGCTACTAGTTTTCCATCATCAAGATGCGCTTCATAATTCACTGCAACAACAGAAGGGTGTTTTATAGTTAACACAGTCAAATAATAGAGTCACTCAATGAAAAATGGAATATACTCGTAATATGTTTACCTAAAACTTCGTCGAGATCCTTGGGATTTTCCCATTTCTCCCCCTTCTTAAGTATCCTTTTGAACAGACCTCCATCCTTACATATATCCTCCACACTAAACCAAGAAAGTAGCTCAACATCATATCGCAGAGTTGCATTAGGAGGAATCTGTTTTGGAAGATAACCAGATCCACCGTAAGCTAACTCAGGTGGAATGGTGAAAAGGGCCTTTTCACCTTTTTTCATTGTTTTCACACCATCAGCCAAACCTTTAACAACATGCCCTGCAAAATCAACACATTACTTAGAAACAAATCCAGACAATGATAAGACACAGAATTTTCAACATATACAATTTCATTTTGAACAAATTACATGAATAATAAAGTATAAACAAACTTATATATTTCTAAAAAAAATAAAAATAAAAATATATTTAATAACTATGCCGCTATAGCAGCTGAAGCGGCTGTCTCATTCCGCACCGCTACAACGATTAGTGTCGCGGTTCGTCATCGCGCGGTTCGTCACCGCTACGCTACGCGCGGCCGCTACTGACTACTATAATCAAAACAGCTACCAATCAAATATAGAAACTAACGGATCCAAACATAAACCTAAATCAAATAAAGAAACTAAATGATCCAATTAATCAAATCAAAACCGATTAATACGCACCTCGTCCAAGCGTGAAAGCAGTTGTTCCGCTAGATTCAAACTCCATACCATTGAGCACCGTTCCAGTAAGATGAACTACACATAAAAAAATTATAAAAATAAATAAAAATTAGAAAAAGCTTAATTTAATTCAATTCAATTCAATCAACGAAGAACAAACATAGATACCGTGAACTTCGTCGTCAACGTCGGGAGTATCCGAACCTTGACCTACTTTGAGAAGCTTCTTCTTCAGACCTTTATCACCGATTTCCTTTTCCTGACCGACCACGAGAATTGGATTATCGTCGGCGCCGGAATCATCCTCCGGAATATCGAAATCTTCGTCCATGAAAGAATACGGAGATGAGTGATGAATGAATTGGAAAGAAGGAAATGGAAAAGAGGCTGTTGAGGGTTTCGAGAGAGTTGAGCAGAAACGAGGGTTTAGGGTTTATTACTATTTCTGTTTTTTCTTTTGACAAAAACAAAAGGATTTTGCATAAACAAAAATCAAATATTCCACATATTATGTAACCAAAAAAAATATTCCACGTATTATAATAATCAATTTCTTTTAAAATAAATCAATTTTGTAGTGATAAAAAATAAAATAAAAAATATTTGTAAAGACCAAAACTAAATACAAAAATTACATAGATTAAGACAAAAAATTATATATTCGGGGGCAAGTAACATAAACCTAGAAGGATTTTTCTATGACATGCAAATTTGCACATGTTAAGAAGTTTAAAATATCTTGTAAAAAAGGTTTAAAATATAAATTTTGTATTGGAACTTACACATTTAATATTAAGTATCAAACCTTTTGAATAAAATAATTGTTGTTTTTCAAGAAAAAGTTACTATTAGTTGTTTTAAGCGATGTATAATTGGCAAATCGAATTACATATAGATTTTTGAGTGTCCAAAAGGCTCCATAATTCCGGTGACTTAATTTTTAAAACATGAAAATTGCTCTTCTCTCGCGCCCACCCAAACTTCCCAAAATGCCTCAACGTGACTTAATTCACACGGGCGTTATACCCGGCGTCACCTAAGTCACGCGTTTCTCCTTCTTCAACGTCTTTCTTTCTTCTTCAAATTTCTCCTTAAGAACACGTTTCATTCCCATTTTCATAGATGTGGTTGAGCTAGGACAGCTTTCGCATGCGCCTTGTAGCTTAAGAGAAACAACGTCGTTTTCGACGAATACAACATCTACGTTTCCTCCGTCGAGATGAGGTAAGGACGAACATCTTCAAGAACGAGATCGACGTTTAGCCGTGAGGTCGAATTTCTTGGCGGAGTATAATCTCGAGAAGACTCGTTATGGTTAGTGGTAGAGGACAAACGGATTACCGTGGTTGAAGTTCTTGAATTTTGCTTTGGATTTTTGAAATTGAAAAGTGCGAAATTGAAATTGTGTTGTTTTTGTTGGATACTCAAATTCGGTTTCGTTGGTATTGAACAAATTGGAGTTAGATCTCCATTGACGAAGCTTACGGAGTTATGGTAAGTAAGAAGAAAGAAAGGTGTTGAAGAAGAAGAACCGCGTGACTTAAATCACGTTGGGTATAACACATGCGTGACTTAAGTCACGTGGGGGCATTTTGGAAAGTTTGGGTGGACGCGATCAATTTTCATGAAACTTTCATGGGTCTATTCTATGTTACGCAGGGACATTGGATTGAAGGTGTGTCCATCGTGCACAACATGTTATAACACCGACATGACATTGACATATACGAACATGGTTAACTTCAATCACCTTCATTCTTTTAAATTATTATTGACACCTACTGCAGTCATTTGCGGATCGCATGAAATAGAGGTACGTTCGCATTTCGTTATACAAAACAGTGTTATAGTGCCATTATAACCGAATTTCACAATATTTTGTATTATTTTCTTTTTGGTTGTGGCCGGGATTCGAACCCGGACCTTGCATATATTATGCATAGTCGTTACCAACCGAGCTAAACTCAACGGGACACAATATTTTGTATTAAATAGCGTACCAAACATTACCTAAATCAAATATAGAAACATTAATAGTTATATTAGCAACGACCATCACCGGTCACTAGAAATCCAAAGCTAAAAAGTAAAGGTCATCTCATTTGCTAAGAAACAAGATCATGATTACCTCCAAGACAATTTCTCATCTCTCTATTTTAAGAATGAATTTGTTTACCTACCGAAAAACATATGTATGTTTTTTTTGTTATACTTTTGCTTTCCCACGTATCACATTATGGAGATGTTTGCGTTCTACTTTTAAAATAAAATGAGAAATTGTATTTTGAGACCCTTGATTTTGACAACGTTTTTAAAACTACGTGGACAAGCCGGCATGAATTTTAGTACAAGAAAACAAAGTCATTGTGTCTTTCAGTTGGCCGATTGTGTGTTGTTTCACAAAACCTAATAGAGTCGCAAATTCAGATTCTACTCAAGGGACCAAGCAGTTTAAGGACAATATTGATCATCCTAACTCTCATCCTTCTGTTTTAGGTCATTGTTAGCCGTTCTTAGTCAAAAATACGGATTTCGAGGCTACTTAATCAGATTGTTCTCAAACATCCCCAAAAAATTAGGAAAAAAAGCAAGGATCAAAACAAGCGTAGAAGAGACTTCTTACGGGACTCCACCCTCAAAATCCAAAATTTCATCTTTTAGACCTTTTTTTTTTAATTTATCATATTCTCACAAAAATTCAAAAAAAATTGCATTAGTTTTATTTGATTTTTAGAATTTTTTTGGTGGTATTTTTATATTTTTATGATTTTATTTGACAGGTTTTTATCATTTTTTTTACTTTTTTTTTTAAAGCAAAATGGGTTACTTTGCAATCAAAGTGGATTTGGCTAAGGCTAATGATATGTTGAGTTGCTCCTTTATTAATTTGACCCTTCAAGAGATGGGTATGCCAATAAAACTAAAAAATTGATTATGCATTCGGTGACCTCGGCAAAATCCAATATAAGCCCTCCCGACAATGGTATGTTTGTTTAACATTAAGATCAAAATGAAAGTGATTATTATCAAACAATGCAATATAGAGATTATTTTTAAAGATGTTTATAAGTTATTACACAATACTAACATACCCTATATTTTGTAACAAAAAAAAAAAAAACCTATATTTTTAGAGAAAGAAGTTTCATCTGGTCTAACTTCTCTCTTTAACTTCTTCCACATGCACATGAAATTTGGTTTTGGGCTATACTTTTTTTGTTAGGAATCATCCATGCATCTTCGTAGTTTTTTCTTTGATCTTTTTTTTATTATTATCTAAATGCGTGGTTTGTAAATCTGATTTTTTTCTCTATGTTTTTTTTATTTGGTTGTACGAGTGCGACATTGTTTGATTAAAAAAAAGTGCGGGCATTGTTTGTATTTTCGTCTTAGTGTATTGTCTGTTTCATTCATATTAACATATCAACTTCAAGCACCAATATTCTAGTTATTGAATGATGTGAGTTCGTTTACAATTTTTTTTCTTCATGTTTTAGCGATGTTGAATTTGTGTTGTGTTCGATGTATTATATCAATTTAAATGAACCGATGAATGATTAATACAAATGACAAAAATAGTCATGGGGTATAAAAATGGAACGAAAGCTAATTAAAGAATCAAAATGAAACCTCAAAAATAGTTAAAGGACCAAACCATCAATATAACCGTTGAATTACTAGAGTTCTAAGAATTTTGAAGTTTATATATGAAATTTAACATGTGTAGGTCAAAAATATATTCAAACACACGATTTATTCCAAAGATTTGTGTATGTTGTCTTGATATGGTCAATATGACGTTGCGATTAAAATTAGGAATATGTTATCATATATCCGGTAAATTTGTGAATCGGTAAATGCAAATAATCAAATCCTAATTTGGATAGGGAATGTCATGTCATAATGCAAAACAAAAGAGTTTTCGTGCCTATTTCATTATAACTTAATTAATGATACACTTTTAAATAGTTTTTTTTTCTTCTTCTCCACATTATGGAGGCCAATACAACATTAATTAGATAGGCAAGGGACACTTGGAATAGTATTTCTAACTATTCCATGAGCATTTCTACAAAAAGAGGAAGTCTTCTTTCCCGGTTGTGCGAAACAATGTTATTTTGATCCAATATAATCTTAAAACAACCAGAAGAACTGCATTTTAAATCAATTGCTATATCACTAGAAGAAGTTCCGGTAAATCCTCGATATGTCACATCTTTCACCGACACGGTTGTATCCCGATAATTTCAACAAAATTCAACGCATATATAAATATGATGTATAACACTAGCCAACAATGAAATAATACTTTGTTGAAATGACAATATATAAATATATGAATAATAATTTAGAGTGAAATATGTACCTGTACTAAGAATGTATGCTTGATCTATTATTATCGGGTTCATAACATTGACAAGCACAATGTGCTCAAATGTTATTTGTCTTGCATAACCCGATCCACCCTACAAATGACAATGAAGGTGTTGTCATTGCATCGCTAAATTTGAACAAATTGTTTTTTTTTTTTTTGAGGGAATTGAACAAATTGTTATTATTCTACGATACGTAATAGGTGTTGTCATTGCATTGCCGAATTCGAAAAAATAGTCAAATTTGAATAAATAGCAGCTATAGCAGCACCATAGAGAGTAGCAAAATTGATTTTTTTTGACAAAAATAAACGATATTCATTCATTCAAATTGATAGAGTACATCGATACAATACAAATCCAAATTCGCTAAAAACAAAAATGATGAATTTGTGAACAATGAAAATTGATATTATTATCTTGACTTAATGTTACCCGAGTCCGGATGTAAATCTTAGTACGGATGTAAATCTTGGTTTGGTTTGATTCCATTTTTTTAAAAACAATGAAAATCGAACAAAATCGAACCAATGTAGATTTTATTGTTTCTCACATTTTTTATTGAAAACCGAAACCATTATACCTCTAGGATGTGTATTATTCATCTTCACCTGAGGCAATTATTGGTTATCATCAATTGAATGATCCTTAATTAATAAAATCAATTTGCACGTTTTCCTCTACATAAAATGGTCCAACATTTGTATCGAAATATACTTGCTCGGCACAAACTCAAATAAATATATTTCAGCACACACACAAAACTATAAAAAAAGTGAATAAAATTAAATAATATCAATTGATATGACTAAATACTTTTTCTTAATTTTTTTTCATTTCATGTGAGGATGTGCTTAACAATATTAATTTACGATTGTATTCGCGAAAGATTTTCTCCATTAGTATCTCTTCTTTCAGGGTGGCAATTTCATTTGAATGGCATCTGCATTAATTTCGAAGCAGATCCAAAAATATAAAGGTTGAATGAATTCCAATAAAATCAAGGAAATGTTAATCGGTGCCTCGGGGCACTAGTTAAGAACCTAAAATAATAACTTTTTATAAAAGTTTGCGTAATCATGCATTGAAAATTGAAAACTTTAACATTTTTAAAGAATAATTACTTAATTTAGAATGCTTAAAGAGTACCTAAATGCACTTGTTAACAAAACCCTAAAATCAATTATTGAACTTGTCTACGTTAAGGTTTCATGTAAATTGATGTACGGAAGCAACACACGGTGCCAAATTTATGAATTGTTAGGTTAAATTTTATGTTTTTTTATGTGATGCATGCAGTTTTGAGGGTTAACAGCTTCACAATACTCGCTTTATCTTTGGTATCACAAAGGTAGATATGTAAAAATCACGACGATCTACCGTGATTTTCCAAAAATTATACTTTGCAACTTCTTCAAAATAACGGTGATACTTAGTGTGATAACAAACATTCACTCACTAACATTAAAGGGTAAAGATAGTATGCATAGAAAATATTAAACGAACAAAACGTGAGACACATTGAAGGGAAGAGATGCACATGGACCCAAAACAATATGACAAAATGAAATGTTGGATTTTCAAATTAAAGTTCATGCAACCGGAATACGTGGGAATGACCACATCACATCTTATGATTTCCGTGACATCACTCCTCACCATCTAACTCTTGTCTCTTAACTCAAAGCATCGACAATGAAGGACGTACAATGGTACAATATAGGAGAAATATTAATTTTGTAGATTCTAAACAATTTCCTTAACCATTTGGTCGTAAGATTGTTTTCTTACAAATCATGTAAGAAAAATATGTAAAATAGACTTTGGTTAATCTTGTTGAAGAATTAAGCATAAGTAGTCAAAAAGACGCAACGGAATGAAGGGGAATTAAACGAACGTACAACAAATTAAAAATGACAGCATGCATGCACAAGAGGAACATAGAAACATATTAGGAAACAGTAAAATGTTGAAAATTAATGTATCAAAGCTTTATCTTGATCCCGGTTTATATGCTAAGCGGTACTTGGTAATGAATATTAGTATGTTGTATATCATGGGTTGGAATATCTTTGTAATCTAGTTAATTCATTTCGATTATTAAAAAATTGAAAGACTTAATTTACCTAAAGAAAAATTTGAAGATCGACCCAATTTGGTTGGAAAAATAAATTAGGACAACTTTTACTCTCTGAGAAATATAAATTAGGACCCCTTTTTTTCTTTTTTGACAAAATAAATTAGGACAACTTACTTAATTCATGTTTGAATCACCATCCAAAAAATGATTTCCAATGATGTTATGATTTCAAAAAAGACAATTAGGTCCTTGACATTTAAAGACAATTATATGCATGGGAAAAAGAATTTGTCCCTAATTATAATTTGTCCCTAATAATTTGAAACACCAAAATGGTTTTTATGGCTTTCTTTTTATTTTGTATAATTTAGGGGGTCTATTGGATTAGGATTTTAAGAGACGATTTTTTTTTATAAAAAGTCTTGTGGATTTTAAAAGATTGTGCAAGATTTTAATGACTTTTAAGATTTTAAAAGACTATCAAGATTTGTAATTTGGATTTCAAAGGATTATATCATAAGATTTTATAAGATTTGGAAGGACTTTTATGGATTCATGAGATTTTATAGGATTCAACAAATTTTTAGAAATGGATGTGTTGATTTAAAAATTATGAACTCTGCTTCAAAAGTACCACATATCTTCTCAATTGCATTCTTTAAGACCAATACCGAAAATTGATATTTATTACTTTTTTCATTTTGAAGGTTGCAAAATTTTGTGGAGTATATCACACACTTCAATATAAAATTTTGATGTGTCATGAAACAGTTGTCGTTGTGGCGAGGTTCAAAATGATCTATGGCATTAACATTGGTGTTCCAAGCATTAGTGTTCATATTTACGTACAAGTTTGATGTTTGATATTAATTTCGTAAAGGTTGAGATTTAATTTCTCTCGTTATCTCGCTTTGTAAGGATATGATAGAAGATTGCTTTATATATAAATGAACCTCGGAAAAAGTTAGCATAAAATATTCAATTGTTGACGTTGATTTTTTTGTTGTTCTTGGAACTTTCTTAATTGTCCATGTGGAGAGTTTATGGCACATGTTTGAATAATATTGGCTTTTGATAATTAATTTAACCGTACACTTTGCTTTATTTATTCAATCTATATAGTTTTTTAATTTATTACATGACATGCGTTGTTCAGCATTTGAATTTTGGACTTGAATGTTGAAACTTGAAAGGGACGAACGTCCATGTCATATTGTATGTGTTTCTTAGTTTAATCAAATAGTTTTCTTTATAAAAAAGTTTCAATTCTATATTGAGGGAACGTCCTATTGAATGGAAGAATTATATATCATCTCCCCGAGACAATGTTATATGGCGAGAGGGGACAAATTTTGGCATTAAAGATGATGATTGTAACTGTAAGGGGTTAGGGAGTTGTAAGTGGAATGGAGACATGTCATAAGCTTTGGTATTAGAGGAATAAGTTGACTCGTAATGAAGAGTGGTCCATGTCTTATAATTCATATGTTTGAAGGAGTATAATTCTGCAAATACAAAAGTGAGTGAAACTCCTAAAAATATTAGTCGAGCAGGTTGTGGTCTCATAAGAGGCAGTGGCGAGAATCGATATGTGGTTTCTCAAAATTAATTGGAGCTTGTAGTGCTTACATGGAAGAGCTTTGGGGTGTTTTAAATTTAAAAAGTTTAAATTTAGCTAGAGCAGGTGGTTTCAGACATATTGAACTACATGTAGATTCATACGCTGGGGCTGGGAACAGAAAAGCATTTGTTCTATAAGCGTATGAGTCAAACAATGAAGCAAAGCCATTATGCTCCAGCTCCACAACCCCCAACTTTTTCCTAAACATGGATAGAAGCCAGCTATTAATCAACAAGTTGTACCATTTATCCGTGGCTAAGGCTCTGTAAACCATATAAGCATAAGGGGAAATAGAGTTATAAATAGCATCAATGATGTTCAAATTATATATAAATGAAAAGTAACAGACAAAAAGAAAACTGAAATTGGAGTGGTAAACATTTTGGTGAACAACAAATTCTAGTGTCCAACACCTTCAGTGTCCAACAAATTCTAGTACATATAACTTCCTCTAAAAATAAAAAAAAATATACACAAAACATAATCTGTGTTTTCTTTTAGTACATACTCATTTCATTCATGTGAACTCATTTTATTTAATATTTTCAATCGTTCTTTACCGATGTCTACACATAGTCTAGGTAAGTACCACTCATTTGCATTGCACCATATTAATATGTAAGTGCTTGGGAATTGTGTAATATAAGTGAAGGTTAGAGATGACGAATGCACCTTCCATTCCAAGCAAGATAATTTTCTGCCCTATTGTCTTCTCTAAAGTGATGAGAATCCATATGAAACCAATCTCTTTGAATCAAGCTAATAATATTTTGAAGAATGAATGACAACCTTAATTTTAAAATTGAGTTGTACAACTTATCTAATTACTTTTTATTCCATGTTTGTTTCAGGTTAGAGTACCCTTATACTCTTTGTTATTGAGTATGTTACAAATCAAATATATTTTTTGAGTTTAATAATAATGGTCATATGTCCTTTCAAAATAACAATAATGACCATATGTATGTGTTACATACTCAACTCAATGGAAAATGCTATTTCTCTAGAAAAATAGCATCAAGAATTTTTCAAGACACATTTGGCAAGTTTTAATTGCATGATTTATTTGTTCACTTCCTATTTTTCAGCCACACTTCCTTGAATTGTGGCAAATAGTGCATTGTGATTGGCTGCTCTTTATTCTTGAAGAATTCTTGATGTTTTTTTTCCCGAAGATATAGCATTGCTCTATCTCAATATTTATTATAGTAGAATGATCAATGAGTTTGTTATATCTTAACACTGCATGTAGTGTATATGTCCATAAAATTTAACAATTATAATCAATAGGTTTATTTTAGTAGTAGAAAAAGTTGCATTAACAATATTAAATTAGAAACCAAATAACATATTTCAATTTTGACTTCACTAACACTTAATTAATGACAAAATTAATTAATTAGAGCTAAATTTCAGTTGCAAATTTTTGTTGATATAATTTAACTACATTTTTTTTATTTTGATATGACCTACTTCATCATTTGAAGGTCACCAAGGCAAATTATTAGCTTATAACTCCAAAAAACATCAGTTGAAAATATGAGCATGTAGTGAATGAAAACATTACTTGTGTGTCTATACATATACATATGCATGTGTGTGTGATTTATTTATTTATTTATTTATGGAAAGAGGAAACTAAAGATATATACGTGGAATTAATTTACAAGGAGAGTGAAAGAATAATTGAAAGATAATGAATGGTTGACTATAACCTGAAGAGTAATCCATTGTGAGCTGAATTTCTTTCCCTTGGTTTATGGAAATAACATGATTGTCACCCCATGTAACCTTGTAATTTTGATCAAATATTATTTCTTCACTTCTCCTAATTCCTCTAGCAAGAACAACATGAGGAACAAGGACCATAAGAAAAATATAAATTAGATAACTCATATTAAGGAAAACTTTAGCAAGGGTTGGTCTTTTACGTACACTTCGTAGATTGATGATAATTGGTTTATCAATTCATCTATTTATAAAAAACAAAGCGTGCATGATGATGAGTCCCATAATTTCATTACCAATACGCTATTGACTTGTCAATATACTAAATACCATATAAGTATGTATATCCTCCAGTTCCATAACAAACCCACCACATCACGATATGGCTTAGTTGGCAAGCAACGTTTACACTACATATATTAATTATTTTTTCGTTAAACTCTGGATTAAAATGCAAGTAAATTAAGCTTCCAATATGTACATTGCATAAGACAGCAAAATACTACAATTAAATCTTATATTATATAAATGTACACCTTCTAGTTAATTACTAAATATACTAGTTATTGATCTGTTCGATGAGGATGAATGGTGGCAGCGGTAACGGCACGGTGCTCCGATGTGGTGGCGATGCAATCTCACGGTGGGATGAAAGGTGCATGCAGTACACGTTCTTAAGTCGATGGGCATTTTAGTTCACATGTCATTACAGGATTGACCTTCGACCGGTCCGAAACAGTTATACTAGGATATACTTCTTAATTATCGTGTATTTTTTCTTCTTTCAGAAATACTCCTTGTAAATCACCGAACTATATTATCACTCTCGATATTTATGTATTTGTATTTCTATAATACCTATGTTTTGTATGGATGTGCTAGTTACTACTATATTCACTTTCTGAAAAATACTAACGTACTATATTATTCTACTTAATATAAGCCTCGTGTTAAAAATCAATAATTTGGATCGTGTTAAAATACCATATGTAGACGCGTACAAGTTTCCAGCTCTTTCATTTTTGTCTGGAATACAATTAATTCGTCTACATTGAACAGCTTAGTGTTAAGTTTTTATTGACAAGCCAAGAAGTTTCATACTTTTGTTTGCTTATCTCTTATCTTTTTTAGCTGAATCATCAGTTTTAACTCTTGTAATTTGATTTCGAATTAAGTATTAATTTTATTTTTATTTTCATAGTAGCCTCGTTTTGGGCTATGTATGTACAATAACTACGAGAGAGAGGGAGAGATAGTTTGTTTTGAAAAACTTTTCAAGAAGCGAATATGAATAAAGAATTTATTTATTGGTTTAATTGCAGATGTTCACCACTAGTTATCTTAATTCGAGATTTTTGTCTCTCTATTTGTAAAATTGGAATTTTGGTTTCCCAATCATGTAAATTTATACTCCCTCCGTTTCAAAATGAGTGTCGTTTTAGGTGTTTACACACATATTAAGAAATAAAATGATTAAGAGAAAAAGAATGGTTATTTTACCAAATTATCCTTATTAACTATTGGTTTGTTTTAAAAGTAATATTTTGGAAGTCGTGTGCAGAGTATTAATTGGAGGGTACAATTGAAAAGAAAAAGTTATTATTGCATTGAAAACCGAAAGCGACACTCATTTTGAAACAAATTTTTTTGGCTAAAGCGACACTCATTTTGAAACGGAGGGAGTAACATTTTACTTACACGTACCTTGGAAACATAATATTGTTATGCATGACCATTTGAACGCATTGTTATGCATGACTATGTAGAAAGTCAATAACCTCTCGATGTTAGAAAGACAAAAGTTTTAAATGTAAATCGTATAAAAACATGTTGATTGTTAGAATACGATTTCTCGTGTTTGTTCTACCATAAAAGCTCAGATTTTTAATATCATAAGTGGTGAAACTTCAGTCTAGTCTACACAAACATTCTTTCCTCATATCCATTTGTACACCTTAACATCTCGTTGACCTAAGTGTCAATCTTCCATCTACCGGGTCAGCCAAAAAGTTCATATACGCCTCTTTTTCGGTGATATTTATGTCCACCTGAATATATAAAAAATGACATGCCTAACGAAATCATGTCTATACTTAAATCCGAAAAGCTTTTTACAATAAATTGTATGCTCTAAAAAATATCCTTACAATGAACTACAATAAATATGATATTGTCTAGGTGAATATCATTCAATTACACTAAAAAATTCCTACAATTTAAGTTTCATTATGGGCAAAGATTGTGGTTCAACAAAAGCTCATGTAATGGACTTAAGGACTTGTGTTGGCAAAATTGTCTTATTAGGCTGAAAACTGCCGCGGCGCCTCATTCTGTTATTACTACGACTCAGCTTGCTAGTTGTTGTTGTTGCTGCGTTTTAATAGGAAAATAGAGTCTTGCTGGTTGTTTTGAGTTTTGGTTCAGAAACAGTTAGTTTCAACAGATTTAGGTGCATGGCTGCATGGTTGGTTGCAAAGGCTCGAAATGGGTCAGTGTCTTAGGTATGGAAATAAAAAAATATTTTAGATGGTTTTATTTTCTAGGCGAAAAAAAATAAAATGAAAAATATCCCTAAAATATGACTCGAATGGTAGAATATGAACAAATTGTATTTTAGAAAAAGAGAAGTAAAAAAAAAAAATAGGACATGCGAAAAACAGCTGGGATGAAAAACTAATAGTCTTATTTAAAACCCCTGCAATCTAACGTTTTTTTTTAGTGAATCTGTAAATAAATCATGTCACTCGAAATGAAATTGTGAGCTATAGCCACCACACGAATGTTACAAATGAATTTTAAATCATACTCTTTCCGTCACCTTCTAGTTAATTAATACTAAATACGATTTCCTTTGCTCTACCAAAAAAGAATACAAATTTCCTTTGGAAAAAAACTATATATACACCGT
The DNA here is from genome assembly GCF_051527215.1 of Medicago sativa. Classification (NCBI taxonomy): domain Eukaryota; kingdom Viridiplantae; phylum Streptophyta; class Magnoliopsida; order Fabales; family Fabaceae; genus Medicago; species Medicago sativa. Next base: position 10,078,474 of record NC_140756.1, read on the forward strand.
TTATAATAGAGTTAAATAAGTTCTTCGTCCCTATTATTGTAACAGGTTTTTGATTTTAGTCCTTATAAAATAAAACGATGTGTTTTCTTCTTCGCAAATTTTTTTGTTTTGTTGTTGGTCCCTAACGAAAATAATTTTGACGTGTTCTTGACATTTTTTTAACATAATAATATGATTTGTAACAAACTCGGGATTTATTATGATGTTCCTATAATATTTGTATTTAATTTGTTAATTAACGGTTGATATGACTCACTTTAGACTCTAAAGTGATCTGTTCACATTTGTATTTAATTTGTTAATTAACGGTTGATATGACTCACTTTAGACTCTAAAGTGATCTGTTCACTTTAAAATAGCTGAACCCAAATTGCTTACACTCTTAAGTTCAATTATTCACACGATTTGGGTCAAAATGGATTAAAATGTGCATGAGGAACTAGTAAATATGTGAAAGGGGTAAAGTGAGGTTAAAACTCCCCAATTGAAACTAAGGTATTGACAGGGGGGATTTTTCATCTATAGGAAAAAATTGTATAATCTTTCACATTTTTTGAAAGAGTAACTTTTTAGAGAATGATAAATTAATGCTTATGATTAACTAAAGGATAAATAATATCAAAGAGAGAAACTAAATACACTTAAGATTAACCATACGGATTGGAAGAGCAAAGAAACCATACTGATTGGAAGAGCAAAGAAGAAAACACAAATTAAATACGAATTTTTAACCGTAAAAAATATAAATATTCATATTAAATTCATGTTTTGTTAAAAAATTCTAAATTTTTTTGGAGTGATTCTTATAATATTTTGAATTTTTCTGGAAAATTTTATTAAATATGAATTCTACATATGAGTTTACTTTAAAAGAGGGACCAAAAGTGAAGATTGAAAATTTTATAGGGACTAAAAGTTGAAGGAAAATTTTAGAGGGACTAAAACGAAAAGTTGACATATTTATAGGGACCAAAAACATATTTAACCCCTTTGTAAAGAAAATCTTATTTTCTCCTCTTCAATTTCTCGTTCCATTTCTCAATTCATTGATGTCATGTTTCTTAACGGAAGCCTTTGTAATGGTCACATTTGTAACACCAAACTCAGGTTAATCAATCAACACATTCAGTCATTCATTGTCTTCCCTCAACGTATGGTTAAAGGAGATTAAATTTCAAAAAAGATAATTTTTATTTAATATTTTTCAAAAATAATTTTATGAGAATTTATTAAAAAAATGGTAAAAGTTATTTCGAACTCGTTTTATAAATTAAAAGAGTAATTTTGATATTCGGTAACAAAGATATTCATGTTAGACTTTAACAAAAAAGGACATTCTTCGAGGCAGAAAGCACGGACGTTCAAATCATCTCTCAAACCATTTCCTGAAAAACATAACACTGTTACAAGTAACGATAAGGAATTTGAAGAGAGTGTTGCTTATTTTGAAGAGGATGTTAAGGAGGAAGAGATAAAATTTGAAAGATGGCATAGTAGGAATAACATAAGGAATGGTTATGACTCACATAATGGAAATTCCTCAAAAATACCGATGTATTATGGAGGCTAATATTGTTGATCTAGTAGCAGTGATGATTGGCAGAGACAGTGGCGGAGCTAGAAAAAATATCGAGGATGGGCCAGCAAAATATATTCTAATATATAAACATAAATTTTTTTGTTGTAATAAACGTTAAGCACAAAGTTTCTTCAAACCGGGATGATAAATAAATCTCAATAAGCTTCTTCAACTAAACTTCAAACTATTATGTAATTTCTACATCCATGGAGTATTTTAGTAGCAAGTTAACACAAGCATAAAATCCTGTTAACAGATACTTTAACAAGCTATATTGTTACACAATCCACCATCTCTTATACACATATATACATACATTAGTGTATGAACCTAGGCCTTACAAATTAATCTAGAAAACTCATTCATACATATGTATATACATGTGTGTGCACACCTTTACCGACCTTATGTGAAAAACAGTCACATTGTATTGATTATTACATTTCAATTTTCAAGCCTTGAATCCACAGTATCACAAAACAGCAAAAACACCAAAAACAAACAATCTTGAATAAAAGGCTATAACCAAAATAAAATTGTAGTTTCAAAATTCAATTACCAAGTACCAACAATCAACAAACAAGAACAACAAACAAGAAAATTAATTAACATTCAAACTTAGTAATAGTAGCAATCATCAATCAACAATAACAAACAACAACCAATCTTAGTAGCAAACAACAAGTCAACAACAAACAAACACCTTTAAATTCTAAAATCAAAAGGAAAATCAACAATCACCAAGAAATTACCTTTCAATTTGGATTGGAAAAACAGAGTCAAAAAGAAAAAGGGTTTCCTTGATTCATCTCTCGAATGAGAGAGAAGGGAGTGTCGGAGTGGTCGGCACGGGCGGTGAAGATGGAGGTGACGCGGCCGGAATGAGTGACAACCGACAATCGGCGGCCGGAAATGAAGGTTATAGCTGATGGGTTTGTACGTCGCATCACAGAGGAAGAGGAAAGAAGTTTTGTGTACGTGTAATAGAGGAAGGAGAAAAGGCCGGGTAGGCCACTTGAGAAAAATAAAATAAGTTGAGGATATTTTTGTAATTTCCCTATAGAAAAAAAAAGTTTTCTTTTTGGGTAGGCCATGGCCCACCTCAGCCCATACTAAGCTCCGCCACCGGGCGGAGAAGAAGATTTAGGAATGGTTGACACATAGAATATATTGACACAAGTGAGGGTGGCATAGAACAAGGGTGAGATTGATTGGATAATAGATAAAATTTGTGCCTTGTTCGATAGTAAGAAACTAGGGAGGATATGGACTTTGCATCATTTGTATCTCAGTTCTTGGAATTTCTCCCAAACTAAAGGAATGTGAAGGATGATGTGTTGTTTGTCTCATTTTTGTCACCCTAACGAAGCATGCATCAAGATAATTTATGATTTTAATTAGATTAAGTTTTGGAAGGAGTTTAGTTTTGCATTGACAATGAAATTGAAGTTGAAAAACTTTGTTTTCTTTTAAATTTGCTAGGCAATGACCTATTCGCCTAGCGAATCTTAGAGTTGTCAATTTGATGGGGCTTCAACATTTAGGCCCACATCCCACATGTTAAGGGGGCTTAAAAAGCAGCAAATAAAACAGGCCCCATTTCACATAGGCCCCAAATATGCTAAGCCCATTAAATAAACAATAGGCCCCAAAGGGCTAAAAGCCCCAATTTTTAAATAAAAACTCTCTTTTTTTGTCGATTTTTAGTTGATGGCCGTGGTCAACACCTGGTCAACGCCGGAGCAGTCCGTGATCCGGCGGTGGTGCTCCGGCAATTCACGGCGGCGCTCCGGTCACCGGCGGCGCTCCGAATCTGCTAATTTTTTAAAAACTCTATCTTTTGCTAATTTTGCATTGACAATAAACATTTTGTGGTTGTTCGCTAGGCGAGGAACCTGTTCACCTAGTGAATGTTGCAAAGTTAGCAGTTACAGATTACAAAGCAAAATCACTCCTAATGTTGATGCATACAGTTTAAATGGCTAGGGATATGATCAATCAATAGCAAGGAATGATGGTGGTGATTTGTTTGAGGATTTGCAAATGTCAAGGTACATGTTTATGACTTTGTTAGGATGTTAGCATGAATTTGAATTGTTTGCTACTTTGTGCAAGTTTATTTCATTCATTGTTCCTTAGTGATCCATGTATGATCATATCAAATGAATATGCTTGGATATATGCTTAAATTGATCAAGATGTTAGCACATGCCTGGTTTGAGTGAAACATTTCATTTATGAGCATAAATGCAAACTTTTTACTTGTGAGGCTGTGTGTTAAGAATATAGTTTAAACTTAATCATATTATTGTCTTGCAATTTATGAAAAATAACTTGTATCTAGGAGTCTTATCACATTCATGTTTTGATCCTTGGAAGGATGTGAATATTTATCCTCCACATGTGCAATCTAATGGAATCATGCATATTTCAAAGATTTATAAAAGATTGATTGATTAAAAAAAATCTTGAAATTTTATAAATCTTTGAAATTGAACATGCATCAATATTGATTAGTTTTGAAAACTTTTGGAGAACTTTTGTTTGAGGACAAACAAAGTTCTAAGTTGAAGAGAGGTTATAAGTGTCAAATTGTGATTATTTTACGTATTCATTTTACCTATATATAGATCAAATAAATTAGCTATTCAATAAACCTAAAAAAGTGTTTTTTACTTATAAATGTGATCGAAAGAGTATAATCAAAATGTAACAATTATTTTGAGACAGAAAGAGTAATAAATAAATAAAAACATTAACCTATATGTGCTGAAATAAAGTAACAAGTGTCCCAACATACATTAAAGAAGCTAGGGAACAAAATACATAGGATTAGGGAGCTTGAATGTACGGTTTCCGGAAGAGTTTCCTTGGAGATCACTCCATTGGTCCCCTACATTTCCCCATATTATGTAACCTTCATCCTCTAATTGCTTCCTTATATTGGATTTATACATTACTGCACTTTGCCCTTTATATGCTGCTGTCCTGTAAATTAATTATATGATCCAACACTAATTAATCAACATTTTTTAAATGTGATAATTATAATCATACAATAATACAACTGACACATATATACCAACAATGAAATGGTTCAAGTGATCGAGAGATATGTATATGTTCTCTTAAACAATTGATTAGAAGTTCGACCCGTGACTCTTAAGTATGTCTCTTATAAAGATTAGTCATCATTAAACAGCGATGGAAACTTACTAATGACACGTATCCATGGATCTAACCTCATAATGAGTCTTTCATATCCAATGAATCCTTGATTGTGCAAATTGTCAACAGTAACTTGACCAAGTGACTCTTGATCTCTTCCGGTCAGGAGTATTACCTTAAATCCATTATCTATTAACTTGTTAAATAGCTTTAATACCGGAGGAATTGCTGTGCACCATCCTTTAACTGCCCATGCCCTAAACGCAGGTGGATCATATGGCTCACACCTACATGTATATATTTAAGATTTTACTATAGTTAAAAAATAGGGTTAAATAAGTTTTTGGTATTATAAATATATCATTTATTTTTTGTTTTTATTCCTTCTAAAAAAAATTCTTCAAAAAATGGTTCTCAAATGCTTTCCGTCAACAAATTTGGTCCTTGTTCTCAAAATAAGTTAAAATGTCAACGTATAGGGGGACTAAAAACGAAATATGATATATTCATTGAGACTAAAAACTTATTTATGCTTTCCGTCAACAAATTTGGTCCTTGTTCTCAAAATAAGTTAAAATGTCAACCGTATAGGGGGACTAAAAACGAAATATGATATATTCATTGAGACTAAAAATTTATTTTATCAAAAGCTTTTGATCCCTAGAAATTTATCATATTTAATTTATGTTAATGTATAGGGCAATGACTAAATTTGCTGACGAAAAACATTCAAAGGTCCATGGTTGGACCCTTTTTTAAAGGGTGCATATTATGTTGTGCGTGTATGTGTAAAAAGAACATAATAAGAGTATGAAAGAAAGGGTTGTTCCAAAAGTTGTCTATAAATGGTTGTACAAATATCATTTCTCTTAAAGAATGATTGGAGAGTTTAGATTTAAACAAATAATTTATTAATACGAGCATGTGGCCTATCCAAAGTCCAATCGAGCTATTCCGTTAGAAGATCAGGCTTATACGATCTAAACTAAAAAAAACCCTTAAAATTCGAGCTCCGAACTTGATATCCAAATCCTATAATGTTTAGGTCATTTTGACATTTCTATCTAATACATGTTATAAAGTTGACTTAAACGGTTGAGGTGAAAGTGAAAGAGTTAAAAGTAAAGTGAAAAGTATAAAAAAAATGTTTAATGAATTTAATTGGTGTATGTGTAAAAATAATTACCCATACATCCAATTATGTCTCATCATTATGCCACTTTGCTAAGCTAATTGAATAAATCCATAAAACGTTTTTGCACTTGAAAGCGTTCATTTCAATTAAATTCAAGTTTAATTTTTATTTTCACCATAATATTAATTATCCTAACATTTGTCACCATTCTAAAAAGAATAAGTACCCTCGAGGTCCAAAGAGAAAAAAGTTATAATTAAATCATATATTATTGTATATATAACAAACACACAAAATTCATTTTAGTGGTTCTCCCTAATCTTGCAGAGGATTTTGGCTCCTTAATCTAAAATGTTTTTCATCTCAAAAATAAAATAAACATAATTAGATAATAATTAAGAAATGGTTAGTTGTGTTTGATCCTTAGACTGTTTATGTTTTACGTTTCTCTTAAGCTTAGGCCCGTGCAGTAAAAAAAAAAATAAAAAATCATGAAGACAACATGTACATACCCATAATTCTTGCTTTTGTAATAGTAGATGTTGGAGATGCAAGTGTCATCAACATCTAAAATCCAAGCATCCATGTCATCACCCACAAGGGATATACCATTGACATAATTCAAGGCTTGTTCCATTATCAACTCCAAATCCCTTTCGTACTGCCCATGAATCAAGTAATCTTCAACATATTGTGAACATTTATTTGGAACTGTTCTCCATGGAAGCTCATTATTTGTCTCCACTGCCAATCTCCAACTCAAGCAAAAGCTTCCATCAATTGGGCTAGTAGTAATAGGGTCTTTTGTGCTTTGGTGGTGTGATCTTATAGACATCACCTTGCAAAACAATGCCAAAAGGAAAAGTACCAAAAGCCCTTGTTGTGCCATCCTTTATGATTCTGAAAGGTATATGAGAAATAATATGTTGTTAGCTTGTTAATGGCTTTATATAAGTACATTTTGTTAATTAACTATTATTTTTTCTTCTAAAGTAAAAGGATTGATATTGACATGATTTATTTTTTTAAACCAAAGTGTATAGAGTGATTGAAGGGTAGTGTATATGAAATAATTTTACTTATGACTAGATGGACTTGGACCTACAAGGTGCAGTATGGTGTTGCAGCCGTAGAGACCGTTAGATTCATGGATGAATGCAGCATATATATGGCTTGGTATTGCTATAGTTACACCAAAAAAATTTACATTTGAAGATTGTCTATAAAAATAAAATGTTATAAGAAGTTGACGATTGATTTTGTTTTAATAACAATTGTTAGGATTACAAATGGACTTAAACTAATAAAACCACTAAAACTATTATTTTATGTGAAAACAGTTTTGAAAAAGGTAAATAAGAAATTGAGGCCAGCTCTTAAAAAAAAAAAACAAAGAAATTGAGGCTAACTAGTGGTTGGGCATGTATAGAAGAGATCTTCTTTCATATTTTATGGGTGCTTCTAATAGTAGTCCCTCATAATTTTTAATAAAATAGTGCATTTTGTAAATAAAATATAACTAGAGGTTGTATTTTACCAAAGAAAGTAAGGACCATATTATTATATTTTTTTTGAAGGGGACCATATTATTATATTTTAAAAGTGCCATATAAAAGCACCCGAATTTTATATAATGGTATTAGCATTAATTGCTAGATAACTATTAGTTTCATATCAATTTTATTAATATCAACTAGCGAAAAGACGGACATTCACGAGTCCGTCTTTCCACTATGTATACAATAAGATTTCTTATATATTTTTAAATGAAAAATATTAGTATTGGTCATATTTTATTGAGGGTGAGAATCAAACCTTTGACGATCTTGTCATTCTAATATTTAACTCTCGCATTTCATAAAGATATAAAAATTCAAAAGTAGCATATTCAACATGAGTTTCATAATGATACTAATCTTTTTTTCTTTTATTTCGCACCGGTTTCCGACCCACCAATGACGGGCGACTAATCCGGCTCGTACGTAGAGGCATGCGCACCGGCCAATTTATTGAGGGTGAGAATCAAACCTTTGACGATCTTGTCATTCTAATATTTAACTCTCGCATTTCATAAAGATATAAAAATTCAAAAGTAGCATATTCAACATGAGTTTCATAATGATACTAATCTTTTTTTCTTTTCTTTCGCACCGGTTTCCGACCCACCAATGACGGGCGACTAATCCGGCTCGTACGTAGAGGCATGCGCACCGGCCAAGCATTGTTCCCCTGGGAATCGAACCCGGTATTCCCCGGATACGTCCTTGGAAGGAGCTCCTTACCACCGAAGCCCAATCAACTTGGTTAATGATGATGATCTAAAACAAGTAATTAAGTGAGTTTCGCGTCGGTCTCGCATATGCGCATCATTTTTTATAGTAGTGTCTAATAAACTCTAAATCACTCCAACTCAACACTTATAAATATGTCTGGTAACTAATAAGTTAGGCACACACGACGTAAAGGAAAGAGAGAGTGTTTATACAAGTATTGGTGCTTATTAGCTACTACATTTGGAGTAGCTTCTAAAGGAAACCATATGGGGATGCTATTAGAGGATTGCCTCAATAGAGGATTGTATCATGAAAAACATATATTTTCACGCATGCATATTAGCTCTTAATTAGGTACAAGTATACTGCTGAGAAAAATAAAGTAACCATAAGATTCAACAATTTGTCAACTATATATAGTGCAAGAGGATCATGGCGGACAAGATAGTCTGGCTTATTTGCATAGGGTGAAGACCTAAGATGATGGAAGAAGAAAAGGCTAACTCTATAAAATGAAATGCTACATAGGCACTTACTTATTTGGGGAAGCTCTAAGAAAATTGCGTCAACTCACCATTTATGCCATTTATGTGGCTAGCTATTTATAAGAAAATAGAGTGGGTAAATAGCAAAAAAAAATAAAAAAATCCTTAAAGTCAACTAGGACGGTTCTATTTTATAAGGATGTGAATCATATATAATTCACATGGATGGTGAGTTTAAAATATAATTTGTAAGTGGGCAATAGATAGTGCAACCATTAGGTAGACTTGGCTACCCCCAAAACATTATGTTATTATGATCCAAAACTTTGTTATTCTCCGAAGTTATATGTGAAAGAAGGCGAGGTTTATAGATTGCAACAAGCAATAAGATGGGTTGCAGAAATTCATTTGGATGACATTGTCTTTGATCTTGATGCTAAAGTAGTAGTAGATAGTTTTAATAATCCCTCTCGGGATTTGTCTTATTTTTGTTTTACTGTGGAGGATTATATCTTTAGTTTTCAAAAAAATTGTCAAAACTTAGTGTTGAGTTTTTAGGAGGCAGGTCAATGTTGTTGATCATAAATTAGCTAAGACGACTACATATATGGTTAATCCTCAACTTGTCAAGTTGTATTTCTACTTTTGTTAATGATGATATGAGTTAAAGATCGTTTATGTAAAAAAAAAAAAGTAAGGCAAAAAATTATTCATTAATTGATAAATTTATTCGTTTTATTTTGGCAGTTCAACCCTCTATGAAACAGAGAAAGTTTGTCAACAACAAAAATTATCAAGACAAATCTCAAAAACAATTTAGTATTCTAAAGTTTAGTTGAGCACGTGATATCAATTTTTTTTGGGTTAATTATGTTTCTAGTCCCTATAAAATAGCGACCTTGTAAGTTTAGTCCCTACTTAATTTTAATAGCATTTTTAGTCCCTAATTTTGTTTTTCCGCACCGAGTATTAGTCCTTACTCAATTCAAATTTGTTTAATTTATGCTTAAACTCTTAAATTTTTGAACAATTTTTTGCGTACATGTTTAGAACATTACTAAAAGTTTGTCCGCAAAAAATTATTGCAAAATTTGATTTCTACATCCAGATTTTATTACTTTTTATCTTTAACTTTTGTCGTTTTAAAAAATTCATATTTAATTCATTTCATGTCGAAAAATTCTAAATTTTAGTAAACGAACCTTTCATAGTGTTCTAATCTTGTCTCAAAAAAATCCTTCAAAAATTTAAGAGTTTAAGGATTATTAATCAAACTTTGTTTTAGCAGGGACTAAAATTATAAGTAAATTTTTTTTTATAAGGACTAAAAATGCTATTAAAATTAAGTAGGGACTAAACTTACAAGGTCGCTATTTTATAGGGACTAGAAACATAATTAACCTTTTTTTTTAATAGAGGTATCAATATGTTCTATTCACTATATGTTCTATACATGATTAACTCTAATTTTTCACTCATTTTAAAATAATTAAATATAAAAATATCATTTTATTAAATGATTATATATCAAATATATATCCAATAAAACTCTAGGATAAAAATAAAAATTATATAGAAACACTTGTATACAAAGTTTACAAACACATTCACGTAGGGTTGTTGAATGGGTGGGGTTGGCGTCACATGGCAAAACTACCACGTAAGGTGGAGATCAATTCCTTAAATATGATAGGTGGATATATGATGTGTATCCATTTGAAATGGTGGCCAAAGCACTTTATGTTATAGTTAAATCAAAATTTCATATCAATCAAAATGCTCATAACAGTATGATATCTCAATGCATCAACTTTTAACAATTCGGTTTTATGATATGAAAAGACCAAAAATACATCAAAAGTTCGATATTCATGCCCCACCACAATGGAAAAGATTCAACCGCCAAGGTTGTTCTTGGGAAGGATTTTATGTTGAAATTGAAGTGGAAATAGCGTCACAGCCCACCTTAGTAATATTGGGACATCACACTAAGGACTCTGCTAGCAAACTCTAGGATGTAGATTAGCCATAAGTCAAGCAATCCAGTTCACCAAGCCAGTAAGATTCATCCCATTTGGGAATTTTAGAGAAAATGATAAGGAGAATTTTGGAAAAATTGCACTTGCCACTTCTCATGTCTACATTCATCTACTTTGTAAAATATATATGTTGACTTTCCTTATGCACACCTTAACTTCATTATTATTTGAATTTGAGGGGATGTATCAAAAATAAAATTTGTGGGGTGTGTGTGGAATGTCCCTAACAAATAAGAGAAGTGGATATTTATTGAAGTGTCTTATAAATCATGGTGTAAGAGTAGCAGTGTTACTTGAATTGGATTTCATATTAAGTAGATGTGGTCTCACATAGATCTTATGAATGTTGTGTTTACGATGATTGATTTTGTCGTTTAAAAAGACTTAATGGTACAGTTTGTTGTCCACTTTTCTTCTACTCATGTGTAATTTTCACCAATAATTATTCTAAAAACATATACTAGTAGACGTCGCAACATATGGAGAAGTCTCTTACAAATTGTTACATCCTCGTTACCGAACATAACTAATGTAACAATTTCTTTTTATTGGTTAAAGCTTGTATTCATTGATATATATATATATATATATATATATATATATATATATATATATATATATATATATGACATATCTAGTGAGAATGGTCTTTTTATGTGAGAATATGAAAATGAATTTTCAGCCTTTGGATTCACATTTAATGGCTGAGATTAAAATGCTCTAATAAAACAACTATGTGCCTCTCCTTTTCTTATACTCACGCTCACCTCTTCTTCTTCTACATACCTGCTTCCTATTCCCCTACTCATCTTCTCCAATTCACCGTTATTTTCCAATAACAACAACACATTAAGATTACTCTGATTGTCTCTAAACGGCATCACGATATGGAAAAAGGTTACAATTCTCTCTTCTATTCTGTTGAAGGCAAAAAGGATTAAAGAAGAAAATTTGGCGTCATCAACATTAACAACCCGTCTTTTTAAATCATCTTTTCAGATCAACTACTCCATCTTTGATTTTTTTTCAGATTAGGGTTTTTAATTGTTTCTATTTCTCTTTCACCTTTAGTTTAGGGATCGACCAATATCTGAGTTCACGAATAAGAATAATTATCGATATTAAATTTGGATTTATGAATTTAAAGATGTTGAATCTGGGTTCACAAGTATTGATGAATGAGGCTGAAGAAGGGGTGAACGAGAAAAAATTTGGATTCGAATGAATTTGGATTCCGTATAATATTGATGAAGGTTCACAAATTTGGATTCATGAATTTAATATGGATGATTGTTACAACAATTTTGATAACGAGAAAAAAATAATATGAACAAGAAGAAAGAGATCTATTCATTATATAAAAAGGATAAGAAAGATTATGAAAAGGTAGCAGGTATGTGGAAGAAGAAGGGGTGAACGTGGTTACAAGAGCATTTTAATTTTAGCCATTAAATGTGAATCCAAAGGTTGAAAATTCATTCTCATATTCTCACATAAAAAGACCATTATCACTAGATATGTCATATATATATATATATATATATATATATATATATATATATATATATAAAAGTAGCACATGCGATCTCTTGTTCAACTCGACAAGCTTAATGTGAGTATAAATTTAAATTTAAATTTCAAGTCCAAAAGAAATTTGATCTTGCAGCGCAACGGTGACGATAAAATCGAACACCAATATTTAACATTCACAAGTTTCAAAATCAAGTCATCTTGTTTAAGTTTAAAGTTTTTTTTTCTTTGTGTGTGTGTAATCGGTCTCCTAACCCTCCTTCGGTTCAAAGCGAGTTTCCAAACCTAAATCGGATACCTCTCGTTCATGCATCAATTTATTCAAAATGTCATTGATGTCGAAGGTGATGGTCATTGTGAATTACATGTTGTTTATGACATGTTTGGTTAATCTATATAGTCGTATTCCATTAATCGTCTTGATCTTACATAAGAGTGAAACAATGATTGTCAACATTATCTCCGCATGTTTCGAACAAATAATGGATTCAGACACGTCAAACATGCTATAGCTCCCGTTGGAATGGGTCCATCACTTGACGATAGATGGATCATTATGGAAGATGAGTTTTCTTATTGGATAGAAATATAAGTATGTGCCTATGTGGTATTTCTACCGACCAAAAAAATGCACTCGAAATCGTTTTTCTTTTTTATACGGCGCACCATCCGAAAATAACAGATTTATATAAATGATATGTTGATAAAATATAATGATATTTTGATATAATTATCTATATTTTCGTTGGTTAAATCCTACATTTTACAAATGTCTATTAAAATAACATAAATATATTTTCGTTAAAGTTGCCACTTTTTATGTTATTTGCAGTATGAGTGTTTTTTGATTTAATAATCCGATAAAAAAATTAAAAAAAACATTTTGGATTTTATAATTCAAACATGAAAAATTAAAAAATAGGAGAGCACATGAGAAACATGGAGGGCGTGGTAAGAAAAAACAATATTAAAATGCATTCGATCAATTAAAATTAAAATGGTACAAAAAAGACCCATGAAAGCCAAAAGCCCATAGGCAAGCCAACAAAGTTACTCTTTAGTCTTGGCTTCCAAAATTTCTCCAATCCACCCTAAAATTACTCGTTTACCCCAACGATATTTATATATCGTCCAGTAATTCATCCAATTTAAAAATTGTTTACTAGGTTTGAAACTTAACCTACACCCAAAAATTATACTCTTGCCCCTACAAATCATAAATAATGTCAAAGAGAAATGGATCATACCTTATGCGAGAGAAGGAGAAATAATTAATGGGTTTGCAATAACTAAAAGTTTTTCAATATGGTGGAAAAAATTTGATGGGGTGCATGCATGCAATTTTGGAGAAGATTAAAAAATTATATTTTTTAGGCTAAAATGCACTTTTGGCCCCTCAAGTTTCCAAAAGTTGCGATTTTTGCCCCCTATTTTGAAAATAGCACTTTATGCCCCCCAAATTTCAGCCCATTTGCAAAACCATGACCCCCTTGATTTTGACTCGGTCAAAGCCGACATGTCACATTTTTTTTTTTTTGCCATATAGACAGCCTATGTGGATTTTTGAAAAAAAATATTAAAACCCTCACACCCTCACGTGACCGTGATTTAATCTATTAATCTATCTTTTCCTCTTTTTTTTTTGGTATAAATCTATCTTTTCCTTTTGGATTTTTGCAAATGAAAAAAAATTAAACCCCTCACGTGGATTTTTGCAAAAAAAAATTCCTCTATCTTTTCCTTTTGGAATCATATATATTTTGCAATCTAAATTTTTGAAAGACAACACAAATAAGTGATTTAATCTATAAGTACTTACAACTATTAAGACGACACAAAATATAGTAATAAAGTTGTTTGCATAGAAATGCTTGCAAAATAAGTGATTGCAGCATAAGTTTTTTACAACCACATTTAGATAGCACAAAATAAATGTTTGCAGCCATTTAACAACCAAATTAAGACAAAATAAAAGAAGTGCTTGCAACATAAGTATTTTGCAACCAGATTAACACAAAATAAGGAGTCTTAAGCAACATACGTGCTTTGAAATGAGAGTGGAATTTGGAGTTTGGACTTAACCCTAATTCCCAATTGGATTTTGGTTTGTACGGTTTCTAATCCGGAATGAAGGGCCACGTGAGAAATCTCACCTTTTATGGTTTTTATTTTAATTGTAATAATAAGTGTTGGCAAAATTTTAATTTTAATAATATCCAGCATGGCCAACAAAAAAAAACGTGACATGTCACTTTGACCGAGTCAAAATCAAGGGGAGTCAAGGTTTTGCAAATGGCCGAAACTTGGGGGGCATAAAGTGCTATTTTCAAAATAGGGGGTAAACTAAAAGATCGCTTCTTTTCCCACCCTCCTCACTTCTTGCCCGCTCTCCAAAATCCCCAAAACACATCCCCCTTGGATTATATATCCAAACTCCATTTTGGTGTATTTCACATTATAAAATCCAGTTCATGTTCAACCAATTTTTTAAACAATGCCATAAAAGAAAATGACAAAAATGATACAAATTGTTAAGAACGGAACACATTTTATTATTTAATCGGTAATACATATACATTTACGTTAACATAGCGCTTATTACAACTAAATATTAGACACCTAATGCTAAATTTGTGGTGCAAGAAGATAAAGGGGATGGAGGGAAAGGTTTGTCATCCATCTCGCACATCCCCGGGTAGGAAAAGATAGAAATAAAATATGGCAAAGTGGGAGAAGGAAACTTTGATGAGAAACCCCAAATCCAGGACCGATCACAAATCTATATTGACTTGTGGTGCAAATTTATAGAGTGGACTGGACTAGCAGCCTTTGACCATTATAATATCCCTACAACTCATCATGGTCTATTTAGAAATAGAGTACAACACTTTTTTTTGAAAAAAGAGTCCAACACACTTATTCATCAATTAGTTAATGCTTATAACATAATTTATACAAAGATTAATTTCTAATGATTGATTATTGACAATCCATGATTGATTATTTAATTAAGCTACCATTCAAATCATATTACAAATCGTCGAAAAACAATGAAAATTACTACGATATCATTGATCTCTACAATTAACTATATTGAAAAATTATTTGTTGTTTTTTCAGTTAACACAATTGTTGTTTTGTTACTATACAATTTTTGTTTCATTAATTTAAACCATGAGTGTTTCCGTGAGCGTAACTCGGTTGGTAGCGAATTGTACGATATATGCGGGTTTGGGGTTTGAACCTCGTACACCCCAATTATTCATTTTGTATAGATGAATTTCTAATTATTAAGTTACTTGGGAAAAAAATGAGAATTTTTTTTAAAGAGGCCTAAAGCAAAATATTAAGGTGCGCCTAAAAGGGATTAAAAAGTGTCAACATTACAAGTAAGAATTGAAAAAGCTCAAATCCAAATTACATAATGACTAAGCCCATACAAATCAAGGGAGTAGACCACCCATAATGGAAATCTACAAAAGAATTTGGTTTGTGAGCCTTCAGCCACCACAAAGTGTGAAATTTATGCTATTAAATAGTTGCCCCAAAGTAAATTCTTAGTTACGAAAAATTGTAGTGTTCTTCTCTTTCCAAATAATTCAGATACAAGACAGCCCGAATACGTAAAAGAAAGAGTGAATATCATTCGTGAAAACATGCCCACCTCCGAGTTACCAAGCATGATCACTAAATGTCGGCTTGGTTGACATGGAGAATTCCCAACCTTCCCAAAACAAGATTTCAGACACTACCAAAATAATCACAACCACCGAATAAATGGTTAACTATTTCCTCCCTTCCACATTCTTCCACACAAAGAACCGAATTGGGAAACACCACACCATGATGTATTAAGTTATCATTTATTAGGATCATTCTATTAAAAATTCTTCAAGCAACTAACAACACTTTCACATGCACTACTTTTTTAAGATTATATGAGAATTAATATCATTATTGGGCTGCTCAATTCAAGTAAGAACTTAATAAACACCTTTGATCGAGTAACCATCATCGTAGTTGTGAGACCAAACCCGTTTATCAACAACATTTTCATGAGAAAAAAATGTTATCAACGGCTTAGTAAGTCTTCTCATGCTACCCTTGCCCATCAACCAACCAACCCCCTACACACACACACACACCCTCCCACCCACCGACCACCACCACCACCAATGCATCCACATCTCAACAATTGGCACACTACTATCAACACACAAATAAAAAAGACTCATAAACCTAGTCCTCAAACAACCACCATCTAACCAAGAATTACTCCATGAGGAAGTGTTATATCTATTATAAATAATGTGCATAACCCCTTCCTTAAACCAACTTTCTATGCCACCTTCTATGCATTTGCCAATCAAACATAAATTCTTCCACCACACCGATGTCATTCCTCCCCTCTCCTAATAAGATCCTCTTCAACCCCGTATTTAGCAGCCTAAAACATTAAACCACAACCCTCTCTCGATCTACATACAACCTCAAACATCATTTTCTTAACAATGCCAAATTGAATTCCTTAATCCACCCACATCACTCCTAACATGTCACATTCCTTAACCGAACAAACTTTATCCTAATGAATCCAATGTATTTTTCCCCGTGCAATAAAAAAGATTTAAGAATAAAATCAATGTATTTCTTATTTCTTTTAGCTCGCAAAAATTCACTTTCCAGAGACCCCTACCCACCTTAAATTCCTTTGTAGGGCAGCCATTGATCAATATCGATGTCTAATTGTGCTAACACATTCATAATCCATCCCCTCCACTTAGAAGGAAAACCCTTCTCCACCATAACGATCGAAGATATCCCACAACACAATCATAAGTCTTCTCAAAATCCACTTTTAACAAGATAAGCTCCTTATTACTTTTCCCACCATCTCATTATAATTATAAATAGAAATATCATCCACAATTCAAAAGAAACAAAATAAAGAATATGAAATTGAAAAGAATTTTATATATATATATATATATATAGACACACACACACACACCATACATGTACTTTTTTTTTTAACAAGGCAAAATGTGGTATATTAAACACCACGAAAAGCACCTCCTCGCCGCAAGGAGTGTCGAGCGTAAACAAAGAGTTCAAATACATAAAACAAATAACCGGCGTCCATTAAAGAATAGGGCGTTGATAAAAAGGAAACAAAACAATACAGTTAACCACCGCCCAAATAATCAAAGGGACGTTGCCACCAACCAAAGAAACTCAAGAGAAACATTTGCAAAGCATTACGCTTCACCACCACAAAGACAAATATTTAACCTTATTAAGAAACCGAGACATCAACTTCTCCTTATGATTGAAAACCCCGTCATTTTGCTCTTGCCAGATAACCCACACACAAGTAAACCAAATTAAATACAAAATAGATTGTCTCGCTTTCGAACCCCCGTCAACATATCATAGTGATCGAAGTGGTCCGAAATAGAACAATGGTCTACTAAAGAGAACCCCAACCAACCACAAACCAAATACCAAAACGAGTCAAATAAACTACAATGAAAGAACAAGTGATTAGACAACCCATCTCGCCACTCCATGCTACGCAAAAGTGATCTTGAGTTATTATTATAACATTCTCAATCAATCATAATTATCAAATCACTAATAATATTTAATTTTTATCATAAAGTATTCATTATAACAAATCATGCATATTATTGACAACGTAATTTTTTAACATAAAAAATACATTAAAAATAAATTAATTGAAAATCAAATTTCAATTTTATGGCATGCGAATCAAAATCAAATCAATGTTTTTTATCTTCTTTTGCTTTCATCCTTAAGAAATACGGGTTTCCCAATAAAGGATTTGCAAAAAGAATAATTGACCAGATTCCATCAATAAAAAGAAGTTACTCCTAATTGCACTGATCACAGTCTTCGAGATCCTCCGTATCCGTAGTACCCAAACCTGATAGGATTTAGGAAATTAGGAGTATCTCTCAACCGAGAAAAATACAAAATACAGTATGATTCATACTCCGTCCGTATACAGAAGATCCATGAATTTATTCATTTCAAAATAATTTGTGACACACAAATGAAAAGTTTACCCTTTGAGCTAAAAAAAGAAGTAGTTCACCAATTTAACTACAAAAATTAAAATTAAATAGATTGAAAACCCCTTATATATATTTATTGTAAATTCATGTTATAGATATGAAATATGCCTAAAACTCTTACAACATAGACCAACTGTACGTTGGTAAGACTCTTTCCATTTCACTTCTTTATAAATTTATCAATATACACATATTTTAACTTTTTTTTGTTGAAGTTAAATTAAACCATCAAACTTGACATCGAACATAATCGAACATAAGACCTTAAAATAAACATGCTTCAAGCAAACACTACCAGATCAACTCAAATAAGTTAATTTTAACCGGTTATTATACAATGATAATGACAAAAATCACTAAGAGCCTGTTTGGAACACTTTTTTAGTTTCCAAAACTAAAAAACCCAAAACACTTTTCAAAAATTATATTTTAAAAATAGGTAATCAAACAAGTTTTTAACTTTTTAATTTTTAAAAATTAAAAAAGTGTTTTTAAAAAGTGTTTCAAACAGGCCCTAAATGTTTCAATTATATTTGTTTCCACTTCAAGCATACGTCATTGCATTTATAAGGTATTTTCCACATTGAGTTGAATAGTGTAAGTGTTGTTTATAAATTATAACTAATCTCTGTTTTCAAGTGATGCGAGACCTTTTGTGTTTTAGAATATTAGTCCCTTGGTCAAGGCTACACCTTTAAAAAATCTTTTGCCCATTGTACAAGGCTTAGATTTTGTTTCCTACTACGTCTATGTTTTGAGCTCAAATCCGCATCACTATTTTCCGATGTATACATAAAGATATTTTAAAAATAAATGTTTTTTTAGGGGTAAAAAATTAACATTATAACGTAGAGTAGATGGATAACAATGAGATATAAGTCCTTAGTAATAAACAAATAATGAAATATATAAGTCGGTATCTCAAAACATATTTAATTATTTTATTTAAGCAACAAATTAACTAACTAAAAACAAAAAGATTTCCTCAAAACAAAAAGAAACAAACAAAAAAAGGATAGTGTGACGAAACACGAGTAACGGAAAGAAGAAGTGGGTCTCCCAAAATAAAATCGTGCGCGCATTCTTCCATTCTCCCCTACATTTTCTCATTTTTATTTTCCTTTGTTTTTTTCTCCCTTATTCCTCTTTTTTTTTTAACAAACAAAAATGGATTATATTAACACAACTATAGCAATCCTCTCAAAGCACAAGATGTACCGATAAGACTACTAAAACGAAACAATCCGTACACAAATAATACAACAAGTGGCTAACCAATGCCTAAACAGACAAAGGATTCGATAACCACAACTGATCACCAAACCTAAATACAACCCCGTTGGCTTTCGCCCACCACAATGAATGATATTTCACTTTATTTAATAATTGAGCTATGGAACTTTCTTTTGCTTAAAGAGCCTCGTTATTTCTTTCATTCCATATAACCCACATCGTAAGTAACCAAATAAGTCGAAGAAATGATCTCCTTGCTTTCAAACCACCCGTGTAATATGAAAAATGAGCACCATGATTTAAAATATCACAATGATCGACACCATCAAAGCCTATCCAAGCCCTCACTAAAGACCATAAAGAACCAAAAAATCCGCAAGACAAAAATAAATGGCGAGCATCTTCCACAAGACCACACCCCGATACACACAAGCACTCCTCGGAATCCAATACACCACGATATACTAGATTAGACTTTGTTGGAAGACGATCTCTAATCAACCGCCAAGCAAAGATTGACACCTTAAGCGGAACCTCGTTTGTGCCAAACCAAATCATCACAATGTCTATCCCGCCGCAATTCCCGATTAGTAAGCATAGCATACGCACCACGAACCGTATACCCTTATTCCTCTTCATTAAAATCAAATAACTCTTAAATGAAAAACACAAATATAATATAAAATTCCCTTCTTCCTCTTCATTGCAATCAAATAATTCTTAAATGAAAAACACAAATACAAAAAACCACAAAAAATCAAGTGTTTTTTTAGACGAAGTGATAAATGTCATTTAAAATAAATTTCACATGAACCATCAACTAGATATTATGAATAATAAATTCAGGGTTGTCATGAGAAGTGATAATGATTAGATGCATGGTTCAATGTTTTTGCATTATGGGTTTGTTATGTTGCGTGAAATTCAATAAAAGTGCTGAAATTGTTTTCATGTAAGATTAACTTAACTATCAGTAATGTTACATTATTTACATAAGGTCAAGTTCAAACTTCATATTATCCACTTATTCACTAAGAATTACCAGACAACTTGACCAAAACTATTAAAATTGTTAAACACACATCGGCTCTGTTTGGTAAACCCAAGAAAAGAGCTTTTAGCTCTTAGCTTTTAGCTTATAAGCTCATTTGACAAAAAAAGCTCGTTTGGTAACACTTTAGCTCCGTTTGGTACAACGAGCTTATAGCTTATTTCAGAGCTTATAAGCTATTTTTCGAAGCTACTTCAAGTAGCTTTTGAGCTTATAGCTTTTAGCTTCTCATTTTTTCTTCCATATTTACCCTTATTATTCAAAGCAAAAGCTATCATCTAATTTTACCAAACACTTCAACTAGCTTATCAAAAAGCTATCACTAGCTTATCACCTATCGCCTAATTTTACCAAACAGAGCCATCATGATCGGGGTTCAAATGCAACTCTTTTTTTTTTTTATGTCAAGTAGCCTAGTGGCTAGAACAATTAAATGTGGAGAAGTGGAATGTCCGAAGTTCGAACCCGACTCTTACCTATAATATACAATATCCCTACCAACTTAGATAAGCCTCACAGAATCGAATCCAACTCTTTTATTATTGATATATACACATTTTCAATAATTATTGTATTTTCCTTCATCTATTAAAAAAGAAGTTTTAGAAAATGTTGACTAAAATATTGATACATGAGATAGACACATAGCAGAAAGAGAGAGCACACACATATACACATCTCCAGCAACGAAACGGAGTGATGTAGCAAAACCGATCTCTATATATATAACGGTTACTTTTCTTCCTTTTTTTCTTTCTCTTCTTCTATTCTTATAAGAACAAACAAAAACCATTATAATAAAAAATTAAATTAAAATTAAATAATTTCTCATCGTCATTGACTTGAGAAGAAACACTTGCTCTTGGTTACTTTGCTGTTGCTGCTTCTCAATTCATGGATTCTAACAACAAGCACAAGTATATCCTTCTCACTCTCTCACTCTTTTTTCTTTTAATTTTTTTATTTTTATTTTTTGAATTTTTTTGATGTAATTTTTGTGTTTGATTTGTTTTGCAAATGCTGTTTTTATGTGTTTTAATTTCTGGGTTTGATTCTGTTTGACAAATAATTAATGGGTTTTCCTTCATTTTCTGGATTTAATGTTGTTTTGTTTTTAGGGTCTTGATTCTTAATGTTGTTTTGTGCATTTAATCAAATGTTGGAAAATTGTTGTAGTTGATTCGGTAGTTTTGATTTGTTCTAGAAATGTTTGATTTGGTTGTTGTTCATTTATGCCCCTTTTTGCCCTTTTGTTCTTTTCTCTTTTTCTTTATTTTTCCTTTTCCTTTTCCTTTTATCCCATTTTTGCTATAATTTCTAATGTAGAATCTGATTGTTCAGTCTTATGCTTCATGTTGTTGATTTTTGTTTTGTTTATGATGTTGATTGTGATTGTGGTGTTACAAATGTTGTTTGAGTACTTTAGTTTGTGTTGCTACCTGTTATGGATCTTCTAGATAGGTTGTTAGTAATGTGATTCTTTTGTGTTTCCAATCACTTGCCAATGCTGCATCACAACGAAGGTGTGTCTGGTGTCCGACACGGCACCCCCACAATTATTCAATTATGTCATTTTCTCAAATTATTATCGGTGTTGACGTGTCGGTGTTGTGTTTGTGTTTGTGCATTGTAGCAACTATGCCATTTACTTGTATGTTGATGTTCTATGATATGGTTTCTAGGGAGACATGGAATTGGCCCAGAGAGGATTATGGTCTTCAGAAGACGTCAAACTTCGGTAAGTTCTTCGCATGACTTTAAGTGCACTGTTCTATTATACCTAAAGTAGTGTTTGAGAAAATTTGTTATTCGTAACAGAAATTTCGGAGGAGATGTGGACTGACGTGCCTCAAAATGGAGAGGATCTTTCCTACATGTTTGATGGTGAAACTGAAACTACCCCAGTTAAAGCATGTGGTGATTTGGCATATAATGTCAACAATGGGGGTAAGAATCTTTGGAATTCAATTTTTGTTCACATTGTATTTCAATATATACACAATTTATAAAAGTCTTAGTCCTGTTGACATTAAGATAAGTCAGTTCTTTGGAATACCGTAAGATATATACCGTAAGATAAGTCAGTTCTTTGGAATACAATTTTTGTTCACATTGTATTTCGATATATGTAACCTAATAAATTTAATCCTTTTCCTTTTTAGTCCTGTTAAATGGCTGCGCGATAAGTACCCGAATTTGAACAAATCACTATTGTTCTGCGATAAGTAGTTACCACAAAATGTCGTCAAATAACGCCACTATAGCATTGTTGTGTAGCGAAAATTGAACAAATTGCTATTTTCCGTGATCTGTGATTGACAACAGTGTTCCTTTTATTATTATTATTATCATTATTAAATAACCTCTTCTAATGCAAAAATTGTGGATTTCAGATTCAAACTATCTAGCCAAGGAACTAGAGGAAGGTAGGGAGACTTCCCAAGCCAAGAGGCGGCGGATGCTACAGTTCAACGATGAAGACATGGACCAATCTCTTTGCAACATGGAGATGTCATCACCATGCTTTAAAAATGTCAGTGTTTGTTATTTTTTCAGGATTATCTTTTCAAACATATAGCATGTTTGGTGGTTATTACAATATCAAGAAGACTTAATAAGTGCAGATTTCTTCTTAATGGTGCTAAACTGCAATTATGTGAATATATTGCCTTGAGTAAATTACAATAAATGTAGATATTATGTTTTTGATTAGGAAGAGAAATGCATAATGTCTTTCAATGCATAAATAGTGTTGTCAAATCTCCGCAATGGCATTATGATGTGGCAGATTCCGTGCCAGCTGCCATAGGCCACAACGTCTGTCCTATCCTCTGCAGGCCGCAATCAAAATGGATTTCCTGCCTTTTTCTGTGAAAGGCACGGTGCCTGTAGGCGGGTTGAGGAAAGGCAAGGATGAGAATACACAGGGAGATAAGGATGAGAGAAAATACATCAAAGGGAGAGATAGAGATAAAGACAGTTGACTTTCCAGCAAAAATGGTTGGGGATCATTCCATTGTAGGAATGTCAGTTTCCACCAATATATGGGGATCCTCGTGCCCTGTTTGGAGCCCCGCAGACAGAGATTTTTTTCATGGGGACGGGGAGAAAAATCCCACACTGCAGGGATGGCGATCATACACCCCTCACCCGATAAAATTACAATAAAATCCTTATAAATATGTGTTTGTTATATTATAAATATATTTTTGTAGTTTTAAATCTGTACTATTGTTGTCAAGTTAAAAAATTGCCGAGTAATCCAAATTTTTTGTAAAACCCCTTTTAACATACATTTAAATTAACGATTATTTTAGTTATATATTTTTCGTTCCAAATTTATTGTGTTTTAGTCAGTTATGTACTATTTTTTATGAATCATGGAGTCCTCGTGGAGATCTACAGGGATAAGGAGAGAGTACTCCCAACCCCCGCCTTGCCCCGCTGACATCCCTATTCTTCAAGCCACCATGCCACATAGCCATGATTATGTGCTGATTTTTGGCTTGCTACTATAATATGCCATCCACAGTTGATAATATTGGTCACAGCTCATAAGTTAACATTGCTATCTGTGTTCTTTGTCTTGTCTTTTCTGATGTTAGACTTGATAACCATTGTTAGACTGATGATGATTTTGCCTTTTACCACCTTTTATTGATTCAACTCAGAAGTGAGGCCTTTTCATTAATCCATTACAACATGATGGCGTGATATAGAACACCGTTTACTTCAGACATTTGGGATGACAGATACTCCTATGTCGAACTAGAGTTTGTTGACTAGGTTGTTTTGTCGAAATCTTGTTATCTTCTATATAAACATAATTTATTAATGATATTGTAGTAGTATCACTTCTTTTCTCGAGTCCTTTTTGTGGTCACGACTTTACATGTCACTCAACAGCTGGAAGTCTCTGTCTTTAGTTCGATCAACAAAATTGGTCCTTCTCTTATGTTGAAGTCATAATTAAGACAATAATTTATCTATAATGTTGTTGATATAGTACCGGTATTACTTATTTTCTTGAGTCCTTTTTGTGGTCATGAGTGTGTTGTCACTCAACAGCGGGAAGTCTCTGTCTTTAGTTCGACCTACAAAGTGGGTTCTTCTCTTAATTAAGACAATACTTTTTCTATGAAGTTGTGGATTTGTCTTGATTTATTAGTGTTATGTATATAGGGGAAGGACGACTCAATTAAGGAAATTTTTCCGGAAGTGTCACAATGGATGTCTGGGGCACCAGGTTTGCCTTTTACAGGACTTCGCCTTTTGTCTATTTATTTTTTTCCTTCGGAGATAGATTCCCTAATTAACTTGGATATTTATTTCTGATCCTTTCCAAATTGTTACATAGAATATACATTGGAAAATGTTCCTGACCTTGAAGCAACTGAAGAGTGGCTTGCTGAATACTTAAATGATACTGAGATGCAATTCAGTCCTGATGATTTGTATGCTTCTCTCCACCGCTGAATTTTTTCTTTATGGTTTATTTACACAATAATCTGACATTTTTGTTATTTGAATCAGGAATTTTTCAGGAGCAGATGATGTGCATATTGATGTTGCAGGTATATGACATTGTTTTCTACAAACTTCTCTACCAATATTGCCATTCTTGACTGTTTCCTCTGTGGATTGAATTTTATTCAAAAAAGTTTCTTCCTCCTGCAGAGTTATGCAACATCACACCATCGCATCAACAAAACGTGGTTCCGCAGCCTGTTACTCGAACCCCTAAAAATATTGTCTTCAAAGGTTTGTCATTGTCTTTAATAGAGTCCCTCTTCAGTTTTAGTTCTACCAAGTAACCACTTTTCAGATTTATTTCTACCAAGTAACCATGCAATTTATGTTGCAATGCTGTCACAAGATGTGAGAAGCAAGACTATCAATAGCTTATGGTATTTTCGAGTCATATCTGAAAGCAATCGATAAGAATTATCGTGCATATTTATCTTGGAAATGAATCCCCATCATGGATCTTGGTTCATTATGATGAAATCTCAATATATTATGATAAATCGCAACTTCTCCCTGAACATCATGTAGCTGGCCACTTTTTATTTTTATCAACTTGTCCCTGAATCAGCTAATGTTTTTGCACTTGTTTTTTTTCTCTTCCATAAAGCGCCATATTTTAATTGATCTTATGTACCTTGGAATTCAGAACTTTTTTACGAAATTTGTTGACATGAAAGCAAATTCAGACTTATTTTTTTCATGTATAGGTAGGAAATCTTTTATAAGGACACCCACAAAGTTGGCTTCTACCGTTGCCTATCCATTTACCTTCATTAAACCAAGTGGTGCCCATGGAGACATAACTCTGAAGGAAATCAATCAGCGCATACGAACTCCTTCAAAATCAGCGCAAAGCAGTGACGATTCATCTGCTTGCCCTATATCAGCCTTCTCAGGAAAGCCTGTGGTTGGTAAAACAAAAATCCGCACTGAAGGTGGAAAAGGCAGCATCACAATTATGAGAACTAAAGGCTAAGTGCATGTTTTGAATCACGGTGATTTTGACAAAATCACAATGCCAGATTCACCAGGATTCCAAACATGCACTATTTTAGTGAGTTGTTGTCTGGTACGAAGTACTAACTTTTGTCTCACAAAGTCACCTTTTAATATGTTGGTTGCTTCATTTTGTGAAGATGCTGATACTGGAACTTTTTATTATTTCTCCTTATTTCCGTCCGTAAATTACACCACCTTAGTGTTTGTTTCCTAGTTGGGTCTAGATATTAATTTAGCTGTTCTTTTGGGGGCACATGATTTTGTTAAGTCTGTGATGAGAATCTTAATATTTATATTAAGCTCTTTAGTCCTCACAACACCCCATGGCTTCTATAGTCTATATGACAATTTTACTAAGCTTGCGCTTAGCTTTTGTAATTGAAACATACGAATCAATTTGGCTCTATTGCATGTTTTGCAACCATAAATTTCTGAAAGAGTTGTATGCATATCTGTGTTCTTTTATTCTTCTTTTGTATATATTGTTGCTTGAAACGTAAATAAAAAAATGTAATGTTGAATGTGGGAGTAAAATGGATGGAAGAGCTTAAGATTTTATTTTTCATTAGCCAAATGATATCAATATCCTATGTTTTTTTTCTTGTTATGGTGTCATGACATACAATCAATGGCAAGAGCCATAAGTGCATAACCTTATTTGGTAATAAGGGCATAACCTTATTGGTAGATATCAGTGTTTGGATTCAAATTAACTTTAAAGTTGATCCATTTCAAACTGAACTAAATTTATGTGTGAAGAAGTGTTTAGTTCCCTTTGAAAAGAAAAATAGGTCTTGAATTTTTTTAACTTCCAATAACTTTGATTATTTTTTTATTCAATTAAACGTTTGCTTGGTTTTGCGTCAAATGTGCAATGCAAGTTTCAATTTCGCGAGTGTTTTTCAACACCATATCCAAATGCTAACATCTAAATGAATTTCAATGCTTGCGACTGTATATTCAACAAGTCATTTGTTGAATATACATTGGAACTTAATCCGGATTAAGTTCTCTCGAGTATTAGTGATGAAAAAAGTTGGGACGGGAACTTACATAAAAGATGGCTAATCAAGTTCTTATGCGAAAATTACTAGTTACCGGTAATTGGTAAAGTAGGTGGTTGCTTTGAACTAATAACGTTAGTTATAGAACAATGTCATATACTACGTATTCAAGAGAAATTTACGACATAGATAAACTATAGATGCATTATGTTTATTTAGGTTGATTACAATTTAGCAGCCACAACAATCAGGGCAATACAAGAAGTTTTCTTCCAAAATTAGTAAATAGAAAATAAATTTGTTTATTGACAAAACTGAGTAAACTATGATCAAATAATAGTATTTTTTTCTTCACAATGGTAATGGTAATATTGATACCATTGCATATTATTTACCTTCCTGTGACATCACTCAAAGTTACATTGTTGTTTGAGTTAAATTGATGCCTTTTTTGAGAAAATTCTGTCCTTCGAAAATTTTGCTTGTGAACAAATGCAACTTTACCTGGAGGTGGAAGATGTCTGATCTCATTTATGAGCATCAAAACTACAGTTGATACACTTGGTCTTTCTTTTGGAAGTTCTTGCACACAAAGAAGTCCTATGTGTATGCACCTAAGCATGCTGCTCTCGAAAGATGCATCCCATATCTCTGGATCTATTAGTGATATAATGTTTTCTTCTAACCATAGCTTCCATGCCTGGTAAAAAAACAAAATGATAATAAAATCATTACTAATAATATTGAGATTCTTTCTAAATTCGCTTCCAAGAGTCTTTATTATTGGTTAAAATTTACGTAAGTTCTTCGATTTTGAAGCACATAGAAAATGTGACCCACATAGAATAGTGGAATCCACACAAATTTTTAACAACAATAAGTGTTGAGACCGTGTTGCTAACACTCTCATTCATTATGTTAGATATCAAGGAAAATGCATTCTGGCTTCAAAGAATTCGCCTTTTTTGATGAATAAATGGAAACATTATTTTATTCATTTATGGCAAGGTTTTTTTTATGTTTGGTCTCAACCAAGAACGATCAATATAAACCAATTATCTTGTAATAAAGACATTGAGTATATAAACTTACAAAGCCTACAAGGCTAAGAGAATCCTCGCTGTGATAAAAGCTCGTATTTCTTCGCCCACTGACAATCTCTAGCAATAAAACCCCAAAGCTATAGACATCTGATTTCTCAGAGAAAAGCCCCTCCATTGCATATTCAGGTGGCATATAACCACTGCATTTAAAGCATATATGTTATAATAACACGAGTAATGATTACACAATTCATTTGTAGCATTAATAATCCCAACAATATAATGTTCAATGAGATAGGATTACTTACTAAGTTCCGACAACCCTTTTTGTGTTAGCTTCATCACCTTCTCCACCTTTAACAATTCTAGCTAACCCAAAGTCTGATATCTTTGGAATCATGTCTCCATCAAGTAAGACATTGCTTGCTTTTAAATCTCTATGTATAATCTTAAGTCTTGAGTCTCTATGAAGATACATTATACCTCGAGCTATTCCTTCAACTATGTTCGACCGCTTTCTCCAATCTAAATTTTTCTTTTGTAATGGATCTTAAAAAACATAAACAATACATTAATGTGATGACAAATTGGGTGCTTTAAGAACATTGAAATGGATGAAACACACTAACAAGATGTTTGGATATACAACATAATCATGGATTTATAAGCCATCGAATACACAATATGAAAAACAACTTATGTCACCAAGTTATATGAATGAGTTTTTGAAAATTAAGTAACGTAGCTTAAGCTAATTTATAGGCTCTTTCAAATATTTAATAAGTTTATTTCGCATATCAAAAAAATTCACTAATTATTTTAGGCTAAAACTAATTGAGCTAACAATTTAATTTGAGGTTAGAATACAAATGAGGGAAAATAACTAACCAAAGATAAAGATATCCAAACTTTTATTTGGCATGAACTCATAAACCAACATTTGCTCTCCCCTTTCAACACAACAACCAAGAAGTCTTACAAGATTGCGATGTTGAAGTTTAGAAATTACTACTACTTCGTTCATGAATTCTTCTATTCCTTGTCCTGATGCCTTTGAGAGTCTTTTCACGGCAATTTCTTGACCATCTTCCATGACTCCCTAGATAGTGTGAAAAATATTTTAAGATTGGATTTATGATATATAATACAAAAAGTGTCATACAAAATCTTAGACAAAATCACCTTGTATACTGGGCCAAAACCTCCCTTCCCAAGCATATTATTAAAATGAAAACTGTTTGTGGCAGTTTCAAGCTTTTCAAAATCATATAGTGGTAGCTCATCCAGTTTCATTTGTTTATGTTCTCTGGTAATCATATTTTGAGGTAGTCTTCCTGAAATGAATTTTTTCAATGTTAAGAAGGGTATATATAGTCAACATCAAAGAAATTCCAAATTTACAAAAACATAATTTTTTTTTAATATAAAAAGTAGGGTTAATAGTGTTTTACCCCCTGTAATATAGGTCATTTTCGGTTTTACCCCTGTAAAATATTTTTTTTTAATTTCATCCTTGTAATTTGAAGATTTTTGGTTTTGGACCTTCATGAATTTTGACCGTACAAAATCGAAGATATGGCAGTAAACCAAAATTTGCTCAAATTAACAGAGCGTAAACCGAAATTTGCTCAAATTACAAGGGGGTAAACCTAAATTTGCTCAAATTACAGGGGTGAAATTTTCCGTGAAGGTCCAAAACCAAAAAATCTTCAAATTACATGGATGAAATTTAAAAAATATTTTACGGGGGGAAAACCGGAAATGACCTATATTACAAGGGGGTAAAGCACTATTAACCCTAAAAAGTATGTATATGCTTCATCCTTGTATGTTATTTCACCAAACAAGTCAACACCTCCCACTACTATATATAAACATTTACTATGACTTTGAGCTGGATTTTTCATTACCTACTATTTTATCTTTTAATAATATTATTTTAAATTTTAATTAAAAAATTAAATCTTATTAAAATAGGAAAATCACACTACATTAGAACAATATTATCTATTCTTTATAATTCCAATTATACCCTTAAACAAATTTTCCTATAATAATGTTATATTGTTGGTGGTATTAAAAAAGATAAGGATTTATATTATATTTGTTCAATTATTGTTGTCATTGAAAAATATAAACATGATTTTTTAGGTTTGTTATAATTTAAAAGTCACAAATATTTATACTTATAATTTTAATAAAATCAAATTTTCAAATAAAACACAGTTCATTTTGCAAAAAATAAAATATAAAATACCGTTCATAATTTACATGCGTTAGCCCAATAAAAAGAGCGAGAAAAAGAACACGTGAGTGTCGGTCTTTTCAATAGTTATAAACAAAGGAGGTTATCCTAAAAAATAAAATAAAGGAGGTTATAACACCCCAAAATTTGAGTTCTTAGAATTTTAGTGAAGGCAGTGTAGGCCCTAGGTTTGTATATTGACTCTTGGAAGCTTTAGAATTTGTAATTATAGAAGGTTAAAAAGTTATAGGTTTTCTTAATTTGGGAGGGATAAAAAAGGGTTAATAGTGCTTTATCCCCTGTAATATAGGTCATTTTCGGTTTAAAATATATTTTTTGGATTTCATCCTTGTAATTTGAAGATTTTTGGTTTTGGACCTTCATGAATTTTGACAAGACAAAATCCTAGATATGGCAGGGGTAAACCGAAATTTGCTCAAATTAACAGGGGTAAACCGAATTTTTTTCAAATTACAAGGGGTGTAAACCTAAATTTTCTCAAATTACAGGGGGTGAAATTTTTCATGAAGGTCCAAAACCAAAAAATCTTCAAATTTCAAGGATGAAATTCAAAAAAAATATTTTACAAGGGGGAAAATCGAAAATGACGTATATTACAAGGGGTAAAACGCTATTAACCCAAAAAAAAAAAAATCATATTTTGAAGTAGTGCATGCATGGGCAAATTTGTGAACTTGCATACATAAGTTTTCAGATGCATTCTCTCAAATTTCTCTCCATGAAATTCTGTCCCACAAACCCTAATTTTGATTACATCTTTTTCTCTCATGAAAAGCCACCAAGAAGTCATTGATCCTTGTTAAGCAGTGATCATGAATAGTCTCTTTGAAGTCACGAGTTATCGTTATAACCTCAATTTGACTGTTGTTGTTGTTCTTCAAGGTACGATTCTCTCTTTACATGATTTCAAGTTTCCTTTTCAACTTCCTTAAAAAAAAAAGGTTCCCTTTTCAATTGATATTTCTCATCCTATTTAGTTTTTTGACATTTTGCTTGAAGATTCTACCTTATGTTGGGTCAAAAATGGGATTAAGGGTTAAGTCCTATGTTCTTCATATTTAATTATTGTGTTGTTCTTGTAATTAAATTGGTAAATATTTGTTATCCTAGGAGTGTACTAAGTTGTCTAGCAATGGAGCCACCTATTTCACTACTCAAACTAAGGTAATGATTGAGTTAACTAATCTTAAAACATAGGTCCTGTGTATATAAGACGAACAAGAATGTCTCATTTCTCTATTTTGTTTGGGGAAAAGCTATGAAACGGAGACACTCTTTGGATTAGACGTGTTTCGGCGTTCAACACATGTTATGTTCGACACCGACACAACACCGAAACATATAATTACACCGAATTATGTGATTTTCGTAAATTATTAATGGTGTCAACATATCGGTATCTGTGTCGGTATCGATATCTATCGGTGTCCGTGTCGTGTCCGGTATCTCGTGTTTGTGCTTCATGAGGCAAAACCAATTGCCCAGATCTAGTAAGAGATTTAAATTTGTACATGGTAAACTAATTATTAAGCTTAGCTTTATATTACTCATGTACAAAGTTAAAATATTACCTAAAACCTTTCGTGGTAATTGTAACTATGATAAATGAGTATTGTCCTTAACTCCATTTTCATTGACCTATGTTCCATTAAAGGCAATGAAAGGCCAAATAATTGTGGATTTTCAAGCTATCTCTTCTAACACATTCTCCTTTTATAATTCATGTAAGATCAAATTGGAGAGATAGTTCATTTTTTGAAAATGGCATTACACCCTCCAATAAATGTCATTCACTTTTATTTTCTCCCTTTTCTATTGTGATCAAACCAATGCATGCAAGAATTTTTACTATCTCTTCTAACACATACGTACCTTTATGCCTAGCAGAACATTTCCTCCATAAAAGATAAGCACATATAACCAAGATAAGTGCTCCTATCACCCCAGCAATTACAATGATTAAAAAACTCTTTCTGTGTCCTTTTTCCTTTTTAACAGCAACTGTATATGATACAAATTATTAGAATAAGTAATAGCTTAAACAAATTAATACATTTTACATTTTTAGTAATTGAAACAAAAAGAATGTTTGTCCATGAGATCTTAACTCGGCGGTAAAAGTTTAATGCGTAACTTAAAGTGACGGTGTTCAAATGTATGAAACAGTTGTAAAATAGTTAGTAGTCTCGCTGTTTGTAATAAAAAAAATTAACAAAAGGCTCTTTAAAAGAAAGAGAGAAAAGCTGATACCAAGTTCTGCGCCCGGCACTCGAATGAAGAGATCAACTCCACCATAAGGAAATTTCTGCAAATCAATTAACTCTCCAGTCCAATACATACAAAATATAGAAGGATCATATGCATATGCCAAACAAGAACAATTTGCCAAACAATCTTCTCCACACATATCTATATCAGCAGTTGATCTCTCAGCAAAATCAGGAACTTTCATATTATGATACACCTTAAATCCATCTTGTTTCACTAGATTTGATCCATTCTTCACCATCTCACACTTCAAGTTCAATCCCTCTTTCCTCACACAACCATTGGTCCAATTTCCTAAACTCCATTCCACAGAATTCTTTGGCTCAAACCCATCAAAACAACTACAAATTGGCCCAATAGAATTATCACAGTTACCAAATGGCCCACATTTGCCATAAAAATCACACTCATTTTGATCAACCTCAAATCTAAGAAGTTCCTTTTTATTCATATACTCAACCAACTTAAGTGTTCCATGTGGTGTCAATGAGAGAATTCCAAACATAGTTTTGTCGGCGAAATTGTAAGTAATATAAGTAGTTCCATCATTGTCTTGATCAAAACGCCAACCGTGTAAATACTTGGTTAACATACTTGGTGTTCCGAGAAAAACCAGTCCATTCCATGGACCAGTTCTCCAATGAATTTTCTTATCATACCAAATGAAAACTTCTGGTGCATCCAATCTTTCAAGACTGGCTGAATAATGTCCTGAAGAAGGATCATTTTCACTTTTTCTTGATACAAAGGATATTTTCTTACCTGTTACTTGGTTGGCTTCAATTCTCATTGTTGGCACAGCTGCATCGGCAGGGTGTGTGAAACTATCCCAGATTGTTGCTCCAGAATTGATGTCTCTTAGAATCAAGTTCCCTGCATCATCAAGTTTAGCTGTTGAATTTGTTGAAGTTGAAATGTTTGTTGACCAAATGATGATACCATTTGGTTTGTTCAATATTACAAGATTTCCATCTTTGTGAATTGTGACAATTCCATTTGAATCTTTGAGTGGTTGATCTCTGTTTGCAATCCATATGTTGTTGGTCTCATTGATGTACCAAATTCCTAAGTAACGGTTGGTTGAATTCAATGGGCTGAAAAATCCTAGCTTGAAGTTTGTGTTGTTTGAGGTTATTGTCTCTTGGTCTTTGAGTGATTTTGATGATGTAATGGCGTTATTGGTAGAACTATAGCATGAATAAAATGTGCAAAATATGAGGAATGTAATGAATAAGTCATTTGTATTATGACTTAGAAAAGCCATTAATGTGTAACAAAATTGTTTAGACAATGATGATTTTTTAGGAATACTAGAACTTAGTTTGGTTTGATGAGTTTGTAATTTGTAACATATTCCTATTCAAACTATATCATGTGGATTGTGGAAGATGTTTTGTATAGCTTCTGGACATCTATTTTTGCATAAATAAAAACAAAAGAACCAATTAAGAAGTCAACTCGTGACAATTACAAGGATTGTTGCTAGGGGTGTTGGGGGATCGATTTGGTTAATTTTATTTATTTATTTTTTGTTGAGAAGATTTGGGGTGATTTTTTGGTAAAAGTTTATTTGATTCAAAGATTAAGTTAACATGCAGTTTGGTTTAGTTTTTTTTTTGTTAACCCTTTGGTTTAAATGGTAAAGTGGTCTTAGTAATTCAGAGTTTTGACGGAGTTAGTAAGAATTGTTCTTATTAAGAATCAAACTCAATTTTTCTTGAACGACTTGTATTATGGCGAGCTCATAAACCACTAACGTCAAATTAACATATTATACAATTTGGTTTATTTAGTTTGATCTAAAGCTTTATTAAAAAAATCAGATCTAATTAAATATTTTTCAATAGAAAAATATTAGCAGTTAGTTTTTACTGTCGTCAACAAATAATATTAGCAGAATTGAACATTCTTGTCAAAAACAAAAAAGAAAGAAAGAGATTGAACCTTTGGTCTCCCGAACCAAACATTTGACTACTCATCAAGAAAAATGTTAGCGAATTAATTTTAAATTAAATGTAGCCGGTATAAAAATTTAGGGTAAGGAATGATGCTCCAATTCAAGGTATGGAAGTCCTTCAGGGTTTAAGTTTAAGTTCTATCATTTTACCATTAGATCAAGCGTTTGAAGTCAGATGATTCACTTTTACACATATAACTTAATTGTATATATTACGCTGAATAATATGTTATAGGTTAAAAATAACATCAACATATGTACTAGTAATGTATTAAAAAGATTTATTAGTATATATTAAATTTATATATATTGGTGTGTTTGGTTTAATGATTGTTGTTTTTATAAAAATCTAAAAGCTGATGGGATTAATTTTAATAAAAGAAAAATAACGAAGATAATTTAAAAAATGGATCTTGTTGAGATTTCGAATTCTGTAAATCAACATGTAATTTTCTTTTGAATTGATTTGTATGCAAACACCCCTCCTAACTATGAGATCAATAGTCTGTTTGTTTGAAGAGAAATTGTGAAGAGAGAGTTAGCAAAGAGAGAGATAGGAGAGAAATCCTCAATTTCTTCAATTTGGTGAAGGACAGAAGTTAAAGAGAGAGAAATATGAGAGATCAAATATCACCATTTTGATTTCTTTGATGGACAGCGAAGAAAATGGAGAGAAGGGGTAACATATACTGGTAATTACAGCTTTACCCTTGCTTTCATTTCTTACACATGCTTTAATTTTTATTTGACGTATCCCCAATACTTTCATTGCTCCACAACGAACCCAATGTGATACTGATGATGATATTATAAAGCAATATGAAATTGCAATTAGCTAGCTACAAGTTTTGATTATTCTATTTACCGTGTAATTCGTATATTAATGGCGAGCAATTTCGAGGTTTCTTTGATTATTTTTTTATGAGAATAGCAATTTTTTATTACATCCACAATTTCTTTTAAGGAAATTATTACATTCACAATCGTTATTCAACAACGATAATAATAAATGTACTTACTTTTTATAAACCGACAATAAAAGGTTTAACGAAAAATAAATTAAATTTGACAATAAAGACTTTAGTATAAATATATTTTTGAATAAGGGGCTTATTTGTCAATTCAAAAAATAATTGTGTTTCTCTCTTTCCTATTTCTCTTCTTCTCTTAAACCAAACAATACTTCAAATCTACTCTATTTCTCACTTCTTTCTCTCTTTTCAAACTCTCTCTTACCTATTTCTCTCTTCACAATTTCTCTTGCGAACCAAACACACCGTAAGAGACGAAGACCATTTCAAAGTCATCATTTATAAAGTTAAAATATTCATTCCAATTCCAATTCCCATAATAGAAAGTCAACAAAATATAGTAAGTTATTATCATGCCGACGTTATGATTGTGACTTTGATTTTCTTCACAGCTTAGAATTAGATCAATGATTTGTTGGTGGAATTTCACATTCTAGTCAACAAATCACACATGTCATATCACATCTTTGTTTGGCTGCAAAGAACCGAAGAAGACAATTGGAGTTTGTGGTGGGTTTAGCTTAGTTGAGTTTCCATGATGGATTTGAGTTATTTCGAGGGGGATGGTTGTTTTTTTTGCATTCAATAGTTTCTAAAATCACATGTAAAAGATTAGAAAACCCGGCGCTAGTTAACTACCGTCGGT
This sequence comes from Medicago sativa, assembly GCF_051527215.1. Taxonomy (NCBI): domain Eukaryota; kingdom Viridiplantae; phylum Streptophyta; class Magnoliopsida; order Fabales; family Fabaceae; genus Medicago; species Medicago sativa. The sequence continues at coordinate 10,114,806 of NC_140756.1, forward strand.
TTTTTAGTTATAAGCCAGCGGTAGTTAACTACCGTTGATGGTATTTTAGTATTTTACATGTGTTTCTAAGAATTATTGAATGTCAAAAAACCAATTATCTTCGAGGGGTGGCAAAATGGATTGAACCGGCAGCACCGACCCGTTTAGTCGGTTATTTTGGTGGGCCGAGTCAAACATTTAAACTTATTTTTTTATAGTTGGTTTGTCCCTCTTAATTCGTTGAAAAAAAGGGGATGGGCACAGAGTAGGGTGGGCTGGCCCACTTAACTTGTTTTTTAAGACTTATTTTATCATTTTAGATTTATTTCCGTTGTTAGATTTATTTTAAGATTTGTTTTATGTTGTGGATTTGTTTTAACTTGACGAATTTGTTTTACTCTAATATCTAGCTTTTTAATGAGTAGTTGATATATCTATTTATTTTAATTGTGGATATCTCATCAAGGTACTTTCTTTGTCCCATGTGGGTTTTTATTTGCGGATATCCGAGGGTACATTTTTTTTTGTCATTCCTAGTTAATACAAATAAAAACTACTTTTTTCGCTTGTTATTGAACCTTTTTTTCTAACCATTTGGTCGAAGGGTAAGGATGTTCTAGTGATTCAGAGTTTGATTAAAAAATAAGTAAAGTATGGTTAATAATTATTTCTTTGACAAATTGAATTTAAATTCTTTCAAACGATTAATCCACTTTACACAAATTAAAGAAATATTATAAGTAAAAGAATGACAATAATAATTTATAATATTCTTATTCAGCAATGATATATTCACTATTATTATACTTTTTTTGAAAGAACTATTATTATACATGAAAAGTAAAATATAAAAATTTGGAACGATACACATAATATTAAGTAAATGATTCATAAAAAAATTAAATGAAACAACTGAAAAAAAAATATGGATATTAATTTCCTTTTAGTGGAGATGGACTCTCTCACAATTTGGAGGGTCAAATTGTGGCGGTTAAAAATCAATCTCACAATTTGGAGGGTCAAATTGTGGCGGTTAAAAATCAAATTTCTACTTCGGATATAAAAGCAGAGTCGTCGGTGCTTCTTGATGAGGAATTAACGGAACTTCATGAGTTATCTGTGTGAATCTTTGGCGTGGGTTCAAAATAGCATTAATTGGCAAAAGTCTCGGATGAAATGGTTAAAGGATGGAGATGCAAACTCGAAGTTCTTCCACGGTGTTATGTCGGGTCGTCGGCGCCATAATGCAATTAATATGGTGTCGGTTGACGGTTCTATTGTTGAAGGAGTACACAATATTCGGTCTACCATCTTCAATCATTTTTCGTCACACTTTAAGGCCTCGGGAGCAATTCGGCCTGGGGTTGGTGGTCTTCGGTTTCGTAAATTATCCGGTGCCGAAGCGGGAGCTTTAACGAAACCGTTCTCGCAGGTCGAGGTGAAGCAAGCTATTTGGGATTGTGACAGTTTTAAAAGCACGGGGCCTGATGGTGTTAATTTTGGTTTTATAAAAGAATTTTGGGATTTATTAAAGGATGATTTCATGAGATTTTTGACGAAGTTTCATCGCAATGGGAAATTGACAAAGGGTGTAAATTCTACTTTTATTGCTTTAATCTCAAAGGTTACTAGTCCGCAGAGGCTTAATGATTTTAGCCCTATATCTTTGGTGGGATGTATGTATAAGGTGCTCGCTAACAGATTGCTCCAAGTTGTCGGCGGTGTCGTTTCGACTCACAATCCGCTTTTGACAAAGGGAAACAAATTTTAGATGGTATTCTTATCGCTAATGAAGCGGTAGATGAGGCAAGGCGCATGAATAAGGAGTTACTTTTGTTTAAGGTTGATTTCGAAAAGGCATACGACTCTAATGATTTAAAGTACCTGGATTTAGTGATGGCTAGTATGAATTTTCCAACTTTATGGCGTAAGTGGATATAAGAATGTGTGGGAACATCAACGGCCTCGCTTTAGTTAATGGGTGTCCAAATGATTAGTTTCCTATTGAGAGGGGTCTTCGACAGGGTGATCCGCTCTCCCCTTTTCTATTCTTGTTGGCGGCTGAAGGGTTTAACGTTTTGATGTCTGCTGTGGTAGGGGCAAATTTATTTCATGGTTATAGGGTTGGACGAAAAGTTAATGAGGCTCGACTAACTCATCTCCGGTTGCGAGATGACACTTTGATCGGTGGTGAAAAGAGTTGGTTAAACATGTGTAGCATACGAGCAGTGTTACTTTTGTTTGAGAAGGTGTCGGGGTTGAAGGTGAATTTTCATATAAGTATGTTGACGGGGGTGAACATCTCTAATTCTTGGTTGTCGGCGGCTTCTTTGGTTATGAATTGTCGTCGGGGTGTTATTCCTTTTGTTTATTTGGGTCTCCCTATTGGTGGCGATCCTACTAAATTGTCCTTTTGGAAATCTGTTGTCGATAATATTGTTTCTCGCCCGTCGTCGTGGAATAACAAGTTCCTTTCCTTTGGTGGCCGTTCGGTTCTCCCGAAGGCTGTCCCGTCATCTCTTCATGTTTACTTTCTTTCCTTTTTCAAAAACCTTGCAGGTATTATCTCTTCTATTGAATCTATTTTCGGATTATTTTTTTTGGGGGGGGGGGGGGGTTGTGAGATTAATAGGAAAATAGCTTGGATCAATTGGGAGTCTATTTGTACTCCAAAGGAGGATGGAGGTTTGGGGGTGAGGAGAGCGGGAGCTTTTAATATTTCATTACTAAGGAAGAGGTGTTGGAGGTTGTTGATTGATAAGGGGGTACGTGGTATCGAGTTTTGAAGGCTAGATATGGGGCGGTTGCGGGAGGTGGTGGGGGTGTTCGGTTTGGTGGTGGATGTTATGCGGGGTCCATGAGGGGGTGGGAGAGGGTGTGGGCGAGTTGGTTTGAGAATAATATAAGGCGAGGTGGTAGGTGATGGTAGGGATACTTTATTCTTGCATGATAAGTGGATGGGGGATATTCCTTGAAAATTTAAATTCCCACGCTTATTTGACTTGGCTGTGAATAAAGAGAGTACGGTGGAGGAGATGGGAAGGTTAGGATGGGAAGCTAGTGGGAGGGGTTGGGTGTGGAGACGTCGTTTGTTGGCGTAGGAGGAAGAGAGTGTGGGGCCGGGAGTGTTACTCGGTTTGTTACCCAATGTTATCTTGCAGTTACGGCTCATGATACTTGGCGGTGGTTGCTCGACCCAATACATGGTAACTCGGTTGGTGGAGCATATCACTTTATTACTATTACAGGGGTGTAGGTTGACGGGCATTCGGTTGATGACATTTGACACTCGAGTATTCCTTCCAAGGTGTCCGTGTTCGTGTGGCGTCTTCTTCGCGATAGATTGCCTACTAAAGATAATTTGGCAAGGTGGCGGGTCATTCAAGCATCGACACGACATGTCCGACGGCTTGCGGTAGTTTGGAAACAGCTACACATTTGTTTATGGGCTGTGGCACTTTCAGTTCTATTTGGTATTTAGTGCTCCGTTGGTTAGGCATTTCGGCGGTTATGCCCGGCGATCTTCGACATCATTTTCATCGGTTTATCCATTTAGCCGGTCCGCCTAGATCTACACATCTACATCTAAGGGTAATTTGGTTTGCTTCGTTTGGGTGGTTTGGAAGGAAAGAAACAACCGTGCATTCAATAATGCGGTCTCTAATCCTTCTACTCTTCTAGAAAAGGTTAAGCTTCATTCATTCTTATGGTTGAAATCAAAACAGATAGCTTTTAGTTACAATTATCATGATTGGTGGAGACATCCTCTTTTGTGTTTGGGTGTCCACTAGTTTTTGTTCTGTTTTGGGTGCTTCGTTGTTTTGGCACCCTTCTTGTAAATACTCTTGGTTGATTCACCTTTTGCACACCTTGTGCGGGGTGTTTCATTGTTGATTTTTATATATCATTTTAGTTTGTTAAAAAAAAGTTCAAAAAAACCTATAATCTTCCTCAGGTTCCTCTTCTTAATGAAACTCTTGCTATAATGGATCGAAAATTTGAAAGTGCGAGATAAATCATATCTATTGTGAAGTTAATCAATGTGCAGATGAACTAGCTAATCTTAGTTATGGTTGAAGAGTTTTAAAAATCGGACCGAACATCGAATCGATCAAGGTGCGGATCATTGGTCCAACCATTGAGTCACTAGTCGAACCGCATGACAGAACCGTATTTAATCGGAAAGCTCGATAATATGACCCGGTCTCTATAAAAAACTTGTTGTATGGTTTATCTTTATTGAATCAGGTGATTTGATCTATATAAAAATATCCAAGTGGCCATGATACTTGTAAAATAAAATAAAAATCATAATAAAAAAAATTAGCATTGTTTTACTTATTACTTATAAAATAAGTGAACATAAGACAAATATAATATGTATATAGGTTAATTAGTTTTTTTGGGTACAACACACACTGCGAAAAATAATAATTAAGGGTAGCATAAAAAACGTAGTTATTAGACAAGAAAGATTTCTCTTCGAGGAAAAAAATCATACAATAACGATTTAATTAGTATAAAATGATTGATTATATCATTAAAAAATTACTATTGTGCCAAACAAAATTTAATTAGTATAAAATGATTGATTATATCATTAAAAAATTACTATTGTGCCAAACAAATAACAATAAGTAAAAAGCAACGTTTTCAAACAGGGCATAAAACATCACGTGATTCTATAGAGATGGAGGGTAATGTTGATATTTTCTAGTATATGTAGGGTTTCCTTTCTTTTGTTTAAAGAGGTAAATGTAGTTACTCTTGAAAAATACCCGCCGTCAATTATTCTCTTTGTAACTTCATCTCCAATTCTTATGAACAATAATATCAACGGTCTCATATTACATTTAAAGAAGTTCAATCTATCTAAATTTCCTTTTTTTTTTTTTTTGCTTTCTTACTTCTTCTTTCTTATTTCTCCATCTCTAATGAAATCTAGATCTTCCATTTTTTCAATTATCTGAAGAAAAAGTAGAGGTCAAAGCGTTGAACTGGCCGATTTACTGAACCCCCGAGTCACCGATTTATTTCAATTTTTACCAGTTCACGCCGGTTCCTACCGGATCGAATAACTGCACCAGACCGATTATCCTATCAGTTATCGGTTATCTAATGGTCTGAATATATTAAAAGAGTAGCCAAAGTAAACAATTTAGAATTAATTAATTTGTGAACTTACAAAAGGAAGCGTTAATTTATGAATTGTTTAATAGTGATTGTTTAAAATGAAATTATATATAGAAAAACGTTTCCCTATCGTTGAACTTACAAAATATTAGTGTAGCCAGTCAATAGATTCTAGAAGGGTTAACTTTGATTTCAACAAAGAGCATACATTTTCTAACGACATTTTTAGTTACATCATTATCCTTACTTAACTTCGACATAATGAACTAGAAACATCGTACAGTGTGGTCCTAATTGACAAAAGAAAATGATGTGAACACAATATTTTTTGTTGACGTTAAAATACTGGAAATCTTTGATTTTTTTGTCCTAGAAATCATACATAGCTCAATCAGCCTAATCAGTTAACCTTATATTCTCACTTAACCAATTCCTACTTGGCATCATAATCAGCCTATAATTTAGGATCAGATTATCCCCTAAGTAATATGTGTTTTTAATTCCATTAATTGATTTTTGCCAAACAAATAATTTGGTTTAAACTATCAAACAGCACATAATTTACATGAATTACATGAATAAATGTAAGACCCATAATTTATAATTTATGGATGATCAGTTATAGGGCTTTGCTTGCAAACTTGTTATTTATGGACCGTAGAACTCGCTGAGAATGTCTCAGTTTGTGAATTAATCTACAAAAAATTGTTTTGATACTTTTACTAAATGATGAATGATTATATCAAATGTCTTGACCTTTCAAAAAAAATAAAAAAATATCAAAAATGTCTTGACAATGTCGGAGTTACAAAACTGAATTTCTATTGATTTTCAAGCAAACGGGGAAGAGTATTAATTCGTTTACCAAGTAATAAAGTGATAAGTAGAGTATCATATCCACATGGATTGTCGTTTCGTCCAAACAATTTGCGTTACTTATTTTTAAGTTGACGATATAATAAAATATAAGGGTTAGAGAGTTGCAATTTTTATCTCGTTTGCAATAGAGAACGTTTACTTGTTTTTGGGCGAGAAAAGTAAGTAACGGTCGGGATTATTCGAATCCCCCTATTTATATGACTGTTATTTCACAGGCTGGATATGAAATAACAGTCATGTCACATTTATTTATCTTTGGTAAACTACTAGACCGTTTACCCGTGCTACCGCACGGGTCATTTACATTGAAAAATAATATATGAAAATAAATGTGATGGACTTCATGGAGTTACCTATTAACATCAATAGAGAAAAAAATGAAGCTTGCAAGAAAAAAAGTTAGTTTGAGTTTTGCGATAATAGTTGTTTCGTAAATATTTTACCAATACATACATGACCAAACATAAAAGATAGTCACATATATTAGGACCAGTCTCCCTTGAAGAAAAAATTATTAGGACCGGTCTTGTGAAATAAGTTTAGATTCACTTGTGACAAATTAAAACATTAGTTTCACAAATTTGTTACACCATAACATCAATAGAGAAAAATGAAGCTTGCAAGAAGTTGCATATAATGAATGCATTGTTCAATGGCCAATAATAGCATGACTAATGTATTCTCGGACAGCCACTCCACCGTGAGGCAACTTTGTCAATTTTTCTTTCTCTCGGATCATATGAACTATGCTTATGACTGGCTTTGTTATTCAAAAACTTAACTTATAATCAAATGTGGTTTGACATATTTCTTTTTTATAATAGAATATGTGATTCACACCTGAAAATTCCCAAAAAAAAAAAAAACTACAATTGTTCAATTACCTATGTCATATAATTAAAATTAGGAATGTAAAAAAGTCAATATATTCTCGGTCATTTTATTCCGCTGTTTTTTTTTTGTCGTCACACCATCTCCCTATTTTTGTTACTTAGTAGCTTTCTTATTTTGATTATATGGGTTTTTTTATTTTTCCTGTTAGAGTATATTTTTGTATATCTTTATCTCTTAATCGGGTACATCTTGTGTTTGGATTTGAGTTCTTTTAAAATATATTTGATGATTAAAAAACAACTTGTGAGTAGCAATATATATATATATATATATATATATATATATATATAGAGAGAGAGAGAGAGAGAGAGAGAGAGAGAGAGAGAGAGAGAGAGAGAGAGAGAGAGAGAGAGAGAAATCCACATGCAAAAATTTATGTTAGATTAATATAAGTTGTCGTCACTATTATTTGTGAACATCTTGTGCTTGGATCGGAGTTCTTTAAATACATCTTTGCCAATTTTTAAAAAAATACAAAATGTGATTCCTCTTGTAGAAGGCGCAATATATATAAATAAAGAAATCCGCATGTAACGATTTATGTTAGACTAATATAAGTTGTCATCACTCAATTAACTTCAGAATAAGTAGAAAATTATGTTACATGATAAATCCACTTGCAATGAATTATGTTAAGACTAACATAAGTTGTCATTGCTCAATTCAATTCATAAGAAGTAGGAAATTACATTACTTGACCATGAGATTATTTTGGTACAAATCTAAATGCATTCTACTTTGATTTCCTATTTATTTCCTTTGTGGCCTTCATGTGTATTGAGTTGGAGTTCTTAGAATCATAGAGAAAAATATTAGAAATAAACACTTGAAACAACTAAGAAATTTTTTAATTTCTTAAACAACATCATATTCATATAAGAGAATAAACTGAGCAATACAAATGAAAGAGGATAAGTATAGATAATTACATAACCTAACCATATGGTCAATTTAAGAGGAACAACCAATACCTTCTCGTCAATTAGCATATTAGAGAAATCATCCACAAAGGTATGCGTACCTTTGTTTTTAACTACTCCCAGCTGTGAAAGTAAAGATTATACAATAAGATTAGAACACTTGAATAACATGGTTAAAAAAAAAATGTAGAAAATAGCTTACTTTGTGTCATTGACATCAACAACAAATCTGGTGGTAAAGCCAAAAGATCGGGAGGAAAATGATCAAATGCAACATATAATGAGTAAAAAAGGAATATGAGAGATTAGTGTTGGTTATATACGTGAAAGGGAAATAAGGGAATTAAGATGATTTAAAGCCTAACATTTTTTAGGTTTTACGTGGATGAATGTAAAGGGACACATCCTATAGTGATGGTATAAAAATAAAAGGAGTTACAATAATTAATTGTTTTTTTTTGTACAAACAATAATTAATTGTTATTTACATATGAATAGGAATGTAACCGACCGTTTATTTATTTTTTATTTTTTTAAATGAATGAGTTAGCACTACTTGTAGATGAATAAATCGTACAAAAAAAAAACAGCCAGATGTAGTTGAAAGATGTAAGAATAGATAGTGGAAAGTTACAAAGCTCAAATGATGAGTTACATAATAAATATAAGAATTAATATATGTAAATGGAAATATTTAGTAAATAGATGAGTTACAAAATCATGTGGACCAATAACAACAAAGCATCTTTGGCGCCAAAAAGTAGTAGAATTAGGGTTGGCAATTTTCTTAACATTGTTATTAGTATTAGAAATAAGTTAGATTAGATTAGATACAAGTGATGAGGCCGTTGGGACGTTACTAACCTAGTAGGTTAGAACCGCACTCGCCGATCACACGGTGATCCTTACGTGTGGGGTCTATAAATCTCAGCTTAACTAGGTCTATATATCTCTCAAATGTTTGGTTGAACCTACTAGTCACAAGGTGATCCTTACGTGTGGGGTCTTACCACCTCAAAGGTAATTGAAAACATAGACTTTATGTTGGTTTTCCACCATTTCCCAAGGAAATGAAGGCCAAGGTTCCTTAGGTCCGACCATCAATGAATCTTAGGACATTCATAGCTCTCTCTCTCTCTCTCTCTCTCTCTCTCTCTCTCTCTCTCTCTCATTCAGTAGTTCTACAAACGGGTAACCCTATCGGCGTCTAGCTTACCAAGGGTTTAAGAGAATGGTTCTATTGAGTTTATTCCACTGGAGTCGCTTGTTTCCTTAATCACTAACAAGTTACCTCGTAGGTTCAACGAGATTTTACTCAATATTAGTAATGTCACCTCCTAAGTACTTACTATTAGGGTCAACTCGCTTTCGGTATCTTTTGCTAGTTACTAATTAATTACTTCTTAGACAGATAGATATTAATTACTTCCTTTGAAATAAATAATTCCTAATAAAAGTTAATAGCGAACAAAAGATAAATAAAATAAAAACAACATTATATAAAATAAATATCCAACAAAAATAAATAGAGGTTCAACTTAGAACTCCAATCTAAAAAGAATTAGTTACACATGGTAACTAAAAACAAATTACTAAAGATAAAAACATACCCTAAAAAATCAAGGAAAAGATAGAAACTCTCCTAAAGATAGATACCCTTCTTTTTTCATGTCTAGGCATTTTTTTTTATTAGGACACCCCCAAAGTTGGCTTCTTTCGTTGTCTATACATTTACCTTCATTAAACCAAGTAGTTCCCATAGAGACATAACTTTTAAGTAAATCAATCAGCACATTCGAACTCTTTCAAAATCAGTGCAAAGCAGTGACGATTCATCTGGTTCCCCTAAATCATCTTTTTCGGGAAAGCCTGTGGTTGGTAAAACAAAAATTCGCATCGAAGGGGGAAAAGGGAACATCACAATTAGGGATGGGAATAGGCCGAGCCGGCCTACGGGGGCCTACGGCCTAGCCTACGACGAGCCGAAGCCAGGCCGGACTTTTTCTTAAATAGAGAAGGCCTAAGCTTTTTTTTTTAAGCCTATTTAGCTTAAAAGGTTAGACCACAGCCTCTCAAAAAGCCTCTTAAGCCTATTAGGTCGGCCTATTTAAGTAATATGAATAATATTATTTATTATTATATTATATTTTGTACTTTAAATTAAAATATAAATTTTGTAAACTTTTTCAATAATTTAAACTTTATTAGTATACATTAATTTTCTGCATATATAAATGTATTATTATAAACTAGAATAGAAATATGATACAATATATAGTCGAATTTCCTAAAACCTCGTGTTGATTATCAAAACGGAGTTTAATCTAATTGAACTATTAGTTCGCTAGTCCATTTAAATTTAGATCACATTGCTTATTTAAAGATGTTCATAAGATATAGACTTTTAAACAGGCTAGCGGTATCGTATCGAGCTTTCGAAGGCCAGACTTAGGCTTTAAAAAATAAGGCTAAGTGCATGTTTTGAATCACAGTGATTTTTACAAAATCACAATACCAGACTCATCGGGATCCAAACATATGCACGCACTATTATAGAAGTTGTTTGTCTCACAAAGTCACCTTTTATTATTTCCTTATTTACGTCCGTAAATTACACCACCTTAGTGTTTGTTTCCTAGTTGGGTCTAGATATTATTTTAGCTGTTCTTTTGGGGGCACATGATTTTGTTAAGTCTGTGATGAGAATCTTAATATCGTTTTAGTGTATATATATGCCAATTTTCCTAAGCTCACGCTTAGCTTTTGTAGTTTAAACATACAAATGAATTTGGTTCTGTTGCATGCTTTGCAACAAAAAAAAATCTGAAAGAGTTGTATGCATTCTGAAAGAATTTTTTGAAAGAATGCTTGTTATATTATATTCGATAAGTCATTTGTTGAATATATCAATATTACATTGGTTCGAGTGGAATTTATTTCGGATTAAATTAGGTCTCATGTCCAAGCATTAGTAATGATAAAAATGTACTTGGGAGGGAAGGTTCCATAAAGGATAATCAAGTTCGTATGCAGAGATTACTAGTTACCGGTAAAGGCGGTGGTTACAACTAATAATGTAGTTAATTACAAAACAAAATCATATTCAAGTGAAATTTACTACTCCCTCCGGTCCTTATGCAAAGATGTATTAGGTTTATTAGTTATTAGATTGAGAACAATTTCGCAGCCACAACAATCAAGGTAATACAAGAAGTTCTCTTCCCAAATTAATAAATAGAATACAAATTTGTTTATTGACAAAACTGAGTAAACTATGATAAAATAAAAGTTTTTTCCTTAACAATGGTAGTATTGATTCCATGCACATTATTTACCTGCCTGTGACATTACTCAAAGTTACATTGTTGTTTGAGTTAGATCGATGACTTTGTTGAGAAGATTCGTACTTCGAGAATTTTGGTTGTGAACAAAGGCAACTTTACCAGGAGGTGGAAGATGTGTGATCTCACTTATGAGCATCAAAACAACAGTTGATATATTTGGTCTGTCTCTTGGAAGTTCTTGCACACAAAGAAGTCCTATGTGTATGCACCTAAGCATGCTGCTCTCAAAAGATGCATCCCATACCTCTGGATCTATTAGAGATATAGTATTTTCTTCTAACCATAGCTTCCATGCCTAGTAAAAAAAAACAATCACTACTACAAAAATGAGCTTATATAGCGCTTTTTTTTTGCTTTAGATAGCGCTTTTGAAGCGCTACCGTAAATGGCGCCGGTAAAAGTAATATAGCGCTTTTTTTTTCCGTATAAAGCGCTAGCTAAATCATGGTTTATATAGCGCTTTATGTCAAAAAGCGCTAGCAAAGGGTCTCCTTAGATAGCACTTTCAAAAAAAACGCCATCTAAGACAGGTTTAAAGACGGCGTTTTTGTTTTAAAAGCGCTATGTAACAATATGTTTAGATAACGCTTTATAAAGGAAAAAAAGCGCTAGGAGAAGCATTTATTTATTTATTTTTGTCATTTTTTTTTCCTTTGAAGATAGCATTTTTTTTATCAATTTAAAGTAAAATATATATAAAATTAGAAATATAAAGGGAAATATATATAATTTTGGCACATTATAATTGGGACTATTATTTATCAAATAAAACTTAACCATATCATAAAAAATGTATGTATATATAGAATAAAAGTCAGAAATGTTTAGCCTATAGTATGGTAACGTAGATATCTCTAGAAGTTACAAATAATTAGTTAACATAAAGATCAAAATCTTCTATGGTATCATGCAGTCTTCATCTATCTTCTTGATCTTCTCAACATTTTTATCCAAAACAAGTAGGCAAATCATCATTCATTTCCAAATTTCGTTCACTCTCCTCCACTTGAATCCTCCAGCTGAATATATACCGAGAAAACACCATTAAACAATAACACTATATTATATTAAAGATAAATTCAAAGTACTACTGATCATGAGTACAAATTAAAGCAAGATTATAAATTAAAACAACTACCACTTCTAGCAAATATATTGAGAAACATGAAACCCACCTTATCATAAAAATATCATATAACTTTTAGGCTGAGCATGAAATGACACCATTCTTATTGGATTTCTCTTAGTTTATCTTTTGGAGGAATACTAGCAACACTCTCTTTTGAGCACTCTCTCTAGCACTCCTTTATTGGGTGAAATCAATGTATGTCCCACCACTTTATGTAGGTTCCATTTCCAAAGTGTAGGTCCTACATTGATTTCACCCAATAAAAGAGTGAGTGCTAGAGAGAGTGTTCAAAAGAGAGTGTTGCTAGCATTCCTCTATCTTTTGAGTATGTCATACACTTGAAATCATCAATGTACTGCATATATTATAACAAAAAATAACCATGTTATTTGATAAACTTAATTATATACAAATATTATACTTTAATATAAAAATAACATACCAGCTTTGGAATCTTGTTTAGTTTTGAAATGAGAATCTCTTTCATAAACCTCATCACAAAGTACCCGCAATCTATACCATTTTCTTGGCGAGGACACTACAAAAAATAAAATAAGTTTGTATCAATCAAATTATTTATATTATTCATACACTAATTTTTTAAGGTTGTTATGTTATATTACTAAACCTGTACTTGGACCCATGATATGTTGTTAAATTTATTCTTTGATACTTGAGCATCCCTTGCATAGCGAAATACCTGTAGAACTCTACAAAATATAAATGTAAACTTAGATTACATACAACTAATCATATATATATATATATATATATATATATATATATATATATATATATATATATATATATATTGTTTTCATATATATCAATATATAAATTTATATATACTTACGTGTCAAACATATTCTTCATTTTTGGGTAATTCATATAGTCATTGAGTAATGGATCCAAATAATATATGATTTCCGATATGGGATCAATGACCACTAACACCCAATGTCCACTACACAAATGTCAAAGTTAATTAGAAAATCTTCTATAAACGATGGTAACAAGTTAGGAAAAAATAATCAATAACAAAGTTTCAAGGAAAATCTTACATAGGCTTATGTATATAAAATGGTAGAATAAATAACTTGCACTCATCTTTATATTTCAAGAATTCCTTAACCGTGTATGCTTTGACCAATTCTTGATCTGCTTCAATTAACACCAATGATATTCGATGGGGGGATAAGAAGGAGTATTTCCTTGCGAAATTAGTGTCGCGCACAAATTTTTCATACAAAAATATAACATCTGGTTTGTAAGTCCGGGTAAGGTACTTTAAGTTAGGAACCGTGCTCGGGCTTCCTAGACCCCGACAGTTCCAACTAATTACACTCATCTATCAGCCCTAGACGAAACGGAAAGGAAAAAAACCGCAAGTCTTCCAAAACGAGAACACAATCGAATAAGTAAGACCTTACACTAATAATTGAGAAAGCAAGCACATGGCACATAATTAACCATGTCGAGACAAAACTAGCAATGATCTTTGGATTAAAAGACTAAGGTATCAATTTATGATGTTTGTGAAGGGTGACATGGTGAGGTAATGATGACATAAAAGACATAACCTCAGGAGTGAAAACTTGGAATCGCAAAAGGCAAAGTATTGACATAGTAAAACATATCATGATGTCATAATACAAAAGTAAAAAACATGAATCAATTACCAATTGAAGACTTGGAGGTTAACCGATTGGAAGAAATTGACAAAACATGCGATGTGAAGAAACAAAACGGCGGCAAAGTATCAGACCCTTTGATTATGTTATTGGCTTAAATCATCCATCATCAGGTAAAGAAACAAGAGAAGAACACGATTAAGATTGAAAGTCAATCTAATCGACAAAACAGAACTCTCACAAGGGGCGATGAGTGAAACCCTAGGAGAGAAAAATCGCTTAAAAATTCAAACTTTTAATGAGTTATCCTCTATTGTAGTTAACACATGAGGTTAAAAATCTTTTTTTTTGGTACATTTGATTTAGTTTGTTTATATATATATATATATATATATTTGTTTTTTTGGGAAAAAGTTTGGATTTGTTTTTTTTTTTTGTAAAGTTTGGATTTAGTTTGTTTTTTTTTTTTGAGGGAGGATTTAGTTTGTTATATATATATATATATATATATATATATATATATATATATATATATATATAATTTTTTTTGGTACATTTGTACCAAAAAAAATTAAAAAAGGTGGTGCTTTGTTACTGCAATCCATTTTTCATAAAAATTCAAAAAATATTTAAAATATGCTATGCGGGGATCGAACGGGGACCTGTTAGTTAATGTACATTAAATCACTTTATAAATGGCGTTTTTTTTAACCTATAAGCGCTATCATTCTCAAGCATACAGTAGCGCTTTTTTTAACCTATAAGCGCTATTTAAGGTTGATTTATATATAGCGCTTTCATAAAAAAGCGCCATATACGATTAATCATGTTTTTTATTTAAATAACTATTATTTTTATTTAACCTATACTAACGCTTTCAATACAAAGCGCTATATATACTTAAAATGATAGATAGCGCTTTTTCAAAAAGCGCTAGCTAAGACCTCCGTGTTTTAATTTATAGCGCTTTAGTGTTAAAAGCGCTATTTATGGGGCGCTATATTTTCCCAATTTTGTAGTAGTGAATAATAAAATTATTAATAATAATATTGAGATTCTTTCTAAATTTGCCTCAAACACTCTTTTTATTATTGGTTAAAATTTGCGTAGGTACTTCAATTGTAAAAATGGGTTCCATCATATAGAAACTCTGATTCACATAAAATAGTGGAATCCACACAAATTTTAGACAATGAAGTGATGAAAGTGTATTGCTAACTTTTTTGTCAAATAAAGTAATAGAGACATGGATTACATAGACTTACAAAGCCAACAAGGCTAAGAGAATCCTCATTTTGATAAAAGCTGTTATTTCTTCGTCCGCTTACAATCTCTAGCAATAAAACACCAAAGCTATATACATCCGATTTCTCCGAGAAAAGTCCCCCCATTGCATATTCAGGCGGCATATAACCACTACATTTAGAGCATATATATTATAATAACATAAGTAATAACTAAATCACTAATTTGTAATATTAATTTTAACATCATACCGTCAAATGAGATAAGAATACTTACTAAGTTCCAACAACCCTTTTTGTGTTAGCTTCATCACCTTCTCCACCTTTAACAATTCTAGCTAACCCAAAGTCTGATATCTTTGGAATCATGTCTCCATCAAGTAAGACATTGCTTGCTTTTAAATCTCTATGTATAATCTTAAGTCTTGAGTCTCTATGAAGATACATTATACCTCGAGCTATTCCTTCAACTATGTTCGACCGCTTTCTCCAATCTAACATTTTCTTTTGTAGTGGATCTTAAAAAACATAAACAATACCTTAATGTGATGACAAATTGGGTGCTGTAAGAACATTGATCAGCATGAAACACACTAAGAAGATATTTGGATGTACAACATAATTTTGGATTTATAAACTATTTATGCCATCGAATACACACAAAGAAAAACAACTTATGTCATCAAGTTATAAGAATGAGTTTTTGAAAATTAAGTAACGCATCTTAAGCTAATTTATAGGCTCTTTCAAATATTTAATATGTTTATTTAGAATTTCAAAAAAATTCATTAATTATTTTAGGCTAAAAGTAATTGAACTAACAATTTAATTTTAGGTTAGAATGCAAATGAGGGAAAAGAACTAACCAAAGATAAAGACATCCAAGCTCTTATTTGGCATGAACTCATAAACCAACATTTGCTCTCCCCTTTCAACACAACAACCTAAAAGTCTTACAAGATTGCGATGTTGAAGTTTAGAAATCACTACTACTTCATTCATGAATTCTTCTATTCCTTGTCCCGATGTTTTTGAGAGTCTTTTCACGGCAATTTCTTGGCCATCTTCCAATATTCCCTAGATAGTGTGAAAATTATTTGATATTATATTTATGATATCTATTAAAAAAAAATGGCATATTAAACCTTAAACAAAATCACCTTGTATACAGGGCCAAAGCCTCCTTTTCCAAGCATATTACCAATGTCAAAACTGTTTGTAGCAGTTTCAAGCTTTTCAAATTCATATAGTGGTAGCTCATCCAATTTCATTTGTTTGCGTTCTCTAGTAGTCAAGTTTCGAGATTGTTTCCCTGAAATTATTTTTTTTAATTGTTAAGAAGGGCATATATATTAGTCTTTTACAAAAAAATAAAAACATGAGTGAGAGAGAGAGCGTGGCGGTTACCCTCGTTTCCACCGAGGGCAATTGCACCGGTATTCACCATCGCCGGAAGTGAGGTACTTTGGGAGGAGTCGGGGTTCAAGCAGGGTGCCATCAAATGGGGGGAGTGGTCCGTAGTGAGACCGCGAAGGGGGAAAGCGCATGAGCAGGTGGATGAATGACGGGACAGGCTTCGGGACGATCAGCGGCGCAGAGGTTCAAGGGAACATCGACAGGGACAGTCTATGGTTAGGGTCGGCACATAGGTATGATTCAGAGGATGAGCATGATTATTGTCACCAGGTATTATCGCATGATGGGAGGGTTGTATTGCAGTACTTATTCGCGAACAGGCAGGTCTAGGGTTCAGGTGGGGGAGCGACGCGCAAATGGCTGCACTATGCAGTATCCACGATCGTGTTCCAGACAAGGGTGAATGGAACAGGTCGCGATGCCAGTAGCAGCTGTAGGTCGCATTCATGGTCATGAGCAACTGTCTAAATCACGTCAACGGGGAGTTGTGAAACAATCTGGTACGGTACAACAAACTGTTTCTTTTTATTTCACAAATGTGCCAAAAGATATTTCTTATAAATCTTTACATCAAGGATTTGAGGTTTGAGGGATTATGGAAGATGTTTATTTGGCTAGAAAACGTTACGTAAATGGTGGTGTGTTCGGTTTTGTGCATTACTGTCAAGTAAAAGACGTTGATAAATTGTTGCAAGCGGTGAATAATGTGTGGTTTGGTGATGGGAAAGTGGTTGCAAAGGTAGCTAGTTTTGATAGGTTCGGGAACATGAGTGCTGATGTTAGGGAGCGAGGGGAGGGAGAAAAAATTACAGAGGAAGAAAAAAGAAACACGGGGGTAGTAGGTATGAGGGAGAAAAAAGAAAGGGTGTCGGGTATGCTGGACTACCGTTTAGAGAAGGTGGGGGAGAAGGTTGATGGCGGTTTATTGGTGACGAAGGTTGTGGCCGCGGGTGTAGGTAGGGTAGGGAATGGTGTGGATGTGCCGGATGGGTGTGGAAGGCCAGCAATTCAATGGGGAAATCTAAGCAGGTGTTCGTTCTCCCAAGTATAGTTCCTCAGAGAATGATTTGTCATATTGGGCCATGAAGGGTTATGTGGTGTCTGTTCTAAATGGGGAGGCTATACCAGTTATACAGCATCATATTTTTGACGCGGGTTTGGAAAAACTTATTATAATCCATTGGGAGATGACAAGGCTTTATTGCGTACAAGTGATGATGAGGATGTGAGTATTATATTGTCAGAAGCGGCTGAATTTTTTAACAATTTCTTTTCTACACCAGTCAAGTGGAATAAAGAAACTTTGGTTCGTGAAAGAGGCGCTTGGGTAAGGATTTATAGAGTACCATTACATGTTTGGAGCATAGATTTTTTTTTTTTAATTATGTGTTCTTGACTGTGGCCGCCTTTTGAGGGTGGATGATTTAAAGAGCGTTTGACTATGCGCGGGTTTTATTGTCAACTTCTTCATTGGAGGTGATTAACACGGATGCTAAGGTTTTTGGTGGATGGGGTACTCTTCGATTTTAAGATTATTGAAGAATGAGTATTTTCATTGGGTGAGGATGCTTGCTTACTCGACGATGAAGAATCTCATGATGACGTACAATCTGATATGGTTGAACCAAATGTTGATGCCGATGGTAGTGGTGATGTTGTTGACCTTTTGAATAAGCTCTCGGAAGACCGGAATAAGGAGGTTAGCGAGCAGCGGGTTCAGCTCTCTTCGCCTAAAGGTCACGTGACTGGTCTGGAGAATTCTATTGTTGGTGTTGAGGAAGATGCTGCTTCGGCAGTTGCAGCCTCACCTTCGGCCACTCTATTGCTGAAACCTTTGCTTCATGTGCCGGCTCCAACTTTGAAAGCCTTGCCTACTCAAGTTGAAATCAATTCCGACAAATCCAAAGTTAATGAGCAAGCTGAGGATTGCGGTGATATTAGCAAGTCTGAGAAGATTTTACGTGGTGTTAAGAGAGTCCCAGAGCAAACTACTTCTTGTCCTCCAGGCCGGGTGCATTCTCCAACATCTGGTCCATGGAGTTTGGAATGGGCGAAAAGACAAAAACATGTTGTTGATGGGGTTGTGGTACCGAAGAAAACAGATATTATTAATAAATCATCTTTGGCAGGTTTACCGCGTGATTCAAAGAAGAAAAGTGGTGGCTATATCTTCTAACACATTCTCCTTTTTATAATTCATGTAAGATCAAATTGGAGAGAGAGTTCATTTTTGAAAATGGCATTACACCCTCCAATAAATGTCACTCACTTTTATTTTCTCCCTTTACTATTGTGATTAAACCAATGCGTCCCTGTGAACTTACCTCAATTGGTAATGACAATGCATAATATATGTCAAGTACGGGGTTCGATCCTGGACACCAAAAAAAACCAATGCATAATGCAAGAATTTTTACCATCTCTTCTAACACATACTACGTACTTACCCTATTGGACAATATAAATGTACATGCTCTTCAATTCAAGTCTGAAATAGAAATCAGGAAACTTTACCTCTATGCCTAGCAGAAGAACGTCTCCGCCACAAAATATAAGCACATATAACCAAAGTGAATGCTCCTATGCCCCCAGCAATTGATATGATTAAAAAAACCTTCTTGCGCTCTTTTTCCTTTCCAACTGCATCCGTATATGATTTAGATTATTAGGAAGAGTAAAAGCTTAAACAAATTAATACGTTTTTAATAAGGGAAAAAAGACTCTTTATCCATGAGGTGTGAGATCAACGATGAAAATTTGACTTTGTAATTTAAAGCAAATAGTTCAAATCTCATATAGAAGAGTTGTAAATTGATTATTGGTGACACCATTGTTAATAAAAATAAACTCAAAAATAAAGAGAGAAAAGATACCAAGTTCTGCCGGGACACGAACGAAGAGATCAACTCCTCCATGAGGAAAGTTCTGCAAACCAATTAAGTCTCCACTCCAATACATGCAACCAATAGATCGATCATATGCATATGCCAAACATGAACAATTTGCCAAACAATCTGTTCCACATTTATCTTGATTACCATATGATCTCTCAGCAAAATAAGGAACTTTCATATTATTATGAACCAAAAATCCATCTTGTTGAACTTCACTTGATCCATTCTTCAAAATCTCACACTTCAAGTTCAATCCTTCCTTCCTAACACAACCATTAGCCCAATTTCTCAATCTCCACTCCACCAAATTCTTTGGCTGAAACCCCTCCAAACAACTACAAATTGGTACACTAGTATTATCACAGTTTCCAAATGGCCCACATTTTCCATAAAAATCACATTCATTTTTATCAACCCCAAGACTCAAAACTTCTGCTGGCACACGAATGAAGAGATCAGCTCCACCATGAGGAAATTTCTGCAAATCAATTAACTCGCTACTCCAATATATACAACCTATAGAAGGATCATATGCATATGCCAAACATGAACAGTTTGCCAAACAATCTGTTCCACATTTATCTTGATTACCATATGATCTCTCAACAAAATCAGGAACTTTCATATTGCGATTCACCAAAAAACCATCTTGTTTCACTATATTTGATCCAGTCTTCAACATCTCACACTTCAAGTTCATTCCTGCTGTCCTCACACAACCATTAGTCCAATTCCTTGAACTCCATTCCACCAAATTCTTTGGCTCAAACCCATCAAAACAACTACAAATTGGTACACTAGAACTATCACAATTTCCAAATGGCCCACATTTTCCATAAAAATCACACTCATTTTGATCCACCTCAAGTCTTAAAAGTTCCTTTTTATTCTTATACTCAATCAACTTAAGTGTTCCATGTGGTGTCAATGAGAGAATTCCAAACAAAGTTTTGTCGGCGAAATTGTAAGTAATATAAGTAGTTCCATCATCGTCTTGATCAAAACGCCAACCGGCTAAATACTCAGTTAACATTCTCGGTGATCCGAGAAAAACCCTTCCATTCCATGGACCTGTTCTCCAATAAATAATTTCATCTTTCCAAATGAAAACTTCTGGTGCATCCAATCTTTCAACACTAATTGTAAAATGTCCTGAAGAAGGATCATTGTCACTTTTTCTTGATACAAAGGATATTTTCTTACCTGTTACTTTGTTAGCTGAAATTCTCATGGTTGGAACAGCTGCATCTGCAGGGTGTGTGAAACTATCCCAGATTGTTGCTCCAGAATTGATGTCTCTCAAAATCAAGTTTCCTGAATCATCAAGTTGAGCTGTTGAATTCGTTGAAGATGAAATGTTTGTTGACCAAATGATGATACCATTTGGTTTATTCAATATGACAAGATTTCCATCTTTGTGGATTGTGGCTATTCCATTTGAATCTTTAAGAGGTTGGTCTCTGTTTCCAATCCATATAATATTTGTATCGTTGATATACCAAATTCCTAGGTAACGGTTGATTGAATTTGATGGACTGAAAAATCCTAGCTTGAAGTTTATGTTGTTTGAGGTTATTGTTTCATTGTCTTTGAGTGATTTTGATGATGTAATGACGTCGTTGATGGAACTATAACATGAGAAAAATGTGCAAAATATGAGGAATGTTATGACCAAGTGATTTGAGTTTTGATTTAGAAAAGCCATAAATGTGTAACAAAATTGTTTAGATAATGATGATTGTTTGAGGAATACTAGAACTTAGTTTGGTTTTATGAGTTTGTAATTTGTAACATGTTCCTACTCAAACTATCATGTGGAAGATGTTTTGTATAGCTTTTGGCCATCTATTTTTGCATAAATAAATACAAAAGAACTAAGAAGTCAACTTGTGACTTTTACAAGGATTGTTTCTAGGGGTGTTGAGGGATCGATTTGGGTTGATTTTATTTATTTATTTTTTGATGAGAAGATTTTGTGGTAAAAGTTTATTTGATTCAAAGATTAAGTTAACATGTGGTTTAGTTTAGTTTTTTTTTTTGTTAACCCTTCAATCTAAAAGAAAAAATGGTCTTAGTAATTCAGAGTTTATATTGGATTTAGTTTAGAATTGTTCTTATTAGGAATCGAACTTGTTTTTCATGAACAACTTGTATTATGAGGAGTTCATTAACCACTAAAGCCACATTAACAGATTATACAATTTGGTTTAGTTTAGTTTGATTTAATGCTTTATTAAAAAAAATCATATCTAATTAAATATTTTTAAGAGAAAAATATTAGTAGTTCATTTTTATTGTCAATAGAAATAATATGGGAAATGTTAACGAGTGCCCCCGGGGCACTCTTTAAGAGCCTAGAATAGTAACTTTTTATGAAAACTTGTGTATTTAATACATTGAAAAATTGAACTGTTTGACTTTTTTAAAGAATAACTTCTTAATTTAGCATGCTTAAAGAGTGCCCCGGGGGCACTCGTTAACAAGACCCAAATAATATTAGTAGTTAGTTTTTTGTTAAGGTGAAGGGGAACATGTTAGTAGTAGAATTCAACATTCTTGTTAAAAAAGAGAGAAAGGGTTACTTATTTAGAAAAATGTTAGTAATTAATTTTAAATTAGATATAGTATAAAAATTTAAGGTAAGGAATGATGCTCCAATTCTAGATATGGAAGACCTTCGGGTTCAGGTTTAAGTTATACTAGACCAAGAGTTTGAAGTTAGATGATTTACCTCTTTTTTTCAATAGCATTGCTATAGATAGCGAGAAGTATTCCGAATTGATCCCGAATGGGAAACAAGTCAATCAAAAAGCAGTGTTGAACAGATATCATGGGAGGTGGAGACAAAGATGAAATCATGGGTGAGCGGCATACATGCCACATGTATTGTGAAACTCTTGCATGACATTTTTTCGCTTTAAATATCATTTTCCTTTTTTTAATTAAGATGATTCACTTTATTTTTTTTATTTTCCTTTTTTTAATTAAGATGATTCACTTTATTTATTTATTTTTTTTAAGAAAATGTGATTCGCTTTTTACTAACGCATAATAACTTAATTGTATATATTACGCCAAATAATATGTTATATGTTAAAAATAACATCAACATATGTACTAGTAATGGCAGTAATGTATTAAAAAAAATAAAATTATTACGGTTTTTTTAAGAAAAGATGATTCGCTTTTTATTAACGCATAATAACTTAATTGTATATTTTGTCAAAAAAAAAAACTTAATTGTATATATTACGCCAAATAATATGTTATATGTTAAAAATAACATCAACATATGTACTAGTAATGGCGGTAATGTATTAAAAAAATAAAATTATTACGGTAAATATTAACATTTTATATATTGATGTGTTTTGTTTAAGGATTGGTGTTTTTATAAAAATCTGAAAGCTGATGATTAATTTTAGTACAATAACGAAAATAATTTCAAAAAATGGATCTTGTTGAGATTTCGAATTCTTTAAATCAACATGTAACTTTCTTTAATTTTGAATTAATTTTTATGCAAACACCCCTCCTAACCATGAGATCAAGACAGCAATTAGCTGCATAAATCAAAGAGACGAAGACCATTTCAAAGGCAGCATCTGTACATTTATAAAGTTACAATATTCATTCCAATTCCAATAGAATAAAAGTAATAGAAAGTCAACAAAAGAGAGTAAATTATTGTCATGCCAACGTTATGATTATGACTTTGATTTTCTTCACATCTTAGATTTAGATCAATGATTTGTTAGTGGAATTTCATATTCTAGTCAACAAATCACACATATCATATCACGACTTTGTTGAGCCGAAGAAGACAATGGAGTGTGTGGTGGGTTTAGCTAGGTGGGTGAGTTTCCACGATGGATTTGAGTTATTTGTAGGGATGGCAAAACGAGCCGAATCCGCGGGGCCGGCATATTTAGCTGATTATTTTTGGCGGGCTAAGTCAAACATTTGTTTTTATTCTCTCTCTCTCTCTCTCTCTCTCTCTCTCTCTCTCTCTCTCATACTCACATGTGTTTTTATTCTCTCTCTTATTCTTTCTCTCTTCATTGTTTTTGTCCAATAAAAAGAGGAGAAAAGTAGTTGTCCCAGAGTTGTACAAAATTGGTTGTACAAATATCACTCATCTTGTCTTATGTTGAGGATTTGTTTTAAGTTGACGGGTTTTTCTTATTTAGCTATTAAGTAGGATGTTGAGTTCGACCATTCGTTAACTATCTTGTTTTTACCACAAATTTATTTCTGCCTATTCTTTTATATTTTTTTAATGATTGATGTATTGTAATTTTGCATCAAAAACAAGATAAGTATTTTTGTATCGTCTCCACGGGGAATAGTGCGTTATCAATGACAGCTTTAACATCAATTATCATTCAAAGTATTAAGAGTACTTGTTTGTTTGAAATGTGATTAGCTAAACTAATTTGCAAAAAGTAAAAGTTGAGATAAATAAGGATTGAAACTTGTTAGGAGTAGCGTTCCTTAACCAAGCGTCACACGTACCCTAATGATCCATACGAATTCTAGCTTTATAAACAACATTATCACAATCAATTCTAAACTACCCTTCGTGTCCAAAGTGATATAATTATTTCTAAGTTATCGTTTAAACATTCGTGTCCAAATCCCTTAAACGATAACAAAGTCGATCGGATAACTTAATCGACCGTGTCCACTCGATTAAGCATCCGAAAGCATTAAACTCTTGATTATGGTGATTATCACAAGATTAACAAAGTTGTCAAAGAAGTTAACCTAAGATATATTGCTACTCTAGCTCTAGATTCAAGAGTTTGTGTCCAAATCATCTTGAATCTTATTGAAAGCATTAACACAAGAATAACAACAATATTGAATATAAATTGCTAGAATCATATATTGCAAGATCAAAAGGATTACATGCTTAGCAAGATCAAGTACCTCTCATCCTAACAAAGAGTGTTTAGCTACACATCATCATGGAAGCCTTGCAAGGATAGCTTGAAAAGGAAGGATTCATTACACTTGTGATGTCTCAACTAAGGAGTAAGCATCCAACTTCCAAAACCACTCTCACTCTATGAAGAACTACCTTACTTCTCTCTTTAAAGAAATCTAAAGCTAAAACCTAAGAGAGAAACTAAGAAAATATCAAGCTAAGAAAATCCCAACATAATAATATCTTCAAGGAATAGCAAGTGGGTGTTTTATAGCCTCTCGCTCGCCCGAACTCGCGAGATGCGAGCTACATCACTCGCAGATGCGAGTTGCTTCTCCGGACCAATGCAAAGTTGCCACGTCATAAATGAGGAGGTCAAACCTCCCTAACTCGCAGTTGCGAGTAAGGGAGCTCGCAGTTGCGAGTTGCTCGCATCTCGCTACTCGCGGTTGCGAGTTTGAGTGCGAGTTGTTTCTCTCTGGATCGGCTTCGCCCAAATAGTGTTTTTCCATGGTTTTGGTCTTTAATCGGTGTCTTGAGGCTAATTTCTGCACAAAAGGATAGAGTAAGATATATAAAGCGTAATAAGGCATTTAACACTTATTTCTCGGCTTTTCCTTCGATAACTTGTAAAACAAGTAACAAAAAGTGTATGAAATATAACATGAAAATAACACTTCTTGGCACTTATCAATGATAAAAGCAACATATTTGCTACCTATTCTTTTATGTTGTGGATTTGTTTTAAGTTGACAAAACTTTTTGCTTGCCCGTCAACTCGTCTATCCGCCACTAAATGGGACGAGGTGAGATTTTTGACTCGGTCACCTAATTAGAGTCGGCTTGTCTCATCCCGTTTTAGGCGGACTTAGATGGGACAAGCTTAAACGGGGCGGGTCATCCCGCTTTGCCATCCCCGGTTATTTCACTCTTTTTAGTGAGTGTGCCCTTTAGTGAATAAAATGTAGGTTGAAATTATTGATTTGGGAAAATACCTTTTTTGGTCTTTTTGTTTGACAAAAATGCCAAATTGGTCCTTTAAATTTTTTAAGTTTCAAATATGTTATTTAAGTTTTTCTAAGTTTTTTTTACAAAAAAAAATAGTTTTTCTAAGTTTTAAATTGATCTTTTAAGTTTTTTTAAGTTTCAAATAGGTCATTTAAGTTGTTAACTACCGAGGAAAACTTCGGCAATTAACCGTCGATGTGTCCTTTATACGAAACGAAGCATCGATTTTATATCGGTTCCTTCATTCTTCAAAATTCTCTCAAATTCTCATAAAAGCCATTTTCACGAATTGCAAGTCAATCATCCCCACATTATCACAAGTAAGTAGCATTAATCATTGTAATCTTAAACACATGAGAGGTTCAGAAAATGAAGCTTCGCATCGGCATCGGGACGCATCGGCGGTTAGCTGCCGAGGAAAAAGGGATCCGGCGACAGCTTAACTCCCGAGGAAATTGAATTCGACGACAGTTAATTGCCGAAGGGCATTTTGGTATTTTACTAGTGTGTTTCAGCTTAAACACGTGTGTGAACAACATTTTTTTTTCTATTGGATACATATGAAACTTTATATTCATATAAATATTCATTAAACGTATGGTTTAGGAATTTTAAGCTTATGTTTTTCATTGGGGGGTGGGGGTGGGGGTTGGGATTACATCCCTACAAAGAATATCTCAAAAGTATCAACTAGCAAAGCCGATGGCAAACTAAAAGGAGCCTCTTGAAATACAAATAGAGGATCTACGTTAATAGCTCTTTTCTTTGCTAGCACATATGCACAAGCTTTCCCTTCCCGAAAGGTACGATGAAGAGATATTGTCTAATCTTTTTACATAAATCTCTAATAATATCTAGCTTATGAGTATGAAGATATTTATGATAACATTTAAAAATAATATTAAGTAAATGTATTTAAGTTTTTTTTTAAGCAAAAGGAATAATAATAATAAAAAGTTACAGAGGCCGGGGGGCATTAGACTCGACCCGGATACGTGGTAAAACCAAACAAAGAGAACCTACCCTAATCAATCCTAATCAAACAAACATTCCTCACAAGTGCAACTCAGCAAACCCGCGTACGGGCGCGAAACCAAGTTAAAAAAAAGGAAGAATGAAAATTTGTAGAGACCAAAAAGGGTTTTAAATTGGCGAATGAATCTACCGCCGGCACGGTAAAAAGATCCACGTATCGGCAACCTCCCGAGTAGCGCAGCATGCATAAAAGCTTTTTCCGGCATAACATCCAAAGATAGTACCAATTATAGGTAGACGACACATTGAGACTGCAGTCTCAACGGACACTGGAAACATCGAGAGAATCAAGCACGGGAAAACCCACTAAACCGGTTTCAACGCGTTGTCCTAGATCGAGGGATGAGTCAACACGTAAGTAAACACGGACCCTTTTGGGTTAATAAAGCCATACCCTTTCGGGTTTACAAACCAAACCATCGCAAAAGATCACATCCGCAACCACCCAAGCCCCGCACAAGAATAGAAAGAAAAGCGAAACACAAACAATACGAAAAATAACAATACAATAACAAAACGGCCTCAAAGCCAACCAGATCAAGAACAAACCAGAGCTGAAAACCTCCGAGGAAAGTAACAACTTCGACATGGCAACCCAAAGAAGCAACAACGGCAAAATAGCGACGGACCAAGGAATCACCAAAATAACGGTATATTTGAGCCACAAAAGGAAAGAGTTCGACCACCAAAAACGGGAGGTGGTGCAAACCCGGACAAACCCCAAACTCCGGTGAGCTAAACAAGATCGAGGAACCCAAGCCGAAGAGCAACAACGGCGAGATCCGAACCAAAACGCCGGTGAACCACCTTAAACCCACGGCTCGATGCCCCTTGTGGAACTCGACGGCGAGCAGGAAGAGGTGGTGCGGAGAACCAACGTTCTCGTCGCGCCACCGCGGCGGAGTCTACATCTTAAAAAAGAAGAGTTTGGATTTTGGGATTTCGATGGCGGTGAAGGGTTTTTTTTCTAGAGAGAGGGCGAGAGAAAAAGAAGCTAGAGAGAGTACGTTGACAAGCACTTGTTGCTAAATGTATTTAAGTAATTTACTTTAATTATTAATGTATACGGACCTTGTGGAACTTGACGGCGAGCAGGAAAGAGGTGGTGCGGAGAACCAACGTTCTCGTCGCGCCACCGCCGACGGAGTCTACATCTTAAAAAAGAATAGTTTGGATTTTGGGATTTTGATGGCGGTGAAGGGTTTTTTTGTAGAGAGAGGGCAGAGAAAAAGAAGCTAGAGAGAGAACGTTGACAAGCACTTGTTGCTAAATGTATTTAACTAATTTACTTTAATTATTAATGAGTACGGGTGTGGGTAAGGTACCATTAACTATGCATCAATATTCATTAAATAACGAGTAGTTGATATATCCGTTTATTTTAACTATGAATATCTCATTAAGGTGCTTGCTTTGTGCCATGTGGGATTTTAATATTTTATTTGCGGATATCCGAAGCTACATTTTTGTTGTCATCCCTAATTAATACAAATAAATACTACTTTTTTCGCTTGTTATTGATCCTTTTTTTTTTTTGTTAACCATTTGGTCACAAGGGTAAGGATATTCTAGTGTTTCGGAGTTTGATTAAAAGATAATTAAAGTATGGTTAACAATTATTTTATCCAAAAATTGAATATAAATTCTTTTGAATGATTAGTCCATTTTACACAAATTAAAGAAAAATTATAAGTAAAAGAAAGACAATAATAATTCAACAATGATATATTCACTATGTTGGAACAAAATGTGTTTAACAATGAACCTTAAAGAGTTTTGATGATAACAAGGTATTAAAAATTGTAAATTGGACTAGCTAATATTTGTTCAAGTGTACGGGACCATAGTTATAAAGTTACATCATCATTGGTTCTGAATGAGCAAATAAAGAGCAAAGGAAACAACAAAAATTTGAAGCTTGGACGCTCCCGAAGGCAACTTGTTACCGAAGAGAAAAAGCGCTCCCGAAGTTAAAAGTCGCTTCGAAGTAAGGATAGTGCTCCTGAAGTTAAGACGCTTCGAAGTAAGAATAGTGCTCCCGAAGACAAGAGGTCCGAAGCCATATCATCGAAGCCGCACCATCGAAGGCTGCGAAGTTGCTTCATCGAAGCTACATCATCGAAGCCGCATCATCGAAGCCGCCTCATCGAAGTCATTTCACCGTAAGCCGAATCTCAACCGGATTTGCAAAAGATTCAAGAATTGAAGAATTATCAATGCAAAAGCGTCTATTGGATTCGAAAACACAAACAAAGGATTAGTGGAATTTTGCAACGGTCATTTCAAAGGTGTTTGAAGGCTTGTGCTTGCATTTTGGACGAAAGCGTTGACATTGTACTTTGTACGAATTGTACAACCACGTTCTCCACTACTCTGTTTTGTGTCCACGCTTCAAGATAAGAAAACAGCTCCGAATACGGTCTCGCCCGCATATATGTTCCTTTGGATAAGGAATGGATTTCAAATTGGTTCTTCATAGGACAACAACCAAATCGGGCAAAAGATCATTGGTGAAAGATCAAGCTTCAATAACGACTCTTTGGTGCGCCGACAATTTCACAACGTCTCTTTCACACCTCTATATAAAGGAGTGAAGACCTAGAGTTTTGGTAATGCAAGAACGCTGAACGAAAGACTCACAAGTTTTTCACAAGTACCAAACCTCTGCTGAAATTGTTCCGCATTCACTTAGAATTTACGTGTCTCAAAGTCATATCTTAGAAATTCTTAAGTCCATTGAGTACGTATCGATTTGTATTGTGAGCACCTCTGATTGTATATCAAGTGTTCAACCTTAAACAATTTTCGTGTAATTTTATTTAGTTAGGAAGTCTCTTGCGGTTGTGCTTGAGCAGAAGTCTCTTGATTGTGTTCTTGAGCAAAGGAAGTCTCTTGCTTGTGTGCTTGAGCATTGGAAGTCTCTTCTTGGTGTGCTTGAGCATTTGTAATCATATATTACTCATAGTGAAATCTCCTTGGAAGTGCAAGGGGGACTGGACTACTTCCGGATTGTGGAAGGAACCAAGATAATTGCTTTGTGTCGTTCTTCTTCTCTCTCTCTGTTTTATTCCGCTGCATTTAGATTCGATTATCACTTCGAAGCCGTCTCACCTAGTTTCGATCGGTGTGTTCGGTTTTTAGGAGAAACGAAGAATTTTTCAAAACACAATTCAACCCCACTTCTTGTGTTTTTCTCACCTTCAATTGGTATCTAGAGCCTTGGTCCGTTGTGTAACACTTAACCGTGCAACGATCAAAGATCCGAGAAAAACATGTCTACTCCTCCTCCTAACGGTCCTAGTGATACTAGCTATAAACATGTCTCACATGATTATAGTGATAGTAAGAAAACCGAGTGTTGGAAAAGTTCCAAAGTTCAATGGAGATGCTTTGAAGAGTTCTCTTGGTGGAAGACCAACTTTTACGGTTACATCATGAGCCTGGATGAAGAATTATGGGATATTACGGAAGATGGTGTTGGTGATTTAGTCCTTGATGAAGAAGGAGCTGCTTGTGGATAGAAAGAAACATACTCCGGAGCGAGGAAACTTTACAAGAAGCATCATATTATCGAGGAGCCCTTGTCATCGCCATACCCAAAGCGAGTATATGAAGATGAGTGACAAATCCACTTTGCTAAAGCTATGTTTGCTTCTCTCTGTTCAAATTATGAAGGGAGCAAGAAGGTCAAAGAAGCAAAGGCTCTCCCGCTTGTACATCGGTATGAGTTATTCAAGATGAAGGATGATGAAACTATTGAGGAGATGTACTCAAGGTTTCAAACCTTAGTTTACGGGCTACGATTCTAAAGAAGAGCTATGTTGCTTCGATCATGTAAGCAAGATACTCGAAGCTTACCCGAGATGGAGACCAAAAGTGACCGCCATTGAGGAAGCTAAAGATTTAAACACTTTAAGTGTCGAAGATCTTGTTAGTTCTCTCAAAGTTCATGAGTTAAGTCTTAATGAACATGAGTCTACTAAGAAGAGTAAATTAATAGCTCTTCCATCCAAAGGCAAGTCATCAAAAGCTCTCAAAGTGGTTGAATGCGAAGAGGAAGAACGATCAAGTTCGGATTCGAACCGAGATCTTCTTGAAATGGCCATGCTCTCAAACGGACTTCAATATCCGGCCAAGAAGAACAGAAAGTTTCTCTCCGAAGGGGTAACTCCGAAGCTCAAGGAAAGAAGATCGAAGGGATGCTTCAGTGTAAGAAGCCGAGTCACTTCATTGCCGAATGCCCCGATCTTCAAAGAGAAAAGTCAAAGGACAAGTCAAAGAGGTCTACATTCAAACCAAGCAAACTCAAGAAGCTGATTAAGCGAGTTTAATGGCAACCTGGGATGATTTGGGTAGTGAATCCGGATATGATAAAGAGGAAGCCGATGAAGATGCAAAGGTAGGCTGTTGGGTTGGTAGCAACGGCAACTTCGGAAAAGCCGGATCGGATTCGAACTCGAGAAGATGAAAACGAGGTATATTCCAAAATTCCCGAAATAAACTTGTTGAGTCACTTAAAGAACTTCTTACACATTTTGAAGTAAGAACCAATGAGTTGAAGGATTTAAAAGAAAAATATGCGGATTTGGTACAACGGCAAAAATCAACTCTATTGGATCCGAAAGCTTCGAACAAGGACTTAGGGGCTTTGACTTCATGTGTAAAACATATGAAGATCGGCTCGAGTTCTTATGTCGAAGCTACAAGAAAAGTGTAATGAAAAACCTTTAAGTAACCATGAAATTGCTCTTGAAGATTTTATTATATACGGCATTGACGAAGCGAGTGGCTTCTATGATTTATAGCATTTATAAGAACAACGGCGAGAGGAATTGGTTTTCGAAGTGAAACTTGAGAAAACCAATCTAAAATCTTGTTGTGAATGCATCAAGGAAGGTACGAAAACATTCTTTGTACCGGAAGGGGCTGAGTTGGAAACTGTTGTTCAATCGAACACCGAAGCTTCTAGTTCTAAGGCTAAAATTACTTCAAAGCCAAAGAACTCCAAGTCAAAGGCTATGATCAACTCGATTCCAAGACTTCAAAGGTCGGGATCTGAAAAGATCGAACCTATTCCTCGAGTACGGTGAAACCAAAATGCGGGGTTACGAAGTCTAAGTTTCGAGAAGAAGACGATTCGCTTCGAAGTACCAAAACCTAAGGTGATGGTTAATCGAAGCAACCCAACTCACGGCACAAGGTACAAGAAGTGAAGAGTAAAGCCTTAAGTACTAACCTTCCAGGACCCATAGAACAATGGGTACCTAAAACTAAAAATGTCAATGATGCAGGTATGTCTAAGAGCAGTGCCAAAGCAAAGATCATGGTACCTAGACGGCGGTTGCTCAAGACACATGACAGGAGACAAGTCCATGTTCCTCGGCCTAACAATGAAAGAGGGAGGAAATGTGAAATTTGGAGGCAACCAATCAGGCAAGATCATAGGTACAGGAACTATTGGTAATTCCTCTACCTCAATTAATAATGTATGGTTGGTAGATGGTCTTGAACATAACCTTTTGAGCATTAGTCAATTTTGTGATAATGGTTATGATGTGCTTTTGAAAAACCCAACTGTACGGTAATCAACAAGGAAGACAAATCCATTGTGTTCAAGGGAAAGAGAGTTGACAATGTCTATAAAATCAATTTTTCCGAACCGGCCGATCGAAGGTGGTTTGCCTACTATCGGTGAATGATAAGAAATGGATGTGGCACGAAGGTTGGGACATGCTAACCGGAGGTTAATCTCTAAGCTTAGTAAGTTACAACTTGTGAAAGGGCTACCGGACATTGACTATCATTCGGATGCACTCTGTGGTGCATGTCGAGAGAGGGAAAATTGTGAAATCATCTTTTAAAACCAAAGACATTGTTTCAACCTCAAGACCTTTAGAATTACTCCATATTGATTTATTTGGACCGGTGAGTACCGCATCCCTATATGGAAGTAGATATGGATTAGTCATTGTTGATGATTACGAGATGGACTTGGGTGAAATTCATAAAGAGTAAAGATGTTGCGTGTGATGTATTCGGTAAGCTTCGCACTCGAATTCAATGCGAAAAAGAATCAAAAATTTTGAAAGTCGAAGTGATCATGGTGGAGAATTTGAAAATGAGCCATTTGAAGCTTTTGTGAAAAAACATGGAATTTTCCATGAGTTCTCTTCTCCTAGAACACCACAACAAAATGGGGTTGTAGAGAGAAAGAATAGAACTTTACAAGAAATGGCCGAGAACCATGATTCATGAAAACAATTTACCAAAACATTTTTGGGCGAGAAAGCGATGAATACGGCATGCTATGTTCAAAACAGGATCTATATTAGACCTATTTTGGAGAAAACAGCATATGAACTCTTTAAAGGAAGAAAACCCAATATCTCTTACTTTCATCAATTTCGATGTACATGTTACATTCGAACAACAAGCTCTACCTAAAGAAATTTGATGCCAAGGCCCAAAGAGGAATCTTTTTAGGTTACTGCGAAAGGTCAAAGACATACGAGTGTATAATTCGAAACACTTTGTGTTGAAGAATCTATGCGCGTTAAATTTGATGACAAGGAGCTTGAAGATAAAACTTCAAAGCAAGGTGAAAGTTCTGCAGAGATACAGTTCCCGAAGCTACTCCGAACCCGATCGAATAGCCGAATGCGAAGATAGTCCGAAGCCGAACCCACATCGAAGCACAAGATGAAGCCGCTTCGATGAAGCACAAGATGGCTCACATCAAGCGAGATCCTCCCGTAAACACATTCAAACACAAGTCTTCACATCCCGAGGAGCCAATCATTGGAAACAAAGATAGTCCAAGAAGAACAAGATCACATTTCGGACAAGAGGAGTCAATGATTGGACTAATCTCAATGATTGAACCTACAACAGTTGATGAAGCACTTTCGGATGATGGATGGATCCTAGCTATGCAAGAAGAGTTGAATCAATTTCTAAGAAATGATGTGTGGGATCCGGTACCCAAACCTCGGCACAAGAACATTATTGGAACAAAATGGGTATTCGAAACAAGCCGAATGAGCAAGGTGAAGTAACAAGAAACAAAGCCGGGCTTGTTGCACAAGGGTATAGTCAACAAGAAGGCATTGATTACACTGAAACGTTTGCTCCAGCTTGCAAGATTGGAAGCAATCGAGTTACTTCTTTCCTATGCAGTTAATCATGGCATAATATTATATCAAATGGATGTCAAGAGTGCATTTCTAAATGGTGTCATAGAAGAAGAAGTGTATGTCAAGCAACCTCCTGGATTTGAGGATATTAAATATCCCGACCATGTTTTTAAACCGCAGAAATCACTATATGGCTTGAAACAAGCTCCCGGAGCTTGGTATGATAGACTAAGTAATTTCTTAATCAAAAATGATTTTAAAAGAGGACGAGGTTGATACTACACTCTTCGAAGGACCCTTGAGAAAGATATTCTTGTTGTGCAAATATATGTTGATGATATAATATTTGGTTCTACTAATGCATCTCTTTGCAAGGAATTTTACGAGTTAATGCGGGATGAATTTGAAATGAGCATGATGGGAGAGCTGAAGTTCTTCCCGGGCATTCAAATCAATCAATGCAAAGATGGAGTCTATGTTCATCAATCAAAGTACACAAAGGAGCTTCGAAGAAGTTCAAACTTGAAGATTGTAAAGTGATGAACACTCCAATGCACCCTACGTGCACCTTAAGCAAAGAAGATGAAGGAGCTAAAGTAGATCGAAGCCGTATAGAGGTATGATTGGTTCTTTGTTATACCTCACCGCATCTAGGCCAGATATTTTATTCGGTGTATGCTTGTGTGCAAGATTCCAATCGGATCCTAGAGAATCTCATATGACCGCCGTCAAGAGAATCTTCGGGTATTTGAAAGGAACAACTAATCTTGGACTCCTTTATAGGAAATCCTTAGATTATAAGCTAATTGGATTCCGTGATGCCGATTATGCCGGTGATAGGATTGAAAGAAAGTCAACCGGTGGCAATTGTCAATTTACGGGTGATAATCTTATATCTGGGCTAGCAAAAGACAAACAACTATTGCTATGTCTACGGCGAAGCGAGAATACATTTCGCAAGTTGTTGTACACAACTACTTTGGATGAAACATCGGTTGGAAGATTATCGTATAACCGCTAACGGTATTCCCATTTATTGTGATAATACCGTTGCTATTTGTTTGTCTAAAAATCCAATTTTGCATTCAAGAGCTAAGCACATTGAAATCAAACACCATTTTATCGTAGATTATGTTCAAAAAGGAATTTTAGATATACAATTCATTGATACCGAAAATCAATGGGCCGATATATTTACTAAGCCTTTAACTCGTTGAAAGATTTGATTTTATAAAGAAAAATTTGAACATGCACTTTGTATCCGATTAAATGCTTGCTTGCTCCCGAATAGGATTTTAGGTTACGAAGTTAGTTCGAAGCGGTAGTCCATCGAAGCTCTTTATTGAGGTTACGAGGAAAACTCGCTTACGATGATGACGTCGGCATCCGAAGTCCGGAAGCCGGATTTGTTGCTTCGAATAGTTGAATTAGTAGAAACGTTGGAAGTTACCTTTTAAAAAGTAACTTCGGCCCATTAACTTGGTAGTTACTCTGTGAACTTCTTACGTGGCTCGTATGTGTTGGTGTATAACTAAAAGGGCAATGATGATTTAATAGCTTTGAAAGTACTTTTCACGCGCCCCCAATTTTGTCATTAATGTTATGTTTGTTTGTCTCTTTTGAATTGCAATCGTTTTACTTTTAACACTTTGACAATTCACACACTACTCACTCACAACAAACACATTTGCTCTCAAACCTCTTGCGAAGTAAGCGCATTCTCTCAAACTTAGAACCCTAAAATCTTCATCTTCTTTAAATCTTCGTCAATCATCAAATGGCATCATCAAGCTCAAAAGTTTCAGAATCTACATCAAACAAGCAAAGCGTATCGAATGCTGGGTCCATCTACAAAGAGAAGACTATGGATATTCCATGGAAATCCTTAATCGTCCAAGTAGAATCACCAAGTGGACTTCACTTCACTCAAGAAGTACGAAGTGGACATGGAAGGCTACGTAGAAACTCGAAACCGTCCGGCTACTTCAACATGCTAAATGGGCCAACATATGTGAACTTGGTCAAAGATTTACGGTTAAGGGCTGAAATTGTCAATAGAAAGCTCGTGAAGGCGACAGATAAACCACCGGGTCGAAGAAAGGAAAGAAGGAGATTGAGTTGAATCCCACTTCCTTCGGTAGCCTTGAGATAAGGTCCGAAGTGATGGGTATTCCCGTAATCATCACAGAGGAGATAGTTGCTAAAGCTTGTAGAATGGATGCGAAGGAAGGTTTCAAGAAATTGTTAAGAAGGATGATGTCTGTTGCAAAACTACTACAACACTCTTCTCGGGTGGTAACAAAGATGCTAAGCCTTCGAAATGGAGATTCACAATAGAATGTTGGTGAAATTCGGCAACGATTGCTTCTTTCAAAGAGCGAGTGGGCCCGATCAACCCAACAACCAACGAAGCTAGCAATCTATTTCATGACCAACTGGAAAAGATAAACTTTCCAAGATATGTATTGGATCATCTCGCCGGGCTATTAATGAAAGCACGATCAAAGGAAGGAAACAAGTGCCCTATGGAAGATTGCTCTACGAGATCTTTTATCAAGGGAAAGTGCTGGATTTGTTGAGAAGAACAAGGGATGCTTCGATAATTGCTTCGAAGTTTCTCTGCAGAGAAGACTATCGCAGCAAGACTTTGCATTCAATGCACTTTTTCAAGACGGCTCCTAAAGATGAGAAATGGTTGGAGTTGACCACGAAGAATACGAGATTATCGGGGACTTTCCTTCCATAGTTAAGGAAAGTAATCCCGAACACTTAGCTAGATTAGTAGCCGAGTACGTCTTGGAGGAAGATGCGAAGTCTCGGGAGGAAGCTGCTCTTGCTAAAGGGAAAGGCAAGAAGGCCAAAGCGATTCTTGTGCCGAAGGCTGCATTTCGATGCACCTAAATGGAAAAGGGCCGTAACTAGTTCGAATCCGATCTTGCTCCTACTAAAGGAAAGAGGGCCGAACTAGTACCGAGTCGAAGTCGCTATAGCTAAACCTCGTTTCTATCAAGGATAAAGGAAAGATGCAGAAGGTTGGTGCTGCCTCTATTCCTCGAAAAGAAGAAAAGGTAAGGCAGATTTGTTAATCACCCAAGAGCAGTGGAGGAAGCTCTTGAAGAAATGGAGAAAGAAGAGGTGATCCCAAGTGAAGAAGAAGAAGGCTCCCCTTCAACTTGTGAGTCCTATGGTTGAGATGACTCCAATAAGGAAAAGGATGGCGAGATGAACGTGCTTCGATCTTATTTCAAACAAAAAGGATCTAAAAGCACAATACACTCATCAAAGAGATGAAAAGCTCAAGGCCTTGGGTATGGAAGATTGTGATAGGTACTTCAAAGAGAAATTGGTGAAGTAAGAGCCATTGCTTGGTAAATCTACGAAGACAATGAGGATGAAGAAATGATGATATTTACGGAGAATGCTCCAGAAGAGGGAACTTCGAAGTAGTTCCTCAAGCCGCTAGTCCACGAAGATCTCTTCGAAGCCGGTCTGTAGTTCGGGAAATCCAGATTCCGGTCACCTCTATCCCCTTTTCACCTTCTTCACCATCGCACCTCGAACCAATAGAAGACACTTCGTCTTAGACAATCTTGCTCTCCACTACTCGGGTGAGTTACCCATAGACAAATCTACTTCAGAAAAGGCCTGCGAAGCAACTCCGATGTACCGCTTCGAAAATGTTGTTTCGAAAACCCCCATCAACAAACACCTGAACCACATAAACCCACAACACCCCCACAATCACCAACAGCTACCATTGACCCCCAACTCAACACTCAAACATCAACTTCACCACAACAACCACCAACTGAAATTGAACACTCTCCAGAACCAACTCCCATGGATGTTGACAACTCTCTAGTCAATGTTCAAGCCTCAACCTCTACCACACACATTGCTTCGACCGGCCTTCATCTTCAAACACACAAACACACTTTACCATTCCAGTTCCTAACCCCGTTCAAGATTTGGAAATCGGTGATTCGATCTTGAAATCCTTGAACAACCACCCTCAAACATCTTGGAATCTCGGATATATTAATTACGAGCTTCTCTCAATCCCGAGTCGGATGCATAATCTTGTGGATCAACGAAGGACAATTGATCTCACAAGTGCATATGAAGACTCTGGGCATCTCTTCGGAACCGGGCAACCGAGCTAATTGAAAGCATAAGGGCTAAGTGCATCGAAGCAAGGAAGCTTCGTCGGGAAGTTAATGGAGCATCCGAATCGAGTCTCGTAGTAAGAAGTTCTACACCGCTCCCGGCAAACCAGCCTTTCTTCTTAGAATAGGATTACTTGACCGAGAGAAGCAAGGTTGTGTAAGCTTCGAAGAAACAGATGGCACAAGCAGCGGCAAGAAGCTAGAGAAAGGGAACAGGCTCTTCTCCGGAGGCAACAACGGCTTGAAGAACTGTTGCGAAGAAGATTGAAGAAATGGAGAAGATGAAGAAACAACAACAAACCAACCCTTAGTTGCACACATTTGTGTTATTTTTTTTGTTTGTTTTAAATTCTTAGTCCTTGTTTCGAAACCATCTTGTTTTATATCTCTATGCTTCGACTGCCTTTACCGCTTCGACCGCTTAGGCTTCGATAATTGGATATTCATGCTCATATATTTTGATCTGTTTTATTTAATTTATTTCTAGTATACTCTCTCTTGTTTGAGTTTTTCTCAAATCTTTTTGTCTTTTATGCTTATTTATCTAATTTTTTTGATAATGACAAAAGGGGAGTATATGTGACAAGTATTTAAAGGCTGCGAGCCCCATTAATGGCATTTGAAATTTTTGAAAAACTTCTATCATTGTGACCTTATTGGTATAAGCTATGAACGAACGAAGAAGTATCAAAATTCAAGTAAAATTAATTGAACCATTCTTCTTTTCTATAAGTTAATTCTTTCAATGACTCAATTTTTTTTAAAAAGCTCGATATTTTTATTATGCGAAAAATGAATTTAATTAACCTGGATAGAACTTAGGGGAGCTTACAAACCTCACCTTAAAGACTATCGAGACTCGGGGAGTTTGAGCTTACAAACCTCGGACTCGAGCTTACAAACCTCGTAACCCCAAAGTCAACTTGTTAATTAGATTAACAACAATTGATCAATTTTAAATACTTTTGTTTGTCATCATCAAAAAGGGGAGATTGTTGGAACAAAATGTGTTTAACAATGAACCTTAAAGAGTTTTGATGATAACAAGGTATTAAAAATTGTAAATTGGACTAGCTAATATTTGTTCAAGTGTACGGGACCATAGTTATAAAGTTACATCATCATTGGTTACTGAATGAGCAAATAAAGAGCAAAGGAAACAACAAAAATTTGAAGCTTGGACGCTCCCGAAGGCAACTTGTTGCCGAAGAGAAAAAGCGCTCCTAAAGTTAAAAGTCGCTTCGAAG
This sequence comes from Medicago sativa, assembly GCF_051527215.1. Classification (NCBI taxonomy): domain Eukaryota; kingdom Viridiplantae; phylum Streptophyta; class Magnoliopsida; order Fabales; family Fabaceae; genus Medicago; species Medicago sativa. Next base: position 10,153,788 of record NC_140756.1, read on the forward strand.
TAAGGATAGTGCTCTGAAGTTAAGACGCTTCGAAGTAAGAATAGTGCTCCCGAAGACAAGAGGTCCGAAGCCACATCATCGAAGCTGCACCATCGAAGGCTGCGAAGTTGCTTCATCGAAGCTACATCATCGAAGCCGCATCATCGAAGCCGCCTCATCGAAGTCATTTCACCGGAAAATTTGAATCTCAATGGATTTGCAAAAGATTCAAGAATTGAAGAATTATCAATGCAAAAGCCGTCTATTGGATTCGAAAACACAAACAAAGGATTAGTGGAATTTTGCAACGGTCATTTCAAAGGTGTTTGAAGGCTTGTGCTTGCATTTTGGACGAAAGCGTTGACATTGTACTTTGTACGAATTGTACAACCACGTTCTCCACTACTCGTTTTGTGTCCACGCTTCAAGACAAGAAAACGGCTCCGAATACGGTCTCGCTGCATATATGTTCCTTTGGATAAGGAATGGATTTCAAATTGGTTCTTCATAGGACAACAACCAAATCGTGCAAAAGATCATTGGTGAAAGATCAAGCTTCAATAACGACTCTTTGGTGCGCCGGCAATTTCACATCGTCTCTTTCACACCTCTATATAATGGAGTGAAGACCTAGAGTTTTGGTAATGCAAGAACGCTGAACGAAAGACTCACAAGTTTTTCACAAGTACCAAACCTCTCGCTGAAATTGTTCTGCATTCACTTAGAATTTACGTGTCTCAAAGTCATATCTTAGAAATTCTTAAGTCCATTGAGTCCGTATCTGATTTGTATTGTGAGCACCTCCGATTGTATATCAAGTGTTCAACCTTAAACAATTTTAGTGTAATTTTGTTTAGTTAGGAAGTCTCTTGCAGTTGTGCTTGAGCAGAAGTCTCTTGATTGTGTTCTTGAGCAAAGGAAGTCTCTTGCTTGTGTGCTTGAGCATTGGAAGTCTCTTTTGGTGTGCTTGAGCATTTGTAATCGAGATATTACTCATAGTGAAATCTCCTTGGAAGTGCAAGGGGGATTTGGACTACTTCCGGATTGTGGAAGGAACCAAGGTATAATTGCTTTGTGTCGTTCTTCTTCTCTCTCTCTGTTTTATTCCGCTGCATTTAGATTCGATTATCACTTCGAAGGCTGTCTCACCTAGTTTCGATCGGTGTGTTCGGTTTTAGGAGAAACGAAGAATTTTTCAAAACACAATTCAACCCCCTTCTTGTGTTTTTCTCACCTTCACACTATTATTATACATGTAAAGTAAAATATAAATATTTAGAGTGATATACATAGTATTAAGTACATGTTTCATAAAAAAATGTAAATGAAACAAGCTGAAAAAAATATGGATATTAATTTCCTTTTAGTGGAGATGGTCGCCTTACACTTGTGAGCATGATAACGTTCAAAAAACCCAGAATCTTCCTCAAGCTCCTCTTTTTAATGAAACTCTAGCTATAATGGATCAGACAATTTGAATGTGCGAGATAAATCATATCTATCGTGAAGTTAATCAATGTGCGAGATAAACTAGTTAATCTTGGTCATGGTTGAAGAGTTTTAAAAATCAGGTCGGACATTGTAATATCTCATAACAATTTAGCCAACATAACCTGGGTAACAATGGATCCCCGGTAGAAAGGCAAATCCGAGTGTTCGGATAAAGTATAATACCGCAGGGCAAACTTGGGAAACGATGGAAATTCGGTTGAAAGGCAAATCACGAGTATACGGTTAAAATGAATGACAACTTGCGGGGCAAACACGGGAAACGATGGAAATCCGGTGAAAAGGCAAATCCCGAGTGTCCAACTAAAGTGGCTAATAACTACATTTAATTTAAGAATAAAAACACATATTTTTAGAGGTCATCTTTTATTTTTATGTGTTTAGTAGGCATAAGAGTTTTAATAGTATTGATGAGAGGATTTTTCTCCATGTCTAGTACACTGTGGCATGGTTGGGAACATCAAAATATGTTTTATATTCTATGTTACCGAGTCTTTATGCTCACTACGTTTGGGTGATGTTTTCGAGTTTAGCCCGACATTGGAAAGTTGAATAGTATATGTCCGGACTACTCGTCAACAATTCAATGTAAAGCTTCTTTGTTGCCGGATCACGAACGGTGTCATAGATTAGAAGTTGTTTTATTTTGTATGATTTGAATGGATTTATGTAATTATTGTAATAAATACTTGTACTTTAATTAGTAATTTGTCATAAATCATTTTTTTTATCAAATTGTTTCGGTCTCTAGTATCGTACATCTTTCTAGATGTTACGGACATTGACTCGGTCAAGGTACTAGATCAATGAGTCATTGGTCTAATTATTGAGTCATTGGTCTAACCGCATGACCAGTTACATTTTTAAGAGATGTTTTTGAAATTCAGTTGGAGAAATAAATTGTCACGTGTTAGTGGAATTTATTGTTGTTGAGAAAATAATTTAAATCGTCAGATATTAGAATTGTGGTGTGAGAGTTAGAATACAACACTATATTTTTTGTTGGAGAGTTAGAATAGAACACGGTTACAGTGTTACTTGACCCAAACAAAAAAAAAAAAAAAACAGAGAGAATAGAACACTGTTAGCTACACATAATTAGAGATTGCGTCATTTTATTTTAAACTCAAACACTATATAAGGGATATCTTGCCACTTTCTACCTCTTCTGATTTCCAATTTCAAGCAACAAGATCCTTTTACCTATAATTCAAAACATTTTTGTGAATTTTGTTGACATGAAAACAAATTTAGACTTCTTTTTTCGTGTATTGGCAGATTTTTTTTTATAAGGACATCTGCAAAGTTGGCTTCTTTCGTATTCTATGCATTTACCTTCATTAAACTAAGCGGCGCCCATGGAGACATAACTCTAAGGGTGTGTTTGGATTGAGGGTTTGGGAGGGGAACAGAGGGGAACGGACTATATAACATGTTTTTCTAAAATAAATTAAGTGTGATTGAAGTATTATATGATTGTTTATCATGTTAATATGTTAACTTTTTATAAAACATTTCATAGTGTCCGTAATTTAAAAATGAAAAGTAAATCATCCCCTCCCTTCCCCTCCCAAACCCTCCATCCAAACACACCCTAAAGGAAATCAATCAACGCATTCGAACTCCTTCAAAATCAGTGCAAAGCAGTCTCGATTCATCTGCTTGCCCTAAATCAGCCTTCTCGGGAAAGCCTGTAGTTTGGTAAAACGAAAATCCGCACCAAGGGGGAAAAGGGAACATCAAAATTATGTGAACTAAAGACTAAGTGCATGTTTTGAATCATGATGATTTTGACAAAATCACAATGCTAGACTCATCGGGATTCCAAACATGCACTATTATAGAAGTTGTTGTCTAGTACCAAGTACTAACTTTTGTCTCACAAAGTCACCCACCTATTAATACGTTGATTGCTTCATTTTGTGAAGATGCTGATACTGCAACTTTTTATTATTTCCTTATTTACGACGCAAATTACACCACATTAGTGTTTGTTTCCTAGTTGGGTCTAGATATCATTTTAGCTGTTCTTTTGGGGGCACATGATTTTGTTAAGTCTGTGATGAGAATCTTAATATCATTATAGTAATATGACAATTTTCCTTGCGCTTAGCTTTTGTAGTTTAAACATACAAATAAATTTGGTTCTATTGCATGTTTTGCAACTAAAAATTTCTGTAAGAGTTGTTTGCATTCTCAAAGAATTTTTAGAAAGAATGCTTGCGATATTATATTCGATGAGTCATTTGTTGAATATATCAATATTTACACTGGTTCGAGTTGAACTTATTTTGGATTAAATTAGGTCTCATGTTCAAGTATTAGTGATGAAAAAAATATACTTGGGAGGGAAGGTTCCATATAGGATAATCAAGTTAATATGCAGAGATTACTAGTTACCGGTAAAGGTAACGTATGTTGGAATATTTTATTATTTATTATATTCCAATATCATTATGTGGGCAAATATCGTAACAATAATTATATTAGCTATTTATCAATTGTGAGCCTTAGTTGATTAGTGATCAAATTAAGTAATAAGGCTATTAGATTTCTAATTGGATAATTAATTAAATATTTAATTAGTTGATATGGACTCAATGGGTGGATGTCCGGATGGCCCATTAACGGAATAATGGGAAACCCTAATGGCCATCCAATATAAAAGAGGCTATGGTCCCCAATATACCGTACACGGCGAACTCTCTCTTCTCCCCATCCGAAGAGAACTTGAGGCATAAAGGTACCGGTTGAGGAAGAACCAAATCAGCCGTCGCTAACGTTCTTGTTTGTTTCGGATCACCTTCTCTCCTTATTGCCGTTGTCGAGAGGGCTACATGAAAGCTTTATCCAGGTATTCCTAATACCCTAATTCTTAATATCCTTGATAAATCAAACATGTCGTAGATCCGTTCATAATCACGTTCAATGTTTTGTTTGCTTCCGCTATTGATTCATGATTGTTGAACATGTTTTATGAAATCTGTTTTAACTAAGACCTAAATTTCCAACAAGTGGTATCAGAGCAGGTCTTCATGTTTGATTTATTGAGATTGATTGTCAAATACTTTGGATTTATTCATGTTTGAGTTTTAGGTTTTCACTCGCATGAACTCTATTGTTGAATCCGGGGATTTCGATAATTTTTTACCGATTCGTTATGCACTCTTAATTATTGAATTTGGGATGCCCTTCGTGGAATTAATTCTTTGTTTTTCGAAAGAAAAAAAATAATAATAATCTGATTCGTTGAATCATTGTGAATTTTTTTGTTTTTTTTTTGTTTTTTTGTTCTTTTTTGTTTTCGGCAATGTTAATCCAATTTGTCATGATATTTGACACTGATGGTAATCAACCACTCTTGCGATTCATATGTCTGTTACATTAATCGATTTTCTTTTGGTTGTTTATCATTACTATTGATTCTTGATTTGTTTAAAATGTGGCATGTACTGCTTCGTTCCATGATCAACATGTATCATAATCATAATTTGTCTAACTTTTTTGAATAGCACATGTTTGAATTTGGTTCTCGTTTATGAACACCATCATTTTAATTTGGAATATTCGTTAATGTTCGGAAATAATCAATTGAATTCTGGTTCAATTCTTATTTTATTTTGGCCATTTTTTTTTGTATCATGGTTGAATTTGGATCAGCAAAAATATTTTTTTTTGTTGCCGTAAAATATTTTAATGTCAATTTTGTGCATAAGTGTCTTGCTTTAGTAAATTTGAGACACTTTTAATTTCTAATTTTTTTAGTTGTCTTTTGTGATTTGTTTCGAAAGAAATTAAATTAGTTATAATATATATTTCACTAACTATATTTTGATATCACATTGATAATTAATATTGTCATTTGAGAATTATAATATAAGGATAAACTTAGTTTTATAAGGATTATAATTCTCGTAATTATTATATTTGTGATAATAAGGTTCATATTTGGAAATATATATTTATATCGATTATGTTTTATACATTTGGGTGACAACTGATTTCATATTTTTATTTTATTAGAAAATGAATTTTGATACACATAGATTTTGTACTTAACAGTTTATTTTGAGAAATTAACAAATAGTTTTGTTATATATATTTGGTTGTTATATATACTTGGGGAATATTTGTTGCCTTTTCGACTCAAAATATTATGAAGAAATTTTTAGTACAAACGGTAAGAATTTGATTCTTTAAAGTTTTGGAAATAATAATTCTAGTTTTGTTTGTTTGTTTATAAACATATAAAGTTTGTTTCCTTATTTAGGAATTGAGTCTAGAGTTATTCACTATTTTATTTAAAGAATTATTGATATATGTGAATCAATTGTGGCATGAATATTTTTGGTGTATATAAGATTCAATTTTCTTTTGATTTTAAATTGAATATTTGGCTTATAGCATGATTGTGATATTTGAGTTTATTGTTATTAAGTTTCTACAATAACATATTTGTTAATCATGCAATTTGGATAATTTTCATGCTATGTTTGTTGTCGCTTTTATGCAATATTTGTAAATGTATTGTCATACACACGTTGGTGTGATTTGTGACTTGCATCTTCTTTCAAATTCGTGAGATTGTCTTCACACTTAAGTATTGTCATACACACATTGGTGTGATTTGTGACTTTCATCTTCTTTAAAATTCATGAATTTGTCTTCACACTTAAGGGTTGTCGAGTGACCTTATGGTTACTTAGCAACATAATGGACTAATTCAGCCTACATTATGTCGGTAGTGCCTTGTAAATTTAAGACCATTCCCATTTAATTTGTTGTCAAATGTCTAGTAATTGCGGTTGTTTTGGTTGAAACAACATGTTGCCAAAGTAACCTCTCGTTGCGTAGATTTGATTCAACCGAACTTACAAAAGGCGTAGTATGAAATTATCCATGTGAGTTGTCGTCGGCCCCAAGGAAGGCACAACTTGACCGGATAGTTACATACATATGATAGTAAATGTTTGGTGATTATAAAGTAATTTTTCATGTGAATAATAGGATACCCGAAGGTGACTATTATTTGACAGGATTTATCACCCCATTTAATATATATTAAAATTGTCTAGTAAAATTAGTTGAGTCAGTTGAAACAATAATGTTGCCCAAGTAACCTCTCGTTGTGTAAATTGATTTCAATTAAGCTTACAAAAGATGTAGTGTGTAATTATTCATGCGAGTTGTCGTCGGCCCCAAGGAAGGCACAACTTGGCCGGATAATTACATACCCGTGATGGTAAATATGTGGTGATTATAACGTAATTATCCGTGTGGATAATAGGATGCCCAAAGGTGACTATTATTTGATAGGACTTATCATCAATGTTTGATCATTACATTGAGAGTACCGCTTGCAGTTAATTGTTAGCAATCCAAAGATTGTGTTTTAATGGTGCGCTTGGTATCTTGTTAAGGTCTTTTATTTACAAATAAAGAAGCATGTTTCTTTAATATTTTGCCGACATGTGTGATCATGTTGTGGTAGTGTAAACTTATTTAAATATTTAAGAGTTTACATTCACATACATTATGATAAACATATGACAATTATAAGAATTTATTCTTTGTCAAAGTAAATTGTCATTGTTTGATCAATATTGTAAAATACCGCTAGCAATTGATATTATCGTTTAAAGACTTGATATTGATGATGCACTAGGTATTTTGGTGAGTACATTTTGTTACTCTTGTTCTCTTTAAACTAATATAGTTTATGTATCTGTTAATTTGAGTTAAATTTTAACTCTTAAATGTTCTTTTAGGAATTAAAGAATAATATTAATATTGTTCTTGGATCAAGACCTTAGATAAGGTTGGTGAAACTCACATTCTCTCACAAATTCAGCAACTAATGTGAGAATTAAGTTTGACAAGTGAGTATACACCAAATCTCATAGGTCACGTGAGATCATAAAGCTAAAATATCATATGTATTAGAGGTGTTATTTAAGATGACAAAATTTTTGTCATATTTTCTTTGCTTAAACTAAGGTGGTTTTAAAAGCAATATAGAGAAAGACAAGCTCTCATTGGAGAGTGAGTATTTCATTAAGATTATTAGGCAAAGAAAATGTTAGGAGCACGTTATGTAAATATTTAATCTTGCTAAGACACTATAATTTCGACTATCATATGACTTGTTCGAAAATTCAGTAATTTCGATTATCATATGACTTGTTCGAGAATTCAGTATTTAGTATTCTCTTTGCACAATTAAGTTTATAATCGTTACAGTTAGAAATGATCATTTAAATGATCAATTCATAAAGTGTGCAAATAAGGAAAGGTTGAAGCAAGAGAAAATAAAATAGTGCTCATTTGGAAAATACCTCAAACGATAAGGGCCAATAAAGAAAGGTAGTCTTGACTGACTTATGTCCAATGATGTTGAAAGATATATCAATTTAGAATGGACAAAGTCGATAAAGATTGCTTTATTCATTTTTTGAACCGATTTTAGATTGTCGTTACTAGTTTTTTTTTTTGTATTTAAAAGACAATTTGGTGAATCATCGTTTGAATTTTTTTTCTTTTTCTCTTTGAATAAGTCAAGATATTTTGAGTTCTTTTTTCAAATGATGATTCAATGTGTCTTTTAAGTTCAATTATTAGAGTCAATTCAGTTATGACTTGTGACATTCTATATTGTTTAAGGTTTTGAATACTATAAGTTTTTCGTCCCACAAATTAGGAAATTTTTTGAGACATAAATTGTTAAGCTTTCTTGAGGATATTGAGTTTGGGGGAGAGATATGGTTTTAGAACACAATTGAACGAGGAAGAATTAGTTCTAAACTAATTCATATAGTTACTATTATTATAGTATATTTGGATCCTCATGAGGACATTATTGTGCTTCCTCTCAATCAAGTTAAGAAATTATTTCATATAGTTCAAACTCAACACCCTCAAGAACTAGGGATTTTAGTGTCTTTAAGAATTGACTGAAAAGAGAAATTCTATTTAGTTTAATTGAAAGACTCTACTAGGACAGTCATGATACTAGTTTGCTTATTATAATTTTGGAGCTGCATAAGATGGATTTCAATATAGTGTTTCTTAATGGCAACATTAATGATACAATATGGTGCAGCTGAATAAAACTTTTGTGTCAATTGATACAAAGTAGATGGTTTGCAAAGTTATGAAATCCACTTATAAGTTAAGAAATTTGTCTCTTTTACTGTTACCATAAATTCTCATAAAGTAATTGTCTCATTTGGTTTTGAGATAATATTATGGAGAATTGTGGATTTAGCAAGTTCGGTGGGAGTAAGTTTATATTCCTAGTTTAATATGTCAATTTTATTTTATTTAGTCAACAAAGATATATGTTTGTTATGTGAAACCAAGGAAATCTCTAACAAAAGTTAGTGATGAAAGATCTGGAGACACCTCTTTTGTATTAGGCATTTCAATACTTAGAGATTTTTCTCAAGGTATTATTCGGACATCGCAAAAGAGTTATATCAATAAAGTTGAAAATGAAATGACATAATTTTTTGGATGACCTCAATCACCGAGAGAGACTTTTCAGTCTCAAATATTGTCCATATTAGAAAATTTATGAATTCGTAAATTTAAGTATTTTTCTACACTTTGCTGTAGGATTTTTATGTATGATTTTATTATACGCATTTGGAAATAGCGTATATAATAAGATTGTTTGGCAGTATATTTGAGCAATTCAAAGTTTGAATTGTTGAAAAAGCAACCATAAGGATTATTAAAGAGAACGGGAGAGCTTATGCTCACATAAGATATACCGACAATTTGGAGATCATTTATGTGTCGGACTGCGGCATTTGGATGTAAGTAGATAATACACATCCTAACTCAAGAAATGACTGTAAGTTTTTATGTCACTTGGTTGCATATTGTTAAAGGTATTGACAGACCGCTCAAGTTATATAGTGACATAATTTAGTCGTATAGTTGTTTAACAACAAATTTCTAAAAATTCGTTACCTATAGATTATTGTTGTTAAATGATAGAACATGTAGAGACAAATTTTATGTTTGGCTGATCCACTAATCTAAGACTTGACACATAAGGTCTTTCATATTGTTGTTGTCATTAAGGATGTCTTGGATTAGTGAGAGTCTCTTTTATTTAATGTTCTATACTTTTGTTTTGGTATCGATACAAACTTTATGTTATGATTTTCTGCAGAAATAAAGATTATGAGGTTATTTTTGTTATAACCATTTATGTATCATTTTATGCAAATATTAAATTTGCAAACTTCATTTTGATCTCACTAAAGTTTTCAGTTGGATCAGTTGGAAATAGACATGATTTAGAGATCACATTGCATGAAATTTCCATGCCACTCATCCATATCGATCTATGTCATCAAGTGCATTGATATGGTGGTCGTCGGGGTTCCGTCACGTTATACGTCGGTGGCGACAGCCGCGGTGGTCCCATTATTAATGTATGAGGTGGACCAGATTGTAAAGTTGAAATCTAAAGATAAATAGCATTCGGTTGCGCGCCTAAAGAATTCGATATAATTATTAAGATATGTAGCCCAAGTGGGAGATTGTTGGAATATTTTATTATTTATTATATTCCAATATCATTATGTGGGCAAATATCGTAACAATAATTATATTAGCTATTTATCAATTGTGAGCCTTAGTTGATTAGTGATCAAATTAAGTAATAAGGCTATTAGATTTCTAATTGGATAATTAATTAAATATTTAATTAGTTGATATGGACTCAATGGGTGGATGTCCGGATGGCCCATTAACGGAATAATGGGAAACCCTAATGGCCATCCAATATAAAAGAGGCTATGGTCCCCAATATACCGTACACGGCGAACTCTCTCTTCTCCCCATCTGAAGAGAACTTGAGGCATAAAGGTACCGGTTGAGGAAGAACCAAATCAGCCGTCGCTAACGTTCTTGTTTGTTTCATATCACCTTCTCTCCTTATTGCCGTTGTCGAGAGGGCTACATGAAAGCTTTATCCAGATATTCCTAATACCCTAATTCTTAATATCCTTGATAAATCAAACATGTCGTAGATCCGTTCATAATCACGTTCAATGTTTTGTTTGCTTCCGCTATTGATTCATGATTGTTGAACATGTTTTATGAAATCTGTTTTAACTAAGACCTAAATTTCCAACAACGTAATCCTTATTTATTAATTTTGTTACGTATGCGGCAACTTAACCTAATTTTTTCCCGCTCATTTGCTTTATTAGGTTTGCAATTATTTAACCTAACAAATTCCATCTAAAAAATGCATTGCACACCAATTTCATTCCTATCCGCTTGCCTTTTTTTTTTGAAGAAAATATTTTCTACCATATCAATGATCTTACGGGTTAAAGATTATTTATTGGTCTCTATTATAGTCGAAAAAACCCGTGCGACGCACGGGTCAAAAGTCTAGTTACTAAACAAAGTCATATTTAAGTGAAATTTACTACTCCCTCCGGTCCTTTGTGCAGAGATGTATTAGGTTTATTAGTTATTAGATTGAGAACAATTTCGCAGCCACAACAATCAAGGCAATACAAATTCTCTTCCCAAATTAATAAATAGAAAACAAATCTGTTTATTGACAAAACTCAGTAAACTATGATCAAATAAAAGTTTTTTCCTTAACAATGGTAGTATTGATTCCATAATGCACATTATTTACCTGCCTGTGACATCGCTCATAGTTACATTGTTGTTTGAGTTAGATCGATGACTTTGTTGAGAAGATTCTGTACTTCGAGAATTTTGCTTGTGAACAAAGGCAACTTTACCTGGAGGAGGAAGATGTGTGATCTCACTTATAAGCATCAAAACAACAGTTGATATACTTGGTCTTTCTTTTGGAAGTTCTTGCACACAAAGAAGTCCTATGTGTATGCACCTCAACATGCTGCTCTCGAAAGATGCATCCCATACCTCAGGATCTATTAGAGATATAATGTTTTCTTCTAACCATAGCTTCCATGCCTAGTAAATGAAAAAAAATAATGATAAACTTGTTACCAATAATATTGAGATTCTTTCTAAATTCACTTCCAACACTCTTTAATATTGGTTAAAATTTGCGTAAGTTCTTCCAATGTGAATGACATAGAAAACTTGACCCACGAAGAATGGTGGAGTTCACACAAATTTTAAACTAACAATAAGCGTTGAAAGTGTATTGCTAACACTTCTTGTATTGTAGTATATGTAATAAAGACATCGAGTATATAAACTTACAAAGCCTACAAGACTAAGAGAATCCTCGCTGTGATAAAAGCTACTATTTCTTCGTCCACTGACAAGCTCTAGCAATAAAACTCCAAAACTATAGACATCTGATTTCTCTGAGAAAAGCCCCTCCATTGCATATTCAGGTGGCATATAACCACTGCATTTAGGATATATGTTAGACAAATCCATGTTATAATAAGACAAATAATAATGAAACAATGTATTTGTAATATTAATTCCAACATTGTAATGTCCGATGAGATATGATTACTTACTAAGTTCCAACAACCCTTTTTGTGTTAGCTTCATCATCTTCTCCAAATTTAACAATTCTAGCTAAACCAAAGTCTGATATTTTTGGAATCATGTCGCCGTCAAGTAAGACGTTGCTTGCTTTTAAATCTCTATGTATAATCCTTAGTCTTGAGTCTCTATGAAGATAGAGTATACCTCGAGCTATCCCTTCAATTATGTTTGACCGCTTTTTCCAATCTAAGTTTTTCTTTTGTAGCGGATCTTTAAAAGAATAAAGAACACATTAATGTGATGACAAATTGGTGCTTTATGAACGTTGAAAAGAAGGAAAACATTATAATGTATATATATATATATATATATATATATATATATATATATATATATATATATATATATATATATATATATATATATATATATATGAAGGAGTTTTTGAAAATTATTGTTGACAGATCACAAGCTATTTTATAGGCTCTTTCAAACACTTAATCAAGTGCTTATATTAGAAGCTAAGTTTTCAAATAAACTTTTAAACATTTAAGCAGGTGCTTATGATTATTGTATGGCCAGTACCAAAATAAAAATTTACTTAGCAAATTAGTAAATTTTTCATTAACTTATCACTGTACTACTAAGTGAGCTAACAATATTAATTTGTGGTTAGAGCTTAGAATAGAAAAGATGCAAAATAACTAACCAAAGAGAAAGGCATCCAAACTTTTATTTGGCATGAACTCATAGACCAACATTTGCTCTCCTCTTTCAACACAGCAACCTAAAAGTCTTACAAGATTGCGATGTTGAAGTTTAGAAATCACTACTACTTCGTTCATGAATTCTTCTATTCCTTGTCCCGATGTTTTTGAGAGTCTTTTCACCGCAATTTCTTGGCCATCTTGCATTATTCCCTGGATAGTGTCAAAAATATTTTAATTTAATTTTGGATTTATAATATATATAATTCAATAAATAACATAAAAATAAAAAAATCTTAGATAAAATCACCTTGTATACAGGACCAAAACCTCCCTTTCCAAGAATATTTCCAAAGTGAAAGTTGTTTGTGGCAGCTTCAAGCTTTGCAAACTCATAAACTGGTAGCTCATCTATTTTCATTTGGTTTTGTTCTCTATTAATCAAGTTTTGAGACTTACTTCCTGAATACATTTGTAAGTTGTTAACAAGAATATATATTGTCAAGCTAAAATTATAATTAAAATTTATATAAATCCATTCTAAATTATAATTATGCAAGAATATATATTATAAAGTAACAATAATTGTCACCCTCTTTTCTAAGGCAACTTTACCTTTATGCCTAGTTGAACATTTCCTCCACAAAAGATAAGCACATATTACCAAGATAAGTGCTCCTATCCCCCCAGCAACGGCAATGATTAAAACACCTTTGTTGCCCCCTTTTTGCTTTTTAGTAACCGCAACTGTATAGGACTCAAATTCAGATTATTAGAGTGTAAAAACTTAAATAGATTATTTTGATATTCAATAATTTAAAGATTTTAAAAAGCAAAAAAGAAAACAAAAGTTATTGTGTTTGTTTATCATAATGAAAATCATATTTTCTTTTTAAAAAAACTCGTTATCAATTTTTTCTCTCTAAAAAAGCTACTAAAAAGAGCTCCTCATCTTAAGTAGTTTTTAGATTTTTTTTCCCCTTGGCATTTTATTTTTTTTTCTAGAATTTGTAACAATGGATGATAACTTCTAAAAGTAATTAGGTAAAAAAAAAACCTTCAAAAAGTAATTAGTTCATTTATAATAAAAAGTAATTTTTTTTCAAGAAACGAACTGTAATAAACGGCCTTAGAGAAGATCAAGTCTTTGGTACACTAAAATGTAGAATTAATATTTTATGAGTGCGTCTAAGAGATTTATATTTGATCTTATGACCGTACGAAATATTTAGTAAAAAAGAGAGAAAATTTACCAAGTTCTGCCGGCACACGAATGAAGAGATCAACTCCGCCAGAAGGAAATTTCTGCAAATCAATTAACTCGCTACTCCAATACATACAACCTATAGAAGGATCATATGCATATGCCAAACAAGTACAATTTGCCAAACAATCTGTTCCACATTTATCTTGATTACCAGCTGATCTCTCATTAAAATCAGGAGGTTTCATATTATGATGCACCAAAAATGCATCTTGTTTCACTAAATTTGATCCATTCTTCAACATCTCACACTTCAAGTTCAATCCTTCTGTTCTCACACAACCATTAGTCCAATTGCCTAAACTCCACTCCACCGAATTCTTTGGCTGAAACCCATCAAAACAACTACAAATTGGTACACTAGAATTATCACAGTTACCAAATGGCCCACATTTTCCATAAAAATCACACTCATTTTGATCCACCTCAAGTCTAAAAAGTTCCTTTTTATTCTTATACTCAATCAACTTAAGTGTCCCATGTGGTGTCAATGAGAGAATTCCAAACATAGTTTTGTCGGCGAAATTATAAGTTATAAAAGTGGTTCCATCATCGTCGACACCTAAACGCCAACCAAATAGATATTCGGTTGACAATCTTGGCGTTCCGAGAAAAACCCTTCCATTCCATGGACCAGTTCTCCAATAAATATTTTTATCTTTCCAAATGAAAACTTCTGGTACATCCAATCTTTCAACACTAATTGTAAAATGTCCTGAAGAAGGATCATTGTCACTTTTTCTTGCTACAAAAGCAATTTGCTTACCTGTTACTTTGTTAGATGCAATTTTCATCGACGGAACAGCTGAATCTGCAGGGTGTGTGAAACTATCCCAGATTGTTGCTCCAGAATTGATGTCTCTTAGAATCAAGTTCCCTGCATCATCAAGTTTAGCTGTTGAATTTGTTGGAGTTGAAATGTTTGTTGACCAAATGATGATACCATTTGGTTTGTTCAATATTACAAGATTTCCATCTTTCTGAATTGTGACTATTCCATTTGAATCTTTAAGGGGTTGGTCTCTATTTGCAATCCATATGTTGTTGGTCTCATTGATGTACCAAATTCCTAAGTAACGGTTGGTTGAATTCAATGGGCTGAAAAATCCTAGCTTGAGATCTGTGTTGTTTGAGGTTATTGTTTCATTGTCTTTGAGTGATTTGGATGATGTAATGGTGTCGTTGATGGCACTATAACATGAATAAAATGTGCAAAATATGAGGAATGTTATGAAAAAGTGGTTTGTGTTATGACTTAGAAAAGCCATAAACATGTAACAAAATGGTGTTTTTTGAGGAATACTAGGATTTAATTTGGTTTGATGAGGTTTGTAATTTGTTTCATGTTCCTAATGAAATTCACGTGGAAGAAGTTGTTGAGTTGTGGAGTCGTTGAGATGCTCTATTGAGTTTGCAATTAGATGACTTTAGCAACGCGCTAAGCAATGGGAATTACATGGAAAAATCACAAGTTGCATTATTTTATTATTATGATATGTTGCCAAATCGAGTATTGCTTACGGGTAGCTTTTTCTTGCACAAATAAAAAAAAAAGAACTAAGAAGTCAACTCGAGTATTGCTTGCATTCACACTTCTTTAATGTCAAAATTTACAATTTTAATCCTTAAGCTCTTTAGTCTCTTTTGCCAGTTTCTTGAGAGAGTTTACTTTGCTAAAAGACAAACGATCTTCAACCATTGAGGGAGCCCACCTAGCCCACCAACCACACACCGACACTTGGCCGGACTTGCACCGCCTCAAGACTCCGCACCAAAGGAGCACGCCGGCTTGCATGCACCGTGCCACACAGAGCACGTCTCGCGCAAGGATCACCCTACACGTGTCTTGCTCCGTCCCTATTCACACGCCGCATAACCCGGAGGTGGTTATGGCTAGCATGCGCCTATATAAGGGTGAACTTGCTTCACCCTCAAGGTACACATCACTTCTTACACACTCTTTCTCTGTTCCATTACCGATTTGAGCGTTGGAGTGCTAACGTGCCTGCAGGCACCTTTCGTCCCACCGCGAAGACTCATCGCCGCCGTGCCGAAAGTCATTACGGTCACATCGAGCATTCTCTCGCCGCCGTTTCCATTCACCGTTTTCACTTTGGACATATCGGTATATATAAAGAGCTTGGAGCAAGGAAATGTTTGATGAATCACACATTTCGAGAAGGGAACCAATGTATGGATTTTTGCCAAATTTGATGCCTCATCAAACTTTGAGTTTCTTTGTCACAAGTCTCCTCTCGAAGAAACTTTTGAATTTTCTTCGGAGTGATGCGGCTGAAACTTTTTATTTGAGAGAGTAGCTCTCTTTTTTCAGTTTCTTTGGTTTTCCTTTTTTCTCTTTTGTTTTAGCATTGTACAAAAAATAAATATAGATGATTAGGCTTGACTTGGTTAAACTGAAGTTATCAACTTTCCTAAAAAAAAAAATGTCCATAGATATATATAAAAAATTTAATTTCATTAGATCTTCGAATTCTTTAAATCAATTTGCGAATTTCTTATGAATTCTTTTGCTTGCAATCGCGCGTAACTGTGAGATCAAGAGAGGGGGCAATTCCTGCATAAATCAGAGAGACGAAGACCATTCAAAGGTGCCATCTGTAATTTTACAAAGAATAATATTTTCCTAGAAGTATTATGTAAGCAAATCATTGTTCAAATTGTACGGAATAAATATAAATAGAATTTAATTAATATACTTTTTGGATGTATATTTATTTTACATGTGCATTTGTCAAGTCAATTAAATTTTGTTTTGTGTTAAACCTTTGATAGAGATGTAACAATTTGGTTTTGGTTGGTTTTCAGTTGAAAAAATGTCTAAATTGATGAAATCTACTTCGGTTTGAATTTTACTATTTGTCAAAAATGGAACCACTTAGTTTGGTTTGGTTCGGTTGCTCGGTTTGTTTGAAAATACAGTTGAAACATACATCTATCTCAAAATACACCCATACAGCCATCAAACAACATCGTCACCATAATGTTAGAGAACAAGACAGTGCCGTTCATCTAAAAGATTTTTCCAAAGGTTTTCCAAAAATATTTTTTCAAAAAATTCATATCATCCAAAAGTTTTATATTTGATCCAATTAGTATACAAACACATAAATAAGACACTAATAACAAATTTGTCCCTTAATCCATGCTTCCCCTGATTTAGTAGGTATTCCGCATCATATCCCTAGCTAAATTCGTTTGCTAGTCAACTACAAATTAGCTACAAACATTGTCGTAGCAAACTGCATATTTTCTTGTAGTGCATGTGATGAATATCCCATATAATGTGCAAATCGGACAAAGTCAACCATTTAGAATTAATTAATTTATCAGCAAACAATAATTTATGAATTGTTGATCGTGATTGTTTAAAAGGAAATTAGATAATAGGAAAAACGTCCCTATCTTAGTTGAACTTGCAAAATATTTTCCCCCTTGCAAAAGCCAAAAGGACAACTGTTAGCGACACAAAGTCGAAGTTGAGGGGGACACATTTCCATTTTCTTATTAAAAAAGGGAAATGTTAACTTGTGCCTCAAGGCACAAGTTTAGAAACCAAATGTAGAAATTATATATTGGAATGCGTGCATTAAATATAATCTTTAATTTTTTAATGAATTGAATGCACAAAGTTTAAAAGAATATTTCTTTTTTGGCTTTCTTAACATGTGCCCTAAGGGCACAAGTTAACACTACCCATTAAAAAAACAATAGAACTACGCAGTATACATTTTTTTATAACTATATTTTGTGACATGGTTATCCTTACCATCGACCATGAACTAGAAAAATACTACTCCCTCCGTCCTTAATGTAGGCATTCATTGCCTTTTTCACATTTCTTAAGAAAAGTTGTCGGTGTAATTAATGTGTCTATTTTGTTGTTAATATTACGAAATTATCCTTTGTTTGTATGTGTATTAAATTTGACTTTTCATATTTAAAGACAAGATAATAGTATTAATTAGGGTGAGAACTACGTTACCCTCTCTTGTTTAGGGGGTAATTTACCCTCTCATGATATCAACCAATCAAAATGTAATATGCATAGAAAACATTAAATGTCAAATAAATGAATCAATTTTTTCTAAAAATAAAAAAGTTCATCTTAATCATAAGGTAACTTTTAACACTTTTAATTTTTATTTAGAGTAAATTACACTCCCCTCCCCTCTTATGTTAAAATATACACTTCCCTCCCTTTAAAAATAAAATCTACACTCCTCTCCCTCTAAGATGCTTAAATTACAACCCCCTCCCTTAATAATTAAATATGTACTACACTTTAATCTATTTTAACATAAATAAATATTTTTATGATATATACTAATTTTGAACCACCATTTAAGAAAAATAAATTCATTTCTTTATAATTTAAATATCAATGGTAATTAAACTTAAATATTTTGCTATTAAGTTTATAATTTATAGTATAAAACTAATTTTTATATAACCATATTTTATTGTATTTATTAATTATTGTAATTTTATTTTTTGGTTGTTTCATATTTTATAATAGGGTTTAAAATTATATGTTAATGTAATTGTGAATAAAAAAATAGCGAAAAATATGTATTCAAATTTTGATTATGTTAAAATAGACCCGCGATACTTTTTTTTTTAAGTGTGTTAGATTATTTTATTTTATTTTTGCTAGATTATTGAGGAAGTAAAGTGTAGATTTTAACATAAGAAGAGAGAAGAATGTAATTCAAGCTTCTCTTAAGGCCGGAGGGGAATGAAATGTTTTCTAATATGTTTGGAATAAGGGGGAGGAGAGTGTCTATTTTAACATAACGGGGAGGGGAGTGTAATTCAAGAATCTTTGAGGGGAGAAGAGTGTAATTTACTCTTTTATTTAATTATATTAAGGTGTTCAATCTTAATTAATTTACACTACTAGACTTATAACAAATAAAAATTTTACATCAATTTCTTTCATCTGGATGTCCTTAAATTCATCACTTACATTCATAAAATTCTTCCATTCCACAAGCCCGAACGTGAGAACAAAAACATCTCCTTCATTCAAATTTCTTCTTTATTCTTCCCTATTGATCAATTCTTGTTTCTTTTTCGTTTTCTTCCCATTTTGATTGTTCAATTTTGTCGTTCCAAACTACCGCAATTTCAAATTATAGTGAGAATTGTCGTTGTTTCTAGAACCGCGTCGGGTATCGTGACTTTTTTTTTATTTAAGTAGCCAACCTAATAAAATCTGCTAACACGCATAGACCTGCCCCACTATCAGCCAAAGCCTTTAAGTCCAAACAAAAGAACAAAAGCCTCGTGACATAACCATTTCGGCGGCAACCGAAAAAAATGCTAGCAAACTCCCAAAACATCACGGCAGAACACTCGCTAGCAATCCTTAAAGTATAACGGATGACTTACTCAATTGTTATAATTAACTACCTCACAACCAAGAAAAATCAAATCAAAAAGAAAAATCAACTCACCATATCCGACGTGGTTACGGAAATAATGGTAATTCTCACGATATTTGGAATCAAACGAACGACGACGATTCTCTCGAAAATTGAAAAATGTGGCTTTTAGAACGACAAAATTGAACAATCAAAATGGGAAGAAGAAATTTCATGAATGTAACGGATAAATTTAAGGACATTCAGATGAAAGAAATTTGATGTGAAATTTTAATTGTTCTAAACCGATCTTGTCGTGTAAACTAATTAAGTTTGAACAACTAAATATAATTAAGGCAAGATTACATTTGGGGTCCTTTATCTTATTTTTTGTAACAATTTGATCATTTATCTTTATTTTTTCCCGTTTAGGTCCTTTATCTCTCTTAAAAGCACATATACATCTTTTTTCTCATTTTTTATTAAAAAATGCATAATTTTATTTCTAAAAATATATTTTTATTAAAAATGAAAAAAAAAATCCAGAAATATGATGAAGATGTTCATCTTCTTCCTTTGAATCTTCATCATCTTCTTTAAATAAAAAAATTCTACTAAAATATATCTCCAAATATCATGAATTAATGTTATATTCACCTCCAATCTTCTTTTAAACACAAAAATCAAAACCTTAATTTCACAAATGTTGCAAGGCGGATGGTGGAGGCTTAGTCACCGGCGGAAGGGTTAAGCTTTACAAAAGTTAAGATTGTTACGGGAAACAACAAAATTGATGTGCAAAGCTGCTCTCAACTTTGGGGTTATTTTTATGCCGGGTTTGAATATTGAGTTAGAAAATAATAATAATATACGGTGTGACAATTTATATAACTAATTTTTTTTTGTGATGAAACTAAATCTCTTTTCTATAGGGTTTTGATTTTTGTGTTTAAAAGAAGATTTGAGGTGAACATAACATTAATTCATGATATTTTGAGATATATTTATGTAGAATTTTTTCGATTCAATGAAGATGATGAAGATTCAAAGAAAGAAGATGGAGATGATGAACATCTTCATCATATTTCTGGATTTTTTTTCATTTTTAATAAAAATATATTTTAAAAAATAAAATTATGTATTTTTTTAATAAAAAAATGAGAAAAAGGATATATATGTGCTTTTATGAGAGATAAAAGACCTAAACGGAAAAAAATAAAGATAAAGGACTAAAGTGTTACAAATAAATATGATAAAGGACTTATAATGTAATCTTGTCTATAATTAAATAAAAATTAAAAGTATTAAAAGTTACCTAAAATTGATTTTTTTTTATAGAAAAAATTTACTCATTTATTTGACATTTAATGTTGCCAATGTATATTACATTTTGATTGGTTGATATCATGAGGGGGTAAATATCCTCTAAATAAGAGAGGGTAATCTAGAAAAAACCATTAATTAGGGATATGTTTAGGAAAAAATAATAAATGTATCTAGTAATTTGAAAAGGGGTTTACATTTAAGGATAAAAATAAAATCAAATGGGTGCTTAGATATAGAGACGGAAGGAGTATTAATGTTTCGTAAGTACAATTCAGTTCCACTTGTATGTTAGTTTAACCGCTAGATTAGTTGATAAAAAAAAATACTAATAAACAAAAGAAAATGATGTGAACACAATATTTTTGTTTGCATTAAAAAATTGGGAATCTTTGATTTTTTTTAACGTAGAAATCACCTCTCGTACCATCATATTTAATTACTTCATCTGACATTATTTATAAGAAAAATAATCATAATTTCCTAAAGAAAGTCATAGCCAACCAAATTTAACTTTATTTAATATTATTGTTACTCATCAACTTCCTTAAAAAAAAATGCTCATCAACTCTCATATTTTTTGAGATGAGTGTATACCCGTTGCAAATTTAATGTAATAACTATGGGAAACACTAACATGTGGCTTAAGGGCAGATGTTAACGAACTCAATATGAAAATTGTCTTTAAAATTATGTTATTTATTTCTCAAAAAGTTAAAAATTAATTTTTATCAATGAATACTTTTTGTTTGTACATGTTCGTATGGCCCAATAACTATTATAGTAAAATGATGTTTTTAGTAAATGTATGATTTCTTAATGGGTCATGCTAACAACGTGTCGTAAATGTGTTAAGGATACTAAAAGCAGAATGTTAGCATAAAAAAAACTATTTAATGTTTAAAAAATTAAATGCACAATTTTCAAGATAAAATTTTGCATCAGATTCTTTAACATGTGCCCTTGCATGCTAGCATTTCTCTCTCTTTCTTAATGTGTGAAACATGAAAATTTTGCTTATAAATAAGGTTGGAGGGGGTATTCGCTAACCGTGGACTTAAAGTGCATCATGGACTATAAGAAAAGTTTTGGTTGGGAGCGGGTGCGTAGGGTTTTTTTTGGCTGGTTGGTGCTTGAGTTTCCTTGGTTGCTTCTATTTTTTCAGGTCTGTTATAGTTGCGTGATGTTGGGTTTTCTATTTTTCTGGATAGTGTGTGGTTGTTGCTATGCTCTCTCTGGGTAGTGGCCTTAGCGGATTGTTTTTGCTATTGTTTGTGGTGTTCCTGGTATTTTGTTTGTCTAGATGTTGTCAATGTGCGGATGTTACAGCTTTAGGGAGGTGGGCGTTTTTGGTTGGTGTTTTAGTTGGGTGTGTTTGGCTTCTGGTGCTCATTCCTATGGTGTCCTGTCTATATGTGGCACTTTCTTGTATGTGTTTCTCTTAGCAAGTTTTTACGTGTCTTGTGTAAGCTATGCGGCAATAAATTTTCTATTTAAAAAAAAAATTGCTTACAAGACCCTACCAATGTGGATGCTCTTAGGTCTCATTTACTTTGTGAAAATATTTTCGATTTTCATTTTACAAATGTGTTTATTTTAACTTTCGAATAAGATGTGAGATTCTTGAAGCAATCATATTTGTGATGGAGAGAAAATAAAATGTTACCAAGAGAAGATTCATTTTTGTTGGAAATGTTGAATACATTTTTTGTCATTTTCATTATTTCTACAAAAATGCGCACAATTGTTCATTTTAATATATAATATATTACCTCCTACCTATCAAGTAAAATTAACTCAAATTTTCGAATGTGAATGAAGAAAATATTTTCATAAAGTAAAGGGAGCTTTAAATTTGAAGATAATTAAGAATATGGACGTCTATATTTGCACCCAATTTTTTAGCTACCATATTCGTTTATGGCTAAATAAACTTCATCACAAAGTTTGAATTAAAAGATAACAAACACTTAATATTTGAAACGATAGACTCATATACTTCATATATCACAGTTGGTTCATTGAATGACATCAGTAAGAGTTTTACAATCTGTCTCAAAAATAGCATATGCTCCTAGGAGTACCGTTGCAGCCTCTCCCTCCTTAGCCTGCATTACAAATTCAGTTCAAACAGTATAGAAGTTGCATACATACTTTTGTTGCTGTGACTTTTCTCTTGTTAAATCCACTTGTTCCGATTTCGCCATTAGCACCAAACTACCATAGCCAGCTTGCTCTTCTTTTTCACTACTCTTATGTGATTCGACTGTTGCAAGTATTTCCTTAACAATTATAGCATTGATCCCATGCATGTTAGTTTACCGGCCTTGGACTTCACTAAGAGTTACATTGTTGTTTGAGTTAGATTGATGACTTTTTTGAGAAGATTCTGTAGTACTCTTTGAATTTTGCTTGTGAACAAATGCAACTCTCCCCGGAGGAGGAAGATGTGTAATTTCACTTACAAGCATCAAAACAACAGTTGATATATTTGGTCTGTCTCTTGGAAGTTCTTGTACACAGAGAAGTCCTATATGTATGCACCTCAACATGCTACTCTCATAGTATGCATCCCATACCTCTGGATCTATTAGAGATATAATGTTATCTTCTAACCATAGCTTCCATGCCTGGTAAAAAAAAATATAATAATAGTAATAAGATTCTTTCTGAATCGGCTTCCAACACTATTATTGGTTAAAATTTATGTGGGTCTTTCCGGTGTGGGAATGAGCACCGAAATTCAGAAAAGTGACCCTAATAAATTAGCGAAACCCACTCAAAATTTTAGACAACAATGAAGTATTGAAAGTGTATTACTAACATTTCTTTTCTCATAGTATGTAATAAAAGAATGGAGTATTTAGACTTACAAAGCCTACAAGGCTAAGAGTATCCTCGTGATGAGAAAAGCTACCGTTTCTTCTTCCGCTAACAATCTCTAGTAATAGAACCCCAAAGCTATAGACATCTGATTTCTCAGAGAAAAGACCCTCCATTGCATATTCAGGCGGCATATAACCACTGCATTTAGAACATATATTACTATAACCCCAAGTAAAAAAAAAAACCACTCATATGTAATACTAATTCCAACATTATAATAGCAAATGAGAGAGTACTACTTACTAAGTTCCAACAACTCTTTTTGTGTTAGCTTCATCATCTTCTCCAAATTTAACAATTCTAGCTAAACCGAAGTCTGATATTTTTGGAATCATGTCACTATCAAGTAAGATGTTGCTTGCTTTTAGATCTCTATGTATGATCCTTAGTCTCGAGTCTCTATGAAGATACATTATACCTCGAGCTATTCCTTCAATTATGTTTGATCGCTTTCTCCAATCTAAATTTTTCTTTTGTAGTGGATCTGAAGAAAAATAAAGAATACATTAATGCGATGCCAAATTGGGTACTTAAGAACTTTGAACATAAAGAAATATACTTAGGAAACGCTTGAATATACAACATAATTAAGTGCTTATGTATAAATTATTTTGACAATTAAAGAGCTAACGAGGATACTGAAAAACAACTTATAACACCAAGTTATATGAAGGAGTTTCAAAACATTGGCTGACAATATTATTAGCTGTTTTATAGGATCTTTCAAATACTTGATCAAGTGCTTATATAATAAGTAAAGTCCAAATAAACTTGTCGAAACACTTAAGCAAGTGCTTATATTAATTATTAAATTATGGACTTTTCAAGAAGTTTAGCTAGCATGTGAAGAAATTATTCACTAATTTTTTAATCTACCACTAAGTCAGCTAATAATTTTAGTTTGAGGCAAGAATACAAAAGAGACCAAAGAACTAACCAAAGAGAAAGGCATCCAAACTTTTATTTGGCATGAACTCATAAACCAACATTTGCTCTCCTCTTTCAACACAACAACCTAAAAGTCTTACAAGATTGCGATGTTGAAGTTTAGAAATCACTACTACTTCATTCATGAATTCTTCCATTCCTTGTCCTGATGCTTTTGAGAGTCTTTTCACGGCAATTTCTTGACCATCTTCCATGACTCCCTAGATAGTGTAAAAAATATTTTAATATTGATTTTATGATATATAATACAAAAGTTGACATACAAAATCTTAGACAAAATCACCTTGTATACTGGGCCAAAACCTCCCTTCCCAAGCATATTATTAAAATGAAAACTGTTTGTGGCAGTTTCAAGCTTTTCAAAATCATATAGTGGAAGGTCATCCAATTTCATTTTTTTATGTTCTCTGGTAATCATATTTTGAGGTAGTCTTCCTGGATGCATTTGTCAGTTGTTAGAAAAATTTACAACATCAAAGAAGTTCAAAATTTACAAAAATTGAAATTTAACATATATGATTATTCAATAAATTGATCCCACGCAGAAGAAATAAAACTAATGGAATTTTTGTACCAAAAAAAAACTAATGGAATTTTGCTAACCCCAAATAATTATTGGTTAGGAGAGAGATAGAGATAAAAGCACCCAAAAACACCAAAGCTAAAGGCACCCAAATGCCACCCGTTCCATAACTACCATTCTCTCTCATGTTTAGTCCTTGAACTATTAAAATATTTAGTTCCTAAACTATTAATCAATTATTAATATATAAAATTGGTCTCACACCTCCTTTAAAAATATGAGATAAGATAACTCGCAGAATATATAACTTTATGGATAAAAAATAATTTATGCACTACTTATTACTCCATCCGTCTCACAATATTAGTCGTTTAAGGTTTGTGCACGATTATTAAGAAAATGATTAATTGTGTTGATTTTAATGATAAAATTAATAGCATTTACTAAAACACCCTTATTAATTGTAGTTAGTGGAGTAGTTAAGTTGGATGAAATTCAATAAATAAGGAAATAATAGTGGAAAAAAATAATAAATATTGCATTGATATTGCAAAGTGACAATTATTTTGAGAAAAAGAAAAAATGGTAAAGAGACAATAATTGTGAGACGAAAGGAGTATATTTTTATAGTTCATTGACAAAAATAGAGAGATTATGATATAGTTTATAAATCAAATTGATGATTTATTCATTTTGAAAATGACATTACACCCTCCAATAAATGTCACTCACTTTTTATTTTCTCCCTTTTCATAAACATGAATTGGGTTTATCATGTCTATTGTGATCAAACCAATGCCTATGCTAGATAGAGACATCCATTATACATATGTTTATCATTAATTTTTTTCCATATTTTCTCAGACAAACCTTATTGGAAAACAAAAATCTTAATGCACTTCAATGCAAGTTTGAAATAGAAATCAGGAAACTTTACCTTTATGCCTAGCAGAACATTTCCTCCACAAAAGATAAGCACATATAACCAAGATAAGTGCTCCTATTGCCCCAGCAATTACAATGATTAAAAAACTCTTGTTGTGTCCCTTTTCCTTTTTAACAGCAACTGTATAAGATACAAATTATTAGAATAAATGAAAGCTTAAACAAATTAATGCATTTTCAGTAGTTGAAACAAAAAGAATGTTTGTCCATGAGGTGTCAACTCGGTGGTAAAAGTTTAATGTGTAACTTAAAGCGACGGTGCTTTAATGCATGAAACAATTGTAAAATAGTTATTAGTGTCACATTTATTAATAAAATTAAACAAAGCTCTTTAAAAGAAAGAGAGAAAAGATACCAAGTTCTGCCGGCACACGAACGAAGAGATCAACTCCACCATTAGGAAATTTCTGCAAATCAATTAACTCTCCAGTCCAATACATACAAAATATAGAAGGATCATATGCATATGCCAAACAAGAACAATTTGCCAAACAATCTGCTCCACACTTATCTTGATCAGCATTATTTGTTCTCACATTAAAATCAGGAGGTTTCATATTATGATACACCAAAAATCCATCTTGCTTAACTACAGTTGATCCATTCTTCACCATCTCACACTTCAAGTTCAATCCCTCTTTCCTCACACAACCATTAGTCCAATTTCCTAAACTCCATTCCACAGAATTCTTTGGCTCAAACCCATCAAAACAACTACAAATTGGCACAGTTGAATTATCACAATTTCCAAATGGCCCACATTTTCCATAAAAATCACACTCATTTTGATCAACCTCAAGTCTAAAAAGTTCCTTTTTATTCATATACTCAATCAACTTAAGTGTTCCATGTGGTGTCAATGAGAGAATTCCAAACAAAGTTTTGTCGGCGAAATTGTAAGTAATATAAGTAGTTCCATCATCGTCTTGATCAAAACGCCAACCGGCTAAATACTCAGTTAACATTCTCGGTGATCCGAGAAAAACCCTTCCATTCCATGGACCTGTTCTCCAATGAATTTTCTTATCATCCCAAATAAAAACTTCTGGTGCATCCAATCTTTCAAGACTTGCTGAATAATGTCCTGAAGAAGGATCATTATCACTTTTTCTTGATACAAAGGATATTTTCTTACCTGTTACTTTGTTAGCTGCAATTCTCATGGTTGGCACAGCTGCATCTGCAGGGTGTGTGAAACTATCCCAGATTGTTGCTCCAGAACTGATGTCTCTCAAAATCAAGTTTCCTGAATCAGCAAGTTGAGCTGTTGAATTTGTTGAAGATGAAATGTTTGTTGACCAAATGATGATACCATTTGGTTTGTTCAATATTACAAGATTTCCATCTTTGTGAATTGTGACAATTCCATTTGAATCTTTGAGTGGTTGATCTCTGTTTGCAATCCATATGTTGTTGGTCTCATTGATGTACCAAATTCCTAGGTAACGGTTGGTTGAATTTAATGGGCTGAAAAATCCTAGCATGAAGTTTGTGTTGTTTGAGGTTATTGTTTCATTGTCTTTGAGTGATTTGGATGGTGTAATGGTATCATTGATTGCACTATAACATGAATAAAAGGTGCAAAATATAAGGAAAGTAATTATGAAGAGGTAATTTAAATTGTGACTTAGAAAAGCCATAAATGTGTAACAGATTGTAGTATGATGTTTTTTGAGGAATACTAGGATTTAGTTTGGTTTAATGAGGGTGTTTTTTTGTTCCATTTAATAATCAAATTCATGTGGAAGAAGGTATTGTTGTTGTTGAATTATGGAGTCGTCGAGATGCACTATAACTATTGAATTTCCAATTATTTGACTTTAACTACGCGTTAAGCATGGGAATTATTACATATAAAAATTGGAAATGTCCCTATTTTCTGATGAAGCCAAATTGTTTATGCTTGTGTAGCTATTTGGAGTGTTGTGACAAGCTGTGTCGACAGTCCAGTTTGGATTGATTCTGAGATAAACATTTATAAAATTCAAACATTGGATCAATATGTGGCTTAATTTGATTTGGATTGCTTTCTTAAAATAATAAAACTTGATTGTATATAACTATAAATTTATATAATTCAATGTTGACTAAACATGGAGTGATACATGATGATAATGGATTGATCCATGGTTTTACTTTTTGACTAAAAATTCTGAAAACTTGGCTATAATTATGTTGCAATTTTTCACTCTCTTATCTCTTTCTAAACACATAAATAAATCATTCATACATATTTTTCAAATAAGAGTTAAAGAAACATAAAAGTTTTTCCTTCATCATCTTCTTCATTATTATCACACAATTCTCAAGCACATAATCATTTGGAATTGGGTGTTAGATATAGATTGAGAGAAAAAGTCTGATTTTGGTTTTATAGTTCGGAAAATTGGGTTGAAGGAACTTAGGGATTCTTAGCAAATTTTCCCAAATTCGGAATTGAATTTGGCGGTTTTCATCACGGATTGGGTCAAGGGATTCGGGGGTGCGCTAGGCGCACAATTCAATACACATTTGTACTTCAAACTTGTTGTCATGCGCCCCGTGCGCCGTGGAGTACATGAATCCTTTTTTCTTCAGCTTTTGAACTATATAAAAGGACAAGATTTTTTTCCCGGTAATATTGTGAGACCAAATGAGGGAATTTTTAAGGTTAATAGTTGGTTGCCTTTTGGGTAGATTTTAGGGCTGAGAAACATCGTAAACACTTGGGGTATGTGGAAATCTTTGATCTCTTGTTTATGGGAAGAGATTAGAAAATAGGTGGAAATTAGGTTGTTCTTGGAGAACTAGTTGAAGTTAACTTCATGTAACCTCTTAGAGAACTCTCTCCCCCATGTGTAGGTCACTGTGGGACCGAATCGGGTACACAAATTCCTAGTGTTTTGTTACTCTCTACTCTCTTTATTTGTTTCTCTTTGATTGTGATTTTATTTTACAGTTGATGTCTAGATTAGATCTAGATTTGTTGTTGTTACTTGAGATTGTTTGTTTGCTGCCATTGATACTTAATCCAAAGATCTAGGTTTAATCCACCGAATGTAATCCTATTTGAGGAACGTTGAACACTAGATATGGTACTTCTCTAGTTGGGTGAACATTGATTCCCGGTAAATATATATTACAAAATTAATAGTACTAAGTAACACGAGTTTAAGTAGCTCAACTGATTTAGACAAAATTTAATAAGTTTTAGAAGTTGAAAGAACCTAGGTAAATAAGAAAATACTAATATAAGAATAATTACTATTTTTTGTCTATCTAAAAGAATGTAATTGATAAACGCTAAAATAATTTTGTCTTTCGACAAAGTGGTAAGAACCAACGAACTTTACTTACACACAAGTTATAAATTTTGACATTGTTCGTTGAATTAGATTTTATATATATATAATTTGATGTGATACAATCAGTTTTCATAATATAAATGTCCAAAATAATTTGAAAAAATGGATCATGTTGAGTTTTCGAATTCTTTAAATCAATATGTGACTTTCTTTTGAATTAATTTGTATATTGCAAACAAATGCTGCATAAATCAAAAGAGACGACGACCATTTCAAAGGCACCATCTACATTTATAAAGTTAAAATATTCATTTCAATTCCAATAGAATAAAAAAATAGAAAGTCAACAAAAGATAGGACTTAGGAGTAAATTATTACTTATCATGCCGACGTTATGATTGTGACTTTGATTTTCTTCACAGCTTAGAATTAGATCAATGATTTGTTGGTGGAATTTCACATCCTAGTCAACAAATCACACATGTCATATCACATTTTTGTTTGGCTGCAAAGAAAGAAGACAATGGAGTGTGTGTGGTGGCTTAGGTGAGTTTCCGTGATAGGTTTGAGTTATTTCACTCTTCATTCATAGTAAGCGTGCCCTTGAGTAAGATGTAAGTTGAAATAATTTATTTTGAAATACTATTTTAACCTTGAATGATATCTATGGACTATGGCCATGAATAATACTTCATTCATTCCAAAATAATGATTCAACTTGACTATATGTATTATTCACAAAACAAAATATGATGTCGTATTATTATATAAGATGTTGTTGGATTTATCTCGACGAATATTTTTTAAATATAAGAAATATATATTGGTGATGACATGTGTGCAAATCAACAATATCATATTTTGAGACTAAAAATGTATATTTGTTTTGTCTTTGGAATCACTTTTGGCCTTCGATACTCAAAAATCAAACACTCTAATTCTAACTTAGTGTGTATTTGTTGATATGGTAACGAGATTTTTTTCTTTTTACTAAAGAAAATTCTTTTTGAAGGAAACTAAAGAGAATTCTGATATGGTACGAGAGTTGATTCTGATTATATCAAAGTAAACAATTTAGAATTAATTAAATTATGAATTGTTTGATAGTGATTGTTTAAAATGAAATTATATATAGAGAAACGTTTCCCTATCGTTGAACTTACAAAATGTTACTACTAATGTAGCCAATGAAGGTCAAAGTCTGGAAGGGTTAACTTAGATTTCAACAAGAACATACATTTTCTAACGACATTTTTAGTTACGTCATTATCCTTACTTAACTTCAGTACTGTGTGGTACTAATAGACAAAAGAAAATGATGTGAACACAATGTTTTTGCTGACATTAAAAAATGTTGGCATCTCACAATGTTTTTGCTGACATTAAAAAATGTTGGCATCTTTGAATACTTATTGTCGTAGAAATCGTGTCCTCGCATTTTAGTTACGCGCTTTCCTCGTACTTCATCGTTGACCTGTAATGGGAGACTCGGAGTGATAGATAGATGGATACAGAAATTCAGTTTGAAAAAAGAAAAGTTAATTTTATATTTTTTTAAATGAGTTTTTAAATTTTAAAAAATATAAATCTAATTAAATCAAACCGAACCAACTTATTTTTCATTAATTTGACTTTGGATTTCGAGACAAAAAAAATTTGTAAAAACTTAATCAAATAAAGCATTATTGATTGGTTCGTAATTTTTTATCCTACTAACCAAACTAAAGTGGCTTGTCACACAATAAGACATCTCATTAATCATTTGAGTGTTAATTCTTTTACATTTTTTGTTATTAATCATCGGTACATGATCCATGGTGGTCATGTATCGGAGATGGTGCCTAATGATCATCCAAGAGTACATAGATGACATGATAAGTGATTTCTTTCGCCTTAATTACAAGTTATGGATTGAAGAAGACAGTTGTTCATCAAATTGAACTTCTTAAAACTCAAATATTTCAATCATCTACGATTCATACATCCATTATTCATCAAACACAAATTCCAAAAAACATCCTGAAATTTAAACAATCAAGAGATGAAAGATCTTAGAGGTCGTGAGAAGCAACAAATTAGGTGTGTTTGTCAGCTAGAATTTCTGTTTTAGTAGATGAGATGAGATGGTGAAAGAAAATGAATGGACTAAGACATATTTTATATTGGGCTTTAATTTTAGGAATAATCATAAGTGTGTGAGAGGAGGAATAATATTAGCAAAATAGGGAGTGAGATTAGTATCAGTTCGGTTCATCGATTTTTTCCACCTCTTAAATGAAAATAAATTACAAGTATAACCCACTTGAGCTTTTTTTTTTATCTAATTGGTCTAAATCATTAATTCATTTTTTTTTTATTTTTGCGTCAGTCAACAACCAATCACGCCAATATAAACGGCGAGACTATATGAGACTAACACATGTCCATGGGAAATTGAAATTTGTGAAGAAAAAAATTAGAATGGTTGAGATAAGAATCTAAATTTAGACACGGGAAATGATAGATGCGGTGACAAAATTTATCAAGAAAATTTCAAAACAATGTATTTGCTAACACCTTTCCTTAATTACACCCCATTACCTCCCTTGATTTCCGCCGAATAACAAATTTAATTGGTTGAGACCTTTTCTTGTTAAATTCTTGATTTTTTTTGTTGAGGAATTGTTAAATTCTTGATAAAAACTCTCTAGATAAATAGCAATGCTCGTTTAGACACTTGTAATTTATTTTATGTTGATAGGGGTGAGAGAAGGTCCGATGAGGTAGGTCTTGATTGTAGTGATGGTCAAATCGGGTGGTGGGGTTAATGAGGGAGATGTTTTGTAGAGGGTGCGTGGTTAGATCTAGTGTTGAGAGACAATGATAAAATTGTGTTATTTATTTGATCCGACAATCAAAACCAATTTAACCATAGTGAAAAAGTTTATTATTTTTCAATGCTAAATGTCACCTACATATCGACTCGACGTTATTGATAGATGACTCGGTTGCGTAATTTAACCTAACTTCATTTGGAGGGTGGATAAATATGAATTTACTGTAGATTTGATACTTTTAAAATTAGAAAGACATTGTGTATTTATCTCTCTTCTTTAATACTATTAGGGGTGGGAATAGACTAGGTCGGGCCAGGCTTTGAAAGGCCTCGGCTGGCTTACGAAAATTTTTACGGCCTATGACCTATCATAGGCCATTTTTCTTGGTACGGCTGACCTATTTAAAAGTTTGGACCGATCCGAAAGCGTACTTTCAGGCCTACTTTACATTAAGGTCATCAAATAGTTAATTTGACATACTAAATAGGCTAAATAAGTCTTAAAGCCTATTTCACTACAAGCAAATTTTAACAACATTAAAGCTTACTTAAAAGTCTATAACAACAAAGCCTATTACGAGACCGATAGATAGAGAAAAAAATATTTCTATTTTTAATGTATGCAATTATTTTAATATAAAAAAAATCACATTTTAATAAATAGGTATTAATAGGTCGGCCTATGAGACTTAGCATGCTCTGTTAGAAGTCGAAGCCTTACCTATTTAACTAAACAAACTTTTTAAAAAGTTTAAGTCTAGGCCTCTCTACTAAACAGGTCATGCCATAGTAGGCCAGACTGTAGGCCTCCATAGGCCGGCCTAATCTATTTCCAACCCTAAATACTGCTACTTTCAGAACTATCCATTATTTCCGTTTCATTTTTCTTTCTTGTAGATTACACAAAAATACCTGAAGTCATGGTGGTTTTCCCTTCACAAAGATAGTGAGGGAATACATTTCCGACTAGTAGGCGGCTAAGGATGGATTTGAGTTATTTGACTCTCTCTAGTGAGTGATTGAGCTTATCTCGAAAGAATCAAATCTACCTCATTCGTCTAGAATGAAAATAAGCAAAACATATTTATATTTTTTGAAATAAAATATAGGGTCCTGCTTAACCGGTGCCTTGGGGCCTTGGTTAAGCATACCATAAAAGGGAATTATTACTATAAAAGGAAACTGTTTTTGACTTTATTATAAATTAATTACACAATTTCAATGCATTAACTACTATATAATTTCTTTTTTATATCCTTAACCAAGGTGTCCCAGGGCACCGGTTAGCATTAACGAATTTTAACAGCTTCCCTTTTATTTAATGAAGATAGTGTTCTCGACTAGGCAAATTTTCAATCCACAAAGAAATCTCAATATAATGAGCCACATTTTGTTCAGCAACACACCTAATCAATCCAAGTGATCAAATCATTGACTAGCAAACAAATAATTGATTCGGACCTAGTGTCTCTTTAGACATCATCACAAATAAAAGGTCTCTAACCCTTGAAAAAAGTACATTCTCAATTTTAGTTAAACATTTAGGCTCATTTAAAACCACTGATTTGAGCGTTAAAATCCTTACAAATATACAATTTTCGCGAAGCAACAATGCAATTCTGCTTCGCATTCAACTAACTCAGGCAGTTGTCATCTCCAAGTCCACTCTAAATTTTACCTAGTCTTTTTATTACCTGCCTTGGACTTCACTTAGAGTTAAACTGTTGTTTGAGTTAGATTGTTGACTTTTTTGACTCAGAGTTAAACTGTTGTTTGAGTTAGATTGTTGACTTTTTTGAGAAGATTCTGCACTCTTGGAATTTTTCTTGTGGACAAATGCAACTTTTCCCGGAGGAGGAAGATGTGTAATCTCACTTATGAGCATCAAAACAACAGTTGATATATTTGGTCTTTCTTTTGGAAGTTCTTGGACACAGAGAAGTCCTATGTGTATGCACCTCAACATGATGCTCTCAAAGCATGAATCCCATATATCACGATCTATTAAAGATATAATGTTTTCTTCTAACCATAGCTTCCATGCCTGGTAAAAAACAAAATAATAGCTAATAATAGTAATAACAACAACAATAAATTTAGAAAAAGAATAAAAATAATAAAAAAATACTAATAATAATATTGAGATTCTTTGTGATTCTGCTTCGGATGCTCTTTTTACTATTGACTAAATTTCACCTAGGTTTTTGTCATTGTGGAAATGAGATTCTATGCACAGATTAGTGTAGACGTGTCAATAGAGCCCCAAATTTCAAAACCCACTTAAAAAGCCCCCAAGCCCACTAAATTAAAGCAAAGTTGAGAGTGTATTGCTAAACTTCTTAGTGAAACCCACACAAATGTTAAATGTTAGACAATAAAGAAAAGTTGATGGTGTATTGCTAAACTTCTTTTCAAATAAGTAACAGGGGCATGTAATATATATACTTACAAAGCCAACAAGGCTAAGAGAATCTTCGCTGTGGTAAAAGCTACTATTTCTTCGGCCGCTAACAATCTCTAGCAATAAAACTCCAAAGCTATAAACATCTGATTTCTTAGAAAAAAGTCCTTCCATTGCATATTCAGGCGGCATATAACCACTGTATTTAGAGCATACATTACAATAACACAAGTATTGTTGAACTATACCCTTTTTTGTTAGCTTTAATTGCTAAATTTTCATTTAATTCCAACATTATAATGTCAAATGAGATCAAAACTACTTACTAAGTTCCAACAACCCTTTTTGTGTTCGTTTCATCATCTTCTCCTCCTTTAACAATTCTAGCTAAACCAAAGTCTGATATTTTTGGAACCATCTCCCCATCAAGTAAGATGTTGCTTGCTTTTAAATCTCTATGTATAATCCTTAGCCTCGAGTCTCTATGAAGATAAAGTATACCTCGAGCTATTCCTTCAATTATGTTTAACCGCTTTCTCCAATCTAAATTTTTCTTTTGCAATGGATCTTAAAAACATAAAGAATACATTAATGTGATGACAAATTGGATACATTACGAATTTTTTTTTAAGAAGTTAAATTAGTCCACCTAAATTGGCACTAAAGAGAATCAAACTTGAGACCTTGAGGAGGAGCACATTCCTGTGTCCCAAGCCAATACCACTAGGCCAACTCAAGTGGGTTGGATACGTTAAGAATGTT
This sequence comes from Medicago sativa, assembly GCF_051527215.1. NCBI lineage: Eukaryota > Viridiplantae > Streptophyta > Magnoliopsida > Fabales > Fabaceae > Medicago > Medicago sativa. The sequence continues at coordinate 10,188,988 of NC_140756.1, forward strand.
GAATAGGAAGAAACACACTTAGAAGCTTTTCAGATATACAATTAAGTGTTTATGTATAAACTATTTGCATAAAAATAAAAATAAAACTATTTATACAATCGAATACATAGTTATATGATGAAGTTTTTGAAAATTCCGTAACATGTCATAGACTACTTTATAGGCTCTCTTAAATATTTAATCGAGTGCTGATATTAAAAACCTAACCTATAGCATGTTTCAAGAAGTTTAATTAGCATAAAAAAAATTATAAAATTGTTTAGTCTAAAACTAACTCAGGTAAAGAAAATTGATTTGAGGTTAGAATACAAATGAGGTAAAAGAACTAACCAAAGAGAAAGGCATCCAGACTCTTATTTGGCATGAACTCATAAACCAACATTTGTTCTCCTCTTTCAACACAACAACCAAGAAGTCTTACAAGATTGCGACGTTGAAGTTTAGAAATCACTGCTACTTCATTCATAAATTCTTCTATTCCTTGTCCAGATGATTTTGAGAGTCTTTTTACAGCAATTTCTTGGCCATCTTCCAGTATTCCCTAGATAGTGTGAAACATATTTTAATATTAGATTAATGATATATATTAAAAAATAATGACATACAAAATCTTACACAAAATTACCTTGTATACAGGGCCAAAACCTCCCTTCCCAAGCATATTACTATTGTGAAAACTGTGTGTAGCATTTTCGAGCTTTACAAAACTATATAGTGGTAGCTCATCCAATTTCATTTCCTTTTGTTCTTTGGTAATCAAGTTTCGAGGTTGTCTTCCTGGATGCATTTGCCGTGTTAACAATAATATATATTTGCAACACCAAATAAGTTCAAAATTTGCAAAAAATAAAAAAAATTATAAAAAAAAATAAGGAAAAAAATATATATATGCTTCACCGTCAAATGTTGTTTTACTAAACAAATCAATATATTCCACTACTATTTATAAAAAATTAGCAACCTTAGTAAACTTAAAATAAATGAGGTCACTCGGAAATCGACCCATGTATTATCGATCACTAACATTGACGCCTCGGAATATTAGCTCCATGTGCGGCTAATTCTCTCTTTTTCTTCATGTATTGCAAGGTCGTTATGCCCATGTGTGGCTAATTCTCTCTTTTCTTAAGGCTGTTGTATAGGTTAATTGAGTGAGACATCAAATGTTAATTGATGTGATAGATCTCTCGTGGTTTGTCGGACACGAAAACATACGAAGAACGATGGGTAAAGGTATAATTGAAAACCTAAAAATTTATAATCAATCATGAGGATACTTTAGAAAGTGGTTGACGAAGTATAATTTCAACAATCTTAGCTCTCTATTTTTTTATTTCCATCTATCGCTTTTGTACAAATTTATGAAAATCAACCAAACTCTACTCTCTACTTGAAGTAGGAAACTATTACTAATCAACCAAATAATTCTTCCTTAAACTATTACTAATCTATCAATTTAGTACTAATCTATCAATTTAGTTCCTCGCTTTCTTTAGAAATATGAGAGATAATGATAACTCAAGAATAACATGATGGATAAAAAATAAATTATGTCCTACTTATTATATTTTTGTAGTCCATGACATTACACCCTCCAATAAACGTCACTCACGTGTTTTTTTTTTTGTTTTTGAAGAAGCTAAATTAGCCCACTCAAATTGGTATCGGAGATAATCGAATACGAGACCTCGAGGAGGAGCACACTCCCGGATCCCAAGCCAATACCACCAGACCAACCCAAGTAGGTTACGTGTTAAACGTCACTCACGTTATAGCATAGTTTATGCAAGAATCTTTACTATTTCACCTAACACACACTCCCTCACACTCCCTCCTTTGTACTTACCCAATTAGACAACAAAAATGTAATTGCTGTTCAATTCAAGTTTGCAATGAAAATAAGGCAACTTTACCTGTATGCCTAGCAGACCATTTCCTCCACAAAAGATAAGCACATATAACCAAGATAAATGCTCCTAAACCCCCGGCAATTGCAATGATTAAAAAACTCTTGTGCCCTTTTTCCTTTTCATCTGCAACTGAATACGATTTAGATGTGAACTTAGCTTAGTTGATAGAAACATTGCATAATATATGCGATGACGGAGCCAGAATTATTATAAAGTCTGGGCAAAAAATCTGCAACACATTTTTTTCTTCGCATTTTTTGAGATGTAGACATCTTTCACTCTTTGGGTTTGGGATAAATTGCATTTGCAGCAAATAATAAACATTTAGAGAGGTTTACATAAGAAATTGCAAGCAAATAATAAAAAAAACTAAAGAAATTGCCCAACAAAAAATATACATAAAATTTTTTATAGAGATTTATATAAGAAATTCGAGAGGGATTTACATAAAAAATTGCAAAAAATTTGAGTCGAGCCCAGAATGCTCAAAGCTAACCGGGCCTTGGATCCGCCCATGAATATATGTAGGGGTCGGACTTCGAACCCATACACCTCACTTATATTCACCTTAAAGGTGAAATTCTAGCCAACAAGCTATTTGAAAAAGAAAAAAAAAGATTCAGATTATTAGAATAAATAAAAGCTTAAACAAATTAATGCATTTTTAGTAAGTGAAACAAAAGACTATTCATCCATGAGACGTTGGTAGTAGTATAATTGTTTAACCTAAATAGACTATGATTAAACTTAATGTGAGACATACGTAAAAATGGTCATTAGTGAAACCATTATTAAAAATAAACAAAAACTCTAAAAGAAATAGAGAATAGATACCTAGTTCCGCCGGAACACGAATGAAGAGATCAACTCCGCCGTTAGGAAATTTCTGCAAATCAATTAACTCCCTACTCCAATACATACAACGTATAAAAGGATCATATGCATATGCCAAACAAGAACAGTTTGCCAAACAATCTGCTCCACACTTGTCTTGATTAACATCTGATCTCTCAGCAAAATCAGGAGGTTTCATATTATGATGCACCAAAAATGCATCTTGTTTCACTATATTTGATCCATTCTTCAACATCTCACACTTCAAGTTCATTCCTTCTTTCCTCACACAACCATTAGTCCAATTCCTTGAACTCCATTCCACCAAATTCTTTGGCTCAAACCCTTTAAAACAACTACAAATATTTGGTACACTAGAAATATCACAATTTCCAAATGGTCCACATTTTCCATAAAAATCACACTCGTTTTGACTAACCGTAAGTGATAGAAATTGCTTTTTATTCTTATACTCAACCAACTTAAGTGTTCCATGTGGTGTCAATGAGAGAATTCCAAACATAGTTTTATCGGCGAAATTGTAAGTTAGATAAGTAGTTCCATCTTTGTCTTGATCAAAACGCCAACCGGCTAAATACTCGGTTAACATTCTCGGTGATCCGAGAAAAACCCTTCCATTCCATGGACCTGTTCTCCAATGAATTCTCTTATCATACCAAATAAAAACTTCTGGTGCATCCAATCTTTCAAGACTTCCTATATAATGTCCTGAAGAAGGATCATTTTCACTTTTTCTTGATACAAAAGATATTTGCTTTCCTGTTACTTTGTTAGATGCAATTCTCATAGTTGGAACAGCCGCATCCGCAGGGTGAGTGAAACTATCCCAGATTGTTGCTTCAGAATTGATGTCTCTCAAAATCAAGTTTCCTGAATCATCAAGTTGAGCTGTTGAATTTGTAGAATTTGTACTTGAAATGTTTGTTGACCAAATGATGCTACCATTTGGTTTGTTCAATATTACAAGATTTCCATTTTTGTGAATTGTGAGTATTCCATTTGAATCTTTGAGTGGTTGATCTCTGTTTGCAATCCATATGTTATTGGTCTCATTGATGTACCAAATTCCTAGGTAACGGTTGGTTGAATTTAATGGGCTGAAAAATCCTAGCTTGAAATATGTGTTGTTTGAGGTTATTGTTTCGTTGTCTTTGAGTGATTTGGATGATGTAATGGTGTCGTTGGTAGAACTATAACATGATGAAAAGGTGAAAAATATGACGAACGTAATTATGAAGAAGTGGTTTGTGTTGTGAATTAGAAAAGCCATAAATGTGTAACAAATTGTTGGGTGTTTTTTGAGGAATACTAGAATTTAGTTTGGTTTAATGGGGTGTGTTTTTGTTCCATTTAATAATCAAACTCATGTGGAAGATGGTATTGTTGTTGAGTTGGGAGGTCGTCGAGATGCACAGTTATCAATTAGTGGACTTTAGCTATAAGTTAAGCATGTGAATTGTAAACAATATAGGGTTTTGGTAAGATTACAATGACATAACATTAGTAAATAAGGTTACAACAACGATATATTTGTTCTTTCTAAAAAAATAACAAATATATATTTGTAAAAGAAATGCTACTACTACGATAATATATACTCATACATAATGTAACATCCCTTTGTCGGTATCGTTATTTTACCGGTGGATAGTGCCGGAGGAATAAAGTTTAAGGAAAATAAGTTAATGGAAATATTTTATGACGTGTCGGCTTTTTACGGGTAAAATATCGGAGATGGTTTAGCACGCTTAAGTCAAGGGTATTTTGGTAATTGCACGATCAAGGCAAGGGCATTTTGGTAATTTCACTTGGGAAGGTTATTTAAATGTTTTTGTGGCCAAAATATCTCATTTCTTCTTTCCTTTCTCTCTCTTAGTGGAGAAAATATTTCTCTCCCTTTTCCTCTTCTCTTCTCCCACGCACCTTTCCTTCCTTCTTCACCAAATCTTTCAAATCTTCTTCCTTCCATGGCATAAGAGTTTATCTTGTTTTTCCTTGATTCCTTAGACTTTTAGAAGTTGGATTTTGTTTGATTTCCTCTACCTCTCCTCTCAAGAAGTGAACCAAAAGTCTAGGGTTGGATTGTAGCTTGAAGTTAGGGCTTTTGGTTGTGGATTTGAAGCTTGTACTAGTCATGTTTCATGGAGTTAGAGAGTGAAGCAAAAAGAACAACCTTGAAGTTGAATTTGTTTTTAAGACAAGAGTTAGGGTTGGAACTTAAGGTGTTGGAAGATGGTTTCTTCTTGGTTAAGAATTAAAAGAAAGATGATTGGAAGTTGGATTGAAGAGCTAGAGCATGAATTGTGGTTCTTGGAGCTTTGGAAGCAAGCTAGGGTTTTTGGCATATTGAGCTAGGAGCTTGGTGATGCTTCAAGAATTGATTATGTGAGTTCCTTAGTTAGTTTCCCACCCTTTGGGATTGTGTTTTTATCTTGCAAGATAATATGTAATTTAGGGTTTTAAAAGTATAAGTTAGTTGCCCCTTTTCTTACCATGCTTGCTATACTTGTGTACACTTGTTCCATGACTGTTTTTATAAGTTTCTAATGATCCTAAGGGTCACATAGCACTTGAAGATGTTTGGTTTGAGGTTTTTAAGTCAAAAATATCAATTTTGAAGTTGCGGATCGTCACGGCTCGCCACGGCGAGCAAATGGCTCGCGAGGCGAGCTAAAGGGCCGAACAGGGGGTCTGCTCGCCCCCAACTCGCCATGGCGAGTAGGAGCTCGCCTCCCACACCATTTTACTCGCCTAGGCGAGCTACACGATGGGGAAACCCATTGTTTTGCTCGCCTCGGGTCGTTTCGGCGTTGCGCGAGCGGTTTTCTTGTGCGGTCGTTTTTAAGAGAAATAAACCCCTCAAACCAAGATCCTAATTGTTCAAGTTTTAAAAGGAGACTTTCTTATAAATGCAACAAGTAATTGCCAAGTATGGTAAGGCATGGTAAGCGAGAGTATGATGTTTGATTCGGGTAGCAAGATAATCCTTAAGGAAAGGGAAGAACTAGAGCCTCGATATAGTTATCGAGAACTAGAATGGTTAGTAAGAATAGAATGCTATGCATTAGAGATATGCTTGATAAGACGCGAGGTAACGTGAGTATTATCTTCGCATAGAAGCAAGTGCCATACGAGTTTGGCAAGAAGTGAATGGATTTCACATCCTTTCACAAAGTAAGTTAAGCAAGCATATAAGTTTACCTCTAGTGGGATCGTTTAAGGATCCGAGGTATAAGAGATAGTATGTATAGATTTAATCTTCATACATGCATAAGATTAAGATTATAATAAGAGTGTTATGTCTCTTGAATTCCTTCCAAGGTTGGGTTCAAGGGGTTCCCCAAGGGGAATGGTTAAGCCGAAAGGGAGCCGCATTTCACTAAGTTAAGGTGTCGTGTCTTTTATATTCCTTCCGAGGTTGGATATAAAAGGTTCTCCAAGGGGAACGGGGTAAGCCGTAAGGGACCCGCACGTTCACTAAGGGAGTCCGGTGCGCTATTGCAAGGCATTTTCACCGGTAGTAAGGGATTAACTTCCGGGGTTACTCCACTCGGAACTAATCCGTAAAATGAACTCGGATAAGTTGTTTGTCACACGCTAACATAATCAATGAAGTTGACTTTGCATATTTATTATACACTTATATGTCATGTCATAGAGCCTTGACGTAGACCGTCAAGAATTAGAAAAGATAAAGTAAGAAGTTAGTCGGGAACTAGCAAGTTAGAAAGAGTCACTTTTGTGGCAAGATTTAGATAGTTACAATCTATTCAAGTAAGCAAGTAAGCAAGTAAAGAAAGATATACCAAAGACGATCTTAGGTTTCCCTAATCGTCCGGTTTAGAGTTGTGTCATGACTTTAGCAAGTGAAGGCCTTGATGCGTAGATAGTATCTTGGCATTGCGGTATTAGTTTTCCCTTAACCGCCATGACACATGTGAGATGAGAAGCCTATAACAAGTTAAGAATATTATGACGGCCCTAGTATGCACAACCGTCTAAGAAAGCAAGTCCCCACACACGTATAATCAACCGGCAGGTTGTAAAGTAGACACGTGGTGACCGTAGGTTTCCCCGAGGTTACCTATAGCCTAGGATTTAGGGGAACTCACTGAGACATTATGTCTCATCCCAATCCTTATTTGTTTCGTATATCGCATTGGACGTCAAGATAGTAGCCGGTTGGATTTTTAGCAAGAGCTCGTTCGAACTGAAGCGTGAAGATTATGGACCTCAAGGATGTATTTATTTTAATTTAGAAAAGTTATGAAGTTTAACATTGTACGAACGTGTGTTGTTGTATATAAATTCATTCGAAGTTTTTATGTTGTAAATTGTTAATGTATCCAATACTAAAATAACGCACGTGCTAGACTTTCTAGATACGTCTAGTATGGGTGTTACACATAATGTACTCTACCGATTTAGAAATATAGAGAGCCTCCAAGAATAGGTTTGATAATCGATTATCTAACACATTCCCTCAAACTCACGATGCAACATAAGAAGTATCGAAAGTTTGTCCAACAAAAAACAAGCTGAATAATACAAACTCAAAAATAATATATAATATTCTAACGCTACTTTTTAAGCTAAAGCTTACTACGCTTTAAGCTTGTTACAAAATTAACTGCGAAAATAAATCAAATCAATTGACGGCATAATCAATTCGGAGAAGCAACCAACCAAACCGAATAACCATCATAGAGAGCAGCAACCGAAGAGTCAAACAAAAGAGCCAATAGGGGTAGATGCAACTAAAATAGAAGAACCAACCAAAGAGGAACCAAAATATCAATAAAGACAACTCAAAGAAGAACCAATCAAAGAGATGAATCATCATACCAACAGAGAGAAGCAACCAAAAAATTCAAATATGTCTTCAATGAGAACTCTCCACAAACACGTTGCGTGCAATAAATCGACTCACCAAATTATCCAAAACATCATAACATGCACACATTCCCAAACTTTTGGGAACTCAACAATTACGAGTAGTTTAAGGAGGTTTTAATTATGCTCTTGATGTCATGTAAACAACATAGGTTTAAGAGAAAAGAGAGAAGATGGTTGAGTTTCATAAAATTGCAATGACATAACATTAGAAAATGTCGAAATTGTTAGGTCGGATGTCAAGATCGGGGTTTGAGCCCCAGCACCTCCACTTGTGTGTGTGAGTTTACAATGGCTTTGCCATTTCATCTATCTGCCAAAATAAAAAGAAAATAAGGTTCCAACGATAGTATATAGTAATACTTCTTTGACATTAATATATTTAATTATTATACTGTTTGGAAATGTGATTATTTTAAGAAAGATGGTAACACTCACATTGCAGGCGAATCGGTGGAATAATGTGCACTATTGGTGAAGAACTCGCTGAAATTCATGGTGGAAAGCTCTGCCATTGATGGAATAGAGGGGTATACGTGCACAAATGCTCTGCCTCCCAAATCAGTGGTGAAATGAGGAGGTTTATTGGTTTGGATGGAAAGAATAAACTTACCTTGTTTGGGCGGAGTGTTCTCCATATAGGCATAAGAAAGAATGTTGAGTTTGACTCCTTATTGAGTTTTACCTTGTAATTGGGTTTTACCAAGTAGATTTCACCCAAAGTCCGATCCGGAACGATTATTAAAAAATTATGAAAAGTGAATATTTTAAAAATATTCATTGAGACAAATCAAACAATATCTTATATACTAACATTATCTTCATATATCGGTACAAAAAATATGGTCAAAGTAAGTTATATAAGTAGTATATATAGTTAAACTACGACATGCATTTAGATACGGATAGATAGAGTATATAATAAACTCAACTAACTTAAAACTATAAAGGGTCAAGTAGGATATATAAAATAATTTATTACTCCCTCCGTTCCTTTTTAAGTGTCGTTTTAGAAAAATTCCACGAAAATAGCAAAGTGAATTTTTGCACGTTTTCTTCCTATTATACCCTCAATTTAATCCACTAATATATCTCTATTTTTTGGCACACACTTTATCTTTCCAATAAATTTAATATGTTATATTTTTCTCGTAACAAACATTTTTTTAAGATCGTAACAATGAGTCTGTTACTTCTCCCTCTTCATCTTCCATTAGTAGTTCCAATGAGTCTTCCACTCTTTCTTCTTTTTGAACATTCATGGAGTTTTTATTTGTTTTTCTCTCAAATTGTTCTTTTACTTTGCACTTGAAATTTTTAACAATGAGTATTCATCTTATTTATAGAATTTTAACTCTTAATAAAATCACTATTATACGTAACAAAAAAATTTTGTTTAAGTACGAAGATAACAAAAAACAAATTTTGTTTAAAAAAACAATCTTTAGTTTTCCAAATATATAGCATTAATTAGTTTTATTAAAAAAGATAAGAGTAACCAAACAAAGAAAAATATATGAGTAATTGACAAAGGGTATAATTGACAAATCGTACCCTTAAAATACCAAAACGACGATTAAATAGGAACAAAAAATTCACCCTAAAACAACACTTAAAAAGGAACGGAGGGAGTATATAACATGAATTACATTTTTTTAGGGAGTAACATGAATTACATGAAAAAATCTTAAGTGACACTATTTTATTTTACGATTATCCCAAATTGTGTATGCTTGCGGATAGCAATTTTTCCACAAAATATAAAAATCAAAGAAAGAAGAAGTCAGCTTGCAACAATTTGGAAGGTTGTTGTGACGAGGTTGATACTTCAGTTACGATCGATTTTGAGATAAATATCTATTCAATTCAAAGATTGAATCATAATTTTATTTTATTTTTACTAAGATTTTATCAATGTCTGTAGGTATTTGGATTTGGATGGCTTTCTTAAAATAATCAAATCCAATTAGGTAAAACCATGCATATATATATATATATATATATATATATATATATATATATATATATATATATATATATATATATATATATATATGCATGGTTTTGTATTATGAAGAGGTAAATGGGTTCCCCATTTTTGAGTAAATGGGTTATACATGTCTTTATTTTTTGAACACATACTTTCCTCTAATACAATTTTTGAGTTCCCAGGATGAGGAGAGTTTTGTATTATGAAGAAAAATGAAACTCCAAAGCCTTTCCCTCTCAATGTCATCTATTTCTTCCACTTGCTCCTTCCTTTTTTTCCAAACTCCTCTCATCTCTTCCCCTCCAAACTCACAAACAAAGCCTAAATGTACGGTGTTCGTTAGAATAAAATCACACAATTCAAATTGAAAGCTTAATTGGTTTGAATTAAGGAATAAACGAGTTGATGAGTTTAAAGCTCAGGTTTTATGTCTTGACAAGCCACATTAGCATTCCTTTAATAAAATATAGAGAAAAAAAGACTAACTTATACACATTTAAAGAGATAAAAGATTTGAATGAAAAGAAGAAAAAAAATAAGTGTTACAAATAAATAAGATAAATGATCTATAAAATAATTTTGTATAAGATTAAAAATAGAGTAAAGTTTCTTGTACACCCTTTATTCTTGTACCCCATATTATGTGACATTTGTTTGAATTTTTATTTTATTTTATGTATCCACTAGTTACAAACCCGTGCTTCGCACGGAGTTGATAACGTATATGACAAAATATTATATTGGAAGGATAGATTGCGAAATGACAGATAATTATAAACCATAATATAATATTTAAAGTACTCTTGCATTACGGATTACAAAATTAAATCTTCAAAATGGCTTGATCACGAGTAACAAATGAAAACATATTTAGTCAACGGTAGAAATACTTTTCTAGTAATAATTGATATTTATCTATAAACCAATGAAAACCCTATTACCAAAGCTACTCGATTATATCATTTTGACTTTCGGCTTCAACATATATAAATCCTTTCACATGATCTACAACAAAGGCGGATATTAATCGCAATTTAGTATCCAGTTCTTTCGGGTGAACAAACTTCGCATCAGACGTATAGCCGAAAGCCTCTCTACCTACTTTATATCATTTTGTGTTTTAGCTTCAACGTATATAAATCTTTTCACATGATCTACAAGAAATGTCAATTGATACCCATGGGTACGGATAATATGATACCTGTCCCCGCCCCGTTGGATAAATATGATACTCGTGCCCACCCCGTATCCTTGTGGGTACCCACTATACGGGTACCCGTGGGTATTGAGGTATCCATGGGTACCCATGGAGTTTTGAATTTATTTATTTTTTGGTATAAATAATAACTTTTTTTAATTACCAAAAAACTTCAACTTTTAAACATTCATACATAATCCACTCAAAATTTCATAAATCATACATAATTCATAGAAAATTCATGATTCTTATATAATCTATATGTTTTATGATGTGAATGAAGTGGAAACGGTGAACTTAATAAGATGAATTTAAAAAATTTAAAATAAAAATAGGTTATTATTGAGGATTTTTAGGTGGGCGGTAAAATTTTCTTCAATAAGGTACCAACTTTAAGTAATAAGATATGATATATAAAAATATATTAGTAATTTACTTAATTTATTATCGGGTATGGGTACCCTTGGGTATGGATACAATCCAATCCGTGTACGTGTCCATATAATAATGGGTAGTCAAATACCCATTTATTATACCGTGGATACTGTTTAGCTACTGCTCCATACCCGTGACAGATTTTACCCACGGGTACCCATGGGCATGGGTATTTTTGCCACCCCTAGCAAAGGCAGATATTAACTACAATTTAGTACCACGTATATAAATCCTTTCACATGATCTACAAGAAAGGTAGATATTAGCTGCAATTTAGTATTCGGTCCTTTCAGGTGAACAAACTTCGAATCATACGGATAGTTGAATGCCTCTCTACTTGATTTATATCATTTTGCCTTTCGGTTTCAACGTATATAAATCATTTCACATGATCTACAAGAAAGGCAGATATTAACCGCAATTTAGTATCGAGTCCTTTCATGTGAATTATAGGCACGTTTAAAAAACTTATTTTAAAGGAGACATGTTCAAATTACGGAATATTACCATTCTTCGTAAATTTGAGAATGAAGGTCGCATAATCCAAATATTTGTGATGCATGGTCTAAGGCATGGGGTTCGGTAACGTATTTTGTAAAAAAATTATTCCGAAGGAAAAATGAACAAATTAATGAATATTGCACAAAAATTATAAATCTTTATCAAAATATTTATTAAAGCTTTATCAAGAGCAGGAAAACATCATAAATTACATATTAGTTAAAATTATAAAAGTGAGCGCTACCGTCATAGAGTTACTAAAAAGGGATTAACACCAATATTTACATGACACAAAATGAACGAAAGAAACACATTAAACTCTTTAGCGTCTTGTGTAGGAACTTGGTTATTAGTAATTTATTTGTTAAAAAATAAAAAATCTCTTTGACGTCAAAAAAGTAATATCGGCTTAGCAACATTCGGTCTCTTCACATATGCTTAGTAATATTCGATCTGGAAGATTACATTGAAAGGATAGATGGTAAAATGACGGATAATTGTGAATCATTGTAATATGTCAAAATATAAACCTTAAAAACCATGAACCATCAACTTAGTTTTAAATAGTTAAAAATAAAAAATTGTAAAATAGTTAAAAGTTTTTAAAAATATAAAAATTGGAAAATAGTTAAAAAAAATTGGTGAGGTAGCACTCAACCAAGCAACACTAAAAAAATTATATGCATTAGCGTAACAAAAAACGAAAGACGGACATAAAATATTACTCTAAACGTTAATGTGTGTATATATTCGCGAGGTTGAAGAAAGGAGATAAAAAATATTTGGGATCATTAAATAACGGCGTGAATAAAAATATTTGTGAGATTGTGATGATTAAACGATATTGAAATTAAATATATAAGTGATAAAAAGATAATAAAATTCCTTTAAAAAAAAGGTAATAAAATTAAATGGAACCTCCTTAAAAAATTAACGGAACGGTTAAAAAAAATAAAGTTAAATGGAAGAAAAAAACATATTGAAATATAATATTAAAAAATAAAGAAAAGGTTCCCGGCGTGAGTTGAAAAGAGGTGCTTGTGAAATAAATTGTCGAGAAGTAGTTTTTTAAAGTAACATTCAACGACTTCGGTCAAAGCTCATTCCATTCAATTTTATGCGTTCAAAAAAGTACTTTTTTTAGTAAGTACTTAATTGATATTGTATTCGGCCTAACTTCTCCTTAAAAATGCGAGAGAAGTTTGAAAAAAGTCGGGTCAAACGATACCTTAATCTCCCACAACGGCAATGTAGAAGAATCGAATTTGGGAGGAAAAATTGAAAAATAGTTAAAAATATAAAAATTGAAAAATAATTAAAAGTTATTAAAAATATAAAAATTAGAAAATAATTAAAAAAAATTGGTTAGGGGCAAAAATGGAAATTCAAATGCCAACCCTAAAAAAAAAAACCTTCCAATAATTAATTTACCAAAATGCCCCTCCTAGGGGTAAAATGGTAAATTCAATGGACATTTATTTCCATATTAGTTATAGATTATTATAAAAAAATTTAACACATCCCTCATTCTTTCTCCAGTCTGGACAACCCTCCTCATCATCTTCCCCTCCTCTCTCTCCACATTGGCCATAGCCCACAGCCTCTTCCCCAACCTCCATCATCTTTTTACCCCTCTCCTTCCCATTCTCTCCCCCTCTCTTCCTCACCTTAGTCTTCTAGTTTCTTCATTTCGGCCTAATAGGATCAAGGAATGGGTTACAACAGTCAATAAGTGGATAGAAAAGGAGTTGGTGGCCCCAAGACAAGGGCGGGAGAAGAAATTATGGGGAAATCTTGAACAACAAATCACTTTATTTTTGGACAACAAAATCATTCCTAATAACAATCCATACTACCTTACCCTCTCTTTAGTGAATTTTTATTGTAATAATGTTTTAGTTTAAAATTTAGAATACTTTTATTTTGGAGTTGTATAATGCTCTGTTTTTCTAGATTTTTATTGGGCATTTTAGGTGACGAACTAAAGTGTAGATATAAATGACAATTTTGTTATCATTTTGAGGAGGTTAATGCACAATTTGATATTGCAATATTTGATTGAAGAGAGAGTTAGAATTGTTGTTTTAGGTTATTGGATGAACCAAATCTAGATCCTTATCAAGAGTATCTTATTCTTGTGGCGGATCCGGAATTCGATTTTATCGTTCATCTTGAATGTGGCAATCGTTCTTCCCATTTCTCATCTAATGTTGGCCCAGCCCTTCCACCTCCGACTACAACACCGCCACCTTTTCTTCACCACAAAACTTACATATGCGCCTCTCCCCACATTCTAGGTTAATGCACAATTTTGTTATCATTTTGAGGAGGTTAATGCACAATTTGATATTTCAATCTTTCATTGAAGATAATGTTCGTGTTTTATTTAATATGTGATGTTTCCTTTCAACAAGGTCATTTTGTTGAGGGATTCAACACATGAGTTTGATGCAAAATGGTTGGCATATTTGCTTAACGAGCTCAAGTTCCTCTCATTTCTCCTGCTTCGGGGTATTGTCAGTTGTGACAATCAATCAACCATGAATCTTGCTCCTAATCCCATTTCTCACAAAAGCCGCACTAAACATATAGAAATTGACTGTCATATACACTCGCAGATGTCTTCACAAACCCTTGTAACCTTCTCTATTTTAAATGTATTTTGAAGTTAGGACCCATGGACATCCATAGTCCACCTTGTGGGGGGATGTTACATCAGATAAATATATGAGTACTTGTTAGTTATTATATGCAGTTTGTGTTAGAAAGTTGTATAATCAGTTTGTGTTATTAAGTTACAAAAGTGGTTACATTCTAATGTAAATATAAGTAAAAGGTTAAAAACAAAATATGATCACAAAATGCTACAACACGAATACAAATTGCATTCCAAATAAATCAGATAAAAGTAAAAGGTTGAAAAGCCAACACCAACACATAAATTTGTTCATCAGAAATCACATAATTAGCACATGACTTAATAACCATAAACCCATATCATCATCATCAAATCAAAATAACCATTACAATTACAACCCTTCTTCCCTTCCCTTCCCTAATGACTAGGTACACCTTCAATTAACTATACTTCCTAATTATTATTATTGCCTCCACCCCCCATATTGCTTCCTCCAGCACGTTGTCCAGCTTTCCTTGCTGCTTTCTCTTGCAATGCTTTTGCATCCCTATTCACAAAAATTACACAATTATTATTATTAATCCATTAATTAATTGAGTATAAACATAACAAAAGGATTATGAAATAGTAAAAAAGAAGAAATTTTACCTTTCTCTTCGTTGTTCAGGTGTTAACCCATCATTCTTAGATTGCTTGGATTTCTGATTAGCTCTAGCTTGAGCCCTTTCACGATCTCTTTCTCTTTGATTACCACGTGAGCTTCAGTTAAGTTCAAACACAAAAACAAATTCAAATTCATAAAACCCTAATTTTTCCTAATCTTAAATTAATCCAAACAGAATAAAAATTATTGCAAATAAAAAACTAAATTGAAGAAATCAAGATTTTTCCACAAAGGATATGAGTCATTATGAATTGATCGAACGATGTTCGTAACGAAACGCGAGCGTAAGTTAAAGAGACCTGGATCACGAAAATTGAGAGAGCAATGCGATAAGCGAATTGCGTTATGGGAAAAATAAATTAGGGTTTGATTAATTGATTTGATAAAGAAAAAATAGATAGAAGAGAATAAACGTACCTGGAGAGGGGAAGAAGGATCGAGAAGGGAAGGATTGGAATTGAGGAGTGTGAAGGTGAAGGTAAAATATAGTGGAGGTGTTAGGGATTTGGAATCAGAATCGAAGACTCTAGAGACACACTAAAATTATTATTTTCCATTTTTTTATAGAATAGAATACAAATGACACCTCAGATTATTCAACCAATTGATAGATTGAAGTATTTGACAGCTGGCAGACAAAATTAACCAGCAACAAATTCATCTGCAATGGAAGGATTAATTTTGGTCGGTTTAATTTTTTTTTTTTTACAAAATAAAAGATATTTATTCATTCAAATTGAGAGAGTACATCGATATAATGCAAATTTGCTAAAAACAAAAATGATGAATATGTGAACAATTTCACAAAGATCCATGTTAATAAGATAAAACAAAGAAAGTACAAATGCCTCCACATATGACAATATTTAAATCTACGAAATAACAATTTTTCCGGACCGCAACGTGGATGACGCCAAAGTCATTGATTGAATGCATTGGATCGAAGCCGATCTAACAATCTGAAGCGATCAAATACCCGAGAGATACAAGAAAAACAAAACAACGTCGCACAAAGACGACGAACAACCAACATCGCACGAAGACGACGAAATCACAAAATAAAACGAAATAAATGTGAAAATCACTTATTTCAATAAAAGGGAAATAGAAAAACGAGTTAGAGGGGCGATTTTAGGTCAAAAGTTGACCCTAAATCACCCCTCTTTGATGGATGAAGGAGAAGAAACTAGTCGGTTTAATTATTTTTTGTGTTCAAATTGCGACATTGCATTTAAATAATTTATAAAAAATTTCAATCAATTTTATTTCAATTATAATTACAATAAACCATTTATTTTAGACACCACAAATTTATTTATTTATTTCTTGAAGAGGTCAAAAATAGAGTTGTCCCTATTAACTAAAGTTATCCTTACACAAACATGGAAAAAGAAACAAAAGTAGAGATTACAAACATGGAAAAAGAAACCACGTAGAGATTACAAAGTGGACAATCCTAAACAAAGTAATGAATTTGTCCATCAATCATAAAAATCTACATAAAAAGTACTATATTATGTTGGGATATTTTATTATTTAATTATATTTTTATATCATTATGTGGGTAAATATTGCAATAATAATTATATTAGCTATTTATTAATTGTGAGCCTTAATTAATTAGTGATCAAATTAAGTAATAAGGCTATTAGATTTCTAATAAGATAATTAATTAAATATTTGATTAATTGATATGGACGTGGATGTCGGATGACCCATTAACGGAATAATGGGAAACCCTAATGATCATCCAATCTAAAAGAGGCTATGGTTCCAACATACCATACCGTACACGGCAAAACTTTTATTCTCCCCGTCCGAAGAGAACTAGAGGCATAAAGGTAGCGGTTGAGGAAGAACCAAATCGCCCGCCGCTAACCCTATTTTGTGTTTCAGATCATGGCACCTTCCTCTTGTTTAAGGTTGTTGTTGAGAGGATGTCATCAAAGCTTAATTCCAGGTATTTCTAATACCCTAATTTTTAATATTCTTAATAAATCAACAAGACTTAAGTACGTGATTTTTCGTATCTAACATTGTTATCATTGAGAAGATTGTTCGTTTGTTCTATGGATCTTATGAAGGGGCAAGCAAGACTACATGGTGACAAAGTTGGATCTTGAAAGGCATTTGACTGAATAAAAAGAGGTTATTAGAGAAACTCTACATCTTTATTGCCTTCATTGAAGAGTATCAATTAGCTATGGTCCCAAATTGAGAAGTTGGGTGTAACACAAACAAAATCCGTATAAACCCCGCACCTATGCATCGTTTGGTAGCTTGCTCTATGTTATGATGTGAATTGTGTGACCCCCACCACACACCTATCTATCATTTCTCTATCTAATCAGAATCAATGGTTTCCAATTTTCAAATTGCTAGCTTGCCACCTTTTTCAACTCTTTTTTCCCTCACTCATCGGTGAATTATTTTTTTTTAACTCAAACGAGTTAAGTTACACAGTTCCACTCTACTTTATAAAATGGATGGAACATTTAAGAAAAAGTTATATTAAAAACAGATTAAAGTTTTGTTGTTCAAATCAATATATCCTATGATTTAAGAAATACAAATTGTAAAAAATTCACTAGCATCTCCTAATATCTCAATAAAATTGAGTACTACACTTTTTAATTTTAAAATAGTTACTAACAGCCATTGATTAACATTTGCCAACAAATGAAAATACTATCAATCATAGTTGTGCCAATATTATATGACTCATATCTCATCTCATATATGTGGCCTCTCTCTTTCTGTTAGGGTAAGGTATCCAAGGCGTTCTCTGCCTCTCCTTTTACTTTTGTCTTTCCTTTGTGTTGTGTCTTTATTAATGGTCCCACTTACAAATTTAATGATCCCATCTATCGATCATGTTTTTCTTTTTACTTCCAGTAAACGTGTTCTACTGCACCAGGTCCCTGATGTTGGAGAACCTCCATTAATGTAGTCACGTAATTTGAACTTGTTGTCCTAACAGACATGTTATTTTGACATGAACCGTATGTTTGGATATAGTTTGAGGTTTGAGATAGTGTTTTTATCCAATGAGAGAAAATAATACTCTGTCAAATGTCAAAAAAATATTTTTATTATCTTAATTATATATCTCTGTCTAAAAACAATCACATACCTCGTATCTTAACTTTACAAAACATGTTTAAGTTAAAATCAAAATTTTAAATGGTCCAATTCAAACTTGTGAAATCTTCCACTTAATTACAAATCTTCCATCTTTTTTAGAGGCAAAAGTCTTCTAATTTTCACATCTTAGATCATATCATATCAAATGTGAGACGTTCAACACGCCGTCACACCACCTCATCCACATGAATAAATTCCTAGAGGAGTAA
Organism: Medicago sativa; assembly: GCF_051527215.1. Classification (NCBI taxonomy): domain Eukaryota; kingdom Viridiplantae; phylum Streptophyta; class Magnoliopsida; order Fabales; family Fabaceae; genus Medicago; species Medicago sativa. Next base: position 10,207,425 of record NC_140756.1, read on the forward strand.
CTCAAACCTCGATACAACCCTACAAAATTGACTTGTAGATGTGTGATGTCTATTGTTATTTTTTTTAAAGGTTAACATAAAAAGTAAATAGTAACTCTAGAACGGTGAAAATCAGGAACAAAGTGACGAGAAACACTTGTGTGAACTTGGACCAAGAATTTTGGTTTGGTCACACACACAAGATTTTCTCCTTCTCTCTCTTCTCTTCTCTCTTCTACATTTTCTCTCTTCCCTCTTCTCTCTCTTTTCTCTTCTCTGTGTGTGATCAAACCAAAATTTTTGCCTTGGCCCACACAAGATTTTCTCACAAAGTGACACCAAAAGAAACGTGACCCCTCCTCTTGAATTTCAATTTGAGAGGTAAAACTTAATTTCTCACACAAAGAGAGGGATGGGACACAAACTCCGAGTTAAATTCTCTTTCTTTCCTATGTCGTCTTCTGTTTTTTCTTCTTTTTCCATTTTTTCTAATTCTATTAAAAAAACAAAGTACTCCTCCAAAAGCAACGTTGACTCATTGCTTAATGCTTATATCTCCAATCTCCAACTACTTGCAATCTTTCACTTCCAACAACTGAACAAACAAACGAAAACATTCTCATAAGTGATTCCTTAATTTTTCCAATCCTCAATTTCCCAGAAACAAATGTAACAAAACCCAAACCGCTACAAAAATGGAAAACCGTCAAAGGATAACACTTTACGATCAAATGACGTCCACAAGCAACACTCGTAGCTCACTAGCTAGTTTAATCCAAAACGACGCCGTTTTATCCAACCAAAAAAACACAAACCAAACACTCTTAGATATTATACGAGAAAACGAACCAAACAACGTTGTTGTTAATGTTAGTGTTACCGACAACAACAATAACAGCAACAACGTTGTTAAAGATCGAAAATCTTGGAAAGCTTTCAAGGAATTGCTTCTTTTCAAACGTCGTAACTCTGAAGAATCAACTCACCAACAACAACAAAACGAGGATATTCCGACAAATTCAGATCCGTCGGAATTTCTTCCCGGCGGCGAGTTTTCCGATGAGACGGCGCAGGTTAGCATGTCGTTGATGGATTTGTTGGAAGAGAGTGAAATTGAATTGGAACGAGGTAGTGAGGTTGGTGATGAAGGTGATGACGTGGAAGAGAATAATGAGAAACGAGAAGAAGAAGAAGAGGAAAGAGAAGAAGAAGGAGAAGGGAGTAATGTTAAGGTGGAACACAATTGTTGCGTGTGTATGGTGAGGGATAAAGGTGCAGCGTTTATACCATGTGGACACACGTTTTGCAGAATGTGTTCAAGAGAGCTTTGGGTTAGTAGAGGAAATTGTCCTCTTTGCAATCATTTTATTTTAGAAGTTCTTGATATTTTCTGATTATAATTATCATTATCATAATTATTATTCATTTTTTCCCCTTATTAATCTTTGTTTGAGTTTTGCAATTTTCTTTTCTGGGTTTTTTAATTGCATTTTTGTTCAATTCATCGATTGTGATGAGTCATTGAGTAGGAGGGGTTGCATGTGTAAATTAAATTCACTAAATTGTGTATGACTTCACTTTGCTAGTTTGTGATTTTTCAACATTTTTTTATGTAAAACTTGTATGCCACATTTTGTGATTTTTAATCATAGATTTTACTTATTTCATGTTAACAAAAATTGTATTCAATCACCTAACCTAGTCCCTCTGTTCTTGTGATGTGTACCTTCCTAAGCCTTAATTTTTTATTTTAAATTCCTAAGCCTAAGTTAAACAAGAAGTAAAGTTGGTAAACAAGATATTTAATGTCACATAGCTTATTGTGACTCGTAAGTCATAAGAGCTCTTAACTACTACCTCCGTTCCTTTTTAATTGTCACGTTTTAACATTTTACACAAACCAAAACAATCAATAAATGTTGCTACTTTTGATACAATAATTTCTATTTTTACTATAATAACCTTATTTATTTAATATCTCATTACATATATTTCTCTCTCCACAATAATAAATAAGGGTAATATTAGTAAAATAACATTCAATGTTGCGATTGAACTATGTAAAGTAATGACACTTAAATAGGAGCAAAAAAATTCTCCAAAAGTGACACTTAAAAGGAACGGAGGGAGTACTAAGTAATGCATTTAGGAAGGACAAGACATGGATTGCAACACCAACAACCAACACCTAGACTTACCATTTATTCTTACCTCCTCAATACCAAACTAAACGGCATTGTGCTGTTTGGAGCATTGTCCACCAATGTTAACATTAAACATAAGAGTACATGTTACCCCAAGTGTATATTTAAAAATGCAACTATGTATGACTAGCTTTTTCTAATTTTGATATTGTATTTTTTGGGATAAGGTTTATGTCTCCTTAAATTATTATTTTACTAATAGTATCTACTATCTAGCTTTGTGATTTGTAGGTTAGAGTTAGTGCTGCTAAATGCTAACCTAATTGGAAATTGGGATGATTAATCTTTTCTTACGCGCCGCTTGTTTCCTTTGCTTAAGAAATAGGGAAATGTTAACTAGTGCTCCGGGCACTAGTTAAAGAGACTAATATAAAAACTTTGTACTGAGAAATGATGAAAAATAGAATGTTTCACTTTATAAAAGTCAAAAAGTTGTTTTTAATAGAAAATTTCTATTTTTAATTTTCTTAACTAGTGCTCCGGACACCGATTAACATGACCACAAGAAATAAACTCTTTTTTTTTTTTTTTTAAAAAGAATCATGACTAGTAGCTCTTAAATATAATTTAACCCACAGTGTGTGTTTAGATCCGCTTTTGGACAACAAATTTTGCGTCCAAATGCAATCTTAACGTGGATATGGTGAAGCTACAAAACTATACTTCTACCAAGACGTGAAAACCCACATCAGAAAATAGCAATAGTTACTAGAGCCGTTTTTGTATTTTGATATTTTAATGAATAAAAGGAATTACACATCCTTTACAAAAAAAAGTTGTTTTTGTTAATAAACATTCCCTAGCCATATGTATTATGTTTGTCTGACACGATGTAAAATTTACAATGGTAACTGTCCCAAATAGTTTAACTAACCAACACCGATATTGTTTGGTTAAAAATTATGTGTAATTTACAATGGTAACTGTCCCAAATAGTTTAACTAACCAACACCGATATTGTTTGGTTAAAAATTATGTGTATAAGTGTAAGTTTCGGTGATGCTTATCATGGATGTGTTTGGATTAAGGGTTTAGGAGGGTAAAGGAGGGGAGGACTTACTTTTCTTTTTTAAATTACGGACATTATAAAGTTATTTTTAGAAAATTGAATTAACAACATGATAAATGATCATATAATGCTTCGAAAACAGGTTAATTTATTTTTAAAAAACATTTTACATCGTTAGTAATTTAAAAAATAAAAGTGAGTCCTCCCCTCCCTCCCCTCCTAAACCTTCAATCCAAACACACCCTTGCGAACCAAAAAATAAAATAACATTGCAAATATTTAATCTCGGCTCCATATGCTTTGCCAAAACCACAAATCATGTTGAAATGGTGATTTAATTGCTCGTTGTCAAGTCTCCCAATCATGTTGAAATGGTGATTTAATACAATGTGTACCAATCATGTTGTTGCCTCCTCCCATTCACTCGTGGCATTAAATCACTTTTCATAATGTTTAATAACTCTATCTTATGAGTTTGCATGGTTGGTGATTAAGTTCTAGACGACAAACATTTTTTATGTTTGATGTACTTTGTACAACTAAGTTATTCCAACTAGATATCTTTTAAAAATAACCTTTTGAAAGTGCTCAACATCTTTTTAAATAAAATACTCAATAAAATATGCTCAATATCTTTTTAATTTATCTGTTGCCCCCCATCGGCTTGGTTTCTCTTGAAACAAATTTAGGTTTAACAAGGTTTGGTGGTCTTATTCGAGATCATGAAGGATTTTTTTTCATGTGGTTTCTATGGTAATATTGATCCCTCTTATATCTTACATGGTTTGAATTTGTGTTGGTCGATTGTCGGCGGTTATGTTATTCGATTCCTCGCATGTAATTCAGTTGCTCAAGATCCACTTAATGTGTTTCACTGATTTATAACTTGATTAGCTTTCTTGAGTCAATATTCGATTGTTGATTTGTGTCATACGCTTCGAAGGCTATGTTGTTGATTTTTGGTTAAGTAAGTGCTAAAAATTACGAGAAATTAGTGCTTTTAAATACAGCTCCTCCATGTTGCATGCTAATGCGTTTTTTCTTTTCTTTACTTTTTCTCTTTTCCGTTTGTAACCAAAAAAATTCATTGTTCCCCGCACAAGTACTTATTGCCGTTAGAATTTGTATCCAAACACAATCTTAATCATAATTAGCCATCCTAATGAGCTTAACTAATACTAGATTGTTTACAAGTTATTTTTGAAAGTAGATAGAAATAAATGGAAAACAATAGACATTTCAAATTATTTTCAGGAAATGCATGCATACAAGTGTTCATGTAATAAGATAAACTCAAATAAACTATTGTCGATATATTGCTACAAGAGAAAGAATACATCCCACTTAATCGAGTAAGTGATGCTATGAAGAAATTTGATTTTTTTTCTTTCTTTCCAATTAAATGTAAATAATAAGGGAGAAACCAAATAAAGTTGAAAAAAAAATACCACCACAATTTCAGGCAGTGCTTTATATGCTAATTCTGTAAGTAGACCAAGTGCTCCCTAACTCTAAGATTTTGTTTTTCCTTCTCTTGCAGTAATAGTTACTCCGTGGAGATACCACCATGGCGTTGCATAGCCACTACTGGCTCGTTGCACCTTAAACACCTAAATGATGGGGCAGCAGCACATCGTGTCCGAAGACAGTAGTAACAATATCTGGCAGAAGGAAATTGTAAAACATTGCTTAGTTGAAGCCCGTTAACGAAAAACATTTTAGTTTGAAGCATATATATACATATAGTTGTGATCTACAATACAAACATTACACATCTACAAGTTCTTCGAAACCATAAAAAATGATGGCCAGTGAAAGATTCAAAACAGCAAAAGTATAATGCAAGATGAGAGAACATGTATAGAGACGTACCTATGCTGACAAGGTAAAGCAACAAAAGGAATGATTGGAGTAGCCTGGCATATGGGACATGCAGTGCTATCCTCACCCGAACTTGATGATTTATCCTTAGAAAAAGGCCGGAGGAGATTTTTTACCGATGATGAATTTAGAAGAGGAAGAAGCAACAATAACATTTCCTGCCATCCGAACCAGACATGATCAGCAACGAAGTTTTAGAATATCATGATTGCAAATTCATTTCCCATAATGTCTAGAAAGATGCATCAAGTTGTGAGATAGCATCCAGCTGTTCTGGTTGGCATAAAATGCCCAAAACAACTAATATCGTCTCCGAGGAAGAAGCAAACTTTTTCGTATCAGGGATATTTGTAAAATGAATGTGTCACTGTCAACTTGGGAATAATCAACTTAATCGATAAATCATACAGCGAAGCTAACAGCACACTTCAACAAACAGAATCTCAGATTCGTTGAAAAAATGAAAACTGTGAATAACTGATTTCCCAGCGATCTAAGCAGAGAATGGAAAACAATGAATGCCATGAATTGTGCCCAATATATAAAGACTGTAATGTAAATAAAACCTAGGTCATAAAAAGTTTCAAAAAGTAAAAGTAGCATGTTTAAGCCATAGAATCCACAAATTAAGGGAACAAAAACTGGATGAAGAAAAGGAGAAGTACCGAGAATTCATTCCAAACTAATTGTCGGTTCATATACTCAAAGCTAACAGCACGGTTCATATTTGGGCTCCCATATACAAGCCTAGCTCGCAAGACTCTTTCAATAAGATTTCGGTATCTGTTTCAAAATGGCACACAACAAGATGAGTTTTACAGAGCAAGTAAATCATGTGATAGTCTCGTCCTAGAGAACATAAAGAACATTCAGGCTAAACGAAACCGAATGTTGAGATATTTCCCATTGATTTCTTCCTTTAATTAGTTATATAAATAACCAAAAGATCCTAAACCCTCACCATCTAGTCATCCCATCGACCAACCACCCACAAAGTTGGACCGCTGGCTCTAAAAACATAACCAGCCTATATATCTATCGCCAGAACACCCCCGTTAATGGTGGACTTACGCGCCATCACACACGCAAACAATCCCAACACAAACTATTCAAAAGACTAAAACTAGATAAACAAATAGCGTTTATGTGAATTGTCTGGTTGTTCAAAATAATCACCTTCCCGTGCAAAGAAATATCAACAGGTTTCCAAATGAAGCAGCTCTATAAATCCCTTCTATTCTCTGTATCAAGATCCATAAACGCCGTGCCAATGGTCTCTGGAAAGAAAGAAAGAAAAAGTCAAATTAGAGCTCACTTCTATCCACAATGGCCTACAGGGTTGCAAGTTGGTAGCGTATGGCTTAAAAGGCCAAATTTAAAAAATACCTGCTCAGTATCACCCCATCTACGAAATGCAGAGAACGATTGTAAGCGAGCCCAAATATACTGACCACCAACAGTGGCAATACAATACCAAAGCTTCTGAGCAACAGTGAGTCCAGGTCCCTCCAGACCAGTTCTTACTGCATCAGAGTACCCAAAGGAATAAAAAGTTAATGAACAAATTACAAGGATGAACAATGTTTTAAACTACTGTGTCTATACACTGGTAACATATCTCTTCTACAGTTCAAACACTAAGAAAAAAATTAGTTTGTTAAAGCAAGGACCAAACTATATATACACCATGTGATATTTTAAAACCTTCAGCAGCTTGTTATATGACCATGATACAAGCAAGGTACTAAGAGGAAAAATAAACAACAAAGACTTGGAAGACTAGTTCAAACACTAGTGAATTAAAAATTTCTTTATCCAAAGGAAACAGGATATCATCAATTACACTTGTTTTAGGGCCTACTGCCTAGGCACTCATCATGGTGGTGATTACAATAACAGATAGGGTGATACAGGGAATTCGTTCTCAGTGGTTAATCTTTGCATTTTATCAAATAAGCAAATAGAATTGGGAACCATCTCACAACTCTGAAAGGCATCTTAGCTACCTAGCACAACAAACATATAAGATTCTGAGTTTCTTACCTTTATCCCTTGACTCAACTGCGCGCTCATCTCTATACCTCAGATTCATGAGAGCAATACCGGGAGTTGGTTTATCCACCCAAATTGAAAACCTCCAAATAAGAAACTCAAGGAAAGCATCAAGCTCCGCTTCATACTGAAATAACATTCCTGGCTAATCCCAAAAGAAAAACAGTAAATAAAGAACTAGAAAAATAATAAAAGCAGTTCCGAATAGATAGTACAATTAGGTATGTTTGGATTAGTTTATTTGAGCGCATATACCGGCATAAACACTTATGAGACTGTTTGTGAGAGTTTATGGAAACAATTTGTGACATATTCAGTGTAAATGCTAGCATTAACAATTATGAGACTATTTGGGAGAGTTTATGGAAAGAACTTATGACATATTCAGTGTGTATACTGGCGTAAACACTTGTGAGACTGTTTGGGAGAGTTTATGGAAACAGCTTCTGACACATTCATAAATCTTTTTCACCTTATTTCCATAAGCTCTCCATGATAACTTATAAAAAAAGTTAATAGCTTATAATTTCTGAGTTTATTTTATTCTTTGTTATAGAAATAGCTTATACATAAGCATTTATATGATAAGCACTTATGCTATAAGCATTACTCAATTAAGTTGTTTAATCCAAATAAGGCCTTACTCAATTTCCACTAGTCTAGTACCATGGAAATTCAATCATTCCACAATAAACAAAATGAAAGTACCTTCATCAAAGTGAAGACTTTAACCAATTGTTCTTTCAACATAGCTGACATTTCAATGTCCAATCTTGCAGCATCAACTTGGTTGACTCTTGATATTGAAATAGGAATAGTTGACTGCATAAAATTCCAATATAAATAAATAAATAAATAAAAATTATAAATTTAAAAAACCGCAAGTTGATCAAAAAATACCCAATTTTGAAATTGAAATTAAAAATCAAAGCTTTTTATATAGCACTAATAAATAATGAATTAGGGTTATGAAGATAAATGAAGAGAAACCCTAAAGAGGAAAAAATGATTGAATTGAAATGGGGAATTGGAAAGGAATGAACCTGGTGAGAGAAGGAAATCCAGCGAGGAAGGAGTTTGTGGGAAGTGAGGGTCCATGCATCTTGTGGTGGAACGGAAGGTAGAGTAGTGCTGCTCATTGGAGGAAGATGAATGATGAAGAAGGAATATGTGTTGTGTCCATGCACCAGAGACAGAAAAGGGAGATTGGAATGGTCTGGTTGTTGCTCAACTCTGTTCACAAAGCGGTTTATGTTTATGTGTGTATGTGAGAGAATCCAATTACTATTCGCACTTCTAATGGCTCTTTTTTGTCTTTTGCTGCCTTTTTCTAGTTATCTTTCCATTTTCACCTTCCTTTAATTTTATTTTTAGAAAATTGCTGTTGACACATTCCATAATACTTTTAATACACACACGTAAAATACCCTTTTACCCTCAGCTAATCGCCGAGGAATTTGAAATGGCCGAAGCTAATCGCCGAGGATTTCCTCGTAGTTAATGCCGAAAAAGTCATTTCATCGGATGAAACAGAAACCCGCTCCCCTACACACTATTTTCATCAACTTCCATATCAAACCCATCCATTCCCCCAAATCCAATAATTTTTTTCTATCAAATCTTCCCCAAATGATTCAAACATCAAGCCTAGGATCATTCAACATACTTTTGACGTAAAAAAAGGTATTGTGCATTTTATTCGGTTTATTTTTGTTATATGTTACACCGTCATATGTTGGTTTACAACGTCGGTCACGTAAGATCGGCATGGGGAATCTCGGCAGCCCATCGTCGAGGAAATCCTCGGTAGCTTAGTGCCGAGGGAAACCTCGGTAGTTAAGTACCGAGGAACACTTACGAAAATTTTGAAGGACGAAAAAATGGCAACATCGCCATTTTTTCAAAAAAAAAATTTTCTTTGTTTTTTTTTGTTTTTTTTGTTTTAGTTCATTATGGCATTGATGTTTATGCATTAGTTAGTTGTTAATTCATATTTATGTGTTGTTTAATTATAGTAATGACCGAGAACGCGGAAGATGTTTCGGAAGAGACAAAACGTAATTTTGTCCAAATTTCGGAGATGTCAAGCCGCCTAAGGTTGAAGTCAAACCAAACATTGAACAAGCTTCTAAATATGTTAGCCCCGTGTCGTCCCACTTCAAGCCCACGAAGTGGACACGGCTAGGTTTTTTTCTCGACGACATTAAGTTTCAAGATAGAGAAGAATTGCTTGGGTGGGTACGTTGTCAAGCAAACAAGGCGGGATTTACAATTGTTACACAAAGATCGAAGCTTGGTCCATCCAATATTGCGCCTAGTGTGTGAAAGGAGTGGAGCTCACAAAGTGCCTAAAAAAACCGAAGCATGCGACAACGGGCTCAAGAAAATGCGGGTGCTTGTTCATGATTAGTGGATATCAAAGTACGCAAACAAAGGAATGGGGATTGAACATTCTTAATGGAGTTCACAACCATGCGATGGAGCCGGCTTTAGAAGGACACATTCTTGCCGGTAGATTAAAGGAGGATGACAAGAAGATTGTACATGACTTGACCAAGAGCAAGGTGCTTCCAAGAAATATTTTGATACACTTGAAGAACAAAAGACCACATTGCATGACAAATGTGAAGCAAGTGTACAATGAACGTCAAAAAATATGGAAGGCAAATAGAGGTGACAAGAAGCCGTTGCAATATCTAATCTCGAAGTTGGAGGAGCACAACTATACTTATTACTCAAGAACACATGGTGAAAGTAATACAATCGAAGATATCTTTTGGGCTCATCCAACATCCGTTAAGTTGTTTAACAATTTTCCAACGGTTTTGGTTATGGACTCCACCTACGAAACCAACTTGTATAAGATGCCAATGTTTGAGGTAGTTGGGGTAACTTCGACCGATTTGACATATTCGGTTGGGTTTGGATTCTTGATGCATGAGAAAGAGGAAAACTTTGTTTGGGTTTTAAAAATGTTGCGTAAACTTCTTACTTCAAAGATGAATATGCCTAAGGTGATTGTTACCGACAGAGATGGGTCTTTGATGAAAGCGGTTGGAATTGTTTTCCCGGAAAGTTATGGTATGAATTGTTACTTTCATGTGCAAGCAAATGTTAAACAAAGGTGCGTCTTAGATTGTAAATATCCTATGGGAAAAAAGGATGGGAAAGAGGTGAGTAATCGCGATGTTGTCAAGAAGATCATGAGGGCATGGAAAGATATGGTTGAATCGTCCACTCATGAGTTATATGCAAATGCATTAGTGGAGTTCCAAGATGCTTGTAGTGATTTCCCACCTTTCCTAGCCTATGCCATGACCACCTTGAATGAAGTGAAGGAGAAAATAGTGAGGGTATGGACGGACCGTGTGTTGCATCTTGGTTGTAGATCCACCAATAGGGTAGAATCGGCTCATGCTTTGGTGAAGAAATATTTAGACAATAGTGTGGGTGATTTGGGTACTTGTTGGGAGAAAATACATAACATGTTGTTGCTTCAACACACTGCGATACAAACAGCCTTTGGTCAAAGCGTTACCGTGTTGGAACATAGATTCAAAGATGTCACTTTGTACTCCGGCTTAGGTGGTCATGTGTCTAGATATGCTTTGGACAACATTGCTATGGAAGAGTCACGTTGTAGGGAAACGTTGTGCATGAACAAGGAAATTTGTGGTTGTGTTCAAAGGACATCTTATGGCTTACCATGTGCATGCGAAATTGCAACTAAACTCCTTGAAGAAAAGCCAATTTTATTGGATGAGATACACCACCATTGCCAAAGGTTACGCATGGGAGAAGAAAGTAATGAACTTGGTTTTTCGGTGGATGATGAGTTGAAGGGTATTGTAGAACGTCTCAAGAAACTCCCTTTCCAAATGAAGCTTGAAGTCAAGGAGGCTTTGCGGCAATTGGCATTTCTGAAACCACCATGATGTCTCCACCACCACAAAAGGCAACAACCAAGGGAGCCAAGAAAAAAGTGGACATTGCGAGGTCTAAAGGAAGAATTACATCCACTAGCCGGATCCCTTCTTCTTGGGAGGTTGTTGATTCCCAAAATCCGGATAGTCAACCGTCACCATCACCAACAACATCATCATATAAAAGGAAAAAAGGTGCTCGTCTTGGTAAAGCACCAATTTCCCCACTTCCACCACCTTCTCGGTATCCAAAGCCTAAGGCTATCCCGGTTATGAGGCCTATTGATTATATGCCACGCTTCATGCTTCCATTTATTGAAAAAGTGGTGGATGTTATTGGCGATGGACATTGTGGATTCCGGGCTATAGCCGAGTTCATGGGCTTAACCGAACAAAATCATCTCATGATTCGTACACATCTTATTCAAGAATTGAAAGATCATAGAGATGATTATGTTGAAGTATTTGCGGGTGAGGATCGTTATAACTACATTTTAAATGGCTTACATCCTCCCGCAAATACAAAAAGTTGTGCACATCTTGTTGATAAGTGGTTGACTTTTCCGGACATGGGGCACATTGTTGCCAATTATTACAAAAGGTGTGTGGTTGTGTTGACAAATCTTGAAGTTGGTAACTCGAATCTTTTTCCCACTAAGAGGGCCACCACCGCCGGGCAAGCAAAAAACTCCCATCATGTGCCTTGGGGTAATTCCTAATCACTTTGTGCTTATTTACTTGAGGAATGGTTGTCCACTACCTCCATCATCTACGGAGTGGCACAATCACAAGAAACAAGATGCGGTGACTTGGGAAGATGAGTATTTGGATCAACATGAGTTGTTCCGAAAGCTCATGGCTATTGAAAGTGGAAACAAACCGCCAAAACCACAAAAGGAATCAAACAAAGCGGCGCCTATTTTGTTGGACACTCCCGAAAAACCAAAGCAACAATTTGAAGTTATTGCGGAAGATGAGGAAGATTTTATGTCACTTGATCTTCTCCAATCACTTGGCAATTAACAAGGGATTTTTTTGTCGGTGTTAGTCCTTTTTTTTTGGTAGAAATTACACCGACGTATATTTTGGGGTCAAAATTGTAATGCCAATTTTTTGTGGCCAATATATAAGTAACATTATGTAATTTATATTGATATATATGATAACATGACTTTTATTGACTTGAAACTAGTGCAATACTTATTTATAGCTTATTAATGTTTGCGCATTTGATTTATTCGTTATTACATTCCATTTAATTTTGTTCTAATCTATGATTATTTTGTTAAAGCTTTTGTCAAGTGAAACATGTCAGAGGTTGCAAGAATTGAAGGGCGTGTTAGGTATTGCGCGTTTAAAAAGACAGTTAAGGTTATGATAACACCGACGGACTCTATTGATGATTTGAAGACACAACTTAACACTTATTTTGAGCATCTTGGTGAAAATCAATATACACGTCACTTGTCTGCTCTAATGCCAATGATAGACCTAGGAGAAGATAGAGATGAATTCACATGGAAAACGGCAAGCTATATGCCTTGGCTTATTAAAGACGATAGCGACGTCGGATTTATGTTTAGGAATATGGTGGAAAATAATGTATTATATATATATATATATATATATGTTCGTTCCATATGCAATTGTAATGAATGTAAGTAGGGATTTAATTTAATGATGTGTAATGATGTGTAATGACTTGTAATGTGTTGTTTGATTATGGACACTATGTTCCGTTTTGATGAATTTCAAACTTTTGTGTGGTTTGAACCAAATGTCGGTTTGATTTAATTATGGACATATGTAAAAGATATTGTATTTTTCTTGTTTATGACCGAGTTTCATTGTTGTATAATTTGAATTGCATATGGAAATGCTCGGTAAAATTACGAGGTAAAACCGGCCGAAAAATGGCTTGGAAATGCTTAGCATTAATGTAACTCCGCCGTTCGCATAAATGCTTTCCTCGACGATTAACTACCGAGGAATTCCTCAGCTAACCGCAGCCGGATTTCAAATTCCTCGGCGCTTAACCGCCGAGGGGGCAAAAGCGTATTTTACATGTGTGTCCCAAATTTTCTCTAATGTGTGAACAGCAATTTTCTTATTTTTAACTCCATCCCACCTTTATTCTCTTTTTTTTTTTTGTTTTGACGTTACCTTTATTCTAAGCCTATGGTTTTAAAAAATATAGCTCGATATTCTAAAAACCGTAAGGTAAATATAGTCGGGTTAAAAATTTATTTCAATAAATTTGGATTCTTTTAAATAATTTATTTTTATTGAAACTCATTAATCATTTGAATTTGATTAATTAGCTACTTATATATATATATATATATATATATATATATATATATATATATATATATATATATATATATATATTACTTTGATAGGTGGTCACAATTGAATTTGAATATGTATTTGTAAATTGAAAATTTCGTAAACAAATAGAATTTAAAAAGATGGTATTGTCAAAATTTTAAATGTGTCATTCTGTGAATTATGCATATGCCATAAAGTTCAGCTCATTTCTATGTTTAACGCAATGACATAATAATTCATGTTTAACAAAAACATGAAGAAATGAGTATTATGCATATGTCATAGAATTCAACTCATTTGTTTTCCTTTGCTTTTATTGAATCGACATCAATATCATCATTTTAATCGCGAAAATAAGAAGGAACATGAGTTTATTCTTTCTACTTTCAATGGATCTCGTCACTAGATTTTAGAGTGATTTTTTTTATGGTTTCTACTTTCAAGTGGTTTTTAGCTATCATTAACAACAAAAATTAATGTAGTTTAGACACCCTATCAAGGGAGGAGAATTTAATTTACCTTAATTTACATATTTATTTATATAGTATTGAGGAAAGTCTAGATCTAAACATAGGAGATATGCGATTAATATAGTGCAGCCTTCATTCAAGAGAAGGGAGTATAATGTACCCTTGATATTAACATGGTGTCATTGAATCATATCAAACCAAAATACGCACTGGTAAAATTATTGAACAATGTGATCGGCTTTTTAAAAATAGTAAACACTTTCGAAAAATACTGATCTTAAATCACAGCGTGTGATCTTGATCGGACAGCCACGAACGCATGACTGCAGGTACGGGAACTTTAACAACCTTGGTACTGTTGAGCTAGAAGGATTGATTTCAACAAGATAGTTGGTTTATATATAGCTCTAAAAAAACTAATTGGAAGCATACTATCCTTTTGTCAAAACAAACATTCAACTCAACTCCCTGAAATCCAAAATCAAATCAGTCTCGTATGCATCAAATTTCACACCAAAATGGATCGCAAAACACAACAAAAAATAATGAAATAAAATATACTTGTGGGAAGCAACTGCTTAGAAATAACGCTAAACATTTGCCTCCCCAAGATTTGAATCCAAATGTGTGCCAGCATGACTCTGTTATTTTTTACAAGAAAATTTATTGTAAATTAAAAATTGTCAGATAAGCAAAATTCATTGAGAAAAATATGAACATTGTGTAATTCAATTCAAATGAGGGAGATGATACATTTGCTAATTCTTCAATATCCATCCTGCAAATACTATGAACTTCTACTTAGGAGGAGCAACATAGCTTGTTGTTAAAGTATTCAGCTATTTTTTTAATCACAGGTTAACCAAAGACTATATGATATGAAACACGTTCTTATATCATCCTAAAACCCAACTTGGATCAAATGTAGTTACTATCTTCTACGACTTACACACATTTAAAACATAAACATAAAAATCAAATTACAACGTATATGGCATCAAAATTTAAATGCCAACGTATCATTTATCAAATCCAACTAATCAAAAATTTGGAGTCAATTTTTGTTCATATATTTTCTACATTACAGAAAAACTGTTTGTAAAATCTATTGGGTTTAGACAAAAACAAAACAAATGATTTCTACAAAAACTAGACAACCCCAAACGTATTGAATTTAGCCTTACAAAACCTATCATAATCATCAAGAATCTCTTGAGCAAGTTCATCATCACCAAAACCCTTAAACCCATTACTCAAAACCTTAACAACATACTCATCAAATTCCATAGCCTCCCCCCACCCACTCCTTTTCAACATCTCATAAACCCTAACCAACGATTCTCTCCTCTTCGTACCAACAACCGCTTTAATCAAACTCAACACCCCTTTCTGATCCTCATCACACCCAATCCCGCCCCCCACTTCAATCTCCTCGATCAAACGGTCCACTTCTTCATCCATACCACAGTTCCCCAGCACCTGCACAAAGGTTCAAAGCGTCATGCATAACAATGTTGTGTCTCTGCATTTCATTCTTATAATATACTTAAAATATGACACGATGATAATTCTTTACTTACAAAATCGAAAGTTGGATTGAAACATATTTTATAAGATATATATGTCTACAAAATTTACATTAATCGGGCATCATTATGATAAATCAATTTAACTCATCTATGAAAAGTTCATAAGATATTAAATTTCAATTAATGTAAAATTATAGTACATGATATATTTTCCGGTCAAATAACCTAGTGGCTAGAGCTCACACATTTTCAGGGTTTGAACCCGACTCCTGTAAATAATATGCAATATCCTACCAACTAAGTTAAGGTTAAGGGATGTAGATGATATCTTTCAATTTAACAATAAAGAGTTATTGTCAGTGTCATATATTAATCTTTGATAATGGTTGAGGTTACCTTGACCATTTCGGCATAAAGGGTGAGATCAGCACCGTATTCAGATCGGACGGCTGAGAAGACACGAAGTGCGAGGGTGGGTTGTTCTTGACGAAGAAGCTCTTTTAGCGTAGCAACTAGGTCGGATTTGATTAAGCGGGTTAGGGTTTTGGTTTGAAGTTGGGTTTGAGTTTGGGTTTGTGGGTTAGTTCGGTTTATGCGTTTTAGCGTTTGAATTGCTTGGATTGCTTCTATGCTTAGGAATCGGCCTTTGATGAGCGGTCCACGCTGGGAACGAGGTCCGCCGCAGTGTACTGGAATGTAGCTCCGGCGTGTGGTGGTTGAAGGTTTTGGGGATTGAGAATGGTGGTGGGGTTTGAGGAAAGTGGGGTTTTGGTGGAGAGAAGAAGCCATTGAAATGAAATGGGAGTGAAGCACAACGATAACGAAGGTTATCTAAATGGGGAATTGGATTTTTCACTAGTTGGTCATACTTAATGACTGTTTTGCCCTTTTAATAAATTGAGTAGAGAAAAATAAAATAATAGATTTGTTTTATTACAAAAACTGAATAAACTCCAAATTAAACTATTTATTTGGTCCTTAAAATTTCTACCAAAGAAAAAAATTTGGTCCTTAAAATTTTATTGAAAATGGTCCTTCAAATTTTAAGTTAGTATCTCCTAGTGCTTGAAATAAAATAAATTAGAGCTTGAAATAAAATAAATCTTTTTTTAAGGAAAATTAAATCGTTTTAATAATTGTAGTAAATTATAAGTTAAGGGTGTTCCTTCACATCCAAATGAAAACTGTAAATTAATCTAACAGAATTAAAAATAACATAAAATCTAACTTTCAGGTTAAATAAATGATTTTCACGTATTTCCAGCCTTCTTCCGTACACTTTTGTGGTTTCATCGTTTAGTTTTCCGTCTTTGTGTAATGTGTTTTTGATTAACGGATGCTTTATGATAATTTAATTTTGATGAAATGCAAAAGAGAAAAAATGGCAAGCAATATATTTTGTATGTTATACCCCTCCACCAAATCCAAATGACGAGTCATTCATTTATAAAACATAAATCGTCTCAAAATCAATGTCATTTTTAAATTTTTGCAGATATAAATATTATGTTATCTCATCCATGTTCTTTGAAATCTCAATCTCTTTTGAAGTATCCTTGCAGTTCGACTACTATAGATTATTTTGTAGGTCTTAACCCTTAAGCATTTCGTCTTCATGTGACTCTTGTTCGGGATGTTGTAGACCATCATAGACTATTTTATAGGTCTCGACTCTTAAGCATTTTGACATATAGGACTCGTGCTTAGGAGGCTTGGACCATCATAGATTATTTTGTGTATCGAGACCAAATTCTATGCGAGAACGAAGTCATTCTCAAACTATATTACCCTTGTCCAAGCTCGTATATGTTGTAAATTAAATTCGATTGAAGTCTCATCAATACTATGTTGCATGGAGAAAAATTAGTAGCAACCAATAACCAAAATGACCAAGCAAAACACGGTCAATCAAAATAAGATAAAGTGTAAGAAGAACAAACACCGTGATATTTGTTTATCTAGTTTGACCCAAATTGACCTATTTCTTCAAGAGAGAACAACTCTTTAATCCACTATCAATGAATTTCTTACAAAAAGATGCAAGAGTTACAAGAATAATCCTTAATTTCTACCCTTTTCATTGTCTCTACCCTTGAACAAGAGACTCAATGATTTCACTCTCCAAGATGTTTGGAGTGTTTCTTAACCCAAGATTATTCTATCGCAAAATCACTCAACTCTTAGCCTTATACTAACTTAGAATTCTCTATTTTTCCTCACCCCCACCTCAGGTTAGAACGGTAAACTAACACCTTGTATGTATAAACATTGCTCTATTCGCCTTGTGCTTCAAGAAACACTCCTTGCGGTCCATCAGACTTGTCGAGCAAGAAAACGGTATCATGGAAGAAATTGCCTTGTTCGCCTTGCGCTTCAAGAAACATCCACACGGCCCATCAGACTTACCGAGCAAGAAAACTACCTCGCATTTCAACTTCCTTAAGAAACATGTAACGACTTCAGAGGAAAAATGCCTTGCGTTTTCCATTGAATGATCCCAACACGATTTTGAAACACACACAAGAACCATTCTTCTCTTATTCGGCACATGCCACTACTTTCCTAGGAGATCACACAATTCAGGTTACTGGTTTGCTCATGTACTTGGTAAAGGGTGCATAACAAGTGACAATTGATGAGGAAATCGCCTAAATAGTTGCTGTCCTGAAGGCATAAAAGCATATGATAAATTAAAAAACTTAACTCATTCCTCAATCCTCATATAAACATCTTTTGACAAATTCCACTGATAATCCATCCTGGAACAGTAGTATATGCTATAGTCTCATAGCAAGTCTATTAGGATGGAATTTAGTGTTTAGAAGAAACCTGAGAAGCACAAACCCGGTGAGTATATAAAGATTGAATATAAGCAGTGTCTGGTCCCATCATGTTTTCAAAGGACATGAATCTGAAATGGTTTTCCCTGGCTTGTATTGTTCGGAAGTTTGTATTTTAAGATTAATAATTGATAATTGAAGGGCCATACCAACACCTTTTATACAATCACGACAAACATAAAGTCTCAAGTGACTTGGATTCCCATTTCTAAAAATTGGTAGTCCCATTCAACTTTTACCATTTTTTAACCTTCTCTATAAGATCTATCTGGTTGGTATGATTAACAATAGAACTAATGATTAGCATTCCCTCTTTTCAATTTCTATCTGCTTTATTTATGCCAAACTTCATTTTCTTAAATTTGTTGTAGTAATTTTCATTGTTTGTAATGAAACTTGTAAGACTATATAATATCCAATTATGAATGGTTATAATAAATGGAAGAGTTTGCAAAATGATAATTTAGATACTTAAGCATATTTTAACTTAATACAAAAGTTTGTTTCAAAAATTTGTACTTTTGTCCATCAAATCTATTCAAAGGGATCAATCCCCATGACATAAAAACAAAAGAAGGAAAGCCAAAAAGAAAAGCAAAACTTAAGAGTTAATAAGCACTTCTAGACACCACCAATCTCATGAATTCTTATCAAACAATGATTTACTCTTAAAACAACTTTACAATCAAACTAAAAACAAATAAGAGAAAAAGAATGAAAAACAAGAGTTGCTTTTCCTCTTTTTCATTATCCAAAAACATGAATCACATACATAAAATAAGCAATAACAATAAGTTACTCATAATTCAATAAAATCAAAAGTCACTAGAAAGAGGTGCATGTTCAGTGCGCATGAACACATTGCCGTAGATAAGCCCAGCCAAACCACCACCAATAAGAGGCCCAGCCCAATAGATCCAGTTGTCGTGGAAATTTCCACTAACAACCGCAGGCCCAAAGATCTTGCCGGGTTCATTGACCCGCCAGAGAATGGGCCTGCAGCCAATATGTTGGCACCAACAATGAAACCAATGGCAATGGGTGCAACTGTGCCTATTGCCCCTTTCTTTGGATCAGCTGCTGTGGCATAAACTGTGTATACCAAACCAAATGTTATGATGATTTCAGTAACAACTCCTCCAATAGGTCCTACTTCAGCTGCCACACTGTGGATTGGTGTTTCCTGCCAACAAATCACAATATTAATTTCAGCACATTATATTATAATCTTAACTATAATGAACTCAACATTATGATATTCTTTTTGTCCTTGGACTTTGTATATAGTATTAATTTTAGCACATTGAACTCATGTATATTTAACAAGTGACTAAGCTATGTAGCTAGATAAGTGGAATTTAAACTTACCAAGCCTCCAGTGACAAACTGGAGAAGAAAACATGCAACAATGGAGCCAAGAAGTTGAGCAATCCAGTAGAAGATACCAGTAATGATTGTAATCTGTCCACCAAGAGCCAATCCAAAGGTGACAGCAGGGTTGACATGACCACCAGAAATGTTTGCACCAACTGCAACAGCAACAAAAAGTGCAAAACCATGGCAAACAGCAACTGCTAGTAACCCTGCTGGATCAAGAGCTGCATCTGATGTCAACTTACCTGCAAATTAAGTCAAAGAACAATAATCTTTGTTATTCAATAAGAAATTTAAATACTCTTATTTTCATTTTTTTTTTCTTCTTTTCAATATTAAGAGTAATTTGAACTTGTAACCTCAAGAGACAAACGGTTGTAAAATGCCCTTTCCAACTTAAAAAATGAAGTTAAAATACTGACTAATATTAGAAACGGAAAAAATAAAATTGCTCGCCAAAATTGGCGTCTTTAACAATTAGACGGAAATAAAGATGTATTTTGTCTTTTTATGTCTCTAAATTTTTGTTGAATTACTCACAGAAAAAATTAAATAAATCTCCAATTTTGACGTCTAACGTTTAGCAACGAACTTTGACATAAATTTTATCTTTTGTGATCTAATTTTCATCAAAAATTCAACTTTAATGGTGAAAACTTTACTATAATTCTAGTAGCAATGGGGTGGCAGGGTTAAGACATTCTGATATTATGTTCATTTATCTTGTAAAGAAGAGAAAACTAACCATAGGCTATGGCTGAACCAACACCAGCAAAAACAAAGAGCAAAGTTGAGATGAACTCAGCAATATAGGCCTTAATTGAGCCAAAACTGAAAGAATCATCAAATCTTCCAAATGCTATGCCAGCCATCTTCAGAAGTTTCTAGGGGAACCTAGTGGTAAGAATAAGATAAGGAAGATGTTCTAAATGAGGAAAATATAATACAAAAGGCTTATCTAGTGAGTTCTATTTATAGCTGATCAAGTTATTATATACGTATACTAATGTATTATAAGGCTTCTTTAATAAGTTGGTTGTAGTTATGCTATTATTTAGTATAGTATAAATCATACTAATTATTTTCATAGTTTTACAAATGAAGCAACATTACATTGTTCAAAGTGAAATTATGCTAGGTCTGTTAAGCAAGATCTTAAATTCAAGTCTTGTGATTGGAAAAATGTGGTTGCGAGAGGCGACCTCATTAAAGATAGCAAATCCGTTATACGATAAAAAAATTGTTAGAAGTGTAGACTATTTTAGTATTAAAATTAGTGTCAAGTTTATGGTGCACAAGTGAGATAAATCTTTCATCGTGCATAAGTTTGTTTTCACTATTGAATCAAGAAATCTCATCATTGGATCAATGAGATGTGATGAGGCTTATCGATCCAATGCTAAAAAACAAAAATGCAAGATTAATTTACTTGTGCGTTAAAATCAAACTCTTTAGTGAATATGGTTATGTGACAAGGGAGGGATAAAGAGAATATAGTTATGTGTACAACAGATCCATGCATATCCAATCAAGTCTTTTAGTGGCAAACTTAGCTGTCATTGGTGTGCTTTATTAGAATTGTCTGGAAGCTAATGAATGATTCCTCCATGTGAGCAGGGGAAAGTGGTAGAGGTGATGTTTGGTGGTGGGGCATAATGTGAGGGAAATAATCATTTAAAAAAAGTAGAAGTGGAAAACATGAATGGTTTGGGCCACTAATAGCACCGGCCATGGTCTAAAGAATTGTGGAATTTGAAAATTAGTGAGTACAAAAATTTGTTGGCGTGTCATATAATTTCAATGAATTAGCATGTCATATATTTGTTGTTTAGTTTTCAATATTATGGGAAAGTATGGTCGGTTAATTGGTGCTAATGAAATATATCTTTTTCGGACTTTTTGACTTTTCTGTTTGTAAAAGTTTTAGAAAAAGAGTATGCTCTCACTCTACAAGATAAACTAAGGCATTCTAATCATTTTTGGAAGACTATGACTTGAAAAGTATTTCCGCAAAAAAAAAATGAGTTGAAAATATAAAATGGTAATTACTTCACTAATGTACATACCTTCCTTGAAAAAGAAAAACTATATGTACATACCTTTAAAAAAAAAAAACTATATGTACAGATTTTATTGCGATATTTTTTTTACGGCACCGTTTGGTAACACCAAAAAATTAGCTTATAGCTTATATCATTGATGATAAATTAACAATTGATGTTTTAGCAACGGATTTGTTATATGCATGTCGAATTTATCAAGGGGTGAAATTTTTTACTTTATAAATAAATTGCTCTCTTTCCTGCAAACAAAAAATATATTGCTCTCTTATTAATTATTGATTATTTTATGTTGTCACAAAAAAAAAAAAACTGTTGTTGGATATCTACATGCGGTCCTTTAATTGGTCCATTGCTATAGGATAAAAGTTGAATGTGGAGTGGCCGGTGAATGGTCCATGCACAGACCTTTTGGTACCTATATTGAACAAAATTCAATTTTCAGAAATAGTTCCCTCTTTCACTGTTGTATACTCACAAATACAAAGTGAAAAATTTCATATTCAAACTTGGGATATAACAGAAGATGTTCAACCTAACAATGTCGGTATTACCAATAATGTTAAGCGATATAAGTGTTCTCTCTAATGCATATTAAAATTTAAGGGAGAACTTTGTTGGTAATGAAATACTACTTATTTCAAGAAATTAGTTATTCTTTCAAAAAAAAAAAAATTAGTTATGCAACTATAACCGGGGCTCAAATTTGATAAGTAAATAAATAAAAAGAACCTTACGTAATAACAAAATTGGATGTATTATTTTTTTCTTTGATGCAGAAATTTATGATCGGAGATTATGATAAACTAGTTTTTATTTTACTCCTATGATATTCTCCATTGTTCGATTTTATTTTGGAGTTACGTCAAAATCATGTAGTTAAGGATATGGCTTTCAATTTCACGGAGAATAATTCAGTGTCCCATATGTCTTATAGATATATCACTTTCACGCTTTAGTCACGCTATTTGACATGAAAAATACCAATATTCAACAAAGAATATTAATATTGCATTAAGAGTTCTGTTTTCCATTTCTTTTTTTAGAATTCCAAAATTGATCAAACTCCTTAGGATGCTTAATGTCTTTTGGGAGTAGCAATATTGTAGCATTGACAATGCAATAATGGAACTTAGTAGGAGACAACAAAATACGGATAGAAGTGAGAAACAAAATGACAGCAAAGATCCTTCAATTGTCTGCTAGACTCCACCTGCTAAAATATTGG
Organism: Medicago sativa; assembly: GCF_051527215.1. Taxonomy (NCBI): domain Eukaryota; kingdom Viridiplantae; phylum Streptophyta; class Magnoliopsida; order Fabales; family Fabaceae; genus Medicago; species Medicago sativa. The sequence continues at coordinate 10,230,305 of NC_140756.1, forward strand.
AAGAAAGAAAGAAGCAAATAGAACATAATGAAGGATCATGAATATGTTGAAGCACAAATTTGTAAATATACAATAAGACCATGGGATTTTGAAGAGCTATCATACACTCTGTTGGGTTCTACAAAAAAAAAACATCACTCTTGGGCTCCGGAGGAGCACAACAATGTGTCATCCTAGATCAAAGTTCAAACATCAGGATTTCACTCCTGTCGAATCAAAACTCTGATACCATTTTTTGGACAGTCCGAGTAGCAATGGACTAACGTTCAAGATTAGCTCTAAGAGATTTTGACACTACACCTTTACCAAAAACCTTAAAATTTTAGTTGAAAATGCGACGTGTTCTGAAACATTGGCTTGTTGTTGCTTCTGCTCACCCTACTCTCCATCACACACAATTAATAATTTCAAATTCAAATTAAAGTACCAAATATTATTCTTTCAATTTAGCTCCTTAGAATTCATCTGCAGCTATATTTTGAGATATTATATTCTCTTCTCTGACCGTGAAGATCATTATTGGATATTATAGAACACTTTCAATCAGTGCTTTATGACTATGTCCCATCCTAAACCCTTAAATAACTCAACAAATGAACAAAGACAAAAGATGCAACAATCACTCAACCTTTGAAAAAAACACTACACGAAGAAAACAGCTAGAATATGATTCAAATGGGACAATTAGAAACTAAATAAACAAAAATCAACTAAAAAAATCTTAGGTTATTTCCCTTTAGTTTATCAAAATGAGTGTTAATTTTTGTTACTGAAAAAAATATCAGGGTTAACTTTACTTGCTAATAAAGAGAGAGTACACTTTTAAATTGAACAATTGTATTATTGTATATGCCCTCGCAAATAAGAAATTGTATTTATTGTATGCATTTTTCTGCAAACAATGAATATACCAAAATAACATTCTTATTATTTTTAGAAATGCATCATTTCTAGAAAGATTGTTAACTTGTGGAATGGTACAATTTCTCGAGTCTAGGTATCAATTTCGAGTTCACTCCACATTACACTTGAATTTTAGTAATGAAACAGAGTTTACTCGAATGGACTCATAATGAACTCGGTAAAGTCGGATAAACTTGGATAAACTCGCAACAATTTTTTTAAAGATCTTTTATCTTTTTTATCTCAATTTTCACTTTCATTTTCTTCTTTGTTAGCTTGATTTGGTTTAATATAAATTTTTGCTTTATAATTGGGTTAACATTTTAAATTATTGATGCATTTATTATATATCACTGCATGATGGAGATTAATTAGAAGATAATCGACCATCACGACACGAATCCCTCAATAGTCTCAACGAGTTTTTCACCTTTTTTATTTATTTAAATCCTGCTATAAAATGACCTTTGTACCAAGATAAAGATACACATTGTTTCTCATTAAATCTCTCACCCACCTCAATCAAAGACTAACTTGAGCGTCTGAATGCTTGTAGGTACAATACTTCCCTATCAAGGAGCTCCGCTCTCGGTTGTACTTCCATCAACTCCGAACTTTGTTCGTGATCCATCACGGATCATATACCAAAAGCAATGGCATTGTGGAAGGACTTTCCAATATCTCATGAAGGAATATGATTTGCCCCCTGAATATACCATCAATGGCTGACTAGATGAGGAATGCACCCTTGACTCTTTAAGTTCTCTCACAATATTCAGATATTAGGGTTTTAATGGTGTGATGTGTTGACATTCACAAGTACAGAATATAATCAAAGTAGGAAGAAGCATCATCAGTGATATAAACTATTTGTGCAGTCACTCAAAATACCACAATTATAGGCACAAACAACTAATTAACCAATTTCAAGAATATGTTAAGGGCACTTGTTAAGGATTCAAAAATAGAAATTATTGTTAAATTTTATGTAGAAAAAGTAACTTTTTGTTATTTCAATGTATTGAATGCACAATTTTCAAGATAAAATTTCCACTTTAATCTTCTAAACAAGTGCCCTTAGGACTTGTTAGCATTTCCCAAATTAAAATTATTCCTTGTCATCAAAATAACAAGTAACAAGTGTAACAAAAAATAAAAAACAAGATTTATCCCAACCGATCCCTTTACTCGACGCTACCGTCGCAGCCTTCTATGACACCGCATCTGAACAACAAAGAACTGCTGCTGGCAAGGTTTTGATTGAACTACAAAATAATCCAGATATGTGGCTGCAAATCTTGCATATTTTACAGAAGACTCATAATCAAAATACCAAGTTCTTTGCTCTAAAGGTTCTAGAGGGTGTAATTAAATATAGATGGAATGCACTACTTGTTGATCAGCAGAATGGAATCAAAAATTTCATCTCTGATGTTATTTTACAGATTTCTGGCAGCGAGGCCTCATTTCGAACGGAGCAGTTGTATATGAACAAACTCAATATTATATTAGTTCAGATTTTGAAGCATGAGTGGCCAGAGAGATGGCCAAACTTTATTCCTGACCTTGTTTTGGAAGCTAAGACTAATGAAACTATTTGTGAGAATTTTATGGTTATATTGAAGCTTTTGAGTGAAGAGGTTTTTGATTTTTCAAGAGGAGAGATGACTCAGCAGAAGATTAAAGAGCTTAAACTATCATTGAGTAGTGAGTTTTCAGCTTATACATAATTTATGCTTATATGTGTTATCAGTTTCCCAACGAACCGAGCTTATATGTGCAACACTTTCTACATTGCATGCTTTCTTATCTTGGATTCCCTTGAATTATATATTTGAATCATCATTGCTCGAGACATTACTCAAGTTTTTCACAATGCCTGCATATTGGAACCTGACATTGCAATGTTTAACCGAAGTGGCATCCATTCAATTTGGGAATTGCTATGATGCAGAACATGTTGAGATGTATAACATATTCATGATTCAGTGGCAGACAATACCAGTGGCAGACAAATACTCCCACCTAAGACAAATATACCTGAGGCATATGCACGCGGTTCGAGTGAGGAACAAGCATTCATACAGAATTTGGCATTGTTCTTCACCTTATTTTTCAGGGCTCACATACGAATTTTGGAATCCACACGAGAATACTTCTGCTTCAGTATTGGGTCTTGAATATGTTATTAACATCTCATATGTGGATGATACTGAGGTTTTCAAGGTCTGTTTGGATTATTGGAATACCTTCGTTTTGGAACTTTTTCAGCCACACCGTAGCTTGGAGAACTCGGCTGCAAGAACCGCAAATATGATGGGATTGCAAGTGTCAGTTATGCCTCAGCGTTGACAACTTTATGCTGGTACCGTGTCTAAGTTGAGAATGCTTATGATTTGTCGTATGGCTAAACCAGAAGAGGTTCTCATAATTGAAGATGAAAACGGGAATATAGTCCGTGAAACCATGAAAGACACTGATCGATGTTCTCGTTCAATATAAGATTATGAGGGAAACTCTTGTTTACTTGTCACGTCTGGATCATGATGATACTGTAAAGCAGATGCTTGGAAAATTAAGTAAGCAACTGAGTGATAAGGATTGTAGATGGAACAATTTGAACACGTTATGCTGGGTAATAGGGTCTATATCGGGTTCCATGATTGAAGAACGGGAAAACAGATTTTTGGTTATGGTCATATGTGATTTATTAAGGCTATGTGAAATAACATTGGACAAAGATAACAAAGCTGTTATTGCAAGTAATATCATGTATGTTGTAGGGGAGTATCCACGGTTCTTACGAGCTCATTCGATGTTTCTAAAAGCTGTTATGAATAAGTTATTTGAGTTTATGCATAATACACATCCAGGAGTTCAGGATATGGCCTGTGATACAATTTTGAAAATAGTTCAAAAGTGTAGGCGGAAATTTGTAGTCACCCAGGATGGCCGAAAACGAGCCATTTGTGTCTGAACTTTTATCTGGCCTTTCAACTACAATTGCTGATCTTAAACCACATCAAATACACACCTTCTATGAATCTGTTGGTAGCATGATTCAAGCAGAGTCTAATTCACAGAAGAGAAATGAATATCTGCTGCGGTTGATGATGCTTCCAAATCAGAAATTGCTGGAAATTATTGGGCAGACACGTCAAAATGTTGATTTCCTTAAGGATCAAGATGTTATTCAAACTTTTCTTAATACGTTGCAGACAAATACAAGGGTTGCATCTTCTTTAGGAACATATTTCCTGCCCCAAATCACATTGATCTTTTCGGACATGTTGAACATGTACATAATGTATAGTGAGCTTATATCAAAAAGTATTGCAGAAGGGGGACCTTTTGCATCTAGAACCGCATATGTTAAACTTCTGTGTTCGGTTAAGAGGGAGATACTTAAACTGATTGAGACATTCCTCGACAAGGCTAAAGCTCAACCACAAATTGGAAAACAATTTGTGCCACCAATGATGGATATTGTCCTAGGAGATTATGCCAAGAATGTGCCCGATGCAAGGGAATCAGAGGTTCTTTCACTTTTTGCCACAATTATAAATAAATATAAAGCTTCAATGATTGAATACATCCCTCAAATATTTGAAGCTGTTTTCATGTGCACTATAAATATGATTACGAAAAACTTTGAAGATTATCCAGAGCATAGGCTAAATATTTTCTCTTTACTACGCGCCATAGCTACTCATTGTTTCCCTGCGTTGATTTCCTTGTCAAGTCAGCAACTGATGTTTGTAATGGATTCAATCATTTGGGCATTTCGGCATACAGAAAGAAATATCGTTGAAACTGTTGTTGGAGATGCTGAACATTTCAGGCTTCGAAGTTCTGCAATCAGTTTTATAGGACATATTTTTTGAAAATAGAACAGGAGATACTTTCAGTCTTGATAGACACTTCTCATAAGTCTGGGTTCAAATTGCATGTCTTGGTGCTTCAACATTTATTTTGTCTAGCTAAATCTGGTGGCCTGACTGAGCCTCTATGGGATGTTGATATATGTTCATATAGTAATGCTGCATTTGTACGCGTCATGACAATAAAACTTTTAAGCAGGTCATTTACCAACATGGATGTTATGGAGGTTATCCAATTTGTTGATAAACTCTTTCAGTCTACAAATGACCTCTCCACATTCAAAACTTATATACAGGATTTTCTTATACAGTCAAACTATCAAAATACCTTTGCATTCACACGGGTCTCCAGACTTCTACTACACAGATCAGGCCGACATATAAAGTCGACATTTACGAAAAAGGATACTTAGATATTCTTGATCAGCTGCTCCAAATATGTGACTGTTATTAGCCTAAAGTTCAAGAATTAGAGTGGTTTAGTGAGGCTATATTCATGCTGAGGTGAAATTTGTCTGCATAAGGTTTCTGCACATTTTTAAATCTGCTCTGTAAGTCTACATTAAAAGGCTGGTGCTACTGCTTTAGCTTGGCATGGGTCTGCACTTTTTTCTGCACGATTTTTGGTATTTTCTGTTTTTTAAAAGTGGAACTTCATTGTGGTGTTATTTGGTTAAGTGTGATGAGATAAATATATCATATGTATGGGATGGGTTTGTGCTTTAGGGTGAGCTGTTTTTTCTGTTCTAGATGTGACTACATGGACATGCTATGTGCCTATGTTATTTTATTATTTAGATGGATGAGATTTCATTTCTTTGATGCAATTTTTAGGCCACAAAATATCACAAATCTTCATATGCATGTGACTTTTAAGTTACATATGATTAAACTAAACAAAAATTAATGATTGAACAATTAAAATTTACTAATAGCATAAAGATCGTTACAATGCAACTGCATATGAATGAATTACATTATAAGAAAAACACAGAATAGTAACAGGTTCCATGACTTAGAACCAGCAGAGACACCCAAGAGGCACTAGAGCATGATACAAACATCAAAGCGAAAGACGAGTAAATGACACCTTTTACACAATATGCAATAAGCTGCCAATAGGCCTACACAACAAACAAAACATCGATCAGACCTCATAAACACTAGTTCCATTTACATGATTAACAGGATCCCACGTTGACTCAACATCAAACCGCCTATTGCCAGCTGCTCCACAATGCATCCGCAGACCCCATGATCAAAATTGCCTTAACCGAGTGAGATAAACAACGAAATACAATTGAACACGCCCTAATCACTAATACATTTACTTGACATTATTTCAAATAAGCATCTTATTGGACAACTTCAGGGTGATGGACCAGCAGGTTCTTTCTTCATTGCATGAATTCTCTTGTAAATTATTTGCATATATGGAAAAGTACCGATTAATAGTTTCTTTATTTTGTTATCGTCTTTTGATTCACTTATCAGTCTAGAATGTCATCACTATGTTTTTCCTTATGATTGCATGCACTGCCATCATGTGTGCAAAGTCCAACAGTAAACCATGTAGAGCAATCGCGAACCAGACACTAGTTTCATTCGTGAAAAATAAAGTAACAAGAAATGTCCAAGTGAGCAATGGCGAACCAGACAATAGTTTCATTCGTGAAAAATAAAGTAACAAGAAATGTCCAAGTTAACATGGTAACTTTAAATTTGGGTCGTCATAGTAGAACAAAGTTTATCATCTTTATTTTCCAAATACTTAGTATTGGGATTTTATTTAGTCAAATGATTCTAAAAATTTATTGTAGCCAAAATAGCAACAGATTATGGAAATTATAGTCATGGGAAAACAATGCAAGTTAACATATGCTGAATTGCAGATACGGGGAACTTCAAAACACGTCTCACAAATTGTTGTCAAGGAATCTATGAAATGCCATAAAAAAAGTATTCACTTCAAAGTACTTGTGATTTGGGAATTCAAAATGCCTAAACTGAGAGTTATATAACAAGATTTCAACATTAAAAGCTTGCAAAATAAAATTATTGGTCATAACCAAGTTTACTCACAGAAGACAAATTATTTAGTAGTAGTAAGTAGTATACAGATAAAATAAAATGTACATTCTAATCGCTGTAAAGGTAGTAGCAGCAGCTCACTACTTGGCTTCACTATGGCCTGCAACACTCCTAATTAATTCTTGTGCTACCTTCAGCCTTTATCCGCCACGGTTGCTTCACGCGCCGTTGGTGGACTGTCGTTTAACTCGAAAAGGTTTGGTTGCCGACGTATTGGACTCATCCCTCGATGCGAGTTCTTACGCGTTGTTATGCTCGAAAGAGCATTTTGTGCTTGCTGATTGATCGGGGAGCTGTTGGCACTTGGATTTTGTTACCGTGTTTGCGGTCGATCCATTCGCCATATCTCTACTCTAGATGTCTTATGCGGATGTTCACTTTTCATTCTTTTTTTGTTATACGGTTTCGCGTCCGTACGCGGTTTCGTTGGGTTGCGCTCGTGTTTAGTGAACTTATGTTAGGATAATTTAGAGTTGATCCTCTTGGACTGATTTATCATGTTGTATCCCCGTTTGGGTTGTCCACCGGGTCAAGTCCTATGCTCCAATCCTTGTATCTCTTCCTTTTTATTTATTCTATTCCCTATTTGGCTTTAAAAAAAAAAAACTCTTGTGCTACATTTAAATTTGGAACACAAACTTGAATTTTAATCAACACTAGTATTTAGACCCGTGCGATGCACGGAAGTAAATTATGGCACGCGATTAATAAATAAGATATTGTAAATGAAATATTAGTTGTTAATAAGCATGAAATAATGCTTCCAAAACAAAAACAATAAAAACTTAAAGTAATTTTTTTTTGAAGGAAAAAAACCTAAAGTAATTTAGAATTCTTGATATCACAACAAATAGGTAAATAAAAATAACCAAATGCAACTACTAATATAATTTCGCCTTAGGAAATAATATGCACATTTATAGATAATAAAGCCGTATCAACTCTCAACACTTGAATCGGTAAAATTCAGTTTAGTGTCCATAACTTTTGCTAATTCCAATGAAAAATGCATCATAAAGATGATGATCAACCTGCCATGAAATAGAATAAATTTGTATGATTAGATATGAATTTTTTTTAAATGATAGAAGTTATAAAGAGAAATACAAATTACATCTTCATATAATTTTCATAAAAATGTATAAGGAAAATGCATAACATGCTGTTAATTTGTAAATCAAATTTAGTTGATAAGTTTTAATTTTTATGGCAACAACCAAATTTAAATAATTATATATATATAGTACCAAAGAAATACATTGTTTTAATTAAAAAAAAACTTTAAAAACAGCTAGATGCACACAACAAAAATGAAATAGAAAATATATACAAATATTGATTTGTAAATTACCTATCTTAAATTCCGAAAGACTTCTTTGTAGACAACATTATAAGTTTGTTGGAGACATGTCCTTCGTCTTTGAAAATCAACATCTTCATCCCAACACGTGAAGTAACGCGTGAAGGAGCGACATTTAACTATCCATGTGAAAATATGGGTTTTGGAAGATATATTCCAACATTTTTAACAGATTGTCCTTGACTCTTATTGATAGTCATTGTAAATGAGACTACAATAGGAAACTATTTAAGTTGAAAAGTGAAAGTAAGTTTTGAATTAGATGGAGATGGAGTCAAAGTCAATCTTTGGAAATAAACCTTTTGTCCAATATTGTGTCTTGATTTATCTTTGCCTCAAGTACGAAATTTCCCATTTGGGTAATTATAAGGCGTGTGCCATTGCATATAATCCTAATGGTTGATCAATATTTCTCAACAACATTATTGGAACTCCAACCTTGAGATTTAACTCATGGTTCGGCGACCCCGAAGATTTGACGGTGTTCGAAATTCTGGAGTGAGAATCTCATCATGACTATTAATATTTTCATCATGTGTAGACGGACTATCGGCATATAGGTATATTTTTCTCACCGGGAATCATTGATAAAATGTAATTGTTCAATGAATCAACAATATCATTGGTAGGTGCTAAAATTGCCCTATTTTGAAAAAAATAATGAAAGATCACCAATTAAAGCAACATGGTCACCTGAATTCTCGATCAACATACCATCTATTTCCATTTCAACTTCCTCATAATTGTTTTCTCCGATGTTTCCATCTCCAACATTTAAAATTCAATCTAAGAACTCTTTGACTTCATTGACATCGAACGGGAAGATCCGGTTTGAAGCCTCATTTTTTCCGTCAATTTTAAGACTCGTCAATATTTCCAAAGGCATGATGAATTAATGCTAGCATGTACAACATCATATCTTGTTCCCTTTGGAATGACCGAAAGAATTTGCCTCAAATCACTTTTTTTTTTTTTTTAAAAAGTGATTTTTGTTGGGGTAAAGAAACGAAAATTTAGATAGTGTAAATTTTAAGTTCAAAAAGAAGAACTCTTACCACTTGTGTGCTTATTCAAATGCCTACTCCGTAGAATTAACATCTTCGTAATTGTGTGCATCTCGGTAAGGTTTTGTGTGGCTTTTCGCATAAAATTTACTTTGTGCTTATAACAAACTATGAGTAATATGTGGATTTGAGAAAGTAAAATGTCTAAATGCAGATAATTTCAACATTGTTGCCAAAGTGACACATTATCACCATCAACTCATAAATCATCATAAATATAAGAAATGGAAAATAAAATGGAAATCAAAGAAGAGAAGAAATGATAAAAGCCAAATTTTTTAAAGAAGGATAAAAGCTAAGATTATTCATTCAATTTCATTCTATCTCGTTCACTCCTACAAATTAAAAAACTTAAAAACTTTATTTTCTCTATTATGAGTATTTTAGATGACATATTGTTAGTTTCTACAAAACTTTTACAGCGATGGAAGTCATGAGGATGGTGTGTTTCTCTTATTTATTAATACATGAACATGAATTAAAACGTTGATCAAGCCGATACCTATCACCTTAAAAAAAAAAAAAAAAGAAGATACCAATCACACAAAAATGCAATAATTACTAAAAATCAATATGTGAAAAAAATATTAGAGACCATCGAATAATCAAGATGTGATATAGTAGTGTGTTCTACTGTAGTAGGACAGTGTTAAATTTTAAGGCCAAGATCAAAATATTAATTGAGATTACACATGCGAGATGGGTTTTTGCCACTTTATATGAAAGAGAATACTGATCATGTTATGAAAGACAATAAATAAAATAAGGTGATTTATTTTAGTCACCAACGCAAGTGATTTTGGTCATCGGCGCATCTCCCAATAGAGCAATATTGATGTAGACAAAAAAACGTAAACATGTTATTTTTCGATATATGACACATATCACCAAAGTATCAAATGTCATAAGAACCAAATTAGCAAATGTCAAAGGAATAAATTTCCAAAACAATTAAGAAAGTACTTATTGAGTAAAAAAAATCGAAACAAAATAAATCTAAGTAGTCTAGACTAAGAAGTGCTAAAATATCAATCTTCGAGTTCTTGCTTAATTTTGACAACTTTTTGCAACTTAGTGGTTGACGTACGAGTTCCGCAATCAATGTCAATATGTGTTGCATCTCGGTTGCCATTTCTTTTTATCAAAGACTTGGATGGATGAGTATGTTTAGGAATTGAATTAGCTTCATCATCAAGAAGCTACACGAATAAAAATTCATAGCAATAGCAATAGTTAATTAAATAAATTTTATGAGTACTATTAAAGTAGATATTATAGTGTATTTAACTACCTTCATGTTATCAACAGTTTGGGGAGTAATAGGACCCTTGAAATCAACATCATCTTCCTCACCGAGTTTGAGGAGTAACATGACACTCCATGTGATACTTTTTCTTAAACTCATTAATGATTTCACTTTGTCATCGGACAACTTTTTTGACGGCATATGTATAAAACTTCGGTCAACATTTTTTTATTGATTTTCAGTTTGAAAAGCATATCCTTGTCACGTAAGGTGTCAAGCTCAGTTGGATAATCATACATGGCCTTTCCTTGTTTGTGATTTGTATTAGAAAACAATTAAGATCAATTTTTATTGTTTTAATATTACATAAAAAACGAAAACAAAAAATAATATATTTACGTTCATTACCAATTCCATTAGTTCTTTTGCAGTCTTTCCAAAGTATTGTGAAATAACTCTATCAAACAACACAAAGGTAGTTGACCCACTATCATCCATAACATGAATGTGCACCATAAACACGAAAATGAAAAGTGAATATACATGATAGATCCAATAACATTATTCAACCTACATAGAATTGAGAAAAAATAAATCATATAAAGTTAGACAAAGTTAGAAATATTAATAGAGAGATACTTTAATCGTTGATATAAAAGCGAAGTTAGAAATAAAAATAAAAGAGATTCAAAGCAAAAAAGAATATGACGTACTTTAATTTGAAGCAAGATGATTTAATCGAAGGATGAAGGGGGTGCAATATAAATGCTATTTGATGTTACTTATATAGAGAGAGTTGAGAGAGGTTTAGTTTGGCATAAAGTGGCACAGATGTAGATAGAGTTAGTTACAAAAAAACAAACATTAGATGAGGGGGTTTTTTTTCTTTTTCTTTGGTGGCACAAATTTGATGAGAAATTTTTTTTAGCAAAAGTTTGTTCGGGAAAAGTTAGTTAACAAAAAAAAATATGGGGATCGGTGTTTATATTTCCAAATAAATAGAGAAAATAGTAAACAAACTATGATGTCCATCAAAAAAATAAAAGATAAGATTATGAAAGAAAAAAGCGAAAAAAACAAACTAAGATTATGGAAGAAAAAAACGTATTTAGTAGTTTATGGCACAAACTTAGCAAAAGTTTGTTCAATTGCTTAAATATATATTAAATACTAATATGAAAGAAAAACAAAATAAGATTATGAAATTAAAAAAAAAAACGGAAAAAAATAAACTAAGATTATGGAAGAAAAAAAACGTATTTAGTAGTTTATGGCACAAATTTAGCAAAAGTTTGTTCAATTACTATAAAAATATATATTAACTAATAATAATCATTAGATGTCAATATTACAATGACAAAATTAACCTCAAATTTTGGCTCCAAAAAGTAGTTTAAGACAACTTAAGAACTTTTATTAATAAGATTATGTGAACAAAAAAATGTTTTGCATTGTAGTAGCTCCGTTTGTTGTGAATTGAAACAAAAATATTAGGAGATAAAATAATATATTGAGTAAACTAAACTCGATCTATTTGTAGAGAATCTTGAATTTTATACCCTCTCCTTTTATGTTAAAAATATATACATTTTCCTCCTTGAGAAGTAAATGTTTAGAGTAAATTATATTATTCTCCCCTAAGAATGCATGAATTACAATCTCATCCCTTAATAAATTAATATGCACTGAATTTTAATCAATTTTAACGTAAATAAATATTTTTATGATATTAATTAACTTTGATCCACCATTTAAGAAAAATAAATTCAGTGTTAATAATAATTAAATTGAAAGACGTTATCATTAAGATGATAATTCAGTGTTAAAAATAAATTCAGTTTTAATCATTAAGAAGATAATAAAATTCACTTTTAAATTTACGTAACGGGCCTTTGGCATACTTTACTTCGTCGGTCTTTGCCCGTCTTTTTTTCTCTTTACGTAATGTAATTGATAATTTTTTATTGGAAGGGGAGACGGGGCATATTTTTTAGGAAAAAAATATGGTTATTTAAATAGTCATTTTTTATTGCCTTTAATAATTTTTCACATACTTCAGTTTTATTTATATTGTATTTTGCTTCATATTTTATAATATTTTATACCGTGATGATTTTTTTTTAAAGAAGAAAAATTCAATTCAATTCATTACTAAATAAGTCGTTAATACAACTTGTCAAAAAAAAAAGTCGTTAATACAAGGCATATAGTAATGATATTGTGAATAAAAAATAAAGAAAAATAAGCATTTAAATTTTGATTACATTATAATGGATCTGCAATATTATTTTTCCACACACTTTGGGTGTTAGATTTTTGTCACTAGATTATTATATATACTAGCATAGCATAGCACTCCCATGTCCCATCTGTCATCTCCTTTTCTATTGTTTTTTATTGTATATTTATTTTATCATATGTTTTATTTTAATTCATTTGTTTAATATTTATATTATTAAAATTTCAATTTCAATATTAAATTTAAATCTTTTTTTTTAAAAAAAGGTTCAATTAAAACAGGCAGCTACTTGTCAAATTCTCTACAATTTTGGGGTAGATTTGTATTAAAAATTGAAAAAGAGTTGACTTGGTAAGGGTAAAATAGAAATAATGAAAAAAATCATCCCGAAATCCTCCATTCTCCTTGTATATAGTATAGATAAAAAATTATCATGGGAGTAATGTAAAGTGTGTGTATGTGTGTATAAGAGGGGGTGCGTATTTTCTTAGAAATCAGTTGAGTCTAACACATCATCAAATTGGCTTGTAAGATGAGGATTCTCTCACTTATTCATGTCATCTCTCTTGATGTGGGACAACATCCCCTATCACGCTCAAAACTTTTAGACTTGGTGCATGATGGGTGGCTCCACGGTAAAAATGTGATAGTAAATGACCCAACGAATCTTGCGAAATCTCTAATAACATCTTAAAAAATGTGGTTGGGTTTAACTCAACATCACAAAACCGACTTGTGAGGTGAAAATTGTCTCCACTTATTCATGTCATCTCTCAACCGATATGCGGCTCTTTAACAAATATAATTTAAGTTTCTCCCATAGCAGGAGAGTGTCATTTTTTGCTTTCTAATATGATTTGCATAATATGAGAGAATAATGTAATTCAAACATCTATTAGAGAAGACTAGTGCAATTTACTCCAATATATAATCATTCCTCGTGACACTCCTGATATGCATGTTATCTTTAAGGTTATTTCGAAACATGCACTGTATTCTATTTTTTATTTGTATAAACTATTAATTTCATCCTTAAATTATTATTTTCTCTAATTTAGTCCTTAAATTATTTTGCGATCAACACCTGAGTTACGCCACCAACTATTGTGGACCGTCATAGAGTCAACGCCAACCATGGGAAAAATCCTTGGAGCTCGCCGTCCACTGTCGTGAACCGAATGAGAGTTGTTGCGATCAACATCGTCGACGATAGGCCGTTGACCACAACCCGTCACCACCATATTTATTATTATTATTATTTTTATTATTATTATTAGTATTATTATTACTATTACTATTATTATTATTATTATTATTATTATTATTTAATTTTAATATATATTATTAAATATTTATAAATTATTAAAGTAATTGGGCCAGGTCCTCTTAAGCATAACTCGGTTGATCGGACAATGCATTGTAATATGCGGGATTGGGCTTCGAATCTCGACGCCCCGCTTATTCACCTTAATAGTGAAGTCTAGGCTATTAGACTACTTAACAAAAAAAAGTTATTGAACCGAAAAGAACTGAATTGGGCTTAGTAAAATAAAATTTGTTTGCCCTAAATACTCTAAAAAGGTTTAAAAAAAATTAGGACTATTACTTTTTTCACCCTAGTCATTTCTCATGCGTCCTATTTTTTTCCGACAATGCCAATGTGATTTTCGGATTATAGAATCCGAACCGAGTTTTTCCTTTGTTATGGGGTGAAAAAGTGAGTTTTTCATCAATTCGGATTTTATAATCCGAAAACCTAAAAAGGGTGTGTTCCTTGCTTTTTCGGATTATAGAATCCGAACTTTATCAACACAAATTCCGAGTTTGTTTGAAACATGGATAATCGGTTTAATGATCATATTAATCTTCCTAACTCACATCCTTGTTTTAGGTCATTGCTAGATGTTCTTAGTCAAAAATCCGAGAAAAAAATTGCATTAGTTTTATTTGATTTTTAGAATTTTTTGGTGGTATTTTATATTTTGATGATTTTATTTGACAGGTTTTTGTCATTTTTTTTTTACTTTGGTTTTGGTTGTTTTTAAAAGCAAAATTCAAAAGCTGTTGAAATGGGAGAAATTTTGATTGTTCATTATAAATAAGCATATTTCAGAGTTATAAAATCCAAACACAAATTGGATGTGTTCGGATTTTATAATCTGAAATCCCATGAGCATTTTTGTAAAATTTATAGGACGTGTGAGAAGTAGATAGGGTGAGAAAATTAATAGTCAAAAATCACTACAAGAAAATAAGAAAATTGTGACACCTCATCTGGGACCCCTAACTTGCAACTGCCTCAAAGCGCAATAAAATAACTTTTATTTGGGCTGAATTTACTAAAAGTAAGAAAAAAAATCGTAAAAGAATATATTTTAAACAAAATATAGTACAAAAAATAAAAATTATATGTTTTGATAGACGAATTCGATGAATATCCATCAATGGAAAATGTATTAATGGACGGATTAAATGAATTAGATTGGATTTTTCTAATGGATTGTTTTGATCCATCCATTACAATTCAAAACTATATATATATATATATATATATATATATATATATATATATATATATATGTCGGGATCCGTTCCATCAGGGTGTCAACGGATTCGTTGACACCAAATCCTATCCGTCCTTTTTTTCATCTTAATGACTCATATTTATTTGCTTTAGTTGTTCACGTGCACACTCTTTAGGGGATAAATGAAATCACACCCTCTTCTTCCTGAACTCACTCACGTCTGTGTATTTTTTATTTTTTCAGAAATAATTTTTTCCTGATCTCCTTGATCGCAACTCCTAATAATCTTCTCTAAATATGTATATGTTTAGGATTTTCATTATCTTCCTCGTTTGTGAATTTAGGCAAACTCCTCATGATCTTCCCTCTTTTAAAAAAATGTTTATGTAATTCAGATGATCTTTGTTGCGTTAATTGTTAGTTAAATCAACCCACCTGGACCTTTTCCTCTCTACTGGCCTAACACCCACAAAAATTCTGGATTTACACAAATCACTCAGAATTGCACAGATCTCAATTGCACAAGCCACAACAATTTTGAATTTGTTTATCATCGAGAATTCACTACCAGTTCAACGAAAATTAAAAGATTTTCATTTTACCAAAGCCATACAATTGATTATATACATCCATATATCATGCACCAAGCCGATAACATTGCAGAAAGTCAATTCTCAAACCTTAATTTTCACCGGTTGAAATAACCCCTCCAAAATATCCCTAAATTCTAAAACTTACTCCAATTGAGATCAGTTTTATAAATTTGACATAAACACAAAATGTCTTCATGAGTTACGATCCATAAGAGGAATTAGCTAAGATGGAATGGGGGGATACAAACAAGAATATTTGGGTGGGTATGACCAAGAGTGATGATTTTGCATATGAAAAGAAAGAGTATCATGATACCATGTTTTCAATTTAAGTTAATTCGGTGGACCAAAAATATGCACCATTGGATTGAAAAAAATAGATGGTTGAGATTTGGTGTCAACCAATCCGTTGACACCGGGTGTCAACGGATCCTAACTCTATATATATATATATATATATATATATATATATATATATATATATATATATATATATATATATATATATATCCATTCCATCTATCTTGTCACACATACTCATTACTTGTTTGAATGGATTTGCAAAGATAATCATTTTAGAAATTTTTCGAACATTGATAAATGCATGCTTTATTAGTTTTTTTAGGGGAATGCATGCTTTATTAGTTAAAGAAAAGATTAAAATACAATTGATATATTAATTTTAAATCAAAAATAAAAATTGAATATTGGATAAATCACACATAATGGAGATTATATCATTCTCATGAATCAAACATTATTCTTGGGGTCATGCCTTTTAATCACACACAATACCATCAACTAGATGCATGTACCATCAATATATTTTGTAAAAAAGACATGTCTCCCTAATTATTCATATATCAAATATGAATATTGGAGTCACACGTTTAAATCACTAACAACAACGTCAATCTACATGCAAAAACAATCAATATACCTTGCAAATAATACCTATATCTCTCATTCCTCATATATTAAATATGATTCACGTAATCATGCATGTCACATGAAAATAAATGTTATTTATGTAACCCCTATAATATTTTGTAAATTGTAAATTAGATAAGAACATAAACAACGCAAATTATTTATTTGGCCTGTCATTTATTTTCTTCTATTCTTTTTTATTTTGTTATTTTTCTTTCTTCTTTTTGCACAAATGTGTATGATAAAAGAAACTTTTGTAAACTTACCAATAACAAATTTTTTTGTTGCTAAATACATAGTATAAGAACATCAAAGCAAGGTTTTGCAAATCGAGTGTTAAAACGTAAACTCGGCTCGCCCGAGTTTACGTTTTTAGGTGCCAAAATCGTGTAAACTCGGACGTAAACTCGTTTTTTTTTGGTAAACTCGGGAAGTTGACCGAGTTAACACGGCTTAAAATCGGGTAAACTCGTTTGAGTTTGCGAGTTTACCTTTTTAAAAAATAGTTTTTTTGTTTTTGTTTTGGGCCGGTTTTCAATTAAAATCCAATTCATTTTTAAAGTCCAGCCCAATATCACGGTGTTATGAATGCACGACGCTTCTTTTCTTCTTCTCAAAATAAATGAAAATTATATCTTAACTTGTTATCTATGTCAAACAAGAACTTGTTTTACTTGAAAAATTGAACATCATAATAACATTATATCTTGGAGATGTTATGGAGTTTTAGATGGATTGAACTTTTGAAGATATTAACTTGTTTATTTTTTGGGTAGTTTTATCAACAACTTTAGAAACTTGTGAGACTTAGAGACTTATGAAACTTATGATTTTGTGCGTTAATTTTTGTATATTGATGCTAAGTTGAGCATATCGTTTTATTATGGTATTTTGGTATAATTTTCCTTTGTAATTAAGTCATATTTTGCACTATTGACTTATTTACAATATTTTATTAGCTTATATATGCCATGCATTAATTTTATATAATTTTATTTTTAGGTAAACTCGTACGAGTTCTCGAGTCGAGTTTACCTAGGCAAAACGAGTTGAGGTAAACTCTCGAGTTGCAAAATCTTGCATCAAAAAGTATATAAGACGCCTAAACTAGGTTGGGATCCCACGTAGACTCTAATCATTTGTCAATTGCTCATATATATTATTAAAAAAGATAAAATACACAAAACCTAGAGGGACATACAACCTAACCCATCAAATTCGCACAAAAGTGTATCAACTCAAATGAATAATACAAAAATTTAAAATAACAAAGTGGATTCGACCTCTAGTAAATCCTAACGAGGTATTACTTATCTTGCGGTGAATGGACCGACCATTAACACGAAACGGTTTCAAGAACCCAAAACTCCTTGCAACACCAACTAGCTAAACCATTTTTTCGAGCCAACCAATTCAACATCAAACAAGTAGAATGATAAGGGTTACAAACTACTCCAAACGAACGTGAATCTTTTAAAATTTAGTGAAGCCGACACCAACACAATAACGGATCCCCTAAACCAACGACTCACCGTAACAAAACACAACAAGCTAAAGAGCCCTTTATGGCTATGTAATATGAATCCACCGGTGTGCTTGGAGGTAACATGTACACCGGCCAAGAAAACCGCACAAACCAAAAACCGAAGGGGCGATAAGAACTTTCGAATAATGATCTAAAATGTGAATCAACAAAATAGTTAGCCACCGCCATCGCGTGAAGGAGGCGGTGCTACATGATCTGCCACCGAATAATCCACAAAGGCTTTTAGAGCGAATCAACAATGAAGCTACAATTTGGATTGACACCGCAAACAAACATTTGTGAGGACGAAAAACTAAATGCGAATCATTAGCCGCCATTATCTATTTTCATGGACACCGTTTCCTTATAGATTCACTTGTACATCTTCAAAGACCATATACGTTATGAAATTAGTGCTTTCTTTTCAAAAATTCTAACATAATTTTCACAAAATTAAGGAGTAAATGTTATGAAAATCATTGATTTATTTTTATTTGAAAAATCTCGTGGTTTATTGTGTTCAATTTGTGGGTTCTCTTCGTTTAGTTGATTTATATACACAAGAAATCATATTTGATTTTTTCAATACAAACGCACAATGAATCTCGACTCACTTCTATTATTGCAAGATTTATATTGATTTTGAAAATTATCATTTCCTCTATTAAACGATGCCCGAAAACTGAGAGGCATTTTAAAATTTTAAAAGATTTTGTAGGATAAATTTAGAGTTCATAGAGAGAATCAAGAAAGCGAAGTAGAAATGCACACAAAAACAATTGAACAAATGGAGCTAATTTCATTTCATTATTATTTCGTTCCCACTTAATTAGTAATCGTAAGATTGATCTAATGACCGAGTCATGAGTAATTAGTGGCTTTGAGAAAGAATCGACTTCTCTATTCGGTCGTCTAGCTTCGTCTATAATTCACTCAACTATGGGTTTCTTCACCTAATATTTTAATTGCATATTTTCCGAGTTTGGCTAACATAATATTTTTTTTTAGGTGTAAACAATATCAAATTAAACCCCTAATTTTTTGTCCTCGTGAGCTTAGCTCGGTTGGTATGGAGAATGCTTAATTAATTTAATTTAATTTAATTTTAATATATGCAAGGTCCGGGGTTCGAATCCCGGCCACCACAAAAAAACCCCTAATTTTTTTTAAATAAAAGAGAGAAAATAATAATTCAAAGGCTTAATTGTACTTTTCCCCTATCTTTTGCTAATTGTGCGATTTTGCACCCCCTCTTTTTTTTGAGCGATTTTGCACCCCATCTTTTGCCAATTGTGTTTTGTTCAAAATCATCATTAAAAGAGGGGAAAGGGGCAAAAGATGGGGTGCAAAATCGCTCAAAAATAAGAGGGTGCAAAATTGCACAATTGGCAAAAAGATGGGTGGCAAAAGTGCAATTAAAGCCAAAAATTCCATCTAACCAGGAAAGAGGGCAAAAAGATGGGGTGCAAAATCGCTCAAAAAAAGAGGTGCAAAATCATACAATTAACAAAATATAGGGGGAAAAGTGCAATTAAGGCTAATTCAAAATCTAGTTTATGGATTAAAAATTGTTTACAAACTATTTATTTTAATATTATAGTTTTTTGATCAAAATTATATTTTTATTGTTTAAAAACAAAATTAAAGAGATGAAATTTCAACAATAAAACTGTTGAGACACGAATTCATCAAAGATCACATTCTTGTTCGTGTTTCAACTCTTAACTACTGACGTGGCATGTCTGCTCCTTCATCATAATTTTCCCTGCCACGAAATCGTTCCTCTCACTTTCTCTCTCTTCCAATTCTTTCTTCCCCAAAAATTCCCAAATCTCATTCGATTCAATTCAATCTTGAATCGCTGAATTCAATTGACGAATTTCTTGTTGAATACGTTTCTGCAAATTAGGGTTTTCAATTTGTTGGATCGATTTGCAAGAAAGAATGGAAACGAGTAGAAGAGCGGTGGAATCATACTGGAGATCACGGTTAATCGATTCAGCTACATCAGATGAAGATAAAGTCGCACCCGTTTACAAATTAGAAGAAATTTGCGAGCTTTTGCGTTCTTCGCATGTTTCTATTGTTAAGGAAGTTTCTGATTTTGTTTTGAAACGTTTGGATCATAAGAGTCCCATTGTAAAACAGAAGGTATAATCAAAATTCCGGTTTTTTTTTGTTCTTTTTCTGGTTTCTGATTTTTACTTCATGAAATTTGATTGATGTAGATCTTATTCTTATCTGGGTTGTTCAAAGTTTGATTTTTTTGTGAAATTATTAGTAGTATTGGGTAATATTGAATTAGATGATAGCATGCATAGGTGGAATGAAAGAGATGCAGTGGTTTTGAATTTTTGGAATCAACTTTATGAGGAATGTATTATACTTTATTTTTTGGTGGGAAAGTGTTTGGTCAAGAGCTAAGTAAAGTCCGACAAAAATTGTACCAATCAGGAATGAACTCGGGTTATCTCGAATGATTTTTTCTTTGGTGGAACTCATTAACAAGTCGAGGGCAATCACTTGGTTCGAATGTATTATACTATTGTTGTTCATGGTTGTGAACTTGCATGCTTTTGTTTCCTTTTTGATTCTTTTACTTTCTTTACTATTATATTCAGAGGTTCACAAGATGTGTGGTGATAGTTTTCTTTATCAATTTGACACTTTGTCTCCTGTGCACAACTAAATTAGTCTTGCACCATGCACAACTTTATTTTCTACGATTGGATCAATAAGTCGGATCAATAAGTCACATCATATCATATTTGATCCAAGGGTGGAAAAAAGCTTGTGCATGGTTCAAGACTCGTCTCACTTGTGCACCATACAATTTGCCTCAATTTGCCTTAATGGTTTTGGTGTCAGAAATTGTATTACAGATTGATATATTGTTTTGTCTAAACTTGTTGTGCTCTTTTTTGGTGAAAATGTTGTTGGCAGGCTTTAAGATTGATAAAATATGCAGTTGGAAAGTCTGGTGCCGAGTTCAGAAGAGAAATGCAGAGACATTCAGTGGCAATTCGTCAATTATTGCACCACAAGGGACAGTTGGATCCTTTGAAAGGCGATGCACTAAACAAGGCTGTGCGGGAAACTGCTCAGGAGACTGTCTCTGCCATCTTCTCAGAAGAAAATAGTAATAATAATTATAAGGCCGCTGCTGCACCTTCTCAAGATCTTAACAGGCGGATACAAGGGTTTGGAAATACAAACTATGAACCGCCACCTGAAGATATCAAGTCTTTTATTAGTGAGGTAGTTGGTATTGGAAGTGCATCAATTAAGCAAGGACTTCATAGCTTAACACAAGGACATTCTCTAATGAAGAATGAAACTGGAAGTGGAAGCTACAAGAGTCCAAATCTTCAAAGGTCGTTGACCGTTGAATCGGAACGTGGTGGTGACAGATATGAACCAGTTGCATATCGTAGTGAAAATCAAAGTAGTTTTGGACTTTCTAAAAACCAGTCTAGTGGTTCTTGGAATCAGGATTCAAGAGTAAATAAGATGGAAATTTCAAATGGTGAATCCAGTGGAAATTCTTCAGAGATTAAGACTAGAGAAGATAGGTTGCTCGAGACAATTGTAACTTCAGGAGGTGTTCGCCTACAACCCTCCCGAGATGCCATTCAAGCTTTTCTAACAGAGGCTGCAAAGTTGGATGCTCTGGCTTTAAGTCATGCTCTTGAACTAAAGCTCCAATCTCCTATTTGGCAGGCATGTCTGCTATGTTTATACTTCTACAAAAGTAAAATCTACACATGAAAAACAAAACATGAATTATAGAAACATGCACTTGCTTATTTAATTGAGGTTTTAAAGTCCGCAGATTAATTTTTTTCTCCAAGTATTCTGGAATATAATATGGTGGAACTTTACATGACCCTTTTCTGGTATGAAAACATTTTAACCTCAAATGCATATTGACAATGTGTGTATTTAAATTTACGCATCTCTACATATTTTTTCCCCGTCTTAAATGTCTCTGTGAACATACAAGTGAATACCATGCACAATGGATTGTTGGTTATCATATTTGTTAAAGTTTTCAAATTTTTCATGAAATGTAATGCAACTTATAACAATAACTAAATTTACATTTTGGGTTTTAAATAAAAAAAGCTTCTATTGAGAGTTATGTTTTCAGGTACGCATGAAAGCTGTATGTGTTCTTGAGTCCATCCTCAGAAAGAAGGATGATGATCATTTTTCACATGTGGCATCTTACTTCACTGAAAACAAAGACGTGGTGCTGAGATGTTCTGAATCTCCCCAAGCCTCTTTGAGAGAAAAAGCTATAAAGGTAACCTTATAGTCAATCTGGATGAATATTATTACATGAAAATTTCATACTCTCACTCATTTATTCTTTATGAATATTTGTATTATACTTTAACACTTGACCTTCTGATGGACAGGTTCTTAGCCTTCTAGGTGGAGACCAGCCAAACAGTTCTATCAATTCAGAGAAAGCTGTAAAGACAGGGACCGCTACTGTTGCTGAACTACCTGACTTGATAGACACTGGCTATTCAAATGATAACAACATAATGGACAACTCAACAAATAGCACTGATGAACAAAATATAGGGAATTTGACATCATCCACACCTCTGGTTGACGATTTATTTGGAGATATAAGTGGCTCTATTGGAGCCAGTCATGAATTGAAAAATGATGACGACCCATTTGCTGATGTCTCATTTCACACAGGCGAGAGCAAAGAACATGCGGATGATCTATTTTCAGGGATGACAGTTGGTGATGATAAACAGGGTGATCATGAGAGTAGCAAGCAGGGGATTCAAAGTGATCCTCAACTTTTTGATCTATTTGGTTCCAGTTCCAAGCAAGGAAATCATAATGGGTCTGTTAGTGATTTAATGGGTGGTTTGTCAATAGATGAAAATACCTCAAGTACGAAGACGAAGGGAACATCATCCACAGTGCAATCCGAATCTTTATTTTCAGGTTTAAACAATCATACCCTTGACAATAATACTCTTGGCGGCATGTTGGGCTCACAGGCTCAGCCAATTGGGTTCAATGTAAATCCAATGTTTCCCACTGGTCATATGCCATACAATATGCCGCCTGGTATTATGTTGAATCAACCATATCCTACTCAACCTCTTAATTACGGTGCAATGGGAACTATATTGGCTCAGCAGCAGTTACTTGCTACAATGGCTAATTTCCAACACATTAGTAATGTCAACATGCGAGATGGCGGTGTTTCTCAAATGGTTGGACCTAATGGAGCTTCCCCTTTGCCAGACATATTTCAGCCAAATTTGACATCTCAAACTCCCAGCTCAATCATCAACAATTCAAAGAAAGAAGATAATACTAAAGCATTTGATTTTATCTCGGTAAGTTCGTCGTAAATACTTTTTATGTGAATTACGCATAATATTATTAATATTTGCAACTTGAATACAACAACCAAGCCTTATTCCACTAAGTGGGGTCGGCTGCATGGATTAAATTACGCCACAGTGTTATATCGTAACCCGAATATTTGCAACTTATTAATTACAAAACAAGTTAAAACCAAATTATTAAGAAGAATGTGGATTTTAATAGTATGACATCATTTGATACTCGATAAAATAATAAAGGAAATGCTACTAGTGCTCCCGGGGCACTAGTTGAGCTAAAAAGAGATGATTGAAGTGTTTTGGGTGGACCTGAAACTGATGTGTTGATGACTCATTTGGTTTGCTTCATTATATTGATTACTTATTATGCAACTGTCTAGCTGTCGGGTGTATTGAAATTGAAACGATCACTTTGTTTCATGCTTGTAGGACCATCTTGCCTCGGCTCGCGATTCAAGGAGAGTGATTTGAAATTTAGATTTTGTGCTTTTGTTGAGGATATTTAAGGTGTTGCAGTGTTGGATTGACATTATCACATTAATAGATGATATTCTGCATGTCCATGTTAACAACGTAATAAAACGAGAAACACTTCGGACATGGAATAAGAGACAGTTGCAGTTCTCAATGTTTTCTGGATAGCATGTAGCAGGATAATGTTGCGTAATGTTTTATTTTCATGAGTATGTTTTTCTTTTGAGAAAATTATTTTCATGAGTATGTTTTTCTTTTTAGAAAATTATTTTCATGAGTATGTTGTGTACTTAGTTAACTGTTGATAATTTTTTTTTTGATAAATTAATTGCTGAGATTTTGCTCCTGCAATTGATTAAGTATTCCTTTTCTTTGTATTTGTCTCCATTGCATGTGTGGAAGACCAAAAAAAGCCTTGGTGTAGTTGCTTCATGCTTATGTGTCATAGATTTTAGATGGTTCTATTCTATATATTGTTTTTTTTTTTTATTCTTTCTTTCTATTACAGTTTATAACATTTTCCATGATATAAATCTCTGTTTTAAATTCTCATTTTCCTACATTTATTTATAATTTTATTTTTATTGGTGATGTAGTAAATTTTAAGAAAGATGTTTCTCTGTATGTTCTCATTCTTATACGTATTAATATTACAATTTAGTCATATTTTTCAAAAAATCTCTAATAGATATAATCCAATTCGAGACATTAAATATGAGTATATCTTTCAATAAGATTTCGAGCTTCATTATGTTGTAGATTAACCCATTTTGCCAAGTCTAACAATTTGTGTTCTTCATGTTATAAATTAGTCCATTCTGCCTAGTATAACAAACATATTTTTTTTGTTTTGACCCAAAATATAACTAACATTAGTATTTTATAATTTGTTAATACTGTACTAGTAAGTCAAGAAAATATACTATACTAGTAAGATTGACAACATTTGAAGGGTACTATTCTAAAATAAAATAAATTGATGATAAAGATTTTTACAAACTTGTCATTCATATCATATTAAAAAAGAAAAATGTAAACCTTTATTCATATTTGATGAGTGTGTTGAAATTAAGATTGATTTTTTGTTTTTGTTGTAGTCAAGAAGATATAAATTTTTCATATTACCTTCAAAATTTTGTCATTTTAAGAATCAAGTATAATAGCTTTGAATTTTTGGATTTAAACATAAGGGACAGAATTCTATTTAGAGATGATCATAAATGATATATTCAAATCTTGATTAAATAATAATAGAATAAAAATAAAAAAATAAAATTAATAAATGTTTCAAGTTGAAACTAAATTTTTTCTCAAATCAATTTCAAATTTTAGAAGTTCCACTTGCCTCTCTACTTGTTTACAGTTTACTGTCCTACTCTTAACTACCATGTCATTCTCAAGATGAAGAAGATTCCCATCTGAACCAAAAAAGAAACAACTATGCATCTCAAATTGAAATTACACTCGCACAGGCATTACGCAACAAATTAATCAACCAGTTACGCTATAAATACGACATGAAAATACACTAGTGCTAGTATCAGAGCAGAAATGCCTCATACCTTTGTCAACATGAAAAGTGTGAAAACAAATGATCAATAGTGGCCCAAAAGTTATTACCTGAAATTTCTATTTGTAAATCAGTTTATCTATATGTTTGACCTAATTAATTTTTATTTGTTCCTTCTATAACAATATTCTGGACAACCATAATATTTAAGACATGGCTCCCACACAATTTTCAGCTTTACCTTAACTTTGTGAAATTATTTTTTGACTTGCAAAGGCACAATTAATTCATTCACTTCTCATTTAAAGAAATCAATAGGTCTATAAATTGGATTCATATGGAGCCAATTTCATTCCATGCTAAACAAAATCAATAAGAAAAGTAAAAATACTCATTCATACACTATGGCAAAAATCACTGCTTCATTTGTTTTAGTTCTCTTTGTTGTTGCAATTTTGAATGGTTATTGTGCTGAGGGTGCAAGAAGAGATAATCAACCAAAGAAAGACGATGATATTTACAAATCTGAAAAAACGTTCGGTTGTTTGTTTTTGTATAAGATGTGTTGGTTCTTTCAAATGAATTGTCCCGAGTACTATAAGTTATGTTTTCCTTCTCCTCCCTCTCCCCCTAATTATCCTTCTCCTCCCTCTCCCCCTAATTATCCTTCTCCCCCTAATTTTCCTTCTCCACCCTCTCCTCCAAATTATCCTTCTCCTCCTAATTATCCTTCTCCCCCTAATTTTCCTTCTCCACCCTCTCCTCCAAATTATCCTTCTCCCCCTAATTTTCCCTCTCCTCCTAATTATCCCTCTCCTCCTAATTATCCTTCTCCCCCTAATTTTCCTTCTTCGCCCTCTCCTCCAAATTATCCTTCTCCCCCTAATTTTCCCTCTCCTCCTAATTATCCCTCTCCTCCTAATTATCCTTCTCCTCCTAGTTATGGTAATCCCCCAGCTGAAAGTGGTGATAATCCAACAGCTCAAATCCTTCCATGATTGAAGATTGTGGCCATGCATGCATAGTTTGTGCACCATTGATATCTACTATATTCATATATGTATTATTTTTTGTGAGTGTGTGAAAGTATCATATATATAAAAATAAATAACTCTTCTAGCTTCTTGAGTATGTCCAGTTAAGGATATAATATTTGAGTTATGTTTGTGCTATGCCAAATTTTGTAATATTGTGCCACATTATTATATAATGAAATAAAATTATTATGTGGGTTACTTTCTTGCTGTCTCGTACATTGGAACTTTATATCATATTCCTTAATTTTCAACAATTAGAGGAAACAAAAAGAGGAGTTAATAAATCAATGCAGTGTGTTCGCATTAAAATTGCCAATATATACTGGAGTTTCAACCATGATTAACATTTGAATCCAACCTTGAAGATATCATTATATTATTTGGACACATTTTGTTGGTAAATTTGTAGAAATTTTGCCTTGGTTTTTGCAAATTGATGGGATAACCATTTGAGAAAATTTATAAGTAGAATAAACATCCTTATGTAATGGGTTGTAGTACCCTTTCCACTCTTTATTTAATTTTGATTATAAGAAAATCATTATAGTTCAACGTCGAGGCAAATCCCGTGAGCTATTCTAAACTCAAGTATTGATTGAAGCATTAACTTTTTTTGAAGAGATTGAAGCATTAACTTAACTACCGTGTTTTGTTTTGATGAATATATAATTAGTATGTTGTTATGTTAACTACGAATTTATAAGAAAAAAGATTATCAAGTTTAGTTTTGATGTGTAAAATATTTTAGATTGTCAATCAATAGAAAACTATGTAATGTATGAATTTTAAAATATTATGATTAAAATCAACATTTTTATTGATATGACAATTCATAATTGTTTTATAACCTCCAATTGCTCTGAAAAATAAGAGGGAGCAATCTCCTCTAAAAAAACAGGAAGGGATTTACACACATTAGCAAACAGAACGAGAATGACTTAAATTTATGTCACTTTCCGTATAAAATGAACCCATGAAAATATTGGTCCATGATGGACGACTCTTTTCCACCCTTGGATTCATCAACCTATTAAATCTTATCATGGTCTATTAACACCCGATCAAACTCATCCAACTATTCACTCTCTTTGATTTATCAAGATTTTAGAAGTCTTATGTTAACTGATTAAATTATAAATAGATTAGATAACATCATATTAAAAAAAAAAACTCAAATATACTTTGAAATTTTATTATAGATGTGATGTTATGAGTGACTATGGATATGGTATTGGTATCTGAATTCAACTCGGTACCACAAAGCAAATGAAAAACTCAAGGTTGTGATGTCCAAGATGGTTTTATCAATTATTAAGTTACATGCTTGATAATATTGGTCTTTAGGTTTTAGATTTTCTCATTGTAAAAAAGGATGGAACTTGCTTAAGTTTTGCAAATGATGTTTCTATAACATGAAGAAACAGTAGCAGGGATTGGGAGCTTGGATCTAGCTACCAATCCCAAGTGTCTACCGCACCTTGCAAAATATTAAAAAACAACAATTCAGAACACTCACCTTCCTCCTCTTCTAGTATCTCCGACATCAAGACTAAGCATCTCCCCCTACTCCCCATCCTAAATTACTTATCTCAACGATTGCTAGACGATTCTCACCCATATAAAAAAGACGGCAAAACCTATCACATAAAGGCCCGCCTTCCAACCAGGGTCTGATAAAAAAAAAAGTTCTAGTCCCATCACCTACCACCCTCACAAATTAGATATTTTATGAATTATGAAAATATAATAGCTTTGTATTTTTGAATTTAAATTTGGAAATGCTAACAAATATTTTTAGGGTACTCTTTAAAAACCTTAAATGAGTATATTCTTATGAAAATTTGTATATTCAATATATTGAAAATTGAAGTATTAGATTTTTTTCTAAAATTCTTATTTTAGAATGTTATAACGGCAAAAGTTATGGTGCATAAGCGCGTGCATAATTGCTTTTCTACACCCAACAAAATTGCTTTCTACACACGATTGAAAAGAATTATTTGGGTCCATTATAAAATCTATTTGTTTGTGAAACAATAAAGCCACGTATTATAATTTTTTTCTTAACAATTTATTTATGCAAAATAGCTTATTCGAAATAGTTTATTTATGCAAAACAACTTATTAGAATGATTTTTTAAAAACCGCTTATTCAAAACAACTTATTTATGCAAAACAGATTATTCCGATTAATTTTAAAAACCAACTTATTCAAAATAGCTTATTTATGCAAAACGACTTATTCGAAACAACTTATTAGGATCACTTTTTTAAAACCGCTTATTCAAAACAACTTATTTATGCAAAACAAATTATTTGTTCAAAACGGCTTATTCAAAAAGCTTATTTATACAAAACAGCCTTATTCCAATTTCATTTTAAAAAACAACTTATTCAAAACAACTTATTTATGCAAAACAACATATTTATGCAAAACAACTTATTCAAAACGGCTTATTTATGCAAAAACGGCTTATTCAAAACAACTTATTTATACAAAATAGCTTATTTGTGCAAAACAACTTATTCAAAACAACTTATTTATACAAAACGGCTTATTTGTGTAAAACAACTTATTCAACACAAATTATTTATACAAAACAACTTATTCCGATTTCATTTTAAAAAACAACTTATTCAAAACAACTTATTTATGCAAAACAACATATTTATGCAAAACATCTTATTCAAAACGGCTTATTTATGCAAAACGGCTTATTCAAAACAACTTATTTATACAAAAGAGTTTATTTGTGCAAAAACAACTTATTCAAAACAACTTATTTATACAAAACGGCTTATTTGTGCAAAATTAAATTTTATTCAAAACAGCTTATTTATACAAAACGGCTTATTCCGATTAATTTTAAAAACCAACTTATTCAAAATAGCTTATTTATGCAAAACGGCTTATTCAAAACAACTTATTAGGATCACTTTTTTAAAACCGCTTATTCAAAACAGCTTATTTATGCAAAACAACTTATTTGTTCAAAACGGCTTATTCAAAACGGCTTATTTATACAAAACAGCTTATTCCGATTTCATTTTAAAAAACAACTTATTCAAAACAACTTATTTATGCAAAACAACTTATTTATGCAAAACAACTTATTCAAAACAGCTTATTTATGCAAAACGACTTATTCGAAACAACTTATTTATACAAAATAGCTTATTTGTGCAAAACAACATTTTCAAAACAACTTATTTATACAAAACAGCTTATTTGTGCAAACCACTTATTCAAAACAGCTTATTTATACAAAACAACTTATTCCGATTTCATTTTAAAAAACAACTTATTCAAAACAACTTATTTATGCAAAACAACATATTTATGCAAAACAACTTATTCAAAACAGCTTATTTATGCAAAACAAATTATTCGAAACAACTTATTTATACAAAAGAGCTTATTTGTGCAAAACGGCTTATTCAAAACAACTTATTTATACAAAACGGCTTATATGTGCAAAACGGCTTATTCAAAACGGCTTATTTATACAAAACAGCTTATTCCGATTTCATTTTAAAAACAACTTATTCAAAACAACTTATTTATGCAAAACAACATATTTATGCAAAACAACTTATTCAAAAGCAGTTTATTTATGCAAAACGGCTTATTCGAAACAACTTATTTATACAAAACGGCGTATTTGTGCAAAACGTACTTATTCAAAACGGCTTATTTATACAAAATCGCTTATTCGAAACAACTTATTTATACAAAATAGCTTATTTGTGCAAAACGGCTTATTCAAAACAACTTATTTATACAAAACGGCTTATTTGTGCAAAACGGCTATTTTGCACAAAATAAGCTATTTTGCACAAAATAAGCTATTTTGCACAAACAACTTATTCGATTCCTAGGTCGCCGATCCCAAACGGAATTGCAGATCATCCCTATTCTTCGAGGTATGTGTGTATTGTAATTCGTGACAAGTTTGCGTGATTGTGAATTTGTAGAGATTTCAATTTTGAATTGCGGAACGCTATGCGTGAAATCGTGTAGATTTATAATTATAAAAATGTGGTTACCGATTGCAAATCTCACAAGGTTGTTGTTAAAGGAGAAAAAGCGGATCCATTGAAGGTTCTTGAAAGAGTTCGGAAGGAAGAGTCATAGACAAGTTGAGCTTCTTTCTCCGATCCCAAACCCACCTTCGTAACAAGAGAAAAAAATTGAAGAGAAAGAGAAACCTAATCCAGAGGAAGAAAAGAAAGCTGAAGAGGCTAATTAATTATTTTTTTTCTTTTTAAATTTATCCGAATCCGTGATGGATCATTTTTATCATTTTTATTTTATTATATGGTGCAGCCTAAGGTTATGATAGTGATTCGAAAGTTCACATGTATTGTGAAGCTTGTTTACAAGAAATCAAGAGACGCATTGAGAAAATCAAAGGTATGTTACCGTGTTCTGTTTTGATTGAAATTCATATTTTCTTCACTTTTATTTCATTCACTTGTTTTGGTTCAATTCTCGGGTCCCATCCTTTCGGGAATTTGTCAACTGTTACTACCGATGATTTTGTGTTTGAATTCGAATCTTGCTATGATTTTCAATTTTGGTTACATATAGATGATGGGTTTGATTGGTTTGGTGATGAAGTTTCTTGGAGATTTTCGTGTTCCTTTGCATTCTTGATTTTTGGAAGAAAAAGGACGACGTTGATTGTGAAAGGACGACGTTGAAGAGGAGGAGAATTGGGAGTAATGAGTTGGAGGGATTAGGGATTGATTTGAATTTGGGAAAATTGATGATGGACTTGGTTTGAGAAATTGTCGAAATCAAATTGGGAATTTTTCTCGAGAATTGTGATTCGTTGCTAAGAATTCAAAGTTGGTGCCCGAATACGATGGTTTTGAAAATGTTCTCGTTATGGTTAGAAAATTCCATATGTTTTTTATTTTTGATTGTGATATGCACCATGTTGGATCAAAGAAAACCATTAAGTACATCTAATGGTTTTGGAGTACAACTCACATAAACCATTTCCACGGCAGAAATGGTTTTGGAGTACAACTCACGTAAACCATACCCATAGCAAAACCATTAAACAATTAGTTTGGTTTCGTGTAGAACACTATCAAAACCATTAAACCACACTTATGGTTTCGGTAATAGTTTTTATTTAAAATCATTTGTCAATAATAATTTTCACTATTCTTTAATTGTATTTAGCATTTGACAATTATTTTTCTTTCACATACAAGTCTATTAAAACCATTAAAGCGCGATTATATTTAGACAAAGTCGAAATTCGTTTTACAACGTAAGAAATAAAAGAGAGATGACGAGGCTTTACAAAAAAGTGGTTACTTATTGATTAATTCACATTAGGTTATAAGCGTGTACTATTAAGTGGTTACTTAATAATGATTTAAATGTTTATCACAATTTTTTTATTACAAAACCATTTTCACCGGAATTGGGAAATGATTCGATGTGAAATCTGTTGGTATAAGTTTGGAATTCGGATTGGATGAATTATTGTGAATGTTGTGATGAATTGTGTTGTTTATGATCAATCTGGTTCGGATTTGGTGTTAGCATTACTCACGGAAACCATTTTCACTCGCAAAATGGTTTTGGAGTACAACTCACGTAAACCATTTTCACCGCAAAATGGTTTTGGAGTACAACTCACGGAAACCATTTCCACGGCAAAATGGTTTTGAAACCAACTCACAGTAAACCATAGCCATAGCAAAACCATTAGACAATTATTTTGGTTTCTCATAGAAGACTATCAAAACCATTAAACCATAATTATGGTTTCGGTAATAATTTCGGTGTATAACATCTTAATCATTATTCAAAACCATCTAACAATAATAATTTCATTAAAAATAATTACACATTTATCTTGGTTTCACATACATGATTATCAAAACCATTAAACCATAATTATGGTTTCGGTAATAATTGCAAAGGTATAACATGTTAAACAACGTTCCGGTAAAGAAACTCATAATCCATACTCATTTCTCTCTCTAACTCATAAAAGCTTATTCAAAACAGCTTATTTTGTGCAAAATAGCTGTTTCGCACAAATAATTTGTTTTGTATAAATAAGTTGTTTTGAATAAGTCGTTTTGCACAAATAAGCTATTTTATATAAATAAGTTGTTTCGAATAAGCCGTTTTGTATAAATAAGCCGTTTTGAATAAGTTGTTTTGCACAAATAAGCTGTTTTGTATAAATAAGTTGTTTGGAATAAGTTGTTTTGCACAAATAAGCTATTTTGTATAAATAAGTTGTTTCGAATAAGCTGTTTTGCATAAATAAGCTGTTTTGAATAAGTTGTTTTGCATAAATATGTTGTTTTGCATATATAAGTTGTTTTGAATAAGTTGTTTTTTAAAATAAAATCGGAATAAGCTGTTTTGTATAAATAAGTTGTTTTGCACAAATAAGTTGTTTTGTATAAATAAGTTGTTTTGAATAAGCTACATTTTGCACAAATAAGCTATTTTGTATAAATAAGTTGTTTCGAATAAGCTGTTTTGAATAAATAAGATGTTTTGAATAAGTTGTTTTTGCATAAATATGTTGTTTTGCATAAATAAGTTGTTTTGAATAAGTTGTTTTATAAAATGAAATCGAATAAGATGTTTTGTATAAATAATTTGTTTTGAATAAAATTTGTTTTGCACAAATAAGCCGTTTTGTATAAATAAGTTGTTTTGAATAAGCCGTTTTGCACAAATAAGCTATTTTGTATAAATAAATTGTTTCGAATAAGCCGTTTTGCATAAATAAGCCGTTTTGAATAAGTTGTTTTGCATAAATATGTTGTTTTGCATATATAAGTTGTTTTGAATAAGTTGTTTTTAAAATGAAATCGAGAATAAAATTTGTTTTGTATAAATAAAATTTGTTTTGAATAAGTTGTTTTGCACAAATAAGCCGTTTTGTATAAATAAGTTGTTTTGAATAATTTGTTTTGCACAAATAATCAATTTTGTATAAATAAGTTGTTTTGAATAAGCCGTTTTGCATAAATAAGCCGTTTTGAATAAGTTGTTTTGCATAAATATGTTGTTTTGCATAAATAAGTTATTTTGAATAAGTTGTTTTTTAAAATGAAATCGGAATAAGTTGTTTTGTATAAATAAGCCGTTTTGAATAAGCTGTTTTGCACAAATAAGTTGTTTTGTATAAATAAGTTGTTTTGAATAAGTTTGTTTTGCACAAATAAGCTATTTTGTATAAATAAGTTGTTTCGAATAAGCCGTTTTGCATAAATAAGCCGTTTTGAATAAGTTGTTTTGCATAAATATGTTGTTTTGTATAAGTTGTTTTTTAAAATGAAATCGGAATAAGTCGTTTTGTATAAACAATTTGTTTTGCACAAATAAGTTGTTTTGCATAAATAAGTTGTTTTGAATAAGCAGTTTTAAAAAAAGTGATCCTAATAAGTTGTTTCGAATAAGCCGTTTTGCATAAATAAGCTGTTTTGAATAAGTTGCTTTTTAAAATGAGATTGGAATAAGCCGTTTTGCATAAATAAGTTGTTTTGAATAAGCGGTTTTTAAAAAATCATTCTAATAAGTTGTTTTGCATAAATAAACTATTTCGAATAAACTATTTTGCATAAATAAATTGTTAAGAAAAAAATTATAATATGGGGCTTTAATTTAGTGGGCTTGGAGCTTTTTTAAGTGGGATTTGAAATTTGGGGCTCTATTGACACCTCTACTTATTAGAATTAAGATTTCACTTAGGGTGTAGAAAGCAATTATGTTGGATGTAGAAAGCGATTATGCACGGTGCGCCAAGGATCTCCTTATGCACCATAAATCTTATTCATTTGTTTTATCTCTTTTGTAAAGGGGTTCGGTTAATAAAAAGTGAATAAATAAATCGAATTTTATATTCTTAATTCTTCTGAATCTTTGCACAATCGTTCCAATATTGGAAAGTACAAAGTCAAAATCGGCCAATAACCAAATTCCTAGTGAAAATAAAAAAAATCTTATTATTTTAAGTAATATTAATTATAAGTAATATAAATAACTATGTTAGTCATTTATATATATATTAAGAAAAATCACTATTAATAAATAATAATGAAATTAAATAATAATAAATAAAATCAAAATTTTGATATATAGAGTGAGAGTGGGGATAAATCATTACACCAAAACGAAGAACATTTGTTTATTTTGATATAACTTATAAAAACAATATAAATTAGTTTCTTTTTGAACTAATTGATTCTTTTACATTACAATAAAAAGAAAAAAGAGATCCATAGATATAGATCTATTATTATCTATGAAATATTTGGAAAAGGTTTATAATATTCAATGGTTTTACTTTAGATAGAAAAAAAGAAAGAGGGAATTAAGATAAATAAGACATACGGCTAATTACGTAATAATTCGTTTTCATTTACGTAACAAATGTCTTTCACATCGAACTATAGTAATAAAAACTATCCTAATTGTATGGCAGTTCCAAAAAGCGCACTTCTATATCAAAAAAAAATATTCGTAAAAATTTTTGGAAAAAAAAGGGATATTGGACAGCATTGAAAGCCTTTTCATTAGCTCAATCCATTTTTACAGGTAAATCAAAAAGTTTTTTTTGTAACAAATAAAAATGTTGGATTGGAATAATATAAATTAGCTCGATTCAAAGAGTATTCTTTAATACTCATTTTATACTAATACTAGTATAGAATATGGAACATATATTTAGAATATATTATATATATATATAATAATATATTCTAAATATATAGAATCTAATTTTTTCATATTTTTGATATTCGAATAAATACAAATTTTAAATTTACTTCTTATTCTCAATTTATACTAAATGTTTAGGAAAGAAATGTACTAAATAAATAGTGCACTTTAAGTGATTCTTTCAATCTCGACGATTGACTAAAGAGTTGGTTATTATGATTTCGAGTAAGCCGCTATGGTGAAATTGGTAGACACGCTGCTCTTAGGAAGCAGTGCTAGAGCATCTCGGTTCGAGTCCGAGTAGCGGCATGGCATCCTATGCTATATTTTTAAAATTTGAAAAGAAGAAGTCCTATAATGAATTCAATTCCCTATTTCTATTCCTAGTATTCATACCTTTTTTATTTTCATTA
Source organism: Medicago sativa (assembly GCF_051527215.1). Classification (NCBI taxonomy): domain Eukaryota; kingdom Viridiplantae; phylum Streptophyta; class Magnoliopsida; order Fabales; family Fabaceae; genus Medicago; species Medicago sativa. Next base: position 10,266,190 of record NC_140756.1, read on the forward strand.
TAGATATTTATTTTCATTATAGATATGATATTTTCAACTTTAGAGCATATATTAACTCATATATCGTTTTCCGTCATATCAATTGTTATTTCAATTCATTTGATAACCTTATTAGTCAATGAAATCGTAGGATTATATGATTTGTCCAAAAAAGCCATGATAATAACTTTTTCTCGTGTAACGGGATTGTTAATTACTCGTTGGTTTTTTTCGGGCCATTTACCATTTAGTGATTTATATGAATCACTAATCTTTCTTTCATGGGGTTTTTCCATTTTTCATATGGTTCCGTGTTTTAAAAAGGAAAAAAACCTTTTAAGTACAATAATCGCACCAAGTGTTATTTTTACCCAAGGCTTTGCGACTTCGGGTCTTTTAACCAAAATGCATCAATCTGTAATATTAGTACCCGCTCTACAATCCCATTGACTAATGATGCACGTAAGTATGATGATATTGGGCTATGCAGCTCTTTTATGTGGATCATTATTATCAGTAGCTATTTTAGTCATTACGTTTCAAGAAGCCATAACTACAAAATACACCAAGAAGGCTCATTACACTTTATTATTCCACTCAAAATTTATGGTGCTTTAATCACGCACTAGTTCACACAACTACATTACCATATTTAGGAAGAAAATTAGAATTCAATCTTAAGAATACAACAATGTTAGATGGAGAGATTTGCCACTAATTATAGCCATACTTTATCTGAACCTTATTCGAGACAATAATATCAACATTTAAGCGGAGAGGATACTCAATTTACACAAAATAATAATAATAAAAAAAAAGATGTAGTAAATATTAAGACTATGGAATTCCCACACGATTTCAATTTAAGAAAATAAATTTCGTCACGCAAAGTCAAATTTCGTTAATAAATTGGAGTGATTTTGGAGCTGCCAATTCATTCTAGAGAAAATTAAACAAGACAATTAGTACTGCAAAAGAGTATAATCTAATAGATATGGCAAAAATCATGAGTGCTTCATTTGTTCTAGTTCTCGTTGTTGTAACATTAGTTATGATGAATATTTATGATGTAGCTGAGGGTAAAGCTGGAAGAGGAAATAATCTTAACCAACTCGAGAAAGATGAATATGAACCGCCGGTTATAAACGATTGTGGTCTTTTGCATGATTTGTGTCTCGTTGATCCTAGATATTGTCCTCGTTACTATAAGTTTTGTACACCACCTTCTTTCAAAAAAAAAAAAAAAAAGTTTTGTACACCACCTCAAAGCCTTCCATGATCAGAGATCAATTGTGTCCAATCATGGTAATCTGTGAATAGAGAAAGACTTGCTTGAGCACATGTTTTTGGGCACATGCCTTAGGCACACACAAACAAAATACATTTTATTTAACTATTTAAAAGAATAAATATTATTTAATTATTTTCTCTCTCTACTTTTTCTCAATTATGCTTATGTGTCTAAATTTAGTGTCTAAACACTTGTGCTCAAGTAAGTATTTTCGTGAGTAATATTCATGGAAAAAGTCTATCATAGTCACAAACATAAATGAATAGTGTTTGGACACACATACATTAAAAGATTTTTTCTAATAATAAAAAAGAAATTGATAATAAAATGATTTAGTCTTTTGAGAAAGAGGTTTTTGATGTGTGTGACCAAATACTATTCATTTGTATTTGTGTCCATACAAGAATACCTCAATATTCATGATAGCTAAATAAACCTTCATAGGCTTTTTACTTGTGCCTAGCTAGATAGCTAGCTAGTAGCTTCTTGAAGGATATATATTTGGGATATGTTGGATTTGTATTACTATATTTTTTTTTCTCGAAGCAAATTAAGTCCTTAATTTTTAGTCCTAATTTTCTCCTTAATTAGAGAAAAATAAGAAGAAAAAACAGTAAATTAATAAATCAAAGTAGTGTACACATAAAAATTCCTAACATGTTTATTCATTGTGATGACTCCCAATTAGTATAATTATTCAATGCAATTAGTATAATTATTCACTGTGTTTAGAAGACTTTTGGATCATCTCAAATTACCCTATAACCAGACAACTTTCTAGTTGTGTTGTGAATTTACATGAGTTATCATGTAATTATCTTGAAGTGGATCCACTATAAAAGTTAAGTCATGAGAAATGAGACAGGACGAAGAAAATTGATGATTTATGATTAAGGTACCCATGCCTCGTGCAACCAAGCTTGCACCTCACACATGATTGAGTTGTTGGCAAGCAATTTGTGTTATGGTAGATGCCCCTTGCACAATATATCTTGCGCCTTGCGCATGGCATACTGCCATCGTGGCAATATTAAAAGCTCATGCAGTCATGCGCGAGGTGCGTGAATGAATGATGCACCTAACACATGGCATTTTAATTTTAGATATTCATAAATAGAAGTGTGAAGTTCATTGTTTGGGGTTTAAAATTTTGCACTAGAACTTAATATAATGTATTTAAAGAGTTGAATTTGGGGAATTCTCCTTGGAAACAAGATTGAAGACTTGTATTCATAATCATTTTATGTATAATTTCTCCAATACACTATTGCAATATTTGTTCTAGCTATGTCTAGATAATTTTCTTTGGATCAGATATGTAGATGAACCACTTTTACATCTACTTGAACTATATAACTGTTCAAGTACCATTTTATGCGCAATTGCCAATCTAGATTTATTCAGTTATCTTTTAAAACTCAATCTAAAACAATTGTTCAACAAATAATGACTTTAGACATATTGAATTATTTTATTGTGACACAAATAATAACATTCAATAAAACTTTCAATAGACACAAACTCGCCTAAAACACCAGGATGTTGTGATTAGATGAAAGAGATTTTGAGTCAAGACATTGGTCTTAACCTACTTTGCTAATTCGCCTTAATTCTAAAAAAAATTATAGGAATTGGATAATGATTACCAATTAGTGATAAAAGAGGGGATTCAAATGACTTAATCACCTTTTAATTTTTATTTTAACCAAATCATTTTTTTGTTAATCCAAGTTATATGCTAAACACACCCCCACCAATTTGCATCCCCGGTACTTTATAGTTGTTACGTCAAAAATTAAGAACAAACTCGGTGAATACAAACATATTTTTATTAGTCCTCGTGAGTTTAGCTAGTTGGTATGAACAATGCATAAAATATGCAAGGTCCGGGGTTCGAACCCCGCCACCACCAAAAACATATTTTTATTACTTGAACGATAATTTGGCAACCTGCTAAATATCTATCATTTGAAGAACATCCTCATTTGAAATAAAAAATGAAGAAAGAAAATCTCAAATTGAAATTACATTATTCACACACGCATACTGTAACAAATTAATCAACCAAGTAAGAAGTAAGAAATAATGTTTTCCTTGGACCTTTGGCCGTCTTTTGTACAAAAAATAAAAATAAATAATGTTTTCCTAAATAATGTAACATTATTTATTACTCTTTTTTAAACTAAAAAAGGAGTCATACACGTATTATTTTAACTAAAAAGAGTAATAAATAGTGTTATACACATATTAGAACAGATATATCATATATATTTATTGAATCAACAACCACTAGCCCATTTCTCGTATATTTTTATTTTTTTGGACTGGAGACTTGTCCATATGAGAAGTGTGAAGATAAATGCATAATCAATTAATTAATGAATGGTCCAAAGGTCATCACCTCAAATTTCCATTTGTTAACCAGTTTAACTACATCATTTGACTTAATTAATTTTATTTATTCCTTCTATAACAATAACAATATTCCGGTCAACCTTAATATTTAAACCTGGCTCCCACACAGTTTTCAGCTTTACCCTAATTTTGTGATATTATTTTTTCCCACGCAAAACCATAATTAATTCATTCACTTCTCATTTAAAGAAATCAACAGTTCCATAAATTGGAGTTCTATGGAGCCACTTTTATTCCATGCAAAACAATATCACTAAGAAAATAAAAATTACTCATTCACATATACTATGGCAAAAACCATTGCTTCATTTGTTTTAGTTCTCGTTGTTGTTGCAATTTTGAATGGGTATAGTGCTGAGGGTACTGGAAGAGGTAATGAACCTAAAGATGATCGTATTTACAAATCTCAAAAGTTTGTTGGTTGTTACTTTTGGGGTCAGATGTGTTACTTGTTTCGTCTCTATTGTGATGAATACAATAAGTATTGTACTTCTCAGCCTCCTTCTTCTCCTGGTAGTGGTGGTTCGCCTAATCTTCCCAACCCTCCTCCTTCTATTCCCAACCCCCTTCTTCTCCTAATCTTCCCAACCCTCCTCCTTCTATTCCCAATCCTCCTTCTCCTCCCAATAATATTGATCTCCAATATACCCCAGCTGAAAGTGGTAAACCCTAATAAAGCTCAAAGCCTTCCGTGATAAGAGATTTTGGGCCATGCATGGTTTGTGACTTTGTGTGTTAGTATTGATATTTATATTTCTATTTGCATCTATAGAAATATATAGCTATATGTATCAGTTTGTGAGAGTGTGTGAAGAAAGTATTATGAGCTATAAAAATTTATATATAGCTAAATAAATCTTGATAGGCCTATACTTGTTGTGCCTTAGTAATAGATAGCTATAGCTTTCTTGGGTACATGGTGTGTGGCATGTATATGGTTATACCTATATATGAAGATTGAAATAAAATTCACGGTGTGTATTAATTTCTTGTTTCTTTGGAGCATCACGATACAATGTATACATACATATCAACTTTATTTATTTTTTCTTTAAAGCATGTTCCTAAATTTTAGTCCCTCTTTTATTTACTAATTAGAGAAAAGAAAAATACTAGCTAAAAATCAAAGCAGTAAGTTGACGTAAAACTTGCCAACATAATTGGAGTTTCAACCATCATTGATATTTGTGTAAAAAATAAGAAAAGCCTGATATTGAATCCAAATTTATATTATTTGGACTTGGTTTGTTGGTAAGGTAAATATAATTTCTGGTTTAGTTTTTTACAAATTTGGTGGAATACTTTTTTGGCGTGTTTGAGAATTGGTTAAGACTATCCTTATATGACGGGTTGGAGTACCTTGTACTACTTTTATTTCATTTTTCATAAAAGAAAAATATCATTATATTATTTTTATGAAAAATATTGATAGACTTCAAGCCATTATATTATTTTCATCTCTTGAGCTATTCTAACCATTTATAATTTTTATTTTTTTTTATAACTCATGGATCGAAATATTAAATAGTGAATTTTGTTTAGATCAATATGATTAGTGTCAATCATAGGCCGATATTTTTCATAGGCCGATATCTGGGCAGGTCCAATAATTCACTATTTAATATTTCGATCCAATAATTTTGTTTAGTGAATTGTGTTAACTAAGAATTTGTGGCAACACAATTCAAAAAAAGAAATGAAACAACATTTATTTAGTTTATTTTTATCAATGTAAGACTTTTTACAGTGTCAATCAATAAAAAATATCTCATGCGATGGTTCACATCTACGTACATTATAATTCAACCACCACAACAAACCACTATGTCCATTTATTCCTTCTATCTAATTAATTAATAGGGAAATGTTAACAAGACCCTTAATTAATAAACTAATCAACCTTGAACTACTAATATTCTCCTTGATCATATATTATATATGACAAAAATCATCAGTGATTCATTTGTTCTGGTTCTTCTTTTATTTATTTTTGAGAGAATTTGTTCTGGTTCTTCTTGTTATTGTGACAATTATGAATAACTGTAATTGTATATTAATATATTATGATTGTCGTTATCATGATCCTCCAAAACGGTGTCCTTTGTACGATAAGTATTGTGAACCTCCCCTTGACCCCATCCACCAGCTCAAAGCTTTCCGATGAAGCATGCATGGTTTGTGTTAATATTGATATATGTAAATAAGTATTATGTTTGTGTTAATATTGATATCTGTAAATAAGTATTATGGTATCAAAATTATTATATAACTAAATAAAATCTTGATCATAGGCCGATATCTGGGCAGGTCCAATAGTTTTTATTTGTAGGTGAAACCTATTTTTTTTTAAAAAAAATATATAGATATTTTTTTTGAAGAAGCTAAATATATAGATATTATGTAACAAAATTCATGTTTTTTGTTGGCATACTCGTACCTTAATTTTTTTTAAAAAAATTTGTCGTATTAATCTCGTACCACACATATGCAACATAAAATAAAAGCTTACATCTCTCTATTAGGGGGGAATCATTTAGTTGATCATGTAAAAGCAATGGACTAAACCCTCATTTTTATCTTTGAAAGTGTCACTCGCTGTCAGCCACATTCCTAGATCAACGAAAATTATAAAAAAAAAAAAAAAACTCCACTATTGGTAACTCGGTTAGTCATTTTAGTTCAAAACATTAATGAGTGTTAAAGGTGATGATGTGTCCTTAATTTTTTCCCCACATCATATGCCAATGTGTGTGACTTCCATGTTGGCCAGATACCAAAATGAAAACAGTATCCCTTTCATTTCATTTTAAGCTTTTGAGAAAGTGCAACTGAATTAATAATATTTAAAAAAGATTATTGTATAATTAATTAATAGATTAATATTTGTTAATCGTTGAAACGAAAAAAGTGAGAAAGAGTGTGCTATTTGATAAATCCTTTTAAACAAAAAGTAGAGTTACCTTACAGACACTTTCAAAGATGAAAATGAAGATATAGTAAAACAATCCACAATCCTCCACTATTATAATTTCAATTTTAAAAATCATTCTGCATACAAAAACAAGAAGTCAAGCTTTTGTTATTATGTGGATCAAAATTGTTGGTAGCATATGTTTTGACCAGGTGAGAGACAAAATGTTGAGAATCCTTTCGGTTCCATTATTTTGCGTACCTCACAATTCTAAATCATAATAATTTTGCAACATAATATGAGTTTCTATTTTTATTTTGTATGAATTGAGAGCGAAGATCTAACTTGAAGATGGTTTGAGTTTTTGGGGTGAAAATGAAGATAAAGAATGTAGAAAAATTTTGAATTTTTATTTTTTGAATTCTGAGTATGAATATGAAAATTTCTGGACAAGATGAGTAATATTGGAGAAAATGAAGGAATTGGAGGTGTTGGAGAAGAAAAAGATATAAGATAATTGTGAGCATTTTTGTCCCTCGCCTACGTGAGCATCCAAGTAAGCATTTGACATGGCAACAAAAAGGACACATCATCAAAGTTAACACCAAGTTAACATTTTGGATTAAAACGGCAAATGGAATTTATATTGGGATAGATTGTAATAATTTTTGTTGATCCAAGGATGTGTCGGACAATAAATGTCACTTTCAAGAACAAAAATATATTAGAAGGACATCCCCTACAAATATTTTTTAGGAAATGTTAATTGTTAACTAATATTCTAGAGGTACTTGTTAAAAAATTATAAAAAGAAATATTATCTTGAAAATTGTTTATTTTATTTGTAAAAATGTTCTTTTAATGCAAAACTTAACTTTTCTTTATACTTTTAGTTTTTAATCGTGTCTCGAAAACACCGATTAACATAACCCATATTTTTTAACCACGAATAAGGGTGCTACGATAAACTTTTTCATTCATTTTCTTAGACATTGATAGTGTTAACTTTTTGTATACTTGAAATAAATAAATAGATAATTGTATTTAGTAATTTGAAACAAAACTTATATTTAGAGAATTGTTTTTTCAAGGAAGATATATGTTTAAGAACGAGAGAATTGTTTTTTCAAGGAAGATATATGTTTAAGAACGAAGATGATACTTAATACTAACTACCGTCGTGCTTTAACATATTCAACATTTTTTTTAATAAATAAATATTCAACATTTCTTCTTTTGATCCAAAAAAAAAAATCAACATTTCTTGTAAAAAAATAATAATAATATTCAACATTTAATCTTTTTTCCTAATATATTTGTTTCTTCCTCAAAACTTTTGAGGTTAAAATAGCAAAGCTAAGGGCTCAGATAAGCCTCAATTATGTTATAAATTAACTACCAAATACAAACTAAAAGGCTCATTAAATTTTTTATGTAAATTTCATTACAATTGGTTATTCCACTCAAAATTTTAGCTGCACTTTTATGTGCTAGTTCACATTACAACATGACCATATTCAGGAAGCAAATTAGAATACAATCAATTACCACTAAGCTTTTTAGCTTCATATATGTCCACCACCAACCACAAATCCTATCCCATTTCTATTATAATACTATTTATTCCTTCTTTTTAATTAATATAATCTAGTCATCACCTTAAACCACAACATAAAAGGAAAATCGAAGTGGTTGAAGTGCAACGTGGATGCTTGCGTTCCATGAACGTAACCATATTACAACTTTTGCTTGTTGTGTTAGAGACTCTCGTGGACAATTTATTCGGGCTCAAACGAAATGGCGGCGTGCAAGTATAGCAAGTTTTGGAGGGGAGGCGGTAGCCTTACTCGAGGCTCTTCATTTTACGGATGCAAACAGATGGGACCGGGTTGTCTTCGAGTTCGATTCATCTACTCTAGTGCAAGCTCTATCGTCTCCGAGCCACGGTGATTCGGAATTCTATGCTATTGTTTCTAGTATTATTTACCAGTTATCTTTACATTCCAACTTCGAGGTGAAGTTTGTTAGGAGACAAGCGAACATGGTTGCTCATACTTTAGCTAGGGTGGCTGTTCTTGGGCTAGTCACCGTATTTTTTATTCTTATCCTTCTTGTATTGAACATTGGTTGATTAATGATAATAGTTAACTTTGTTTCGGTCAAAAAACAGGAAAATCAGAAGTGATATTAACTAACACTATGGTTCACACACAATCTTCAAATTTGTGAGAATAATTTTCTCCACTCAAAGGCAAATTTAATTCATTCACTTGTCATTTAAGGAAAATATTAGTTCTATAAATTGGAGTGATTTTAGAGCCAATTCATTCCATGCAATCAGAGAAAAAATAAAAACAAGCTAGTGTAAAAAGAGTACTAATATTCTCATTGATCATATATTATGGCAAAAATCATCAATGTTTCATTTGTTCTAGTTCTCCTTGTTGGTGTGACAATTATGAATGGTTACAATGTTCAAGGTGGAGGAAGAGGTAGTTACCAAATGGAGAAAGAGGATTCTATTTACAATTCTCAAAAGACAATTATTCCGATTATAGATTGTGCGATTTTGTTTAAATTGTGTTTTTTTGTTAGCCCTACCTTTTGTGATCAGTACTATAAGATGTGCACACCTCCAACCCCCACCCACCCCACCCCAGCTCAAAGTCTTCCATGATGATAAGAGATTAATGTGGCCATGCATGGTTTGTGTGTTATATTATATCTGTATATCTATACGTATCATTTTGTGTGAGTGTGAGAGCATTATATTATATAAATATTATTATATAGATATTATATAGTTAATAAATAACCTTTATCGTCCTTGGCTGGTTGGGTCTTAGCTAGGTAGCTAGCTTAAGGCCAACCAGTCAAGGATATATATTTTATATATTATTCTATAGTCTATAAAGTTTGTAATATTGTGGCATATTGTTGGTTATATGAAATAAAATTATCATGTGTGTTAATTTCTTGTGTTTATGGAGCATCACAATAGATGACAACTCTGTTTATTTTTTCTTGAAGCATATTAATCATTTTATCCCTACTTTACTCCTCCAATTTGCAGTCAACAAAATATATATATATATATATATATATATATATATATATATATATATATATATATATATATATATATAGATGACTATTGAAGTGTGGTGTTATTGGTTTTTATTTTTTGTACACAAAGGGGACTAACCCCGTAGTGTTATTGGTTTTTGATCAAGGTAAAATATCAGAGCACACTAATACAAGTTCAACTATTCTGGGTGCTAGTGATAATTGAAAGCATTTTCAGTAGCCTTCCCAAAGTGTGAACTAGCTAGGTTGATATGAATGATATTAACTAAGCACATACGTAAATGTAACATAATGCTCAATTTGTCAAACTCACACAGTCGATTTAAATATGTACCAAGAGGAATGTCAAATTATGTTGGCCGATTGATTATGCCACTGCACCATTGGACACATGTTAAATTGGTTTTTGAAGATTTTAGGGACCTTTCGTCTGTACTCAAAGGTCTCTCGATTTATCGGACCGTAAATGTCGATTCCATAAAACCTATCAAGAGATACAATCCGATCGATTTTTCCCATCGGAGTCTATCTCCCGATCGAGTTTTTTCAAGGGTTAAGCAATCCAAATGACCCATAGAGCAACTGTCCTCACTCTTTAACACACATTTTTCAAAGGTAATACCTCTTGATTAAGGGGTTTAGAAGGTTCAGGGTATATTTGAAACTTCTACTCATTTTTTTTTAATATATTATGTTTATAAAAAAATAGTTGTGTTAGAGAGCTTAAAAGTACTAACACTCCTCTTGTAAACTGTTGCTACATCATCTGCTAAGAGTTCAACCACCTCCTCTAACCCAATCTCGTTAAAGTCATTAATTCAATAACATTCTCAACTACAATGGCCTTCTTTAATAATCAATTGGTCAACTTTCATATTAAACATCATGGCTCCCACAGAGTTGTAATTTCTACCTTAATTTTGTCAAAATATTTTATCTTACGCAAAGGCACAATTAGTTCATTCACTTCACATTTTAAGAAAGTTAACAGTTCTATAAATTGAAGTGATGTATGGAGCCAACTTTATACCATACAGAGATATTTTAATGTTGTGGTTTGATCAATTTGTATTATGGTGCCATGTTAATATGGTTGGTTATATGCAATATTGAAATAAACAAAGTTTTCAAACTTTTCATTGAAAGTATCATGACATGCGCATAAGTAATGTGAGTCGTGTACAAGTCACTGATATCCCTAAATTTTGTACATTTTGCTCAGTCCAAGTATAAAGTCTTAATTTATCAAACACTTATAAAGCTAATACATAACATTAGCCTACATTAAATAGTAAATTTCAATGTTATTCCTAAAATTGTGGCGGTGAGTTTCATAATGTGGTGAAAGCATATAACAGTTCAGTGAGTGTGAAGCTACTTTAGAATTTGAAACAATTTCAACACTTCTCCCTGTGAACAGTTTATTGCTGCTTATAATCATAGCTGAACAATAAAACAGTGTCTCCAGTTTGATAATAATTTTGTCATACCTCTAGTCACTCACAGTTAGAAGATGGTCTCATTGTTGACAAGAAATCTTGTGGTTGGTCTCTACTTCTTTACTAGCGTTTTGTAACCTAGATTTAGTGATTAATGTTGATGACCTCAACTTTGATCTCAAGATATTTTGATAGCCTTGCAACAACAAAACAAGCCACCTTAATGGCTTTGTTATAGTTACGTGACAATGAACATTGTCTAGTTGTTATGGCTGATAAATGGGAGACATTTTGGACACAATATCATGATTGAATTAATCACCCAATAATAGCACCATGTTAAACTTTACTGATTTGATCATTACTGAATCATAATGTAATCCCTGATAATTAAATATTTCAAATATTATATTTTAAATAGTAAATTATTATTAAATTATAAAACAATATATTAAGTGAATGTACAAAATGACTACGGTACGTATTGAAAAAAGAAAAACTAATAATAATAATAATAATAATAATAATAATAATAATAATAATAATAATAATAATAATAATAATAATAATAATAATAATAATAATAATAATAATAATAATAATAATAATAATAATAATAATAATAATAATAATAATAATAATAATAATAATAATAATAATAATAATAATAATAATAATAATAATAATAATAATAATAATAATAATAATAATAATAATAATAATAATAATAATAATAATAATAATAATAATAATAATAATAATAATAATAATAATAATAATAATAATAATAATAATAATAATAATAATAATAATAATAATAATAATAATAATAATAATAATAATAATAATAATAATAATAATAATAATAATAATAATAATAATAATAATAATAATAATAATAATAATAATAATAATAATAATAATAATAATAATAATAATAATAATAATAATAATAATAATAATAATAATAATAATAATAATAATAATAATAATAATAATAATAATAATAATAATAATAATAATAATAATAATAATAATAATAATAATAATAATAATAATAATAATAATAATAATAATAATAATAATAATAATAATAATAATAATAATAATAATAATAATAATAATAATAATAATAATAATAATAATAATAATAATAATAATAATAATAATAATAATAATAATAATAATAATAATAATAATAATAATAATAATAATAATAATAATAATAATAATAATAATAATAATAATAATAATAATAATAATAATAATAATAATAATAATAATAATAATAATAATAATAATAATAATAATAATAATAATAATAATAATAATAATAATAATAATAATAATAATAATAATAATAATAATAATAATAATAATAATAATAATAATAATAATAATAATAATAATAATAATAATAATAATAATAATAATAATAATAATAATAATAATAATAATAATAATAATAATAATAATAATAATAATAATAATAATAATAATAATAATAATAATAATAATAATAATAATAATACGGTTAGACATCTGCTTATCAAATGAACTGAATGAAAAAGGAGACAATGGAATTACCAAAACTTAACCTCAAAATAATATTAATATACATTCAAAATTCTTTGGGTTCATTGCTCTCGATCACCAATCCTTTCGGTAATTTTCCCTCCAGGAGTTTCTGCATTACTTTCCTTAAAACCAAGTTCTGCCAAATCTTGCTTTGCCATTAAGTTCCTGCAAGATGTCAATTATATAGTTCATACATAACCAGTGATAACACAACTCCAGTCAAAACAAACCTAAAAGCCATACATACCAGAAATAACATCAACAGCAGTAACATATCAATATTTAGCAATGAATAATAAAAACGGATCAATATGTCCACTAAAATTGTCAACTTCACTACAAATTGATGAGAATAATTTCATTGCAAAATGTTGTATAAAACTATCATTCAACCTGTGTTACTACATCTTGCCAAGCTCCTATGCAAAGAACAACTACAACAGGTTCTCAGAATCATAAGAACAATAGAGATCCATACAAAAAACATTGAAGACACTAGATTATTTTAAAAATACTGCTTGGACAAATAATGGAAGCTATAGGAGCTACTGGAGTAATGCTTCCATGTTAGTCCTTTGTAACAAAATATAAGCAAAAGGAGTCCCAAGTTAAATGTTTCCGGTCAAAATTTTGGACCACATCGGACCCCTTTTTCTTATATTTCGATCTAAATTTTGCTTATGTTTCGGTCTAAATTCTTGATTATCAATATAATTTTGTCACGGAGGGAGCTTATTTAAGTTACAGCAATTTTTGACAAAGCTGCTTATTCATCAAGTTACACCGTAATATGGAGCTCTAGAGTAGCTTATTTAACACTAAATATTGAAATCAATATAGTAACTAGCAACAGAAAAACATAAGTACATCAGAAATGTTAGGATAACTACGTCTATAGTACAGTGAAACCAACTCACTTTTCCATACGACATTGCAGATATTTTTTGAAAACTCCCTGCATATTTCAGACTTGTTTCCAGCAGTCTTTAAACAATTGAGATACTCTTTCTTGTCCTGAAATGAGGCCAATAAAGAAATTAAGGTACAAGAAGACTGACATGATAAACTCTGACAGCATGAGTAACTGAAAGAATGAAACAACCTACTGCCAGTTTGTTTTGGCATCAAACACTCGAAAATGCACATTACAGATATGGCAACAAATTGCAGCTCTGGTGTTGAGCATACTTTGGAACATGTGTTAACCTTAAAACAAAACACTCTATTCTTTTCGGTTCACTTCAGTTTTACCTTTTTAGAGAATCTAAATAGAACAAAAAATTTAACTTTGATGAGTAAACCCCCATTTTTGTTTCTAGTCTCAATAAAAATTTAACTTTGATGAGTAAACCCCCATTTTTGTTTCTAGTCTCAATAAATTTTGTAAATTTGAAAATGATTTGCTGAATATTATTTCAAAAGTCGTGAGATTACAATCACTAAATTGATTAAATAGACTATAATACAACTAACAGGTCTAATCACCGGGTCAAATACAATTTTTACAAATAATTGCAAGATATGAAATTATATTTACAACAAATGTTATATCGATCCCTAGTCCCTACATTAATGAAATAAAAAAAATGGTCCTTGTCCATGATATATCTTTTGTTGGTCAAATCAACCACTGATGAAGGATTAATTTGACAGAAACATAGAAGAAATAATGTAATAGGGTGATTACTTGTACCAATATTTCTCTAGTCTAAGGATTAATATGACGACGGGTGCTAAGGTTAAGAACAAAATGGGTGTTTAGTCAAGAGCCATTGCAGTAATAAATTTTTGCTATATAACAAACATATCACATCATATACCTTAAACTCTGTGCCTAACGCTGAAATTAACCTATCAATAAAAACCTAGCTCATAATCAAAAGATCAAAACTTGCAAGGGCTTTACTTATTATTTGAAGTATAAATAAAATATGCATCTAAATCCTACAGCTGTTGATGGAGAATTAAGAGAAGAAGAAGCATACCAAGTCACACAAATGCATATGATCCAATGGAAAAACTCCCTTCTCCGGAGGCACCGGACGGAGCCCTCGGTTACCACCAAATGCACCACCTATTTATTACAACAGTTTCAGAGAATACTATTTTAGAATCAAAGCAAAAAAGAGGCCAGAAATAGCTTATTATAATAGTACTAGAGAGAACAACCACGGGTCTGTTTTGGAAAACTTGTAAAAACAGCTTATAGCTTATACAAAAATAATTTAACTTTCTTTCTATCATTTGTTTTAGAATTAGCTTAATTTAATGGTTTGACATTGAAAGTTAAGCATAAGATATGAGAGAAAGAAATACCAGAACTCATTTCAGTGGCTCCAATTAACCGCTACAATGAGAGTATGAAATGTTATATCAGTGAAAATGGAAATTTATTAACCTTAATAAGAATCGGTGAAAATGGAAGAGAAGAACTTACAGGGAGGATTTGATGTGTAACTGTAAAATTGAGGATGATGATGAGAAGAAATGATTGATTTTTCCCTCTTCTCTCGTCGTTTTGTTTCGACAAACACCAATTGCACACTCGCGATGCCAATGATATGTTTCGTCTCACTTTTTACCGTAACACCCTTTTTCATTTTACTACAACTAAAACTAAATCTGTTGTTGATAAAGGAAATCAAAGAAAATAAAAGGAAATATGTGTATTAATAAAATTACATAAATATCATTAAACAAAAGTTTCATATAATCCCCTCAAAAAAAGATATTAAGTTCGAATTCAACCATGTAAATATGCAACAATTTTAAATATCTTAAAGGAGGCTGTTAAAAAAAACAAAAAAATAATTTAAAGGAGAGTTTCGTCATTTATTATGTTTCTACCGACTCGAGAGATTAATCTCTGCAATTGCACGCAAAGATACTTGGTTTACTCCAAAAAAAATTAATTAAAATTACAAAAATATAAAAATAAATATAAAGAAAATAAAAGCATCAATTTAATAAATTAATAATAGATTGAAGACCAATTTTAAGCCCTCAAAAAATTCAAAAAATCCAATTTAGTCTATGAAAAAAATAAAAAAACAACTTTAACCCCTAGATAAAAATAAACTGGGAATTTTTTTAATTGACTCCCCTTGAAAAAATATGTAATTATATTAATTCTTAGAAATGGTGGTTAAGTCTAACATAACCCCACAAAACCGGCTTGAGAGGTGAGGATTGCCCCCACGATAATATACACATTGTCGGGTTATCACCTATCCGATGTGGAACTCTTAACATTAATTAAAATAATTAAAATTTTCGTTATTGAAAAATAATAAATTTGCATTTGCTTCCTAAAGAAAAAGTTGGAGGTTTTCTCAATTTATATGTTGATTTTGCCATGGATGATTCGGTTGGTGGGGTTTACGTGCCTGTCAATGAATTTTGCTTAGTATTGATTTTGCCATATTTAAAACTAATATGTATTTTTTGAAAGAAACAAAAGTATTTGTTTCACATTTAGTGTTAATTTAATTTAATTTAATTTAATATAAGAATTATTATATGATTTTCGATTTATTTAAAAAAATTGTGTTAAAATTGTATTTTTTCTTCTTCTTCCAGCTGCAACAACCAACTTCGTTGGAGCCACAAGTAAGAGTTTTCTATGACTAATTCTTTAGTATTTTTATCTTTAATCACACCACTTCTACATTTAAACAACATTTTGTAACATTTTTTAAGAAATAAACAAAGATTAAGAGATTTTGATCATTTTTAAAAACATATAAAACATTGGAAATTAGTTTTAAATTTTTGAGTTGCTTTCGGACACAGTTAAGTATCAAATATTTCTCCGTCTCCACCGGTAGCCACTCTCTCCCACCCTCTCCCGCTCGTTTCTCTTTTCTTTTTGCCTCTAATTTGAGAGTGTCTTACAAAGACAAAGACCAATTTAATGGTTTACTCAAAGCTCAGACGAATATTTAAGTGATTTATGTTTAGGTACATTTAAATAAGTTTGGTTTTGATAGTTTTAATTAAAATTGTTTGGTTTTAATTAAAAAAAATTATAGGGAGGGTGCATATAGAAATTTTTGTGTTATCAAGGGTATATATAGCAAATATGACCAAAAGGGCCTAAAACATTAACAGATTTTAGCCCATTCTTTATCATATCAATATTCCGGGCCTTTTTAGTGAACTTTGCTATATAAACCCCCCATAAATCAAATATTTCTATATACACCCCTCCATCGATTTTTTTAAGGGCCCTAGGCCGTCGCACCCCTGGCCTATGCCTAGGGCCAGCTCTGTCAATTTCCTAGGCAATTATCTGATAAAAAGGACTACTGTCATTATCTTTGTACAAGAGAGAGACTGTCATTATCTTTGGTACCACCCTCCGAAAAATCCAAACTTGGCAAATTGCACATTTAACCCATCATCATAAACCTAAGTCCTTATCCTTTTGTTGCTTATAATAAAAAATCGGCAATTTATGAGATAAACCATCATATAAGCAAGCAAGACAAGATGATAAACATTACTCTCTTTTCCTAAAAAAAAAAACAAATCATTACTTACCACTCCACTCTCGACTCCACCACCATCCATCTTTTCGGTCATTCATTCTACGGCTAGCAAGCAATGAAGGGTACTATTTACACCCTTTATAAAACCACCAAGATTAGGTTTTTACCCTCTCACACCAAAATCCTCAATTTCAATCAAACAAACAACACAAAAACAATCAATCAATGGTAGCTAGAAATGCAAATGCTCCACTTCCAATTCCAACTGTTTGGACCCTTGAAGACCCGAATGTTGAGAACCTAAGCGTTTCCAAATTGTTGAATCCATTTCGGTGAGAGTTGTTCTTGCTTTTGGTGCTTTATTATGCTCCCAGATGGATACGAGGTTATCGCCTACCTCAAAGACCACAAAGGCGTTAAGCATGCTCTCATAGCTGTTGTTGCAGTTATTCTTGTCAGCTTCCTCTCATTCACTCTGTTTGTCGCTCTGGATAGGCCATCTAACAGGAGTGTTGTTCATATGCTTCTAACCATGGTACTTAATGGTCTCATTTCAGGATTCTTCATAAAGATTTTGAGCCCTATTTTGGCCTTAGTTGCTGGTTTGACCTGGTTAATCCCAATTCTCCTGGTCATTATGTTTAGATGCAATGATATTATCCTACAACTCGGTTCAATAAAAAAAGCGATTTGCAAGAAATGTTGCACCCTTGACAACGGTGTCGCTGCCAACAACAGTGCCGCCGCCACCTCCTCCTCCAACAACAACTATTTTATCTATTAGTATTATTATGTTTTTTTATGTAATTTCTTTTCAATATTTCAAGGACCGTAGGTCCATCCATTCCTTTTTGATTTTCTGTTTCTATGTTTATGATTTATGCCTTTTTAATTTTGATGTAGTTAAAGAGCTTCAAGTCCATATTTAATCTAATGAAGTTTTCATTTGTGGTGAAATACTTGTTTATGTCTTTCTTTTATTATTATTATTTTAATTTAAATTCCTCACTTTGTATGAATGGTCCTCACCGGATAAAAACAATTTATCAATTTAGCTATTCACATTTAGACTCATTTCTAGCTAAACTGATATATATCATTATTCACATATGAAACATGATTACATGAAACTTTTTCAAAACACAGACACAAAGGAAAAATCAATTATTAATATTGCAAATAAAGTCATTCATTAGTATCAAGATGTGCTTATTGACCTCATTGAAGCTGTTATACATTTACGGCTCAAGGTTAGATTCTTGGATACCCTTTATTTTAGTGGATTGCACGCAAAAAAATATTAGCAGGAAGGAAGTGGGAACCCTTCTGTGTATCCAGTTGGATCCATCATCCATACAGTAACAAGTCCTGGTGATGTTAATCATAGGTTGGAGTGTCTCACAAGGTTTAGTAAACAAAAACCTTGTTCAGTTTTGTATGTGTCTTTTGCTGAGTGAGGGTTTTGTGGAATTCTAATTGTATCAACGAGTCTTTGACTTTAATATTCAACAAGTCAAAAATTGATTCTTTCATCAAATGTCTATAAAGTTCACATAAAAAAAATGAGATTGCAACTAATTTCATACCGTAAATTATGCAGAGTAAAGGTTGTTAGAAAAGAGAAGCGGAGTAACAACGGACACAATTAAGTATCAAATATTTCTCCGTGTTCACCGAGAGCCACTCTCTCCCACCCTATTTCGGTTACGTTTCTCTCGTTTCTTTTTGCCTCTAATTTGAGAGTGTCTTATAAAGACAAAGACCAAATTAGTAGTTTACTCAAAGCTCAGTCGAATATTAAGTGATTTATGTTTAGATACATTTAAATAAGTTTGGTTTTGATAGTTTAAATTAAAATTGTTTTAGAATGTATGATTACCTAAATAGACTTTATATAATTGTCATTATAGTTGATGAATGTATTTAATTACTATCATATTTCTCCAAGTTTTTGTTGTTGTGAATAATCAAATCGAACACTCATTGTGGGACAACGTGAGTAATTATAAGAAAGATATAAAATTAAAAGAGGAAATCAGAGAAAGAAAGAAAAAAAAAGAAAAAAGAATCAAATTGGTAAAAACGACGAAATTATTACGTTGAAATTAGATTAATTGAAAAGTGACTAAATAATAACGTTTAAAGTAATCATTGTATATTTATTAATTAAACAAGTTATGTATGAATTAATATATACTCCCTTTGAAGAATATACCTTAACAACACATAATCCATTTTCTAGGCAATTATCTGATAAAATGGACTACCTGTCATTATCTTTGTGCAAGAGAGAGACCTGTCATTATCTTTGGTACAAGACAATTCCAACGCCCACTGAAAAATCCAAACTTGGCAGATTACACATTTAACCCATCATCGTAAACCTAAATCCTCATCCTTTTGTCGCTTATAATAAAAAATAATCGGCAATTTATGAGATAAACCATCATATAAGCAAGCAAGACAAGATGATAAACAGTACTCTCTTTTCCTAAAAAAAAAAAAAATAAGTACTCTCCATTCCACTCTCGACACCACCATCCATCTTTTCCGGTCATTCATTCTACAGCTAGCAGCAATGAAATGTAGTATTTACACCCTCTATAAAACCACCAAGAATAGATTTTTACCCTCTCACACCAGAATCCCCAGTTTCAATCAAACAAACAACACAAAAACAATCAATCAATGACAGCTAGAAATGCAAATGCTCCACTTCCAATTCCAACTGTTTGGACCCTTGAAGACCCGAATGTTGAGAACCGGGAGCGTTACCAAATTGTTAAATCCATTTCGAGGAGAGTTGTTCTTGCTTTTGGTGCTTTATTATGCTCCCAGATGGATACAGAGGTTACCGCCTACCTCAAAGACCACAAGGGCGTTAAGCATGCTCTCATAGCTGTTGTTGCAATTATTTATGTCAGCTTCCTCTTATTCACTCTGTTTGCCGCTCTGGATAGGCCAACTAACAGACATGTTGTTCACATGCTTCTAACCATGGTACTTATGTTGTATTTTTACACTATTTGTTATATTTCAAAAGTTATAATTTTTATTTCATACTGATACCATAAAAAATTAATTATATTTGCTTGGTCAATGAGTGAGTTAATTGCTAACGTAGGTATGCCTATAATATTCATTTCCATCACTTTTAAAAGTAGTTTTAATTTGTAACTTAATTCTATTAATTTGCAACGGATTGGTATTGATGGGCAACATATCATTTGGCATATATTGGAGGCATATATAAAAAAAAAACTCTTGACTACTTTTGGCTGATCAGTATTGAAACAAATAGTGTTATAAATGTCACGTGTTTTTCCATAAAAAAATTGCTCCTCACATTCATACCTTTTGATAATATACAAACCAACCAAAAAACCAATCTTTATCAAGCTATACACTACTTTGGGTTTCATCTTCCTGATTAAATTATATTCTTGCTAGTTTTTGTATCCTTGATTAATATCAAGAAGGGTCTGTTAAATCCTGGGGGATTAGTGTATAATTACACGGAAAATCCTTAAGGACATTGCAATTAGCACGTCTCAGACTACTTTCATTGTTTGTTCATCTTTTCGGCTGATTCTACAATGTGGTTGATTCAAGTTGTCCCAAGACGGTGATCTAATTCTACGACAAAATCAAGACAGATAAGTTTACTTGAAATCTCTTTTGTTTATATTTAATTGATTCTTTTATTTATATATTTATTATTATTTATATAGATAATTTATGCCTAATTTTACAACAATCTTAAGGTTTTTCATAATTGTTTAATTGTTACAATTTTATTGTTTGATTTGTGAATGAGAAATTATTGACGGTGATATGCTTTGTTGATTTTGAAAGCCATTATTCTTCTAACAAAGCATTGTTATTATTATTTAATCTCAGTATCTGAGTATATTTTTCTCTTTTGGTGAATTGGAGAAGGTTTGTAGAAGGTGAAAATTTTGGTGAACCTTTGATTTAAAGGGAATGGAGAATTAGTTGTTGGAAATTATACTATGGATGTGTCACCCAACAAGTAGATATTTCATATGAGAAAGAATACAATGAACTTCAAACCATCAATTTAACGTGGCTGTTAAATGAACGAGAGTATAGTGTGATTGATTTCGTTGTAAGTTCTTAACTCTTATTCCCTTGAAATCATCTACAAGGGGTCAGGTACACTTTCTAAACTTTAAACCTCACATTGATTATTTTTGTGTGTGGTGAGAGTGTATTGAATGTGTTTGTAAATATCAAGATTCTGTGGTTTTTCAAATTGGTAATTTTTATGCTTTCGTTTTTGCCAGTACCTTCGTTATTGAGCGAAATTATTTTGAAAATGATATACCTCTAACTATCAAAACTATTTCTTTCGGTTTAGAAACATGATTGCAGAAGAGATAGAGTAGTAAATAATAGGGCAATCCGACATGTTTAATCAATGTATACTATTTTCTCTTGTGACTTGCAATTTGTATAAAATATGTTATACGATTGTGTATCATCTTTTATGTCCTTATATTTTATGAAAATTTTGTTTACCAGACATCCTGAGAATGCTAGAATTTTGTTGTTGTTGTCAATTATGTGATTAGTTTTAATTCACTTATTTTATATATTTATATTTGAGTTTTGGATGAGAGCTTTGTGAATATAGTATAAGTCTGTTTGTTTGATTCATGCATGTCTCATCTGTGTATTTAAATCACTAGAAGTTTGACGCCGTAACAATTTTAGTGAGTTCTTCATCTAAATCCTTTGAGACAATTTGTAAACTTGTGAAAATTTTGAAAGCTTATATTTTAATTATATTATTGGAAGCAAAATTGATACATATATGATATGCTCCAGAATTGATAAAAGGGTGATAGGTTGTGTTCGCATGAATCAGTAAACAGTTTTCAAATTAAACACACTTGCTAGTTGTAGAATCCCAAACTTTATTTTGTTGTTGGATGCTTGTGTGAAATTGTGTATTGGTTTTCTTGTGTCATTATGTTACATGTATAGTTCAAATCTATTTGATCGAATTTGTGTCATTTATTCCTTATATGACAATTTCTTGTTTTGATCGTTATGCAACTTTCTGAATGTGGAGGCTATACATGTGTAAACTCGATTTAAGAAACTCATTACATGTGTAAACTTTCTGAATTTGTGTCATTATGTTAAATGTATATTTGTGATATTTCATAAGTTATAATTTTTATTTCATACAGATACCATAAAAAATTAATTATATTTGCTTGGTCAATGAGTGAGTTAATTGCTAACGTATGTATGCCTATAATATTCATTTCCATCACTTTAAAAGTAGTTTTAATTTGTAACTTATTGCTATTAATTTGTAACGGATTGGTATTATTGGGCAACATATCAATTGGCATATATTGGAGGCATATATATAAAAAAAACTCTTGACTACTTTTGGCTGATCAGTATTGAAACAAATAGTGTTAGAAATGTCACGTGTTTTTCCATAGAAAAATTGCTCCTCACATTCATACCTTTTGATAATATACAAACCAACCAAAAAATCAATCTTTATCAAGCTATACACTACTTTGGGTTTCATCTTCCTGATTAAATTATATTCTTGCTAGTTTCTGTATCCTTGATTAAAATCAAGAAGGGTCTGTTAAATCCTGGGGGATTAGCGTATAATTACGCGGAAAATCCTTAAGGACAGTGTGATCAGCACGTCTCAGACTACTTTCATTGTTTGTTCATCTTTTCGGCTGATTCTACAATGAGGTTGATTCAAGTTGTCCCAAGACGGTGATCTAATTCTACGACAAAATCAAGACAGATAAGTTTACTTGAAATCTCTTTTATTTATATTTAATTGATTCTTTTATTTATATATTTATTATTTATATAGATAATTTATGCCTAATTTTACAACAACTTAATGGTCTCATTTCGGGATTCTTCATCAAGATTTTGAGCCCTATTTTGGCCTTAATTGTTGGTTTGACCTGGTTAATCCCAATTCTCGTAGTCAGTACGTTTAGATGCAATGATATTATCCTACAACTCGGTTGAATCAAAAAAGCGATTTACAAGAAATGCTGCAACCCCGACAACGGTGCCGCCGCTGCCAACGACGGTGCTGCCGCCAACAACAACGTTGCCGCATAATCACCGCCGCCTCCATGACCGACGACCTCCGCCGCCACCACCACCTCCTCCTTCAACAACCATTTTATCTGTTAGTATTATTATGTTTTTTTATGTAATTTTTTCTCTATATTTCAAGGGCCATAGGTCCATCCATCCATTCCTTTTTTATTTTCTATTTCTTTTTTTTTTTTGAAAAAAAAAAAGAAGAAAGAAACTGAAAATCAAAAAGGGCTTTAGGATGTAGATAAAGGGCTTCAAGTCCATATTTATTCTAATGAAGTTTTCGTTTGTGGTGAAATACTTGTTTACGTCTTTCTTTTATTATTATTTTTAAAATTTAAATTCCTCACTTTGTATGAATGGTCCCCACTGGATAAAAACCAATTTATCAATTTAGCTATTCACATTTAGACTCATTTCTAGCTAAACTGATATTTATCATTATCACATATGAAACATGATTACATGAAACTTTTTCAAAACATAGACATAAAGGAAAAATCAATTATTAATACTACAAATAAAGTCATTCATTAGTATCAAGATGTGCTTATTGACCTTATTGAAGCTGGTATACATTTAGGGCTCAATGTTAGATTCTTGGATACCTTTTATTTTAGTCGATTGCACGCAAAAAAATATTAGTAGGAAGGAAGTTGGAATCCTTCTTTGTATCATGTTGGATCCATCATCCAGAAAGTAACAAGTCCTGGTGATGTTAATCATAGGTTGGAGTGTCTCACATGGTTGAATAAACAAAATCCTTGTTCAGTTTTGTATGTGTCTTTTGCTGAGTGAGGGTTGTGTGGAATTCTGATTGTATCAACGAGTCTTTGACTTTAATATTCAACAAGAAATAGGGCGTGGTTTCCTTAATAAGTTAAAGATTGCTTAAACCAAGCCACATAAACAGGGCACACTGAATCGTGCCAAGATGTTGGAACATCATATCCAACATACATGAGTATTTGTTTTAGCAACAATGAAGTCAATACTCAAATACCCAACAATCTCCCCCTTTGGATTTATTTGTTGTTAAAACAACCTGAGGTCATACAGACAAGGTAGAGAGATATCACACATACATTTCTTCAATCCGCAACCATGAAGAAAAGTAACACAACTGCAAAATGGACATGTTGAGTCATCATCCAGCACATCATCGAACATCTTACAGAGATGCCTAAACCATGTTAGAACATTGGTTCCAACAACACAAACAAGGATATTTGTTTTAGCAATAATGCAGCCAACATAAATACCCAACAAAAAATAAAGATAAATAAAAATACAAATACATCAACGACTGTAATTACCTCTATAGGTGCTTCCCCAACTATCTCTACAATGTTGTCATTTATAATCTTATCTCATCTAGTTTTACCACACATCCAACGCAACATCCTCATCTGTACACAATTACTTTATTAACGTTTTGGTTCTTAAACACCTAACATTATGTTCCATAAAACATCGTTGGTCTGACAACTGTCTGATATTTTTGCACTTCAACTAAAACTGTATGTTTGTGTCACATGAAACACTGGAGGATTTTCTCCATTTCAGCCATCCAACTTAAATACAATGATTTACATTTGCTTTTATAAAGTATATTTGACCTTACTTATATAGAGAGACATTGGATTAGTTTGGCATAAAGTGCCACATATCTAGGAAAAGTTAGTTAACAAATACAAAAAAATAGATGAGGGTAGGCGTTTATAGTGCCAACAAAATAGAAAAATTAGTGGAAAAAAAACGTAAACATGTTATTTTTGGATATATGACACATGCACCAAAGTACCAAACGTCATAACAACCAAATTAGAAAATGTTAAGCAAATAAATTTCCAAAACAATTAAGAAAGTACTTATTGAGTAAAAAAAATCCAAACAAAATAAATTTAAGTAGTTTAGACTAAGAAGAGTTAAAATATCAATCTTCAGGTTCTTGCTTATTTTTGACAACTTTCTGCAATTTAGTGGTTGACGACTGAGTTCAACAATCAATGTCAATATGTGTTGCATCTGAGTCGGCATTTCTCTTTCTCAAAGACTTGGATGAATGAGTATCTTTAGGAATAGAATTAGCTTCATCACCAAGAAGCTACACGAATAAACATTCATAGCAATAGTTAATTTAATAAGTTTTATGAATACTTTTATAGTAGATATAAAGAATATTTAACTACCTTCACATTATCATCAGTTTGGGGAGTAATAGGACCCATGAAATCAACATCATCATCTTCCTCACCATTATGAGGAGCAGCATGACACTCAGTATGATACTTTTTCTTAAACTCATCAATGATTTCATTGTCATCGGACATCTTTTTGTCTGCATAGGTATAAAACCTTTGTTCAACATTTTTTTGATTGATTTCCAATTTGAAAAGCATATCCTTGTCACGTAAGGTGTCAAACTCAGTTGGATAATCATTTGTGGTCTTTCCCTGTTTTTGATTTGTATTAGTAAACAATTAAAACCAATGTTTATTGTTTTAATAATATAACATATAAAAAATACAAAAAATAATATACTTAAGTTCATTACCGATTCTATTAGTTCTTTTGCAGTCTTTTCAAAGTGTTGTGAAATAACTATATCAAACAACACAAAGGTAGTTGACCCACTATCATCCATACCATGAATGTGCACCATAAACCTAAAATGAAAAGTGAATATACATGATATATTCAATAACCTTGTAAAGAATCACTAACCAAAAAAATCAATGACTAAAAGAAAAAAGTGGTGATAATACAACTTATCGTTTAAATAATCATATACATAGTAAGTTATTAAAAAAAATTGAAATTAGATTTGCTAATTATATATGTAACTATGTAAAAAGAATAATTAAGTTTAGCTTGAAAAATCTGAGTGACAAATAATAAAAATTAATATGAAAAACATTACATTTTGGTAGCTTCGACTAATGTATCACAATTTTCACAAAGTATTTTGTACAAACAGGTTCAACCCTCTTGAAACACTTATCACATGAAACGTAGCACCACTTCTTATTGGTGTCTATGTCAATAATTTGAGCCAAGACAACACAGACACCCACCTGCATAATTATTAAATTTAAAGAATAATAATTAGAAAATTAAAACACAGATATGGATTAAGAATTATTTAACAACATAGTATACTTGTATAAGTCAAAGCAAATCAACAAAAAGTTCTAGACTTGTTTAGCTTGTGTGATATCTGAAATTGTCATTGTCGCGTCATTTTTCGGAGATCAATGCTATTTGATTAGCTTATTGACTCACTAATTATTTCACGACTTTGAAAAAAATTTATTTAAATTGGGGGGGTCCGGGGGTTGGTTATATTTAGGGAAGGTATTAGCACCCTAAATATTCGTAGTACTCTACGAGAACCTTTTGATTTTTATTTAAATAATGTGCTATAACTTGCTTATTTTTTTGAAAAAAAGAATTTGAAACGATTAAAAAAAGAAGACCTAATTATCTACATTTTATTGA
This sequence comes from Medicago sativa, assembly GCF_051527215.1. Taxonomy (NCBI): domain Eukaryota; kingdom Viridiplantae; phylum Streptophyta; class Magnoliopsida; order Fabales; family Fabaceae; genus Medicago; species Medicago sativa. Next base: position 10,293,004 of record NC_140756.1, read on the forward strand.
TTTGGAAGGACGAGTGTCCTCTGCCTACGTACCCGTGAGGGATCAAAACCTCGTAGTTCGGGGTAGAAATTGTTTTTTTTGGTTTTGTGTTTTTTATTAGATTTTGAAAATGGTTTTAAAAGGAAAAGCCAAGTGGCAAGTAAGCGGGTTTGTGTTTTTTAATTGAAAAAAAGGTAGACTCAAAGTATGATTAGATTAATTTAGAATTTGATTAAGAAAACAAAAAAAGAAAAAAGATCACTTGGTTTTGGGACCAAGGTTTATTATGAAAAAGTTTGAAGGGTGATTAATTAGAGCATGAATATAAGCTAACGGAGCAAGAAAAGATAAATACGTGTGGACTTATGGTGACGTTGGACCACCACAAAGTCCCTAATAATAAGTAATGCAATAAATAAAACGCACACACCCACACACACACGCACACTATTTTTTATTTATGATTTTACATCGGACCTATTTACATGCTAGATCTTGCAATATAAAATAAATGACATAAATAAATAATGCAATAAATAAATAAACATGCAGAATAAATAATAATACACCTAAACTAAATGAAATGAGTGAGAAAAAAAGAAACGAAAAAAAACATTGAAGGAATAAAAATGCATGAATTGAAATAAAGATGCAATGCAGGGGGTATAAACAATAAAAATGGGGGTGCAGACAATAGAAAACTGAAAATGGGCCTAGGATAACCGAACCGGGTCGGTTTGTATTGTATCTGGGTCGGGTGAGGCTCAAAGGGTTAATCAGGGCCATCAGATCAGGATCCTGCGGCCTAAAGGCGTGAAGGTACGCGGTAGCACCCTCACTAGCACACACAGGATTACGAGAGGGGTATAAATATACCCCAAACCCTAAAAATTCTCATTTTGACTCCCTCTTTCTCTTTCTTCCTCCCAATTCTCTCTTCTCCCTCTCGGTTTCTATTCCCTTTTTTTCCTTTTTTTTTTAACACAAAAAAAATATAGAAAGATAAAAAAACTACTCCCCTTCTTCTTTCTCTCTCTCGTCAGCTCTTCTTCCTCTCCATTTCTACTTATTTTTCTTCTTTTTTGTTGATTTTCCTTTTTTTTTTTTCTACCCTTACTTTGTATTCCTACTTCCTGTTTTTTTTTAGTTCAAAAACACATACAAAGAATTGGAATCAACCTAAATCTAAAAGAAACAGAGTCTATACCTTTGATTTCGGATTTACGGTATTGATTTGGTAAAAGGGTCTTCTTGCGTGGCTAAATGAACGTCGGCGGTTGTGATATTGAGGCTTCCGATTTGATGTTGTTGAGTTTGGTATCAGAAAACGCTTCCTGGTGTTGCGACGTTTGTTGATCGGTTTGAATCGATATGAGGATTTGGGTCGGTTGTGTTGTGATTGTGGGGTTTGGATATGTGATATTGGTTGAATTGTTTTGCTGCGTGATTGTAACAGGTTTCGTGATGACTGGAAATGGTGTATTTTGTGCGTGAAAAGAAAGACTATTTGGGGAATTTTGTGTGTGAATTTGCGGCTAGGGTTTTTGTAAAATTTTCTGTGTGTCTTGTCTCTGTTTGCAGGTCTCATTTTATAGTACCATGGTTTGTGTGATTATGGAAAGAACTTGCAGGCAAAGAAAACGTGTTGTTTTAACTGGAAATAGTGTTGACATCCCCGGAATTGTGGCACAGCTGAGAAATTTTTTTGGCCTTGGCGGATGCAGATTTCGGACCCATTGGACATATTTTTGGATTTTTTTGGACAATAAAAATAATAAGAAAAAAGAAGACTAAAAAAAACGTGATTAATTAAAATAGAAAAAATAAAAAAGGGAATTAAAATTGAAAATTAAAAGGAAAATAAAAGATGGAAATTAATTAATTAAAAATTAAAAGATGAAAATAAAATATAAAAATTGAGAGAAGAGGGCCCGACTTCGACCCAAAATATGAGGTATTTTAAAATACCTCTCTGCCGAAATTTTGACTGAAACGTCAGAGAATATTTCGGGTCAGAGGACATGTGTCGGTGGGACCTTAGGTCAAAAATTGGGGTATGACAGATGCCCCTATTTAAGTTTCTTCGTCCGGAGACTTGAAGATGAAGTCTTTGATTTGACGGACCGAAGAGACTTAAATATAAAAATACACCAATTTTGGACCTAAGATGTTGTGAAATGCTCATGATGCAAGTATGAATGCAGGACGGCGAAGACGATTTGACTGGGGTGGAAACAATAACGGGATACCCAAATTCGTGAAAGAAAATGGATCCGACTCCGCTGGGGAATTATAGTTCCACTGGGGAAGAGATTGTCTACTACCGTATCGGTTTGGAACGATAGCTTAATGAAGACAAAACTTTATAGTGACATCACTTGAACAGTTAAACTGGGGATGACACTGAAGAAGATGACATGTGATTTCAAACTGGAACGTGACAAAAGGTAAACTCAAGCGGTCCATTGTTTAGGACTGGCAGCTTGAAACAAGACATAAGGCAACTCAAGCGGTCCGTTGTTTAGGAATAGCAGCTTGAAACAAGACAAAAGGAAACTCAAGCGGTCCGTTGTTTAGGACTAGCGGCTTGAAATGAGACAAAATGTAGACTCAAGCGGTCCGTTGTTTAGGACTAGCAGCTTGAACAGGATGAAAAAGTAGACTCAAGCGGTCCGTTGTTTGGGACTGGCAGCTTGAAACAAGGCAAAAAAGTAGACTCAAGCGGTCCGTTGTTTAGGACTGGCAGCTTGAAACAAGATAAACTCAAGCGGTCCGTTGTTTAGGACTGGCGGCTTGAAACAAGACTAAAAAGATAAACTCAAGCGGTCCGTTGTTTAGGACTAGCAGCCTGAAATAAGACAAAATGTAGACTCAAGCGGTCCGTTGTTTAGGACTGGCAGCTTGAAACAATTGAAAACTGAATCAAAAGGATACGACCAAACTAGACTTTGGGTGACTGATGCATCCATGTGTGAATTGATATTATGCATATGCTGTGTATGAATATGTGAAAGTGTTAATGCATGAATGTATAATTGCATGAATGTATGAATGTATGAGTTCAACTTGTGTGACCGTATGTGTGTGATGGATGAACTCGACGAGACTAGAAAGGACTGGTAAGGTGGGGAGTGGACCAGCATTGCAGTACTACACACTCGGCAAACTTCCTTGGAGATGATCTCATTGAGGATAAAGTAACAACTGATGTCTTATAGGGAGAGAGTCCATTAAACGCCTGGAAGAAGTCGTCATTTGTAAGCCGATACAGAATGTTTTTCCATTGACGCATTTTAGTCGTCGTGCCTTTTCTTTGTTTTTTTTTGAATCCCTAACTTTTGCCTGGATCGCCCTTTCGGGTTTTCAATCCACCGGGAGTATATTCCTTTTTTATGCCCCTAATTTTTGCCTGGACCGCCCTTTCGGGTTTTCAGTTCACCGGGACGCTCTCTATTGCCTAAGCCGCCTTTCCAGGTTTTCGACTTAGCGAGCTTTTATTTTTTTTATTTCTTTTTTTTTTGAAGGCTTCCCACAGTGTCGGACCCTGCTTGCTTGTCAGGACTCAACCATCCTTGAAGTGAAAGTAGACGCGCCTTCTCTTACTAACAAGTTCAAATAAGCTGCATTTGTTTGTTTATGCTTTTAAAGAAACACAAAAGATTTTAAGAAACTTGCTTCAAGTATTATCATCAAACAAAGTAGAATAAAATTGAAAAGTAGAAGAAATGAGAATTTCAAGTAAGGGGCACGGGCTCAAATTTTATTGATTGAATGGTGGCCTGCCAATGGCGCGACTCCACAGATCTTTACAAAGTTTGAAAAAAATGGTAATTTAAAGATGGAGAGGTACTTTGAACTTCATAACCCTATCCTTTCCAACAACTTTGAATTCCGCTGCTTTTGATGCTTCAGATTGGAGATTCTTTGATAGCAGGTATGCCCCAAGTGGATTGTGCCAGACTGGATGCAGTTACTTTGTCTTTTCTTTTTATCCCTAACTTTTGCATAGACCGCCCTTTCGGGTTTTCAGCCTATCGGGATGATTTTCTGTTTAATGTCTCTAACTTTTGCCTGGACCGCCCTTGCGGGTTTTCAGTCCACCGAGATGCTCATTTTTGCCTAAGCCGCCCTTTCGGGTTTTCGACTTACCGAGCTGTTCTTATGATCTTTAGACAAAGTATTTCTTGACTGCATCTGTGTTTACAGTACGCGGAAGTTCTTCGCCATCCATGGTTTGAAGAGTCATGGCACCACCAGAGAAGGCCCTTTTGACAACATATGGACCTTCATAATTAGGCGTCCATTTGCCCCTGGAGTCAGGTTGGAAATTAAAAATCTTTTTGAGCACAAGATCACCTTCTTTGAATTCACGGGGACGAACTTTCTTGTCGAAAGCCTGCTTCATCCTCTTTTGATATAGTTGACCATGACATAGGGCCGTCATGCGCTTTTCCTCAATCAGATTCAATTGGTCATATCTACTTTGAACCCATTCAGCCTCTGATAACTCAGCCTCCATCAGAACTCTCATTGAAGGAATCTCAACTTCTACGGGGAGTACAGCCTCCATACCATATACCAAAGAAAAAGGGGTTGCCCCTGTTGATGTGCGTACGGAAGTACGGTACCCATGTAATGCAAAGGGAAGCATCTCATGCCAATCTTTATAAGTCACCACCATCTTCTGGACGATCTTCTTTATGTTCTTATTTGCTGCTTCGACAGCACCATTCATTTGAGGTCTGTAAGGCGACGAATTATGATGCTCGATCTTGAAATCATCACACAATTCTTTCATCATCTTGTTGTTCAAATTCGTCCCATTGTCTGTAATGATGCGGTTAGGGACACCGTAGCGGCAGATAATATGATTCTTAATAAACTTGACTACCACTTGCTTGGTCACATTAGCATAGGATGCAGCCTCAACCCACTTGGTGAAATAGTCAATAGCCACTAGAATGAAGCGGTGCCCGTTTGACGCTTTTGGTTCAATCCTGCCAATCATGTCAATGCCCCACATAGAGAAAGGCCATGGAGATGAAAGAACATTGAGTGCAGTTGGTGCCACATGAATCTTATCGGCATAGATCTGACACTTATGACATTTTCTGGCATGCTTGTAACAATCAGCTTCCATCGTCATCCAGTAATAACCTGCTCTCAATAACTTCTTAGCCATTGCATGCCCGCTAGAATGAGTTCCGAAAGAGCCTTCGTGTATTTCATGCATCAATAAATCTGCCTCGTGCTTGTCCACACATCTGAGCAACACCATGTCAAAGTTTCTTTTATACAGAATATCCTCGTTTAAGAAGAAATTGCCAGACAATCTTCTTAGAGTCTTCTTGTCCTTATTAGAAGCTCCAAGTGGATACTCTTGATTTTGAAGGAAACACTTGATATCATGGAACCATGGTTTGTCATCAACAACTTCTTCAGTAGCGAATACATGAGCAGGTCTCTCAAGACGTCTGATACGGATCAAAGGCACTTCATTGTGATGGTTTACTTGGTACATGGAAGACAAGGTCGCTAGAGCATCTGCCATCTGGTTCTCATCACGGGGAATGTGGTGTAGCTCGACTTTGTTGAAGAAAGTCAGTAATCGTCTTGCATAGTCTTTGTAGGGGACCAAGCCGGGGTGACGGGTCTCCCATTCTCCTGTGATTTGATTGATTACGAGGGCTGAGTCACCATAAATGTCAAGGACTTTGATTCTCATGTCAATGGCTTCTTCAAGACCCATGATACATGCTTCGTACTCTGCCATGTTATTCGTACAGTCGAACGTCAGTCTGGCAGTGAAAGGGATATGAGTACCTTTAGGAGTGATGATGATTGCCCCAATTCCGTTGCCATAAACATTAACAGCTCCGTCAAATATTAGACCCCATCTTGATTCAGGGTCTGGACCTTCTCCGAATAACGGTTCATCACAATCTTTCATCTTCAGATACATAATTTCTTCATCAGGAAAGTCAAACTTGATAGGCTGATAATCCTCAACTGGTTGGTGAGCTAAATGATCTGCAATGATACTCCCTTTGATTGCTTTCTGGGTACGGTACTCGATGTCATATTCAGATAACAACATCTGCCACCTGGCGATTCTTCCTGTTACTGCGGGCTTCTCGAAGATGTACTTGATCGGATCCATTTTAGAAATCAACCAAGTAGTATGATTAACCATATAGTGACGAAGGCGTTTGGCAGCCCAGGCTAGAGCGCAGCAAGTCTTCTCAAGCATGGAATATCGAGACTCGCAGTCAGTAAACTTCTTGCTCAGGTAATAAATAGCATGCTCCTTTCTCCCAGTTTCATCTTGTTGCCCGAGCACACAACCCATAGAATCTTCCAACACAGTCAGGTACATGATCAGTGGTCTTCCTTCAACTGGAGGGATAAGAATTGGAGGCTCCAGCAAATACTCTTTGATGCTGTCGAAGGCTTTCTGGCAATCTTCTGTCCACACAACACCTTGCTCTTTACGGAGTAGCTTGAATATCGGCCCACATGTTGCAGTCATATGAGAAATAAAACGGGAGATGTAATTTAGTCGTCCGAGAAACCCTCTTACTTGCTTTTCTGTTTGTGGAGCGGGCATTTCTCTGATAGCTCTGACCTTGTCGGGATCTACTTCAATACCTTTCTGGCTGACAATGAAGCCCAGCAGCTTCCCGGATCTTACACCAAAGGTACATTTGTTAGGATTCAGACGGAGTTGATACTTTCTTAGCCGTTGGAACATCTTCAGCAAATACTCGACGTGCTCCTCTTCAGTACCTGACTTGACAATCATATCATCTACATAAACCTCGATCTCTTTGTGCATCATATCGTGGAAAAGAGTAGTCATACCTCTCTGATAGGTAGCGCCTGCATTTATTAACCCAAACGGCATTACTCTGTAACAGAAGGTGCCCCAAGGTGTAATGAAAGATGTCTTTTCTCTATCTTCGGGTGCCATCTTGATCTGATTGTAACCGGAGAAACCATCCATGAAGGAGAAAACTCTGGATTTTGCAGTACTGTCAACTAATACATCAATGTGAGGCAATGGAAAATCATCTTTGGGACTAGCCCTGTTCAAATCACGGTAATCAACACACATTCTGACTTTACCATCCTTCTTCGGAACAGGCACAATGTTGGCAAGCCACTGAGGGTATTCTGATGTGACAAGGAAACCTGCATCAATCTGTTTCTGCACTTCTTCTTTAATCTTGAGGGCCATATCAGGACGGGTTCTCCTCAACTTCTGCTTGATTGGCGGGCATTCAGGCTTTAACGGCAACCGGTGCACCACAATATCAGTATCTAGACCCGGCATATCTCGGTACGACCAAGCAAACACATCAACATATTCCTTGAGAAGTTCTATCACTCGTTTCTTGACACTTGCTTCCAGTGATGCCCCAATCTTGATCTCTCTCCTGTCTTCTTCAGTACCCAAGTTGATCACCTCTATTACTTCCCCATAAGGCTGAATGGCATTTCTTTCTCGTTCAAGTAACCGAGAGATTTCATCGGGAATCTCTTCATTCTCTTCCTCTTCCGCCTCAAACACAGGGGATTCAAAGTTGGGAGAGATCATAGGGCTATGTTGTTCAAAGGGTTCATTGATGTTTAATCTGCACACATGATTGATGATTTTAGAAAATAAGTAAATGCAGATTTTTCGACGGTGAATTATATCTTTTTTTGGTTTTTTGTTTTACCATTTTTTCAGAAAAAGCACAAAAGAAAAATAAAACAAAAGTCGGGAACAAAACGACATTGTTATTTAATTGATGATAATTTCTTGAAGCAAAGGGCCCTAGATAGATTCACTTTCGCTTGGGGCGGGGCGAAAGGATTTTTTTTGAAAAAAGCATAAAAACAAATGCATTACTTGGACAAGTGAGCAACGAAAGGAACATCTACAGCGACCCAATTGTGGCTAGACCCTCCGTGAGTCACGAAGCTTTGTGGTATCCCCTCAGGGTTGTCTTCAATGATATCATTGGCTTCTAACAGGGCATTAATAAAGCCCGCACTGTGGAAAGTATCTCTTGCTGGCACGACGACATTCCAAGGCAAATCAGTTGACGGAGAGAAACCCAGACCTTCTCGACGCTTGTTCTCTGGCAATTCTATCAACTTCCCCCAGCTTGCAGATCCTCCAGCTTGTACTATGCTCTGAGCATCTTTTAGAGAGGAAATAGATGCTTCATTCTTCTTAGTATTCTCTTCTTCCACGACAAGTCCTTGGAACGATGTCCCCTCAACACTGTCAGCCTTGATAAAAGAGAAAGACGACAAATGGCTTACTAACAGGGCTTCCTCCCCATTCACAGTTATCAGCTTCCCATTATGCACAAACTTCAGCTTCTGGTGCAATGTAGAGGTTACTGCCCCAGCTTTATGAATCCAAGGGCGACCTAGCAAGCAACTGTATGATGCTCGGATGTCTATCACTTGAAATGTAATCTGGAAGATCTGCGGCCCAACTGTAATAGGCAGATCCACCTCCCCATGGACATCCTTCCTCGAACCATCAAAAGCCTTTACCATTACCTCACTTCGTCTTAAAGGTGTACCCTCTTAAGAGAGCTGGTCATAAGTTGTTTTGGCCATCACATTTAGAGATGAACCGGTGTCTATCAGCACATTTGACAAAGTGTCGGTCTTACAATTCACAGATATGTGCAAAGCCAGATTATGGTTCCTTCCTTCTTTCGGAAGCTCTTCATCACTGAAACTCAGGTTGTTGCATGCAGTGATGTTCCCCACTATTCCTCCGAATTGACCAACAGTCACATCGTAGTCCACAAAAGCTTGTTCCAGGACCTTCATTAAAGCCTCCTTGTGAGCATCAGAATTCAGCAGTAGCGACATTATAGATATCTTTGATGGAGTCTGCATCAGTTGATCAACCACCTTGTACTCACTCTTCTTGATTAGCTTGAGAATCTCATCAATATCAGAATTTGCACTGGTCCCCCCAGACTGACTTACATCTTTGACTGCACTAGAACCTTTGGCTTGAGTCTCCTCAATTACTGGAGCACTAACTTTCTTTGGAAACAGCATAGGAACAACACGCCCATTTCTCAGTATCCTACTGTCTTCAACAACATTTCCCACAGACGGCAAAGGTGGTATTGGAACTTCACGACCATCCTCTATCATAGTGGCATTGTACTTGTACGGAATGGCCTTCTCAGAAGCATAAGGTATTGGACCAGGTAGACAGATTACTAAAGGAGCAGCAACTGACTTTCGACTGTCGTAGAATATCTCCAAAGGCCCCTCGGGAGTTATAACACATACATCATCACATTTTCTTTCAACAACAAGTTCTCCTCGGTCTAAAAGTCCTTGGATATCATCTTTTACTTTCTGACAACCTTGAGGATCTAGTAGACACACCTCACAGGCGGCATGATCATGTTCAAAGAGAGACGCTTGACACATCTTGGTATGTATAGGGACCAAAGGTGTTCGGATGTGTTGGACGTTCAGAATGAGATGGGTCTTTGGGCAATCTTCGACCATGTTGACAGCTGCGGCACCATGGTTTGGTAATGGATTGGTTCGAACATTTGGTGCGGAGTCCGTGAAGGTTATCTTCTTTTCATCGATCAGCTTCTGGACTGCATTCTTCAAGGCATAACAGTTTTCAGTATCATGACCTGGGGACCCTTGGTGAAAAGCACAAGTCTGGTGAGGTTTATACCATGCCGGTGGTTTCTCTGGCACTGGAAGAGGTGCTCTAAGTTGAACCAAATTCTTACTGAGCAACCCTGGGAGTAATTCTGCATATGTCACGGGAATTGGGTCAATTTTCAGTCTGTTATTTTGTGGTCGAGGTTGTTGTTGTTGAGATGGTTGCTGGTGATATTGTTGGTATGGTTGTTGAGGATATTGTTGAAGGTATTGTTGTTGGGGATATTGTTGGGGAGGATATTGTGGGTGTTGGGGATATTGTTGTGGAGGATATTGTGGGAATTGAGGTTGTTGTGGATATTGTGAGAATTGAGGTTGACCATTTGGTGGTTGGATGGTATTGGTAGCAGGTGTGATGGCAGCAATGTGTTGATAGGCTGGATAATTTTGTTGAGGCCTCCCATGGGCCACCATACCGACCTCTTGTTCTTTCCTTTTCGGGAGGTGATTCCCAGACTTCTTGGTTCCACTTGCAGATGTCCCTTCTTTTACTAAACGTCCTTCTCGGACTCCTTCTTCCAACCGTACACCCGTAGCAACCATCTCAGCAAAGTCCTTGGGAGTACTTCCGACCATATTCACGTAATAAAACTGATTGAGAGTTTTTAAGAAGAGCTTGGTCATCTCCTTCTCTTCTATTCGCGGGCTGACTTGGGCAGCGGCATCCCTCCACCGCTGGGCATACTCTTTGAATGTTTCTTTGTCTCCCTGAGTCATAGCTTGTAGGTCACCTCGATCTGGGGCCATATCCACATTGTAACTGTATTGCTCCACAAAAGCATCACACAGATCTTGGAAAGTTTGGATATTTGTTTTATCTAGATTCATGTACCATTTTGAGGCAGGATAAGCCAAACTTTCATGGAAGAAATAGATAAGGACTGAATCATCCTTGGAATAGGCAGACATTCTTCTCACATACATTGTTAGATGCTCCTCAGGGCATGATTTTCCCTTATACTTCTCGAAGTCTGGTACTTTGAACTTGTGGGGTATTTGAACATTTGGCACCAAACAGAGATCATAAGCAGTCTTCCCAAATACTTTCTTCTTGTGGAGGGCCTTCACATCTCGCTGAATTTCATCATATTTTTGCTGCAAGTCATTCATTCTATCATAGGCTTCCATATCCCCTGAATGGTAGATGGGCTCTTCTTCTTGTGGAATGGTATGCATCACCGGAGCCGAATAGGTCATAGCGGCTGGAGGAGCTCCTACCAGAGGTGGAGGAACATGAGTTGCATTTTGACGAGTAGGCATCGGAACTTCGGTCATGATAGGACGGAATACTTCACTGAGGCAAACTGGCACGCCCCAAGAACGACCTTCTGGCATAGAACTTGAAGCTTCACACACAATGGGACGGAGTATTTCGCCGGCAGTGAAAGGCGAGAACCGAGGTGCAGAATGTTGCGGAGCAAAGTGTGTCGGAGTCTCGGCGCATATTGTCCATCCAGGGGCAGCGGATGTTTCAACCTGAGTTCTGATAGGAGGAGGAGGCGGTGGTGCTTGTGCTTGAGATTGTGCTTGAGCTAGTGCTTGAGCCAGCGCTTGAGCTTGTGCTTGAGCTTGTGCTTGAGCTTGGACTTGAGCTTGGACCTGCGCTTCCGCCATTGTCTTCATCACTTCAGCCATTTCGTCCATTTTAGCCTGCATGGCTGTCATTTCTTCACGGAGCACTCGGTTTTCATGTTCGAGAGAATCCATCTTCTTCTTAACGTTTGCTCGAGTGTAGATAGTGCGGGTAGGCTTGTAGATGATACGTGGGGCCACCTTTTGAAATGGACTGAAAGAAAATTTGTGTGAGACTTTGGTTTTGAGACCATGAAATGCAAAATGATGCATGATATGTTTATGCAAAAATGATAATTTTTTATTTATCGAAGGACTTATAAAAGCAAATTTGTAAACAGACAACCTAAACATTAATAATAAATAGAGTGTTTACAAGATAATTCCCTTTCTAACAACCAAGCCAAGGGATAGACTTACAAATATAAAATTTTACAAGATAATCCCCTTTCTAACAACCAAGCCAAGGGATAGACTTTAAAATATAAGACATAAGGCAGTAAACAACTCTGGAGGAAACTTTGATCATTCTAGGGAGACGGATAAGAACATGTGTTGGCAAAGAAAGCACTTCGTTTCTTCTTATGTCCCGGGATCTGGCCAATTATGGCCTCCTTCTCTTCATTCAATCTAACAATTTCCTTCTTCAACTCGCTGATATCCCAATCCTTCTGTTCTAGTAGGCCCATTACACATTCATTCTCGCGTACTACTTCTTTATACTCTTCTGTCACTCTTGCATTCTCTTCCATCAACTCAGCTATCTTTTTCTGATATTCCCTTTCAGTCTCAAGGGTCATCGGCATGGGTGGTGCTGGAGTAGTTGCGGACAAGAACCTGGTGAGCTTATAAGGCATTCCAAAGTCGGTGGATCGGTCAATAACCCATTGCGTATAGTCCGCATGGACGGCCCCCGTCCGCTTTCCTAACTGGCCTCTGTCTCTCCTCCGGACGGCGTGCCAAGCTCGTGCAATTTGACGCCTCATTCCCGCAATGTCACTCTCATTGTGGTAATATATGTTCTCCAGATGAATGCTGAGAGGCTTTCCTTCCATGGGGAGTCTAAACTGGCGTCTAGCAAGGACCGGATTATAACTGATTCCTCCATACATGCCCATGAGCGGTACATTGTTGAATAACCCGCAGCTATCAATGATGGTTCCCTTGTCGTAAGCTGGTTCATACCACACCACCTCATTTGGAGTAAGGGCCATGAGTCTCTCTGACCAACGGAGGCCATCTGGGTTGGTGGTGAAACGAGGAGTTCGGGGTAAATGAGAGGTAATCCATCTGTAGAGCAATGGTGCACAACACTTGATAAGTCCACGACCCGCTAGAGTACGTTCATGGATGGAGTGATAGGTATCGGCTAACAAAGTGGGAGCAGGGTTTTTTGAAAGGAATATTGAAATGGCATGGATGTCGACAAAGTTGTTAAGGTTGGGAAAGAGCACTAGGCCGTAAATGAGTAAGGCAAGGATGGCATCAAAGGCGTCAGCACTGGACATTCTGTAGAAATAGTCGGCTTTTTCGTAAAGGAACTTGGTAGGGAGACCTAAGAGTTTGCTATTAGTGGTAATATGGTCTTTCACTTCTGTAGTTGGTAAATGGAGAGCTTCGGCGATGGTTGAGAATTTGGGAGGATTTTCAAGACCACTGAAAGGTACTTGGTTGAGCACTGGTCGATCAATCCAAAAAGCATATTCTTCTAGAGTGGGAACCAATTGAAACTCTGGGAAACCAAAGCAATGATACTCTGGGTCATAGAACTGAACAAAGGTGCCAAGGAGTCCTTCGTCAACCTTCATCCTGACAATACCGAGGAGATTCCCATGGTCCTGATGGAAACGGTCCGAGCATTTCACCTTATTCCCTAGATCCCTTAACCTTACAAGATCAAGCTTCCTGAAGCTATACTGCTTAAGCTTCCTTGTTTTGAAAGTCATATCTACAATGTTTACAATAAAACTAATATAAGTCCTTCAATATTTTGATGAATGGAAAAAGTTTTCATGAATGAATGCATGGATGTATGATTATGCAAGGAAACATGATGAGGTTCAAGATATACAATGTTGGAGCTTAGGGATAACAACGCCATTTGGTAAGGACTAAGGTTTCCATTTGCACATGTAACAAGGGTTCTATCAAGGTTCCCAAAGTTTTCAACCACGTCCGAATATTTGTTAGGCGACGAGAGTACTCTCGTTCCAACAATATTCATCGGTTAGTCTCGTTTGGGTGTAGTATCGCGTGACGACCAATACGAGAGTACTCTCGACTAGCCACCGCACTACGTCCTAAAAGGCCAAGATGGGTTAAAGGTGACTAAAGGTCCTCAACTTCGACGGTCACTTGAAAGTAACATGTCATACGCGAGTACTCACGACAACAAAAGTATACCTCCAAGATCCCTCCATTGAGTGGGTTATCACATGTACCAATACCGAAGAGTACTCTTGGCATGGAAACTATGATTATACCCGGTCCTATCTTAATTTCCCTCAAGTCCGGGTGTAGGACTTATCTCACCGCTCACGTTTAAGAAAGGAGGAAGAAGAAGGAAGAACAAATATATACACGAATTTCCATCTTTTATTTTTGATTGGATTTTTTTTTTTTTTTTTTAAGCAAGTTTATAGCACAAAATTTAAATTAAACCAAGTTAGGCTTAACCCTCTTAAGGTATCCCCAGTGAAGTCGCCATTTCTGTCGCGTCATTTTTCGGAGATCAATGCTATTTGATTAGCTTATTGACTCACTAATTATTTCACGACTTTGAAAAAAATTTATTTAAATTGGGGGGGTCCGGGGGTTGGTTATATTTAGGGAAGGTATTAGCACCCTAAATATTCGTAGTACTCTACGAGAACCTTTTGATTTTTATTTAAATAATGTGCTATAACTTGCTTATTTTTTTGAAAAAAAGAATTTGAAACGATTAAAAAAAGAAGACCTAATTATCTACATTTTATTGATTTGGAAGGACGAGTGTCCTCTGCCTACGTACCCGTGAGGGATCAAAACCTCGTAGTTCGGGGTAGAAATTGTTTTTTTTGGTTTTGTGTTTTTTATTAGATTTTGAAAATGGTTTTAAAAGGAAAAGCCAAGTGGCAAGTAAGCGGGTTTGTGTTTTTTAATTGAAAAAAAGGTAGACTCAAAGTATGATTAGATTAATTTAGAATTTGATTAAGAAAACAAAAAAAGAAAAAAGATCACTTGGTTTTGGGACCAAGGTTTATTATGAAAAAGTTTGAAGGGTGATTAATTAGAGCATGAATATAAGCTAACGGAGCAAGAAAAGATAAATACGTGTGGACTTATGGTGACGTTGGACCACCACAAAGTCCCTAATAATAAGTAATGCAATAAATAAAACGCACACACCCACACACACACGCACACTATTTTTTATTTATGATTTTACATCGGACCTATTTACATGCTAGATCTTGCAATATAAAATAAATGACATAAATAAATAATGCAATAAATAAATAAACATGCAGAATAAATAATAATACACCTAAACTAAATGAAATGCGTGAGAAAAAAAGAAACGAAAAAAAACATTGAAGGAATAAAAATGCATGAATTGAAATAAAGATGCAATGCAGGGGGTATAAACAATAAAAATGGGGGTGCAGACAATAGAAAACTGAAAATGGGCCTAGGATAACCGAACCGGGTCGGTTTGTATTGTATCTGGGTCGGGTGAGGCTCAAAGGGTTAATCAGGGCCATCAGATCAGGATCCTGCGGCCTAAAGGCGTGAAGGTACGCGGTAGCACCCTCACTAGCACACACAGGATTACGAGAGGGGTATAAATATACCCCAAACCCTAAAAATTCTCATTTTGACTCCCTCTTTCTCTTTCTTCCTCCCAATTCTCTCTTCTCCCTCTCGGTTTCTATTCCCTTTTTTTCCTTTTTTTTTTAACACAAAAAAAATATAGAAAGATAAAAAAACTACTCCCCTTCTTCTTTCTCTCTCTCGTCAGCTCTTCTTCCTCTCCATTTCTACTTATTTTTCTTCTTTTTTGTTGATTTTCCTTTTTTTTTTTTCTACCCTTACTTTGTATTCCTACTTCCTGTTTTTTTTTAGTTCAAAAACACATACAAAGAATTGGAATCAACCTAAATCTAAAAGAAACAGAGTCTATACCTTTGATTTCGGATTTACGGTATTGATTTGGTAAAAGGGTCTTCTTGCGTGGCTAAATGAACGTCGGCGGTTGTGATATTGAGGCTTCCGATTTGATGTTGTTGAGTTTGGTATCAGAAAACGCTTCCTGGTGTTGCGACGTTTGTTGATCGGTTTGAATCGATATGAGGATTTGGGTCGGTTGTGTTGTGATTGTGGGGTTTGGATATGTGATATTGGTTGAATTGTTTTGCTGCGTGATTGTAACAGGTTTCGTGATGACTGGAAATGGTGTATTTTGTGCGTGAAAAGAAAGACTATTTGGGGAATTTTGTGTGTGAATTTGCGGCTAGGGTTTTTGTAAAATTTTCTGTGTGTCTTGTCTCTGTTTGCAGGTCTCATTTTATAGTACCATGGTTTGTGTGATTATGGAAAGAACTTGCAGGCAAAGAAAACGTGTTGTTTTAACTGGAAATAGTGTTGACATCCCCGGAATTGTGGCACAGCTGAGAAATTTTTTTGGCCTTGGCGGATGCAGATTTCGGACCCATTGGACATATTTTTGGATTTTTTTGGACAATAAAAATAATAAGAAAAAAGAAGACTAAAAAAAACGTGATTAATTAAAATAGAAAAAATAAAAAAGGGAATTAAAATTGAAAATTAAAAGGAAAATAAAAGATGGAAATTAATTAATTAAAAATTAAAAGATGAAAATAAAATATAAAAATTGAGAGAAGAGGGCCCGACTTCGACCCAAAATATGAGGTATTTTAAAATACCTCTCTGCCGAAATTTTGACTGAAACGTCAGAGAATATTTCGGGTCAGAGGACATGTGTCGGTGGGACCTTAGGTCAAAAATTGGGGTATGACAGTCATGTATTTTGTTTGGAGTAGATCATTAGCCAAAGAAAGTGAAGATTGTCCTGTCATCTGGGTGACCCCTTGGGTCAAAGATGCATTGTCTGTTTCAAATCTATCGTAAAATATATAAGAAAATCATACTAAAAAAAAACTTCTAAAAATCATCATTATATAATATAAAAAACTTCTAAAAATCATCATCATCATTATATAATATACTAACGATAGGTTAGTGCATACCTTTTCTTGTAGGTGCATCATTATTCAATGTTGGGATTTATAAACAACTTGGTTTATTGAATGCATTGGCAATCCCATACTGACCTATTAATACGATACACCAAAAGTTATCAAGTGATATATATTATTAACAATATAAAGAAATTAAAAATAATTACATTTAAAAAGATAATCTAATTACCACCAAAACTTTAAGTCGACATATATGCATAATAATTACAATAGGAAAAGTATTTTCATTTGTACTCAGATAGCTATTCATTTGTTCAGCAAAATGACCCCATAAAGTACAAATGATTGTATTGCTCCTGAATTTTACAAAATAATTTTTTTATTACACCAAGAATATTAATTAAAAAAACATCTATATATGTAGTTAATACAAAGATAAAAAAAACTCCACTAACTCAAGGTCTTCAAGAGTCAAGTTCAAGAGTTTAGTCATTTGTGATTTGTTGGCTTAAAATTTCATCCTTTATCAAATCAAAAATTTCCTCCTTTATTAAATGAGGCCAAGAACTTTTCTATAGTATATGAAGCACCCTCTTTCAATAGAATCTCCATGTTGTTTGATATCCTTGCTTTTAATAGAAGCTTGTATATTTGACAATTGAAATAAATAAAACCTTATGTAAATTTATGTGAATAAAAGATAATGTGAAATATAAACATGAAACAAAAAAACAATGACCAAATAATATTTTTTAGCAACACATCCATATCATAGTCATGAAACACAATAAAGAACTTTTTATATTATCAATTTATGGTAGTTTTAATTTAATAGGCTAATTGTTTTACCAACATATCCATATATGGCTGTTTAAATTGAATAGGTTAATTGTTTAACTAACACGTCCATATCACAGTCATGAAAAACAGAAGATATGACGTGTGAAATACGTGAATAAATCAAAGATCTTTAATAAAAAAATAGATAGATAATAGAACCATATAGAAATAATGTATATTATATATGAGAAGTGCTAGTGTCAAACGCTCTGACACTCTCCTTTTGTCACACTCTATGTAATTGGGCCACGTCACCTATTTTTAATTTTTCTTTTTGGGCTACCTGCTGGCTATTCATGTTTAACTTTACTTATTATTTATTTAATTATATTTTTCTAATTTTGTGCTTCACCGTGAAAAGGAAGCACCGTCGCAGGAAATCAAGCACCGTCACAGGAAATTACACTATTTCATACACCAGCACCCAACCACAACCTTCATTCACCTTTTTTTTTTTTTTGATAAAACTTAAAACCATATATCATCACCATTTATTAACCACTCAAAATAAAATCTATACTTCCATCGTTGTTCTGTCAACTTTCACTCTATTTTCATATTCAATTACTGCCTAAATTTTTCTCCCCTATATCATTGCTAATTTTTGTGTTTGGTTTTTCAACTTTTCTTTTTTATTTTTGTTCCACTGTTATTTTTTATTGAAGGATGTGTTTTTACGGTGAGACTTAATCATATAGTGGTTTTGAACTTTGAAGCTTCTGTGTTTTTACATACAAAAATTGTTGTGATAAAAATTACTAAAATGGCACAATCCAACCCTTGTTGGTGTCCTCTTATGTGTGTCATGCCCCCAAACCAGATTTCAATAATTCCTTCACCGCCCTCCATGACTCCATATTTGTAGCGAGACACCGTGTCCGACAACCCATAATCACAACTTCTCAAGCACTGTTAATGGATGGTCTTGCAATAGACGGTGGAATACACAGAAACCGAACGGTCGTGGTGAAGTATCCTGGTATTTTGGTTCTGAACGGTGCAACCAATAATAATCATTAAATAAAACTAAAACAAAAATATGTCAACTTGTTGAACCGGTTAACAAGTTACATGTTTTAAAGAAATTGCAACGTGGCATCACATTATGGCGTGTGCTAAAAAGTGTGTGATTAAGCGTTTGCAATTAGCATTCCTCATTTTATATATATATATATATATATATATATATATATATATATATTGTTAGCCCTTTTTAGCCCTTTTTTCAACGTGGAGATGAGAAGAAGAAGATCCGTAAAAAATATTAAAAGAAGAAAGGCGATGGTGCACATGATGTGTTTATTTGTGCATTAAATCTAAGCCCTTTATTTTAATCTAAAAGGTTGATAATACATTCTCATATTCTCACATACGAAAGTCATTTCAGTAGATATGTTATATATATATATATATATATATATATATATATATATATATATATATATATATATATATGTGTGTGTGTGTGTGTGTGTGTGTGTATATGAATGCCTTTTCATCGCACATAACATAGACATGTTGTATAAATTTATAGGTACAATAGAACTATATGAAGATCATACATGACCATACCTTTTCATCTAGCAAAAGTAATTCAATACTGGATGAATCTTTTGGTTTGTTAAATTCAGGAATTTTTTCAAAGATTAACTATACAAACACGTGTCTTCCAATCGATTTTTCCAGCAACAATGTCATCAATATCAGTAATATGAGAATCCATTATTCAACCTACATAGAATTGAAAAGAAAAAAATCATACAAAGTTAGACAAAGTTAGAAATAATAATAGAGAGATACTTTAATTGTTGATATAAAGACGAAGTTAGAAATAATAAAAGAGATTCGAAACCAAAAATTACAACGTACTTTAGTTTGAAAAAGACGAAGTTAGAAATAATAAAAGAGATTCGAAACCAAAAATTACAACGTACTTTAGTTTGAAGTAAGGTGATTTAATCGAAGGATGAAGTATGACTTATAAATGCTATTTGATGTTACTTATATAGAGAGTGAGAGAGGATTAGTTTGGCATAAAGTTGCATAGAGATGTAGAAAGAGTCGGTACCAAAAAAAAAAAAAATAGATGAGGGTTGGTGTTTTCTTTTTCTTTGGTGGCACAAATTTAATGAGATTAATGAGAAAACAAACTAAAGATTAATGAGAAAAAAAAAGATTAATGAGAAAAAAATAAAAGCGTATCCAATAAGTCGGTGGCACAAATTTTGGTTCAATTATAGTGGCAATACGATTCAATAAAATATTTTTGGTAGTGAATAAGATTTAATAACTAAACAACAAAATAGAAAAAATAGAAAACAAACCAAAGATTATGCTAAAAATATAAAACGTATCAGTACTTTGGTGGCACTCATATATAGGAAAAGAAATTGCTAAATTTGTGCAACTAAACTACTTTTTTTTTTATAGTGCAACCAAACTACTGTCTACGTTTTCCTATTTTCAACATAATCTTTGGCTTGTTTTCTGTTTTTCCTATTTTGTTGTAGTGAATAGGATTCAATAACTAAACAACAAAATAGGAAAAACAGAAAACAAGTCAAAGATTATGTTGAAAATAGGAAAATGTAAACAGTAGTTTAGTTGCACTACCAAAAAAAAAGTAGTTTAGTTGCACAAATTTAGCAATTTCTTGTTTAATTGGTTGGCTTAGGGTGGCAATAGGTTTCAAAATAATTAGATAAACTAGACTCTTTGACCCGTGCTATCGCACGGGTCTGTTATAGTGTTAGTCATCCTTATTTATTAATTTTGTTAAGTCTACAGCAACTTAACCTAATTTTTTCCCTCCACTAATCCCTTATTAGGTTTGCAACAATTCAATCCTAAAATTTTGGCTCTAAATTTGCATCATTAAATGCTAATCCCCAACCCTAAAATTTTGGCTCTAAATTTGCATCATTAGTTTGTGTTTATCAATGCTACCCCAACAAAAACCCTAATATTTTCCTCTTTTTTTTCTTTACCTATCCATGATTTTTCTCGAACAACAACTTCTTGCGAGGCAAAATTTGGGGTAATAATAATAATAATGGTAGAGCTTACTAGGAGGCAAGTTTATGAGACTATACCAAGTTCATGATTTTTTTTTTGGTACAAGTTGTATTCATGATTTTATTCTTAATGAAATGATATTCAATACTTTTTTTTACATTCATGAACAAATCTTATAGCATTCAGATATAATCTATAGAAGAAATTGAATATTATTACATTTGTTATTTTTGCTGTTCTTTTTAGTCCTCACAGGCATAAAGATAGGCTATGGTAAAGAAAGATTATTTTGATTGGAACAAATTTAAAGAAACAAAAGTAATATTTATACCTCGTGATACCAATTATTTCATCTCTTATACTTTACTTTTATATATTACAATCTATTCGACCCGTGCGGCGCACGGATCAACAATCTAGTATGTATTATAGTGTTAGAATTACCGCATAATGTATGGTGCAAAAACGCACGGGTCAACAATCTAGTATGTATTATAGTGTTAGAATTACCGCATAATGTATGGTGCAAAAATGATTGTAAAATAAAAACCATAACAATGATATGCAAATGTTTTTGTATAGCCCACATTTGATGTTACATTTGTATAATCATATGAATCAACTAAAGCACATTTTGAAATATTTCTTTATAGAACACACTTGGTGTTATATTGTATCATCACCCTCGTCATCATGAACCAATATCTTCACACCAGCAATCTCTGAGATTTGAGTGATTTTGGCTGAGTGATTGGGTGATTTTCCTACAAATGAATATAATCAGTATTCAAGGACTAAAATAGTGATACAGAAAAGAGTTGAACACAAATAGAATGTAGTCCTTCGTGAGGACAAACATTTGGTGGCCATTTTTGCAAGGCTGATCAAACTCATAAATCATGAATTATCTTAAAGTGTATGTTGGGCTTAAGCTAATGTCAGGAAATGGTGATCTCATAGTTTAGTGAACATATCTTTAAATAGTGTATATGACATGATGACTATCAAAGACTTAAAGGAGAACATAATATTCCTAAGGAGGCTTGCATTTAATTTATGTGTCCTCAAGAGTAGCTTGAACTGTGAACAAACTCTTGGGGAAAACACCTGACATTGAATGGTGTTTATTTCGTATAACACACATTTTAGGCAAGCACGTTGCATGGGTTACATTGAGCTCCACAAATACAGTTGCAATTAAAGCCCTACCACATACTATGAGCCGCCCTACATTTATATGTGGAAGCATTTATGTCATTAGGTCTATGATTACCTTGAGCACACTACCTACAACAATGGCTATATTGAGCTAATCAAGTATCAATGCTGAGAAAATCACTACGAGCAAACGACACATGGCACATGATAACCTTAACTGCACTCTAATTGAGCATGCCTACATTGAGCTTTGCGGCAACATAAGCATACAACTGGAAGATTGAGACAACGACTCTGAAAATAGCGTAGAAATTCATCTCTGAGTATAGCTTATAAAACCAGCAGGACTTTATACCTTTTTTTTTTTTTAAGTCTGAACCGCTGTTTTACTCAAAATGGTGATTTCACCTAAATTGCGTCAACATAAGCATACAACTGGAAGATTGATACAATGGCCCTGTAAATAGCGTAGAAAATCATCTGAGTATAGCTTATAAAATCAGCAGGACTTTATTAATACAAAACCTATTTTGCGAATTAATAGTAAAAACAATGTTAAATTAAAATGGTCTGCAATGTTCAAATGAATAACATCGTCGACGTTTTAGATTTAGAGGAATGGCATGCGATATATTTAGGAGCAGTTGTCCTTTAAATCTATTAAGATAGTAATCTCTATTAAGATTTATACACCCAATATTCTTGAATCAACTAATATAGATCATTAGTAAAATATATAGCATAAGGGAGTAGTTGGTATTGGCTGCTCAGGGATTCTTGCAAAACAACCTTAAATCTTAGCATACATACATTGAGCTCTACATTTGGTCATTAAATGAAGTAGCTGATATTATTATGCACGAGGTGTAAATGAAGAACAAAAGGTAAGGGTTGTAAAAAATACTCACCAGCTAATGGTTTCTCACTTCATTTTTCATTATGTCTCCTCTTACTGCGAATTCTCAATTTGATAAATTCCTGAAGAAAAAACACCAATTAGAAATATAAAAGAAAAAATCTGGTTGCAGAAATGGAATACACAAGGACAGTCTTCAAGTACAATTTTCAAAATTTGTGAATCAATTATAGAGACGAACCCACATCCAAAAAAATAAAACAGAATTTTCATCTAATAACAAATACCTTGACATGGACCTCTTCCAGCTAGGTATACACAATTTTATGTACTATCTCCCAAACTTGCAAGCAAACATGATATCAATAGACCACCACATGTTAGAAGTCAAAACCCCACCATAGAACCGAAACTGATAAAAATTGAGAGGAGACTTATACAGGGAAGAAAGATACACAACAAATAAAAGGAAGAAGAGAACCAAGTCATATTCAATTCGATTTCTCAAAGAGGACAACAATCATTTATTATAAGAACCAAATGTACCAAATCAACACCTCCACAACATAGAAATTTTATAAACGAAAAATAGTTGGAAAAACCTGCAACATTAATTACACTCTTGCCAATCTCATCATACCTTTCAATCCTCTCAATTCATCAACAACATCACAGTTTTTGGCATGCATCAATTTATCAAAATGTGACATCTTCTATTCCAGTAGGTAGATTGAATCGAATATGGAGAAAGAAGAAACAATTATACATAAACTTATTTAAATAGCATGAACTCAATGCATAATTTATTGAGAAAATTGCAGTCGCCTCCCTTGAACTTTATGTAAATGACACTAACACCCCCTTTAATTTTAAAACTTGCAATAACCTCCCTTAAGTTTTCCTCCAATATACAAACAGCTCCCTTGCTATTAACTCTGTTACTTTTTCCGTTTTCTTTTCATAGATGTTTGCAAATGTGTTCTTGTTTGTATGCTTTCACCACCATTGTGCTACTAAATTGATTTCTAAGGACAATGAAATTCTGATTTTATTAACCTAATGAAAGATAATTTCAATTGCGAGAGTAAGCATCAATGAAATGGATTGTTTTTTTTTTTTGAAAGATCAATGAAATGGAATTGACGGTTTAAAGAAAGGATTAATGACAAATTAAATTGATGATTATATCAGAGTGAGCATAATCATATAATCCATAATCTGAGTGCAACATATATAATTAAATTCAGGAGGAGAGGAAAAGTGAGAATGAAATGGGGAATCGATGTGAAATTAAAAAGCCATAACCTATGGTTTCTTGAATGTTTGGAATAGCTTTCTTGAATGTTTGATCTGATACTCATATTTGAATTTTGTTTCTTAAATTGATTCAAGTTCAACAATGGAGGTTTTCCACCATTAAAGGTTAATTGAATATACTAAAAAAATTGAGTTAGCAGAAAAAATTAACAGTGTTAATAGCAAAGGAGGTGTTTGTCTATTTAACAAAAACTTAAGGGAGGTTGGTGTAAGTTTTAAAACTAGAGGGGGTGTTAGTGTCATTTTCATCGACATCAGGGGAGGTGGATGTAATTTTCCCTAATTTATTTAATCAAAACAACTTCAATGAAAGGTAGGTCATTAATTAATTGCGTTATTCCATGTCAAAGCATTTAAATAGGGCGTTAATTTTCAATCAGAAGTTATTATGCTGCAGTATTAATTAACCAAGAATCCTACTTAATAGGAATGGAATAGGTGCTAAGTAGTTGGATTAGGGTGCTAGTTTTTAGGTAGAAGTTGTTATGATGCACTATTAACCATGGATCAAAACATGATAATTTTAAAGTCTAGCGCCCTATTCAGCATCAATAATTATCAAATATCAAATTAGAGAAGAGAACTCACCCATTGCAGATTTCTTGACCACATAAAGATGAAGTTTATTTATTTTACTCCTTTGCCTCAATTGTTATCAGTTATCACCCAAAGATTATGTAACAATGAAATGAGATATAGTTAGACACATTTGGGGGGAAGTAAAAGCGCTGCTGAAGCAAGTTATTAAAAAAAAAAATCAATTTCACATGAGGATACAAATCAATCAAGAAAGCAAAATATAACTTAGTGTAAGTATCACTTGTCAATTGCAAAATGTGAAAAACCAATCAGAAGGATAAAAACTTTCAATAATAACAATAACCTTAAATCACCTTCAAATAACCAACTATCAAAATTCTAAATCACCATAAACGCCAAAATCAGAACACAACAAACCAGATTGACATTAAACAAAATCGACAGAAATAATATTGGTAGAGGCACCTAAGTCTGAGGACCCACGCAACAATCAAAATACAACAATTTAAACATACATGTGCAAGTCCACCTTTAATAGAACAACAGAATCAGAACAAAGTTATATCAAAGACAAAAAATGTGCTATCATCACTGGAATTATCAACCGAAATCGAATTTAAATAGTATAACTAACATTGGAATCATCAATGAAATTGAAATCAAAATGAGAAAAAAATAAATGGAATTATAAATTGAGAAAGAACAAATTCAATACCTCTATTTGACGGACAAATTTATGATTTGAGGAATCTTAATGTTATGATTTGTGAAATAGAAAGTTGATTCAAAAAGTTATCACCTTAATGATCGTCGTCTTCCTCAAATCTTCTTCTTCTTTGACTGATGTGGATATGGAGTCTGAGTTATGGATAGAAATTGGAGTGGACATGGCTTTGATGATTTGGAAGGGTTAAAAAATGGGAAGAAGGTGACAGAGACGGGAGAAGAATGAATGGCAAAAAGGGTGAAGAGATCCATGAGAAAGAGAAAGGTTTGTGACAGAATAGAAAAGAACAGAGAAGAAAAAATGAGATGTTAGAGTAAGTGATAGTTAATGTGGTAGACAGTCATGTGGTAGACAGGAGTAGAATTGATTTTTCTATGCCACATACTTGAGCCTTGTGCACATAATTAGGTAGGTGTTAGTTGTAATTGTCATTAATGAGATCATTTGGGAGGGAAATTTGGGATTAGGGTTGCAAAAGTGTTTATCAGACTGCTCAACATTTATATTAAGTATGATTGTCATTAATGAGATCATTTGGGAGGGAAATTTGGGATTAGGGTTGCAAAAGTGTTTATCAGACTGTTCAACATTTATATTAAGTATGATATGAAGTATGATACGATATGATATTAAATTATTAAATAATAAAATAATAATTATGAAATGTCAAAATTAGCCTCAATTTTTGGCTCCAAAAAGTTGTGTACGTAAACTTAAGAACTTTTATTAATAAGATAAGATTTACATGAAGATTTGCTTCTAACAATCCTGCATATTTTCTTTATTAGTCTACCATAGTACAACTGATATAGCATCTTTAAATCAATCTATATGGCTAATTAATCTTCAATATCTCTTCCTAAAATTCAAAAAATCAAGTAAAGGTTTATCTGAGACTGGTATAAACTTCACAACAAAACCAATTGGCCAAGAAACAGCAGCAAAACCAATACAAACAATCCACTCTCTCCAATTCAACCTCTCAGTATTAGCAAATTTCTTCAAAAACTCAACCATCACAACTTGAAGCACCAATGTCACACCAACAATTCCCAAAAACAACTTGCTCTTAAATATCCCTTCAAACACATTCTTCTTCTCCAATTTCCTTGCATTAAACTCATTAAACACTTGACAAAGAACAAATGTATTGAATATCAATGTGTCATTTACCTTCGAAGTCACACCAAAAATAGTCTCACCTTTAAACTGAAGAGTTAATAAAATTACTATTTGGTACAAAGCTTGTGACAAAAGATTCCTCCACATAATGTTAGTTATAAGAGGCTTTGTTCTACCAACAGGTTCTTTATCCATTAAATCCTTAGTAGGTTTTTCCGTTGCGAGAGCCAATGCACCTAATGTATCCATAATCAAATTCACCCATAATAATTGAACTGCTGTTAATGGGACTTCACCTGCTGAAACCGCCGCGACAAAATTTATAACAAGTGCTGCCACATTCACTGTTAATTGAAATTGAATGAATTTCTGAATGTTGTTGTAAACACATCTTCCCCAATTTATAACTGTTACTATAGATGCAAAATTGTCATCTAATATAACAATATCTGAACTCTCTTTTGCTACTTCAGTACCTTGAATTCCCATTGAAAGTCCAATATCAGCTTCTTTCAATGCCGGTGCATCATTTGTTCCATCTCCAGTTACAGCAACTACGTGACCTTTTTCTTTTAAGCATTGAACCATTAGAAGTTTATCAAAAGGAGAAGATCTTGCCATCACAGAGATTTTCTCAACTTTTTCCAACCTCTCTTCGTGCGTGAAGTTGCGAAATTGTTCACCTTCAACCACTGTTTCATTTGTGTCCTGATTAGGTTGAAGAATTCCGCATTCAAATGCTATAGCTTTTGCAGTGAAAATATTGTCACCTGTCATCAGAGATAAAGTATGTTAATGGTTAATTAACAATTAGTTAGGTTAATTATTCTTATTATCTTCATCATTTTCATATAGACTCGTATGTATAAATAGAGATTTTATGTTATCAAGTTATCAATAAATAAGATATTTTAGTAATACCTGTAATCATTTTGACATTCACACCAGCATGTTGGCAAGCTTCAACCGCTGTCTTCACTCCTGGACGACATGGATCCTTAATGCCGACAAGTCCTAACAATGTTAAACCATTGTCTTTTACCACCATCTTGTTCGTCTCTCCATCTCCAAGCTCTTCGTCTGTAACTTTTCTATACGCTAAAGCGATGCAACGAAGACTACTAGCTGCCATACCTTGAATAATGCTTTCAAATTTCAACATGGATTCATGGTCAAGATCTTTCAAAATTTCACAACCATCATGGTATTTGGAACACATTCTTAGTACCATCTCTGCTGCTCCTTTCCAATGTGAAACAGTTTGGTTGTCAACATTCCTTTTCAACAAAACTCCACTTCTTTTCTTCTTTGAGTTGAAAGTCTCAACTTGAAGAATAGAACAGCTTTTTGTCAAGTGCTCCATATCCATTTTCAATTCCAAAACAGCCCAAGATAGTATTGCTTTTTCTGTTGGGCTACCTGAAAACTCGAATTCAGAATCAGAACCTGAATTCAATTTGTGAACACCACCAGTAGTATTTAGAGCAACTCCTTCTTTGATCAATTGAAGAACATATGGATCAACATTTGAATATGCACCAACTTCCATTGGTTCTAAACCAAGCCAAAACTTTGTCACCTTCATTTGATTCAAAGTGAGTGTACCTATTACAAATCACATGATCAAAGTGAGTATGTGTGAAATATTCTATGTATAAAGAGTAAGTCAAGAATCAATAAATTAAATATCTATTAACAGAATATAACTAAATTTTGTATTTCAAATAGTACCTGTCTTATCGGTGCAAATTGTAGTAGCTGATCCCATAGTCTCACATGCAGAAAGTTTTCTCACCATTGCTTGATCAGCCATCATTTTCTTCATTGAATAAGCAAGTGTCAATGTGACAGCTAATGGCAAACCCTCAGGTATAGCAACAACGACAATAGTAACAGCATCAGCAATAATTCCAATAACTGCATTCATCACATCATCAAAACTAGTCTTTCTACCGTTGAACTCTCTAACTCCGTTATCGGTCTTTGTGTTCCCCGTGAAATATCGAATCAACAGAACAACAAGGACTAAAAATGCGACAACCAAACCAACCTTTCCAATTGAGGACGTTAGTTTATTCAACCTTGTTTGCAAAGGTGTTTCTTCGTCAATGTCGTTGCTTATGGAACTCATCATTTGTCCCCATGTTGTGTTCATACCAACCGATGTAACGAGCATTTTTGCATATCCATCAACAACTTTTGTTCCGGAAAACAAAAAAGGATGAAAGTTTTGATTAATCTCTACATGATCACTCTCACCGGTCATGCTCGATTCATCAACTCTCAATGAATGTCCATCTACGAACAATCCATCGGCTGGTACTTGATCACCAATCTTCAAACAAACAACATCACCAACAACAATATCAAATATTGATACCTTTTGTCGGCGCCCACTTCGAACCAAATCAATTTGAATATCATTGCTCACTTGAGACAATTTATCAAATTGTTTGTTTTGTTTAAAGTTGCTTATTGCAGACATTGAAATAACAATGAAAACAGCTAGAAAAATGCTACCACCATCATACCAACCTTCTTTGATTCCATGCTCCTTGATTCCAAAGCCAAGTGAAAGAGTAGCACAAACCAAAAGAATAAGAATTGTTAAATCCTTAAAAGCTTCAACAACAAAATGAAAGAAACTTTTAGAAGGTGGTTTTTTGTAAGTGTTGGAACCAAACGCTTGTTGTCGAATTGAAATGTCTTGAAAATCATCATCATGACTTTTGATACCAAACTCAATGTTAGTTTTAAGTGATGAAGCAACACCTTCAACTCCACCATGTTTCTGAAGTGTGTCAATGTTTTTCTCTTTGACAATATCTACGAGAGTTTCTTGATCAATGGTAAAAGAGTGAGGTGAAGTTAAATCAACCACGGTGAAAGATGGAGTAGGTGTGATTTTTGGTTTCTTGGTAGAACGTGACATGAAAGCCCTAGAACAATAGATTGTCATGAAGGCATTGTGCCATCTTATATTGTTTGTGTTGTTGGTGTTTGGTGCATTGAGAAGTGTCTCAATGTGGTTCAAGTTTGTGAACAAGGGCATTGACATGGTTTCAATATCAAAAGGATAATAACAACGATTTTGAGATCACAATAATAATATGATAATAAGAAAAGAATGAAGTATATGAAATGGGTATATGGTCGCACAAAATGTATATATGAAGAAGGGAATGAATTGAAAGATTGAGATTGAAACAATATTACCAATGCACGTATGTATATCAAATTGATGTAACAAAGGTGGTGAGGCTAAATATTGGAAGATAAACACTATGGGTTTTGAATATTGATGGTGCAACAAACTAGCATATTATATATAGTTATGAGTAATGTTAATTTACGCGCTATATTCCTTAGCATGCAAGATTCAATTTCTTGATAAAATGGGAGCTTATCCATACCGCTTTTGGTATTTAATTAATTTTTTTGCGTGTTGATAAGGATTAAAAAAACGAATTTCACTTTGTTTAAGGAAAGAAGTAATTTATTAGCAAAAAAAAAAAAGTAAGGAAGGAAGGAGGGAAGAAAGAGAGGAAGGAAGTTACTAGGAAGTAGTTGTGGAGATGCTTTAATTAAGGGTAAATTAGCAATTTGGTATGTTTGACATCACAATTAGTAGGATTTAAGATGAAGCTAAACTATACCCCACGTATTGACCACGTATGCGCACTTTCTTTCATTCTTCCTCGTTTTTTGACATGTAGTCCAATACAAGAGTAAAGTTAATTTATATTTTGTTTTATCATTTTTCATTTATACAATTATCCCAAATATGGCAGATCAAAATTCAAAGGTGATTATTTCCCGGATCAACCACGACGGCAGGGTTAGTGATATACAGAGTGATATACAGAGTATAATTAAAAAAAATGAATTAAAACTATCTTGCATATTGAAAGTGTCACTCTTTTTGTGAAAAATCTTTTTTTGTAAATGAGATAGTTATTACATGACATAGAGAGGGAGTGTTTTTTTATCAAAAAAATATGGTATTTTTTGGTTAAAAGACATATTAAACACGGTGTGGTCTATATAGCATATAATTTTTAAAAATTTAAAGGAGAATTAAATATGGTATGTGAAATTTCAAGTCTAGACCAGTGGTAGATACATAGAAAATACCAGAAATTTCCATGGATATCTATTACCCACATAAATAGTTATGGATACAAACGAGGGTGAAGAAAAGTGCTAGCTGCCTCATGGCCATGCCCCCAACTATTTCTTCACCATATATACTCGGGACATTTAGTTAGCTACCAATCATTCCACATCATGCAAATACATTAGTCCCTCTAATCTCAAGTATGAGAAAAAAGCAAAAAAATAAAATAATATATGTATTTGGTCCAAACCAACCCACTCCAAGTATGTAAGGTTCTATTAGAGAATATGTAAGGCATGCATGTTTCATTGACTTACTCTTTGAGCATATATTTTATGACGAGACGAGTTTCAATGTCTTTTCACGTTTCCTCTCTGTTGTTAAGACTCTTAGGAGGATTAGGGCGAGCAGAGACATGTCAAGAGCAAGTATGGGAGGATTGCAAATTTCTCAACATATTTAATATTCATTAGTGAAAAATTATTAATGAATAAATCAAATAATTTATATTAATGGATGATTAACCAATTGAACTTTAATGAACTTCTAATGGATTATAAATTGACGTTATAATTTAAATCAAATTTTATCAAACCAATTTATTTGCAAAATCTAGTGGAGTTTATAGGAGAATCAGATCAAAACATGTGATTGAAGTATTATATGATCTTTTATCATGTTAATAAGTTAACTTTTTAAAAAATATTTTATAGTGTTTATAATTTAATTTTTTTTTTTTTTAAAAAAAAAAAAAAGTAAACCCTCTCTACCATCCCTTCCCCTCCTACACTCTCAATACAAACACACCATGAAATTCAATTGATTCAAGTAAAGCTTTCTTATTCTGAATTTTCTTGTTAATACCTGTTTTAAAGTTTCAAAGTTTTTGGTACCGTTTTTGGTTCAACGAGTCAGCATTTGTAGTCTTGTTTTACAATACCAACATTACTTGGTTGACTTGTTGAAAGTGATCAATGCAGAAGAAAAAGTTAACTTAATTTTCAACTTAGACCTGTCCCAACTTGAGGAAGTTAGGCTAGTGGACCAACTGTCCCTATCAAATGTCGATAGAAAAATTGAAAACCTTTAACATGATTTTTCTTAAAAAGGTCAAATGCAATCGACACTGAAATCAAGAATATGCACACTAAGAATTCCTTTGATAATAATGTATTGATACCTGTGAAGCCCGGATACGAGATACGATACGGATACGATACTGCACCGATACGCCGATACGGGAAAATTTCAAAAATCAAGATACGATACGGCTGAGATACGTTAATAAAAAAAATTATATAATTCAATGTACAATATAATTATAACCATTTTTTTAATATGCAAATATATTAACAAACACAAGAAACCATGCTCGTAGCACACTAACATAAATATAAATAATATTGACGATTAAGAGAGTTGTCATTAGTCAATTACATACGCAATATATACCAAAAAGAGCACCATCAGTGTTATACATAAATGTTACACTATATCCAAAAGGAACATTGTTAGTGTTATACTATATATATCGATCCAAAAAAGAAACACTATATCCAAAAAAGAACACATACAATATAATGTTTTTATTCTTAGTTTTTTTAAATAAAAAACAGAAATCAAAATAATATAAAAAACACAAGTATCCGTGAGTATCGGGACGTATCGGAAAGTATCGGATAATTATTTTTTAAAAAAATAAAATTTAATATTTGGATACTCTCCGGATACGTATCGGGAAGTATCGGGCAGGTATCGGTGCAGGATACGCAGGGGATACGATACGTCATCCATTTTGAAGTATCGGGGCTTCACAGATTGATACATATTTGCAGCTACCTCTAATCTGAAACTGTGCTAGACACAACTTACAAGCTATAACTCACTGTTTTGCACCAAATTAGAATTTTCTGTGGTTAAAAAATAGTGCAGTTAACAAGATTGGTAAATTAAAGTCATTAAACGAAGATCAAATGACTCATATTTTGAATTGATGTTTTAAGTTCCCATTTGCAAAATTCGTAATATGAGCTATTCAACACGGCTTCAATTTACTATCCATGGTAGTTATACTGTACTATTTAATTCTGCACTTGCCTAGGAGTCTTTTTTCATTGCAGGAACTAGGAGTCTTTTTTACACTTACCCAGTGATTTCTAAACCAAGAAAAATAATTGATGGTAGACTAATCATAGGAAAAAGACAATTGTGCCTGTACTAGCTGTAAGAAAAAGGCATAAGCAAGTAATGCAGGTATAATTCATCATGTTGGTAGCTGTATTTGTTGTGTTTGGCATGAAGATAAATTTGTATTGAGATTTGACACAGCGGTGCTATTAGAAATTGCATCAAGCTTTCTTGGCTTCTGAGCACTAGGATGCTGAATAATTACCAGAACTTCATTTTTGGAGCATTCATCATGACGAGTGGACGTTGGCTACAAAAGATGAGATGAATTATTTGAACTTCATAACAAGTGTATGAGTAAAAGTAAATTAATTAACATATGAATGAATGAATAACAGAAGACAGAAGTCACCAAAAGATTGTATAAATTAGTTAACTATCCAACTAAGAACGTTAAAGCATGTTTGTACACTTACCAACCCAATGTGCCATTCGCGACTACTAAATTCTTTAAAGGTTGCTGCATCCATTTCCTGCACCATAAGGTACAAATTAAGATCTTTTTTTTATAAACACAAATTAAGATCTTGTTTTCCAAAAAGAATTAATGGAAACTCCAGCCTAATGTGGCAAGATTGTAAACATCATTTACTATTAATGTTTCAATGGCACATAATAACCAAAACGATACATTTCATTGAGATCATGAACATGTAGTGAAGATCGATAGCTTACAATACTGTAGATGGGAGGCACCAGAGTCATGCCTTTAGACTTTGTGGCCGGCATAACAGAGAAGTGCGGTGCCAAATCTTGTGATCTGAAAATCCATCTGCAGGTTAAGGAATGGATTAAAAACTATTTGAGATTAGAATTGGACAAATAATTGAAGGAAAATCATGACTAGTTTTCTTGCACCGCTTCATTTTTTGTTAAAAGATTTGATAAATTTCAGGGAATTAAAGGGTTGATTGCAGTGGAACATAGATAAGCATACCCAATGTACACAAAGATGCAAAATTGCGTCCATTCTCTGATCAATAAGCGAAGCCAATAATTCTCTGAGGAGTCATAGATGTTCATATATATCTACAATTAATGGGCTAGTCAAAATCACATATTTACTAATATATCATTGTTCATGAAAGTATACCAAATATATCACAAATATAATACCATAGTTTCTGCCATAGCTACCATCTGCATTGCACCCTGAAATTTCCTGCACAAAATAAGAAATGAAGTTAACTATCAAAGTATGAATTTCTGTTTAGATGAGATGATATACAAATCTATGACATAACGGAAGAGATCACTCATACACTTCTCAGATGTGCAACACTTACTTGAACATTATGAACTTTTTATACACAGCATCATGCATTGCTCGAACATCCTCATTTTCTATAATGCTCAATTGTTCTCGCAACACCAGTAGGTTTTGGGATATATGGTGGAATATTACATAGAATGAAATAAAATAATTTAATAGCAGAAGCACCTGTACATTTGTTTAAATATGGATTAGCATCAAAGAAATAAACATGTTTATTATAAATCACAAATTTGTCATTTAAAAAATAAAGTAGTTTCAGTTGAACTGCATATTACAATGACCATCGAAGAAGCTTACGGTGAAGTATGGTACAGAAGCCTTGTAACCAACTAGAGTTAAGTAAAAGACACATGCAAGTGCGGCAGTTGAACGGCGTTCATTTAAAGAAAGATGCTCACACATGATGCAGTAACCATGAGCAATGAGCAAAAAGGAAACAAAAGCAGCTGTCTGAAACAACACGCCAGTTACGTATACACCAAATGACATCCACAACGAGCATGCCTGAAAATTGAAGCATGAATACCTGCAAGAATAGTGTTACAAATACAGACCACAAATACAATTATACAAATTTCACACCACTAGGATATGCTGTCAAAAGAGATTCAAGTAAACCAAGCCTTCTTCAGTGTCACACCAGAAGAGTCATTTGCAACCTAACATTTATGTATTTGGGGCTACCTTAACAAAAGACCTCATACAACTACCACTCTAAAAATAAACTGCTCTAAAATGTAATTGATTCTCCATTATATACAGTAATTCTACAAATAAACATCAAAACTAATGTTAATAATTTGTGCCCACTGCCCCATGTCTGTGAATAAATATCGTAATTCATGCAAATAGAACACTTAGATTTATAATATTATACTACTCAAATTCTCTTTTCATTTTTGGTAAGGCTAATAAGTCCTTGTTTGAACTTAATGAAAGATGATACAATATCATCCAAGTATAAACATCAAAATACCAAATTTTAGACTTTAAACAAGGTCCGGAACGTACCAGAAGAGGAAGGATAGCATGAGCTGCAATGCTTTGATCAATGGAATCGAAGTAAGTGCCCACTGCAAATTATTCCACTGCTCTAGCAAAACAATATCACAAAATAAATAAATTAACCGTTACAAAATATAAAAAATCATATGCTTCAAGTTCGAAGTACAAATTAACAATACTATGGCCCTTTTCATATTATATATAATTGTTTATAATATAAATAAGTTATTTCTATAACAAATAGTAATAAAATAAAAGTCAAATTGTTTCCATTTCAGTTACTTTCATAAGTTATCTTGGAGAGTTTATGGAAATAAGTTGAAAATGACTATAGACATGTCATAATCCGTTTCCATAAACTCTCTTATGCCAACAGAACTTCATCAAGTCACAGAAATCACATCCAGTTTAGATAAATTTACAATTTTTTTTTTTAACAAATATTAATTCTCCTTAGTTTCATTACTAAATTACTATGTGCCCTTCGTATTAATATTAAGGAGAATGAATCAATGAAACTATAAGATAGTAAAATTCTTTATTTTTTTCTGGTTGCATGTCAATAAAACCAAAAGGATGAAACTCAAATAACAAAACAGAGTCCAAAACTAGCAAAAACAGTTATCTGTTCTCATTTCTAAAGATAGAAACATTCAGTTTCAAATTCAATTATTCATTATCATCTAAAATTCAAACCAACATGCATCAATTATGAAGAATGAAATCGATAGGAACCTGGAAATGGCGGGTTTTGTAGGTGTAAGCGGTCCATGAACAAGCAGAGACGAACCATATTGACAAGAAGGTTAGATACAGCGATGGAAGTGATCGATATGACTCGTCTACTCCGTTGCCGGAGTTCATCGTTTGGTCGCCGGCGAAATGTTGTATGTAAGTAATAACTGTGTTTAATGTGTTAAGTTCGTGCGCCCACCAAGCACATTTTATACGCTATACTTTTCTACACGTCTCAAACGTGGCACTAGTATCAAGTTTCAACTTTCAAATCAATCAAAAAAAAAACCATAACCACTAAATTGATCCGGTAAATGACTCTTAAATTTATCTCTAACTTCATTAAAATTTTAAGTTAGTTTGTGTTTTTTGTCAAAAGGTTTTCAATTAAGTCTATCATGTTCTGACTAAAATATAAAGACATATATTTAACTGAGAAAATTATAACAAAGGCGGATATTAATTTGAAATACTAATAAAGTCGAAAACTAATTTGAGTGCGACTTACAAACAAAATGGTCAATTTGGAGGTTTACTCCTAAAAAAAAAAAACTAAAAATCAATTAAGAGTTTAAATTGAAATACTTTTTGTTTTGCCTCACATGCATTGTGTGTCGATGTGAGTTAGAACTTTCACGTTGGATGAAAAGGTAGGCATTGAACATGTAACTAAGATGATTTGAATATCTAATGTCTTATGTGATGTCAAATTCTGATTTCTCTTATTTCAATGTGATGATCACTAGGTTTACTTAATGATTTGATAATAGGTTCGATGAAATATTACACCTCATTTAATTTGTAAAAATATTTTTTATTTATTAAAATTTGTATCAATTTCACTTTATAATGAATAGACAATGCACTCTTAATGTGAACAATTGTGTGTCTTTTTTAAACAAATACAAAATATTTGTTTTCATTATTACAGGTAGGCATGGCAATGGGGTGGGTGAGGGCGAGTTTTACCTTCTCCGTTCCTATACCTTTACTCTCAAATACTTACATGTTACCCTACACATATCCAACAAGGATGAGAAATCAAATTTCATCTTCGTCCCCAACGGGTTCAAGGATCCCTGCCCTATCCTTGCAGTGGATAATTTTTTTAATAAAAAAAGTATTTTTCAGTCCTGGGCTCAATATTGCAGTGCATTATCCAAGAAAGAGATGATAGTAGTCGATGGTTACGGTGATGGAGAAGAGAGAGACCGGAGGTGTGAGATGTGGAAGGAGAAGAGGGAGAACTTAGAAAAGTGAGTGTCGTCTGAAATACTGAGACTTTGATTGTGTGAGTGAAATAATTTAGGGTTTGAGTTTCTATTTAAATAAAAGAGATAATAATTTGATTTTTTTTTATATTCGGGACGAGTTTGGGTATGGATTCAGAGTGGGTATTTATATATTCAATACCCATCCTGTACCTGGATTTTGAAATTGGGAAAACTCTAACACATACGCAAACCTAATCAAAATGGGAAAAACCCATCAATTTAAGTTTTGTTCGAGCGAGTGCTCACATGTATGAGTTTTGTTGTCGTCTATAATTACAAGTACCCTTAAATGTGCATTTATTTTCTCTACATCACAATGATATATTTCAAGGGTCTTTCATCTTCTTACTAACAAGTTATTAAAATAAACACATTTTAGGAAATAAAAGTAGAAAATATTTTTGCAAAATAAATGTGCCTAATTTTTTTTCTTCATGTTTTCTTTAATAGCAAATATTAATATGTTAATTGTTCTATTAACTTCTCTTCAAAAAATAAAATCATGGTGTATTGTAAGTTTTAAAATGTAACTATAAAAGTGGATGTCAATTTAAAAATCATTTGATTCTAGCCTTTAAATTCATAAATTAAAAAATGTTGTTTCAAAGTGATCAAAGGTCTAGTCCACCACTACTTCACGATCCATTTCAAAATATCAATTAAGATAGAACTGATCCATTTCACATGGGATTCTAGTAATCCGTAACGTTGTAGCTCCTTCAACGACCTCTAACGACTATGGAACTAGACCATTGAAGAAAGACGTATCTAACATCTTTCCATTATTCTCCAAAATCTCCTCCTCGACGTCACATAAATCCCTTCCTCCACAACAGTACAAGATACATAATCTTTTCCTTCAAAAAAAAAAATACATAATTTTTTCACTCTCTAACACCAAAGACTATTTACTCTCTTACTAATTTTTTTTTGTTACACTCTCTTACTAATTTGAACGTTGAAGTGTTTGCAGATATCATCCATCATAATCAACATCAACGAAATGTTGCTTCAATCCAACCAACTTTCTAGATCTATCTAGATCAAATTTCATTTCATTAATTAATTGATCAAACTTTGGGATTGGAAATCATTTGATGTGATTACTGCCACTTAAATAGTACTCCCTCCGTTTCAAAATGAGTGTCGTTTTAGGTGTTTACACACATATTAAGAAATGCAATGATTAAAAGAAAGAGAATGGTTATTTTACCAAATTATCCTTATTAACTACTGGTTAGTTTTAAAAGTAATACTTTGGAAGTAGTGTGCAGAGTATTAATTGGAGGGTACAATTAAAAAGAAAAAGTTATTATTGCATTGGAAACTGAAAGCGACACTCATTTTAAAACAATTTTTTTTTGCTAAAGCGACACTCATTTTGAAACGGAGGGAGTAAAACAAATTCTGTTTGTTTGAACAAATGTTGGTTCAATTAGTAAAAATTTAACTTTTAATGTTAGTTTGAATCTCGTTGGTGATTTGCAAAATTCATTGGTGGACACATATTTTATCAACATTTTTTGAACTTTGAAATTTTTTTCAACTCCCATGACTGTTGAAATTCAGCTTGTCTAAACTTTGATATTGAAAAAATTATTGAAAATTGGAAATGATCTGTTTGGTAAGCCACCAGATGAGCTTATAGCTTATAGCTTATAAGCTCGTTTGACAAAAAAAGCTCTGTTTGGTAACGATCTTTTACCACGAGCTTATAGCTTATTTCACGAATTTCCACGAGCTTATAAGCTATTTTTCAGAAGCTACTTCGGGTGTGTTTGGTAAAAAGAAGCTATAAGCTAGCTGATAGCTGATAAGCTAGCTGATAGCTGAAAAGCTAGCTGGTAGCTGATGGCTGATAGCAGATAGCTTATAGCTGAAAAGTTAACTTATTAAAATAAAAAGTGTTTGGTAAAATCAGCTGTTCAAGTGGCTGATAAATATAAAATGACGTAAAAGGACAATCTTTTTTTTTATAAATCATATATACAATTTTTATTAATTAATGTATTTCTTTTTAAATGTTTAAATTTATTTCAAAATATTTTCATCCCCAAATGATAAATGTATTTATGAATTCAATTGACATTTTTTATTTAACAAAACTTTCTTTTAATGAATTTTACTCTAAACTTTTATTGTAAATTTTATATAAAATTATTTATTATTGAATTAAGAGTATGTAAAAAAGAAAGTGAACAAGAAAATTTGAAAAAGATTGTGGGTAGTTTTTTTTTAAACGTGGGCAATTGAATAAGAATGTGGGTAGTTTTTTTAATTAAAATTAAATTAAACTATATTAATAAAAGGTTAAAATTGGAAGAAAATATAAAAAGCTACCAGCTATAAGCTAAAAAGCTACTTGAAATAGCTTCTCAAAAAACGCTATAAGCTCATGAGAAAAGCTTGTTACCAAACACATCACGTTTTCATCCAACAAGCTTATAAGCTAATCCAAGAAGCTATAAGCTAGCTTTTTTGTGTTACCAAACACAGCCTTCAAGTAGCGTTTGAGCTTATAGCTTATAGCTTTTCATGTTTTATTCCATTTATACCCTTACCACTTTAACTAAAACCCATGTTTACCCTTAATAATTAATTTATTATAATTTAAAACAAATTTTTTTTATCCTTCGTTTATACGTGTTTTACCCATGCTTCCTTTATAGCTTCGTTTAATTTAAACCCATGCTTATAGCTTCGCTTATAGCTTTTTACCCATGTTTTTTATCCTATTTCCATTTATACGTTTTTTTTTTGTTTTATCCTTCGTTCTTTTTAACAAATTTTTTTAATCATATGAATTGATTATTTTTTATTTTATTCTTAAAATAAATTTGTAAACTTTAGTTTTTTTTATTAATGTATAATAACTGGAAACTGAATCGAAATAAATTGAAAATAATTTTTTACCGAAAAACAATAATTTAATAATATATAAACATTTATTAAATTTAAAATATTTAAATTATCAAATATCTTAAATATTAATTTATAGTAGTATAAATTTTATATGAATTAATAATGTCCTTTTATGTAATTTTACATTTATCAGCTAGTTCAACCGCTATTTTTACCAAACACTTTAATTAGCTTATCAGCTATAAGCTATCAGCTAAAAGCTATCAGCTAGCTTATAAGCTATCCGCTATTTTTACCAAACAGAGCCGATATGTAAACGAGTTAATTGTTATTATGAATGCCACTCAGTTTTTTAGTTAAATTAGCATTTGACATGACCCAGTATTTGGTGTGAAACCATGATAACTTGATTTTGACATTCGGTTATGATTTTGGGAATGAATATGGTCGCGGATGAGTTTATTTAATTAATTAAGCCTGGCCACGAATATTTATAATTTTGTAATAAAAATACAAAGTTGATGACCAGCTTTTGGGGAAAGAAAGTTGATTGGTTTAAGTGTAACTATCTTTGTTGCAAAGTGGAGTCATGCAAAAAAACCACTCTCAATTTCAGCAATGCTCAAATGACGAGTATCTACTCATGATGCCAATATTGCCTACTGATCAAATATTATCCATGCAAACATAAATTTACATCATTCTTTTTGGTGAAATGGTTTTAATTAAAATTGGTAAAAGTCTATTAACAATTTAGCATTAATGTTTAACAATATTTGTCATAACCGCGTCAAATAGGACACGAAGTCGTGAAGAGCACTAGAAAGTTTATTAAATTTTCAAGAGTTCAATAAAATACCTTACCTATTTTTAAATAATACTATTTTTATATTATAATGTTTATATCACTTTTTTGAAATAATGTTATCATGCATGAAGCTAGAAACAATATAAAAAAAATTCGAGGAGGGTCATCATTTTTCTGTTCATGAAATGAGTTTCGTTTTTATTTTAGATTTTAAGTAAAACGACAAAACTCACCAAATCAATATTCAATATAGAAAGTAGTGTTGTTGCTGTTGCTAATGCATTTGACCAACTAATTTTAGGCAACGGGGTGTTGACTTTGGTAAGGTTCTTTAGGGACATGATGGTGTTAATTTTCAATATAAAAATGACATGTATTTTTTTAATCTTTTCAACTTCGTTTTTCATTGTAACCAAAAAAAAAAAACTTCGTTTTTCATAATTAAGGAGGTATAAAAGTACTACTATAACGTAAGTTTAGCATTATTACAAGCATCAAAATATATAATTTTATTTAGAATATATATAATTTTTTGTTAAAAGTATTTCATTTGATGTAACTTGAACCAAATTTGAAGGCAGCCAAGGTTTTGTGGTAGATGAAGATGGTCATCAGAAGAGAATCAGGGCTTTAGGTGAACAAACTCACTAACAAAATTAGTTTCTCAACTTACTACCCAATCAAAAGCTTGAAGATATATTTGTTGGTACAATTGAAGATATGATATTTAAATATTCAAATATCTATTGTTTAAGCAAGTGTTGATGTTAGGCGGGAGATTGGGTAGCTCAACTCATTTGAGTGAAAGGATTTAAGGAATTGAGGAGTTGAAGTTTATGATTTAAGTTTTGGCAAAAAGAAAACAACAATTATCATACTAACATTTGTCATTCAAAAAAGTGTTGATGTTAGGCTCAATGAGAGAGATAAAAAAAGTTAAATCAAAAGCGGAAGCCTTGGAAAAATACGGCATTTATATCAGTTTGTTTAAGAAGTCATCGTAAGTATAACTCAGTTGGTATGAACATTACATTATATATCATATATGTAAGGGTCGAATTTCGAACACCATACACCTTACTTATTCATTTTAAGATGTGAACTTTTAACTAATAGACTACTTCGTAAAAAAAAAAAAATTATGTGTTCAAAAAAAAATTATGTGTTCAAGAAGAAAAATTTATCATCTTCCTTTTGTGCAATTAAACACAATTTCCCCCTATAATCAACTAGTTAAGTTATCGCACATAATCGATAGTCAAGCACAATAAATCTGCAAAACAAACCCCCTAATATGTATCTATATTACAAACTTTTAAGTTGTAGGTAAAAATAAAAAACGCTAAAACAAAACAAGTTTTGTATGTGGTTGATATAAAAGTCAAATCCAACATAAAGAGCAAACCAATGGAGATATTAAATTTCTCATCCTTTTGGTCTTCATATTTTGATGATAAATGAAGTATGAAGGACCAATCTGTGAAAAATAAATGCTACGCACAACATCGATTAATGCGTTGGACTGTACGATGGAAGAAATACCTGAGTTTTTACCATAATTTTTGGTAATTTCTTTTTCCACTTTACTTTCTTTTCATGCGCTCTACTCAAATCCAAAAATACTTTCGTCCAAATTATATAATTTGAACGTTTTTTTTTTATGGATTTGCACATTTTATAATTCAAAATCAACTTAAACCCAAAAATTGCATTGAAATTGATATGAATGATGCTAACCATTGTACTACTATATCTTCACATAAATTGTAAAGCAAATTTCGGGATAGTATGAGTGGTGAATAGTGACTGTGATATGATATCATAACTCACTTCTAAGAATAAATTTAAAAAAGAAATTCGTAAAACAAATGAAAAGTGAAAAACAAATGAAAATGGTTAAGGATGCAAGGTTATTTATTAGGAGTGACAATTTAATCCACCAAATTCATATCCATCCACTATAAAATTCATCCATCAAACAATTTTTTTTTAATCGATTGGATCCAAATCATCCATTTAAAAATATGGATGAATCCAATCCATCCAACTAATTTTCAAAATCCAATGGATTAATTCAAATGTTAGTAAAATTCAATGGACAAAATATAAAAAAAAAAAAATCTAACAATAAAAAGTTAAAAAATTAAATAATAAAATTAATTAGAAATAAAGAACTGAAAAAGAAAATCTGAAAAGATAAACTGAATTTTTTTAAACTATATATATTTTCTATAATTAATCATTTATTATTTTAATAAATATTAAAAATAATTAAAAAAATAAAATCCATCGAACAACGCACACCGCTGGAGCACCTTGACTGTCGAAGCTCTACCGTGAGTTGTCGAAGCTCCGCCGTCCGTCGACATGGGGTTGCCGGAGCTCCGTCTTGGTCAATGCCGGTGGTGGCTGTTGACCACCCACCTCCACCCCATAACTTATTTAAATAATAATTAATAATATTATATATTTTTTTATTTATTTAATCAATTGGGCTTCTGTCCAAAAACATTGGGCTACAAAAATCAGTTTTGGGCTTTGTTCATTTTTTTCGACTAGATCAGATCGACCTTGTTATATAAAACCCCTTTATTAGAGTAAATTAATGTAAAAATCAAAGAAATAAATAATACTTTTTAATTTATGGATCGGATGAACATCCATCCATTAAAATCTAATAAATGGATGGATGAGATGGACTTTATATGTAATGGATTGGATTAGAAGAATTTTTGTAAGAAGAAAATTAGTTGATTTTAATGGACTAATGGATTGTTTTGATCCATCCATTAAGATCCAAATCCATATCCATTCATTTTGCCACCCCTATTATTTATAAGGCTTAATAGCAGTTTTAGTCCCCTATGTTTCAAGAAGTTGCAATTTTGGCCCCCTAACAAAATAAAATAAAATACAAAACTACCCCCAAAGTATTGCCCCTTTTGCAGTTTTGGAACCCAGGCAAATTTTGACCAAGTCAAAGCTAATGTGGACGCCACGTGTGTAATTTTTTATTTTATTAATTATCAAAAAAATAAAAAAAATTATTTTTTTAATTAAAAAATAAAAAAAAAGTTTTTTTAATTAAAAATAATAATAAAAAATACACATGTGGCGTCCACGTGTGCATTGACTTGGTCAAAATTGACCTGGAGGGCCAAAACTGCAAAAGAGGCAATACTTAGGGGGCGGTTTTGTATTTTATTTTGTTATGGGGCCAAAATGGCAACTTCTTGGAACATAGGGGGTCAAAACTGCTATTAAGCCTATTTATAATCATAAAACGTTCCTAGAATGTAAATATGGTCAAAGGAAATGTTTATAATGTTTAAAAATCGTTTAACACACCATAAGGAGTGCACCCTAGTGATGGACCTAATTATGTTTTATAATACTACGTTCACCCTAGTGAGGGACCTAATTATGTTACGGTTACACTGCTTTTGGATGGAAACACCTTTGTTGGTTGGGCTCAAGCGATGCGTCGTGCTTTAGCTGCTAAGCACAAGTTTCAGTTCGTTAATGGAAGCATTCCAGTTCCTGCACTTCTTGATCCAAATTTCCAAGCTTGGGAACAATGTAATAGCTTGATTCACTCTTAGATTGATGTCCTCAAATTGCACAATCAATTGTTTTCATTGAGAACATTCTTGATGTTTGGACTAATTTAAAGAACGATTCTCGAAATCTAATCGTATACGTGTTGCTAAGCTACGATATGATATCAATAATTTGAAATAAGGTTCACACCATCCACTAAACTACTTGACCAAAAAAATTCTCAAAAGAAAGGCTTTTCATCACCTTGTACTATTTTTGGTTTAACATCAATTCCCTCCATCATTGAAGATAATATCTTCTAATTAACTTTCAAACATTGATTTTGTTAGATATTAAGATGTTTTTGGCATTGGGCCTTGCTTTGTATTTCTGGGCTTAAGCCCAGGGCCGTCCCTAAGAATTCGGAGGCTCGACTCTGGGAATGAAAAGAGGCCAGTGATAAAATCAAAACGTATTTTTTTTAAAAGAGCAATGTTCTATTTATATTTTTTTAAAAGATAATTATAAGGTGTCGTATATATGCGGTACACCCAAAGGTGAAAATGACTACCGTATACATGAGGAACCCCCACCTAACACCAAAAGCAAAGGACCTAATTCTAATAGGCCTAAAAGGCTAAAACAAGAGGACATAAAATGGTTGGGGGTACTAAAAAAGATTGGAGGGCAGTAGTATTAGTTGATATTAAAAAAAAGAATTGAGGCCCATGGTTGAGGGAGGCCCAGCTCTGTTGAGCTGTTTGCACCCCCTCACGGTCGGGCCTGTTAAGCCCATTTAGTTTCAGCCTTGTTTTGTCCTGTTAGCTAGTTTGTTATAGTAGATTATCTGTATAAGTACTTGTAAAAGGAGTTTTCAAATTAATAGAATACAGAAGTGATTCTACTTATACCTTGATCCCTGCCAGATTTGTGATACTGTAAGAGTTTAGTTATATAATGTTTGTACTTGAACGTTTTGTGCATGGTATGCATTGTTTTCTAATCATTGGAATTTAAGTG
The DNA here is from genome assembly GCF_051527215.1 of Medicago sativa. Classification (NCBI taxonomy): domain Eukaryota; kingdom Viridiplantae; phylum Streptophyta; class Magnoliopsida; order Fabales; family Fabaceae; genus Medicago; species Medicago sativa. The sequence goes on from NC_140756.1 coordinate 10,337,866, forward strand.
GTTGTCTTATGTGTTGAGAAAGACTTGTTAAAGGGACCAGACACATTGGCTTTCATTTGTGAATTTTTTTTTCTTCTACCCCTATCAACAAAAAAAATGATATGTCTGTCCCTAGTTGAAAACAATTGATCAAAATGCCCTTATTCTTCATTTTGGATGGCGAGCAGAACCAATTTTCAACAATCCCTGCAAGTTTGCAGACTTTTTTTCTGAACAAACTGTATGTTCTCCATTTCAAATGGAGAGCAAGGATTTTTTTTTCCTGTTCTTCTTTTCAAATGGCGAGCAAACCATTTTTTGTTTTTTTTTTTGTTATATTTTTAAAATGGCAACCAAGCCATTGATTTTTGTATTAATGTCCCTGAAATTGATCAACGGAGTCTACATTCAGGGACTGTTTTGCAATTTCTCTGCATTCAGGGACTAAAGTGACTAAATGTCATTCTTAACCTTTTAATATGATTAAGATTTCTAGGAATAATGTTCCGGAAAATGTTATTCCTGAAATTGTAAATTTAATTCTTGAAACAAACACACCTAAAAAAATCAATGGCTTGGTTGCCATTTTAAAAATATAACACAAAAAAAAAACTAAAAAAGGCTTGCTCGACATTTGAAAAGAAGAACAAGAAAAAAAATAAATAAAAATCCTTGCTCTCCATTTGAAATGGAGAACATACAGTTTGTTCAGAAAAAAAGCCTGCAAACTTGCAGAGATTGTTGAAAATTGGTTCTGCTCGCCATCCAAAATGAAGAATAGGGGCATTTTAATCAATTGTTTTCAAATAGGGACACACATATCATTTTTTTTTGTTGATAGGGGTAGAAGGAAAAAAAATTCTTCGTTTGTCGTTGGGACCCCAGGTATAGGTAGTAGTGGGGAGATGTTGGATTGGACCCCTCATGCATGAATCAGTACACGACATTTTTAAATGCAAAAGTTGGCAACCTTTTGCAGTCTTGGAAAAAAATTTGCTAAACTATAAATTAAATTCACAACTATATACGCCCAAAAAATATATGCGGCAATTTTTTTTTTGAGGGCAGCAATATTTTTTTTGAAGGCAGCAATTTGTTTCTTATAGATTTTTTTTGCTGGAGGAATGCTAATTTAGTTTGTTTCTTACTATTCACGTCTCTTTAATATATATATATATATATATATATATATATATATATATATATACACACACACACACACACATACACATATATGTGTATCAGATTGGGTAGAGGTAAAATGAGAGATTTTGTTAGTACTCAGAATTTGAGGAAAATACTTCCATGACATTGCTTGGGTGCCATTGGTGCCATTGATGCAATCCTGGCCGTTGATGTGTGTTGATGGATGTGGGGATGTGTGTGTGATGTGTGTGTGTGTGGTGGAGATGGCACCAATGGCACACAACTATGGCACCAAAGTGGAATCCAGAATTTGATCACTATTCACTAACATTATATTGGAACAATTTGTAGTTAGACTATAGTACTCATTTCGGTTTTAAATATAAACAAAAGTTGATCAAAGAAATTTGAAGTATTTTGGCTCAAATACATACTTTTATATTAATTTTTACTTATATTTAAGATCAAAGTAGTATTGATTTAACGAGCTTCTTTCCATCTAGATTATACAGGTATTCAAAGGAGTGTAGGCAGAAAAAAGTATGTCAGTAAAATGTTACATTTAATTGAATTTAAAAATAATATTGAAGTGATACATTTTGATTGAATGGGATAATAATTGGTAAAAGTAATTTCAGCTTTCCATTTGAGCTTTCCATCTGAATTTTTTATTTGTGAGACATCTTAAAGAGGGACCGAGAAGATCACGTATATACGTAATTGATATAAAATTTAATGGTGGAATATAATTGTAGTATTAGGTATGCTTATACGTTCTCTAGTGTAATGTAGATGCAACTTTTTCAACAATAATTCTATTATAGGGTATGATATGTGTTTTCGAGACTCTACCAACCTATTTTTGTTTGGCAAATCAGATTATTCTCTCTCTTTTGCCACCATTCTAGAAGCTGAAACTATGTACTTATTAAGTTATCAAAACTGCCATATCAAATAGAATGCATGTTGTTTTGTTCGACAAAACGAGTTTGGTGAAGTTGCATCTCGATGTAGAAGTATTTTACTTAATAAAAATGATTGTATAGTGTCATATGTTTGAAGACAAGCATCCTCTACTTAGCCTTCATATTTTGCATGATGCACCCTCTACTTTGTATTTGATAATTTTGAATGAATTGAATTAGCTTTTCTTTTGCTAAGGAAAACGAATGCAACTACCAGAGAATGTTCTACTAAAAAAATATAACTACTAGAGAAGATAGAATCTTTATCATGTTGATCCTAATTGTTGAAATTAATAGCTTCTTATTAAAAGGATTCATATCAAGACCATATGTCCATATCTTATATCTTATTATTTTAAAAAGACCAAATTCCGAATATATAGTTAGCTATGACTGATACCTTGGTCATGATTCCTTTATACGGTAGTTTTGTACGTATTTGGACCAATAAATACACAGTTACTTCCCTTGCGGGCAAGAAAAATGCAGTACATAAAAAAACAATTATTTGAGCATCACTTCACGTGATAGTTTTAAACTCAAAGCTTAATAATGGAGCAAGTCTTCTATGATTACAACTATAAATCAAAACAATTGGACACACTCACATAAACTAAACTAAGAAAAAAATTGAAACAAAAACAATTTTGCCCTATCAAATAACATCACTTAATATAATTCTCTTTTAATTTTTATTTTATTTCATGTACATTGCCCAAAGATATTTTATTTGATGTTGTGTCCATAGAAGACTTACTCTTAATAATATGTCATTACTCTTTAGTTTAATCAAAATATCTCTTGTTTAAGTTAACTACTAACTCAAATTTAATGACCATGTGATGAAGACAATAGTGGAGTCATTTTATATAAAAGCATGTGAGTTCAGCAAAGAAAACCGGACTGGTCCCTATAAACTCTCTAACTTTATCATAAAGCAATTGCTAATACTAATGTACCATAAAATAATGAAAACCAACAACAATCAATCCATAAAAAAAGACTAGCTAGTACTCAAGTAACAAGATCCATTATTGTTTCAAGTAAACGTGTACAACTAATTTAACACAAAATAAAAAGAAAAAGTTTCTTGACTCTTGTATTAGCCACCACCATATCATTTCTAAATCATATCAATATCAATATCAAATTGTGCTACACCACAAAAATAATGTGTTAATTAACCAACTGCTCTAATCTTAATCAATTTCATGTGTTTTGTTTTGTCCGATTCTCTTTTGTGTTTGTGACGTGCTATGATGACCCCTTGTATGAGACAAATGAGAATGATGATATATTATTTTTTTCGACATTACATTAGTAATATTTCATATCCCCAAATCATTAAAAAATTAATAGTTGCCAGGGCCATTAGTTTAAATAATAAGACTTTCATACCACGAGCCAATTGAGATTATGGGCAGAGCTGACTTTATTTACATATACTGTTTGTGTCAGTGGCAGTATTACCTTGCATAATTTACTAAAGGAGAGTATTTTTTATGACCCGTCCGATAACGATGGATGAAAGGCAACGGTGGCGGAAAGTGTTTAAGGTACCGTTTGGCCCGGCTTTTTCATGACTTCTTTTCTTATTTTAAGGAGAAGTCAGACCAAACACAAATTGAAAGAAGCTCTACACAAAATAAGGACTTTTTATTTTGTGAAGAAAAACAATGTATAAGGAGTTTGAAAAAAAGTTATAAATCCCAACTTTTGAAAACATTCGCCTACTTTTTTTCTTTGATCTCTCTTCGACACCTACTCAGACCATTATTTATATTTTATTTTTTTAATCTCTTGCATACAGAAACGTTGTCAAAAGAAATAAAAAAACAAAACGACAATAAAACAACAACAGCAATAAACATTATCCTTCGTAAAATAAAAAATAATACACACGATTTTTCTTTATGACTTTACCTTTTTTGACTGACGTATACTTTAATAATGATAATCAAGAACTATGTTATAGTATTATCTTTTAAAAGATCCTATAACTTAGAATATGTTATCTTTCTTTTTTTGAGGGATTATCATATTTAATTTGAAATATAGTATAAGAGAATATAATATTATAATCATATTAAAAAATAATTCATTCATTTATTAGATATTTTTATGATCAAGACTTTCAATTTAAAAATTGTAAAAAGAAAAAAATCAACAAAAATTATTAGTTTAAAGATAGCTTTTAAAGCTGAAAAGTTTAAAATTGTCAAAATATATTCTTTAATATAATGTATTTGAATTTTTATTGTACATTAAAAATTTATAGTTAATTATAGCATTAAAAAAAAGAGTTTTGTAAATATATTCTATCAAATAAATTTTAACTTCATAACAGTCTTAAGCTAAAAACTTTGAAATATCCCAAACAGCTTAGACTTTATTTTAAAAGTTCTTTTTTTCGACTTTGATTCAAAAGTAACTTTTAGACCTAAAATAAGCTGGGCCAAACGCAACCTAAGTACGGTGACGATAAGTCTTCGTGGTGGAATAAAAGGTGTTTGCAAGCACGTTACCACCTTAACACTTAAGTCACTAATAAAACTGGGAAAGAGTATGTAAAAAGTGTGGTGAAAAGTGTATCGTACCTTGAGGGTGAAACTAAGTCACCCATATATAGGCGCGCATGAGAATAACCGTCTCCAGGTTATGCAACGTGTGATTAGGGAACAGGTTAGAGGACATGTGTTGGGTGATTGACACGTGGAGGCGTGCTTGAATGTAATGTGGTGCACTGATGTTGGCGTGTTCATTCAAGCGTCGTGTCTTAGTGCGGTGGACGATTAGTGCACATGTCAATATGAGATTGGTCTTTTGGTCGGTCCAGAACACTTTATTATTCACTAATTAAACACTAATTATGTAAATGCGTTTCCTATGGTTCAAGATTGTTTCCGTAGTCACTGATCAAGATATAACATTTCATATTTTAAGTTCTGAATTTTTCTATATTTAAAAATCAAATTGTATTAATATACAGACCGTCTAAATCTAATACTAATCAAATTGTCAAGGATGTGCTGACTCTGAATGGGTAAAAAGTAAAAACAATTATTGCAGGGAAGTCGATTTCCATTGAGTGTCATTGCTAAAAATGTGCAAGTGCTACTCTCCCAAGCTTGAAGCATTTGCAGCCACGGATCCAATGTGGGGGGCAATGGGGTCAACTGACCCACTTGCCTCCACTTGTTTATTGTACTTTCAACTTAAAATTTGATATTTATGTAGTTTGACCCCACTTATATAATATAATTGTCTTTACATAGTCTATTCATAACATTACAAAAAATTACAAAATTAAGAAGGGTCATAACGAGTGTTCTAAAAGCACTAGTTAAGAAATTACAAGAAGTGATTTTTTTATAAAAATTTGCTGTAATTATTATATCAAAAAAAATAACGCTTATTTTTATTAAAAAAAAGTCTTTTATGAAATCTTTAACCAATTCTCTTAGAGCATATTGTTAGCAAGACCATAAAACTAATATTATATTATAAATTATTCTAATATTTGTTGAAAAGGCGACGTTGGTGGTTGAAAAAATAATTAATTAGGGTTATATTTTTTATACTCTGCTAGAAATGGAAAAATATCTTAAAAAATCAACATTTTAGAGCAATTATAAACATGACTTATATATTTTTGTACGCTTACCCGATTATATAGTTTTATATAAATTTTTATGATATAACCTTGACCCTACTTATTAAAATTTATGGATCCGTCCCTGAACATTTGTCAAAATATTAGAGGAATGATTGAGTAGGTACCACGCAAGTTAATTAAGCATGCATATGGTAGAGCTGTTTCTTTCTATTTAATTAGAAAAAACGATTAAGACAATACTTAATGAAGCGTTTAACACATACAATTCCCTCCCTTCAAAAAAAAAAACATACAATTCCTAGTGTAGCCTATGGTAGATATGTTCCATCTTTTTTCTCACAAAAGGATGCTTATTTATTACATAATAATTTTACATACAAAGACTTGTTATCTCAAGTCATTGTCCATGAATTAAAATGATATAGACGAAAAGAAAATAGAAAAACAAGCTAGGAACTAAGGAACAAAGATAAGGAAATGGAAAATAAAAAGGACAATCGTGTAGTATATAATGCTTTAGATTTTGTCAATATATAGGTGGTGAAAGACCAACATGGTGCAACACATAAAATGCTTTGGTCCCTCAACCATTTACTCAATTGTTGGTGAGACTTAGATTACCCTTTCTTGTTTAGGGGGTATTTACCATTTCAAGATATCAACCAATCAAAATGTAATATACTCCCTCCGTCCCTTAATGTAACCTCCCTTTCCTTTTTTCACATTTCTTAAGAAAAGCTGACAATGTAATTATTATGTCTGTTTTGTGTGTTAATATTACCATATTGTCCTTTGTTTGTATATGTATTAAATTTGACTTTTTTAAATTTCAAAACAAGTTAGTAGTATTAATTAGGGGAATGTTTAGGAAAAAAATAATAAATGCATCTAGTAATTTGAAAAGGGGTTTAGATTTAGGGACAAAAAGAAAGTCAAATGGGTGGTTAGATATAGGGACGGAGGGAGTACAAATGTAACATTAAATGTCAAATAAATGAGTCAACACATTAGTTTTATTTTATTTGTAACACATTTATGGAAACAACACATTTATCTTATTTATTTGTAACACATTAGTCCTTTATTTAATTTTTGTCCCATTTAGGTCCTTTATCTATTAAAATGTGTTAAAGTTAATTCTTTTGATCATTTTTTATTAAAAAACATTGAAAATATTAATTTTATTAATAACTTTATTTTATAAAATATTTTTTAATAAAAATAAATAAATTCATAGACCACATGAACATCTTCATCATCTTCATCTTCTTCCTTAAAGCAAAAAATTGTTCATCCAAATACACCTTCAAATTCCTTAAATATTTTCACTTTCATCTTCTTCTAAACACAAAACTCAAAATTCCCAAATTTTATAAACCCTAAGTTTACCAAACCCATAAATTTGGATTTTAGATTTAAAGAAAGAATCCCATAATTTGGATTCTTAAACTTTGAATCACGGCATGTTCAGATTTAGTACCAACAATACTTTGAATATGATTTACCTTCTGTCGAACAATGGAAGAAATATATGAGAATAAATAAATTCTTCCAAACATGCATTCACACACTACACAATTTCATAAAAGATAAGTTTATAATATGAAACACCAGATTGCTATTACATATAAAGTTTAAGAACCAGTAGAAGGAAATATTAACACACATTACTCGTTGGCCAAAGTTTCAATGATCACTCACGTAACAATGGATCAAGTTTTATGTTTAGATAACTAGAGTTAGTTAAGGTAGTTAGAGTTGGTTAAACGTTAGTTAGATAGAACTATTGTTAGTTACAAGTAGTTAGGGTAATTGAGGTCTATAAAAGGACCAACCATGTAATTCATTAATCTTTTTCAATACAATTCAATATGAATTCTAAGGGTTTTTCCTATGTTTCTTCCTATCAATCATACTTCTCTCATGAAGCTAATCTACATCTATTTGATCCTAGGGTTAATTATGTTTTTGGTCCCTACCAAATTGCAACCTTGTAAGTTTAGTCCTTACTTAATTTTAATAGCATTTTTAATCCCTACAAAATAAAATTTACTTATAATTCTAGTCCCTGCTAAAATAAATTTTGTTTAATTATCCTTAAACTCTTAAATTTTTTAACGATTCTTTTTATACAAGTTTAGAACACTATGAACGGTTCATTTACTAAAATCTATAATTTTTTAACATGAAATAAATTAAATATGAATTTTTTAAAATGACAAAAGTTTAAGATATAAGTAACAAAAATATGGACGTAGAAATCAAATTTTTGCGATATTTTTTTCGGAGGACCTTTTAATAACGTTCTTAACACGCATGTAAAAAATTGTTGAAAAACTTAAGAGTTTAAGCATAAATTAAACAAATTTGGATTGAGTAAGGACTAATATTGAGTACATAAATTTTTTGTAGGGATTAAAAATGCTATTAAAATTAAGTAAGGACTAAACTTACAAGGTCGTCATTTTGTAGAGACCAAAAACATAATTAACCCTTGATCCTATTATTTCTGATATTTTATTAATAACGAAGATTTTGGGGATTCAAAATCCAAATTCCGGGCTTCCTTCTTTAAATCCAAAATCCAAATTTATGGGTTTGGTAAATTTAGGGTTTATGAAATTTAGGGATTTTGAATTTTGTGTTTAGAAAAAGATGAAAGTGAAAATATTTAAGGAATTTGAACGTGTATTTGGATGGACTATTTTTTGATTTATGGAAGAAGATGAAGATGATGAAGATGAGAATGAAGATGCACATGTGGTCTATGAATTTGTTTATTTTTATTAAAAAATATTTTATAAAATAAAGTTATTAATAAAATTAATATTTTCAATGTTTTTTAATAGAAAAATGATCAAAAGGATTAACTTTAACACATTTTAATAGATAAATGACCTAAATGGGACAAAAATTAATAAAGGACTAATGTGTTACAAATAAGTAAGATAAATGTGTTGTTTCCATAAATGTGTTACAAATAAAATAAAACTAATGTGTTGACTCATTTATTTGACATTTAATGTTACATTTGTATATTACATTTTGATTGGTTGATATCTTGAAGGGGTAAATACCCCCTAAACAAGAGAGGGTAATGTAGAAAAAACCAAAAAGATATATTAGATCTCAATTACCTAAGAGATTTCTTTTTTTTGAGAGATTTACCTATTTATCTAAGATAATTAGTTTTCATAATTACGCGCATAGATATACTAATTTACCAAGAAAAAAGGTATACACTGATTTTATGTTTGATATCTTGTCGGTCCATATGAAAGATAAAAAACATATGTTGAATGTTAATTACTTTAAGATTTTGTTTGGGAGTTTGGAGGGGAGGGGAAGTAAGGGTTTTGGGGAGTGGGAAATATAGATGGAAATTGAGAAATCTTTTACATTTTTTTGAAAGTGTTTTTTTAGAGAATAGTAAACTAATGTTTATGATTCATATATTTTTAATATTAAAAATATTATAACAACATAGAATAAATTCGAAGAATTCATATAAACCCTCTAAAAGTCTCATCCGATACAACTTTTTATTCCCCAAAATAAGGAGGGCTTTGTATTATGAAAAAAATTAAACCCTCCAAAGTCCTTCCCTCTCAATGTACTTTGTTTCTTCAACTTGCTCCTTCATTTTTTTCGGAACCCTCCTCCCTCTTTCTCTCTTTATCTCCAAACTCGCAAACAAACAAAGCCTAAGATAATTAGTCACCACAATTAGTCGGATACACTGATTTACCAAAAGAAAAGTGAAAAGTGGAGAAAGCAAAATGGTTGTGATATTTATTTTTGGTCAAAGGTTGTGAATTTTCTTTAACTAGTGACGTTGCGTTTGGACAACACAACTGACAATTTAATCGCAACGGGCACAAGAAAAATGAAACTACGTGGACTTACGAGGTTTTACACATAAATAATGTTATATATGAACGTTGGAGCTACAATAATTTATACTTTATGTGGGGCCTTAATTATGTCGGGAAAGAGGAGTTGTTTCCCACCATAGGAAAAGTAAGTCTTAACCATTGGATCAAATACTCTTACCATACTCCTTCAACACTAGATTAATTTTATACTATCTTTCATCCCCTCTCTTCCATGTCCCCACCACCAACATCAAACCCACTTCACAATCGGTGACCTGAAAAACATCAAACCTTCAAACTCTTTGGAATTTATTCATTGAAACCCAGATTAACATGTTAACTCAGATAATTTTTTTAATTAAAAGTTAAATATTTATCTTCATGTGTTCTTCAATGGAATCTTCATCTTCACCAATTTTTCTTTCCACAAGTTCAGATCTAGAAAACCACAAGTAGAAAATGTCCAGATCTGAAAAATCACGGCAACAACAACTACCACAACAACTACCACAATCTGTCCATTATTCTGCGACGATAGAAAATTGCAATTGGAGGAGACTCTTTAAATTTCTAGAAAGCAAATTGTAATCATGGGTGTCAATTACTTCTGAGATTTAAAGAGAAAGTTACTGTCACCATGATTTTTTTCTTTATATTCATCAATTTCTTTTTTCTCAAATATTTTCAAAAGCTAAAGTTAAATCTGAGAAATTAAGAAGTGGCGAATTATGAATTAATGAGAAGAAGAAGAAGAAGAAGGAAACCTAAAAAAAACAGCAGAATTATGAATTAATGAATGGAACAAGCAAATAAAATAATTATGGAAACAAGGAAATAAAATAAGTTTTTGGTGGGTTTTTCAATTGAAGAAATAAGAAGCCCCATGAAAATGGCAAAGCTTGGTTATTGGAACACTTGCAGAAGGAAGAAACGAAAATGATGGAACAATACGGTTACTGACATTGTGTTTTCCTTTTGGGTTTGTGAACAGGATGAATATGATTGCAGAAAAAATCTAGTGCAGCCGGCCTACCATAAAGTTATGCACATCATATGATCTATTGGTTAAAAAACAGTTTTCCCATGATGGGAAACAACTAGCCTTTCCCAGGCTAAATTCCACCTCTTGTTCATCCTACTAGCGTAGAAACTATATAACTCCTACAACTGGTCTACATGATTCACTAATTGTCAAAATAAATATTTTACAGACAACATGTTTATTTTACACAATATTTCGAATTTCGATCGCAATTTTTCAACTGTAAAGTAAATATACACTTAGTTTTCTAGTGAGGTGGCTCCTAAATTACCTTTCACAAAACATGGTTTTGAACTTTGAATCTTTCAAAACTATGAACCAAACATGCTTTGAATAGTGTAAAGTAAAAAAAATGTTTAGTCAAATCATTTTATAGATCTACATATATAGAACACGATGAAACTCATATAAAATTAATTTAAAAATACCTTTTAATTTTCGTGAGCTTAACTCAGTTGGTAGGGATAATAAATCTAAAAATTTGTAGATAATCTTTTTATATTTAGAGACAAACATTTTTTTATAAGTAGTCTTATAATCAAATACGGAAGGAGTATTTTTTTAATAAGGTTCTTGTTAACCAGTGCCCCCGGAACACTGGTTAAGGAATACAAAAGTAGAAAAGTTGTGTTGGAAATATAAACTGTCACTTTTGACTAACTAATTATTACACCACTTTTTAATAAAATCTTACATCTTTTAACTGCTTAACCAATGCCCGGGGGCACTGGTTAACATTCTCCTTTTAATAATTTAAAAGTAGATGCTACTATTTACAATAAAAAAAATTCCAAACAAAGAGAATTTTGCATTTCAAAAAGTTAAAAACAAAAAATCTTGAAAAGATTGAATTGTTAAGGTAGAACAACATTATTTGGTAGGTCAAGGGTCGCTTTAAGAAGGAGCTTTTCCTTCACTACAAAAAGACTAGCCTTTGGCACTTGTCCTCTCAATCCTTTCTCCATTCCCCCCCTTTCCCTATTAGTCCCTACTCTAATTCTTCTCTATTTGCACCCCCCTTCCATAAACATTCTCATTCCAAATCTAATAATCATCGTAATAACAACTCACTCCCAACAATGACACAAACAACAACCTCTTCATCATCTTCACAAGAATCACCACCAATACATTCCATTCAGAAACAAAGTCCATCACGGCCCAAAAGGCCCAGAGACGACGACAACAACAGCAGCAGCAACGACAACAACAACAAACATCCAACTTACCACGGAGTAAGAAAACGAAACTGGGGAAAATGGGTGTCCGAAATTCGCGAACCACGCAAGAAATCAAGAATCTGGCTAGGAACATTTTCAACACCAGAAATGGCAGCTAGAGCACACGATGTAGCAGCTTTAACCATCAAAGGAAAAACCGCAATTCTCAATTTTCCTCATTTATCAAACATGCTTCCAAGACCAGCAACATCAGCACCACGCGACATTCAAGCCGCAGCAACCGCTGCAGCTGCTATGGTTGACTTTGATGACCCTGTCATGCACGTGACAACAAGTTGTTCTGAATCTGAATCTGTTGAAGAACTTAGTCAAATTGTTGAACTTCCTAAAATTAATGAAGAAGGTGAAGATGACTCAGTTGATAGTACTTGGGTTTATCATCATCCTTCTCCGTTAATGGGGTTTGAAGGAATTGAATTCTATGCTACTTTTTCTGATGATTTTTTGTTACCACTTTGGGATTAAAATCATGGGTTGTTTTCAATTTCACCAAATGTTCTACTTTTGGAACATTATTGTAATATATTACTTTACTACACTCTACTTTCATACATTGTTATGGTCTTAGGTTACTCCAATTGAAATGCAACTTTCTATTTTCTCTTTGCATAATCTTTGGTGGCTTCCTCTGTTTACTAGAAATGAACAATGTGAATGTAGAATAAGTTTTAGCCATAAAATAATAATGAACATTGTGTTTGATATTTCTTTTTTGTTGTTTCAATGCTATATTGATATTTTGCTGTAGTTAGTAGCTAGCTAGTGGCCATAGGCTAGATATGACTAGACCTTCTAGACGTGTGGTAATTTTAGAAAAAAAAAATGTTCAGTCAAATGATTGGTTTTCATGTTTAAACTAGTTACAAACCCGTGCTTCGCACGGGGTGGATTGCTTTTTTCGGTTAATTTTGTTGGCAAACACATATTTGTTAATACGCTTAAAAGTAAACTGATTCCAAATATAGATATTACATGCATATAAATATAATAAACCATGATCCATAACATATCAAATCCTAGATAGGTCTACCATAAACCATGATCCACCCCCTACTTTCAATATGTAATATTTTGTTCTCATGAATGATTGCTTATAATGTTTATGCTTTTGGGAAAAATATTATATTGGATGGATAAACTGCGAAATAACAGATATTTATAGACTATAATAGATGAAGACGACTTGTCACGAGTAATAAATGGAAAATGGGAAACTATCAACCATGTTAACATAAAATTGTCTAAGTCATTTAACTTTAAATTGTAACCGAAATAACAAAATATTGCTTTTGCAGCATGCATTCATGAGATTATAGCTAAAACAACTTCATAATCGGAAAATTTCATTTACAAAAAACTTGCTAGTGGATGCGTACATGCTCAACCCACATCTTTGTTGGTGGATTCTCCAAGTCAAAAATCAATTTGTCATCTTTTTTCAAACCCCTATCGATGACAAATTTATGTCATTCACCACACATAGACTTTTCAGTATTCCTTCTTCCGGCAGTCCTTATTTTACATTTGTAAATCTTGTGAGTTTCGACATCTTCGAGTTTCATGCGAAGATACTTTCTTTTCAATATGCTCTTTGAGACGTGATTAGGGAAATGCTACAGAATATAATAGAAAAATTATAAAATTTAACATCATGCATAATTTTTCTAATAACACAACCTATTCTAGCTTTGAGAATATGATTTGATTTGCAATATGTTATACCTAATGACCCAATTGAATTCAGAAATAGATGCCAGCAATTATTCCAAATACTAAAAGTATGAAATCATATTCCAAAATAAAATAGATATAGATTTTTAAGACGGGAATGACTGAAGCAAAAACAGTAATTGTGTTAGACCTTTAGCACCACCCAAAACTCAATCACCAAAATAATGAATTTGTTCTTCTCAACTATAATAGCAGAAACCAAAACAACATCTGTGTTAGAGCTTTAGCATAAAACAAAATTCAACAATCTTAATATACAGTATATAACTCTGAGACTGAAACTAATAAACAACAATTGAAGTGGAACATAACAAATCCATTTATAGAACTAAACGTCAATCAGACACACAGATGAGATCTACCAATTACCAAAGAATCCAAGTCCAATCAAATTCTCCTAGAATACAATCAAACATTACAAATCAAAGGGTAAACAAAGCCTTACTTGAATATAATGTAATGCCATTTGACGTCAAAATTTACACATTTCTTGGCATACATTATCATCTTTAGTTCGAAGTAGTGTATCCTATAATTCTCAGATTTTTCATCATCATCGTTTTCCATGCTATCACCTTTGGAAGAGTCATTGTATTGTTCTTGAGGCATCCATAAACCTCCAAGAACTACAACAGAGTGACCAGTACCACTTGCAGCTGGAACTCTCCGCGTATGAAGTCGGTATTTCTGGAATAATAATCAAGAATCATATGTCAAACATTTAGTTCAAACTTGAACCAAAGCATGATGTAAAATTCATTAAAATGATCCTTACTTATCGATATTTTCCTTCACAATAAGAGAAACTGTGAAATTGGAGTTTTGCTATTTAGTGTGTTTTAAAAACGTACAAACAGAACGTTGAAAATACAAAAGATAAACCGAGTTTTTTTCCTCTCATCACAATGATATTGGCAAAAACAAAGTTATAATGTAAGGTAAACTTTCCCATTCTTCTTTTCAACCTGAACAATGGTGACATTTCGCTTCGGATCACGCAACATTACGTAGTCGTCAAGGGCAACACCATACTCTTTGGCAAAACATGTTGGAATGGAAGCCTTGCCTTGTCCTAGCAAATTAGCAAATAATGTCACACTTCTTGTCTACATTAGCAGTGAAAATATAGTTTGGAATAAAAAGAAGAATGAACAATGAGTGATAAATTGGATTACTGCCTTGGTATCCAGCATACAAAGCAAAGCTATGAAACTGTTATAAGGCCAACTTTTGATAAATTTAAACCGATGGTGTCTATACAAAGTGTTTACCTATAAGCAGGCGATGAAACTATATGTAAAAATAACCCTGGAGCATACTAAAAAGAAACTACATTGTAACAAAATTGCAACCAAATGTCCACTGGATGAAATATATGGATTACTTAGGTGTGAAGAAATCAATGACACACATATATAAACAAAGCAGTTATCAGTTCTACATGTCACGCCAAACACACATATGACACACATAATTGCTTCATTGAAAAATACATGAAAACTTCACATTCATATATGCTTGATCAAAACAAAGAATGTTCAAGTATAGACATTTTACCAATGCGATTTCAAATTCAACCATAAACCTAATGTTAGATAAAAAGGATTGAGGTTCTCAGTGGCAAAACATATTAACTTACAGATGTGAATTCATATTCAACCATATATGTCTTCAAATTCCAGATGTCCTTTCCAACAAAAGCAATATCATCACCAATATGCTGAGATGGTGGAAACACAAAGAGCATAGACAGATGAGTGCATAATGTGAAAATATACAAAAATTGGATATTCTGCACACAACAATAAAAGAAGACTATTTTTAGGGAACAAAACAATGAATCTTGTGTTTAACTCTAAATAAAAGAACCAGCATATTGTAAACGGAATGAGCTGGTAAAATGAAGTTATATAGTATTGTAAAAAAACACCATTAAAATCATTAAAGAGGCAAACCTAAGATCATCTACAAAGAAACAAAAGGCAACGAAATAAACCAAAAAATAATAGAAGCTAACCTGGATATGTAAGTTGCCCTCATAACACAACCCACTCATATAATCTCGCAACCTGCAAAAATGATGTAAAGAAATCAGGAAAATGAAGGAAGATAGCCAAAGCAAGACATTTTACAACCACATCTAAACTCATAAATATCACCTTTGAAATTTTACCAAAGTTTCAACTTCTTCAGGTCATAATGTAGAGTCCACATCAGCAACAAAGGAAGATTCAACACTCTGTACACATGAACAATCAGACCTATTTGACTTGACAATAACTTCATGATTATTTTCACTCATGGCCTTTAAATGAGATTTGTTTCCCTTGATTCTTAATCCCTGAAAATTTGCAAGAGATCACTATTTAATGTAATAATAGACATTATAATTATTATATAAAAGATCTCCCTTCAATACAAACCTGAGTTTTTTTTCTTGGTGTAAGGCACTGCACTGTTTCCTGCAAAATACATAACCACTGAATTTCAAAATTTGTTCAATGGCATTTTTATGCAATAGCATTCCTACCTAAATACATAGGTGTATATCTATCTATTTTACTATACAAATAATACTATATATTTTTAAACATAAAGTGTTTTATTTTTCAGATTTTCAGTGTTAAATTTTCCCTCAAATTTGACAGAAAATGCCTTTTATGCACATAATACATAGTTTTCAGCAGTCTGACTCACATTCAAAATTGTCCCATGGTTTCACTTATTTAGTGGGATTGAAAGTGGAACAGCTGCATCTGAACTCGCATAGCTGGTCATACTAACTATGGCCTCTCTTTATAATGCTTCAGTTTCAGTTACTTCTTGCGCTTCAATGACATTGTGAATTTCGCCATAATCAGCTCCAAGGCATTTCAATATCATAAAACTCACAATCATGAAAAGTCCTTCAAAATGAAAAAGGTAAAAGTCACATAAATAATAAAAAAAAATGTAACGTAGGAAACAAAGTTTTCATAAAACAATAATAGTTTATTTTAAGGTACCTAATAGAATTATGCAGGAAAAAACACGAGCCATAAAAGAAATTTCAACAAACCATGAATCATTATCATCATCATTTCCCTGTAATCAATTCATAGGAACCATAATGAATATACATTGAAAAAAATATACAATAAGATGATATGAATTATAGCAATAATTACTTAATCATACATTTTTTGGTGCTGTTAGTATCTTCATTTAAAAACCATAAGAAATTTGGAAAGGTTAATTCACAACAGAGCCAAGTCGTTTCTAGCTATCAATAAGGGCATGGTTTGGAATCATATACATTATTAATATTCTGCATAAATGTAAAAGCTAAGCTACTTCTAATTTCTCGAAAAAGATTGCAATTATTCAAATCAAATTTTAAGCATACCACTGAGAACCCTGTATAAAAATTTACCAATTCATCATAAGACCAACTTGTAATACTTCAGTCATATATACCAATTCATAATCTAGCTACAGAATATGGAGAAAGTACTCCAAATATAATTTATAGAGTTTACATTAATTTTTCCACCTAATGCATATAGTTTTACATAAACCAAATGACATGCACACACTGCGGGAAGAGATCCTAGAAGCTCTACCCAGAACAGGACTAAATATCATTTTAAAAGGGGATCAACCATATAAAAGGAGGACATGTAACATAAAAAATAGTAAAAATTGAGATTGACATTCTAGGCAAGAGAAGTAACCTCAAGCTTATTTGTAGAAATCTCTGATGAAGATGTTATTCCACAGATAACTATCGTCAATAAACTCAACTTCTGAGTCCAATTCAAAGCCTTCCATGCTCTCTGATGCTACAAAACATATTATATAGACTCCATCATCCTAAGATCATACATAATACCTCAGCTGTTTCCAAAGAACATACATAAT
Organism: Medicago sativa; assembly: GCF_051527215.1. Classification (NCBI taxonomy): domain Eukaryota; kingdom Viridiplantae; phylum Streptophyta; class Magnoliopsida; order Fabales; family Fabaceae; genus Medicago; species Medicago sativa. Next base: position 10,355,361 of record NC_140756.1, read on the forward strand.
ACTTCAGCTGTTTCCCATTGTTTCAAAATTTCACTAAGTGCAATACTCATTACAATCCCTTATTCCCCCACAAAAATATCGAGACGATAGAATACTACCACGTGAATGTCGAATCTCTTAGATGCAGCATGTAATTGAGGTGCTAAAAATATATCCGCCTACAAATGATAATGAACGTGTTAGGTTATATATAACTATGACAGACAAAAATTCAGCGCAAAACTTCAGTTTGGTTAAAAAAATCAATGTATAATTACACATTTCCATTTATGAATATCATGAGAACTTACTGTGAATAAAAAATAATAAATAAGCGTAAAATTTCTGAATTCTTTACGAAGAATAGTTTCAATAGCAGCTTGTAAGAACCCTCTTTAATAAAGGGCCAACATTTGGTTTCCTTCATAAACCTGAAAAACAAATAAAATCAAAACTTTTTTTCAATGTAAAGCAAAACAATGGAAAAATCAAAACTTTTTTATTCAAAGTATTTGAAGAAAAGAAAACTAACACCAAGAAGCTCCTCAACAATTTCTTTAACCCTCTTCATACCTACACAATAAAAATCACAGAATTAAATCAAACTTTACATGGTTAAAAGAGTTTACTTTTTAGGTTGAAATGGTTCAAAAACTTCCCTAGAATGAGTTGTAAACAGGCATGGAAATTTAAACTAACTAATACTTCATCAATTCAAAAGTATCATAATCTTAAGTTGATTTTTTTTTTAAAAAATTCTATTTAAAAGGTAACTTGCTTTAAACTAAGTAATACTTTAAGGTAATTTCAAAAACTTAAGATTAAAAAGATTAAATTTTTTTGTATTTGAGCATATATTCAAATCAGAATTCATTTTTATAAGAACAAAAGTAACAATAACGGCATTATATTCATAAAGTTAGAAAATCAATCATTTTTGCAGGCAAAACCTGAAAAGATATTGTTAGACTTTGTAAAGCCCCAAGAAAAATCTCAAACCATAGGTTGTTGAATTGACAGACTCACCGGGAGCAGTAAACTCTGCCACTGAAATGGACGAATCAACAGTATAAGACAAAGCACTACTACAAATAGAACACCCTGCATTGTGTCAAAAATTGCCAAAATGAAAGCATCCCTAAAGCAATCAGAACTAATCCACATCAACAAAAAATGACCATTGATGTTGTCCATACTGATAATGAAAAGGCTTTCTCAGTAGCTGCCAACTTCGGATTGACCTCTTTACCAAGTAGAGTTGTAAAGAAAGCACATATTTATGGATAATAGTTGTGTTAAAAATGACTTAAGAATTACCTCAGTTGGTTCAGAACAATCTAAAAAGTTTTATTTGAAGCCAAGAGAATCAATTGAATGTCATATATATTGAATAACTTGTAAATCTTCAAGAGGGTGGAACATAAAGTCAGAATTTGGAAGTGATTTATCTCACTGAACATGAATTTTTATATATTAAAACTTAAGCGAGGTCTGCTCAAGAACATGAAATAAAGTCCATTGCACATATATTTTCAACCAAAATGAAAACCAGGTAACTTATTCGTTAAAAAATGTAAAATGAAGCAATAAAACAAAAACATGAGCACGCTGTTAAAATTGTTGAAGGGGTTTCTCAGTTTCTTACCACAACCTTGTGCTCAAAGTATAGTCCAGAATTTGAAACAATTAAATTCAACAATAAAACAAATAGCATGATATACCAGAATTTGAATCAACAAATGAATTCAACAATTTTTGACTAAATATAATCACACAGATATATATAAGATAGAAGAGAGATAAAATACCTAATTGTGTCGAAACTGTCAGTTGCGTTTCAGAGGAAAGAGCATGCACAGCCATAGTTGACAGTCACTAAAATGCAACCAGTCCCATATTGTTCTTCTCATGTTCTACGCAAAAAATATTAAAAACATACGTTGAAACTTAATCTCGTGTTCCTCTCATATGTTGAACGGAATGGAATGATTGTTATTTATAATTATAATACTATGATGTACTAATTAGTTGGAAACCATATCATTTTCTTCTCATACTGATTTGGACAAACATATATATTTCGTACTGAAACTTCAATAAATGCAGGAAATAACCATTGAATCAAAATTACAGATTATGATGCTAAGTAGGGATAGAGATTGGGATGAGTTTTAAGAATCTATTTCAGTAAATTATAATTTTCTCTCATATATAGTTATAGGTGTATGACAGAAATAAAATATGAAAGCTTGGCAAAGAAGTTTCAAATGATCTGCAAACCTTAGAGAAAGCCAACCCTTTCAGCTTTTTACACCGACGATCAGCATTGTCCAAAGTGAGGATTTCATCAGGTTTAAAATTTTTGAGAAAATTCACAGTGATATCATCCTCAACATATCCTGAAATTGTCAAATTCACACACAACACAGCAATTACGGGAACTATTTTCCCCTGTGTCTGTTTTCTTTTCAGGCTGAAGCAAAGTTACAGAAAAAGGTTCTTCCAAAAAGAAAGTCTGGAACGGAGATTAACAAACATTTCAATCAGTTGAAACATCGACTGTTAAACTTAAGCGCTTAATTATATCTGGAAATTCAAACGGTAGAAAATGCCTACTAATTCCAAGTGCTTGGAAGTTGCAAACACAATTGCATTGAAAAATCACACATATCATGATATATCAACAGATGTAAATTAATTACAGTTCCTGATGCATAATTAGTACATCACAGAAAATTACCTTGCATATTGAAAATTTTCACGCAGCTTAAACACTTATTATTTCCTGAAATTCAAACCGCACAAAATGTCTTATATTTCAAAGTTTCATATATAGCACTTCATAAAAGACCATCCATTAGAGATATCCTTCTAATCCAGAACTTGTAAAGGGTGAATCAGAAGTGAATTACCTTCTGCAGAATTTGGCAGATGCAGGGCTGTTGTATTTGGGTCACCTTCATATGGTTTCAGCTATCCGCCTGACCAGCTTATACGGACCATAAAAACGCTTGGCAAGCTTCTGGATCAGATGCCAAAATTAAATACGGCCGCAGCAAGACAAAAACTCCAATATAAAGAACAAATAACCATACCTACAACAACTTGTATTCCAACTTAAGCTTCTGCAAAACAAATTAATTGACAGCTTATTGCTTCTAAAGACTTCAATTTTAACCCAAACACTAAAACATCAATTCAAACATACCCCACAACAACTTAACTGCTACTTTCTAAACAATCTGATAACAATAGTTCAAAACTATACAAATTGAGAAATTTTATTTCACATATTGAGACATTACCTCAAACACTTGATGAGCGCCTCTCCCAACCCATTTATTTTTTACATCAATTCACTTTTTACATCAAACAAAAGTCATAACTGATAACTTATAAAGCAAAAATCTGAAATAAATAATTTATTTAAATAAAATCACATGATTGAGAACATAACAATTACCAACTTTGAACAATGCATTCCCTTCTTCCTTCTTCTTTCCATCTGCATCAATCTTCTCTTAAAATAAAACCCTTAAAATAATAAGAACAACTTTCTCAAAACATGCAACCAGAATCAATGTTGAATAAAAAAGAAAAAACAATTTCACAAATTCATCCCACAAACAGCTTATGGTTTCTAGCTTTTCATCCCAAACAGCACAACAACAATTTCACAAATTGATTTCAATAACAGGACCATAAAATGGGGAAGAAATCATAAAAGAAACAATAAATACAAAATCACTAAACAACAAACCCAGAAACTTCAATTTGGAACCCTAATCACCGTCTGACTGAATTTTTTTTTTTCAAAAATCAAAACCTTTAACATACAATCTCATATCCAAAGCAAGAATAGAACAGAAAATAAAAAAAAATACAGTTGATCATGATTTTAGATTCATCAGAGATAAGGAAATTACCTTCAATGAAGAAGAACCAATGAGACAGAAATCAACAAACAATAAACCAAACCCACAAAATCAAACCCTTAAAATTATAAAAAAAAAAAACTTTTTGGAGACATGCATGCAATTAGATTGATGAAATTTGATGGAAAAGAAAGAAGAGAGGGTGAGGCCGTGTTTGAGAAGAGAGAAGGAGAAGGAGATGAAATTTGATGCAATTAGTCCACCCTTCTTTCTCTGTTCCTGTTTCCTCTCCCCTTCTTCCTCTCCCGTTCCCGTTTCTCTCCCCTTCTTTTGTTTTTTTTTCTTTCTTTTCTTTTGTTTTTTTTTTCTTTTCACATATATATAGGCAAGGGGAGTCCATTTACTAATTGACGAAAATGCCCTTATTAAGGGCAAAAGGGTAATTTCCACGGACATTGATTTTCATATTTGGTTTAGTAGATGAGTGTGCACAATATACTTGTAAAGAAAGATTTTTACCTTCCCATTGTAACACTCTTAAATTCCTTCAAAAAAAAAAAAAAAAAACACTCTTAAATATTTTTCCTCTCATTGGACGAAATAGCTAGGTGACGGATTAAGGATGGTGAGTTAGTGAGGTTAATATACACATTAAAACATTAAAATTATTAGAGCTTGAACCAAGTTATTAATGAGAAAATATCCTAGATCTATTTAGAGATGTCAATTTGTAATTATAAGCGAGGATCGCAGTGGGGACAATCTTATTTTGAAACTTAAGCGTGGGGAATTTTATTTGCGGGATTGAAGATGTGGAAAAAAAAGTCATGGTGAATAGTTTGAGGACAAAGACAATGTCACAGGGACCTTTCATCATTTGAGATGTCTTATAGCTCATAATCGAACTAAAGTTATCTTAAAGTGAATCTTATTAATCATTTGAGTTAAATAACTCGATTACGTAATTAATCATAGTACTTTTTAGTTATCTTTTGGTTAATTTCTTTTCTAGCTAAAAGAGAAGTGGTCGTTTTATAACAAAAATAAAAAATTGAGAGATCAAAAGCAACAACCAATGTATTTTAAGAAATTGAAATTTTTTCTATGCTTAAATTGATTGAGTCCAAGCCTTTACATTATATATATGTTTTTGTTACGTTAGACCCTCATTTCAAAGCTCTCTAAAGAAAAAGAATGTTTCTTCATAGTATGGTGAAAATGGAGTCAGGATAAGGAGCAAAAGGTAGTACAAATTTAATACACGCTTTGTCTTTTGTCAAATTAGTTGTTATGACCAAATTAAACATTAAATCGTTGATTAGCAATATTATGTCTAGCAAGTCTTTTAAAAGCGCCATTGTCAATATTTATGCCCGTTGATGTGTTAATGTCATCTTCCACTATCATTATCATCTTAATCATCCATCCATTATGTCACGCTTTTCGTAGTTTATACAATGTATTTTTTTTTTTAAAATCAGTTTAGGCTATGTATGGTACCACATCAATTGGTTAATTAGCGTGTAAGATTTAAGATACTCCCACATCTTTTCATGTTCTTATAACTAATTAGTTTGGCTAATTTCCTAATTACTATATTACTATAGTTATACAACCACTGCCCTCAATGACTCTTATTTATTATATTTGACTTGGCGTGTCGAGTTAAATTAATATTACACGTTTATTTTATGGATTTTATTTGGTGGAAAAAGATTCGGACAGAAAGAAAAAATAAAGGTAAAGGCATTGTCAAAAGATTAAAAAGAAATATAACCGATAAATAAATAAATTGGAAAACACCTTTGAAGAAAAAATATAGCAAGAGTTTCCGTTTGGGAATTATACCGTTGTAAGGTTTTGAATATTCCATCACAATGTCTTATTCAAGATACGTCGTTGCAATATTTGTCTTATTCAAGATACGTCGTTGCAATGTTTTCAAATTCTTCAAGATGGTACGTACGTAGTAGGTATGCCTCCATTCTACAATAAGTATTGCTTTTAGAGATTACCATATCTTAAAATAATTTTACTCTTTAATTTGATTGTTTTATTTTATTTAAAAATTTATATTGTGTATCACATTCTTTAATTATTCTACACTAGACCATCGACCCGTGCTAACGCACGGGTCATACAAAAGAATAAATATAGCGCAAATATGAAAGTAAATACTTACCTTGAATCGGAAAAATAGTATAATTCAACTCATAAAATAAATTGCCACATACGTTTTTAATGTACCATATTAAACAATTTCCATGACATCGACCCTGTTACAGAAAGGAAAAACACTGAATCCTAAATGTCTGATTCATGGAGATTGAAGAAATTCGATAACAAAGCAGATAGTTCCATCATTCGAGCAAGTTAAACAGCTTTAGTGTCGGTAGGCTCAATCTTGACACGAACAGCCCTGTTAGGTTTTGTAACCGATGCCTGACCAGCTTCACCATGTTCAACAGCCACAGAGTTAATGCTATCAGAGGACCTCTTAAGACTTGTCTTGCTGGTTGGTGTGTCAATCACAGAGGTATTGCTGCATGAGTCTTCAACCTCCTGTACATCCTGCAGACATTTGCGTAAAAAAATTTGTTTAAAACATAACTTGAATAGATATAAAATACCCACAAATTCTTTGAAAAAACAATACAATTGAGTTAATGTGAGTTTGAAAAATTACGTTGACTCCGCCATAGGATTGGATACACAGTTTTTTAATAGGGTACCTTAGAAATACATTATCTCAATAAGACACTTAGTAATACTAAATGTATGCCTTTCACACCGAAGAATATAACATAATGCATTTACAATGTCATTAGATTGACTTCCAATACATATATTGACCGATGGGTCTTGAAACAATAATGGCATCAAAATCTGCTCACCTAGCTCCCAATTCACCTGCCAACATTCAAAAAAATACAATTTGAGAAGCATGAGTGTTTATATTAACATATATAAGTAAACATTTAAATGTTCCATCCTGAAATATGCCTATTAAACTCGAACATACCAATAAACGTTATGTCTTTCAAGTGAACAAACAGATTGAGCAGCATGTATCGCAGATCAGTGGGTCTACAATGTCACCTGGTCTCATCTGTACGAAGCGTACATGGCTAATAACATCACACACAGACTGAATTCTCCGGCACAAATACAGGAACAAACAAAGGAATCACTCACAGTACAATATCATTATACTATATACAATTCTGTTAAATCTCAAGTCACACTTTACCTGTCTCCATGCAAAAGTAGCATCTCAGCCACAACATCAAAACTGATTTAATTTCACACTAAAATTACACATTGCAGAAAACTTCTGTATATACCACATTTGATGTAGTGTTGATGTAATTACCCTCTTCATCAATCAATAGAATTTTCAGTCTGTTTCTTGATGTAATTATAAATACCAGCATGATAATATAAAGATAATAGAAGATTCACTTTAATAAAAATAACATGATAAACATTGATCCACGTCTTTTTTTTTTTGAAATAATCCACATCCTTTCTTGTATTACAAAAAAAAAAAGCATTGATCCACATCAATGATATGATGGTAGGAGTCATTTTTTTATGTTTTGGATCAAATTAAAGATATATTCAATTTCTTCTATAGACTCTATCGGAATGATATAAGATGTGTTCATGAATGTAAGAGAAGTATTGAATATGAAGTAAAAATAGAGATTTATGCTACTCGGAGAAATTGAATATTTATTTTTTAGGCAAGAAAACTCATCATTTCATTAAGAATAAAATCATGAATACAATTTGGTACAATCTCATAAACTTGCGGATTAGTTGTGTATCCACTCAAGCCACTACATCAACTTGCCTCCTAGTAAGCTCTACCACAGAGTTTGTAAATACAGTTCAACTCAGATAAATCAGGTGTCGTGGGACGTGGAATTAACATGATCATCTACTATCGTAAAATCTAAATCCAAAATGATGTTATCAGTATTCAACTCATGAATCTGCTTTATAGCATAGTATAAACCATATGCTTCCCCTTTTGTTACACTTATTTTGGATTGGAGTCTAATAGATTTAACTTGAAGAAAATTACCATACACATCACGAAAATTACCATGATTGCAAGTTATGGCTCTATAGCAGCACCACTTACTAAGCTCCACATGTGATAGTGATGCTACAGAACAGCCTCCATCGTGCATTTTTGTGCCTGTGTTGCTGCCATATTGATGAAGAAACATGAATGTCCATAAATAGATACTGAACAAAAGAAAACAAAAGACTTCTTCAATTTTTTGGTGAATTAGGACAGGATATAAAACAGATGCACACTTTCAAAACTTTTAGGTGATGCATATCTTTAAAAGCAGAGAGCAATATGAATATGAATGAATCCTAACACATTAGTAATGCACTACATTCAGAAAACATTTGTTAGCATGTGGGAAGGAGGCTTATCAAATATCATACTTTCACCAAGAGTACATATTAGAACTAACTTAAAATTAATTCAATGGAGTAAGAGATCATAATGACTTATCATAACTATACCTGCCCATAAATTATGATAGTAACAATTCCAAAATAGTTCAATGAAAAGAGAAATTGAAGAAAATTGTGAGAAGCAAAGCATGAATGATTGTAGTTTCCCCATAAATGTAAATGAAGAGGACTACACCAAACGATAAAGTGGGGAATCGAGAGTCATAAGCATTTAAAGAGTAGATAATCAACAACCTAATATTTTGAAAGTGAACAGATTTTTTTATTCATTAAAATGTTAGAAGTCAGTCAATGTCCATTTCTAAAGATCTTTAACTGAAAACTTTTATATGAACACTTGAGTTTTAAAATACTTTACAGAATCAGCCATCACATATCAGAGCACACAACATGATCAAATCAAAGCGCTTAATTACCAAAACAAATCTTTCGCATGGAATATGTATTCAATTCTCACATCAATATAGCAACAATGAGTCAAAATAGACTTCTACAAAAAGAAAAAGATAAAAATTTAAAACATTCTTAAGTTGAACATTCTTTTCTTGATAAATTATCTATTCTTTTGGATCAAGTTGAACACTCCACATTTTAAGTGAAACACAAATTAAAGTTTTATTAAAATGCAAATAGTAGAGAAACATGAATGCTTACTTCATATAAGTTGAAAGTTAAACATACTGATGCTTATAAACCCCAAAAAGCAGCAATATCTTTTACACTATTTTATTAGACATGTCACAAAAGATACAAATATCTAATGTCATAACCATAGCACCAATGATAATATATAAAACACTTATGCAGAAATTTCCTCATAAACCATTCACTTCCACAAAATAGACATAAAAATAAATATGCTTAAAAACCATTTATAGTACTTATATTTTGATTAAGCATACCTCATTCTTAATCATGCTCCACTTGTTTTTCTTAAGCCACTTCATCAAAATGTCTCTTTTGCAACAAAGACCTACATAAATAATTCTTGAAGGTCCCATTCACGTAGCGTAATTTCCACTTTCAATATGAATTTGAGCCCTACATAACAAAACAAAACATGACAATTACGAAAAGAGAGTTTGACCTCTCATGTAACAAATGTGAAAACTATAAGATTTGGAATGATTATTAATATTGAGAGTTATGAGTCAATTATAGTAAGATAAACCCCATACAAAAAAAAATCATCTAACACCAAATACCTTGACATGAATCTCTACCATCTAGGTATACACAATTTTCTGCACTATCTTCCAAACTTGCAATCAGAAGTGGTAAAATCAAAAGCCTCAATTAGAAAATCTCAAAAACACAAACTGATAAAAAATTGAGAGGGGACTTATAGAGGGAAGACATAAACACAACAAATAAAGAGCAGAAGAGAATCAAGTCTGATTCCATCCAATTCCTCAAAATGGACAACAATCATTCATTATAAGAACCAAATGTACCAAATCAACATAAAAAAAAACGATTAAACGACTTTTTAAATTGCATATCAAAGTAAATTTTGACTTTTAAGCTACCTAATTGCTATAAATTTGCACTGCTTTATAGCTTATAGAGCATCCTCATTGACTACCAAAGAACTAACCAAACATGATTCTTTTATTTACTTTGTGAGATTGCATAAAAACATGAAAAAGAAAATAAAACTATAGCAACAACAATGGAGAATGATTTTTGCAATAATTGCGGCATTGGAAAGAAAAACAGAAGTACATGATTGGAAGCCAAATTGAAATCAAATCAAAATCTAAATTGAAACTCCAAAATAGTGAGTTAATTTCAAAACCACAAATTCATAATCATTCGCGCGTTTCACTCACGAACGTCGGTGCCACTCTCGTCAATTTTGTACGGCAAGAACAACAAAACTTCCAATTCTCTCCTTCTATGCTACTGCCTTGCCTCCGAAAAAATTTGTGGCAAGATGGGAGTGATGGAGGCAGCGCCAATGGAGAGTTGGCTAATTTGCGGGTGGGTTTATTTTTCTAACAAAAAAAATATCACATTTCCATCCAGTCAATAATTAAATGGACAAAAATAAACATGAAAATCGATAAACTTACCCAGCCAGTCCATAATTAAGAGTACAAAAAAAACCTTTATATAAGGCCTCTATTTTGCCACGACCAATGTCTGCGACCTTTATATAGGGTAAAAGTATTGAAGTAGAAAACGGACAATCGATTAGCTGATATCATGTATAGAAAAAAACAAAAATGATATCTATATATGATTTGGACCTGTTAGAATAAAGTTGATCAGTCTGTTATAACTATTTATGTTTTTGAAGAGGATCAGTCAGTTATAACTTCTCAGCATGGAATATATTGATTTTTTTTTTGAAAGAATGGAATATATTGATTTGATAAAACATTTATAAACTATTTTCAAGACATGGAAGCTAAAAACTCAAACCCTAATTGTCATACCCTTAAATTAGAACATCAATAACAAATTTTCATTCACTTAATTAGAAAATGCATTTCACACGTCTCACCGGTTAAAAATACGGAGGTAGGATTTACCCTTCATCAAAGAGGCATACATGTCAATGAAAGGTGCATAGTATCTGTTTATCGGCAAGAAGAAAGGGTTGGGGTTGGAATCAGCACTGGCTGCGGCGGAATCAACACCAGCTGCGGATTGGCCATAGTATCTGTTTATCGGCAACTACATGCGATAAACCGATTGAGCAAGAAAAAAAATTATCAATCAAAGAAAAAAAAATCAAAACCGATTCGGCAACAATAACAGAACAGAAATCTCAATCGATTAAAACGAAAAGCAGAAAAATAATCGATTATGTGAATAGCATGCATATATTCGGAATCAAATTAGGGATAGAAGAGAAATTAGGGTTAGAGAATAGGAGTTGAAGACTAACAGTGGTGAGATCGAGAAGAAGATGAAATTGTGAGGAGGAGATTGTTTGAGAGAAAGCACAGTTCAGCGACTTTTTTAGGGGAAGAAGAAGAAGAATCGCGTGAAAAAGAAGAAGAGTCGCGTTGAAGAAGAAGAAGAATGGCATTTGTGTTGTGTGTTCTGCGGTTTTTTTTATTATGTTTATCGGTTTAATTGTTTTGGTTAGGGTAAAACAGTAATTATATTGATTAGGGCTTAGGAAAAATTAGGGCTTCAAAATTGGCATGGGTTAACTTTTATATATAGATTATGTGAATAGCATGCATATATTCGGAATCAAATTAGGGATAGAAGAGAAATTAGGGTTAGAGAATAGGAGTTGAAGACTAACAGTGGTGAGATCGAGAAGAAGATGAAATTGTGAGGAGGAGATTGTTTGAGAGAAAGCACAGTTCAGCGACTTTTTTAGGGGAAGAAGAAGAAGAATCGCGTGAAAAAGAAGAAGAGTCGCGTTGAAGAAGAAGAAGAATGGCATTTGTGTTGTGTGTTCTGCGGTTTTTTTTATTATGTTTATCGGTTTAATTGTTTTGGTTAGGGTAAAACAGTAATTATATTGATTAGGGCTTAGGAAAAATTAGGGCTTCAAAATTGGCATGGGTTAACTTTTATATATAGATAGATATGTTTAGGGTTAATTAAGTTTTTAATCCATATAAATATTCACAGTTTTATTTTTAGTCCCTACAAAATAAAATCACACTTTTTAGTCCTTGTGACATTTTCCTTAAGCATTTTAAGGACCAAAACTGTTGATGGAAATTTTTTACAGGAACTAAAAGTGTTGATGGAAAAATTAAGAGGGACTTAAAATGTTGATGGAAAATTTTATAGGGACTAAAAAGTGTGATTTTATTTTGTAGGGACTAAAAACAAAACTGTAAATATTTATAGGGACTAAAAAGTCATAAAAAGGCATGTAAATAGGCTTTTTAAATAAGCTTTAAGGCCTTATAATGAAATAAACTTTTAAGGCCTTATAGCGATAGACAAGCCTTATAGTGAAATATGATTTAAGGACAATTTGGCATATTTAGCAGTAGATAAAATTAATTCTTTGATGTAGGCATGTAAATAGGCTTTTAGGTCAGGATATGCTTTTAAATAGACCAAACTAAAAAAATAGGCCTACGAAAGGTCATAGACCAGGCTCACGCTTGCAAAAAAATTCATAGGTCAGGCCCAAGCCTATCAAAGATTGGTCTGGTCTGGCTTATTCCCATTCCTATCCCTAACAAAGTCATACCTATACTTAAAACCGAAAAGCTCCTTACAGTAAACGACATAAGCTCCTGTAAATCATATAATCCTAAGCATATTAGACTAAAATATATTTACTTGGTTCAAGTTATTTGTAGTTTTTTATTACATGAATAGAATTCTTAAATGTTTTATTTTGAAAGGATGTTCTTAGAGTGTTTGAAATAGAAAAATCATAATTTATCCATAACATGCCAATAAAAACGTTCAGACGAAAGAACTAACATCAAAAGCGCCCATGGCCTAATGGATAAGGCGCTTGACTTCTAATCAAGCGATTGTGGGTTCGAGTCCCACTGGGCGTGCTCTTCTTTTTATTTTTTTGGGGGGATTGTGATGAAATTCTCAATATGTGGCTGTTATTTTCCTTCACCTTGTATCCAAATCTATTCTGGGTTGGTTTCATTTCATTTTCTTGTATTGGTTACAATATTTATTGGTAAAATGAGTGAAAACATTTCATAATAAGAAAACTCAATTTTGTGAATCACAGTCACCTATATATACTCTGCTAGGATACGATGAATGATAACGGTTTATTTGTTTGGACAGTGTGATAAGGACTCAAGTTCTGATTGGCCCATGACTGATTCTCTCTTCAAAGATTGGTGGTACTACTACTAGTTTCGTTTTTATCTTGTTTGGCTAAACATTTTAATTAAGTGCATATAGTACTATAAATGTTTATCTACTTAATTATTCTATAAACACTTATGTATAAGCTATTTTACTATTTCTATATTAAAATATAAAATAAAATCAATCTGTTTTCGTATAAATAAGCTATATGCAGTTTTCATAAGCCCTCCTTGACAGTTTCTGAAAATAAGTTGAAAACAACTTATGAACATATCATTGTTTCTATATGTTCTCTCAAATAGTCTCACAAGTGTTATTCATATAAGTATGTGTTACCATTTTTTTCTTAAATGTTATAGTGCAAATTATTTTGACACTAAATTATTTCGTAACATAAAAAATGCATGGAAATGGGATTGGGGTCGTATAATGTGTTTGAGGATCCATATTATCCTGCTACCATTAATAACCGCATATCCAAAGATGATCCAACATATGATGCGAAAAAAAGTGATACATTAATTAGATGTGAGCAAGTTGATCCACCACTAGTCGATTTTCGACCTCCTTATACGGCGGCGGATCCAATTGGTCATCTTGGCTTTTGTAGTGTTCCTTTGTATAACTATCTGTTGTTTTTTTTTTTTTTTTTTTGGATTTCCAAATATTTGAATTTCCAAATTCTATTATCTACCGAAGTTGTTACTAGGTTGAGTCACGACCAGGTCGCTCTCTTTAAGACGTTTCGTGGCACTACCCAAAATTGTGCAAGGTATACTATCAACCACGCCGCCTCCAGGATAAAACAAGCCCAACTACAACTGTGCGGTTAACTACTGCACTGTAGAAAACCGTTCGAGAATTACACCTTCAAATATGGTACTAAGACCACTCTTTAATACTGAAACCACTTTAATATGGTATTATTACCATTCTATTATGGTGCTAAGACCACTCAAATATGGTGTTTCCACCATTCTAACCCTTAAGTTCTCCAAACTATCAATATGGTACCATGACCACTCAAATATGGTGTTACCACCATTTCTCCTCAAATAGAAAAATATTGTTATAATATTTAGATACCGTTAAGATCATTCTTGATTCCGACGGGACACTATTATTCAAAATAGAGACTATGATCTTAAAAGTACTCTTTATTCCGAAGGGACATATATTACCGAAGGGACTATGAACTTAAGACCATTCTTAATTCCGAAGGGACATTAAACCGAAAAGGGACTATGGTCTTAAGAACACTCTTAATTCCGAAGGGACAGAAAGCAGTAGAAAAAGGAGAATGACTTGTTAAACAAGTCGAAGGAGGGAGAAGAGATGAAAAGACTCGTCAACACAAGTCAAAAAAGGGAGAAGAGAGAAAGAGTTCCCGACAACTCAATGAAACTCTTTGGTGTGTGGAATGCACTGTGTGAGCTTTCTATTTATAGAGAAAATTCACAACTAATAAGTGAGAAACTTTGGGAACAAGTAATATGAGAAACTTTGGGAACAAGTAACATATTACTTTGCGATTAAGTAATTCACATATTAGATCTAGTACAAAAATATCTTAATTGAATACTAAAATATATTAAATTTAGTACAAAAATATATTATATTATGTACCAAAATATTTTAGCAAAACTTAGGGACTAAGAAAGCACTTTCTAATAATGATTAAATTAATTATTTAATTTATCATTTCCAAATAATAAAATATATATCAATATATATTTTTTCTCTAGTGCTTATGTACCCCCATTAATTAGAGGTACACCCCCACTATATAAACACTACTAATGTGTGTGTTCCATCCGATGTGGGACATCCACTTTTTTCAATTCACACAACACTAGTTCTACCCAACATGGGAATTTGTGTTTAGTCTTTTTACTCAATTTCCACACATGTTCCAACAATCCCCCACTTGAATTAAAAAAATGGTTTCAGAAGTAACGTCAAAAACGTCTCCATAAGATTTACTAGTAAACAAAGGTGTCGCCTACAACTTGAACCTTTGCATAGCGAGTAAAATTCTGATTAACAAGAGTTGCTTACAGCATTGAACTCTATCTCAGACATAGAACCCACACACAAACCTTTTCATAAGGTGTATTCTAAAAGCCCGTGCGTTTATGGCCTTGCACGTGTATCCCGATTTTAACGAACACTCTAGGTATTCTGTCCCGAATCCCATAGGAACCGGCCCTTAGTTCCACATTCGTATAGGTGAGTCTATCAAGAGTACTCCTGTAGCTATGTACACCACTCCAAATAGAATATAGATCTCATTAAGAGTTTCTATTATCTCATCCTTCTATCGCTGCAGGAATCATGCTTTCTTACTTTTAACATAGCATGTTCTATCACTTGTGACTTGTTATTACCCATTGAACCTATTTCTTGGGATCTTCAGTCATCTAGGTTGCGTTACCATCACTTATGACCTTTGGACATTAGTCCCATCCTATTGGATGTGTTTAGGACTTTCTTTTTAGTAATTCCTTTCGTCAAAGGATTGACTAATTCTTTATCAGTACGTACATGATCTACTTTAACCGTTCCTTTTGAGAGTAGCTAGCTCTCTAACCCTTTATGAGTTCGTGCCTTAATTATCGTCTCTTTCCATTGTACTAACGATTCTCTATTTTTGTAATAGCTGCAGTACTATCACAATGAATTAACACTTTTAGAAACGGTTTTATCCACTAAGGATTCTCAACTAGCAAGCATCTTGTCAACTTGCTTCTCCACTAGTTTTCTCTAGTGTTCTCATCTCAGATTCATTCCATAGTGGACTGCGTCAATATCATTTGTTTTAACAAACAACTCCTCTAGTGATGCTCAATGTGCAAACACTACTCGCTAAATATTCATCTGAAAGATGTTCTATTTTATATCTTGTACCATTGTACCATTTAAGTACAATAGGTTATTCCTAGTGAAGTAATCTTAGAGTCATAGTCTTCTTAAGACACCTCATGACTCTTTCTATAGTATGGCAATGCTTCTCATCCGTTTACTAGTAAACTTGCACAAGAGTTTTACGACATCGGCAATGTCGGGTCTAATACATTCAGTGGCTTACCTAAGGACTGCCAATGATGCTCGCATATTTTATTTGTTTAACTCCATCTCAAGTGTTCTTACACTTGGATCATAATATATGATTGCAAGTTTACGGTGAAATAATAATATTTTCTTAAGAACTTCAACTTTGTCTAGGTCTTTCTTATCAATGTTATTGATAAACAATGATTTCACATAATTCATAACATGAATCTTTAAATCAAATATGAGCAAGTCGTCTTTATAGAGACTTATGATCGTGCAAATATTATTTGTCACTTTCATTCACTTTATACTCATTCGATAGCATTAGAATGTCAAATTTTTCATGTCATTCCTTAAGAGTTTATTTTAGACCATACAAATAATTATCTAACTTACAGACCTTGTTTTCTTGTCCATGAATCGCAAAACTTTCAGGTTGTCTCATATAGATTTCTTCTTCTAGTTCACCATAAAAAGAGACAACTTTCACATCCATTTGGGGTACTATCGAGTTATGAACGATGGCTAAAGGGACTAGTACTCTTATGAATATGATTTTCGTGACTGGTGAATGAATGTCGAAGAAGTCTATATTTTTCTCTTTGTCTAAAACCTTTGATTACAAGGAGGGCCTTGTATTCATAAACCGTACCATCAGGTTTTAGTTCTTTTTCCCAAAATCCAAATACAACCGATTAGTTTGCAACTATCAGGCAAGTCAACAAAGTGTCATGTTTTGTTAGACTCTAGAAAATCCATTTCATCGTATGTTGCTTCTTGCCAAAATTCAACATCCAATGAGGATATATCTTATTTAAGGCTTAATGAATCTTCTTCCAATGTATAAACCATAAGGTCCATACTCTTTAGCAATTCTTGCTTTCTTACCTCCTTGAGGTTCTATAACATCTCGTATGATATTTTCATAACTATTTCTAATTACATGAATGTGATTAGATATAGTGCTCCCACTAGTTCTTAATTTTTTTGGAAGGGAATTTATTTTGCCCCCCACTAATGTCGTGCTCCCATTAGAGCCCCCACTAGTGCCCCCACTATTCTTTAGTTAAAAGGGTAAACATTTACATAGAAATCGACATCTTTTAAATTCTATGATCACTTTAACATTTAGGTCATAAAACTTATATGTCTCGTTATTTATAACATACCCAATGAATACACATTCATAGGCTCTACTAGTGAGTTTAACTCTCTTGGGGTTCAAAATCCAAATATAGTCCAAAAAATTCCAAGTTCAAAAATAAGACAAGTTGGATTGTTGATAAGTGCCAAGAAGTGTTAATTTCATGTTATATTTCATGCACTTTTTGTTACTTGTTTTACAAGTTATTGAAGGAAAAGCCGAGAAATAAGTGTTAAATGCCTTATTACGCTTTATATATCTTACTCTATCCTTTTATGCAGGAATTAGCCTCAAGACACTGATCAAAGACCAAAAATCATGAAAAAGTACTATTTGGGCAGAAGCTGATCCAGGAGGCATGCAACTCGCACTCAAACTCGCAACTGCGAGTGCCAATGCGAGCAGCTCGCAACTGCGAGCTCCCTTACTCGCAGCTGCGAGTTAGGGCGGTTTGACCTCCTCATTTATGACGTGGCAGCATCTCATTGGACTAGAAGAATCACTCGCATCTGCGAGTGATGCTGCTCGCATCTGCGAGCTCAAGCAGAACAGAGGCTATTAAATGCCCACTTGCTATTCCTTGAAATTATTATGTTGGGATCTTAGCTTGATATTTTCTTAGTTTTTCTCTTAGGTTTTAGTCTTAGATATTTTATAGAGAGAAATAGGGTAGATCATATAGAGTGAGAGTGGTTTTGGAAGTTGGATCTTTATTCCTTTGTTGAGACATCACAAGTGTAATGGTTCCTTCCTTTTCAATCCATCCTTGCAAGGCTTCCATGATGATGTGTAGCTAAATACCCTTTGTTGGGATGAGAGGTACTTGATCCTTGCTAAACATGTAATCTTTTGTTCTTGCAATATATGGTTCTAGCAATTTATATTCAATATTGTTGTTATTCTTGTGTTAATGCTTTCAATGAGATTCAAGATGCTTTGGACACAAACTCTTGAATCTAGAGCTAGAGTAGCAATATATCTTAGGTTAACTTACTTGACATCTTTGTTAATCTTGTGATAATCACCATAATCAAGAGTTAAATGCTTTCGGATACTTAATCAGGCTGGACACGGTCGATTAGGTTATTTGATCGACTTTGTTATCGTTTAAGGGATTTGGACACGAATGTTTAAACGATATCTTAGAGTTAATTATATCACTTTGGACACGAAGGATAGTTTAGAATTGATTGTGATAATGTTGTTTATAAAGCTAGAATTCGTATGGATCATTAGGTTACGTGTGATGCTTGGTTAAGGAACGCTACTCCTAACAAGTTTCAATCCTTATTTATCTCAACTTTTACTTTGTGCAAATTAGTTTAGCTAATCACATTTCAAACAAACAAGTACTCTTAATACTTGGAATGATAATTGATGTTAAACTGTCCTTGATAACGCACTATTCCCTGTGGAGACGATACACAAATACTTATCTTGTTTGATGCAAAAATACTTCATCAAAATGGCGCCGTTGCCGGGGAATGGTGTTTAGTTATCATAGATAGAACGATTGATTTATCATTTTAAGCATTCGTACATAATCCGTAAATAGTTTTCATTTCTTGATAGTTGTTTGTACTAACCCCTTGTTGATAAACAAAGAAAAGTTTCTTGTTAGTTGTTTCCGTTTTAGGATCATCACCTAGCCACAATCATGGCTGATCATGGTTATAGCAACTTCTATACTCCACCCGAGTATGAATTCTATCAACAATATCCTCAACATTCTTATGAAGATGAAAGATATTCGGTGATAGAAAATACTTTGAATATCTTCATGCAACAATCCATGATAAACATGCAAGATACCAACCAAAGATTGAAGACTTTATCACTTCAAATTGGGTTGATTCAAGCACAAATCATGGATAACCAAGCCAACAATCAATCCACTCTTAGAGAACAAGAAAATAATCCAAACATGTTTGAGAGAGTCGGAGAGATTGTGGAAGAAGTTGTTGTTCAAAATGAGGAAGTTACAACTGTTGATATTGAAGAAGTCATGGTGGTTGAGAAAAAGGAACGGTTACTAACCAAGGAAGATTTAACGGAAGCAAGAGGGAAGAAAGTGAACAAGGTAGAAATCGATCGGGTAATTGATGAAATTTGCACCTTGTTCAATAAACCAAAGCTAGGGAGGTCATGGACTCCAAATCATTTGTTCCTAAAGTTCATGGAATTCCTACCAAAACATAGGGTTTCGAAAGATGATGTGCTATCCGTTTCATTTTGGCCACCCTAACGAAAAAGGCGTCGAGCTAACGACGTTAAACAAGCACTTGTTAGGAGGCAACCCAATTTTGAAAGTCCATTTAGTGTTTTAATGCATAATTAGATATTAGAGTCATGTGCATGCATCAAAACATCCAAAAACAGAAGCCAAACAGAGAGCAAAAGTCTGAACCATAAGTACTCACAACTGCGAGTAAAACAGCTCGCAACTGCGAGCAGGTGGATTTTGACTGCGTTGACTGCCAAAACGCTCGTATCTGCGAGTAGCTATGCTCGCACCTGCGAGTAGCTGCAGTTTTGGGCAGTTACGAAACCCAAGGCCACCAATTCTCATTAACTCACAATCAACCACCCATTATCATATCATTTTCGGTTTTAGTTTCTCTCTCATCAAAACAAATCAAAATTTTTTCTCTCAACTTTGTTTAACCAACGTGAAACAACAAACCCTTAGAAGCAAAATCAACTTGCATTCAAGTCAAGCTTTAGAGTTAGAGCATCAAATCTGCACTTGCATTTCTTCATTGCTAACTAACAGGTTTGTGTTGTGATTCCATGCCTTTGTCTTTCTTTTTATTGTATGCATGAAACCCTAGGGTAGATTATTGTTCTGTTGATTCAAAAGCCATGCGAAATTGTTACCCATATGATGAAATTGAATCTTGCATAATTTGTAATGTTTGTCACTCTAAGCCACATTTGTTAAATAACCCTTTTGTAAATTTTGAAAATAAAATAAAATTAGGGGTTTTGTGGCGCAAATTTGATTTTCTGAACCAATGCATGATTCATTTCATCTAAATTGTCAAACAAGGGTCGTAAATGCTTTGTGTAGGTTTAGAACATCATGGCACTGAGAAAAGTTTGAAAAAGATGCGTTTTTGCCAAATTCTGGGCAACTCGCATCTGCGAGTGAACCAACTCGCATCTGTGAGTATCATCCTGAACTCGCAACTGCGTGTGCATCTGCTCGCAACTGCGAGTTGCAGCAGAACTTGCTGCATGTTTCTGTGATTTTCAACTTTTTGAACCTGCAATTGTTTTATTTTGTTCCATACTGATTTTAATTGTATATTCTATGTTGTATGGTATTTTTCTGGTTGTTTTGCAGGCATGCCACCTAAAAGAATTAATACGGGTAAGAGAAAGCAAGGCGAAACATCCGCAACCCAACCCCCACCCCAAAACCAGTCCTATGATCAGGAGAGATTTAGGTCTAGGTACCACCAGAACAGATACAATGCATTGCTTAAACAGTCCTTGTGAACTGAGAGAGTTGTTCAAATTAAACCGGATGGACCATACGACAACTTTCACAAACTTTTCCTTGAGCAAGGGTGGGCCAGACTCCTAAACCCCATAACCAAAATCAACAAAGAGTTGGTGCGTGAGTTCTATGCCAATGCCCTTCCTCAAAACCCTCAAACCGACCCTTTCATTTTTGAAACCTTTGTGAGGGGTAGGACAATCAAGTTTGATCGTGATGCCATAAATACATTCCTAGGAAATCCCTTCGACCTAGATGTTGAGACTGAGGATGGGATTGATGATTTCCATAACAAGCAAAACCTAGGCCATTTTCTCCTTGATGAGCACCACAATGAGATTAAAAAGTTCATTATGCTAGAGGGGGAAACCTATGACAAAAGTGATGCGGGTAGAGAGCACATTGCCCAATATAAACTGATGAAACCACCGGCCAAACTTATCTTTCGGTTCATCTTACACAATGTGAAACCTAATAGTCATATGCTCGATTGCACCGTTGATGTTCGCCCATTAATTTTTTACATTCTCAAAGGCATCAAGGTAGATATAGCCCGAACCATTGCTTGGCAGCTAAAAAAGGTTGTGCTTCAAGGCCATGGTGAGCCAAAAACTCGCCTATCTTTTCCTGGTTTGATCATGGGTTTGATCAAAGACACCCACATGAGGATGCCCACTGATTATCATGAAATAATCAAAAACCCCATTGATGATGCCTTCATTACCCGTTACATCATGGGTGAAAATAAGAAGAGTAAGGGTAAGGGAAAGAAAGGTACCGGAGCTTCCTCATCACACCAACCTCAAGCTCCAACATCAGCTGATGATTTCTCACACATGGACCCAGCCCAGAGGCAGTGTTTTACTTACACTTGGGACTACCTCGATGCTAACAAGAGAGCGATGACTTCATTGCATGATTCTTTGTACCGGATGCAGCTACATGTCGGTTACCCACAGGTAGCAGACCATCAGGTTCCTTTGCCAGAGGCTTTTCAGGCATATTGTGCTTGGCCTGGGGACAGGCCATTTGTCTATGGAGGGGGTGATTCTTCAGATATGCATGTTGATGATCTAGGTGGTGATGGTAATGAGCAGGATGATCCAGAGATGGTCCACAGTGCTACTTCAACCCCCCATGGGTCAGATGATGATGACATGCAGTCTTGAGGAGGAAGAAAAGATTTGAAAGCTAGTCCTTTTTGAGTGATATTTTATCAAGATTTCAATCAATTCTTGTTGTCTTCCTTATTTTATTTTGCTTTCTTTTTTGTTAGCTTTGAACAATATTCTGTTGGTTATTTTTATTTTAGCACATGAACTCGTACTTTGTTACTTTATCAGTATTTTGTTTAAGTATTTTGGATATTGATGTATGGTTACTTTTGTTTCGTTTTAATTAATATTGTGATGTTCGTATCGTTTAATTAGTATTATGGTTATATGTTAGCACTTTTGGTTTAAATAAGTACTTCATTTGGTTTTAATTTAAAAATTGTGGAAGTTTCTTGCGTATCACTCTTGCTTAATTTCAAATCTCAGATGATTGATAATGATTCATAGTTGTGATTAAAGCGCAAAGCCAAGGTACAAGTTTCCAGTTTTTCTAGGTTTTTACTCGAATATGGAACGAGTACTTTGTACAAATTTCATTTCATTTAGTTTTTCGCAATAATTTATTTATTTATGAACCACTTAGTTCTAGCATAAAAGTGAGGAAACCTCAAGTGTTTGTACATATGCAAGGAGACCGGAATTCATTGTTTAACTCAATTGTGTTATTTTAAATCCAATAATTGTTTTAAATTGTGTGAAGGCATGGAAGTGATCAAGGCACATTTTTGTTAATGAGTGAAACATACTTGACCACAAATAGCCTACCTTGTGAGAAGAGCGAGTACTTGCTAACCCACTTGAGCCAAATAAATCGGAGTCATCAATTATGAACTGTCAATTCATAAGCACAATGCTTGATGAAGTTGCCTTTAAATTTTTCAAAATTAAGTTCATCTTTGACACACTTTAGGGCTCTGATATGTTTTTAATTGTTGAACCCTAAAATTTCATTGTTTAATTGTCCCTTTTGCCTTAGAGTAAGGGAACATTCAAATAGGGTGTATTTTGATTCAAGTTGGGGAGAGAAGGTAGATGTTAATCTTATGTCAAGTTTAATGGTGTAATTTCATCTTTGATCAAGACAACATGGTGTTGTAAATACAAAAAGAAAAGAAAAAAAAATGTGTACATGAAAAGAAAAAGAGAAAAAGAAAGAAAAATCCAAAAATAGAATAAGTTGTCAAGATCAAAGTGCTTCATGTTTAAGCACCAAGGGTTTGTAATGATTGGTAGGAAAGATTGTGGAATTTAATGGTTGATACAAGGAATGTTCCTCTTTGTTAGGCTTTTTGATTTCAATTGCCCCACATATGACATTTCTTTTGTAGCCAAGCCAAGTTATAACCCTCAAAGACCTTTTGATCCATGTTTTTATGCCTTTTGAAACGATATTTGGATGGACACATAACTTGATTGGAATGTTAACTTGATTGCCGGATGTGTGTTCATAACCCTCATTTATATGTTTTCAATTGTTTATCTACTTTCAAAGAAGTGTGTTAGGTGTGGTTCGTAAATAAATGTATTATTGTTTTGAAATATTTGACATGAACTTTGTACTTAGGACTCATCTCATATTAGTAGTAGAATTTTAGATTAGTTGGAAACTTAGACTTGCCCGGGCATTCACTTTCAAATCACTCATCTGAAATAATTTTCAAAAGCCTTTTGTACTTGTGTCTTGTCCTATTAATTTGTTTGATTTTCAATCTTTTGTTTGAGGACAAACAAAGAGTTAAGTTGGGGAGAGTTTGATAAGTGCCAAGAAGTGTTAATTTCATGTTATATTTCATGCACTTTTTGTTACTTGTTTTACAAGTTATTGAAGGAAAAGCCGAGAAATAAGTGTTAAATGCCTTATTACGCTTTATATATCTTACTCTATCCTTTTATGCAGGAATTAGCCTCAAGACACTGATCAAATACCAAAAATCATGAAAAGTACTATTTGGGCAGAAGCTGATCCAGGAGGCATGCAACTCGCACTCAAACTCGCAACTGCGAGTGCCAATGCGAGCAGCTCGCAACTGCGAGCTCCCTTACTCGCAGCTGCGAGTTAGGGCGGTTTGACCTCCTCATTTATGACGTGGCAGCATCTCATTGGACTAGAAGAATCACTCGCATCTGCGAGTGATGCTGCTCGCATCTGCGAGCTCAAGCAGAACAGAGGCTATTAAATGCCCACTTGCTATTCCTTGAAATTATTATGTTGGGATCTTAGCTTGATATTATCTTAGTTTTTCTCTTAGGTTTTAGTCTTAGATATTTTATAGAGAGAAATAGGGTAGATCATATAGAGTGAGAGTGGTTTTGGAAGTTGGATCTTTATTCCTTTGTTGGGACATCACAAGTGTAATGGTTCCTTCCTTTTCAATCCATCCTTGCAAGGCTTCCATGATGATGTGTAGCTAAATACCCTTTGTTGGGATGAGAGGTACTTGATCCTTGCTAAACATGTAATCTTTTGATCTTGCAATATATGGTTCTAGCAATTTATATTCAATATTGTTGTTATTCTTGTGTTAATGCTTTCAATGAGATTCAAGATGCTTTGGACACAAACTCTTGAATCTAGAGCTAGAGTAGCAATATATCTTAGGTTAACTTACTTGACATCTTTGTTAATCTTGTGATAATCACCATAATCAAGAGTTAAATGCTTTTGGATACTTAATCAGGCTGGACACGGTCGATTAGGTTATTTGATCGACTTTGTTATCGTTTAAGGGATTTGGACACGAATGTTTAAACGATATCTTAGAGTTAATTATATCACTTTGGACACGAAGGATAGTTTAGAATTGATTGTGATAATGTTGTTTATAAAGCTAGAATTCGTATGGATCATTAGGTTACGTGTGACGCTTGGTTAAGGAACGCTACTCCTAACAAGTTTCAATCCTTATTTATCTCAACTTTTACTTTGTGCAAATTAGTTTAGCTAATCACATTTCAAACAAACAAGTACTCTTAATACTTGGAATGATAATTGATGTTAAACTGTCCTTGATAACGCACTATTCCCTGTGGAGACGATACACAAATACTTATCTTGTTTGATGCAAAAATACTTCATCAAAATCCCTTACTCACAGCTGCGAGTTAGGGCAGTTTGACCTCCTCATTTATGACATGGCAGCATCTCATTGGACTAGAAGAATCACTCGCATCTGCGAGTGATGCTGCCCGCATCTGCGAGCTCAAGCAGAACAGAGGCTATTAAATGCCCACTTGCTATTCCTTGAAATTATTATGTTGGGATCTTAGCTTGATATTTTCTTAGTTTTTCTCTTAGGTTTTAGTCTTAGATATTTTATAGAGAGAAATAGGGTAGATCATATAGAGTGAGAGTGGTTTTGGAAGTTGGATCTTTATTCCTTTGTTGAGACATCACAAGTGTAATGGTTCCTTCCTTTTCAATCCATCCTTGCAAGGCTTCCATAATGATGTGTAGCTAAATACCCTTTGTTGGGATGAGAGGTACTTGATCTTTGTTAAACATGTAATCTTTTGATCTTGCAATATATGGTTCTAGCAATTTATATTCAATATTGTTGTTATTCTTGTGTTAATGCTTTCAATGAGATTCAAGATGCTTTGGACACAAACTCTTGAATCTAGAGCTAGAGTAGCAATATATCTTAGGTTAACTTACTTGACATCTTTGTTAATCTTGTTATAATCACCATAATCAAGAGTTAAATGCTTTCAGATACTTAATCAGGCTGGACACGGTCGATTAGGTTATTTGATCGACTTTGTTATCGTTTAAGGGATTTGGACACGAATGTTTAAACGATATCTTAGAGTTAATTATATCACTTTGGACACGAAGGATAGTTTAGAATTGATTGTGATAATGTTGTTTATAAAGCTAGAATTCGTATGGATCATTAGGTTACGTGTGACGCTTGGTTAAGGAACGCTACTCCTAACAAGTTTCAATCCTTATTTATCTCAAATTTTACTTTGTGCAAATTAGTTTAGCTAATCACATTTCAAACAAACAAGTACTCTTAATACTTGGAATGATAATTGATGTTAAACTGTCCTTGATAACACACTATTCGCTGTGGAGACGATACACAAATACTTATCTTGTTTGATGCAAAAATACTTCATCAATTGTCTTTTCTTCAAAAATTTCTTAATTAGAATTTTTGTTCTTAGACTGGGGTACTCTATCCAACATAAATTTCAATTTTCATTATAGAAATTGAACATATCAAGCTATCAATTTTATTTTTTGAATTTTACAGTCATCAATAAATATGATAAAATATCATTTCATCATTTCTAGTTTATGTGTCATCAAATTCACACATATCATAATTTATTAAGTTTAGAGATTCAAATTCTCTAAACACTGATTTATATGAACATTTGGTTCATATTTCTTGACTACAATAAATAAAATTGTCTAATCATATAACGTTGGAATTAAGTCCAAGTTACTCAAGTTTAAAATTAAACGCTTGTTCACACAATAAATTTTGATATGTCAAATATTAAAATCACACAACTAATAAAATAGAAGGAGAGTTTAATTTTGAACATACCATCAAAGGTGCAATCTTTTTGCACAAGAATGTATGGTAGACAAGTCTCTCTTTAAGTCTGAGTCAACTCAGTCTTATTCAGTAGAAATCTGAAATTCAGATTCTTTCTTATTTTTAGAACATGCAACATGTCTATATACCCAATATGCCATAAAGTTTATGGCAATTCTTGTTATTGTTTTAAACAATAACTCACGTAAGTACCAGCCAATAAAAAAAACTTTATCAATTCTTGTTATTGTTTAGTAACAAACGGAACCAAACATTTTCTTTTCAGCTCACATCGCTTGTTACATGACAGCTCACATTTTTTTAATTTTCAGCTCCAAATATTTTTTTTGGCTCGTTTCTTTTGTTTTGTCTCGTTTCTTTTGTTTTGTAACAAAATAAACTCGTTTGGTTCTGTAACAAATAATTTGTTTTGTAACAAATTATTGTTTCACTATATGGATTTGATTTCGAAACCATATTTCAAACAAATTCAACGTATTTGAATTTTTTAGTGTTGTTATTTAAAACAACAATCACTTCATCGTTTCAGTCAAAAGATGTATTTCTATAGCATGATTTATCCTTAATATATTTAGGGACAACTTAACCTTAATAAGTAACTTCTTCGGTGAACATAGTAGATCGAAACGTCTTAAAATTGTTGTTTTTTTTGGATTTCCAAATATTTGAATTTCCAAATTCTATTATCTACCGAAGTTGTTACTAGGTTGAGTCACGACCAGGTCGCTCTCTTTAAGACGTTTCGTGGCACTACCCAAAATTGTGCAAGGTAGACTATCAACCACGTCGCCTCCAGGATAAAACAAGCCCAGCTACAATTGTGCGGTTAACTACTGCACTGTAGAAAACCGTTCGAGAATTACACCTTCAAATATGGTACTAAGACCACTCTTTAATACTGAAACCACTTTAATATGGTATTATTACCATTCTATTATGGTGCTAAGACCACTCAAATATGGTGTTTCCACCATTCTAACCCTTAAGTTCTCCAAACTATCAATATGGTACTATGACCACTCAAATATGGTGTTACTACCATTTCTCCTCAAATAGAAAAATATTGTTATAATATTTATATACTGTTAAGATCATTCTTGATTCCGACGGGACATTATTATTCAAAATAGGGACTATGATCTTAAAAGTACTCTTTATTCCGAAGGGACATATATTACCGAAGGGACTATGAACTTAAGACCATTCTTAATTCCGAAGGGACATTAAACCGAAAAGGGACTATGGTCTTAAGAACACTCTTAATTCCGAAGGGACAGAAAGGAGTAGAAAAAGGAGAATGACTTGTTAAACAAGTCGAAGGAGGGAGAAGAGATGAAAAGACTCGTCAACACAAGTCAAAAAAGGGAGAAGAGAGAAAGAGTTCCCGACAACTCAATGAAACTCTTTGGTGTGTGGAATGCACTGTGTGAGCTCTCTATTTATAGAGAAAATTCACAACTAATAAGTGAGAAACTTTGGGAACAAGTAATATGAGAAACTTTGGGAACAAGTAACATATTACTTTGCGATTAAGTAATTCACATATTAGATCTAGTACAAAAATATCTTAATTGAATACTAAAATATATTAAATTTAGTACAAAAATATATTATAGTATGTACCAAAATATTTTAGCAAAACTTGGGGACTAAGAAAGCACTTTCTAATAATGATTAAATTAATTATTTAATTTATCATTTCCAAATAATAAAATATATATCAATATATTTTTTTTCTCTAGTGCTTATGTACCCCCATTAATTAGAGGTACACCCCCACTATATAAACACTACTAATGTGTGTGTTCCATCCGATGTGGGACTTCCACTTTTTTCAATTCACACAACACTAGTTCTACCCAACATGGGAATTTGTGTTTAGTCTTTTTACTCAATTTCTACATATGTTCCAACACTATCCATCTCCTTTGAGGAAAACGTTCATAGCATTTTGTGATTTTTGCAATGATTGTAAAAGAGAAAAGGAAGGTTGTCCTTGGAAAATACGTAGAGATCATCCCTTTCTTTATAGTCCAAGTACAGGGAAGTATGTGCGATATGATTATGAGTGAAGTTATTTTGACGATTAACTAAAAATTCGTTCATTCGCACATGTCTCTTGATTTGTAATTGATATATAGAGTTAATATGATAAAAGTTTGAGAACTTCTAAATAACTTCAAAATAGCAACATAAATTCTAGATGGAAAAAATGTAGCAGGAGCCAATACTCATTTAATTGTAGATGAATGATCAATATTAACATCACAGGGCTCATGGTCTCACTCAAAACCTTCCTATATATGTGTATGCATGCATGCATGCATGTAATGTTTGATATTATTTTTTCTCCTGCTGTGTAGGCTTTGCAAAATACAGCAAGACTATACGATGATAAAATGATGCTTACAATCGATGCACCACTCTTGTTTCCTCCTGCGAAGGTATTCTCCGAAAAGTCTGGAGAAGAAATCAAAGTACAAGTCCAGAAAGAGCTCTAATGAAGCACAAATAGCATAGTCTCTTCTCTACTTTTATATTCTCTTCAATTCAATGGAGGTACTCATCTTCTGAAGTTTGAGAGTGAGGTTTTTCTTTTGTTTCTAGCTGTTGAACTCGGTTCACATAGTCAAATAGTAAAGGGTTAACTGTGTAGTTTAAACATGTTTTAAGGGATTGAAAGCAGAAATTTAGAGTGGCTGAAATTTGAAGGAAATTTTGATCGGAATTAAAATTGAAAGTTGATATATTTAAAGGGACTAAAGACATATTTTACCTGATACTAAATTTGGTTTTTCTGATTTTGCAAGAAGAAAATACTATTTTTGACCTAAAATAACAATGTTTTAATGGCTTATAGAACTGATATAACTTATCTCCTCCTACTTCAAGCAGTCAAAGTCAAGCCCACGAATAAACTATAATTGCATTCTTAAAAACAAAGGAAGATACACTTGGGTCGCTCCAGGTTTCTCCTTCCATATCTCACACTCATGGCTTATTTCTTCCCCTTCACCATAGTCATCGATCACCAACATCTCTTTGTTGGATAATGCTTTACAACATTTCTTCCGGGGCTAAAAAATACTTTTATTTTTATTAAAAAAATTATCCACTACAGGGATGGGGATTGGGATGGGCAGGGATACCCGAACCCGTCGGGGACGGGGATGTGATTCGATTTCTCATCCCCACTGGGTATGGATAGGGTAACAGGTAAGTATATGAGAGTAGGGTATGGGGACGGGGAAGGTAAAACCCGTCCCCACCACACCCCATTGTCATGCCTAGAGGCGAGCTATCCTTTTATAGGGAGAGTTCGTAACAAATTCAGAGCGACTTAAGGATTACGCAAACTTAATCTATAAGTAATCCGCAAATTTGTTTTCTCGTGAGTGGATATATCTGGAACTTTCCGGATATTCTGTTGGATCGAATTATAACGAAACTTAACGTTTTCGGATAATGATTAAATTAATAAAAAATTAATTTATCATTTTCAGGTGATAAAATATATATATTTTCTTTTGACCCGAGTCCAGCCGAACGGTGGCGTCGTGCATGTGACACACACACAAACACATATATATTTATATTTTTGTAAGCGCTCATCCATTCGCAAAAGTGTGGGTACCCAAGGACATAACCTTGGCGGTCAACTCTTATCCAATATATTTGTCAAAAAGAAAAAACAAACTCTTATCCAATATATGACATTTTTCAATTCATACCAACACTAGTTCTTTCGTAAGGGACATGTGTTTATTCTTTCCGGCTTCCACTCAAATTCAACTAGTGTTCCAACAAATTCATTACATGTACAACAATTTTTATTAACATTTTCCATTTTTTTTCAATTTAATCACAATATTTGGCGTTTTCATGCTTCAAATTTGTGTGGTCATATACACGTACTTCAGTTTTATAAGTAATTAATGAAAAGTGTTAAAAAAATTAATTAATCTTAAGAGTTTTTTTTGTTGTTATTTTCAAACAATTATAACTACTTCAATATTAAAAACTATTTAAGGGTCATAATGCTTGTACATCTGGATAAGTAAGATTAGCGTTCTATCTATGGCACCGGTAAAAGAAAGATTGAATAACATAGTCATTACCAGAAAATTCACATATATTGTAGTGCAAATTATTTTGACACTAATACTATTTTCTAAGATATCAAATGCATTTTGGGATTGGAATCGATTTTGGTGCCAGGGGAGACCGTTATATATTCTTTCCTTTGATAACGAACTAGCTAAAGATTTCCCAACAATTTCATTCAAAAAAAATTACAATGATTCTCCACCATGGAGTATTCAAAATAATCCAGTGGTTATCCGATGTAATGGACCATCAGATAATACTAATAGAACAGCCGACAGGGATGATTTAAAATTCAGATTATGTGGTGCATCAGATGATAATAATAAATCATCTGGGCCAGAACCAACATTTCGTTGCAGTGTCTCTTTGGTCACTTTGGACGAAAAAACTAGCAATGAAAAAACTATATGGTCGAAAACATTCACAGCCTTTGGTGATTTTTGCAATCATTGTAAAAATTACCAATGGGGAGGTTGTATTTGGAAAATACGAAAAGATCATCCCTCTCTTTATAATCCAATCACAGATAAGTATGTACAATATGACTATGAGTAATTTTTTTTATTAGAGGAACTATATTTAAAGTTAATTTGACAACTTGTCTAACAAAATTTTTTATACGGTTGCTATTTTAATAATAATAATAATTTTTCCTCTATCTTATAATCAAAGTAACATTTGATTTGTAACAAAAATAAGTAACATTTGATTGTTGTCTATTTTTATATGGTTATTTTAGAATTATTCCATTTTAGTTGTTCACATGTCACTCAATAAATATATATTATAGACGGCTTCGGGCCAAGGGCTAATCTGCCCAAATTAGAGCTCAAGGCCTAAATTTTTTAGTTGAAAGTTTGTTATCTGCGAGGGGTGGCGCAATGTTATCTTTGACTCAGATTCAAGCACCCTTGTCAACTTCATTTTGTCTCAACTTAGTGGAGTGTTTGAGTTTTATGTAATAGTTACGGTTACTAAGAACTATATGTCTATTAATTTCAACTTTGAGGTGAAGTTTATTAGACGACAAGCGAACACGGCTGCTCATAATTTAGCTAGTGTGGTCGGTTCTTGAGCTAGTTGCCAAGTTTTTTAGATTGATCGTATTGAACTTATTTTTTTGGCAAGTATTGAATCTTTTCTTGTTAATGACATGAATTAACTTTGTTTCTATAAAAAAAATATTTTGGATTTTAATAATCCCAGTTGATTTTAAGTGAATTAATAATATGGGTAAATTACATTGACCTTCCTTGAATTTTGCCAAAATGTCACTCACACCTCCTCTATTTTGTAAAGTGACACTAATCTCCCTTATTTTCTCTTACATCCATTTAAGGTTAACACCATTAGACCATTGAACAAAACAAAACAAAAAAATGTGATTCTGCACTTTGAAAAAAGTTTGTTCAAATTCCAAACACTGTGTTCAACTTCAAAGTAATATGTGTTGTTGAATATCTTAGATTGATTTATGAACTACTAGTATGTTATTTTTTAAGAGAAATTAAATCAACAAATTTAATTGATTTTATCTAATTGAGCGATAAATCAAAAGCACCTCCATTAAAGGCCATTATAGCATATGTTGGGCCTACTTTCGCATTCGCAGGTATGTGTGAATTTTGCTCTCCATCCAGCAACTTTTGCTCGCACCTTGCAGCCATGCCGAAAATGCTCATGCGCTAGTTAACTTGCGCAAGTGTAAGTTACTGCGCAAGTTAAGTCACGTGGCGCAAGTTAAGTGGCGCAAGGATACTTTTTCAAATTATTTTTATTAACTTATTCAAAATTATTTTATTTATATTAACTTTATTCAAATTATGTTATTTTCTTAACTTTATTAACTTTATTCAAAATTATTTTATTAACTTTATTTTGAAATTATTTTGTTTACATTAATCTAAATTATTTTCTTAATTTTATTCTAAATTATTGATTCGATATTATTCTTTAAATTAATACAAATATAAATAAAGGTAAATACAATACAAATATAAATAAAGGTAAATACAACAAATATAAAACAAAGGAACAAAATTGAGGCATAAATAATCTCTCATTTTATTAATAATTCATAAATTACATTACAATAATTCATATGATAAGTTTGAACTTATTCACTAAATCTACTTATTTTCTCCTTGGGGTAAAAAGTAATCAATCTTCGTGGGGTAAAATAGTGAGCAGCCTTCTTGGGGAAAATACATCATCAACCCTTGGGCTAAATTTAAATCTGTTTTTTTACCACAAGAAGTTCTTTTTACCCACGGTAAAAAGTTTCTGCGGTTAAAAAAATAGGTTTAAAATTATCCCAAGGGTCGATCATTTCCCCAAGTCGGCTACTCACTACTTTACCCCGACGAAAATTGATCACCTTTTACCCCAAAGAGAATGTTGAAAAGAAAAAAAAGAAAGAAGAGAAATAGAGGGAGAGAGTGATGAGGGGGAGAAAGTAGTATGGTGTGAGGAATTAGGGAAGTATGGAGGGGTATTTATAGGTGGGAATGGTAGTATAGGTGGTAAATACCATTAATGTGGTCAAAAAACGTGTAAAATTTGGTAGAAAACGTGTGGATTGAATGTTGAAACATTGACCACAGACCAAAAAAACGTTTGTTCTTCAGTTCTGACCACCGGACAACGTGCGTGAGTTAACTCGCGCATAGGCCAGTGGTGCATGACTTAAGTCACGCATGGCTTACAGCTTGCGTGACTTAAGTCGCGCATGGCTTACAACGTACGTTAGTTAAGTCACGCTACGTGACTTAACTAACGCAAGGGTATATTTGGAAGCAGTGCAGGGCGCGAGCAAAAGTTGCTGGGTGGAGAGCAATCACAGGTTATTCCTAATGTTTTTTTTTATGCCATGGACCTACTTATGAATGGAAATATGAGAAACTAGTCAAACAACCAAGTATGAGTATAACCTTGTGAGATTCACATGCTCACTACTATGGAAGTTATGTCGTTCATCAACCTTAGAGCATTAAAGTTGCAAAGGAAGGGATAAGAACCTTACAAATTTTGTTTTGTTTTCACAGCGATCTAACGCCGTTAACCTCGAAGGGAGGTATGTGTCACATTCAAAATAAAATAAGGGTGGTCGATGCCATTTTGCAAAATAAAGGGGATGTGAGTGACATTTTTGCAAAACTCAAGGGAGGTCGGTGCAATTTGCCCTTAATTTTTTGTATGCATAAAAATAATTGATTTTGTAAAATTAATTTTACTTAAAAGTGAGCCGAAAGAGTTTTATGTTCGGTTACATTTACATAAAAGCTAATAGGATATGTTAGCTTGTGTCATAATGACAAAAGTTAAGGATCTAAAAAAAGATTTAAAACATAATTATTGTATGGGTCTTGCTAACCAGTGCCCTAAGGGCAATGGTTAAGGATTCCATTAAGGGAAACTTTGTCTTGGAATTACAAATGTTTATTTTTTCTTAGCAATAATTACACAACTTTTCAATACAAATTTACTTATTTTAGTACTTTAACCAATGCTCCAAGGGCAATGGTTAACATTCTCCTTATTGTATTTAAAAAAATAAGTTTTGAACCTTTCAAGACGTTGAATGCACGATTTTCAAAAATACGTTTCTACATTTGTCTTCTAAACTTGTGTCTTAAGGGCGCAAGTTAGCATTTCCCAAAGTTAATTGATCACTAGATTTCAATGTAAAAAACATGTTTAGATGCAAAAGCTACAAATCCTAACTTTGAGATATATAATTTAAGCAAAATCAATTCTATCCAAAAGAAACAAAACATATCAAAATAAATTTTACACCTTTACAATCAATTATAGCTGCTAAAATCAAGATGGTGTAGTAGAATTATTGAAATATTTCATCATGATTTGTCAATGATCTATTTTTGTTTTTTTAAGGGCTATCAATAATCTATTTGCTAAACCGTGAGTGTGTGTATGTATATATATCTATGTTGGGATGACTTTTTTTACTTATAATTATATCCTTAAACTAATTTAATATTTTTTTCTAGTGGTAAACAAATTTGACTATAAAAATGATATATTTATACTTTGAAAGTAACAAACATCTATATTTATATTTTTTATCAAAATTAAAAATTCATAAAAATTCACCGTTCATAATTTACAAACGTTAGCGCAATATAAAAACGGAAAGAAGAACACGTGAATCCTTGTCTTTCCGCGTACAACAATTTTTATTAAAATTTTTCATTTTTTTTAAATTTAATCACAATATTTGGCGTTTTCATTCCTTCAAATTTGTGTGGTCATATACGTACTTCAGTTTTATAAGTAATTAATGAAAAGTGTTTAACGCAAGACAAAAGAGTTTTTTTGTTGTTATTTCCAAACAATTTATAACTACTTCAATATTACTAAGATTAGTGTTCTATCTATGGCACCGGTAAAAGAAAGATTGAATAACATAGTCATTACCAGAAATTTCACAAATGTTGTAGTGCAAATTATTTTGACACTAATACTATTTTCTAAGATATCAAAT
Source organism: Medicago sativa (assembly GCF_051527215.1). Classification (NCBI taxonomy): domain Eukaryota; kingdom Viridiplantae; phylum Streptophyta; class Magnoliopsida; order Fabales; family Fabaceae; genus Medicago; species Medicago sativa. The sequence goes on from NC_140756.1 coordinate 10,390,482, forward strand.
GCATTGTTTGATTATAATCAATTTTGGTGCCAGGGGAAACCGTTATATGTTCTTTCCTTTTGGTGTTCGTCGCTTTTCTATGTTTTCTCTGGTTTTTTGTGTTTTACAAGATGAAATTGTGGAGGTTTGATCCGTATCTTGATTTGTTTTTAATCTTAAATTTGGATTTTCTAGATTTAATATATGGTTTCAAAAAGTTCTGTTTCATCTGTGTGGATTTGATTCGCCGGATGTTCCTCGAAAGAGTTTGGTAAGTAGACGCTCCGTGTTGGCGGTGGTAGTCGTTAACCGTACCTTCAGAACTGTTTAATCTGCCGCGGTTGTGCCGTAGGTGGACCAAGTTTTGTCGTAAGTTCATTGATATGGACTCCGATGGGATTGACCGAGAACATGTTTTTATCCTCTTTGGCTTAGGTTCAAATCTCGCACTACTCATTAAAATTTGATTTTCATTTTTATATTTATAAGCATTGTTGTTAATATTTTTCAAAGAGTGCATCTGGGATACTCTTTAAGCATTCTATAAAAATGACAAAGTTTTCAATTTCCAATACACTATCACACAAACTTTCACAAAAAAATCACAATTTAAAGTCCTTACCTAATGTCCCGGCGGCACTAGTTTACATTTCCTTTTTTTAAATACCTCACTATAATATTTATTTTAGGCATCTAAACATACTTGGCCGATTCTGATTTATACCTCATAAATTACAGAATTGACAATAAAAAAAAAGTTAATTAATTTTATGAATAAAACTTTTTTTTATATATTCCCCAAACATTTTTATAGTTATCATGAAAAAAAAATGCGCCATTTTTCTTCTTATAATTAAAAAAACGCCATAATTAAAAATATTAATTTGTGTGAATGTTATATCGGTGTCGGACACAAATACTCATAGAACACACCACACGTTCAACCATAGATTTATGTCAATGAGATTTATATTCCGATAAATTGATAAGCTTTTAAACAAACACACAAGGCTCTTCCCCTTAAAAAAAAACACATAAGGCTCACAGAGCAATCTTTGAAAACGAAAACAAACGCCAGGGCCTTGTCTTCAGTGGAAGATCTGGATAGGTCACCTATCATAGGAGACATGATTTTCTTTGTTTTTTTTTCTTTTCAAAATGAATATGAAACATTGGATACACATGAAAGCTTTTGAATGATTGTTATCTATAGGTAATGTGACCTAATAAAATATTATTATTTAAATGGTTAAATAAGTTTTTAGTCCCTATAATATATCAAATTTTGTTTTTAATCTTCATAAAAAAAGTCTTATGTTTTGGTCCCTATAAAAAAAATTGACACACAATTTAGTCTCTATTAAATTAAAATTTATTTAATTATGCTTAAACTTTTAAATTTTAAATGATTGATAAAACATTTTTTCTACGGAGGAACTTTGTATAATGTTCTAAATAAGTAAGAAATCTTTCAAAAAATTTAAAATTTGGGCATAATTGAACAAATTTTAATTTATAAGAACTAAAATTGCGTGTCGAAATTTTTTATAGAGACAAAGAAATATGATATTTTTTATGAAGATTGAAAAAAAAATTCGATATACTTGTAAGGACTAAAAACTTATTTAACCATTTAAATAATAACATTTTATTGGGTCACATTACCTATAGATCACAACCATTCAAAAGTTTTTATGTTTATCCAATGTTTCATATTCATTTTGCAAAAAACCAAAAAAAAACCAAAGAAAATCATGTCTCCTACGCTAAATGGCTTATTCAGGTCTCCCTCCGGTGACGCAGCCAAAAGGTAGATAGACTACTGGTCAAATTAACAAGATGGTGTGGTACACAAAAGGCTCGTAGACAGATTTCCAGAACGAAAAAAAAAGTGACTTTTCAATTGGACCGTCTCTACCTTTAACCAAAACTATACTCCCTCCGTTTCAAAATGAGTGTCGCTTTAGCCAAAAAAAATTGTTTCAAAATGAGTGTCGCTTTCAGTTTTCAATGCAATAATAACTTTTTCTTTTCAATTGTACCCTCCAATTAATACTTTGAACACTACTTCCAAAGTATTACTTTTAAAACGAACCAATAGTTAATAAGGATAATTTGGTAAAATAACCATTCTCTTTCTCTTAATCATTGCATTTCTTAATATGTGTGTAAACACCTAAAACGACACTCATTTTGAAACGGAGGGAGTATTTCTTTTACCTTTTGCTAATCATTTTTGGCCTTGAATGAATTGATTTTCTTTTAATGATCAATGGTTGATTTTATTTAAAAATGAGTTGAATGTAGAGTTATTTATATTTTAATACATTTATATAAAAATAACCACAGCAACCAAACATTATATCATTAATCAAGTGAATGACTTCATTAATCAAATTACTTTATAGTGTTCTTTCATAAACCATTTTTTTATCAAAGACAATTTTTTTTGGTCAGGTAGCATAGTGACTAGAATTCACCTTATAAGGTTAATAAGTGGGGTGTCCGGGGTTCGAACCCCACCTCATGCATATAATAATGCATTATCCTACCAACTGAGCTATGCTCACGGGACGCTTATCAAAGACATTTATGTAAATGTAAGTTGAACAATAAATTTCAATATATAAATCATGTTTAGACTAAAAATATACAAATCTTAGCTTCTAATCTTCGAATTAGAATTCATTCTTGAAGCAAAATCATTTTACGAGAAATAAAAAATGTCAAATTCAGTTTTACACCTACAAAATTAAGATTAGTAGAATCATTAAAATAATTGAACGCAATGTATCAATATAATAATCTATTTGTTAAATCATGTTGAATTATTTCAATGATTCCATTCAATCATCGGTATATATCAATTAAAATCACAGTTTGTACAATGATTTTTATTCAAGATTTTCCAAAAAAAAAAATTATAAAAAATAATCATAATATTTTTACGTTTTCATCCTACAAATTGGTGTAGTCATATACGTACTTCAGTTATAAGTAATTAATTTTTTTAGGGACAGTTATAAGTAATTAATGAAAAGCGTTTAATGCAAGAAAAGAAAAAGTTAATTAATCTAGTGTGTTTTTTCTTCTCTCAAACAATTATAACGACTTCAATATTACAAACTATTTAAGGGTCATAATGCATGTGCATATATATGCATAACTAAGATTAATCTTCTATCTATGGCACTAATGCTGTTAGTGGAAATTATTTTGACACTAATACTAGTATTTTCTAAGATAGCAAATGCATGGAAATGGGATTGGGGTCGTATATGGTGCATGGGGTCACCGCATTATACTCTTTCCTTTGAAAACGCCTTACCTAAAGATTTTCCAACATATGATAAAGAAGATGATCGGGTGAGTATTGTATGTAAAACCGACAAAAAGTTAGGAGTTCATAATTTAGGTGAACATCGTTATTACGGCTTTTGTGGTGCACAAAAAGTTAGGCTTGGACTATACTTTGATGAAAACGTTCAGAGCTTTTGGTGATTTTTGCAATGATTGTAAAAACGAAAAGGGAGGTTGTCATTGGAAAATACGCAAAGATCGTCCATTTCTTTATAGTCCAACCAAACGGAAATATGTACGTTATGACTATGAGCATGAGAACCTCACTATAAAATTTTTTAGACGCCTAAACACATAAGGCCGATTCTGATTTATATCTCATAATTTACGGGTTTGACAATAAAATAATTAATTATTTTTATGAATAAATCTTTTTCTATATATTCCCCAAACATTTTTATGGTTATCATGGACAAAAAAAAGCACCATTTTTGTTCTTATAATTAAAAAAATGTCATAATTAAAAGTATTTACATGTGCGAATGTTATATCGGTGTTGGACACAAAGACTTATCAGACACCACACATTCAACCAGATGTATCAGTGATATAGAGCTTGTGACTGTGTTTCATGCTAAGTTTCTTTTTAATATTTGCAACTTTTAAAGAAAGAAGATAATAATAATAATAATGGAATCCCCAAGCTTGAATCATCGCACTTGCATCCTAGCCAGTAGCCACATTTACATTATCATGTATAGCCTGTAACTTATTCCTGTTGTTCACACACTTTAAAGTGGTACGTCACTGCAAAAATTAAAACCAAAACATTAACATGAGTTTACAATAATTAAACAAACATATCACTCAACTTACATAAAAAAATTACACAAAAAGATAAAAGTTGTTGAATCTTACTACTAAATCTGACATTCTCCTGTGGCTGCCCATCATAATCCGCGTTTTCAGCATCCACCTCATTCTCCTCTTTCATATGGTGCTGCTCGGGCTGAGGCTCAGACTTGTTCATCTGAGATGGTCTGGAACTATCAGCACGGGGCCCCCTGCTACTAGACATGACAACAAAGCCCGTATCCGTGGGTACCCGCCCGACACAAATCCAAATTGACATGTCTTTCCCGCTTTGAGTAAATCAAAAGAAAAAAAACACGAACCCAACAATGATAAATTGAGGGAATGAGACATTACCTTGTGTTTGATATTTGAAGAGGCTTAAAATGTGATGATTTTAAGGAAAAAAAACCTTCAAGAATCATTCAACGAGGGAGTTTCGGATTTTGGGGTTGTGAGAAAGAAGTTTTGGGCAAATTTTAGAAATTGTTGAAATGAGGAAGGTTTTTTATTTCGAGTTATATATAGACAAGATTTGGATTTTGAAAACCGAAATACCTTTTGGATTTTATAATCCAAACAAAGGGTATTTTGGAGAAAAAAATAGGGAGCACATAAGAAACAACTAGAGTGAGAAAAATAACAGTCAAAGATTTTTCATATGATTTCTATCGATGAAACACTCAAACCACTTAGATATTTAAGAGTAGTTTATTTGTAATATGATTTTCATTCATTTTTTTGATTGGTTTGGAAACACCATTGATTTTGGTGTTGTCTTTATATTGGTTATTTGTGTATCCTTCCAATCCTGGCACTCATTGTGTTTGAATTAGGTGCTTTTAATATATCTTTTTGGCCTTTAAAAAAAATCCACGCAAACAACGGGAACAAAATAATTTTCAAAGCAATTAAGTTCCTGTATGGATAAATAGTTTAAGGGTTTTGCTAACTTGTGTCCTAAGGGCACATGTTAAAGATTCTAAAAATAGCAAGTATTTATTGAGAGGAATTAATTCACATGAAGTATTTAACTTTTGAGACATAAATTAACACAATTTCCAATGTAAAATATCTATGTTTAGTATATTAGCATGTGCCCCTAAAACACATGTTAGCATTAGTTTAATTAAGGCCTTATAGCATGAGTGTTCATCATTTTATTTGTTTTTCGACGTTTGTGTTCGTCATATTAGCATTTACTACTATGTATGAACTAGGAGTTAATTTGTTTTCTTAAGTTGTCTTTGGAGAATTTATGAAAATAAGACGAAAACAACTTATGAACATGTCATATACGTTGTTTCTATAAGATCCTCCAACAGTCTAACAACGACTTATGTCAGTAGGTACACCCAACAAATAAGTTAATCTAGACGGGCTGTAAAAACATAAAAACATAAATGCTTTCTATACCGTCTTGCCTCTGTGGTGGAAAGATTTGACAACGTTGGAGGATAGAAGTGGGCCGACTTGGTTCTACTCGGAGGTGGTTAGAAGGATGGGAGATGGAATGAGCACTAGTTTTTGGAATGATAGATGGAGATCCGATACCCTCTTTTGTGATCTTTTTCCGCGTCTTTTTTTGATTTCAACGCAAAAGAATAGTAGTGTGGGGGAGGTTTGTAGCTCTTTCGAGGGGGAGAGAAGTTGGAATTTTATGTGGCGTAGAAGGGTGATGTCTTGGCTACAATTTAAGGTGGTGTTGAAGGTGTGGCAAAGAGTGATGTCTAGGGCTCTAGGCTACAATTTAATTTCATTATACCACATAATCTTTTTGCTCATTTTGAATGTTGGTATTATAAGGCTTCATCTACGAAAATAAGACGGGGATTTTCCTTGATTTGGCTTGCTTCTATTTGGGTTATCTGGAAGAGAAGAAATGAGGTTATCTTTAATAATGGCGTGGTAGAGATAGAGGATGTGGTGGAGAATATAAAGGTTCTAGCTTGGTATTGGAGTATGAGTAAGCTGAAAATAGCGACGTGTTTGTATTATGAGTGGTGTTGGAACCCTCGGGATTGTTTACGAAGATAGGATCAGGTGTTTTTTGGTGTTTTTTAGGGGCTGTTACTGTCGGATGTGGGCTGTTGCTATTTTTCTGCTGTTTTGCGGACAGTTCTGCTGTGTTTTTTTTGGCAGTTTTTGTGTTTGTATCAACTGCTGATGGGAGCTGTTAGCTGGCCTGGGCAGCAGGCATTTTTCCTTGGTGGTGTTATGTTTAGGTTGTATGGTGTTGTCCGGCATTGGGTCGCCTTGTATTGCTTATACGCTGGGGGTGTTATAATTGGTTTTTTATGCGCCTTTTTTCTCGTCTTGATAGCTTTGGTCGCTTCTAATAATATTGACTGTTCAAAAAAAATTTATTGAGAGCAAAAGACAGAATCAAATTTCAAAAATATATAACTTCGCCATTATCGCTTGCTGCAGTCCTTTAAGGTTTAGGATATGACAAAGACTTGTCCACATCTACTTCCAATAGGAGGGTTAAATAAAGTTGGACTCATTGTTCCTGATTTTGTTTGTGTTTTCTCTGCACATGATTTTGTTGTGAATTCATCATCCTCCTACCAGTCCTACATTAACATTTTCTTTGTTTCATATTTTCTTTCTCTTCTATTCAAAACTTTTTAGCAAGACTCGAAATAGTCATCTTTCATATAATTTCTTAAATTTCTTGCATATGTTATGCACTAGTATTTACACCCGTGCAACGCACGGGAAGAAAATTAATTATTGTTTGTTATGAGAAAATTAATTATATATATATATATATATATATATATATATATATATATATATCATTTTTGTTATACCTAATATCAAATACAATTAATATTGAATAACATATATGTATTTATCAAAACTCATTATAATTTGTTAATCCAACAAAGAAATATTTTAACTCATTTTGTATTTATACCATAAAAAATATATCTTACAGGCCCCCATGTTTTTGGAGTGCATTGAGTTGAGTTGTGTACTAACTTAGTCAGGGGCGTAGCCCTTCAGGACAATGTGGTAGCCATGGCTACCCCAAACCAATTATTTTTATTGAATGAGTTGGTATGTTTTTATATTTAGCTATCTCAAATAAAAAATATTTAGCTACCCCAAACAAATTTATTTATCAAATTAGCATAAATAAGAAAATAAAAAAATTACTACATGGTTGATAGATTTATTTATATTAATTTGACACTTTTGATCTCAACAACAAATATAGAGATATCTTTTTTAAAAATAAAAGTTGTCAATACAATAGTCATAAAAAATAAAAAAATTAAACATATAATGAGTTTCTTGCAATTAACTTATTTGTTTACATTGAAAAAGACATTATTAGTCTATTTAGTATACAATCAATTATGAATAAAATTGACTTTTTGAAAGGCATTGTGTCCAACTTAACTTAAAAATAAAATTGACTTTTTATTTTCTTTGTTATTGTTTTATTTACATTTCATGTAAGTAAAAATTATTGTGATTTTTTATTTAACATATTGGTTAAGTTTAGGATTAAATTTGAATTTAGTCTCAAGAACACTCACGATTTTTAAGTTAAGTTCCCAAGATTTTGTTTAATTTTAGTCTTTAATTTGTTGTTATCGAGATTAAATGCATGACTAAAAACACTCTTCTTTTTTTTCTTTTTCTTTTTGTAAAAATTTGAGAGGAAAAATGATTTTGTTTTGTAGTGACTAAACCTAAAAAGTTATAATTTATTGGACTAAAATTATATTTTATCTTTAAATTTAATATGTTGATTTGAAAAAAAATCATTTTTCTTTAAATTTGGCCCCCGCATAATATTTATGCTAGCTTCGCCGTTGAACTTAGTGTTTTTAAATCCTCTTAATTTCTGATGAGATAATTGTTCACTTAAAATATATCCTCTTGATCCCTGCTTAACCACATGTATTATCTTTCTGAGCACTTATACATTGACATTGTTTATTTGTACCACCCTTTTGACAGTCATACAAATGTGTGACACATGACCTTCTTTTTTGTGTGATGTGAACTTAAAAGAGTGATAGTGAGGTGAAATTACTAAATTTCCCTTGCCACATCAGCAGTGGTACAAAGTGTGTACAACCTATCATTTTCCTATCTTTATAAAGTCCTCACACATTTAATAAACACGTGTAAAGATTTGACTTGATCGATATGTATTATATCTATTTTTTTAAATAATGTATTATAAATAATGTAAAGATTTAATGTATTATATGTATTATCTCTACTTATCTAGTATTTGCAAGTCCTCCGAATTTTTTAGAAGATAATTGTACACTGAAAAATTTCTCTTCTTGGCCCCTGTTTAACCACACGTAATAAGGATCTAACAGGGCCGGCCCTAGGAATAGGCCGGGGGTGCGACGGCCTAGGGTCCATGCCCGTAGGGGGCCCAAAAAAAGTAATTTTAGTGGCAGGGTTCATATAGCAAAACTTGGTTTTTTGGGGTATGTTTAGTAAATTTTATTAAGAGGCCTGACTACTTAGTTGTCAAATATAAGATGATGGGCTGATCTGTTTAATTTTTGGCCCTTTTAGTGTGATTGGCTATATATACTCCCATATTAAAAATAGATTTCTATATACACCCTCCCTATTAAAAAAAATGTGATTTTTTGTTTCTAATTATGTGTCAAGAAATTTATTATTCAAGATATTGATGAGATTTTTCTGGGCCCGTTGTTCCTAATAATATGTCTCGCTAATTATAAAAATATTTGTAATATTTATTATCCAAGAAATTGCGAGAATCTTCATAATAAACAAAACACTTTAGTTGAAAAGGGGTCTACTTGAGAAATCAATTTTAATCTTTTATTTAGAGGATAAAAAAAATAAATTATATTAATATAGTAGGGTCAATTTTCTTAGATTGATTGAAAAGATTGGATAATTGAATTTTACAATGCAAGATTATATAAGACACACTTATGATCATGTGGTCCACCATACTTTTTTTTGTTTACTTTTTTTTGTGCTATTATTCTCAAGTGCTAAAATTTTAGTCTATATTTCTCAAATGCTAAAATTTCAGTCTACTTTGCATGTGTTATAGTTCTTTACTTTTACTATTTTTTATACTGTTTTGCTTTCTATTGAGTATTTGATTTATTTTAAGATGTAGCTTATAAAATATTTATCTGTTAGTGAAAAAAAGAAAAAAAAATGAAATGAAGAACTAATAAAATCACAACAAAGAGCAAAAAAATTTATGTAACGGACCCTTTTTCATTCTATGCCTAAGGCCCCTAAAATGCTAGGAACGGCCCTGGGATCTAATACGATTGTATAATTTATATATTGTTTAAATAACGTCGTTATCCATTAAAAAAAAATTATTGTCATAACTTGTAATAGCATACAATTACAATCACATTACAGATCAATCAAGTCAATTTGTAAAACAAATACAGTGAAATAACATAGCACTAATGATAATTTTGCTCGCTTAATAAACAATTGAGTAAAAAAAATTGAAAAATATTGCAACACGGATCTCATCCACCATATTATTTATAGCAATTGCATAATATTACATGTGCACATTGAGTTGATCATAAAGAGGAAAACATACTTCAAATTACAATTCTCTAATATAGAGAAGACATGAATAAGCTGGATTGAGATGAATTTCAAATTTGACATACATTGGAGGGAACGAAAAAAGAATCTCAACCAATTGTGAGGTCTTTGCCATGAATAGAGAACTTTTGGTATTCAACGATGAGTTGAAATTTGTGGTCCCTGTTATTGTAATAAAAGAGGAAATAGGTTGGTTTGTATATATTGGAAAGATTCACTTGATGGTAAGTCTGCAGGGATAAAGGGATTTTGAATGATATGTATATTTAAAATTAATTTTCTCATAAACACATTTAAATGTTAAAAGTTAAAACAGAACCACATATATTGAAAAGTTAAAACAGAAACACACTTCAAGTTAATGACTAATGACTAAGATAGAAAAGGAATACCTTTTCATAGAGGTACCGTGGATATTCCTAGAGCACACATATTATCCATTAAAAGGTTTGCTACATATCTTTTTTGTTGTTGTAACTCACATAGGTTCAGCTAGTCTTCTTTTGAAAAAACCACACAATTGGACCTCTAACGGCTTTTACTTTCACAAACAAAAATGCAAAAAACAACATATTATCATGAAGAATTTTTTTTTTTTTTTATCAATTTTGGCTTGAGAGATTATTAAAATACAACAACAAAAGACCATGTGCAGTCAAAGCACATATATATCATGAAATTTGCAAACATGAATTGGTAGTTTGAAAACGAAATGTGACTATGAGAAATAAAGATAGTGGGTATCATTTTGAATTTCAAAATTATAGTGGAGAGGAAATTTGAAATTTGAATGTGTGATAGTTAACAAAATATGTGATAGTTAACAAAATTATAGTGGAGGAGTATTTTTTAATAATAAAACAAAGAAAGATGATGTTTGACAAATGAAAAAAATCAACAAAATAAGAGATATTCAAGCATATTGAGATAAGCAAAAGAATGAAACTGCACAATTAATTGAATATAACTAATAATTTCATCTTGTATGAACTTATTCCAAAAACTTAAGCCCCTTAGAATTCATTTAAAGAATTTAAATAAGTAAATTAAAAAATAAGTTTGATCTTACTTACTTAAGAGCATCAAGGCCAACCACATGTTAATTTCCCCATCCATACATGTTGAGGCTGCAAAATGATAATATGATTAAATCAATCTATATTAACATTTTTTAGTTGGCATAAACCAAGGCCTCATTGTTTAGTTGCTTCATTGTTTTCAAAATAAAAATCACATTTAATGTTAGAACAAAGGGCATTTCGATAAAAAAAAAAAAATGTACCTCAAATTTCTACAAATGATGAGAAATCAATGCCATTGAATTCCAGTCACAAAATAACTTGGCTAAAACTTGAGCATTACAACAAATAATGAAATATACACATAAAAAGTAATATCAAATGAAGCAAAAATACCTTTTAAAAAATGGCTTTGTAATGGATTTTGTTGGTGTCGTTTCCTAACCACAGCAACAACAAACCACAGAGAGTAAGAGAGTGGTTCTATAATCTAAACATGAGTAAAAAAAACGAAATTTGGATTTGGAATTCCTACTTCCGCTACCTGTTCTGTGCGTTCCTTCATCATTCTTTCCCATAGCCAGATTTGTCTATCCATAGAAGAACATCGATCTGAAAAAGAAAAGAAAAAACACAAAGCTAAGTATTGAAAGAGTGAAAAACGTGAGAGAAGAAAAAATAGAGGGAGAGATAAGCTATAACCAGTGGAACACGATGGTGGTGGTGAGTTGGTTCCAATCGGAAAGAGGGAGGAATAGTTTGAACAATAAAAAAATAACGAAAATAAAAATGAGAGAGAGTCACTTACCCTTAAAGATCAAATCTGGTGTTGTAGATCAGTGTTGTACAATGGTTGAACCAAAAAAATTGATGAAAAATAAAGAAGAATGAAGAACTCGGTAGTGAAAGAAGAACTCTATGTTTATATTTATGTTTATGAGGATAGGGGTTTGAAGAAGGAGAAGAAGAAAGAAAACGAAAAGATAAGAAGAGGGTTTGAGATTTTGAGAGAAAAAGAAATTTGCAGTTAGTGTGAGATAGTGGGTATGACTTATGACCGTATGAGTGTTTGAGGAAGTGAATGAATATTTTTCCTAAAATTGTGGATTAGAGAGCATCTTCTTTGTACTCCCTCCGTTTTAAAATGAGTGTCGCTTTAGACAAAAAAATTTGTTTCAAAATGAATGTCACTTTCGATTTCCAATGCAATAATAACTTTTTCTTTTCAATTGTACCCTCCAATTAATACTCTACACACTACTTCCAAAGTATTACTTTTAAAACTAACCAATAGTTAATAAAGATAATTTGGTAAAATAATCATTCTCTTTCTTTTAATCATTGCATTTCTTAATATATGTGTAAACACCTAAAACAACACCCATTTTAAAACGGAGGGAGTATTTTAGTGGGGATTTAAATTTCAAAAGAATGAGTTCGCGGCCTAAGCCACGAGAGCTAAATTTGGCTAAAAAGTGTACTTTTAGATTTTGTGATGTATAAGTGGATGACTTTAAAAATTGACACTTGTCAAAACATGTCTAAAACAGGCCTTCTAATAGTCTAATATTAAGATTTGAAAATTGATTCTTTCTTTATCAAATTATACTTTCAACTTGATCCTCTAAAATCTAACTTTTAATTCCCGATTGGTTTAAATGTGTAATTGGTCCTTGCACTTTCAACAGATTTTGGCATTGGTCCCTGCACTTTTTTTTGTTTGGCATTGGTCCATGCACTTTGTAAAAATATTGTCATTGGTCCCTGCACTTTTTTTATTTGACATTGGTCCCTGCACTTTGTAAAAATATTGGTATTGGTCCCTGCACTTTGTAAAAATTTTGATATTGATCCCAATCATTTCATGCCACGTGGCACCAATTTCAATATTTGTCCAAAGTGCAGGGACCAATACCAATATTTTTACAAAGTGCAGGGATCAATGCCAAACTAAAAAAAGTGCAGGGACCAATGGCAATATTTTTACAAAGTGCAGGGACCAATGCCAAACAAAAAAAAGTGCAGGGACCAATGCCAAAATCTGTTGAAAGTGCAGGGACCAATTACACATTTAAACCTTCCCGATTCTATCCCTATGTGGTCATATACGTACTTCAGTTTTATAAGTAGTTAATGAAAAATGTTTAACGCAAGAGAAAAAAGGTTAATTAATCTCAAGAGTTTTTTTTGTAACCAAAAAAAAGTAAGAGTTTTATTTTTCTTTTCAAACAATAATAACGACTTCAATATTAAAAACCATTTAAGGATGCATCATGCATGTCCATATGCATCACAAAGATTAGTACTCCATCCATGGCACGAGTAAAAGAAAGATTGAATAACAAAACCATTACCAAAAATTTCACAGATTTTGTAGTGCAAATTATTTTAACCCTAATCTTATTTTCTAAGGTAGCAAATGCAACTTGCAATTTTTGGCCGAATAATTTGTATTGCTTTGGGTCACCATATTATACTGTTACCTTTGAAAACCACCTATCTAAAGATGATCCAACATATGATATGAAAAAAAATAAGATGACAATTATATGTTATGCTGATGCTGATCCAACATTAATATTGCCAAATCCAACGGGTTGTTTTGGCTTTTGTGATAATGGGGAACAACGAACATATCGTTGCGTTGTCACTTTGAAAAGATCTAGTTGGAGAAAAGAGTTTATAGCCTTTTGCAATGATTGTAAAAAAGAAAAGGATGGTTGTCAATGGCAAATACGTAAAGATCACGTCTTTCTTTATAGTCCAACTAAAAAGAAGTATCTACAATACGAGTACCTACCAGGCCCTAGAGCCAAGCGATCTAAGTTATGACTTGAGACCTAAATTTTATAGCAGATATTTGAACCGTTCAATTGATCATGATAAGTGTCTTATATCCTCTTTGACTCTAGTTAAAACCTCATTCGTTAAAATTTGATATTTTTTTTTTAAATGGCTCACTATAAAATTTGTTATAGGTCTCCAAATATGTTAGGGCAATGGTAGTTTATATATCTCCATATTTGTACAATAAAACCTCATTCATTAATTTATGAGATTAATTTATATATGTCTAAATTTGTTTTATGATTATTAAATATATATATATATATATATATATATATATATATATATATATATATATATATTCCCAACACATTTTCAAATTTAACATGGACAAAAGTATTTTTTTTCCTTATAATTAAGATAAGAGGAGATATTTATTAAGGTTCAGCTTGTCAAAAAAAAATTTATTAAGGTTGAGTATGTTATTTCCTCCTCTTATATTATCAATTTTTTTATCCCTGTAAGTAAAAGTGACATCTTCTCATCCCTATATAAAATTTCATTATATATGTAGTTTTAGTCTCTTATGTTAAGTCAATATATATTTTCTAATAATTTCTAAAACATGTTTAAAATATTATAAAAGGATTTATCTTAAACTTTTGACATTTAAAAAATCAAATTCATTTCACCTCCTTTAAAAGAAAAACCTAAAATTTTGTAAAATAACTTTTTATAATGTTCTAAATATGCATGAAAAAATTATAATTTTTTTTCGAAGGAGAATTTTTTTAAAGTCTAAAAATTGTTAAAAAAAAATTAATTTTAGTAGAGTCAGCTCTTTCCTAACCAATATGTATGCATGGAACGATCGGTAAAGTGACGTGGTCTTTTAATACAAAAAAGTCAAACAGATTTGTTAGTCCACACAAATGCTTAAGACAATAAGTGGGCTTGGTTGGCAATGAAACGACTAATTTAGGACAAATTTTGTCCCAACTCCATAAACATGTATACCTCTCAATAATTTGGGTTGGACTTTAATTTAACGCTACAAAGCCGACTTTGTAAGAGTTTAGTTAAGTCTAAATTCTAATATGATATTAAAGTCTATTAAAAATCTATTAAATTTCTTGCTATTAGATCACCACTATCTAGTCGGATTGTACTACATATGTCTAGTCTTAAGTATGAGGGATGTCTGTTAAGAGTCTCACAATACGACAATGTGTGTATAAGTAAGGAAGTATTCTATTTACAAATTAGGCTTGTAATGGTTGAATTAAACTGAACTCAAATTACAAGAGGGACAAACATTTATCAACTCCAAAGTCCCTTTTGTATTTGGTTTAAAAAAAAAAGGCTTAAATATTTTTTTGTTCCTTTATCTTTTACCAAAAATGTGTTTTGATCCATCATCTTAGTTTTAACATGTTTTAGACCTTTATATATTTATACAATTGAAAATACAAAATATTATTTCACCAAATGTATAATTTTGAATAAAAATACAATTTTAGAGATTTTTATCCTGTTTCAAGACCTAGGTGTTTATTGCTTGCTTATCTTTTGAATTGTTGGAACTTGGATCGTTTATGTGTTTCCAAACGATTCATATGTTTATATTTAGATGTTATTAACACTCACTCCACGTTTTATTTTTATTTTTTGCAATTCAATTTCGAGCCCATACGTGGGTTCACCAGATTATATGTGGTAGTTGTTGTTTTGGATTATGCTTAAGACTAATTTAGGGTTGTTTCACTTTTTTTTTTATCACTTTGGCACTGACTTGTCTGTATCACCCGTTAGCATTTGATTTTGTGGTTTATAAGGTTACGTCCTTTGTCCCTAGCCTTTCACTTTCTTTTCATTTTAATTTTATTTCTATTTTGCCCTAAAAAGTAGTGGGGCAAGCAAAAAGTAGTTATTTTGTCCCTAATCTTTCACTTTCTCACCCCACTACTTTTTAGGGCAAAATAGAAATAAAATTAAAATGAAAAGAAAGTGAAAGACTAGGGACAAAGGACATAACCTTATAAACCACAAACTCAAACACTAATGGGTGATAGATTTTTAATTGACTTTGATATCATATTAGAATTTAGACTTAACTAAAATCTTACAAAGTCGGCTTTGTAAGAGATTTTTAAAAGTGAAAAACTAGGGACAAAATAACTACTTTTTAAAGACTAGGAATTTGAATATTTGAGGATAATCATGACACAATTTAATTGGAGCGTCGTGGCACAATTTTGCATTAAAGTGTGATTAATGAAGAAATTAATGCAACATCGTGGCACGATTTTGAAGTGCATCATGACATGATTTTACACTCCCATAACCCTGTCTAGATAGAAGAGAAACTTCATTTCAAATCAAGGGTTCAAATTTTTTGGATCAAGAAGGCACATTTTGAAGCAAAAAGCTCAAGATCTTGTTGTGTCTCACCATCTAACTAATTGTTGATCCTATTTTATGTAATGAATCCTTATTTTAATCTAGTTATTTATGCTTATCCACGAATAGCTAAGTTTCCATTGATTAAGTTTTAGATGAACTTGTATCAAATTGTTGGATCCTTATAATTGTATAAACGCTATTCAATACAATGTAATTCTAGTTTTTATTCAAAATTTCTTATGCTTAATGTTTTTTTTTATCTTTATTAAATATAAATTGAATTTAAACCTCAATTGACTACTAGCCCTGGGTGTTGAATTTATTTTAGTATTTTTGTTCAGTTTAACGGATCAGTTTAGAGATAAATACTTGTTAGGTTGTGACTCATAAATTAACGTTCAAGTAAAACCTTCAAAGGTTGTGACTCCAAATATGTTAGTGTTTTTTATCAGAGTTTTTTTGCTAATTTTTCGTAAAACTAAAAAAACATTTGTAGGAAACATTTCTGGTCTAGAACGGTATGATATAATATATATATATATATATATATATATATATATATATATATATATATATATATATATATATGTGTGTGTGTGTGTGTGTGTGTGTGTGTGTGTGACCAATTACATATGAATAGAAGGTAAGCATGCAACATGTAGCGCCGATAGATTTTTTTAGACGGAAGAATCAACCCTTGTAAACAAAACATTTATCAAAACCTAGAAAACATGACAATGATATACTCCATCCGGTCACATTTATAAGCAAATTTTACTTTTCTAGATTCATTAAATAATTGATGTATATGAACTATATTATAGTCTAGATACATTTGTTGTTTAATGAACCTAAAAAAGCAAAATTTGTTTATAAATGTGATCGGATGGAGTAAAACTATCATGATCAACACAATCATTGAAATAATAATTGTTGCTAATTAATAGTTAGAGTTATCTTTATGTTTTCGTATGGAGTAGACTTGATATACATAATCATTGAAATAATCTAGCATAATTTATCAAATTGACTAATTAATATTTTTTAGGGGAAATACATTACTTAATTTTATACTCTACAGTGTCATTTTTTAAAGAGATTAATTAATTTTTTTAGGGGAAATACATTACTTAATTTTATACTCTACGGTGTTGTTTTTTTAAAGATATTATATAGTGCCAGACACTAAATATTGATATTGATACGTTTATAATTTATTTAGAAGATTTCTTAACTATCAGTGTATATATCAATTAAATTTATTATATGTAAAACGACTTTATTCCATATTTTCCAAAAAAAATTTTAAAATTAATCATAATATTTTGCGTTTTGATCTTCAATTTTGTTGGGTCATATATGTACTTCAGTTTTAGAAGAAAATTAATTAATGAAAGTATTTAACGGAAGACAACAATAGATAATTGATCTTAGTTTTTTTTCCAAACAATATAACGACTTCAATATTACAAACTATTTAAGGGTCATAATGAATGTGTATATGCATAACTAAGATTAGTGTTAATTACATCCATGGCACCGGTAAAAGAGAGATTGAATAACAAAGCCATTACCAAAAATTTCACAAATGTTGTAGTACAAATTATTTCAACACTAATATTATTTCCTAAGATAACAAATGCATTGTCTTGGGTCGATGAATTCTTTTGCCGTAGTAGCCCTTATTGGTAGGGGTGTTCATGGTTCTAAACTGCATTGGAACTGAACCATATTAATGGATACAATTCAGTTTTTAAAACCACTTTAAAAAAAACTGGTTTATTTTTCAAACTAGTTCCAGTTCGGTTTAAAACCGGTTCTGAACTGGTTTACAGTTTTGAACCGGTTTATTTATTTCGAACCAGTTTCGAACCGGTTTACAGTTTTAAACCGGTTTTTGAACCAGATAATTCTTGAACTAGTTTTCAAACCGGATTTTAGTCATTGTTTTTTAATGAATCAAGCTCAAGTATTGCAATCAAAATTATGATTGCTTCAAACAACCACTGAGATCTAACAATTCAATCGATAATCTACAACAATGAAGATGAAGCTTGATACCACTGCTCTCGAATCGTTCAAAATTACTAATACTCAATAATTACTATGGTTGCTGGAGAAATCTCTGCACCCCCATCGTTCCAGCTTCCCAATTCCAACGATGTAAGCTCAAGCATTGTTAAAGGGAGTAAAGCATGCTTTTTGTGAGTGTTAATTTTGTTCTAGAGCTGAATAAAATTCCAACGATGGTGAATAAAATTCCAACTTGCCTCACATTTATGCAATATATCAGATTGGAAGACCAGTGGTGTTAATTTTGTTCTCGGGATGTTAAACATTTTGCAGATAATTTTATTTTATTTTTTTAAAAAAGTTCTTAAATTCAAACCGGTTCTGAACCGGATTTAAACTGCACTGGAACTGGTTTGAAAAAGTGGTTCAGTTCAAAACTGTTTGAAATGGTTCAGTCCAAAACAGGGTTGGATGCAGTTTGGTTCATAGTTTGGTGCAGTTAACTGAATTATTTGAACACCCCTACTTATTGGTATACTGTTACCTTTGAAAACAACCTATCTAAAGATGATTCAACATATGATTTCAAAAAAAATGAGATGTTAATTACATGTTATAATAAGCATGTTGATGGTCATATATATGATGTTTATAATGTAAGGCCAAATCCAACGGATTATTTAGGCGTTTGTGGTGCACTACCATTTGTGGCAGAACAAACATATCGTTGTAATGTCACTTTGAATAATTCTAGTTGGAGGAAAGAGTTCATAGCCACCGGTAATATTTGCAGTGACTGTAAAAAAGAAAAAGAAGGTTGTCATTGGCAAATACGTAAACACCATGTCATTGGACAAAAAATGTATTTTCATTACAAATTAGGCTCGTAATGGTTGAATTAAACTTTACTCAAGTCATAATTAAGGACACACTTTTCTCAACTCCTAAATCCTTTTTGTATTTGGTATACAAAAAAACTTTTTATACATTTGAAAAAACTAAATATTTTGTGTCATTTCAAATGTATAATTTTGAATGAAAATACATTTTTTGTCCGGTCTAAAAATACACTATTGAAGATTTTTTTTTTAAAAATTTGGGGCGAGCAAAAGTTAATTTCCCCACTTTTGAGTAGACAAATCCAAAATTAAGACAACATTATATGTTCATGAGAAAGTGGAAATACTTCTTGATAATTTAATTCTAAGATTGCTCATAGCAAGTATTACTTCATGATATATATCATACATACAAATTACAATACAATAGTACATCACAAGCTTTCACAAATGCAAGTCAATGAACAAGATAATACACATCATTCATAACATATTATCATATTTGAAAGCCAGAACATTGACTACAAGGTAGTAATCAAGGGATAAGGATCATTGTATGGAAGTAGTAGTTTACATTTTGTCAAGAAATTCAGTGTTGTGAGAGCCATATAACATCATGCACAGCAGATGTGGCAAGCAAAAAACAGCTGATGAAATTGAAGGCTATTGAGATGGCAACATGGTCACAAAATTTGTGCAAAGGCTTGCAAAAATTTGGAAGAGGTGTATGTCTAATTCCAGTGCGATTTAGATTGGTTACTCCAGATGCAGCTGATCCAGCACTCATCAATGCATAAGCAAATGCCTGCAATTTTACCACAAAAGTAACACTTATAGTTATGAGTATTAAAATTCACAAGTCCTAAATTTACAGTAATGTCAGAATGATAACAATTTATAAATACTATAGGAGAAAGGTAATATAAAATGTAAAGTAAACAATCAATTGATAGTAATATAACTGGATATTTGCTAGCCGGGTTTTCATTACATATTTATAGCTTAAATGAGAACTTAGTTATGAGTCCGTTAGGATTGACTCATTTGAGTGCTGAAATAGCTTATGGCATGTAACTCTCTAAAATAGCTTAAGAAAAAAACTTATAACTCGTGAAAAAAGTGACTTTATTTTATATCTTGTTATCGAAAATCAAAATAGCTTATGCATACATACATCTACGATTTTATAAAAATAAAATAAAAAACATCAACACTAATATGATAGAACATTTATGTTATAAGCACTTAATTAAATTGTTCATCCAAACATAGCTTGTATTTTTATGTAGGTTATATAGGCAATGTAGGTCACAAATATTCATGGAATTTTTTTCGATAACTCATCATAATTAAGTAGTTGCCTTAAGGTATTCGCAAGACTTAATGAATTTGAGCGCGCTATAAGACTAATCATCGAGTTGACAATGAGACATATGATTATTTATTAGGGTTAGATTATCTCCTATACATCAGTGATGCCAAGAATCGAGCTCGAGTTCTTTTCTTGGTGGAGAGTCTTGTTGTCAAGTCTCCCAACACTAAGTTTGTATATTTCCTAGATTAATTTTGATTATCATATTATCATAACAAGAGCGTTCATTTTTCTTTTCTTTTTATTTAACAAGAACATTCATTCAATATATGTACAACCATATATATATGTACCTGATCCCCAGCAAAAATAACCCATGCATGCTTTCTAGAAGAAATCACAGAAGAAGCCCTAAGAAATCTTGACGTGCCAATGAGTAGTTGCAGCAATGAGTGGGCTGCAACGGCTACAGAAACCCCAACAAGAAATCTGCCCAAAGATAAAAATCATAAACCTACATTTTAATATAAAACTAAGCTAACAAAAAGCTAATTAAGACCACTTTCAAGTGATACTTGGTTTTGCTGTGTTTTAAATCAACTTGACTTATCATAAAATTGATTTAGATAAAAATAGATTCAAAGAGTTGAAACTATAGATATTTGGTTTCCTCCATTAACTTGAAATCAAAAGCTAATAGCATGTTAATATTTGTGTTCAAACCCTTCAAAATCATCTTCAATCCGCTCTAATAAGAGTCTCAAACCAATCTAATAGTCTATTTACAGATCCAATGTTTCTTACATGTCTCTCCGGATCAAAGTAGATAACACAAAAAGTAGCATTTTTCATTAATTAAATCATTTAATTTGTATATGCATTTTTTTTTGAGGGAAAATTTGTATATGCATTATCCACGTAAAAATTTATATATCAATCATAAATCAAATAATTAGCTCTGATTTTTGAAGTAATTGGAATTAAAGCAAATAGTTATAATGATGTGATAATTCATGATTAATTGGTAATATAAAGTCTAATTTTTACTCAAGATAAGATAATATAAAGTCTTATCCATAGGACCTACTCAAAACGGTGACTCAAATTAACATTCTCTCTTGGGGTGATACATAAATAAAATTGGGAGGCACTCAAGACTATTCCAATTGGTGGAGTACCCTTATACTCCCTTCAACTATATGAAATTAAACTCTAAGTAAAAGTTTCACCCTAAATTTTACATCAGATATTATTGTAGCATAAATTAAAAACAAAAAATTTGTATAGATTCATAGATAACTTTATTTCAAGAAAATAATTTCATTTAACCTTTTAAGAAAATAATTTCATTTTCTTTTACAATACTCCATTTAAAACCGTATTTCGTTCATTGCTCCCTTGAACATATGCTAAGTAGAGTCATTTACTTATTTCTATCCTTTTTATAAATTGCTTAACCAATGCCTAACGGTAGCCCTTTAAAAAATCAACACAAAAACTATAAGTCACGATCAAAATTGTGATGTACAAGAATCATTTACATTGCGGTCCAAAACACGCCAAACAAGTTCGAAATATTACTAGAATCTATAAAAGACACATGAGGCTAAGGAACAAACAAAACATACGTAAGAAAAATAGTTGAAAAAGAAAGGAAAAGATATAGAATCATAGAAATTCTTTTTAAAAAATGAGAGATTCGATCACGGGCTTGTGACTGTTCAATCAAATGTCATGATGACTTTTCACACAACGCCATGGTCTGCACTTTTTATGGTCAAATTTGTCCATAACCCATTTGTTAATTCCACACAACCCTAAGAGCTAACAAATTGAATAAAAAAAATTATTTTGTTACCAAAAAATAATATATCAAAACTTTTGAAGGTTTCCCCTAAAAAAACTTTTTTTTTTTGAAGGAACCCCTAAAAAAAAAACTTTTAAAGTTTTGATCCCCTAATTGAAAAGAAAAAAAAGAAGATTTATCCTCATTTAAAAACTGATTTTAAAACCTTCCATTTAACTTTTTTTTTTTTTAATATTTCACCCAATCCAATTTCATCTCCAATTCACTTGTTTTGAAGTTATTTTTTATCGATATGGCTTGTTGATTAATGATAGAATTTATATAGTCGCATTGAATGTTTGTGTTAATAATAGAGGACCACAAATACATATAAGACCAGTGGCGTTGCCAGGACCCCGGATCAGGGGGTTCAAGCAACGAATCTAAAGACAAAATATAATTTTTCAAATCAAAACACATCTTTTTTGGTGAAAAAAATCATAATTTTTATGGCAAAATATTATTTATATTTAAAAAATAAATTGTAATCAAAATTACAAACATAATCTACAATATTTTAATATGTGGTTTCATGTTATGAAATCGATGAATATTTGAATAATCAATTTGTTATCCTTGTTATCGAACACATCTATCTCAATATAAGTCATAAGATATTTGATCATCCGTTGCCTCCCATTTGATTACACAACATAGTCTTCACAATCTTCATGACATAAAAGACGATTATTGCTAACTTCAAAAATTGCCGTATTAACATATAAATTTTATATATTTCATAATTTCTTACACTAACCGTAAATTCTAATATTTAGCACTTGACATTTAGAAAAATAATATCATCAATAATATAGAAAAGTAATATCGTCAATAATTTAGAACAGAAAAAGTTTTTTAACAAGGTAATAAAAATGGGATTGGTATAAGATTTTTTTTTTATGAAATGAGTTATACATGACACTTGCGTGCATCAAACAATATGATTCATGTTCTCGTGTGCTTAGCTCAGTTGGTAAGAACAATGTACTCCCTCCGTCTCTAAATTATTGTCGTTTAAGGTTTGTGCACGGTTATTAAGGAAATGATTGATTGTGTTAATTTCAATGGTAAAATTAATATCATTTACTAAAATACCCTTATTAATTGTAGTTAGTGGAGTAGTTAAGTTTGATGAAATTCAATAAATAAGGGTATAATAATGAAAAAAATAATAATAAATGCTGCATTGGTATTCTAAAGTGACAATTATTTTGAGAAAAAGAAAAAATGTTAAAGAGACTATTATTGTGAGACGGAGGGAGTATAATATATGCAAGGTCTGGGGTTCAAACCTCGGACACCACCAAAAAAACAATATGATTCGTACGGGCTAAGCGGAAGATCTCGTTAAATTCAACGGCATGAGATTCATTCTTGGGATTGATCTACATGTTCCCAATTTTTTAAAATTTATAAAAATGGAAAGTAAAATTAAATATTAAATAATTATAATAAGTATAATAATAAGAAGAAGGTAAATAAAGTAAACAAGAAAAGCTGAACTGCGTCAGTAACAATATGTTCCAGCGGGCTACCACATAAATAAATCGAATAGAAAAATATGTGTGCCTAACTATAGCAAGAGATTTTAAAGTCTGATGCAAAGCTGGTGCAAAACATAAAACTGAGGGGATTCAATGTAAAACTTCAATAGCATTGTAGGTGCAAAATTATAAATATTATAAATGTGAGGGGATGCAGGTGCATCCCCTGAGATGAATGTGGCTCCGCCACTGTATAAGACCACAATTTTAAAAAAAATAAAATAAATACATTGCCATGAACCTCTTTTCGGTCACCAAGAAAATACAACAAAGAAAGGAAAATGTGATAAAATGAATACCAGTGAATATTCAAATTCAATTAAAGCCAATAATAAAAAATGAACTCAACCTCTTATCAATGAATATTTTCTTAATTTCCTTCACATTATTCTCAACATAAGAAACAGTTTTTTAGTTAGTTCAGAAACACAACATACATTGTTTTATGTCTTTCCTTTTCTCTCTCCAAAACAAAAACAAAGTTAAAAAACAACTATAAATACATCAGAAAAAAAAATAAACAAAAAGAAATAAAAAGCATAAGACGAAAATAAAAGAAAGTAAGAAAGAAAATTACTCATATGAAGGAGAGAAAGTCCACTTAGAATGAACAGGTAAGTGAAAGCCATAGATAGAGACAGAACTGCTTTGTTTAGCTGTGATCATTAGTGACAAAGAAACAACTGAACTTCCCATACATAAAGCTCGAAGAATCAGCAGCATCACCTCCGTTCTCCGGCGTCGACTGGTCTTTTCGCCGTCTCCGACGAGAGGACCACTCATTCTAGTTGATCCACTGCACTCTAAAGCTGCTGTTTTTTGCTCACTCACCATGATCTCTTGGAGGAGCTATACCTTCTGATGTGTGTGTATTAAAGTGTGTGATGTGTGAAGTGTTATATGAAGAGTATGAAAGGGTGAGTTAGGAGGTGACGGTGGAATTTGTGTGTGTTGTTGCTGTTGTCATAGGATTGATTGAGAGCTTCCTTTCGGTACATTTTGTATATATATTATAGGGGGTTGTTAACTTAAAAACACTAAGGTGCAAGTTAACGCACCTACTTGTACTTTACTAAAACACCTTTTTGTCCCTATTAAACTTTATTTTAATTAAAATGACATTTTTGTAAATAACATAAATAATATTTGTTTATAATAGAAAAACATGAGTGTTTTGGTAAATAAGTAGTAGGTGCAAGTTAACAAGCTGCACCTACTTGTACTTTACTAAAACACCCTTTTGTCTCTATTAAACTTTATTTTAATTAAAACGACATTTTTGTAAATAGCATAAATAATATTTGTTTATAATAGAAAAACATGGGTGTTTTGGTAAATAACTAGTAGATGCAGCTTGTTAACTTGCACCTTAGTGTTTTTAGGTGGGTGCAAGCTTACAGCCCCCTATATTATATTCCTAAACTTTTGTACATAAATATTTATGGTTTGTTTTTGTTATATGATTTTATTTTGTTCCCTTATAAATAAATAAATAAATAGTGTACTATCGACTTCTAGCATGTCTTGTGCCATTTAATTGAATTCATTATGTTTGGTCTTTCAACAAAAAAATTGTTCTCTTACAAAAAAAATTAAACTTCTAAGTTTTAAATAGGGGTGTTCGTGGTGCGGTTTGGATTAGTTTTTAGGTAAAATGTCATCCGATCTAAAATAAAAATCACATGCGGTTCGATTTGGATGACTATTCTAAAAAAATTTCGAACCGATCCGATCTAAATATATGCAGTTTAATTTGGATCGGTTTTTTTTTTAAGGAATTTGGATCGGTTTTTGGATATACAAAATAAAAAAATTATTTTTCTATTTACTTTTTTTTTACAAATATAATTTTTTATTAATCTTAATATTACACAAACATGGTAAATAATAGGTTTAATGCAAAATATATTAAAAAATTAAAATTCCACTATGAAAATTATCGATTATTTTTTAACCATATGAAGTAGTAATAATATAGATTAAGTAAGTGCAATCTATAAGATTAAAAACCAACTAGCAACAAAATAATGCAATATTATATACTAATAAAAGAATAAATAAGTATAATATTTACTTTTGCAGTTCGGTTTGGTTTGGTTCGGTTTTGAGAAAGTGATCCGAAAGTCGATCTGATCCTAGCGGTTTTTACAAAATAACATCCAAATGCATCCAAAAATATTCGGTTTTTTTGCGGTTTTTGGTTTTTTTAGATCGGTTTGCAGTTTTATTTTGGATCGGTTTGGATTTGAACACCTCTAGTTCTAACTATGAAGGTTAGTTCGGCGGGTAAGGACTCACACCCACATTGATTGAACTTTGAAGTTGGCGTGATGATTTCTTTGAGCTTTGAGATTTAGTCTAACTACGATGAGTTTCTGAGAGTGGACTTATCTAAACTATTATAAAAAATAATAAAGAATTTAAACTTATTTTTTATATAAGATTAAGTTGTTTATCAATAGAGGTAGAATCTAACGGAATGAGTTAAACATCCAAAACTTGAGGAATTAAAAATTGAATTATGGCTAACATTTTATATTTGACACGTGTGAAATAGGATTATAGAGAGAGGAAAAGGAAGCCTTCTATACCTTTGGTTTAAGTAGAGAAGATAATAGAACAACAAAATGCAAATGTATCTTAACTAAAGCGCGTAGGAAACGGAAATTGCTTTATAGCCCCTTTCAATTGCTCAGAGACCCCAAAATACCATTTAATACGATCAAAGTTATAAACGGATTGAATTGGAAGTTATCTTCTTATGGGAATGAAAAAGGAAAAACATGCATCAGAAAATAACTTTTGATGGACATTAAAAATGAAAAACACGCATTGAAAGACAACTTTCGATGCAGGAAACGTATCCGAAGATAACTTATGATAGACCTGAAAACTTGATTTTGGCATAATTCAATTTAGACAACCTATATTTTGGCCCGAAAAGTTGGACAGCATTCAAGTTTGAAAACAACCAAAAAATATTCCTAACAAAAAGGCACATAGAGTAATGATAAATATTAGTCTACGTTCATTACCAAGTAATTGTTGGAATATTTTAATATTTAATAATATTCCAATAACATTATGTGGACAAATATCGTAATAATAATTATATTAGTTATTTATCAATTTAGAGCCTTAATTGATTAGTGATCAAATTAAGTAATAAGACTAATTAGATTTCTATTTTGGATAATTAATTATTTAATTAGTTGATATGGACTCAATGAGTGGATGTCCGGATGGCCCATTAACGGAATAATGGGAAACCCTAATGGCCATCCAATATAAAAGAGGCTATGGTCTCCAATACACCGTACATGGCAAACTCTCTCTTCTCCCCATCTGAAGAGAACTTGAGGCATAAAGGTACCGGTTGAGGAAGAACCAAATCAGCCGCCGCTTTCTTGTTTCTTTCAGATCACCTTTCTCTGTTTACCGTTGTCGTTGAAAGGGCTGCCATGAAAGCTTTATCCAGATCACCTTTCTCTGTTTACCCTTTGTCGTTGAAAGGGGTGCCATGAAAGCTTTATCCAGGTATTCCTAATACAATATTTCTTAATATCTTGATAAATCAAACATGTCGTATATCCGATCATATTCATGTTCAATGATTAATTTGCTTCCGTTATACTTTTATTTTGTATTGAACATGTTTTATGAATTAAGACCTAAATTTCCAACAAGTGGTATCAGAGCGGTCTTCATTTAATTTGGGGGTTTGTTAGTTAATTTCCCAATTAACATGCTGTTATTAGAATCGGATCATATATTTCATATATGATCTTTTGTTTGAGATCATTTACGTAAACCCTTTTGCAACCTTTTGTGTTTCTTACTTGATACTATATAATTTATGGTGACGATTGTTTATTTTTCCGATTTTACGTTCTCCTTTGTTTTTTTTTCCTACGAGAACAATCGGTATTCGAATCGTATTTTGTTTTAATTTAAAATTTTATCACTAGAAAGAATATATGGCACTGCAGTTAATCGTTTAATCTGTCGTATGATATATTTGTGATTTTTTCATGGCTTGATAAAATTATCGATTCAAATTGAGTTTATTTTCTTTCCCGGCGATTAAGAAAAATTGATTTTGTTTACATGAAATAATATTATGTTGATTTTGTGGGATCATCGAACAATATTTTTTTTTTCTATGTAAAATCGCTCCTGTTAATGATTATTTGAATCATCCTTTCTTGAGAAATTGAATGTTTGTGCCTATTTTATTTTATGTGCACATTCTGTTTGTTGTTGCCGATGTAATCATCATGAACATGCAGTACTTGTTTTATTTGCGCATAAACCTTTTCTACATCAATTTTGTTCTACTTTTGGATATGAAATTTGTTTGTAATCATAATTTTTGAGTAAATAATACTACCTCCGTCCCAATTTAATTAACACAATTTTGTTTTTCACACATATTAAGAAAAATGTATAAATAAAGGGGAAAGTGGAATATATTGTATTGGGAATGATAAAAGTAGTACTATTATTTAGTGTTATATTGTATTGGGAATGATGAAAGTTGTATTGAAAATTGAAATGGGTCAGTTATTTTGAGACACTTTTTTTTTAAAAATGGGTCAGTTATTCCGGGACGGAGGGAGTATTGATTTACTTTTGTGATTACCATTATTGGGTATCGTAGAGTTTTGGCTTTATCTTACGACTACACACATTTGCATTAATTCGAAGCTTATAATTTTGTGCATTCAAGCTGAATTGTTTATCGCTTATAATATATACTCCCTCCGGTCCTTATTATAAGAAAAAGTTGACTTTTTAGATTCATTGTGTAAGTGATGTATCTAGTCTATATCTATAACAAGATACATTAATTATTCTATGAACCAAAAAAGTCAATTGTTTCTTATAATAAGGACCGGAGGGAGTATTTGATTGATTTTCATATTTTCAAATCAAATATTTAGTTTTGACTTATTTATAAAGTTTTTGTATTGTTATATCCTTTTTTGAGAGTGGGTATAGCAAATATAAATAATAAAGGGTTAAAATATATTTGTGCTATATTTATTGCCTTTAATAACGAATCTCAAAATATTATGAACAATTTTTATTTTTTTTTGTACATAAGGTAATAATTTAGTTCTTTAAAGTTTAAGAAAATTGAACTCTAGAAGTGTTTATTTATTTATAAACATATAAAGTTTGTTTTCTTGTTTAGGAAACAATTGAGTTTAGAGTTATTCATTATTATATTTAGAGAATTATTTGGTATATGTGAATCAATTGTGGCATGAATATTTTGGTTTATATATAAGATTCAATTTTCTTTTGGTTTGAAATTGAATATTTTTCTTATAGCATGATTATGATGTTATAGTTTATTGTTATTAAGTTTTCTTCAATAATATTGTCTTATCATGCATTTTGAATATATTTCATGCTATGTTTGTTGTTGCTTTTATGCGATATATGTAAATGTATTGTCATACATACATTGATGTGATTTGTGACTTGTATCTTCTTTCAAATTCATGAGTTTTTCTTCACACTTAAGTATTGTCATACACACATTGGTGTGATTTGTGACTTTCATCTTCTTTCAATTTC
Organism: Medicago sativa; assembly: GCF_051527215.1. NCBI lineage: Eukaryota > Viridiplantae > Streptophyta > Magnoliopsida > Fabales > Fabaceae > Medicago > Medicago sativa. The sequence goes on from NC_140756.1 coordinate 10,419,563, forward strand.
GTGAATTTGTCTTCACACTTAAGGGTTGTCGAGTGACCTTATGGTTACTTAGCAACATAATGGACTAATTCAGCCTACATTATGTCGGTAGTGCCTTGTAAATTTAAGACCATTCCCATTTAATTTGTTGTGAAATGTCTAGTAATTGCGGTTGTTTTGGTTGAAACAACATGTTGCCAAAGTATCCTCTGTTGCGTAGATTTGATTCAACTGAACTTACAAAGGGCGTAGTATGAAATTATCCATGTGAGTTGTCGTCGGCCGCAAGGAAGGCACAACTTGGCCGAATACTTACATACCTGTGACGGTAAATATGTGGTGATTATAACGTAATTATCCATGTGGATAATAGGATGCCCAAAGGTGACTATTATTTGACAGGAATTATCACCAATGTTTGATCATTACATTGAGAGTACCGTTTGCAGTTAATTCTTAGCAATCCAAAGATTGTGTTTTAATGGTGCGCTTGGTATCTTGTTAAGGTCTTTTATTTACAAATAAAGAAGCACGTTTCTTTAATATTTTACTGACATGTGTGATGATGTTGTGTTGGTGCATTCACATATATTATGATAAACATATGACAATTATAAGAATTTATTTTTTGTCAAAGTAAATTGTCCTTGTTTGATCATTGCTGTAAAATACCACTAACAATTGTTATTATTGTTTAAAGACTTGATATTGATGATGCACTAGGTATTTTGGTGAGTACTTTAGCTACTCTTGTTCTCTTTAAACTAATATAGTTTATGTATCTGCTAATTTGAGTTAAATTCTAATATAGGATTTAAAGAAGAACATTAAAATTGTTCTTGGATCTAGACCTTAAATAAGGTTGGTGAAACTCACATTCTCTCACAAATTCAGCAACTAATGTGAGAATTAAGTTTGACAAGTGAGTATACACCAAATCTCATATGTCACGTGAGATCATAAAGCTGAAATATCATATGTATTAGAGGTGTTGTTTAAGATGACAAATTTATGTCATATTTTCTTTGCTTAAACTAAGGAGGTTTCAAAAACAATATAGAGAAAGACAAGCTCTCGTTGGAGAGTGAGTATTTCATTCAGGTTATTAGGCAAAGAAAATGTTAGGAGCACATTATGTAAATATTTAATCTTGCTAAGACACTATAATTTCAACTATCATATGTCTTGTTCGAAAATTCAGTAATTTCGACTATCATATGACTTGTTCGAGAATTCAGTATTTAGTATTCTCTTTGCACAATTAAGTTTATAACTGTTACAGTTAGAAATGATCATTTAAATGATCAATTCATAAAGTGTGCAAATAAGGAAAGGTTGAAGCAAGAGAAAATAAAATAGTGTTCATTCGGAAAATACCTCAAAAGATAAGGGCAAGTAAAGAAAGGTAGTCTTGACTGACTTATGTCCAATGATGTTGAAAGATATATCAATTTAGAATGGAAAAGGTCGACAAAGATTGCTTTATTCATTTTTTGAACCAATTTTAGATTGCCGTTACTACTTTTTTTTTGTATTTAAAAGACAATTTGGTGAATCATCGTTTGAATTTTTTTTTCTTTCTTTTTTCTGTTTGAATAAGTCAAGATATTTTGAGTTCTTTTTTCAAATGATGATTCAATGTGTCTTTTAAGTTCAATTATTAGAGTCAATTCAGTTATGACTTGTGACATTCTATATTGTTTAAGGTTTTGAATACTATAAGTTTTTTGTCCCACAAATTAGGAAATTTGTTGAGACAAAAATTGTTAAGTTTTCTTGAGGATATTGAGTTTGGGGGAGAGATATGGTAATAGAACAAAATTAAATGAGGAAGAATTAGTTCTAAATTAATTCATATAGTTACTATTATTATTATAGTATATTTGGATCCTCATGAGGACATTATTGTTCTTCCTCTCAATCAAGTTAAGAAACTATTTCATATAGATCAAACTCAACACCCTCAAGAACTAGGGATTCTAGTGTTATTAAGAATTGACTGAAAAGAGAAATTCTATTTAGTTTAATTGAATGACTCTATTGGGAGAGTCATGATACTAGTTTGCTTACTATAATTTTGGATCTGAATAAGATGGATTTAAATATAGTGTTTCTTAATGGTGACATTAATGATACAATATGGTGCAGTTGAATAAAACTTTTGTGTCAATTGACACTAAGTAAATGGTTTGCAAAGTCATGATCCACTTATATGTTAAGAAATTTGTCTCTTTAGTGTTACCACAAATTCTCATAAAGTAATTATCTCATGTGGTTTGGAGATAATATTATGGAGAATTGTGGATTTAGCAAGTTCAGTGGGAGTAAGTTTATATTCCTAGTTTAATATGTCAATTTTATTTTATTTAGTCAACGATGATATATGTTTGTTATGTGAAATCAAGGAAATCTCTAACAAAAGTTAGTGATGAAAAATCTTGGGGACACCTATTTTGTATTAGGCATTTCAATACTTAGAGATTCTTCTCAAGGTATTATTCGGATATCACAAATTGACATAATAAATTATAGGTGACAATCACTGAGAGAGACTTTCAGTCTCAAATATTGCCCATTAGAAAATTTATAAATTCTGAAAATTAAGTATTTTCCTACGCTTTGTCTATAGGATTTTTATGTATGATCTTATTTATATGCATTTGGAAATAACATATATAATCAGATTCTTTGGCAGATACTTGAGCAATTCAAAGTTTGAATTGTTGAAAAGCAACCTTAAGGATTATTAAAGAGAACAAGAGAGTTTATGCTCACATCAGAGATCTGACAATTTGGAGATCATCTATGTGTCAGACTTTGACTTTTGGATGTAAGTAGATAATACACATCCTAACTCAAGAAATGACTGTAAGTATTTATGTCACTTGCTTGCATATTGTTAAGGGATTGAAAAACCACTCAAGTTATATAGTGACATAATTCAGACGTATAGTTGTTTAATAACAAATTTCTAAAAATTCATTACCATATAGATTATTGTTGTTAAATGATAGAACATGTAGAGACAAATTTTATGCTAGCTGATCCACTAATCTAAGACTTGACACATAAGGTCTTTCATATGGTTGTTGTCATTAAGGATATCTTGGATTAGTGGGAGTCTCTTATTTTATGTTCTATACTTTTGTTTTAGTATCGATACAGACTTTATGTTTTGATTTTCTGCAGAAATAAAGTTCATGAGGTTATTTTGTTATAACCATTTCTGTATCATTTTGTGCAAATACTAAATTTGCAAACTTCAGTTTGATCTCACTAAAGTTTTCAGTTGGATCAGTTGGAAATAGGCATGATTTAGAGATCACATTACATGAAATTTCCATGCCACTCATCCATATCAATCTATGTCATCAAGTGCATTGATATGGTGGTCGTCGGGGTTCCGTCACGTTATATGTTAGTGACGACAGCCGCGGTGGTCCCATTATTAATGTATGAGGTGGACCAGATTGTACGGTTGAAATCTAAAGATAAATAACATTCGGACGCGCGCCTAAAGAATTCTGGTATAATTATTAAGATATGTAGCCCAAGTGGGAGATTGTTGGAATATTTTATTATTTAATAATATTCCAATAACATTATGTGGGCAAATATCGTAATAATAATTATATTAGTTATTTATCAATTTAGAGCCTTAATTGATTAGTGATCAAATTAAGTAATAAGGCTAATTAGATTTCTATTTTGGATAATTAATTATTTAATTAGTTGATATGGACTCAATGAGTGGATGTCCGGATGGCCCATTAACGGAATAATGGGAAACCCTAATGGCCATCCAATATAAAAGAGGCTATGGTCTCCAATACACCGTACATGGCAAACTCTCTCTTCTCCCCATCTGAAGCGAACTTGAGGCATGAGGCATAAAGGTACCGGTTGAGGAAGAACCAAATCAGCCGCCGCTAACGTTCTTGTTTCTTTCAGATCACCTTTCTCTGTTTACCGTTGTCGTTGAAAGGGCTGCCATGAAAGCTTTATCCAGATCACCTTTCTCTGTTTACCGTTGTCATTGAAAGGGCTGCCATGAAAGCTTTATCCAGGTATTCCTAATGCAATATTTCTTAATATCTTGATAAATCAAACATGTCGTAGATCCGATCATATTCATGTTCAATGATTAATTTGCTTCCGCTATACTTTTATTTTGTATTGAACATGTTTTATGAATTAAGACCTAAATTTCCAACGGTAATATCAATGCACGGGACACATAACAATAAACCATTCTGATGTGCATACATACAAACCAGCACAACATGTTCATTGCAAATCAATGTTTATTACCACAAAACATGAAAATATCAATGTACAAAGGTGAAAATATCAATATAAAAACATGAAAATATCAAACATCACACCAAGGAATAAACACACAAATAGAGTTGATGATATTCAAAAGGAAATAGGCAGGTCTGGAAATTTGCTGCTTACAAAATCCAAGTATTCACACTACTAGACACAATAATCACATAGCATAAAAACAAAATGAAAAACAAACGGCCCTGCCACCGTCGATCTAGTTATTAGACATACTACAGTACGGATGAAAGACCATTTATTGTAATAGCGACAATAGACTTCCCTAGATAGATCATCCCTACTCAATTCAATTCTTCTTCAAGCTGTCTCGGTAATCTTCCTCGTCACAGATATGACAACACCAACAGCCACAGTTTGATGCCGGTCTCGGACAGCAAAACGGCCGAGTGGAGGATATAGAGAGAAAGGCTCTACCACCATAGGCTTGGTGGGAATCATCTTAACAAGACCAGCGTCAGCACACTTGAAGAATGGGGGCATCTTCTCAATTATCTCACCGGAACGATTGTCAACCTTGTAAATAAGCTCGTCAAATTCGACAGCAATGTGGGAGGTGTGGCAGTCAAGAATAGCTGTATAGCCTTCTTCAATCTGGCCAGGGTAATTCATGATGATAACATGAGATGTAAAGTGATCGGCCTCCCTGGCTGGGTCATCCTTGGTGTTTGAGGCAACATAGCCTTGAGATCCGTAGCAGAAACATCGACATTAAATCCCACAAGAGTGGCATCCATCTGTAGTGGCATCCATCTGTCAACATAATTGATGATAATTAGTACTTACATAAATAATTAAATACAATCTTAAAGGGGCTAAAAATATAAATACCTTATTGCAACAGCAGATCATTTGATTCACACCAAGAGTGAAGGCAAGAAGGGCATGTTCACAGGTCTGACCATTGATACCGGCTTCAAAACCACCAGTAGTGGAATCAATGACGAGAACAGCACAGTCAGCTTGGGACGCTCTAGTGATCATGTTCTTAATGTATTCCCTGTGTCCGGGAACATCAATGACAGTGCAGTTGTACTTGTTTGTCTCAAACCTGCACGTAGAAATGTCAATTGTCGCACCTCTTTCATGCTCAGCCTTGAGTTTTTCAAGCACCCAAGCATACTTGAATGAAGCCATGTTAGCCTCAACAGCTTCTTTCTCAAGTCTCTCAAATACATCCTTTTCAATGGCTCCAAGCTTGTAGAGCAAATGAGCAGTGGTGGTTGACTTCCCGGAGTTGGCATGACCAATAACCACAATGTTAATACGAACCTTTTCCTTATCCATTACTCCTTAAACTTGAAATCACAAAAAGATCTGCCAATTCAACACAGAAAATAACAAGACATAAGCAAAATAAATAAATCTCAGTATACAAAAATAGATAAAATACAAGCAACAACAAAACATTCTTGCATAATGAATGGCAACAATAGAGCATAAATTGGGCACGAAATTGAGTGTTGCAGCAGATCCAGCAGGCACAACATATGCATTTATCATTATCACATGTGTATATATATGATATAGTATATTGTATATAGATGTTATATTTAAAAGGGTTAAATAAATGATGTACAATGAGTCAACAACATTCTGCTTTTTTTATTATGTGCAAAAACATAAATGATTATCGATGTTTCAAAAGAAAATAGGATGATAACAAATAAGTAGTGATTGAAAAACATAAACAACTATCACACTATCAGGATTCAGAGTAAAAATTAATCAGACACATAAAACCAAACATTATTATCATAATAATCGAAAACCAAGGTAACAGCAATTGCAAAGCATGCTTGCGATCCAAGGTATTTTTTCCGCCAAGAGTCTCACTTCTTGCAATCCATTTCTTCTTGCTTTTTATCTATTGTTGTATTAATTTAAGCTGTTTTAATAGGGCAGTTTATCTATGTCATGAGGATTTGAGACATTTTCAATGGCACTGGAGCAAAGGGGAGCCCATAATTGTCAGCAATGTACTTGATCATCTAGCCGAAGTTCAAGTTCGGGGTAGGATTTACTTCTTTTTTATGCTCTCTTATTGAAAATGTTGTTCTCTTGCATTCATTCTCTTTCCTTTCTTTAGTTTGATAGACTAGAGTAAATTCAATGTGCTTAGTTTTTGCTAATTTTTTCTTCCTTTACTTGACATGTCTTTCTGTTGCCGGTAATTTCTGTAAATTTTATCAGAGTTTTCATTGAATGCGGGGAGATATTAATGTGGACCAATTCTTTACTGGGTACACAAAGGGTCGCCTGGATTGGCTTAACTGGCCTCGGGTTTTGAAACTGAAAGATTGGCCTCGGGTTCATATCTTCCTTTCCGTTTAAAGAATATACAGACAGATCCTTTCAAAGGTGTTCTAAACCTTGCTGCGAAGTTGCCTAAAGCTGTTCTACAGCAAGACATGGCCCAAAAACATATATTGCTTATGGATTTTCTCAGGAGCTTGGGCGGGGTGATTCTGTCACTAAGCTCCATTGTGATATGTCTGATGCAGTATGCTTCGATTCATAGTCTTTCTCACATTGGTTTTTCTAGAATGATGATTTTTTATTTCATGTTTATACTGTTATGCTTCAATTCACAGTCTTTCTGCTCATTGTTTTTTCCGGTCAATTCTTTTTTATGTGTATGTTTAAAATTTTATTTTTTGCTGTGTCTCTGAATGCATAATCTATTACGAGGAAACTGAAATGCGTTTCTTTTATAATTTGGCTTTTTAGGTAAATGCCTTGACTCATATTGCTGAAGTAAACTTGGAAACTAAGGGCATTGCTGCCATTAAGAAACCGAAACAGATGCACCTTGAGCAAGACAAGAGGGAGTGGCATTGTGATAATTAGTATGGTGAGACCAACTTTGACATGCTTGATAATTCATCTTCTTCGATAAATGCTTCAGACGAGCAAAATAGCGTTCAAGTCGTGGAAAATGGAAGTGGATTATGTGATGCTAAAGTGGTTGATCCAGTTCATGAACACTCCGGTGGCGCTGATGACGTGGTTGATCCAACTCATTATAAATTCCCAATTCCCATCTGTACTTTGAATTACATCAAGAAGTTTGTTTTCATTTTTTCAAACAATAGAAACCTCTTAATTTTCTCTCGTCGTTTTCCTTCATCCTCACATTCTTTGGCTATTGATTCTAACATGGTATCATGAGCATTTTATCGATCCAAAAGAGACATAAGCACTCTCAAACTCTAAGCATCATTTTGAGAATGAATTTTTTGAAAGGTGCAAACCTACAGGTTGCCACATTATTTTACAACAATGATATTTCCTTTAATGGAGTGAAGGATGGAACTTCCGTGAGATATTTGAACTAAATGGGGATTAAGGGATGGGATATAAGCCACCATCTTATCACGAAATTCGACTGGAGTTATGGGTGGTTGAAAAATATCCTAGAAAAAAACCTAGAAACCATGCCTTTATCTAAAAAATTATCCGTACAAAAAAAAAAATCAAGAAAAAATAGGAACAAGCGAATGCATTTCATGGGACAATCATAACTATGTAGTTATTTTATTAGCAAATTGAAAAATTGGCAATAAAGGGAGAGATTTATTGGCAAGTAACACAGAAAAAACCATGAGCAGCTAACATAACACAAAATCAAAATGGTGCAGAAAGTGGCTCTTTTACATCAACAATATATGCTTGACTTTCAGCAGAGCATGAGCATTGACATTTGCAAACTTCCTCATAAGGGACTATCTCTGTCTTCTTCTTGATATCAATTAACTTTTCAACTTGCTTTTCATTTTCATCCATATGAGTCTCCTCCTTTATTGGATGCACAATCCCCTTCATGAACATCAATAAAACACTATTTCATTACTAAGGATAAATCAGCAAAACAATATATAAGCATTTGGAGGAGGATTTTATATTATAGGAATAATTTTTTGAGGAGTATACAAGGTCAAGCATTAAACAATGACAAAAAATTAAATTCTCAAATCTTTTCTGTTGTCCTAGCTAGGCTTGTTGTAAGATTTTATTAAAGTAACAAAAATAAGAAGCTTGAATTTTTTCAAAAAGAGAGTGCTAAGGTTATTTATGTTAGTTTTCTCAAAAAGAATAACTTTTGAATTATAAGACCATCCACAATGGTGGGTGCTTAGCCTATTTAACACCACCTTAAATAGGCATCCTCATTGTGGAGTAAAATATATGGGTGCCTATGGAGAAGGGTGGTTATGGAAGCATCCTCTCTCTCTTCATTTTTTTGTGGTCCTATTTAATAAATCTTAATAAATTAAATAAATTTTGTTGAAATGTAATGATATAGAATTATTGGTGTGACATATTTAATAATTTCTTTTGAGGTGCTGGGTTGGAGAAAATTGATGCTTATCAAGTATTATCGTAAAATGAGTGACGTGGACATATGAATTCAATTTAAGCACCCAGTTTAAGGTGTTCTGTTGTGGATGGTCTAAATTTAATTACATTTTAATGAAAATAATATAATTCTAAATTACCCACTATTTTTCAAACTAGAGTACCCATGGAAGAATTATGGGTAATTTACCTCAACCAATGAACAATCACTTTTTTAGGTGGTATTCATGAACTATCTTGACCCCACAAATAAATTGCTCATTTTCATTGGTTAGTGGGTAAATTACCCACTATTTTTCAAAGGTAATCTAGAAAAAACCTTTAAAAGTTTGATAACAAATGTAAGGAACTTTGTCAAAAAAAAATCATCTACTTTATAGTATAGGTTTCACACCAGTGGGTGGAGTATTGGGAAATCATACCTCAACAAACAAAGCTGATGCTTCACTTGGTTCAAACATTTCCACCACCTCTGCAGCTAGTTCCTAGATGAAACAACAAACATTATCAACATGAAACTCTACATGTCCATTTTCTTTTGTTTGAAAATTGATCAGCAATCCAGACATTCACGCAATCAATGATGTTTATGGTCGTTTGAATGATATAGAATGGTGCAGATATCAAGGTATATTTCAATTTAAAAATAAAAAACTGAAACTCCAACCTTGAAATCTGAACCATTCAATCTTGATCATAAACATTTCTCACTACGTGAATGCATGGATTGCTCACTACAACAAATCCAATTGCGAGAAAGCTTTGTGAAGAGTGATATTTTATACCCTTGCTTCGGTTAGCTGCACTTCATTCAAAGTTCTAGGCTCCAATTCAATGGGGCAAGAGGTATTTGCCATTGTTTAGAACAAAACCAAGATATGATCTATAAAGCAAATGAATTGACGAGTAGCAATCAAAGCCCATCACAAAAGCAATGTCTTTTACAAGTAGATAGATCAATAGCAAATATATATAACCAATTAAGAGCATGATATTTTCAATATATTCACGGAGTCTTTGGGTCATGGAAATAAAGTTTGTGGCCATATTCAAAGTAAAATTAGCTGAGTCTCTCTTCACATCCGTGGCTCAATTGAAGACAAAGTTTCAATCATGCTTGTGACTTCAAATGCTCTTAATTAATATAGTTTCACGTGTCAAGATAAAGTCTTTGCTCTTAATTAATCTACTAATATTGGTTGGATAATTGGATTTAATTTGTGGCCAAAAATAGGCAAAGGAAAGGGTGCACGTGCCCACTACACCAGCCTTTTGGCCCTTGCATTAGCAACTTAGTGGTTTGTGATCAAGGAATCTTAAATTAGTTTTCTTGGAGATAAAACAATTCTTCCCCAATTTCATTAGTCAATATCTTAAATAACTTTTCTTTGGAATAGTTTAGATAACGAAGTCATGAAACTCAATTTGGGCTTTTAGATTCATAGCTTTGGGCCATGACTATGTCCAGCCTTCTTTTTAAAACAGCCTTTGCTTAATATCCACTATGCAGGAATATTGCTCTTTAAACTTCAAAAATTGCTCTCCCACACCCAAAAATCACCTTAATACCCCCAACTGACGGTTAATTACAGTTCGCTATCCAACATCAAACTTTCATAATCATGTAAGATTATACAATTGAATGTAGTGTATGTGTTGCAAGCTCTACATATGCAACTTTTATGAAGAGTTTATTCGTAGGTTGTAATTTTAGTTTTGTTACATGTTCTAGAATGTTTTGAAATGATGTTCAACTTAAGCATATTTGTTTATATGAAGTTTTGAACCATATGTTCAAGAGACAAATATTCATGGAACTTTGAAGAGTTGAGGCATCAATATATATTACTATGACCAACTCTCTAGCTATATCCCGACCACCAACTTCAGCAGGCGTTGATGCTTTGCTCTCTGGCCTAAAATTTTGTTTGGACATACTCCTATTTCTATCCTGCTCCTTCTAATTGATTATGACTAACTACTTTTGATGAGTGAGGAAGGAAAAATATGTCGTCAGGCTCCAACTTCATTTGAGGGTATTAAGGTAATTTTGCAGCGTGAGAGCAATTTTTGAAGTTTAAAGAGTAATTTCCCTGTGTAGGTTGCTCGCTTTTGGGAAAGAGAGGTGTGGATTTAAAGCTTTTGTGTTGCAATATGTTATTCCAAGGCTTCCAACATTTGATGTTCTCACTTTTGTCATTGTAGTGTTGTACTTGTTTTTCTTTATTTGGATTTTATCTTGTACTTTGATGGGTATTAATTCCCTCAAATGTGAGTATTCGTTTTTAGTTACGTTACGCTACCATGATCAGTTAAATGTATAAGTCAGGAGTAAATCTTGTATTTAACGATTTATTTGTATGATTTTACAGTAATTTTGTACTTTACCCCGATATGAATAGTTTAATACACATTGTATAATTATTAGCGTTTTAACTATAATAAAAATGAATTATCTACGTATTGATCAAAAGAAGAGAAAGAAATTAAAGAAGACACAATGATGTCTCTCTCATTAAGTCAATTAGAAATCTTCATTCTAAATTTCTAGTTTATTAGAAGAATCAATCACAATTTCGATAAAGTCTAACTCAATTGACAATGTCGATATCATTAAACGTGACACCTACATAGGTTCAAATCCAGAAAGTCGCAATTGTGTGTCAAATAAAAATTATATATAAAGGTTAAGAAATAAACAACCATAACACCAAGAGGACATTTTTCGAATCCGGTTGGCATTTTACTATGAGGCCATTTTTCAAAGGAAATTTACTTCTTTTATTTTTATAGTTAGTTGTTTATATTATCATTCTAATTGATTACACAAGATTGACAAAGTAAAATATTCACGAAACACCAAGATATATGTGTTAAAAATAATGGCTACATGCATGACTTTGTGAGAAAAAAAAAAATTAGTCAAACCTACCATAGCTAGCTAAGATTTAGCAAACTTGCATTAAGTTTTTCGTAGCCTTAAAAAATACAGTGATAACCAAATTGGCTATCCATTACTTGTGACAAAGTTGGTCAAAGATGCATGTTTATTCATTCATGTGCAAATCTATCGACATATACATAGTAGGTGATAGCTGTAGTAGAAAATTAAGGTCTATGATCCTAATCTTTATACTCCCTTTTTTATAATAAGGCATAATTTCCACCTTAGTTTATGAGAAATGCATATTTTAATTAGTCATGCCAGTTATCAAATTCACCAACTCGAATCAGCGCCTAATGCTATTTCAACAAGGAAATCGTATATCCTTGGCAGTTGTCACGTGAAACGAAAAATTAACATTTATAAACATTGTTCCTTCTTCAAATATATTTATTTCTCTCTCTCTCAACTTAACCAATATAACAATTTTTCTATTCATAATCTTAATAGTAGGTAGGAAAAGTTTTAACACGAAAAATTATATATTCATAGACAAATCATTTTAAGCGTGATTAACCGTTGAGATGATTCTCATGTTAGGATATCAAATATATATATATATATATATTGCTAACTTAGACCAATAAAAAATACCACATTTTATTCGGTAATGTATTATCAAATAAAATACACTACTGTATTTTTGGTAAAATGCCACATTTTATGGGGTATGGAGCAATAATCATCAACATATATTCACACGCTAAATATAACGATAATAGATAAGAATTTGATCTAATTTTTATCCACCATGCAAGCTTGTTGGAGCCAAATCACAATGAAAGATGTGTACATATACCACACAATTTTTCCAAGAAGCCATAATGTTGCTTGCTAGCTTTGTTTGTCATCACCTAACTTACGACAATAACTCAACAGTGACCTTGTCTACATTTTTTGCTGTAGTTAATTAACGACATTTTTCCAAAAAAGAGACTGTGCTAACTATTACACATCTGTCACTTATTTATACAATATGAAACTAATTTTCTTGTACCCAAAAAAAACTAACTTTCTTCTTATTGAATCTTCCTTCCAAACAAAAATAAGATTCCATAGCACTCTCAAAATTTTGCACATTTTTAAAAGATTTTATAAACAGAATCAATTAATTGCACTTATATTATTAGCTAGCTTGTGAAGGAAGGTCGATGGTCCCCTATCTGTTGTTTAAATTTCACATACTTTATTTATTGACAAATATTAGTATATGTTAATATTATTTTCTTATTCACTAAGTTTGAATCTCAGTCCTTAAACTAACTTGCTCTCAAATATTTTATCATATATAGTTTCATTGACATAACTTGATCTCCCAAATATAAATTTTATTTATATATCTTTCTAACCCCAAATAAAATGATGCCTTATGGAGGATAAGATTTTGATAATTTAGAGTTCTGCCAAATAGAAATAAATCCAAGGTGCGGGACTTCTTATGTAACGTATTATATACACTAAAATATATGAAATAGAAAACAATGAGTTTTTGGAGTGAATATAGAAAACAATTTTAAAGTTACAAAAATGATCTTGAACGACAAAGCGGTGGTATAAATAAAGACAACATACAAATTTGAACTCATCCATATTAACAATGGGCTTTCCCTAAAAAAAAAAGAAAGAAAATGCTAAAAGACAAAAACACCAAAAATATGAATGCTTAATTACAATAATACCCTTTAGAGGCCTTTTTTAACCCTAAAGAAGCAAAACAAAGTAACAAGCAACAATAATTAAAAAAGGTCTCAATATGGAAGAAGGGTAGTGAGTAAAAGCAAATATATATGTAAGGAGTGGGGTGGGTGGTGGGAGGGGACAAGAACCCATTATGAACAAACGTCTTTACACACATAACATGAAAAGATCCCTTGACAATGGGGCATGCAGCAGCAAAGCCATATCGTTAGGACTTTTTTTTTGGATATATTATCATGCAACACAATACTGCAGGCAAAACAAGGTAACAGTAATGCACGTCACGTAGAGCATGTGCTTGGTTTCATCATCCACATGCACACTATTTTAATTCACTACTAGCTACTTCCTTCTCCTATTTTAGTCATATTCTCATTCATGTGGGTTAATTCAAATTCGGCAGTCTCCTCCATCCTAGTACATGTATAAGCTCCTTTTTATTGCCATCAATCCGATATCATCAGTGTGCAATTGCAGAAACTAATCCATAAAATAGTGTATGACTTTTATGGATGACAAAGACTATCTAAAAAAAATTAAAAGACCGAATTTGAACTTAGACATCTGATTAAGTTGAAAGAGATCTTTTATCATCTCATTCACGTGTTTTTGGATAGTACATGCATAAGCTAATAGTACAATTTGACAAAGAAAAAAGGTAATAGTACTGTCTATTACTAATAAAATCAAATTTTGAGTAACATATTTTTTAATCTATAAATCAATTTTGGGTAATACCGACAATGTCAATGGCCCCTTACTATTGTGTACATACAGTGTACTTCATCTGTACCCCCTTTCCTCGAATGTGTTGTCACTTTGTGTTAGGCTCAAAGCTAAAAAGTATAATAGGCATGCATATATATGGTAGCCATGCAATAATGCATTATGCATTGATCTTTTGTAATAAATCTTATGTTTTCCTAACTACGTACTATTAAATCATATTTAATAATTAAAAGAAAACAAAATAAAATATTTTTGCACATTATTAATGTGTCATTGTGTCTCTCCATTATCGATTATGGGACACTCTTAAAGAAATTATATAGAAACTTTTTTCTTGTTCTAAAGAGTCTAATGACAAAACACACATACATTAACGTCAAGAAGCAAAAATTTATGAGTTCAAACTTGCATTTCAGCGTATCAAATGTTCAAGCTTTTACCATTTGAATTGTACTTACGCGACTTTCATATAGGTAATTTGATATATCAATTATATATTTTTTTAAGGTTTTAAATTTGGAAGTTAAGATCATGGTATTTTAAAAGTGAATACACGGAGAGTAGTCAGATGGGTTGACGCTGCCAACTCTAGTTTGATGACTCCGAATGTCCAATAACGTAAATGGGTTAAATTGGTCCGATCCTACCATTGTGATTTGTGAGCTATATATTTTGATTGATGGGTGAGACTAACATCTTTCATATATGTCAACATTTTATTCACTTATGATTATGGGTTGGTTTGGTAGTGGGGACTTGTGACTTATGAATGCATTCCTCCATATGTTTATGCTAGCTATGAATTCTCCATGAGCCAACGATCCTTGTGTTATGCAGTTTATTCAAGGTTTTCCTCTATATGTACAGGGTTTTGTCAAAAAACAAATGACCTACCTCGGCCCGACCGAGTCTTTTTATATAGACTAAATAGATTACGCCGAAAAACCCTTAAGAGTGTGTTTGGATGGGAGAATGTTTTGAGGGAATGTAACGTTATGAGGGAATGCAAATACTTTGAGGTAAATTTCATTGTTTGGATGGAGGAATGTAATATAATGTTGAGGAAATGTAATGTTATGAGAGAATTCAAATACTTTGAGGTAAACTGCCTAGAATTTTAAATTCTTTAAAATTTCCAAATTACCTCATCCAAACACACTCTTATTGTTTTTTAACTTTGTTATTTTACATATTCTTAGTCCGATCCATTCTCACAACTTTAAATACAACCTAACCATTCCATTATTTAGCTAGGTTGTAATTACATTTTTCTTCCCTAAATTTTACTCGTGTAACTGTGCCTATAGTCAATATAAGTAACTAACTCTGATTGTTAAATTAAATTAAAAGAGAGGCAAGGTTTAAGTTGTCCTTTAAAGAATTGTGTGTTATTTATACAACATCAATGAAAAGTAATCATGTGTAGTATAGAAACATATAAGATAGTTTTTACCCACAAAATAACTTTTACTGCATGCACGTACAATTGACTCATCATGTGACTAATTTCACTGGGTGTTAGGTAAATTACCCGCAAATTTCAAATGACAACCTAAAAAATATATTTTATCTATATAACCAATGACTTATTAACAATTAATTACATATTCTTATAAAAATAACTCATAATTTTTCAGGTAAACCATAATTGTGCTAAAAAATTAATCATTGTGTGATTTTGATAATGATGATTTGAAGCATATAACTTAAAAGTTGTATTAGTTAAGTAATACATGAGTTGGTCAAGAAGTAAGGTAAGTAGTTAAATTACATGTTGAGCAAGTAATAAGTTAGTTGTTGATTGTATTGAGCCTAGACAAGTTGAAGGAGCCCAAAGTTGTATGACTAATGCTTTGCATAAATATGAGACATGTAAATGCATAACGTGTGTTCAATTTTGCGAAATTATTTTCTCTCTAAAATCAATTTCCTCCTTGTGTTACTATTGATCATAGTTCCATCAAGTGGTATCGGGAGTTTCATGGACAAAATAGCAAATGTACTATGTTGTCACCAAACAGTAAAATTTATAAAGTTCATATCCGTATGGATTATCTTACAAAAAATTTATCATTAATAGTCCTTGGATTCATATCAATTCATGAATAATCATATAAACATAAATATCATTAAACACAAGTTTAATTGAATGAAATAACTAAAGCAATCAACCAATATTCAGAGATTTCACATCACCTTGTTCATGATTGTTTGATCACTCATGATTTCACCACTAATCTTCATTCGGTTCTCTACCAGTGTGATTTGATTTAAATATTCATAAATATTTTCATTTGGTTCCATTTGAAAAAGTTCATATTCTCGCGAGATTTCTTCTGGCAGCGTGGACCGACTTTCCCTGAAACCTTAGAAAACGCGTGCCTTCATATATTTGACCCCTAAGTCAGTGAGAAAACACCTTTGACAAGAAGAAAATGGCGGAAGTGTGATTTCAGGTGGTTTCAGAGCGATTAGAACACTTATGGAGCAACGAAATCATCAACAGTGATTATTTTCTTATGTTTGTTTATTCATATGCATTAATATATGTTTAAATATCATGAATAGTTAAACCCCTCTAAGCTAGGTCATGAAAGAGGAGCTTTATGTAATTGTTTGAATCAATGACCTTATAGTTATGAAAGTTGAAGCATCACAGTGTTCTTTAGAAATTCAAAAACGACATCTCTTGGATGGACGTTAAAAATCCAAGTAATACATTTGATGGAAATTAGATACTATTAAACGACAGTAAAAATTTATATCTATAACATTGTAACAAAAAAATATATAGAGAATAAATTCGTATTCACAATTCTCCATTTCTCATTCTCTAGTATGTGTGAGGTGATTTGCTCTTTCAAACCAAAACAATAGTAGTAATACCCAATCCTACAAAGAGTACAACCTATTAATTAGCATAGTATATAACTTCGGACCAGGATCTGCTATTGTAGTAAAACATACAGTTTCACACAGTTTTGAATTGTGACCATTGGATCTATATTGGCATGGTACTATTATAATATTATCAAACCATCCAATGGCTGAATTGAAAATTGTGTTGTACTTTGCAGCACCAAATCCATATCCTATAACTTCATCATAGTTTTAAAACCCGGCTCGGACCAACCGGTCGAACCGGTCCGATCGGGAACTGGTGTGTAGTCCGGTTCAAGGCATTAATCAGATCGGCTGTGTAATTAATTAAACCAGTCAAAACCCGTGAAACTCGCAAAAAACCGGATAAAATCGGTAACTCGGTCAGTTTTCTGAGTCAATCCGGTTTGATAAATATCTTATGTACAATGCTCGAATTAATGCTACATTATGCCCGATTAAATGATTAAATATTAATTAATTCTAATCAATGCCATATTTATTTAAAGTGATTATTAGTGCTTCAACGGCTTTGACTTTTACTTGCAAGAAAAAAATTCGAATTTGTAAAAACAAAACTGACCAAACAAAACAAAACTGACCAATGATAAATATCTTATGTACAATGCTCGAATTAATGCTACATTATGCCCGATTAAATGATTAAATATTAATTAATTCTAATCAATGCCATATTTATTTAAAGTGATTATTAGTGCTTCAACGGCTTTGACTTTTACTTGCAAGAAAAAAATTCGAATTTGTAAAAACAAAACTGACCAAAAAAACAAAACTGACCAAAGTTTAAAGTGATTATTAGTGCTTCAACGGCTTTGACTTTTACTTGCAAGAAAAAAATTCGAATTTGTAAAAACAAAACTGACCAAAGTAGGAAAACTGACCAAGAAAACTGACCAAAGTAGGTACTTGCAAGAAAAAAATTCGAATTTGTAAAAACAAAACTGACCAAAGTAGGAAAACTAACCAAGAAAACTGACCAAGACCAAAGTAGGTACTTGCAAGAAAAAAATTCGAATTTGTAAAAACAAAACTGACCAAAGTAGGAAAACTAACCAAGAAAACTGACCAAAGTAGGAATTGAACCGCAGACATAGTGTTCCACATGAGAAACTTAACCACTACAACAACAGTTACTTGTTCATGTTTGCAAATGGAATTTATTATATATATTTAAGTATACCACATCGTTTTTAAAAATTAAAGGAACTCATAGTTTTTTTTTTCTTTCAAGAAGAACACATCATTATTAAATATAATATAATAATAAAAAAATACTAATAATATATATGTGTCATCTCTCCCCCTGAAAAAAGTATACATGCATATGTTTTCTTAGAAAATCAATGTATTATATTAATATTAATTGATTCTGTAAAAAAAATGTTAATATTAATTGATATGCATCTATTTGTTGCCAACAAAATAGTATAGTTATACTCTTTAAAAAAAATATAGCTATACAAATATACATATTATATGTCAATTTTTTAGTTTTTAGGGGACCGAGTCATCGGTTCAATCCGATGTAATCTAGTTAAATAGCTATAAAAATTTAATATTAAGACCGGGTCATCTAACAGAGTTATCCGATTTAATCTGATTCAGTCATGCGGTTCGACCAGTGACCCAGTGGTTCGACCATTAACTCAGTGACCCAATACTCCCGCCGAGTCGATGACCGAGCCGAGTTTTAAAACTATGAACTTCATACTAGTATACTCCATCTTAATCAGCTAAAAATTATTGACTTTGATAACCATCTTAATGGCACCTAGGAAAAAAATCACAAAAATGAACCGCATGAATAGTTTAACTGTATATACAATGAAAGAGTGGAGCCCATGGAAGAGGAAATGTCTAGGAACAGGTAGACAGTTATATCAGCCCTCGATATGTACCTAATTCTTTGTTTATTTAACGCTCTCTTCACAACTCAACTCACATGACCTTGTTGCACCATTTTGCAAGCTAAGTAAGTACCCATTTTTTCTTCTTTTAATTCATCTTAAATTAGTTTAAATTATTTTTTATTTTGCCCCTACCACGTTGGTTTCGTAATTTCATTCTTTCATCACTTTCCTTTAACGCACTTCCATGTAGATGGTACGTACAGAGGACGATGTGTATCTGGCTAATGGCTGACCATAAAATTTTACTATTAATTTCATAATTTCACTGAAATTCATGCAAGTTAATTCTTCACTACTTCCCACCAATTTGGGTCCTTGGCCACGATGCAGCACAAAACAAAGAATTTCATTGGGCCTTTAAGATTGTTGCTATATGTAACTTTGGTCGTAAAATTGGGTATAATGTTCACATTTGTATGCACTTTGTCTGTTAAAGCTCATGTAACTATATCAAGTGAAAGTAAAAAAGTACAAATAAAAAATCATTAAAATTCCCTTATGTATAGAAAGAAAATCCAGAATCTCATAAATCCAAGAGTTTAGAGTTTATAGAAATGATGATAGAGACTTGAGAGTAGTCACTTTTTTTGATAAGGCAATAAATCAACACAATGCTTCATGATTACCAATTGACCAAATTGTGTGTCAAGCAACCATCTTTTGCTGCTAATTTATTGTATAGTTTATGAACAGTTATACAAAATCACATTGAAGCTATCTGGGTTCCATATATTAATTCATCATGGCCCATTGGTTTTTACTTTTTACCAAAATTATGATCCATCAGTTCCAAACAAAATAAATTGAAAAAAAAAAAACTTTGATACGTCATTTTCTTCACTTTTTAAAATAAAATTTCTTCACTAAAAGAACTTGAAGTGTTGTTTTCTTTTATGTACAATGTTCTTTTCATATAAATTGACACTTCTTATTGGTTATTATAGAGTAATGCAGTTTTCACTCAAATGTAACGTTAGTAGATAGATAATTTTAATCGACAATGTTAAAAAAACTATCGTATTTATCAATATTTCAATGCATTATTATTTACTATGATTTAAATATCTATGTAGTTAAAATCAATTACTACGGTCCATAAGGTAGTACGTGTATGTCAATGTTTTGTTTTGAGATTTCTTCACACCGACATATACCGAAAAACATTCATAATTTATTTAAGAACATAATTCATATCCACGGCATTGAAATGACTTTTACAGCGGCAATCAATCATAACCGTTAAATTCTTATAAACACTTGACTATGTTGGTCCGTCATAATCGTCAAATCATTAAAAATACTTAACTTTGTAATAAGTTCTAAAATCTCATACATGATTGATTGTGTTATACTAATTTTTTTACACAGATGGTTGATGAAAGTCAAACTCTTTATTCAAAAACAGATAAATATCCATACTCAACTTTTATTTATTCTTATTTTCCAAAATGAAAAAGATTTTAATTCTAAATTTGCCAAATTCAGCAAGGAAAATAATCAAAGATTCGATTCTACAACTGAATAAACCTCTTATCCCCTCGCCATAATTCTACATTATCTTTTCCCCCTTTAAAGGAAAAAGCTCAAATTCAAAAAAAAACTACAATTCAAATTCAATTTTTTTTTTATAAGACAAAATTAGAGTGCCAAAGCAGAAAATAGTTTAAAATTTAAACTTAGAGGAGAAATTAATTTAAGAAACTGCACCCTAAATTAAACTATGCTACACTAGCACTCACTAGATAACATGTCTAAACTCTGGCCCACAATGATGATGATAATTGATGAAATCATCTCCACCGTTAGATGAAACGCCGAAAATTGAACTGTGACTCAGAAGCTGTTGATGTTGATGATGATGATGATGCTGTGATGATCTTTGCATCTCTTTCTGTCTTCGAAGTTCCAAAACTTTCCTATGAGAATTCGAATGCTTCGCCGATACAAAAGTTGGACTCGCCGCCGGTCGATACTCCGGCACCAACCTACCGGACTTAAACCTCACACCACACGCATTGCAGAGTGTTTTGGGTCCCATCGGTCCTGTTCTCCACTGCGGCGTCTTATCCGTGCCGCAGTGGAGACATTTTCTTCCAGAACATTCCACATTTGGATCCTCACGCTTTTTCACGATTGGATAATTTTTCGGTGGCGCGTCGGGGAGATGAAGTAGGCGCGTGGACCAGTCTCCTGGAGCAGCGCGTGATCGTTTGCTACGTGCTTTTCCTGGTAGAGGTGTTTCTGGACGGAGAAATGAAGCGTTACGAGCAGTTTCGTCGGTGGAGAATGACGGAAGTGTGTCGGTGGAAGATGAAGATTCCGGTGTTTGCGGTTTAACAGCACCGGCGCCGGAGAGAAGTTGCAATGTTTTCAATTCTTCTTCAGCGGAGTATGAATCTTCCACGAAATTCGAAAGCCATTCCAGTTCCGCCATATCATCATACTGTAAAGAGTAAAATTCAAATTCAGTTTCATAATTCGAAATTGAACTTCAACTATCATCAATTACGGTTAAATTAAGCTGAATTAGTGACATTATAACTTACCGGAACACAGAGTTCTCCGGTGAGTTGAACATCACCGGAAAAACCATAAGGAACAATTGTGCCTCCAAAGCGGTTATCACCACCAGAGCCAGAGGAGTTACAGCTGTCAACAGCGGTGACATTGGAAGAGTCGGTGGAATTTCCGGCGACATTGTTATCGAAGAAACCGTCAGACATAATCGCGTCGGCATTGGAGAAATCAAGTAAATCATCAATGGCGAAAGGCTCACACGGTGGTTTTTGGTCACCGTGACGCTTCTCCGGCGAGAATTGGTTTTCGCCGGCACCGTAGTAGCCACCGACAAAGTAATCTTGTGCTTCCATTTCACGCGAAATTCGAGTAGTTTTTTAAAGTGAGAGTAAAACGCAGCGTTTTGAGTTTGAGTGAAAGAGAGAATTGAGGAATGTGTGTTGAGACTTGAGAGAGAAGTGTGAGTGAAGGTGGGGGTTTTGAGGAGTAACACCAATGGCAAAATTGCAAATATTCACTCAATGAAGCATCTTTATTCATGCATATAGATACATATGATTAATAATAATTTAATACAGGAAGTGACTTGCAAGTTCTGTAAAGTTAATTAAAACCAACTTTCATTTTTTATTTTTTTCTTACTTTCTTTGGGAATTCTGATTTTTCTTTAGTTTACTGCTATCAAATGCGAGAGCTTTCCTTTTCTTTTTTCATCTTTTTTACTTTCTTATAATATATTTTAATTAATAACACTCTTTAAGATGAGTTGAAATTATTGTTGTTGCTATTGCTTCTGAATTTCAAATTTTCCTTTGTAAGGACTGAAGAAGCTTGCATGTGCGTACTCTTGCTCTTGTGAAAGTCACTTGAGGTAACGTGAACAATGAGTTATTAAAGTAGTATATGACAAATTAATACTGGTGAATAATAACATGCATTGGGTTTTTATTCAAGTACTATACATTGGACGTCAAAAAAAAGGTACTATACATTGGGTTTAGATAGTTCACCAAAAAAAAAATAGCACAAAATATATAAATGATTGAATAAAATGAAACATTAAATCAAAAAAGAAAACTTTCACACATTTAAGTGAGAAATATAAAAAAAAAAATCTTATTAAATTTTGAAAGTTAATAAAAAATATAAATATTTTCATTTAAATTTTTCCTATTAAATTAAATTATTTGTGAGTTAAATGTTATAATATATCTAATTAAATTAATGTCAGCAAATCTTGAGTGGAGATCATTGCATAAGAGGATTTCGACCAAAGACAAGTTGGCATGTTGTAGGCATGTCCATTCAAGCTCTTTGTTGTGTTCTAGTGGCTGCGGGAAAGGAAAATACTTGTATAGTCAAAACCTAAATTAAAGTTATTTAGACACACACTCATAAAATACATACATATCATTTAACTATTTTAAAAAAATACATATTATTTAATTATTTTCTCTTTCATACTTTTTATATTCATGTGATCGAGTGTGTTTAAATGAATTTTATTTATGCTTGTGTCCAAGTAAGTCTACCTCTGTGGGAAAAAGGAATGTATAGATCATTTGTTCTTGGAATGTGACTTATTTAGAAGCATTTGGACTCGTGTTTTACATGGTTGGGCATTTCTTTCGTGCTTTGATTGATATATGCAAACATGTAATGCAAATTGGTCACTCTCTTTTGTCTGAGAGATTGTCATTGTTTTCAGTTGATTTGATTGACTTGATTCTGGTTCACATGGAATGAGAGAAATTCGTGTATCTTTTCCAACAAAGGATTGTCTATTATTGATCACTTATTTGATAGGATTAAACTTCATTCTTGACTGTGGTTGAAGGCACAATAACTATTGTACAAAATTGAATACATGAGAATGTCTTAATTGAAACTAATTTTAATTTATTTATATTTTTAAAATTGAATACATGTATACTTTATTTTAAAATATATAAATAGCTTTGTAATCAAAGTGCAAATTTTATATAATCTGAAGAAGAGCCAATTGTTTCCTTATCGTAAAAGTTTTTTGGTGATGATTGCATTATTTTTTCTTAACAATTATAATTTTTATCATTATTCGATTTCTATGTAATACATATACTCCACATGAAATCTGCCAATAAAAATTATAATCAAAATTGATTTTCCAAGTTAATGAAACAGCACAAAACACTGACATATGTCACTACAATTGTTTTGCTTAAGATTCTTTATCTTTGAAGAATTTATACGTTAGAAAAATTGTTAATAATTACTAAAAGTTTTATTGTACTCCCTCCGTCCCAATTTATTTGACCTCTTAGTTCATTTCACACAGATTAAGAAAATTGTATAAATAAAGGGGAAAGTGGAATATATTGTATTGGGAATGATAAAAGTAGTATTATTTAGTGTTATATTGTATTGGGAATGATGAAAGTTGTATTGAAAATTGAAATGGGTCAGTTATTTTGGGACACTTTTTTTTAGAAAATGGGTCAGTTATTCCGGGACGGAGGGAGTATGAAAAGTAAAAGATGAACAGAGAAAAAAGAAGGGATTAGTTGATGCAATGAATAATGATCATGTGAAGTGAACAGGAATCAAAGTGTTAAGCAGTAGCACAATGGTGGGCTGTCACTTAGAAAGAAAACAGCTATGGCCACAGACACATTCTACTTACTTTCCTTAACATTTCAGTTTTTAGACACTAAATTGTGTGTAAATTATTCCATAATTAATCCTTAATTAACAATGATTAAGAGAAGATAAATTTAATGTTTCACAAATTCAACTCATCACAAAAAAAAATTGATCTCTTGCAGGTTTTGTCCCTGTGACTCTTCCAATAGTGTCCAAGTTTACAGCCGGATTCCTCTGCTGCTAATAATATTATTACTTTGGGAAATGTGCAAAAATTTAATTTATTTCCTTCATTCTGATTTATTACATTAGTTTAGTTCAATTAATTGTACTTTCTACCCGTCTTGCCTTATCATGGCATGTTATTATATTCATCTTCTCACGTTTTAGCACGACGTTTACAGCTCAACTTAATCCATAAATGGCTATGATCTCATCCACGTGGCTAGTTAGTAAGAGTTTTACTTTAATCTCACCTGCTACAGTGCCAAAATAGTGGTGTTTCCATCATTACTATTTTCTGTTTTTAACTCTAATCAACCTTGTTAGAATTTTATATCTAGCTAGTAGTCTTGGTAATGGTAATATACTCTATGGTATATTCTGGTTCTTTTCTTCATCGCAACTTAGGTCATTTAGACTCGTTATAAGACTAATTATTGAGTACGCAACCTATCATCCATCTTATTTTTCTTTTCGTTTGGGTTGGACTATCTTCAAATGTTATGTTTAATTTTGCGGTTGGTCATTATATCCGCATGTTTAGTGTTCCATTTTTTGTGAAATAAGAAGCTAGTAATAGTAGTTTCACAAAAGACGAACATCTACTAGGCTCTTTGATGTGGAAACAAACAAAGGCAGATAACTTCAAGAAATGAATTCAAATTCCTTTAGTAACATAACTAGTAACATGAAGTTATGTTACTAAATCTCAAAGTAATGTTGGTTATGTATATGCTTGTTATCGAATGGGAAAATTGAATTCTTAGAACATTAGATTTGTTGATATTAAAATTAAGGTTTTGCTAACAAATATCCAAACGGCATTGTTTATGGAACTCACAGAAAAAAAGTATGTCATGAAAAGACAAATCAAACACATGTAAAAGTTACTACTTTTGAATGCTTATACAATACTCGAAGGGTATTTGTTAGCATTTTCCTAAAATTAATAGTAAGTTTATTTGGGCAACAATGGCGTATCTCTTTTGACTTATGATATTAATTTTAACATTTGTAAAACTGTTTGAGAGAACTTAAAAAAATTGATATGTTCAAGATAGTTTCCGAAAAAACAATTAGTCCATGCACATTTTGTGCATTGAGTGTTATGTATAATATGTTGTTTCAAATAAAAAAAAAAGCTTATGAAAATAACTTATAAATATAAGATAACAATTTGATTTTCGTTCACCTTTTAGTTATAAAACTATTTTTTTTTTTTATAAATTTATATCAAAAGCGCTTATGATATAATCACTTAAGTGAGTTGTTTATCCAAATAGTGACTATATCATGCATTTGGAAGAATCTTGCATGTAGAATTAATAACGTTGAGGTTAATCTAAAGAAATAAATATAAGGTTTTGCTGAGATATAGGACAAACTATACTGATAAACCTTCATATTGTGTGATTATATTACCGTTCATGTGACTAATGAAGCTTAATTTTAGCAAATGAAATGATTGATTGCTTGGGTTCTTGAGAGTTGTATATATATTTATACCGACTTTCAGCAAATTCAAGAACATTTTGATGTAAAATCATGTGGCTGCTGGTGATAGAGCAAGCATTTTGTTTTAACTTTATAGTATTTTATTATGCATACATAGATAGAATAGAATAAGATAAAACAAAAATTGAGTATGATGGATTGGGCCGGTTCATGCTATTCTGATCCCAAGGTTAATGAGCCCCCAGTAACTAGTGGATAAGGTTTCCTTACAAACAATTATTACCATCACAATTTTTATAATAATACTTCCTTTTTTCAATACTTCTAAATAAATTATCTTAAAACAGTGTTACTTATAATTTTTAATGTAATTTTAGTTGGTTTTTTTTTTCAATATATTTTTTGAGAAGTGTTAGGAACACTTTTTCAACACTTCTTCTAGTATTCTTTTAGTGAGTGAAATTTATGTATATCAATAAAAGAGTGTCAGAAACAGCGACGAAAAGAAAGTATTGATAACACTTTTTTACTTTTAATTATATTTTTTCATTTACATTTGTGATAATAAAAATACATCAATAACAAATATAGAGAATTTAGTAAAATCAAAATTCGTTGTTTCATTTATCATTTTATAAATTCATGTAAAATGATCAAAAGTGATAGTTATTGTTAGAAGGAGAAAGTCGTAATTTATATTACATTTCTTTTTTGTAAAATAACCTGTTAGTTCAGCTTTTTAAGGTGAATAAGTGAAGAGTCTAGGTTCAAACCCCGACTTAAGTATGTATTATGTGATGTATCTACCAATTGAGTTATGTTTACAAGACGTTTATATTACATTTCTAGTTGTATGACTTATGATTGGTGTTCAGTTTCACGCATTTTAAGTAAAAAAAAAAAAGTGAAAAAATATATTATTTCAAGAGTAGGAAAAAAAAAATTGGTGGTTGTTTACTTGTATAAATAAAAAATTAAATGTATGTGGGACTGTGGAAGTGGTTTCTCTTTATTAGTAGTGTGTGATATTTCAATTAGAAAAATAGTAAGTTGCAGAGGGAGCATGCGAGAAAGGAAGAAGGGTGTGTGTTTGTCAGCTATCATGTGAGTGTTGTGAGAGAGTGAGTCTTCTCAATTAAGCTTGTGTGAGGCTTGGTTCAAAAGAGAAACTATATTTAGCATATGGGTTTTCTAATATAAAGTAAATGGATTGTTTTAGAGTAAAATATTTTAGCTATTAAAGAATAAACTTTTTAAAGTGTATTTTACAGCAACAAATAAATAAATTTAAAGTTGTATATATACAAACACACTATATGCACATAAACTTGTATTATTAGTTTTTTTTTATGTTGTTGATTATAGTATCACCCACTCATTTTGATATTAAGTGTCACATTTAGAATTAGAATGAAAATGAGTCGGGTTGAATCAAATTAGATTAATTTCGATCCGACTCAATAAAAACTAGTTTAATTTAAAACTTGGTTTGAGTTTGTTGTGATTTTTTTTAATTCGAACTCGACTCAAACTTGTTTTAATCATATATGTGTGCACACGTAATTATTATATTCGTGTATTTGACCAAATTGATTTTTCCTTATGATAAGATGATTAACTAAGTTCTGTAAAAAAAAAGATAATTAACTAAGTTGGACCACATAATTTGCACTAGACTTAATAAGAAGAAAAATTTAATGTACCACTTGTGTTCCTTCAACTTTAAATTCAATTCTCAACAAAATATAATTAATCAAAGGACCATATGATTTGATTATATATACATATAGCTCGCTGAACACCTTAAAAGACAAATGTTAATATGTGACGGATGTATTAGATGTAATATTTAGTTATAATAATTAGTTACACTATAATTAATTAAGTTAGACTGGTTAGTTATTCTCACCACAAAAAAAAAAAAAAAGACTAGTTAGTTATTCTTATTTGCTATGCAAGTTCTGTTGAATAGTATTTATTTTCAGTACAAGTTCACCATAAGGCAAAACCCTAAATTGGAGGGGGGTTGTTTGGTTCGTTGCTTCCCACACACGTGCGTACTCATCCCTCATGTCCTATTGCTAACATGGTACCACATGCACCGTACGCAATGAATTATAAACGCATCATTGAAACATGTGTTAATATGTATTCCTGTTCCTTTTTAGAATATGTATTCTTTTTCATTCATATTTTTGGACCACACACAATCTAGGCCCCCGTGGTTTTTGAGTTGAGATTATCTACATTCAAGCAAATATGTCCTGCCCAATGGGCTAATTGATGTTTGACTGAGACCAAATTCAGAAAACTATGTCATAATGTGGTATTAATTGCTTACTGTTATAATTGGAGTTCATTTTTAGTCCCACTACCTTAGAATAAGGCGTGGAAAGAACATGGTGCAATATGGATAATTAATAACTACTAAGAAATATGTTCTTGCAAATCTCGTTGGGGGAAGAACCTGAAAGTTGCAATTTGGTTTAAAGGTCTAGTTCCTTAGAAATCATAGTAAGTAAGACTCAATCTTATGTGCTCTTCACTTAGGGCTTTGGAAGCAGGAATACAATGTATTCTGAAGATATTATTGCTTTCTGTTTAACTATACTATTGCTCTTAACTAGTTTATTAAGTTGGTTTAATTAAATTGATGTATATTACAGCACGAAACCAAGTTTAGGTTTGTAGGGTTGTATGTCTCACGAGGCTTAGGTTTGAGTCAACTTGATGTAGATGTAGTGTGGCCTTGAATTTTGTTGTATTTTAATGGCAAAATGGAGCATGCAATCATGTTTGTTAAGTTGTTTAACTATATCATAATAGTTACTTAAGGGTTTTTTTGTTTAAAAATATGTCCTCTCTAAGTCTTATTATGTACATATATACACAATTACCATTTTTCATACTACTACATTATATTGTGTTACAAAAATGCATATAGGTGTACGTTATGTTGATTATTATGTTACTGGCGTTGTATAAACTGAGTTTGTAACTTATTCTTTGTACACTTCTTTCTCATCTCCTAACGTGTTCCTAATATTCATTTTAGAACCATTTGAGACAAATATTTTGCATAAGAGAATTGTGCGTTACAGAGTGTATTTGCTAGCATAGTTTTTTTTTTTTTAATAATAAGTTGTAGTCTATCAACATTTGTAAATTTTAAATAAATTTGAAACTCGGGGAAGGGTTTTGATGCGCAGATCTTATCGGCTCTTTGCAGTTGCACTTAAATATTATTCAAACTCTTAGAAATCGTGGTTGGGCCTAACACAACCCCACAAAACCGGCTTGTGAGGTGAGGATTGCCCCCACTTATAAACAAATTGTCAGGCCAACTCCTAACCGATGTGGGACTCTTAACACACCCCCTCACGCTCAGGATTGCACATCTGAAGCGTGAACATAAATGACGGGTGGCCCGATAACGGAAACCTGACAACAGGTGGCCCAAAATCGTGAAGAGGCTCTGATACCATCTTAGAAATCGTGGTTGGGCCTAACACAACCCCACAAAACCGGCTTGTGAGGTGAGGATTGCCCCCACTTATAAACAAATTGTCAGGCCAACTCCTAACCGATGTGGGACTCTTAACAATGTTAGGAAACATGGCATCCATGGATGAAGAGAGAAAAAAACTTAGAATATTATTGTATTGATGATAGTTGAAAATGATACAAGAATGAAAAAAAGGTAGTTACAAATGAGTCAACCATGTGACTTATATAGTTACAAAGCTAGTATCCTAACTAACTATATACTCCCTCCGTCCCTTAATGTAACCCCTCTTTGTATTTTTCACATTTCTTAAGAAAAGTTGTCAGTGTAATTAATGTGTCTGTTTTGTGTATTAATATTACCAAATTGTCCTTTGTTTGTATGTGTATTAAATTTGACTATTCATATTTCAAGACAAGTTAGTAGTATTAATTAGAGGTATGTTTAGGAAAAAAGTAATAAATGCATCTAGTAATTTGAAAAGGGGGTTACATTTAGGGACAAAAATAAAATCAAATAGGTGGTTACATTAAGGGACGGAGGGAGTATTTATTCTTAATAGCCTCCCTCAAACTCAAGGTAAGAGAACTCTTAACTTGAGTTTGAATGACAAAGCTAAAAGTCAGCAGAAAGAAATGCTACATTGTCTTCAAATGGGATACTTCTGCAAGAAACCAATTCCATGCCATTGTCTTCAAAAAATAACACTTTTGCAATGTTGACATATCCATAACAATTGCAGCACAAAAATCACAAAAAATCTGTACCCATTAGATCTGAAACACCAAGCATGAATAATGGAACTAACATCAATAGGAAGTCTCTTTCCTTCAGCTATTGCTCCCACAACAAAATCACTCCATCTTTCCCACTAGAAGCATAGAGAGAACCATCAGTACATATCCAGACAATGAGAGAAATCTGAGCAAATCAGAAACTTATGAATCAAAATGCTTAACCATTGAGTAGAAGCCACAAACCAAGGCTTAACCACTTAACAGAAGCTAACATCAAAAATCATCAAGGGACATAATGCTTAACCACCATAAGGCAGAAGCTAGTATCAACAAGCCATAAGGCAAAAGCTTAACCACCAAGCAGAAACTATACTCAGAGTTTAACCACTTAGCAGAAGCACAACAACGCTTAACCATCCATGACAGAAGCACAACAACAAGGCTTAACCATCATGGACAGAAGCACAAGAAGAAGGAAAACAATGCTTAACCATCCTTGGACAGAAGCACAACACTTAACCATTCATGACAGAAGCTTATCAACATAGCTTAACCATCATGAACAGAAGCACAAAAGAATCAAAGCCAGCATAGGCTAATAACAAAGATGAAGAATTGGGCCAGGGACAGAAACTATTGTCGACAGAAATACCCAATGAACTTCAAACAGAATGGAACCTCCAACAATGAAGCTTGTAATATGCACAACGATATACAAACCAGCAGAGTAACATAAAGCTTCAGTAACGATCCAGGGGGAAAATCCATGCTTTGGATATCAAACCAAGGCATCCAAAACAGGACAAAAGCAAAAATTAAACCTCCAGGAACCAATTAGTGTCGCACACAACTTGATCGTTCATTGACATAAGCCAGTATGCACAACAGCAAACACTCATGAACCAAATCATGCAACATGAGAAAATCAAACACCAAGGCACCATGAGCTTATAAAGTTGTCTTCAAAAAAAATGGGAACTCATAAACTTGCAATCTTCATAATGAGATACAAAACCATAAGCAAACTTCATCGACGATCCAAGAACAAACTATGAGGCATATGCATTATCCCTTGTCCAAATAACCAACCAAGGAAGCCTCATAGAAATCTTCTTTATACCTTTACCACAGAGCAAGCAACATACACAAAAGCTATTTCATGGCTGATACATGAACTTGAGAGGGAATGAATTGAAGTAGTCAATAGGCAGCAACCTGCAATATTGCACAAAGAAGGCCACAAATATGCAGCTGTTGACGATTCCATCACTTGGTTCTTCACATCAAAAGCTCCATTCCAGTATGGAAGTAAATCAAATTCAAGCAGATTCCAATCAATTCAAGTAAACTAACCAATCAACTAAAACTATCAAACATAATCATGAGTTAAGAGTATTTCACCATAAGCAATAACTACATTGCTATCAAGTGCAGAGTGAAGAATATACGCTTCATTGCATCAAAAGGAATCTCAGTGCTTCCCCAACAGCATTATTCCCAAAAAAAAAATCTTCAAAGTTCAAAGATGAAGTCAAGAAAACGAATCAATCGAGTCTACCACTTGAATAAGGAATCTCAACAAGCACCAATAGCAGTTCCTTGGGTAATCACCGTAGTTAACCTCCTCAATTATGCAAACGCGCTTCTGCACTAAAACAGCTCAAGCAAAAAACGCTTTTCCTGAAATCAGCTTTACCAAAATCGGAGTCAATTGAAACTTCTTGTCTTCAAGCATGCTAGAAACCGTGCGATATGAACCGAATCAGATGCTATGAACAAGAAATCCAACAATGACGATGACGATCAGATGAGAAGGAATCGAGCAAGAATTCGAACGAGAAAAAAACGAATCGAGCATTAAATTGAACCCAAAATTGGATTCTAACTAATTGATCGAACCAGAATCGAACAAGAATTGCAAAACAGAACCGCAAAAGAAATCACACGCGAGAAACGGAACCCTAAGATTTGGGGAAAACTGTGAAGATGAAAATTGAAACTCAAGAAGAAATCGAAAATGGAATTGATCGAAATAGTGAAAAATACTGAAAAACAAGAACGAATTGAAAAGAAATTGATCGAGAATACAAACTGGAAAAAAAACGGAAGTAGAGAGAAAGTGGAGAAAACGAAGAAAAAAAAATTGAGTACGGGAAAATTGGAATAAGAAAGAAATTGAAAGTGAGAAAATTGATTTTTCTCGAGAAAATGCAGCGGAAAATATCCTTCAAGGTGGATACCAAATCATGCTCTGATACCATGTTAGGAAACATGGCATCATGAAGAGAGAAAAAAACTTAGAATATTATTGTATTGATGATAGTTGAAAATGATACAAGAATGAAAAAAGGTAGTTACAAATGAGTCAACCATGTGACTTATATAGTAACAAAGCTAGTATCCTAACTAACTATATATTTATTCTTAATACAAACCAAAGTCGCTTCTGCTCTTTGTCAAATGATTCAAACTCGATCCCATCGTTGTTCTACTCTTCATACTTCAAGTTCCGGCGCTTCTGCTGGCCAGGGACTTTTTTGCTTCATTGACACAGTTCTTGGCTTTGTTTTGGCTGTTTGGGTGTGTTCTGGGAGGACTTGTTTTTGTCTGGCCCATCTCTTGCTATTTCCTCTTTGCACTAGCCTATACTTCTTGTATGGTTAGATTGCTTAATAAATTTTGCTGATTAAAAAAAAAAAAAAAAAAAAAAAGTCCCTTGAGTTTTTTCCGATATGCTCTCTAGTCACCGCATGTTGTTGTTTCGTTTCAGTCCCTTGTTGATTACTTTCCATTCCAAGAGTGATACCTTATATGTTTGAACTTGTTAAAAAAAATTACTACAGGATGCAAGAGTGATGATTCAATTAGACGTGTGAAAGAATAAATCCTTGGTGAACTCAATTATTTTAGGCAAACTGAACAACCAAATCGAACCAAACTGAATATCATAGATTCAGTTTAGCTTGGTTCACTTTTAAAAAATGCTGAAAATCGATCCAAACTGAATCAGTGTAGATTTGTTCGGTTCAATTTTTTTTAACATAATACTGAACCAAACCAAAACTGTTACACCACTAGTTGTTCAAATCTTCTTTTGTTGTTACTAGATTAACCCTTGTAACTTAAACCGAAAAAATATCTCAAGTATCAAAAGATCTCCAAGATAATCTTGTCAATGCTAAATACTCTCTGATGCTTCAACTCCTTTAAAAAAACATTTTTTTTCTATAAACAAAATGAATTAAAGTGAGTACAAGGAAACTCAAAACCATTATAAATGATGATTCCCAAGCATTTTGAAGACAAGATTGAGGACTATTCCACCAATCTGAATAGACAAAATTTAAACTCCTACCTTCCCTGTTAAAAAAAAAAAAAAAGCAAGGCAAGACATCATTTTTATGTTATCTAACACCTCCTCCAACAAGTTAGATATCTTCCCATTAAATAGAATTTTATTTCTAATAATCAAATGCTCCACTTTTTTTTAGGAACCAAATGCTCCACTTAATTTCCAACTAAATTAAATGGGACAACAATTTTTCGCTTTTTTTCTTTCACCAGACCATTAAACTCCAAAAAGTTCTCCACCACTTCAGTATTGCCAAAGAGATTGGACAAGTGAAAAAAATGATTATAAGTTTTCACTTCATAAAAGCACTATACACAACATTGTTGATGAGGGTCTCTTACACGTCATTGCCACAATTGCATCCGAGTAGGAACCCTCCCATCAAACTGGGCATGAGGCATGTATTCACCTTTGTTTCTATCCAAAAATATTCACCTTTGATGAGCATGAGGCAGCCCGTAGCCACTGCACTGTAGTCCTAAAACTGTTGTCATGGACAACCAAATTGCCCACAACTTGTAACAAGACTTAACCGTAAATTTTAGGGTGTGTTTGTTTCAAGTTTACCAAATTTATTTCTGAGAATAACATTTCTTAGAATATAAAGATGGGAATTTGATTCTAAAGTATTTAGAAAAAATATGTTTGGTTAACTTTATAATATTCATAGGAACCATAAAAATATAAATTATAATAGGTAATTACACATGAATGTATTCCCATCTTCATGGAAACTTTATTCCCACCATTTTCTTTGGGAATATTTTTCTATTCCCATGAACATTTTATACTCGGAAATAAAATTTAATAAACTTGTAACAAACATAAACATCTATATTTCTATCGTTTTATTCTCAGGAATCAACAATTATACCTTGAAGCAAACACACCCTAATTAGTGATCTATCATGTAGTGATTTCACAGTCTAATTCATCAACCTTTGTAGCCATTTCCTAATACCCTTCGTGTAGCTTGAGAGAACCAATTATGCTCAAATTCATGCGCTTTTCCGATAAGCATCATGTCATGCCAACTTAGATCATCCTCAATGAAAGGGTCTTAAATTTTGAAGACTTGGTACCTATTAGGTACCCCCACTGGGGATAAAAAAAATTGGGGTCTTAAGACCCAATGTCTCACTTAAGACCTCAATCTTAATGAGACTCATACTTCTTTAATATTAAAAAATTGAAATATAATGATATAAAATTATTGATAGTTGATTATTGAGTCTCATTTAGAAATTTGTGTAAGATGCTGGGTTGAAGAGATTGGTGCTTATTAGATATTACTATTAAAAAAGGAGAATGCTAATAAGTGTCCTTGGAGCATTGGTTAAAGTATTAAAATAAGTAACTTTGCAACAAAAAGGTGTATAATTATTGCCAAGACAAAAGTAAAAACTTGTATTTCCGAGGCATAATTTCTACTAATGGATTCCTTAACCGATGCCCTTAGGGCACTGGTTAGCAAAACACATTAAAAAATTATAAATGAGTGATGGATACACATGAGACCCATTTAAGTACCCAAAAATGAGTGTCTCCATTGTGGATGCTCTTAGGACTCGTTTCGATTAGGTTTATTTTGAGTTAATGCAATACAACTTATGCAAATAAATAAACTTTTATATTATTTATAAGTTTTTTTAAGCAATATTATTTATAAGTTTTCACTAACAAAAATTGTGTCTACATAAACAAGTTTTTTCATAAACTACATTTATAAACTTATGAATAATACATAAATACTTATTGAGTAAACCATCAAATCGGTCCTTGTCTTTGTACCAAATTCTCAATTTGGTCCCTAACTCTACTAATAACTCAAAATGGTCTCTATCTTTGCCAAACGTTTCTCAGTTAGGTCCCTCCGTTAGTTTCCTTCAACACCGAATCAGCCTGACCTGCGTCCTCCAACACCGAATCAGTCGGTAAACTACTCATAAATGAGATTGTTGGTGAGACCCATTTAGTATGAATATCCATTTTTTCATACCAAAATTTCTTAGGCTATTATCATGCTTCAGACCTTTTGCCTAGCTTTTATTTTTTGAGCAACCTTCCTTCGCTTTCACTTCTTTGAAGGTTAAATAAGATTTTGGTTAAACACTCAAAAGATAGGTTAGGTGAATGCATTTTCTAAACAAAAGAAAGAAATAAAGATTGTGGAAAGTTTGTCTTGAAAGTTCGCCATAAGACTACTTTTCATGACCCCAAGAGCAAAGTAAACTACTCACATAAGAATGAGTTGTCTAATAAAAATCAAAGAAATGAAGAAGTAAAGCTAAAATACATTATTGAAAAAACAAGAATAATACAAAAAAAATCTAGTATGTAATAATGTGGTGAGAAATAAAGTCTAGGTTTGTCCTATTTATGCGATCCAATTTCCATTTGCAATGCGATACAATTAAAGCTTAATTTTTTTAAATAGATTTTCTTAATTTTATTTTTTTATAATTATTCTCAATAAAAATAATGAACAAAATAATAACAATGAAACATAATAATTTCATTGAAAGTTTCTTTAAGAAAGAAAAAGAAAAAAGTCCAGGGACCAATATCAAAGTGCAAGGACTAATATCAAAAAATGTTGAAAGTGCATGGGCTAATGATATTTTTAACTTAAAAAATAATGAATAAAATAATAATTAAATTAAAAAGTTGGAATATTTTTTGTCTTTTAGTGTGCCACGTGGCGTGTAATGATTGGTCCACGTGGCACACCTTTAGTTTAGTTTTTTTTTTTTAACTAAGACTTAACAGAATGACCAAAACCAAAAATTTTACAAAGTGCAGGGACCAATGTCAAATAAAAAAAGTGCAGGGACCAATGTTAAAATCGGGTGAAAGTGTAGAGAGTAATCACATATTTAAGCCATAAAATTATATTTGAAACTTATGAAATTCACAAAAAAAATATTGATACAATATCTCATACTAATAATAATATAAATAAGGATTAAAATTTAAATATGCTTTTTCGTTTGATTTTGAAAAATAAATTTGAAGTTGGTTTCAATGCGAGAGATTTTCACAAAAGAAAGTTCAAAAAATCCAATAAAATTTGGTTTTGGGCAAAAGCAATTCATGATTTTACTTTGAATCAGTTTAGATAAGAATACTCTTATTCAACATTCTACAATCTCCTCCAAAACTATGGGTATTTGATTCCGATTGTTTCTTAAAAACTACTTATATTCATTATTTAATTTTGTTTTGGCAAACTAAAAATAGATTAAAATAATATAATCTATTGTTTTTGTGGCTCTTCAATTCACTTTTAACTGATTTTTTTTAATATTCTAGCTAGATACATAAGAACCTACAACCTTATTCCCGTGAGCTTAGCTCAGTTGGTAATGACAATGCATAATATTTGCAAGGTACGGGGTTCGAACCCTGGACATCACCAAAAAAAAGAACCCACAACCCTAAATTCACAGGAACCGATAACCCTTCGTCGCCTCTGTCCCCCTCCCTCCCTTATCCATAGTCCCGACCCGATGTAGCATTGATGGTGGTGGTGCTCACAAGCCTTCAAACAATACCACCTTTAAACCCCTCTTGAGATAGCAAATCGTCGGCATTTCTCTAGTTGTTTGGTAGATATAAGTTTTGGTTTGGATCGTGTTTTATTCTTCGTAGTCAATTCGAGTCTCTTAGACCTTGGTTGTTGCTTAAACTTTGCATGAGTTGCCTAAATTTCCACCTGTGAATCCACTGTCGCGATCTGTTTTGTGTTACTATTCGTCTCTTTGATATTTTGCTCGTGTTGTATTTCTCGACGAATTGTGGACAGAAAAGTCAATTTGAGTCTTTCAGACCTTGGTTGTTGCTCAAACTTTGCATGAGTTGCCTAAATTTCCACCTGTGAATCAACTGTCGCGATCTGTTCTGTGTTACTATTCATCTCTTTGATATTTTGCTCGTGTTGTATTTCTCGACGAATTGTGAACAGAAAGGTGGTTCAATGTTTCTTTGATATTCTTATATTTTTAAATCAAATGAAGAATAAATCCTTTTTTTTTTTTTTGCAGGACCAGAAGGTCCTAGTCTTATTCTCTTCTGTATTGGATTCATCATGCATTTCACGAAGTCCAAAAATACTTTCCATATAAGTTACATTGTGTTGTAATCCAAGGAGTGTTATTGGTTACAATAAATGCTCACGAGCAATTTGGCTTAGGTTTGGCAAAAGCAGTATAGCATTCCTGAAATACATTCCTGAAATACGTAAACCACACAATACGCTTTTACCAAATTTCATGAAATTCTATGCCGAAAATGAATTATAAACATGTTTAATTCAAATGGCATTGCCATTTTCTATGCTTTATGACCACCAACAAAATACTCCCTCCGGATTTTACTACGAATCTTTTCTGACATTTTCATAAAAATTACTCCCTCCGTCCCGGAATAACTGACCCATTTTCTAAAAAAAAGTGTCCCAAAATAACTGACACATTTCAATTTTCAATACAACTTTCATCATTCCCAATACAATATAACACTAAATAATACTACTTTTATCATTCCCAAGACAATATATTCCACTTTCCCCTTTATTTATACATTTTTCTTAATATGTGTGAAAAACAAAATTGTGTCAATTAAATTGGGACGGAGGTAGTAAGAAATATAGGTAATTTTGTATTAGAAGAAAATTATAAGTGGTTTTATAAAATTAATAAGACATGGTAAAAATATATTAAAAGAATAGATACAAAAAGAGTACCAAATGATAAATTGTGATAGAATACTAGACTCATAATTAGGGGCAGCACTTTGGTGCCATTAATGGCACCGTGCCATTAAATCTGGGCCATTAATGGCACCAAGATAGATGTGTTGTGTGACCCAGATGCAATGACAATGTGTTTGTATGGTCCAGATTTAATGGCACGGTGCCATTAATGGCACCAAAGTGCTACCCATATTAGTACGTTCTATGTTCATGACCGGACATTTTGGTCTTAGAATGTGTGACTCAATGGATGTGTGATATATTTTGTTATCATTGTAAAATTTAGACAAAGTATTATTTGTCTTTACATAACTCTGTTGTAAAGCGATAAGTGTCTTAATTACAAACTAGATATTTGACCCGTGCGAAATTGACACCAATTAATTATATTCTATAAGTATTTTCATCGATTTTATTTAAGTCATAGAAAAAAATTGTACTCATTCCGCTTTAAAATGAGTGTCGTTTTAATAAAAAAAAATGTTTTAAAATGAATGTCACTTTCAATTTTCAATGCAATAATAATTTTTTCTTTTCAATTGAATGAAACATTGCTTCATTTTTTGATTTTAATGTAAAATACTGGAAGACATACCACCCTTAATTGCCAAAACCTTATATTCCATATTCAACCATAATTGCAAAGAGTAGTAACTAATACATTTAATTTAGGATACCAAAATTTTGCTTTAATCTTCAACAACTCTATCTATCCTATTGCAGATAAACAATATAATGTAGATAAAAACACAACACATATTTAAAAAAAAAAAAACTCAAGGTACATAAACTCTTATTTGATAATAACTTATGATCAACAACAACGGTTCATATTGATAAAATTAAATATTTGACATCGAAAAGAACACAAAAAAATGTGCCTGGATTGTCGGTTAACAAAAAGCCACCGAAATAATTAGGTCTGATTCCTATAAAAAAAATTGAAATTCAAATTGACAAAGACTTTGGAGGGAAATATTTTAGGCTTAACAATCCTTTATTATAAAAGCTAGACTTGTTTGGCTATCATGTTTGCCCTAATTCACCCTTCTTTGCCCTAATCCCTAGCATTTTTCCCTCCTAAACATGAACTAATGACTAATCTAATCTCATCCGTTCAACCTCTATTTTCACACTTGATCACACCCGTTGATTCAAAGTCTACAAATTTTCTCTCATATTACTTAG
This sequence comes from Medicago sativa, assembly GCF_051527215.1. NCBI lineage: Eukaryota > Viridiplantae > Streptophyta > Magnoliopsida > Fabales > Fabaceae > Medicago > Medicago sativa. Next base: position 10,458,778 of record NC_140756.1, read on the forward strand.
TTAATGCAATTGAAGACGTATTTAATGCAAATAAAGTCGGTCAACAATCCCCTAACTAATTGCTGATCAAAAGGTGTTCTTCGTACTGACATTACAATGTTTCACACATACATTTTTTTTAAATAAAGTCGAAATTATATGCCATTAACTATAATTAAATTTCTATAACTAATTGCTTTAAATAAAATGATATGCCACTGTCCAAAAAGTATTTCGACTTCTCTCAAAAAAAAAAGTATTTCGACTAAATAGGAATTACTTTAAATATTTCTATAAATTAGGCTGGTAATTAATTGCTTTTAATTTTCGCAATGAATGAGAATTACTACCGATAGAAGCACAATGGTCATTCACATTAATTAGCATTCTATAAAATGTTGTCTTCTCCTTATAACTTTGGTGCATATTTTCGAATCAAAGCCTTAAAAAAACATTTGATCCTGTAATTCTATGACGTTAGACCTTACGACAGCAAAAAATATCACGGATTTCGCTCTATACTCATGCTCATGTAATTGCTTTTAATTTTCGCAATGAATGAGAATTACTACCAATAGAAGCGCAATGGTCATTCACATTAATTAGCATTCTATAAAATGTTGTCTTCTCCTTATAACTCACTACAAGAAAATATGCATTTTGCGACACTTCATCTGCGACCCTTACTTTTTAACTGCCTCAAATGCATTTTTGCAACAGTTGTTGCGACTGTTTGTGTCAACCGTCGCAGCTTTTCTTTGTAAAATTGATTAGAAGGCGTGTGTTGTACCAATTTTTCATTCTCACATTCTCACTCTTACTTTCCCAAATTTTTCATTCCCAACTCTCATCTCCCGCTTTCTCCCCCAAATTTTTTCATCTCACACTCAAATTTTTTCAAATCAGTCTAAACCTTTCCCCCAAAGTTTTCATCTCGCACTAATCTTCTCAATCGCACTTGCTTCCGTCTCTGCTTCCGTCTCTCCGCCGTCATCTCAATCGCTTCCATCTCCGTCGAGTTCAGTTTCCGCCGTCATTCTACTCCATCGATCTCCACCGCTTTACTCCTCCGACGTCTCCTCCATCACGGATCTGAACTTTTAACGAACACTTCCTGTACCAGCCGCCACTTCGTCTCCTCCGGCAACGAGGATCTTCTCACAGGTTCATCTCTCTCTCTCTCTAATTTCTTTTGTATGAAGTCCACACATGCTGATTAGGTTCATTTCACCTTTATGCTACGATTATAAACCTCTTAACCTCTTTCTCGTTCTTCAATTCCAATTGGGTTGAAACAAACAAGGGGACTTTTGTTGATCGAAATCAGATTGTGTTTGAAGGGTGAGTAGAGACTTTACTACCATTGCTACTTGGTTTTGCTGTGAAACATGGCCTGAATTGAATTGAAATTTGAGGTTGGTCTTGATATAACTAGTTTAGTGTTGAAGGGAAAGGGAAAATGCTTCTGTATTTAGCAATTCTATTAGGGGTGTGTCTAGTAAAGAACTTGTGGGTATAAACACAAAACTTAACTGCACTTTTTATGTTATTATTCTTTATCTAAAAAAATAATTTCAAACTATGATAATTGTAAAACCTAATTTTCAGCATTAATGTTTGTGTGTTTTTATATATTTTGTTGTTATGAAAAGTTGAAATAGTGATGAATGTCATATTGCATTAGCTAGATGAGTAGTTTCATGAGATTGGATTAGTTAAAATTTTGTAGTGAATGATCCTTATGTGATGAATGTGCTGAGTCGTGAAGAATTTATGCACATGATTTTGGGATTTTTGCACTGGTATAGTTCTGTTTTGACAAGTTGTACTAGTGTAATTCTATCAAGGGGCATTTGTTTGTCACATATTTGTTGTAGCTGTTCTTATTCGATTAAGTGGCATTTGTTCTTATTTGTTTATAACTACAAAAGTTTGCGCCTAGGAGCAACTGTCAAGTTGGCTATATGTGTAATCATACCTATTATAACAAAAACTCCTATTGGTCCAAAACTATAGCATTAGCCATGATGGTCATTTGCTCCTTGGCAGGTTTTAAGGCTTGGACAAAAAGCTCGCACGAAAGAAGCACTTGGCTGATATTTTATTCTAGGTACTCAACGGTATGTACTAAAGTTGGTGTTTGTGTACCTCACATGTTTCTCTTAAGCTGTCTTCATTTGTAGTTGATGTACTTTGTGATTGGGAAAATCAAAATTATCATGATTTTAATATTTTATTTTACAGGATATCTAGAAAAAGAAACTCTACTTGTAGAAGAAGCTACATATGCATCAACCTTTGATGGATATATTAGCCTTGTGTTTTTTCTTTCTCTATAAATATCCTGTTTTTGTTAAATGTACATACATTTATAATATTAAATATTGGTATGCAGAGTCAAATTTGTGGTTCTATTTGGTCATGCTCTTCTGAAGGAGTTTTGAGCTTTTCTGCTTTCTCAGTTTTCTCATTCTGTCACAATCACCATATACTTCTGGTACTAACAAAAATATTTGACTCTCTTTCAGATTTATATAGTGATTATATCCAAATGAATGAAAGATTACTTATTTATTCACTTGTTCTTCTTTTTAGCTCTTTGGCAGACCACAATGGCTCACATAATAACGTTAGGAAAGTAAAGGAAGAGCTTCAGAGGAATGATAGTCAAACAATAGCACTTAGTTTCAGCCGCGAGTAAATAATTCCAATTCCCAACCCCTGTTATTTTTTCCATTTCCTCCCCCTTTAAAAAAGGAAAGTAGATTTGATGTTCTTCTAGTCACAACTCTTTTGCAGGATGTGTAGTGTATTGCAAATATGGTAATGAAGAAATGTATGGTGGATGCATAATAGCAGTACATGCTCCGGATGGTTTGAGATTATGAGGAGATGAAGCAATATATGATGAGAGAAATCAATCCAACAGATAAGGCTGGTTGTGGAGCGTTAATTCCAGAGGTACGAAGAAATCAAAATCAACTATTTTATTAATTTTTATGTATGTTTCTGATTCTGGTTTAGTGTTTTGTGTTCTAAATCAACTACTTTGTAGCTTTCAAGTTTTTGCTCTATGTCAAGTATTTGGCTATACTCTGAAGCCTTTATTACATGTTGATCATTGGCTCAGACCTCTAAATATGCAAGAGCTTGTGTGTGTCTCTCTATTCCATTCACTGATTCCATTTTGCTCCTTCGTCCTAGTAACCAACCTACCCATTTTCTTCTTCTTTTTAAATAACAAAGCAATGTTAACCCCTTCATTTTCTTCTTCTTCTTCTTTGGTAACAAGGCAGTGATGATGTTTTCTTTCGTTAATTTCTTGATTTTTTAAATTTTGTGCAATTTCTTATTTGACTTTTGCGTTCTTAGATTTGTGCAATTGGGTTTCGCCGTCGTTCGCAATTCTTCAGCTATCCCTTATGGTTACTAATTGGTGCAAACATCTTTGATTTTCTTTTTATTGTTTTGTGCAATTCTCATCTGAAATATGCGGACTTTGTTCTCAAGGCCTAAAAGAGCTTCCTTGCATATGACATGTCTCTTTCTAAATAGTGTTGTACTACTAACTTGTTACTTTGTGTGGTCAAAGTTGTACAGCAGCAATATGATTGAATTTGATGTTAATTTAATAGTTAGAATTAGAAATAGATGAAGGAAAATTACTGTGATTTGCATGCTACTTTTTGTATTAAACTTCTCTAGTTTGTTGAAGCTGAAATAGTGTGTGCGTGTATGCGCACATGCCGCTAGACTGTTACTTTTCTCCTGTTTTTTTTGCTGGTCTGTTACAATAAACTTATCTGTTTTTCAGTTAGCAGCTTCTGTTTATGCAGAATGGTTCTTGTTATGTTAGTTTGTGGAATTTGATTTTGTGTGTATGTTATATTGTGTCACATCATGTGGTAGTAGCGTCACCCTCTTATGCCCATAGGTTCTGGCATTTTTCACACTATTATTTAAAAAAAAAAAAAAACTCGAGCATTTTGAAACTGAATGGTTAGTGTGATCTTAATATTACTCATTTTTTATGATATGTTCTTTGTTATAATACACTATTAAATATGAAGGCCCTGAATCCTATTACAGACATTTTACATGATTTCTTTTATCTCTTGTTTGTAACCATCCTTTGGAAATGCATAGGAGAAGGAGCACGTTGTTGTTTTAATCATGTTTGTAGCCCTTCTTTTTTTTGTTAATTTCTTGATTTGTGTTGTGTTCTCAGTTTTGTGCAATCGGGTTTCGCCTTCGAGTTTTGCTGTCGTTCGCACTTCATCCCGTCTACTTAACTTTCTCAAGGTAAAACTTTGTTCTGAATCTCAATTAAGGTCACGTACTTGGTGATTTTGTATATTGTGGGTGTTCTACTAGTTTTTTATGAGTTTAGATACAATAACTTGCATTGTGCCTTGTTCTTTAGGTGAATCTTATGATTTGGACTATTGTGAATATATAGCAATGCTGTTTATTTACTTGGTATTAAAATGTTGTCACACCACTAGTATATTTGGAGAGAATTATTAATAACATGGTGAATTGCATCGTTAAAGTAACTCTTTACCTTGTGGTATGTTTGGATATGTAGCTTAAGAGTTCATTGGTGTAAATAGCAGTAACTTGTATAGTTAATCCTGTTACAGAGTGCCATTTTAGCATTAGGAGTTATAATTGTGAGTTATTGGCTAGGAATCTAGGATAGTCTAGGATTTTATATGTACTTGTTGTGAGGCATCGATTGTCTAGGATTTGGTAATGTACTACTGCTAGTTTTCGTAGGCGAGTTTTGAAAGGTATTCTGGCATAGTTTATTTTGTTAGTAATTGAAACATTTGTATTGGCGAGTTTGGCTTCTACTTTGATTTGGATTTTCTTTTTTCGTGTTTTCAGTTAATTTGATTTTTTACATTCAATGGTACCAATAATCAAGCTGCTGAACTGAATATGGATAATAGTGATTGGAGAGGTCAATTTCCGCCTGAATCACGCCAAAGAATTGTCAAAAAAATGTAAGCTTAAGTTTTAATACTCACAGATATCCTCACGGACACTTCACTTAGAAGTCACTATTTGCATTATATCTGTTTTGGTCAGATATGTAATATGCAAATCAAATCTGATCACATATGTTACTGCATTGATTTTTAAGTGAATTGTGTCTATTGGATTCAATTGTATCTTCAGATTTGATTACATATGATATTGCATTGATTTTCTTTTTGCTGAATTGCGTTCCATAGGACTTGGGAATGGATAACACCATCTCAAATCTCTACTCACTCTACTAGATTAGCATCATCTTCTTTTGAGGGATTTACATTTGGCATTAGCTTTCTTCTCAAGAGGCAGGTTGATTCCTAAAGCAAAGGTTGATTCTGTTCTTTTACCTTCTATGATTATTTCTAGCTGATCATGAAGTGGGTGACCTCCCCCACAGTCTGTTGTTGAGGATAGCAGCAGATGCGGTACCGATAGAAGTGCATGGATCGTGTTTGTGCGGTCAGATATATCTATTGTAATGAGGCTCTTCAACTTTTCCGGCCAACAATATTTAGGAATATTACTTAATCTAATTTTTGGTAATATTATTTTGAATGATTACCCACTAGTGTATTGGTTTTTCAATGTTTAAACTATGTACTTTATCTATTGTTTTGATTGTTACTCTTGAAAGAATTATATGAATGAGATTTTGATATTTTTAGTTATATATTTATGTATTTTAAGTATTTAATAATATATTTATTTAAATTGGCAACAAAAACTGCCCCATTCAATAATTTTTTTTTTTAAAAAAACTTAACATTTGCGACTGTTGTGAAGGGTCGCAAGCCCCTTAAAAACCATTTTTTTAAAAAAAAAATTAACATTTGCGACTGTTGTGAAGGGTCGCAAGCCACCATTTTTTTTAAAAAAAATTTAACATCTGCGACTGTTGTGAAGGGTCGCAAGCCCCTTCAAAACCAAGTGAAAACTCTTCATTTGCGACTGTTAGGAACTGTCGCAATAACATTTGCGACGGTTGGAGCGGCTGTTCTACGAAGGGTCGCAAATGACTGCTGCGACCCCAACATTAGCGCCTGTTGGGCAACAGTCGCAAATGTACATTTGCGACCCTTCTAACAGTCGCAATCGTCAATTTTAAAGGTCGCAAAATGCGTTTTTTCTTGTAGTGACTTTGGTGCATATTTTCGAATCAAAGCCTTAAAAAAACATATGATCCTGTAATTCTATGACGTTAGACCTTACGACAGCAAAAAATATCACAGATTTCGCTCTATACTCATGCTCATGTATATTTTGTATAATAGAAACTTTATGTTAATATCATCTGATTACTCTTATTTTTTGATGAGTGAAATATACCGTAGCTATGGAACAGCAATAATATATTAACATTGTTCCTTCACAGATGTTGCACTAGGGAGTATCACGTTGAAGATCCTGCATTTATGCAACTGCTGAAGCTAAAGTGGCACACATATCATGTGCAGTACCACCCAGACGAGGTATTTTATACAAAAAAATCCTGGAACTCAATCATACTGTTAGAAAGTAAAATAGAAGAAAGAAAATATTTTGCTATTTAGTTGCTATAAAGAGCATAATTGATTTATTTTGATATATGTTTCCAATACATACGCATTTGATATTGGGTACAGCTCTCAACAAGGGAATAGGCAACGAGTTGAATAGGAATGTCACTTTAATCGATCCAGGACTCAATCAATTTGAGGTTGTCGTGGATAAATATGATGGAAAGCTGTATTTCTCTCATGGAATAGAAGAACTGAACAAGGCCTATAAATTAGAGCATGGTGGCTGGATATCTCTGATTTATGCTTTCCATCAAATTTTTGTGATTCGGGTTCACGATCGCCATAACTATGAAATCAAGTATCCGAGTTATCTCCCTCCTTTACGTTTAAGGCTAGCACAATTAATTTACGGTCCTAATGCAGCACCCGGATTTGTCCAGATCGACTACCCCGCTCCTTATCCCCACATATGCGACTGTTTTAAATTTAGTGTCACCAAATGGTTAACACTTGCAGATGTAACATCTGATCAACTGGTATACAATCTTTATAGATTTAGTCACATATTTCAATTTGTTATCTGCAATGTCGATTTATTTATAAGATCTCATGTGTCTGTTTTCTTATTTTACACAGACTTTCTCCTATGCTAAAGTATTTGATAGCATCGTTGACAAGAATTGCAAAGAATTGGCAATTATTGACGATAGCGGACATCATTGGTTGTTCAATCACTACAAGAAAAAATGCATTTTGCGACCCTTAAAATGACGGATTGCGACTGTTCTAAGGGTCGCAAATTCACATCTGCGACTGTTCTTGAACTGTTAGGGATGTTGGGGTCGCAACAGCATTTTGCGACAGTTCACAAAACAGCCGCTGCAACAGCCGCAATGGGTATTGCGACAGTTCAAAACAGTCGCAAAGTACATTTTTTTTGTTTGAAAGGGGTGTTGCGACAGTTTATAACAGTCGCAATTGTTGGAAAATATTTTTAAAATCCCATTGCAGCAGTTTGGAACTGTCGCAATTGTTAAATTTATTTTAAAAAAAAATAAATAAATCAGTTTTTTCATGAATTTTTAATAGAACTTTTTACTCATCATCTTTTTATGACAAAACTAAATTATAATTCATAGATAAAAAATATGAATTAATTCATAAACTAACATGAATTTTACATTCATATAAAATGATTCTATAAAACACAAACAAGTGATACAATTAGGTTTCTTAAGCACCTAACATGAAAATTTAATCATGTAGATGTTCTCTGACGAGGAAGTTGTTTTGATCAACTGGCGATGAATAGACTCCAAAGAATGTCACGCCCTGTTTGGTCGTTCGAAGTCTTTCCACCTAAAAACAAATCAAACATCATATAAGACACCAATAATTAACAAAAATAAGCAATAAAGTCACCAAAGTCATGGATTTTAACTTATCGTGCAATGAAACTATAATTACTTTATGATATATTTGTCAAAGAATATGTACAATTGCATAAAAAATGGCAACCATACTCTTTCTCCAATCTATGGATTAGCTATGTAATGCTACACATACAGAACATAAAAATGCTTACACTATCTTAAAACACTTTCAGAACATAAGGGAACGAGCCTAGGGCTTCAGGTGCCCCTCGGGAGGGTGCCTAAGCCTTACTGGAGGGCATTTGTGCCCTAAGGGATAGATTGACAGTCCACTTTTTCTATAGAAATTACATATTTTCACTTAAATGACTGGTAAAAAGTATGATCCGGATTATTTAAGTTGGCATGATATGTTTACTAATGTGTCACAGTTCTAAAAACGCAGAAATATGAAGACCATTGTACCAGAAAAAGAAAAAAGAAATATGAAAATCACTGTTCCCAATCTAACATAAGAATATTAACAGAAAATGAAATATAAATCAGTATGTGGAAAGATTGGCTAATACCTCAAAGCCACATTTGAACTGCTACCATTATTTAACATGGTGATACTTTGTGGATGACAATCTGAAGAACTAGATGAGCATGGCACATCGACCACCAAGCATTTTGTATTATTCTCAGCAAGGTTATCATTATCTATCCCGTCGCTTTCAGATGTAAAACCATGATCAAGTATATAGCCATTGACTTGACCTCCATAACATTTTGTAAAGGATTCTAAGGGGTAATAAAGAGCAGCAACTATTGTATTTGCCAAATCTTTGATCTTGACTATCCTCAAGATGCAACAAAGTAAGTAAAGAGAAGTCACAACACCACTTTACATATCCTGGTCAACATGCTACTAAACATTAATAAGATCATGTTGAATAGCATAAATGAGACGTAAACAGAGAAAGCCATAAAGTGAAGTTTCATACATTATCAGCCACTATCCTCAGGGTAGGAAGAACAACTGGAAAAATCAGAAGTATCAGAATGTTGTCTGTTATTAACCTTTCAACATCAGGAATTCCAGCAGAGATTACATCACTAAAGGTAGAGTTTGAATCTGGGCCTGGATTTCTGTATCAGTAACCATAATTACTTTCTACGGAAACAAGAAAATCTGAATGTAATATGTAAAATAAGAAATATGTATGTCTTACTTCAGCGTCTCAGAGATCAGTTTGTTTAAATCCATACACTACTTCCTAAAAAAGGAAACCAGATTTGAGAAGTAATCTGTGTGAGGTGCGCTAGTTATATATCTATTAACAGAGTCATCTCCAACTGAAAATTGTACACAAAAGTACACAAAAACATTAGATAAATCATTTTAATCATAACATAATTAAGTTATGAAAGAACTTAAAAAGCATAGAAAACGGACTCCAAAAAACAGAAAAAAAATCTCTCCATGATAAGTACAGTAAATACATATGGGCATCTCAAAAACAAGGCAGAGTTATCAGACATTTCTACCCAGTAAAAACATTATTAAAAGTTAATTATACTCGAAAGATTGGGATGCTCACTCGAAAACAATTATACGGAGGAGCATAAGCATAACGAAATCTCACTCGAAAAAGGTTGGGTCATGTTGGTCATGTTGGTTGCCATAAGCATAAACCTAAACTTGAACAGGACAAGATTAAATGCACATCACAATTTTAGGAGAGCTGAAGTGTGAACCACCGTGAAAAGCAAGGACACTCTACCTTTTGGGAATGGGAAACCAGGATAACCACCGTGACTAAGTGCAACATCATCAATATGAACATATCCCATCCTTCCATGCCATTGAAATTTCTATGTTTCCCCTGTTAGTTTAATTAGCAATATGGTTAATCATATAATTTTACAAAATATATCAATCAAATTAAGCCTAGAACATTTGTGTGCATGTACCTTTGAACAAGCCTAGCACATCAGATGCAGTGGAACATAAAATATGTTGGCAAGCTAGGTCCAATAAATATCCATTTGTAAAATATAAAAAAAAAATGTACCTCGAATTACATTTCATTATCTTTTCACATGAGAACATGATTTAAAAAGTACTAGTATAAAAGGGACATATAATTGCTCATATGTATAAATCATTTTTACATTGAGTGCATGCTAATTAAAATCTTACAAATATATAATTACTTGAGGAAATGTGTACCTGGAGTTTCTCACACAATTCCTATGAGCTCCAAGATGACTCGTCTATTGGTATGTTTGGATCGAAATCAGCTCTTACGAACAGCTGAAGATGACGCGGCTAACACAACTCTAACAAAGGTTGGATTCTTTCGACAAGAACGCAACACATTTAGCGTACCTTGGACCGCTGGTTCCAAGATTTCTGCCTGTATTTTGGACAAAAATTGATAATCATACTAGATATTAATCAAAGTATCATCACTTATTTCACTATGTATAGTCTCCATGATGTGAGGATTTTGATTAATGCATGAGCTTATAGGTTGTGACATAGAGATACCTATGAATAATATAAATCAAATATCACACCTTAGGATCATTTGATATATGATTGGGTACTGGAGAGGCAATGTGAAAGACACCTTTGCATCCCATGATCGCATTGTCGAAGCTATTTTCTTCCATTAAATCAGTGAACAAGGCAAATGCAATTTTGGCTTTGTCCTTGCTATCCAAAGTAACCCTGGAACGAACATGAAAATAAAACATCACCTAGAATTAACAATACAAAATATAGTCATATATAAAGTGAATCAGTTAGGAACAATTCAAAAACTAACCTTCAAAATAATAGATTGAAGTAGTTTGCTCCAATTTTTCGACTGCATTTTCCATTGTTTGAGTCCAAAACTCATTTTTGTTTCAACAACCTCTTACTCGACAAGGGATCGGCATTCCTACCAAATAGTCTGGCAATTTTTAAAGTAAACCAGAGCATTATATAACAGTAACACACACACACACCCACTCAAAAAAAAAAAAATACTTCTTAGTCTTGTCCAAATCTCTAACTTGGTACACACAACATGAAGAAATCGTCCATTATCAATTTGGACAAGTTAAACAAGTTTTGGTCTGGTTGGGCTAGATTTACTACATCATTAGCCTCCACTACTTTAAACAAAACCGATCGTTTTAGTCCATAAATCACACATGATTAAAAAAACAAAAAATTAACACACAAAAAAACACTTCAATCAACAGAAAAGCTGAAAATTTAATAAATAAATTCTTAAATAAACAAAAGAAGAAGAAATCATAACCTGGAAAAGGAACCGAACTAACCTGGAAAAAGGTTGAAGAAATGAACGGTGAAAAACGGGAGAAATAAGCACCGATTGAGTGAGTTGAGCACCGATTCAGAAATAACACCGATTGAGTGAGTGAGTTGAGCACCGATTGAGTGAGTTGACCATGATTCAGCACCAATAGAGCACCGATTTAGACATAACAGTGATTGAGTTGGTGAGTTGAGCACCGATTGAGAGGTTAAGTTTTGGGGGTGAGCGATTGAGAGTGAGAAGATTCATGGAACAAAGATTTTGGGGATGAAATTGAGAAAATTTTTGAGATTTGAGAGTGACGTAGACATAATTGGGTCTTTAGGGTTTAGAGAAAAGTTTGGGAAAGTGAGATGGAGCGGGAGGTGAAACTAGGTATTGGAGTGAATGAAAAATTTGGCCAAGCGGGAATAGGCAATTAACAATGCGCCTTATAATTTAAAAAAAAAAAAACCTGTGGCTGTTGCCTATGACTGTCGCAACAACTGTTGCAAATATGCACATTGAGGCCGTTATAAGGTAAGGGTCGCAATTGCGGTGTCGCAAAATGCTGATTTTCTTGTAGTGAATGTGGTCATTCTTTTTGACAAGGACGAAATCAAGTTTGGAGGGGATTGGAAAATATTTTGCACCGCAAGGAATCTGTACGAGTGGAAGGCATTAAGGCTTGGAGCAAAAACTTTGGCCCCCAATGCATTCCTATTTTGAACATTTGATTTTTAGTTGTCTGATGGTTTTGATTATGTGCTATCTAATGTCATGTAATTCCTATTTGATACGTTTTTATTATTTTCAATTGAAGGATGCCATATTTTGGTTGATTCATTATTTTCATCTATTGTAGACTTTTATATATTGCGATTGAAAACCAGATTAATTATATTTGCTTAAAAAAACCAAAATAAGTTCATCTATTAATCTTATTGTTGCAATCTAAACAAATACTAAAACTAGAATAAAAATAGTGAAAAACGATAAAGGCCATTTGATTTGCAATATAAGGTCTTAAGAGATCAACATATTTATTTCTTAGAAACCGACAAAATAGGTATATCGTCACATGAGAAATCAAATTTGAATTACTCCATGAGAACATAGTTAATGCTAATTAAAAAACGAATAACTTACTTAATGCTAATTAAAAACGAATAATACACTTTTAATGCAATTAACAATGAATGACACACTGTTAATGGCAATTAAGAGCGTAGTTAATGGCTTGAAAACGTAGTCAATGACAATTGAAAACTTTTAACTTGCATATTTTCCTATAAAAATTGCTTTTATGCATTATGCACTAATTACTCTACCAATTACTACCTATTAAAATCATTTATGACGTACTTATATCAATTGGTCACGAAAAACTTAATAAACGGAGAAGTTAATCAACTATGCTATATATGCTATATATCAAATATGCTCCAATAAGAAAAAATAACCACAAACAAATATATTAAACACATTTGCCACGCTATATGGAAAAGCTTTGCATCAATATGCACAGAAAATTTAACAACAAATATTGCATCACGAAAAAAATTGATGCAGTATATTTTTTGTTAAATTTTCTGTTTCCATTCTTTACGGTAATGACAATTTTTTTTTATGCTCTCCATTTTTCTTTATGATGTGACTTAAGATCGAGCAGTGCAGGGCTATGTGCAATTTTGTTAACAAGTATTCAATTTTATTCAATTTTGTTAACTACCATTTCATTTTGTTATGTATGATATAAAACTTCTATCGGCTATGTATGGTTACATTATTTTCATTGATTCGATTAACTTCTATGTGGTATACCCGTGCGAAAGCACGGGTCAATGGTCTAGTTTTAATAATTAATGCAGTACAATTAGAGGAAATTTTTTAGGTTTAGGTGTTGCTTAACCTAATAAGCTTTAAGAATAAGTGATATTTTTTTGCAAGTCACAATACATCAAACGTAGAATTCACTACAATAACTTAAACTTATACTTTATGATCTATCATTTAGGATAAAATTACTCAATTATTTAATTTTAGTATGATCTATTGAGTTTATTGGATCTTTCTGGTGGCAGACTCCAATAGCCCACATTGGTTCTAGCTTAATGGACTTGGGTCTTTCTTTTTATTTCTTTCTAATTACATAATTTATTTTCCCACCATGCTCATATCAAGCGCGCCCTCTAAATTTTCTATTTTGCCTAATTTAAATTATATAATTCAAACATGTTTAGAATATAGAAAAAAAAAACACCATTGAAGCACAATAATTTCAACAGCGTAATTTAACAACGACAATTTCAACAACATAAAACAACAACAATAATAACTGCAACAACATAATTAAACACAAATGGATCAGCCAAACAAAATTCTTCATAAGATCTATCAATGCAAGCTCTGATTTCTTCGTAAGTCTTGGGTCAAATCAAATCAAATTTTCTTGAACTATACTAATCAAATAACGAGAACATGGTTCTCACATTGCCGTCATTTTAGAGCTTCATTTGGATGGACCAAACATGCCCATCTTAGTCGAAAGAAGACAATACCTAACATTGTCCACATTTCTTATGTCGATGTGGTTGAGTAGAAGGAAGACGATACTCAACATTGTCCATATTTCTTGAGTAAAAACCTTCAAGGGTCGGCCAATGTTGGATTTTCTAATTTTGGGTGTGAGTGAGAAGTTTTAGAGCAAAAGATAAACATGTTGAAATGAGAAAAGTTTTCTGATTTCGAATTATATATAAGAAGGATTCAGATTTATAGTTTAAAACATGTTTTGGATTATATAATCCAAGCAAATAATATTTTCATAAAAAAAAAAGGACGTGTGGTGTGGGAAACAAATGAGAAAAGTAATGTTCAACATGGTCTTTAATTTATATACATTGTCGATATAAAAAAAATTACACACATCCAATGACAAATCATCACATCATTTAATGAATTAAAAATGCATGTTTTATCGTATCTCATTAATTAATTTGGCAACACATCGTTATATGAATGTGTGATTTTTTTACACTGACATCATATATACTTAAACATATTAAACGGTTGTCCCCTAAAACTTTTTACGAGCTTCTTTTTCTATCTCTCTACCTGTATTTTGGATGAGTAATTAGGAAAAGAAAATGCATTTTTTTTCCTTCGATTCGGATAAGTCTGGAAAACACCAGTTTTTCATCTATAAATGTGCTTCCATACGACATACGTTTTTTTTTTTTTTTTTTATATAAGAAATCATGGGAGGTAAAAGTAGCTCTCATATCTTTCTTTTGAAAAGAGAAATAGAAAAGTGAAAATTAATGATCATGGAAAACGAGCCATAGTGCCACATCAACCCTCAAGAGTTTCATATTTTTCCCTTAAAAAAAGTTTCATATTAGAGAATCTCATTTAAAATATGAGGTTTACAAGCTACTCAATTCTTGCATCAAATTGACTATTACGTTGAGTATATTATAAGAATCATGCTTATAAGTATTACAAATGTCACTAGCTAGTTAAGAATAACTTGTATTAGACATTTGATCAAAAAAAAAAAAACTTGTATTAGACATACCCATTTTTTTTAACTTTAAAAAGTTGAATAATACACCATTTTTCAACATAATTTCTATACTTGTTACTATTTTAACCCGTGATTGTCCTATATGGCCTATATGTACAATTCAGTTGATAGCTGCTAAAACAATATTATGTCGGGGTTTGAATCTCAAACTCCCCACTTCTCCACGATTAAAATATGTAAGTTTCAGTCATTATATTATTTGACTAAAAGATAAAAACTACTCTTTATAAATACTTATTTTTGTCATCTTGCCTCAAATGAACAAAAAATGTTGGTCATCCTAATACGTATATACTCCCTTCGTTTCAGATTAACTGAGTCATTTGTTCATTTCATACTATTAAGAAAAATGTATAAATGAAGGAGAGAGAAAAATTGATTTAAGTGCTTTTGTTAAGTTTTGATGTATTATCCATTGTCATAAATGCAAGTGGAATATATTGAATCGAGAGTGATGATAATATTAATTAGAGTTATATTTGGAAAAAAGTTTGTATTGAAAAGTGAAATGAGTCATCTTTTTTAGATAATATTTATTTTTTGCAAATGAGTCACTTATTATGGGACGGAAAGAGTATCATTCTTATCCATCTTTTATTAAAAAAAAATATTTAAGATATCCATTTTTAATTAAAAATTTCTATTGATAAAAGAATATGTCTTCTTTTTTGCCCAGGAAATAAAGTTGTCTTCTTTTGCACACAACAGTTCATGTAACTAATGTTTAAAATTGGAGAAACGCATGCAAAAGAATGATGATTATGTCCTAGATCGAGGCACGCAAACGAAAGACTTTTGTGCATTTTAAGACTCTGTTCCGCGCATTATCTTCCTTCAACGCCCCTCCCATTTCCCATATTTTACTCTTCTTTTTCCCATCCTCTCTTTCTTTCTTTATCTCTATCCTTCCCTTATATTGCTCCATATTTTGCTTATGGCAATGTTGTCACGAAAAGCTTTCAATGCATAGGATAATGTTTTGTTTTTTTGGTGAAAAATATATCAATATGTAGTACTAGGTAGTAACAACCTAATCATTTTTTTGTCCAAAAACAAATCAATATATTTTTGCTTAAATTAGTATATGATATATCATGAATATGGATTGAAAATTCATATATGCTTATAAGGATCATGTTTTACTTTTTTGGTGAAAAAATAATCAACATGTAGTACTAGGTAGGTAGTATTGGTAACAACCTAATCATTTTTTTGTCCAAAATCAAATCAATATATTTGACTTTAATTAGTAAATGGTATAGCATGAATATGGATTGAAAATTCTATTAATGAATTTTCAATTATCAATTAAAAATAATATTTTTTTAAGGCACATCTCTTAACTTTAAACATTTGGACAATCATAACCTTCTTCTCATTTCTTATAGTGCTAAAAGAAATGTAGAACCCATTATCTCGCATTGTCACATACTCTTTGCATCTCAAGTTGACTACAAATTTTCATTTGTACGGTAAGTTAATATGGTTGATCATAGTCTAGCTTAAACTTCAATATTAGAGACTAAAAACATATTTAAGCCTTTATTTTATTTCAAATTCCAAATTATATCACTTCTCTCATTTTCAAAGAAACGAAGTAACCCTATTTTTGCCTAAACAAATTGATATATGTACAAATATGTGGTAATTAAATTAATCTTAGCTCAAATAAAGTTAAAGTTTAATAGAATTTTTATCAAGAAAGGATAAACTTTGAGGAGAAACTTTTCAGTTACAAAAAGACCAAGTACACTTCCTTGACTGCATACTTGGATTCATTTTTAGAGGAGTGATAAACAAAAGCACCAAATTAACTTTGAATACATTAAAGTATTTCAATTTTTTACCCTAATTTTAGTTTCAAATTTATTAAAAAAAAAAAAAGAAAAAAAAAAGTTTCAAATTTATTGGTTAACTTACATTTTAAGAAACAAAGAGAATATTATTGATATAAACACACACAAAGTACAAAGAGTACAAGCAAACAGTTTGTGAAATGTAAAAACACCACCAAAAGCCTCAACCTACAAAGCAACTACTCTTGCTCATGAGACAACTTAAACTAGACAAGTAGTGACATAACCAAGCGCAGTTTCACTTCCTCAACACACTTAAGCCACACTTTAAATAAGGATTAAGCTTGCTTGTGAATTAGTCTCCAATGTCGATGTTATTAATATATTCCTTCAATTCAATGCTAAAAAATATTTAAAGTTGTTTTTGTGTCTATCAGAGAAATGCTCAATCACTGCAAATATAAAGTTATTTTTAGGAGTGGATGTATGCATCTCGTGTTGGTACTTTTCAAAAAGTACTGTTCTTAGATAATTTTGTTGCTAAAAAGAGTAATTCTTAAATTTTCATGCAAAAAAGTTCTTAACATGAATTAGTACTTTTCCAACTCACATTTGGTACTCCCCCTGATCACATTTATAAGGAAAAAAACACTTTTAAATTTATTCAATATTTAATGTATTTGGTCAATAATATAGACACATTGTGTATTCAATGAAACCTAAAAAGTGTTTTTTTGCTTATAAATATGACCGGATGGAGTACTTTTTTTGTTACAGCTCCAACTCACATTCAACTAAAATTCATTTACTCAAATTAACTTACTTTGCTACCAAAACCCTAAACACAACTAATAAAAGTTTGAATCACTAGGAAAAAAAAGTTGACTAATATGCTAGATTATGGATTCAACTTCCGCTATCGAGGTATGTGTGTGTATGTGTGTGTCTATATATATATATATATATATATATATATATATATATATATATATATATATATATATATATATATATATATATATATATATATATATATATATATATATATCTTTGTAACGTTGTAACGTTTGTTTAACCCTTTGCGCAGTTTCATAATGTTCTTCACCAACGATCCGAGGTTGGAGCATGGTTGACGTTGAATCTAAAGGATCGATTGCTGGATAGATACCTTTGGAAGCTAATCCTCTTGATAGTACAGTAGTAGCATCCAAATGTGCAAATGTCGTGGTAGGAGCAGTATCGGTCAAATTGTCTGCAGGTACATAAACTGCTTGAATAGAAGTTATAGACCCTTCTTTGGTAGAAGTAATTCGTTCTTGTAAAGTACCCATTTCAGTACCCAGGGTGGGTTGATAACCCACAGCGGAAGGCATTCGGCCCAATAGGGCAGATACTTCGGATCCGGCTTGGACAAAACGGAAGATATTGTCAATAAATAGAAGG
Organism: Medicago sativa; assembly: GCF_051527215.1. Lineage (NCBI taxonomy): Eukaryota > Viridiplantae > Streptophyta > Magnoliopsida > Fabales > Fabaceae > Medicago > Medicago sativa. The sequence goes on from NC_140756.1 coordinate 10,476,793, forward strand.
ACGTCCTGTTCATTGACATCTCGAAAATATTCTGCCATAGTTAGGGCAGTTAAACCAACTCTCATACGAGCTCCGAGCGGTTCATTCATTTGCCCGTAGACTAGAGCTACTTTTGATTCCGCAATATTTTTTTCATTAATTACTCCGGATTCTTTCATTTCCATATAAAGATCATTTCCCTCAAGAGTACGCTCACCTACTCCGCCTAATACAGATACACCTCCATGAGCTTTGGCAATGTTATTGATCAATTCCATAATCAGTACTGTTTTACCTACCCCTGCTCCACCGAAAAGTACTATTTTTCCGCCACGGCGATAAGGAGCTAAAAGATCTACTACTTTAATTCCTGTTTCAAAAATGGATAATTTTGTATCTAACTGTATAAAGGCAGGCGCAGATCTATGAATAGGAGATGTTGTGCCAGTATCTACAGGACCTAAATTATCAATAGGCTCTCCAAGCACGTTGAAAATTCGACCATGATCTGTATATATTTTTGTAAGTGTTTTTTTGTGTCTTGAGGTATGCTCTTACCCTATGAGACCAAAACTTAAACAAAAATCACTTCAAATCTTAAGGTTTTGGATTCGAGCCCCACTAGTGTCTTTGAAAAGTTCGAAGACTTCCATGTCTTAAAAGTCCCAAGTTTATATCCAATCATGAGAATACAACATCGTTAAGTTTCTTAATGGAGAACTTCGTCACTATTTATAATCTTATCCAATAGATAAGATTAATATATACAGTTGCGTGCGAGTCAAGATCATCTCCATTTATTAGTTTCTCTATTTCTTCAATTTGTAAAGATAAAGACACAAAAAAGTTTGAAAATAATTAATAGTAGTGTGATCCACTAAGTGGTAGGATTCACTACATTTTGTATCTTTCATTCATCAAATTACATTACTCCATTCGTCTCACAATAATTGTATTTTTACTATTTTTTCTTTTTCTCAAAATAATTGTCACTTTAGAATACCAATGCAACATTTATTATTTTTTTTCCATTATTATACCCTTATTTATTGAATTTCATCCAACTTAACTACTCCACTAACTACAATTAATAAGGGTGTTTTAGTAAATGATACCAATTTTACCATCAAAATCAACACAATTAATCATTTCCTTAATAATCGTGCATAAACCTTAAACGACAATTATTTAGAGACCGAGGGAGTATCTATTTACTTTTAACAAATGGAGAAGATCTTAATTCATTGCTTGGAGATATATTTAGTTCACATTAAAGAAAGCAATTATAACAAGCAGAGAAAACGACAAAGATGAGAATATAATCTAAATCCAGGCAAGTAAATATGGGAAACCGCGCCGATAGATAAGGCTATTTTGGTCCAACCAATATCTTCTCTTTTTCTTCTACTTTTCTCTGTTCCGCACTTTCATTTCATTTTCTTCCTTAAAATATTTCTCAACTTCACCTACACAACACAGTAACTTAGGGTTTCTTCAATTCAATGAAGATCGATCCAACGACACCGTTTCTCAGATTCAAAAAACTCTAACTCTTCTTCCTCCTCAAACAATTAACTAGATTAAGCGCTTTTGATTTGTGTTTTGCGTTTGGATTTGGTTAGAAGGAAAATAAGGTGGTACAGCTACTATGGCATGCAAGGATGGTAATAAGCACTTAATGGATAATGGAAAGTATGTACGTTATACACCTGAGCAGGTTGAAGCTCTTGAAAGGCTTTATCATGAATGTCCTAAACCAAGTTCAATTCGAAGACAACAACTTATTAGGGAATGTCCTATTCTTTCTAATATTGAACCAAGGCAAATCAAAGTTTGGTTTCAGAATAGAAGGTAAAGTTGTTTAATTCAACCTTTTTAGTCTATGTTTGGTTATGAAGAAGCTAGAATTGATTTTCACATGTTTGGTTGGTCTCGAGTAGAATTCATTTTATCTTTATCTTTTAAGTTAGTTAGTTTTAACTTGAAGTTAGGATTTGTAGTTTTTGAGTCTAAACTAATTTTTACAATGGATTTTATTGTTTAACTTACTTTTAGATAGATATATCCAAATATAAACTACTTTACCATTCAACAAATCAATTTTAGAAAATCAATTTTTGTCACACAATTTGGTTCGGGCTGGCAAAATTTGATTATGAGTGAATTGATTATGTAAAATTGATTATGGCTAAAAGTGAACTGAATCTGAAGTGATTTGAAAAATTAATTTGAGTGTAAAAATTAATTTTAAAATCAAAAGCTCAGTTTTCTAGCTTCAAGTTAGAACCAATTTTGGTGGCCGAATCAATTCTACATTTTACACCTCTTGAATCAATTGTGGCTTATTTAAAAGTGGAACCAAACATACATTTAAGACAACTTAATAATATAAATAAATTTATAAAAATGGTATTTTTTTCCTTTGGTTATGTGTTTTAACTGCATTATTTTGTTTGCGAATTGTTAGTTTTTTTTTATTATGTTTGTGAGTAAGTTTTGGTGTTATGTTGAGGTTGTGTTTTGTTTTTGTTGTGAATTTAGATGTAGAGAGAAGCAGAGAAAAGAGTCTTTCAGGTTGCAAGGTGTGAATAGGAAGTTGACAGCCATGAATAAGCTGTTGATGGAGGAAAATGATAGGTTGCAGAAGCAGGTGTCTCACCTCGTGTATGAGAATGGCTATTTTCGTCAAAACACCCAAAATGTAAGTTTATGTTCTTGTTTTTTGAGATTCTTGATAGTCTGTTTAGTTTTTTCTATTAGGGAGGAACTTTTCCTATGTAGAACTGACATGGACATAACGCTGACATGCTATATGAGAAAATTTCATAACTGAATGTAATCACACGTCTGTGTCGTGTTGGACACTAACATGTGTCGGACACAGGACACGCCTTCAATTAGAAGTGTTGGTGCTACAGAGAACTTTTCCCTCCCCAAAAGCACTTTGAAAGTACACATTCGGAAAAATACAGTTTGAATATTGTCTGGACGTGTTTTTTCGAACAAAAACATGGTTTCTCCCATTTGGATGTGTATTTAGATTCTTTTACGGTTTTTTAGAAATGTGAGCCTAATGAGACTACTGTAAATGTAAGTGATATTTGTGAAATTTAAATCTCTGTCTTGTGCTTAATTGTTCTTCTACCCTCACTTTCTTTGCATACGCAGGCAACCAAAGATACGAGTTGTGAGTCAGTGGTGACTAGTGGTCAGCACAATATGACTAGTCAACATCCCCCAAGGGATGCAAGTCCTGCAGGGTGAGTGTGATTGATGGATACTTGGTCACGTTCTGACATTTGGTTTGTGATAACTTGTTTGTGTATATATGGCTAATGGAATCCTGGCTTCTCTTTTTCTTTTACCTTTTTCAGGCTTTTGTCCATTGCAGAAGAAACTTTAGCAGAATTTCTTTCAAAGGCTACTGGAACCGCTGTTGAGTGGGTCCAAATGCCTGGAATGAAGGTATCTCAAGAATTATTTCATTGGTTGACCCATTAGTTATTAGTTACATTATTTAATAAAACAAACTGGTAAAAAAACTGTAAAATTGTCATCTTGGGATAACTTATCATCCAATGTTCCAATAATCTTCTTTAATTCTGGTAATCCTCATTAGCATTTATGTTTGAGTAATTTAATTTTTTAAAAATACGTTCCTGTTGTTAATTTTGCTGATATGGACAGCCTGGTCCGGATTCCATTGGAATCGTCGCTATTTCTCATGGTTGCACTGGTGTCGCAGCAAGAGCTTGTGGTCTAGTGGGACTAGAACCCACTAGGGTAAGTGGTCCAGATTTGCAATCTCTATTATTGAATATCTTACTTGAGTTTACGAATCATGTGGTCAAACATACACTTTCCAGGTTGCGGAAATCCTAAAAGATCGTCCTTTGTGGTTTCGTGATTGCCGAGCTGTTGATATTGTCAATGTGCTGCCCACTGCTAGCGGTGGAACTATTGAGCTGCTTTATATGCAGGTAAAAAACAATTTATAATGCATGGATGAAGATTCTGTATATTGATGATTGACACTCAATAACTTGTATGCTTATTGTTGCTTTTGATGACCAGCTTTATGCACCAACCACATTGGCACCTGCTCGCGACTTCTGGTTGTTACGCTACACTTCTGTTGTAGAAGATGGCAGCCTAGTGGCAAGTGGCTCTAAAATTCTTAGCCTAAATTTGTAATTGATTAGATATTGTAGTTAATAATTCACATTCCTTGTGCAATGACCCAGTCCTACTGTTATATTTTCTAGTCCTGCAACACATATGTCTAAATCATTGTTTATGTGTGCCTTAGATCTGTGAGAGGTCTCTTAAAAATACTCAAAATGGTCCAAGCATGCCTCCTGTGCCACATTTTGTTAGAGCAGACATGCTGCCTAGTGGGTACCTGATAAGACCTTGTGAAGGAGGTGGTTCCATCATCCACATTGTTGATCATATGGACTTGGAGGTACATTTATTCAACTTGGTTCTAATAATGATAATAATATTTTTTAACTTGATATTAACTTAAGCATCTTGCTACTATTGATAGCCATGGAGCGTTCCAGAAGTACTGCGTCCACTATATGAATCACCGATGGTGCTGGCTCAGAAGACTACTATGGCGGTATGGTTGTTGTATTTCTTTTACTGATGGTACACCGGCATATATGCGTTTGTTCTGCTGTTCCTATTTAAGTCTAGATTAGGAAAGATGTTGTCAACTTAATAGTAACAATAATATTGACTAGTGTGGTTGAAAGGACTATGGCATAATTAATTCTCTCTCTTTTTCATACAGGCTTTACGTCATCTAAGGCAGATTTCGCATGAAGTTTCTCAGCCCAATGTCACTGGGTGGGGAAGACGACCAGCAGCTCTGCGGGCACTTAGCCAGAGATTGAGCCGGTTAGTATCTTTTGCCAAGGGGGCATGATTTTTATTCTTACACTTCACAAATAAATGTGGAATCTGACATCTTCTTTGCAGGGGTTTCAATGAGGCACTCAATGGATTTACTGATGAAGGATGGACAATGATGGGCAATGACGGTGTTGATGATGTCACTATTCTAGTGAATTCATCACCTGACAAGTTAATGGGTCTGAATCTTTCCTTTGGCAATGGATTTCCTTCTGTCAGTAATGCTGTGTTATGTGCCAAGGCATCAATGCTATTACAGGTCAGGATGCTTAGCAATTTCAATAAATTTCTTAATAATGATAAATTACAATATGTTTCTGAAAACTTTTTTTTAGACAATTACTCAGGTCAATCAAGCTCATGATTATTACTATGTTAAGCATCCATTGCATAACGTTTACTGTCTGGCCTTTTCTTTGCATAGTAGTTAGGCATGTGTTCTATTGAAAAGTAATCATATAATTTAAATGATCGTTAATAAAGACTTCCAAATGCCTAGGCAAAACATGGCTCAGAGGGGTACTTATAGGGACTTGTTTCATCGCCCTTTAACATGCCTATTTGTTGCATCCATATTATTTCTTTCCTTTGCTTGTCCTGCTGTACCCCTATGAAAAGTATGGGCCAGAGGAATTGTTAAGTTACACAAAATTGTATGAGTTGCATTGCACATATCCAATGGTTCATGTTAAGTTCTATATTGACACATTTCATTTCTTTTTGTCCAGAATGTGCCTCCAGCCATTCTCCTAAGGTTCCTGCGTGAACATAGATCAGAATGGGCAGACCATAATATGGATGCTTACACAGCTGCTGCCATTAAAGTTGGCCCTTGTAGCTTAACAGGATCTCGCGTAGGAAATTACGGGGGTCAAGTGATACTCCCGCTAGCACACACTATTGAGCATGAGGAGGTGATATATTGGTGCTAATTATGCATTATAACTACTATTAATTTTATAATTCCGTATGTACTAACTTTTGGCTTAATTATGCTAGTTTTTGGAAGTTATTAAGTTGGACGGAGTTGCCCATTCTCCTGAAGAAATGATGGCCAGAGAATTGTTTCTGTTGCAAGTAAGTTATTTTTCTTCCTCATATTGTTTGGTCCATGCTTAACTCTCTTATGGACGTTGCTTACCTGGTTTCCTTGTCATATGGATTTGTACTCCTAACACTTGCATAGTTACATCACATTTTCTAGAGATCTTAAGGTTGATATTTATTCACCCTGTAATTGTGCTGTCTATATGGTTTGAACTAATTAAGGACTTAAATCATTTTACATTATTATAATACTTCAAAATTAGGAATGAATAAGAGAATTTACCTGTGTCTGAAATCAAAACATCGCCAATGTCAATATATCTAGCTAGTTTTACTCGGTAACTTTTGAACTCCCGCTTCCATTGGAATGGGGAAGCCTTCTGTTTTAATGTGATGATTCCTAAGACATATTTGGTTGTGATATTCTTACATATAACTCACTTTATGTTGTTTTGGTAGCTTTGCAGTGGAATGGATGAGAATGCTATTGGCACCTGTGCAGAACTTATATTTGCTCCAATTGATGCTTCATTTGCTGATGATGCCCCACTTCTACCCTCTGGATTTCGTATCATCCCTCTTGAATCTGGAAAAGTTAGTTTCATATATTGCCAAACTAGTTCGTTTGTTTGTATTCACCTTTCTTCTAGAATTTTCTTAATTATAGCAATGATATATTTTATAGGAATCGTCCAGTCCTAATCGCACTCTTGATCTTGCATCTGCCCTTGACATTGGCCCTACTGGAAACCGAGCATCAAGTGATAATGCTGGAAATTCTGGCTGTGTGAGATCTGTGATGACAATAGCATTTGAATTTGCATATGAAAGTCATATGCAAGAGAATGTAGCATGCATGGCACGCCAATATGTTCGCAGTATTATATCATCAGTCCAAAGGGTAGCGTTAGCACTTTCTCCTTCTAATCTGAGTTCACATGCTGGGCTGAGGTCACCGCTAGGTACCCCTGAGGCACAAACCCTTGCTCATTGGATCTGCAACAGTTATAGGTACGTGTCTTGCTGAGGCTGATGAAATATATTTTAATATGATACAAGTGGGCTTGTCCTGAATAACCTTGTTACATACGGAAACCTTTATTTTTCAAGATTTAATAAGGATGAGATGACAACTAAACTTAATATACTATCCCATTCACTAAAGAGACTGCAGTTCTGTCAATGATAAGTTTGGTGAGTTGTATACATAGAGTGGGATATTCTTTTTTCCATACTGTCTTTATCCTCTGACCTTCCAACCTTTTGAATAATTGAAAATTACCAAAATAGTCTTGCTAGCAGCTAAGCTGAGTTCTGTAAATAGATGCATAGCATAACCCCAAGTCCTGGTGTAGTTTTGTAGTTGAAAATTTCTAACTAGTTGACGGTCTTGCAAATCTCTGATCTTTTAACTTCTTATCAAATACTTTTTGACAAAGATTAAATGAGATGCTTCCATTTTATATTCAATATCTTAGCATGCACTACATTAACGGTTGCTTTTCATTAATTCTGTGTTTTGCTAGTGGGCTTGTTCCTTCTTACTTGTAAACTTTATTGCTGAACAACTCTAAAAAAGTATTGTATTTAATGCTCAAATTTAATAGGCAGAAAGTGGTACTTTGATCACAGTGCTGTTTTTTGACTATCTTTGTTTTGTAGATGCTACTTAGGCGTGGAGCTACTTAAATCTAATACTGAAGGAAAAGAATCTGTACTCAAGTCCTTGTGGCACCACTCTGATGCTGTATTATGTTGCACTCTAAAGGTATGCTTCAAATTGATTTCTATTTCATAGGGCGTGTATTTTATCTCATGTATCTCCTGTGTGCAGTGCAAATCATTTGTCTAATGCAAAAATATATTAAAAAATTAGTTGAACTATAAAATTGGGGATGTCAAAAAGAGCTATAAAGCCTGAAAAGGCTGAATTTGAATATTATTTTCTCTGAAGTTTGCTTAGGTTTTATTGTATTTTGCCTCAAGCCCTTAACTATAGATCCTTAGGAGCTTTACCTGTCAGTTTTGAAAGCCTTATTATTCTTGTTCAAACCATATGAGTTGAAATATCAATGAAATACTCTAGTTGTTTATTATAATCTTCTACCTTCTTTGAATTATGCAGGCAATGCCAGTGTTCACTTTCTCAAACCAGGCAGGGCTCGACATGCTGGAGACTACGCTAGTTGCATTACAAGATATAAGTCTGGAGAAAATATTTGATGATAATGGTCGAAAAACTCTCTTTTCGGAGTTCCCCCAGATTATTCAACAGGTCTACAACTTTTCTTTTTATTAAAATGCACCATTTTTTTTTTTTTTTTTAAATCTAGTTTCCTTCTGAATTGGCGGTATGCTTAAAGCAGACCATCATTTCAAGCTTTATAATGCTCTATATTAATTTCGCCTCATTCTCTTATGATAGGGTTTTGCATGTCTGCAAGGTGGTATTTGTCTCTCAAGCATGGGACGACCTGTCTCATACGAGAGAGCTGTTGCTTGGAAGGTGCTGAATGATGAACAGAATGCTCATTGTATTTGCTTTATGTTTGTGAACTGGTCCTTTGTTTGACATTATGTTCAGAGTATAGGTATCAGTGTGCTAAGATGAAGACTTACTCCAAGACATTTATGCTGTATTGTTTTTTTGCTTTTGTACTTTCACTGGATTTGCTCTGAAGACTTGGATTTACATATGCTATGACTATTTGTGTTAGCCTATGTTGCTTTTATTCCTTCATTCTCCAGCTAATATTTTGCGCTAGAAATAATTTGCACATTGGGTGTGGGATAAATTTTTATCGATGATTTGACACAAATTTTTGGGGATTAAAATTGGCTTATCATCGTTATATCCCAATTCACTATGTATGCAAATATGTCACGACTCGTGGTGACCTCGAGATGATTTCTTTCTATACTCTTCGGCTACGTGCAAATTACCATTATAGAAAGTACATGTTTAACTTAACTTTGAAATCATGAACGTGATTGTGCCAAGATCTCTTAAATGGGATTTTCCACGTCTTTTTGAAGGTATATACACAATTTCTATCATGGTTGAAGATGATATGCCTCATTGTTCAACGACAATAATCTGAGCATCACTTATAGCCTGTTTGCTTTTGCGTTTGTCAATCCATGTTTTATGGAAAACCTCGGCAACTCATCACGTTGGCACAAAAGCTTCAAATGCTAGCTTAATAAAATCACGACAGTTTTGCTTCGGAAATCATGCTAGCCATGCGTTTGTGTTGTAAATTCTATACCAAACAGGCACTTATGGTGAAAAAAATCAGTGTAAATAGGAACAAAATCAGCCATTGAGGTACCTATTCCTATCCCACTGCTTTTTTTGTTTGAATGCTCAATATTGGATAGTGATGTCGAAATAGGAAGTAATAAGTGCTCACGTTATGATTCCACTGCTTTTTTCAAATGTGGGAACATATGGCTTGTATTGTTTCCTTCTAATCTTTAGGACAACTTGTAATTAAAGCACATTATCAATAAATTGTTTAGCTTATCAAAATATTATTATGTGCTTGTGGATAGATGCTTGTCTTCGTCATATGAACAAATAGATAACGGCTTAATCATCATTCACATATTCATTACAACTACCTTCAACAACTTTCCTTCCTCTTTTTTCATGATTCATTAAGCTCCTCGTGAACTGAAAGTACAAGTATGTGGAGGAAAGCTTTATACTTAGCTAGTTCATTCCCTTCTTTTGCGTGTAAATAATTTCACCACAAAAGAAGAAAGTGGAGGATGGGTTCTGGCCACTTCTATTCTAAAAAAAAGAAAGAAGAAAGCATAGGCAAAGTATATACATTTCACCATGCATGTGAGTACCTATACGCTGTGGTCAGTTGGTATTGGACCACCTAAAATCGATTGCAAAAATGAGGAGCTTTTTTATTAGTGGAAAAAGAAATTTTTTCATTAAATGAATGAATATAAAGAGGGCTCATCATAATTCTATTTAAAATGGGACTTTTTCAAAATAATTTTTTTTCTTGAAATTTTTAACAATCATATGTAAAGAAAATAACTTTAAAATTTGAACCAAAAAAAAAAAAAGAAAAGGAAAAGAGTTTTAAAATAAAATTTTGGCTCTGATTTTATCAAACTTACAAGATTCATTGTGTCAACCAATTCCTCAACTTTAAGACGGTAGTAGAGGCTTAAGCCATGGAGGTTTTTTCCAATCCCATAATTCCTATTCCTAGAAATAGTTCTCATCCGGATTTAAGGATCCGGACGTGAGACAAACCGATATTCTTTTTTAAATTGGTGACTTTGGAGAGATATGACTTTTAAATAATCAGCGGAGTAAAAGTAACTCTCTAAGACCATCCATAATGGAAGATCTGTCATGTTTAAGATTCGGTACCTATTAGGTATTCACATTTGAGAAAAATAATCTTGGGCATCTAATGATGAGCTATTGTTTGGGTATCTATGTTAATCCCAAACAAAATTAGAGTTATTGATTAATTAATCAGACCAAGGTTTTTCTACTAAAAAAAATAAAAATCCTACCAAGGATTTTAAAAATCATGTTTGATTAAAGTTCAAATTTTACAGACCATCAAAAGTATTTTATGACTAATATTTTTCACATATTTAAATGAATATAAATAACTAGTATTTAAATGAATATAAATTTATAGTTATTTTGATAAAATATAGATAAAATGGAGTACAATGGCTCTATTTATAGATCATATTTGACACTTAACAATTACTCAAACAAACTAACCAAACTAACTAATTTACTGACTAACTAATCACGTAAACTACTAATTATCATTATTCTTAACAACCGTAATTTTTAAAGATGAAAAAAAGAAATTAAGAAAATAAATGACAGGGACATAATAATACAAACTCAATTAAATCTTAAGTTGAGTCTTCTATTTTTCTCATATTATTATACATTTGAGATTTAGACAAAACTAAAGTAAACTCGAAATTATCCTCTTCAAAAGCATTGTCCAACTCTGGTTATTTTTTTGACAAAAATTGTCCAACTCTGTTGAGATAGAGTTTTTCTCTAGGCCATTATGATCCTCATTTCTCAAAAGAATTGCAAGAATTTTAATATCATGAATAATATTAGGATTTGAATTAATCACTGAAGTGTTAAAACTCTTGTTGGTAATTGAAAAGAAAAGGTAGCAGTATATACCAGGCACAGTGAATTTTGTGAAATATTTGAGATCAAAGAGTGATCTCAATTAGTTTAGTCTCGTCAACCCTGTCATTCAAATTCTTATTCTTACCCAATGTAGGAGTGATTGATTTTTCATGTTTTGTCAAAACCACGTACGTTTATCAAATTCTTCAATAGTTTAAGCTTGTTGAACTATATAATTACCTTGCTAAACTTTTTTTTTTTTTTTTTTGGATGGCAAGAATATAGAAATATAACTATTAAGTTAGATCTTCAACAGGTATAAGGTATTACATAGGTCATTATGCATGCCAGGGCAAGCTTCCTAATAGACATATTAAACCTTAAAAAAATTGCATAGATCATTTGAAGAAATCATACTCAAATGTTATAATTCACCATGACCTAAAAGTTATATAACTCTAACCGAACCAAACCTCAAATGTTTAACACCATGACCTATCATTGATTTTAGTTTACATATTTTATGTAGTAAATTACGAGCTATATGTATGTATAATATATGTAGGTATGATCATCTACTAGAACAAGGGGAAAACATTAAAAAAATATAAAGAAAATATATTTAGAGTAGGAAAAGTGGCACATCTCGTTATTATAATTACACCATTATCAGCCATGGAAAGAAATCATGCACGTAGATGAACCATTGGTTGCACGTGTTTTTTTACTTTTTTTCTTCGAGACAAAACTATTCCAACCATGAAAGTTCACATTAGAAGTAAAACAATTATGTAATTAAAAAAAAGCACAATCTTTCAATTTCTAAAAGTTTCACTAGTCATCGTTTTCTCATTAAATCTTTCCCGAAAAATCTAGTTAGTTCACGACTTGGAAGATGACATTTGAGTTTCTAAGATCCATATACTTGCTTCCAATGTTATATGCCAAAGTATTATAAATAGGGTTATCCTTTCCTTGAAAAATTTCAAGTTATAACTCTCTTCTCAAATAACCTCATCCAACACAAAACTTCCTCATAAACCATATTTTGCTTCAATCAAGTTCAATATATTTCTTATCATGGTTATGGCACCTCATGGAGAATGTTTGTTGTCAAGTTCATTCTCAAGGAACAACAACAACACACCAAACAAACCAACGAAACTTTCAACTTCCGACCACCTTCAAAGAACGGTCTCCGACATTTCCTTCGAGTTGATGGCGAAAGAAGCAATCGATAATTTAAAACTACCATCGATATCCGAAGTTGAAGATGCAAAGTGTGAGTGTTGTGGCATGTCTGAAGAGTGCACACCCGAGTACATAGATCGTGTTCGTAACAAGTTCGAAGGGAAATTTGTGTGCGGTTTGTGTTCGGAGGCGGTGAAAGAAGAGTTGGAGAAAAATGGTGGGAAAAAATTAGAAGAAGCTTTAAACACACATATGAATGCATGTGTTAAGTTTAACAAATATGGTAGGGCTTTTCCAGTTTTGTTTCAAGCACAAGCTATGAAAGAAATGTTGAAAAAGAGTAACATGGATGGGAAAATTAGGGCTAAGTCAATTAGTCCAAGGGACAAGAAAGGAGGAGGAGGAGGGCTTGCTCGTAGTACAAGTTGTATTCCAGCACTTACAAGAGAGATCAACAATATCAAAATAGCCAATTAACTATCTATCTATTTTAAGAAAAGTCTTCTCCTAAAAAACGTACTTTTTTGAGATCTTTATACTATAGTAATTATAATGTTACTATAAAGCAAGTTTTTCTTTTTCATAGACCTTGTGATACAAGCTAGTTGCCTAAGGTTTTTTTAGGGTTTTATTGACCCTTTTACTTCTCAAGGCTGCTTAGTTTTTTTGGTCTGTGCAGTTTTTATTTTATAACTTCATGAAATGTACTGTAGATCTTACCAATCATATGTTATGGAATAAAATTTAACTTGGTGTACTGATATATGATAATTATATGTTTAATTTTTTTCTCCAATATTAATTTTTTTTAACAAGTCAAAATGAATATATTAACACTGGAAGTATCATATCTAGCACAAGACGTACCAGTATAGAATATCAAAGTCTCACCAAAGTAACAAACTTAACAAGACCAGGAAATAAAATTGCCCAATGCCCAAGCAAAACAAAAGGATTAAGCCACCAACTATAGTAATTAAAAGAAATATGAGTAAATTTGGCCTTCAACCACTAGTTAGAAGGCAGCTTAATTTTGTCCAGAAGGTGATTATTAAAACTTTCTTTGTTATTAAAAATCATGCCGTTCTTTTCTTTCCACATAACTCATGCACATGAAAACCAAAGTAAATGCATAATTGACTGCCGTGACTTTGAAACACCTACCAAACTGTCAAACTGAACAAAATCCAATATTATGTATCAACAAAAGCAAGAAACTTGCTTGTTTTTGTTTATTACATCGTTGCTTAACAGGAAGCTGAAATTGAGTAATAAAATACAGGAAAGCTGAAAGGAAAAAAATCGAAGTAAACCTTTGGTTATTACATAATTTGTAAATTTAGAAGAGTAATTAATAAATAAAAATCATAAGGCCATGTTATGGTGCCTTAGTGTTTTGTTTTTAGAGTCTAATATGGCCCTATCACTTTTGCTTTGAGATTGAGAGTCAAATTTTAGACTCAATTTTTTAGGTGTGTTATGGTGTCTTCTCTGACGAATCAGGGGTTGATTGGTGGTGGAATTCGAATGAGTATTGGAATAAGGCATTTTTAGGTGTTTAATCAGGCACAATTGTGGTGAAGAGAAGGTTAGGTGTTGTTCAGTGGCGGAGCCACGTGTGGACTGGGACTGGCCATGGCCTACCCATTTATTCTGTGAAAAGACTATAATACCCCTGAGCTAATTTTAATATTACTTCCATGTCATGCCATTCAACAACTATCCCACTCTCATGTTGTTTTTCTTTCTGAAACGCGTACATCTTCTTCTCTCCGCCCCCATCGCTGCTCGCAACTCCCTCCATCTTCAATCTCTCCGTCGACGCTCTCACTTGCAACTCTCACGCACTTCACTCATCTTCTCTACGTATCCATCTCTCCCTCTCTGTCTGTTACTACAGAGCCATAAACCCTAACTATAAGTTATATTTTCAATCTCCTCGTTAGATTTTCCTTTTTCCCTTAAGTTTTTGAATCATACTGTGTTGGTTCTTAGCTGTTATCGTTGTTTGTTGATGAATTTGAGTGAGTTTTTGATTTGGTTTCACCTTCAATTTCTCCATAACCTAATCAAACCCTTTTGAAATAACCAAACCTGTTTTCTTCTGATTGAATTATTATTTGAGGTTGAAACTATGTTGATTGAAGGAATATGACAAAAATGCAGGTCTATACATACAAGAGGGAGAAACTATGGTTGTTTGATTATGTGATAATTGATAAAAAAAATAATATTATTGATTCAATTAAAGAGAAGGCTTCTCGATAAAAATCAATGAGAATAACATTTTGTAAATTTTTTAGGATTCGTATATTTTCTTTTCTCATAGTTTGTTCATCAGAGCATTGATTTTATTGTTCAGCACTATGAAGAGGCTTAGTACATCAGTAACATAATGAGAAGTGTCTTAATTACTCATCACTGTTGCTGAAATTGATTTTTCTAATAAAAATTCATTATCATCTCCATTTGAGATTATTTTCTCAATTACTTCTCATTGTTACATGTTATTGAAGAGTCTCATTCATCATTTTGGCGGCCATCCCAAACTTTTTGGTCTGGCTCCGCCACTGGTGTTGTTTATAAGGGTGTTGGTCGGTTTTGTTCGTTTTATGGAGGACTTTTGGCGTGAGTAGTGGTCGATAGGTTTGTATTTAGGTTATGTGGTCATTCACGATGGAGTTTGATGTTTGAGCTCAAGTTTTGGTTGTTGAAGTTGTGTGGGGGTTTGGCACTGATTTGGGAGTTGACATTGGCTCTGGTGGTAGCCTCAGTTGGGCGATGTCTTTATTAGTGCTTTTGATGTGCGAGGTGTATGATTTTTCTTTTAGGTGTTCCACCTATATACGACGTCCTTTGTTATGTTTGATTCTGTTTTACCGGTCTCTGTTCATCTTGTGCAGAGACTTGGTTGTTAATAAATTTTATCTTTCAAAAAATAATAATAATGTCATGCATTTGGAATAATAATACATCTGGAGGCATTTGCTAAAAGACACCTACTAATTTTTATGAACGTGTCTTTTAGCAAGTTATAACTAAAAAGTTGTTATACACCTTAAGGTGTGTAGTTAAAAGACACCTTCATAAAAACTAACTGATGTCTTCTAGCAAATCTCATCTCATATATATAAAAGTTATGTAATTATTTTTTGGTGCAAAAATAAGTTATATAATGGTTCTTCCTTAAAAAAAAAGTTATATTAATGGTTCTATATATTGAGTCTACATTTTTTTAGGGGATATACTGAGTCTACATATATGGTAAATCAGATGCTCTCAAATATTTAATTTGATATTTGATGCTGTACATGATTCATGAAATAGTTGTTGATCCGTTTTTTTTGTCACTTAAAAAGTCATTGGTCTTTGATTGATTTATAGGAAATATATATATATATATATATATATATATATATATATATATATATATTTGATTTTATTATTTATTAATAATTATTGGATGGTTGGGTAGTTCAACTAGCTACTAGTTTGAGGTATATGGGTAAAAGAGTTAGAGATTCAGGATTCAAGTCTTAACAAAGAGAAAAACTAACATAAAAATTAACATGCGTACAAAACAAGCATTGCGAGAAGGAGTACAAAGCATACTAATAATTATTTATATTTATAAAAGGAGCATTGCTAATTATTGTGAGATGCTTGATGGCGAATATGTCAGGAATGATTCTTATTGGTATGCAAACCCTAACTGCCCATTTTTTTTTAAAAAAAAACCAAATTTATTAGAAAGGAGAGAAGTACAATATTTAACCTCCAACTTCGGCAAAGTACAAGGGTACTGTCCCCGCAAAAAAAACAAACTCCAACTTAAGTATTTAAACAAAGATGTTACTTTCCTACCTTTTACAATCTTCTCCACCCCCGCAATCTTTGAAGAGAAAATAACCATATTTCGTGCTTCCCAAATCTTCCACAATGTTGCATTCCAGATAAATGTTAAGCCTTTGCATTGTTGTTTCAATAAAGAAGAAGAGAAATAATATAGGAGGGAAACCACATTTTCAGGTAGAATGACTCACGTTTCGATCCATTTAAAAATCGAATACCAAATTTCCGCAACAAAGTTACATTTACAAAACAAGTGATCATCCACCTCTCAAATCCCCGTACACCACACACAATCCGAACTAAGTGGTCATTGGTTCAACACTCACACAAGTCTTTTTTTCTTCTTTAATTAGTTTTTATTCCTTTTTTCTTCTCTAATTAATTTTTTCTCTCTGTTTTTCTTCTTTAATTAATTTTTTTTAGTACGGATTTGAGGCCCATATGTCCTCGAGACTCTCTTTTTCTTTCAATTCATCCCAACTCTCCTCATCATATTGAATTATATATTTACAAATAAAAACACAATATAACTTTTTTTTTCTTATTATTATTATTATTAAAAAAATGTGTTTTTATTTTATTAGGAGCCTATTTTTATTTAAGAGTCGGGCCTCCATTTTCATAGGAATGGCTCTTCCCCTAACCCCCAATGTATTCCATGGAAATCGAAACTTATGATAGTTATTGGTCAATCAACCCCTTCTCGAAGGCAACGTTCGCAGTGTGTAAGAGTACTTTGTTGATAGTTCATTAATAAGTGTTTCATTTCATTTAGACTCTTTCGATCCTATTTATAAGAGATAGCTGGGTCATCAAAAGTTAATGTAACTTATCCAAATTTTGAATTAGATACATCAAATTTTGTTTGCCAAAATACTCCCTTCGTCCCAAATTATTATTAACGTATCATAGTTTTCTTACTTTGCAAGCAATCATACGAATGGAATGCAATCATACGAATGGAATGAATAGAATGGAAAAAGAGATTAGAGAGAAGAGAAGAGTTTGTTGTAATCTAGTTTCTCATTACTTGATGAAAAGAAGCATTACAACTAGTTGTATACACTTCACTTGTAATGCAAACTATTAGTAAACTAACTCACTAAATTCCAAAAATGACTATGTATTAATTATTCTAATAATTATAATAAGTTGTTTTTGGATAGAAAAAAAATTATCTTAAATTATAAGTCGTTTTACAATACTAATAAAATATTAATATGATTTTTTTTATTATTATACTCTTAACTATTTATTACTCTCTTATTTTAACTCTTTAATTTATTTTTCTAATATCATTTATTAATGACAATTTTGTAAAGACAACTCACAATAATTCATTCTTATATTCCTTCCTTAATATTTCATTCTTATACTAAATTAATTACAAATTGTCAAAACATTTTTATTTTAAGATCCAAGGAATATCACATATAAATTGGACAAGATGAACTGACTTAAAAATCTCATCATTAACCTATTCCACTGTTTTAGGCAAAATGCGCGTGTTATCCATGATTTTCATTTTGGCACATATGTTCCATGAGATTTCCTTTGAATTCAACTTCAAAGTCTTACCTCTTAACTCTTAAGGCAACTCCTCCGACCAATCACAATCGGCTCTATAAAACATAAAAATAATTAAAAGATAAAAATAAAGTAGCACTAAATAATTTGAACCATTGAAATAAAGTAGCACTAAATAATAAATAAATAAATAAATATCTATGCACCCACGAGTTATTCAAGTTCTAGGGTTGGTTGATTCAAACACAAAAAGAGAAAAAAAAAACACAAAAAGAAAAAAAGAAGGAAAAAAAGAAGAATAAAAAAACAGCACGTTTTTCTTTCTCCCCACTTTCCCCATTACATTCACATATATATAACACCCATTACCCTTCCTCTTCAACTCATCCCTTTCTTTGTGTTTTGAATATCTCTCTCTCTCTCTCTCCAAGAAAAAAATCTCTCTAGCTATACCCCTTTTTCTCCTTCAAATAAAAACCAAACCAAATTAAATTAAAACCACCATACAAAATGGAAAACAACGTACCAATAATAACTAAGAGAGTATGGAGCATGATTCGTGTGGCCTTGTTCATGTTAAGAAAAGGCATATCAAAGGGAAAACTAATGATGGACCTCAACATGATGGTCAAACGCCGCGGCAAGCTCGCCGGAAAAGCCATCACTAACCTCATGTTCCATCACCACCATGGTGGCTCCACCTCAAGCCGCCGTAATGACACACGCATCTCTACCACAAGGGAGTATGAGTTCAGCTGCAGCAACACACCTAAATACAAATTTTCCTTTAACAACAAACGCCACCGCAACAACCACATCTTGACGCGCGCTCACGCGCCTCTCACACAAGACAACGACATTGTAACCGTTAATGCGGTTAAGGTTGTGTTGGAGAACATGATAAACAATAATGAGGTGATAGTGGAGGCTTCCCCGGCGTTCCCCGGTTTGGGACAGACTCCTAAGACAAGGCACTCGATGGTTACTGACTCGCCATCATTCCGGTTGCATGACCTTGACACTGACACGGATGCCGAGGTGGACAAGGCCGCCGAAGCTTTTATAAAGAGGTTTTACTTGCAGTTGAAGTAAGAGGATGGAATCTTGGTACGCAGTTTTGGATAGTACTAGCTTCATATCTTTGTGGAAGCTTAGGAGAGAGGATCATGGATGCATGATAATTTTGTTGAGGACTTTATTTTTTATATATGTTTAGAGTTTGTTGGCCGAGTTAATATCCTTAGTGAATTTGTCAAAAGAAATATGAAGTTCCATTTTGAAATAGATATATAATCACAAAAAATTAAGATAAATAAAATCAAGGTAAATATATAGCATCCAACAAAGAAAACGAGGTAACCTCTGATGCATTTAGTCCTCTATTGATATCTAATAGCCCTCATCCCTGGTTGATTATCAAACTAAAATTATCTTGTATGATGTTGGTAGAAGACTTGTCGTAGGAAAATGATGGTTACATGAACACTTTTTAATTTGTTGTATTCGACCTAAGCTTCGTCTATGTCTAATCCAAACAAATAATTCAACAACTCAACACCTTCGTCTTTAGACATTTGTCTGTGAATGGTCCAGAAGCTTACCACCGATAGGCAAATGTAACAGACATGAAACATCATACAATACGATGATCATCTCACCAATGGAAAAATGAAAGCTTCTTGTGTCCCTATATGCCACCATTTTGTCGATGTCGTGCATGTGTTCTTGTTAACTTAACCATAGTTGGTATCAACAAGGTTTGGTGATGGCTAGCAGCGGTGTGGTGGCTGGTATTGGCATAGTTGGTATCCTTTTGGAGTTTTTTTGGTTTTTAGGATCTTATTGTGTTTCTTTAGCGCTTTTGGGAGTTTACTGCTAAAACAATATTAGTTTTCTTGTCTTAGCCCAAATCGACAACATTTTGTATTCGGATTTGTTTATTATCATAAAACTAACATGTGTAACATTACACACATGTTAAAACAACGACAAATAGTAGTAATTTTTTTTAAAAAAACAACAATTATTTATTCAAAAGTGTTATATTTAATAGGCTAAATTGCATTTTTGGTCCCTTAACTATTTAGGTAGTATCCTTTGGTCCCTTAATTAAAATTTGATTTATTTTGGTCCCTTAACTTCTCTCCGTTACACATTTTGGTCATTTCCGTTTGTTTTAATTCAAAAACGTTAGGTTTTCTTCATCTTCTTCTCCTCTTTTTCATGTTCATATATATCATCTCCATCAACCTTCAACAACAAGAATTCCAGAAGAAAATGAAGAAAACCTAACGTTTTTGAATTAAAACTAAAGGGAAGGACCAAAATGTGCAACGGAGAGAAGTTAAGGGACCAAAATAAATCAAATTTTAATTAAGGGACCAAAGCGATACTACGTACCTAAATAGTTAAGGGACCAAAAATGCAATTTAGCCATTTCAAGGTACAAGGCTCTTGGAATCTAATTTGGAAGCTCAAGATTCCTCCAAAGGTAAAAAATTTTATTTGGAGAATTTGTAGGAATTGCTTACCAACTCGTGTACGTCTAAAAGATAAAGGAGTCACATGCCCTATGAATTGTACACTGTGTACGGTGAGCAATGAGGATACACTTCATTTATTTTTTCAATGTCCAAGCAGCTTAAATGTTTGGAGTATGCTTCCTTTCTTTTCATCTATTTCTATTTTGCTACAACAAGATCTGGATAGCAAGAATATTATCTTCAAAGCATTACAGGATTTATCTAAGGATGATGCAGATTTATTTTGTTGTGTGTTGTGGAGTATATGGAAACAAAGAAACAATAGAGTGTGGAATGAGGTAATTGATGCTCCAGTTTATGTTGTCGAGAGAGCAAAAGTTATGCTTCATGATTGGCAAGATGCACGTAGGATTTGTAATACATCTTGTTCACATCTACGACAAGAAGGAACTGTGAAATGGATCAAACCAGCTGAAGGAAGATTTAAGTGCAATATTGATGCTTCTTTCTCCCAACTTTCTAATAGAGTGGGAATAGGAGTTTGTATCAGGGATGATACAGGCACTTTTGTTTTGGCAAAAACTGAATGGTTTGCTCCAGTCTGTGAGGTACACGTCGGCGAAGCTTTTGGACTATTATCAGCTTTAGAATGGGTTCATCACTTACAATTAGGACCT
The DNA here is from genome assembly GCF_051527215.1 of Medicago sativa. NCBI lineage: Eukaryota > Viridiplantae > Streptophyta > Magnoliopsida > Fabales > Fabaceae > Medicago > Medicago sativa. Next base: position 10,497,615 of record NC_140756.1, read on the forward strand.
ATCGATTTTGAGCTTGATGCTAAAAAAGTGGTGGATAGTTTTTCATCTGCACATCAGGATGTTACAGAATTTGGGATGATTATTCACAATTGTAAAACTATCTTTGAACAGTACTATGTCAACTCTAGTGTTGAGTTTGTGAGGAGACAAGCAAATGAGGCAGCCCATAGATTAGCTAAGGCGGCCACATCCTCAGCTAGTTTCCAAATTTTGGTAGAAATACCAGATTGTATTGAACACATTTTAAGTAATGAAATGATATAAGTTTCTTTCCTTCAAAAAAAAATATCAAATGTATAAGTTTCAATACAAAATTTCTATTTTAAACTTCTTAACATGTGTAGATTTGCACGTGATAGAAAATCCCCTTAAAAAATTTCCTTTGAAAAACAAAACATAAAATTAATATTATTTGTAAAGAAAACATAAATATGATTATATTTATACATACTACTCTGACCTATATGTTAACTGCAATGTGCTTACAAAAATTTAGCATGAGTGACATATGAGAAGGACCACCACCAATTCCGTTATTAGCGTCCTCTGGTCGTGGTTGTGGTGAGTTATGTTATGTGGTGGAGAGGCTTCAGCTGAGTGATTATTTGTCGCACACTCTACACATGAAATTGTGCAATGTCTCCCTGCCTAATCTCTTACCAACATCGTCCACCGTATCCAAAGCTACCAACAGAAAATGATGAATTAATCAATAAAGCATTTCATCAAACACATAGAACTAAAAAACAACATTCACATTTCTAATTATAGCATTTCAATTCCACATTTCACTACTTGATCAACAACAACAAAAGTTCTAAACACAACATTCACATTCGAATTCTAAATAAACCTTATCTTGCAACAGAAACAAAGTGAAAGAAAATTAACACTTGTTGGGTTTAAGAAATGTCACAAGAAATACAATTTCTTCGACCCAAGGTTGATGAAAATCAAATGTTGAACTATGAGAATGTTTGGATATAAAGAATTCAAAGTGAACGCATATGAGAACAAGTATTTTGTTCTTGTATAAGGCTGATGTATATTGGAACCTAACCCTTGGTAGTTACTTAAAGGGAATTTTGGGAGAACGTGTGAGCAATTCAAAGGGTACATAGAGAGCCTTTCAAATTCAAAGTGTGTAATCTTATGATGATTTTTTTTTTTTTTTTTTTTTGCAGTTTATATTAGTGAGTACTTATGTAGCAATAACAAACTGAAAAATTTATAGAATTAAGAAAATCATGAATAATTTAGTTAAAAATAATACGAAAAGAACCTAAGAAAATACACATTTATAAAATCAACATACACAGTTTTTCAAAGTCACGTGACATTTCCATTTAAACTAAAAAATCTCACATGAGATTCAACTTCAAAGTCTTACCTCTTAACTCCTAAGGCAACACCCCCCACCAATCATACTCAGTTAAATTAAATAAAATAAAAATGAAAAGCTAAAACTAAAGTAGCACTAAATGATAAATATCTATGTACCCACACCACGGGTTATTCAAAAGTTCTAGGGTAGGTTGATTCAATCACACAAAAAAAAAAAAAAACCACGTTTTTCTTTCTCCCTCTTTTCCCCATTACATTCACATATATATATATATATATATATATATATATATATATATATATATATATATATATATATATATATATATACACCCATTACCCTTCCTCTTCAATTCATCCCTTTCTTTGTGTTTCAATATATCTCTCTTTCTCTCTCTCTCCAAAAAAAAATCTCTCTACCTACACCTCTTTTTCTCATTCAAATAAAAACCAAACCAAATTAAATTAAAACCACCATACAAAATGGAAAACAACGTACCAATAATAACCAAGAGAGTTTGGAGCATGATACGTGTGGCCTTGTTCATGTTAAGAAAAGGCATATCAAAGGGAAAACTAATGATGGACCTCAACATGATGGTCAAACGCCGTAGCAAGCTCGCCGGAAAAGCCATCACCAACCTCATGTTTCATCACCACCACGGTGGCTCCACCTCAAGCCGCCGTAACGACACACGCCTCTCTACCACAAGGGAGTATGAGTTCAGTTGCAGCAACACACCTGTTGTTTTTGGATTTCCAAACTGTTGTATTTGGATTTCCAAATTCTATTATCTACCGAAGTTGTTACTAGGTTGAGTCACGACCAGGTCGCTCTCTTTAAGACGTTTCGTGGCACTACCCAAAATTGTGCAAGGTAGACTATCAACCACGCCGCCTCCAGGATAAAACAAGCCCAGCTACAACTGTGCGGTTAACTACTGCACCGTAGAAAACCGTTCGAGAATTACACCTTCAAATATGGTACTAAGACCACTCTTTAATACTGAAACCACTTTAATATGGTATTATTACCATTCTATTATGGTGCTAAGACCACTCAATTATGGTGTTTCCACCATTCTAACCTTTAAGTTCTCCAAACTTTCAATATGGTACTACGACCACTCAAATATGGTGATACCACCATTTCTCCTCAAATAGAAAAATATTTAAATAATTTATATACTGTTAAGATCATTCATAATTCCGACGGGACATTATTATTACGAAAGGGACTATGATCTTAATAGTACTCTTTATTCCGAAGGGACGTATATTACCGAAGGGACTATGAACTTAAGACCATTCTTAATTCCGAAGGGACATTAAACCGAAAAGGGACTATGGTCTTAAGAACACTCTTAATTCCGAAGGGACAGAAAGGAGTAGAAAAAGGAGAAGGACTTGTTAAACAAGTCGAAGGAGGGAGAAGAGATGAAAGACTCGTCAACACAAGTCAAAAAAGGGAGAAGAGAGAAAGAGTTCCCGACAACTCAATGAAACTCTTTTGTGTCTGGAATGCACTGTGTGAGCTCTCTATTTATAGAGAAAATTCACAACTAATAAGTGAGAAACTTTGGGAACAAGTAATATGAGAAACTTTGGGAACAAGTAACATATTACTTTGCGATTAAGTAATTCACATATTAGATCTAGTACAAAAATATCTTAATTGAGTACTAAAATATATTAAATTTAGTACAAAAATATATTATATTATGTACCAAAATATTTTAGCAAAACTTGGGGACTAAGAAAGCACTTTCTAATAATGATTAAATTAATTATTTAATTTATCATTTCCAAATAATAAAATATATATCAATATATATTTTTTCTCTAGTGCTTATGTACCCCCATTAATTAGAGGTACACCCCCACTATATAAACACTACTAATGTGTGTGTTCCATCCGATGTGGGACTTCCACTTTTTTCAATTCACACAACACTAGTTCTACCCAACATGGGAATTTGTGTTTAGTCTTTTTAACTCAATTTCCACACATGTTCCAACAATCCCCCACTTGAATTTAAAAAATGGTTTCATAAATAACGTCAAAAACGTCTCCATAAGATTTGCTAGTAAACAAAGGTGTCGCCTACAACTTGAACCTTTGCATAGCGAGTAAAATTCTGATTAACCAGAGTTGCTTACAACATTGAACTCTATCTCAGACATAGAACCCACACACAAACCTTTTCATAAGGTGTATTCTAAAAGCCCGTGCGTTTATGGCCTTGCACGTGTATCCCGGTTTTAACGAACGCTCTAGGTATTCTGCCCCGAATCCCATAGGAACCGGCCCTTAGTTCCACATTCATATAGGTGAGTCTATCAAGAGTACTCCTGTAGCTATGTACTCCACTCCAAATAGAGTATAGATCTCATTAAGAGTTTCTATTATCTCATCCTTCTATCGCTGCAGGAATCATGCTTTCTTACTTTTATCATAGCATGTTCTATCACTTGTGACTTGTTATTACCCATTGAACCTATTTCTTGGGATCTCCAGTCATGTAGGTCGGGTTACCATCACTTGTGACCTTTGGGCATTAGTCTCATCCTATTGGATGTGTTTAGGACTTTCTTTCTAGTAATTCCTTTCGTCAAAGGATTGACTATTCTTTATCAGTACGTGCACGATCTACTTCAACTGTTCCTTTTGAGAGTAGCTAGCTCTCTAATCCTTTATGTGTTTGTGCCTTAATAATCGTCTCTTGCCATTGTAGTAACGATTCTCAATTTTGTAATAGCTGCAGACTATCACAATAAATTAACACTTCTGGAAACAGTTTTACCCACTAAGGGTTCTCAGCTAGCAAGTATCTTATCAACTTGCTTCTTCACTAGTTTTCTCTAGTGTTCTCATCCCAGATTAATTCCATAGTGGACTGAGTCAATATCATTTGTTTTAACAAACAACTCCTCTAGTGATGCTCAATGTACAGTCACTAGTCGCTTTAAGACTCATCTGAAGGATGTTCTATTTTGTATCTTTTACCATTCATGTACAATATGATACTTCTCATTTGTATCTTGTACCATTCAAGTACAATAGGATACTTCTCATAATGTAATCTTAGAGTCATAGTCTTTTAAGGCACCTCATGACTCTTTCAATAGCATCACAATGCTTTTCTTTTGTCTACTAGTAAACTTGCACAAGATTTTTACGACATCGACAATGTCGGGTCTAATACATTCATTGGCTTACCTAAGGACTGCCAATGATGCTCGCATATTCTATTTTTTTAACTTCATCTCAAGTGTTCTTACACTTGGATCATAATATATGCTTTCAAGTTTACATTCAAATAATAACATTTTCTTAAGATCTTCTCAACTTTGTGAGATTTATCAAAAAAGTTCTCTTTTCTGATCTAGTAATCTTGAAACCAAGAATTACTTCAACTTTGTCTAGGTCTTTCATATCAATGTTGTTGATAAACAATGATTTCACATAATTCATAACATGAATCTTTAAACCAAGTATGAGCAAGTTGTCTTCATAGAGACATATGATCGTGCAAATATTATTTGTCACTTTCATTCACTTTATACTCATTCGATAACATTAGAATGTCAAATTTTTCATGTCATTCCTTAAGAGTTTATTTTAGACCATACAAATAATTATCTAACTTACAGACCTTGTTTTCTTGTCCATGAATCGCAAAACTTTCAGGTTGTTTTATATAGATTTCTTCTTCTAGTTCACCATAAAAAGAGGCAACTTTCACATCCATTTGGAGTACTATCGAGTTATGAACGGCGGCTAAAGGGACTAGTACTCTTATGGATATGATTTTCGTGACTGGTGAATGAATGTCGAAGAAGTCTATATTTTTCTCTTTGTCTAAAACCTTTGACTACAAGGAGAGCCTTGTATTCATCAACCGTACCATCAGGTTTTAGTTCCTTTTTCCAAAATCCAAATACAACCGATTGGTTTTGCAACTATGAGACAAGTCAACCAAGTGTCATGTTTTGTTAGACTCTAGAAAATCCATTTCATCGTTTATTGCTTCTTGCCATAATTCAGCATCCATTAAGGATATAGCTTTTTAAGGCTTAATGGATCTTCTTCCAATGTATAAACCAAGTTCATACTCTTTTAGCATTTTTAGCTTTCTTACCTCCTTGAGGTTCTATAACATCTCGTATGATGTTTTCATAACTATTTCTAATTACATGAATGTGATTAGATATAGTGCCCCCACTAGTTCTTAATCTTTAGAAGGGAATTTAGTTTACCCCCACTAGTGCCCCCACTATTCTTTAATTTACAGGGGTACTTACTTCATAGAAATCAACATCTTTTTAATTCTATGATCACTTTAACATTTAGGTCCTAAAACCTATATGCTTCGTTATTTATAACATACCTAATGAATACACATTCATAGGCTCTACTAGTGAGTTTAACTCTCTTGGGGTCCTGAAGCCAAATATAGTCCGGACAATCCCAAGTTCAAAAATAAGACAAGTTGGATTGTCTTTTCTTCAAAAATTTCTTAATTAGAATTTTTGTTCTTAGACTTGGGTACTCTATAAATTTCAATTTTCGTTATAAAAATTGAACATTCAAGCACATCAATTTTATTTTCCAAAATTCACAGTCATCAATAAATATGATAAAAATATCATTTTATCATTTCTAATTTATGTGTCATCAAATTAACACATATCATAATTTATTATGTTTAGAGATTCAATTCTCTAAATTCTGATTTATATGAACTTTTGGTTCATATATCTTGACTGCAATAAATAAAATTGTCTAATTATATAACGTTGGAATTAAGTCCAAGTTACTCAAAAATTAAACTCTTGTTCATGATCAATTTTGATATGTCAAATATTAAAATCACACAACTAATAAAATAGAAGGAGAATTTAATTTTTAACGTACCATCAAGGTGCAATCTTTTTCCACAAGAATGCATGGTACACAAGTTTCTCTTTAAGTCTGAGTCAACTCAGTCTTATTCAATAGAAATCTGAAATTCAGATTCTTTCCAATATTTAGAGCATCCAACATGTCTAGATATCCAGTATGCCATTAAATTTATGGCAATTCTTGTTATTGTTTTAAAATAACACGTAAGGGACATTAAGTTTTATATAAAAATAAAACTTTATCATTTTCCATTCTTTGTTACTATTTTTGTAACAAATGGAACTAAATTATTTTTTTCTTCTTTTTGTAACAAAAGATACGTGACGCTCGTATTATGAGCTCCAAACGTTTTTTTCTCATGTTTTGTAACAATCAAAACTTGTTTGGTTCTGTAACTAATAATTTGTTTTGTAACAAATTATTGTTTTCATCAAATAAAATTTTATTGTTGTTGATTGAAACAACAATCACTTCATCGTTTCAGTCGAAAGATGTAAATCTATAGCTTGATTTATCCTTAATCTTAACCTCAATAAGTAACTTCTCCGGTAGACATAGCATATCGAAACGTCTTAAAATTGTTGTTTTTGGATTTCCAAACTGTTGTATTTGGATTTCCAAATTCTATTATCTACCGAAGTTGTTACTAGGTTGAGTCACGACCAGGTCGCTCTCTTTAAGACGTTTCGTGGCACTACCCAAAATTGTGCAAGGTAGACTATCAACCACGCCGCCTCCAGGATAAAACAAGCCCAGCTACAACTGTGCGGTTAACTACTGCACCGTAGAAAACCGTTCGAGAATTACACCTTCAAATATGGTACTAAGACCACTCTTTAATACTGAAACCACTTTAATATGGTATTATTACCATTCTATTATGGTGCTAAGACCACTCAATTATGGTGTTTCCACCATTCTAACCTTTAAGTTCTCCAAACTTTCAATATGGTACTACGACCACTCAAATATGGTGATACCACCATTTCTCCTCAAATAGAAAAATATTTAAATAATTTATATACTGTTAAGATCATTCATAATTCCGACGGGACATTATTATTACGAAAGGGACTATGATCTTAATAGTACTCTTTATTCCGAAGGGACGTATATTACCGAAGGGACTATGAACTTAAGACCATTCTTAATTCCGAAGGGACATTAAACCGAAAAGGGACTATGGTCTTAAGAACACTCTTAATTCCGAAGGGACAGAAAGGAGTAGAAAAAGGAGAAGGACTTGTTAAACAAGTCGAAGGAGGGAGAAGAGATGAAAGACTCGTCAACACAAGTCAAAAAAGGGAGAAGAGAGAAAGAGTTCCCGACAACTCAATGAAACTCTTTTGTGTCTGGAATGCACTGTGTGAGCTCTCTATTTATAGAGAAAATTCACAACTAATAAGTGAGAAACTTTGGGAACAAGTAATATGAGAAACTTTGGGAACAAGTAACATATTACTTTGCGATTAAGTAATTCACATATTAGATCTAGTACAAAAATATCTTAATTGAGTACTAAAATATATTAAATTTAGTACAAAAATATATTATATTATGTACCAAAATATTTTAGCAAAACTTGGGGACTAAGAAAGCACTTTCTAATAATGATTAAATTAATTATTTAATTTATCATTTCCAAATAATAAAATATATATCAATATATATTTTTTCTCTAGTGCTTATGTACCCCCATTAATTAGAGGTACACCCCCACTATATAAACACTACTAATGTGTGTGTTCCATCCGATGTGGGACTTCCACTTTTTTCAATTCACACAACACTAGTTCTACCCAACATGGGAATTTGTGTTTAGTCTTTTTAACTCAATTTCCACACATGTTCCAACATACACAGTTTTTCAAAGTCACGTGACATTTCCATTTAAACTAAAAAATCTCACATGAGATTCAACTTCAAAGTCTTACCTCTTAACTCCTAAGGCAACACCCCCCACCAATCATACTCAGTTAAATTAAATAAAATAAAAATGAAAAGCTAAAACTAAAGTAGCACTAAATGATAAATATCTATGTACCCACACCACGGGTTATTCAAAAGTTCTAGGGTAGGTTGATTCAATCACACAAAAAAAAAAAAAAACCACGTTTTTCTTTCTCCCTCTTTTCCCCATTACATTCACATATATATATATATATATATATATATATATATATATATATATATATATATACACCCATTACCCTTCCTCTTCAATTCATCCCTTTCTTTGTGTTTCAATATATCTCTCTTTCTCTCTCTCTCCAAAAAAAAATCTCTCTACCTACACCTCTTTTTCTCATTCAAATAAAAACCAAACCAAATTAAATTAAAACCACCATACAAAATGGAAAACAACGTACCAATAATAACCAAGAGAGTTTGGAGCATGATACGTGTGGCCTTGTTCATGTTAAGAAAAGGCATATCAAAGGGAAAACTAATGATGGACCTCAACATGATGGTCAAACGCCGTAGCAAGCTCGCCGGAAAAGCCATCACCAACCTCATGTTTCATCACCACCACGGTGGCTCCACCTCAAGCCGCCGTAACGACACACGCCTCTCTACCACAAGGGAGTATGAGTTCAGTTGCAGCAACACACCCAACTACAAATTTGCCCTAAACAACAAGCGTCATCACTTCTTCACGTGTACTCACGCGCCTCACACACAAGACGACGACATTGTGACCGTTAATGCGGTTAAAGCTGTGTTGGAGAGCATGGTAAACAATAATGAAGTGATTGTGGAGGCTTCCCCGGCCCTCCCCGGATTTGGACGGACTCCCAAGACAAGGCAGTTGAGGGTGACTGACTCACCATTTCCCCTACACGACACTGACACTGACACTGACGCCGAGGTGGACAAGGCTGCTGATGCATTCATAAGGAGGTTCTACTCGCAATTGAGGAAGCAGGATTGAGTCTTGTTTCTTAACATTTCTTTAATATTAATTATGATTTTGAACGTAAAGTTTGTAACCAATTTTGGATAACCTTATGTCTTTGTGGATGTAAGAGACGATGCTTGTTATTTATGTTGAGGACTTTTTTTGAAGCAATTTATGTTGAGGACTTAATTTTTGTATTGTTTATATATGAAAAATAAAAATGTTATAAGAAGTGTAATTAATTTGATCGCTGTCTTTCTCTTCAGCTGATTTCTATGATACTTATCACTTAATTTCCGTTTTATTTTTTTTGAGACAAGGTTATATACTAAATGAAGCTAATATGGATTTTCATTTATATAGCCATTTTAATTTTATGTATTTTTCATCATAAGAAATCAGCGTATTTGATCTTTGTCACCCTAGTAATTCTACAGAATACTTGTTTTTTGTTCTAATAAGAGATCAATAGCAAAGCACACACACGCTAAAAATATATATTATGCTGATTAAAAATAAAAATACTTTGATCTGCGTATAATAATTTTCATGAAGCCATTTCTGATTTAAAACTATGAGGGGTTATAGTACTCTGGAAAACATAAAGGAATAGAAATGAAATGGATGGTTTGTGTTATCTTCCATTATTAATTGAGATGATATGAGATTATAAAAATAAAGTATTTAATTAGTGTATACCTAACAAATTGTAGAGTACGGTTGATCGAATCTTCCAGAGAGGGACGAACCTTAACGTACACACTTTGGTACTAAAAGGGATTTTTGTTTTTCCTTCGACAAATGTACTAAAAAAATGATTGAATCTTCTAATTAGGGATTAATAGTATATTCCAATATACTTTGCAGATATGTTTTGTTCATAAATCCTCATAATAAAGCTTTCTTTCTTTTCCCTTGCACATAAAAATATATTATCATTCATTCTTCTTGATTGAATCTTTGATTATATAATTTATTTAGCATTCTCTTATTGCCTGCTTGATTCAACTACTTAATGGAGGAGAAATGAGAGAAGATGATAGGATAAATTTTAAAATTAGTTGTATTAGGTTTGTTGAATGGATAAGAATAATTTTAATTAATGGATGGAAAATATAATTATATTTTGTTACCATTAGTATTTAATATCATATTAAATAGAAAATTATTTAAGTTCAAATATCCCCTAAAAAAAGTTCAAATATAAAATACAATTATCTCCCCTCTTTATCAAAAAAAAAAAAAAAAACTAGGAGGAATTTTGCTTGCCTCTTTTTCTCTCATCTCCTTAAACAACCGAACTAAACAATTCTAATTTAAAATTATTTATCTCGTGTCCTCCTATATGGTCCCCTTTAACTAAATACAATCTTAATTTTTGCATTTTTTCCTACTTTCTCTTGCATTTGTTTTGCGCACCTTTAATTTTTGTTTTTCTAATCAAACAATGAACTTCGACCGATAACATATTAGTTAAGACTCTCGCAAGAATTAAAGATTGAAATAATACTTAATTAGACTTCACCTCATGATCGAATTAACTATGATCAAATTATCTTGCTTGCCGTGTCTATATAAAAATGAATGAATGACGCTCTTCAAATGTATAGTGACAACAATTGGTGACAAATTATTGTAGTATATATGCATGTATTTGTGCCAAAATACATACAGAATTGAACCTAAGGCTTTTGATTGTGTGTGATTGGTGACCCGGATTTGGTTTAAAGTTAAATGAGCTTTAAGGAGAAGACCCACCACTACATTGTCTTCATATAATAATTTCCACTAACTTGTCAAAGTGAAACCATAGCTGGCCCCTCTCCAAAAAATATTGCTACCTTTCTTAACTTTGGCTTCCTTTCTCTCTTTTTTGCTTTTGCTTTTGTTTTTGCCATTCAATGACTTTTTTAAGTTTTATAAAGATACCACTTTTCTCCTGCATAATTAAGTTGGTTGCCAAGGAAGAAAATTTCCACGCCTACACGGGATGACACAAATTAATGGGAAAGTAACAAAATTGGCATAGTTACCCTATACAAGCATAATATTTGTTTTTACTTTGATTAGGAGTAATATTGGATTACACATTTTGTCTCCTTAATTGCTCTTCTTTATGTTTTACTTTTTCTATTTATATGTCTGCTTTTCCTTCATCATTAAATTACCTATTACAATTTTTACTTCTTTCGCTTTCTTTCCTTCTATAGTATCTATTTTTTGTTGATATATATATATATATATATATATATATATATATATATATATATATATATATGGGATAGGATCAAATGACACCAAGGTGTCAAATTAAATTTGACACCAAATCATAACCATTAATCCAACTTTAATCCAACGTCTCTCATCAATTCATTAAATGCTCACACGCTTGATCAAATGATCCAAATTTTAATTTTAGAAACAATTTATTCTTTCTTCTCTTGATTAATTTTTACCAAAAATTCTCTAATGGTATATTATTAATGGTTTCTTTACACTATTCACTGTCATCCTTGTTTTTTTTAGGCTTATCAATATCATCGTTTTTATTTTTATTTTTCTTAGAAGAACCCAAAGAAAATTGATTTATAAAGAGCTGCAGGGATAATGAATGAACAATGTCACCAAAAAATTAAAAAGAACATATTCTACTAAATGAAGGCAAAACACAAATGCTAGAACACTCGATACAAGAATATCAGCAGCATGAACTCAAGAATAATACCATCCAACAAATGAAAGAGTAGCCAATAAAAATAGGATACAAAGATGATCGAACAAATATTAGTAAATAAAATAGGATACAAAGATGATCGAACAAATATTAGTAAATAGAATCTCTAAAAACAATAGTAGAGAGAAATCAAATGGCAATCATCTACCTATTGGTGTAAAATATAACGAAAATGGTAAGTAATTAACCAAGAAAATAAAGAATAAATTATTTCTAAAATTAAAATTTGGATCATTTGATAAAGCATGTGAGCATTTAATGACTTGATGGGAGACGTCGGATTAAAATGGATTGATGGTTAGGATTTGGTGTCAAATTTAGTTTGACACCTTGGTGTCATTTGATCCTATCCCTATATATATATATATATATATATATATATATATATATATATATATATATATTCCTACTACTATACTATTTCTTCCATTGAAATTCACACATTCCATAGGGCGCCAGCCATTTTTATTTTTTATTCAATTATTAAGTTTAAGACTGTAAGATTTTATAAACAAATTAGTCTAAATCTTCCCCTAACAAAATATAGTCTAATTAGGAGACTTTAATTTGTTTGTTTCATTTACAAAAAGAAAATTAAAAATTTTAAGGTGTGTTAGGTTATTGCTTAACATTTTTTTATTCTTATTTTTTTTTGGGTGGTCGCCGGGGTTTGAACCCCGGAACCTTGCAAATATTACGCATTGTCCATACCAAGTGAGTGATTTCTTATTTAATGAGTGTTTTTAATTTCTCTCTATTTATCATTTCACATGCATGAAGGTGCTAGTTTCATTTGAAAAATATTCGAAAATTTCAAAAATAAATAAAAATCTACTTGGTTTTGATATTTTTTATTTTTCTTATAATTTACACCGAAGGAAGTATAGTTAATTTTTTTTTTTTTGAATAAGATCCTATTAAATAGGGGCAATAACTTTTTGAGAAATGTTAACTTGTGTCCTAGGAACACAAGATAAGGATCTTAAAATAAAATAAAAAAATATATATTGCATTGAAAATATAAATTTTTAAGCTTTTAAAGTTATGAATACACAATTTTCAAGATTAAATTTCGACATTTAGTTTTTTATCTTTGTGCCCTTAGGGCACACAAGTTAGCAAGACCCTAAACCTTTGTATATATTTAGGGAGTAATATAGTATAGTTAATTTGAGTTGAGTGCTTGTATTCTTAATTAATCTAATTATTTCCTTTTGCTCTTACAAAAAGTATATAAATTAAAACATTGTTCTGTAAAAAACAAATTCAATTAATAAAAATTGTGAAAGTGAGCTGGGTCTCAGAGCTGTTATTTCTATAGCCCGAATATGTAACATTATTTAATTCAAAACTAGCTAGCCAGCAAGCTTACCATTTTAACTAGCTTACTAGAAGAAGTTAGTTTATTCACTATATGAAAGCTGGCAACAACAACTCAAAAAGCGTGAGGCTTAGGTGAAGTGTGCCAATCAATAACTAATATATACACTATACTATAGTATTCAGTATTCACACACCTAATTTTCTATTTATTTTTTAATTATATGAAAACACACAAAAAAAGAGAAAAAGATGATGAGTTTTTATGTGTTATTCAGTTTCTTTTTTCTTATAAGGTCAGCTAAAAACATATCTAAAGGGAACTCATTCTGAGCATCATATAATGTTAAAAAAAAAAAATTACGAATCATGTATTCTCTCCAAATTAATTTCAATCGAAAATATTATTCAAACATGCTAAAAATTAAGTGTATAGAATATTTTTATGACTAATATTAGTTATTGTTATTTATTAGTGGAAGAAGTAAATAAACTTATAATCTCCTTAGTGGAAGAAGTAAAACTTTTATATGTCCCTCACCAATTCACCTTTATCACTCGTATACTTCAACAAAGTATTTTTTGTCTTTCACAAAAGTGAACCCTAAAATGCACTTAATTTTTCAAAATCTGAATAGCCTAGTCTAGAATTGCTGAAAAAGCATGCATGGAGTTGAAGTTTCATCAGTTGAATGCTAAAAGAATTCAAAACAAAAAACCATGCTCCCTCATTACTCCATAAAAGCCTAACCTTAATGTAGTCCATATGCTTTATGCCTCTTTTTTGTGGACCTTGTTTAAAGCTGATTCAATTTTGTTGTTCTCAATACTTGAGTTTTTGTTTTGTTGTTGTGAAAAACACTCTCAAGTTTTCCTTGTGAGTGTGTTTGCATAATTGGATGGTAAAAAACCCTCAAATTGCGCACATTTTGTGAAAAATAATCATTGAGAGGTTACAACCCGATGGAGTTTTACTCAACAAGTATTCATCAAGAATTACAACCCAATCAGTTGAGCAATTTGAGTGACTTATTGAACAACCGCGTTATTAGATGGCTCTATGTGGTAGTTTCAACTCACCTACGAAGTTAGCATGCCTGTTTCTTTTTAGTGTGGTTCATGGCACCAAAGGCGAAAATTGATCCAGTTGGCTCATTTTGCCTTCTCTAACATTTAGGTCAGATCTCCCCAGCCCTCTTATCCACTATTTCAACAACAACAAAATCGCAAGCCATTACTCAAAAATTCGAGTCCGATTGATTTCACTAGGCTCAATGCAACGTTGGTTTAACTTTTAGAATGATTTGAATCTTCACTCTAATTTTATTTCCCCATAATATTATCTATTTTCAAACTACTAAAGAATATTATAGATCCGTCGCTATAACTTCATGCTTGGAAATTATCTCATCTCAATTATATAATGGAAGATAACACAAACCCCCATCTATTTTATTTTCATGCTTTCTAGAGTACTATTATCCAACATTTTTTTTTACTGAGAACTATTATCCAACATATACACTTAAGTTTGTAGTATTAATATTCTGTAAAATTGCGATAATAAGAAATAGAAATGGCTATATTGTTTGCTTTTTTACATGAAATGGCTATATAGATGAAAATTTATATTAGCTTCGTCATTATATCTTTGTTACAAAAAATTAAATGGAAATTAAGTGCAGAAAAAGACCGGGATCAAATTAATCACACTTGCAATAATATTTTATTTTTATTTTTCATATATAAGCAATAGAAGCCAACATACAAAAATCAAGTCCTCAACATAAATAACAAGCATCCTCACTTACATCCACAAAGACATAAGATTATCCAAAATTGGTTACAAACTTTACGTTCAAAATCATAATTAACATTAAAGAAATGTTAAGAAACAAGACTCAATCCTGCTTCCTCAGTTGAGAGTAGAACCTCCTTATGAATGCATCAGCAGCCTTATCCACCTCGGCGTCAGTGTCAGTGTCGTGTAGCGGGTAGGGTGAGTCAGTCACCCTCAACTGCCGCGCCTTAGGAGTCCGTCCGAACCCGGGGAGCGCCGGGGAAGCCTCCACAATCACTTCATTATTGTTTACCATGCTCTCCAACACAGCTTTAACCGCATTGACGGTTACAATGTCGTCGTCTTGTGTGAGAGGCGCATGAGTACACGTGAAGAAGTGATGACGCTTGTTGTTTAGGGCAAATTTGTAGTTGGGTGTGTTGCTGCAGCTGAACTCATACTCCCTTGTGGTAGAGAGGCGTGTGTCGTTACGGCGGCTTGAGGTGCAGCCACCGTGGTGGTGATGAAACATGAGGTTGGTGATGGCTTTTCCGGCGAGCTTGCTACGGCGTTTGACCATCATGTTGAGGTCCATCATTAGTTTTCCCTTTGATATGCCTTTTCTTAACATGAACAAAGCAACACGTATCATACTCCATACTCTCTTGGTTATTATTGGTACGTTGTTTTCCATTTTGTATAGTGATATTTTAATTTAATGTGGTTTGGTTTTTATTTGAAGGAGAGAAAGAAGTATAGCTAGAGAGATATTTTTTTTTTGAGAGAGAGAGAGAGAGAGATATATATTGAAACACAGAAAGGGATGAATTGAAGAGGAAGGGTAATGGGTCTATATATATGGGAAAGAGGGGAAAAAGAAAAACGTGGTTTTATCATTTAGTGCTGGGTGTGGGTGGGTGTTGCCTTAAGAGTTAAGAGGCTGTAGTTGAATCTCACGTGAAATTGTGGAGTCTAAATGGAAATGTCACGTGACTTTAAAAAATCATAGACGTATATTTGTAAGGAAAAATTTTAGGTGCATGCATTTCTTTTAAGTGTTTTTCATGGTTCTAAACTAAATTACTCAAAGTTTTTATAACTATTGAAGATGTATTTCTAGTTTAAAAATCTTAAAAAAAATGCGGCTGTATTTTGTACATTTTGTAATACTCCTTTTTTATCAAATCGTGTAATGTAATTATCAAAATAAATATAGTTTGAAAATAATTATGATAAAGTTCAATGCCATGTTTATAATGCAAACAGAAAATTAATCTAAATGATTGAAACTAATATTTCGACATTCCAATATACAATAATGTAAATAAAATAAAATGAATTTTTTAAGAAATGATGAGATGTCACTGATCTGATGGCATGTTTTTGTCTATCAAGTTGCAGAAATAGTGCAAATTGAATTTAGGGTTTTCTAATATTTTGGGGTGTAGTTTAATTTTTTTTGTTTTCAAGTTCAGTGGCGGAGGCAGGGGATTCAAGTGAATCCCCTCGATTTTTTTAATTCCCACCAATTTTCTATATCCTTTATTTATTGAATCCCCTTAAATTTCGGTCCTGCACCTGCTCTCTTCATAAAAGATTGAGAAATGATATTTATACAACTACTTTATTATAACTTTTTGACAACTTTATTTCTCATATACTCACATTATATATATATATATATATATATATATATATATATATATATATTCTTATTCTCCCTCTTTCTTTTTCTCTCTCTATTGTTTTGGACTAATGAGAAGAGAGCAAATGAAAGTTGTAATCAAAGTTGTACCAAATGGATGTACATATATCACTACTCTAAAACTCTAAAAGATTTGTCTTGCATTTCACCTTACCACACAAACCTAAATTTCTCTCACTATTATCCTATTTAAATTTGCAACACGCACGCCCAAATGACAAATAGTGAGTTGTGTACACTAGTTATAAAGTCAAACCACCTATGAGTAGTTTAATAGTATTATATATATGCTGTTTTAAAATCAAAATATTCTCTTATAGGTTATAGGTTGTTTTAATTAGATTTATGTTCGAAAAAATATATAAATTCCTCTAAGAAATTAAATGATAGTCTATATTTTGTGATTTTTTTTCCTAGTATGTGAATATAATTAAGAATAGGGGTCTAATTTTTTTGAAGAACCAAACGTAACCTACCTAAATTGCACCAGGGAGAATCGAACATGAGACTTTGATGATGCACGGGAGAGAATTGAACATGAGACTTTGATGATGAACATACTTTAAAGTCTCATACCAACATCACCGGACCAACCAATGAGTTATGATGTATCATTTTCTATATAGTATTTACAAATTATAATTGATAAAAGATTTTTCCCTAAAAAAAAGAAGATTTTATAATAGAGAAAAATTGTAAGGTATGTTTATCAAATAAATTTAAATTCATATCAAAATTAATAGTTATAATACATTAGTACATATTATCTACTACATTGATTATTTTTTTTACTATCATACCCTTAATTAAGTTATATTTTCCAACAATCTACACTAGATATTAAGATTATTGTAAAACAGTATTGCTTATCAATAAATGTATATTGAGTTCTTATAATTATTTTGATATACATATTATAATTATAAATTAAAGTTCAACAAATTTGAACTTTGAACCCCTGCCTTAGGGTCCTGGCAGCGTCACTGTTCAAGTTTATTTCATGTAGAAACATATCATTTCATGTGGCCATAGATTATTATAGGTTTGCATTATGGATATGTATGGCACTATTTTTTTTAATGACAAAATATATAATATATAAAATAAAACAAGTCACAGATACAAACGATTAGGATTCGTAGAAAATCGCAGATCGAAATCGAAAAGAAAAAACAACATTGAAACAACACCAAAGGAAAAAAAAACACCAACACCAACAATGACATAGGAGAAGCACTCCACCCCGCTAAAAGGCAAGCAAGAAACCCCCGTCCAAATACCAGAGCCCACTCCCTGAGGAGATGAACCAAGCCAACTACCCCAAGAGCAAGTACAAGGAACAAACAAAACCAGAACCCCTGCTCAAAGGCACCCAATCAAAAACCTCCCAAAAACCTATCGGTCCCAACAGATCGATGGTTCTACCACCCACTCATAATGGGAACAAGGATGACCAGAGTGACTCCCAAAAAACCAGTGCCAAGAGGTAAATTGGATTTTATCAACCAATTGCTCTACATTCAGTGTCCTTCCAGAGAACATCGGATCATTATGAGCAGACTAGATGGACCACACCACCGAATGCCAGATCAACATGAAACCACTCCTCATATTCTCTCTCCTAGGAAACATACAACACCCCTCAAAAAGACCCACCAAATCACTATGTATGGCACTAATTAATAGTTCATTTTCTATTTGTCTAATTTTAATTTAATTTTTGGATTTGAAACAATGGTTCCTTACTACTTACTATGTGAATCGTGGATTTTCGTAAAAAGTTTACGTTGTTGTAGTAATATTTAGGGCCGTAAATCAAAGATAAAGTTACCTGTGTGTTTCTACTGAGGTGCACACTAGACTCATGAGAAGGTTAAATTTTAAATCTTGTGTAATATTAAGAAGAACATTTAATTAAAACAATAATAAAATATTTAGTTCAACAATAATATTTGTAAGTAATAAAAATATTAAAACTAAAACATTTCTTTATGAAAAAGAAAACTAAATGAAATTTTAAACAAAATTATGGAATAAACTCATGAATGACAATTCCATAATCATGATTAGAGCTCAACAAATAATTTAGTTTGACTATCCCTGAAAATGACAACAAACAAAATAGAGTTGTTAGAAGACATAGCAAACGTGCTCAATTATTTAACTCATGATAGATCAGTTCTCCTTTTGTAGTTTTCCTCATTCATCCCTCTAATTTGTTTAATTTCTATAATTATTTATGTTTAGTGGAACTTAATTTATAGATGGTTTCTATATATGCATGCCGCACCAAAGCAAAATTACAAAAACTTGCTGACTTCAAACCAGTTGATGTGTGACATCCGGTTTCCATGCAAATTTTATGTTCTTTTTTTACTCTCAACTTTCATGTAAATGATCAAAGAAAAATCAAATTGGCAAGTAATAATGTAAATAATCAAAGAAAAATAAAATTGGCAAGTAATAATACATAAAACGAAAGTAGGGACCAATAGATGATGAGTTGATGATGAGTCGGTTGCTTGTAAGGACTTATGTCAGCTCTCTCTAAATCTCAAGACATATCCTAACCTTGTTGAGTTCGAGATTTAACTTACTTAAACTTTTATTTTGTTAAAAAAACGAAAGTAGAGTTCATCGAAGGTGCATGTTGTGTAATGTAATCACATGAAACATGACCATTTTGCCTTTTTTAGGTCTTTAATTGTAAAATATTAAGGCAGCCATTATAAATAGGAAAATACAGATATTCAAAGTATTGAAAGAAATATTCGAGATGGGAACTATATAGTTTTTAATTTGGCAAAAAAGAGGAACTTTTCTTCTCGGTCTCATTTTGCTTTTTTGCATGTAACAATTTTTTAAATACAAGTGTTTAAAATGCCTAATTTAAAAAGTTGCTCACCAAAAATAACTGCCTAAAAAGGTTTTATGTATGTCTGTAAGCAATGAAAGCGGAAAGAGTTCTAGCTTAATGCGTTTGGCCACTTCTAATTATTTACTCAGTTAGCACTAAAGCAAATAGTGACACAAATCAAAATAATACTTATTTAGAGGGAATGAAAGACAGAAAAATCTTTTGGCCACCAAATGAAGCTTGTTGGAGCCAAAGGTAACAACATATCTAACCAAATATTTTTGTATATAGCTCAATACGACACAAGAATTAATATATTATTATTCACACGATTGAATTGAACAGATTATGTATTGGTGGGCACCTTCATGCAGATCTTACAGGTTTATACTATTGATGACCAGTGAGAATTTGGCTTTTACGTTTGAAGGTTATCTCCTGAACAATTTGCACATTTGAGGGGTGAAGAGAGCAACCATCAATAAAAAAAATTATTCATTTGGGCAATCCAGCCATGATTCATTAGGCTCACCTGGTCCGTTTTATGGTGTGCAAATAAGAATTTTGCTCTCCACCCAACACATTTTGCTCGCCCCCTGCAGCCATGCCAAATTTACCCTTGCGCAAGTTAAATCACGCCACGCAAGTTAACTCATGCAACACAAGTTAACTCATGCTGCGCAAGTTAACTCACGCAATGTTCCTGTTTTTGAACAAAACCCATCAGTCCGAACTCCAACCACCATTTTCTTTCCCTCCACCTTCAAAAACCCAAAAAGTGCGATTTTTTAGGTCAAAATCATCATCCCAAATCATTGCAAATCGTCAGGAAGCAAGTTTCTACGCTCATCAAGCATCAAATATCAGGTATTGTACCATCTAAACTCATCTCATTTTGCTGGTTTTTGAGCTTGGTTCGTCTGGTTTTCGTAGGCACTAGGGCTAGGTACGCAAGTTAACTTGGCTGCGCGACTTAACTGTCGCAAGTGTTAAAGCCATGCGTGACTTAAGTCACGCCACTGTGCAGTAATGTTTTTTGAATTTTTGGCGCCACTTTTGTTCTTGGTTAGCTTGTTCCGCAAATAATTTATTTATTCTTCCTTTGTAAATTTTTTTATTCAATAGATATATATGGAGATGGTTCGTTGAACCGAAACCGGCCAAAAAAGAAGGTTCCGATGAAGGTTCCGGCGTAGGTTCCGACGATGTCAAACCAAACTTTAATTTGAAACCATTTAAAGTCCAAATTCCAATTCAAGCTCGAATTGGTAAAATTGAAGAACCTAAAACGGTACCTACCGGTGTTATTTGTGAAGCTCGTGACACCGCCTCATTTTTTACAACAAATGCAAGATGGAGAGAGCGAGAAGAGTTACTTACTTGGGTTCGCGGACAAGGGGTAAAGGCCGGATTTGGTGTTTCTATAGATAAATCCGTTATAAAAAGGCCGTACTTCTTTATCCATATTGGTTCAAATCATAGAACACGTGATGTGATAGTAAATGTGTCAGGCCTGGACTTGGGGGAGGATAAGGAAGAGGACTTCAGGAAGACCGTGTATTATCCACAACTTCTCAAAGATGATAGCGACGTTGATTTCATGTTTAGGGTAATGGTTGAGAATAATACTTTATATCTTTTTGTCCGATCTGTTGAAGTGTAATCATTATTTAAGTTTAATAGTGTAATGTTTGACCGTTTATGTGAGATTATGTAATTTTATAAATTTATGGACAAATTTGTGTAATTTGGATCGTTTACGTGTCATTAAGTGTGTTTAAATGATTACGGGTCATTACCGGCGAATTTGTGTAATTAGGACCGTTTGGATCGTTATGTTTGATTATGTGATTGTGAAAAAAACGATGTTTTAGTGTAATTTTGATCGATTGTGTCGTATTATCCCATAATATTGTTAAACTGGCGTAAGTAGGTTCAATTACGAGCATATTAAGGTTTGGACCCAAACTGCATTCAATGCACATCAGTACATCATTTAATGCTGTACTGATATATCAGTAGTGCGTGAGTTAACTCGCGCAAGTGTAATACATTGCGTGAGTTAACTCACGTAGTGTTTTATACTATACATGACTATGCGTTAGTTAACTAACGCATAGTTTTACATTTGCGCATCTTAATTCACGCCACGTTACTTAACCAACGCATAGTATTACACTTGCGTTAGTTAACTTGCGCAAGGGTAAATTTGGAAGGGCTGCAGGGTGCGAGCAAAATGTGCTGGGTGGAGAGCAAAATTCTGCAAATAACTCAGCATTTCACACTCAAATTCGGGACACTTACCATTGTATAATTAGAATGTGCCACGTGGCACACCCTTAAAAAAATACATCAAATAAAACGTTTATAAAGTAACATTGGTACGTGACACACTTTAATTGGTTAATGGTATATACAATTGATACTTTAATGGTACACAAGTGGAATCCATCAAATTCGTATCATTGACCTCTACCAACATGTGTTACTTTTTCATATGTGAGATGCTAGTGAAGTTAATGATTCGTTCTTACCCTTCATATGTGTCTATTCTAGTCTAATTTTTTTAAGAAAATTAAACAATGTTATGCATAAACCACAAGAGATTGAATGATGTGTAAAATGAAATCTCTTTTTTTTTTTTCTTCTTCTAAAAAGAGTTGAGTTTCATTTTAAATAAGGACATATAGAAACACAATTACTCTTGATTTCAAGTCAGGCAACCAACATAAGAATATAATAAAAACTTTAATATAAAAAATATATGGGGGGGTTTGAATAATCCCTGCGAAATGATGTTTGTATAAGATATATTGGGCTTTTGACAAAAAAATTGATCTAGGGCCTTTTATTTAGATCCATGACTTTTATTTAGATCCATGAGAAAGATAAAATGTGAAAAATAAAATGTGAAAAATAAATTAAAAAGCGCCCACCGTGGGGCTCGAACCCACGACCACAAGGTTAAGAGCCTTGCGCTCTACCAACTGAGCTAGACGGGCTTCTTGTTCTAGGTTTATGTAATTAAGGACAAATAAATGAAAGGGGAGAAACGAAAGGATAATAAAAAACGTTTTTTTTCGTAACAAAGCAAATGTTTTCAATATTATATTTACTGATCTTTGAAAATTATTTAACATTTTTTACTTTATTTATTTTAATAATTATATGTAATTGTAAATATTATTATCTTCATCTATAGTATGTCTTTTTATTTTCAAAATAGTAACAAAACATAAAAGAAACACTATAATGCAAGCAAAGAAGCGTAAATTTTGGTAACAAAGTTTGGCCAATTATGCATATGTCTCCGGCTACAAAGTAAATGTAGTTCCATTTTATCATCGGTATAAAAGGATTAGAGTTTACAATGTTACAACTCTTATTTAAATAGGACATACTACATTAATTAGGGTTTACAATGTTAAAACTCATTTTTTTTTACCAAAACAAAGTTAACTATTATCATTAATCAACCAATGTTCAATACAAGAAGGATAAGAATTAAAAATACGGTGACTAGCCCAAGAACAGGCCGCCCTAGCTAAAGTATGAGCAACCATGTTCGCTTGTCTCCTAATAAACTTCACCTCGAAGTTGAAATGTAAAGATAACTAATAAATAATACTAGAAACAATCGCATAGAATTCTGAATCACCATGTCCCAGAGACGATAGAGCTTTGCACTAGAGTAGCAGAATCAGACTCGAAGACAACCCGATCTCATCTGTTCACATCAGCAAAGTGAATAGCAACGAGTAAGGCTACTGCCTCCCCCTCCAGAACTGTCATATTTGCTCGTTGCCATTTCGTTTGAGCCCGAATAAATTGCCCCCAGGAGTCTCTAACACAACACGGAAAAGATGTAAGATGGTTACGATCATGAAACGTGGCATCCACATTGCACTTCAACCATGTCTTGCTCGATTTCTCCCAAACTGAGTTGTTAGCTTAGCTCATATAACAATAATCCACGTAAAACATACAATGTGGTCCTTCTCCCCGCCCACACAACAAACATATCAGAAATTATAACATTTTCAAATCCATCTTCCCTATATTTTGTTAAAAAAAATAAATGGTTAATTAAGTAAATGGTTCATATAAATATTCAGAATTTAATTTTTAGTCACTATAAAATAAAATTGCACTTTTTAGTCCTTGTAAAATTTTTCACCAGCACTTTTAGTCTCTGCCAAAAATCTTCGTCAACACTTTTTGCCCCTAAAATGATAAACGAAAATGTCACGGGAACTAAAAAAAGTGATTTTATTTTGTGGGGATTGAAAACAAAATTCTGAATATTTATATAGATCATTTACTTAATTAACCCAAAAATAAACAAGTCTTTTCAATTGTTGTATAGAAACATCGATACACATATCCTTTGATTGAAAGTGTTTGCTAAGTGAGATTACTACGAACAATAATTCATACCCAATAGTCATGTCTAACAACGATTCAAAATTTTCAAGCTCATAATTGTCAAATATCCAACTTCACTTTTTATTTTAGGTTCACAATTAACTTCATCTAACTTCCCTAGCCCCGACAAGTTTGTGACAATGATTTCAATGTTAGGCTAGGGATACGATCTTGTAAAATTTTCCATGGTCTAGAGGAGGGGGAGGAGGAGAAGAAAATATTGTATAAATATGTTGCACTGTTAAAAAAATGGCGTAGCTTTAGAACAATAATTAGCTATATCACAAAGTAACAAATTTAGACTATGGCAACATGATATAAAATGATCCAAGATTGATGTCTAAAAATCTTTTTTTGAACACCTTGATGTTTTCCTATTATATCAGACCCATCATGATAACCTTGTTCTCTTAAGTTACTAATATAAAGACTAAGAGTATTCAATCCATTTGTAATAGCATCAAAAAGAAATTTTCTATTTGTTTCATCTACCGTTAAAAATTCTAAAAAATATTCCACTACTTTTACCAGGGTTGAATAAATTTTTACACATCACAATATAATAAGCACCTGATCTTGATGACCTACATCAGGACAATCAATTATGATAGAAAAATATTATAAGATCACAACTTTTGTTAGATTTATCTATGCTAGCAAATCTATTAACTCGTTTTGTATTTTATTCCCAAGATAATGATTATGAATTTCATTATTTTATTTAAAGAACGTGTTCTTACATTAGAGGATCAAATTATGCAATCATTTCAATTACACGTAAAAAATTTCATTGTTTTCTTGGTAATTTTTTTTCATTTATTCAACGAAATGCTAAGTTAATTTTTCCAAGAGTTTCTCCAATGTTCTCTTTCTCTATTAATTGTTTCTTGAAAATGCTTGTCAATTGTTTTATGAATGTAAAATGATGAAGAAAAATGTCTTGCAAAATGATGAAGACAAGTATCTTGCAAATTCAGCCTTAAGAAAATCTATACTAGTAACTTTAATAGGAACATTCTCTACTAATAAATCTCTCGAACTTGTGTCAATATTTTCCCATTGACTTTGACGATATATTCAGTGATGGGTGAAGGAAAATGCAATGTGGAGGCGACGATTTTTAGAGATAAAAATTGTTTTAGCACCGACATATGTGTAAGGTATGACAAAGGGGGCTTTCATATGTGCGCAACACAATATGAAAATTAGGCAAATCAAACCCTCAAAAAGAAGAACTATGGGGCCTAAGACAAACACTACCGCGCCTTATGAATTTGGGTCTCACTCTTGCATCTACTCCCTCCGTCACTATTATAAACAAAAATCAACTTTTTAGATTCATTCATTAAATGATGTATTTAATTTATATTATTGACCAAATACATCATTTATTAACTGAATTTAAAAAGTTGACTTTTTGTTATAATAGTGACCGGAGGGAGTATTGAACTAGATAACAAATTAGTGGTGGAAGACATTTCAAGTAAACTCATACACACGTCAAAGTTTGGTGCAATTCTCAAGGCTTGTAAACATTTACTTCTCTCTTTTCTAAACCTTGTGATGAGTTTGACTCGAAGGCAATCTACAATGTTGCGTACTTGTTATCTAGAGCAACATTGTTTTATGCTATTGTCGCCAAACTTTCAATTATATTTCATCTTGTATTATGACGGGTAGCACTTTTATGCCATTAATGGCATCATGCCATTAAATCTGGGCCACATAAACACATTGCCATTGTATCTGAGCCACACAATACATCTATCTTGGTGTCATTAATGACCCAGATTTAATGACACGATGCCATTAATGGCACCAAAATGCTGCCCGTATTATCGCTACTTTGAATAATGAACAACTTAACTTGTTAGTATAAAAAAAGACTATCGTACCAATCTTTTACATTCTATATTAAAAATATTAAATACTCATTATTTTGAGTAGTAAAAATATATAAAAAAATATATTTTACCAACGCGTTTAATGAATTATATTTAATTATTATACTTTTTACATGATAGTAGATTTTTTTCTTTTCAAAAACAAATATTTGCAATTAATTTAAAGACAAAATATGCCAATAGATGTCCAATTGTTAAATGCATCATAGAAAGGTTCTTTTTAATTTGGACCACCAACTCTTTGGGTCCAACTTGGACCCGTTGAATCTAAACCACAAATTTGTTAGAAAAAAAGTCTAACGGTTTAGATTACTTCCAATCAACCTTTATAGCAAGTTGCTCATCCTTCAATATTCATTTGTCCTTGGTGGCACCGAATCATTTCATTTAAAGCTGCAGCGTTAATAATTTTTTGTTTTTTTTAGGAACTTAATAAATTTTGTTAGAGTGCTGCCGTGTTAATAATATTTTAACATACATTTCTAAAAAAAATATTTAACATACGTACGTTTTTTTTTAGGGAATACATACGTTTTTATGAATGTTGCCGTGTTAATTTTTTTTTTTGGAGTAAATAACAAAGTAATATTGTTGTAATTAGAGAACTTAAATTCAAAAATGCACTGTGTGTATTATTTCTTAAATTTATTGAGATTGATTTAGTCAATTTTTTATTGAGACTGATTTAAATTTATCTATTGTTTTAAGGGATAAATTATCTAAGGGGAATGTTATCTTGTGCTCTCAAGGCACAAGTTAAGAAGCCAAAGATAGAAATATTTTGTTGGAAATTGTGCATTCAATATTCTAGAAATTTGAAATCTTATATTTTTAAGACAAAATTTATTATTTAATTCCATTTTTAGATTCTTAACATGTGCCCTGAGGGCACAAGTTAACACTACCCATTATCTAAAAGTAATTTGTTGGGGTATATTCAAATCGAATTAAAAATAATTTACTAACATATATATATATATATATATATATATATATATATATATAAATTTTATTTAAAAATAATTTGTTTTTTTTAGGGAAAATAATTTTTTGTATATATTTAAAATTTATTTAGCAACCGTTTAATTGAAAACTAAAACATATACATTTTTGTTATAAGCAAAAACACAAACAACCACACAGAAACTGGTTTTTCTATATATTTAAATTTTATTAAATTTAGTGAAAAGGATTTGCTATAATGTGTTTGGCTTTAGTGTGGAATGTAGCTTTTTACCTAGAGAAAACCTTCTATAGTGAATCATTTCAATGGTTCAAGTTGCACCTAAACTATAGGTGGTGCAAACTAAATGGACCCTCATAGAAATTCTCATAAATCAATACTAGTAGTTTTGATATCGTGTTCTGGTATTTATGTTTTGGGTTGTGTTAACTTGTGCCCTTAAGGCACATGTTAAGAAAACCAAAATAGGAAATATTCTCTAAAATTGTGTGCATTCAATTCATTAAAAAGTCAAAGATTAAATGAAGTTCACACATTCCAAATTTCCAATAAACAATTTCTACTTTTGATTCGTTAACTTTGCCTTAAGGGTACAAGTTAACATTTCCCTTATGTTTTTCATTTTACATTTTACACACAAATAAAAACCTCGTGTTCTGTTCTGTGTCTTAGTACAACAACAAGTACCAAAAAGCATCTCTCTCTCATCGTCTTCTTCAATTCCACAGTTTCTTCTTCTTCTTCTTTTTCTTCTTCTTCTTTCACTGTCTCATCGTGTCAGAACCCTAATTCCGACGCTAAAATTCCTTCCATCACCATCAATTTCTCACATTTTGCTCCTTCACTTTCGTGTATCAACCAATTTCAAAATTCGTCAAGGTTTCGACAAAACAGTACCATTCACTTCGATTGAGGCGTAAATAGTTTTGATCGGAGAAAAACGCGACTTTCAATTTTCCGGTGAAAATTTTCGATTTTCCGGAGGATGAGATTTGATCGATGAACAATGCCGGTAATGCGTAGTGGAGCGCGCCGGGGACGGCCAACGAAGCGACAGTCACAGAAGAAGCAGGAAGAGGAGAAGAAAACTCCGGTTGAAGTGGAGGCGGTTGCGACGAGAACAAGACGGCGGCGTGCAGCTGCGGCGGCGGCGGTTGAAGAGGAGCCGGTAGCGGTAAATGATGACGTAGCTGTTGTTGTGGCCGTAGAGGAGAAGGAGGAGGAATCGGGTGGAGCGGAGAAGGAAGTGATAGAGGAGAAACAGATGGAGGAATTTGATCGTGGTGGTCATAGCAATGATAAGGCTAATGCTGGTGAAGAAGATAGTAATGGCTTTGTTATTCCTGAAAAGGTCCATTTTTTGCTACCATGCAAGTTCTATCTTTTAGTTTTAAGTGCATGTGTAAATTGTGTTAAAAAAAGTGCATGTGTAAATTGTTGTTTGAATTGGTGTTAGGGTTCAAGGGCTTTCATGTTTTGGTAGCTTGATGGGGGAAATTGCACGTAGTTCATTTTTGTTGGTAATGTGGGTTTTTTTATGATTGTGATTTGTTTGTTACTTGTGAACTTTTTGACTGTGGTTGTGCTTGTGATTTTGTCTTGCTTGGGGAGTGAGTTTTTGTGGTATATATTTTTGAAATTAGGAATCCCGAGTTAAATTCCAGTGGTTTGGCTGCGAGGACATTTTACGTGGAATATTGGGTTCATTCTTGTTCACCACACTTCCCTTCCATGTGCGTGTTTATTTGAGTATGTGTTGACGATCAGATCAATATCAAAATAAAAAATTAAGGAATTTGTGTCAGAGCAGGAATTCTGCCTGTGAATTAGATCCTCCAAAGTCAGTCTAGTTGTTTAGAGTTACCTGTTGTGGTCCTAGTTTGAGGATGGTGAACATGCCATTGGTTTTTTGTTGTTATTAGTTAGCATGATTTGCCAGACAGGAAAAGGGACACTCCCAGTCTGTTAAAGCTCTAACTGGAGCTAATTCCGGGACCAATAATGGCCATATTCGTGATTGGGAATATGACTTATCCAGCAGGTGTTGTCTTGAGCCATTAGTGTTCTTTAATCTCAGAGGGTACAGTCGTACATCTCTTGTACTCAGTTTTGAAAACCGACATGACATTCAGCGAGTAAAAGTGTACATAGACGTAAAATACAAGTTGAAATCATGGTTGACAATGTAAGTGTCTCTACTGAACAGAACTCCCCTATTTCCCCCCACTTTATTGGTCATAGTCTAGAATGGAACTGTCACATTGTTCTTTTATTGGTTTCTAAAACACAGCATTTGGATTTGTAAAGAAATCCACAGAAATTTATCTTATCAACCCATGTTAGACAATCCTACTTAAATCCTACCTATAGTCATAAAATGAATATTTAGTGTGCCGGTGCCCAGTAGTTTCTTTAATGCATACTCTGTATTGATTCTTAAGGACACCCAACCTAATACTTGTCTCCACACTTGCGCTATAGTTAGCAGCACTACTCAACGTTTGTCAACTCTACATTTCGTGATCTTATAAATATGGCTTTTTTTTCCCTAGGAATAGTATATGATCATTTGTCTAATGGCATGCCCTTCCATTTAAAATAATGTACGGAATGATATTGTGGATGTAAGCCTAACAGAAATATTGCCTTTTGATTAACATTGGCATTTTGAAAAGTAACTCCTGAATAAATTACAAATAAATAATAATATTGAAAACAGAGTATGATCCATTATAAGACAGTACGGCATTGTTTGTTCCCTATAGCAGTACCTTTTAACAATAATTCGTTCAAACTATTTTTTTTTCTTGCTAGTTTTCTCTCGTTTCTCTTCAATCATGTACGGGCATAAGTATGGTAATACTTTGCAAGAAATGTTCCAGTTGCCCTAATCTATAAGTCTGTTATGCTAATACTGATATCATAATTTTGTTTTCTTCTTATCACAGGTTCAAGTTGGTGCTTCTCCTTTGTATAAAACAGAGAAAAAACTTGGCAAGGGTGGATTTGGTCAAGTATATGTTGGTCGGCGTGTTTCTGATGGAAGTTTGAATGAGAGAACTGGACCTGAAGCTTTAGAGGTATGTGCGTCCTATCAATACTATGTGATTAGTTATACTTCATATATCTTATTTTTACATGCTAAAGTATTTTAATTTCAGGAATTTATGGTTTTTAATTATTTTATCAGGTGGCCATAAAATTTGAGCACACAAGCAGTAAAGGATGTAACAAAGGACCGCCAGAAGAGTGGAAAGCGTACGAGTGAGTGTTATCATCGGTCATTCTTATATTTTCGCGTAATTTCCTATCTATTTTTAGGGTATGTTATGTATACTTTCCTATGTATATTTTCCTATAATTTTTTATTTGTGCAGCACCCTCGGTGGAAGTCATGGTGTGCCACAGGTACATTACAAAGGCAAGCAAGATGGCTACTATATCATGGTATGTTATTGGGTTTTATTTTTTAATCATTTGGGTTTGATTGTTTTTTAATTATTAATTAATTTGAATGATAATGTAACATTTCTTTTATTTGAGTTTGGTTTGTTTGAAGGTTCCTGTTTGTCTTACTACTTTCATATGTGCAGATTATGGATATTCTAGGACCTAGCTTGTATGATGAATGGAATAATAAATCTCACACGTAAGTCTTTTGTAAGTTATTTGTTAGATTTGCATTAAAGTATATTCCCTGTTGTTAATTTTGACTGTCAATTGTTATGTTAATGTTTCTTTTGTCAATTCCAGTATGTCCACTGAAATGGTTGCTTGTATTGCCATTGAAGCAATATCCATATTGGAGAAGATGCACTCTCGAGGGTAATTTGTTACCACTCAATTTCCGTTCATTTCTTTGGGTTATGCCTATGAATAGTGGATAGACACTTTTTGTAAAGTTAGACATTTTCTCTCATTTTCCTATTCTTCCGCTGACATTAGCAATTTACATAAGAATATGTGAATTAAGTTATTTTATAATAAAAATAATTGGAATTATGTTTCCTACACTATATGGTGATGTATATGGGTAGGTATGTGCATGGAGATGTGAAGCCGGAAAATTTTCTGCTTGGCGCCTCGGGGACACCCGATGAGAAAAAATTGTTCCTGGTAGATCTTGGATTGGGTATGTTTTTGATTGATTATTTATTGGTCACATGTAATATTTTCATTTTTGCATCATATAATTATTCTTTTGGCTTTTTCTGTGCAATTTCGGGATTGCAGCTACTGAATGGCGGGATAGTACAACTGGTTTGCAAGTGGACTATGACCAAAGGCCTGATATTTTCAGGTATCGATTAAATATCTGTTTAAATATCTGATAATTTTGGCCCGATAGTTTGGGATTGTGTAGAAAATGTTTAAATATCTGTTCTCCATATTATATTAACTTTTATCATATGAAAAATATTTTCAGGGGCACAGTCCGCTATGCAAGTGTGCATTCACATTTGGGGAGAAATGGAAGCAGGAGGGATGATTTGGAATCTCTTGCATATACACTGATTTTTCTTCTCCGAGGTCGTCTTCCTTGGCAAGGATACCAGGTTCGTCATATTTTAACAACTTTTAGTTTTTACTGTCATATTAAGAATGTTGTACTTAGACATTTTTTGCTCAGGGAGAAAACAAAGGATATCAGGTTTGCAGGAAGAAGATGGGAACGCCTCCAGAGAACCTATGCTGTTTTTGTCCCAAGCCTTTTAAAGAGTTTGTTGAACATGTAGTGACCTTAAAGTATGATGAAGAGCCCAACTATGCAAAATACATTTCTCTCTTTGATGGGATTGTTGGTCCAAACCCAGACATTAGGCCACTGAATACAGAAGGTGCACAAAAGGTATCGATTTTGCCACCCTTTTACTTGTGTTTTTTTTTTTTTTTTTTATGTATATACGAAGTTTGTAGTCCAACCTTTGACACTGCTATTTTTTTTCTTCTTGAAGCTTGTTGGTCATAAAAGAGGCCGATTGGCTTCAGAAGATGATGATGAACAGCCCAAAAAGAAGGTTCGAGTGGGTTTACCAGCGAACCAATGGATTAGTGTTTACAATGCTCGTAGACCGATGAAACAAAGGTATACACTAACGAAGTATTCTAATAAAATATTCTGACCACTAAGACACCCTACTAACTACTCAAATACCTCACTAGTAAACTTAGTCACTAGTCTTCTTAGCTTTCCTTTAGTTAACCCTCCATATCCTGGGTTTGCCATAATACCCTTATTTGTCATTAGTTGCCTTCCCATCATACACCAATAAGTCTTTAAACTTGTTATATCAGGTGTTTTAAAATTGATGCAAGGGGATGACTTCTATTTCCTCATTTTTAAGATTGTGATTTTTCAACCCATACCATATGTGTGAATCTATTTACCCCTTTTTGTGTGTATATGTTGCATCATATGTTTGAATTTCCTTACATTTTTTAATCTTTTGGTTACAAAAGTTAGATGCTTAGGGTTATCCGGGTTTAAAACTTATGATGTAATGGAATTTCTATGCATTAAGAGTGGTTTTCTTTGTGTTGTAGATATCACTACAATGTGTCAAGTACAAGACTATCACAGCACATTGACAAAGGAAATGAGGATGGCTTATATATTAGCAGTGTTGCTTCATCTCAGGGCCTGTGGGCCTTAATAATGGATGCAGGGACAGGTTTCACTTCCCAAGTTTATGAATTCTCCCCCCAATTTTTCCATAAGGTAAATTTAAATCTATTGCCATACATTCTTCTACTTGTGAATTATGAAAATTTCCTGTATAGCTCACCAGCTATATGCTTGTAGAAATTTTAATCCCAGTTTCAAGGCATGCTTATTATTAACTTAGGGTTTTCTGTTTTTTTTTTTTTTTTGAAGGAATGGATCATGGAGCAGTGGGAAAAAAATTACTATATCACTGCAGTTGCAGGAATTGCAAATGGGAGTTCATTAGTAGTAATGTCTAAAGGTTGGTTCCTTTTAAGTTATATATATTGGCTTATGTACTTTGGCAATTCTCCATTTTGCTCTCCGCTAACTTAGGCCATGGATTTCAGGCACCCAGTATGTGCAGCAATCATACAAAGTTAGTGATTCATTTCCTTTCAAATGGATTAGCAAAAAGTGGAGGGAGAAGTTTTTTGTAACTTCAATGGCCACAGCAGGGCCCAAATGGGGAGTAGTTATGTCTAAAGGGACAGGGTTTTCAAAACAGGTCATCTTTGGATTGAACTTTTATCTGTCAGTACTTTAGTCATAATGCAACTTAATAGTGTGAATAAATACTTACTTTATGTTTATGTATAACAGGCGGTCGAATTAGATTTTCTGTATCCTAGTGAAGGGATTCACAAGCGGTGGGAGTCTGGTTACCGAATCACATCGACTGCTGCAACTTGGGACCAAGCTGCTTTTGTTCTGAGTATTCCAGAGAATAAGCTGCAGGACGAAACTCAAGAAACACTAAGGACTACTACTTTTCCTAGTACTCATGTTAAGGTGGGTCATATATATTCACATTTGTTGTCTATGCACATGATTTTCAGTTAATTGCAGTCTGATGATACTTGATTTTACAGGAGAAGTGGGCTAAGAACCTCTACATTGCCTCTATTTGCTACGGACGTACCGTTTCTTGAGACTGCCAATCCATGGAGGGGCTGAAGGAGTATTTCAATTTCAGTGGGAAAACACTCCAATGTACGTTTAGACCGAAGAAAATTGTGTTTTTTTTGGGACAAACATACTTTTGGACTCGATAGCATGTCAAGAAGTTTGATGGGCTGGGAGACAGGAAATTTTGATGGCTTCAGTGTTTATTTTATGTATGTAGGATGGGAATGAATATTTTCAGTAAAACTAAGTGAACATCTCAATTTTCCATTCGTATGGAAATTGATTTTATGTCAATTATTAGTTAATGTTTTCCAGACGAGGAACTTTTTTTATACAGGTACAGACAGGTATACTCATTTTAATTTTTTGAAGGAACAGGTATATACTCATTTTAATTTTAAGTTTGGTACACTTATCATATGAGCCATGTAAAAAAAACGTTAAATATTTTGTTTATAAAACTAAAAATAAATATAAATACCCTAACTGAAATCTAAAAACATGTAAGACGGCATGAGAAAATGTATTTTGATTTTAGTTTTATATTTATTTACAGAACTACAAATAAATATAATTATACTACTAGAAATCTTCAAAGGTTTGTACCAAATTTTTTTTTGGTGGTGGCCGGGGTTTGAACCCCAACCAGCATATGTATATATATGTATACATATATATATATATATATATATATATATATATATATATATATATATATATATATATATATATATATATATGGGATTTGCTAGAACACACCCACTAGTTTTTATGTGGGAGTGTTTTAGCAAGTTACACCTTAAGGTGTATTTAACTACTTTTTAGTTATAACTTGCTAAAACACACCTTCTAAAAAATAAGTGGGTGTATCCTAGCAAATGCCTATAGGAGTTGTTAACATACACCCACTTATGTTTTAGAAGGTGTGTTTTAGCAACATTCACCTTAAGATGTATTTAACAACTTTTTAGTTATATTTTTGCTAAAACACACCTTAATAAAATCTAGTGGGTGTATCCTAGCAAACCCCTATATATATATATATATATATATATATATATATATATGTATATGTATATATATATATATATGTATATGTATATGTATATATATATGTATATGTATATATATATATATATATATGTATATATGTATATATATATATATATATATATATATGTATATATATATATATATATATATATATATATATGTATATATGTATATATATATATGTATATATGTATATATATATGTATATACATATATATATATATGTATATACATATATATATATATGTATATACATATATATATATATATGTATATACATATATATATATATGTATATACATATATATATATATATATGGGGTTTGCTAGGATACACCCACTAGTTTTTATTAAGGTGTGTTTTAGCAAAGATATAACTAAAAAGTTGTTAAATACACCTTAAGGTGAATGTTGCTAAAACACACCATCTAAAAAATAAATGGGTGTACGTTAGATACTCCTATAGGCATTTGCTAGGATACACCCACTTATTTTTTAGAAGGTGTGTTTTAGCAAGTTATAACTAAAAAGTAGTTAAATATACCCTAAGGTGTAGCTTGCTAAAACACTCCCACATAAAAACTAGTGGGTGTGTTCTAGCAAATCCCTATATATATATATATATATATATATATATATGAGTTATGATAGAAGACACCTTTTATGAAGGTGTTTTTTATCAAGTTACTCTATGAGCATTTGTTAAAAGACACCAACTACTTTTTATGAAGGTGTCTTTTATCAAAGTTATAACTAAAAAGTGAAAATCACACCTTGAGGTGTGACTTGATAAAAGACACCACCAAAGGGTGGCTTGTAACATAACCCTATATATATATATATATATATATATATATATATATATATATATATATATATATATATATATATATATATATATATATATTATGCATTGTCCATACCAACTGAGTTAAGCTCACAGGGACGTACCAAAAAATTGATTTCATGGTTAGATTTTACTAGAAATCTACAAATAAATATAACTTGATTAGGTTTCACGAAAGAGGTCCCAAAAAATTGATTTTGTTTGATTTTTTATTTTATTTTTATCAGTTTTTAATTGTTTATTTGAATTGGTTAGGATGTCAACACTCCTTGACTCCTGGTCTAAACTAAACATATAATATAACTCTTCTCAAATTCAAGAACATTTTGATGTGCATAAAGAATTGAATTACTAATTAATAAACGCTCAACAAATTAAGAATGCTATACTATTTTATTTTTAGTGGCAAAGATACAGAATATTATTAAGAAAATGGGACACATACTGTGTTTCGGAACAAAAATGTGAAACCACGGTTGTCCATTTGAAAAGTGACGACAAAGGTCAAAATAAATGAGTCAAATGGATTGCCTAAAAATTTCTTTCGTTAACCACACTAATTAATTGAGTATACTATTTATTCCTTTAATTTTGTTCAAGTAATTAGCTAGTCAACCTTAAACTACATATCATAAAAAGAAACCACATGTTAATATCATTCTTAAAAAAATTAATTTAATATCATGGCTCCACACTTACACCTATATTTACCATAATTTTGTGAAAATCAATTTCCTTACGCAAACTCCAATTCAATTCATTCACTTCTCATTTAAGGTAATCGACTTTTCTATAAATTGGAGTGAGTTTGGAGCCAAATTATTCAGCAAATAAGAGAAAAATAAAACTAAGTGCAAAAGTGTATAATCTCATTGATATACTATTAGAGGAAGAAGAAAGAAAACAGATAATTGCTTCTGATGTAGATAACTGCTTCTGATGTAGATAACTGCTTCTGATGTTACTTAGACAATAAGCAATTACTTGCACTCCAAGTCTGTTATCATACTTAGTCTTAATTCAACTTCATTAGTTTGTAATTAGGCTAAGTGTAATTACCAACTCCTATAAATAGTTGTTGTACTCTCATTTCACATTATGATGAATGAAACCATTTTTCCCATTTCTCTGTTTTCATAATATGGTATCCAGAGCTTTTTTTGATTCATCCATGGCGGAAAAGTTAGTTACAGTTTCATCTTCATCGTTTTTTTCTTCGATCTTCATCATTCTTTGAAGATTCTTCGTGATTTTTGCGTCTTTGTTCAACATTCATCTTGCTCTTCCTTCGTTCTACTGAATTTTTGTCTTCTCTGCAATGCCTCGCCAAAATCAACAAGACACTGAATCTGTCTTTTACGTTCATCCAAGTGAAGGACCAAACTCTGTTCTGATTACACCTCCATTGGATGGAACAAACTACCTCGCATGGAGTAGATCCATGATTCGAGCTTTTGGCGCGAAAAACAAATTGAAATTTGTTGATGGATCCTTGGAGATTCCTGATGAAGATGATTTGAATCGTGCTGCTTGGGAACGATGCAATCACTTAGTTCAATCCTGGATTATCAATTCAGTTTCACCACAAATTGCTCAAACCCTAGTTTTCCATGAAAACGCCATTGATGCTTAGTCTGACCTTAAAGAACGTTTCTCCAAAGCTGATAAGATTCGTATTTCTTCGCTTCGTTCTAAGATCAACAACTTGAAACAAGGTTCTAGATCAGTGTTAGAATATTTCACTGAAATGAAATCTCTATGGGAAGAGTTGAATTCCCACAGACCTATGCCTCACTGCACTTGTCCTCATCCCTGTCGTTGTGCTGCAATGAGGGAGGCACGCCAATTTAGACTTGAAGATCAAGTCATGCAATTTTTAACTGGTCTCAATGATCAGTTTAATGTGGTGAAAACGCAAATTCTCATGCTTGATCCTCTTCCTTCCATTAACAGAGTATATTCTCTTGTGGTTCAGGAAGAAAGCAACAATTTGTCTATAGCTTCTTCCAATATTGAGCCTTTCTCTGTTGTGAATGCTGCTGATTCACGTAAACCTCAAGGTAGAGGAAGAGGATATTACAATGGTTCCAAACCTCCTAGACATTGTACATTTTGTGGTAAAAGCAATCACACAGTTGATTTTTGCTATCAGAAGCATGGGTATCCTAATTTTCAAAAGCAAAATCCTTCACTGAATGCCTCTAGTAGTAATGATGATGTTGAGGCCCAACCAGGAAGTTGCAGTGCTTCTCCTAGTTCCAGTATTTCTCAAGAAAAGTATGATCAGCTTGTTAGCTTGTTACAACAAGTCAATTTGATTCCTGCAGCTTCCACACCTTCTTCATCAGCTAGTGCCAATCATATTCATGCTTCATCTGCTTCTGATTCAAACTTTCCCACACAGTCAGGTATATCATCCATATTCACTTGTTCTATTACTGCTTCCAATAATACTTGGTATTTAGATTCTGGTGCAAATGAACATATTGTTTCTAGCATTGATTGGTTTACTTCTTTTCATAAGATCAATTCCAAACCTGTTAATTTACCAAATGGTACATCTGTATTGGTTGAGTATGCTGGCACCATTCATTTCACTCCTGATTTTTATCTTGAAGATGTTCTATATTCACCCTCTTTCACACTGAATTTGATTTCTATATTCAAAGTGTGTGCATCATTACAGTGTTTTGCTTCATTTCATGAAAACAAATGTTTCTTACAGGACCTTCACTCCCAGAAGATGATTGGTTTGGGTGAACAAGTTGGAGGTCTGTATAGATTAGTTTTAGATTCTCCTTCATGTCAGTTTCTAAATAAAACTTCTGTCAATAATGTTGTCACCAATTCCAATTTTACTATACCTATGTCTGCCTTATGGCATTTCAGATTGGGTCATGTTTCTAATAAAAGACTCAATCACATGTCTCATCTTTATCCTACTCTCACTATAGATAATCATGCAGCTTGTGACATTTGTCAATTTGCTAGACAAAAAAGATTACCCTTTCCCAATAGCATTTCTGTTGCTTCTAGTAACTTTGAGCTTTTACACTTTGACATTTGGGGCCCTTTAGCTGTCACATCCATACATAATCATAGATACTTCCTTACCATTCTTGATGATCATAGTAGGTTTGTTTGGATTGTTTTGTTAAAATCCAAGTCTGAAGTTTCTCAGCATGTCAAAAACTTTATCAATCTCATTCATACTCAGTTTCACATTACACCTAAAGTGGTCAGATCTGATAATGGCCCTGAGTTTTTACTCAATACCTTTTATGCTTCCAAAGGTATAGTTCATCACAGATCTTGTGTTGAGACTCCCCAACAAAATGGGAGAGTGGAAAGAAAGCACCAGCATATTTTGAATGTTGGCAGAGCCCTTTTGTTTCAATCAAAATTACCTGCTTCTTACTGGTCATATGCTTTACTTCATGCTGTTTTCATCATAAATAGAGTCACTTCACCAACATTGCATAATAAATCCCCATATCAACTTCTTTATAACTCTATCCTTGCAGAGTCATCCTTTAAAGTCTTTGGTTCTTTGTGTTATTCCACTACTCTTCAATCACATAGAACCAAATTATCTTCAAGAGCTAGAAAATCTGTCTTTCTAGGCTATACTATTGGTTATAAGGGCTATGTTCTTTTAGATATGCACACTAGAGAAATTCATATCTCTAGGCATGTCCAATTTCATGAACACATTCTCCCATATCCCACCAATCCATCAACTATTACCACTACTTGGGATTATTTTTCTTCCATTTCTTGTTCCCCAAGTAACCCTATTTCTGCCACTCCTGTCACTCAACCCTTTGTCCCTCCATCTTTTATTGATGCTGATCCACCTACTCTTGATGATAATCAGCCTACTTCACCCATTCCACCACCTGTCATCAGAAAATCATCTAGAACTACTCAATTACCCAGTCATTTACAAGATTATGTGTGTAATTTTTCTGCTTCTGCTGTTCAATATCCTATGTCCAATTACATGTCATATAATAATCTGTCTTCTTCACATTGTGTTTTTGCTTTGTCTCTTGATTCCCACACTGAGCCTACCACATATGCTGAGGCAAGCAAATTGGATTGTTGGAAGCAAGCTATGCAAGCTGAACTGTCTGCCCTTGAGAATACTGGGACATGGAAACTGGTTGATCTGCCACCTAATGTCAAACCTATAGGTTGCAGATGGATCTATAAGATCAAGTATCATGTAGATGGTTCCATTGAGAGATACAAGGCCAGATTGGTTGCCAAAGGATACAACCAAATTGAAGGTTTGGATTACTTTGATACCTATTCACCTGTTGCAAAGCTCACAACTGTCAGAACTGTTATAGCTTTAGCATCTATGAACAATTGGCACATTCATCAGTTGGATGTAAATAATGCATTTCTACATGGTGATCTTCAAGAAGATGTATATATGCTTGTTCCACAGGGTATCACACCTTCTAAACCAAATCAGGTCTGCAAACTCATTAAGTCTCTTTATGGCCTCAAGCAAGCAAGTAGAAAGTGGTATGAAAAGCTCACATCACTTCTTATTCATAACCACTTCATTCAGTCTGTTTCTGATCATTCTCTTTTCATCAAAAAGACTGACACTTCTTTCACAGCTTTGCTTGTTTATGTTGATGATGTGATTATCACTGGTACTTCACTCTCTGAATTTGACAATATCAAAGCCATTCTGCATGCTTCTTTCAAAATAAAAGATCTTGGCCAATTGAAGTACTTTCTGGGTTTAGAGGTTGCTCATTCTTCTCAAGGCATTCATCTTTGCCAGAGGAAATACTGCCTTGATCTCTTAACTGACACTGGATTTCTTGCTGCTAAACCTGCTTCTACACCTTCTGATCCATCATTCAAGATTCATTTTGATGGCAACCCTCCCTATGCTGATGTTCCCTCCTATAGGAGACTCATTGGTAGGTTGATATACCTTACCAATACTAGGCCTGACATAACCTTTGCCACTCAACAACTCAGTCAATTTCTTAATTCTCCTACTGAGAAACATTACTTGGCAGCCACAAGAATCTTGAGATATTTGAAGAATGCTCCTGGTCAAGGTTTATTCTTTCCTAGAGATTCTTCTTTATTTTTGTCAGGCTACTCTGATGCTGATTGGGCAGGTTGCTTGGATTCAAGGAGATCAATCTCTGGCCAATGTTTTTTTCTTGGTAAATCCTTGATTTCCTGGAAGACTAAGAAGCAATTGACCATTTCCAGATCCTCTTCAGAAGCTGAATATAGAGCTTTGGGGGCTGCAACTTGTGAGTTGCAATGGCTACTTTACCTTCTTCAGGATCTGCATGTCACTCTTGTCAAACCTCCAGTCCTCTATTGTGACAATCAAAGTGCTCTTCACATTGCAGCCAATCCAGTGTTTCATGAAAGAACTAAACACTTAGAGATTGATTGTCACCTTGTTAGAGAAAAACTACAAGCAGGCATCATGAAGTTACTTCCTGTAACTTCCACTAATCAGCTGGCAGACTTCTTTACCAAGCCTTTACTTCCACAACCATTTCATACTCTCTTATTCAAGCTGGGAATGTTGAATATATACCATTCTCCAGCTTGTGGGGGTCTATTAGAGGAAGAAGAATGAAAACAGATAATTGCTTCTGATGTATATAACTGCTTCTGATGTAGATAACTGCTTCTGATGTTACTTAGACAATAAGCAATTACTTGCACTCCAAGTCTGTTATCATACTTAGTCTTAATTCAACTTCATTAGTTTGTAATTAGGCTAAGTGTAATTACCAACTCCTATAAATAGTTCTTGTACTCTCATTTCACATTATGATGAATGAAACCATTTTTCCCATTTCTCTGTTTTCATAATATATACTATGGCAAAAGTCATCACAACTTAATTCATTGATCATAGTTCTCCTTATTGTGGCTATGATGAATGATTATAGTGCTGAGGGGGCAGGAAATGGTAACAAATTGGAGAAAGATGATCGTATTTACAAATCTAAAAATTTGGAAAGCCAATTGATTGTATGATTTTGTATAACAAGTGCATTTTTTTTGGTATCTTGTGTCCTCTCTATTATCAGTTCTGTACTTCTAGCTACTCACCTGATCATACTCTTAAAGCTGAAATTCTTCCATGATCATGATTAATTGTGGCTATGGTTTTGTGTGTTATATTGATATCTATATATCTATCTATGATAATTAATGTTGTGCGAGTGTGAGTGTGATGTGAGAGTATATTACATAGCTAAATAACTTGGCCTCTATGTTTGGTCGAGCTAGGATAGATTTATATTTTATTTCTGTGTGCTATGAATATGTATTATGGTACCATGTTATGGTTATATCCTGTTGCGAATTCGATGAAAAACTCACACCAATAACAACTTGATGTGTGGAGCAAGGGATAATTAAGCAACCAAAATCAAAGTGTATGGAACAATTATAATCACAAGCCAAAAGTAGAAAACAACAGCGAGAGAAAAGGAACAGAGAACACAAAGAATTTGTTGACCCAGTTCGGTCCAAATTGACCTAGTCTGGGGGAGAGAGCAGCCCTCCGTTCCACTATATGATGAGTAACGTTACAAAAGAGATATCAATGGGTTACAAGAATAAGTCTCCCACCTAATTCTACCCAAATCTCAGCCTCTTCCCGTAACCAAGAGACTCAATCCTGATAGTGTTTCCCAAGGTGAATCAACCCTCAAAACCTAGTGTTTGTTCCAAAGAGACAAACTCTATACAAACCCTAGTTTTGTTGTTGCCTTTCTAAACCCTTGTTTCAGCCCCCTCTATCTCTCAAGGTTTACACTGATACAATGTCTATATTTATAGTAAAAGAATCCTCAATAAAACTGGAACAAATCTAGGCCCGAAAATACGTTTCTGTTTTATTTTCTGCTGTCAAAATCGGCCACCGTGCTTACCAAATCGGCCACCGATTTTTACAGAACCAACAGACAAAAAAACAGAGTCCAAAATCGGCCACCGTGCTCTGAAAATCGGCCACCGATTTTCTGCTACCAGAATTCCAATTTCTTCAATTTTGAGGCACTTTCACAACAATCTCCACCTTGACTCTAAATTGATGATGCCAAACCATCAACCACCTTGCTGCTTTTTCCTTTGCTTCCCACTACACCAAGTAGCTCCACAAGTTTACACCCTAATCCCTTCAGCCATCGGAATGTCTTCCGCCTTCTCGAAGGTACTTGCAGTCCAACTACGCTAGGAATTTTAGGTAGTTCCACAAGCCTTTACCTCAACCTCTTCAGCCATTGGAACGTCTTCCGTCTTCTCGAAGAGTCCTTGCAGTCTAACTACACTAGGAGTTTTAGGTAGTTCCACAAGCATTCACCATGACATCTTCAACACAGGACA
The DNA here is from genome assembly GCF_051527215.1 of Medicago sativa. Classification (NCBI taxonomy): domain Eukaryota; kingdom Viridiplantae; phylum Streptophyta; class Magnoliopsida; order Fabales; family Fabaceae; genus Medicago; species Medicago sativa. Next base: position 10,540,361 of record NC_140756.1, read on the forward strand.
TCTCCCGCTTCCTTGAAGGTCTCCTTGCATCCAATCACCCTTGGCCTTTTTTTAGAGTAATCCCGCAAGCTGTGCTATACATTCTTCAACCTTATGAAGAAATCCCTTGCTCACCATAGAGCATAGCACCCAAGGTCCTCCATAGTCGTACCATTACCGGTGTGTTCAACTCCACCTCACGCTGAGCGTACTCTACCCCAACTAGCAAATGCATACGTCTCACTATGTCTTCAACCTTGCAACTCCACCTCAACAGGTAGATCATGAGTATTGTTGCCTCCGCCTCTCCAGACTGACCATGAGTATTCTTACCACCGCCTCTCCAGGCTGATGTTGAGTGTTTAACGTCTCTCCAGACGAACACCGCTTCACTAGGCATCAATCTCAAGGTGACCAACATCACCTTCTTCATCCTCCAAACAACACCACACCATCAGAGCACCTGCATCCTCATAACCCTCAGTGACAATTTGTGCGGAATTACTATTAATCTCCAGACAATCCTTCATGAAGTGACCCATCTTGTGACAGTTAAAGCATTCAGACTTTGACTTCTTACCACTCTTTCTCCGGTTACCTCTACCTCCACCATTCCCTCTTGAGACACTTAGGCCTTCACCGTTTTCATGAACTCTCAAGTCCTTGAACTTGGTCAACTCCTTGGTTCTCAAAGCTGCTTGAACTTCTTCCAAGGTAACAGTGCCTTCTTTGCCATAGAGCATGGTATCTTTGAATGATTCATAAGATTTCGGTAGAGCACACAACAAGAGTATAGCTTTATCTTCATCCTCAAGTTGCACCTCAATATTCTCCAAGTCATCAACGATTTTGTTGAACTCCGTAAGTTGCTCCTTGATGGCCTTTGACTCCACCATCTTGAATGAGTAGAGTTGTTGCTTTAGGAATTGCCGATGAGCCAAAGACTTTGTCATATACAAAGATTCTAACTTTGCCCACATCGATGCCGCGGTTGCTTCCTTTGCTACTTCTCTCAAAACTTTATCTCCGAGGCACAAGACAATGGCACTCCTGGCCTTGTCCACCATCTCGATCTTCTCCGCTCGTGACATGGTGAACGGTAACGCACCTTCACCCTTCAAAGCTTTCTCACACTTCTGCTGTATTAACACCGCTTCCATCTTTACCTTCCATAACCCAAAATCGTTATCTTCGGTAAACTTCTCAATATCCCACTTCGAACCCATGGTACTTGATTATCCTTTGACCCTTGCCCCACGGTGGGCGCCAATTGTTGCGAATTCGATGAAAAACTCACACCAATAACAACTTGATGTGTGGAGCAAGGGATAATTAAGCAACCAAAATCAAAGTGTATGGAACAATTATAATCACAAGCCAAAAGTAGAAAACAACAGCAAGAGAAAAGGAAGAGAGAACACAAAGAATTTGTTGACCCAGTTCGGTCCAAATTGACCTAGTCTGGGGGAGAGAGCAGCCCTCCGTTCCACTATATGATGAGTAACGTTACAAAAGAGATATCAATGGGTTACAAGAATAAGTCTCCCGCCTAATTCTACCCAAATCTCAGCCTCTTCCCGTAACCAAGAGACTCAATCCTGATAGTGTTTCCCAAGGTGAATCAACCCTCAAAACCTAGTGTTTGTTCCAAAGAGACAAACTCTATACAAACCCTAGTTTTGTTGTTGCCTTTCTAAACCCTTGTTTCAGCCCCCTCTATCTCTCAAGGTTTACACTGATACAATGTCTATATTTATAGTAAAAGAATCCTCAATAAAACGGGAACAAATCTAGGCCCGAAAATACGTTTTTGTTTTATTTTCTGCTGTCAAAATCGGCCACCGTGCTTACCAAATCGGCCACCGATTTTTACAGAACCAACAGACAAAAAAACAGAGTCCAAAATCGGCCACCGTGCTCTGAAAATCGGCCACCGATTTTCTGCTACCAGAATTCCAATTTCTTCAATTTTGAGGCACTTTCACAACATATCCGATATTAAAATAAATTAATGTCAAATGCTTTGTTATTTATAAACTAAACAAACATCTTTTTTTCAACATTTAACGTTAGTAATTATTTGTAACGTTAACATTTTTCTTTTTTGCTCGAGTTTGACAAATAAATCTGATTATAGAAGACTTGCATACACATGTTAAGTTTGGTAGACTTATCAAGGTTAACGACAAAACAAAAAGAATTTTAATTTTGGTGTTATATTAATAAACCTAAAAATAAATTTAAATACACTACTTGAAATCTTAAAGGTGAGATCTCAAAGCTTTGATGAATAATATCATCTTCTCACGGTTGAGCACAACAATGCAAGGTTTCTAAAGGCACCATGACACATGAGTTAATAAGAGTTTTTCTGAGTGGTAGTAAGAGAAATACTGCTTATATTTGACGAGGATGAGGGGACTTCTTTTTCTTATGGTGTGGTGTGAAAAGCTAGAAAGATAACAATGAAAAAGGAATAAGGAGAGTGATTTATCGTATTCACAATAAAAAACAAAAAATAATTTTAATAGTATACTTTTTATATTTTTTTCTTATAATAATTTTATAGCCTTTTAAAAATTGGACAGAGTATGATTGGGAGCCACACATACTACATTCAATCAAGTTGATCGATTAAAAGATATAAATGAACCAATGCTCAAGTCATAAAATCGACTCAAAATTTTGAATTGAGTTGAACGGGTCAACTCAGTAACCATATATTGTTGTGTGCAACATGAGGATTTTCGTTCAAACCATCTAAAACACATATTCTCAAAATGTTTTAGAGAAAAAAAAACAAAGATGACGAAGAAATTGAATGAAGACGTAATAAAGAGAAAATAAAATAAAGGAGCGAGAAGAAGATATGAAAAATAAAGGAGCAAGAAGAAGATATGAAAAGAGGTGCTCAAGAGAGAAGAAGAATCCAACGAATACATGAAAACAAGAATGAGTTGTGTTGTGGTAGATGTAAAAAACAAGACGTTCAAAATATTTTGGCTTGAATGTATTTTTTTTTTCCATTTATTTTATCTAAAATGTGATTTTAGTCTTCCTATCTTAACATTTGAGTTGGTCTAGTTTTACATATTATTGCAATTTTAGTTGCAGTACACAATTTTAACCATAAATAAACGTGGTAAATTTTAGCCACAAAAGCGGTAAACTTTGGTCCCAAATCAAATGTTTTTAATGAATTTTCAACCAATTTTTTTTATTAAAGATAAAAAAATTTAGATTTTATAAAAAATAAATTAAAATAAAATAAAAACATTGTAGGCAATAGCTCGAATCTTCATGGTACCAATTTATTTGCCCCGACTTTAATCGGACCCTCACTGAAATTGATCATAGAATTAATTGATTTTTGAGTCGGAAACTTAGTTTCTTAAAAAATAACAATAGTTACATGGGCCCATTAAAGCTTGTAGCTTACTTTTATACTTGCAAGACTTTTGGTTCAAGCTAGGGTTGCCGTTTCTTGCTGGTTCGTTTTCTTCTTCTTTGTTTACGTTCTTCTGTTTCCTTTGTCTCTTGCGGTTGAATATTCTTTATTTCCTGTGTAAAACCTTGAATTAGGGCTTTTTACGGTTTTTGAATAAATTAGTGCATTTTGATGAAATTTAATCCTTGATCATACTGAATATTATTATCATTACATTAAATTAAATTTCTCTTTCTATAGGTTATTTGCCGTTTTTAAATTTTTTGTTCTTTCATATTAGTTGTGCTCTCTAATGGAATTTAAAGGAACGGCGCCAACCGGCAGCAGCCGAATCTCACAAGCGCAGATGGGTAACCTAAATAACATTAATCCTTTTCATTTTATCAACAATTTTTTGTATTTTTTAAATTCTTTATTGTCTTTGTTTATGATTAGGAAACGGAAATCGAAAATAAGTTTGCTGATCATATGTAATCTTGCATTAATATGTTCTATGCAGTCGAATTAATTTGGGTTAACATGCACTTTGTTCATTTGTTATTATTTCAAATGATTTTCACTTTAGAACCATGCGAAGATATATACAATTCTTTTTTGCTTTCATGTTTTATGCATGTAACTTGTAACTTGGTATTGTTGCCAAACTTGGAAAATCAAGCCTATTTTATTCTTTGTTGTTTTCTCTTGTCTTCTTTTTAGTTCCATGTATGCATTTGAATGTTGAACTTACCCTTCGTTTTTTTTATTTTATTTGTGATCAACACAATAAATAAACAGAACTTACTAAGAAGCGCCGTTCAGACAAAAAAATAATAGCATTTGCCGAGTTGCAGAAGGTATTCAGCAAACTTAAAATGCACTACCCGTTTCCCATTGACGGCATAAGGTGTCAGGCAAGTTTTTCTTGACGTCTCAACAAAGTTTAGGGTGGCCTTTAGCCGCGCTTTTGATACAAATTTCACAAATTCAGTTTCTATGTGCATATTTGAATTCTTTAATATATCAATCTCGAAACCAACAGGATGACAAGAAAAAGGCAAGGCTTGCTATCAAGGCTGCCTGTAAAAAGGTTCAAATGCTTGAGGATAAATACACCGGTAATGGAAAGGTGAATTGGAAGACGAAATGGATCAAGAAAAAAACAAAGAGAATGAAAAAAGTACTTTTAGATTGGAATAGTTGGTGGTAGAGGGTTATGTTATGTTTTTTCAATCTTGTTATTGGCTAGCGAATTGTAATAATTTCTGCATGTTTTTGTTGAAATTTAAATCCCTGTATTCAGTTTGTGCTGACTAATATCCTTCGTATGTGGCTCATCCAAGGTCCCTTTAGAGGACAAAGTGTTTGAGGTTAAGGACTGCCTGCAACTGTAAACCATAATAGAGCTGCTTGATCATGAGATTAATAGTTGACCTGTGCTCCATACCCTATCCATTTATTTATTTTTAGGACTAAAGAACATTGTCCATATATGAGAAGTAAAAAGAAATACTTAATCAATTGGCCAAAAGTCATCACCTCAATTTTCCATTTGTTAACCAGTTTACCTATATCATTTGATTTAATTAATTTTTATTTATTCCTACTATAACAATATTACACATGGCTCCCAAACAAATTTCAGATTTACCTTCATTTTGTGATATTACTTTTTTCTCACGCAAATTAAAGGCACAGTTAATTCATTCGCTTCTTATTTCAGGAAATCAATAGGTCTATATATTGGACTGAAGTATGGAGCCAATTTTATTGCAATGCAAAAAATATCAATAAGAAAATAAAAATACACATTCACATATCACTATGAATGGCTATAGTGTTGAGGGTGCAGAAAAAGGTAACAAGCTGAGGAATGATGGTGATATTTACAAATCTCAAAAGACGTTAGGGTGTGTGTTCTTGTCCAGGATGTGTTCTTTTGTTGATCCTAGCTATTGTCATGCGTACTATAAGTAATGGCAGTAATCCTCCTCAACCTCAAATCATTCCATGATCTGAGATTGTGGTCATGGTTTGTGACTGTTATATTGATATATCTATACAATTAATATCATAGAATGTTATGTGAGTGTGAGAGTATATTATAGTACAAGAGTAAAAATTATATTATAGCTAAATAATTACCTTTATAGGGTGCTCTTCTTGGGTATGTTAAGTCGAGGATATATAGATATAGTATATATTTTATCTGTGTTATGAATTTGTATTATGGTTCCATGTTATGAATTTGTATTATATATGCAATATTGAAATAAATTAATTTCACTGTTATACTTCCTTATGATTAATTTTGAAGTGAAAAATTTGCAACATTTGGTTATCAATTTTGTTCTCGTGATTGATAAAGTTTTCGTTATGGTCATTTCACCAATGTTCAGAGTGAAAAAATTGCTATCAAGTGAATTTTTCAATTGTAAACCAGGAAACTGTGATTAAAAGTTAAAAAAAAATATATCAAAAGTAGGGATGACAGTTAAAGACTTGCATGTTGTATACAAATAATTTTCTACATACGGAACATATTCGTCAAAACGGAAAAAATCCGTCAATTGAGGTGGGTTCAGACGGGTACCCATGTACAAGTTTTGTTGCCATGTTATTGTTAGTCCATCAAGAAGAAGAAAAAAGTTATTTTTATCTCTTACAAAAATAAACCAAGGTTCTGCCAATTTTTTTCAACCATTTTTTGTTTGTGTAATAGTCTACGTGTATTTTATACGAAAATGAGAGATTTAGTTCCCTACAATTTTATTTTTGGACAACATGGTCCCCCAAAACATTTTAGAATCAAAAAGTTTCATTGAAACGCTTAACCAGTGAAACAACAAAGAATCAAGTCATAACAATAACCTTAAATCGCAAAACTGGATAACAGCTGGTAGGATTTTATTCACCTGTATCTTGTGAAAAATAAAAGTTGTCCTACAATCACGACTATACTTATATGTTTATCATCATAGAGCATGATTTCAACCAGTCTATTGAGTAAAGATCTTCTTGGTAAGTTGAAAAATATCCTCATAGAGATCCCTTACAACGGATACACATAGGCATGGCAACAAAACCCATACCCGCGGTTACCCGCCCGAACCAAACCCAATTTGATGGGTTTTCCCCGTTTTGACTGGGTTCGGGTATGGGTATGGGTTTTCCCCGATTTCAAAACACGGGTATGGGATGGGTAACGGGTATATAGGTACCCACCCCGAATCCATACCCAAACCCGTCCCAAATGTAAAAAATTACTTTATGTTGATATGTCATGTTATTTTGTTTGATAATTGTCATGTTAATAAAAACTACCATTGATATTTAAAGATCAACTAAATTATTTCGTCTAACAAATGTTAAAGTGAGCGCATTGTTGGATAATGTATCACAACATTGCTCTTGGGGATGCCAAAAAACTTCTATTTTTTAATTAAAAAAATTATTCAATGCGGGGATGGGGATGGGGCGGGGATACCCGAACCCGTCGGGGACGGGGATGGGATTCAGTTTCTCATCCCCGTTGGGTATGGGTAGGGTAACGGGTAAGTATATGAGAATCGGGTATGGGGACGGGGAAGGTAAAACCCGTCCCCACCCCGCCCCATTGCCATGCCTAGATACACATGACTTGATTCAAATTAGTCAGGATGTCAATATTCAAAATCTTCTTATTCACATGGTAACAAACAAGAAATACAGTTCCCTAAAGGAAAAAAAAAGGAAGTACAAAATAAAAATTGGTTCTTTTTCATCCCCACAAGTTCGCTATGGGGTTCATGGTAGGTTCTAATTCAAAGGGGACCTCAGACTCTTCTTGTGTTGGCCTACAGCACAAACTGTCCCAACGAACTTCTTCCTGCCAAAGACACATGAAACATCAGGTAAAGGTAACATCCGAGGATTTACCTAACAACTACCAAAGATGATAGCATGAATGCTGATGATATGGTTGTTTTTGTTAAAAAGAAGCAAGGATATCAAAGATCACCTCAGACTTGTCATGGTAAAACCGGACAGTGAAGATGCAGCTACACTCTTCGCTATCATGTTCCCTCCTCTGGATTTTCAATACAATAGCATCACAATAGAGGGCATAATCAAATTTTACCTGTGCAAAATTAATAAAGGGTCAAAAGAAGTATCAACGGTTAGGGAATTTATGGATTAGTTAAAAACAGAAAGAAAAAAAAACTACGTTTGGGTTGATATGTTGGCAACAAGTCGGTTGACTTCGCAAACATTTGGATATGTGTTTGTATATGGGTCGAAACCCCCATCAAACGTGTGTTAAATGAACACAGGACATTTGACTCTCATAGTTCATGTCTTGTAATGTGTGTGAAAAGGAATGAAGTGTACACAAACACGGCAACAATCATATGTGGCCACTGGATACACATTATGTTTATGTAAGTAAAATAAAAAGGCTAGAATCCCTTACATGGAAACATAGTACAAGATGTCCTTCCTTCACCTTGTGACACTCTGAAGCTTCCAACGGGATGGATCTCTGTCGCACCCCATATTTCACATTAATCCATTCATCTTCATCCTTACCGAATCCATGATATCGTACACGAACTTCCTTAAATCATGTGCCACATCACAACATACATTAACTTCAATCGATTGCCCATAATATACCAAAAGAACATCCTCTAAGAACAGCAATAACTTTACAGCAGGATAACTTACACTGTTCATAAGTATACAAATATAGGCTGCAGAGTAATTCTATTCTATTTAAGTTTCCATTATTTTTCAATGGACGGAAATATCACAAACAATAGCTGGCAATTATTTAGATTACATGGTATTAAAAATCATTTTGGAACAGGGTGTCTCTCTAAAATGAAAAGTAAATTTCAGCCATCACATAACTTGTGAATTTAGCAAGAAAAATGCCGATTTTTATTTTCATTTCCACAACTTAATGTAAGTCTGGGATTCTTGCTCAAGCAAACACATTTTGATCGCTTTTCCCTCAAATTCCTGGTCTGGACCATGAAAGCGTGTGATATGGCCCATTTGAAGAAGGTATCATGCTTTTATAATAAGGTATACCTATGCCTAAGAAAGAGAGCTTTTCTACTCGTAGAAACACTATTTAGCACAAGCAATTGGGCAAGGCATGCCCACATATAACGTAAGTTCTACCCGCACAACTCCAATTCCTCCCGCTGAAGTGCCCAACAATGAGATTTTTCTGAAGTGCTATATGGATTTCTAATGTTTTGGTGCTTTTGGGTTAGTTTTAAAAGTACTCTTATACATAGTACTATTTGGGGGTTTTGCATTTTAGAATGCCTTTTTCTCGTGGCCATGCATGATTTTGAGCTTGAGCAGTTGTAACTTAGAAGTAATGACTCCATTTTTACATAGTACAATTTGCATTTTAGAATGCATTTTTTTGTAGATGTTCTCACATGTACCAATTTTCTATCATAGCGAGTTTGCTTCTCCTCTGCCTGATATTTTTCATATCAAGCGTTTTTCCACATTATTCTTTGCTTCGTCATCTCTGTTATCCAAAGTTTGACATTCACTTTTCACTGCTTAGTTTCTATTGCTTAAAAAAGGTCAGAGATTTTCTGCATTTTAACCCACTATGCTGAAAGAGACAAAATAGTTTATATACACTGTTGCAGCCTAACATGCAATTCAAATGAAAGAAAAAAAACAAGCTTAATAGTCAGCCACCATGTTTTAAGCACAAACAAAAAGAATCAAATACAAAAACAGGTATTTGAAGAAAAATAAGGAAGGCATTGCAGGCATGAAAGGAACTATTGCTCTTATATTAATTAGAAATTCAAAGCAGCAACTCAATTTATTAACAGCCAAAGATATAAAAGAATCTTACAAGTTCCCCTGTGCATAGAACTCTGTAGTTCAGAAACATTGCAACATCATGCCTGTAATTGGAAAATAAAAAAGCATCAAAAGGTGAGTCAGTTACTAAATAACTAACCAAAAAAGGTTAATGGTTGTGAAGAGGAGATGGGTATGGTGGTAGTGTTTTAAAAATAAAATAAAAAATCTTTTTGGAGTGAAGAGTGGTGACTTGGAACATATCATCTTTAACTTTGTTATGAGTGCAATGCAAGAAACAAAGACCATACCACGTCTTATAGTTCTCACGTAATCCAAAATGTTTAAAAATGTCACAATGCACAATATGCATAAACTCAAAATAGAGCTGCAGCTTAATCAGAAGTTAATTCCTCACCATGCATTGTCTTTTATAGATACCGCTTCAAATGCTAATTCTGACAGATCTGCAGCTTGAATACCTGGCATTATGTGTTAAGAGCCAGAAATCGAAGAAGAGTAAATAGCAGAAAAAAGAAGGGGGAAATCACTGGAAATATAAAACTGCTTGTATTATTGAATAAGAAAAGGATAACTGCAAAAGTGTAAATCTCACTATGCCCAGAGTCAAAGCTCCTACAGAGAACACCGTTCGTTCTCTGCCCATGACTAACATAGAAAATGATTTTCAAAAGATACCCCCTTCTCTCTCTACTCAATCACTATGTAACCTAATTCTCTTACACAAATAGCAGCCCTTACCAAACTCTGCCACATCAGCATTTTCCTAACATAAATTTCCACACTGTGTGTTAGGAAGTAGGAGCCCACAGTTGAGATCCTAACATTATGATGAGATATTTTAATTATATTGTGGAATTTTTAATTATAATCTATCCACAGATCAGCACGGACTGTGCTGATAAGTGTTGTCTATGGCGGATGACGGTATGTGGCAGAGACCCAAATTTCTGCAATTTAGGCAGTGTTTTGGTGCAACATCATGGCAGGGTATGGCAGAAAACCCTGCAATATTTGCCGCCATTTACCATATCGACCAGGCCCAAATCCACCAACAGATTTTCAATAACACTGGTGCTGATTATCATTTATTAATTCTGGATTGCTTGTAATTCCACTCAATTGGTTTCCGAAAATAGGCTAAATCTATGTAGTTTATACAACTGTGATAATTATTATTGGTATTTCTTTTTTGGTATAATATTATTATTATTTTCTTCAGGTGCCTCATTTTGTCTCAACAACCTGGACATGGCTCATGAAGTCTATGAACCTATGACCTACAATTTGCTAACTTAGACCAACAAAAAACATGAAGGTCCAAATGAAAAGGTGCACACTTGCTAACTTGGACCTTCATGTTTTTTGTTGGTCTAAGTTAGCAAATATATATATATATATAATATTAGCCGTGTATAAAAGAAATATTGTGTGTCGCAGTGGTTAGGCTACCTCATGCAATTGAAAGGACCGGGTTCAATACGTATGGGTTTCATTTTGCATTTTCATTGTTGCTACTGTGACAACTTTTCTTCTAAAATAACAAATTGTCTCACTTTAGATTCGACGGTTTAGTAAAGTTCTTGAACAATTTGCCACAATTTGCGACAAAGCTGATCATTCAATGGTTTTTAAACATTTTGCACAAATTAGTGTATTTATCTTTTTTTTTTAACAAGGTGTATTTATCTTGATGTTTATATATCGGCGAAAAAATTTGTTTACATAGATGATATTGTAATCACAAGACTGACCATTGAGGTATTCAATTTCTTAAGAAGCATCGGTTCAGACATTTCTATACCAAAGATTTGGAACATTTAAAATATTTTCTTGAAATTGAAGTTGGTCAATCAAGGACTGGCGTTACAGAGGTCTAAGGATATAGATAAAGTAAGTATAAGTAAGTATCTCACAGAGGTCTAAGGATATCTTATAAATGTATCAAACTTGATGCATATGATATAGATGCACCAGCTAGTAGGTTATAGAGTAAGTATAAGTAATCATCTTATAAGCTGCATTTAAAACTTACTGGCCTTGTATCCGTGGTGCCTATAAAGATAAAGTGTGTCATGTGCATGGAAAAGCAATTCATTCAGAACATTTTTAGTCTCCTTTCATTCTCTCTCATTTTCTAAGCTTATTTTCAAGTTTTACCATTTTCTTCCTGCATACCATCTTTGTCTGAACTAACAAATCAACACCATTTACCCCAAAGCAAGTGAATGCCTAGTAATGACAACAAAATAAAGCTCACAGTCGCAGATAACTAAAATGATCATGTGTTCCAGTAATGTAGTTCTTTCTTCCTTCCTTTTTTGAATTCATAGCAACATTAAAAGCTAAGAGCAAAAAAGGAAAACCTTTTGGTTTTGGAGAGCTTTTATTTCCCTTTATCGAAGAAGATTTGCCTGAAAGATCAACAACTAGGTTCAGCCCCTCAGGTGATAAAGCAAAGTGACCCTTTGACTCTGTATGTTTATTTTGGAACCACTGCTGCACCTGAAACCCAAAACAACAGCGGTATCATTATAACATGCTACTACCCATACACTCCAAAATGTATCAGAGATTCAGAAACGATTAAGAAGCCTTAACAACCTGTTCCCACGATAAAGAAGTTTTACCATCACTGTTTGATGAAGAGCTGCAAAATCAAAAACAAGTAGGTCACTTATGACATATCATAAATAATGAACGTAACACAAAGGCCCTGTTTGGATAAACAACTTATTTTGCAGCTTATAGCAGAAACGCATATCATATAAGCACATATGAATAAGCTATTTCTATGACACAAAACAAAATAAATTCAAACCGGTTTTGTATAATCTATAAGTTTGTTTCATAATTCAGGAGAGCTAAATGAAATAATCTGAAAACAACTTATGAATATGTCAATCCAAACAGGAACGGCAATAATATTTCCATAAGCTCTTCAAAATAGCTTATGAAATTATACGAAAACAGTTTGACTTTATTTATCATATAAGAGCTTACAGATAAGTTATTTCTATCACAGAAGACAAAGTTTTTGTATAATCTATAAGCTATCTTCATAAGCTCTCCAGAAGAGCTTAGTGAAATAAGGTGAAAACAACTTATGAAGATGCCATAAATGCTTATTTCAGTAGATAAGCTCACATAAGTCAATTCAAACATGCCGAAAGTCGTATTTATTTGAGGTTATGGTTAATAAGAAAAAATTGAATTCACCTAAAATTTGCAGCAATATCCTTGCAGAAATTGGGATCAAGTGATTTTCCTCCAACATCATTGTAAATTCTTTCCAATTCCAGTATCTACAAATAATGATGAAACAAAGGGAAATTGTTAAAAATTGCATGAAAATGAAAATGTAAAGAAACAGAAGATTGAAAAAGGTGAAATGAGAATGGAAATGACCTCGTCTAAAGAGAGCTTAGGAAAAGAAGATTCGCTTGAAGTTAACTCTTTCATCGCTTCAAAGTGTGAGAGAGATGAGTAGAGCTATGAAGTGAATCGTGCTGCTTGCTTTGGCATGCAATCGCGGAATTGCGGTGCTGACGACCAACTCCACCGCCGATTTCCGAGCAGTTGAGTTCAGTTGCCACTTAACTTTGTAATTTTATTTTATTTTCTTTCAAAACAAAAGTTTTAACTTTTTCTTTGTAATGTCAACAAAATAGATTACAAGATAACAAAATCCCTTGTTTAAAAAATTAACAAGGTCCTCGTCAACATAACTCATTGTAAAAAGACATGCATTGTTATATATAGGGATTTTAAATCTCAAACACCTCAATTATTAGTATTTGTTAAGATGAATTTTAGCCACTAAACTACTTGACAAAAAAAATTAATAATAAGAAATTTTATGTCGAATATGTAAGTCCAAAGATTTTAAACACAATTTTTGAAATACTTTAAAAAATAATAATTACATCATTTTTTATGTAAAATTACCTTTTTCATTGTTTAAAAATGTCTTAAGAAACATTTATCGACATTTTCTTACAATATGCTGGGTTCGATTTCAATTTTTATTGTTACACGACTAAAAAAGAAAAGTTACAGGAAAACGACATTCTACAGAATTAAATTCCTATGAAGTTTGCTACTAGGAGGTTCACTAAGTCTAATGAAGGAGAGATGCAAATCATAAGATCCGATAAGGAAGAAGCTCCAATCTTTACTAAGTCCACACAACTATTTTTTCCGACCATATACCCATGATAGTATAATGTGCTCTCAACATATCAATTTTACTTGACCAAGCTTGTCAAAAAATGCAATTTTACTTGACAAAGCTTGTCAAAGATGCAAATTTGACAAATGAGGAAGTTGGTAAACCTTGTGGAAGCTATATGTTCCGTCGAACATGCAAAGTTTTATGTGGAGAGTTGCAAGGAATTGGCTACATACGCACTATAGATTTGTTGACAAATGAGTTAATATTGGCACCTAATGTTCGTGATGTAACCGATCTCCAAAGACAACAGGACACTTGTTGCCACATATCAAGCTCTTTCAACTACAACAGTTGAATACAACACATAAAGTTGTTAGTATTTTGTTTGTTTTAGCAAAGGAGGAGAAATTTATGTTTGCGATACAAGTTGGAGTATGTGGAGGTGTATCGATGCATCACTTTGGGAGAATGTTTGCTATTGGGTGGATGCAAGATTTAGAGTTCAAGAAAGTAATCTCTACTCTAGATTTGAAGAATCCTGTGAACTTTTTTAACTTGTTAGTCCATGATAGAAACCATGTATGTTCTTTTTTAAGTAGGTGTTGTAGTACTTTATCATTGTTCTATAACAACTCTTATGTCTAGTTTTATCAAAAAATAATAATAATACTAGCGTCTAGTTTTATCAAAAAATAATAATAATACTAGCATGGATGCTCATAACCTTGCTCTCAACTTAATTTTGACACCCCCTATATTGATCCTTTGATTTCTAATGAAATGCATCAGTCTTCTCTTGTAAAAAAGAAGGTTTGGGCCTACTGGTCCATAAACGAAGTGACATGTATCATTTTAAATTGATACACAAGACCACACAGTTTCATATTTAAATCAGAGTGAAGATAACCAAGATACGAACTTCAAGGTGGAAAAGTCACATTGACTTTGGTGCAATTTTATGTTTTATAAACGAGAATAATAAAGGATAGTAATCATTTTGGTCCCTGAATATTAACGAGTAATCATAATAGTTCCTCAATTATAGTTTACGACTTATATTGATAAACTAATTCAATTATGATGCCTGTTTGATTTGGCTTATTTTTGAGCTTATGAAAAATAGTTTATGCAAATAAATATGCTTTTATGCTAATACATAAGTTCTAACTAACGAACGTTGTATCTTCATAAGTTATTTTTTTAAACTACTCCCTCCGGTCCTTATTATAAGAAAAAGTTGACCTTTTAGGTTCATAGAATAATTAATGTATCTTAGTGTAAATATAGACTAGATACATCACTTAAACAATGAACCAAAAAAATCAATTGTTTCTTATAATAAGGACCGGATGGAGTACTTTGACAAACTTATGAATACTACATGAAAACTTATTTATTTGCATAAGTCGTTTTTATACAAGTTCAAAAAATAAGTCAATTATAGCTTAACTTATCATTTTTCTCAATTTTACCTCGTGATCTTTCTTAATTGTGATTGTTCTTACACACGTGATTTGGTCTAAGGTTTTACTAAACCCTAAATCATAAAAAAATACGTAACCCATTTTGAAAGCATAAACAACCAAACCTGTACGTGATACTCAAAGCAAGCACCCATCTCCTCCGCCGTTTCAAGCAAAACACCGCCGAGAAGCTAGAATCAAACCCTTACCTACCCATTCTCTCTTTCCATCTACACCACAAACATGGTTCAACTGCACCGAAATCAAAAACCTTCATTCACGAAGGTCGACAGTTTACAAATTGATTGGAAACCATCACCTGTCATTGCATTAGCCACCAGCGTCGACGGTTTACGTGTTGCCGCTGCTCGCGAAGACGGTTCCCTCGAGCTCTGGCTCGTCTCTCCCGGCTCTGACCGTTGGCATTGTCAGTTAACCATTCGTGGTGATCCTAATAAAAGAGTTTCTTCACTTGTTTGGTGTAATGGTTCCGATTTTGGTCGTTTGTTTTCTTCTAATTTGGATGGCTCTGTTTCTAAGTGGGATTTTTTTCATCTCAAACAAACGGTATGGTGATTCTTTATTTTTGACATGTTTGTTTGTTATCGAGTAGAATTGATAGTGCCTCCAGAATTGATTGTAACTTGAAAGTTGAAACTTGAAATTGGAGTTTGGATTCTAGAATTGATTTTTACACTTGAATATATTGTTCAACTTACTTTTATTTACATGAATCATACAAACATAAATCACTTTACCTTCAACTAATTTTAGTCAAAATTAATTCATTTAAATTTAATTATTGCGACCTCCAAACCAACTAGACACTAGGGGTTAATGAGCTTCGTTGAAGGTCGAATCTATTGGAAGTAGAGAGTTTGATGGCAGATTTTACCTACCTTCCGTTGAACTCTGGATTACTAGAACCAACCCTTTACCCTTGGAAACTGGAGGTTTATGACAAATACACGAGCTAAACTATTGTTTTAATTAATTAATTATTATTATTATGATGATGTTGAAAGAGTGCATTTAATAATATGGACCATTTAGAAAAGAGTTGCTCTTGAGGTAAATTTGGTATAGCATGTTAGTTCAGTCTTTTGTTGCTATGAAGAAAAAGTTAATATTATTGCCGGTAACAAAAAGCACAAATGAGACCTGGTATAATGGGTGCACCATTATACTAGTCAGTGCATGAGGTCCACCATTGGAACAGGGCCATATTGCAGGTCCCCTTCATTTTTTGTTTAATAATTGTTGCCGCCATTTAGTTTTTTCAGGACTTAACTATATTATGTGTTTATAGACAGTGCTAGAGTCAGATGGTGTTGCAATCTGGAAAATGGCTGTTACACTGCCTAAGAGCGGTGTTGTAAATGCTGAGACAAAGGGTGATCGTTTGCGGAATAGACATGTTGATTCTTGCGAGTCTGAGAACAGCGAAAGCGATGAAGATTCTGACTCGCCTGCTACCGTCATGCAATCTATTCTTGGGTTTCCACGTGTAGCAATTGGTTATGATGATGGGCGTGTGGGAATTTATGCCATCTCTGATGCGGATGAATTTATGCATGTGAAATCCTTGCTTCGAGTCAAAGGTCAGAAGGCTTATTTTTTTGTGTTTTGAATTGCCTTGTTTGCTTGGTGACATTTTTCTCTGTTGTAACTTGTACTTGATTTATACTAAGAGAATGTTTTGTGGTATTGTTTTCAGGACGAGTTTTAAGTGTGACTTGGAGTGAAGACGCTAACTACATATATTCAGGCAGTAGTGACGGGTAAATATTAATGTTGCGATCACTGAGTGATTAATGTCTTGTCTTGTATTATTCCAGCATTATTTTTTATCATTACATCTACATAGTTAGATATGCTTATGTTTCTTGTCTTTATCTCCTCACAGGTTAATACAAATCTGGGATGCTATGTCAGGTCATGAAGTCGATTGGACTAAAGTTGGACAAGAACTCTGTATATGGTCATTGTTGTTTTTAAGGTGACAGTAGAGGCATCATTTTGTTTATATAGAAATTTGTGCACCAAATCTTCACAACCTTTGTTACTGATTGTTAGTTATTTTAGGTCAGGGACACTTGTTAGTGCTGACAGCAGCGGTAGTGTCCAGTTTCTGGATTGCAAAAATCTATCACTCTTGCAAACACATTCATTACACAAGGGAGATGCAATTGCTCTTGCAGCAGCCCCTAGTCATGATATGGTGTTCTCTGCTGGTTCCGATGGCCAGGTATGGAGTTGCATAATTTGTTGAATCCTTACGAAACCAAAGTAATTGATCTTTACATTGATGGTTATATGTTGCTATGATTCCTTGTGGATTGGGGGGTTTTGGTTTGAGTAAAGCAAGATTGCAACACTTGTGGACGTTTTTCAAACTTAATTCACTGTATTTATTCTTGGAGATTGTGCTATGTGGGTAATAGAAGGGATGTGGTAACATTGTTGAGTAGATTCTATGCTATTATCAAATCCGAAAAGCTTTTAATGATTTGATCATGTATTCCTTAATTCTCGCTTCTTCCGACCTTGATCATATATTCCTTAATTCCCCCTTCTTCCAACCTTTATCACTTTGAATTGTGAAAAATGTGTGAACTGCCATCTCCAACCGCAGTCTTCATTTTCTCTCAAACTTTCATGTAATTACGTTAGTCTTTAGATAGTGTGACTAGTACAAAACATAGTAAAAGATAATTGATTCCATTTAACATTGTGATGTATTTCTATTTATAGCAATTTACTATGGTTTAGTACCTTTGAGGCAAAATTTCTCTGTATCGTAGGGTATTAACTGTGTAACTCAAAAGTAATAAGTTGCTTGCTGGCACTGGCAGTATATATAGTTTTTTTTTCTTCTTTTCATTATGGTTTGTTTTCTGTGCCTTTTTTTGTTTTATTAACTTAAATAACTATGGTTATATTATATATGGTGTACCATCCCCTTGCTTGGAATGTGAATGTTTCGGTATCTGGAATTGCTCTAGGTGGAGGTCCATTGTCTATCGTATGTATCTCACATATAATTGCATTACATTTTTTGAACTCTTCTGCTTTTATATATTCCCATTAAGTGTGTTGTTATGTCTACAAGTCAAAGTTTTGTCATATGTTATTATTTATTATTCATCAACTTATTTACTATCGCTCTACTTTTGCCCAAGGTTCCGTATGCTTAGTCTGTTAAGTGATAACCAAGTGCATTTTAATAATGTTGGTTTATTTAATTTGTATCAAGGTCATTCTTTATACGATGTCAAAATCATCTAACAATGTGAATTCTCCAACAACTATGAAATGGATCCATGTTAAAAGTGTAAGAGCTCACACTCATGATGTCAGGGCCTTGACTGTTGCAGTACCAATAGTGGAAGAAGGTCTGCTTGAATGTTCCTTGTTATTAATTTTTTTGTTATTTATTCTGTGAAAATTGTATTAGCAAGTTTGGATGAGCTTATTATGCAAAATTGTAAGGTGCTTTGGGATTAAGCAAAGCAGTTTTGGAAAACTTGAAATTTCATTTTTTTTTTTTTTTAAATAAAAAGCTGAAAAGTATTTTTCTTGCTACTTTCAGAAGATCAACTTTTTAGCTTAACCAAAACTATTTTATACGCAGAAAAGGTGTTGATTTTCTATAACAAACTTGTCCAATTGGGCACCATATCTGCTGAGATGCTTGTAAATGAGATCTTTAGTTATGAATGCAGTTGATATTTTCATTTCTTAACCACAGACTTCTGTTTTTAGCAGAATTTTTGCCGGTTGAGAGAATTAAAAGAATGCGACGTGAAAAAAAACCCAAGGATTTCAGCTACCATAAGTGGGCTCATATGAAGGGTCCCATGCTTATCTCAGCAGGAGATGACACAAAACTCTTGGCATACCCTGTGAAAGAATTCACTATTCGTGATATATGTCCTGCACCTCAGGGAACACCTATTCAACTAGTCCTTAATACTTCCTTCAATCAATCATCAATGCTTTTAGTTCAGTCTTCACGTTGGTTAGATATTCACTTGCTACAACTCAGAAATGTTCATACATATGGACGCCATGCGAATCCTAAAATGCAGAACTTCAAAATATATGCGTCAGCCCGAGTCCAGAGTCGGGCTTCTCGACAGATAATTTGCAGCACCATTTCCAATTCGGGGGTGCTTGTTGCGTACTCTGATCATGAAAAGCCTAGTCTCGTTGAATTGAAGTGGGAAGTTGGGAAAATCACATTAACTACAAAAAAACTTCCTCAAAGATTACCATTTACCCATTCTATGATGTTTACTCATGACTCCGCTTGGTTAATATTAGCTGGGCATGATAGAAGAATATATGTGAGCTAGTTATATACTTCATCTTCATTTTTGGATTAAAATATCATAATCTTTGGAATATAGAACTGTCTATTTTGCTTTATTGACACTCTTCACTTTCAAATGCTATAGGTTGTGGATGTGGGCAGCTCAAAACTAGTGCATACTTTTACACCCCGTCGTGAGTTGCATGATGAGGAATCACCTCTTACTGAGCCACCCATAACAAAACTATATAGCAGTTCTGACAGGAAGTGGTTGGCAGCTGTGAACTGCTTTGGCGACATATACATATTTAACTTGGTGATACTAAGGTGTTGTCTCTAATTTGCTTAACCTTTTCTATTTTTTTCAGTACGCATGTTACTCTAGTTGCTTGCATGAAGCTAGAATATCTATTTTATGCTTAAAATCTTTATAAATAAAACAGAAACTTTTCGGGAGACTCAACCTCCTTTTTGTGTAACAGGCAACACTGGTTCATTTCAAGATTGGATGGTGCTTCTGTTACAGCTGGTGGATTTCCACCCCAGAACAACAATGTACTGATAGTTACTACTTCCTCAAATAAAGTGTATGCGTTTGACATTGAGGCCGGAAAGGTGGGAGAATGGTCAAATCGGAACACACATGTTCTTCCTATGACATTCCGGGAATTTCCTGGTGAAGTTATTGGGCTTTCATTCCCACCCTCGTCAACTTCATTGTCGTTTGTTGTTTATAGCTCCAGGTATGTTCTTTTCATATATCAAGTTGACATTTTGCATCAGCCCTTAGTGAAATTAAAATGAGCAAAATAAATGAGAATTACATGTTATATGCAACATAATTTTTTTGACGTATAATCATTGTTTATTAATTTCAAACTAGTGGTTTATGACCCCATGGGTGTGGGCGCGTGGCTCAGTTAGCTAAGCCGCGCTGAACTTGTGGGTAGACCAAAATTTGATCCCCGCATAACACATATTCTTGTGGAGAGATGGAGAGCTTTAAGCTGTGACCTACGCACCCGAGCGGAGATTAGTTCCATTACAGGTCCAAAGGACCAGCGTTTATAGGGATACTCTGTGGTGCTATTGGGGTGCTAAATGCCTTAATTATGGTGGTTTCCTACCAGAAAAGTTAGTAGTTTATGTTTTTTGTACACGTCATGCACTTTTCTGTTAATGTTTTTTTTTAGTGGCAAACAGAGACTCAAAAAAACTTTAGAGTTGCATCTAACAATAGTTCCTAGTCCTACTAGAAAATATACCCATATTCACAACCAGAATAATATCTATTTGTGATCTTGTAACATTTGATACATAGTTGTTGGTTTTGTGAATGAAACACACATAACCCATTTATGTTAGTTTTTGTTTTTCGAACAAGCCAAACTAGCTCACCGAACCATTTATGTCTGTTGGTTTCAGAATTGTGATAAACTGTCTGTTAATCATTTAAGTAGAACGCGATGTTAACTTTTATTTTTGTTTGAAGTAATTTATTTCTCATATTTAACAATTGTTCTATCCTCAGGGCAATGTGCTTGATTGACTTTGGATTGTCCCTTGAACAAGACGATAGTGATGTGCTAGATATTCAAGATTCAACTGCCCAGAATTTACAGAATTTTAATGTTTTACCTTTAGATAACCCTGTTTTATTTTTAGCTTACATGTCAAAAAATTCCTTCTTTATGGTAGACAAACCTTGGTTGGAAGTGGTCAAGAGTTTAGAAGCCTCACCGATCCATAGGCATGTTTTTGGGTCATAAGTAAGATTGTTCTTCTTATGTGAGGGGGATGCATCGTGGTCAAGAATTTTATTGGTCAAATAGCACAGTGGTTAAACTCACACCCCTAATTGTGGAGAAGGGGGGAATATTGGGTTCCAACCCATGCCCATGCATATCAACGTCCTTGCAGCTACCAAAAATTTAGTTTATTTAACATTTCAAATGTAAAATAGTTTGTTTAATATTTCAATTGTAAAATCTTATCGTTTAAAATTTTGCACCGAGATCCGTAATTTGAGTTTTTATTCCAGGTCCATGTTTAATGCACTTTCATGAGATGCACCTATACTCATTTGAGATCTGTATTAACAATTAACCTTCTATTGGTTTTTCGTCTCAACCTTCTCGTTTTCATAGAAAAAGAGGTCTCATGATTCGTAGCCTGGTTAGGGAGTAAATAAAGTTTAGGCAAAAAATATATCTAATTCATCATTACTGTTATATTCATTTGATCTTTTTATTCATTTATATACTTTGTGTTCTTTTTTCAACAACTAATTGCTAATATTTGTCATTAAAAAAATCCTTTATTTTAGGGACAAAACTTTGGTGTGTGAAGAAGATTTTCTTCTTAAACTTGGCTGGGTTTTGATGATAACAAACACACTTCACAAAAGAAGAAAAACCATGGAGGCTCAAGTTGAAGAATGAAGACAATGAGACTTAGGCTTCATAGTTATATTTTTGTAAGTATGGTCCTTATCTTTGATTTATCATTCTTAACTTATGGAACAACTTAGAATGCTCAGAAAATAATTACAAACATTTTTCTAAATCCTCATATGAAGCAATGCCTAAAAATCTCTTGAAAATGAATCACACACTTGCAATAATATTCATATAAACGTGATTTTACATTAAAGTATTTTTTTCATGAAAAACAAGAATTGGCATTTGAAATCATTTTAGCATGCATTCTCTTGGTCTTTAATTGTTAAATATTTGATGATCATTCATGCCTTAAAGAATGTTGCTGAACGTGTTTTAAAAGGATGAGTATAATGAATATATTTTAATTGTCTTGCTGAACATGCTTTGAACCAATATATTGATCATGCAATTATAATTATTCATGAGAATTTCCCCGTTGAACTAACGGCTATATTTGCATTTATTGGCAACGGCTGATTTTAAGTGTCAACGGCAAGTATTTTTCTAAAATGTATTTCATACACATTTTTATGAATAGGTACCATTTTAAATATGTGCCTATTCATTGGTAATTCTTTTTGAAAAATAGTATTGCTTCATAAACATCATTTTAGCCTCTATAAATTCAATTGAGAATCAAAACAATACACAACAACTTTCATTATCTCAATTGACATTTTCAATATCACTTGCTTTCAAACTTTCATTCAAATTGTTTGAAAAACTTTGCTTACACTTTAACATTTATTAAAAAGTTTTCTGAGCACTAAGTCCATTTGTTAGAGTGATATTGATAAAGATATACAGCCATACATTTGTTATTCTTCAATTACTTTGTTGTAAAGTTTCTTGCCATTGTTGGTGAGAATTATTGTTTAAGATAGTGGGGGTGCTATCTTGTGATTGTTGTAAAAGGTTCTTTGATTCGGGAAGATTCAAAGTCCACCAAAAGTGTTTGGTGTTTGTGTTGTAATCAAGAGAGAGGGTTTCTTTCTTGTGTTTATGTTAGAAAGATTGTTAGGGGGTCTTGGGGTGAGATTGCTTGTAACAAAGATTCTAACATAGTGAATTCCTTCACGGGGTGTGAAGGGAGTGGACTGACCCTAAGGTTTAGAGGGGAACCACTATAAACTCTCTTGTGTCTTTTCTTCTTCCCGTACTCTTTTATTTTTCCGCACTCATACCTTCATATTTGGTTTCCGGAAAAATAATCAACAACTTGAAACTCTTAAAAATTTACCAATATTCCTAGAAACCTAATTCACCCCCCTCTTAGGTTACAATCTGAACTTACAATTGGTATCAGAGCAAGAGTAAAGATAACTTGCTTCTTTGATCCAGAAAATGGCTTCTGCTAAACCGTTTCTAGCAGAAGGTCCTAATTCAAACCGACCACCATGTTTCACCGGAGATCATTATGATTTCTGGAAAATTAGGATGACAACCTATCTAGAAGCCCAAGGTGAAGAAATTTGGGGTGCTGTCCAGAATGGTCCTTATGTTCCCACTACAACTGTGAATGGTGTGACTGGTATCAAACCACAAATATCATGGGATGATGATGACCGAAAAAAAGTGTTATTTGACAAAAAGGCAAAGAACATTCTTCAATCCTCTCTTGGGATGGATGAGTTTTTCAGAATTTCTAACTGCAAAACAGCCAAAGAAATATGGGACACTTTGGAAACAACACATGAAGAAAATGAAGAATGTGCAAACTTGACACTAATGGCGTCTCATCATTCTGATGATGAAGAAAATGAGGTTAGTGATTCTGAATTAAATTATAAATATTCTTATGAAGAATTGCAAAATGCATTTAATGAATTGTATGAAGAATGCATTAATATCTCTAAAACTTGTGCAAAGCAAAAGAAACAAATTGTATCTCTTGAAAGAAAAGCTTTTGATGCACAAGTAGAATTAGAAAAGGTTAAAAGTTTTTCATGTAATAAATGTAAAGAAAATGAAACAAAAATTGTTGAATTAAATCAAGTGATCAAAAATTTTGAAAAAGGTCACAATGGTTTGGAAGAAGTGCTTAGTAAACAAAGATATTCAAACAACAAATCCGGACTTGGTTTTTCTAAATTTGATAAACCAAACACCAGTAAAACGGTTTTTGTTAAAGCAATCACAAATCCCAACAACATAGAAACCAAGAAAATGCATGTTGTTAATTCTTCCAAGAATGTGAATCAAAGAATTAATTCTAAAAGAAGAAATTATTCTAACAATTCTTTTAAGAAAAATAACTCAAATGTTAAGAATAATTTCTCTAAAGGAAATAATTTTGGTTCACATCATGTTCTTAATTTAACATGTTTTTATTGCAATATAAAAGGGCATACACCAAATACTTGCTACATAAGAAACTTTGGCATTCCTTATGGTGAATATATTTGGGTAAGGAAAGATATTAACCCACAAGGACCCAAAGAAAAATGGGTACCTAGAAAGTACTATTAATTGTCTTGTAGGTACTTGAAGACCATATGCTAATCTTGTCAAATTAAGATTGGTTTTTCAAGATACAAAACCATATGATATGATATGATTAAGATGGTTTGAGAAAGATTGACACTTTGATGATGCTTTGGAATTTATTTGAACTCTTTATCATGTTCTTATGTATTCATGACTACGTACGGTGAAAGGTACACATATAATTATCTTGGAAATTATGTGCATACATGATAGTTGTTTCTTTGGACTTTGAAAATAAATTTTATATGAATTGGAAATCATCTTCATGAATGCACGTGCCATTTTATACATACAAAGTTTTAAGATTTAAAATTTTGGTAGTTAAAAGGTAATGCATTCAGAGAAACTATTATGTATTATATTAGTCAAAAAATGTACAATGATTTATTGGAGGAAGTAAACTCGTATGTTTGGTCGCTAAAAATTTTGTAACTAAATTGATATGTTCCATTTATAAAGCGTGTGAGTATGTTGCTTTGTTATAAAAGTAGTGACTATAAATTGTCATATATCACAAGTGCATGCTTTAAAGATAATATTGTTGTTTAGTGCAAGGACATAATATATTTAGTGTTAATGATTTCATGTCATAAATGCAAAAATCTATGTGAATCATCGAATATTCATTGTGAAGAAGATCAATTATTTTTATATAAAACTTATTATTTCCCTAAATTTCGACCCTTTGGATTTTACCCTTTTTCTTCTTTTTGATGATGTCAAAAGGGGGAGAAAGTGTATGTTTGTGTTTTGTGTTTAAATTATTTCAGGTTATCCAATTGCAAAACAAAGGGGGAGAAATACAAGATAGGGGGAGTTTCATTGAGCAAACATTGTCAAAAAGATATGGTTTGTCATCATCAAAAAGGGGGAGATTGTGAAGAAGATTTTCTTCTTAAACTTGGCTGGGTTTTGATGATAACAAACACACTTCACAAAAGAAGAAAAACCATGGAGGCTCAAGTTGAAGAATGAAGACAATGAGACTTAGGCTTCATAGTTATATTTTTGTAAGTATGGTCCTTATCTTTGATTTATCATTCTTAACTTATGGAACAACTTAGAATGCTCAGAAAATAATTACAAACATTTTTCTAAATCCTCATATGAAGCAATGCCTAAAAATCTCTTGAAAATGAATCACACACTTGCAATAATATTCATATAAACGTGATTTTACATTAAAGTATTTTTTCATGAAAAACAAGAATTGGCATTTGAAATCATTTTAGCATGCATTCTCTTGGTCTTTAATTGTTAAATATTTGATGATCATTCATGCCTTAAAGAATGTTGCTGAACGTGTTTTAAAAGGATGAGTATAATGAATATATTTTAATTGTCTTGCTGAACATGCTTTGAACCAATATATTGATCATGCAATTATAATTATTCATGAGAATTTCCCCGTTGAACTAACGGCTATATTTGCATTTATTGGCAACGGCTGATTTTAAGTGTCAACGGCAAGTATTTTTCTAAAATGTATTTCATACACATTTTTATGAATAGGTACCATTTTAAATATGTGCCTATTCATTGGTAATTCTTTTTGAAAAATAGTATTGCTTCATAAACATCATTTTAGCCTCTATAAATTCAATTGAGAATCAAAACAATACACAACAACTTTCATTATCTCAATTGACATTTTCAATATCACTTGCTTCCAAACTTTCATTCAAATTGTTTGGAAAACTTTGCTTACACTTTAACATTTATTAAAAAGTTTTCTGAGCACTAAGTCCATTTGTTAGAGTGATATTGATAAAGATATACAGCCATACATTTGTTATTCTTCAATTACTTTGTTGTAAAGTTTCTTGCCATTGTTGGTGAGAATTATTGTTTAAGATAGTGGGGGTGCTATCTTGTGATTGTTGTAAAAGGTTCTTTGATTCGGGAAGATTCAAAGTCCACCAAAAGTGTTTGGTGTTTGTGTTGTAATCAAGAGAGAGGGTTTCTTTCTTGTGTTTATGTTAGAAAGATTGTTAGGGGGTCTTGGGGTGAGATTGCTTGTAACAAAGATTCTAACATAGTGAATTCCTTCACGGGGTGTGAAGGGAGTGGACTGACCCTAAGGTTTAGAGGGGAACCACTATAAACTCTCTTGTGTCTTTTCTTCTTCCCGTACTCTTTTATTTTTCCGCACTCATACCTTCATATTTGGTTTCCGGAAAAATAATCAACAACTTGAAACTCTTAAAAATTTACCAATATTCCTAGAAACCTAATTCACCCCCCTCTTAGGTTACAATCTGAACTTACATGGTGCATTTTCCTTACATGCTTTTCGTATGATTCTTCACATAATTAAAATTAATTTTTTGTGTTTATAAGTTATAACAAACTTTGAAAAAATTGTGAATTTGAGAAATCATAGGTAGTTGTGATAAGTTTATACGAAGTACCTTACGAAACACATTTAAGAAAATGCATGTAAGTTTTATCCTTATTTTGATTCTAGCAAGAAACGTAGGTGTAATTTCTTAGGTACTTTTCATATGGTTCCAAAATAAACTACTCATGAAAAGTGTATATTTAGTTAAGAATCATATGAAAAACACATAAAGAAATTCACGTGAGATTTGTCCTTATTTCTAACTATATATTCATTTCTCTGTTTTCTCTTTCATTAAATTTCATTTTAAATTATATTTTTTTTAGCATAGATTTTGTCAAATTTAATAGATAATTCATTCATTTTTCAAATTGATTAAATTATTAATTTTAATCAATTTCATATATTTATAAGGAAATAATTTTGTTTGCATACATGTGCTCACTATTTTCATTCTAAATACGCACTCTTGATAATTTTTCAACTTAGATAACTACGGTTTATTTATTTTATATTCTAAGTAGTTTTTTTTTTTTAAACTTGGTATCTGACCCAATGACCGATTAATCCGAGGGGTCTAATCCCACCGTCCATTTGCGGGACCCATTTAAATTCATATATTAGGTAGATATTAATAGTTTATTTGACAAGTTACATGTTTTGTGTTATAATATGAACAATCTTTTTTTTTATTACTTTTAAATTATATGTATTTTCAATAAATATTAAACATATAACATAAACACTAATATTATTGATAACTTTTTCAATTTAGATAAGTACGATTTATTTATTTTTTTTGTAAAAAAACCAGAATTTATTTATTTTATACTTTAAGCAGATATTAATAGTTTATATTAAAATACATGTCATAATATGAGTAAATTTTTTTTTCTTTTATAACTCCTGAATTATATGAACTTTTAATAAATATTATACATAAAACATAAACATTAATATTATGTATATAACCCGGGTGACACTGGAAAAATACACAAGTTTTATTAAAAAAGACCAAAGATTTATATTAGTATATATTGTGGGTAATAGGTGTGCATATATTCTTGCTAATATGGATCAAAGTTTCTCTTTGGTTTTAAAATACTCTGTTGTGGAAGTGCGTTTTCTTGTTATTTTGTTTCCAATGGTTCTTTTATTGCTATTATTAACCATGAAATCCACGGTCGGCACAAGTATAGAAAAATATAAAGTTTTATTTTGAAAAGTATTAAATAATTTATAGTGTATATACAGAGAGCCGGGATAGGAAATAAGATCATCAAAGTTTTATTTTAAGATCAAATCGTAAATAAAACAAACTGAAAATTTTACTAGTGTTTGTAACAGCCCGATTTTTGCTAGTTTTATTTTATTATTTATTTATGTGTGTTGTGTGTGTTATTATGTGATTATTTGCATCTGTGTGTATTTTTAGTTGGGAATTGTAGAATTCGGTGTAGAAGGGTATTTTAGTCATTTTGGAATTAGGGGCATTTTTGTCATTTTGAGAATAGGGGTAATTTTGTAATTTGGTTGAGGATTATTTTTAGTGCTTAGTAAGAGTATTATTTTACCAAGTTACTAGAGAGGGGGTAGTAATTATTTTATTTACCGGTAAGTGACCGTTAGTGTTGTAATTTACCATTAAGTGAGTAGTGACATCTTGGGGTGTTAGAATAGAAATGGGTTAGGCCCATTAAGGTTGAGAAATAAGCCCAATTGAATAGAGCACATATATAAACTCTAGTTGTTGGTGAAAATTAGGTTTTCACAACATTTTCACATTTCATTTCATTTGAGGAGAGAAGAGATAGAAGCTAGAGAGAAGAGCAAGAACAAGGGTTAGAGGCAAGAGGGAGATTCACCATCTAGGAGCCAATTGAAGCTTGAATTAGAGGTTCTTGGTGTTAGAGGTAAGGGGGTTAGTCTTTATTCATAATCACTTAGTTGTAGCTTCTACCCTAACTTCTTACATAAGTGCTTATTATTTGAATAATTGATTAATTGTGAAATTAAGTGTGAAATTCGTGCTTATGTTACTATGCAATGTTTAGGTATGCAAATTTAATGTTAATTGAGTTGTTGATGATGAATTTGAGAGCTTAAATCATGTACATATGTATGCTTCATGTTTTAACCAAAAATTGATGATATGAAGTGTTGTTGTGATGAATTGTTGGTAAATTCATGATGGTTAATTGCTGTTGTTGTTGGAAGATGTTGTTGTTGATGATTAAAACATTGGGTAATCATAGTTGGAGAGTTTACTATGACTTTGTGTTGTTTTTGAATGTTTTGATGAAAAATGGGTCAAATGATGATTTTTGTTAAGAGGATGTTGTAGTGCAAATTTTATATGGATTTGAGTGTCTTTTCATGTTTAGAAATGTTTAAACAAACCTTGGGATCAAATTTGAGCTTTGGGAAGTCAAAATTGGGGTTTTGGGGTGAAAAAGTGAGTTTTTCTCGTAACAGGACTGCCCCAACTCGCCACAGCGAGTGGGAGGCGAGCAAGAGGTGCTTCCGGTGAGCTTACTCGCCACGGCGAGCTGCACAGTGGCAGCATCCCCTGTTTCGCGTTCTTGCGTCTTTTTCCCTCGTTTCTGTTTTGAATTGGCTTTCGGTGTACACATGAAAGTTGTAGATAATTTTGTTAGATTTCCAGAGGCTTTGGTTTGACTTGAAAATGATTTTTGGTTTTTGAGTTATGATGAAAATACTCCAAGGTGGTCTTGGTGAAATTTTACAAAAATTCCGCATAACTACTCTTAAGTCGACCCAAACCTTATGGATTGGTTCCAAACTTCAAACATATGTTTTATGAGTTCAAGTGAGGTGTTTAATGGTATTTAAGCTATGATGTGGTGAATCTAACTTGTTTTGATTTGAAAATGGAAATTTTTGTGAAAAGTGATAAAGGGAGACAAACTTCGTGATTTTTGTGAATTCCTCGTATTTGGCCGATGAAATGCTTATGTATCCTCTACTGCACCTATGAGTGACTTGTGAGAATACATGGCATAGGCAATTGAGCTTGTAGAGTTGGTTTTGGTTCATAACTTCTATTATTTTTAAATGGTGACTTTTGGAGACGAACTTAGTAGAAATGAACCTTGATGAACTAAAGTCTTACGAATCTTTTGTGAATGGTCTCATATGACTAAATGAGTGTATTTGAATGATTGTGGAGGAATTAACATGATGTTTATCATAACTTTTTGTGTTATTCCATTTTACTTGGTTTATGTGATGTAAATGGAAATGAATTGTGAGCCGATGTTGATGTATGTTGATAATTAAGATAATGTTGTTGGTTGTTGATGAATATGATGATGATTATGTTGATGATGTTGATGAATGTTGATGAATCTTATGTGAGATGTGATTGTTGAATGTATGGGCATGATTCTTGATAATGCAATGTTGTTGAGTTGTTGAAATGTAAAAGGAGGTGTACTTTTACATTGTTTTTGATAGTTGTTATGTTGGGGTTGTGCATTATCGAGTCATTGCTATATGCCCATGCATCATACCATGTTGTTGTTGTTGTTGAAATGTAAAAGGAGGTGTACTTTTACATAGTAAAAGGAGGTGTACTCTTACATACGATGTTTTTGTTGCATCAAAGGTGACGACCTTGAGGTGTTTTGGTACCACATGCATCTAGAGAAGAGTCTAGAACATTGCATGCATTTGAATAGTTGATGAGTTGTGTCATAATTGAATATATGACTTGGTGAATTGTGTGTTGGTGAAATTTGGTGAATGTTGTGATTGTGTGGATTGATGTATAAGTACATTGGTGGATTTTGTGGATGGTTGTGAATAATTGATTTATGCTCTAATTGCATGTCTTATTTGTTTGTACTTATACACTTGGTGAATCTATTTGATGATAATTGATTGGATGATAATGATGAGGTGAGAATTGTATATGTATATACATAAGATGTGGTGATTTCTTTGATGATGATGATTGATTGCTTGTAACTTGAAATGATGAATTGTACTTGTTGAATTAAGCATGCTGAATTGAGTAATGAGGTAAGTGATGTGATTATTGATTGATGTTGATAAATGATGAGCTTTTGTTGATGACTTGATTAGAGGTTGAATATGCATGCTATGCTATGATAATAATGTGATAGCTTGAAATGTAAGTGATGGGGGATAATAATAATCATGTGATGCTAGTATTCTAGGAGGGAGGGTTATGTATATGTGATACGTTTATGATACACTTGTGGAGATGAACTTGGAATGATAATATGCATGTGTTGTGATTACTTATGAATATATGTATGGATTGTTATTCTTGAATATATTCTTTCATTTCCAATGTTCATGATAAATGTTTTTCGTGGATTATGATGATGTAATGCTAACCCTCAGTGGTCTGTGGTGGACCGCCTACCTTTCTGTATGGACGGGTAGACAGCGTGCAGGATGCTTAGTTGTTTGCTTGATGATGCCGAGGAGTGGAGTTCCTCTTTTATATGCAAGCGTCTAGATTAGGGCTCTGATCTAGGGTAGTTCTTGCATGTTGGTTTTTATTTTTGGACCATGTATTTTGGAGTTGAGATGTTATTTGTTATTTGAGATTTGGAGAATACAATTGTATTTTATTGAGATCTGGAGATGTTTATGATTTTTAAGTATGTCCGCTGCTATGTTTTGTAACATGATCTTTATGCATGTATGTATTGTGGTTTATTTGAGACGTAGCATCTATTTCTAGAATATTTCTGATGTATTCGCGCGTTTTACCGCTTAATAGAAATAGGGTGTTACAGTGTTTCTTTGGCAAATTCAAACTTTGTTTGTTGCAAATTGAAACTTGCCTCCATCAACAATGGCAGAGTCAAACTCCAGACGGCAAAAAGTATCAGCATCAGAAGAAGAAAACGAAGATAGGAACAACAGTATTCCAGACTGCGTACTCAGCCACATTCTCTTTACTCCCAACCAAATCTTAAAACGAGTATTTTGTGTCGCATATGGCGCCACATTTGGAAAAGATCTTTTTCTTTCATACTTACGCGACAACCCGCTTCAAACTGGCAGATAACTATGAGATCGAAACTTGACGATCGATCTGTGCTACCAAACCATTGCCATTTTCGTAAAGCCATGCCTGATTTAGAAGATGTGTCTCTAATGTACCAAATATGTCGTCAACAATAATTGTAATGGATTATTATTACTTCAGTATCACCGCCCTCAAAGCTTGTATTAAGCTCGTTTCCTCATGAATTTCTATTATTTCTTGTTGCGAAAGTTTGTAAAAACGCAATCACTTTTCATTTTCTTCGATATATATACATATATAGTTCTTTTATAAAAAATTGTTAACATAACTAGGTTATATTGTATCTTAAATTTCATTTTTTTTCCTTCGTATATCATCACAATGTACGTAGTATAAATCAAAGCTCCGTACGTTAGAAAGTATATTGGTGAGACATGGTCATAATGTAATAATAATTTACATGTTGCTGATCAGACTCCAGTCCAAGGTGCAATATATTTTAACTTGCAATGGTGCAAGAGAATTTGTTTTTTTTTTTGGTGGTGGCCGAGATTCGAACCCCAGACCTTGCATATATTATGCATTGGGGACAGAGAATTTGTTTATCATCACTAAAGAAGCTGCAAATCGACTTCATAATAGTTATACGGGAAAGCTTTCCGTGTTTTGTGATGTCGACTACGGAAAATTTCGTGTGCCACCTACATTAAAGAGATGTTGACAACCATTGTTTACATTGATGGTAAAAGAATGGTAACCTTAATATTAAGTGATGATGGCAACTTGCAAAATGTAGTGGACTGGTGGAAGAGCAATGTTTCGTTGGGATAAAACATTTAGTGTTGAGTTGTTCAACAGCAACGGTATAATTTTTATGAAAGTTTTTTTTATTGATATTTATTATCATAGTTTATATTGTTAATGATTGATGTATT
Source organism: Medicago sativa (assembly GCF_051527215.1). NCBI lineage: Eukaryota > Viridiplantae > Streptophyta > Magnoliopsida > Fabales > Fabaceae > Medicago > Medicago sativa. The sequence goes on from NC_140756.1 coordinate 10,572,796, forward strand.
TCACTAATCAAATACATGTATACAAGTATTCAAATCCAATTCTTCAACTAAATATTCTCAATATCAGAGTAACAAGTATCCAAAGATAGCAAAGTTAAAGACTTGATTGAATATAAAAAGAGACATAGGAAATAATTATGGTATAATATCTTCATCCTTTAGTTTTGTTTGTACTAGCCAGTAGCCTAGTATTACATCATTACTACTTGTCGTCGTGTACAAGCAGCATCTACCGGGTGGCCCCATTGATCTACGTTTTCCGAAATTTCACCATTTACTTCATCTTGAACTCATTCTTCCTTGGTTTGACTCAAGTTTTCTGCTGAGCCTGCTTCATAGATGTCATTTGCTTCAAGTTCTCATTGTTAAAAATGACAAGGTTTGTTTAGTTCTTGAAGCTTTGGTTTATTTAACCTTTTTTCTAAGGAAGTTTATTTAATTTTTTGGTGTAAACCGGATATCCTCCGCCGCGCTCAACTGCGGAGACCAGGGGCGGACCTGGACTTGCAATATCACTGTGGCAAAAAAAAAATTCCATCGAATAATTAAATTATATTAAATTTTAGTAACCAACCTAAAACTAAAATCAATTTCAGTACTGCTATCACTCTCATTATCTTGATTCAATCTCAATTTTCTAATTCAATTACTCTCACTACTACTATCAATTTCAATATAGTAATTTCAAAACTGACCTGAAAGAGGAGAGGAGATGAAATGGGATGAGAGAGGAGAGGAGAAAGAAGGAGAGAGAGAGAGAGAGAGAGAGAGAGTATTGGTTCATGGTTGGTTGGTGGTGTTGATGTGAGAAATCAGAAGGAAAACATGTGGTGCGGTTAGAAAAGAAGAAGGAAAGGGAACGTGGGCCTGATAGAATTCAGAAAAGGAAAGTGATGGGCTGGGCTGGGCTGGGTTCTAAAAGAAATTAAAAACAATTGGACCTGAACTTGTGTGGCTATTGCCACACCCTGCCCTGCTCAGGTCCGCCCCTGGCGGAGACAAATCCCTCGAACATTTTGAAAGTTTATCAATTAAATGCTTTTGTTTTATAAAAAAGGTTACACAAGGTCTCGTTTATGCATATTTCAAGGGAAATGCTAAGAGCCACAAGGGCATTTGTTAAGAAGTCTTAAAAAGAAATTTTTATATTGGAAATTGTGTATTCAACGCATTAAATTTTTAAAAAAGTGATAAGTGTTTAAAAGTGATATATTTCGCATAGGAGTTTAGGCGTTTTAGTGACTTGTTTTGCAAGATTCTCTATGGAAAACTCCAAATATTGTGTTAATATGTCATTTATGCTTTTGAGCCTTAGTCTACCCTTTTTGTGCAGGAAATTACAAGCAAGGAGCAAGAAATGTCAAAGTTCAAAGAAGCTACGCCATTAGCGTGTCCTACGCTATTGGCGTGATGAAGAAATGCCAAAGGTCAGAGGGATACGCCATTAGCGCACCTGGGGCGTGGATCTGGAGCACTCTTGAAGAGTACGCTAATAGCGTATTCTGAGCTATTAGCGTACAATGTCCAGAGAGCTACGCTATATGCGTACCTGGAGCGTGGAAGCAGAAGCTGGGTTTGAAGAGCTACGCTATTAGCGTATTTCACGCTATTAGCGTAAATGCTCCAGAGAGCGACGCTATTAGCGTGGCTGGAGCGTAGCAGCAGGGCAAGAACAACGTGGCAGGCTCCCATTGGCCAAATTATAGGCCGCCTTACCACGCTATTAGCGTGAGTTGCGCTATTAGCGCAGGTGCAAAAACACAGGCCATTTAAATAGCATTTTTACCTCTCTTTTAGGAATTCACTATTCCATTGAAAACATTTTACACATTTCTAGAGAGAGGTTAGAGCTATTTCATAGAGAGAAACACAAAGCAAGTGATTAAGGAGTAGATTCAACCCTAGATTCATTGAGACATCAAGGATCTTGGCATGGAATCTTCATCTTTCCTTCATTCCTTGCATTAGTTTACATGTCTATATGTAACTAACCTTCTTTGTAGTATTGAGGTAACTATCAAGCTATTATGTAATCTTTTGATCTTTTAATATATAAGGTTCTAGCTTAATGATTCAATATTGTTGTTATTCTTGCTTTTAATGCTTTCAAAGAGATTCAAGATGATTTGGACACAAACTCTTGAATCTAGAACTAGAATAACAATCTATCTTATGTTATATCACTCTTGACAAGTTTGTAAACCTTTGATAATTACTTTTAATCAAGATTTTAATGCTTTCGGATACTTAATCAGGCTGGACACGGTCGATTAAGTTATCCGATCGACTTTGTTATCGTTTAAGGAATTTGGACACGAATGTTTAAACGCTAACTTGGAAATAACGATGTCGCTTTGGACACGAAGGATATTGTAGAAATGATTGTGATAATATTGGTTATAAAGCTAGAGTCTGTTAATCGATCGAGAGATTGCTGCTGTTATGCTTGCTCGTTATCTTATACCGCAAGCGAAATAGTTCGATCCCCTCTCGTTTTTACTTTAGTGTCAAACATGGATATAGTGTTACACACAAACAAATTATATCCAAACCCTTAATGTGAACGATTGTGTAAATGCTTATGATTAAACGTAACTCCCTGTGGAAACGATCCTATATATACTCACGTGTACATAGTTATATGACATGTAGGAAAAATCTTACATCAAAATGGCGCCGTTGCCGGGGAGTAACGGAAATTTTTATCATAAGTATTGAAACAATTTTGTCATGTTAAGTCAATTTTGCACAAAATTCTTTCATGCATATACTTATACACTTATGTCATTTATTATTTTTTTATGCTAACCACCTGGTATAGTCTTGGTGAACTTTGTTTATGCGAGGTACCGTTGATAAAGAAGACCTACAATTTGATCCTGAAATTGAGAAAACTGCTAGGTTACTTAGAAAGCAAGCAAAGGAAGCTAGGAGATTAGCCAGGCTGGCTCAGCCGGAATCTTTACTTTTTATTCCTTCTCCGTCAGGTTCGGTGCATACTATATCACTAGGTGATTCTTCATCACATTCTTCTGCACATTCATCTCCGAGGAGTGATCCAGAAGTAGTCATGGCTAATGAAGATGAGAATGCTCTACCTATGTGGGTTAGTCCGAGGAGGCTAGCTAATCTTGGCAACCGTAATGCCAAATCTTTTGAGCTGAAGTCTGGGTTGATAAACTTGATAACTCATAACCAGTTTACCGGTATGGATCATGAGGATCCATATAGACATCTTACCAACTTCTATGTTACCGCCGGTACACTTGGTATGAAGGAAGATGAGGAAGAGGGTGTGTTTGTGCAATTGTTTCCTCATTCTTTGATCGGGAAGGCTAAGGAGTGGTATCTTGATCAACCAACTTCTTTGATGGAAAATTGGGGTGAGCTAGAGAAAGCATTTCAAGAAAGGTTCTTTCCGGAAGATAGGCATCTTGAGGCTAAAACTTCAATTACAACTTTTGCTCAAGGCCAAAGTGAGACTCTTTGTGAAGCTTGGGAGCGTTATAAATCATTGCTAAGGAATTGTCCAAAGCATGGATTTGATAGCCAAATGCAACTATATCTTTTTCGTCAAGGGCTTCAAGATATGTCCAAGACGATGCTAGATGCAAGTGCTGGAGGTTCTATTGCTATGAAAAACCCAGCTGATGCTGTCAAAATCATCAACCAAATGGCGCTCAACACAAGAAAATCTTCTCACAATCGGAATCCTAATCAAAGGAAATCCGGTATTCTTGAACTTGAAGCAAATGATGCGGTCTTAGCTCAAAATAAGCTTCTCACTCAACAATTAGAAGCTATGCAAAAGGAGATGAAAGCTATGCCTAAACAAATTCTTGAATCTCTCAAACAAGAAGGAGGAACCGCTCAAGTCTATACTTGTGGACTTTGTACGGGGGATCATCCCACCGGCTATTGTCCCGAGCCCGGTTCTTTTGAAGGGGAAGAGGTCAACTATGTGGGAAACCAACAAAGGCCTAACCAACCACAACAAGCCGGAACCTCACAACAAAATCCGGGTACTTCCAACTTCCAAGGAAGGTATCCGGCCAACCAACAAAGACCTTGGAGAACACCGTACAACAATAACTATCAATATCCACCATCAAACTACTACCAACAACCTTACCAACAACCATTCAATAATCAATACCAAAATCCACCACCAAATAACCCCCAACAACCGAATAATTCCCAAAGCACCGAGGAGGTCTTGAAACAATTCATGCAAGTGTCCATGGCTAACCAGAAAAACACCGACGCGTCCATCAAAGGCCTTGAAACGCAAGTTGGTCAGTTAGCTCAACAAATGGCTCAAGGTCCTCCGCAAGGTGGAGCTTTCACCGCTAACACTCAACCAAATCCGAAGGAGCACCACAAGGCATAGCAGTCAAAAGCTATAGCTACAAGGAGTGGGAGAGTAGTAGGTATAGGGGTAGGTGATGATATTGTTGTTGAAGAGAAGGATGATGAAGTTGTCAATGAGGAGGACAAAGAGGAGTTCGAGGAGGATAGTGTAGAGATAGAGGAGGAAGTGTATATAAAGAATAAAGAAGCATTAGTTGAAAAAGAAAAAAATCAAAAAAGAGATCTAGAGTTACAAGAGGAGATGGAGAGGAAGAATAAAGATGTGGGGAGAGATAAAGGGAAGAAACAAGTAGTTGAGAAGCAAGTGGTGGCTCAACGCTTACCATACCCACATGCTCCATCGAAGAAAGACAAAGAGCGGCAATACGCAAGGTTTCTTGAACTCTTCAAGAAGTTGCAAATTGATATACCATTCTCAGAAGCCTTGGAGCAAATGCCGGTCTATGCGAAGTTCATGAAAGATATCCTTTCCAAGAAAAGAAGAATCAACGATGAAGAGACGATCCAAATCGATGCCAATTGTAGTGCTATTATTCAAAGAACAATGCCAAAGAAAGAGCAAGATCCGGGAAGAGTCACTCTACCGGTAGCTATTGGCACAACACATGTAGGTAAAGCACTACTTGATCTTGGATCAAGCATCAATCTCATGCCTTTGTCCGTTGCCAAAAGAGTTGGTGACCTTTGTATAAAGCGGACTAGGATGATGTTGCAATTGGCCGACAAATCCTTTGCAAAACCATTAGGTATGGCCGAAGATGTTCTTGTAAAAGTGGACAAATTTATTTTTCCGGCTGATTTTGTGGTTATGGATGTCGAAGAAGATGAGGATGTGCCTATCTTAATGGGAAGGAATTTCATGCAAACGGCTCGGATGATGATTGATCTTGATGATAATATCATGAAGGTCAAGGTAAATGATGAAGAGGTTACCTTCAACATCCGAGAAGCTTTGAAGTACTCGAAAGACAAGGGTGCATGTTTCAAAATGGATGCAACCGAAGAAGTCATCTTGACTACTCGGAAGCAAATGCACAATAGAACACCCCTTGAGAGTGCTTTGGTGGACGCACTCAATGCTATTGATGAAGACGAAGCAAGTGCCATTGAAGAGTGTTTGAAGGAGCTAGATTCCTTGAAGGAGGTTCTTCCTAATCAAGCCATACTTGAAGATTTGAAAGAAGAATCCAAGGAAGAAGCCAAAGTTGATGACACCAAGGTAGAATTAAAAGTTTTACCATCTAATTTGAAATATGTTTTTCTTGAGAAAGATGGTACAAAACCGGTGATCATTAGTAGCTCCTTGTCCATCGATGAAGAAACAAAGTTGGTAGAGGTTCTCAAGGCCAACAATGAAGCGATAGGGTGGAAGTTATCCGACTTGAAAGGGATAAGTCCATCTTATTGTATGCACAAGATCATGATGGAAGAAAACTTTAAACCGGTAGCACAACCGCAACGCCGCTTGAATCCAAACATGAAAGAGGTGGTGCGAAAGGAAGTAGTAAAGTTACTTGAAGCCGGCATGATCTATCCTATCTCGGATAGTGCTTGGGTAAGCCCGGTTCAAGTAGTGCCCAAGAAAGGAGGAATGACGGTGATCACTAATGATAAAAATGAGTTGATCCCAACTAGAACCGTCACCGGATGGAGGATGTGTATAGATTATAGAAGACTCAATCAAGCAACAAGGAAGGATCACTTCCCCTTGCCCTTCATGGATCAAATGCTTGAAAGACTCTCCGGTCAATCCTTTTATTGCTTCCTAGATGGTTACTCCGGTTACAATCAAATCGCCATGAACCCAGATGATCACGAGAAGACGGCTTTCACTTGCCCCTTTGGTATTTTTGCTTATCGAAGAATGCCATTTGGCTTGTGTAATGCACCCGCAACTTTTCAACGGTGTGTTCAAGCAATCTTCTCCAAACTTATTGGAAAATGCATGGAGGTGTTCATGGATGATTTCTCGGTTTTCGGTTCATCATTTGATACGTGTTTGAAGAGCTTGGATACCGTGCTGAAGCGGTGTATTGAAACTAGCTTGGTGCTCAATTGGGAGAAATGTCACTTCATGGTTACCGAGGGTATTGTCCTTGGTCATAAGATTTCTGCTAAGGGTATTGAGGTAGACCAAGCAAAGGTCGATGTCATAGGAAAGCTTCCTCCACCGGTAAATGTCAAAGGTGTGCGGAGTTTTCTTGGTCCTGCCGGTTTCTACCGGAGGTTCATCAAAGACTTCTCAAAGATTGCAAAGCCTATGAGCAACTTGCTCAACAAAGATAAGTCTTTTGTTTTTGATAATGAATGTCTTGATGCATTTGAATCTTTAAAAGAAAAGTTGACCACCGCACCAATAATCATTGCTCCTAATTGGGATTTAAATTTTGAATTAATGTGTGATGCAAGTGATTATGCTGTTGGTGCGGTCTTGGGTCAACGTAAGGACAAAATTTTTCATGCTATTCACTATGCAAGTAAGGTTTTAAATGAGGCACAAATTAATTATGCCACAACTGAAAAAGAGTTACTTGCAATAGTATATGCAATGGAGAAATTTCGTTCTTACTTTGTAGGTTCCAAAATTGTTGTTTATACTGACCATGCAGCTATCAAGTATCTCCTTACTAAGTCCGACTCAAAGCCTAGACTCATCCGGTGGATGTTGTTGCTTCAAGAGTTTGACTTAGAGATCAAGGATAAGAAAGGCACGGAGAATCTTGTAGCTAATCACCTTTCAAGGTTGACAAACAATGAGGTAACCAAGAATGAACCGGAGGTTCGTGAAGAATTTCCAGATGAACGGTTGCTAGCAATTAATGTGAGACCGTGGTTTGCCGACATGGTGAACTACAAAGCAACCGGGTTCATTCCGGAAGATTTTGAATGGCAACAACGCAAGAAGTTCCTTCATGATGCTAACCACTTTGTGTGGGATGAGCCTTATTTGTTCAAAATTGGAGCGGACAATCTCTTGCGTATGTGTGTGGATGATGAAGAGGCAAAGAAGATCCTGTGGCAATGTCATAATTCGCCCTATGGAGGTCACTTCAACGGGGAGAGAACAGCCGCAAAGGTACTTCAATCCGGGTTCTATTGGCCAACTTTATTCAAAGATGCCAATTTACATTGCAAGTATTGTGATGAATGCCAAAGAACCGGATCAATGTCAAAGAGAAATGAGATGCCTCTACAACTCATCCTTGAAGTGGAAGTGTTTGATTGTTGGGGTATAGATTTTGTTGGCCCTTTTCCTTCATCATATTCAAATGAGTACATCTTGGTAGCTGTTGATTATGTTTCAAAGTGGGTGGAAGCCGTAGCATCGCCTAAAGCCGATAGCAAGACGGTAGTGAAGTTCCTAAAAAAGAATATTTTCACCCGGTTTGGTACACCAAGAGTTCTCATTAGTGATGGAGGGTCACACTTTTGCAACACACAACTTGCCAAGGCCCTAGATCATTATGGAGTCAAGCACAAAGTAGCATCACCGTATCATCCGCAAACGAATGGACAAGCCGAAGTTTCTAACCGGGAGGTCAAACGCATACTTGAGAAGACGGTCTCTACATCTCGGAAGGATTGGTCGGCTAAACTTGATGAAGCTTTGTGGGCATATAGGACTGCATACAAGTCTCCTATAGGCCTCACTCCTTTTCAAATGGTTTATGGCAAATCTTGTCATTTACCGGTCGAGCTCGAACATAAAGCCTTTTGGGCATTGAAGTTCCTAAACTTTGATCAAGAGAAGGCCGGTGAAAGAAGAAAAGTTCAAATGCATGAGCTTGAAGAATTGCGAAATCAAGCTTATGAATCTTCAAAGCTCTACAAAGAAAGGACCAAGAAGTATCATGACAAGAAGATCATTCTGAGACAATTCATGCCGGGACAAATGGTATTACTTTTCAATTCAAGACTGAGGTTGTTTCCGGGCAAATTGAAGTCTAAGTGGTCCGGACCTTTCATGGTTAAAGAGGTCAAACCGTACGGAGCTGTTGAACTTGAGGACCCAGTCACCAAAGCCAACTGGACTGTTAATGGGCAAAGGCTTAAGCCCTACTTCGGTGGTGAAATTGATCGGTGTTTGACGACGATTTCACTAATCGAGCCATGATTTCTTCAAAATGCGTCAAGCTAAGGACGTAAAACAAGCTCTTGCTGGGAGGCACACCCAGTTTTGTAAGTATTTTTATGGTTATTGCATATAGTAGTAGTACATATACATTTACAGCAGAAATGAAAGACTTTGAAAAACTGATCCTGAAGCCTCACGCCAATAGCGAAATTTGCGCTATTAGCGTGAGAGCTCCAGAGAGCCACGCTATTAGCGTGAGTTTGGCGTGGGAGAAAAAATTTTTTGTGGGCCCAGGGGATTAACTCCCCATAACTTCCCACAACCCCTTTTTTTTCCCCTTTTACGGTTTCATTTGTCCATTATCTCATAACCACACATCAAAACTTCTCTCCCATTCCCTAACCCTAGAAATCAAACCCACTTTTCATTTTGGTTCAAGCATCCATTTTTGCATCATTTCTTCTTGCATTTGTGTTGCTTCTCTCTGCATTAACAAGGTTTGATCTTCTCTTCCTATCTTTGTTCTTAAATTTGAAAAATCCATGTTTTTGACATGATTAGAGATGGTTAGGTTAGGGTTAGAGTTTTGATTTGTGAATAGAGATTGTTCTTTAATGATAATAGTTGGAAAAGGAACAATAATCATAACCCACATGCAACAAACATTCATCTTTTGATTTTCTGGGTTGTGCTGAGAAATTGCAGGAACAAAGATTTTGAAAATTTGAAAATTGCAGGAACGAAGAAGTACGCTATTAGCGAAATATACGCTAATAGCGCAACTTTTCCAGAAAAATTTCGCTAATAGCGTATCCTACGCTAATAACGAAAGTTTCCCAGAAAAATTTCGCTATTAGCGTGACTGGCGCTATTAGCGTAGTTCTTCGTACTTGCCCAGATTTTCAAAATTTTTGATATTTTTAAATGACCAATTGTAGTTTGTGCTAATATTTTCTATGCAATATGTTGGTGTTTCCTGGTTTTGTTGCAGATGGCACCGAAAAATGTTGAAAAAACTACCGGGACTAAGCGTCCTAGAGGCAAAGGTGCCTCTTCCTCTGCTGCACCTGCAATCCCAAACCGTTTCCCCACCCCTGCCCACTCTGCCAGGTTTAAGAAGATGGCACAGTACAAAACCTGGCACGAGAAAACTTTTGACATTCATCCTAGTGGTGAGCATGCTGATATGCTCCACATCTTCACTGGTCGCAAATGGACCAAACTCCTTGTGCCCGCAACCGAGATTAACACCGACCTAATCAGGGAGTTCTATTGTAATGCTGTCCCTGATGCCTCACCCGCTACCTTTGCTGAGACTTTCTCTTGGACTTCTTATGTCCGAGGAAAGCAAATCCCATTTGATAGGGATGCAATCAATGATTTCCTTGATAATGCCTTAAACCTTGAGCCATCACCTGACCCCACAGTGCCCACCTTGTGTACCTATGGTAAGAGGAACGCTCAAGGAAATTGGAAATTTCAGCAAATTGAGCGTGATATTATGAACAAGGGCAGACTCTTTGTAAAGAATGACAAGGGAGAGATTAGGCATGCACTTACCAAGGAGATGACCGCTACTGCCCGCTTAGTTTTCCAATTCCTAGTCCACAATGCCCTGCCTAGAGCCCATACTTCCGATGCCCCAAAAGCTGTTCTACCACTCATCTGGTGCATTATGAAAGAAGTGCCTGTTGATATTGCTCGCATCATTGCTAATGAGATGAAGGCTGTGGCTTTGAAAGTAGCCACTGGTGCTAAGAAGGTGGCTTTGTTCTACCCGGGTTTGATTATGGGATTGCTGAAGGCCAATGGAGTGGCCATTACTGGACCCTATGATGAGGATATTGAGGGGGTCATTACTGACACTCATATTCGCACTTGGGAGAAATCAGAGCTGAGGGCAGCCCAATACCATTTCTCTGATGATGAAGGTGGCCCATCTGAGGGTGCTGGTTCTTTTGACTTTTCAGGTTTGCAGACCTTTATGCTGGAGCAGCAGATGCATAACCAGTACGTGAGGGACCAGAACAGCTTCTTAATGGACCAGAATGAGGCAATTTGGAGGAGCAACATGGGCATACACCAGGACCTCTACAATGCTCACATGCATCCGGGAAATGCTGAGTACCCGGTTATGACTCCTGAGCAGTATCAGGCTTATGTTCATTGGCCTGAGGGCAGGCCAAATCCTTATGTGGGGGTGGCTGATGCTGTTGATGATGAGGCGACACCTGAGCATGCTGGAGTCGTGGGTGATGATGATGATGTGTACCAGGATCTTGATATGGATGATGCTGGAGAGGATGATCAGTGAACTTGAGTTTTTAGTGATGTTTTTTCTTTTTGCTTTATAACTCTTCGTTTTTATTTCATGTTGGAACATCTGTTTATTTTGGTTGTATTTTGTACTCTTCAAGCACTGTGGTTTTTAGTGCTTGATTTGTTACTTTGTTACTTTGTTACTTTATATTTGGTTTAATAACTTAGCTTTTTGGTTTAATAACTTATGCTTTGGATGAAATTTTTGTTTACATCTTGCTTGTGTCTCTCAAAAGAAAATTGCTCATGAACAATAAATTTTAAAGTGCTCCATGGAGCCATGTTTGAGCAAAAGCAGGTGAGTGATAATGATATTACTTGTGATAAAGCGTAAGGCCAAGGTATTGGTTTCCTGTTATTCTAGGTTTTTAATAAGAATTTGAAACTTGTACTTTGCACAAAATATATATCATTTAAGTCTTTTCATAAACATAAATATCTTTGAACCACTTAGTACTTAACATAAATGTGAGGTAGCTTCAATCTGTTGTATATATGCTGGAGACCGATAATCACAGTCTAACTTGTTTTAGTTATGTTAAATCTGATAATTATTTTGAATTGTTTGAAAGCATGGAAAGGATCAAGGCACTTTTTGAATTGAGAGTAACCTACTTGACCACATAAAGCCTACCTGTGAGAAGAGCGAGTATCTGATACCCCAATCTGAGCCAAATGAATCAAGTCCTCAAACATGAACTGTCAATATTCATAAGCACAATGCTTGTTGAATTTGCCTGAAATTTTTTAAAAAAATCCAGTTCATGGTTGAATCTTATAGGACTTTGATGATTTTACTTTGTTGAACCCTTAACCTTTTTGTACTTTGTCCCTTGCCTTAGGATAGGGGAACATTCAATTAGAGTTTTGTTGTATTCAAGTTGGGGAGGAAAAAGAGGCATTATATGTTAAGTTATGGTGAAGTTGTAAAATAACCTGACAACATTGAATCAAAGAAAAAATTGTACATTTGAAAAAGAAAAGAAAAGAGAAGAAAAAGAAAGAGAAAAATCAAAAAGAGAATAAGTTGTCAAGGTTATAAGTTTGATTGTTAAGCACCAAAGGTTTTAATTCTTGGTAGGGAAGTATATGGATTTCAAGTTGTGATACAAAAAAAAAATTGTTCCTCTTTGAAAGGCTTTCTGATCAATTGCCCCACATATGACATTTCTTTTGTAGCCCAGCCAAGTTATAACCCTTGCAAGACCTTTTGATCCATGCTTTTATGCTTTTTGAGACGATATTTGGATGGACACCTAACTTAAATAGGATGTTAGCATGATTGTTGGATGTGTGTTCATTACCTCATTCATTGTCATCATTATATTGCATTTACTTTCAAAGAAGTGTGTTAGGTGTGGTTCATAGATAAATATGTTTATATTTTGAAGTTTATGATGTATAGTTTGTGCTTAGGACATTTTTCGCATTCTTAGTTTGAATCTAGAGTAGCGGAGGACCTCATGCTTATCCACGTGATCATATTTGAATCACCATTTGTTTATTTTTGTTTTGAATTGTTTGACACCATGTTGAAAACCTTGTCCAAAGCCTTGTTAGTTTCCTTTTCAATTGATTTGTTTGAGGACAAACAAAAAGCCAAGTTGGGGAGAGTTTGATAAGTGTTTAAAAGTGATATATTTCGCATAGGAGTTTAGGCGTTTTAGTGACTTGTTTTGCAAGATTCTCTATGGAAAACTCCAAATATTGTGTTAATATGTCATTTATGCTTTTGAGCCTTAGTCTACCCTTTTTGTGCAGGAAATTACAAGCAAGGAGCAAGAAATGTCAAAGTTCAAAGAAGCTACGCCATTAGCGTGTCCTACGCTATTGGCGTGATGAAGAAATGCCAAAGGTCAGAGGGATACGCCATTAGCGCACCTGGGGCGTGGATCTGGAGCACTCTTGAAGAGTACGCTAATAGCGTATTCTGAGCTATTAGCGTACAATGTCCAGAGAGCTACGCTATATGCGTACCTGGAGCGTGGAAGCAGAAGCTGGGTTTGAAGAGCTACGCTATTAGCGTATTTCACGCTATTAGCGTAAATGCTCCAGAGAGCCACGCTATTAGCGTGGCTGGAGCGTAGCAGCAGGGCAAGAACAACGTGGCAGGCTCCCATTGGCCAAATTATAGGCCGCCTTACCACGCTATTAGCGTGAGTTGCGCTATTAGCGCAGGTGCAAAAACACAGGCCATTTAAATAGCATTTTTACCTCTCTTTTAGGAATTCACTATTCCATTGAAAACATTTTACACATTTCTAGAGAGAGGTTAGAGCTATTTCATAGAGAGAAACACAAAGCAAGTGATTAAGGAGTAGATTCAACCCTAGATTCATTGAGACATCAAGGATCTTGGCATGGAATCTTCATCTTTCCTTCATTCCTTGCATTAGTTTACATGTCTATATGTAACTAACCTTCTTTGTAGTATTGAGGTAACTATCAAGCTATTATGTAATCTTTTGATCTTTTAATATATAAGGTTCTAGCTTAATGATTCAATATTGTTGTTATTCTTGCTTTTAATGCTTTCAAAGAGATTCAAGATGATTTGGACACAAACTCTTGAATCTAGAATCCACAATTCTTAGATCATTTGGAAACCTGCTCTGTTGAAACGACAATGACACAATCAACCTCCAAACTTCTTCATCTTGCCACCATCCTTTGGATGTTTTTTCAGAAGAAAAAAGTCACGACGACAGAAGAAGAAGATGAATCAATGGTAGGATCAAAAGAAGACAGGATCAGTAGTCTACCAGACTGTGTGTTAAGTCACATTCTATCTTTCCTTCCGATCAAAAACTCCATTGCCACCAGCCTTCTGTCTCGCAGATGGCGTTACATTTGGAAGAAGCATCTCTCGGTCCTCGATTTCTCTGATGACTCATTCGAACTCAAAGAAGAACGATATGAACTCTTAGAACACTTCCAAACCTTTGCAACTTTTGTAAACAATGTGTTCTATAGTCGTAGGCCCTCCATAATTCGAAAGATGCGTCTCTCTTGTACTAAATCTCTCATCCAAGAAGAAATTTGCACTGATTCAATCAACAGCTGGGTTAGCTCCGGCATTGGGCCCCACCTCGAGGAGCTGGATCTTACATTGTTTTCCATGGACGTATACCAATTTAAGTTCCCCATTTCCCTCTCATATTGTCCTAATCTTGTATCCCTCAGGTAAGTACAATATTCCATTCATTTTTTTGATTTTATTATTTTAATTATAATTTAGACTTAAATAGGAGTTAAAAGATAGAGTGAAGAATCAATTCAGTCTCTTGACAATTTTTTTGCAGCCCAATTTCATATTTAATAAAATATAATATCAAACCAATTCCTGAGATTAATAAACGGAGAACGAATTAGTCACTCAATCCTTTATATAAAAATGTTGGGGAATACTCTGGATTTATTTTTTTGTAAGGGACTTAATTGAGTCGTGAGAAAATTGTGAGTGACCAATTGAGTCTTCACTCTAAATTAAAAGATATCTTTTTTTTTGAGGGATTTAAAAGATATCTTTTAAAGCTAATATTAATAATATTCCTACAACTATATTATTTATGCCCTAAATATAACCATATTTGACTCTATTTAACAATGTCTATCCTAAAATTCCCTTCAACAAATATAAGTTTTATTTCACAACGACTCTTTTGTTCTTACCAAACAAGTTACTTTTTTTTTTGAGGAAACCAAACAAGTTACTATGAAGGGCACTTTTTAGGATTCACTAATATGTTTTATGAGAGATCAAGGAGATTAGTTACATTTAATTTTTTATTTTTTTTGAAGAATAGTTACTTAATAAGGTTGAAGCTAGTTATTTTTGTAAGACCGCAATATTAGATATCATCTTGTGAAAGTTTTGTAAGCAAGCTCTTTCGCATAAAATACACAACACTATTTTTACTTTCTTTGTGATCATTATCATTATAATTATATATCAATAAATAATTATCAATGTCTCTTCCAAATACTCTGCTTGTATAAACTTTTTCCATAATACATTAGTTAACATATATAGGTCATCTGGTATTTTGTATTTCAAATTTTTTCACTATCTGTCTATCTATATTGTATCAAACTTGTAGATTAGTTCATATTTGGGTTTCATATGTTGTAGAGTATATTGGTACACTTCCTCTAATGTGTCATGATGATAACATAATAACAATTGACATGTAGTTCAGTCTTGTTGGTGCAATATATTTTGACTTGCAATGGTGTAAGGACATTTATTTACCATCACTAAAGAAGTTGAAACTCAACATTGGTTATATGGGAATGCTTTCCATAAATGTCCTCCTCTCTGGCTGCCCTATCCTAGAAACTCTGGAGAATCACTTTTGGGTTAAGGACTACGACAAAATTTGCTTGCCACCTACATTGAAGACATTGAAAATTATTGTTGACATTGACGATGGTGTCGCTTCCTTCGTGATGAACGGGCTTGTTTTTTACCATATTAATAGTACCAAAACCACATTGAGTGATGTTGGCAACTTGCAATATGTGGCGAAAGCGTCTCTTGATATTTTTCGTTCCTTGGATTATTCTGATGATTTGGATTTCACTTCTTTACTCAACCTCCTCACTGCTCTCTCTGGAATAAAACATCTAGCACTGAGTCGTTCAACAACAAAGGTATGGTTTTATTACGATGGTCTTATATATAGATATAGTACCAAGTTGTAAATGATTGGTGCATTTCAATGATCAAATGCATATACATATACAACAGTCATGGAAACCAGTCATTCTACACCATACATATTAGCTTTCGAATAACAATCTAATCTTTAGTGATACGATTGGATATATAACATCGAAAATATAAGAAAGTATGCTACATTATCTTACTATTTAGTTTTCTCCTTATAACTAATATTACATCATTTCCATTTGTTTTTGTTTTGAAGTGGTTGTTACTGGGTGACAACGTTGATCAACTTTTATCGAAATTCAGCAATTTAATTCATCTTGAGCTCATTCTTCCCTTGTTCAACTTTAATTACCTGATGAGCTTGCTTCAGGCGTGCCATATGCTTCAAGTTCTCATAATTCAGAACGACAAGGTGTGTCGAGTTCTTAAGTTTGTTTAAATGAAACTTTGGTAAATTTAATTTTATGCATTATAATCATAAGGATACATAAAACGATTTGTCACACACACGTGCGTGTGTGTCTATATATACCGTTACATCTTATGTAAGTCATGTCGTGGTGTTATTTGTTTCCGACAGGAAAAACCACCCTTAAAAAGAAGGAATACACAGCCAAGTGTTCCTAGTTGTCTTGTATCAGAATTGGCTTTTATTCAATTTAAAGGATATCGAGGACTTCCGGATGAGTTCTTGTTTGTTGAGTATATTTTGAGAAATGGATTTGCTTTGAAGACAATGGTTATTTCTGATATTTCGGGGGACGCAACCAAGAAGAATGCCATTTTCAAAAGATTATCTAATGTGCCAAGGGCCTCTGGAAATTGCCAACTTATATTTGACTAAGTTATGTCTCCTTAAGGTGTGATCTCTCACTAATAACTCCTCTCATCTCTGTATCTTAATCATTTCAAAGAAAATTAAGAAGAGTTTTAATCTATATAATTAGCTGTCTCTTTTTTATCTTTCACTTGTATTCACATGCATGTGATTTCATGTTAACCTGTATTTGATGAAATTTCATAATTCAATCCCGCAATGGTTCTGATTTTTTTTTGGTCTAGTAATTTTTCCATAAGTCATTATAATTAGGACTATTGGCCCTCTCTACTTAACTTAATTATTCAAGTTTTTCCTCTATAAACATGGTTGTTTTAATTTAGAATTTCAGGCTTAGCCAGAGGATTCAAATCTTGATAGATTTATAACGATTACATTGAAGGAAAACTATTGAATTTTATGCCACATATATAGTATATCAACTTGGTGAATTTTATTGGGTGATCTTGTTATCATTGCAACTAAATCTTTCTTTATTTGGGGCATGGTGTTCATCTTTATGGATATGACATCTCCTTTGCGGCATTTAACACAAGTAGTAATTCCACAATCTTATAGGTTGATTTTCCACGCAATCTAAACTAACATATACCATAATTTTTCTTACAAATATTTTTTGAAGAGTTGTTAATAAAAAATAAGAAATAAGTTTTCTCTTTTTGGTATTTGCATTTGATTTGATATGTGCAGCAAAACTACCACATTTTGCAAAGTAATTAATTAATTAATTTTTTTTTTTATGTTCTGAGGATTAGTTAGCTACCATGAATTTTAGATGGGAAATTAAATATATTTTTATGTTTTGTCATTGCTCAAGTCTTCTTATAAAAAGATACATACAACATATTATTGAAACATATTTACTTTTGCATAAAAAGAGAAGTAACACTATAATTTACATTTTTTGAAATTTTAGAGAAATTTCCCCCCTCTTGAATTTTCGAAGTAAAACTTAGAATGCACATAAACGTCCAGTGTAGCAAGTTGCTTAGAAAGTGACTGTTATTGTTAAGAGTCTCACATCGGATAAGAGTTGGCTTGACAATGTGTTTATAAGTGGGGGCAATCCTCACCTCACAAGCCGGTTTTGTGGGGTTGTGTTAGGCTCAACCACGATTTCTAAGATGGTATCAGAGCCTCTTCAAGATCCATTGGGCCACCTGCTATTAGGTTTCCGCTATCGGACCACCCACCATTTATGTCCACGAACCAAGCCCAATGCTGGTCATGTGTTAAGAGTCCCACATCGGATAGGAGATGTTAACTCTTACAAATTCTGTACAAAGTTCACACAAGTAGATTTGGTGTTTCATTAAAGTCCTTCAATTGTGTTTTCCTCTTGAATGTGCACTAAAAAATGTAAATCCTTGTTTAAATTTTGA
The DNA here is from genome assembly GCF_051527215.1 of Medicago sativa. Taxonomy (NCBI): domain Eukaryota; kingdom Viridiplantae; phylum Streptophyta; class Magnoliopsida; order Fabales; family Fabaceae; genus Medicago; species Medicago sativa. The sequence goes on from NC_140756.1 coordinate 10,590,453, forward strand.
GGAAACAAGTAAAAACTTGTGTTTTCAAAGGAAGCCTCCTCCAATAGGGTAATTGTTATTTTGTTGGTATTTTCAGTTTATAATTCATCTTATGCCATTGTTTTTCTCAACTTGATTTAGTTTTTTACTATTAGATTGTTTCTCAGATTTTAATTGTGATACATTGTCAATGTAAAAAGTTTTACACCGTCAACGAATCTCAACCATCTACATATGTAGTTTTAGAAGTAATTATGATTGAAGTGAAATGTAATTTTAATGATCTCATGGCTATGGTCCATTGACAATTGATTTTTTTTTTTTTTTACGGCACAGGCCAGTGTATATGAATTAAATTCTTATTGAGTTTGCTTGAATTAGTGACAGTAAATTTATGTAGCACAAGATAGCAGCTTAGAATAGACATGTAAATTTTGCTTTTTCAGTTCCATTGTTGGTAAAAAACATAATGATATTTGATTAACTTTTTTTTTATATGCTTGGCACTTCGCATTTGTAATGGTGTTATTTGTGAAGTGGACAGATTCATATTTTTCTTATGCTTGGAGCTTCACCAAAATGAGGACAATGTGTTTTCTATTTCATCAAGTTCAACTTCTTGGGCAACTATTATCTATTTTTGTAGTGGAACAATTGCTCAACAATAAAAAGAATATGGCTCCTTCAAAAAAAAAAAAAAAGAATATGGCTATCCTAGTCGCTACACTGCAAGAAATGATGATGTTATTACCAAGTCTACAAGTTTGGGATTAAACATAATCACTCATCCAAATTATGTTTCTTTTTTGCTACTTCTTTTGGGATTATTCTTGCTTATATCATGTCAATTAGTAATTCTTAAGCTTATAAGGAGAGTTCAACACAAAAAATTAGTATATTAGATCGGAGAACTTCGTGGTTTATGTACAAAATTGACCTGGTGGAAGCTTTTTCCTCTTTTACAGATTCACTCACCTATAAGCTTATTTAACTTTGAATTAATTTGAATTTATTTTTATTTTGTATTGTTTTTTTTTTGAAACAGCATATGAAGTTTTGTTGAAAAGATGGGCTCAACATTCATTTAAAGTGCAATATTTTTTTGCAACTTTTTGTAAAATCTTCCTGTTAATATTTTTAAAAATATGATAACACATATTCCAATTGTTTAATGGTAGCAACGATGCACATACGACAACAAAATAATTATCAAGAACAAAGTTGATGAATTAGTATACAACAACATGCAAAATTATCATAAAATATAGATAATCAGAATTATTATATATAAAATCAACAAAACATAATCAACAAAATTAAGTTAGGAAACAATGTGATTGTGAATTGAAGGCATGTGTACTTGCTTATCCTGTTGAACTCGCTTGAAGCGTGCTGGAAGCGAGTGCTCCCTGGACATTTCTCGCTTGAAGCCAGATGAACTCGCTTCAAGCGAGTTTGTCTTTGCATTTTTGGATGATTTCTTGGTCATAGCTTGTATTTTCCTGCACAAATGGGTAGAGTAAGGCACATAAAGCATAATTGGCCAAATTGCATAAAATTGGAGCTTTTACATAGATAACTTGCAAAACAAGTCACTAAAATGCCCAAACTAACACATGAAATATATCACTTTTAAGCACTTATCAGAAATACACAATAAACTACTTGAAGACATGCTCAAAAGAGATCATGAGAATCTTTCTAGAGAGGAAGCATGGTTGGTTGCCTTGTTCCTTCATATAAAGCTTCACGGTAGTTAAGTGCCGATGGAGCAATTGGAATCCGGCAGTTAACTGCCGCGAGGAGTAACCGACGGTAGTTAACTACCGATGAGGTTATTTTCATAAAATACTGATGTTTTTTGGCCAACATTAAAGTGTCAACAAGAATTTTCTAAACCTCCAACTCCAAAAAAAAGTTGTTCTATGTAAACCCCTTACTATGATTTTCTTTTGGCCCTACGAATCAGGGCCCTAAGCCGTCACAACTCAGGCCTATTCTCAGGACCAATCATTCCATCCAAATAGAGGATATTGGGTTCTTGAACCAACCAATATTCAAATCCTTCCATTCATATTCCATTGTGTATTTTAATATGGATTTTTCTAACATGTGCAAATTTACACATGTTAAAAAGTTTAAAAAAGTAAGTTTGTATTGAAAATTGTGTATTAAATATAAAATATTCCTTTCGATCCTATTTTTAAGAAAAAATTGAGTCAACAAAGTTGATGTATTTGATTCAAAATTCAGTGCAGATACATGTACTTTTGCTAACCATATTTTCTCTTATAAATAGGACCGGAGTAGGCATGGCAACAAAACCCGTGCCGATGGGTACCCGCCCAAACCAACCCCGATTTGACGGGTTTTCCCCGATTTGACTGGTTTTGGGTTTTCCCTGATTTCATAATACGGGTACGGGACGGGTAACTGGGATATATATACCCACCCCAAACCTATACCCAAACCCTACCCGAATGTAGAAAGGTCATGTTTTTGTTTTTGTTGAGGGGGTTGATAATGATATGTCATGTTATTTGGTTTGATAACTATCATGATATAAGAATTTTCATTGATGGTTAAAGGAGCGACCAAATTATTAAGTATGAAAGTTAAAATGAGCGCAAATTCTTGGATAATGCATTAAAGTATTACCCATTGAAGCTTAAAAAAACTTTTTTTATTTAAAAAAATTTGATTCACTACGGGATGGGAATGAGCGGAAATACCCGAACCCATTGGGGATGGGGATGAGATTCAATTTCTCATCCCCGTTGGATATAGGTAGGGTAACGAGTAAGTATATGGGAGTAGGGGATGGGGAAGACAAAACCAGTCCCCACCCCGCCCCATTGCCATGCCTAGACCGGAGGGAGCATGTATCTTTTTCATAAATAATTGTTGTTTTTCAATAAAAAGTTCCACTTTTTAGTTGTTCTAACATTTGCAATAGACAAACTCTTTTCATTAATAACATGTGCAATAAACAATGTCAACATTTCATTAACCAATCAAACTTTATTCAAAAGAAAAAAATTAACCAATCAAACTTGAACGCAACACAACAAGAATGGGTCAATTACTTTAAAAAAAAAAAAAACAAGAATGGGTCAATATGCAAACCACGTGAATATTTTGATGGCAGGACTCTAACCCAAAACTTAAATCGATTAACGGCAAAACCCTAATCTCATTTGTGATTGATTCTGATCATCTTCTTCCCTTTAAGCTTAGACTGATCAATTTCATCTTTCTTCCTTTAAGCTTGTTTATAAAATTATTATTATAAATACCCTACTCTTGAATGCAACCAAATGCGAGGTACGAAGAGAGAGAAGTAAGGGAAGGGAGGTGAAATAAACAATGGAGGAGGAGTCGAAACGACGAAGAAAATCGGGTGAAAAAGAAATAATCGAAGAAGAAGACCGGATCAGTAATTTACCAGACGGTGCGCTCAGCCACATCCTCTCATGCCTTCCGACCAAAACCGCGGTTTCCACAGGGCGTCTGTCTAGCCGGTGGCGACACCTCTGGAAGCATCTATCCGTTCTTGACTTCAGCGATGATTCTGACGAATATAACGACCTACATTCTGAAGAACGATTCCGAAGCTTCGCTCTCTTAGTTAACGGTGTGCTAGCGACTTTCGTCCATAATCCCCGTCCCATTCAGAAGTTTCATCTCGACTGCGCTCATTCCCTCTTGGACGACATGTTCCGTGCCAAATCAGTTGACACGTGGGTTCGCGCCGCCATTGGGATCCACCTCGAGGACCTTGACCTCAATCTCTTCTCCTACGACAACAATCTCAAATACAAGCTCCCTTTATCGACCTTCACTTCCACTAACCTCGTTTCGCTTAGGTAAATAAATCACTTCTCTTTTAATCTCCTTATTTTACCGCAAATACACTACATATTGGGTTTCCTTTGTTTGAAAATTTCAATGCATTTAATCGTTGCAGTTTTGTGTCGTATACCCTATTTGTTTATGTTAGAACATTTGACTTTAGTCCTTGTAGCATTAGCTACTTAAGGATATAAATGAATATTATGTTTTTTGAAGTGAGCAAATTTTAGGGGACTAAATTAAAAGTAAAGATGAAAAGCAGAAAGGACAAAACATAGAAAATGTTTCTTTCAAAAAAAATAAAAAATAGAAATGTTTTTCGTAGGGTTTGAAATTTAGCTGTCTATGATTTTCTCAAATACATATTTTTCGAAGTTTATAATACCACACAAAAGTGTATTCTAAGTTAAGAATCATATGAAAATCAACTAAAGAGTGCACCTAAATTTGTCCAAGCATGAACTAGCATATTTGATTTTTATACTTTATGTATTGTGATTTAACATTACTTGTTTGTTCCTCAGTCTCAGGAGTACAATTCTTGTACACTTGGAAAGCTCTACGCCAGTTACTTTACCATCGTTAAAGATGCTGCTAATCGATATTAATCATATGGAAGTACCTTCCGTGAATATTCTTCTATGTGGCTGCCCAAACATAGAAACTCTGAAACTTCGCTTTGCCACCCAAAGCTTGGACAAAGTTTGCGTCCCACCTTCTTTGAAAAGGTTGAAATTCACCATTGATAATGAAGTTGGGGCTTACCTTGAAATGAACGCACCGGATCTTGAGTACCTTTACATTAACCGAGTCACATCCGGGGAAGTTTTCAGCATGTACAACTTGCACAATGTAGTGGAAGCACATCTTGATGTCTTTCCCCAGTTGTATGGTTCCGTCCTCCCTTTAAACAATCTCCTTGGCAATCTCTCTAGGACTAAACATCTAGTGTTGGGTCGTTCAACAACCAAGGTTTAAGTTTTATTTTATTTATTTTATATTTGCATCAAATGTTATTTCACTTATATAGAGAGTAAGTTCAAACTAATAACAAACTTTTGATTAACTAGTATCTGTAACTATAACTCTAATAATCATAGTTTATAGAGTTATATTGTGGTTTAGGGAGGAACATATGGATAAGAGTGAGGTCGTGAATTCAACTCCCACACGCCCTCTAACATACGGGGTAAGGATGTCATATATATAGTTTTGTACTAATTACTATTTGATGTCGTGTACAAACAGTGGCTGTTTGGTGAACCCCATGATCTAAATTTTAAGGAACTTCACTATTTGCTCCGCCTAGAGCTCACTGGCTGGTTCAACTCCAATTCTCTACTGAACTTGCTTAACAAATTTCCTATGCTACAAGTTCTCATAATTCAGAACGAAAAGGTTTGTTTAATCGAAGTTTAATTTGGTCTATATCACTTTGTATATTGCAATTATTCACGTCTTTTGTTTCCTGCATGAACAGTCGTCTTTACTAGGATGGGCTCCAACACCATGTGTTCCTAATTGTATCATATCCCACCTGACCTCTATTCAATTCAAAGGATTTCGAGGATTACCAGATGAAGTGTCATTTGTTGAGTATGTTTTGCAAAATGGACTTGTTTTAAAGACAATGATTATTTCTGGTATTTCTCTTGACCTAAATAAGAAGTACGACATTCTCAAAACATTATCTGATTTGCCAAGGGCCTCTGGAATGTGTCGGCTGAAATTTGATTGAACTGTATCTCCGCACTATATATGCATAAGGTGTGAACTCAACCACAATCCATATTTCTGTCGCGTACTGCATCAAATCAAAGATGATTGAAGTTGGGTTTAGCGTGTAGCTTTAGTAGTTGTATCTTGTTCTGTCCTAATACTGCTTCAAATAAAAAATGACTAACTTTGGGTGTAGTCTACACTATTAGTAGTTGTATCTTGTTTTTAGATGCATATCATCACATTTCATATATACTGTGGTGGGATTACAAAATACCATGCCCTCAAAGTTTCTAAATTTTCTTTGATCTAGTTATTTTCATGCTTAGAAAGAGGTGCTAGAATTTTAAATATAACAATGAAGAAAATGACAACATTTACTTGATTATTGACGTTGAAAAGAAAAACTACAAGATTTCATGATGCCACAATTGTTGCAAATGAACTTGGTGTTTATAACCGTGTGACATTATTATCATTGGAACTAAAGCTTTGTTTATTTGGGGACATTAGTGTTGTCTTTCTATTATATAAGCTGAATACAAACCTTGTATTCATGAATTATGAGTTTGATCTTCTAGACAGTCTAAAATGAGAAGAAAATAGTCTTGTACTATTTTTGCATTCTCAATTTGCTTCTTTAGTTTTTGTTATTCGATAATAAATAGACATTGCGTGAATTACTGACATTGAATTTCGTAGCACCATATGTAGACATCATTTTAATTTTATTTTTTGTTTGGCAGTACCCATTTGTATTGAATGAATCATGTTTTCTCGGAAGAAAAGCATATCAATGTATGATGCATTTCATTAGGTTCATATTTTATTAGGTTCAAATATATATAGCCAATGCATTTCTTGTTCTTTCGTGTAGAACAGAGGAAAATGTAGACTTTCCTATGACTTGCAAAATCTGTGACCAAATACATAATTCCATGAAAACCATTTCCATTTTAGCCCCCAAAATCCTTCTTTCCCTATTATCTCTCATAGTGGTGTTGGCCGTTAGGTGTCGTGTGCCCTAATTATTGGTAGGCATGCGCCTGCCCCAAGGGCTCTTATTTACTTCAAAACCTTCCACTTTCAAATGGGATCATTACACATTGGACAAAGAACTTGCCTTTGAGGCAAAAAAAGGGACACTCATAGTTTGTATTTTTAGCCAACCTTACTTGCCTTTTCTCAATAAGTAGGTGATAAACAAGTGATTAATGAACTTTACTAAAGGTTTAATTAATGAACTTTACTAAAGGTTTAATTATTTGGGAGAAATCGAGTTCGATTCCTAAGGCTCTGTTTGGATTGATGGAACGTAACGGAACTGTAACATCCCAGACTGCTTTCAGGATTGCCGACTAACCCCACAAACCAACACGGGCCTTTTCAGCATGCTTTGTCCTCACTCACATGCTTACCGGGAAACTTCCCGATAGGTCACCCATCCTAGTACTACTCCAAGCCAAGCACGCTTAACTGTGGAGTTCTTATGGAATGGGCTACCGAAAAGAAGATGCATCTTGTTGATATGGGTAGTACCTAACAATTCTTATAAGCCTTCCTTCAACCATGTAGTCCCATACCTACACGGCCTCCGAATCCCTCTCATTTCAATGTGATTCGGTTCCTCTTATTAACGTGGGGTCATCCTTACGGATAGTGTCCGTTCCAACTGGCGGGAACCTTTCGTATCCAACTGGCGGGATATCGAAAGCCACGTCGTGGGTGTTACAGGAACAGAGCGGAATGGAATAAAACGGAATGGAGTGGAACGGAGCGGAATGGAACGGTGATTCCATTCCATCGTTTGGGTATGTTATGATGTGACATAACAATATTTCCATTCCATTGTTTGGAAAGTGGACGAAACGAAACACACTATAAATTTTTTATTCCATTTTTACCCATATTTAAAAAACACTATTATTATGTATAATATATTATTACTAACATTTTATCTCCTTCAATTCAACACTAAAAAAAAAGAGTTCATAGAGCATTCTAATTTGATTTAGCATGCCCACCAGATTTTACCAAACTGTATTAATCCAAAACTCTATGTTTTAAAGCAATAAAATGAAGAAAATATATGCATGCCTCATCATTTTGTTATACCAGCTCAATTGTTTGGAAACATAGCAAAAATAAAATTGAACATATGTGCATGCCAACTTAGAAAATTTTAAAAACATAAAAAAGGTAAACATAGATTGAAAGAAAAACAACACGTCAGAGCATGAAACAACAAACACGATTAGAACAGTATTAATGGAGATAACATGCTGCAATGAAGAACCAAGAGGATTGGTAGACAATCAGGAAACGCAAAGGTCACAAACAACTTTTTTGCAACGCAATGACAGAAGAAATTTGAGAAAGAATGGTGTCGAGAGAAAGAGGAAATGGTACTAATAATAAAATAAAAATAGGGGTAAAGTGGTAATATTATAATTATAAAATCTCATTCCATTGGATACACCCCAAATTGGGGGGAGAGGAAAATTGAAGGAATTGATGGTATGGGATGGAATTGGTTCCATTGGATTTCATTCCACTCCATTCATATTTTGCAAATCGAAACAATGGAACATAGTTACTTACCATTCCATTCCATCCCATTTCATCACATACCACCAATCCAAACAAAGCATAAGTGGAACAATACTTAGTTAGACTTTACTTAACTTCTGACCGAACTCTGGATATTCTCCTTAGAACTTAACACCAAAAAAAACTAGATGATAAGTATCACTCAAAGGTTAGAAAAGCAAGACATAGGTTAAGGAAACTAAAGTAATGCATGTTATAATTCATAACAACTATATAATTTGTTTTGAGAAAAAGAAAACAAGGATAACCAACTCCTAACTAACTATTAATTTTTTTTTTAATCCAATATCAAAGGTCAGTACTTTGAATTTTGGTCTTAATTTTTAATTGTTTTAATTTCTTTTGTTAGGATTTGTTGCCTAACCAAAGTACTTTAGCATTATATATGTTCCATTGGAATCAATTGATGGTAATATCTTTTATCATCAGATTTGTCTGCATCATTTCATTTATGCAAGATCTTTAATGTCTGCGCTGATTATTCTTTTTCAAAAAACAATTTTCTCTTGTTTGAACATGAAATTTAAGTAAAAGGCAAGAAATGATATACTTTAGGTTCTTCTGGTGGGAACTTCTATCTATCTATTACAAATGATGGGGGAAACTATTCTTCTTATTGGAGCTTTGTATTCATTGAAAGTTTGTAAATTTATACTTCTGCAAACTTCCTCAATTTAAATTTAAATTGCAACAAAAATGATCTCTACTTGAGTATAACTTTAAGTCTGTTTATACTTCTACTAGTTTACATTCTCATTTCAGTAGGTACCAAAGCTGTAAACATCACCATGTGTTATATACAAGTGATCATGTGCCTTCATCAGCCTATTTTGTTTGCTTGGAAGGGATTAATCAATTTTGAGGAAGCTTTTTTGGGTGCGTTTGTTTCAGCTTTAAAAAAAATTGATTTTGAGTTAAAAGAATCTAGAGCTTTTTTTTTAGACATTTTAAAAAAAAAATCTGAAGTTATTTTTGTTTGTCTACTGATAAGTGTTTAAAAGTAATATCTTTCATGCGTTAAAATAGACATTTTAGTGACTTGTTATGCAAGTTATTTAAGGAAAAGCAATCAATTGTTGTAATTTCACCATTTAAGCTTTACATGTCTCATTCTCCTCTAACTTGTGCAGGAAATGACAAGCAAGGACCAAAAATCAACTTTCCAAGCCAAGCAGTACTCGCTTAAGCGAGATCACCTTGCTTACGCGAGAAAGTTCCAGTGAGCAACATAGCATCTCGCAGCCAGCTCGCTTTCCATCTCGCTCGTGAATTTTGGTATCTCGCTTACGCGAGTGTAACTCGCTTACGCGAGATTTATGCCGAGAGCAACTGGAATTTCACTTTTCATCTCGCTTCCAGTTCGCGCAAGCAAAGGTTCAAAGGCGGTTTAAAGTTTGAAGCCAGCTCGCTTACGCGAGTGAATCTCGCTCACGCGAGATTAGTCCAGAGAGCAACTTCAGGAACTCGCTCTTGGCTCGCCTCCAGCTCGCTTACGCGAGATTCAACTTCTACAGGGATAAGGTCCACGTGGCAAGACTTCAATGGCCAGAGTGGGATTCTCATGCTGCTCGCTTGAGCGAAATTCCGATCGCTTAAGCGAGATGTCACAAATTCAGCCCATTTAAATAGAAGTTTCACCTCTCTCTTGTCACTACTTACTGTTTTATTGATATTTTCTGCATTCTAGAGAGAGGTTAGAGCTATTTCTTAAGAGAGAAACACAAAGCAAGGTAGTTTGGAGTAGATTCAAGCCAAGATTTGTTGAGACATCATGGATCTTGTCAATGAATCTTCATCTCTTTTGCATCGTTTGCATAGCTTTCATAGACATGTGTAGCTATCATCTACTCTTGTAGTTTTGAGGCAATCAAACAAGCTTTTATGTAATTTCTTGATCTTTTAATATATGGTTCTAGCTTATTGATTCAATATTGTTGTTATTCTTGCTTTAAATGTTTATTGAGATTCAAAATGATTTGGACACAAACTTTTGAATCTAGACATAGAATAACAATCTATCTTAAGTTAATACTCTAGACATGGATGTTAATATTTGATAATCACTGATAATCTAGAACTTAATGCTTTTGGACATTTAATCGGTTGGGAAATCGTCGATTAGATTATCTGAACAACTTTGTGATCATTTAAACGTTTGGGAAATCGATGTTTAAACGATCCCTTCGAACTAACGATTTTATTTGGACACGAATGATATTGTCGAGTGATTGTGATAATATTGGTTATAAAGCTAGAATCCGTTAATCGATCGAGAGATTGCTGCTGTTATGCTTGGTTGATATCTCTAACCGCAAGCGAAATAGTTCTATCTCCTCTCGTTTTACTTTTATATATGTCAATTAGGAAAATAGTTTTACAAACAAACAATTTATACTCAAACCCTTAATGTGAAATATTGTGAAAACGCTTATGATTGAAGCAACTCCCTGTGGAAACAATCCTATATTATACTCACGTGTAAATAGTTTTATGACATGTAAAAATCTTACATCACCTACTACCCATAAAAATCCATTTTTTTTTTTTTGAAGAAATGAGTTTTAACTTGTACATGTGTTACCTCCTTGTATATGAAAAAAAATAGATTTTGAGAAAAGCTAATCCTAATAGCTTTTCATTTTAGGGTCAAAGTAGATTTTTTTGATAAAATGATTTTTCTAAAAATCCTAAACAAACACATAAAAATGAAAAAAGTGATTTTTTTAAGGAAAAAAATAGATTTTTTTTTTTTTTTTAAAAAATCTGGAACAAACAGGCTCTTTGTGGAAGCTTTGAAATTATAAGAATGGTTTAAATTAGTCCCTGAAATTCGCTAAATAGTAATTAAGTCTCTTAAACGGAACAACATCGTAAGGTTATTTTTTTCTAAATTTAACACCTCAATTTTAATGTTTTTATGCTTGTTTTGATTCAACAATAAGCTATCCATGTTAATGTGTAAATCTTTAATAGGTTTTAATTAATATTTTCTAAAGAAATGTTTTGTTGAAATGGCTAAATTGATTGATGTTTTTTTAATCTAAAGAACAAATTTCTTATTTTGTAAATATGAAATACTATTTTTTTCCTCTTCGAAACATCATGCTTTAAATGTAGTTAAAAGATTAAAGAATAAAAGTACATATTATAAGGACTGTTATGATGGATATGTTTCTATTTATGGTTCCATATATGTGTCTGATTTATCAAAAATGTGACACAATATCACAAATGATGGAAAATTTGAAATCAGTTGACACATATCTTATGTTGCATTTTGATTCTCTTTACTAGACTTGACGATCAGGTCGTCCATATACACATCAAACATGTCTCCAATTTTTTCTTCAAAGATTCTATTCATCATTCTTTGATACGTAGCTTTTGTGCTCTCAATTTGAAAGGGACGTCGCTGTACCTGTAGTTAGCATTTTCTATCCCGAATGCCGTCATATCCCTATCTTTCTTATACATGGAAATCTGATTGTACCTACCTATAGTAGGCGTCTATCCCGAATGCCGTCATAATCCCTATCTTTCTTATACATGGCAATCTGATTGTACCTACCTATAGTAGGCGTCCATGAATGATGAAAGATGGTAACCATAAGAGTTGTCCACCAATTTGTCAATGTTGAGGGAAATGATAAGCATTCTTGAGACAAGCTTTGTTCAAATTAATATAGTTGATGGTCAGATTTAAACAAGTGTATCAAATCGTTTACCAAGTAATAAAGTGATAAGTAGAGTATTGTATCACGTGAATTGTCGTTTCAACTAGGCAATTCACGTTACTTATTTGGGAAAAGAAAATAGTAAATTAAAAACAATAAATTATAAGATAAAAGTTTTTTTTTGCAATTTAGTCTGTTTGTAGTAGAACAAGAGTTTAAGAGTTAACCTGTTTTGATTGCAGAATTGTAGTGGCGTTTAGGATTCTTCGAATCCCCTATATTCATTTGTTGGAATTAATTAATGGTGAAACATTATTCATATTGATTTTACGTACTCTCTCTAAGTGATGAGTTTCTGGGGTTTAGGATTCTTCGAATCCCCTATATTCATTTACTTGTCACACACGTTTGTACGTGTGGGGCCTTTCTCTCTCAGAGGTCTGGGTTTATTCCCCTCCAGCTGCCAAGTTGCAACCTTACACCAGAGTTTCTACACGGTTCAATGTTTAGGGTTGTCAATCCTGTAGGGAGATACACTTTTGCGCGTAGAATTATGTGTAGGTTCTAACTCTCTTAGAGGTATTTGAATCAAGGACAAACAATAGGGTTCCTAAATTCAATATGTCTTAAAGGTTCCCTCGTTAATTGAATATTGAAGGACATCGACATATTCTCCCTCTCAGTAGTTCTACAAACAGACAACCCTATCTCGTTTACCTTATCAAGGATGAAAGAAGAATAAAGTTACTATGCTGATTTAATTCTTGAAGTCATTGTGTTCTTAGTTACTTCTTGATTCGGTTAGGTTTTCACCAATATTAGGTATGTCACTTTCTTAAGTACTATTATCTCAGGGTGGTTCGTTTTAGAGGAGACAAATCTTACGCCATAGTAAAATGAAATAAGATTCACAAAGTAACTATAAAGAATTTAAATTAAATAATCTAACAAATAAAATATAGGTTCATTTTACAACTCTGCCCTAAAAAGGTTTAGTTACTCATGGTAACTAAATACAAATTACAAAAGAATAAAACATACGTAGAGACTTAGAGTGAGGAAAGACTCCTCCCTTGAATCTCCTATTGGTTGCCTTCCACTTGATCCGCTTTGTTCTAAATGAGATAATTGATATTTATAGGCAAGTTTTCACCTGAATTCGGGCTAAAAAACTGGGATTTTCCACTAAAATGTTATAAAAAGCTGTTTTGACCCGCTCCCAGCATGCCCAAGGAGCATCCTGTAAAAACATGCCTCAAGTACATGGCATCATGCCCAGGGTGCATAGTGCATGTCCAGAGCACATCATTGTGTTTTCCTGCGCGTAATCGTCTGTTTCTTCGTCTTTTTGGGTGTTTCTATAAAAGATGTCTTGAGACTTGGGAACATAATTCATCCCTCTGTAATGTCTTCCAAGGCATATCTTGATCTTCATTCATGGTCTTCTCAAGATCTTCATAGGTCTTCAAGATGTATTGCTTCGACGATTTGCATGATTTCTTCTTGAATTACATCAAAACACCTTAAAATTTGCTATGTTTTGGGAAAAACTAAAATTACATGACTCAAATGGAAAACATTACAAATTGTACCAAAAACCACAAAAAAAAAAGTTCTAATACTCATCTATTTTGAATTTAAACTAAATAACTAAAAAAGACATGTCAATCAAAAGTCAAACACACATCCACCATTGAGAGCGTTTATGCTATGCTCCTCTTCATGGTGTCTTTCGAGGGCTCTTTATAGAGTGGGAAGCCTCCCAGATTGATTCCATGAAAAGGCATTTTTTTCCTTATGCTTGCTTTCACCATTCACATGCTCTTTGTAATTGCTCCGTATATTTGACCTCTCTTATTCTTCTTTATTTTAGTTGATCTCATTATTTCAGTTTATGTTTAAGCTACTAGTTAATATGTTAGACTTCTTTCTTCCTTCAAAAAATATTTTAAGCTTCTATATTTTAATTTTTCGGTCGAAGAGTTGTTGTTTTTGACCTACTAGACAAATGAAGTTGTGGCGTGAGTTGTTTGGTGCTTTTGTGGGTCTTCTCACCTTGGAGTATATAATATAATTTTTAAAAAAGATACAAATATTTGTCAATGATATATCAAAAACACGGATATTGTTTACTGAGGATATTGTTTTTTTCAATCAATTTGGTTTTGTGATAAATATCAAATTGGTTTTTCTATTTGCAAACAAATTGGTAACAAGCTCAAACTTTTTTATGTAGTTTTAGGGTCCGTTTGGTTCGAGAATTAGGAGGGGAGGGGAGGGGAGAAATTTTAACGGAGGGGAGGGGAGGGGAGATATTTTAATTAAAAGTGTGTTTGGTTCACAGGGGGAGGGGAGGGATTTTAAAATTATTTTACTGTTTTACCCTTAAACTTAATTAAATAAGGATAATAAAGTAACGAAACAATAACGATGTAATCGATATAAACTTAATTAAATAAGGATAATAAAGTAACGAAACAATAACGATGCAATCGATAACAACATGATGTAGACGATGGAATAATGAATTAGTAATAGGGTTGTTACAATTACAAGTAGTAATAAAAGTTGTTACAAGAAAAAATTGTTAATAATATGAAATAAAAGTTGTAACAAGATAATATAACCTATAACCTAATAATAGTAAAAGTTGTTTCAAAATAATATAACCTAATAATAATAAATGTTGTTACGAGGAAAATATTGAGATTTCAAATTTTTATAAGGATAATTTTGACAGTGCAATAAAATTTGCTCCCCTCCCCACCCCTCCCCTCCCCTTCTAAAAATTGAACCAAACACTTCAAATTAAAAATCTCCCCTCCCCTCCCCTCCCCTCCCCTCCCCTCCAAAACTCTCGAACCAATCGGACCCTTAGGGAATTTGTTGTAGGATTGAAAGTGATAAACCACAAAAATTAAGTTTTGTTTTATTTGTTTGTAAAATAAGCATCAAACCCCATAAAATTTAAAGATAACGAGGTTAATTATGAAATTTTACACATGAGAAACATAACCAAACAAATATATATAGAGAGATAAAAAGTAAGATAGCAACAAAAGGGTTTTCTCTCTATCTCTCGTTTACGGCAAATCTCTAATTCATATGTTTTGTGGTTCCCATCCAAACTTCTTCAATCCGAATAGGTTAATGCGTCGAAGAAAAAGTAAACTATAGAATGGCAGAGTCGAACTCCAAAGGAGAAAAAACGTATGAAGAAGAAGACAGGATCAGTAATTTACCGGACGATCTGCTCGACTACATCCTGTCATGCCTCCCTACCAAAACTGCTGTTGCCACGGGTCGTCTGTCTCGCCGGTGGCGCCATCTCTGGAAGCATCTATCCAATCTCAACTTCACCGACCACTCTGAAGAATATATCTACCAACCTTCCGAACGATTCAGAAGCTTCGCTCTCTTAGTTAACGGTGTGCTCGATGCTTTTGTCCGTACTCCCCATTCCATTCAGAAGTTCCAACTCGAGTGCGCTCATTCCCATTTGAACGACAAGTTCCGTGCCTGTTCAGTTGAGACGTGGGTTCGTGCCGCCGTTGATCTCCACCCCAAGGAACTTGACCTCGATCTCTTTTCCAACGGAAACGATCCCCCATTTACACTCCCTCTATCGCTCTTCACTTCCACTAACCTCGTTTCACTCAGGTTTCCTCAGTTTGTATTTATTTATTGCTTTATATATCATTTTAATTTACAGCAAATATACTACATTTTGGTTTTGGTTTGCAGATAAACTAGTTGGAGTGGCGCCAACAATTCCATAAAATATATGATTTTTAGAAAGGAATCATTCTTGACCATACTTACAAAGAGTTACAAATGATAAATATTACATAAGATTGTATGTATATAAGAAACATAATTACAAAGTATCACACTGTTAACAAAAAATTGTATGTCTATTGACGTTAAATCACTTTTAACACATTTAAACATTAATTGCATATTAAACTCCAAGTTAGGGTAGGAAATAAATACATAAGGTATTTGATGAATGAATTGAGTTGTAAGTTAGGGTAGGAAATAAATACATAAGGTATTTGATGAATGAATTGAGTTGTTGGTCTCAAACACATATTGAGATACCCTTGCTATTTGGTTCATAACTTTCTAAGGAGAGCATTTAGATTTATCATGAATCAGTATATTGTTTATGTTATAGTTAGGCTCTTAGTGTTTTGATTTATGAATTATGAACTTGAAAATTATTGAACATAGGGATACTTGTTTCACACATCAATCAATTGAGAAATTTTAATTAAATATATGTTTGGTTCACAAGAGGAGGGGAGAAATTTTAAAATCACATTACTGTTAGGGTTAAATATGTTTTTGGTCCCTATAAAATTGCGACCTTCTAAGTTTAGTCCTTACTTAATTTTAATAGCTTTTTTAATCCCTACAAAAAAAATTTACTTATAATTTTAGTCCCTGCTAAAATAAATTTTGTTTAATTATCCTTAAACTCTTAAATTTTTTAACTATTCTTTTTATACAAGTTTAGAACACTATGAAAGGTTCATTTACTAAAATCTATAATTTTTTAACTTGAAATAAATTAAATATGAATTTTTGAAAACGACAAAAATTTAAGATATAAGTAACAAAAATATGGACGAAGAAATCAAATTTTTGCGATATTTTTTCGGAGGACCTTTTAATAACGTTCTTAACACGCCTGTAAAAAATTGTTGAAAAACTTAAGAGTTTAAACATAAATTAAACAAATTTGGATTGAGTAAGGACTAATATAGAGTGCAGAAATTTTTTGTAGGGATTAAAAATGCTATTAAAATTAAGTAACGACTAAACTTACAAGGTCGCAATTTTGTAGGGACCAAAAACATAATTAACTCTTACTGTTATATACCTCTAATCTTAAAACAATCTCAAGTTTTAATATTATTCACTTCACAAAAAATTAAACATGAAAACTCTGTAATAAAAAACTCCATAAATAATATAACACAAACAATTCTAACAAAATATTAAATATTCATAAATATTAGAGCACTTCCAAAGAAATCTTTTTTTTTTTTGGTGTCCGGGATTCGAACCCCGGACCTTGCATATATTATGCATATATTACTTGCATATATTATGCATTACCAACTGAGCTAAGCTCACGAGACACTTCCAAACAAATCTAGTACAATAAAAAAATTTATAAAAAAATTATTGATACTATTTTTTTTATCTTTATAATCCATCTAACTCTTACTGAATTAAATTCTATATAAATAAGTAAAAGAATTTATAATTACGAAATGTTTTAATATACATTCCAACGAAAAAACTATAAAACAAATATACTAAAAGGAAAAAAAAAAGTATATGTTAATATAGGGACAAATATTTTAATATACATTTTAAATTGGAGTTTTTTGGAGGGAAGAAGAGAAGAGTTAATTAGATTGACATAATTATCTTCATATTGATTGACTCTTTAACTTTAAAATTTGAACTCTCTTAAACATGATCCAGAAAACCTGTCTACAAACAAAACCATAGGATTAATAATTTAATAAAATAACCCGTCTCTAACAAACAAAACCAAAGAAGCAAAATGTGAATAATACCTCCATCTACTTTTGCAGAACTCTTGTTGCAAACTCATGAAATAAATAAACCACTTTTTTTTTTGAAAGATAAAAAAACCATTTTATTTACAATCTAATATACATCATACAAGAAATAACAGAAAAAAAAAATGAGGTCAATAATTAAAGATAATCATAGTAACAAAAGTATAAACACAAAATTTCTTCAAAACTATAACATATTTTAACTAACCTGAAGGCTATCCATGTGCGAAATCTCATATTGAAATGAATTTTTTTTGTAAGTAAGTTTTTTTGTAAACTGAATTAAGTGAATGATTCCAAAAGGAGTTGCTAAAATGAAGGCAATATATTAGACAATGACTTTAGAAAAATTAAGAAACGAGGTTCTCCAACAATCAAAACTGATTTACCAAAACAATTATTTACTTTATATGATTCAAAGAAATCAACTCTTTGAATAAAAAAATTACATTAAAAAAAATATAGAGTACATGAAGCATAAGATGTAGCAAAAACAATAATATACCCATACTCTATATGCTACATAAATTATCAAAAAATTAACTCATGTAAGTTGTATGTGTCATCAATCATCCAAACATTATAGTCACTTCAAGAGTTGAAACTAAAAGAGCAAAGTATTTTGAGATTTTTGGATCAATTTGACAAATCCTAAAAGTGTGTTTGGATGAGGTAATTTGAAAATTTTAAGGAATTTAAAATTATAGGAAATTTACCTCTAAGTATTTGAATTCCCTCATAACATTATATTTCCTCAACGTTACATTACATTCCTCCATCTAAACAATAGAATTCACCTCAAAGTATTTGAATTCCCTCGTAACATTACATTCCCTCGAAACATTTCCCCATCCAAACACACTCTAAGAGAAAACAAGAGAGAAAGATTTTTGATCATTTTTGACGAACTGAAATGCAGAAATCAACCAAGCCAATTATGTCGCAATCCAGAAGCTTCATCACCAAATTTAGGGCCAATTTTCAACAAATTTTTTTATATTCCTTGTGTCTTTTTCCAACAGCACCTTAGATATATAATCTGGATTCAAAATCATAACCTTCAAGCAACAATATTCCCCTACTTCCATCACAAAGAAAAACAGATTTTTTAAAATTATGTCATGACTTTGAATTAACAAACAAAAATTTAATTTGTTTCTTTCAACTTTTTCCCTGACTGCCAAATTCAGTTTGAACCAACCAAGGTGTCTGTTAGTGTATTTTAAGTTAAGAATAATATGAAAAACACTAAATGCACCTAAATTTTTTCCAAGTAGAAACTAGTATATTTGAATTTTTATTTTTGTTTTCTGAAATGTGATATAACATTACTTCTGTTCCTCAGTCTCACGAGTAATATTCATGTACACTTGGAAAGCTCTACGCCGATTACTTTACCATCACTCAAGGAGCTGGTAATCAACATTCATGATGCGGAACTGCCTTCCGTGAATGTACTTCTATCTGGCTGCCCAAACATTGAAAGTCTGGATCTTTACTTTTCCATCCAGAGCATGGATAAAGTTTGTGTTCCACCTTCTTTGAAATGGTTGACAATCGACATTGAGAATGAAGTTGGGGCTTACCTTGAAATAAACGCGCCGAATCTTGAGTACCTTGACATTACTGGAATCACATTCGACAAAGTTTTTCACATGTACAACTTGCATAATGTGGTGGAAGCACATCTTGATGTCTTTCCTCATTCGCTTGGTTCCGTCATCCCTTTAAACAACCTCCTCAATGCTCTTTCTGGGATAAAACATCTAGTGTTGGGTCGTTCAACAACCAAGGTTTAAATTTTGTTTTATTTGTTTTATATTTGCATCAAAGGTTATTTCACTTATATAGAGATTAAGTTAGAAGTATTAATTAACTACTATGTAACTAAAACTCTAATAGTCATAGTTTATTCAGACTTGGAAGTTATACGGTGGTAAGGAGGTCACATATATAGTTTTGTACTAATTAATACTTGATGTCATATGTACAAACAGTGGCTGCTTGGTGAACCCCGTGATCTAACTTTTCAAGATCTTCGCTGTTTGCGTCGCCTAGATCTTACTCTTGATTGGTTCAACTCCGATTCTCTACTGAACTTGCTTCAAAAATGTCCTATGCTTCAAGTTCTCATAATTCAGAATGACAAGGTTTGTTTAATTGAAGGTTAATTTGGTTGACATAACTTTGACATGAAATTTGCCAATTTTTGTGAAATAAATTACAATAGTTATAAATTGCATCTTATTTTCTGGCATACAACTTAATATAGAACATGTTTTACTCATTACTATAAATATTGCATGCTATTCAAACCTTTTGATGCCTGTAGGAACAGTTGTCTTTACTAGGATCGGATCCAACGCCATCTGTACCTAATCTTAACATTACCGGAATCACATTCGGCAAAGTTTTCAACATGTACAACTTGCATAGCGTGGTGGAAGCACATCTTGATGTCTTTCCTCATTTGTTTGGTTCCGTCAACCCATTACACAACCTCCTCAATGCTCTTTCGGGGATAAAACATCTAGTGTTGGGTCGTTCAACAACCAAGGTTTAAGTTTTATTTTGTTTATTTAATATTTGCATCAAAAGTTATTTCACTTATATAGAGATTAAGGTAAAAGTATTAATTAACTACTATGTAACTAAAACTCTAATAGTCATAGTTTATTGAGACTTGGGAGTTATGCGGTACTTCATCGGTTTATTTATATAGTTTTGTACTAATTAATACTTGATGTCGTATGTACAAACAGTGGCTGCTTGGTAAACCCCGTGATCTGACTTTTCAAGATCTTCGCTGTTTGCGTCGCCTAGATCTTACTCTTGATTGGTTCAACTCCGATTCTCTACTGAACTTGCTTCAAAAATGTCCTATATGCTTCAAGTTCTCATAATTCAGAACGACAAGGTTTGTTTAATCGAAGGTTAATTTGGTCCACATAACCTTGATATGAAATTTTCCAATTTTTATGAAATAAATTACAATAATTATAAATTGCATCTTATTTTTTGGTACACAACTTAATATAGAACTTGTTTTATTCATTACTATAAATATTGCATATTATTCAAACCTTTTGTCGCCTGTAGGAACAGTCGTCTTTACTAGGATCGGCTCCAACACCATCTGTTCCTAATTGTCTTGTATCCCACCTGACCTTTATTCAATTTGAAGGATTTCTAGGGTTACCAGATGAGGTGTCATTTGTTGAGCATGTTTTGCAAAACGGACTTGTTTTGAAGACATTGACTATTTCTGATACTTCCTTGGACCTAAGTAAGAAGTACGACATTCTCAAAAGATTATCAAATGTGCCAAGGGCCTCTGGAATGTGCCAACTTACATTTGACTGAACTCTCATCCACAATCCATTTTTCAGTCATCGTACTGCATCAAAAGATGACTAACGTTGGGTTTAGTTTGCACTATTAGTAGATGTATCTTGTTTTTAGATATATAATACCATACCCTCAAGGTTTCTGAACTTTCTTTAATCTAGGTATTCTAATGTTTAGCAAGAGGTGCTAGATTTTTAAGTATAACAACGAATAAAATGACTTTATTTACCTGATTACTCAAATTGAAAAGAAAAACTAAGATTTCATGATGCCACTTGTTGTAAATTAACTTCGTGATTTATTATTGTGTGGTATTATTATCATTGGAATTAAAATTTTGTTTATTTTGGGACATTAGTTTTGAAGTTGATGGATCAAAGCCAACTTTGTCGATGAAGCGTTGTCTTTTCCATTATAAGCAAATAAAAAACCTTTGTATAATCATGAGTTTGATCTTCTGGACAATCTAAAAGGAAAAGAAAATAGTCTTGTGCTATTTGCATTCTCAATTTTCTTCTTTAGTTTTGGTTATTCGATTAACTAGACATTGCGTGAATTACTGTCATTGAATTATGTGGTATAATATATCAACATATATAGACAACAGCAACAATCCCCAAAACCACAATTACCTACCTAGACACTCCCTTGGATTCCAACACCAATCATAGGATAAAACAAACTTAATTGTTTTAATTTCTTTAGTTTGGATTTGTTACCCTGTACCAAAAAAAAAAAAAGGATTTGTTACCCAACCCAAGTACTTTAACTTTATGTTCCATTGTAATCAATTGATGGTAATGTCTTTATTATTAGATTTGTCTGTATCATTTCATTTATGCAAGATCAAAAAAAAATTTCATTTATGCAAGATCATTAATTTCTGCGGCTGATTAACCTTTATCAAGAAACAAACCGTATCTTGTTTGAACATATTGTTAAGTAAAAGGCAAGAGATTATGTTGTGCCATTCTGGTTTCATTGTGAGTCTGCAATTATGTTGAATCAGAAAATGTGGAGATTTAATTTCTATAGGTATATGTATATATTACAATATGATTTCTAAGACCTACAGCTTATATGCATAATTAAACATGAAAACTCTGTGATAAAAAACTCCATAAATAATATAACACAAACAATTCTAACAAAATATTAAATATTCATAAATATTAGAGCACTTCCAAAGAAATCTTTTTTTTTTTTGTGGTGTCCGCGATTCGAACCCCGGAACT
Organism: Medicago sativa; assembly: GCF_051527215.1. Classification (NCBI taxonomy): domain Eukaryota; kingdom Viridiplantae; phylum Streptophyta; class Magnoliopsida; order Fabales; family Fabaceae; genus Medicago; species Medicago sativa. Next base: position 10,612,470 of record NC_140756.1, read on the forward strand.
TGTATATATTATGCATTGTCCTTACCAACTGAACTAAGCTCACGGGACCTTCCAAACAAATCTAGTACAATAAAAAAAATTATAAAAAAAAATTATTGATACTATTTTTTTATCTTTATAATCCATCTAACTCTTACTGAATTAAATTCTATATAAATAAGTAAAAAAATTTATTGAGAAATGTTTTAACATACATTCCAACGAAAAAACTAAAAAACAAATATACTAAAAGGAAAAAAGAAGTATATGTTAATATAGCGACAAATATTTTAATATACATTTTAAATTGGAGCTTTTTGGATTGGAGGGAGGGAAGAAGAGAAGAGTTAATTTTTTTTTTTTTTTGAGAGGAAGAGAAGAGTTAATTAAATTGACATAATTATCTTCATATTGATTGACTCTTTAACTTTAAAATTGAACTCTCTTAAACATGATCCAGAAAACCTGTCTACAAACAAAACCATAGGATTAATAATTTAATAAAATAACCCGTCTCTAACAAACAAAACCAAAGAAGCAAAATGTGAATAACACCTCCATCTATTTTACAGAACTCTTGTTGCAAACTCATGTAATAAATAAACCACTTTTTTATTGAAAGATAAATAAACCATTTTATTTACAATCTAATATACATCATACAAGAAATAACATAAAAAATGAGGTAAATAATTAAAGGAAGATAATCATAGTAACAAAAGTATAAACACAAAATCTCTTCAAAACTATTATATATTTTAACCAACCTGAAGGCTATCCATGTGCAAAATCTCATATTGAAATGAATTTTTTTTGTAAGTAAGTTTTTTGTAAACTGGACTAAGTGAATGATTCCAAAAGGAGTTGCTAAAATGAAGGCAACATATTAGACAATGACTTGAGAAAAATTAAGAAACGAGGTTCTCCAACAATTATACAAGAACAAATATTTTGATAAAAGTTTTAGGATTTAGCCATGGATCATTAGATACAAATTCTTTATCTTTGCCCAAACATTGAAATTCTTTATCTTTGCACTTCCTTCCATACCATATGGGTAAAGTTTGCGTCCCACCTTCTTTGAAAAGGTTGACAATCATCATTGATAATGAAGTTGAGGCTTACCTTGAAATGAACGCACCGGATCTTGAGTACCTTTACATCAACGGAATCACATCCGGCGAAGTTTTTAGCATGTACAACTTGCACAATGTGGTGGAAGCACATCTTAATGTTTTTCCCCAGCCGTTTTCTTCCGTCATCCCTTTGAACAACCTCCTTGGCAATCTCTCTGGGACTAAACATCTAGTGTTGGGTCGTTCAACAACCAAGGTTTAAGTTTTATTTTATATTTTCATCAAATGTTATCTCATTTATATAGAGATTAAGTTCAAACTAGTTACAAACTATTGATTAACTACCATCTCTGATGTCATATATATTGTTTTGTACTAATTACTATTTGATGTCATGTACAAATAGTGGCTGCTTGGAGAGCCCCATGATCTAAATTTTCAAGAACTTCGCTATTTGCTTCGCCTAGAGCTCACTCTTTATCGGTACAACTTCAATTCTGTACTGAACTTGCTTCAAAAGTGTCCTATGCTTCAAGTTCTAATAATTCATAACGACAAGGTTTGTTTTGTCGAAGCTTAATTTGGTTTATATAACTTTGATGTGAAAATTACCATTTTTTATGAAATAAATTACAAAAATTATAAATTGCATCTTATGGCCTGGTACACAACTTAACATAGAACATGTTTTGTTGCCTACAGGAACAGTCATCTTTACTAGGATGGACTCCAACACCATGTGTTCCTAATTGTCTTGTATCACACCTAACTTTTATTCAATTTAAAGGATTTCGTGGATTTTCAGAGGAGGTGTCATTTGCTGAGTATGTTTTACAAAAAGGACTTGTTTTAAAGACAGTGATTATTGCTGATATTTCCGTGGACTTAAAGGAGAAGTACGACATTCTCAAAAAATATCTGATGTGCCAAGGGCCTCTGGAATGTGTCAACTTAAATTTGACTGAACTGTATGCATAAGGTGTGAAATCTCATCCTTAATCCATATTTCTGTCTTTGTTCTGCATCAAATCAAAGATGACTAACGTCGGGTTTAGTCTGCAGTATTAGTAGATGTATCTTGATTTAGATGCATATTATAATCATCACATTTAATCTATACTGTGGCTGGATTAGATAATACCATACCCTGAAAGTTTCTAAATTTTCTTTGTTCTAGTTATTTTCATGCAATTAGCAAGAGGTGCTAGATTTTTAACTATAACAATGAAGGAAATGACAACATTTACCTGATTACTCAAATTGAAAAGAAAAACTACAAGATTTCATGATGGCACTTACTGTAAATTAACTTGGGGACATTAGTGTTGAAGTTATTACTGATTGATATTATAATCATTGAAACTAAAGATTTGTTTGGGACATTAGTGTTTAATGAAGAGTAACATCCAAATTAACTATATGACCTACAATTTCCACTTTCAAGGACTCTTACTTGGATTTTCTGGTATTCCAAAGACTAATTTGACAAGACACTACAATTTTAGATACCATTTCGCGGGATTACAATTTTAAACTCATTAACGTGTGGAATGTTCTTCTTCCAAAAAAGTGATGCATAACCATGTGTTATATATAATTGAAACACTTATGATCCAGATACCCTAGAGTTCTAGCCTATTTTGCTTAAAATTGATTGATCTATTACTTTAAAGTGATGCATAACCGAGTGGAAGGTTTTTGTGGGCGGGAGAAAAGCTGTGAAAGAAAGTATCCCATTTTTTTTTTCTTCTTATAAATTAATATTTAGTCTTTGAAATTGTAACAGTGGTCAACTTAGTCTTTTAAATTTGCTACTTTGTTTCTTGCTCTTATACTCCGTTTCTTCACTCCTTCTAAAACTGTGAGAAAGGTTTTTTGAACTTCATCTTCTACTACTACATGCTTTGTCCTCCCTTCTTCTTCCTTTACTACTATGTTTAGTGGCGGAGCTAGTTTTGATGTATATTTTTTTATTTCAATTTTATCTTATATTCAAAACCCTTTTTTTTACAATTTTATCATTCATTATACACAAACAAATAAAAACATTTGTTTAAAGAAAGATTTTTTGTTAGTTTTTTTTATAACAATTTTTTTTGGGTTACATTTAAAGAAAGATTTTAAGATTTTATTGCGAAAAAAGTGTGAGAAAGATTTTTCTTAAATAAATATAGTGAAAAAGAGTTGTTTTTTTTTTTTTTATGAATATTTTAGTGTATACGTAGGGTTTAGAGAGAGCGGATATAGGATGAACAAAGTTTATTCTGCTAATCCCTGATTCCCAACGATAGGGTTTAGAGAGAGTCGATTTCATCTTTCTTATACACCTTTTCTTCCAAACTGAAACTAACCTTGCCCCTCTCAACAATGGCAGAGTGGAACTCCAAACGGCAAAAAGCAGCAGAAAAAGAAGATAGGATCAGTAGTCTTCCTGACTGTATGCTGAGCCACATCCTGTCTTTCCTTCCAACCAAAACCTCCGTTGAAACGAGCATTCTGGCTCGCCGGTGGCGCCATATTTGGAAGGATGTCTCGGTTCTTGATTTCTCTGACGACTCACTAGAATTCGATGATGATAACTTTCAAACCTTTGCGGTTTTCGTAAACAGCGTCTTTTGTCTCCGTAATCACTACCCAATTCGAAAGATGCGTCTCTCATGTACTAAATTTCTCGTAGACGACTACGTCTGCAAAAGTTCAGTTGATACATGGGTCCGCTCTGTCATTGGGCCCGACCTCAAGGAACTCGACCTCATACTCGATACTGAGGAGGACTATTTCGACTTCTGCCTGCCTATCCCCCTATCTGCTTGCACTAATCTCGTCTCTCTCAGGCAAGCACATTCTATTCATTTTTTATAATAGTATTTTGTTTTTTAATTATTATTAAAACTACGCATATTGCTACACTCCTCTTATGTGACATGACATGATGCTAACAATTAACATGTAGTTCAGCCTCTATGGTGATGTATATATTGAATGGCAATTTGCTAAGGTGATTCATTTACCATCACTGAAGAAGTTGAAACTCTGTGCTATGAGCATGCGTAAAATCAATGCCTTCCTTGTTGGTTGCCCTATCCTAGAAACTTTGAATACTTACCTTTTTTATGAGGACTACTTCAATTTTCTTGTTGCCGATATTCGTGTGCCACCTACGTTGAAGAGGTTGGAAATCAATGTTGATACTGGCAATGTTGCGCCTCGCATTCACTATCTTAACATTACCCGAATCAGATTCAATGACGTTGGCAACTTACAAAAGATGGTGAGAGCATCTCTCGATGTTTTTCCTTCCTCGAGTGATACTTCAAAGGCCTTCACTTCTTTACGCAAGCTCCTCAATGCTCTCTCTGGGATAAAACATTTAGTGTTGGGTTGTTCAACAACAAAGGTATAGTTTATTACCATGGTTGGATATAGATCATATAATACCTAATTGTAAATGACTGATGTTTTTCACTGACAAATGCATACACATATATACAAGTCTTAGAATACAATCAATCCATGCAATGTACCTAATATCACTAACAATAATCCTAGGATAGTAGAGTAAAATTAATGTACATATCACACACATATTAACTTTTAAATACCAACCTAATATTTAGTGATATTATTGGATATCATAAAGAATATTATAAATTATGGTACAGTAGTATCTTACTAGCTAATAATACGTCTTACTACTTGTTGTTTTGAACAAACCAGTGGCTTCTTTGTGGCCCGGCTGGTCTACATTTTCCAGAATTCTATCATTTACTTCATTTGGAACTCATTCTTCCATGGTTCAACTCAAATTTTCTGCTGAGTCTGCTTCGGAGATGTCATCTGCTTCAAATTCTCATAATTCAAAATGACAAGGTTTGATCAGTTCTTATGTTTGTTTAATGGTTTATTTTGTGTCATGTACATCACTTAATGATGTGAAATTGATAAATTCAATATGCTTACGAAATAGGTTCCATAAGGCCTCGTTTTATGCATACTCAAAATGATCACTATGCCATATAACATGATTTCTTACCATATATGCATCATTAGATCTTATGAATGTTGTGGTGCCTTTCGTTGTCGACAGGAAACGTCGCCTTTAGCAGGATGGGCTACACAACCAAGTGTTCCTAATTGTATCGTATCACACCTAACTTTTATTCAGTTTAAAGGATATCAAGGACTTCCAGATGAGCTATTATTTGCTGAGTATATTCTGCAAAAAGGATTTGTTTTGAAGACAATGATTATTGATGATATTTCAGTGGACCTAAGCAACAAGTACAACATTCTCAATAAGTTATCTAAACTGAGAAGGGATGGAATTTGCCAACTTATATTTGACTGATTTGTATCTCTCTAAGGTGTGATCTCTCCCTAATAATCATTTCAAAGATTGGGTTTAGTCTTCATAAATAAATTTTCCTTATTTAGCCATCCCTTGTATTTACATGCACGTCACTTCATTTTCAACTCTTTTTGGTGGAATGACATAATTACATACTCTAAAGTTCCTTAATTTTCTTTGATCATGTTATTTTCTCATAAGTCATAACAAATATTGTATCGGTCCTCTCCACTAAACTAAATTATTCATTTTTTGCCTTTGTAACTGTGTTTATTTTAGTATTTCAGGCTTAGCAATAAGAGTTAAGAAATTTTCTAGATTTATAACTGTAAGATGGATGAAAATGCTTATTGAACATGATCATTTGAATGCTTATTGAAATTAATAAAGAATTCTGCTTGTTGATCTTTTTATCATTGCTACTAAATCTGTTTATTTGGGGGAATTAGAGTTCACATTTGTCGAAATTTATTTGGGGGCATTAGTATTCCCCCTGTCGAAATGCCAAATTAATGCTTAGAATGTGCTTAAGCTTTCGTTAATATCTCGTGTAGCAAGCTGATAGAAGCAACATATTTGACGTTTCTTCCCCCTCCCTCAGTTTTTAATGCATTGCATGCTTTAAAAGAATTCCAAAACTTACGTTAGCTGTTGTATTTTTCAACAAATAACCAATCATATGCTACTTCCATTCTTAACTTTCTTTAGTGTTGATTATTAGATAAATTTCCATATTTCAAGTGTTAAATAATGCTAAATAAGATGATTTGAAAAGCCAAATTTTGTCTGCGTATTTAATTTGCCTGAATTAGTGACAGTAAAGTTATGTAGCACAAGGTAGCAACATATAATTTGGACATGTAAATTCAGTCTCCATTGTTGGTACTAAATATAATTAGATTTGATTAACTTTTTTGTTATATGTTTGGCAGTTTGCATTTTGAATGCTGTGATTTGTGAAGTTTATAGAGTCCTATTTGATCGTCTGCGTAGCACTTCACTAAAAAAGGGACAACGTTTTTCTATTTCATCAAATTTAAAAACATTGGGCATCTTCTCTGGAATTGATTTGTTTTTCTGTCCTCTATGTGTGTTTCTATTTTTTGAGTGATGTTTCTTCAACTGACTCAGTGATGGATGAGTTCTCTTATGCTATGGTTCTCTTATTGAGTTTTTCTTTTTCCTAGATTTTTCTATTTTTGGAAGATTCTTTATTTGACTATACTTTTTTATTTCCTCTCAATGACATTATATTCAATGCAATATGAATCTTACTTTTGATGACGTTATATGAACTGCAATCTTTTTTATCGGTTGAAGCATGGTACACATAGGTGGGATATTTACTAAATCAATAGTTTTGAAACGAAAGAAAGAAGGATTGCACATTTCCTTTGTTTAGTTTGTTCCTCTCTCAATCGAAGTTTTCAGACTTTGGTTTCTATTTCAGTTTTCGAGCAACATAGTTTTGTGTTGGTCGTATTCATTTTTCAGTTTCTAGAATTTCAAGTTTTGTATCTATATACAAAGGCATAGTCAATAATTTTATACAAAGAAATTTGCTCTATATTAAGATTGAAATAGACAATTCCTAGACGAACGATGATGATAATGACAACGGTGCGCTATACTACTAGTTCTTGTGTGAATAACTTTTGTAGATCTGTCGCAATAATCATGTCAGGAGGAAAATATTTTGGATAAATTGATAACAGGTCTTCACTCCATATAAGTACATATTGTTAGAAAACTACGCATAATTTTCCCATAGTCAGTTTAAGTGGAAGTGAAATAAAAGGGGAATAATACACTAATTGAAATGAGCTTTTTCCTAAGAACATATTCTCTTTATATATGGAAATTTTAAACCAGCCATACCTTTAATGTGTTGCTAGACCAGCCATATAGTTTTGAGGCTTCAAGGAACTTCTAATGTTCATCTTTTCAACTTTCTCTCTGTTTTCTTAACTTAATGCCAACATGATTGTGTAAACAACATGTCTTTTGCTCGAATTAATTTTTTTTATCCAAACTGAATTGAAGTGTTTGGTTCTCATCAATTCCCACAAACAAAAACACTTTAAAACAATATCTTTTACTGTGGCTATCGCTTTTCTCAACAGAGTAATCATGATTTTTACATCGTCGTCACTCTTGAGTTTCAATCCAAACATGTTTGTTTGAGTCAATCAACGAACGGTGGTACTTGTTAGATAATAAAGTATTAGACTTAAGTTATTGGGCCTTTATATTAGTAAGTTATAATCCATTAAGTTTTATTATATATTCTCTTTACAACCTTTTGTAATGTCAAGCTATTGGTATTCTATGAAACCTAGCCGTCTTTGTTGTTCCTTTTCTCTTTCTTTATTTTGTATCTATATTGTTAACATGGTATCGAGAGCTTGCTTCGATCCTCCTTGAAAGATTTGTTGCTTCCGCTATTTAGTTCCCAAAAGAGATTGGGAACATGTTTTTGTGAAGGTATATATTTTCGTTCTCTATATTTAGTTTGTGTGAATTAATTTTGGTTCGGATGAAGAAATAGTGCACGCATCTTTGTATTGGTCTGATTGTTATGTTTGAAGGGAAATCTATACATACTCGAAGAAAAAAGAAACTCACCCCTTGAAATCATTAGTAAATTGGAATTTGCTTGGAATTATTGTTCGGTTGGAATTATTGTTTTGCAAATATCATGGATAACAAGAGAGTTGATTTCTATTGGAATGTATTTTTGTTATCGTTGCTTCGGTGGTGATGGTTATCTATTGATCATGTGGATTTGGATTTTGATATATTTCAAGGAAATGATATTTGCTTCAATTGCTTTCAGTGGTGAACTATATTTTGATTCGTTGATCTGATTGGTATATATGGATGCAAATCATCATTGTTCCAATTCCATTTACGGTGCTATTTGTGAGTCATTCTTTGATTAACAATAATTTGGTTAAGGTTGGTTGGCTCTTTTTGTTTGAGTTTTATGTTCGGGTCTGTCTCCTATTTTTTTTCTTGGTTTATTTATTTGAGTCTATCTTTTAATTTGAGTTTCTTTTTAGTCTTTGTGTTGTGTTTGGTTAATTGGTTGTTCGTCAATATCTGTCTTGGTTGTTTTGGTTCAGCTTGTCTTGGTTCGTTTGGTTTTGTTCGTTCTAGTTCTTCAAGTTGTTTTGATTTAGTTTTGTTCGGTTCAATTAGTTTGGTTGTTGGGTGATCAAAATAGTGCTCACAATTGGTTTGTTTGTTTGTTTGTTTGGTGGGTCAAGCACTCATAATTTTGTTTGGTGAGTCGAGTTCTTACACTTTGGTTGTTTGGTGTTCGTGTACTCACAATTTGGTTTCTTCTCCCCTTTTGATTCTTCAATTTGGTTGTTTGGTGAGTCGAGTTCTCACACTTTGGTTGTTTGGTGAGCGTGTGCTCACAATTTGGTTTCTTCTCCTCCTTTGATTCTTCAATTTGGTTGTTTGGTGAGTTGAGTTCTCACATTTGGTTGTTTGGTGAGTCGAATTCTCACATTTTGTTTTTTGGTGAGTCATGTGCTCACAATTTGGTTTCTTCTCCCCCTTTTGATGCTTCTGATTGATTGCACCTCTCCCCTTTTGATTCTTCTGATTGATTGCATTGCACTTCTCCCCCTTTTGATTCTTCTGATTGCATTGCACTTCTCCCCCCTTTTGGTTCAGCCCTTTTGGTTATTCTGATTGATTGCATTTCTCCTCCCCTTTGATTCTTCTGATTGCACTTCTCCCACTTTTGATGATTCATTTGGTTACTCCTCTATTGATTCTCATGTATGACTGCTTCTCTCTACTGGTTCTATTGTTTGGATGGTTCTCTCTTTGATTGGTTGATGGTGATGGTTCTTGTTGCCCTCTCTACGAAGATAACTCACTTTGGTTGGTTGCTGCCCTCCATTGGTTTTGCTAGCAGCTGATTTGGTTTATTTCCTAGGTTAATTTGTAACAAGCTTAAATCTTAGTAAGCTTCAGCTTGAGGGGTAGTGTTAGAACTTTATATTATTTAGTATGTTTTTCGTATTTTGTTTGACAAACTCACAATGCTTCTTGTTGATTCATTGTGAGTTTGAGGGTAGATGTTAGATAATAAATTATTAGACTTAAGTTATTGGGCCTTTATATTAGTAAGTTATAATCCATTAAGTTTTATTATATATTCTCTTACAACCTTTTGTAATGTCAAACTATTGGTATTCTATGAAACCCTAGCCGTCTTTGTTGTTCCTTTTCTCTTTCTTTATTTTGCATCTATATTGTTAACAATACTAAACACCGACCACCTTAATTACTTGTCTCTGTAGTTGAGAAAATCATTAATGTGGTCTAGTTGATCCTTCAAATTAGACAGTGTAACATCAATATAAACTTTATATTGAGTTTCCTCTTGTTGTGGTAATCGATTGATAGGCCAGTGTTTATTTCTAATGGATAAGTATTCTTGGTTTTGTGGTGTGGACTACAGATGAATGAAAGACACCAATTTATAAAAGTTTCTTGGATCAAAGAAACTAGCAAGGCATTGTGGACTACAATAAATCTAGTATTTTATTGGTTTGAATTACATAATTAGAATTTCACCAAAACTCTCAATCCACAAGTTTTTACTGACAGGTTTCTGATTTTATAAACCGAATGCATAAAATATTGTTTCAGTTTATAGAATCTAAAGTAGGGATGCACAAGATTTTGCATCATATACTCTTTCTCAACAGAAAATAACAAAATAGAACACCAAATAACACATAATATTATCCAAAACATAATATTTAGACGTTAACACATAAAATCATCAAGAGTATAAGGTACCGTTTAGCCAGGCTTTTTTTCGGTCTAAAAGCTACTTTAAAACGAAGTTAAAATAAAGCTCTTTAAGGAAGAAGCTAAAGTTGTTTGGTTTATTTATTGTTTTTTAGTTTTAAAGTTATTTTTAAGTTAAAAGTTGTTTGACAAAATATGTACAAATTTATGCGTTATCTTTATCAACTGAGATAAGCTCACACGGACAAAACTTTGAATTTATTATGAATATATCTATAATATGTATATGTGCGTGTATATATAATGAGAATAGTTGGTTTTTTCTTTTCCAATTATACTCTATAACAAATTTTGTTATAAGAATACCATATTTTTAGTGTCAGTCAAAAAGGTAAGAATTTATATTATATAATATTATATTTGTTACATTGCCGGTGTGATTGAAAAAGATATGTTTAGTGTTTTTAATAAGAAAAAGATATGCATAGTTTGTTACAATACAAATGTGTAAAATATATATAAGTATAATGTTTTTAGGCAACTACACTTGTACTTTTAATTAAAATTAAAATTTTATAAAAATAATTATATGCATTACCCAACACTAACAAAAATTATACGCGTTAGTGTAACAAAAAAACATACAGACGGACATAAAGTATTACTCTAAACCCTAATGTGTGTGTGTGTATTCCGAGGTTGAAGAAAGAGAATAAAAATATTCGGTGTCATTCAATGACAGCGTGAATAAAAATATTTGCGAGGTTGTGATAATTAAAAGATATTGAAATCAATATATAAGTGATAAAAAGATAATAAAATTCCTTAAAAATAGATAATAAAATTAAATGGACCCTCCATAAAAAAAATTAAATGGACCGGTTCAAAAAAATAAAATAAAATAAAATGGAAGAAAAAAACATATTGAAAAAATAAAATAAAAGGTTGCCAGCGTGATTTGAAGAGAGGTGCTTGTGAAATAAATTGTTGAGAAGTAGTTTTTTGAAGTAGCATTCAACAACTTTTGGTCAAAGCTCATTCCATTCTATTTTATGCATTCTAAAAAAAGTACTTTTCTTAGAAGGTACTTTATTGATATTGTGTTTGGCCTATCTTCTCCTTAAAAATGTAGAGAAGCTGAAAATAAGCCGGGCCAAACGGTACCTAATACACCCAAAGTTAAGTAAAATTCAAATGTATTTGTGAGAAATACTCATGTTTTTCTTTTATTTTCTTTGTGACAATTTTTCGCTTGTTTTGTTAAGTTACCGTAACAAAAAAAATAACGGTGATAAATGTTTCTCCCATATTTTTTTTTTATATTTAGTAAGTAAAATGTATTTATTAATGATTTTTATTAAAAAAGTTATAATAAATATTAAAATAATTGTCATTTTTCAATGAATTACCTAAAAAGAAAAACAAGTAGGAAGATAGTTCCATTGCATCAAATATATCCAAGGTGAGATAATAGCATTTATACATAATAAAGCTAATTTTTAGTAAATTTAAATTAAAAATATAAGGCTCGTTTGTTATGAATTAAAAAGAATCTTTTGACATTCAATAATTTAGATATTATTTATTAGTGATTTTATAAATAAAAAATACAATCAATATTGTGTTGTTTATCTTGATAATAATCACTTCTTTTAAAAAATAACAATGTAGTTTGTTGGATGCAACTATATAAAAGAGATATTTTGTAATATCCCGCTTAACAGTAACGGAATATTAGCCATTAGACGCGTCAGAGGACAAATGATCATGTAAATGTCTATTAATGGCATAAGTCAGGTATGAGCTAGATATCAGAGATTAAGTGTTATAGAACGTCAAGTACGACGGAAGATGTTTTTATGAAATATCAGTCGAGCATGGGCTTATGTGTCAGTGTCAGGTAAACACGACTAAGGCGAAGGGCAAAGTGGTAAAATGTCGCAAGTGACTATATAAGGCCACAAGGGCCATTTTTCTTCATTTTCCACTTCACTTTCTCTCTCTAGGTTTTTGGGAAAATATTTCTCTCCTCCTTCTCTCTAGAATTTCGCCTCCCTCTCCTCTCCAAGACATCCAATCTTCCTTCAATACATGATCAAGTATGGTTTGGATAGCTTAGCAACCAAGAAACAAGTGGAGGAAGAGATTAAAGCAAGGTTTGGAGGAAAGGGCTATAGATCAAGCATGAAGCAAAGCTAGGGTTGATGCTTGGAATTGCAAGGATCATGTTAGGTGAGTTCCATAGATAGATTACCACCCTTTGGGTTGTGCAATTCCATGTTTAAAGGATTGATTCATGTTTATGAGGGGATTAGAACCCTAATACTCTTTTGATAAATTCTTGTTGATTAGATGTTAAATTGCCATGAAATATGTTTATAAATGTATATATATGTTGCTGGATGATTATGGTGCATTGCAGGATCAAACTGAACAAGTTTTGGGTCAAAACTGGAAATTTGGTACCACAGACCCGAAGAACTACGCTATTAGCGAAATCTACGCTAATTGCGAAATTCTCCAGGCAGGTCACGCCCCAGGTGCGCTAATAGCGCAGGCCTCTGACCTTGCCAATATGATTTTGGCCTGTTGGCCCATTTTAGGGTCGGTGGTGCACTCTGAAGACTTTCTTTCGATGTTTTACAACTTTATAACCCCAAAACAACATCTAGGCAATGCACATAACATCAAACGATTCTAGAAATGAAAATCATGGCAATCTTAACATGAATGGCAAGAGTGATTCAAGAGAGTTTAGCCGAATTACTCGGGTAGCAAAGAACTAGGCATGGGATGAAAGTAGAGCCTTGACATAGCTTGTCAAGAACTAGAATAGTTAGTAAAGAAATAGAATGTTAGGCATGAGTAGTATGCTTGATTATATGCGAAGTGATATAGAGTATTCTCTTCGTATAGAAACTAGAGAGCCATACGAGTATGGCAAGATGTGAATTGATTAGACATCTCTTCACATAGCAAGTTAAACAAGCATATAGTTTACCTCTAGTTGGAACGTATAGGCATCCGAGGTAAAAGAGATAGCTAGCATAGATTTAATACTCATGCATATATATAGACCAAGACTTTAAAGTTAAGGTGCCATGTCTCTTGTGTCCACACTAGGAAGGCTCAAGAGGTTTCCATTAGGTGAAACGGGGTTAGCCGTAAGGAACCCGCATGTCACTTAGTAAGCAAGATGTAGTGGTCGTGTCTCTTGTGTCCACACTAGGTTGGTTCAAGAGGTTTCCATTAGGTGAAATGGGGTTAGCCGTAAGGATCCCGCACGTCACTGCAGGAGTGTCGTTGGTTATACCTTAGATAGATTTCCATCGGATAGATAGGGATTGCGCTCGGGGTTACTCCACTCGGGGCTTTCCGTAAAATGAACTCAGATAATAATTGTTTGTTAAACGCTAACTTTATGAATGAACTTGACTATGCATATTTATTAGATATATTTATGTTATGTCATAGAGCCTTGACGTAGATCATCAAGAATTAGTAGAGCCTTGACGTAGATCGTCAAGAATAGTAGAACATAGACGTAGATCGTCAAAACTAGCATGATAGCAAGATAGAATATGTTGTTAGATACAACATAGTTATGCATAGAGCGAGAATAGATAAAGATATACCGATGACGATCTTAGGTTTCCCCTAATCGTCCGGTTTAGAATTGTGTCATGATTATAGTATGCTTAGGCCTTGATGCGTAGAGCGTATTCTTGGCATTGCGGTTTTAGATTCCCCTTGACCGCCATGACACGTATAGGAAGAGAAGCCTATAACAAGTGAGATAAGACTATGACGGCCCTAGTATGCACGACCGTCTAAGTATGCAAGTCCCCACACACGTATAATCAACCGTCAGGTTGTATTTTAGACACATGGTGACCGTAGGTTTCCCCTGAGGTTACCTATAGCCTAGGATTTAGGGGAACTTACTGAGACATTATGTCTCATCCCAATCCTTATTTGTTTCAAATAAACAGGTTGGATTAGCAAGCTAGTAGCCGAATGGATGATGCGACAAGTGTTCGTTCGTACCGCTGCAGGTTGAGATGGATATGCAAGGACGCATTCTTTATACTTTAGAAAAGTTGAGTTGTAATATTATGTACGAACGCATTTGGTTGTATACATATATATTCATTCGTAGTTGTTTTGTTGTAAATTTTAATGTATCCAGTACTAATCTAACGCACATGCTAGACTTTCTAGATACGTCTAGTATGGGTGTTACATTTGGTATCAGAGCAGGTCGATTCAGATCGTGCCTTGGGTCATTAAGTTACAACAAAGGTAGTGGGACCATTGGGTTCCGGGTAAATGTTCTAGTTGTTGTTGTTAGTTGAGCCTGATCAACTCAATTTAGCATTCGACGATTAGAATGGATGCCTGAGAGCTGAGTAGGACCCTGGAGGAACGAAGCATGTGAAGAAGATGCACCAGAAAGTGTGAACTTAGAAGCAAGAACTCAGAATGAGTATTAGTAAGAAGTTGATCGTGCCAGTAGGTGGCCGGTAAACTAAGCAAGTAGAAGTATGAATCCTCCGGGAATGTAAGGCAATGTTCAGAAGGGACGTTTATACAGCGTTGGGTAAGTTGTTGATGATACTTCGTATACCCATAAGAGAAGGATATGAAAATATCTTAGCGGGACCTGAAGCTTCAGTAAGGGTCGTAGTTAGAACGGAAATTGTATTCCAGAAGGTAAGCGCAAGGCTACAAGATAGAGAGCAATCGACGTAGGTTGACGGGATTAGTAGACTCTCAGGAATAGCGTTATGTTATTGAGATTATGGACTTGAATGTTCAAAGTGAACAAGGTTCTAATGTTCGGGAAACTACGTTAATTGGTAACGCAGAGAAGTAAGCTACTCGTAGTAGAAAAGAATTCAGTGAAATTTTTATGTTATCAGGAATGAAGCATCAATTTCTAAAGTGCCGAGAATTGTATCGAATTTGGTTGATGCTTGCCATGCATATATTATAGAATGTTTTACAATGCTAGGAAAGAATGATGTGCATTAGGTTACTTGAGAAATAAGAATTTTCGTGCAAAGAATGTTTTTCCGGAAAATTGAGCTGAAGAAACTCATCAATAGCGAACCTGGAGCGAAATTTTCGATTTTCCCGAAAACTTTCAGTTCGTCTCTAGGATCTGCAGTGACTTGGGGAGTTGTCTTCACAATCTTTTATGCGACGAAAACCTTTATAACATCAAGTGACGAATGCATATCACATCCTAAAGTTTCCAAAAAGGGAAAGAGGCATGGGCAATCATCAACGAAAATCGAATCGGTTTAACGCGACTTTGGAAGTTAATGTGACAAGAGTTAAGAATGAGTTTAGACCAAAAGTTTAGAGGCACCAGTATCTAGAATGGAAGTCACAGATGTGAAGGCATGAAGAAAGAGTTAAAGTGGTGAAGAGTTTTATGAAATCGCAAGGTTCTTGAATTTTGCGGAGTTATGAGTATCCCTCAAATCTATGTTTTGCTTGATGAACTTGCGAAGGCTCGTTAGGATGCTAAATCGTAAAGTTACATGATTTTAGAAAGATATACACATAAGGGTGATTGAAGTTGATATTTTTGAAATACAAATGAATTTTTGTAGGTACCGGTTTGTTACGACTCGTGTAGTATGGGCTACACCCACTAGGACTAAGATTTGATGACACATATGTGTTATCAACTCGTCCTGAAATTTTAGAGTAACGACTGGGACCTAGATTCAGTATATGTTTTATATAGTTGAAAATCATCAACGTCAATGACTCGTGTGCTAATTTACGAAATTTTCTTAGAAAGAAAAATTAACGAGCAAGCATAGGAAGGATTAAGCAAAACATAGTATGCGAGATACGAAGCTACAATGTTAGATGCATAAGGAAGTATGTCCGAGCGCAAGATGAGTCTACCATGGGAGGTTGTAAGAGTGTTTCATGGAATAGTAGTTATGTAATTGCAAAGATGTGCTCCTTGAGTTAAGTTGCTCAGGAATAAGAATAAGTATGACATTGATATGTCCAGAGGTAAGTTTCCTTGAGATTCAATCTTGCCAGCAAAGAGTAGAACGAGGTTGCAGTGTAGCATGCAACATAGAAGTATCGAGCAGAGTTCAAGCAGATATTGAGGTGATAATAGAAAAAGAATAAAATTTCCCTCGTCTCAACGGATCAGAGTATTGGTTGAGGCCAACCGGTGGAAATCAGAGTAGCGCAACGGAAGTTAATTACTTAAGTTGCGAACAGTAGCCATGGAACATGGAAAATTGGTAGTAAGAAACTTCGTGAAGAAGTTCAGGATAGCAATGCAGCTTTAGTGAGAAGTATTATGTGGAAAGCGAGGAGTTCTCGTTATGTAAGTAAGTATAGATGCTTACGCAGCCAGTATTGATTAAAGTGAAAGTTTAAAGAAAGCATCTGCACTCAGGTAAGATGAGAAAGACTAGAGTTACACAGACGAATTAATCGGGTTGCCAATTTGGTGATGCCGAATGCGCAGAAGAGTTGTTGGTTAGCCAGAAAGAGAATGTGCTACGTTAATGGAGTACGATTTATGAGTTATGCCTGACGAAGTACATACCCTCTTATACCATACTTGTTAAATGATAACGATACTTTCTAGAATGGTGTCAAGCCACGATTTTATAACTTTTAAAGATAAGATTGGTATTGAGGAACTTGGGAACGATGGTTTTTTTAAAAAAAAAAACATGAAATTTCACATTGTTAAAACTAAAGAGATACGTCGTAAGCGAGTAAGCTCACTTTGAAGGTGAGAAAAACACAAGAAGGGGGGTTGAATTGTGTTTTGAAAAATTCTTCGTTTCTCCTAAAAACTGAACACACTGATCAGAAGCTAGGTGAGACAGCTTCTGAAGTGATAATCAGAATCTAAATGCAGCGGAATAAAACAGAGAGAGAGAAGAAGAACGACACAAAGCAATTATACTGGTTCCTTCCACAATCCGGAAGTAGTCCAGTCCCCCTTGCACTTCCAAGGAGATTTCACTATGAGTAATATCTGATTACAAATGCTCAAGCACACAAGCAAGAGACTTCCTTTGCTCAAGCACACAAGCTAGAGACTTCCTTTGCCCAAGAACACAATCAAGAGACTTCCTGCTCAAGCACAACTGCAAGAGACTTCCTAACTAAACAAAATTACACAGAAAATTGTTTAAGGTTGAACACTTGATATACAATCAGAGGTGCTCACAATACAAATCAGATACAGACTCAATGAACTTAAGAATTTCTAAGATATGACTTTGAGACACAGAAATTCTAAGTGAATGCAGAACAATTTCAGCAGAGGTTTGGTACTTGTGAAAATCTTGTGAGTCTTTCGTTTAGCGTTCTTGCATTACCAAAACTCTAATTCTTCACTCCTTTATATAGAGGTGTGAAAGAGACGTTATGAAATTGCCAGCACACCAAAGAGTCGTTAGTGAAGCTTGATCTTTCACCAATGATCTTTTGCCTGATTTGGTTGTTGTCCTATGAAGAACCAATTTGAAATCCATTCCTTATCCAAAGGAACATATATGCAGGCGAGACCGTATTCTGGAGCTGTTTTCTTGTCTTGTAGCGTGGACACAAAACAGAGTAGTGGAGAACGTGGTTGTACAATTCGTACAAAGTACAATGTCAACGCTTTCGTCCAAATTGCAAGCACAAGCCTTCAAACACCTTTGAAATGACCGTTGCAAAACTCCACTAATCCTTCGTTTGCGTTTTCGAATCCAATAGACAGCTTTTGCATTGATAATTCTTCAAATCTTGAATCTTTTGTAAATTCAGTTGAGATTCAGCTTCTGGTGAAATAGCTTCTGATGAGGCAGCTTCTGATGATGCAGCTTCTGATGATATGATTTCTGCAGCTTCTGGTGACGCAGCTTCTGATGATGTGGCTTCTGGACCTCTTGTCTTCAGAAGCACTATTCTTCAGGAGCAGCTTACTTCAGGAGCGCTATTTCTTCAGGAGCAGCATGACTTCAGGAGCGCTTTGCCTTCAGAATCATCTAAGCTTCATTTTCTTTTGCTCTTTATTGGCTCATTCAGAACCAATGATGATGTGACTTTATAATTATGGTCCTGTACACTTGAACAAATATTAGCTAGTCCAATTTACAATTTTTAATACCTTGTTATCATCAAAACTCTTTAAGGTTCATTGTTAAACACATTTTGTTCCAACAATCTCCCCCTTTTTGATGATGACAAACAAAAGTATTTAAAATTGATCAATTGTTGTTAATCTAATTAACAAGTTGACTTTGGGGTTCTAAGGTTTGTAAGCTCAGAATCTGAGGTTTGTAAGCTCAAACTCCCCCTGAGTGTGATAGTCTTTAAGGTGAGGTTTGTAAGCTCCCCCTAAGTTCTATCCAGGTTAATTAAATTCATTTTACGCACAATAAAAAATATCAGAGCTTAAGAACAAAAATTGAATCATTGAAAGAATTAACTTATAGATAAGAAGAATGGTTCAATTAATTTTACTTGAATTTTGATACTCCTTCGTTCGTTCATAGCTTATACCAATAAGGTAAAAAAAATGATAGAAGTTTTTCAAAAATTTCAAATGCCATTAATGGGGCTCAGAGCCTTTAAATACTTGTCACATATACTCCCCCTTTTGTCATTATAAAAAAAAAAAGGTAAAAAATAAGCATAAAAGACAAAAAGATTTGAGAAAAACTCAAACAAAAGAGAGTATACAAGAATTTAATCAGATCAAAAAATATATGAACATGAATATCTAAAAAAAAATCAGAAGCAGCTAAACAGTCAGAAGCAGTAAGCATTCAGAAGCATAGAGAAGTAGAACAAGATGGTTTCAGAAACAAGGACTAAGAATATAAAACAAACAACAAACAAAAGATAACACTAAGGTGTGCAACTAAGGGTTGGTTTGTTGTTGTTTCTTCATCTCCTCCATTTCTTCAATTTTCTTCTGCAACATTTCTTCAAGCTGTTGTTGCCTCTGGAGAAGAGCTTGTTCCCTTTCTCTGGCTTCTTGCTGCTGCTGTGCCATCTGTTTCTTCAGAAGCTTACACAACCTGGCTTCTCTGGTCAAGTAGTCCGTTTCTGAGAAGAAAGGCTGGTTTGCCAGGAGCAGTGTAGAACTTCTTACTCTGAGACTCTGATTCAGATGCTCCATTAACTTCCTGACAGAAGCTTCCTTGCTTCTGATGCACTTAGCCCTTAAGCTTTCAATTAGCTCAGTTGCCCGGTTCTGAAGTGATGCCCAGGAGTCTTCATATGCACTTGTGAGATCAATTGTCCTTCGTTGATCCACAAGATTATGCAATTGACTAAGGATTGTCAGAAGCTCAGAAGTAATATATCCAGATTCCAGGATGTTTGTGGGTGGTTGTTCAAGGATTTCAAGATCAGAATCACTGATTTCCAGATCTTGAACAGGGTTAGGAAGTGGAATGGTAAAGTGTGTTTGTGTGTTTGAAGATGAAGGCTGGTCAGAGGCAATGTGAGTGGTAGTGGTTGAGGCTTGAACATTGACTAGAGAGATGTCAACATCCATGGGAGTTGGTTCTGGGAAGTGTTCAGGTAAAGGTTGAAATTCAGTTTCAGTTGGTGGTTGTTGTGGTGAAGTTGATGTATGAGTGTTGAGTTGGGGGTCAATGGTAGCTGTTGGTGATTGTGGGGGTGTTGTGGGTTTATGTGGTTCTGGTGTTTGTTGATGGGGGTTTTCTGAAACAACATTTTCAGAAGCAGCTGCTTCTGGAGTTGCTTCAGAGGCCTTTTCTGAAAATGTTGAGAGGTTGAATGTTAAGAGGTTGAGGGTTAAGGCGAAAAATAGTCTCAATGACTTTTTCTCTCTGCACAGCCATTTCAGCCAACTTCTCATTAATTATGTGACCAACTGGTTCATAAGTAGTTGACTGAGAGGACTTTTTGTTGGTTTTGGTTGGTGTTGACTTGCTTTTTACTGGTTTTTGAAAGAGTTGGGCTAAGGGTATATCATCATCAGAATCATCAGAATCTGATAATGGTGTGGATGCGGAATCTGATGATATATTAATTACCTTCTCTGGTTCAGGATCAGAATCCTCTTTAACAGACTCACTGGTCATCAGCAACAGTTGCTTGGCTTCTGAAACTACAGACTCTTGTAGCTCAGCAGCAATCTCCATAGCTTTTCCAATAGCTTCTGACACAATAGTAGCAACTTCAGTCTTCTTAGAAACATGAGGGAAGTTCTTGGTCCTCCTTACTGCTTGCTTCCTTTTCTTCTTTGGTATTGCAGGTTGATCAAGAGTAATGCCAACATCCATGATCATCCTGGAATCCATGTCTTCAATGGCTTCTTCAATAGAAGGTACTGATGAACTACCAATTTTGAGCTTGTCAGTAGCAACTTTTGCCTTTTTAGCAGATTGTTCAACCTCTAGATATTGCTCTGCAGTCATCTTTCTTTTTGACTTTCTGCCTCTGGCTCGTGGCAGAGCACCACCATACATTTCCTCTGGAATATCTTCCAATCTGATTCTCTGATTGGTTGCCTCAAAATGTTCCTTGATATAGTACATCTGCACTTCAATGGGATCCTTCTTGCAGATGGGTGGAAAGTCCTTCATAAGATCAGACTTAACAAGTGATTCACTCAAATCTGTATGAAGCTTGGTGACAACAGGGATCAACTTCATATTCTTGAGGGTTTGTGCATTAATGAACTTTCCAGTTTTAGTATCAAGCAACTCGTCTGTGAAGGCTTCAGCACTGCTTAGCTTGTCCAAGACTCCTCCTTGATAGAATATTTCTGACAAGAGTCTTCCATAAGGTACCCAGGTTCTATTCTGCAGCTGACTCTGTTTCAGACACTCTATCAAGTATTTGAACATATATTTTGGCACGTTCACTTTCTCCTTCTTAATGAAGTGTTGAAGAAAGACCTTTTGTGCCAAATTGGGTTTCTCACTTCCACCACATGGAAGTAAGTCCTCATTCTGAATCTTCAGAAGCAGCTTCTTATCCATGCTTAGATCAGCATACTTTCCTGCTTGCGTTGAGTTGTACAGTGCCAAGTTTACTTTTTCCTTCCAGAGGCGTTCTTCAGCTGTATTTGAGAGATCAATTCCAGAGTTTTTTCCAGAGGCCTCTCTACAGAGTACAGCTTCTATCTGCCATTCCGCAATTCTTACTGGAATACCACAAATACTTGACCTGATTTCAATGCCTGTAAATGGCTCAAGTCCCATTTCTTCTCTGGTCTTCCCTTTCAGTTCGGGATAAATCAACACCATTTGACTTTCTTCAGTTATAGACGCAACTTTGTCATAAACCTTGGCCCTCACCCAGAAGTGTCTTACCAATGCTTCGTATGTTGGTCCATTCAACATCTTGAAGTAATGCATAAGTTCCTGCTCTTCATAGTAGCTTCTGATCCAACACTCATGGAAGGCGAGTGATTCAAAATCCACCGGATTTTCTATTTGAACTTGTAGTTCCCATTCTTCCAATTTCATGCTTCTTCCTTTGTAGTCAAATTCAGGGACCATCCATGAAGTAGATTCTGAAACTTTTCGTTGCGAGCTTGATGATGCCATTTGATGATTGACGAAGATTTGAAGAAGATGAAGATTTTAGGGTTCTAAGGTTGAGAGAATGCGCTTACTTCGCAAGAGGTTTGAGAGCAAATGTGTTTGTTGTGAGTGAGTAGTGTGTGAATTGTCAAAGTGTTAAAAGTAAAACGATTGCAATTCAAAAGAGACATACAAACATAACATTAATGACAAAATTGGGGGCGCGTGAAAAGTACTTTCAAAGCTATTAAATCATCATTGCCCTTTTAGTTATACACCAACACATACAGGCCACGTAAGAAGTTCACAAAGTAACTACCAAGTTAGTGGGCCAGAAGTTACTTTTTAAAAGGTAACTTCCAACGTTTCCACTAATTCAACTATTCAGAAGCAACAAATCCAGCTTCTGGACTTCAGATGCTGACGTCATCATCAGAAGCGAGTTTTCCTCAGAACCTCAATAAAGAGCTTCTGATGGACTACCGCTTCTGAACTAACTTCAGAACCTAAAATCCTATTCAGGAGCAAGCAAGCATTTAATCAGATACAAAGTGCATGTTCAAATTTTTCTTTATAAAATCAAATCTTTCAACAGTTAAAGGCTTAGTAAATATATCAGCCCATTGATTTTCAGTATCAATGAATTGTATATCTAAAATTCCTTTTTGAACATAATCTCTGATAAAATGGTGTTTGATTTCAATGTGCTTCGCTCTTGAATGCAAAATTGGATTTTTAGACAAACAAATAGCAGCAGTATTATCACAATAAATGGGAATACTGTTAGCAGTCATCTGATAATCTTCCAACTGATGTTTCATCCAGAGTAGTTGTGTACAACAACTTGCAGCTGAAATGTATTCTGCTTCTGCTGTAGACATAGCAATAGTTGTTTGTCTTTTGCTAGCCCAGGATATAAGATTATCACCCAGAAATTGACAGTTGCCACTGGTTGACTTTCTTTCAATCCTATCACCAGCATAATCAGCATCACAGAATCCAATTAGCTTATAATCTAAGGATTTCCTATAAAGGAGTCCAAGATTAGTTGTTCCTTTCAAATACCTGAAGATTCTCTTGACAGAAGTCATATGAGATTCTCTAGGATCTGATTGGAATCTTGCACACAAGCATACACTGAATAAAATATCTGGCCTAGATGCAGTGAGGTATAACAAAGAACCAATCATACCTCTATACAGCTTCTGATCTACTTTAGCTCCTTCATCTTCTTTGCTTAAGTTGCACGTGGGGTGCATTGGAGTGTTCATCACTTTACAATCTTCAAGTTTGAACTTCTTCAGAAGCTCCTTTGTGTACTTTGATTGATGAACATAGACTCCATCTTTGCATTGATTGATTTGAATGCAAAGGAAGAACTTCAGCTCTCCCATCATGCTCATTTCAAATTCATCCTGCATCAACTCAGAAAATTCCTTGCAAAGAGATGCATTAGTAGAACCAAATATTATATCATCAACATATATTTGCACAACAAGAATATCTTTCCCAAGGGTCCTTCTGAAGAGTGTAGTATCAACCTGTCCTCTTTTAAAATCATTTTTGATTAAGAAATTACTTAGTCTATCATACCAAGCTCTGGGAGCTTGTTTCAAGCCATATAGTGATTTCTTCAGTTTAAAAACATGGTCAGGATATTTAATATCCTCAAATCCAGGAGGTTGCTTGACATACACTTCTTCTTCTATGACACCATTTAGAAAAGCACTCTTGACATCCATTTGATATAATATTATGCCATGATTAACTGCATAGGAAAGAAGTAACCTGATTGCTTCCAATCTTGCAACTGGAGCAAACGTTTCAGTGTAATCAATGCCTTCTTGTTGACTATACCCTTGTGCAACAAGCCTGGCTTTGTTTCTTGTTACTTCACCTTGCTCATTCAGCTTGTTTCTGAATACCCATTTTGTTCCAATAATGTTCTTGTGCTGAGGTTTGGGTACCAGATCCCACACATCATTTCTTTGAAATTGATTCAACTCTTCTTGCATAGCTAGGATCCATCCATCATCTGAAAGTGCTTCATCAACTGTTGTAGGTTCAATCATTGAGATTAGTCCAATCATTGACTCCTCTTGTCTGAAATGTGATCTTGTTCTTCTTGGACTATCCTTGTTTCCAATGATTAGCTCCTCAGGATGTGAAGACTTGTGTTTGAATGTGTTTCTGGGAGGATCTGCTTAATGTGAGCCATCTTGTGCTTCATCAGAAGCAGCTTCATCTTGTGCTTCTGATGTGGGTTCAGCTTCTGGACTATCTTCAGACTCAGCTATCTGATCAGGTTCTGGAGTAGCTTCAGGAACCTGTATCTCTGCAGAACTTTCACCTTGCTTTGAAGTTTTATCTTCAAGCTCCTTGTCATCAAATTTAACGTGCATAGATTCTTCAACACAAAGTGTTTCTGAATTATACACTCTGTATGCCTTTGACCTTTCAGAGTAACCTAAAAAGATTCCCCTTTGGGCCTTGGCATCAAATTTCTTTAGGTAGAGCTTGTTGTTCAGAATGTAACATGTACATCCAAATTGATGAAAGTAAGAGATATTGGGTTTTCTTCCTTTAAAGAGTTCATATGCTGTTTTCTCCAAAATAGGTCTAATATAGATCCTGTTCTGAACATAGCATGCTGTATTCACTGCTTCTGCCCAAAAATGTTTTGGTAAATTGTTTTCATGAATCATGGTTCTGGCCATTTCTTGTAAAGTTCTATTCTTTCTCTCTACAACCCCATTTTGTTGTGGTGTTCTAGGAGAAGAGAACTCATGGAAAATTCCATGTTTTTCACAAAAAGCTTCAAATGGCTCATTTTCAAATTCTCCACCATGATCACTTCTGACTTTCAAAATTTTTGATTCTTTTTCAGATTGAATTTGAGTGCAGAAGCTACTGAATACATCACACGCAACATCTTTACTCTTTATGAATTTCACCCAAGTCCATCTGCTGTAATCATCAACAATGACTAATCCATATCTACTTCCATATAGGGATGCAGTACTCACTGGTCCAAATAAATCAATATGGAGTAATTCTAAAGGTCTTGAGGTTGAAACAATGTCTTTGGTTTTAAAAGATGATTTCACAATTTTCCCTCTCTGACATGCACCACAGAGTGCATCTGAATGATAGTCAATGTCTGGTAGCCCTTTCACAAGTTGTAACTTACTAAGCTTAGAGATTAACCTCCAGTTAGCATGTCCCAACCTTCTGTGCCACATCCATTTCTTATCATTCACTGATAGTAGGCAAACCACCTTCTGATCAGCCAGTTCAGAAAAATTGATTTTATAGACATTGTCAACTCTCTTTCCCTTGAACACAATGGATTTGTCTTTCTTGTTGATTACTGTACAGTTGGGTTTTTCAAAAAGCACATCATAACCATTATCACAAAATTGACTAATGCTCAAAAGGTTATGTTCAAGACCATCTACCAACCATACATTATTAATTGAGGTAGAGGAATTACCAATGGTTCCTGTACCTATGATCTTGCCTGACTGGTTGCCCCCAAATTTCACACTTCCTCCCTCTTTCATTGTTAGGCTGAGGAACATGGACTTGTCTCCTGTCATGTGTCTTGAGCAACCGCTGTCTAGGTACCATGATCTTTGCTTTGGCACTGCTCTTAGACATACCTGCATCATTGACATTTTTAGATTTAGGTACCCATTGTTCTATGGGTCCTGGAAGGTTAGTACTTAAGGCTTTACTCTTCACTTCTTGTACCTTGTGCTGTGAGTTGGGTTGCTTCTGATTAACCATCACCTTAGGTTTTGGTACTTCAGAAGCAGTAACTATCTTCTTCTGAAACTTTAGACTTCAGAACCCCAGATTTTGGTTTCACCAGACTCTGAGGAATAGGTTCTGATCTTTTCAGGATCCTGACCTTTGAAGTCTTGGAATCAGATTTGATCATAGCCTTTGACTTAGAGTTCTTTGGCGTTGAAGTAATCTTAGCCTTAGGACTAGAAGCTTCAGGTTCTGATTGAACAACAGTTTCCAACTCAGCCCCTTCTGGTACAAAGAATGTTTTCAGACCTTCCTTGATGCATTCACAACAAGATTTTAGATTGGTTTTCTCAAGTTTCACTTCTGGAAAACCAATTCCTCTGCCATTGTTCTTGTAAATGCTATAAATCATAGAAGCTACTCTGCTTCTGTCAATGCCAGATATAATAAAATCTTCAAGAGCAATTTCATGGTTACTTAAAGGTTTTTCATTACACTTTTCTTGTAGCTTCTGACATAAGAACCTGAGCTGATCTTCATATGTTTTACACATGAAGTCAAAGCCCCTAAGTCCTTGTTCAGAAGCTTTCAGATCCAATAGAGTTGATTTTTGCTGTTGTACCAAATCAGCATATTTTTCTTTTAAATCCTTCAACTCATTGGTTCTTACTTCAAAATGTGTAAGAAGTTCTTTAAGTGACTCAACAAGTTCATCTCTGGGAATTTTGGAATATACCTCGTTTTCATCTTCTGAGTCTGAATCTGATCCAGCTTCTGAAGTTGCTGTTGCTACCAACCCAACAGCTACCTTTGCATCTTCATCAGCTTCCTCTTTATCAGATCCAGATTCACTACCCAAATCATCCCAGGTTGCCATTAAACTCTGCTTAATCTGCTTCTTGAGTTTGCTTGGTTTAAATGTAGACCTCTTTGACTTGTCCTTTGACTTTTCTCTTTGAAGATCAGGGCATTCAGCAATGAAGTGTCCAGGCTTCTTACAGTTGAAGCATCCCTTCTGATCTTCTTTCTTTGAGCTTCTGGAGTTACCCCTTCTGGAGAGAAACTTTCTGTTCTTCTTGGCCAGATATTGAAGTCTGTTTGAGAGCATGGCCATTTCAGCAGCATCTGGTTCAGAATCTGAACTTGACTGTTCTTCCTCTTCAGATTCAACTACTTTGAGAGCTTTTGATGACTTGCCTTTGGATGGAAGAGCTATTGATTTACTCTTCTTAGTAGACTCATGTTCATTAAGACTTAACTCATGAACTTTGAGAGAACTAACAAGATCTTCGACACTTAAAGTGTTTAAATCTTTAGCTTCCTCAATGGCAGTCACCTTTGGTCTCCATCTGGCAGGTAAGCTTCTGAGTATCTTGCTTACATGATCAGAAGCAACATAGCTCTTCTTTAGAATCTGTAGCCCAGAAACTAAGGTTTGAAACCTTGAGTACATCTCCTCAATAGTTTCATCATCCTTCATCTTGAATAACTCATACTGATGTACAAGCAGGAGAGCCTTTGCTTCTTTGACCTTCTTGCTCCCTTCATAATTTGAACAGAGAGAAGCAAACATAGCTTTAGCAGTGGATTTGTCACTCATCTTCATATACTCTGCTTTGGGTATGGCAGTGACAAGGGCTCCTCTGATAATATGATGCTTCTTGTAAAGTTTCCTCAGTTCTGGAGTATGTTTCTTTCTATCCACAGCAGCTCCTTCTTCATCAAGGACTAAATCACCAACACCATCTTCCAGAATATCCCATAATTCTTCATCCAGGCTCATGATGTAACTGTAAAAGTTGGTCTTCCACCAAGAGAACTCTTCAGCATCTCCATTGAACTTTGGAACTTTTCCAACACTGGTTTTCTTACTATCACTATAATCATGTGAGACATGTTTATAGCTAGTATCACTAGGACCAGTAGGAGGAGGAGTAGACATGTTTTTCTCAGATCTTTCACTGTTGCACGGTTAAGTGATACACAACAGACCAAGGCTCTAGATACCAATTGAAGGTGAGAAAAACACAAGAAGGGGGGTTGAATTGTGTTTTGAAAAATTCTTCGTTTCTCCTAAAAACTGAACACACTGATCAGAAGCTAGGTGAGACAGCTTCTGAAGTGATAATCAGAATCTAAATGCAGCGGAATAAAACAGAGAGAGAGAAGAAGAACGACACAAAGCAATTATACTGGTTCCTTCCACAATCCGGAAGTAGTCCAGTCCCCCTTGCACTTCCAAGGAGATTTCACTATGAGTAATATCTGATTACAAATGCTCAAGCACACAAGCAAGAGACTTCCTTTGCTCAAGCACACAAGCTAGAGACTTCCTTTGCTCAAGAACACAATCAAGAGACTTCCTGCTCAAGCACAACTGCAAGAGACTTCCTAACTAAACAAAATTACACAGAAAATTGTTTAAGGTTGAACACTTGATATACAATCAGAGGTGCTCACAATACAAATCAGATACAGACTCAATGAACTTAAGAATTTCTAAGATATGACTTTGAGACACAGAAATTCTAAGTGAATGCAGAACAATTTCAGCAGAGGTTTGGTACTTGTGAAAATCTTGTGAGTCTTTCGTTTAGCGTTCTTGCATTACCAAAACTCTAATTCTTCACTCCTTTATATAGAGGTGTGAAAGAGACGTTATGAAATTGCCAGCACACCAAAGAGTCGTTAGTGAAGCTTGATCTTTCACCAATGATCTTTTGCCTGATTTGGTTGTTGTCCTATGAAGAACCAATTTGAAATCCATTCCTTATCCAAAGGAACATATATGCAGGCGAGACCGTATTCTGGAGCTGTTTTCTTGTCTTGTAGCGTGGACACAAAACAGAGTAGTGGAGAACGTGGTTGTACAATTCGTACAAAGTACAATGTCAACGCTTTCGTCCAAATTGCAAGCACAAGCCTTCAAACACCTTTGAAATGACCGTTGCAAAACTCCACTAATCCTTCGTTTGCGTTTTCGAATCCAATAGACAGCTTTTGCATTGATAATTCTTCAAATCTTGAATCTTTTGTAAATTCAGTTGAGATTCAGCTTCTGGTGAAATAGCTTCTGATGAGGCAGCTTCTGATGATGCAGCTTCTGATGATATGATTTCTGCAGCTTCTGGTGACGCAGCTTCTGATGATGTGGCTTCTGGACCTCTTGTCTTCAGAAGCACTATTCTTCAGGAGCAGCTTACTTCAGGAGCGCTATTTCTTCAGGAGCAGCATGACTTCAGGAGCGCTTTGCCTTCAGAATCATCTAAGCTTCATTTTCTTTTGCTCTTTATTTGCTCATTCAGAACCAATGATGATGTGACTTTATAATTATGGTCCTGTACACTTGAACAAATATTAGCTAGTCCAATTTACAATTTTTAATACCTTGTTATCATCAAAACTCTTTAAGGTTCATTGTTAAACACATTTTGTTCCAACACACTTAAGACGTACAGACTTCAGGACCAGCTTGTTTGAGACAAGTGTGAAGGAGAGTCGTAAAACCTTTTTCAGATATAGAGACTCGTCCTGTGGTTCTGCAGTACTAGTATAGACTCAGTTTTAAAAATGATATTTTTCTAGTCATGTATTTATTCGTTCCAAGAACCTATGTACTAAAGTTTAGAAACTCTTAGAAACAAAAGCTAGAATGAGTATCGTTATTAACTAACAAGCAATGGCGCTAGAAAGTATGCCAATACTAGAAGATAAAGTTTTTATGAATGAATGACAAGGCCCATGTGATATTAGTGTCATACGGGATGCACGGATTTGTGCTAAGAGTGTTCAATGCAAGTGCAAAAGGACTTAGTAGAAAGTTTCAAGAGTATGTGAACCGCCAAACAGGTTAATAGATTGTCAGATGAATCAGTGTAGTTGAGTTCACTTCTTCATGCCAAGCTAGACAAGTTACCCATGAATTGCAGTACAGGGAGATTATGAAGAGATAGAAAGGTTTCATAAGGCTATGATTAGAGATGAGTAGAATCATCAAGATAAGTAGCAACAGTAAGAAGCATAAATCGCAATGTGCGGTAAAACAGATTATGTATGCATGATAAGATGTATACATGGAAGATGTGTTAGATACACGTAGGCACTGCAGGGCAAACCTGGATATCAGTAGAACTCCAGTTTAAAGGCAAATCCTGAGTGATTCAGATAGAGAAAAGTTACGTAGATGCAGAGTTCATGCTAAGCAGAGAAGGAATAGATCCGAGACAAGCAATCCTCTTATAATAAAAGTTAGTTTTAATCACTATGTTCTCAGACAGTTCTATGATTTTGATAAAGATAGTAAGATTGAAGAGACCATATTCAATCATATGCAGAATAAGAAAGAGGATAAATTGCATGCTTTATTGAGAAAAGTATTCTTCAACCTTCCTAGAGTGGTTTTGATCAGATATTGTACAGCAGAAACCAAAGGAGACAGATTTTAGTTGTGATGATTGTAGATGATTTCTAAATTTCAAGGACGAAATTTTTTTAAGGGGGGTAGAGTGTAATATCCCGCTTAACAGTAACGGAATATTAGCCATTAGACGCGTCAGAGGACAAATGATCATGTAAATGTCTATTAATGGCATAAGTCAGGTATGAGCTAGATATCAGAGATTAAGTGTTATAGAACGTCAAGTACGACGGAAGATGTTTTTATGAAATATCAGTCGAGCATGGGCTTATGTGTCAGTGTCAGGTAAACACGACTAAGGCGAAGGGCAAAGTGGTAAAATGTCGCAAGTGACTATATAAGGCCACAAGGGCCATTTTTCTTCATTTTCCACTTCACTTTCTCTCTCTAGGTTTTTGGGAAAATATTTCTCTCCTCCTTCTCTCTAGAATTTCGCCTCCCTCTCCTCTCCAAGACATCCAATCTTCCTTCAATACATGATCAAGTATGGTTTGGATAGCTTAGCAACCAAGAAACAAGTGGAGGAAGAGATTAAAGCAAGGTTTGGAGGAAAGGGCTATAGATCAAGCATGAAGCAAAGCTAGGGTTGATGCTTGGAATTGCAAGGATCATGTTAGGTGAGTTCCATAGATAGATTACCACCCTTTGGGTTGTGCAATTCCATGTTTAAAGGATTGATTCATGTTTATGAGGGGATTAGAACCCTAATACTCTTTTGATAAATTCTTGTTGATTAGATGTTAAATTGCCATGAAATATGTTTATAAATGTATATATATGTTGCTGGATGATTATGGTGCATTGCAGGATCAAACTGAACAAGTTTTGGGTCAAAACTGGAAATTTGGTACCACAGACCCGAAGAACTACGCTATTAGCGAAATCTACGCTAATAGCGAAATTCTCCAGGCAGGTCACGCCCCAGGTGCGCTAATAGCGCAGGCCTCTGACCTTGCCAATATGATTTTGGCCTGTTGGCCCATTTTAGGGTCGGTGGTGCACTCTGAAGACTTTCTTTCGATGTTTTACAACTTTATAACCCCAAAACAACATCTAGGCAATGCACATAACATCAAACGATTCTAGAAATGAAAATCATGGCAATCTTAACATGAATGGCAAGAGTGATTCAAGAGAGTTTAGCCGAATTACTCGGGTAGCAAAGAACTAGGCATGGGATGAAAGTAGAGCCTTGACATAGCTTGTCAAGAACTAGAATAGTTAGTAAAGAAATAGAATGTTAGGCATGAGTAGTATGCTTGATTAGATGCGAAGTGATATAGAGTATTCTCTTCGTATAGAAACTAGAGAGCCATACGAGTATGGCAAGACGTGAATTGATTAGACATCTCTTCACATAGCAAGTTAAACAAGCATATAGTTTACCTCTAGTTGGAACGTATAGGCATCCGAGGTAAAAGAGATAGCTAGCATAGATTTAATACTCATGCATATATATAGACCAAGACTTTAAAGTTAAGGTGCCATGTCTCTTGTGTCCACACTAGGTTGGCTCAAGAGGTTTCCATTAGGTGAAACGGGGTTAGCCGTAAGGAACCCGCATGTCACTTAGTAAGCAAGATGTAGTGGTCGTGTCTCTTGTGTCCACACTAGGTTGGTTCAAGAGGTTTCCATTAGGTGAAATGGGGTTAGCCGTAAGGATCCCGCAAGTCACTGCAGGAGTGTCGTTGGTTATACCTTAGATAGGTTTCCATCGGATAGATAGGGATTGCGCTCGGGGTTACTCCACTCGGGGCTTTCCGTAAAATGAACTCAGATAATAATTGTTTGTTAAACGCCAACTTTATGAATGAACTTGACTATGCATATTTATTAGATATATTTATGTTATGTCATAGAGCCTTGACGTAGATCATCAAGAATTAGTAGAGCCTTGACGTAGATCGTCAAGAATAGTAGAACATAGACGTAGATCGTCAAAACTAGCATGATAGCAAGATAGAATATGTTGTTAGATACAACATAGTTATGCATAGAGCGAGAATAGATAAAGATATACCGATGACGATCTTAGGTTTCCCCTAATCGTCCGGTTTAGAATTGTGTCATGATTATAGTATGCTTAGGCCTTGATGCGTAGAGCGTATTCTTGGCATTGCGGTTTTAGATTCCCCTTGACCGCCATGACACGTATAGGAAGAGAAGCCTATAACAAGTGAGATAAGACTATGACGGCCCTAGTATGCACGACCGTCTAAGTATGCAAGTCCCCACACACGTATAATCAACCGTCAGGTTGTATTTTAGACACATGGTGACCGTAGGTTTCCCCTGAGGTTACCTATAGCCTAGGATTTAGGGGAACTCACTGAGACATTATGTCTCATCCCAATCCTTATTTGTTTCAGATAAACAGGTTGGATTAGCAAGCTAGTAGCCGAATGGATGATGCGACAAGTGTTCGTTCGTACCGCTGCAGGTTGAGATGGATATGCAAGGACGCATTCTTTATACTTTAGAAAAGTTGAGTTGTAATATTATGTACGAACGCATTTGGTTGTATACATATATATTCATTCGTAGTTGTTTTGTTGTAAATTTTAATGTATCCAGTACTAATCTAACGCACATGCTAGACTTTCTAGATACGTCTAGTATGGGTGTTACATATTTCATTAAGAAATTACATTGATCTTTTGATATTTATTTTCTTTCCGCTATAAAAAAATATATTTTTGAAAAACTACTCTTAATAGATTTTTATTTGAAGTTCTTTTTAGATTTTTTTGTAGATTATGATTTCTTTAAAAAATAATAACAAACGGATACAATCCTTTCTAAAGTGAAATTTTAAAAAAAATGATTTTTTCCTAAAAAAATGATTCTGTTCTTAAAAAAGTTATAACAAACGGTCTCATATAGCTCGTTTGTTACATATTTAAATAAAAATGATTTTGAAATTCAATAGTTTAAAGTTTATCTTTTTAAAGATTTCATAAAAAATCATAATTTATTTTGTGTTTGTTTATTGTAACAAAAAACATTTTAAAAACAATAATTAATTTAGTTTATTTGGATAAACCTATAAAAAATAGATGATTTGTTCCAAAATTGCCTCAAAATATATATGTTGTGAGAAAGATTTGATTTTTTTTAATTAACCCTTTAAAATACGCTATGTCTGGAAAATGACCCCGTAAAATAAAAAATATATATTCTAACCCTGTAATTTGAAATTCTTCTTATTTTTTACCCTTTAATATACATGTGGTCCAAAAAAGTGATCTATAGATTTAATTTTTTCATGATTTTTTCAGGCATCTTTAGGATGTTAAAACATGACTTTACCCAAAAAATTAGATTTTTTCCAACTAGGGGCGGATTTATTATGAATTTTTATTTCCCATAATTATGAATTTCTTAAACAATTCATAATTAATTTGTATCTCGTTTAAAAATTCCAAAATTTTAATGTTAAGGTTTTTATGATGTTCT
Organism: Medicago sativa; assembly: GCF_051527215.1. Lineage (NCBI taxonomy): Eukaryota > Viridiplantae > Streptophyta > Magnoliopsida > Fabales > Fabaceae > Medicago > Medicago sativa. The sequence goes on from NC_140756.1 coordinate 10,645,836, forward strand.
AACCATTTCTATAACATTAGAGAACATGATTTGACCCGTGAGTATACGCTTACTCGGAACAAAATTGCAATTTCATACATTTTGGTTGAAAAATAAAGATAAATTGAAACGCCTTTCAAATACTATGAAACTTTGCAGTTCCTTTTTAAGTATTTCTATAGATGTCTCTACAAACAATCAACTCAAAATTCAATTTTTAGGTTGGGGTTTTCGTTGTTTTGTTTTTTGAGTTTTTGACACTTTAAAAATTCATAATTAATTCGTCTTTCGTTGAAAATTTCTATTTTTTTTGTGTAAAGTTATATTTTAAAGTCCTTAACATGTCTAAAAAATCATGAAAAAATTCAATTTCTAAGTAGCTTTTTTGGACTTCAATTATATTACAGAGTCAAAAAATAATAAGAATCTCAAATTACATGGTTTGAATATGTGTTTTTTTTTATTTCACAGGGTCATTTTTCAGACTTCACATGTATTATAGGCTTTGTTTGGTAAAAATCAGCTATAAGCTAGCTGATAGCTGATAAGCTAGCTGATAGCTAAAAAGCTAGCTGATAGCTGATGACTGATAGCTGATAGCTTATAGCTGAAAAGCTCGCTTATTAAAAATAATGTGTTTGGTAAAATTAGTTGTTGAAGTGACTGATTAATATAAAATGACATAAAAGGACATGTTTGTTTATTTATTTTTTTAATAAATTTTAGACATAATTTTTTTTCTTTTTCAATTCTTTTTTAAATATTTAAATTCATTTCAAATTAATTTCATCTCTAAAATGATAAATGTGTTTTATGAATTCAATTAATATTTTGTGTTTAACTAAAATGACTTAACTATTTATTGTAGATTTTGTTTAAAATTATACATTATGTTATATGAATTAAAAGCAACGTAGAAAAAAAAAAGTGAACAAAGATAATATATAAAAAAAAAAAAAAACTACAACATGAGTGGTGCATATGGATAGTGCAAGGGGCTGGTTGCCCAAAATATAAGATTCTAAGAACGATATTTTGAACCATCTGAAAAAATAAATAAAAAATTCAAATAGAAAGCAACATGAGACCGTATAAAAAATAAAATAAAAAATAACCTAAGAACCATATTTCCAACCAAATAATAAATAAAAATTCAAATAGAAAGCAATTTATAAGGCAACCGTAAAAAAACATTAACACAGCGTGGGAAGTTTTTTCTTTATCGTGGGTAGTTTTTTTAAATAAAAAATAATATTAAAGGGTATAAATGGAAGAAAATGTGAAAAGCTATCAGCTATAAGCTAAAAAGCTACTTGAAATAGCTTCTCAAAAAGAGCTATAAGCTCGTGAGAAAAACTTGTTACCAAACACATCACGTTTTCATCCAACAAGCTTACAAGCTAGTCCAACAAGCTATAAGCTAGCTTTTTTGTGTTACCAAACACAGCCATAGTCTAAATTTAAAATATTAACCCTTTTTTTTTTAAATATAGTCAGGGTTTAGAGTGAGCGGGTATAGGATGAACACGTTTTTTTTCCTTAATAATTCCGCAAAAAAAAAAATTATTTTGATATATAACCCACGGATATAGCCTTCATCTTCCAACCTGAAACCAAGCTTACCCCCAATCAACAATGGCAGAGTCGAACTCCAAACGGCAAAAATCTGCAAAAAAAGAAGATAGAATCAGTAGTCTCCCAGATTGTTTGCTAAGCCACATCCTGTCTTTCCTTCCAACCAAAACCTCCATTCAAACAAGCATTTTGGCACGCAGGTGGCGCCATATTTGGAAGGACCTCACGGTTCTTGACTTTTCCGACAAATCCTTTGAATCTAACAAAACCTTTGCGGTTTTCGTAAACAATGTGTTTTCTCTCCGTTCTCTCCGTAAGCCCTACCCAATAAAGAAGATGCGTCTGTCGTGTACGAAATTGCTCGTGCAAAACGAATTCTGCATAGATTCAGTCGACACATGGATCCGCACTGTCACTGGGCCCCACCTCAAGGAACTCGACCTCCTACTCGATGTCGATGATAATGAATTTTCTGTGGAATACGACCTGCCTATCACCCTCCTCTCTGGTTGCACTAATCTCGTTTCCCTCAGGCAAGCACATTCAATTCTTTTTTTATAATAGAATTTGTTTTTTTAATTATTATTAAAATTACTTATATTGCTACACTCCTCTCAGCCTCCATAGTGATATATTTATTGAATCACAACTTGCTAAGGATTTTCATTTACCGTCACTAAAGAAGTTGAAAGTCTGTGCTATGAGCATGCCTCAAATGAACGAATTCCTCGATGGCTGCCCTATTCTAGAAACTCTTGATACTTACTTTTTTTATGGGAATTACACCGATTTTCTTGTTGGCGATCTTCGTGTGCCACCTACGTTGAAGAGGTTGAAAATCAATTTTGATACTGGCAGTGTTGCGCCTGGTATATACTATCTTAACCTGACCCAAATCAGATTCGGTGACGTTGGCAACTTACAAAATGTGGTGAGAGCGTCTCTTGATGTTTTTCCTTCCTCAGGATATCATTCTTTTCTCTTCACTTGTTTACTCAAGCTCCTCAATGCTCTCTCTGGGATAAAACATCTAGTGTTGGGTTGTTCAACAACAAAGGTACAGTTTATTATCATGGTTGGATATAGATATAATACCAAATTGTAAATGACTGATGTCTTTCACTGATAAAATGCGTACACATATATACACAAGTCTTGGAATACAATCAATCCACACAATACCTAATATGACTAACAATAATCCTGGGATAGTAGAGTAAAAGATATGTACATACCACACACATATTAACTTTCTAATCCCAACCTAATCTTTAGTGATATTATTGGATATCATAAAGAACATTCGAAATTATGGTTTAGTGTCTTACTAGCTAATAATACGTCTTACTACTTGTTGTTTTGAAAAAACCAGTGGCTCCTTCGTGGCCCTGCTGATCTACCTTTTCCAGAATTCTACCATTTACTTCATTTGGAACTCATTCTTCCGTGGTTCAACTCGAATTTTCTGCTGAGTTTGCTTCAGACATGTCATCATCTTCAAGTTCTCATAATTCAAAATGACAAGGTTTGATGAGTTTTAATGTTTGTTTAATGGTTTATTTTGCTTCATGTACATCACTTATTGATGTAAAATTGATCAATTCAATGTTCTTATATGAAATAGATTAAACATGCCCTCGTTTTATGCATGCTCAAAATGATCACTATGACATATAACATGATTTATTACCATATATGCAACGTTAGATCATATGTATGTTGTGGTGTCTTTTGTTGTCGGCAGGAAAAATCGCATTTAGCAGGATGGGCTACACAACCAAGTGTTCCTAATTGTATCGTATCACACCTAACTTTTATTCAGTTTAAAGGATATCAAGGACTTCCAGATGAGCTATTATTTGCTGAGTATATCCTGCAAAAAGGACTTGTTTTGAAAACAATGATTATTGATGATATTTCAGTGGACCTAACCAACAAGTTCAACATTCTTAATAAGTTGTCCAAAGTGAGAAGGGATGGAACTGGCAAACTTTTATTTGACTGATTTGTATCTCTCTAAGGTGTGATCTCTCCCTAATAGTCATTTCAAAGATTGGGTTTAGTCTTCATAAATAAATGTTCCTTATTTTGCCATCCCTTGTATTTACATGCACGTCACTTCATTTTCAACTCTTTTTGGTGGAATGACATAATTACAACTCTAAATTCCTTAATTTTCTTTGATCATGTTATTTTCTCATAAGTCATAATAAATACTGTATTGGTCCTCTCCACTAAACTAAATTATTCATTTTTTTCCTTTGTAACCGTGTTTGTTTTAGGATTTCAGGCTTAGCAATAGGAGTTGAGAGATTTTCTAGATTTATAACTGTAAGATGGATGAAAATGATCATTTGAATGCTTATTGAAATTGAAGGATTAAAGAGTTCTGCATGGTGACCTTGTTATCATTGCTACTAAATCTGTTTATTTGGGGGCATTAGTGTTCACATTTGTCGAAATTTATTTGGGGGCATTAGTGTTCCCCCTGTCGAAATGCCAAATTAATGCTTAGAATGTGCATAAGATTTTGTTAAAATCTCGTGTAACAAGCTGATAGAAGCAATATATTTGACATTTCTTCCCCTTCCCTCATTTTTCAATGCATTGCATGTTTTAAAAGAATTCCAAAAATTACGTTAGCTGTTGTGTTTTTCAACCAATAACCAATCATATGCTACTGTCATTCTTAACTTTCTTTAGTTTTGATTATTAGATAAATTTTCATATTTTAAGTGTTAAATAATGCTAAATAAGATGATTTGAAAAGCCTAATTTTGTCTACGTATTGAATTTGCCGGAATTAGTGACAGTAAAGTTATGTAGCACAAGATAGCAACGTAGATTGCACATGCAAGTTCTGCTTATTCAGTCTCCATTGTTGGTACTAAATATAATGAGACTTGATTAACTTTTTTGTCGTAAGTTTGGCAGTTCACATTTGGAATGCTGTGATTTATGAAGTTGATAGAGTGATATTTGATCGTGTGCTTAGAGCTTCACTATAAAGGGGACAATGTTTTACTATTTCATCTAGTTTAAAAGCATTATGCATCTTCTCTGAAATTGATTTATTTTTCTGTTCTCTTTTTGCTTCTCTTTCTGATTTTTTTCTATTATTGGAGGATTCTTTATTTGACTATACTTTTTTTATTTCCTCTCAGTGAAGAGACTTATTTTCAATTATTGGAGGTTGCTAAGTTTGAATTAGTCATGATGCTCTATTACAATCAATTACATTTGATGACATTATATTCACTGCAAAATGAATCTTACATTTGATGATGTTATATGAACTGCAATCATTTTTATTGGTTGAAGCATGGTACACATATGTGGGATATTTACTAAATCAGCAGTGTTGAAATGAAAGAAAGCAGGATTACACATTTCCTTGGTTTGGTTTTCCTCTCTCAACCCTAGATTTCAAATTTTGGTTTTTAATTCAGTTTTCGAGCTCCATAGCTGTGTATTGGTCGTTTTCATATTTAGGGTTTAGGTCTACATACAAATTTCAAATTTTGTATCTATTTACAAAGGCATAGTAAATAATTTTATCCTAAGCAAATTTCTCCATATTAATATTAAAATAGACGATCCTCAAACGAACGATGGTAATGACAAAGGTGCGATATACTACATATACTAGGTATAAAACAAACAAAATCATAATCAAAATCATTTTACCTGGATATATCAGTGTCATCGTAACATCGTGTTCGTTAAGCTCTGTAGTCTATAAAATGTTACTGCCAAGGTCATGGCTCATGCATTCTGGTGAGTGTTAAATTACTATAGCAGAGTAAAAATATCATTACTCCTAAATCCCTCTGTGTTCTTTTATACAAAAGTAACAAAAGCAAAAATATCAGAAACTTCAATTAATAGCACTTCTAACATTCCTTGGAGTGAACTGTGAAGCATAAAAATCTTAACATAGTTTGGTTCAAAAGATGTGCCTGAGACCAAACAGTCTTTGCACCAACATGTTTTGTGGTCAAAATATAAACAATCTCAAAACTTAGACTAAGAACAATCATACTCCTTCGTTACTTAGTTTCCTTCAGAAATCAATCCTAACAACATTAATATATGGAAATTTTAAACCAATCATAAACTTGATGTGTTTGCTAGGCCGGCCACATAGCTTTAGGGCTTCAAGGAACTTCTTATGTTCTTCAACATTTCAACTTTCTCTCTATTTTGATAAAGTATATGGTTCTCATCAATTCCAACAAACAAAAACAAAAGAGTAATCAAAACGCAAAATAACATGTAGAAATCAGCAACATGATGATTACAAGGAGAGTGTGCAATAACCTTAATTATTATTGTAATAACAATAATAATTAATGTTTAAAAAGCAGTGGAAAATTTTATCAGATTAGTTGTGCCTAGCTCCATAAAAGGAGAACACATAAAAGAAAGAAGATAAACTTTAGACTGTGTCATTTTCATCACAGTTGGAGTACAAAAAAAAACTAATATATTTTAATCAAAAACAGAAAACAAGACGCTTTGCAATTTGCTAGAGCACTTCCAGGCAACCTAAAAACATTTAAAACATAAGATAAAACAAGAAGACAAGTCAAATTTTGACTTGGCCAACGCTACCAAATTAAGTTTCTGTGAAGAAAAATTTATAATTGATCACTTGGGTTGGCCTGGTGGTATTGGCCTTAGACATGGGAGTGTGTTCCTCCTCAAGGTCTGATTCTCCCTGGCTTGATCACAAGGAGTTAGTATTTTTACAATTCACCTGAATTCTCTAATTGTATAACACTTCAAACAAACAAGATAAATAATTAAATACACATTCATTTCCACCAATTTGATATCACATATTATAGCAACATTACCGTCCAATGATATCTAGGCATAGCACAACAAGATTATGACCCATTATGGTTAATTCTCTTTACACTCATCTAACATGATGCTTAATTAAAAGTACGCAATCACACTAACCAGCGAGGCTTAATAACGTACATACATCAAGCCAAAAGCCCAACACCGACAACAAATTGCTTGCTAGCTACTTCCAATCTGATGAGAGTAATCACAAATCCATTTCCTTTCATCAAAAACAGCATATGAAAAATGATACTCCTTAATATATCAACATTCTAGCTTCATATCAGTATCCCACAAATAAAATAAGGTAAAAGAATATTATAAAATAAGCAAAAAAAACTATCCATTTACCGCACCAACAAGGAAGCATGGGATGCTTTGCACAAAACATGTGGTGGTGCAGAAAAAATCAAGAAGGTGAGACCACAAACTCACAAAAAATAGTACGAATTACTGTAAATGGATGGAAGAGAAGAAGAGTATCAATGAATTCTTTTCAAGAATTTGTAAATTTGTTAATTAAATGAAGGCTTGCACTCAGGGGCAGACCTGAGCAAGACAGGGTGTGGCAATAGCCACACCAGCTCAGGTCCAATTGTTTTTAATTTTTTTTGAACCCAGCCCATCACTGCCTTTTCTGATTTCTATCACGCCCACGTTTCCTTTCCTTCTTCTTTTCTAACCGCACCACCTGTTTTCCTTCTGATTTCTCACATCAACACCGCCAACCAACCATGAACCGTTACTCTCTCTCTCTCTCTCTCTCTCTCTCTCTCTCTCTCTCTCTCTCTCTCTTTCCTCTCTCAGCCCATTTCATCTCTCTCCTCTTTCAGGTCAGTTTTGAAATTACTATATTGAAATTGATAGTAGTAGTGAGAGTAATTGAATTAGAAAATAGAAATTGAATCAAGATAATGAGACTGATAGCAGTACTGAAATTGAAATTGATTTTAGTTTTAGGCGTTGGTTACTAAAATTTATTAAATTTAATATAATTTAATTATTCGACGGAATTTTTTTGCCACAGTGATATTGCAAGTCGAGGTCCGCCCCTTGCATTACAAGAAAATTGACCTATAGTAACATAAAAAGTATGTATCATCAACTGTGGAACGACTGTGTCAATTGGATCTTTGGTTGAAAAGATCTTGAGATCTTTATCACCAAGATTCGACAATGTCGTAATAGTTATGGAAGAATCTAAGGATCTTGCATCAATGAAAAAAGAAGAACTGCAAGCATCATTGGAGGCTCATGAACAGAGAAAGAAAATGGTGCAGACAAAGTCAAAGTAGAAATTACACGCACAATCAAATAAAGATTAGAAAGGAAAAGTCAAGTGGACAGCGAATAGACGAAGAGGTGTCCATCGAAACTCTCATGAAAGAAACTAACAAGAAAACAATTCCTCAAATCAGAAACATGGTGGTTACCAAACAAACTTAAGTGGAAACTATAGAGGTGGAGGAAACATCATATGTAGAGGAGGAAAGAAGAAATTTGACAGAAATTAAACAGTGATCAATGTTACAAATGGTCAAAAGTATGGCAAATGCATATCAGTGCTATGCAAACAAGAAGGATACAAGTGAAGATGTTGTAAAATTAGCAAGATAAGATGATGATGATGAAGTTTTGTCAAAGGTCACAACCATTAAAGAATTGAATTGTGGTGATAAGTGGTGTATTTAGATACTGGATGTTCTTGGCCTCTTGAAAAAAAGATATTGGATGTTCATCTCACATGACTAGAAAAAGGGACTGATTTGTGAAGATAAATAATACATCTAAAAGCAAAGTGAAGTTTGCAGATGACATCACATTATCACCTGAAGGTATTGTTGATGTCTTGATAAATAATTAGGAGGACATTCACTTATCTTGGGATTGTTGCACATTCCAGTTATGAAGAGCAATCTTGTTAGCATTGGCCAACTACTTAAGCAGGAGTACAAAAAAAAACCATAGAAGATCATAAGATGATGATATAGTGCATGACGTACAAAAGGAAAGTTGATCTTAAATGCTCATATAAATATAATCACTAAGAAAAGGAAAATTGTCATCGATACACTGAGATAAAATATTTTCAAAGGAGCAATTAGAGAATAACATAGTGACTCTTATCATATGTGAGATAAAATATTTATTCTTGGATCATTCATTATGGAATCAAGTTTCAAAAAAAAAATTTGTTTATCTTTTCATAGTTCATGTTCTCTCAATCACTGTAATCATAAAATCCCAAAAAACAAAAAATTATTTTATTTTGAAATTATTATGGGATCAATAATATTTGTTTTGTTTAGTTTATTTCAAAAAAAATATAAAATCTCTTGTCCATACTATTTGGGTCATTGAGATTTGTCCTTTCAATTTCTCATATGGATCCTTTTCCAGATTTTTTTTCTTCATATATGTTGTTGTTTTACAATTTGATGATGAGTAATCAAAATAGTTGACTTTCGCTTAAAAAAATAATTAAAATTCATGCATTCTTCGGTTAGAAAAATTAAATGTAAAAAATAAAAAATAAAACTCATAGGATTTAAATTTTTTTAATATAAATATAATCAACTTTCCTTTTGTATCAAGTAGATGTCACTATAAATATAATAAGAAAAGAAAAATTATCATCGATACATTGAGATAAAATATTTTCGACGAAACAATTAGAGAATAAAATAGTGTGACTCTTATCATCTGTGAGATAAAATATTTATTCTTGTATCATTGATTATGGAATCAAGTTGCCATAACAAATTTTTGTTTTTGTTTTCACTAATTCATGTTCTCTTGATCAGTGTAATCATAAAATCCCCTAAAACAAAAAATTATTTTAACTTGAAATTATTATGGAATCATTCATATTTGTTTTATTTAGTTTATTTCACAAAAAAAAATCTCTGGTCCATATTATTTGGGTCCCATTTTTTCGAAATGTTGATGATTTCAATTTCATATATGGATCCTTTCCTAGATCTTTTTTTCATATATGTTGGTGTTCTACAATTTGGTGATGAGTAACCAAAATATTTGACTTTCGCCTAAAAATAATCTCACATTTATGCACTGATAAAAAAAAATAAAAATTCATGTCTTCTTCGGTTAAAAAATTTAAAGCTAAAAAATTTAAAAACTGATAGGATTTAATTTTTTTAACCGAAGAATGCATGAATCTTAATGTTGTTGCGAAACATAGACCCTAAATATGGCTTCTGTAATCAGACGCGATTATTATGTTGTGGATTGTTTATTAATATGTTGGATGTGGAAATCCTATCAGAAAACAACGCTGGAAAAGAGTATTCTTGCTCATACTTAAATTAAAAACAAATGCGAGTTCAGGACTTCCAAATATTACACAAAACAAGTAAATAACTCATACTGATATGAAAACTATTGATTAAAAAAATTACAAAACAAAAACTGAAAGTGAAGATTAAAGTGGGTCAGAAAATGGTGAATTCCAAATGCATCGCCGGTGAGATTCCGGCGAGAATTTTTTCTCACAATCACGGCCAACAAAGACTCCCATGGTCACCTCCGCAGTTAGTTCTATCATGGGTCGAATCCCTTCAACAAGAAAATCGAATGGATCTAAGTTACAAGGGACTGAACAACCCCGGCGGAGAAAGGTCGCCGGAAAAACGGAGGTACTGGCCATGGATGGTAAACAGTCTTATGCTAAAATTAGGAGAATAATATTAGCTTGAGTTTGATCATGAACATTGAACAGTGTTGATTTTGAAGTTTGCTGGTGGTGGTTTGGAAAAGAGGGAGATGAGTTGTAAAGAGTTGGTGGTTAGATCTAGTGTTGACAGAGAATGAAGATTGTGTTCTTCATTTGATCAAATGGTTAAAATACATTGTCCCATGGTGGGAAACTCTTTCCCTTTCCCATGCTAAATGCCACTTGTTTTCAATGGACTAAAAGTCACTCTATGTAAGATTATGATTTTTTTCTTCTTCTTGTTATTACATGTCACTAAAACCATTTTCATGTGTAATGTAGCCTTTTGTTTATTGTTGTCTCTATTTTCATGTTTAAAATGTGTTGTATTTTCTGATTTGTCATGCCGAATTGAACTATTCTCTATTATTTCACTCGGTACTCATACCAAGTAAGATTGTTTTGTCAATCGTATATTGCTGCCGCATTAGTAATAGTTTTTGGGAGGGAGTTTTCCTTAATCAACTTTTCAATTGTTTGTAGTGGTGTGTGTGTGTATTTGGTTTCTTTTTTCAATTAAGATAAGCATGGAGCAAAATGTAAGTGAAGAGGACCAAACATGACCATGACGGCAATTCAATAGCCATGTCTATGATACATTGAACTTAAGATGACTAATGCAAATGAAAGAAAACCCCAATTTTTGTATAGTAATTTCATGCATATTTGTGGTTGGACATACAAAAAAAAACAAAGCGTGTAAACGTTCATGAGAGGTTAAGTGTATATTTGATGATAACTTAGGGGGGTTAATTGTATATTTTTAAACAAGAAGGGATGTCTGTATCATTTAAAGACATCCCTGATTTCTATAAATGCTACAAACTCACAAGTTCAGGTTACTCTATAAATATCAACACACAATTTAGCATCTATAGATGCCTTGATGACAATATGGGTTGAGCATCTTCGGCCCAAATTTCTGCAAATTAAATAAATGTAGAAGATTTTACACAGACAAACAAAATAAATCATATTTGACTTCAACTTCGACATCATATGCACCGTCTAGAACCACTGGCAGTGTATTGTCCAGAAGTAAAAATATACTACATAATCTGATTCCAGATACCCCCTCCTGTGTCAATATTGCCCCCGTAGTACTCTTGCGGCCGCTGCACATGCCTGTTTATAAATCAAGATCAAATTCATTTTACAACAAAAATCCCAGCACATCCAAAGTTCGAATAATTGAACCACTCAATAAGTGTACCTGTTCCAAACTTTTGTGCCCTCCTCAAGCTCCGGCATCTGCTTGTTCATAAAAAACTCGGTCATTAATTATTAGTAAGCAAGAGATATGATTTTCTATCCCTTCAAAAAATGATTTTCTGTAAGATGGGAGACAACAGACATACCTTATTAAACCAATTAGCTGAATGTTCAAAACCTTCCCATACTGTCTTGCACTTCTCAAAGTCCATAAAGATATTACACCTCAAGATCCTAACAATTTTGTACTCCTCATGACTAAAGGAGGTTCCAAAACCTACGAACCTCAGAGCCTGTATTACAGTTTCAGTTTCAGAAAAGATACATGATAGAACACACAAAATAAACATGGTAATTTTGTATATCAACAAACGATAAAGATGAGCGCAGAGGCTCTACAGCGCTGGAATAACAAAATGAAAGAGATAAACCAGGGTCCAAGACTCCTAAACAGAGCACTCTGCTCCTAACCAGAGAGAAACTCTCCCAGCCAATTCTAACAATATCTCGGAATGCCTTCTCCACTACCATATCTTTTATAACCGTACTCATATGAGATTGGTGCACAAGTCACTAACTAATTTATTCTCTCCCCAGGCCCCACCTTCCTTCTCCTCATGCACTCCATCCAGAAAGTGGGCCTATGCAGATTTGTCCTAATGCTTGGCGGACCATAGGCTCAAGTGTACCTATCACATTGTAGTGGATGAGGGTGAAATATATCAATGTAACCTCGGTTACCTTCATAAATCTTTTAGAAGCCCTTGCATCTTCCCCAGCAGCAAGCAATGCATTCCCTTCTCTTTTCTTCTCAAGAGCAGCTTCTATTTTCTCTTGATTGTTCATGTCCTCGAAATCCTTTTCCTAAAGCAAAAATTGAACCAACGTATAAATGCATAGAGAAAGTCGCAATGGTATCCAACAAGAAAATATATTTTGATAGACGGAAGTCAGAAAACAGAAAGAGGATAAAATAAACATCGAAAAAATTTGAAAAAAGGTTCATTGGAAAGTGTAACCTTTAATTATGCTAACCAATTGAAAAGAAAAAAAAAAAAAAAAACTTAAACTACAAGAGCCCTCAAAACACGGTTAAGTATTTGGCTCTTTACTGTGCCAAGAAAAATAGCTTTGTAAATTAACTATAACAAACTAGGAAGATGGCAAAAACAACAATCTTATTTATGTCTAAGAATTTCAATTTAGGTTAGACAATCTTTTTAAATTATAGAATTTTAATAATCAACATTGAATCAAATTATTTATTTACCTTCACAAATGATACTAGCTCGACCCTATACATCAAGGGCGAATTAGGAGGAACCATTGCCAGTTCCTGCTGAGACTCTGATGAACCAAAAGCATATTGAGGCGGAATAGACAAGACAGCTACCTCACCCTTCTTCATGTCCATCACAGCTTCCTCAAGCCCTTCAACCACTTGCTCTGCTCAATACAACAAACATTCACTATAGTTGATATAAAAACAGATTATTGTGAGAAAGTGAAACATTGTGGAAATTGAAATTACCCTCGGCAGTTTTAAATTCAAACAGATCATCATCATCATCACCACGATAGCCCCTGTTAAAAAAAACAGTGTCATCTCCTGGCAGCCAACCAAGTAGTCTCACTGCAAAAATGCAAAATGGAGAGAGAGCCATCATATATACTGCCTAAATTCATTAAAGAAACAATGGAGAGAGAGCCATCATATATATTAGCATGAATTAGTGGTGTGATTTACATTTGACAACAGCTCCCTCATTTGGACAGTCATTTCCTTCTCCTTCCTTGATGAGGGTCTTATTGTAAGTTATTTTTTTCCAATAAACTAACTCAACAAAAATCACCAATGTTGCATTAGGCGGAACTGGACCTTCATTGCCGTAAGCTGGCTTGCCTTCGTCACCAAATCCATCTAGAACAGAATATGAAGAGTACCGGTTATATTATATTATATTATATTAGCTAAGAGTAGTGATGTATTACTAATTGTTTTACAAACTTGTTAATTTCTTATATCTATGTTAGAACTAAAACAAATAAAACTTGTTTTAAAATGAAATTGTAGAGATAATAAGGAGTTTTACAAAACTTGAAAAAAAAGGAAAAGGCAAGCAAACAAATGATGATCATCATTTAACAATTTGTAGACAACTTACACTGTGGTTTGACAGTGAAAGATGATTTCTCTCCGATCTTCATGTTCTTAATAGCGATTTCCAATGCAGAGCAGTAAAAAGGTTTAAAAGAATATGAAAACAACGACGATCCGGGAACCAGAGGAAAGTTGAATGGGTACTCTTCCACTTCATGGGATTGTTTAATAAAAGTTTGAATTCCTAATCCTTTTTCATCATCTTTAAGCCATACTTTGTACTTGACTCCAACTGCAATGCAATTAACAATACAATAAGGAGTTGAGACTGAGAGTTAACACACATACATAATCCAGCAGCAAGATAAATAAAAAAAAAAAAAAAATGAAAACATACATACCTAAAACATCATTAACATCAATATGTTTATTTCTACATAAATCCTTAATGGTTTTGTTCCCTTTTTCGCGTCTATACTTTAACAAACCTCCATCCTTACATATATCCCTGCATTTACTCCTAATGCATCGACGTGCATTACGAAAAGGTCCAGGAAACCAACCTGCAAGCCCCCCCAAGATAAGTTTGTGAAACAGCTAACAAAACAAAACAAAATTGAAGGAAGGAATGAATGAGACACTTTACTTACTTTCATCATCAGAAGAAAAATCAGAATCAGAATCAGTATGCAAAGGAATTCTTCCAAAAACCCTGGGTTTGCACCTGCGGGGATCGGGAATAGGAGTATATGCTCCATCCTTGAAAAAGGGATTGTTTTCCATGAGATATGGATAATAAGCCCTGCTAGGATTATCAGGGGTTGTCTGCAAAGGAATTCTTCCAAAACCCCTGGGTTTGGGATCGGGAATAGGAGTATAATCTCCATCCTTGAAAAAGGGATTGTCGCTGTCGCTTTCCATGAGATGTGGATAATAAGCCCTGCTAGGATTATCAGGGGTTTTCTGCAAAGGAATTCTTCCAAAACCCCTGGGTTTGGGATCGGGAATAGGAGTATAATCTCCTTCTTTGAAAAAGGGATTGTCGCTGTCGCTTTCCATGAGATGTGGATAATAAGCCCTGCTCCTATATTTTGAAACCCTAGATGAGATCGAACTTTCAAGAATTGTGAAAAAGAGGAAGAGCTATATATACTATATATAAAAATGATTTTCAATATTCTTATTTTCTAAAACTAATATTTTATTTACCATAAATATCTCAACAAACTTCCTATCCTATATTTTAATCAAAGTATTATAAAAAATATGGTTCATAATATATACGCATTAACACAATTTTAATCAAAGTATTATAAAAAATATGGTTCATAATATATACGCATTAACACAATAAGTTAATCATATGGATAATGTCCATCTAACGTTACTTATTATTATTAAAAAAAAATTGTATAAACTAAACAATAATGATTTAGAGCGAAATTGGATGCATAAGAGAATAACCTTATTTATAATATATTGTAAATAGTAGACACTAGATAGTTTTTTTTTCTTTTCTCACAAAAAAAAAAAAGATAGTTTTTTTTCTCTTTTCTCATGCAAACAAAAAATTAAATCAATAGTATCAATAGTATATATATAAAGTAAGGTTTTTTATGCCACATGTCACTTCCACATTCATTCTCAATATTTTTATTTTTTTTCTATTTTATTTAACATAAATATCTCAACAAACTTTTGATCTTATGCACTCAGTATTTTTTATCTCAACAAACTACACATCAATCAATCAATCAATAGTATCAATAGTATATATATAAAGTAAGGTTTTTTATGCCACATGTCACTTCCACATTCATTCTCAATATTTTTATTATTTTTTCTATTTTTAAAAACCAATATTTTATTTAACAAAAATCGGGTTTTCGGGCTACTTGATCGGATTGCTCCGAAACATCCCCAGAAAATCAGAAAAAATTCAAGGACCATGACTCCCATAGAAGGGACTTCTTACGGGACTCCGCCCCTCAAAATCCAAAATTTCATCGTTTAGACCCATTTTTCATTTTTATTAATTTTTCATATTCTCAGAAAAATCCGAAAAAATTTCCATTAGTTTTATTTGATTTTTAGAATTTTTTGGTACTATTTTTTATATTTTTATGATTTTATTTGACAGGTTTTTAGCATTTTTTACTTAGTTTTTTGTTGTTTTTAAAAGGAAAACTCAAAACTATTGAAATGTGAGAGAGTCTGATGGCTGATTATACATAAGAATTGTCCGTATTATAAAATCCAAAATAGTAAACATGAATCCAAATTTTAAAATCCGGAATGCACAAGGGCATTTTTAGAAATTTTACAGGGCGCGAGAGAAGGCAATAGGGTGGGAAAGTAATAGTCCATGTTTAAAGGACCCAAAACTATTACCACTTGGACTAATTCATTATTGATTTTGTTACACTTTTTATTCTTGCATTGAACATTCATCTCATCATTTATATTTATTTTTAATTTTTTTTTGAAATATTTATATTTATTTTTATGATATTATTATAATTGTAAATTTAAATAAATTCAATCTAATATACTGACACGTGTATTCGTGCACACAAACTTATAAAACTTATTTAATATCTAACCCGGGCAACGCCGGGTCTCTAAACTAGTATATATATAAAGTAAGGTTTTTTATGCCACGTGTCGCTTCCACGTTTATTCTCAATATTTTTATTATTTTATTATTTTTTAAAACTAATATTTTATTTGACATAAATATCTCAACAAATTTTTGATCTTATCCACTAAATATTTTATTTAAATTTTTATTGAATTCTTAATATTTTTATTTTTTTTAAACGAATTCCAAATATTTTCTGTAACAAAAATATCTCAACAAACTACATATAATACTTTCAATCGTCCTTTCAAAGAAAAAAATATAATACTTTCAATCATGTCCGTTGAATTTTCACTTTTTTTTAGGGAATTAAATACTTCACTTTACTTTTTAAATATTTATTTTAATTAGTTAATATCTACTTCAATTTTAGAATTTTTTTCCAATAAATTTAATTTTTTTATCTGTTTTCAAATTTATAAAATTGCTATTTTTTTAAAACTGATTTTTTTCTTCGAATTTTCAAATATTTCTTTGAGTTTTCATCATATCCACTAAAAAATTCATTCTACCAAAAATATTATAATTTAGTTAGAATTTTAAAGTTAATACATATTGTAATTGATTTTAAAATATTATACCAAATTTTTAACAGAGGTTGAACTTTTAAATTTATTTTTTAATTTATTTTTTATGCACATGTCCTATTGATACATTAAGAGTTTTTTCAAATAAAGAGTAAATTTTTATATGTTTCATATAATTTACTTTTTATTTATTTTTATGCACATGTGCTATTGATACATTAAGAGTTTTTATGTAGCAGAAATATCTCAACAAACTACACATCAATCAATCAATCAATCAATATCAATCAAACATTTTTTCATATTATATGTAGCAGAAATATCTCAACAAACTACACATCAATCAATCAATCAATCAATATCAATCAATCAATAGTGTATATATATATATATATATATATATATATATATATATATATATATATATATATAAAGTAAGGTTTTTTATGCCACGTGTCACTTCCACATTCATTCTCAATATTTTTATTATTTTTCCTATTTTTGAAAACCAATATTTTATTTAACATAAATATCTCAACAACATTTTGATCTTATCCACTCAATATTTTCTTTAAATTTTTATTGAAATTCTAATATTTTATGTAGCAGAAATATCTCAACAAACTACACATAATACTTTCAACAAAGTTTACATATACGATCTTATTTTATGATTAAAAGACTCCAATTTGTTTATTTATTTTTAGGAAAAGAAGCTTCAATTAGTTATTACTAATCTTTTAGCACTATATCATTCAATTAGTTTTTATGTTTGAGCAAAAAAATGGTTCGATTAGTTTTTTTTTTGATAAAAAAAAGGTTCGATTAGTTATTATGTTATCTTTTTTTTTTAAGGAAGTTATTATGTTATCTTTTAGCAGCATATTCTAATGCAAATGTTAACTATAAATAAATAAATTTTCGTTAATCACATATTTACATATTTTGAGCACAAGCAGAAACCTCAAACCTTCTTTTCATCTAACATTTTTTCTTCTTCAGGTTTGCCAAACACCAATTTTATTATTTCTCATACATATACTTTGATATATATATATATATATTTCAACCACTTTCTTTCCTTTCAATCGATTTTTCTCTCTCATACGCATGGACCACGAAACAAACCCATGAGCACATGTTTAAAGGGACCCAAAACTCTTACCAATTGGACTAATTCATTATTGATTTTGTTACACTTTTTATTCTTGCATTGGACATTCATTTCATCATTTATATTTATTTTTATGATATTATTATAATTTTAAATTTAAATAAATTCAATCTAATATACTGACACGTGTATTCGTGCACACAAACTTATAAAACTTATTTAATATCTAACCCGGGCAACACCGGGTCTCTAAACTAGTTAAAATAAGAAGAAAGGGATAGAGAGACAATGTACATTGGATTATACTCTGTTCCCTATCCCTCTTCAGACAAGGCTCAGCTGATTGTGATGTCAATAATCTTTAAGCACAAGGTTATTTGTGCACGCATAGTAGACTTTGCTGACACAAATGGTTATTGTTGAATTTCTAATTATGATATGATTAATTTTCCGTTATTAAATTGATGATTAAAGTTTATTTGTACGTTTGATTGATACATTTGGCTTACAATTTTGTGATTTAAATGTTTGTTCTTGAAATTATGTTTTTGTGGCGGTCTTACAAAAAATACTAAGCGGAGAAGACTTAGTGTGATACAGTCAACTGGGAGTAATATAGATAAGGTGAAGGTCGTCCCTGCACATATAAGGTGAAAGCCACCAGACCCGTATTAGTTAATATCTCTAAAAGATGATGTGATATACTCCAAATATTACACAAAACAAGTAAATAACTCATACTGATATTAAAACTATTGATTAAAAAAAATTACAAAACAAAAACTGAAAGTGAAGATTAAAGTGGGTCAGAAAAATTACAGTGGCTTCTGAGTAACCCGCTGATCTACATTTTCCAGAATTTTGCCATTTACTTCATTTGGAACTCATTCTTCCGTGGTTCAACTCGAATTTTCTGCTGAATTTGAAAAAATGTTAGATGAAAAGAAGGTTTGAGGTTTCTGCTTGTGCTCAAAATATGTAAATATGTGATTAACGAAAATTTATTTATTTATAGTTAACATTTGCATTATAAATAGACTTATATGGGTGCAATTGTATTCAAGCCTTTAAGCATTTGAGATGCAATGTCAATAATATTGAAGGCTTCACCATATCACTAATGTATCTCCTCCTACAATATGCTCATCACTAATGTGTGTCCCTACCACTAGCTCCCTCACGCTCTATATTTTCCAACGGTGGTATCAGAGCCTGGTTCGGTCATTAACAGGGCGTAGCAAAATATGACCTCGTGTCACCAACCATATGTTCTTCTATAACATGAATTCTACAAAAGTAGAAATTCTCAGTCTATGACTCAAACACAAAAGGAGTACATGTAGTCACAAGGCTCTACTCTGTTTGAGTTCAAACAAAGAAAACTATGAAGGCTATAGAGGAGTTCAGGTAGCCTAACAGCCCGATCCTCTAAAGTTCAAGTCCGACTAATGACGAAGACCTATGGCGAATAAGACACTCAAGTTTGAATAGAGCACAAGTCCAGCAATAAATATAAATGGAGTCCTGTGACCTCTGATGCTTAACTTGAGTACAAGCATAGGTAACTGCTAGAACAAGAATGAGTCCCTGTCAAGAATCTACTACATGAGTGACAAGGAGACTCACAAGCGACTATGAACAAGAAATTCTCCCTGTCAGAAATCTTCAACAATGTCGACAAAGAGTTTCTCATGCAACTAAGAAGCAAAAATGGTCCATGCAGAAGTCTTCAACAAGACCGGCAAGGAGACCAATAACAAATATTATGGCAAGAGGTGGCACAAATTTTCTATCATGTCAAATTGATCAACTATGAAGAGTATTAGTGCAGGAGGAGATGATAGCACAAATCTATGTTTGAGCAACTACGTACTACATTTGAAGTTTTCGAAATATGCATCAAGGAGGAGTGTTGAAATATGATGCACATTTCTAGATATTTCTAGAATACATTAGAGAAAACTAGAACAAGCTTAAAGTTATTATATATTTCTAGATTGTTCCATTAATGTCTAGGTTAAGTTGTAGCCTAGAAACATCCATAATATTCTAATGTAGAAAAGGCAAATAAAGGCCTAGATTATTCTAGTTCTAGAAACATCTATAAGCACCTATAAATAGACTTATATGGGTGCAATTGTATTCAAGCCTTTAAGCATTTGAGATGCAATGTCAATAATATTGAAGGCTTCACCATATCACTAATGTATCTCCTCCTACAATATGCTCATCACTAATGTGTGTCCCTACCACTAGCTCCCTCACGCTCTATATTTTCCAACAGATATCTAGGCATAGCACATCAAGATTATGACCCATTATGGTTAATTCTCTTTACACTCCTCTAACATGATGCTTAATTAAAAGTACGCAACCCCACTAACCAGTGAGGATTAATAAAGTACATGCATCAAGCCAAAAGCCCAACACAGACAACAAATTGCTTGCTAGCTACTTCCAATCTGGTGAGAGTACTCACAAATCCATTTCCTTTCATAAAAAACAGCATATGAAAACTCCTTAATATATCAACATTCTAGCTTCATATCAGTATCCCACAAATAAAATAAGGTAAATGAATAATATAAAATAAACGGGAAAAAAAACTATCCATTTACTGAACCAGCAAAGGAAGCATGTGATGCTTTGCAGAAAACATGTGGTGGTGCAGAAAAAATCAAGAAGGTGAGAGCGCAAACTTACAAAAAATAGTATGAATTACTGCAAATGGAAGAGAAGATGAGTATCAATGAATTCTTTTCAAAAATTAGTAAATTGGTTAATCGAATGAAAGCTTGCACTACAAGAAAATTGAATTATAGTGACAGAAAAAGTATGTATCATCAACTGTGGAACGATTGTGTCAACTGGATCTTTGGTTGAAAAGATCTTGAGATATATATTTTTTTTAAGATCTTGAGATCTTTATCACCAAGAATCGACAATGTCGTAATATTTATGGAAGAATCCAAGGATCTTGCATCAATGAAAAAAGAAGAAATGCAAGCATCATTGGATGCACATGAGCAGAGAATGAAAGAGGTGCAGACAAAGTCAAAGTGGAAATTACACTACATGCACAATCAAATAAAGATTAGAAAGGAAAAGTCAAGTGGACATGGAATAGAGGAAGAGGTGTCCATAGAAACTCTCATGAAAGAAACTATCAAGAAAGCAATTCCTCAAATCAGAAATATGGTGGTTACCAAAAAAACTTAAGTGGAAACTATAGAGGTGGAGGAAACATCATATGTAAAGGAGGAAAGAAGAAATTTGACAGAAGCAGTGATCAATGTTACAATTGTTAAAGGTATAGCAACTTTCCATATGAGTGCTATGCAAATAAACAAGAAGGATACAAGTTAACATGTTGTAAAATTAGCAAGATAAGATGATATGATGATATAGTGCATGATATACAAAAGGAATGTTGATCTTAAATGCTCATATGTCAAAGAATTGGATCTTCAAGATTTAAATTGAAGTGAAATAGCTATTCAAAGTGTAAGCAAAATCTTAAAGATGAATAATTTGACGCAAAGCTAAGTTCTTATCTTTTTTATGAAATTATGATTTTAATTAGAGTAAATTACACTCCCCTCCCTTCAAAGATGCTTAAATTACACTCTCATCCTCTCTTATGTTAAAATATACATTCCCCTCCCTTGAAAAATTAAATTTATACTCCCTTCCTTATAAGATGTTTGAATTACAACCCTCACCCTTAATAATTAAATATGCATTACACTTTTTTTTTGACGTTAAAGACAAATTCACTAATGAAAGTCTGGCAATAAATCAAATGCCGAGACTGCAGAAATACAAGGTGGAGTTTCTTCGATCCATATGCAATCTAAATTCTTAAGAGCATATTTAGCTAAATAATGAGCAGCTTGGTTGGCTTCACGTCTAACATGCAAAAAATTTAAACTACGAAAACTACCCTTAAAACTAACACAATCTTGGATAATAGAGCCAACATAGTTGGGAGATTATTGGTGAGCATTCAACGCTAAAACCACAATAGAAGCATCTGATTCTGCTATAAGATTCAGAAAAGACATGTCTTTTGCAAATTTCAAACCCTTTCACATAGCTAAAGCTTCTGCAACCTCTGAACCTGGTAATGAAAAGACTTGCCAGGAACTAGCACCAACGACAACACCTTCATTATCTCTCACCACAACACCAATACCCCACTTATCACCCTCTATCGGACCTGCTGCATCAACGTTAAGCTTATAGAAACCACTAACAGGAGGTGTCCAATGAACATCAGATATTGGCAAAATTGGACCTCCACTTTGTATTTCCACCAACATCGTACTAGCACTCTTAAAATTCACAATTGATCTTTGTGCCTTTTGAACAGTGGCAACCACATCAACATCAGTCCCCTCAAAACATTTCTTATTTCTAGCACACCATATCTCATAACATAAGGCTAAAACATGGACTATAATATCCTCATTGACATCAATAATATTTTCCTCAAACCACTTATGGAAAGGAACGTACCTGGAATCATGCAAATTAAATACCACGCCTAAAGAGGAGGCAAACCATATTTGCTTTGACCAATGACATTCCATAAAAAGGTGTGAAATTGTCTCATTATGTTCCCCACAAAGAACACACAATGGATCACTACTTATTCCTTTTTTAAAAAGATCATTTTTTATTTGCAGTTTTTCATGTAGAATCCTCCAAGGAAAGTGGATATGTCTTGGAATACTTTTTATTTTCCATAATTTTTTCCACACTTGATGATTATTGTCCTGCATTGAGCTATGTGAGTCATTTGCTTCACGCCTTACCTTTAAAAAATGGTATGAACTCTTCACAGAAAAAGTAGCTGAACGTGAAGCACCCCGTATAAATTCATCTTGCAATTGAGAGAAAGAATATGCATTATAGTTTAATCTATTTTAACATAAATAAATATTTTTATGATATATATTAATTTTGAACCACCATTTAAGAAAAATTAATTCATTTCTTTATAATTTAAATGCCAATGATAATTAAATTTAAATATTTTGCTATTGATTTGATAATTTATAGTATAAAATTAACTTTTAAATAATCATGTTTTATTGTCTTTAGTAATTTTTCACATATTTTAATTTTATTTTGGGTTGTTTCATATTTTAATGTGATTTAACTATTTTTCACGATAGTGAGATTGTTATGATAAATATTGTTCCTATTATAGTGAGATTGTTCCTATTTTAATGTCTTATTTTATGATTAAAAGACTCCAATTTATTTATTTGTTTTTAAGAAAAGAAGCTTCAATTAGTTATTACTAATCTTTTAGCTTTGTATCATTCAATTACTTTTTATGTTTGAGGAAAAAAAGGGTTCGATTCGTTTTTATTTTTGATAAAAAAAAAGGTTCGATTACTTATTATGTTATCTTTTAGCAGCATATTCTAATGCAAATGTTAACTATAAATAAATAAATTTTCGTTAATCACATATTTACATATTTTGAGCATTTTGAGCACAAGCAGAAACCCCAAACCTTATTTTTATCTAACATTTTTCCTTCTTCAGGTTTGCCAAACACCAATTTTATTATTTCTCATACATATACTTTGATATATATATATATATATATATATATATATATATATATATATATATATATATATATATCAACTACTTTTTTCCCTTTCAATCGATTTTTTCTCTCATACGCATGGGTCACGAAATAAACTCATGACCACATGTTTAAAAGGACCCAAAACTCTTACCACGTGGACTAATTCATTATTGTTTTTGTTACACTTTTTATTCTTGCATTGGTCATTCATCTCATCATTTATATTTATTTTTAAGATATTATTATAATTGTAAATTTAAATAAATTCAATCTAATATACTTACACGTGTATTTGTGCACGCAAACTTATAAAACTTATTTAATATCTAACCCGGGCAACGCCGGGTCTCTAAACTAGTTGGGATAATGAAAAAGTAAGTATAAATATACTCATAGTTTGTTACACTTTTTAAATGATAAAAGAAAGAAAGAAAAAAAAACCAGACATATATATATATATATATATATATATATTCATATCGTGTGTGTTATTTGTATTTAAAATTGAGAATATATTTGGAAAGAGAAAAAGTCAGTCCAAAAGAGCTGAAAGATGTTGTTTTCTTTATATATAGTATAGATGAATAAATAAAATAGAAGGTTTTGGGTTATATTATTTATTATTCCAATTATACCATAAAACAAATTTTTCTATAATAATGTTATATTGTTGATGTCATAATATTTTATATTATTATTATATGTTATATTGTTGGTGTAATTTCAAAAGATAAGCATGTATGATTTTAATCAAAATCTAACTAATTTTATAAAAATAATATTTATAATAATTTACACTCATTAGCGTAATAAAAACATCAAACAAACGGACACAAAGTTATATATAAAGGAAATACATGATTTTGGATTGCCTTTTTACTTCCAATTATACCCTTTATAAATTTGTCTATAAGAATGTTATATTGTTGGTATCATTAAAAAAGATAAGAATTTATATTATATTTATTATATTCTTTTTTGAAATAATAATATTTGCTCCCTCAAAAAAAAATTATATTTGCTATATTGTTGGTGTCATTGAAAAATATATTATAGTTTTTTACAACATGAAAGTTAAATATATATCTTCTATACTATATATAAAAAAAAATAGGGGGTTTCTAGGAAATTTTGGATTGACTTTTTTTTGTTATTCCAATTATACCCCTAAATAAATTTTCATATAATAATATAGGTGTTATTAAAAAAGATAAAAAAAAATTGTTATATTTGTTATATAATTGTTGTCATTGAAAAATATAAATATGGTTTGTTTAGTTTGTTACTTTTGAAAGTCACAATTATCTATACTTATAACTTTTTATCTATATCAAAAAATTTGTTGAAAAAAACAGTTTTATAAGTCAACGGAGGATCCAAGTAATTTAATGAAGAAAGGTTCTATTGAGGAAATAGATTTGAAAAAAATTGTGAGAAAGATTTGAAAGAATTATTATTATCTTAAAGTGGTGTGTATATATTGATAGAGGAGTATAGTATCAACACAGAAAGCGTTTCTCTCCTACCCAAACAAGGAAAGCGTTTCTCTCCTACCCAAAACAAAGGAGGAGTATAGTATCCAAATTTCTTCACCTTTCTGCCATCATCTGAATACATTGTTGCATCAAAGAAAAAAGTAATCACTAGAAAGGCAAGTGTTCAAACGACAATGGCAGAGTCGAACTCCAAACGACGAAAAGCATTACAAGAAGACAGGATCAGTAGTTTGCCAGACGATGTGCTCAACCACATCCTGTCATGCCTCCCTACCAAAACCGTTGTTGCCACTGGCCGTCTATCTCGCCGATGGCGACACCTTTGGCAGCATCTCCATGTGCTAGATTTCTATGATGACTCCCTCTACTCTGATAACCCCATCGAACTCAAAAAGTTTGTTTTTCTGGTGAACGGGGTGCTTGCCCTCCTCCGTAATCCTCGCGGTATTCGGAAGATGCGTCTCCATTGTGCTCATTCCGTTATCAACGACGACAATTTCCATGCTCATTCACTTGACACTTGGGTTTGTCCTGTCATTGGGCCTTACCTTGAGGAACTCGACCTTGATCTCTATATCGACGACGAAAATGCACCTGACTTCAAGCTTCCTCTAAGCCTCTTCACTTGTCCTAACCTTGTTTCACTCAGGCACGTGCTTCCTTATTTTTATTGCTTGTTTTTATTTTTAAAATAACAAATGCCAGTAAGGAAAAGTTGTATCCTTGGTTCCTAATCAATCCAACCTTCTTTTATTTTTTGGATTTTTGATTACTAACACATAATACTTATGCCAATATGTCGACACTGATGGTATGGGATAGTATGAGACGGAAAAATAAATTTTATAAACAAACCGATAAAATCCAAATCTTAAGAGTATGCATTCTAATGATTTGAAATAGAATCCAATACAAATAATTGTAGAGAGTGAGAGTTTTAGAGAGAATGAGATAACTGTTGAAATGTTAGACAGATTGCAAATGAGGCACTCGATCAAATTTAAATACAAATCCTCAAAGCTAAAAAGGTAAAATAAAATAAAATAAATTTTAATTTTTAAAATAAGAAAATAATCTAATACTTTATTACTTAATTCCTATTACAATTCCCTCCCTTTTAAGCATCCTTGTCCCTTAAAGATGAGAAGAATTTCTCTTGAGTAGACCTAGTAAACTCCCATCCAAGAACTATGACCTGAACGACCACAAACACATCAATATTAGCAGCAAACTTCTAAGTGCCATGCTTAGGTGGCAAGTCCCTTCATTTGAGAATCATTTGAGTAACAATGAATGCTGCCCCTATTAACTATCTTCCTATGCAAAACAGCCACATTTTTTTTCTTTTATGGCCTATTTCAAATCTTGGAGTAGCAGAAGATGTGGAATTTCCTTTATCACTATCAAGGAGTGATTGATCATTGAGAAGAATTTCCTTGATACACACATCATGATTGATATAGTAAATAAACTTGTCCATCTTCTATAAAAACCAAGGCGGGTAATGATAGGCTTCTTTGTCATGACAAAGAATAGTAACACTCAAAGTTAGTGCACCAAATACCAGAATAAGTGGTTCATGAATATTCTATGAATTTTATCAAATTCAAATTGAGGTACTTGGTTTTGAGAGTTTGAACTACTGCCACTCAATTGAACTCTATCACGCGCTTAACATTTGAGAGGTGATGATGAGGAACATTGGCAAACAACGCATTTCTCCACCCTATTTGAACTTTGTAGGACTATTGCTTCTCTTGTTGCCAATGCCATCGTGCCAGGAACAATCAATATCCTATCTGATTCTTTGGAAAAATCAAATTCAACAACTAACATAGAAAAATTAGGCCTATTATAAGTGCACCTACTAACATAGACAAATTGAGTCACGGTATTGTAACACTAACAACTATATCAGGTGGTTCTAGTGGCGGTGCAATCATCCTTCCTAGTTTGTGTGTCTTTGACTGGTTTGTATATGATAACTGTAAAGTTTAAGGTCTTGTGTGTTTTAGATGGCTCAACAAAACGTTAAAATTTCAATTGGTGTGGGCCTAGAAAATTTTGCAAACATATATGATGTATTTTCCAATCCAGTTCAGCAATTGCTGACACGATGCATATGACATAGGGTTACCTGAAAATTAAACATAGAATTTTGGTTAGATGAAATCAGAGCTTGCTAAAAATCACTCCGTGATTTCTTTGTATAGTCAACATCATCGAATCAGAGAAAAACTGTGGTTGTAGATATGTGGAGAGCAGAGGTTCTGCCGTAGCAAAGGTTAGGACATCAGTGGATATCCATAACAAATATCTGAATATTTTTATGGAGCAATTGATTCACCACAGGAGAAACATAAACCTTTTGGCTTTTTCCATCTTGTCTCCCACTTTGAGGGCACTCAAAACTCAGTTTGCAACTTCCATAAAAAATCACCGTAACACTCAAAATACCATTCAGTCAAGAAAATGGATTATAAGGACAAATTGATAAAAATTCAAATCTCAAGAGTAGGGATTCTAATGACTCTGAATAGAATCTTATACAAAAGAGAAATTATACAAAGAATTGTCGAGAATGAGAGTTTTTAGAGACAAAAAGATAATTGTTAAAATGTTATTAATTGTAAATGAGGCATTAGCCCATGTTTAAATACAACCTAAAGATAAAAGGGTAAAATAACATAAACTAAATAGTTATGAAATAAAACTCAAAGTGTATATGACTTCAATGTTAAGTATCAGTGCTAAATAGTTATGAAATGTGATATAACATTATTTGTTTGTTCCTCAGTATTTGTGGTGGAATTCATCTAGACGTACAAAGCACTACGCCAATAAGTTTACCATCACTGAAGATGCTGCTAATTGACATCCTCGGTAACGTGGAAGTGGCTTTTGTAAATGCACTCCTCTATGGCTGCCCAAACATCGAAGCTTTGGATCTTCACTTTTTATCTGATAGCTTGGAGAATGTTTGCCTCCCAACTTCCTTGAAAAGGCTGAAAATCCAAATTGATAACGACTTTGGGTCTTCGCTTGAAATAAACGCGCCAGATCTTGAGTACCTTAACATTTACCAACACAAATTCATTGATGTTTTAAGCATGAACGGCTTTCACAACGTGGTAGAAGCAAGTCTTGATCTCTTTCCTTTCTCGTATGATTTTGTCGATCCATTACTCAAGCTGCTCAACACTCTCTCCAGGACAAAACATTTAGTGTTGAGTGGTTCAACAACCAAGGTAAATTAGTTTTATTTTAGTTATTTGATGTTTGCTTCATCATTTATATAGAGTAGGTTAGTAACTAACTATCGAAAAATTATATCTCTACATATCATAATTTCTTTATAGATAGATATAGTTTTATACTAATTGCTACTTGATAATGTGGACGAACAGTGGCTGCTTGGTGAACCTCGTGATCTATTTTTTCAAGAATTTCGCTATTTGCTTCATTTAGAGCTCATTCTTCCCTGGTTTAATTCCAATTCTCTGCTTTCCTTGCTTCAAAAATGTCCTGTGCTACAAATTCTCAAAATTCAGAACAACAAGGTTTGTTTAATCGACGCTTAATTTGATCTACATAACTTTAATGTGAAATTAACAAATTTTTATTAAATATATTACATAAATCAGAAGTAACATATTATTGAACAGTACCCCACCCAATATATAACATGATTAATTCATTACTATGAACATTGCATCTTATTCAAGTCTTTTGTTGCCTACAGGAACAGTCACCAATTTTAGGATGGGCACCACAGTCAAGTGCTCCTAATTGTCTCGTATCCCACCTGACCTTTATTCAATTTAAAGGATTTCTAGGATTACCAGATGAGGTGTCATTTGTTGAGCATGTTTTGCAAGAAGGATTTGTTTTGAAGACAATAATGATTATTTCTGATATTTCTTTCGACCAAAGTAAGAAGTACGACATTCTCAAAAGATTATCGAATGCGTCAAGGGCCTCAAGAATGTGCCGGCTTACATTTGACTGAGTTGTATCTCCTAAGGTGTGATTTGGTGTGGACTCTCATATAGGCACCTAGATTAGACATATAAATTATGTATTCAGTTTCCACTCATGGCACTAAACATAATTAGATTTGAATAACCTTTTCACTATATGTTTGGCAGTTCACATTTGCAATGCTGTGATTTTTGAAGTTGATAGAATCATATTTTTGATGAGATGCTAGGGGCTTCACTATAAAGAGGACAATGCATTTTCCATTTCATCAATTTTACAATTCTTTTGGCCACTTTGAATTTCGGTAAGTTACTATCAGGACGTAGTACACAAGGCATGGATACATTTCACAAGCCAATACAGCTAGCCGACCTAGCGAAATAGTTATTAAACTTGTACTTTTGTTTGTAGAACAAAGAAAAGTTTTGAACTACTTTCTTTTTATCACCTTTAACTATGAACTTTCAAATCATCTTCTTATGGCTCCCATCAGTCAGTATATGTATGTATTGAACCGATATCAACTTTGTCAATTGGGATAACTTATTTAAATGTCCTTATTTGTTTGTGGCTTATAAGTTATGTTGTTAAAAAAAATTGGTCTTTGAGAAAGTTGTGGATGCTTCTAATATTGGATTGTGCCTCAGTTTGAGGCGCTAAAAGGAGTGAAAGAAGGCTTATAGTTGACCTCTGATTACATGAATTTGAATGGAGGTTTTGATCCCATGGATTTGAACATTACGGAGCATTGTTATAGTTTAACATTGTATAAGGCGACTTTAGGAAGGTAATGGTATGGGACAAAAATGTCTAACCTATTTACTTCATCAATTGCCTCCAAAAACAAAACCCCACAATAAGAACACTAGAATGACCCAATAACAAGGTTCAATTACAAAACTTGGAAGGATGACAAGACACAAATCTATGATCGATGTCATCACATGAAACTATCTCATCTCGATGTCAGGATTTCAAAAACACCAACGTGCTCCACCGTTCTTAGCATCAAAAAATATATCATTGTATCATCGAGACACCATACCGCATGAGTATGCATGGGTATACCACAAGTTCTAAACATAGAAAAATAGACATTTGAAAGAAGATTTGTGTTATTTAAACATTAAATACAAACATCACAAGGGAGTATGTGACACTATATGTACAACATTAAATACAAACATTTAATATTAAAGTTGGTAGTTTCAAATTCATCGCTTTCAAAACTATAATTCATAGGTGTGTTATTCAATCTTGATTTGAAATAAAATTGATCAATCACTCCATTTTAATGTTGTTGATGAAATATTTATCTTTAGAAGAAGAAAAAAATACGTGTAAGTAATCATATTTAATGTCATAAACATTTTTAGACCTACGACTCTAATAAATGATATATAAACATTTTTAACGAAATTGGATGAAAATGGATCATAGTATAATATTCTAACTTAAAATGATCAATTTTTAACAAAATGAAATCAAAATATTATTTTATTATAAATATTTTTTTTGGTGGTGTCGGGGGTTTGATCCACAGACACATTTTATTATAATCTAACTTTAAAGGATAAAATCGCGACAATTATTTCAGAGAAATAATATTTTAACAACTTTTCATAATAACTTTTAAACAATTTTAATTTTATTATCCCTTACATTTTTAACTCTTTTTTCTTTCTAATTCATCTTTTCTGATTCCAATCAAAACTTCTTCATCACCTTTTCGCCATAACTCTAAATGGCAAATGTTGAACCGACAATGACAATGGAAGAATCGAATTCGAAACGACAAAAATCAGAAGAAGAAGAAGACTGGATTAGTAGTTTACCAGACAATGTGCTGCTCAACCACATCCTCTCACGCCTCCCGACCAAAACCGTGGTTTCCACCAGCTGTCTATCTCGCCGGTGGCGACACCTTTGGCAGAATCTCCAGGTGCTAGATTTCGATGATGACTATTTCCATGTCAAAAATGATGACTCTTTCGTTGATCGACTCAGAAGCTTCGCTGTTTTGGTTAACAGCGTCCTTTCCCTCCTCCGTAATCCTCCGCCATTCGGAAGATGCATCTCATCTGTGCTCACTCCGTTGTCGATGACAACTCACGTGCTGATTCAGTTAACAGGTGGGTTCGTGCCGTCATTGGGCCCCATCTCGAGGAACTTCATCTTGATCTCCGTTCAGACAACATCGACAACGTCAGACTTTCCTTCAACCTCCCTCTAAACCTCTTCACTTGCCCTAACCTCGTTTTACTCAGGCACGCTTCTATTGTTTATTATTATTTTGTGTTGTGTTGTGTTGTTCTTTATTGTTTACTAGGAAATTGAATTTAACCAATATGATTTGCTTGAAATCTAACGTGTATGAATCTGATTTGCTTTCAATCTTAAGTATTGGTGCTATGTGGTTATGAAATGTGAAATAACTTATAACATTATTTGTTTGTTCCTCAGTATCCATGGGACAATTCGTGTAAACCTACAAAGCTCTACAACAATTAGTTTACCGTCATTGAAGATTCTGTTAATTGACATTGGTTTTATTGACATTCATTCTATCAATGCACTCCTCTGTGGCTGCCAAAACATAGAAATTCTGATGCTTAGCTTTTATGACCATGAAAAAAGAATGGACAAAATTTACATCCCACCTACCTTGAAAAGGCTGGACTTCTTTGCTGACAATGACAGTGGTGGGCCTTCACTTGAAATTAACGCGCCTCATCTTGAGTACCTTAACATTACCCAATGCCCATTCCATGATGTTTTAAACACGCAGAACTTGCACAATGTGGTAGAAGCAAGTCTCCATCTCTATCCCATGTCGTTTGGTTTCATTGTCCCATTACTCAAGCTCCTAGATGCTCTATCCGGGACAAAACATCTAACTTTGAGTAGTCCAACAACTAAGGTTAAGTTTTGTTTTAGTTTTTTAATGTTTACTCGTCGTTTATATAGAGAGTAAGTTAGTAACTAGCTAACTAATGACAAATTATATAACTAATAATCATGATTTATTTATTTATGGATAGATATAGTTTTGTTCTAATTACTACTTGGTAATGTGGACAAACAGTGGCTGCTTGGTGAACCCCGTGAATTGCTTTTTCAAGAATTTCGCTATTTGCTTCATTTAGAGCTCATGCTGACCTGGGTTAACTCCAATTCACTACTTTGCTTGCTTCAAAAATGTCCTGTGCTTCAAGTTCTCAAAATTCAGATCTACAAGGTTTGTTTAATTTGAAGTTTAATTCGGTCTGTATAACTTTAATGAGAACTTAACCAGCTCTTATGAAATGGATTACACAAATTAGTAGTTGCATTTTATTGTACAGTACACCACTTAATATATACATGATTAATTCATTACTACTAATATTGCATCTTATTCGTGTATTTTTATTGCCTACAGGAGCCACCAATTTTAGGATGGGCTCCACAGCCAAGTGTTCCTAATTGTCTCATATCGCACCTGACCTTTATTCAATTTAAAGGTTTTCAAGGATTTCCAGATGAGATGTCATTTGTTGAGCATGTTTTGCAAAAAGGACTTGTTTTGAAAACATTGATTATTTCTGATATTTCCTTGGACCAAAGGGAGAAGTACGACATTCTCAAAAGATTATCAAATGTGTCAAGGGCCTCTGGAATGTGCCAACTTACATTTGACGGAGATGTATCTCCTGAGGTGTGATATCTCACCCTCAATCCATTTCTTTCGTCTTCGTACTGCATCAAATCAAAGATGATTAACATTGTGTTTAGTCTAAACTATTAGTAGTTGAATCTTGTTTTTAACTACATGTCACTACATTTCAATTTTACTGTTACCACACCGTCAGAGTTTCTAAATTTTCTTTGATCTAGCTATTTTCATGGTTAGCAAGAGAAGGGGAGTTTTGTAACTACAACATTGAAGAAAATGACAATATTTACATGATTAATGAAACTGAAAGAAAAACCATTACATTTCATGATGCCTCTAGTTGTAAAATTAACTTGTTAATTTTCTGCTGTGTGATATTATCATCATTGCAACTGAAGCTTTGTTTATTTGGAGAGATATTAACATGGTACACAAGGCCTTTGTAGAATTGAATAACAATTTTCTAGTGTGTTATTTTTCTCTGCTCAGCTGGGGTTAAACGCTCCTGCTAGGAGGTAGGTTGGAGAGTTGGAATTTGTGTTTTTTGTTGCCTTTTGCGTTGCATGTGCGTAGGTTTTATGTGTATCTGTGGCCTGGATAAAGTACTCCTTGTAATCATCTTTGATGTCTATGACTATATGTATCTACTTGTACTCACACTATATATATATTGCCATTCAAGAAAAAACACAAACTACGAGTTAAGGAAGGAATCACCAATTTTCTACCAGTTTAGTAACAATTGAGGACAGAATTTGGGTTTGTTTGGATTAGCTTATTTTAGAGCTTATATAAAACAGCTTATGAAAATAAATAAGTTTTTATGTATTATTTATAAGTTTTTAACGTTGTTTATAAAGAAACAGTTCATGAAGATACGATTTTAGCTACTGGGAGTTTATAAATTAAAATAAAAGCTTATTTGTTTACATAAGCTATTTTTCATAAGCTCAAACCAAACGGGGCCTTTGTCAAATTGTTTTAAGTAACGATAGTTCTTAGTAGAATTTAGAATATATAATACTGAATTTCATAAAAAAAATATCGTGTTGGAGTTGCCTTTGTTGGTTTTATTCTTTAGTTGTATTTGTCATTATTGATTTGATTAGTTGTATAATGATTCCTCAATTATCCTCTCAAAAAAAGTAAATAATAATTATACCTCGACTATACTTTGAATTTTATTATTTATTGAAGGGTGTCTGATTAAACATGAGATGCTGCTTCTTGTGGATGCTTTATGTGGCAGACAAGTTTCACTGCCTCTTCTAGAATGTTTGATACTCTTGCACTGTAGAGTTGAAATGACTCCAATCTTGTTATTGAAGCATTTGAATGGCAAGAATGAGTTATTTAATGGATCCTTGGTTAGGATTGGTAGAAAAATAATGGTATCAAAGCCTGCGTACTTAGACTGTTTTTGGATATTGCTTCTTGTTGTTAGTTGCTACTCGATGGAAACTGCAGAATTATGCAGATGCAAATTTTGAGGATATCTTAGGATAAAACTTATTGGACAGTAGTTTTTCTTTTGGGGCTCTTATTATTGTGTTGGGCCTCAATTGGTGATTCCTTCCTCAATTTTCTACTGTGTGATATTAATATCGTACGCAAGGAATGCATGTTATAATTTATAACAACTATATAATTTGTTTTGAGAAGAAGATTAAAATGATAACTAAAATTTGACAAACTTTATTTCTAATATCTAAGGTGAGTACTTTGAATTTTTGTCTGAATTGTTTTATTTGGATTTGTTGCCCAACCCAAGTACTTTAGCTTTATGTTCCATTGGAATCAAGTGATGGAAATATATTTTATTCTCAAATTTGTCTGCATCTTATCATTTTTGCAAAATCTTTACTTTCTGCTGCTGATGAATCTTTTACAAGAAAAAATTGTCTCCCTTTTGAACCTGAACCTGTTCTAAGTAAAAGGCAACAAATTATATCCATTAGGTTCTGCTGGTGAGGACCTTCTTTTTGCCATTTTGGTTTCATTACGGCTCTGAAACTACGAGTGTTGAATCAGATAATGTGGACATTTAGTTTCTTTAGGTCTGAATGAATGCCAAGATACAATAGGTTTGTGGTGTAACAAATATGATAAAGCTTAATCTTATTCTGAATCTTATATGTGTATATTGTTGTACAACATGATTTCTAAGATCTAAAGCTTGTATGCATAATATGTCGAGATTTAGGCTCTGTAGGTGCATAATGTTCTATTGCTGTTTGAAATTTGGATGTTTTGATTATATTTTGACAAAAACATGTTATGTTTCTTATCATCTTATGCAGGAAATCTCTCTATCTATGACAAACGTTGGAGGATGTAGTTATACTTCTTATTAGAACTTCGTATTCATTGAAAGGTCATTGTTTATTTCAATTAAGGCCAGAGTTATAAAGATTTGTAATAAAACAAAACAATGATCTCCAATGTTGGACTATTACTTGAAATTTGGTGATACTTACTACCACAAGTTTTGAACCAACAAAAGAAATCCAATCTGGGTGATATATATAGCCCGTCTCTGAAAGTGAAATAGTACATTTTTTATCAAGACCAGATTTCATCTTCTGTTGTTGCCATGTGCTTTATTATGTTGGCTATCTCATGTACTTTTTATTTCATTGGTTGGTAGATTAAGTGATTTGGTTTTATGACTTACATTAGTGGTTAAAACGTGATCTTTACTCTAATTACTTTCAATTGCTGTTATTTTGGAGACAGTTAGTCAAGTGCCGCTACTAAAAATTTCTAACCAAAACTCCTGCGGATTATGCTTATCTAACTAACTTCAGCTACTCTAAATAAACATCATTTTCAAATACTTTAGCTGTCGATGATATACTTAATCAGTGCCTTGCTGAATAGAGCAATGTAATTAGGTGCAATACTTTAAGCACATCTTTGTTTATTAGGTTTAGATACATAGTTTTCATATAAGTGATTTTAAACTTCCTGTATTATATTTTAAGAAACATAAGAACTAAAAGTTATATATATTAATTTTGAGAATCATTTGCAGCTTAGTATTGCTCTACCAGAGTTATAGTCATGTTCATATTCATTTTTACAACATTTTTCAATAACTTGCTTCAGACATACCAATCAGATGCTGCTAGAAAATAAGGATGAAGTTGAGAGCAAAATGGTAAAAGAAGAAAATGTTCAAATTTATAATCCTTGCTTTGTATAAAACGTCACTGGCTTGGCTATGTCTTTGGTTGGAAGGTTGTGAAAAGCTATCGTTATTTAGTAATATCTGTGTAAACTTGCTAAGTTTGGTTATATTGACTAAAACATGTTATGTTTCTTATCGTCTTATGCATGCAATGTCTCTGTCTATCACAAATGTTGGCGTAGCTAAGCTTCTTGTTAGAACTTTGTATTCATTGAACGGTCATTGTTTAAGAGATAAATGTTGGGGTAGCTAAGGCTAAAGTTATCAAAAATTGTGATTTTGTAACTTCATTGGTTTAAATATACCTACGAATGCAACAAAGCAATGATTTCTTCTTCAATGTAAATCTCTACTATCGAGTATTATGTTCTTATTTAAGTAAGTAGTCACCAATAAAAATCGCAGAATTGTACACTATACATTCAAC
This sequence comes from Medicago sativa, assembly GCF_051527215.1. NCBI lineage: Eukaryota > Viridiplantae > Streptophyta > Magnoliopsida > Fabales > Fabaceae > Medicago > Medicago sativa. Next base: position 10,681,929 of record NC_140756.1, read on the forward strand.
TATATAGAACGTAGCTGATGATATTCTCAAATTTGTAGCTTTGAACTAACAAAACCTCCATCCTAATGTATAATGATGTAATTCAATAATGTTTCATGTGCAAACAGTTCATTACTACTAATAGGCATTAAAATGTTCACTCTTTTTTGCCCCTGAATGTTCATTTTACTGTGGTTTTATTATTTAGGTGTATATATCTCAAGGGCGACCAATTGAAGATATAGTGGTTGGGTCATTTTAGTAGTGAAATAAAGAATTTGAATTCCCTGCACTCAATAATTGTTTTGTCGTCCAATCTTGCATTAACCGTCAATAATTGTATGTTTGCTTAAAAAGGGGCTACAAGGAAGGAAGGAATCCTAGTTCGAGGAATAACACTTCAAAAACTTACCATTATGATTTAAGAGTTCAATAAGACGTCACTCTCAAGACTCGAAAAGATGGAGATTTTCTTTTCCCACCATCCAGGCTTCTCGCGGGGCTTACAACATTTTCGATAATATAATCTGAATATTGTAAAAACATGTATGAAAAAAACCTCCAACACTCTACAACAATTCATATTTCAAAATTTGAACAAAAAAAAAAAACTAAACATTTGTAAAAAGAGATGTGTTATTTAAACATTAAAACGTAGACATCACATGCAACACTATATATGTATATAGCTATTTGCAACTCAAAAAATGCATAACTATTTATTTTTGTATTTTTATCTTTTACAAATTCACACGTATTTAAAAATACTGATACATATATTATTAAATATGTATTTATATGTAATATAAATTATTGATCATGTGTATATATTAATATTATATCAGCATCATACGTAGTTATTAGTTAGTATATTGGTATTAAATTATTAATCATATCTATATAGCTAGTTAGTAGTTTAATGTAGTTAGGAAAAGGTGGTTAAGAAACTACCTTTTCTATTATATAAATATTTTTTTTGAAAGCAAAATATGAAGAAATTAATAATAAAAATTCTACTCTTTCTCTCATTTCTATGGAGACCTATTCATTCTTGAATTGAAATAATTATCTTTACTTTTATTTTTCGTAATTTCTATCAATGGTGCATTCACCATCGCACTCTGATTCGTTTTTTTATTAGTTTTATTTTAATCTCTTTAAAACCTTTTTTAAGTCAGGTGGACCAATTTAAAAGATTTGTTAGTAAAAGTCTCACCACCGGCTTGAGCTTTTAAGTCATGTGGATAGTAACCTATTTAATATCCTTGCGTTAAAAAGTGATTTTTGTACTAGTGATTTCTTCTTCAAACTCAACTTCATCTTCGAACTTCATTTTATCTATGAATTCCATTTCTCTCATATGCAAATCATTTAGAGAAATTGATCGACGTATAGATGATTCATACCGTAAAATCATGGAGGCATTTGCAAGAACGCATGACATAGTGCAAAGAATTGTTGCTTATGAATCGTTTATCACTATGTAAACAGACTAGATTGTTTTGTGTAATCACATGTTATAAAGATCCAACAACCCTTAAGAGTAATGATACAACCAAATGATTTCAATGACAGATTGATTTCTCTCCCATAATCAATCGAAGTCCATTCTTTCACAAAGATAACTCAAACACCGATGACAACTGAGGAAAATCAAGTGCGGGTGAAAACACAACCATGCTCGACCATGTTGTTGGCCGACACGTCTTCGGTGACAAGAAAAACATCCTCACAAAGGACGTGATTCAACAACCACAAGGAAATGGAATTATCATCGATAGTGCTGCTGCATTACCATTGATTGTCTAAATTGATCGGTGGCCTAAGCAATCAAAATTTATGGAATACAATGCTATATGATCCCGGTGAACTCAATGGCATGATGGCTACTTGGCTAGCATGTGAATTCCTATGGAAAGGAACCCCATTCTAAAACATTCACTTACGTGAACAACGTATACTTTTAAAATTTTAGGTTTTACAGACTATGTGAAACGAGATTACATAGGTCTTACTTTTTTAAAAAAAAAAATACATGTGAATGATTTCATGTAGGATTGGATGACGTAAAAAAAATTAAACTAAGAAAATCGTTCAAATACTCACTTGTATGGAATATTAATGAGACATTTTGATCGCCATTTTTTTAACCTTAAAAAAAATCAAGTTTTCAAAAACAATTTTTTTTTAGCTTCCACGAATGCATGTGGAGAGGTGAAAAGTAAGATTAGAAGATGAAGAATATAGGATTTTTATTTTAGGGAATATAGGATTTGTAAAGTTATTAATAGAACTAGTATAGTGACCCGTGCCAAGCACGGGAAATAAAAAACTTTTTTGATCAAATGTATAGATTTTATATTATGTTATCTTAAAATTATAAATGTGGTTATAATTTAAATTTGATATGGAAAAAAATATCATCTTGTGAACAACGTATACTTTTAAAATTTTAGGTTTTACAGACTATGTGAAACGAGATTACATAGGTCTTACTTTTTTAAAAAAAAAAATACATGTGAATGATTTCATGTAGGATTGGATGACGTAAAAAAAATTAAACTAAGAAAATCGTTCAAATACTCACTTGTATGGAATATTAATGAGACATTTTGATCGCCATTTTTTTAACCTTAAAAAAAATCAAGTTTTCAAAAACAATTTTTTTTTAGCTTCCACGAATGCATGTGGAGAGGTGAAAAGTAAGATTAGAAGATGAAGAATATAGGATTTTTATTTTAGGGAATATAGGATTTGTAAAGTTATTAATAGAACTATAGTATAGTGACCCGTGCCAAGCACGGGAAATAAAAAACTTTTTTGATCAAATGTATAGATTTTATATTATGTTATCTTAAAATTATAAATGTGGTTATAATTTAAATTTGATATGGAAAAAAATATCATCTTAATGTTGTTAATTTTGTATATATTTTGAAATATCTAAACATTGCACATAACGATTAAAGTATTTTCCCTCAAAAAAACGATTAAAGTATTTGAATTTATACTTATACTAATTATTTGTAGTATAAGATGTACTCATTGTTAAACTTAGCATATGTAATATTTATGCAAAAATACGCCGACGTACTGTATATTATTATTTGTTGACATAATATATTTTATTAATCATAAAAACTAAAAAGATTATATTTTTTTTATATAATAGTCAGTGGCAGATGTATACCCATAGCCTGTGAATGCAAACGTTAAATTTTTTATGGGTGTGTCTAAATATAGTTTGGGCTACAGAAACGTCGATTGTTATTTGTTTTTATTTTTTACAAAACCAATGGTCTAATGTGAATTTGTATTTTGGGGTAACAACGATGTAAAAAAAAAGTTCTGCGTACTGTTATACCTGAAAAGTGCATCAATTAAAAGTCAATGGCAGGAGGATCTGCTTATATAGAAATTGCATGTCCTGTAATGACCAATACGTAGACATGGCAATGGGGCGGACCGGGGGCGGGTTTGAGAATCCCCGTCCCCGCCCCCGCTTCCATGCACCCGTACCCGCCCCCGCCTCCGTCCCCAAACCATATCAGGGGTAAAAATTGAACACCCAACCCCGCCCTCAACTCCCGGCTCCGCCCCCACCCCCACCCGCGAAAACTTTATTTTTTATAAAATATTTAAAAAATGCATATTTTTTCATTTTTTCATAGCAACAAAAACACAATAATTATATTAATAATTATTTATCTAATAAACTTTTTTCAAAAGAGCAAAATAATTATAATAAATATGTTTCTAAAGAGTAATATTATATTAAAATAGGTTGGTACTTATAGAAATAAGATTATAAAATTTAAGAAAGAAAGTTTTAAAAAACGGTGCGGGGCGGGGTTGGGTGCGGGGCGGGAGTAAGCACACCCCGCACCCGCCCCCGTACTAAAACTCCAAATTTCCCCCACACCCGTACCCGCACCCGGTTAAATCGGCTTTTCCCCGTTAAATTCGGGGCGGGGGCGGCCGGGTCTCGCGGGGGCGGGTTTAATTTGTTGCCATGTCTACCAATACGCCTTACAAAGAAATTAAAAAAGAAAAACGACTTCCAAACTATACGTAACTTTAGTTTTTTAAATTATAGTAACAACAATTCTAAAACATAGTCAATGATCATACTTTTTGAAAAACTTCACGATACACAACATTTTTGGTTTCCTTGCAAACATTATTATCTTCATCCAAGATGAGCAGCTTCAAACCTTTTCTAGAAGTAACTCGAGAGACAACGACATAGAGTTGTCCATGCATGAACACGGGCATAGGAAGATAAACTCCCACTCGAGATAAAGATTGACCCTGACTTTTATTTATTGTCATCGCAAAACAAAGCGTCAATGAAAATTGCATGCGTCTGAATTTGAAGGGTAGTTCTGGATCACTCGGAATAAGATTCATCCTGGGAATGAATATCATGGTACCTGCCCTTTCTCCTGTAATTACAGTAGCAACTACCGTGCTCTTCCCTAGATGTATAACTGTCAGCCTCGTACCATTACACAGTCCATTGGCCTGATCGATGTTTCTCATCAGCATAGCCGGTCATCCCACCCTTAGTTTCAACCGGTGATTTGGAATTCCAGAGCTCTTAATACCATTAAGAAATTCTGTTGTGAAATACTCGCTTTGGACATCATAATTTTCACACGATCGACAAACAGAATCAGAGCTTAAATACTCTTTCTCTTCACTTGGAATCAGCGACATCATATATTCGTTAACATGCTCAACTGAATCAAGCGTTGGTGCGAGTATTCCCCTTTCTTGGAAAAATAGCTGGTCACCAATGTTATCATTCAAATCAGGATACACAAAGTTTATAATTGACATCAACAGATCTGTTGTGTCCGATATGAGCAAATATTCAGGAATTTCTACCTTCATTTCACCATTCTCATCCGAAGCGTCATTGTCATCTCCAGTTGAGAGTATCCACTTGCCAAAATTAGGAATTTCTTCCTGCTCTGCATGCTCTGCAGGTACCAAAGATGCACCCAATCTCATATTAACAGTAAGCCTCAACAAATTACAATAAGCCCGTATCTTTGATGAATTGATTGAGGCATCAACAATATCCTGCCTCGTTCCTTTTCGGACAACAGACAATATCTGTCTGAAATCACCACCTAAAACTACTGTCATTCCACCAAAAGGTCTAAACTCGTTTAGGGGATCATTCTTGGACATCACACATTGATCGGTCAACTGCCTCAAAGCACCATCGGTGCATCATTGGAGTCTCATCCCAAATTATCAACATTGCAGCGCACACCAGGTCGGCCCTAGGACTATCCTTTTCCATCGTAAGCGATGATGCCTCATTAATCTCAATAGCGACTGTCAGCGTCGAGTGCGCGGTTCTTCCACCTGGTATAGAAAAGTCGCTATACCGCTGGATGCAACATTCAATACAATTAACCCCTTCGATCTAACAGCATCTGACAATGTTTTCCATATAAAGGTTTTTCCAGTACCACCGTAACCATATAAGAAAAAGAAACCACCGTCGTCAGAACCAACGGACTCCATGATCTTTTCATGCACACATCTTTGTTCATCAGTCAACATCAGTGTGTGTCTTATCCAGTTCATCTTGGTTGTCATTTAGCTCATCAACGATAAGCTTGTTTGTGAAAGTTGGCATGTCTGCTGCATTTGGCCTGGGCATAGATTTGAAGTCAATAAGAGACCGTCCGTTTTCCTGAAGCAGCATTTCAATTTCAATCAAACACAGCTTCTTCAAATCATCGTCACTGATACGCAGATCTACATATTAAATGTAAAGTCCCAAAATTAATATTAACACCTTTGCATGCATATGTGTGCACGTTGAAGAGAAAGATAAAATATGAGCTTTATATGAGAATTCTTTATATTTAAACATATCAGCTTAAAAAATGTAGAAAATGCTGAATGGTATCGTAGAGTTAGTAACTCTTGGTTTGTTCTTTACTATAATTGCCTCGTCCATGTCATTTGCACCCTGATGCTAAACTCGTCATCCCAGAATTCCAAGCAGTATTTGACTTGTGTTGCTTCAAAAACAACAACAAAGGAGTACGCAAAGAGAAGTGCAGTGGAGACAACACTAACAAAGCATATCTCAGTGGAGACATGTTTTTACTTTGAAGTTTTATGTTACCTCTTAATGCATTTTAAGTGCAGCTTTTCCTTTTAAAGTTGCATAATGACACGCCATTTGTTCTAATTCTCATCAATGACAATTGCAACATGTTCTGGCCTTAAAAAAAATATATCATTATGTCTTGAAACATGTCTATTTTCACTTCTGTCTTTGTCATAAAAACTAAAAATGATAGTAAGAGAATATATGCAATGCAACGGAAAAAATGATATTAAAGTTACGACTCAATTCTTAATCGAAAAAAGCTTCTTTCAGCTTAACTAAAAAAATAAGCTTATTTGTAAAGGATTTCCCAAGCCATTATCTAATTAACGCGAAAATAAATAGATATAGAAACTGCTACAAAAAGATGTCATGAATGCTCACTAATCTAGATAACGTGAAAAATTAATCAATTAAAGAACAGTTTTGTGGCGTTGATAGTAGGTCATGCATTAACCTTATGTTGTTTGCATTATTTGTGGGTGTGTTAGTGTCAGGCTTTTGTAGCCGCTGGCTGGGAGGCTTTTGTGTGTGCATAATTGTTGTTGCGTCCGCTTGGCTTTTCTGTTTTTTAGTTGCAGGTATTTCAGCTTGTTGTAGTGCAGCTTTGCTGCTGTGCAGCTGCGATTTTTTAGAGGATCTTTGTGGGCATTAGGTTGTGAGACATGGGTACTCTCGTGTAGGCAGCACCACGGTTTGTCGTGGTACTTTGCTGGGTTTGGTCTTTGATTAAGGCAACCTAGTGTACACCTCGGCCTCATGATTATTGCACCTGACCCTTGTATATGAATTTACCATCCGCATATATCTCCCTTAGATCATACCCCTATTCAAGCCTTCAAAACACTCCCTACATTCACATTTAGGTTCCCTCGTAGAAAAATATTTTCTCCTAGTGGTATATTTAGAATTAAGCATCCTAAATCATCCCAAAATTTACTTTTAAAGTTTTTTTTAACCCTGCCCAGGGTGCATAAGCACTAATGATATTAAAGATGTATTGTTCCACTATAACTTTTAGGAATATGATATGATCTTCTATCCTTTTCACATCTATAATATCCTTCTTTCATTCCTCATCAACAATAATGTCTACCCTATTTGTCGGTCTAACTTATAACACTAAAGACGTATTGTTACACTATAAATTGTATAACTATGATATGATGTCCTATCCTCTTTACATATACAACATCCTTCTTTGATTCCGTATTCACTATGATGTCTACCTCATTTCTCGTTCTAACTTTATTAGTGTACCAATTCTAAAACCTTGAACTATCTAATTCTTTCGCCCTTTCATCCACCCACTTAATTTCATGATATTAAAGATGTATTGTTCCACTACACTTTTTAGGAATATGATCTCCTATCCTTTTCACATCTATAATATCCTTCTTTCATTCCTCACCAACAATAATGTCTACCCTATTTGTCTGTCTAACTTGTAACACTAAAGACGTACTATTACACTATAAATTGTATAGATATGATATGATGTCCTATCCTTTTTACATATACAATATCCTTCTTTGATTCTGTATTCATTATAATGTCTACCTCATTTCTCGATCTAACTTTGTTAGTGTACCAATTCTTAAACCTTGAACTATCTAATTTGTCCGCCCTTTAATCCAACCACTTATTTTCCTATATGCACGTACAATAATCTTCCTTCTAGTCATAGCACCAACTATTTCAATATATTTTTCTATAAGAGTGTCTATATTCCATGTTCCAAAACTGATCATACTCTCTTGTACTAACTTCTTTATCCACACATCATTTTTAGAGGTCCATATTACACCTCAAAATGAATGTGATACAAATAACATACATTTTGCCCAAACCATGGGTCGTTTATGCGTATGATGGTTTACCGAAAATTATCATTGATAGTTGAAAGACCAATTTTAAAAGGCTATATTGTGGTAGCAAAATATTTGCATTGATTTTGCTAGGCTGTATTTTTTATTCATTGTTTGAAAAATGGAATATGTTATTTAGTATATCAATAATATTAATGGGATTTATACCGTCTTCAATAATTTTTATTTTTAAACCAAAAGTGGGCAATTAGAGTATCACCTCACCAAAATATATTAAATAAAAAATATATACAATAGAAAAAGAGGAGAGACCAAACCAAAGCTCTCAGAAATTTAAGAATCTAAAGTTTGATAAACCAAATATCCAACATAATACTCACTAATTTGGGCAGAGATGCTATTGCAGTTAGTATAATCATTAAGAGTCAGACCTAAATTTGCTAAAGCATATAAGCAAAAATTTAATTCTCTATAAATATAAGAAAATATAACTTTCATAAGCATATATGTTCCAAATTTGTTAAACACTCATACAAACTACTATAAGTAGCTAGCATTTCTCTTTATATATGTTTATATTTGGGTTTCTTAATTAAGATTTCTTTTGTTAAAAAAAAATTAAGATTTCTAAAACTTTTTTATATATACATTCAAAAAAAAACTTTTTTATATATGTTTAAAATTATACTTGTATAAAATTTGTTAAACACTCGTACGAACTTCTTATCGAAGTCAAATATCTCAAAATTCAATAATTTTTTATATTCACTTAAAATTATGTTTGTATAAAATTTATTTAATAAAACACTGATAAAAATGTCTCAAGTAAGTCGAATATCTGTAAAGATTAAAACCAGTTTATATGTGATTAATGCATTAAAATCACGTGATTCTCCTTTATTTCTTCATTAAATATCTAAGGTATTTTATTAATGATATTAAATCGATTTAAACAAAATTAAATAATTTAAATAATGTGATTCTCATTACCTGTATAGGAGTAAAGTAGTCATTAAGGAGAATATCTTCATTAATATTAAAATTGTGATTCTCATTAACGAAATATATATATATATATATATATATATATATATATATATCTATATATATAAACACAACCCTCTCATTAAGGAGAATATCTTCATTAATATTAAAATGTGATTAATGATTTAGAAATTTTTTATTATATTAATATCATTTGTTTTTTTTATGGTCCTTTTGAATATTTGTATTTCTTCATCAGTTTGAAAACAAATCTTTATTGTTTGATGGTGAACAACGAAGACCATATATAGAACTTGAGATTCTTAAAATGTTTTTCCAAAGAATAAATATTTACACCAACAACACAACACGATAAGAAAGTGGTACACACCATATTATTGTAGCCAATATACATATGATTTACTAATAAATCCTTGAATGTCTACACATGACAATTGTCCACAAGTTCATTATGAATATTTCTAAAAAAAAATAATCATTATAAGCAGTGGTAGATGTGAATCCTTTAGTTATTTTCGTTTTTTTATTAAAAAAATTGATAAAATTTGTCATTTATTATTCTTAATGATTATCGAAAAATAATAATTATTCTTGCTTTTTTTTTTTAGGCATTTTATACTTACTTGTATAAAACTTATAAATATTACCATGTATTGGACCATGTGAGATTGAATCCGTAATCCTTATTTGTAAATGATAAAAAGCGAATTACTCCTTTGATATTATACCAAAAATATAATATCTATTGAGTATATGTGTCTGCAATTAAATTCTCAAAAGATCTGCTCATAGCAATTATGTTTTGTCTTAAGCCAATAGCTTCTTTTGTTTAATGAGTCAATTGATTTTTGAAATTATTGTGAGACCATTATTGGTTAAATTTTACTTAGACTCAGGTCAAACTCCATACTATCATAGACCTTCCATAGAAACTGGAGGGTCAGCACAAAAAATCATTATCATTCAAAATTATTATTTGAGAGTTTAGATTATCGGAAATTAAGAAAGTAACTTTTTTTTTACATATATTACTTCAAAAAACCTTTTTTACATATATATAATTTTTTTTTTATCATGATGGCCTACTATATTTATCTCTTTTTTTTAGGGATATTATATTCATCTTTTTAGGTGTTAATATTTATCTGTATATTTAATTTTAACAACATTGTTGTGGTAAAGGGATGAAGATAATAGGAAAAAAAAGTCATATATATGATACAACACTCATCAAAGAAATTAAATCAATAAAAAAGGATAGTGTCCACTCTAATTTCCTAATTACACAAAGCAAGTTAACAACAACTATCTATAATATTCAATATGATTTTAATCAATATTAAAATCATAACATAGTCGGTGAGCAAAAGAAACATTGCTATTTGAAATGTAAAATATGATCAACAATACAAATCGTAGCTCTAAAATTAAGTGCATGAATAGTTTTAAAAAAAAAAAGTAATCATCGTGTGCATCATATTTCATCAAATTCGTTCTTCGAGATCCACTTTTTGAACACCTAAAGAGAAGGTGAAATAGGTTTCCATATGCTGAATTTCCGTATGTTCAGCTGAAAGAAAGAAAATTAGAGTGAAATAAGTTTAATTGTTGTACCCGTGGAAAATATAAAAAATAGAATCAATTTTTGGAGACAGATCTATGAAAATAAGAAAAAAAATCAATATATTGAAAGATGGATTTCGAAAACTATTTTAAAATTCTTGTATGAAATTAGAGATGATCTGAAAAATGGTGTCGAAAACATGAGCTTCAAAAGCAATATTTATAGCCAAAAAACACCAAATAACCACAAAAATTATTCCATTGATTAATGGATGCAATAATTGGGAATAAATTATACATTAATTTATGAAACAAACTCATACACATACTCATGATATATTAGTCTTTTAATTTGAAATAATCAAAGTCACAATTTTTTTTTATTATAACAATATATTGATTGCGAAAAACGAAAAACATATAATAAAGATTTTTTATTTACGTATCGTTTTTTTAACCCTGTGTCGATCTAGATTTAATCTTATAATTTAAATGTGTTAAAAAATCAAATGAATAATTATTTAATTAAATATGTACAATTTTTTTTTGAAGAATGCACAATTATTTTTTATAAAGCGCATATTTTTTTTCCACATCAAGAGTACACAATAAAAACAAATTATTTTTTTTCTAAAAGTATATAAATACTTGTAAAAACAAAGTAGAGTCTTGGAATAACGTATGTTCCATGATTTATGTTTTTTTTTTGAGAGAGTGATTTATGCTTTTTTGTTAAGACTTTTTTTACTATAGCCATATTTACGGTTGTTTTTTTAACTAAAATTGAAATCAATCTTTATGCAATTAATTATCATCAAAGTCTTAATCAATTATTATTAACGCCTAGAAAATGTCATTTTTTTAAAAATTTAAATGTGTATAAAATATAAATTTCTAATATCAAAATAAAAACATTATTTTTTCATACTGAACACTTTTTTTAAAAAAAAAATCTTGGAAAATATAATAGAGTGGGGATATTTTTTTTTTTAAGAATAAAAATAGAAGTTTAAATACTCCTCCAAAATTTTCGGTTCATTAGAGTAATTTCATATGTAAATTTTCGGTTGTCATTCTGGTACATTAAATACTCCTCCGAATTTTAGCAAATAACATTTTGATGTGTATATGAAATAAAATATTAAATGCACCTTTCAATATAAGGTTGTCACGTGTACCATCAAAGTAAAACGTGTGAATTGAAATTCTTATGAATGAAAATAAAAACTAATATAAAATAATAAAAAATAATGATTTGAAAAATCAAATTATATTTGAACCGTGTTAATAACAAAATGTAGAGATACACATATATAATATTTTTTTGCATTATTCCTGCGATATTTTTTTTAATAGAAGAGATACACATTGATTGAATGATGTTGGGAATTTTTTTAATAACATTGCCAATTTATTGATATAATCTCTTTTGGCCATTGTGATTTTAGAGGAAAGGTGTTGAAATAAATTTTTTTTATCTATTAAGCAATTCCAATTTTTTTTTTTGGTTTAAGGCTTATTTTTTTTTAGAGCAGATCCACTAAATAGAATCAACTGAAATCATATTTTTGATATTCTCTAATGATACGTTTTCAATTCAAATTAAATACCTCCAATTCCAATCTTTTTCTGTCCTAAAATAAAGTATCCGATTTTCTTTTTCTTTCATAAAACAAACATTGAACAATTGAACGAAATTCATTAAAAAAAATTTGGTGAAATCTGTTCAACGGTTTTTGCAATTTTAGAGGAAAGGTCTTGAAATATTATTTTTTTTAGCTATTAAGCAATTCCTAATTTTTTTTTTGGTTTAAGGCTCACTTTATTTTTTTAGGGAAGGTTCAACGTTTATTTTAGCAAGACCATTAAATAGAATCAATTTATATTATTGCCAAAAAAAAGAGGTATCAATTTACGTTAAAAAAAAAAAGAGGAACCAATTTAATAGCATTTAATATTTTTCTTTTTGTATTTCAACCAAAATTAAATTACATGATTCTACTAAAAATAGAAATATCTAATAAGAAAAACATGGGGTTTACGTCCTCTTTTTTTTTGCGGTAATCGGCGTTTTATTAAAAAATTTAATTGTGGTGGAATTTATCCTTTGACAAAAATAACGTATACTTTTTAGTCTAGTAAATATTTGTATCATACATGACCTTAACAAAATAACCAAATATTATTTTTTTGGGTACCAAGTAAAATGTATCTAGTTAAATTATATAACAAATTAATGGTTACTACCAAATCTAATTAAATTATTTTAAAAAGTTACACTTTTATCAAATCATTTTTTTTTTTGACAAATCAAATCATATTTTTATTATTTGACATATATCAATTATTTCATCTCTTTGATATTTAAATAATTATTTCATTAATCGTATTTTAATTAGATATTACTTGTTTTATTTTAATATATGAATTCAAATATATTAATTTAAATTATTTGATTATTCAAAAAAAGCATATTAGAATTTGAAATTGTAAAACTTCCTTTTGTATTTGTATTTCTAAAATATGAAACGTTTAGCAGAAAGAAAAAACATTTAATTATTTTTACAAATATAAAGCATACGTTTTCACAAAATAAATCAACAATAATTTGGAATTCGTATTTTTTGAATGAATAGGAAATGTTTGATTTGAAATTTGAAGCATATTAGAATTTGAAATTGTAAAACTTCCTTTTATACATAAACAATAAATACAAATTTGTGAGGATGAATGTGGTGAGAGTATTTTGTAAGGATGAATGTGGTGAGAGTATTTGAAAAAAGAATAGGATGAGAGTGCCACGTGTCATAAGAATAGGAGGAGAAAAAACATTTCCATAAAGGGCTATGGAATCGGCCGTAAATTTATATTATATAGACTAGGGTTTGAGTAATCTAAAGATAAATTGATTAGAATAGTAAATTCAACATCTTTAAATATGAAACCGATAATATGCAAACAAACTCACAATGTTTAGTATAGAATGATAAACTGTTTACAAATAATATGATAAAATAATCAAAGTGATCATAATATCTAATTGAAATTGTTCTCTCAGTATAACCAAACCAAATGAACACCGCAACAGGACAGAAAATCAAATAATGACGAACACAAGGTCATATTCCGACGACGACGAAATCTTGAAGAAACAATGAAAAAAACTTGATCTATACAAAAACCACCTATTTAAATTAAAAGAAAGAAATAATAATAATAATAATAATAATAATAATAATAATAATAATAATAATAATAATAATAATAATAATAATAATAATAATAATAATAATAATAATAATAATAAAGATGCAAAGAGTTCATTCCAGACCAAAAAAAATATATGACTCAAAAACATCCCTATTTGGTTAGTGAAAAAGGAAAGAGAACTTAAAGAGAATACAATGTTTTTTCTCCAAAAGAAACTAGGGCTAACTACAACTAGGGTTGTCAATGTGGGGTGATCCATCCCATATTGGTAAACGATCAATTGCCAATTTATTTACTTCAATACAAGTAATATTGCCTTACAGGAAAAAATAATGCAACAGTAAAAGGAAACACAAATATCAAAGCATAAATGCAATAATAGAAGCAAAGGGATAATTTTAGACTTCCAGCTCACTTTCAAGTTGCAAGTCTAGGGAGCTAGGGGTACCACATTGGTAAAATACCCTACACCAAAGAATATCAGAATTTTATTCAAAAACTTTTTACTTCAATACTTTTTGACCCATCACCCACTATGTGACCAAGGGTACAGGGGGCTAGTGTTATGGTATGGGCCTAAAAGGCTCGTCACAATTATGATGAGTACTACTTTTCCACCCTATGATCTTCTTTCACGCGCTATTTTTTTTCAATCTATCATTTGTTCGGATTCTAAAATCTAAGCAGTATGTCGGATTATGAAATCTGAACCCTTCTTATATATAGGAAACTTCCACATTTACATAGTTTGCAACAGTTGCCCTACAACTTTTCTTTACCACTCCAAAATCTGAAAACCACTCAATGGGTGAATCTTGGATGTTTTTTTTTTCTCAAAATCATCCCATTTCAAGCTCCAATATTTGTTATTTTCAGTTGTTATACTTATCTTATTATAAGTATGCATAGCTTATATAAGCATTGTACAACTCATGATACGAATGAATGAAAAATAATAAAGTTTTCATTCTAACTTCTCTCTTAAATTATGGAGTGTGATCCCTACTTGAATTAGGTCGTAACATTTAGTGCTTTCATTCTTGATATCATACCTCTAATAAAGGTCATTTACTGAGCTTTCACTTTTTGACGAAAACGAAGATGCCTACTGGTGGATCCTTTGTATTGAGAGTTATTTCAGGGAAACATGAAAATTTGAGGTGGCTAAGATGATGGTGGTTGCATTGACTAGGTGAGGTGATGCTTTTCAATGGTGGCTATGGTGGTCTCGTCGTCACCCATAGTCTAATTGGAACACCTTAATCGCTGCTCTCTTATGGCGTTTTGAACCTGAATGGCGGCTTCTTTTGCCGGTATTAGATGAAACAAAGAAGCCTTATGAATCATCACAATCGACAGAGAAGACTCGCCTTCGTGACAATTTTGTTGTTGAATTCGTCACTGCCATTATTGGTGAACACGATCCACCATAATTCTTGAAGTCGAATTTAAACATCTTAACTTCTCACAAGTCGTCCCCATGCCACTCTAAAATCACATATTCTACACCCATCATATTTCCCATGGCTGCCTTTCATTCAATCAACATAGGTTTTGTCGATGCAGAACAATTCATGATTCCACCAATACCACCAGACCTTGCTTTGTCAAATGCATCACAGGATTGTCGACGATGACCGATCTTTCTCCTTGTTTCTCACAACCCATTCCATCTTTGGGTACTACAGAAAATACCAAGAAACTTACTAAACTAATTCAACCTCTACTACCTCGGAAGCAACCAAAATTTGAAAATTGAATAACAAATCGAGCTCCGGCACCGCCACTAGAATCACCAGACACCAAATTACTGATTGAAACCACTTGGCATTCCTCTCTGTTTTCCTTCGTTATTTTAAAGGAAGGCAAACCGCAAAAGTATAAAACGTCATCATTCATTTGTGGACAGTTGCCAATTTGTTTTGCCCTTTTGTAGCTATGGAATCCCAGTCAACATTGGAATATGCTCACACCAGCTAGGTCCTCACGGTCCAAGCAATGGGATCCAAGAAAGTTTATTGTAGCAACAAATTTTTACAACCTTTGAGGACAAGGTTGATCTTGAAGAGGTTGGTAATGATAGGATAATTAAGATAAGGAGTGGTGATGGATTATAATCAGGGATTGCTAGTTTTTTTTTAGAGTAACATGTGACATTTAGTTTTAGAATAAATTATGATGGAGTAATTTTAGGAGATTATTTTATTGTATTTATCTTTTAGTAACAGATTGTTTAGGAATTCTAGTATAACTAATATTGAAATTTTTCTAGTTTTTATAGTTATATTATGAGAATTCATAACTTATATAAGCATTGTACCACTCATGATTAGAACCATTAAAAATTGAAATTTTTCTAGTTTTTATAGTTATATTATGAGAATTCATAACTTATATAAGCATTGTACCACTCATGATTAGAACCATTAAAAAATAATCAAATTTTCTTTCAAACTTCTCTCTTGAATTATGGAGTGTGATCCCTAATTCAAATTGGGTCGTAAGTTCGTAACAATTAATTACTGGCTTTTTATATTTAGTTTTCATTCATGCGTTTTCTCTTGGAAAAAAGGAAGAGGAGTATGTTGGGTTACGATTTACAACCGTGTTGTGGTGAAAATAGTTTAGGGATAGCTGAGATTTTTCGAATTTGGGTTCAATGACAAATGAAGAACTTTTTATGCAAACACCATGGCAACCTTACTTTAGATTATAGGGTTAATTATGTTTCTAGTCCCTATAAAATAGCGACCTTGTAAGTTTAGTCCCTACTTAATTTTAATAGCATTTTTAGTCCCTATAAAAAAAAATTTACTTATAATTTTAGTCCCTGCTAAAACAAAGTTTGATTAGTTATCCTTAAACTCTTAAATTTTTGAACGGTTTTTTTGAGACAAGATTAGAACACTATGAAAGGTTCGTTTACTAAAATTTAGAATTTTCTGACATGAAATGAATTAAATATGAATTTTTTAAAACGAAAAAAGTTAAAGATAAAAAGTAATAAAATCTGGATGTAGAAATCAAATTTTGCAATAATTTTTTGCGGACGAACTTTTAGTAATGTTCTAAACATGTCTTGCAAAAAATTGTTCAAAAATTTAAGAGTTTAAGCATAAATTAAACAAATTTGAATTGAGTAGGGACTAATACTCAATGCAGAAAAACAAAATTAGGGACTAAAAATGCTATTAAAATTAAGTAGGGACTAAACTAACAAGGTCGCTATTTTATAGGGACTAGAAACATAATTAACCCTAGATTATATTATATAAATATCCACCAAATTAATTATTTATATAAAAAAATTAATGAATAAGTAAATGGTCCCCCAAAATATACCAACATTTGATTTTAGCCCCCCTAAAATATTGTTTAGGCTTTTGGTCCCTCCAAAAATTTTCATCCATTAAATTAGTCTCTATTTTTTAGTCAAATCATGTCTAAACTTTATAATTTTTAATGAAATTTTTCAGAAATGGGTAGACAATCTCTCCAAAAAAAATTAGAATTTTTTAAGAAAACATAAATTTAATATGAATATTTATGTTTATGGTGTGAAAAAATTCATATTAAATACATGTTTTGTTAAAAAATTCTATTTTTTTTTTTTTGAAAAATATTGTCATAATTTTATACCCATTTATGGAAAATTTCATTAAAAAATATGAAGGTTAGACATGAGTTGACTAAAAAGTATGGACTAATTTCATGGATGAAAAATTTTAAAAAGATCAAATGCCTAAGCAATATTTTAGGGGGACTAAAATCAAATGTTGATATATTTAGGGGGACCATTTATTTATTTAACCTTTTTTTTAAAATAAAAAATTGAATAATTTTTTCTTCAGAAAAAAGAAGAAGAAAAAACTAAAAAAAAATGTATAAAAAATACTAGAAAAAATGTAGGATAAACCAAAAAAATGGAAGAGAGGACTTTTTTTTAAAAAGAGAGAAAAATAAAATAAAGAACTAGAAAACTAAAGAAAAATCAGAAAATGCATAAAAAAAATGATTTGCTATTTTCATGTTTATGCAACAAAAATAAAGAACTAGAAAACTAAAGAAAAACCAGAAAAATTCAATTAAAAATACATGAAAAACTGGTTTGAACCTCTAAATATTTGCTATTTTCATGTTTTTTCATACTAGTTTTTTGCATTTTTATTCTGCAATTTTTATGCATTATTTTAGTGCATTGTCCAAGTCTTACAAGAGGCACACTCCAAGTGCATATTTTGGAAGAATATTTTCTTTTGCATAGAAAGAGAAGAATTAATGTAGTTTACATATTTGTTTGAATTTCAGAACCATGTATGCTTGGATGATTTGGGATTCAGTAAAAAGAGGACAATGGAAGCAACTTATAATGCGTATTATGCATTTCATTAGGTTCAAAAATCTTTTGACAACTACTATATATTTACATATTTTGGTAAATTAATATCAGGACATGGTTGGAATCTTTTGCTCTTTGAGATTGTTGTGGTTGCTACTAAGTTTGTGCATAAGATTTTGTGGCGCAAATTGTAGTATGGTGCACAATTTGATTACATGATTTTGATTTCTTTTTCGTGTTATAGTAGTAGTAATGAAACAATATTAAGGAATTAAAAAATGAAATGCAATCTTCCAACTACACTCCTAACCAGGAGCAACATTGTAAATGCGAACTTACTATGCATGTGTATTTGTATGTTATCAACTTTGTCAAGACAAAAAATTAGGACATGGAACATAAGGTTCAAATACAGCCAAGAGGGCTTGTTGTCCAAGTGAAACGGTTCTTTCCCCAATTTCTCTTTTACCGTTAAAGATTTGTTATATCATCAGTCATCACATGTTTGTAGTGCCCGCCGCTCACTATCTGTAGCCAAGCAATTCCATACTCGTTGACGTAGCGAAGGAAGGCGTTGTTCTATAATAGGAAGGTGTGTTGTGTGGCTTTGGAATGTTGTGTGGCTTTGGAACAATGTCAATATGTGACTAGTGCTGTTGTGTTGTAGTGTTGGCTTTGGTGGGACTTATTTGTTTTTTTGTTTTTTTTTTTTTTTTGAGGGAACTTATTTGTTTTTTTGTTAATTTTATCTTTAACTTTTGTCGTTTTAAAAAATTTATATTTAATTCGTTTCATGTTAAAAAAAAAAATCTAAGTTTTGGTAAATGAACCTTTCATAGTGTTCTAAACTTGTCTTAAAAAAATCGTTCAAAAATTTAAGAGTTTAAGGATAATTAAACAAACTTTGTTGTAACAGGGACTAAAATTAGAAGTAATTTTTTTTTGTAAGGACTAAAAAACCTATTAAAATTAAGTAAGGACTAAACTTCAAAGTTCCCAATTTTATAGGGACCAAAAACATATTTAACCCAATATAAAATGAGTTTTTTGTTACAAAAGGGTTAAAAATGCTTAGATGTCAAATCATTAAAATGAGGCATTATTAGGTTTTTTCTGGTTATTACTTTTCATAATTGGGTTTTTGGTGGTTATTAATTTTCATGATCTCAAACAAACGGCCCTTAATTTTCATTCCACTATGATTAAAATTTGTTGGAAAAAACAGTTTTATAAAATATAACGGAGGATCCGAGTAATTTAAAGATAAATAGAACATTTTATTTTTTTGAAAATATTATAGAACAATTTTATTGAAAAAAGGTTTTATTGAGGAAAAAGATTTGAAAAAAATTGTGAGAAAGATTTGAAAAAATTATTATTATCGTATAGTGTGTATATATTGAGAGAGGAGTATAGTATCAACACAGAAAGCGTTTCTCTCCTACCAAAATAAAAGTAAGGGTTTCTCCCTCTCTCTTTTACGGCAAATCCCACTTGTTCTGTGGTTCCCATCCAAACTTCTTCACCTTTTTGCGTTAAAGAATAAAGAAATTACTAGAATGGCAAGAGTCCAAACGACAATGTCAAAGTCGAACTCCGAAAGACAAAAATCATTAGAAGAAGAAGACAGGATTAGTAGTTTACCAGATAATGTGCTAAACAACATCCTGTCATGCCTCCCTACTAAAACCGCTGTTGCCACTGGCCGTCTATCTCGTCGATGGCAACACCTTTGGAAACATCTCCGGGTGCTGGACTTCTTTGATTACTCCTTATACTTCAATAACCCTATTGAACTTAGAAGCTTCGATAATTTGGTGACCGGTGTGCTCGATCTCCTCCATAATCCCCATAGTATTCAGAAGATGTGTCTCCACTGTGCTCACTCCGTCATCAACGACAACAATTTCCATGCCCATTCAGTTAACAATTGGGTTCATGCCGTCATTGGGCCTTACCTTGAGCAACTAGACCTCGATCTCTTTATTGACGACGAAAATGTACCCGACTTCAAGCTTCCTCAAAGCCTGTTCACTTGTCCTAACCTTGTTTCACTCAGGTAAGTGCTTCCGTATTATATTTCTAGTTAGGTTTTAAATATCGGTCTCGGTCAAGGTCGCGGTCACGTATAGGGTTTTGCAATTTCGGCAGTTACAGGTGTTGCTGCGATATGGATTGCGGTTGTCGCGGTGTGAATTAATAACAACATTGCACAATTCTTAAACGATGATAGTAACTTCAATAACTAAAACTAGAGAAAGATTTGGAGTTCTAAACTAGATAAGGAGATAACTTATGTAATTTATGATCAAACATCTATTAAAAATATGATTTTCATCTATCTCAATTGAAAAAATATCTGAATTCTATGTCTATTGTTATGAACGACAATTTTTTGTGGTCGTAACGGAGTTTCGTCGCGGCTGTAACAATGTTTCATTGTGATTTTTGTTCACTTTGTAAAAACGGTGAAAAAGGGTAACGTTCGCTACCTATACCTTTTTGTCGCGGCCTTTTTCTCGGTAACGGACAGTTTTTTAAAACCTTATTTTCTAGTTTTTATATTGACAGCGAAAATGTACCCAACTCCAACCTTCTTTTTATTTTTGGGTTTTTTCATTACTAACACAACCCTTGTATCAATACGTCGACACCATTGTTGGGGCTAGTATGAGACAGAAAAACAAAGTTTAGGGACGAACCAATACAATTCGAATTTTAAAGAGTCTGAGTTATAATGATTTAGAATAGAATTTGATACAAAGAATTGTAGAGAGCAAGAGTTTTAAAGAGAATAAGATAATTGTTTAAATGTTGACAGATTGGAAAGGAGACACTCGGCTAAAAAGGTAAAATAAAATTAAAATAAGTTAATAATCTAATACTTAATTACTTAATTCCTATCACAATTTGTCCCCAAGGATGAGCAGAATTTCTCTTGAGTAGACCTTAGTAAACTCCCAGGCAAGAACTATGACATGAACGACCACAAACACATCAATATTAGCAGCAAACTTCCAAGTGCCATGCTTAGGAGGCAAGTCCATCCATTTGAGCACCATATGAGTAACAAAGAACGCTGCACCTATTAAACATCTTCCTATGCAAAACAGCCACATATTTTTTTCTTTTGTGGCCTATCGCAAATCTTGGAGTAGCAGAAGTTATGGAACTTCCTTCATCACTATCAAGGAGTGGTTGATCATTGAGAAGAATTTCCTTGAGACACACATCCTGATTGATACAGTAAATATCCATCTTCTATAAATTGGTTATAATGATAGGCTTCTTTGTCATGACAAATAATAGTAACACTCTAAGTTAGTGCACCAAATGTAAAGTTTAAGGTCTCATGTGTTTTGGATAGCTTAACAAAACGTTCCAATTTCAATATGTCCAGGCTTAGAAAATTTTGCAAACATATGTGATGTATTTATCCAATCCAGTTAAGCAAATGCTCACACAGTGCATATGATATAGGGTTACCTGAAAATCAAGCATGAAATTTCGGTTAGATGCAATTGGAGCTTACTAAAAATCACTCCGAGATTTCTTTGTATAGTCATCACCGAACATCATCGAATCAGAGAAAAACTGTGGTTGTAGATATGTGGAGAGCAGAGGCTGGCATAGCAAAGGTTAGGATATCGGTAGATGCTTCTTAATCGATATCCATCACAAATATCTAAATATATTTATGGAGCAATTGATCTCCTAAAGTAAAAAGTTCACCACAGGAGAAACATAAACCTTTTTCCATCTTGTCTCCCACTTCTAGGGAACTCGTAACGCTGGTTGCGGCTTCCATAAAAATCACCATAACACTCAAAATACCAATTCAGTCGGGAAAATGGATTATAAGGATGAGCTGATAAATTCAAATCTCAAGAGTGGGGATTCTAATGATTTGGAATATAGAATCTGATACAAAGGAGAAATTATACAAATAATTGTCGAGAGTGGAGAGTTTTAGAGAGAAAAAGGTAATTGTTGAAATGTTATTGATTGCAGATGAGGCACTAGCTCAAGTATAAATACAACCCTAAAGGATAAGGGTAAAATAACAGATTTAAAATAAGCTAGTAAACAAATACTTAATTCTTATTACATAATACTTTGAAAATATATACGTAATTGAATGCAATCAATATGTCAAGTATTGTCCCGAATGTCTCGGTATCCAATATGCCTTCGATGTGACACACCAAATCCTTTTTTTGGGTTTTTTAAATACATGAAACGCTTAAACACACCTTGTCAACACTGGTAATTCTTTGCAAATATGTAAGCAATTGAATGTAACCAATATGTTAGTTAGTGTCGTTGTCCGACACCAAAGTGTATATGCCTTCAATCTTAAGTATCATTGTTAAATAGTTATGAAATGTGATATAACATTATTTGTTTGTTCCTCAGTATTTGCGGTGGAATTAATCTAAATGTGCGAAGCACTACGCCAATAAATTTACCATCACTGAAGATGCTGCTAATTGACCTCCTCAATAACGTGGAAGTGCCTCTTTTGAATGCACTCCTCCATGGCTGCCCAAACATCGAAGCTCTGGATCTTCACTTTTTATCTGATAGCTTGGAGAATGTTTGCCTCCCAGCCTCCTTGAAAAGGCTGAAAATCCAAATTCATAATGAGTTTGGGGCTTCGCTTCAAATAAACGCGCCAGATCTTGAGCATCTTAACATATACCAATACAAATTCATCGATGTTTTAAGCATGAACAACTTTCACAATGTGGTCGAAGCAAGTCTTGATCTCTTTCCTCTGTCGTATGATTTTGTCGATCCTTTACTCAAGCTTCTCAACACTCTCTCCCGGACAAAACATTTAATGTTGAGTGGTTCAACAACCAAGGTAAAGTTTTATTTTAGTTATTTGATGTTTGCTTCATCATTTATATAGTAGAGTAAGTTAGTAACTAACTAACTAATGAAAAATTATATCTCTAATAATCATGATTTATTTATAGATAGCTATAGTTTGGTACTAATTGCTACTTGATAATGTGGACGAACGGTGGCTGTTTGGTGAACCCCGTGATCTATTTTTTTCAAGAATTTTGCTATTTGCTTCGTTTAGAGCTCATTCTTCCCGGGTTTAACTCCAATTCTTTGCTTTGCTTGCTTCGAAAATGTCCTGTGCTTCAAGTTCTCAAAATTCAGAACAACAAGGTTTGTTTAATCGAAGCTTAATTTGATCTACATAACTCTGATGTGAAATTAACCAATTTTTATGAAATAGATTACTTGAATCAGAAGTAACATATTATTGAACAGTACCCCACCCAATATATAACATGATTAATTCATTAGTATGAATATTGCATCTTATTCAAGTCTTTTTTTGCCTACAGGAACAGTCACCAATTTTAGGATGGGCACCACAGTCAAGTGCTCCTAATTGTCTCGTATCCCACCTGACCTTTATTCAATTTAAAGGATTTCAAGGATTTTCAGATGAGGTGTCATTTGTTCAGCATGTTTTGCAAAAAGGATTTGTTTTAAAGAATTTGATTATTGCTGCTGATATCTCCTTGGACCAAAGTAAAAAATACGATATTCTCAAAAGATTATCAAAAGTGCCAAGGGCCTCAGGAATGTGCCGACTTACATTTGACTGAGTTGTATCTCCAAGATTATCAAATCAAAGATTGCTAATATTGGGTTTAGTCTGGACTATTAGTAGTTGATCGAATCTTGGTGTTTCTCTACTTGTTGATATTATTCTCATTGCAACTAAAGCCTTGTTATTTTGTGACATGAATTAATAACTAGTGTTCACTTTGATGGATCTTAATCACCTTTGTTAATCAAGTACTTTCTTTTGAGTTTTTATTGGTTAAACTACTCTCGGGATGATTTCGGGAAAATATGATTCGGGAGATATAGCAATCCTATAAAACAAACGCAATCTTCCAACTAATGCTAACCAGGAGGAACATTGTAAATGTGAACTTAATATATGAATGTGTATTTGTATTTCATCAAACTTTTTTCAAGAAAATAATTAGGACCTGGTACACAAGGTTCAAAATTACAGCCAAGATGGCTTGTTGGCTAAGGCTTTGTTTGGGAGTTTAGAGGAGAGGGGAAGGTGGGGTTTTACGGGGTGAGAAATATAGAGGAAAATGAAGAAATCTTTCACTTTTTTTTTAAAGCATAATTTTAGAGAATGATAAATTATTACTTATGATTCATATATTTTTAACATTAGCATAGATTAAATTTGAAGAATTCATATAAACCCTCCAAAACTCTTCTCCAATATAACTTTTTAGTTCCTCGAAATGAGGAAAGGTTTTGTATCATGAAGAAAAATTAACCCCCCCCCCCCCAAAAGCCCTCTCCTCCCAAAGTGGTATTTTCCACTTACTCTTTCAATTTTTCCAAAACGCTCTCCTCCCTTCCCCTCCAAACTCGCAAACAAAGCCTAAGTGAAATGGTTCTTTTCCTATTGAGGAGAATACATGAAAGTCGTTGAAATATTGTCTTCTTGCCTTTAAAGGAAATATTGGATTGTATATTTTTTTCTTCCAATTTTATTCTTCATTTAAAAAAAATTACAATTTTTTTACCTTAACAAATTATAGAATTAAATTTAATATTTTATGTTTTTATTATTTTTAAAATTATTTTTCTATTTCTTAGCACATATTTTTTTATTTGGCACTAGCGTTGTATCATGCACTTTGTCCCATCTATTCGCTTATTTTACTGCACGATCACATATTTTTTGTAAGCAATATTTCTGACTTTTAAATAATAACAAGTTATTTATTAAAAAAAATAACAAGTTCTGTTTATCTTTTGCCAACAACATAACAAATATAATAAAAATTCTTATTTTTTTTCAATATCATCAATAATATATCATTCTTAAAAGCAAATTTATTTAAGGGTATAACTGGAATAATGAAAATTATAGCCCAAGAAAACACGTGTATTCCCTTTATATATTATTATAGACAAGTATCTGAACAAAATACATATATTACTTTAATCATATCCACTAAATATTTCATTTATTTTTTAATTAATTTACAGACTTAAATATGCAAATATTAAGCGTTTTGGTTTTAATCCCTGTAAAAATATATCTTGGATTTTAATCCTTGCAAATATCTACATTTTTGCTTTTGCTCATTGTTGTTTTGGATTAATACTTGCAAAATTGATTCATATTGGATTGATCCTTGTAATATGTAGAATGTTTATTTTAGTCCCTCAAATAAGGACTAAAATGAATATAAAAGGACTGGTTTTAATATGAATAGATTTTAAAGGGACAAAAGCAAAACATCTAGGACCAAAGCAAAAGATTATATACTTGCAAGGACTTAAACCATTTTTTTTAGGGTTAATTATGTTTCTAGTCCCTATAAAATAGCGACCTTGTAAGTTTAGTCCCTACTTAATTTTAATAGCATTTTTAGTCCCTAATTTTGTTTTTCTGCACTGAGTATTAGTCCCTACTCAATTCAAATTTGTTTAATTTATGCTTAAACTCTTAAATTTTTGAACAATTTTTTGCAAACATGTTTAGAACATTACTAAAAGTTCGTCCGCAAAAAATTATCGCAAAATTTGATTTCTACATCCAGATTTTATTACATTTTATCTTTAACTTTTGTCGTTTTAAAAAATTCATATTTAATTCATTTCATGTCAGAAAATTCTAAATTTTAGTAAACGAACCTTTCATAGTGTTCTAATCTTGTCTCAAAAAAATCGTTCAAAAATTTAAGAGTTTAAGGATAATTAATCAAACTTTGTTTTAGCAGGGACTAAAATTATAAGTAAATTTTTTTTTATAGGGACTAAAAATGCTATTAAAATTAAGTAGGGATTAAACTTACAAGGTCGCTATTTTATAGGGACTAGAAACATAATTAACCCCTTTTTTTTAAACTACTAAAAACCAAAATGCTTGACCCAAGAGCTCTTGGATGAGATTATACGAGTTTCTTCTATCTTAACCAAGGTTCGGGGTTTAAAATTCAGTCTTGGGCATACAACAACGTTAAAACTCTTAGGGAGAGTTTGTCACTCATTTAAGTCTCACATGGCTCGATGGATAGTCATTGCAGTTGCGCACAGAGGATGCCCAATTTACACCAAAAAAACAAAACACTTCATATTTTTAAGGATTGTTTGCATATTTAAGCCTAATTTAAAATTACATTTGGATCAAAAAGTTATAATATTTTTTTGTAGAATTGTTTTTTAATTTTTGATGTTTTTCTTTTTTTTTCTTTATTTCAAAATTGTTTATTTTATTTGAAAAAAATGCTCAACAAACTATATATATTACTTTGGAGAATGATAACCACATAGCAAACTTTTCTATCTCCTTTAACTAAAAAAAACTACATATATTGTTTTGATATTATCCACTAAATATTTGATTTAATATCCTAATTATTATTTTTAATTAATTTTGTTTCAATAAATTTAATATTTTTTATTTTAGATTTTCAAAATTAGCATATTTTATCTGGCATAAATATATCAACAATGTAAATTTATTACGTTGATACAATCTACTCAATATATCATTAATTATATAGATAATTTCTAATTATTTATTGTTTCAAAGTATTGAGTATCTATTTTATTATTTTCTATTTTCAAAATAAATTTTATATTTGTCAAAAATACCCCAGCAACAAAATTTATTACTTTTACTATATCCATTAAGTATTTTCACTTAACAAGATAATGCTTGTCGTCCTAATGGATTTGGAGCATTTTTCTATCAATTTTCCTAGGATATAGTAAGAGAAGATGTTATTGCTGCAGTTTTGGAGTTTTTCACCTCCAGCTAGATTTTGCCTGGATTCAACTCAAATATTATTGCTTTGCTTCCTAAAACACCTAATCATGTTCGCTACTTTTGAGATAAGTTATTTGAAGATGAAGACCTAAAACGACGAAAAATCGGAGAATTTGGGCTCATGAATTGACCTCATGCGCTTAGCACATGTGCCATGTGTAACACCCTATTTCTAATAAGCGGTAAAACGCGCGAATATACAAACATATTCTAGAAATAGATGCTACGTCTTCGAATAAACCACAATACATACATGCATAAAGATCATGTCACATCACATAGTAGCGGAACATATATATATATATATATATATATATATATATATATATATAATACATAAACAACTCCCAAATCTCAATATAATAAAAATATATCCTCCATATCTCAAATACAACAATATCTCAACTCCAAAATACATAGTCAATAAAGTAACATGCAAGAACTATCCTAGATCAGAGCCCTAATCTAGACACTTGCAAATAAAGAGGAACTCCACTCCTCGGCATCATCAAGCAAACAAACTAAGCATCCTGCACTCCATCTACCCGTCCATACGGAAAGGTAGATGGTAAACCACTGAGGGTTAGCATTACATCATCATAATCCATATAAGATTAATAAGAACTTTGAAAAATGAAAGATATAATCAAGGATAAAGAATGACAATTCATACATAGTTCCTCAATATTCACAACATATAAGCAATCCAAGGTCATTCAATATCATTATATCAAGTTCATATCCACAAGTGTATCATACACATATCACAACCTCACTTTGTCAATCAACAATTAACAATTCAATCCGCAAGTACAATTAGCAATAATCAACCATCAACACATCTTAATGCAATTCAATCCACCAACAGTTTATGCAATGTCTCTAGACTCATCTAGATGCATGTGGTACCAAACACCTTCAGGTCGTCACCTTCGATGCAACAAAAACATCGTAATCACCTCTATTGGATATAAAATCCACCACCATCAGTCATGTATGCATGAACATATGACTCAACTACAAATGCATATGTTCACACAAACAATAATCACCTCACCATCACCAATACTTGTATATATGCAATCATTAACAATTCACCACCACATATCATATATACAATCACCAACAATATTCAAAAATTCCACAACATGTAGTTGTCACATAAATACACCACCAATCATCTTTACATAACATATAATAACTCTCCATAAAAGATTCACCATCAATTAATTCTCAAAAGTCATTTCTAGTTAAGTTCGTCTCTCAAAATCACAACATTAAGTTAATTGAACATTTGGGTCAAAACCAAGTAAACAAGCTCAAATGCCTATGCCATGTATTCTCACAAGTCACATATGCGTGTAAAAGAGATTACATAAGCAATTCATCGGCCAAACACGACAAATTCAATAAAAACTCAAAGTTCGTCGCACTTGATCATTTTTCACAAAAACTCTCATTTTCAAGCAAAACAAGTTAAGACTTGATGGAACCAATCACAACTACTTTTTAAAATCATATGAACAAGAGCCTAGGCCAATTATAAACAAACAAGCCTTAATTCCAAAAATTAGCCTAAGTCGTTTGAGGAAAATCCCAAGTTTCAAACCATTTGAAAATTCGAACATTCAACAAAGCCAAGTATGTTCCAGTTGAAAAGTAAGTGAAAACAGTACAGGAACACCTTCAAACGGTCGCTACGGACCCCTACACGATTGCCCCCGACCCCCCAAACATGGAACAACGGGCATGTTGCCCTGTGCAGGCCGCCTGGCGCCAGGAGTGCAGCGCTGGGCGCTGGCTCTCTGAGTGTGGGCGCCTAGCACCCTAGCTCAGGCGCAGTGCTCCGCAACGTGCGTTTTCGCGCGTTTTGGCCGCGGGTTTGTGCCGTTTTCGCCCCAAAATCGGATGTGTAAAACCCTTCAATGTCAAAAGTGATCCGAGGCATAACCCGAGGCTCCAACACATCAAACTCACATGTTTCGTAGCATTTGAATAAGTTATACAAACCTTTGAAAATTCATTTTCTCAAAACAACAAGTTTCCTTCTCTAGTCAAAACCAATTTTCACAACAACCATTTTCAACAACAACCTAACAATTCTCATCACCAATTCATAATTAATGATACCCAATGTATCAAATCAAATCAACAACAACATGATTCAAATCATCAACAACAACAATTGAACATGAATCCATTCATAATTCAACAACCACAACTTCACAATTCATCAATTTCATCCAAAAACATACTATGCTCATTTCTACTCATTTTGACATACAAATTCAACAACAACAACAACAACAACACAATTATCATACTAATCATGTTCTCAAACATAACAACAACAATTATGCACGAATTTACATCAATTAAAACCAATTCATCAATTTCATGAAAATGGGTAAAAGAGAAAAGTTATGAAATTATGAGTGAAGCCTAACCCTCTTACCTTAACTCTCCACAATCACTAGCTAGTGTCTCACTTTAGCTCCAACCCTTGATTCTCTAGCCTCTTCTAGCTCTCTCTAGATCCTTCTCTTCAAAACCCTTTTTCTCCTCTTGTGTTTTTCTCTCTAACTCTCTCTAATTGTGAAATAAAATGAAATGAAATGTTTGTAAGACCCCAATTTCACTACCAACTAGTGTTTATATAATCTCTACTCAATTGGGCTCAACTCACAATGTTTTAATGGGCCTAACCCATTTCTATTCTAACCCAAAATGTTACTACTCGCTAAACGGTAAAATACAACACTAACGGTCACTTAACGGTAAACTAAATAATTACCCCACTCTCCAACACTTAGTAAAATAACACCCTCACTAAGCACTAAAAATAACCTTCATCAAAATTACAAAATTACCCCTGCCCTCAAAATGACCAAAATACCCCTGAGTCCAAAATGACTAAAATACCCTTCTAACACCGAATTCTACGATTCCCAACCAAAATACACACAGAGGCAAATAATCACATAAGAGCACATATAACAAACACAAATAAATAATTAAAATATATCTAGCGAAAAATCGGGTTGTTACACCATGTGCCTAGCACATGAGTCATGCACCTAGCACATGGGAGAAGCACCTAATCTAGGGTTGCACATAACCCTAAACTAGGTGCAACCCTAATATTGTATTTATATCTTTTTACTGATAACTATATGTCTAGGAAGTAAGTGGTTGTTAACTAGCCAAAGATATTGGAATGATTGTTGACCCTAGAGGTAGGTACTTAGTGGCTAAAAACTATTAAGTTGGGTGGGTGGTGCTCTACCGAACCTAGGAATTAACTAGTTAGTAATTAGGAAAACAAGTGCCTAGCTGAAGGAAATAAGTTGTAATCTAATATAACCATTCTCTTGAAACCCTTAGTAAGGTAGAAGTAGATTAGGACTGCCCGTTTATAGAACTACTAAGAATGTAAAGATAATGTGTTATGAGTGTTCTAAGATTCATAGATGGGCAGACCTATGGGAACCTTGACCTTCATTGCCTTGGGAAACACTGGAAAGCCAACTTAAGTTTATGTTTCAATTACCTTTGAATTAGCAAGACCCCGCACGTAAGGATCACTGTGAGATCAGCATGTGCAGTTAGCCATCGGAGGGATAGACCAAAGTAGGTTAGTAATGTCCCAACGGCCTCATCACTTGATAGTCTACCTAAGATAAATAAACGCGACATTACTGTTACTTAATATCCAATAATATATACAGAGGGGATTCAAAGAATCATAACTGCTGCTTATTATTCTGCAACCAAAAACAGGTAAACTTGCTTTGTTGCAAACAGATAAAAGCCTAACTTTTATACCGTCAACTTACCCAAAAAAAAGTAACGCGAATTGTTTGGACGAAACGGCAATCCGTGTGGATACGATAATTTACTTATCACTTTATTACTTGGTAAACGATTTGGTACAATTGTCATATCCGGCCATCAAGTTTTTAGCGTCGTTGTCGGAGATTGTTGATATTTTTTACTAGACAATTTAAATTACTTATTTCATATCTTTAATTTCTACGCACCACTAAAAAATCATTGTGTCTAGTTTATACTTCCAATTTAGACAGGTGACAACTTCATCAAAACCTCATCAAATATATGAGATCATCATCGCATTACTCTGGGAGATTACGGAAGGCTGGATAATCTGGATGAAATCTTTCTTGGGTTCCAACCAGCAAACCCCGTGGTTTTCGATATTAAGAGCAGTGTGCTAGTAAACTGGAAAACTAACCAATTTCAGGTAGGGGGTCAGGATTGCAACGCTCATTTGACATTATTTCTAGACACATGCAGCACGATCAACCCACCAAAAATATTGAAATCCGATAAAAGACTCATACTATTCGCCTTTTCTTTGAAGGGAAGAGCGAAAGACTGACTAGACGCACTGCCAAGAGGAATCATCACCACATTGGATCAACTTAAACGGGTATTTTTGGACAGGTATTTCCTCCTGAGCCTCACCATGGGCCTCATCCTTCTGCTGGTGAGCCTGCTCATACTGAGGTTGATCATACTGAAGCTGATACGCCTCATGATGATGATAATACTGCGTCGGATCCACTATCTGGGATGCACCCGCCTGTGATGATGATCCCTCTGCATCATTACCCTTAGCAATCCCTGTGGCCCCATGTCTCCGTCTACCAGCCTGAGGAGGGCGTGAAACGACCTTTCTGGCCTGTGCACTACCTGTAGCAGACCTCCTCCCTACCCTAGAAGTTGCGTACTATCACTTGAAAATCTGTTATACTTGCCACCACAAGTTTTGAACCAAGGTTGGTGGGAAGCTTTGAACCTACAAGCGAAATCCAATCTAGATGAAAGTGTACTTTATTGTTGTTGTCATGTACTTTATTATGTTGGCTATGTCATACACTTTATTTCATAGGTGGAAGTGTCTTGGTTTTATGACTTACATGTGGTGAAAGCACGATTTTTACTATAATTACTTTCAAAGTGCTGCAACTAAAAAACTTCTAACCAAAACTCATGCGGATTTAGCTAAACATCTATTTTCAAATACTTTTTCTATAAACCTTATATAGGCCGAATTCTCTCCATTTTCAACTTAAACCCTTCATCCTCGCACCGAATAAAGTCTTCACTCAACTCATTTCCTTCTTTTTCTCCTTCATGATACTCCTCAAAAGTCAAAACCCCAAGCTCTCTCGATGACCTCATCACGACGTCACACTTTCCCCACAGCACTGAAAAAATTGCATGGCGGCAGCAACCGTAAGTTGTGGCGATATATTGTGGTTGAGAAGTTGAAAGCATCCAAACCTATCTATGGTTGAGAAGTTCACTCTGTAAAATGTCCATGTTTTGCCTAGGAACGTGTGAGAGAAATTCAAACTATACTGAAAATAATTTTCACCAATTTTTTTTGGAAATTCATGTGTATGCATAATTTAGAGAACTAACTAATGTTTTGATATCAAATTCGACAATATATGATTAACACAATTTTAATATGCAGTTAACACAATCACATGAATTTAATAGAAAATAACAAGTGTCGCAGCCTCTTAACCAACAATTGAACACAACTAACAAGTGTAAATGTCATTAACCAATTATACATCTGAACACGAATCGTAGTTTATTAATATGGTGTATAGTTCAATGCCTAAAAATGCAAAGGAAATAAACATTAAACATATTTTTAGGAGTTGAATCATACCCTTGTTAGAATATGGGCTCAACTCATCTACTAGCATTGAGATCTCATTGGTGGGTATTTCTAAGTATCTCTATTGTCGCTCTTTGAGCCTTTAGACATGTGTTTGTAAGAACCAAATGGTTCATAAACAATGTTTTTTGTTGATGTTTTGATGATATTAAAGCAAGAGAATAATTTTGTCAATTGATGATTTGGTTAAGTATGCATTACAAAATTTGCATATAGAAACTCTCGTTGACCTTGGGCATTTGGTATCATTGTCAAGCATCTCTAAAACAAGTGTGAGCAAAGTGTCACTCAACATCTCCTCCAACCTTTAAGGATCAACAACGTCAATCGTGCCTTTGGTGTCAACATGAGTTAGCAAAGGTGTCACCTCGTGCCTCTCATGATCAAAAATGAACAATGTTACTTCAAGTATTTGGTGTCACCCTCAGTTTTCAACAAGGTGTTCTCATGTTCCTCCAACACACGAGAAGAAGATGTTTGTTGAGCATGCATGTCCAAGACGAATTGTCTTGCATTACTTCTAAAGTGTGCCTCTAACAAAATAGAGGTCTTAAGAAACAAAGTGATCTTGAGATTTGTATCATAACTAGAAGATCAATCCAAACAAATATACCGTGGATGGTTAATCGCTCTAGTCAATACTCTGAGAAAAACAAAGACAAGTTCTACTCTTCCACACTCAACAAAGCAAAGGCCTACTACAAGATATCAGTTCAACCATCTAAATTCAAGAAGCCATCATAATCAAGAGTCTGAAGCATTCATCTTATCGTTCACTTCATCTATGTTGAATGAAGTGCAAAGATTTCTCTACTTCTTTACAAGATTCAGGTGGCTTATCAAGAGGAGGTATTTTTTTGTAACTATAGCTGAAGGAAATGATGACATTTACCTTTTGAATGCAATTGAAAAGAAAAATTGTTAGATTTCATTATCCCCGTTGTAAATTTACTTGGTGATTTTCTACTGTGTGATATTATTGTAAATGCTACTAAAATAGCTGTGTTTACTTGGGCCGGCATTAGTGTTCACTTTGATGGATCAAAGTGATTTTGTTGATGAAGCTGATTACAACAATCTCAAAGAAGTATACATTGTGGAAGCATATTTTCTTTTGCACAAAAAGAGAAGTATTAATGTAGTAATTTACATTTGTTTGAATTTCAGGGAAAACCTTCCCTCAGATGATTTGGGCTTCACTGAAAAGTGGACATGGGTGCAAAAAGTATAATATGTATTTTACAGTTCATTATGTTCAAAAGTCTTTTGGCAACTACTATGTATTTCCTTATTTTTGTAAATTAATATCAAGACATGGTACACAAGGAAAAGTTCTTAGAATTTTTTCTTATTCTTGTGTAGAACAGGGAAGACCATTTAAGTACCGTCTATTTTTCACCTTAAAATCTAGGTTTTTTAATCACTTGCTTATAGTGCCAAAGTTTCAGCACATGTAGCTAAGCAATATCAACTTTGTTGAATCAGATGAATTAGTCAAATTATCTATGGCTTACGTGGTTGGAATTTCATGGTATTTGGGATTGTTTTGTGGGTGCTTCTAAGATTGTGCATATTTTGAATGCCAAATAGGGCTATAATTTTGATTTTCTTTTCAGTAGGGTAGTAGTAGTAAGGAAATTCCAATTAATTGCCAGTAAAGTGTTGGCCTGGTGAAAAAACTTTAGTTTTGCAATCTTAAAGACAAAATTTAAATCTTCTTGTGAACGGCCTTAAAATAATCATTAATATCATTTTAATTAATATTTATTCTCTTTCCCAGTTTTTTTTTTAAAATAAACTCCAATTGATAAAAAAAAGAAAGTATAACAAACAACAATTGAGAACAATGCATAATATATGCAAGGTCCGGAGTTCAAATCCCTGACACCACCAAAAAAAAAAACAACAATTGAGAAGACATTTTTACTTTTTTATTTTTTTTAAAAATAATGAGACTAAGGATTTGTTTAGGTTATTATAAAACAACATATACAAATAAATATAAATAAACTTTCATGTGTTTTTTTTTTTGAAGGAAAACTTTCATGTGTTATTCATAAACTTATTGAGATGGTTTATAAAAAAAACAGTTTATAATAGTACGACTTTCTATAAAAACTTATAAATTAACATTAAAAATTTAATTATTAGCATAAACTATTTTTTATAAGTTGAAAAATAAATCCAAATAAATTTTAAATAACAAATAGGTATTTCCCTAGAGGAATGAAATGAGAGTAGGAAAAGCGAAAAAGCAAAAACAATGGCGGAGAAGTCCAAACGTCTACGAAAACTAGAAGAAATGGAAGAAGACAGTATCAGCAATTTACCAGACGGTGTGCTTAACCACATTCTCTCATTTCTTCCTACCAAATCCGTTGTTGCCATCGGCAGTCTTTCTCGCAGATGGAAACACCTTTGGGAGCATCTCTCTGTTCTCAATTTCATCGATGACTCTCATCATTTCAGCGACTGTAATGAATTCGGCGAATCTGAACGGTCCAAACGATTCAAAAGCTTTGCATTTTTGGTTACCTACTCTTTTTTTTAGTCATGTTAACTTGTGCTTTAAGGGCACAGGTTAAGAATTAAAAAAAGAATTAAAGCATAAGTTTAGTATTGTAAAAATAAGTTTTTAAACTTTTGAAGACATTGAATGCACAATTTCTAAAAATAAGTTTCTACATTTGACTATTAAACTTGTGCCTTAAGGGCACAAGTTCGGATTTTCCTAACTTTATATATCTTTATATAATACAAAAGGATACTTCTATGAGCATAAGTACACGTGGCGTCTCATTTTGCTTCTAGCATTTAATGCTCCTCAAACAAATTTTTTGCAATGCATTAGACCTTTGATCAAGAAAGTTGACTTAATTGTGTATGTATTATGTATTATGTATCCATTGCATTTAATATTTTTATCAACCAATTAGAATGGATCATGACTCATAATTTTTTTTCTTAACCAATCAAAATAGATCATGACTCATTTATTTTTTATGAGCCAATCAAAATTGATCTTGACATGATTTTTTTCCTATATATAGACAATTTGTTTTTCATTATCTTCATCTACCATCTTCCTCTCATAAAATAAAAGACATTTTGTGTCCATAATTTAGGTTTCGAGTATACTTTTTATGATTGTTTTTCATTGTGGTTGTATTTATGTGCTTTTTGTTATAGCATGTAGGTGTGAAAATTCTGTATTTAGTTTTCCTTCATTTTTTTTTATCCAGTTCCTTTTTTTTTTCTTCTTCTAATTAACTATTTGCATTTTCAGGGTAACAAAATTCATGCTATTGTATGAAGAAATATGATCTATAAATTTGAGAAGGATTTGAAGGAAGGAAAGGTCTACTTTGGTGTTGCGCTACAAATCTTGGATCTTATCAAACAACGAAACATGACTACAAACAAAATTTTTAGTTTAACACAAAAATGAAATTATGCGGAGTGAATAGTGTACCTTCAGATATTTCAGTTCAGATATTGATTTGGTGTTTCTTATTATGTCATTTATATGTATAATACTTTTATTTTATTCGGATTAGTTTTTTCATCACAACATTATTTTCGATCTTAAAGAGGTAGTACAATCTATTTGGAGGCTTTGATAAACTTTTTTTTTTAAAGAATGGGGCTTTGATAAACTTGATCATTTGTTATTTACACAAGTACAAAAAAGCAACCATTTTTAGAAAACTCCAATATTGTTTTAAACAATTGTAAATTTGAAACAATTAATTGGACTCAAAGTGGTTAATGAGTTCTACTAAAAGATGAATTATTTAAGAAAAATAATTTTTGTTAAGACTTTAATTTCCTCTTTGCTCGAATTACCCGGGTCCTTTTCCTCTGGGACCGGAGGGTTAACCCCAACAACAAAAAAACATATTAGATTTTTTCCACTATATTTTTAAACAAGTCTATGAATAACAAGATAAATGATACACATAAATGTATCAATCATGCAAGATAAATGTCTTTTGTTACTAAATGATTAATGATACACATAAATGCATCAATCATGCAAGATAAATATGGAAGCTATTTGTTTGACCAAATAAATGAAGGATATTATTATGAATGTGTTATGAATAATTGATAAAAACATTTGTTATATGTGTCATCACCTATATTATAAGTCATTCAAATGTTAACATATGTCAATGATAATTTCCAAGCCAAACATATTCAAACACTTTAAAAAGGAACAAGATGTAAAAAAAAAAATTAGCATTTATCTACAATATTCTTTTCTTTTTTTTCCGAATATTACAAGTTTTTTTTTATGGTATATCAATGTATGCAACAAAATAATAGTAAATGCAAAAAAAAATTATATATATAATCAAAACCGTGTATATTAATGTATATGCTCTTTGCTAAAACCATTTATTATTATTGAATGAATATGCATGTTTTTTTTTTTGCTAACAAAATTTTTATTTTGTTTTTTGTTACTGCTAACGAATGAATATGCATGTTTGAACCCAAAAAAGTAGTATAGAATATGAAAGGCCTAGACATTTAAGAAAAAAATCGTATACTATCTATAAAAATGAATGAAATGAGCTTTCAAAACCTCTATAAAGGTAGTATTATAAAAAGAGAAATGATAGCAACACACACTTTTCAACATATTTTTTTTATTGGTTGCAATTCGCACGGGTTCCACCAAATCATGTGAGACCCTTATAAATTTGGTGGAACTCAAGTGAGTTTTAACCAATCAAAAAAGTGTGTTAAAAAATGCTTATTAAAATGTGTGTTACTAGCATTCCTCATTATGCAAAAGAAATGATATTATTTTCCATGAAAACCGATAAAGTTTATTGTCCCCTTTTTCTTATTTGATTTCTTCAATTTAATTGCAATCAACATTTGGTCTTCACAGTTTTTTTGCCAATCATAGACATTGATAAAATCAAGTGTACGCATTTTCCAAATGGAAAGGAATTATTTAGGAAAAAACTTGCATTGAATTATATCATCAGAATAAAAGTTGGAAATTAGTATATTTTAATGTTTTTATAAC
This sequence comes from Medicago sativa, assembly GCF_051527215.1. Taxonomy (NCBI): domain Eukaryota; kingdom Viridiplantae; phylum Streptophyta; class Magnoliopsida; order Fabales; family Fabaceae; genus Medicago; species Medicago sativa. Next base: position 10,719,598 of record NC_140756.1, read on the forward strand.
AATAAAAAATAGCACAAGAAAAAAGCACACCATACAAGTATGTTCCTTTTTTTACTCATATAAACATAATATCTTTTCCCCTAAAAAAAACATATTCGTTTTTTTTAATAATTTTATTTAGGTGAGATTTTTTTTTTTGTCAATATCTCTCTTTATTTAGGTGAGTTGAGTCCAAAGAGAAAACCTCAAGAATCAAAAAGAGATTACAATGTATTATCCATCGAGGATGTCCTAACGCTGGTATTGAGAATTGTACTCACACTTTAATGGGGGTTGGAGTCAACTTATTATCCACTAAATCAACATATATCGACAATATAAGCACATTCTCAATCACACTACAGATCTTTATATTTTTATCTTTATCTTTATAATAAACATTTGTCTTACATTACATATAAAGTACGCATGACGGTCTCTCATTTTCTACCTCATTTCATGCTATGATATTTCATTTTTATAAAACAAAATATTCAAATAAATATTTAAAATTGTCCATGATGATTATGGTACCATTCTAAATTAAATGTTTTTATATCAACATTTACACAAAAAATCAATTATGTCTATATTTGTTTTTTTTTGGGTCAAGTTATGCAGATATATGTTAATTGTGGGTGATTACTAATTTGTTAAATAAATGTCTTTCAATTGGTACTAACATATTTTCCTAATTCAACTTTCAATTTATGGATTTCTCCCATTTAGTATCAAAAACATATATTCTTACTCAATGAAGATTTGGTTCAATTGTCGTGAGTTTAGCTTTTACTGCTAATGTGAAAACTTCTTGATGGGTGGTACGTAAGTATCTCGATTAGAGCTCAATAAATCTCAAAATCTATCCTAATTCAGATGAGCCCTTGGAGTCTGACTCACTAAACTTTCACTTATAAAAAATAAATAAATTAAAAATAACAAGTTTTCTTTGTGAGAAAAACATCCGCAATGCAAAATATATTCTTTTATTTTTTTCCAAATGTATTTGGTAGTTTTGAATATGTCCACCAACAAGCATATTTTTCTTTTGGTGAATTTTAATGGAATGCTTACTAACAAGTATATATACATCATCGTTCATAAAAAAAAATACACATCATCGTAAATATAGATATTTTCTTCAGTTTGATGTAAATATGATTTATTTTCAATTTAAATGACTGAATAAGTATACCACTTCTTTTTACGATCACACCCCTTAATTAAGGGAATGTTTAATACGACGTTTCTTTTTACCATTTCTTTTTTACTTTATTAAAAAATATCACATCATTTAAAATGTTAAATAAATATGTAATTTATCAGCTCAAGTAACACATCAATATTTTTCCATGGTTACTTTCTAGCAAATACCAAAAGTCTTCTCATGGATAATCACATTAGGCTAAGAGTAACCACAAAGATGAAATTGACACCACATCTCCGTCCTAATCTTTAACGCACTAGGTATATAAGTCATCTCATTTATATGTTTCTCACCACATACTCTTGCATCCAATATGAAGTTTTAACTCATATATGACATATTAACATATCTCCTTTATGTATGAGACTTTGTACATTTGTAATCTGGTAACATAACCAAATAAGATTAGAGAAAACATAATATGCTATTTAATGGATGAATGTTTTTATTGTTTTCATTCATGAGAAGAGAGAAAGTAAATTAGAAAAAGATAGAAGACAAAAAAGCAAGTCAAACATGAGAGAGATGATAAGAAAAAAAAAGAAATATTTGTGCTTTGTCTATGAGAGTATATAGAATAGAGTGAATTCCTGGTGATTTACGAGTTTGTTGAAGGAGTTTGAAATTTTTTAGTATATATTTTACCAAAAAATTAAACTAAATAAAAAATGTCACATTGTTTTAATAATAAATACAACAACCCTTTATTTTGTCAAATTAGCAAAACACATGCAATTTTTCATTGTCAAATCCAACCAAAGATCAAAAGTGAAAGAATTTGAAATAATAGAGGTTAAATAAAAGATATAGCATGAAAGTGAATAACAACCAATAACTAAAATTTAAGATAAAAAATTAACAAATGTCATCCAATACCTAACAAAGTAGTTTATCATAATTTTGGGATAATGTTCAGACTTTCAGATGAGCCTACATTGAGTTAGATCACCATATTAGGTCAAAAGCAACCATATAAGTGAGATTGCCACACCACATCTTCACAAAAAATCTTAAGTCATTAAGATATGTGTCATCTCACTTATATGTTGTTCAAAATCTACTATTTTATACAATGTAGAACGTCAACTCACACTTGATACATTAACATATGTTAATCAAGTGTGTGACTATCCACGTCTGTAAATATGTGACATAGTCAAATAAGATCAATCGTAGGCACATCATGTTCAAAAAGGTAGTTTGATAGTGATTTCATGGAGGCAAATTTATGTTTATTTATTTCATGATAATAGAGAAAGGAAATTAAAAAGAAAAAAATAGAATACGAAAAAAGAATTTGAACATGATAAAAATGATTAGGGAAAAAAATATATGTAGCATGCTTTATCCGAAAAATTACTGGGAATAAACTGAGTTGCCGGTAATTATATGGGTTTGTTGAAGGGGTTGAAGATTTTTGGGTAATTATTTTACCAAAAAATTAGACTTAATTAACAAAGCGTCACGTCATTTTCAAATGTCTAATAAGCATGTGCTTTGTCAACTAACATAAAACATCTGCATTTTTTCATTGTAACATCCCACTAAAGACCAAATGTAAAGTAATTTTAAATGATAAAGGTTGAATAAAAAATGGCATGAGAGCGAATGACATCCAAAAACTATATTTAAGTTAAAAAATAAATAAACAAATGACATCTAAACACCAGTAAAATAGTTCATCTTAATGTTGGGACGACACAGAGAGCCTATATTGTGTATGATCCTCATATTATGCAAAGAACAATCACACAATGGAGATTGACACCACATATCGACTTAAAATATCTAATGAGCTTATGAGCATGTATTTTTTTCAACTCAGCATAACACTTCTACATTTTTCAATTCTTAGATCCCACCAAAGACTAAAAGTAAAATGGTTTGAAATAATAGATATTGAATAAAAAAAACAGCATCAAAGCAAATGACATCCCTAAACTATAAATTTTAAGATGAAAAAATTTAATAAATGATATCCAAAACTAACTAAATAGTTCATCATAATATTGTGTCTTCTGAGGGAGCCTATTTTTTTTTTTTTTTTATATAATCAGTTTAGGCTAAGATCAACCACAAAAGTATGATTCACACCACATCTTCATCTAAAATCTTAAGACATTATGTACATATGTTATCTCACTTATATTTTCCTCACCATCTACCATTGAATTCAATGTGATACTTTAACTCACATATGACACGTTAACATCTCTCTTAAATGTGAGACTTTTTGCATGTGTAATATGGTGACATATCCAAATTATAAAGACAAACTGAGACCTAACATGAAAAAGGAATTTTTTTTACATGAGATAGATGGTAAGGAAAACAAGTAAGGGGTGTGTGCTTTAACCTTTAAAGTATAGCAAATGGATTGAGTTGCTTGCAATTTTGTAGGTATGTTGAAGGATTAGGAAATTTTGGGGTAATTACTTTACGAAAAAAATAGACTCAATTAAAAAACGTCACATCATTTTAAAATTTCTAATAGTTATATATTTTTGTAAACTCAAAATAATACATTTATCTTTTTTCATTATCAGAATTCACAAAAGACCAAAGTCAAAGAATTTGAAATAAGGAATGCTGAATAAAAAAACAATGAACATGAATGAAATTCAATAACTAAAATTTAAGATAAAAAAGTTAAACAAATGACATATAAAAACTAACAAAACAGTTCATCATGATTTTGGGACTTCTAGGGGATTATGCATAGAGTTTGATCACCATCTTAGATTAAGAGAAACTTCACAAGTGAGATTGATATCATATCTTCGTCCAAAACCTTTAGGCATCAGGAGTCATCTCACTTATATGATGTTCAAAATCTATTATTCCATCCAATACAGAACTTTAATACACACTTGATAAATTATCATTCAACTATCCACCTCCGTAATTACATGACGTATTTAAATATGGTCAATTGAAATCACAAAATGTTCAAAAATTTTGGTTGACGGTGGTTTCATGGAGAGGGGTTTATGTTTCTTTCTTCCATGAGAAGAAATAAAGAAAATTAAAAGCAAAAAAAAAAATCAAAAAAGGAATTAAAACACAAGGGAAGATAGGCGAAAGAAAATAAGTATTGTGCATTTTTTTTTGTGAGAGTATAGAGAATAGTGTGAGTTGCTGGTTATTTTATGGTTTGGTCGAAGGAGTCCGAGATTTTTGGGTAATTATTTTACCAAAAAAATTAGATTCAATTAAACAAACGTCACATGATTTTTTTTAAGGAAAACGTTACATGATTTTAAATTGTCTAATAAATATATATTTTTGTCAACTCAACATAACACATCGCCAATTTACCATTTTCACCTGTCACAAAAGTCCAAAAGTGAATAAATTGAAATAATAGACGTTGAATGAAAAAAAAAAAACATATGGAAGAGAATGCCATATAAAAACTAAACTTTAAGATGAAAATAAACAAATGACATCCAAAAACTAAGAAACCGGTTGATAACAATATTGTGATTTTCGCATAATCCTACATTGAGTTTGATCATCTCAACATACAAAGATAATCCACACACGTGAGTTTGACACCACATCTTAACCTAAACCTTAAGAAATTATGTATATGGATCATATCACTTATATGTTGCTCAACGTCTACTCTCACATCCAATGTGAAACTTTAGCTCACAGTCAACACATCAACATATCTCACTTAAGTATAAGACTCTCCGCAGCCGACATTTGTCACTGTAATTCACCCATGCTTCATTCGCAAAGTCGAACCGAGTTATAATATCATCATTGGACCTTATGGAAAGAGCCAGCACTGGTGTTAATCTACTCATTAGACATAGAGCAACCACATAAATGAGAATAATACATCTTCATCCAATGTTTTAATTACGACGAAATTCTAGCCCGTGCTTGGCACGGGTGTCCATACTAGTAAGTTGAATTATTATAACCTGTCTTTTTTTTATAGACTAAATTGACAAGCTTATAAATAATACAAAAAAGCTCATTTATTTGTAACTTTATATCTAGGTTCTTCATCATCATGATCTAGGTTCTTCATCATCATGTTATTGCTTATACAAACAATCTATCTTTACGTTTTGGATCAAACAGTTAATTAAGCTCACGTGAATGTGCGATTATCCCAACAAATTTAGAGACTTCGTACATAATACTTCCTCCGTCTAATAATTATTGTCTCTTTAGCGTTTTATCTTTTTCTCAAAATAATTGTCACTTTACAATACACCAATGCAACATTTATTATTTTTTCCACTATTATACTCTTATTTATTGAATTTCATCCAACTTAACTATTCTACTAACTACAATTAATAAGAATGTTTTAGTAAATGCTACTAATTTCACCATTGAAATCAACACAATTAATCATTTCCTTAATAATCGTGCACAAACCTTAAACGCTGATATTATAAGAGAGAGGGAGTACTAATTACACATACTATATTATTGTACAATGACATACTGTTAAGTTATTTGTCATTATCTAAAAAAAAATATTAACAAGTGCATTTATGACACTTTTTAAGGAAACCAAAAGTAGTATGTTTGCATTAGATTCAACAACATTTTGACTTTAAGAAAAGTTAAATTCCCCACTTTTTACTCCCTCCGTTTCAAAATGAGGGTCGTTTTAGGTGTTTACACACATATTAAGAAATACAATGATTAAAAGAAAGAGAATGGTTATTTTACCAAATTATCCTTATTAACTATTGGTTAGTTTCAAAAGCAATACTTTGGAAGTAGTGTGCAGAGTATTAATTGGAGGGTAAAATTGAAAAGAAAAAGTTATTATTGCATTGGAAACTGAAAGCGACATTCATTTTGAAACAAATTTTTTTGGCTAAAGCGACACTCATTTTGAAACAGAGGGAGTATCATTTTTCAATACTCCTTCCGTTTCAAAATGAATGTCGTTTTAGTAAAAAAAAATTGTTTCAAAATGAATGTCGCTTTACATTTCCAATGCAACTTTAATTTTTTTTTCTTCCAACTTTACCTTCAATAAATACTCCAACTTTTCTGTCTCACACAATTTTCAATGCAACTTTAAGTTTGTCTTTTTCTTATAAAGTAAGGATATTTTAGTAGAATTGCTATGACATTTGACTACTTTATTTCATTCCTTAATATGTGTACAATTGGTTAAAGTGACATTCATTTTAAAACGAAGGAGTGCAATATTTCTATTTCTATTCTCATAAAAATTACTCTTAGCATTTTTTAAAGGAGCGGTGCTATATGGCACGACAGACCATATAGCACGACAGGCACGACAAGCAGTTGTATATAAAGATAACTTTTGATATAGTAGCTCTTCATGAAAAAAAATCTGCATGTAGTTTTAAAGAATGATCATTACGTTTAAGTTATTTAACTTGTTTTAATTTTATTTTTTTCCTTAAAACCTTTAATCTTTTGGATCATTTTGATCATATAAAAAAGGTCACTTACATCGTGGGGTTCTTTAAGTTTAACGCTTTTATCGGGTTAGTCTTTTTAGTTTTATTAGTTTTAAATTGATTTTTTATGTCAGTAAAATTGTGCACCTAATCCTTTAAGTCATAAAATGTATGTACCATTAACATTTTTCCATCAAACTCAATTAAAAAGTGTTTATGTAGACGTTTATTGCTAAGTTGGTAAGTTCAAATTTATTCCCCTCAAAACTAGGATTCATAAGTGTATTGTTCAATATTAATTTGAACCCTTAAATTATAGATTAAATTTTTAATGTAGTTGATTAAATATTTATCTGTACAATTAAGATTAAATTGGAAAACAATAAGAAGAAAATGTATGTAAGTAATTATGTTTTGTGTCGTTAACACTTTTTAAACATTTTATCTTATGGGAGCATTTTTTAACAAAGTTGGATGAAAAAGGAATCAATTTTAAAAAAAAAATAGAAATTAAAGGACTAGCTTATTCATTTTTATCAACACAAATGATCATTTAAAAGTTAAAAAATATAAAAAGGATTAATCTAATATAAATGTTAAATTAAAGGACCCGATGTGTATTTAGCTTATAAAAAACAACACACGCAATCAAAAAATAAAAGTTAACAAATAAAAAACCAAACCAAAAAGGAAATTGTAAGTTGTGAAAACCATTCGTGCTTGTTTGACGACAAATAGTGTCGTACTTAAGCATTTCTCTTTTTAAAGTTATAAAGTAACATAAAAACTTATATTTAATTGTATAAACAATTTTTCATAAATTTAAATATAAATCAATACAAATAAATATGGGTAGTGTTAACTTGTGCCCTCAGGACACATGTTAAGAAATTGAAAAGAAGAAATATTCTCTAGATTTTTGTGAATTCAATTTATTAAAAAGTTAAAAATTAAATACAATGCACACATTCCAAAAAATAATTTCTATATTTAAATCATTAATTTGTGCCTTAAGAGCACAAGTTAACATTTTCCAATAAATATTAAATAACAAATACTCCCTCCGGTCCTATTTACAAGAGACAATTTACTTTTTACATACATTAAATAATTTATGTATTTGGTTTAGGTTCTTGACTAAATACATACATTAATGTATCTAAAAAGTCAATTTTCTCTTGTAAATAGGACGGAAGGGGTATCATTTCACCTTGGATCCCTCGGAGAAAAAAAAAATCATTTCACTTTGGAGGAATGAAATAAGAGTAGGAAAAGCTAAACAGGGAAAGGGTTTCGCGAACAATGGCGGAGGAGACCAAACGACGAAAAGAAGAAGAAATGGAAGAAGATCGTATCAGTAAATTACCAGACGGTGTGCTCAACCACATCCTCTCATTTCTCCCTACCAAATCCGCCGTTGCCACCGGCCGTCTTTCTCGCCGATGGCGACACCTTTGGCAGCATCTCTCCGTTCTCAATTTCATGGACGACTATCATTATGGATACAACAGTGATGAATCTCAACTAATCAAAAATTTTGCAGGTTTTGTTAACAGCGTCCTCGTCCTCCTCCGTAACCCTCGCGGCATTAGGAAGATGAGTCTCGAGTGTGATTACACTCTTTCCGACGACGCGTTCCGTCAATATTCAGTTGAAACTTGGGTTCGTGCATCCATTGGACCCCACCTTGAGGAACTCAACCTCAATCTCTTTTGGACCGAAGACGACTACGTATCCGAATTCAAGCTCCCTCAATCCCTCTTCACTTCCACTAACCTCGTTTCACTCAGGTATTTAAATAAATCACTTCCTTTCTTTATTGCTTTAAATATGCTTTTGTTTGTGATTGATTCTTACTTGACAAAATTTTATTTTAAAGTAATCAGATTTGTAAAATTGATTTTAGTCAAAAGTAAGTTGATTATGATTGTGAAAATGAATATTGCACATACTTTAAAGAACATTTTCAACATTGAACAAATTTTTAAGAGTAAAATAAACCAAGAAAGTGCAAAAGCAAAAGCGATACATTTGATATTTTGCTTTCTGAATTGTGTGTGATATTACACTACCTGTTTGTTCCTCAGTCTCAGTGGTGAAGCAATTCATGTACACATTCAAAGCTCTACAGAGGTTAGTTTAATGTCACTAAAGAGGCTGCTAATCAAAACCCGCATTGCGGAAGTGTCTTCCGTGAATGCACTTCTCCGTGGCTGCCCCATCATTGAAACTCTGGATCTTTGCTTTTCTCCGAATCACTTGGACACAGTTTGCATCCCACCTTCCATAAAATGGCTGAAAATCATCATTGGGAATGATGTTGGGGCTTACCTTGAAATAAATGCGCCTGATCTTAGGAATCTTGACATTACCAGAATCACATTCGGCCACATTTTCAGCATGTACAACTTGCACAATGTGGTGGAAGCGTGTCTTGATGTCTTTCCCCAGCCGCTTGGCTCCATCATCCCTTTACACAACCTACTTGGCGCTCTCTCTAGGACTGAAAAGCTAGAGTTGGGTGATTCAACAACCAAGGTTATGTTTTATTTTATTTATTTTATGTTTATGTCATCATTTATAACTAACTAACTATAAACTATTAACTAACTATATCTCTAACAATCATGATTTATTTATTTACATTACATATAGATAGATAGATAGATAGATAGATAGATATAGTTTTGTACTAATTACTACTTGATGTCATGTACAAACAGTGGCTGCTTGATGAACCCCATGATCTACATTTTCAAGAATTTCAAAATTTGCTTTGCCTAGAGCTCGTTTTTCCTTGCTTTAACCTCAATTCTTTGCTCAGCTTGCTTCAAAAATGTCCTATGCTTCAAAATCTCACAATTCACGGTTACAAGGTTTGTTTTATCCAATCCAACCTTAATCTTGTCTATATAGATTTGATGTGAAATTAACCAATTTTTATGAAATAAATTACACGAATTAGAATTTGCATTTTTTGCACAGTATACCACTTAATATATAGCATGATTAACTCATTACTTTGAATATTGCATCTTATTCAAGTCCTTTGTTGACTACAGAAACAATCACCAATTTTAGGACCGGCTCCGCCACCAAGTGCTCCTAATTGTCTCGTATCCCACCTTACATTTATTGAATTTAAAGGATTTGAAGGATTTCCAGATCAGGTGTCATTTGTTGAGTATCTTTTGCAAAAAGGACTTGTTTTAAAGACAATGATTATTGATGTTTTTTTCATGGAACTAAAGAAGAAGTACTCCATTCTCAAAATGTTATGTAATTTGCCAAGGGCCTCTGCAACGTGCCAACTTTCATTTGATTGAGTTGTATCTCCTAAGGTGTGATTTCTCCCCCTCAATCCATTCTCCTTGTCTTACTACTGCATCAAATGAAAGTTGCCTACCTTTGGGTTTAGTCTGGCCTATTAGTAGTTTAATCTTCTTTTTAGATGCATGTCACCACATTTCAATTATATTGTGGTGGAACTACATAATATCACACCCTAAAATTTAGGTAACTTTATTTGATGTAGTTATTTTCATGCTTAGCAAAGGGGAGTTATGGGTTTCTTTCTCTGTTTGTTTTGTACATTTTTAAGTACCAGTGATGATTATTTTGCAATACATTAGTGGGTTCAATATTGGAATTTTATCATCTATGAATTTCATTAGGGTACTTTGTTTATATTGCGTTATTTTTTTCATTGACCATGTCTTACAAGAGACATACAGTATGTATATTGTTTAAGCATAATTTCTTTTCTATATTAAAAGAAGCATTAATGTAATTTAAATTTGTTTGAATTTCAGAGAAAACTTTACCTCTTGAAATGTGAACAGAATCATGCTTGCTCGGATGATTTGGACTTCATTAAAAAGTGGACAGTGGGAGCAAAACATATAATATTTATTTCATTAGTTTCAAAGGTTTGATGGCAACTACTATGTATTTTGATAAATTAAATGAGTACATGGTACACAAAGACATGTTCTTCTTATATATAGCTAATGCAGCTAGCTAGCTGACCTAATATCGTAGAACAGCGAAAGTCATTTAGTACTGTTTTCTTCTTACCTTTAACTATAGACTTTCCAGTCATTTGCTTATAGTTCCCAAATCTCAGTATGTGCAGCAAAGCAATACCAACTTCCTTGATTAGGATAAACTAGTCAATTTATCTATAACTTACTACGTGGTTGGAAATTTGTAGTCTTTGAGATTGTTGTGGGTGCTACTAAGATTATGCATAAGATTTTGAGGTGCAAACAGGAGTATGTTGCACAATATTATCATATAATTGTTTAAGTGGAGAGCGTACAAGTATGTTTGAACTTAGTATGAATGTGAATCTGTATTTCATCGAGTTCATGTTCTATGAAAACATCACACCTTTTTAAAGATAAATATTAGAACGTGGTACATAAGGTTCAAAATTACAGCCAAGATGGCTTGTTGGCCAAGTGAAATAGGTCTTTCCATATTTGTTTGAAGTTTCTTGGCATTTTGAGGAGAATAGAGGAAAGCCATTGAAATGTTGTCTTCTCTTTTGCCTTTAAATATTGCCTTTCCAATTACATCCTTGTAATGCCCTCCACTCAATGCCTATAGCCAAGCAATATCAAACTCGTTAAATGAGATGGGCAGATACAATATCTATCAACAATTTTGCTGTCATGAAAGATTGAAGGTATAGTCAAAATATTGGCACACTAGCATTAAGAGGTTAGCTTTGTTTATTTTAAGATCTGTAATTGTTCGTATTTCAAACCAAAGTGGAGTTGGAGTTTTTTGTTTTGTTGAAATATTATCTCTATTATGTAGAAAGAGAAAGCAAAAATGTAAAATAACCTGGATTTGATCTCCAGCAGTGATTACTAGGGCACCTTGTTCAGGGCAGAAAGACAACCAACTTTTCTTTGAGTAAACATGAAACTCTGAAGAGCCATCACACACATGCAAACATAAAGAATGGGAGTAATCAGTTCCCCTAATCAGCATTCTAATCACATCATATTTCAAAGAATCAACCCAATGATCATTCCTATTAATATCTTGATGATGCTTGTAAATGCAACAAAGTGTCCCAACTTCATTTCTATGACCAATTATATCACCATCACTTGCTAATTTCTTTTTAACATTTTTCAATATGATATCCAAAATTTTCTCAGCCACCTTCTCCACACGTGATTGTAGAGTTTCCATCTTCTTGCTGCAATTTCAACAAATTTTACATTAGAAAACATTTATAATAAAATTGAAAAATAATCAAATACAAATAGCCATCAATATATACAAAATAAACAAACTTACTATAATCCAATACCTACTATTTTTTTCTTCTTTTTTTGAGGTATGTCAAATGAAGTAATGTCATATCGTACAATAGCATCTGTGTAATTAGTATTATGTACGTATCTAAATTTGTCGGGATAATCGCACATTCATGTGATCTTAATTAATTTTGATCCAAAACGTAAAGATAGATTGTTTATATAAGCAATAACATGATGATGAAGAACCTAGATTCCGTGCAACTGGAGGGGGAATCTTGCATTCACGCAATATATAAAAATCAAATAGTTCATAATTTAGCTCCAATTTTTCTACTTTAAAACATCACGTTATGAACTAGCATAGACCTCAAAATCTTTATTATGCAAGGCTAAAACACAAGCTCAACCATGGATTCTCACTATCCTGTAACGCCTCAATGGCTAGCAATAGTCGTTGGAGCTAAACATTGACGAGCATCGTGTGCAATGAACCTTTTACCGCTCTCTAACGACTCCTTATCAGCGCCTATAAAATACATATTCTTCACCACAAATGCAAGGTACATAATTTGTAAATTTCTATCCACTTTATATCTCACACTCTTACTCAGTCATTGACTTGAGCGTCAGAGTGGCTACAGGTACTGTCCCACGTCAATCTTGATAAAAACTATTCAATCTCGACCAATTCTTCTTGATCACGTAAGATCAACTTACAATACAAGTTTTACAATATTAATCGTGTAGCTGAAATTTTTTATTGCACTAACTCATATCTATAAAGAAGTAGAAAATCCATTTCCCAAATGAGTGTGTGTAATTGTAACTATCGATTTGATAATAATGATAAATGTTGATTTATTTTTATATGTACTTTTTTTTAACAAAATAGAACAATCCCTTGTTTCCCGTCAAAACCCAATATTATATATACTTTTTTATTTTTTTATTAATATTTGTTGTAAAAATAGAGTAAACATCTAATTAAGTCTTCATATATAATTATCTTTGTATCGTAAAAAAAATAGTATATGAAAAATCATAAGTAGTTTGTATTAGGTTTTTATTAGTAGTTTATATACATTACTACATTAAGAGCTATCAAAACAAAATTGACAAAATATAAATTATTATATTACGATATATTTTAACAATCCGGTTTTTTTTTTTTTTATAGAACATAGTTTAGATGAGTTGAATTTCAAGGTTTCATTAAGGTCAGGACTGTCTCAAAACTCAACGAAATTTTATGTGATTTGAACTTCAAAGTTTATTAAGGTCAGAGTAGCTTAATACTCAATGAACATTAACCGAGATATCTACATATCATTCGTCAAAATGATACTCGTAAATCAAACTCGGAAGTTGAATCCACAACTTTGGACGTAAGTTAACTATTTGCAGCTGAGCTACACTTTATTAACATTTTGACAGAAAAAGAGATTGATAGTTGATGAAATAAATTGAAACTTTATTCTAAAAAACAAAAAATGTGAAGATGCAATAGAATTCGAAATACCTAAAATTAGGATATCCAACAGGCCAAATTCCCTCCAATTTCAACTTCAACTCTTCATCATTCTTACACCAAATAAATTCTTCATTCAACTCTCTTCTCTCCTCTTCTTCTTCTACTTCATCATGATACTCTTCAAAACCCCGAGGTTTCTCCGGCGATCTCGTCACAGCATCTCTCATTCCCGACGGCACCGTAAATATTCCTCCGGCAACCTCCACTGCAGCAGCCACAATTCGCGGCGATATTCCATGGTTAATAAGCTGAAAGCATCCAAACCTAGCTATAGATTCCGAAACAACGTCAATGAGATCCTCATCTTCGTGAAAACACAGTGAAACGAAATCGATCTTCGGCGGCGTTTCGTCATTGCTCTGTTTCGGGAAAATCTTGTCCGGTAATACTAGATCTGGAACTCGAAGCGAAGTTTCCAGAAACTCGGTGAGAAATTCGTTGTTTGTTACCGTTGATCTACGACCGGAGGCTACCGGTGATGGCGGCGGTGCACGGAAATCAACGGTGGTTTCCGGCATGGTTTGCGGTGTTAATATTAATGATCGCATTGTGAAAATCGTGTAAGTGAGAATGTGTGAAATTTGTGATTACTTGAAAGCAACGATGAGAATGGTTTTAATTTATTTAAAAAACAAAAGTAACAATTGAGAAAAAGCGATGATGATAGTGTGTTTGTTGAATCGGTAACATTACGACGTTCGTTTGCTTTTTACTTTTCCTTTCTGTTTTGCTTTTTGATTGCTTCGTTTTCCTTTACAGAGGACAATGTTGATACCAGTGTGTTGTTCTCATCATTGGAGCCCAATAACAACTCATCCTGGGGCCAGTGGCGGAGCCAGGAATTTCCACTAGTGGGGGCATCATATACAATAGCGGATCCAAGAATTTTGAATAGTAAACACACCATAGATATCAACTTATAGCATTATATATATATATATATACACACACACACACACACACATATATATATTTTATTTAACATATAACGACTCTCAGTATAATAATAAACAAATTATAAACTGCATAATATGGAAAATATAAATTGAAATCTATAAGAAGGGGCATTACCCTCTTAGAAGGTCAATAATGAAATATAGGAAGGTGAAGTATGAGAGGAGAAGACGACTTGAGAGACTAGAGTAATTAAAAGCACGAGATGCGAGAATGAAAGATGTTTATAGTTAAATGTGGGAACAAGGATCATAATATTAGTTGAGAAATGCTAACGGACATCCCCCAAACACTTTTTAAGACTTTTAATTAAAGGATATATTTGTATGAATTTTTGTGTTTTGATGCATTGAAAATTGTAGTAATTAACCTTTTTAAAAAAAATTATTAACTTAAAATCCTTAAAGAGTATTTCGAGACACTCGTTATATTAGTTAATTAAGTTTACACTTGTTAAAGGGAAATTGCACATGAAAGAGAGATAATAACAAACTTATCAAATTAACCTTGTTAAAATAGTAGTAACTTGGAAGTGGAGAACATAATACTGATTACTGAGTTAAGAAAATGTAATTAGCTGTAGAAATAACAGTTATTGAGACAAATTGGTTTGCTATAATTATTATGAAACAAAGAGAGTATATTTGTATGTGGGGCAATGAACAATATTAGTCATTTTGTAACACAACAAATAAGACTAAGCAGGTGTGTTGTTTGTCTGTTCGTGGTGGAGTGATGGATGTAAGTCATATTAGTCAAATATATACCAACAAAGTTCTTCAAAATAAAGTGCAGGCATGTGCCCACATTCTCTTCTACATGGCTCCGCCCCTGCCTGGGGCCATCTTTCAAATTAACCTCAGGCATCATAAAATTTATTCAATTTAACAATCCGATTATCTTAGCTCTACGGAAACTATAGTTTATCCATGTAACTTAAGCTTTGAAGCTTGCTCCGATATCCAATATCGAAACGAGCCTCAAACGTATCTGTGTTATGAAATATTTGTATTTGACGTGTATCTGATATCGAAACAAGCCTCATACATATTGCGGGGGTATTGAACAATTAATTTTTTTTTACCTTTTCTTTTGAAAATAATTGTCTAATACGTTTGAGATACGGCTGTCTTGTATTTGTCATTTGTGGAATAAAAATATATGGTCCGAAACAAAGAGTCTTTTAAAATGTCGATTTATATATTTTTCATACAAATCCATCAATGATCGAATCCTCGATCAAATGGTTAAAGGATAAAGATTAGGTGTTAGTACAAGTTATTCTAAAAGTATTTTGATATTTGTTTTTTTAAATTAGCGTATTTAGCAAATGATATTTGCTAGTTTTTGAATGTCAATCTAGTTGAGATGTTAAGGTTTCCCTGTGATATTTATGCACTCTATTATTTCTTTCTTAAAAAAATCTTTTATAATTATTTAATCTTTATAAAAAAAAAATGTAGATAAAAAAGAGAAAAGGAAATACTTAAAAGCAAAAGCTCCTTAATTCAATGCTAAAAGTAAAAGTAATGTACCTCAATTATCTAAATCAGAATCTGAACCTATTAGATGAACTCTTTTTTTTTTTTTTTTTAAGGAATTAGAAGAACTTTTTTTCTTCTTCTATTTCACAACAAATATGCGAACTACAAAAATTAGTCCATGTTGGGTTCAGTGGGGGCCATTTGGTTGGTAGCACATACAAATCATATATGTGGCAACCCTACATACATTACTGAAATTTGGTGGAAGCCTGACTTTGAGAATTTCATTTTAGGTACCTATCTATGTGCTTTCAAGAAATTTCATTTTTATCTTTAATATATATGTCTGATAAATACATTTTAAACGGTTAGGGAGTTATCTCTGAGATAACTGTTTTATACAACAGAATAATGAACCCTCCGAGAGATATGTATGACTCTCTAAACCCTAGGAGATAAGTTCCTAATCCCCATGGCATATCTATTGGGCGTATATATTAAAGGTAAAAATGGAATTTTGAGGGTCTAAGAGATATTGAGTGGGCCTAAAAAAAAATATTATCGATGTCTTTTGTTTGAAAACTCATGTCACTCATAATGAGTTGAAGTTCAGACTTTGTTTAACATTTACAAGTAAAATGGTCTTGCATATGCATAAGTGTCTTTTTTTACTAATTGATCAATAAGTCGTATCATATCTCATTTAATATAAAGGTGAGATTTATTGATCTAATGGTAAAAACTAATTTATGCATAATGCAAGATTTGTCTAACTTGTGCACCATAGAATTGACCTTAAAGTTGATTGCCAACATAAAAAAATTGGACCAAGTTTAAAAGGACATCCCTAAACATGTAAATTTATTTCCATTTTAAAAGATAATTTTTCTACAAAAATTAAAAGAACACAACAAATATGGACTTCCATTTTAAAACGTATATGGGTGTAGAAAGAAAAGAAAACAGCATATAGGTATTTGCAAATAAATATACATTGGCTTCATGTTTCTCATGCCAAATATACTTACCAAATCTAGAGCTTGTGGGTTAGATTTTGGATGATAAGTTTATATTTTGATAAATATTTGATATTTTGATATATATTTGATATTTTAACAAGAAAAATGCTAGCGACACACATTTTAATACACATTTTTCAACACACTCTTTTTGACTGGTTAAAATTGACATGAGACCTACTAAATTTATACGGGACCCACATGATTTGGTGGGACCCATTTGAATTTTAATCAACTAAAGAGAGTGTGTTGAAAAGTGTGTGTTGCTAGTATTCATCTTTTAACAACAAGGAAAAGCAAGTTTTCGTCTTCTCTTACAAACAGAGTCTTAGTAAATATCCCTACGAATCCACCCCGCTAGAGAAAACTTGTTTTAATTAAGGGTGGGGTAGATTAGCGTTTTCTTCATTATTCAAAGTTGGGGACATGGATGAGAATTTGGTATGTGCTCCAAGCCCACGCCTTTAACGAGTCTAAACCATTAAGAAGAATGTTGTTCACACTTCCCTCAATGCTAGGAAACACTAGTAATTTATCAATATAACCTCATCGACAGTTAATTGCTGAAAAATTTTGATCGGCAGCAGTTAACTGCCAATGGATATTTACGTCTTTTTCTGGTGTGTTTCAGCCTTGTTAGAAGTGTAAACAACAATTTTCAACCATCATACATATACATTAGCAACAAGACGAGTGACATCAATGATCTCTCTAACACTAATTATTTCACAAAGTGAAATTAATGTTGAACATACACTGAAAATGGATTTCACATTGAGTAGTACGACACATACTAATTTCATCTAATAAAAAATTAAGTGTTACAAATAGAGTTGAAAAGATTGTGTTTCTAACACTCCTCGTGACAACAAATTTGCAGGTCAGACAACATGCATATAAATACATGACAAATTATTTTTGCAATTAAATCAATAGAATTATTATTCTTTTGAAGAAAAATCAATAGAATTTTTTATTAATTAAAGCAACACAAATGACCATTTTACCATCATTTTAAGGAAAATTCAATTCAACATATTGAATTACAAAGTTAAACTTTTATCAATGACCAAACACCACAAGTGTATTAAATCAATATTTTTTTTTGCAATAAATTCGCAGTGGCTTGGGCCTTGAGAGGCTCCAATGGGCCAAGTTAATAGTGATAAAGTTTTCTTGATATATGAGAAACATCATTGTTATTTGAATGCTACTATTCTCACTTTCATTTTTTCTCTTCAAACCCCACGAAGATACCCTCAACAACAATTATTTTAGTGATGTTTAGGCGCAAAAATGGAAGTGAGAAGAGTAAAATTCTTGTTATTTTCACATTTAAATTGTATGAAGAATAAGAGAAAAAAAACGAAAAATAACATGAAACAAAAATAAAACAGGCAACAAAATCTCTTGTAACTCAGTTTTACAAAAACTACCTATCACTCTCTACAACCTATCACTCTCTCTCCTTCACAAATTAACATTTAAATCATAATTAACATGTCCTACCTGGCCTCCTAATCTAAATGACAATCTTTGTCTCTAGCTATTTGCAAGCAAATTGCAACTCCAAGTAGCTACCATGCTGAGTCCTAGCGCAGTAGTATGTCGTCACGAGTCACCACTTCTATATATTATAATCTTGCTAGTCATTGTTAATTTATTCTAATGTATAACAATAATTCTACTAAATTAATGTATAACAATTATTATATCTGTGACCTGCGGAAGGGCACAGTTAAGGTCTTTTAATTTTGTCTAGAACTAGAATTTGGCAGTTTGGAATTATGTATGTGATTAGAAAACGTTAAATCATCAAATATAAACTAAACTACTAGAAAGTGTCAAAAGTTATTTTTGACTCATTATATATGTATGTAGCACCAGCAATCAATGCGGGAGAATAATTGGACCAAGCACAGCTAAATTACAAACACATGTGACCAAGTCCACCATTTATTAGTTTATTTTTATTTTTATGTATAAACCAAGACATATTTACTCCTCGTATGTAATTTCGGTACACTTAATTGAACATGCAATACAACAATATATTGAAGATTTATTGAGTAAAGAAAAGATTTATCAAGTCAACTATCATTTCTTTGGTTATTAATGAGGAGAAAGAGAATGGATTGTTGTTACCCTACTTTTCTCTTTCCAAACACATGACTCTTGAACAAAATTGGAATGGAATAGAATGAAAACGAGAACCGTTGTCAAAGTAACAAATAGTTAGGTCATGCAATGTCTAGCTTAAGGAGAAAAGAATGTATATTGTGACTTCTTTTCGTACTTGCCTCTTTCACCAAATTAATCGTTGACTGTGAAATAGTGTGAAATGGATCCTCTCCCTTGGTTGAAAGAGAGAGGGGAAAACATATTGAAGAGGGAAAAAAGGATAGATATAAAAAATTGATGAGAAAGATTAGAGAAATATCCCTGCCATATTTATTTATTTTCTAGAAGGGCATGGTGTGTTATAAGTACAAGTACCTTACCATCTCACATAAGCATATAGGTTATTTAAAAAAGATATTGGATCAATAGACGAAATAGCAAACACGGCTGTAAACTCACATACATAAAGTGAAAGATTTCGAATTCGAAGCTAAGACACCATGGAATATCTACAACCTAACAATGTTAGCATGCTAGTTGTGTTAGGTCTTACATATGACAACTAAAAAAGTCTTTAATTATGTTGTTTATAATCATGTTGCACACTGTCAAAAACAAAATTGTCGCACAACTTTGCAATATTTATGGATCACTATCAAGTGAATTGTGCTAACAAGACACACTCACAACATATTTCTCTATTTGATTGAAATTTAAATCGGTCTCACTAAATTTGTGTTTTTCCGCCATGATTTAGTGAAATTGATTTTAATTTAAACTAAAAAGTGTATATTAAAAAGAGCACGTTAATAGAAATTTGAATAGTAAAAAGCAAAAATTCGAACACAGCTAATATGAACATATAGGTAGCAGTCAATAATAGTATAATTTTGTGATTAGTTGTTTGTTACCACCAACCATCTAGTTAATCTTTTTATAGTATAAATAGAAGACGTTCAAAGAATCTAAACTAAGATTGGTTCATACCGAATTATATTATATAGTCAATGCAATGGTTGTTGACTTGGAAAGATGGGCATATATAGAAAGATTAAAAAAAAAAAAAAGGCGTCATTTGGTCGCCAGTTTGTTACTATGAGTTAAAGGTAGGTAAACAGCTAAGGGATTGCACACAAAAAATGTTGCATCATATGTTGACTGTAGTAATTCACACCCAACAAAATGGACAATTTGGTGGAATATGTACGGACAATGCATGTAGGAGTCGGGGTCGGAATCTTGGATATTCTTTTTTTTTTTGGTCAGGTTCTTGGATATTCTATTTATTCTTCTTAAAAAGGAAATACTAGTCATTATGCTATTTTTTTTGGGGGGATACTACTGTAACTTTACCACTTGACAAAAAAAATTAATTACTCTCTAGTTTTTTTTTAAAAAAAAAAACTTAGTCCCTACATGAATAAAAAGGACAATTAGCTCTCTATCAATCATCAATCAATAATTAAAAGGAGGGAATTTGGTCTCTGACAATAACATTTAAAGAGACAATTTAATCCCTCCAAAAAAATATTTTTGAACAATTAATAAAAATTTTGATTTTGATTTTCTTCTTCTTTATAGCATTCAAAATAATCATTCAATGTCGACAGTTCTAAACATTATTCATAATTGTTTACACTTAAAAATAATTACTTTGTTAGCCGAATTTGATAAATAGGCGATTAAGTTGTCAGGTGTATATGCGTGGTTGAACATCTCAATCTTTGAATTATCTTTTGGATGAGATCCAAATCTATTTAACATGATATCAATTTCAAATTAAGGATGTCAGTGTAGCAACTAAACAAAGGCCCTTGCTACGCGTCAGGGTTGATATTGAAGTTGTATTGGACTCAAGTTCCACATTGCAAAGGTTTTTAGGTTGTTTGATTTATGTTGTTCGACACCCTTATCATTTGAACTAACTTTTGATATGAGATTCAAGCTTATTTGACAAGTTAAATTTTAAGGAAGAAAACAAACAAATATAATCTATGTATCGAAGAAGATCAGTTAGGGACATTTTTCTTTTGCAGGGATCAAATTCTCTCTTTAAATATTATTGTTAGAGATTGAATTGTCGCTTTTAATTATTGTTGCATGTCTAGTTGTTATTTTTTTTTTACGATGGCCTAGGTAAAGACTGAATTGTTCCAATTTTTTGTTCTCAAGGACAAAAGATACTTCATTTTTTTTCTCATTGATTAAATTATATCTCGTAGTTTCTCTCATAAATTAAAATGGGTCTTTTGTCTTATTTTAATTTTACTAAAATTCTCTTAATTATTTTAGGGTCATGTTAATAAGTGTTAGCTAATGCCATCAATAATCAATGGTGATTGCTTCACCTATTTAACATCATACTAAATAGCCACTCAATTATGAAGTAGAAAATTTGAGCGTCTATGAAGAATGATGGCTATAGAAACATTCACTTAGTATGTCTCTCTGCACTTTTTACATACCTCGGTTGGTAAACCAAAATAATATAAATAAATTTTGTTGAAATATAGTGATAAAAAATTATTGGTGGGACATATTTAATAATTTCATTTTCTGAGGTGATGGATTGAAGAAATTTTATTAAGAGCAATGTTATTTGAACAACCATTTCTTGTGACAACTTGTTGGACAACCAAATTATACAAAGAAAATTAGGTAGTGGCACAAAAATCAAAGCAATAGAAAGAGAAAGTAGAAGGACAATGTGATTATAAGAGAGAAAATTGTCACAAAAGTTGTCAAAAAATAGTTGTTCAAATATCATTTCTCATTAACTAAAGAGTTGTACGTTATTTGAACAACTATTCCTATGACAACTTTTGGTACAACCATAAATTCACAAAGAAAATGACGTATTGACACAAAAACTAAAAAATAGAGAGAAAATAAAAATATAATGTGAATATGAGAGATAAAGTTGTCATAAAAGTTGTTAAAAAATGGTTGTACAAATATCATTTCTCTTAACTAAATGATATGGATATATGAGACTCATTTAAACATCTGAAATTGAGTGTTGTGTTGTGGTTGCCCTAAGAGTAATAGTTAATGAAATATTAAAATATTAAAAATAACACTTTTCAACATTCAAAAAGTAGATTACAAGATCATTAAAACAATATTGTTAAGGAAACATTTGTTAAGGAAATAGAAGGGTCATAAGTCCCAACACAAATACACAATCCGTCGGGGAAAAAAATGTCCCTAAATTAGAGGATATGGCTTTTGTTCTAGAATTAAAGAAACATAGACAACGTTGGTTTGGGGTCACCGTTATGTGCATTGATGACTTTTTAACGAGGAAGGCAAAGAAGCAATGTGTGAACCGCCTAAGGCTTTATCTCGGTGTTTGAAGAGGAAGAAAACTCGGTGTTTTGGAGGGTTGAAAATACAGAAGAAATGAAAAAAAAAATGTATTTTTGGAAAGCATAATTTATTAGAGATTGATAAATTAATGTTTATAGTTAATATATTTTATTCTTAAATTTTTTATAACTATATAGATTAAATTTGAAAAATTCATGTCAACCCTTTCGAACGCCTAAAAAGTGGGTGATCTCTCTCTAAAACACGTGCTCCTCCTTCTCTCTAAAAAACAAGACCCTTCCCTGCCGTCTGCCTTCTTCCTCCTCAAATCCAAACCTCTACCTCCACCATGTAACCTCCATTAGTGGTGGTGCGATGAGCTTCAAGCTTCCCACCACCGACGCCCCTCCTCCGGTTTCAGCTCATCTCCATTCCAGTTCATCTTTTCCGCCGTCAATCCGAGATGGTATGGTCGTTCTGTCAGATCTGCCACCTTTGGTTTCGCCGTCGTTTGTATGTACTGCTTTGGTTCCGATCTGCTGTGCTGGGGGCGGCACTGTCGCTTGTGTCTTGTTGGTGTTGGTTTTGTTGTTGCTCTCCGTTGTTGCTCCGGTTCGGTTCCGTTGTCTGTCCAGATCTGTGGTTTCGGTGTTAGTGTATCCAGATCTGAGTGTTTAGATCGTCGACGACCCCTCATTGTGTCTGTTGGTGGTGATGGGATGGTGGTGGTTAGGGGTTTCGTGTGTGAAGAAGGAGGTAGTTGCTTTGGTTTTGTGCATGTGCGGTTGTGACAAGGGTGAGATGTGCAGGGATTATGGAGGTCATACGGTGGCATTGGTGGGTGGTTCGGTTGGAGTGTAGGTGGTGACGGACGTGTTACTGGTCTGTGTGGTTTGTTTCCAACGGTTGCAGGTGTGGCGGCATCTCGGTCAAGCACGATTAATCCTCCTTCAACGAACTTCCGGATCGTTTGTCGTCGTAAGGATCGTGGTGGTCGTGGTTGTTCGCGTTGGTGGTCGTGTAGATTCAGATTTTACTTGATTTGGTGGCAGACCCCCTCCGGGGTCACTGTGTGTCCATTATTTTTTGTGTTTTTCGATGTTGTTTTATGTTGTGGTGGTGGTGGTTTCGTGGTGGTGGTGTTTCAGTTGAGGTGGAGGCGGTAGCTTTGAGTGGGGGTTCGGTCATGGTTTTTTGGACTCGAATTTGGTATTAGAACGGTTTGCGGACGGGAGCTACATTTGGGGGTGGTTGCTTTTTTAGGTGTGGAGGCAGGTGTTTGTCGGGGTGTTTTCTTTTGGAGGCAGCCTCTGTTACACGGGTCCATGGTCGTCGTCGTCGCTAGCTCTTGTTTGCTTTTTTAGGTTGTTAAGGTGTTTAGGTTGTTTGAAGGGTGCATGTTCGTTGTGATAAGCCTTTTCCTTTGGATTTGCTTGTAGTTTGCACCAACCGCATATCATGTCTATCGTCTTACATATTGTGTGCTGGTGTCCGGTGGGCCGGTTATTTTTGCTTCGAGATCGAGAGTTGGTGTCTAGTTGCAATCCTGTTTGACTTGATATGGTGTTCTCTGGTATACCGGGGGCGAGGGGTGCCCTGCTAATTTGGTTATAGAGTCTGGTGGGCCGGTCACTTTTGATTCGAGATCGGGAGTCAGCTCTTTGGCTTAAGTTGGTTTTTGGGCTTTTGTTTTGTGCTCTTTCGGTGGATCGGAGGTTGAGAGTTTGTGGAAGCTGCATGTTCATTCAGTTAGGGCTTTTCGATTGTGGCGCAGCTTGGGTGTTGACGTGTAGGAGTTTTATTTTGAGGGGTGTTCTTTGGGGGTGAGTAGTGACGATGGGTGGTTGTGGATACTGTGTTTACAGTGTTTTGTTTCTGTTTAGGTGTCCGTTTTACGTGGTGATGTGTTTTGGTGGGTTTATTTGCGGGTGTTTTGTTTGGTGGTTATGGTGTACCGTCTATATGCGGCACCATTTGTATCTTGTTTCGTCCATACCTTGCGTCTTGCAGGGATGGCGTTTAATAATATTTGCCGATTCAAAAAAAAAAAAAAAACCCTTTCGAACGCCTCAAAACTCTAATCCAATACAGATAAATAAAGTTTGACAAAAAATTGTTCCATTCAAAAATCGAATTTAGATTCTCTCGAACGATTCGTCATTTGGTGAAGTTCATTAACCACTTGAGTCCAATCATTTGGTTTATTTTTCCTTTCTTTAATTTTTTATTTCCATAAATCTAATAATTTTCCATTTTTAATATGATTGATTATTTGTTTTTTTTATGTTAATACTCTTCCTATTACTCTATCAAAGTTGATTACGTTTACACATTTTTTAAGCTTGATAGAACACAAGCTATTTTATTTCAATAAACAATGTTTTTTTTAATATGTAATTTAAATTTTAAATTTTATGTATGCTCTTTTCCGTTTATATATAACAAAATATAGTTTAGTTTCATAAAAAAAGTGTTTTGTTGCTTGAGTAAAATTATTTCATTTTTATGCAAATAAAGTCATTAGTATAATTTGGAACAAAATGAAAGACATGAGAGCCAACATAGAAGGTAGAGGTTCTTGCTAGGACACCAGTGATTCTATTGACTTTTTCCTACAAATAATAAAGATTTGGATCATGCTAACCGGTGCCTCTGAAGCACTAGTTAACAACTAAAAATGAAAAGAAATGACAAAATTAGTATTAAAAACAACATTTTTTTCAAGTTTCAAAAAGTAAAATACACAATTTTCAAGAAAATATATCTTTTTATAATTCCTAAATTAGTGTCCGGGGGGCATAGTTAGTATTTTCCTAAAGTTTTTTCTAATCTTAAAATTCTTCAGTGACGTATATATGAATGTATGATGATCATGATGCATCGTAAAGAAAAAGAAGACCTTGAATAGTTGAAAATATATGAGAAATGTTTTATATTTTTTATAAAAGTAATTTATTAGAGAATAATAAATTAATGTTTATGATTAATATATTTTTAGTTTTAAGAATTTTATAACTACATAGATTAAATTTGAAGAATTCATGTTAACTCTTTCGAACTCCTCAAAACTCTCCTCCAATACAGATAAATAAAGTTTGACAAAAAATTAATCCATTAAAAAATCGAATTTAGGTTCATCCTAATGATTCGTTATTTGGTGAAGTTCATTAATCAATGAGTCCAATCATTTGGTTAATTTCTTTAATTTCTTTATTCCCATAAATCTAATCATTTTCCATTTTTAATATGATTGATTATTTTTTTAATGTTTTTTTTATGTTAATACTCTTAATTACTACTAGTTATTATCTCACTCTACCTATTACTCGATCAAAGTTTATTACTTTTAGAAAAAAACATATTTATTAAGGTTGATAGAACACAAACTATTTTATTTCAATAAACAATGTTTTTTTTTATTCATATGTAGTTTAAAATTTTAGTTTTATGTATGCTCTTTTCCATTTATATATAACAAAAAATGGTTTAATTTCATAAAAAAAAAAGTTTTTTGTTGCCTGAGTAAAATTATTTCGTTTTATTGCAAATAAAGTCAATACCATAATTTGGAACAAAATGAAAGACATGAGAGCCAACATAGAAGGTAGAGGTTATTGCTAGGACACGAGTGACCCTATTGACTTTTCTCCTACAAATAATAAAGTTTTTTCTAGTCTTAAAATTCTTTAGTGACGTATATATTATTGTATGATGACCATTATGCATCATAAAGAACTCAAAGAAACTAACAAGCACACGCATTTGCACATGGAAAAAAGAACTATTTCGTTTGTACTTTAACCCATATGAATATTTGTAGAATTAACGTATTACTCATTAATCTGCTTCTAGAAGCTTTTTACCCAGCCTGAAAAATGTTAATTAATTGATGGAGTTATTGTTGAAGCGACTATTTATTAATTGGAACTATTCTTCGTGTTCAATTTCTAAGACTTTTTCTAGTGTTGGTTTGGAAATGTGCTTTCTAGATGAGTTGGGTGCTTTTTTATGCTAAGATAGAATGGTTAAGTCTTTATGCCCGGTGGAAGAAGGTGAAGCATTTGGGTTCACGACCTTCACAACTAAAGAATGTTGATTTTGAGTTGAATTCCATGTGTATGGTTGATTCCTTGAATATTGATGTTGATACTCACTGAATATCCAATTTGATGTCTCATGATTTTTGTATGATTCAATTCAGTCTTTGACAAAATCAAAGTCTAAATTAGTACTGGATATTTTTATAAGGGACAAATTAGCTATAATAAATCAATGACTAATTTGTCATCTACATGAACATGTCATAAACTAATTTGAGTTTCCTTCAAAAAAAAAAACTAATTTGAGTTTATTTTTTTTCACTTAGACTCAATTGGAGCATCAAATAACTATAACGGAAGAAAATGAGTGTTCACTCTTTCTTTAAAACTCTTTCAAAAAAACAAAAAAAAAAACTCTTTCTTTAAAACTCAAATATTGAGTTTGTAAGATCATTCACAATAGGAGGGTATTCCTTTTGAATATCGGTGCCTAACAAGTACTCGTACTTTGAAGTAAAAAAATGGATACCTTTTTTTTTAGAGAAATAATATTTTGACAATCACTTTTTGACAACTTTTGGACAACTTTTTCTCTCATACTCACAAGATGTTGTTATTCTCTCTCATCCTTTTTCTCTCTCCATTGTTTTTGATCAATAAGAAGTGAGAAAAACAAGGTTGTCAACAAAGTTGTCATCAAATGGATGTCAAAATATCATTACTCTTTTTTTTTAAGAGGAAAAAAATAAGGTATACCTATCTATTGAGGAGATGTGTTACATTAAACACTTTCTTTTTCTATAGGACCAACATGTTTTGAACATAAGAATATTATATTGTAATGATGTAGAGTTATTGATCGATGATTAATTTGGTCTTGTTTAAATAATTTATATGAGATTCTGAGTTCGAGATATTAAGTGTTTATTACGTTCTACAATTAAAAAATTAAAAATAAGTTATGTGTACACGTGAGACCCATTTAAACACTGAATAATGAATGTATCTATTGTTGATACTCTAAAAAGCAAGTCGATAAGGTCCTTCAATCTACTTTCGGAGTAATTACATCTTTCTGAGTAATTTTACATTGAAATGAAGTGATTTTGCCTCATTCAACACGAGAAAATGTTTTGCACACTATTTACTTTGACCAAAATAGAATAGAATAAAAATAGATTACAGTTTTGGAAATTACATGGAGGAAACCACGTGTAAGAAATGTTGATATTTTTTTAATTAGTTACAATTTTATTCTTCCTATTTTCACTACTGACAAAATTGATCTCCTTGAAATCCTCCAATTTTAGCTTTTAAAAGAAAAATTAGATTAAACAATAATGATGCGACATATTTAAAATAATATCGTAAAAGATTTGACGAGTGAAATGATAACATTCAAGAAAATAATTAATAAATCTCATGAAAATAATTTATTTCATCTTGATGTAATTCTACGGTTATGTCACGTTATTTTAAAATGAAATGTTAGGAACACTCTTTTTTGAGCATTTTCTCTAACACTTATTTTCTCATTAGATAAAACTGATGCGTGTCTTATCACTTTATATGAGATCCATTTTCAAAGTGTGGTACCAGTTGAATTTCATCCAATAAAAAACAATAAAAAAATGAGTGTTAGAGTGAATGCTAAAAAAGATTGTCCACAACACACCTCTATTTTAAATATATCATATCACCATTTTTTAGTATAAGCATTTGAAGAAGAGACTAAATTAATTGATGAATTTTAAAATGAGGAGACTATATAAGCCTAACACAACAATCATGATTGAAATTCGATGACTTTAAAGCGTGAAAGTCACAGTAACTTTAATGTAATCATGTGTATTTTTTGAGAGAGAAAGATGAAAGAGAAATAACAATAACAGTAATAATATAGGAGAGAGGTCGACATAAAGTCACCGTAACATTCCTACCTTAAAGTCACTGAATTCACATCTGCAAGAATATTGATCATTGAATTAAAATCAAATAACTTATGGACAATTCACTTCTTTTTAAGACCATCCACAATGGTGGGTGCTTCACATATTTAGCACCACTGTGGAGTACTCCTCTTCCTATGAAGAAGGGTGGCTATGGAAGCACCCTCCCTCTCTTCCTTTTTAGTGGGTTCCATTTAATAAATCTTAATAAAATAAAGAAATTTTGTTGAAAAATGTAATGATATAAAATTATTTGTGGGGCCTATTTAATAATTTGTTTATTAAGTACTATTACCGTAAAATGAGTGATGTGAACATAAATGACCCATTTAAACACCCAATTTATGTGCTATGTTATGGATGGTCTAAGCATAACAAAATTATCTCATAGTATTAAATAGCATGCACAATATAAGAAGACATCAAATCAAACACTTCAGGACTAAATGTAGCCATCCTAGCCAATTCATGAGATATTACATTAGCTTACCTCGTTAAAAACTCAACCAACGAATTTAGACAAAATTCACGTAGACTGAAAATACAATATTTAATGATAAAACCAAAATCAAAATAAGATGAATTGAGGAGTGGTTTATTAAAGCTATCCACAACGTTTTTGGCATCCAACTCAAGTAACATTGTCAAACCCCATCTCTACGGTCCATTTGATAGTTTGTAGAAATCCATACCCCTTACCTTCCTTCATTGTTAACAAAGCCACATAAATTAAAGTTTTGGCACAAACTAAAATATTAGCAGGATCCCTAAAAAAAATGCAGATACCCACCTTAGAAGGGGTAGCACTTCGGTGCCTTTGTCTTTGGTGTCTTTAGTGTCTTTGTTCCTATCTTTCTCTTAACCATTCATTCTCTCTCATCTAAATAATTTATTTTAATCATTCATCCAACATTCTCTCTCATCTAAAATG
Organism: Medicago sativa; assembly: GCF_051527215.1. NCBI lineage: Eukaryota > Viridiplantae > Streptophyta > Magnoliopsida > Fabales > Fabaceae > Medicago > Medicago sativa. The sequence continues at coordinate 10,748,812 of NC_140756.1, forward strand.
AACTAAAGACACCCAAAGGCAAAGACACTGCCATCCACTTCAAAGCTGGTGGTTTCCATTTAACTATGGTTGGTCGTGAATCGGGTGCCCTTCTCTCTCATCTAAAATGAACTAAAGACACCCAAAGGCAAAGACACTGCCATCCACTTCAAAGCTGGTGGTTTCCATTTAACTATGGTTGGTCGTGAATCGGGTGCCCTTACCCTATTCGATAAACTTTTAGATTTATCCACTACCATCGATTGAGAACTCAGGAGCACATTGATATATCATTGTGACATCCTCGTCAATATCATTTCAAAGTTTCAAGCTACGACTCTTCCATATACCTCACAATATCGAGTATAAAATTAAGGAATGTGGGGTTATTTTGGACTTTGACCAATCACATAAGTGATTTAGAAACCACATCTTAAATCAAAAGTCAAAATCTTAAGATATCAGGTATATGAGTCATCTCACTTGTATAGTGTTCAACATCAACTTTTACATATAATATGAAATTCTTACTCACTTGAAATACCTGTTATTCTTAAGTGTGAGTTCATCAATTTTGTGTATGACCTCCTCTGAATTTATAAACCCCTATAAATTGGGCAATTTCTTTAGATTTTTTTATTATTTGCTTGCAATTTCTTATGTAAACACCTATAAATGTGTTGCAATTTTTTTTTTGCCCAGACTTTGTAATAATCCTAGCTCCTAATAATAATATTTTCACATAGTAAACGAGACAAACTTCACAAAATTTGTATTATTGTAGCTTGGTTTGGTGGATAAGAATGAAATTAATCTTTTTAATTAGTATAAATAAGACATTTTAAAATATAAGGATAACTTTACCAACAATTTGATTGGTCCAAATGAAAGGGACTTGGACCCCCATAAGCAGGCAGTCATGAGTTCGATTCTTAACTTTTGCATATGAAAATATTTAGGTTGGAATGGGAGAATCCACTTGTGTGCTCCACAAGTTCTTCGATGGAGATTAGTCACACACACAAGTTAAAGTATGGCTCAAAATATAAGACACTGAAGAAGGGAGGAGGAAGTACGGTTTAGGGATATTATTGTAAACTGAATCGTAGTTGTATTACTATATACATTGTCTGTAACACTAAAACCCTAATTCATCACAACAATACAAACAAAACTATAACTGCTCTATAGTCGCAGAGGTAGGCCCATTGACCAAACTGTGTTAGCAAAGATTGTGCGTCATTGTCTTTTACTTTTGCTTTCTATAAATCTTTTGTTACTATTAGTCTTTTATTACTAGTTGCAGAAAGAAAAAGAAACTAGGTTACAACCTTAAGAAATGCACTCTAGAAGCATCAACAAGAAGTAAATCTTCCAAGCACAAGATGAGGTTCACCAAGCTACACCAAGAAGAATCATGAATAGCACCAGGCTTAGCCAAGCAATATGCACCCTTGTTTACCTCTCGAAGGGTGTGGCTCAACTACACATTCCATGGGAGATTAAGGAGATCCTTAACATTTCTAATGATAGTCGAATAAACATGTCAAGCATTGAGAGGAGCTTGAATTTAATTTATAGCATGTTGGAAATCAGAGTAACAAATCACATTTCAGTGTCCTCTATCCCTTGTCAACTTCAAACCATGCATGATCGCAAAAAGTTTCGCATGCAAGTTATTTGAAATCCCAATAAATCTTGAAAATCCGCAAAACCAAGTATCGTCTGGACTGCGAAGAACACCACCAAAGCTTGAACATGAAACTGCTCCCATCAACATTGAGAATTGTAGCCTCCATATAGGAGGGGTGCCAAGAAGTTCAACGTTGTTGTGTGCGTGAGACAAGTCCTCCACCCAAGGGCGTCGAGAGACATAAGATAGCTCCCAACATTGTGCCGCAATTGATGATCGCTAACCTGCTCATTATCAAGGCACACTGTGTTCCACACTTTCCAAATACACCAGATACCTGCTACAAAAATCAAATAATCTGAGAGACATAGGCCTTTTTTGAACCACGAGTGAGTGTTTAAATCCTAAAATAACACAATACCATTGTATCCCAAAGATCTCCACATACAAGCACAGAGAGGGCATCCCTAAGGCAATAACGAAGACATGCCAAGATATAAAGATTTTGAATAAATTGAATGGTTGAAATTTATAAATTAAAAAAATTGTATTCATGATATACTTAGACATGACCAATGATATGCTACAGTGAAACAATAACGTACTTACCCCCATTTTTTTTTTGAAGGAACCCCCAATTTCTTTTATCATGGTCTTTTTTTTTGGCTTAAGTGTAGTTTTGCCCCCCCCCCCCCCCCTATTTTGACTGAATCGGAAATTTACCCCCCTATTTTAAAACTCGGAAATTTACCCCCTCAATTTGAAGTTTTTCGGAATTTTGCCCCCCCACCACATTTGAGTGCATGTTGGCTGATGTGGCAGTGGTGATGTGGCTTTTAAAATATTATCTTATTATCCACCTAATTAATTATTTAAATTAAATAATTGTTAATTACAAAAAATAAATTAATTTTTAAAAAAACGAAATTTTTTTAAAAAAATACCTTAAAATGCAGAAAAAAATTCTAAAAAAACTAGAAAATAAAGATAAAATGTAGGAATTACAAAAAATAAATACATGGAAAAACAACATCACATGAAAGATAAAATTCCATTAAAATTACATGGAAAAACAGTAATATATGTCTAACAGCTGAATGTTGCAATAATATATGTCTAACAGCTGAATCATAAAACAGTCCCCTAATTAAACAAGCATAACAGCTGAATGTTGCACCAAAACCACTAGCTCCAGACCCACTAGCACCATTTGCTCCTTTTGTATCAGACTTTTTTCCCTTCTTTTGTTTCTATCAAAAATTGAATCCCAAGACAAAATATTCATAACAGAATTACAAGATAAAAACATAAATACAAGATAAAAACAAAAATTCAATCAGCACCTTATTTCCACCTTTTGGGAGCACTCGATTTCCTCCACATGTCCTCCTATTATGACCCATCTTTTTACATTTTGTACATTTCACTGTTGGTAAATCTCTAGGTAATAGATGTGGATTTTTCGGCTCATCATTAGCCTTGTTTCTATTCTTTTTGGGCCGACCTATAGTTCTTCTCTCAGCTGGTGGGTTGATTGGCTCTGTTGTTGATATAGGCCATAGTTGGGGACCATTTGTTGGCAAAATGATGTGAGAATAAGTAGCCATGAAAGTACTCTTCCTGAAACAAAATGTGCTCATCAATAATACATATAAGAAGTAAAATATTAATGATACAAATCCAAACTAAATTTATTACCTATAATACCAGGAAACAAAATCTTCAGGTTCTTTTTTGTGATACAACATGCATGCAATAGCATGGCAACATGGGATGCCTGTTAAACCCCATTTCCTACAATCACATGTTTTTTGGGCTAAATTCACAATATATGTGTCAGTTCCATTTGTCACGCTAAATATGGCATCATCATCATCAAAATGCCAAAATGGTTCCCATCCATCAGCTACCCTCTTTGCTTTTTCAAGTTGTAGTTGGATTATAGGACATATTCTCCCTCTATATCTTTGCATGAGATCCTTCTGGGCTCCAATTGTTTTTGTGAGGTAGTGCTTAATTCCTTCTAGAAGAGTGATGATGTGTTTATCTTTATACTCCAATATTGCCCGGTTAAATCCCTCACACATGTTGTTAACTTGTAAGTCTGATTGTGTATCCATCTTGAAATGAGATTTAGTCCACATTGCAGGTGCCCAATTCTTATTCATGTATTCCCAAGCTTTGTCGTTAATTAATTTCATTCGATTCATTGCTCTCTCCTATGCTGGAACAGTTGTAGCCCTTGCTGCCATCCAAAACACTTCCTTTAAATCCAATCCAGGATATCTTTTCTTAAAATTAGCATAAAGGTGTTTCACACATAGCCTATGCTCTACATGACTACCAAGGTTTTGAATTGTCGGAACCAAACCCTAAGATAATTGCCAATGGTAAACAAATATTACAAAAAAATAGAGAACATTATGCATATTAAAATATTAACAATGACACATGTAAGTTATACCTTCTGCTCATCTGAGATGAATGCATATTGCTTGTGTTGTATAGTTTGTAGATCTTCAAGTAATAGATTCAGAAACCACTCCCATGAATCTTTTGTTTCTGCTTCTACAATGACATAAGCAATGGGAAACATTTGATTGTTTGCGTCTTTACCAACAGCTGCCATCAATTGTCCTCCATGTTCTCCTTTCAAAAAGCAAGCATCTAACCCAATGAGAGGCCTACATGTGTGTGCAAAGGCTGCCTTACATGCCTCTAGACATACATAAATTCTCTGGAAAATAGGACCCACATCAGCCATATCACACTTAATAATAACAGTACTATTGGGATTGGACCTTCTCAACTCCTCCGCATAGCTCCTTAGATATAAGTATTGGTCACGACCAGCTCCTTGAATGATTTCTAGTGCCATTAACTTGGCCTTATGTACTTGATCATGTGACAACTTCACACTCCATTGCTCAGCAGCCAACCTCTTCAACGCTTTCACTTTCATTTCAGGTGAATGTCGGAGTGTACTCAAAAATCTTTTAGCAAGCAAATTTGGCTTGGCTTGTCTGTTTCTAGTTCTAGGTGTCCAACGGCACGTATGATCATCAATGAAGCTTACAACCTGCCAAAAATCATTTGCACTCCTCTTACTAATCCTCAAATGAAAAGGGCAATCAGTCATACACTTTACAACCAAGTATTCTTTTTCATTTTTTGTGAGGCGCAGATTTTTCCTAGTCTCCAATGCATACTCTTCAACTGCATCCTTTGCTTGCTTTTTATTGTTGAACTTCAAACCCATTTCAAACTTAACATGGGCATTCCCTTCACCCAACTTAAAAATTGGATAGTTTTTACCAAGCTCTTCATCTTCACTCTCTGGTGGAGTATGTAAATCATCGGAATCTTCATAGTGCTCATCTTGAAAATCAGCTGCAGTTGTAGGAGTATCCAATGATTTGGCATCTACATTATTAGTAACCAAGCAAAATGTTTCAGGTGGAAAAATAACACTCAAATCAACACACTCATCCACTCCACTATCATCAAAGTAACTATCATCTTCATCATCGTCGTCTTCCTCTTCACTTGCAATACAATCATCATCTTCTTCCTCCATGTCTTCCTTGTCCAACTCATCATCATTTTCTGTATCTTCACAAGCCCTAAAAGACAATAAATATTCCCATAGTAAACCAACACAAGACAATAATAAGATACATTTTATTTGGATATTAAACATTTTATTTCAATACTCACACCTCAATTTTTTAATCAGATTAGTCTCAAAATTTAATTGCTTTTTGAATATTAAATCACCCCAAGGAAACACAGATCTACATTATTCAATTGCTTTCTTGGAATATTAAATTTACATTATTTAATTGCTTTCTTTGAATATTAAATTAAAGAAACACAGATCCATTATGAGAAAGTTCCATATCAGTTCCAAAATCAACGAAGGAACTATGTCAAGTTACACGACACAGAACAGCAACAGTTATGAGAAAGACATACCTCAATTTCGTCATTGAACTTGAACCAAGAATCATTACTTCGTGATTCACCATTTTCAGTGAACGGCGGCGACAGAAAGAGGGAGAGCGATGAAGATTGAGAACAGAGACAACGCTGTCAAAGTGGAACGGTGATGACGAAGCGGGAACGACGATGGTTAGGAACGGCTAGGTCAGGGCATCACATGAAGGGAAGGAGAAAGGGAACACGGTTGTTTGGGTTTTGGTAGTGAGATCCACTTTTTTGGTAGCGTTTTGGATTGTTATAAGGAAAATGATTATTATTATTATTATTATTATTTTAAGTTACATTTTTTTTATTAATTTTTTTCTTTTTTTAATTCAGAATATATAATATAAATAATTTAAATGGGTGAATATTTATTTTAGTATTATTTAAGCCACATCAGCACAGTTTTAGTATTATTTAAGCCACATCAGCACAGCCACCTCAGCCAACTCCTGGAAAATATTAATTTGGAGGGGTACAATTCAGATTTTTAAAATAGGGGGGGCCAAAATTCCGACAAACATTAAATTTGGGGGGGGGGGGTAAAATTCAGAGTTTTAAAATAGGGGGGTAAAATTCCGATTCAGTCAAAATAGAGGGGGAAAAATTGCACTTAAGCCTTTTTTTTTTGAGAGATTTTATCATGGTCGTTAATATAAGATTATACAATAATAAAATCAATTCAAAACGCCTTCAAAAAAAAAAATCAATTCAAAACGATCTCAACCGTTGTTTTCAGAATGAAAGGTGACGATAGAAAATAGTGTGAAAGAGCAACTTTAGCAAATCCATGTATAAAGGTTTGGTAGAATAGTGATGTGGGTGCAGGATAAGAGTGGGGAAGCATTACTCTGTACTTTAGTTGCCGAAATGGACTTTTTATTCTCCTAAAACTTGGTACTATAACGGTCTTTTCTTTCTCTTTCACCAATTATCACTAGTGTCTACGGTGGATATTACTTGGTCAAGCTCTGAACATCTAGATGAATATTTTCTCTTAAACACAGTTTACATGTCAATTTTCTCTGGCTCTTGGTGAGTACCATTAATCACAAATGCAGACTAATTGACCAAATCCAAGCATAACAAAAATTGAAAGTGTGACAGTGACAATGATGATTCATTCATACAAGTTACTGAATTTATGTTATGCTTCGTTATTTATTTTGCAAATGAATTGGTCTAAAAGAGCGATACATTTTCCATCTACCAAAAAAATATCAAGCAGGACAAAACTATATTTATTCAACACACTAAAAAAAAAAATGACAAAACTATTAAAAGTCTTACCTTCAATTTTTTTTTCATGACAAGTACTCTATTATAAATTATAATAAATAATGATAATATCGAATATGATGATGATGAAGAATACTAATCAAATAGTTCCCTAGCTATTATTTTTCCATTTTTTTTGTAGTGGTCCTTGCATATTTTATACATTGTCCCAACCAACTGAGCTAAGCTCACGAGAACCCATTTTTTTCTTCTAATAGTTGGGATATTTTCTGTAGTTGAAAATTAAAATAACATATTTTAATGCCAAGTTAAATATCAAATTATAATATAATGAAGAGAATACCGCATCCCAAATGAACTTCACATGGCAGGATAAGGATTGATCATGGCCGCAGCAAACCAAGATATTTTGTTCATAAAAAAAATGACCAAGAAATTTTTAAGGCATAATAGTCATTTTAGTTCCTAAATGTGTAATAAGTAGCCACAATAGTCCCTCAATGTATCAAAATTTCAAAAATAGTCTCTGATTGTACGCTTTATTAGTCAAAATAGTCATTGACATTAAAATACTTTGTTAATATTGTTTTATTAGTCCTTTAATATACTTATTTATTATCATATCAATTCTTATATGTACTTGTTTATTGTCATTTCACTCTCTATATGAAAAGAGTTATTGTATGGATTGAGCGATTATTTTAACGTTAGAGACAATTTTGAATAATAAAGTACACAATTAAAAACTATTTTAAAATTTTGATACAATAAATAACTATCGTGCCTACTCTTTACATATTCTGAGAGCAAAATGATTGTTATCCTAATTTTTAATGATAATATTGAAGCCCCAATATTTTTAAGCAAAGAAAATGAATGATTGGTATTTTTCAAAACTGGGTGTTTGAAGGAAGCTGGTGAGAAGGCTGCAAAACCTAGCGGTCATGTTTGAATGGACTTTTATGTTTCTATAGACTCAAGTTGCATTCAACGGGAAGGAAAATATTCTTTATTATTTATATATATTTATTATTTTCATTATTAATTATAAAATAAAGGGGATTTATGAAATTATCTAGTTGGAAAATTAAATAATCATGTACGACAATTCTTCCAGCACAAACTACTTTGTCACACTCTTATATATAGTACATATAAATATTAATCTTGATAACATATTTTGATATCTTACAACAAAACAAAACCATTCATTGCTTCAACTTGAAACTCAGCTCAGGGCCAGTTCCATATAGTTCAAAAACTCTTTGATGAGTTGAGATATTAAGAACAAAAAGTGAAGAAAGTAAACAAGAGGGGGAGAAGTGTCCTTTGAAACCAATCTTTCCCCTTTTGATTGGTTTTTCTTTGTTCCGTTTCTGTTTTGATAGACCAAGAAAGTAATCAAGTATATTCATGTAAGTATATACACTTTTTTCATCTTCGTTTTTGTTCTTTTGTACAAATCGAAGTGATAAGGGCTGCATCTCCGTGGATCATACTTATACTCTTTGGTAGATAAGAAATAAAGAAATCCAAAAATCAAAATAAAGTTTTTTTTTTTTTTTTGGTTTTCTTCAAGCTTATGTGATATTAGAAGCAATTAAAAACTACCATATAGTTAATTTATTCTGCTCATGTTTTAATTTCCTCCTAATTTGGTTTCAATTTAATTATTTTTTTTTCAGAACAAGGAGAAGCAAAAATGGATAGTAATTTAAGTAGAAGTATAAGTAGAAGCTTGAGTAGGTCAAGTTGGAAAATGGAAGAAGTATTTGCTAGTGGAAGATATTCAAGAAGAACTTCTCAAGTTGATGAAGATGAAGAAGCTCTTAAATGGGCTGCAATTGAGAAACTACCAACCTATGATAGGTTAAGAACAAGTATTATGCAAACTTTTACTGAGGGTGATCAACCTCAGCCAGGACACAGGCAGCAACACAAGGAAGTTGATGTTACCAAATTGGATATGAATGAAAGACAACAAATTATTGACAAAATTTTCAAGGTTGCTGAAGAAGATAATGAAAAGTACCTCAGGAAATTCAGAAACAGAATTGACAAGTGAGTTTCATCAATTTATTTTTTACACATGGATTGTTTGTTCCTTGGACACAAATAATTTGGGTAGTTGGTGTTATCTGCTTATCTAAATTGTTGAATAGAGATCAGACTACTCATATTTAACTATACTGATTTAGGAACTAAAATCCATGATCCTGATCGAGATTATTTACTTGGGGTTTGCATCAAAATCATTCCACTAAGATGATTCACTTTTGAAAAACACAATTGAAAAGACTTTTGAAATTAACTTGCACCAAACAATAATAAATAAGCTTTTTAGCCTTAATCTTTTATAAAATCTACAAAATTCATCCCTTTAGTTTGTTGAAATTTCTCAACAAAAATTAGTATTTCATTACCTTACAATCCAAGGTTTTAGCCTTCTATGTATCTATGGAGAAATAAATTGAGAAAAAATCGATGTGCTAAAATTGATTTGAAATTATGCAAGATATTTGTGGTTTTCAATAATTCTTTCCTCCCATTATTATATACATTTGACTCTGCCATTTGCTAAAAGACAGAACATATTACAATTGTCTAAATTGCAATGCAATAGGGGGGACCATACATAACATGGGCCATCACTTGTCCCACACATCCTACGTATGGATATTTATTACATATATACTTCAATTAAATTAGCAGATTTTTTTTTTACTACTATTACAAATTAGCAGAAATGAATTTACTTTAATGTTTACAGTACCTAGTATTTGAAGATGAAATTTCCTTAACAAAGGGGTATGTAGTATGTATTAAGGTAATGCTATTAAATGATTCAATGTTGAAAGTAATGTTACTTACAAAAGTGCCTAAACATTTTTGTTTAAAAACGTGACAATACTGTTCAAATATATTCACTAATAATAATTATTATTATCCATTTTTTGCAGGGTTGGAATAAGACTTCCAACAGTAGAAGTGAGGTTTAAGAATTTGACTGTTGAAGCTGATTCCTTTGTTGGCAGCAGAGCTTTGCCAACTTTACCAAATACTGCACTAAACATTCTTGAATCACTTATTGGCTTGTTTGGATTTAGTACAACTAAGAGAACAAAACTCACAATTCTTAAAAATGCTTCTGGCATTGTCAAACCATCAAGGTAATATAATCAAGCTTTTATTCTTAGTTTGATTGGAACAATATTTTTTTGCGATTAAGGAATATGCACTATCACCGTAAAGTTATTTTATACTGATATTCAATCACAACTCTTCGATTTGTCACATTAAAATATTTATTTTGTCGACTTGTGATCGATTGTCGGAGTAAAATAATTTTACTCTACTAGGTGAATTTATTATATAGTTTTTGATTTTATAATAATCTTTCTTGTTATATACAGGATGGCCTTATTGTTAGGTCCCCCTTCTTCAGGGAAAACGACCCTATTGCTGGCATTGGCTGGAAAATTGGACTCTGAATTGAGGGTACATTCCAACCCCTTAATTTTATTTAATTACCAATTTGACCTTTATATAGATTATAATAATTAATGCCAATTTAAGGAATAATAATTATGATGACGAAAACCTGAAAAGGAGTTGAATTGAATACTTGAATTGTATACATGATTGATAATATAATTTATTTATCTTTATTAAACAGGTACAAGGAGAAATTACTTACAATGGACATAGACTTAATGAGTTTGTACCAAGAAAAACTTCAGCATATATTAGTCAAAATGATGTTCATGTTGGAGAAATGACTGTTAAAGAAACCTTAGATTTCTCAGCTAGATGCCAAGGAGTTGGAACTAGATATGGTAATTAAAATCAACCTCTCTCAAGACTAAAAATAAAATCCATTTTTCTTTTTTAATTATTTTTTCTATAAATAATTTATTAACAATTTTATTTTTATTTTAAATAATGTTACTAAAGATCTACTAAGTGAGCTTGCTAGAAGGGAAAAGGAAGCTGGTATATTTCCAGAAGCAGAACTTGACCTGTTCATGAAGGTATTTTCATTAATTTTTGAAATTATTATTATTATTATTATTATTATTATTATTATTATTATTATTATTATTATTATTATTATTATTATTATTATTATTATTATTCAATAGAGTAAATAGTTATTAATCATCTTAATTATTGTAGGCTACTGCAGTGAAAGGAACAGAAAGCAGTCTCATCACAGACTATACTCTCAAAGTAAGTTGATTTTTGTTTTTCTCCCAACATTTCTTTTTCACATTAAAAATGAGTGGGAATAAAACAAAAATTGCTATTTATGACTTTTTCGATAAATTAAACCTTTTAACTACTCCCACCCACCAGCCTCCAGTCACCAAGCTTTACCTAATTATACTTAGCCACCAAGAGAAAAGTTTATTACCTTTGCATAAAATTTCAACTCACCGACCCTACTTTGTGACTTCTTTGAAGATATTATGGTTAAAGTAGGTCCCAGCTTGTGGAACAATTGTCATATATGGATTTAGATAAACTAAACTACCATTATAATTTAGCTCATCTACAAGAAACATAATTATTGTTAATTACTGTGCTTAACGGTTTGATTGATTATGTTCTAACAAATCACATTGTTAATTAATTTCTTTTGTTGTATGAAACAGATATTAGGGCTTGATATTTGTAAGGACACTATAGTTGGTGATGAAATGAATAGAGGTGTATCTGGAGGTCAAAAGAAGCGTGTGACCACAGGTTAGGACTAAAAAGTCCAAATAATGTTCTCCTCTATTCAAATTATCTAGAACATGTTATTTGGTTGAACATTTCCACCTAAAGTCATATTCATATTTTTCTGCTGCAATATTTTTCAAACTTGCACTTGCATACATGTTTGAACTTAATTGATAAACATATTTGGACGTGGCTGCAAGTTGTAGACAAGACACCCTTTTACTCAATCATGATATATATAATACTATATTTTTATATTTTTCTAAAGATTTTGAAAATCTTGCCACATGGGCCCCATGTAATTTAGTCCACTAAACTCCATCTTATTGGAATTAGAATTAGACTTTGTCCTTCTTCCTCACCTGCCACCTTGTTCCTCCAATAAATTGTTAAAGAGTTCCCCTTTTCTTATTTGCTTTTTGAAAAACTAACTTGCTTTAAGTAAATCCTTCAAAAAAAAAAAACTTGCTTTAAGTAAATGACTTTAATAAATATGCAAAGATAATTATATAGAAATTTTAATCATATCATTGATTAGATTTTTTTTGGATATTTTTAAAATAATATTATATACTAACATTGTGAAGAATATAATAGATATATGTACAAATTTTTCTATTACGATATTAATCCATATTTATTAAATTCCAAAATAATCCAAATTCTATAATACCTTCTTTATATTATACATAATTTTCTCATTATATATTCAATTGAATTTGAAGTAGTCTTATAATCGTTTAAAGTAATGTTTGTTTACAAATTCCCATGGATTTGTCTAAATTATGGTGAGCCATCGTAATTTTGTTGAAGCAACTTTTGCGAAGTTGTGTTACTTTGAGAAACTCAACTTGATACCTAAAATGCATTAAATATGTAAAATTTTGTAGGAAACAATGACAAAGCAACTAGTAAAATGCTTAATTGAAATTAATTGTTACAATTTGATTTCTAAAACAGGTGAAATGATTGTTGGTCCAACAAAAACACTATTCATGGATGAAATATCAACTGGTCTTGATAGTTCAACAACATTTCAAATTGTGAAATGTTTGCAACAAATTGTGCACCTAACTGAAGGAACAATCTTAATGTCACTTCTTCAACCAGCTCCTGAGACATTCGATCTTTTTGATGACATCATTCTCATATCTGAGGGTCAAGTTGTGTACCAAGGTCCACGTGAACACATTGTTGAATTCTTTGAATCTTGTGGGTTCCGTTGCCCTGAAAGAAAGGGAACCGCTGATTTCTTGCAAGAGGTATGATTATCATAGCATCCACCTTATTAATTGTGCACCTATGAAGTAAGAATACAAAAAACACGGACATCCGACATGATACTGACACGCCAACACTGCTAATAATTTGAAAAAACAATCACATAATTTAGTGTAATTATAAATGTCGGTGTCGATGTCGAACGTGACACATGTCCGATATCAGGACACGCCTAATCAGAGGAGTGTCTGTCCTTCTACACCCTCACACACCTTATTATTAAACAATGCGTAAATAATGTCTGTCTTTTTCTAATTTGGGTTCATGGGCCCATAATACTGTTTAGGTTCTGTCTTTTTTTTGTTAAGTTCAATGCATATCAAGAAGTATAAAACCATTTGTTTGACTTTTTATAGAAAAATTGTGATATTTTTCCTCACAAAGACCAATCATTGCATTGGCATTAAGGCGAGAAACACTTGTGTGGATCAGGACCAAGAATTTTTGGTTTGGTCACACACACAAATTTTTTCCTTCTCTCTCTTCTCTTCTCTCTTCTCCATTTTCTCTCTCTTCTTTCTTCTCTCTCTTCTCTTTTTTCTCTTTGTGTGACCAAAGACCACTTGTGTGGACCAGGACCACACAAGATTTTCTCCATTAAGGCACCCTACCACACATAACATGACACATGCTAATTAGTAATTTTTCTTTTTGACAAACTACTAATTAAAAAAATTAAAAACTAAGGTATGTATTATTTTGCAAATAATTTCTACTTTAATTTTTTATTTTCACTTTTCTAATTACAAAACCATCCATGTTTTACAATAGAAAACTCCAACAATTTTACAATTAAAGCGAAAACGAGATCTCAAAAAAGTCTATTAAGTATTCTCTACATAAGTCGCGTACCGACTATCTACATCCCTACTACCCAATTTTTTTAGAGTAGCGGACTACTCGAATCTGTACCACCTACCGTATGACTATATGATGTAAATGCGTCTTAAAATTGCTATCATTAATGAAATGCAAACTATATCATAAATGAAATACAATCTTTGATTTATAAGCTGATGATGTTATTTTGAAGGCTAAAAAAAGAAGGGGAAACTCAAACATGATTTGTAAATTTTGAACAGGTTACCTCAAGAAAGGACCAAGAACAATACTGGGCAGACAAGAACAGACCATACAGATATGTTACTGTGTCAGAGTTTGCAAACAAATTCAAACAGTTCCATGTTGGAGCACGTCTTGAACAAGAATTATCTGTCCCATTTGACAAGTCAAGTGCACACAAAGCAGCTCTTGTTTACAGCAAAAACTCAGTTCCAACAAGGGACATTTTTAAAGCATGTTGGGACAAAGAATGGCTACTTATCAAAAGAAACTCCTTTGTCTACATTTTCAAGACAGCTCAAATTTGCATCATTGCTATCATAGCAGCAACTGTGTTTTTAAGGACTGAAATGAAAAGAGATACTGAAGATGATGCTGCACTTTACGTTGGTGCAATTTTGTTCGCTATGATTATGAACATGTTCAATGGTTTTGCTGAACTTGCACTAACAATTCAAAGGCTTCCTGTGTTTTATAAACAAAGAGATCACCTTTTCCATCCTGCTTGGACTTACACAGTTCCAAATTTTCTGTTGCGTATTCCGATTTCTATGTTTGAGTCTCTTGCTTGGATGGTTGTTACCTACTACACCATTGGATTCGCTCCCGAAGCCAGCAGGTTCTTTAAGCAATTTTTGTTGGTGTTCCTTATCCAACAAATGGCAGCTGGTATGTTTAGGTTCATTGCTGGAACATGTAGGACAATGATTATTGCAAATACTGGTGGAGCACTCATGCTTCTTGTTGTTTTTCTACTTGGTGGTTTCATCCTTCCTAAACGTGAGTATTGATAATCTAAGTAAAAAGCATTTGAAAAGTTACATTATTATTTATTCAAAGAATATGTGCTCACATTGGATGATTATTTATTTGTTTCCAGGTTCAATTCCTGACTGGTGGGTTTGGGCTAATTGGGTTTCACCATTGACCTATGCTTACCATGCCTTGGTTGTGAATGAAATGTATGCTCCAAGATGGATGCATCCAAATGTAAGTAAATATCAGCATAAGCTTTTAATTAAGAATTTTTTTTTATACTTACGAGTTAGTTTTTGACTTGAACTTGTATTCTATTGCAGACTTCTGGAGATAAAACTACGACATTGGGTCTGGCTGTATTGAAGAACTTTGATGTTTATGCCAATGAAAATTGGTATTGGATTGGTGCTGGAGCTCTTGCTGTTTTAATAGTTTTTTACAATGTTCTCTTCACCCTTACACTTATGTACCTAAGTCGTAAGACCTCTCGCATTCTCATCAATCTTTTTATTTTCTTTCTTTCTTTCTTTCTTTCTTTCTTTCTGGTGAGTTTCTTCTTTCACTTTCTGTCTTAATAAAACTTTTTATTTTGTGTACTAGCTTTTGGAAACAAACAAGCAATTATATCTGAGGAAGATGCAACTGAATTGGAGGGTGAAGGAGACGTAAACGAACCAAGACTCGTGAGGCCGCCTTCCAACCGAGAATCAATGCTTCGATCACTATCCAAAGCTGATGGAAACAATTCAAGTAAGTGTTAGTAATAACCATTGTTGATTTTACAACCGCTCTTGAGAAAATTTGAACTTTGTCCTTGAAGTTGCAAGGCAAAGCTCTTACCACCGAGCATGCACTTCATCAACGCAAACAAATTAAATTTGGATGGTTAAGATAAATGTATGTCCTTGTAGATTTATTAATGTTCTTGTCTTGTGCATGAATCACTTTAGGGGAAGTGGCAATGCAAAGAATGAGTAGCCAAAATCCAAACGGATTAAGAAATGCTGATGCAGACACTGGAAATGCACCAAGAAGAGGAATGATTCTACCTTTCCAACCACTTGCAATGTCCTTTGAGAGTGTTAATTACTTTGTGGACATGCCTGCGGTAAGGATATTATTACAACTTTATAATTAACATGATCAATGATTCGAGAGGTACTTATGAAGGCGATTCTAACATCGATATAAATTTTTGACAGGAAATGAAAGAGCAGGGAGTGACAGAAGATAGGTTACAATTGCTAAGGGAAGTAACTGGTTCCTTTAGGCCTGGAGTTCTTACTGCACTAATGGGAGTTAGTGGCGCCGGGAAGACAACTTTAATGGATGTTTTAGCAGGAAGAAAGACTGGTGGCTACATTGAAGGAGATGTTAGAATCTCTGGATACCCTAAGAACCAAGAAACCTTTGCAAGAGTTTCTGGTTATTGTGAACAAACTGATATTCATTCACCTCAAGTTACTATCAGAGAATCTTTGATTTACTCTGCTTTCCTTCGGTTGCCTAAAGAAGTTGGTAATGAGGAAAAGATTGTAAGTCTTCAGAACTATATCTTTTAATACTTTTGTGTAAACTAGTTTTACTTTGACGTATAATAAGAATTAAGCATTTTTCATACATAGAAGGGTGAAAAAATAAAACTTTTGAATTGATTGATGTTTTCAGCAATTTGTGGAGCAAGTGATGGATTTGGTAGAGCTGCAAAGTCTCAAGGATGCTATTGTGGGGCTACCAGGAGTCACAGGGTTGTCAACTGAACAAAGAAAGAGGCTGACAATTGCGGTCGAGCTTGTTGCTAATCCTTCAATCATATTCATGGATGAGCCAACTTCTGGTCTAGATGCAAGAGCAGCTGCTATTGTTATGAGGACTGTAAGAAACACTGTTGATACTGGAAGAACAGTTGTGTGCACAATTCATCAACCTAGCATTGATATCTTTGAAGCCTTTGATGAGGTATGCTACCCTACCTATAATAAACTATCTTTTCCTGTGTTTCTCTTTGTATATCCCGTTTTCTTTGGAATTTAAACACCGGTTAACCACAAGTTATAATCTGTAAAACCTAACCTTGAATAATAGAGAAGTAACGTAGGCACTATACAGTCGAAAACGTAGGCAGAATTGGCCGAACTTCGCGATCAAATCTCGTGTGTCCTTCGCTTTTTTTTCGATCGTTTTTCTTTTTAATCAGGGTTCCTGTTCTAACAAACTCCTTTTGTGCCAGCTCATATTGATGAAAAGAGGAGGGCAACTGATCTATGGAGGACCTTTAGGTCGGAATTCACACAAGATTATCGAATACTTTGAGGTATTAAAACTGATTGATTATATATTTTTTTATCACGTGCTTTAAGATGTGGTTCAAGTTTTTGTTCAAAAAAAAAAAGATGTGGTTCAAGTTTATGTATAATATCAAGTTTCAGGTTAACTCTTTTTTTTTTTTTTTTTTTTAACAGGAAATTCCTGGTGTCCCAAAAATCAAGGAAATGTACAATCCTGCAACATGGATGCTAGAAGTTAGCTCCATAGCCGCTGAAGTCCGTCTTGGAATGGATTTTGCTGAATACTACAAGTCATCAGCTTTGTTTCAGTAAGCAAACATACATTATTATTAATTAAAGTGGCACTAATGATCATTATACAACTGCCTCCGAGGGGATTTGGACTCCGTCCTCGAGTTTGTTACTTTGTTTTTGCTAACACATATGCTTATTGAGCAGGAGAAGCAAAGCTCTTGTAAAGGAGTTAAGTACACCACCACCAGGAAGTAGTGATTTGTTTTTCGCTACGAAGTTCTCTCAATCAACATTTGGACAATTCACATCTTGTCTTTGGAAGCAGTGGTTGACATATTGGAGGAGTCCAGATTACAATCTAGTCAGATATTTTTTCTCCTTGGCTTGTGCTCTCATGATAGGGACAGTATTTTGGAAAGTTGGCGAAAACAAGTGAGAACTTCTTCATTTGAATTAAAATCAATTTAAGTAATTTTCAAAAATTATTACTTATTGATTTAAGCTAATTTCTTTCTTATTATCTTTGTTTAGGGAGAGCTCGACTGATCTGACACTGGTTATAGGAGCAATGTATGCTGCAGTTATTTTTGTGGGAATTAACAATTGTCAAACAGTTCAACCAGTTGTAGCCATTGAAAGAACAGTGTTCTATAGAGAAAGAGCTGCTGGAATGTATTCTGCTCTGCCTTACGCCGTAGCACAGGTAAGAGGCTGATATATAGATAACTTCTGGTGCAAGTCACTTTCTATCATTTCCATTGCCTTGTGAATATTACCTTATATGTTCCTGAATTTTCAATTACAGGTTCTCATTGAAGTACCATTTGTGCTATTTCAAGCATGTTATTACTCACTCATAGTGTATGCTATGGTGAGTTTTGAATGGAAGGTAGAAAAGTTCTTTTGGTTCGTCTTCGTCAGCTTCTTCTCCTTCTTGTACTTCACTTACTACGGAATGATGACTGTTTCCATCACACCAAACCATCAAGTTGCGTCAATCTTTGCAGCAGCATTCTATGGACTCTTTAACCTCTTCTCTGGTTTCTTTATCCCAAGACCTGTGAGTACCATTCTAGTTTGGTTATTTTATAGTATATTACAACACATTAGCGTACGAATAAACCTTACACAATACTTGAAAAAAATCACGACCATTCAATTTTACTGCATTAGTAGGTTTTTTTTACCGACACTGCATAAAACACGTATACTATAAATTCATCTAGTTAATTCCACATCAGCAGATTTGATGCTATGCCAATAAAAAGGACTAATGTCTAGATACCAACACGATATAAAATCCTATAATGTTTTACTGACATTTTTTTACCAATTTTGGCATTTTCAGAAAATTCCAGGATGGTGGGTATGGTATTATTGGATTTGTCCAGTTGCATGGACAGTGTATGGATTGATTGTGTCTCAATATCACGATATAGATGATCCCATTCGTGTGCTTGGAGCTACTGAAAATTTCACTGTCAAAGGATATATTGAACACCATTATGGTTTCAAACCTGATTTCATGGGTCCAGTTGCAGGAGTTTTGGTTGGTTTCACTTGCTTCTTTGCCTTTATATTTGCCTTCTGCATCAAGGCACTGAACTTCCAATCAAGATAAATGAATAATTACCTTCCTAGCTGTCTACATTGGTGGAAAAATTAAGCTATGTTGCTGCAAAATGGTTACATTACAGTCCATGTGACTTGTGTATGTATATAACTTAGTGATTTATGCAGCATATTTCATATTACTCATAGATGACTACCGATAATTTTGTTCATAGAGGATTGTGTTGATTAAGTGTAAATTGATCATGCTACTTTCTTAGTTTGGTTTGCTACTTAGAAGAAATTTGGTGTTTCATTTCATCAGTTCTTGTATAAATGTTTATTGTCATAAATAAAAAACCTTATTCTTTTGCCTTAATATATTTTTAGATTAAAGGGTATGTACAATCGAGGTAAAGTTATTATACACCGATGTCCAATCACAATTCTTCAATTTGCCACAACATGATATGCATTTTTAAAATAAAAATTGAAAAGCAGTTATACAATTTTTTGTTGTTTGACAAGTTCTGATTTTGTTGTTGGTGTAAAATAAATTAAAGTACATTTTCTTAATCTAATATTTTTTCCAAGGAAAATTACTAGATTATAATCAGTTTATAAACATTGTATACATAAATATCAATTAATTTATGTGTTTCTTTAGGCTTGTTTTTCGCACTGGCGAGCTATATCCGTCACAAGGCGAGACAAAACATGATTGAATTGTTGAATTTATCGACCTAACTTGCACGAAGAGATGTCCTCGTACGTTGGGACATCACAAAGTTTGTGGCTAAACTTGATTTTCTCATTCTTATATGATTTGAATCACATTCTAAGATTATGTACTTAATTCCCTTAGCTCAAACATTTCAACCAGAGCAATCTCACATAAACATAATCACAAATACACGCTAAGAAATTCGACGTGTCACATTCCTTATGGAAGCCAAAAGGTGGAAGCCAAAAGGCTCGAGTCCAAAACGTGCATGTAACCTTAGAAACATTGATAGGCTTGAAAAGCTTAGAGTTGTCTGTTGTGATACTCCTAATAACTCCAGTACTGGTGGTTGGCTTGCTGATGGATCAGTGACATGTATTCAGATTAACATCCAAGGTGTAAGCTCAAACTACACTGATTTGAATTTAAATTACAGTAATACTTATGTCCCAAACTACAACAAGAGACCTAAAAGATTTGAACAAATTTAGCTAAAGAATAGAATGAGAATTGTATAAAGGTACTTAATGACTCTATCAACAAGCACTATGGTTCTGTCAAGTCCAAAGCTTAATTCTGCATGGATACTCTTCACAATTGGGGTCTCAGGACTTTTGGTAACATCCCAAGTAAAATCAGAAAGACTCAAAGCAACTTAGTAATCTTCACACTAAAATCCAAATTGAAGAGGTAATTGATAGAGCCGAAGATTTCAAAACTCGTATGGACAATATTTTGGATCACGAAGATGATGGAGTCAAAGAGCAAAATCATCTTGGCTTCAAAATGGTGTTGAAAATACTCATCAAAGTCATGTCAAAGATCTAATAAAAATAAAATTGAGATTCACAATGATGCTAACGGTGTTGCTACTAATGTTGTGGAAATTAGAGGCATTTTCAAGACATTTATAGGGCCGTATCTGAGGCAGGGCGAGCAGGAAAATGCACGGCTCAAAAGAAAATATTAATCAATCTTTGAAACAAACACAGCCTTTCCATCAACTTATTTAATGGTAACAGTTGAGACAACCACATATGGTGTACAAGACATGTAGCACCTCTTTATTGAGCACAAGAAAAGAAACAACATTTGTGCCATGCATTTTAACTAAGTAGATGCATGGTTTTGACATTACATGTAGTAATAAAATATCCACTAACCATTTGACAATAGCATGAAAGGGTCACTTTAAGTTGTTGATAGGTCCACTTAACTTTTCTTCTATGATTTTGGATAGTTTTTCTTCCATTGAAGGAGAAAGATAATTTATCCAATCTCCTACTTCTGCCTTTCTAAAGAAGAACTTGTTCTCATAGTTTAGTCCAACAGATCCAGATTTATTTACCTCCAATTCCTTCATCTTTTCAAAGCCACATAAATTGATTATGTTTTCTATCTCTTTATTACTCTCCTCTTCTCTAGTAAAAGGATAGCCCAAAAAATTTGCAATTCTATTGACATGAGAAACTGCATCTTCTTTGAGATCTTCATATTTCAAGAATAGAACTTTGTGTGATCTAGCCATGCTTTCCTTCAAGTAACCCAACGTATGATCCCAAAATGAACCAAATGGACTTATCCCATCACAATAACTTTCAAAAAATTCATCCATGCTTAAAGTTGGTAAAGATTGATTTGACCTTATTTTATTAGCAAAAAACCAAGTAGACACAAAAGTGTCAAAAGGATTTCTACATATATAAATTATTTTACAATTGGACTCTTTAATTGACTTGGCTAGTGAAAAGAATGGAACATGAGTCCCAAAAAGCCTTGGCTCATTCATGTTTGATAGGTTGATTTGAAAACTTTGGCTATCACTACCACCATAAACATTGTATTCAAAGAAAGGCACTAGTTCATGTGAATTGAATTTAAGTAATGGATGATCCTCTAAGGAAGAGAAACGATGGCGATTAACAATGGCAAATGTGAGTGCTTTCAACCAAGTTGTGCCGGATTTTGGTAAGCTAGCAACAACAATATCATTGTCTTTGGCTTGAAAATGATTTTGAAAAGAGTTTATAGGTTGGATTAAATTTGATGGACACCAAAAACCTTGAAAAAAATAAAAATCTTGGGATGCCCCCCACCCTTTTATTCTAGGAAGTGAGAGGATTAACTGCTTAAATTCATGGTTTACCTTGTCTTGTTGGTTTGCTTCTTGTCCATCCCTTGATTGGTCTCCCATGAGATGTGTGAGATTGCTTGAAGCCATTGGAGGAAAACAAAAATGCTAACTTGCTATAGTAGTCATTTGTGTGCAAAATTTGTGAACAACAAACTACTGCATTTATAGGGTCACGTTAATAAGTGTCTTAAGGATTTTGTTTAAAGAATTTATATAAGAAAATTGTGTCTTAAAAATACCGGTCAAACATCTGTCTAAGTCACAAATACATAATCTTCTATACAAAAGTTACTTCTTTTGACTCATTAAACAATACCTAAAGATATTTGTTAACATTTTTTGTAATATCCAGTGCAAAAGAATTTTACAGCACGAAATTCATTCAATAATTTCATGTTTGATTTTTTTTATTTAATATTTTATAAAATAATTCATATGTAGCAAACAATTTGAAATAAACAATACCTTTTGTTTTGTATTACACCGACCTTGTGCGAATATTGTATTCTATATGTAATTTTGTATTACACCGACCTTGTGTGAATATTGTATTCTATATGTAAATCTGTTAGTCCCTATGACAGAACTGAACCTTTAAAAGAAGATAAAATATTCATTGCAAACGTTTTTCCAGATCTAAACCGATTTTATAATATTATTAATTCATTTTGGACCTCTTCTTAGTCCCTTACAAATGTGATCAAAGATTTATTGTCAAAAAAAAAATGTGATCAAAGATTCGATTGAATCCTGTTAAAAAGGGGAGAATGCACCTTATGCCACACATATTTCCCGAAATAAATTAGTCATTATTTAAAATTTGGTGCTAATATCAAGGTAATATAAAAAAAATCTAAGGTTTTGTTTTATATTAATCCTTAAAGGGAGATGCTTGTGGTTAGTAGGTTTTGAATCTTGTTTTGTTTATGCCTTATTGTTTTCTGAAAGTTCTATATGTATCTTTAGCATGTATGTTAGTTTCTTAAACATTTGTATCCATCCCAATCTATGGGTGGGGAATGTCCCAACTCATGATCCTTTTGATTGTATTACTGCTATTTTTGCATTTGATTGAATGAAGTTTCTTTTACCGTAAAAAAAAAAAAAAGATGCCAATTAGTGCTCTAATGACACTTTTTAAGAACTTTAAATAGTCAGTTTTATGGAAACTTATGCATTCAATGCATTGAAAATTAAAATATGAAGTTTTTTCAATAGATAGTTTCTTATTTGAGTATCCTTAAAGAGTGTCATTGGGGTACTCGTTAACAAGATCCATCATTAAATATCTTTAAATGTTTCCTTAAAAAAAAAAAAATCAAATGTTTGGTCGAGTAGTAAAAAGATAAATCTTAGACTCGAAAATGTTTAAATATTTTTAGTTTAAGTCTCGCTAATGCCTTTGAAGGGTTGTAAGTGCTCTTTGAATCGTAAGATCTTCTCTACCTTGAATTGGGGGCACCAACCCCTCACCCTAGATTTTTCACCAAAATAATAACAACATAAACGAACCATTTAATCGATAATGCAACACATGGAATTTACTTTGAGTAAATTACATTCCACTCTACAAAGAGATGCTTAAATTAAAACACCCTCCCACTTATGTCAAAATATACACTTTTCTTCCCTCTCATGCAACAAATATTAGAAAAAATTACACTCCCTCGTCGAAGAGAAGTTTGGATTACATTTCTCTCTTCTTTTATGTTAAAATCTACATTTACCAAGAGAAGTGTAATTCAAGTTTCTCTTAAGAGTGAAGAGAGTACTTTTTTTTACTCATTTGATTTTTTTTGGCTTAAATTGTGGCACATTTGCAACAAAAATTAAGAAATTAAATATAGAAATTTTGATTTTTTTTGGCTTAAATTGTGGCACATTTGCAACAAAAATTAAGAAATTAAATATAGAAATTTATTCTTGAAAATTGTGTAATCAATATCTTAAAAGCTTAAACCTTTATCTTTTATATACAAAAGTCATGTTATTTGAACAACCATTTTTCGGGACAACTTATGGGACAATCAAAATTTACAAAGAAATAAGATTTGGATCATCCCCTTCTCCCATTCTCTATGTCTCTCTCCTTCTCCATTTTGTGTCTTTCTCGAGAGAAAGACACAAAATGAAGAGGGGGGAGAATGTAAAAAGGAGAGCATCATACTTTGGATGCTTATTTAAGTGAGTTCCCTATGTCCACATCACTTTTATAGTACTACTTAATAAACATCACTTTTCTCCAACCCAAACTCCTCAAAACACGATCGTGCATGATCTAACATATTCCATTCATTTCTAAATATAAACAAAAAGTCAAATGTATTTGATCCAATTCAAATCAAATACAATTGTCTTTTTACTTATATTTAAGACGAGATGAGTATATCTTTACGGCATAAGTTAACAAAACCTTGTTTTTTTAAAGGTTCCTCTCCTCCATTTGAATAGTATAAAAACTAGTTGCTCTATTTTTTCATTGGATTCTCTTCTAGTTTAACTTGATGTCTTGAATTCAAATCAGATCAAATTTGACTCTTCAGTTGCATACAAAGAATACCCACCTCGCATCCATCTCTTTTTTCTTTGAATTCATCACGCACAAAGTAATTTTTTAAATAGAAAAATGATGAAATTGTGAAAAATTTATATTATTTTTTGTCAAGTAAACTGGTCGCTAGAATTTTACCTTTAAATAAATGGAGAATCTATGGTTTGAACTTCGGCATATACATACATAATACAATGTCTTTATTAAATGAGGTATGCCCACGGAGATATAAAACAATTTAATTTTGGGTTAAATAAGTTTTTCGTCCTTAAAAATATAGCGAATTTTGATTTTAGTCCATAAAAAATTAAACTGAATGTTTTCGTCCTCACAAAAAATTTTATTTTGTTTTTGGTCCCTAATGACCAATTTATGTTAATATAAATGTCAAGATTTATGAGTCTTTTATGTTCATGTTATCTCCGTTTATTATGTTAAACTTTTATATGTTCATATTATGTTCAAAAAATATCAAAAACACGTCAAAATTATTTTCTTTAGGGACCAAAAGCAAAGCAAAAAACATTGTGAAGATGAAAACAACTCGTTTTATTTTATTATAAAGACTAAAATTAAAATATTATATTTATAGAGACGAAAAACGTATTTAACCCTTTATTTTATCGGGCAAGGAAGCAAAACTATATAACGTTTATAATTTAACGTTGTCTATGAAAAACAAGCGACTGGGGAGAGAGTCAGAGAGAGAGAAGAGAAAAGCAAGGAAAGTGAAAAGCTTCTCCTAAAGACTCTCATCATTTCTTGTAGACAACCGCAACTCTCTCTCCTTCATACATTTGTCTCACAATCATGATCTCCTAAAAAACATCCACTTTCATGGTAATAACAAAAAAAAATGTTTTAACACATTTTTCCATTTTTGTGGTACATTTGATCTAAGTGCAATTAAAGCAATAGGTGAATGGTCTTCTTGCAGTAACCAGGGAAAGCATTTTGGTTCTTTGAGGGTGCAGTGTTCAGTTCCTAACAGGAGATCAGGTGATCACAGACTCATCGGCATTGCATGGAGACAAGTAATGTTTCTAGTTCCACGGTGGCTGACATTGATGATAATCCCACCATTGCCGGCGGTGTTCGGGATGTTTATGGTGAGGATAGAGCCACTGAGGATCAGTTTGTTACTCCTTGGAGTGTTACTGTTGCTAGGTGTGTTATGTGACTTGTAATTTGTAATCATAGTCATAATCATCATATTCATATTGTATTATAGCTTCTCTTTAAAGTGAATCACTAATTAGTCCTCAAATTGTAGCTGTCACAATTTCGTTCATGTAATTAACGAAATTTCAATTCAAAAATGATTCATGAAACTGAAAATCATTGGCCTATGAAACCCTGATACTTCACGTTGAAGAAATTTGATCATATTAGTCCTTTCGGGATTATTAATTTCGTTTCGAGTAGATTATTTTAAAATTTTGTTAATTTCATGGAACGAATCGTCTCATTCCAAAAGACTAAAGTGATGATTCAATTTTTGTGTAATTTGTTTTTGTGATGAATTGTTTGGTTTTTTTAGTGGGTATACTTTGTTGAGAGATCCACATTTCAATAAAGGACTGGCCTTCACCGAGAAAGAGAGGGATGCACACTACTTGCGTGGTCTTCTTCCCCCAACAGTTATTTCTCAAGAAATTCAGGTTCATCATCTCATCTCATTGTATTAAATTCTCATAGTAATCTTTTTCTATCATTTATATGAAAAATATTTCAATGTTGTTGGATTGTGTATGACCATGAATGAGTCCACGCTATATCAAGTTGTAGTATTTATTACTGCTTCTTTTTTATAGGTAAAGAAAATGATCCAAAACATAAGACAATATCAAGTTCCATTGCAAAAGTACATGGCAATGATGGATCTTCAGGTAGCCTTGTGAAAAATCCCTAGCTTTATAGGATAGTTTATTAAATAAATCATGTTGGATATTAATGAATGTTCGCCCCAATTGATTTGCAAACATTGAGATTGGAAGGTAATGTTTTCCATTTTGTTATACCATTGTAGGAGAGAAACGAAAGGCTGTTTTACAAGCTTCTTATTGATCATGTTGAGGAGTTACTCCCAGTTGTTTATACTCCGACTGTTGGTGAAGCTTGCCAGAAATATGGGTCCATCTTCATGCATCCTCAGGGACTTTATATAAGCTTGAAAGAGAAGTAAGTTTCATTTCAATTGTTCCTTTTATCCTCTTTTAATTTTTGATGTGCACTTATGATTGAATTTTTATATACCGTGTCTATTATTCATCGCAAAATAATTGTTCGATTTCTCTTGGGTGAGGTATAAAGAGGAAGGATTCTTGAAGTACTTAGGAATTGGCCTGAGAAGAACATTCAAGTCATTGTTGTAACTGACGGAGAGCGGATCTTGGGACTTGGGGATCTTGGCTGTCAAGTAATTTCTATTATATTTGATTGCAAATATTATTCATGATCATTATATTCATATGATCTGATACTGTAATATCTCCTTTGATAATAATGCATGTTGTATTTTCAGGGGATGGAAATTCCAATAGGAAAACTTTCTCTATATACTGCACTTGGTGGAGTTCGTCCTTCTTCAGTAAGTGTTTTTGGCCTACTATGCCTGTCACAAACTTGAGTTGCAGATTTGTGATTTCTTACTTTTTTTTTTTTAAAAAAAACTACTAAAATTTAAGTTACAGATGTTTATGGAAATTTAAGTTAAAAAAAAAAACTACTGAAATTTAAGTTATAAGATGTTTTCTTTAGCTATCTTAGAGAGTTTATGGAAATAAATTGAAAATAGGTTTATGGACATGTCATAAGTTCTTTCAGAAAATCTCACGAGTGCTTATGTCCGTGGATAACCTCAAATAAGTCAATTCAAATAGGCCCAAAATAATGAAAGGAAAATGAAAAAGAAGGAAGTTGTCTGAGAGATTCCTATATTTGATTTTGGAATTCAGGATTTTGAGCCCTTATGTTTATATGGCCAAATCCCTTGCAAAATAAATTGGTTTTTGACAATGGACATAGAAATACAATTTGCAGTGATTGTTGTTATGAATTATGATTTATGTAAAGAAAAGTAAAAACACATTTTTCAATTCATATTGTATAAACTTTTGAAATAGTGTGCATAGTTTTCTTCTAAGTTAGCTTCATTCGCAGCAAGTTTTGTAAGTTACTTTAGACTGGTCCTAAGTTCTATACTTCTTTCCCTAATTTTATTTGACGTAGCTTTAATTTCTTATCACAACCCTAATATTATATGTTTCAGTGTTTGCCTATTACCATTGATGTCGGTACAAACAATGAGAAGCTGTTGAATGACGAATTATACATAGGGCTTAAACATAGACGAGCAACTGGGAAGGTCCTCTTTTGTTTTTTTCCTGGTCATCCTTTTTATTTCTCGGCATCCAGCTCATTTTAAACTAAAGAATACTGAATTTGTTTAAACACTTTGATTCCAGGAATATGCTGAACTTCTCAGTGAATTCATGACGGCATGCAAGCAAAATTACGGAGAAAAAATCCTCATCCAGGTACTAAGAAGTGTGGAAAGACATAATTTATTAGCTTATCATCTCACAAATGGAACACAAGTTTCATGTTTTCTGTTTTCTGAATCGGTTTTACACTTTTATTTAGTTTGAAGACTTTGCAAACCACAATGCTTTTGATCTACTTGAGAGATATAGGTCAACGCATCTTGTTTTTAATGATGATATTCAGGTAAGGAATTCATGTCTTAAAATATGAATTTAGTTAATATTATGACCAATATTTATCCCTTCTATGCTATGGATTTTGTTTCAGGGAACTGCAGCAGTGGTCCTTGCAGGAATAGTTTCAGCTCTAAATTTGGTTGGAGGAAGCTTGGGCGACCATCGGTTCTTGTTCCTTGGTGCTGGAGAGGCAAGTCCTTACAATTTGAGCATCATATCCCCTACATTCAAGAGTTTAATAGTTTTACAACAAAGAATAAATCAGAAATTTTTAGTAATTGAACATTATGTTATCACTTTGAATTGTTCCCTAACAGCCAACTAGTGAATCATCTTTGTCCTTATCGATGACTTGTATTGTTTGTATTGGCAGGCAGGCACTGGAATAGCGGAACTCATTGCACTCGAAATATCAAAACGGGTACCTTTTTCTGTTTAGTCTTTCATAGTGATGTATAGGGACTAATGATGTGAGCATTTCATGAATGGTGTATATTTATTCGGAAAACTACTATGCAGACAAATTCCCCGCTGGATGAAGTGAGCAAGAACATTTGGTTGGTGGACTCAAAGGTAGCAAATAATCCAATTTAGGTTGTACATGTAGAAACTGAATTCTCATTTTCTGTCTAGATTACTCTTATAATTTCTTTCATCTTTGCAGGGTTTGATTGTGAGTTCTCGCAAAGAATCACTTCAACATTTTAAGAAGCCATGGGCTCATGAACACGAACCTGTTGAGGAACTTGTAGATGCTGTTAAAGTACAATCTCTGTCTCCTATTCTTCCACTCACACACAAGCATACACACTCGAAGAGAGAAGAAGTGTCAAATTTTTTACATTTCAATGTTTTCTTTTTCAGCAAATTAAGCCAACAGTGTTGATCGGAACATCAGGGCAAGGGAGAACTTTTACTCAGGATGTGGTCGAAGCGATGGCCTCTTTAAATGAGGTACTTTGTAAACCTATTCATCATCCCAATATGCAATTTGATGCTTATCTGAATCCATTTACTATATGGTAATGCTTGCAGAAACCTATTATTCTTGCTCTTTCCAACCCAACATCTCAGTCAGAATGTACTGCAGAAGAAGCTTATAAGTGGACCCAGGTAATGTGAAAACATGGCTAGTAGCTTTATGTTGAAAATTTTGGCTTCCTTATCACTTCCTATGGATGATAACGAACAATGACTCTTCTCATTCGTTTGCTGTTCGTCGTCCGTTTGTGTTTCTGTCAGGGACGTGCCATTTTTGCTAGCGGTAGCCCATTTTCCCCAGTTGAATATGAAGGAAAAGTGATTGTACCTGGCCAGGTCTCAACTCAATCGAAATTTTATAAATGTCAGAAAGAAAAAAAAAATCGTATCAAATGAATTCTAATTTAGTTTGTTGTTAATCAGGCCAATAACGCATACATTTTTCCTGGATTTGGTCTCGGTTTAATAATGTCTGGTACAATCCGAATGCATGATGACCTGCTTCTGGCAGCTTGTAAGTGCTTCAATAATTCACTTCAATATTGTGCTTGATAGACATCTATAACCACCTGACTTAAAATTTCCATTCAATGGAACAGCTGAAGCTTTGGCTTCACAGGTTACCCAAGAGCATTATGACAGGGGACTCATATACCCGCCTTTCACTAACATCAGAAAGATTTCGGCACACATTGCCGCCAAAGTGGCAACTAAGGCTTATGAGCTTGGTGAGCGTTAGTTTTCCTTTTTTGGTTAAAAATTTCATGTTTTTAATGTTGGGCTAAATATGTTTAGTCCTTAAAATATGGTAATTTTTGCTTTTGGTCCCCCCCCTTTTTTGACTCATCTTGTCACTTCATTTCAAGAAATGCATCATCATTGGTCGTTATACAACTATTTCCGTCTGTCAAACAACCTATGAGACAACGGATTTGGATTTGCTGCAATAACAAATTCACGCATTCGTAGAGTCAGCACATCAGTGACCACTAGATTGCATGGAATTTGTGAGTGCAGCATATCCAAATCCATAAAACAACATATGTTGATTACATGCCCTACTTGGATAGTTGCAAACAAGGTTCGCTAGCTTTTACGTGGGCACTCTGACTGACAGAGGTAGCTATAACGACCAAAAGAGAAAATTATCATATTTTGGATTTGGATGACTAATCATATTTAAACCTTAAAATGGTTTTTCTTCTCGAATTTTAGATTATTTAATAAATTTTGCTGACAAATTGTTCAGGCTTGGCCACTCGCCTTCCTC
This sequence comes from Medicago sativa, assembly GCF_051527215.1. Taxonomy (NCBI): domain Eukaryota; kingdom Viridiplantae; phylum Streptophyta; class Magnoliopsida; order Fabales; family Fabaceae; genus Medicago; species Medicago sativa. The sequence continues at coordinate 10,778,929 of NC_140756.1, forward strand.
AACCAAAAGATTTGGTGAAATTTGCTGAGAGCTGTATGTATAGCCCAACTTACAGAAGCTACCGGTGAAATAACATTAGTCCTTTTTTTCTTTCAAATTTTTAGGATTTTATCATGAGGATTATCTCTTTTTATAATGTACCTTTTCTGCTCCTGTAAGTTTTTCTATTCCATTTGCTGGAATTAGGAGAGTGGTAGCTGGACTTTAGTATAGTTTGGAATATTTTTTATTCTTTGATAAATTTTAGGTTACAACAAATAAAATAGAAAATGAAGCAGTTGAATTGTTGAAAACATCTGCAAGCATAAATAATGCTTGTACATTTGAAAAAAATAATAATGTATGTATTATGTATTTCTAGTTTCCTTTTTCTCTTCTCTTTATTGATTTATATATCAAGATATTGGTCTAAGGTTTGTTGAACCATAAGTGCAGCATTACTCCCACAAGAAAACATACAAAGTGGGATTTGGCTTCTCCAAAGGAAGTAGATATTAAAATGAAAAATAAAAAATAAAAACTTTGTTGCAGCGACACAACATGTGTCGTGTCCGATACTGTATCGTATCCAGCACTGGCACTTGTGATTACATTAAATTATGTTATTTTTTCAAAATTTTATCGTTATCGACATGTCCATGTTAGTGTCGTCTCCCGTGTCTATGTCTGTGCTGCATAAAAGGTTGATAGTTTGACATTACAACATAGTGACACATTATCGTCAAGAAAAAAAAAAGTGATACATTGTTGATTAGTTGAATGTACACTTCTTTTTAAACTACAACGTTCTACGAACAAGATTGTAAGATTTAAGCTTTAACATTTGCATAGTCATAAATGTATTATTTTTAAACGCCGCAATTACTTGCGCCCCCACTATTTGTCGGTCGGGTAGCACTTTGGTGCCATTAATGGCACCGTGCCATTAAATCTGGGCCATTAATGACACCAAGATAGATGTGTTGTGTGGCCCAGATGCAATGGCAATGTGTTTGTGTGGCCCAGATTTAATGGCACGGTGCCATTAATGGCACCAAAGTGCTACCCTTGTCGGTTGAGTTTATTCCCACGAAATCTACCTTCCCTTTTCAAAGATCCAAACTCAACTAAGTTAGTAACTACGGAAATCAATAATCGCTAACTCATTCTTAACTACACATGCAAAGTTTAGAATACCTTGTGAGAAGTGGAATGTAGAGAGCAAAAACGTAGGAGTCAGATATACCATGAGAAATCCACTGCAGATCCGGTCGGGCATGACATACTCTGGTCAATGTAGTTGGATTATTATAGTAGTTGGACTAGAAGTAGAAGTTGCGTGGACTATGAACTAGTATAAACAGATTGTGTGGTTTCCTTTCTCTTTCTCTCTATTTTATTGCACGAAGTTCATTATGGTTTAACTCTAGTAATAATTTTTTCCAATAGAGCTAAATATTTTGATAATGAACTATACATGTTTAGGAAAACTTGTTAAGAAGATCCACCAAAAGATCACCATAACTTAAAAACATGGATTGTGTTAAATATTTTTCTTTTCAACAAGATTTTGTTTACTTTTTTTTAAAAGCATGGATTGGCTTAATCAAAACAATATTTGGTTCCAACAAACTTTTGTTTGTTTTTCAAAAACCTTCCTTCTTCTTAAATTATTTTTTTATGATATCTTGAGATGTGAAGTTATTCACTAGACCTGTAAGAGATTCTTACGGAGAAAACATAGAGATTGGAAAAGAGTCAAAAGACTTTATGATATTATGTTCTATGTGAAGAAAGTTTCAAGTTTTAAACAACTCGGAATGTTGTAATATTAATGATGCAGTGTATGAGAATATTTCAACATATGATTTGTTATAATATAATTAGAAATTTGTCCCCTTGAGCATAGCTCAGTTGGTAGGGACATGCATTGTTATATTGTTATATGCAAGGGTCGGGGTTCGAACCCCGGACACCCCACTTATTCACCTTGAAAAAAGGTGAATTCTAACCACTAAACTACTTCACCAATAAAAAAAAATCTAACTACTTTCAATGATCTATATTATTATGTATATTAATACTATTTTTCAATTTTTTTTTATTTTTATAAAAACTTCTAAATGTATTCTTACAAATTTCTCAAATGAAAGTTGTGAAATGATGTAACTCTCCTAGAATAAATGTATCATCAAAGGAGGAGAAAAAAGGAAATCAAAATGATAGTTACCTTATGGTGATATTGGATTTTGAAATCCATCAGAAAGATTGAAAATAGTTTGAATTGTGTGTAAAACTATTGCAATATAGAATAGGAGTTAGATATGTATCCAAAAATCTACAGATTGTATCAAGGTTAAGAAATTATACTTTTACATAAAATAAAATTATCAGTTAATTTTGATGTGTGTGTATGTTATTGCATGACAAATTAAGCAATGTGTCGCATAACTCTGTTAGACCGATCTATGATCATCATCGTCACCCGCGTTATAGTCAGCAGCATCATGTCCAAAGTCATTAAAAGGCATAACCCAAAGTTCATCGATGCTTCTATTCTAGTTCTAGTTTAAAAAAAATTATGACATTTATTTCAACTTTTATTGTATTATGTCAGTTTCCATAACCTGTTTATTTAAGTTTAGTTTTTTTTTATCAACATAATGTGTATAATTCATTTTGGCGTAAATTGAACATGCCACACAACTGCGACGATATAAATTAATCCCGTAAAGCTAATAGGACCATATGTTATTCCATTTAAAGATATAAAGAAAAAAAAAGTTTTTAAAAAATTATAAAATAATTAAAGTTAATGGAATTCACTTAGTGGTAGAACTTACTATCTACGTTTTATGTCTATCCCTCTAAATGGAATTAAAAATTATATTTTACCGTAATTTTTTATTTGCAAATGTGTATTTTCAAAAGTTAACCTTTTAAAAAATTATTTTTTAAAATATTATATGAATCACGCATAATTAAGTTTCTCACATTCAGATGAATTAAACATAACTTTTTAATCGCGTGTTTCAATCGCAAACAACAACACCAACTACATACATAAATCACCATTATATCTTTTATATAATTTATATCTTACTCATTCTTCATGTATTAAACGTTACTCTTGAATCATGCATTTCAATTTCAAACAGCAATACCAACAACATACATGAACCACTGATTATCTTGCAAAGAATACACATCTCCCTCATTTTTCATGTATTAAATATGTCTCTTTGAGTCATGCATCTTATGTGAGAATAAATAACATATATGTTAGAAATAGGAAGTAATTGTAAAGTTTAACCACTATTAAATTTATGTTTTATGTATCTTTTATCTATCAAATAAATGATATGTTTTTATAAATAGCTACATAAAATATTGTAATGATCTATAATTTTATGAACAAATTATAAATTACATCATTTACTATTTTGATAGTAGACGAGTAACATTAACAACATTAATTGTCTATTTATTCACTCATTGTTTCTATATACTATTTTGTATTTTCTTCATTTCTTTATATTATATCATATACTATACATGCATATGCATGTTTCAGTTTTCTACTAGAAATTTTTCATCACCTACAAAATAAATTTTTTAATCCAGTTACATACAAAATTATAGTGAAGTAAAATAAGAAATATTTGTCTATTGACATACGAGCATACTTAAAAATTTATTTCATATTAACGAGTTTAAATAAGTAATCTAATATATCTTATATTCATGATATGTAACCTTTGAGTTATGGTTATCAAAACCATTTATCGTTGTTTTTTTAGCCTTACTTTTATTCAATGTATTATTATTATATTGATATGTAAGGAATTTCACTGAATGTCAGATTCATTCAATTTTATCGCTCTGGATTTTTATATTATAACATTGTAATTTGGATCCAATTCGATTATTTCTAAAACATGTCGTAAAAAAATTGACTCGATATTATATTGTACGTCCGAATCTTACAACACTTATGGAAAAGATTCATATTGAATGCTCCTTCACATTGATGCTAGATTCTTGCAGAAGTGGAAGCTTGTTCAAGTTCAATCTTTGTTAAAAAACAAATGTCAAGTTCAATCTATCTTATCTACGTGAGGTTTTGATATGGTCATGTCAACCTCATTACCAATTAAAAAAAAATTGTTGTATTGATAATATAAAAAGAGGACATTGTTTACGAAACCTCTATGGGTTTATAGAAACAGAAATAAAAAGATAAGAAGAAAAGAGTAACAATCTATGTGTTTTACGGTTTTCAAGTGCTCAACCTTTGAGTTAGGGTTATTAAAACCATTTAAAGTTGTTTTCTTTTTTATCGTTATTTTTGTTGAAATTGAATGCATTGTTACTAGTATTACAATGATATTCAAACAATTTCAATGAATGACATATTTATTAAAATCTATTGTTTAATCAAATGCTCTAAATTTATGTTAAAAAAGAATGCTCTGACCTTTCTTTTTGTATTAATAAAGTAACATTATAATTTGGATCCAGTTTGATTATTTTTAAATCGTGTCGTAAGTAAACAAATTGACTCAATATTATACTGCACGTTCAAATCTTAGACACATATGGAAAAGGTTCACGTTGAATGCTCCTTCACACTGATGCTCTTGCAAAAGTGGAGGCATGTTCAAGTTCAATTTATCTCATCCACGTGGGATCATGATACAAAAAGATGGGGTAGTATTGATAATATTAAAAGAAGATCATTGTTTGCAAAACCTCTGGGCTTATATCTAAGGCTTATAGAAACAAAAACAAAAAGAAAAAAAGTAGTCATTTCTTTCTTTGTAAAGTGTCTAAAGGTTCTTAAAAAGAAAAACACTAGAGTTACCAACTGGAAGTTGATCTGAAAGATTGAGAATAATGCAAAAAAGAGAAAGGGGAAGGATCTTTCAAAGACTCATATTGTTTTGTTCTGGAGCACAAGCAATTTTAAACTAGGTCTCTGACGAATTGTTTCTGGGAGATTGTTTGAAAGTGGTCTTATTATGGCAAAGTAGAAGGAAATTATGTTAGAATTGTTGTTTGTGGCATATGCTGTGAAAACTTATGCATTTATGTTGTGTCTCTAGTGTTTGTATTTTGTACTTGTTTGATTGTCTGGGAGATTGTTTGATGGTAGCCTTATTGTGGCAAAGTCGAAGGAAATCATGTTAGACTAGTTGTTTGTGGCATATTTTGCAAAAGAATGTAGTTGTGTGCGTGTCTCTAGTGTATGTATTGTCTCAATGTATCATTTCAGTGTCCTGTTGGGTCTGTAACTCCTTTCAACTTAACTAACACCTATTGTATTAGTAAATGTTCAATTAGTCTAAATGTAATTTTCATGGAGATTATTTTTAATTTTGTGGATCAAATTGAGTGATTCCAAAAGACAAAAATGATGATTAAGTTTTCTCTTGATGATCATGTTGAATGAACTTTATAGGTTCTGGGTGAATTGCTGATGGGAGATTGTTTGATGATTTCGAGCAATCGAACCTTATCATAAATAGTAGTTTGGGCAAAGTAGAAGAAGATTAGAATTTTTTGGTTAGTTTGATGTCTGATTGACATGCATGTATTGTGATGTAGAACCTGGTGTGATTTTGTTTTTATTAATATTATTTGACTCATGATTATGTTATGGTGATGATTATTTAATTCTTATTTAATTCTTGCTACATGTGTTTATTTGCAATTATGCTTATGGTCTTTAGGATGTATAGTAGACTTGTAGCATGTTTTTGTAGATTATCTTGTATTTGGGGAGAGGCTGCAACACTTGATCAGAGAAAAAACCAAAGTGTGTGTTTCCACACTAACCTTTATGTTCGATTTGCCCCCACCAATAAGTATATATTGGGTGCAAATGGTATGAACTGCGAATCCCTTTCACTATACTATTGGTTTTATTAATGTGATTTGCACATGCACACTAAGCGTATCTTTCAATAATAGTTTACAGAAGAATGCTTCCTACACTTCACTCAAGCATTAGAGAAAATGATGATGTTTTAGAATAAGAAATTGAGAGAGAAAGATTTTATCTTGCCAAATTTGTGTTCATTCTGATGGTTACATATCATGTATTTATAACACGATACACCACTTCAAATATGAGAAAACAACATTTCACCAAGAGTTGCAATCATTTGAAATCACAGCTTTTGATTTAAAAAAATCCATTGGTTCACTTATAGTTATTTAATAACAAAGAAACAATGCATTCCAATCAAATCTATGAAGCTTTACGACCATTGAAATCCAAAACAGAAAAGTCGTACAATATCGTAAGACAACATATTTTTGTCAATCATTTCGTCAAATAATTGCAAGATTTTATTGTATTTTTATAATTTTGAATATTACTCGCATAACTATGTCTTATATGTATTCTTAATAGTTTAACCAACTATCACAAATTCATGACTTTTTAGTCGTTAACATACATTTTAAATCCTTTTACTTTTGTTATTAAAACATTTAATAACAAACTTTTACACTTTATTACAACCATGCATAATAAAACAGCAAACATGTATTAACAACAACATATATGATATTAACATTTTTAAATCAACAATCACCATAATTATAAAATTGTCATAACCAACATATAGTTAATAGGTGGATCAAGCATGTTGATTACAAACACATAACCAAATTAAATCTAAAAACCTAGAATTAATTTCATTTTACATACAACACTTATAATTTCTTATAGGGTCATGTTAACCGGTGCCCCCGGGGCACTGGTTAAGGAACCTAAAAAAGGAAATTTTAAAATGAAAATAATACTTTTTATGCTTTCGAGAAGTTGACAACACATATTTCAATGCAATACTTACTACATTTGCTCTCTTAACCAGTGGCCCGGGGGCACTAGTTAACATTACCCTTTCTTATAACATGCACACTTGCATAAAGATAAAATTTATTATTAAATCTTACACTAATTCATCCTTAATTTCGAGTGTTCGGTTAAATTATACCAAACATTATAGAACTTGTGTCTGTAAACACTCCCTGTCTGATTTTGGATTTCATAATGCAGTCCAATCAAATCTATGAAGCGTTGCATTCAATAGGATTAGAAATTCTCTCGAGTTTTCTCAAATGCAATCTCAATCATCAAATATGAGAGAAAAAGTGAGAATTAAATTTCAAAGAAAAGTGATTGTTTTATTTTAATGGTGAAGATTGAAGATGGAGAAAACTTTCAGAGAATTTTCAACGGAGAGAAGCCAAATTCGATATAATTTTTTTTAACAATTGATATATTGTTTTTACACATTTATCATTTAAGAGAGAGAATACGTTTATTTTTATCAATGTATTTATTACATATTTTCAAAGAATATGAAACATATATAGGGGTATGTTGATAAGTACATAATTAATGCAATTGAAAATTTGAGAGAAATGTTGTAAAAAAGGGGCAAAAGGAAAACTAAAGAGGGTCTTGTATTTAGAAACAAAGGTAGTATACTACACCCTCCGGTCACTATTATAAGCAAAAATCAACATTTTAGGTTCATTCATTAAATGATGTATGTGGTCTATAATAAAGACTATATACATCATTAACTGAATGAATCTCAAATGCGAATTTTTGCTTATAATAGTGACCGGAGGGTGTATATATTTTACACATTGTCCAAGGTTGTGAGACCCAAGTTTTCATGTCAACTTGTTTTATTTGGGTGAAAGCGACTTGTTAACTCACACGAGTTTGCTTTATACTTTCTGTTTTATAATAAATGTCACATTTTCATTTTTCTCTATCGTTGGTCTACGTAGTGTTGATACTTCAGATTGAAGACATTTCAGGTGTCTATATGTGAGTGTCTAGTGAATGTATTTGTGCTGGTGTTTCATAGTGGTTGATTATATTAATCCTTTTGAGATTGTTAACTTAGTCTAAATGTGATTTTGGTGGAGATTATTCTAAAATTTTGTTAATTTTATTGAACAAATTGAGTGATTCCAAAAGACTAAATTGGTGATTTAATTTTCTCTTAGATGATTATGTAATTTCTCTTTGTGATGAATTGTTTTTGGTTTTTAAGTGGATATACTTTGTGGAGAGATCCAACATTACAATAAGATGATTATGTAATTTCTTTTTGTGATGAATTGTTTTTGGTTTTTAAGTGGATATACTTTGTGGAGAGATCCAACATTACAATAAAGGACTAGCCTTCATTGAGAAAGAGAGGGATGCACACAACTTGTGTAGTCTTCTTTTCCAAAGTTATTTCTCAAGAAATTCTGGTTCATAATCTCTGTTAAAGAGTCTCGCATCGAATAAAATATGGTTTGAACATGTGTTTATAAGTGGGGCACTCCTCACCTCAAAAACCGGTTTTTTAAGGACATGTCAAAGACGTGGAAGTTTAAGGTGGGTTTCACTTGGTACTTTGACTTTCGGTGCTTTTGCTTTTATCTTTCTCTTAATCAATAATTCTTGTTCAACGTTCGAACTTTAGAAAGATTCGAGGACATGTTTGATTTCAACCTTGGAAACTGAAGGGATTGTTTTGGACGCGATATGTTTGAAGTCCGCTGAGAAAGAAGTTGGCATGAGTGGGATCATGGATAGGGTTTTTGCAATATCCGTCATCGTTACTATGTTTTCGAAATCAACTTACACTTTTGATTCCCCTCAACTCAACGCACCTCTTTTGATTGTGTATGACTATGAGCCACACTATATCAAGTTGTATTTTTTATTACTGCCTATTGGTATAGGTGAAGAAAATGATCCAAAACATAAGACAGTATCAAGTTCCATTGCAAAAGTACATGTCAATATACTTCTTTATCATAAGCGAAAGTATTAAGGTATGTTTCTTCATGATTTGATTTGCAAACTTTTGCGGTTGGATTGTAATGCTTTTAGTTTGTTATGTGTTCCTGGTAGGAAAACTTTCTTTAAACACTGTACTCGGTGGAGTTCGCCCTTCTTCCGTAAGTACTTTTCGCCTACTACGCCTGTCACAAACTTGAGTTCCAGATTTGCGATTTCTTACTTTGTTTTAAAAAAGTATTAAAATTTGAATTTAAGACTTTATCTTCCAACATATCCACATGTATAAACTATTTTGTAACCAAAGGATAAAAAAATGTCAAATTGTCTTCATATACAATAAGTTGTTTTCATAAGCTATCCTACAGAGCTGTAGAAACACATTAAAAATTGCTTATAGATATGTCATATAAGTTCTTACAAATAGTCTCATAAGTTATCATACTAGTAGATAAGCTCAAAGTCAATCCAAACAGACTCAAAATAATGAGAGGAAAATGAAAAGGAAGGAAATGGTTTGAGAGATTGCTATAGTTGATTTTGGACACAGGAGGACTTCGATCCCTTACATTACATGACCTGACCCCTTGAAAAATAATTTGGTTTTTGACTATGGACATAGAAATACAATTTGCCGTGATTATTGTTATGAATTTATGATTATAGCCAAGATACTTTTCTAGCATAATCCACCAAATCATTGACCACCAACACATCCACCAAATTCCTCCCTTTAAGAAAGGCCGATGGGTTATCTATAATTTCATATGCATCGGATTCAAAGTCGATGGATATCTTGGAGAGACACAAAAAAATTAGATTATCTATTGAAATTCACTTTTTTGAACTTGATGATATGGATATTTTGCAGCAAAACTGGACAGGAATGTGCTGGGTTCATCTCAAACCATTATGTCAATGGAGTTCTGCCACTACTCATTCAGCATCAAATTGTGACTAGGAAAGGTTCAAGGTTTTCTTTTGATTTTGATCAATTTATTTCTGCCACTATTCACTGTTCCATATCAGGTAGTTGAAAAGTATGGGATGGGACCACTATTCGTATTATCATAGGTTGTTGTTGCTGTTGCTATTGACTTTTGTAATAATCATGCAATTATTTGTACTGATCAGTTATGCTTGGTATATTCAGTTTTCATTATCTATAGGGCATTCATATAGTATCTTGGCTATACACTGTTGTATTGTAGCTGATTTTATAGAAATTCTTGCCCTGCTATAGATATAAGGGGATTGCTTAAAAACTAGAGCTATAATATTGGAATTGTTATTGTGTTATCAAACATTTCAGACAAGTATTACAAGGTTAAGACTTGAATCTTGAATCAACGTTTTTTTTTTTTTTAATATTGAAATCGAATGATTTTGTTGATCAGCCTTTAATAGACAAACTTGGTAATGGATGAATTCCAAAAATGTCTTCAAGATTATATTTATCGATTGTAGCACCTACTAATGTATTCCATGTTATCCTTGTCGCAAGTCAACAAACATTTGATCTCTTTGTATTAAGCTGTTATAAATTAAAAAATCTACAAATTTTTAAGGTTTATAGGTGTGGTTGTAATTATATTGGGTATGATTGGTTTCTGGTTTTTGTTACAGGAAGTGATGAAGTGGATCAACTTATATACTTAAGTTGATGTGTGTGGAGCTAAAATTTTTAAATATCATCAATCCGAACTTTATATTGTAGATATATACTGTAGACCGATGGCGATGGGTTCGAGAAGATCAGAATAATTAGGGATGCAAATCATAATTTAGTTCATATTACAAAGGATTAAAGAAAACATGCAGAAAGTTTTGTCTGTATATACCAGAGACAATGCATTTCTCTGGCCAACGACAAGCTACACATAACAAAAGAACCCACTAATACATGATTCCAACCTATAACTGAAAGTACTTTAGTAACTGCTCCAATATTAATAACTACGCTTACTGGTCTTCTTTCTCTTCCTCTCGGCCCTCTCATTCTTCTTCCATATCAGTAGCATTGGCCCTATCAATATCGACCTCCAACTTTTCCTTGTCCTCCTGTAAAGCCTTCTCAATAGCCTTGCGACGTTCTTCAAGGACAGCAGCCTTGCGACGTTCTTCAAGGACAGCTAGATAATGATCCATATCAAAACGACTCGACTGCAAGTTTAGAGATTGATATAAAAGAATTCATACATGCATAAAACAACTAAATTTGTGAAACCTGTATAAAAAGCAATGCTAAAAGCCCGTAAACTTTGTTGCGACTTCTGGAAATACTTGCCTTTTTACATCTATTGTAATCCATTGGAACGTACTCCAACATTATTTTTTTGTCTTTTGAAAGGCACGTCTTAGCAAATTCTGTTTAATATTTTGATCAAATAATAAAGAAAAAAAAAGGTGAGATTATTTTAATATGGAAAAGAAAAAAGGCAAAATAAAACAGCATAGAAAATAATAGAGAATGAAAAGGCTCAATTAACCAAGTCTGGCAACAATAGCAAGATAAACATAACCAGCTTATGTGCATTTTAACACTCGATCAAGAGCTTGAATTTTCATAAAACGGGAAAGCAAAAAAATATTGTCTCTTCGCATGGTTTTAAAGTCAAAATCTAAATCATAACAGATGGATGAACAGCAAAGAACATACTAATACTACAACATTAAAGCATTAAGTAAAACTTACTTTGCTTATACTTCTTAGGAAGAATAGGGTTTTTGATGGTCAGATGAGGCTCTCCCTTTGTGTTACCTATTTTTTGCTTCTTAGCAACCTTGTTATTTTTGTTTTTTGAACGGCGTTTCTTTGCGAATTCTGTTTAATGTTTTGATCAAATAAGAAACAAAAGGGTGAGGTTGTTTTAATATGGCTGAAAGTTAAATAAAGAAAAAGAAAAGGAGCCACTGCCAAATAAAGGGCAACATTTTAATACAAGACTGCAGCATTGATCAACAAACTTACCCATTTGCGCTTGTGAGATTCGGCTGCTGCTGGCAAAGTTTCTTTAAATTCCAAGAGAGACTACAATTAATATGAAAGAACAATTCTTAGGTTTAACTACAATCATAAAACAGGAAAGAAAAAAGAACTGTATCTTCACATGGCTCTAAAGAAAATATCCAAGAAAATTTAAATTATGACAAATGGATAAAGTGCAAATTAATTCAACTAGGTGTTAATACAACATTACACGTTGAGAGTAAAACTTTCCAAATCTTGCTTCTAAGCAATAACCGGGTTGGTAATCACAAGAAGCAATCAAACTCTACACTTGCTCCTCAGTAACATTTTCCATGTCTGGCTTCTCAGCAATAAACGTGTCGGTGAACACGCAAGGTTTGCTCTCTACTTTTTTCTTCTTAGCAACTCCGGACAGGCTGGTCGAACCGGAGGGGTAAACAGTCCGGTCATCCATATTCCCAGTACTGAACGGGTTGGGGGACAGTACGCTCACTACGTTTAGCTCCTCCGCAACTTGATGCATCATACCAGAAACACCACCGCTTTGCAAAGTAGGGTTCGGTGGAATCCATGATATAGGCTTGTGTGACCTCCAAAAACTTTGTTCAGGGTTCGGTGGAATCCATGATATAGGCTTGTGTGACCTCCAAAAACTTTGTTCAAGCGGAATCCAAAGCCTAATCGATTTGTCAAGCGTTGAGGTGACTATTCTGCCGTTGTTGCCGCAGATGGTAATTCCGCGAACTTCATCATCGTGGCGGAGTGCACAGCGTAATTGGTATTTTTTCCCAATGTCCATTCTTGAGAGAGAGAGAGAGAGAGAGAGAGAGAGAGAGAGAAGAACTGAACGTGGCAACTTAGACTCTTCTCTTCTGATGAAAGAACAATTCTTAAAAGCTGAAAATAGGGACAAATAATAATTTGTGTGATTGAGAAATTATTTTAACAAAATCTCTAACGAAAAATGCCCTAATTCAAACCCTACCCTACCTAATCCCACAAAATATGGGAACAGATTGAAGAATTAACCCTGAACTAGAACTGAAAAAGAAAAACAACTGATGATTAGTTTAAACTTGCATCACAAGACACTCAATTTCAGAAAATATCTAGAAGAAAAAGAAAGAAAAAACCCTAATTAAAAGGTTTTAAACCCTAAACCTAATCTACAATCCGAGAATATTCCAATAATTCCAAGCACACAGAACATATTGAATTATTAACTAGAATTGAAAGGAAAAAAAATACCTTGAAGGGGGAGAAGAACCTCGAGCGAGCGATATGAGATGAGATGAGTGATTATCATAAAAAATCGGACAAATATATAATAACATTAGTCATGATAATATTGTTATTAGCCAATGGTGAAATTTTCTAAGAGCTAGAAATACATTGGGACAAGAAAGCATACCAAGTGGGATTTCGTTTCTCCAAAGAAGTTGATCTTAGAAAAAGGGAAATTCTTGTTTACCTATTAATAAAAGGTGGGTAACAATGTCCATAAGTCTTAGTTCAACCGGCAAAATACCAAGATTGTTAGGTCGGGCATCATGATCGGGGTTCGAACCTCGGTACCTCCGTGTGTGATTTTATAATGACTTTGTCATTTCTGTCATTTCGTCTATCTACGTCTTATAATGACTTTGTCATTTCGTCTATCTAAAAAAAAACCTCCGTGTGTGATTTTATAATGACTTTGTCATTTCGTCTATCTAAAAAAAATGTGGGTAACATTAACCATGCTAAAAAATAAAAAAGTTGATGGATTGACATTACAACATAGTGACACATTTTTTTCAATAAAAGGTTTGGAAATTTTTTTATAAATTTTAAGCCACTTTTGAAAAACAAATACAAATTTTAAGCCACTTTCAAATCCATTATAGGTTTTCAAAAGAATTTTTGAAATATATCCTTATCCTTATTTATTAATTTTATTAGGTCTGCAGCAACTTAACCTAATAATTTCCCTCTAAAATGCTGCATTAGGTTAGCAACAATCTTATATAATAAAGCTTAACCCCTAAAGCTATTTCTAACCCTAATATTTTCCCCCCATTTCTCCCTCCACTTTTCTGAGCCATTGGATCTTGCACATTTAGGCGCCATTCAATTTTAGCCATTGATCATCTTACTTAATTAATGCCAGCCGAATTTTGTTATCAAGTTTGCTATAATTTTGGCCATCCGAATCCTTATTATTTTTTTTTGAATTCCTATCCTCCTTTTTTTTTTTATTCCTATCCTCCTTTTTTTTCGAATCCTTATTTTTTTTTTAATTCCTATCCTCCTTTTTTTTTTATTCCTATCCTCCTTTTGGCCGGCCGAATCCTTATTATTATTTTTTTTGAATTCCTATCCTTCTTTTTTTTTATTCCTATCCTTCTTTTTTTTTAAGCAAATATTTTCTACACTTTTAGGTTTGCAATTATTTAACATAAAAAATTCCATCTAAAAAAAAGCATCGCACCAATTTTATTCCTATCCTCCTGCCTTTTTTTTTTATGAAGCAAATATTTTATACCCTAATCTATTTATCTATTTAACATAAAAAATTCCATCTAAAAAAATGCATCGCACCAATTTTATTCCTATCCTCCTGCCTTTTTTTTTATGAAGCAAATATTTTATACCCTAATCTATTTATCTATAAAAGTTAACCCGAAAGCTTATTTTAGCTCTAATTTTAACCTAAACCCTATTGCTGAAATTTACTGTTTTAACCCTAAAGCTTAATTCCGATTTGTTTAACCCTATTAACCCTATTTTTTTGCAAGCCAAAAATCGTATTGTTCCTAATCGTTTCCTACTAAACAGATAAACATAAAAAAAAAAATCACTCCTATTAACAAATTGTTCCTATCCACTCCTATTAACAAAATATTATTAACAATAAAAACAACAAATCTATTGCATATCCACTCTTATCTGTCGCTACAGTCCTTCTTAACAAATTCCACTCCCATTTATCTGTTGCATATCCACTCCTATTTTTTTGACAATACAGATCGCTCCAACCTTTATTAACAAAATTAACAAAATTTTCTTGCATTAATTTCGGTCATTCCTGCCAACTACCCACTGATCCATTAAACATTTAACGTGGCCTTCCATATCTCTCCATGCAGCAAGTGAATTTGTATTCCACGAGAAGTCTCTCCAACTCCCCAATTCATTGTGTACACATGTCACCATGATTCAAATTCATTTTGTCTATGAGTCCGGTATAAATAGTGGCGTGCACATACCTTTGTGGTACAGTTAATCTTAATGGATTTCCATACAATTTCTGTTCTAATCAATCTAATCATGTTTCATTGAATATATTTGGTTCTAATCAGTTGCTTGGTGTTTTTTTGTGCAGCTCCTTTGAATCTAAATCCAGTCACTGATTTTGACAAAATTGTGAATGAATTACGACTTCAATACAAAAGGATTTGCATTCAGTTTCATGTTAGGGATGTAAGAATGCAACAGTGTCGTTTTTTTTCCTGTGCTGGACTTGAATCAATGTGGTAACAATTTGTTATTCTCTTTTTATGCAGGGCGCTAGAAGGCCTACTCAAGGAGCAGCAAGGATGATCTTTAATTTCCTGTTTTCTGTATCACTCAGTTTCTTAAGGTTGTACCAGCGTCGCTCCTCCTGTTTACCTCGCCGTCGTCTTGAATATTTTGTCGTTGAGGTAATTTTCTCTCATCATTTTCATTCATGTGCAATTCCTTTTCTTTTGAGGATAGTTGGTTTATCTTCAATTGTTGACCTTTTTCTTAATGTGTATCTGAATGGCTAAAATGGATTATTGATTCGTTCGAAGTACAAATTGTTTTCTTAATTTGCTTTGGAATAGTGAGTTTTAGGACTGTTCTTCATCGACAACATGGTTTGGGCTACAATTACATTGATGTTGTCCCTCCTCACTATTGCAGATTCAAGTGTGTATTGTCTTTAATATTCATCCAAATTCCCTCCTCTACAAATTATGTAAGTTGAATCATCTTTCATTTTCATTTTTTTTTTGTTTTATGGGTTTGATTAGAAACAGTTTAATAATCTTTTTGGGGATTTTTACCAAAAAAAATTCTTCAACAATGATTGATAAGGAGGATAATACTTCAGAGCCTTTTGATGCAGAGACAAAAAGTTGGGTATATTGTGTTATTTGAAGCCATCTGAACTATATAAAATTATAAATAGGACTTCACCTTTAATTTATCCCATCAACCTATAAATAGAGTGATCACTCATGACTCTGACATTGAGAAGGGCATATATAACTCCATTTTGCATATTAGTTTTAGTCCTTTTTATTTTTGAAATAATATTAGCTTTAGTCCTTGATATCTAAGTTCTTTGTATATTCCACAACATTTTTTCCCCAATATAATGGAATTGGGGAGCCAAAAACTATATGTAATAGCACTAATCCTCATTTGAAATATATGAATCTTTTTTTTTTTTTTGCAAAAAAAGCTTAAGTGTGTTTTATTGGATGAATATGAATCTTTTGTTGTTTTTTTTATGCATAAACTTTTGATCATAAAGATAAAATAGGGTGTTGAATAAGTGTTAGGGAATATGAGATGTGTACATGTATCATTGTGTTGTTGTTTCTTACAAGTTAAAGCTGTTTCTTTTTTACTGGTATTAATTTTTTTTCTTTCACATTGACAGATTCATATTGTAGCATTTCATAAAGAGAATGTAACCAAAAAGCTTTTCAGAAAGAGAAAAGAAATAGGATACTCATAGCATGATTCTCAATGGAAGAAAGATAGTAGCAATGACCAAAAAATAGAAAGTTTAAGCCACTCCACATTATTATTGTTGAGATTCTGAAATGGAAAATTCTATTGTTTAATGGTAAAAAATGGGAAATTCTTTGTATATATCTCTAAACTTAATACATATATTTAAACTTATATATAAATAATTATTCTTCTGGATTATATAATTGACTTTAAGCCTCAATGTGGAATCTCTAACAATCGGTTTAGTCATCATCCAAAAAAGTACATGGGTACCATACCACCTATAAATGGTTGTTTAAAGAGATCCTATTGTAAACTGAAAAAAGGACATCACCAATTTTACTTCAAATTTTAGTTAATATCAGTAAAATATGTGGTTTTTTATAGTTAACGGGTCTTAATTATTAGTTATAGTTCTACTTATTTTGATTTTCGAGATCATGCTAACATGTGTGTTAATTTTCCTTTTAAAAAAAAATATTTTCCTAACTTTTGTTATCAAAAAGCAAACAAATAAGCTTAATAAATTACTCCATCCGGTCACATTTATAAGCAAAAAATCACTTTTTAGATTAATTCAATACTTAATGTATTTGGTCAATATATAGACCAAATTCATTATTTATTCAATGAACCTAAAAAGTGCATTTTTGCTTATAAATGTGACCGGGGGGAGTATGTTTTTGGATCTGCTAAAAGTAAATAGATGTTTTGGTAAGATTCAAATGTTATGAAGATTTTTATTTTTATTGTAACATTTATCTCTATTAATTTCTTTTATAATTTTTAATAGTGTCAACCTGTTTTGTAATTTTAAATTTTTAACATTTCACCATCAAATAATGGCCATAACCGATGAAATCAATTTTCAATTCATTTTATTTTTTAATTTTTATATGACTTCTATTAAACTATATATGTTTACATTGTTGCGACTTATTCGTTTAACTTCTTCTTGGAAAGACCCGTGCGGTAGCACGGGTCAAGAGTCTAGTTTAACTTAACAAATTCCATCTAGAATGCAGCGCACCAACTTAACCTAACAAATTCCCTCTAAAATGCGGTAATCCCTAATATTTCTCCTCAGTGATGAGCTTTTCATTCATATCATGTTGTGTCATCGTTTGTATATATCTATTGTTTCTGTAGGCTTTTTTTTGACAAGTGGGTGTACACTTATTTAATACGTTTACAAACAGAATACCCTAATTTCCATGCAAACTCGACTATATATAGCAAACGCTAAACCTTGTTTCTCTAAAAAAAACCTAAACCGTAGTAAATTACACAGACAACCCTTAATTCTTCTTGCGTAACAGCTCAATTCTTCTTATGGTCCTTAACTTCATATCATGCACAATGCCTTTGCCTTAGCCTTTATGGAGAATGAATGGGATATAGAAATACAATTTTTTATGCTACACCGTTGTTAATTCGTTTTTCTAACAATGGATAGTTATGAAAGATTTTTGTGGGTTACATTATTAACTATCATAGGCATTCAAGACTATCATAGATAATAATATATCATTCATCGTGCCTACTACAACATTTAACAACAACAACACAATGGCACTAAAAAAAACACGAAAACAATGATTTTAAGTCAAAATAGTTCCTGCTACTATAATTCATTGTGCATGAATGTTATAATAATATGAAAGTAAAAAATTAAGAGAAAAATTGGACAAAGAAAAATTGCAACTCCTCAAATTGTATTAGAAAATATTTTATCGAACCCGCATGAGTGTGTTGAAAAGTGTGTTATTAGCACTCCTCAATTTTTTATGTAAATTATATATTTTCGTAGACCTTCATGAAAAGGAATAATTATTTCTTATATTTATGTACTTAAATATGAACTACAATTATTGAAAGTTCAATTTTGATACCTAAAAATAATAAAAATAATCCTTGATTATTGATACATTCATTAGGTATTAAGTATTTTTCAAATTTACATTATAACTACACCACCAAAACATTATTGATACATTCATTAGGTATTGAGTATTTTTCAAATTTACATTATAACTACACCATCAAAACAAAATACATTATGAAATGATTTTAGCTCATAAGACCCGTGCGGCGCACGGGTCGGTAATCTAGTAGCAGTATATCATTGACCATGTTAATAAAATTCGCCGATTAAGAAAAAACGGGTGATACTTTGGACATTAATAAGTTACTTAGGTGCAATTGTTGTTGAGTGCCAAAATATTCGGCACAATTTAAATAATATTATTTCTTCCCATGTTAGAATAGAAGCTTATCAAGCTGCTCACTATTTAACAAAATATGTAATCTCTATTTCTTTTGATGTTGTTTGGATTGAAGAAACATCGTCTTCTTGTATTGATGCAGTTATGACCTTCAATTTGATGCCACTCGATTGAATGAATATAAGTTTTCTTGTAAAAAAATAATAATAAAAATATTTAATGTAAATGTTTCTTTCCAAAAAATAAATAAAAAACACTTAATTTTTGATCTCGATACTTTTGAACAATAATAATGATAATTTGGTCAATAATAATGATAATCAATGTAAATGTTTTTTCCGAAAAGGAAATTTCTCTTTAGGTTTCTCAAATTTCTCAAAAGCTTTTCCGAACCGCACTTACAGTTCGACTCTCCAACAGCAGTTATGTGTCATTCGGTATGTTTGAGAGCGGTTCAATAACTTTTCAAATCAGTATAATTGATTTAAAAAGTTTCCCAAAATGACAGTTAATTGTTTTTGAGAATATTTATGTAATCTTTGGGTGGTTGTGAGAAATATTAGAAGTTTAAAGAACAATTTAAATAGGAGAAAATGAACACCTAATTTTTTATCTCAACATCCAGATATTTTTCAAGTTTTGAAAGATCATCGCCAAATATCTCTCAAGCTTCTACTAGAGTGCATGGCATCTAAAAATTAATGAAGGAATACAACATGTTCTGCCACTATAGAGCCTCATTGTGTAAACATGACTATCTTGATATTGTTGATATATATTGCAGACCAACACCAATGGGTTCAAGAAGATCAGAATAATTGGAGATGCAAATCATAATCTAGTTCATATTACAAAAGATATGCAGAATGTATTGTCTTTCTACAGCATGAGACGATGCATTTCTCTGGACAACAACATAAGCTACGCATAACATAACAACTCACTAACACACATGATTCCAACCTATAATTGAAAGTACTTCAGTAAGTAACTGCTCCTATATTAATAACAATGCTTACGGCTCTTCTTTTCTTTCTTTTCCTCTTCCTCTCTTCTTTTCTTTCTTTTCCTCTTCCTCTCGGGCCCTCTTCTTTTCTTTCCATTCCTCTAACTCTCGGGCCCTCTGAATCTTAAATTTCGATATAATTTCCCCTAACAAATTAATCCCTTTGCGTCTTGCATCAGAGACAGCATCCCAATCTATCCTGAGAGGCACCTGTTGGTTTAGAGAATGATATTAAATAATTCATATATGCATAAAGAAACTAAATTTGTGAAACTTGTGTTTAGGGCATTTGCTAAAAGCACGATAAACTTTGTTGAGACTTATAGAAAAAACTTACCTTAGGGAATGGTTTGTCATAAAACTTAACGGGAAGGAACTTCACTTTTCTTTTTTTTTGATCGGCACTTCTCAGCAGTTTCTGCTTAATGTTTTGATCAGATAAGAAACAAAAGAGTTAGATTATTTTAATATGGATGAATGCTTAAAAAGACAAGGCACGGCAGCCAAAATAGAAGACAGACAAAACGAAATGGCTCAATTAATCAAGTTTGGCAACAATGGTAAGATAAACATAACTAGCTCATAAAACAAGAAAGCAAAAAGAATTGTGTCTTCACATGATTTTAAAATCAAAATCTAGATCATAACAGATGGATGAAGTGCATGTTAACCCAAATTAATATAACTGCAGAGAACATGTTAATACTACAACATTAAAGCATTGAGTAAAACTTACTTTGTACTTTTTGCTTCTTAGGAAGAAATGGGTTTTTGATCGTCGCATAAGGATCTCCCTCTGTGTTCCCTACTTTTTGCTTCTTAGCAACTTTGTTATTTTTCTTTTTTAGACAGCGCTTCTTAGCGAATTCTGTTTAATGTTTTAATCAAATAAGAAACGATAGGATAAAGTTAAATAAAGAAAAAGAAAAGACAAACAAGAAAATAGAAGACCGACTTTTTTGTTTGTTGAAACAACATATTAATACAAGACTACAACATTGATCAACAAACTTACCCATTCGCTGCGACAACCAAAATAGAAGACAAACGAAACAACATAGAAAAAAATAGAGAATGAAATGGCTCAATTAACCAAGTTTGGCAACAATAGCAAGATAAACATAACCAGCTTATGTGCATATTAGCACTCAATCAAGAGCCTAAATTTTCATAAAACATGAAAAGCAAAATGAATTGTGTCTTGACATCAAAATCTGAATCATAACAGGTGGATGAAGTGCATGTTAACCCAAACTAATTTAAATACAAAGAACATATTAATACAACATTAAAGCATCGCGTAAAACTTACTGTCTACTCTTTTCTTCTTAGCTAGAAAGGGGTTGATCATCACATGAGGCTCTTCCTCTGTGCTCTCTACTTCTTGCTTCTTAGCAACTTCTGTTTATTAATGTTAATGTTTTGATCAAATAAGAAACGAAAGAGGAGTGTGATAGGAGATTGGAGTAAATTTGAGAAAAAGAAGGTGGTTTGAGTTTACCCATTTAATTTGCCATTGTTGGCAACTTCTTTTAAGTTCCAACAGAGAGCACAACTATAGGAAATAACAAAATTCTTTAAACCAATAGAAAGACAAATTTAATTCAACGATAATTTGATTTAATGTCCAGTTGGATCGACTTACGATTTAGCTTATCTACTAACATAAGTTTTGTGAGATTGTTTTGAGAAACTTGTGAAAGCAGCTTACAACATATAAAAAACAATTAAACTTTATTTTATATTGCTATAGAAATAGTTTATGTAAGTCTATACACAAGCGCTTATCACGTTTGTCCTATAAACTACAAATAAGTTGTTTATCCAAACAAGGCCTAGTATGATTGAGGATTTACTTTCATCAAAACACACTCAATTTCTAAAAATATCTATAAAAAAAAAAAAAAAACCCTAAGTTGTAAACCCTAAGCCTCAATTCACAGAAGAGAGTGGTTAAAGGCAAGAAAATTATTATGAATGAAGTAGAATTGAAATGGAATGAAAAGACCTTGAGCAAAGTAGCTAGAGACAGCGGAACAAAGCGATGAGTGAGTGAAGAATAACGAATAACTGCAACCCTTGTGAACCAAAAAATAGGAGAAGTTGCACTACGTAACAGTGATTCGGGTTACAAGCTTTATTGGCCCATGTAACTCTTTTCTTATATTTCATAAAAAAAATACACCTTTCGGTCATAACGTTGTTAAGTGAGAAATATGGAAATATATTGTCTCTCAGATTTTGTTAAGTGAGAAATATGTTAAGAGACATGCCTAGGACTTTGAGGTCCTGATTCAAACTCTAAATTTTTTTCTATAAAAATATGCTAATTTTCTATAAAAATATGCTAACATCCTAATTTCGTTTATTTTTTATAAATAAACGAAACGACAATAATCATTTTAGCTTCTGTAACCAAAATAAAAACGACATTAATCATTATATACTAATTAATAAACATAAGTAAAAGAGTCGGAGTTCGAACATGTTACAGCATTCAATCTAACAATTTTAAATAATTTATCAGTTGAACTATAAAATATAGAAAGCGTGTGTGTCTATATGTATAAAAAAAAAGTTGAGTTTTTTTTCATGAAAGTAAAAAAAAATATTATTTAAATCTGGTTTTGGAAAACAAATAACATATTTTTTTTTGTTGAGAAATATAAATAACATAGTTTTTTATTCGTTCCAAATATATAAATATATTTACGTGAGGTGACTTGGTACAGTTTTAAAAAAAATTATATTAATATTTTATTATTAAAATTCATCCAAGTTTCAGGTAAAGTTTTAGAACAATCCTTTCCATTAGTATTTTGTTAGTATTAAATCAAAGGCTCATATTAAATTGACCTAAAATGGGGAAAGATCACAATTTCCCCATGTTAAACGTCACCTTTATGGAGTGTTCTCTTCTGGCCTTCAATTTTCACAGACGTTTTATCTCAAAAATAGTTATCTCTAAAATTATTGTACAATGGAACCTTATATTCACCTTTGTTAGTTGTTGTAGCAGTAATTATTGCTTGATGATTTGGAGGACTCGAAGGATATTGAGGAAGTTTTAGGGGAAGATAAAGTGAATCAATGATTCTTAGCTCTTGGGACATAAGAGGTATGAGGTTAGAATAAAAACATGGAAAACCCGGACTCGACGTATTTACTTTTAAGGGGTAAATCTTTAACCACTAAATTACTTTACCAAAAAAAAAAGAATAAAACGTGCGAAATTTAGGGAGCTTATTAGAAGTCATAAATTGGAGTTTTTAGCCTTACAAGAAGTGAAAATGGAGGTGCTTGATAAAAAAAATATGTGTGCTAGATTATGGTGGGAGATGATTTTGATTGGGCGTTTGCTGCGACGGTTCATAGAAGTGGCAAAATTTTATCTATGTTGAATAGCTGGAAAGGGGTGTTAATTGACTCCTTTCAAGGGAATAGTTATTTGAGTATGGTGTTGGGGAGAGGATCCCAAAAGAAGAAGAAAAAAAAGTGTTATAGTCCATATTTACGCTCCTTGCAACACTAGGGAGAAAAGGAATTTGTGGGAGGAAGTTTTGGCCATAAGGCAAAATAAAATAAGCAAAATAAATACCCCTTTTAGCAAGAAAGTTTACTTGGGTTCAAACAAATAAAAAGTGCTTGAGCTGGTTAGATAGAATTTTTGTCTCCGATCATTTGTTAGCATAATGAGGGTGTGGTTATCTATACTATATATATAAAGAAAACTACCCATTTCAGCACACTTTTGGGTTGGACTTTTCTTTCCAAAAATACCCTTAATTTTTAATTTTAATTTTAAATACAAATAATACATGTAACAAATATATAAGAATAAATTTAATTTAAGGAGAAAACTTACGCACAATTCCTTATGAGTTGTTCTTAGTGTTAGCCAATTACTCCCTCCGTTCCTTTTTAAGTGTCTTTTTAGGGTAAATTTTTCTTTCCTATTTAAATGTCTTTTTGATGTTTTAAAGGTACGATTTGTCAATTATACCCTTTGTCAATTACTTTTATCTTTTTCAATAAAACTAATTAATGTTATCTATTTGGAAAACTAAAGTTTTTTTTTTAAAACAAAGTTTGTTTGTTTTTTTTTTAAACAAAGTTTGATTCTTGTGATGCATAAGGAAATCCTTATGCACCGTGCATAATTGCTTTCTACACCCAACATAATTGTTTTCTACACCCCAAGTGAAAGCTTAATTCTAATAAGTCTTGCATAAGTCCAGCCCATTAACACCTAGTCCAACAAAATTGCTTTCTACACCCCATGACGTTGTTTTTTTTACTTGTAGCTTTGAACTCTTTCATCTTTTTTCTTCTTAGCATCTGAAGCTGTTGTGCATGTTGCTTTGGTGATAACAACACGTCTCTGAATGAATGTGAATATGGATAACTAAGATTAGTGTTACATCCATGGCACCGGTAAAAGAAAGATCGAATAACAATGCCATTAACAAAAAATTCACAAATGCTGTAGTGCAAATTATTTCAACACTAATATTATTTCCTAAGATAACAAGTGCATGGGATTATGTATCTGAGTTCTTTTGCAATAGCAGCCCTTATCGTATACTGTTTCCTTTGAAAACAACCTATCTAAAGATTATTCAACATTTGATTTCAAAGTATTTAATTATTCTTAAGAAAAATCTGCTAGGTTATCTGCTAGGTTTTTGTTCCTCTTTAAAGTATTTAATTATTCTTAAGAAATTTTGGGTTTTGATAATCATGTATGTGAAACCAAGATAATTGTGTAATGGTTTTTAATGAAATTATTATTGTTAGATGGTTTTGAATAATGATTAAGATGTTATACACTGAAATTATTACTGAAACCATAATTATGGTTTAATGGTTTTGATAGTCTTCTATGAGAAACCAAAATAATTGTCTAATGGTTTTGATATGGGTATGGTTTATATGAGTTGGTTTCAAAACTATTTTGCTGTGGAAATGGTTTCTGTGAGTTGTACTCAAAAACCATTTTGCAGTGAAAATGGTTTCCGTGAGTTGTACTCCAAAACCATTTTGCAGTGAAAATGGTTTCTGTGAGTAATGCTAACACCAGATCCGAACCGGATTGATCATAAACAACACAATTCATCACAACATTCTCAATAATTCATCACATCCGAATTCTAGCTTATACCAACTGATTTCACATCGAATCATTTCCCAATCCATTACATCAAACCTTCAAACACTGTCGGCCATCGTTCATTCAATTAACACAAGTCCAGATCCAAGTTGAAGAGAAGAGGATCAGAACTACCGCGAAGAACAACAACTCTCGCCGGAACTGAACCGATCTCAGCAAGACATAACACCATTTTTTCAGATCCAACTTCATTCGTAACCGTTTTTTTCAACTCAATTTCAGATCCAACCATTCAATTTTCAAATTCAATCTTATCAATGGCGGTGAATTCTTCAGTTGCAATTGCAAGATTCTCTCTTGTTTTCCTTCTTCTTTCTTTCGTAGTCAACATCGCTTCATCCGCAGATTCTCCGGCTCCGACTCCGACTCCGGCGACGAATTCATCGGTAAATTCTCCTTCTCTGGCAACTTCACCTCCAGCGCCAACTCTAACTCCGTCTCCTCATTCCGATTCACCACCAGCACCTTCACTAGATAATTCTCCTTCTTCTTCGCCTTCACCTTCACCTACACCATCACCAGCGCCATCTCCGGACGAAGCGGCGGATAAAAACGCAATTAGCCACACCAACATCGGCGAAGACTGAAAATCGTCCGGCGGAGGAATGAGTTCAGGCAAGAAAGCAGGAATAGCGGTTGGAGTGATTGCAGCGGTAGGTGTGGTTGCATTGGGAGCGATGGTGGTGAAGAAGCGTAGACAGAATATTCAGAGATCTGAGTATGGATACACAACAAGAAGAGAACTTCTGTAAAAGTTTCCGGAAAACGACGTCGGACGCGAAAACAGAGAAAAATTTGTGGGGTATGAGTTGAGAAGCACAGGATCATTACACGTGTCCAATTATCTGATGGTTGTGATTAACTTATGCATGGTGCATAAGTTATGGCTTATGCACCATAACTTTTGCCGATGTGCATGATTAAGGGCTTAAACCTTTCTGATTCGATAATCCTTGGCTTTTTAATAAATCTTTTTCCACGGTAGTAGAAATATTTGGAGGGGAGTTTCATCAAAATAGTGGATATGATATATCATTCAACAAAAAATTGAAGGTGGTGAAGCATTATTAAGGTCTGTCTCAAGAAACCAAGCATTATTAAACATGAAGTTTTGGTACGGTATTCTCCAATGAATGGGTCAAGTTGCAACAAAAGAGGAGTGTGATCGGAGATTGGAGTAACTAAAGTTTAAAGAGAAACATTTGGGAACATGTTTTGCCACGAAGAAGTGACGAGCCATGTTAATACGAGCTTCCTTTGATGAGTCGGTACCAACCCTCGAGAGGAAAGTCGAATAGGTCACAGTCATTGACGACATTTTGAAACCTCCGAATAAGGCAAAGAGGACGGTCATGGACCCCTTTCCGATCTGCATATGCGGCAGCTTTAGTGCATCAAACCGTCATTTTTTTATATTTAAAGCCTCTAAAAAAAGTATTTATTTAACGGTCCTTCAAAAAGAACACGTTGCAAGTGTGCTGTATTTAAGGAGAAATACTTGCCTAGGATCGAACATAACAGGTGGACTTTAGAAACAACAAATAAGAACGTGACACATCATTATTATTATTTTTAGAAAAATTAATTAATATGAAAAATTGGAAACTGTCATCGTTCTTTCTCCATCGTGTTACATATCTCGTGTATTTCAAGTTTTCATTAGACGGTAGATGCCATCTTCTTGTTTCGACAATTTATCTCCAATATGATTCCAAATAATATGAATATAAACAGTGTTATTTAATGCCCTTGTGGACGGTGGTTTCGATTCCGCAATCTGCATTATTTTATAAGGTTGTCGGCATTCAATTTCAAGTGTGGCTGAACCGCGATTCTAGAGCGGTGGTTGCTTGATATTCATTGGGCGGCATCACGGAGGCTCCGATGTAATGACCATGGTGGTCGTGTTCTTCTGAGAGAGAGAGGGAAAAATTTCCACGAAAAAGAAGAAAGGAACTGACTTGTTTTTCAAATTTTAATCACTTTTTATTTATTGTTTTTAAATTTTAATTAATTTTGATTTATTTAGTGTGTTGTAATCTTTTTATTGGATGTGTGCAAAAATGAGGTGTTAGGTGCGCTTCTATGCAAGTATTTCTCGTATTTAAGCCTTGTAATTCTCAACTTCGGTTTGGCTTTGACCATGAAATTATATGTTAAACGGTTACTCATTCTTTGATCAAAAGAATTAGTCTTCATGTGCCTATTTCTATGGAGTTTGTTGCACACTATATGAAAATATTTTTCAAGCACAGAGAACTCTATATATTTATCCTGTGAGTTATACACTGTGGAGTACGAACAATATCTTCAAGAGTCTGATAAATACACTCTCTCTCACATACCGCAAATTAAACACCACCCTCTCACTTCCAATCATTTTGGGTTTTATCTTCCTGTTCCATGTTACATAATATTTCTTATTCCATGTTACATGAAAAATCCTTATATGGCCAATGCGATCTGTGCGTATTGTTTCACCGTTAGTTCATTTTGCAGGTCTTTGTGGTTGATTCAACAGGTTCGATTTGAGTTGTAGAAAGATGATGTTTTTTTTTTTTTGGTACAATAGAAAGATGATGTTATGTCGATTGCAATAAGAATACAACACTAATAATAACTTTTTGTTATATACCAGTCCAAAAGTTACTATTATATATTTATGTTTAAAGTAGACTTGGTCGATTTTGTTTTATTTTCATGTTACACATATTTTAGTTCCAAGTCTTTTTAAATGTCATTTTCGAATATATCACACTTGTGTGACATTGTGGTGTTGTATCTTTTACAAAAAAAAAAAAAAAAATCATTATGGAAGAGAGAGAAGAAAATCATTTGTCACATCGTGGTTGATCAACACCACAATATCACACAAGTGTTGTCCGTATCAAACTACTTTTTAGCACATATATCACTCATATTTTCCCTATAATTATGATTGCATTGGTTTCTCATTACAAGGACCTGAAACAATCAATTCTCACGAGAAGAACAACGCTTTATAAGCCATAAATCAATGGGGATTAACGTATATTACGCTTATCAAACCATTTCAAAGTTTATTAATAGTGCATGTCTTTATGGTTGAGTCACAACAATAGTTTTCACAATGATCTCAAGGACAGATGAGTTTACGTTATCTCTATTCTATTTTATCCTCATTAGTATTTAATATTGTATATGTTGTTTATTAATTTGAGATATTTTATTCTAATATTCAACAACAATAATCACCATTAAATCAGAGATGAAAGTTTTGAATCGATAACAAACAAATAATATATTTTTCTTCTAAAATATGTTTGAATTTTTAAATAAAAAATACAATTCATGTAGAATAAACTTTTAAATTTAGGACAACTAGGCCTTATTTGATTCAAGATAAGTTTCCCTTTAAAATGCAAATTTGGTGGATTAAAAACATGTCGATGAATCATTCAACCATTACATAAGCCCCATTTGACAAACTTGTTAACTACATCAACATTAACCGGAACTTTTATATTGGCATAAATTCTCGTAAAACCACCATTAACATCTTCTTCGGCTCTTAAATCCCAAATGTCAAATGACAACATCCCAGTAACAATAAAACGATAAGATTTAGGTTTCAATGTTTTCATAGCCATCTATGTATTATTTTTAAACGCCACAATTATTTGCTCCCCCACCATTAGCCGTCCGGCATAAGAATGATGAGGGTGCAAGTAATTGTGACATTTTAAAATAACACAATTATGACTATCAAGATGTTGAGGCTTACATCTTGCCGTTTTTTCTTGTTACTGGAAAGTTGGTGTTTAATGTATGGGATATGAAAGTTGAAGAAGATGTTGATGGTGGTTTTATGAAGATTTTTGCTACTATTAAAATTCCGGTTAATGTTGTGAGTTGTTATCCATGCTTGGCAAGTGGGTGCCACCGTAGTGGATGGGATGATTGTTGGGCATGATTTTATCCACCAAATTTGAATTCTAAGCTTGAATGCTTATAAATTGATGAGTTAATGCATGATAAGTTTTCTTAACTTTCAATCCACTTGGGTTGGCCTAGTGGTATTGGCTTGGGATCGTGCTCCTCCTTGAGGTCTCAGGTTCGATTCTCTTTGGTGTCAATTTAGGTAGGTGAGCTAATTTAGCTTCTTCAAAAAACTCTGCTGTCAATTTAGGTGAGCTAATTTAGCTTCTTTTTGATTTCTCTTTGTGAGCTAATTTAGCTTCTTTTTGATTTCTCTTTGGTGTCAATTTAGGTAGGTGAGCTAATTTAGCTTCTTCAAAAAACTCTGGTGTCAATTTAGGTGAGCTAATTTAGCTTCTTCAAAATCAAAAAATAGGTAGGTGAGCTAATTTAGCTTCTTTTTGATTTCTCTTTGGTGTCAATTTAGGTAGGTGAGCTAATTTAGCTTCTTCAAAAAACTCTGGTGTCAATTTAGGTGAGCTAATTTAGCTTCTTCAAAATCAAAAAAAAGTTTTCTTAACTTTCTTAATTTTTTTTTTTTGGTACATAGACGAAATGACAAAGCCGTTATAAACTCACATTTAGCTTCTTCAAAAAACTCTGGTGTCAATTTAGGTGAGCTAATTTAGCTTCTTCAAAAAAAAGTTTTCTTAACTTTCTTAATTTTTTTTTGTTGGTACATAGACGAAATGACAAAGCCGTTATAAACTCACACACACAAGTGGAGGTACCAGGGTTCGAACCCCGGTCATGGCATCCGGCCTAACAATTTCGGCATTTTTGCCAGTTGAGCTAGGACTTGTGGATAACTTTCTTAATTTTATTAGGCCACGTCTCTAAGTAGCTGAATTAGGCTTTGATATATTCAATCATATCAACCAATTTTTAATATAAGGATTTTCTTTAAGCTTCCTCTGATTGTTAGCTAATGTGAAAGTTGTGTTATTTTCAAGTTTCCACGGTCAGTTAATATAACATTATTCAACATGGTACCAATAACAAAATATATGGTACCAGTAACAAACAAAAAAATTCAAAAAAGAACTATTAACGGATAATTGAGGCAATTTTCTGCTGGGATTATTTAACGAACAATTCATCCAACTGGAAGAACTGAAGAATGATGCTAATCCTAATTTTGTTGAGAAAATTGTCACTCTTTACTACCTTGTCTCAAGCATGGAGCACGATGTGTAAGTAGTTATTGATTTCACCATTCTTTCTATTTCATGATTTCTTTTAAAATTTTACTATATCATCAAACTTCATTCAATATTGTGCTTATATGCTACTATGCAAGGAGAGCTAGGAACATGTTGGATTTCCACAAGTTGGATACACTTATGCGTCAGTTCACGTAAAGAAGTTCAAGGTAGATATATAAAAAAATGCCCAAAAGAAAATATTAACAATTATCATCATCATTGTTATTTTCTTTAAAAAGGTATCATCTCATTTTTTTTATTATTAATTTATTATTATTATTATTATTTATTAATATTGTTATCGTTATTAAAATAATAAGTTGAGTACATGCATCCATATAAAACCCTTTTTAAATAAGATGTGGTGTCTCCATTTTTTATGCTTTTCAGTGAGATGTGGCGTCTCCCTTTCTTGTAGTCCTAGAGTATTTTGCATTCAAGTGAAGAAGATCTATATATCAAAGATGCACATATATGCTAAGAGCAAACGTCAAAGATGCATGTATATAATTAGCAAAAAGAAAAGAAAAATATATGCTTATATATTTTCTTGCTTTCATATTATGCTCTCATTTCTCATTTGCATGGACAAGGACACACTTGTTTTCAAATACCCCAGGCAATTGGTTTAAATTCAATTTATTTATCTTTTCTTTTTTTTTTGGTACAAAAAGAGGGCAAAGCACAAGAAAAAAAAACTACGAAGTTAACCGGACATTCCTAGGCATGCAAGCCCCGGAAATATCATCAAACATGAGCTTCTGAAGCTCAGTAGGAGGAGTCTCCAAAATGACCAAATTCAAATGATTCACAGAAATGCTAAAATTAGCAAGCCAATCGGCACTTCTATTTCCTTCGCGCCAAGTATGGTTGATTTGCACATGTCAATCCATTCTCAGCAGCTTCCTGATACGATGAACTAAAATAGGGATATTCCCATTAAACTTGAACTTGTCAGAAATCATGTCGATCAATATCTTCGAGTCACTTTCCACTATAAGATGATCAAAATGTTCCCTCCAAGCCATCTTTATACCCAAATACAAGCCCCACATCTCAGCATGTAAGGCATCACACGCTCCAATCTTCTTAGTGTAGCCTTTAATCCATTTACCATCTGCATCACGAAAAATACCACCACAGCCAGAAATATGACCCATATCCTTGCAAGCACCATCGCTGTTGAGCTTGATCCAACCTTCCTGAGGTCGTTTCCATCCTATGTATATAGTGTCCTTCACCTTAGGCCCTCTATGAAGGTTCTCTAAGTTGTAGTCTTCAATATCGCTAACGAATCTCTGAATTAAGATATTTGGATTATTCGGCCTTTGGAAATCAACTTCAAAGATAGTTTTGTTCCTCCATTTCCACAAATACCAGCACGTAGCCATGAAGGTGGTTTGCCATCTAGAAGTGCTCGTCCCAACCATTTTCCTCTTTAGGTTATTGAAAAACCAATCCCTACAGTCAAAAGAAAAGAAGTTAGTTATAAAATCAGAGGGAACAATATGAAGCCATACCTGAGTTGCATGAATGCAGTCACGAAGCACATGAAGGACAGTTTCATCATCATTCCCACAACATGGGCAAGTAGGAGAGATCCCAACACCCCATCTACTTCTACGCAAATTAGTAAGGATTCGCCCATGAATAGCCAACCAAATAAAAGTTTGAACGCGATGTGGGTCGTGCCATTTCCAAAGAATCTTCCAGTCACCCTCCAACGTTGGACAATTCTGATGTTGCAGAGAATAAGCACTTTGAACTGTAAACTGATGGGTATTGGTTCCACTCCACCCAATAGTATCTGGACCATCCTTATATGTAGGAGCTGGAAGAGCAAGAACTCTACTAACAGTGTCATCTGGCAAGTTGTTCATAAGGAAATCAATATCCCACTCTCCTGAAGGAGTAAGAACATCTCTAACAGTAAGAGTGGTATCTATGTAGTCCTGATTGCTCATGGATAGAAGTGATCCATTATTAGGAGACCATTTATCTAACCAAAAATTAGTACTACGACCATCTCCAATTTTTCAAACCACATGACTCTTAAAATCATCCCAAATACCTGCCAAAGCTTTCCAAAGGGGTGAATCATAAGGCTGCACACTAATATGGGCAGTGAGATCTTTCCCACGCCCGTATTTGCTACGAAGGACTCTACACCAAAGGTTGTTCGGATTGTTAATCAGGTTCCAGAGAATCTTCATGAGAAAAGCCTCATTCATATTACGAGCTTGTCGAAGTCCAAGACCTCCATCAATTTTAGGCAGACAACAAACATCCCAACTAATCAGATGAGCTTTCCTACCTTGATCAGAATCACCCCACACGAAACCACGCTGAATTTTATCAACCTCATCACAAATGGTCTTTGGGATCTTAGCATATTGCATATGGTAGTAAGGAATCATGCTGAGGACAGACTTAGTGAGAGTGATCCTACCTGCAAAACTTAAACACTGATGTTTCCAACCACTCAACTTACTCTGAATTTTGTTAAAAATATGATTAAAATGTCATCTAGAACTCCTCCCTGTAGCAAGGTTAGCTCCAAGGTACCTGCCTAAACTATTTACCTGATTAAAACCTGTGTGCTGTAAAATTTCCTCGCGAAGTTGGGTATCAACATTTTTGGAAAAATACACATGTGTTTTATTTCTATTAATTTTTTGACCAGAAGCTTGACAAAAAGTATCAAGGCAGTGCAATACGCAATGGGCCTGTTCAATAGAAGCTTCGGCAAAAAGAAGAAAATCATCAGCAAAAAGTAAATGAGAGATTTGAGGACCATACGTGCCTGCGCGCATAGGAAGCCAATAATTAGCTTCTACCTGATCAGCTATCATGTGAGACAATTTATCCATACAAATAACAAAAAGATAAGGGGAAAGAGGATCCCCTTGCCTAATTCTCTTATCTCTCTTATTAATAATACTTTGCTTGTGATGATTCCAAAATTAGATAAACCTGAATTTGTTTCACAATTTAGGCCTATTTCCCTTTGTAATGTTATCTATAAAATAATTTCTAAGGTGATTGTTAACAGGATTAAGCCTTTGCTTGATAGAATTATTTCTCCATACCAGTCTAGTTTTATTCCAGGTCGAAGCATTCACCACAATATTATTGTGGCTAAAGAGATGGTGCATGCCATGTCTAAAATGAAAGGTCAAAAGGGCTTCATGTCTATCAAAATTGATTTGGAAAAAGCTTATGATCGTCTCAACTGGAACTTTGTGAAGAATTGTTTGGAGGAGTGTAAATTTCCTCAGCAAATCATTTATTTATCTTTTCTACTTAAACAAAATTTGTATTGGTGGTTGGTTTAGGATAAAAGTAATCACGTTAAGCAACTTTCCTTAAAAAAAAAAAAAAAAACTCCATAGTTTCATAAATAAATCAACCTTCCATAATGTAGTTTATACTTATTTTTACATTCTTGTGTTCATATTTCTGACTTCAATTTTTATTAGTTGTTTCTTGTTTTAGGTTTAGAAGAGTTGCAAAATGGAAGATGGAAAGAGTTTGACAAGATGAATGTGTTATTGGATGACTGGAAACTAATAAACTTAAGGTGTATAAAGACCGTCCGTAAGATTGTGCAACTTCCCCAAAATACAATAGGTGAAGTTTGTGTTAATACTCTTTATGAACATGAATTTTTTTCCCTAAAACACGAAGTAAGAAATATAATGTAATTTTGTTTTAATTAAGAAAATGGTTGTGCTGTGAATGTGATAGTGAAAAATGGTCACATATTGCATTCTCTCCTTTTTAAAATACGTGAGTTTTAGAGATTTTAAAGAAAGAAAAATCAGTTCCTAAAAGCAATCCGGTTCCTATAAATTTGAGCAACATGTGAGATAATTATAAGTAGAGTTGTGTTATTTGAATAACCATTTGATTGACAACTTTTGAGACAACCATAATTTTACAAAGAAAAAGAAGTAGAGAGAGAGAAAAAAAAAGTAAATATATAATGTGAGTATGAGAAAGAAAGTTGTCATAAAAGTTATCAAAAAGTGGTTGTACAAATATCATTTCTCAATTAAGTAAATGTGGCAAAGGTGGTATTTCCACTAAAAGACCAATTCAAAAACGAATTTGCTCAAATAAAACATGTTTTCTAATACAAACTATATGAGTTTAATGGTGGTGGTTGGCGGTCCAAAACATCTTTGTACACATAATCAATCAAAACATTTAAAATCACCACATCAATTAATGTATTTAAAATTTACGTAGCAATTCAAAATGTTTTAATTAGATGCGTGTGTAAAGTTGTTTTCAACGACCAACACACTACCATTAAACTCGAACTATATTTTCTTTATCTCTAAACTTAAAATTAAGAATTAAAACTTTTGAAATAATACAAAATTTACAATAGAATGGCATAGAAGGAACGTGGGAAATGGAGAGAGTTGGACTAGATGAAGGCGTAGATGGAGTTATACTATTTTTTGATGCAAATTTGATTTGTATATGTAGAATTTTTAAAGGTTTCTTTTTGTAATCCAACATTTTTAAATATCATTTTTTATCCGATGTATGAATTAAGCTATTGAGATATCGATATAAGTACTTTGTCACAAATCTGTAGAGGATTCATTTTTGTATCAGTAATAAGTAATTAAGTTAAATGCAGTTGAATCGTTTTTACATAATTCAATAGTGCTTGAACAATTCCATTCATATCAAAGCATCTATTAACAAATGACAAACAAATGATTTCATCCATGTACACAAAACCAATAGATAACCAAACTTTTGGGAACAGTGAAATATAATACTTTACCTTACTATGTTGAACACAGATTCATTCTCGTTTCTCAAGCTTACGATATTCTCAGTAATCCATTAAAACGGAAAATCTACAACCAATACGGCGAAGAAGGCATTCAATACGGTGGTGCCGCTCCTCCCTGTCATTCTTCTTTTCGCCGCAACGCTCCATCTTCAGCATATCAGTATAATCCTCACTCTATTAAGGATATTTATAATGAATTCTTTCGTGAGAATGGTTTTGCAAAGAAGAAGATGATCCTATTGAGAGAACATCGTTTTGCACTCTTGAAAAATTGTACAATGGAACTATTATAAGGTTAAAGATTAGGTTAATTATGTTGGGTATAGTAATATTGAAGAGGAGGTGTTGACTATTGATGTAAAAGCTGGATGGGAAAAAAGGGACACGGGTTATCTTCAACGATAAGGGTGACAAGAAGCCAAATATCATCTCAGCTGATATTGTTTTTGTGATTGACGAGAAACCACACGCTCGCTATACCAGGAATGGAAATGATATTGTGATTACACAAAAGATGACTCTGGCGGATGCTCTCACAAATAAAACATTGGAAATCCCTAATTTGGATGGAAGGATTCTTTTGGTCCAGTTGCCAAATGTAGTCACACCTGACTATGAGCACAAAGTCCCCAATGAAGGGATGCCAATAACCAAACAACCAAGGAGGAAGGGGACTTTAAAAATCAAATTTGACATAAGTATTCCTCAAGGCTAACTCCTCAGCAAAAATCTGGCCTAAGGAGTGTACTACGTTGAATTGTGTAAATTTTTGGGATGCACATTTTGAATATATTATGTGAAGGGCTAGAATACTAGGGAGGCATACTTGAGTTTTTGGACTATTTGCAGGGTAGGAATAATGAGTCAATGATAGGAAGTACCAAATTTTACTAGCTAGTTTTTCTTTGGATTAAACTTATGGTTTTTAAGTCTTGGATGACAATGAATTTTACACAATCTAATTTGACAGTCTGTTTATTTTAAAAAAATAACACATATAACAAATGTTTATTTTAAAAAAATAACACATATAACAAATAGATAAGAGTAAATTCAAATATTAAAATAAAAGTGTAACGAACACGATATGAGTATAATATGTCCATATTTTTTTCCTTTATCCTTTAAAAAAGTGTAACAAAATAAATGAGTATATCTATACCTTTTCATTATCCCAATTATACCCTTAAACAACTTTTTCTATAATAAAAATTGTTGTCGGTGTCATAAAAAAATAAGAATTTAGATTATATTTTTTTTGTTATATTGTTGGTGTCATTGAATAGATAAAGGAGGGTGTATTGAATTGGGATTTTGAAGGATTTTAAAAGACTTTTTGGTTATAGAAAAATCTTGAGGTATTAAATCAAGATTTTAAAAGATTAGAAATAATTCTGGTGGTATTCAATTAAGATTTTCAGGATTTTTTAAAGAGTCCAACCAAATCCAGTGGTATTCCATCAAGATTTTTCACAACTTAAAAATTGTCTCTTGGTATTCAAAAATGTATAGATTTCAATGGATTACTTAATAGAATGGATTTTGTGAGACTTTTTAGTTATAAATTTCAAAACTAACAATCTCATGTAAAGACTTGAGATTTCTTGAGACTTTTTACTCCTTCTATCACTTCAGTCATCAACTTGTGTTTTATCTACCTGAGTTTTCAGGTTCTAACGCAAACAAAGCTTCTGTAGCTTTTCTAGCAAGTTCCAAGTTTCCATGAACTCTACAGCCACCCAACACTACACCCCACATTGCAATGCGATTAAAATATTCAAAATCACCACTTGCTCTGGCATGAGCACTGCTTCCTAAACCATCAGTAACACCGGAAAACAGATCATCTTCGTCAGAAAGGAGATCCCCTATAGTGTCAGTGTTGATACCTCTTTCAGTTTTTTGTTTCTCTCTCAGTATCATTATTTCATGATGTTTGTTTTCCAAAAATTTTCCAAGTTTTATTTTTGTGTGATCCTCGTCGTTTTATTTTCTTCACGAATTGGTTGTTGTTGATCACATTATTTAATTTTTTTTACTTAAAGATCATGTTACTTCATTTTTTTTTTGTTCGTGCTCTTAGATGTTTATTGTATTATTATCAATGAGTTTCTTATTTCAAGGAGTAAGTTTGATTTTATTAAGTAATTATTATTATATTATATTATTATTAATAATCAATCGCATAAAAATTGTATCGATTTTATTTTTTATCATGCAAACCTTTGATTTTTTATTATCATCTCTTGTAATTTTGAATTATTGCTAAAATTTGATAGTCATTTCAAATCTTATGAATTCTCATAAAATACTTTCAAATCTTTAAAAGTCTATGAGCTAAAATCCCTCAAAATCTTTAAAGTCTTTTAAAATCCCTTGAAAGTTAATACATTCCTCCACAATCTTTTAAAATCTTCAAGACTTTTTTTGTCAAAATAGTCTTTTAAAATCTCAATCCAATACACCCCCATGGTTAGTTTGATTTGTTATAATTTGAAAGCAAAAAGCATTTATATTTTTACTTTTAATCAAAATCAAAATTTCATAGAAAAAACACCGTTCATAATTTTTAAATGTTAGCGCAATAAATAGTGCAGAAAGACGGGCACGTGAGTGTCTGTCTTTTCGGTGGTATGTATAATATTTATTGAAAATTCATTTTTTTTTTAAAGAATATTTATTGAAATTCATATAATTCAAAAGTAATAAAAGAATAAAGATTGTTCATATTATGACACATACTTTTTTGGTGATGATATAACCCCGTAATTTATTAAATAAACTCTTCTTAAAAAAACTTATTAAATAAACTATTAATATCTACCAAAATATGAATTTAAATGGTCCCTCAAATGAATAGATGGATTGGACCCTTCAGATTAGTCGGTAAAAAAAAACTACTTAAAATATAAAATAAATAAATCCCCCCTTCAAAATAAATAAATAAATCCTAGTTTTTATTTTTTGAAGAAATAAATCCTAGTTATCTAAGTTGAAAAATTGTGTTTAGAATAAAAATAATGAGCACATGTAGGCAAAGAAATATATATATATATAAAGTTGATTAAAATAAATAATTTAATATAATCAAATAATTATCTAAAATTTCCTCTATCAATTTAATATTTAAAAAATGAATGACTTATCTATTAAATGTGACAAAATCTATGTTAAATGAAACATAATTTAAAATGAAATTTAATGAATGAGAAAACTGAGAAACAAGTTAAAAGTTTGAAATAACGACAAAACTCATGTGAATTTCTTCATGTGTTTTTTCATATGATTCTTAGCTAAAAATGCTCTTTTCATGAGTTGTTTTTATTTATGAACCATACGAAAATGCATCTAAGTTTTTATGCTAAAATTAAAATAAGGATAAAACTTAGGTGAATTTTCTTAAATGCTTTTCGTATGTTACTTCACATAAAACACTCACAACTAACTATAATTTCTCAAATCCATAATTTTTTCAAAGTTTGTCATAACTACAAAAAATGAATTTTAATTATGTGTAGAACAATACGAAAAGCATGCGAGGAAAATGCATCTAAGATTTGTCTTTAAAATAAAGAATTTTTAAAATGACAAATATTGGCAATTAGCTGTTAAAAAAGAACACAAAATATATAAATAAATAAATAATATCAAATGTGTTGTAATTGGCTTCAAAATTGTGAAGTTGGGAAAACTTGGAATCGTGACACGATTTGTGAAGCGTGTCACGATTTTTGCAATGTCGTGAGCATGTTTTGCAGGGTGTCCAATCGTGACACGATTTCGGGAAAACGTGACACGATTTTCGGCTTGCTGGGCAAGTTTTGAGGATAAGGTTGGTCGTACCTTGGGTCGTACGCACCAAACGTGTCACGATTTGGGAAAACGTGACACGATTTTGACGGTTGCAGAGTACTATTTAAGTGTTCTTTGCAGATTTTGAAGGAGAGCTTGAAGAGAGAGAAACTTGGGACTGCAAAGGAGGGAACTTTAGGGTTGAGTGTCTTTGTAGTGAGGTTCTCTTGGGTTGGGAAACATTGTAAACACCTTGGGTGAGTGAAAATCATTGAGTGTCTTGTTCATTGGTGAGATTGGGAAAATGGGTAGAAATTAGGGTTGTTCTTTGTGAGCTTGTTGAAGCTAATTTCTTGTAACCCATTTGTATCTCTTTGTAAGAGCTCATT
The DNA here is from genome assembly GCF_051527215.1 of Medicago sativa. Taxonomy (NCBI): domain Eukaryota; kingdom Viridiplantae; phylum Streptophyta; class Magnoliopsida; order Fabales; family Fabaceae; genus Medicago; species Medicago sativa. The sequence continues at coordinate 10,818,012 of NC_140756.1, forward strand.
GATAGTGGATTGGAGAGGTCAATCTCTCCCCCAGAGTAGGTCAAGTTGGACCGAACTGGGTAATCATCTCTTGGTGTGTTTGTTGTTTTCTTTCTTGCTTTCATATGCTTGTGGTTTTGAGCTTTTCACTTTGATTCCTAGATTAGATCTAGGTGTTGTTATTGTTGTTATTGCTTGTGTTTACTTTGATATTGGTTACTACTTTCCTTTGCTCCACACATCATAGTTTGTATTGGTGTGATTTTGAGTCCGAATTCACAACAATTGGCGCCCACCGTGGGGCATAGGAGTGAATTGGTTTAGTGAGTACCATGGGTTCAAAGTGGGATATTGAGAAGTTCACCGGAAGTAACGATTTTGGGTTATGGAAGGTGAAGATGCAAGCGGTGTTGATACAACAAAAGTGTGAGAAAGCTTTGAAGGGTGAAGGTGCGTTGCCGGTCACCATGACACAAGCGGAGAAGACCGAGATGGTGGACAAGGCTAGGAGTGCCATTGTCTTGTGCCTCGGGGACAAAGTTTTGAGGGATGTCGCGAAGGAACCTACCGCGGCGTCGATGTGGTCAAAGTTGGAGTCATTGTATATGACCAAGTCTTTGGCTCATAGGCAATTCCTTAAACAACAACTCTACTCATTCAAGATGGTGGAGTCAAAGACCGTGATGGAGCAATTGACGGAGTTCAACAAAATCCTTGATGATTTGGAGAACATTGAGGTGCAACTTGAAGACGAAGACAAAGCTATACTCTTGTTGTGTGCTCTACCGAGATCATTTGAATCCTTCAAGGATACCATGCTCTATGGCAAAGAAGGCACTGTCACCTTGGAAGAAGTTCAAGCGGCTTTGAGAACCAAGGAATTGACCAAGTCCAAGGACTTGAGAGCGGATGAAAACAGTGAAGGCCTTAGTGTTTCAAGAGGAAATGGTGGAGGTAGAGGTAACCGAGGAAGCTCAAAGAGCGGTAACAAGGATAAGTATAAGTGCTTTAAGTGTCACAAGTTTGGTCACTTCAAGAGGGATTGTCCGGAGGACAATGAGAACTCCGCGCAAGTTGTGTCCGAGGAGTATGAGGATGCGGGTGCTTTGGTGGTGAGTTGTTGGGAGGATGAAGGTGAGGTTTCTCACCTTGGTATTGATTCTTTGTAGAGCGGTGCTCGTCTGGAGAGACGTTAAACACTCAACATCAGCCTGGAGAGGCGGTGTGAATAATACTCGTGATCAACCTTTGAGGTGGAGTTTCAAGGTGAAGGCATAGTGTGTGTACGCATTTGGAAGTTGAGGTAGAGAAAGCTCAACTTGAGGTGGAGTTGGTGACACCGGGAATGGTACGACTATGGACACCTTGGGTGTTATGCTCTAGTTGTGAGCATGTGAATTCTTCATGAGTACGGAAGGCATTCCGGGGGTTGAAGAATGTATAATGTGGCTTGTGTGATTGCCTAAAAGACCAAGGGTGATTGGATGCAAGGTGATCTTCAAGGAAGCGGGAGACGTTCCGTGGTTGAAGAGGGTTTGGTGTAGACTTGTGGAGCTACTTGGTGTAGTTGGATGCAAGGAAAAGAAAAGGAGATTGGTGGTCGATGGTTAAAGTGGCATCATCATCAATTTAGAAGTCAAGGTGGAGAATGTTGTAATTGGCTTCAAAATTGTGAAGTTGGGAAAACTTGGAATCGTGACACGATTTGTGAAGCGTGTCACGATTTTTGCAATGTCGTGAGCATGTTTTGCAGGGTGTCCAATCGTGACACGATTTCGGGAAAACGTGACACGATTTTCGGCTTGCTGGGCAAGTTTTGAGGATAAGGTTGGTCGTACCTTGGGTCGTACGCACCAAACGTGTCACGATTTGGGAAAACGTGACACGATTTTGACGGTTGCAGAGTACTATTTAAGTGTTCTTTGCAGATTTTGAAGGAGAGCTTGAAGAGAGAGAAACTTGGGACTGCAAAGGAGGGAACTTTAGGGTTGAGTGTCTTTGTAGTGAGGTTCTCTTGGGTTGGGAAACATTGTAAACACCTTGGGTGAGTGAAAATCATTGAGTGTCTTGTTCATTGGTGAGATTGGGAAAATGGGTAGAAATTAGGGTTGTTCTTTGTGAGCTTGTTGAAGCTAATTTCTTGTAACCCATTTGTATCTCTTTGTAAGAGCTCATTGATAGTGGATTGGAGAGGTCAATCTCTCCCCCAGAGTAGGTCAAGTTGGACCGAACTGGGTAATCATCTCTTGGTGTGTTTGTTGTTTTCTTTCTTGCTTTCATATGCTTGTGGTTTTGAGCTTTTCACTTTGATTCCTAGATTAGATCTAGGTGTTGTTATTGTTGTTATTGCTTGTGTTTACTTTGATATTGGTTACTACTTTCCTTTGCTCCACACATCATAGTTTGTATTGGTGTGATTTTGAGTCCGAATTCACAACAAAATGAATATAGCAGTAATAATAGACTTACGAAGGAAAGAAAATAATAGTAACAATAGTAATTAGGGATGCTAAAAAATTTATATGAATATCCACGGATAAAATCCACCATTTACATAAAGTGGATAGTTTAACATGTACACATAGATAAAATAAATTAATATTTCAAGTACAAATAAAGAATTTTTAAAATGACAAATATTGGCAATTAGCTGTTAAAAAAGAACACAAAATATATAAATAAATAAATAATATCAAATAAATATAACAGTAATAATAGACTTACGAAGGAAAGAAAATAATAGTAACAATAGTAATTAGGGATGCTAAAAAATTTATATGAATATCCACGGATAAAATCCACCATTTACATAAAGTGGATAGTTTAACATGTACACATAGATAAAATAAATTAATATTTCAAGTACTTTAAATTAATGGATATAAACGTAGAAGTCGTGGTATCTCTAAGTCTACTCGCAATTTATAATGATAATTAAGATGGACAACTTGTGTAGAAATATTTATACTATATAAAATATCGGTTTTTTAATTTAAAAATTGCTAATGTGTTACTATAGTACATGTCCATAATAAAATAATTATAAAATTTAATAATATTAAAAAAAATATAAATTTAAACTTAATCAAATTATTTTGTAGTTAAATTTTGAATTTAAATATGTTGCTAAAAGATAAAAAGTGATAAACAATTAAACCTTGTTTAAAAATTAGAATATAAAGATACTATTTTCATATTTGCAAGTGATTGAAATTTGGTAAAGATACTGTAGTGATTTAAAAAAAAATTAGAATATAAAGATACTATTTTCAAATTCGTAAAGATAGTAAAGATAAAAAATTATGAAAATTAACATAGGAGCGGTCACACGTGAGGTGTTTGCGATGCAGTTTGGTTCGGTTTAAGGCTAAAAGTCATCCGAGCCGCAAGATAAAAAAGCATGCAGTTTGGTTTGGTTCGGTTGAATTTTATAATAAAATCTGAACCAAACCAAACTAATGCAGTTTGGTTTGGATCGGTTGGTGCGGTTTTTTCGAGACAATACTTTTTTCAATATTAAAATCAAGTTAAAAATATATTTTCAACATTGTTTTAGATTTCTTCTAACATTACAATTTCATTTTCAAATAAAAAAATTCCAACCTACGTAGACTAAATTTAAAACGTGAATAAAAAGTAATCATATTTTATAAGAAATACAAAAGACTGAAATTTTAACATTTACTAAAAGTTCAAGTAGCATATGAATACACTTTTGAAATAAAGAGCAAAGAAGAAATTTAGTAAGAGAAAAAAAAATGTCATTTTATAAAAGTTTCCATTAAGTTTCTATAAGTATCGCTCTAAGTGACATATGTTTAATTAATGTTTTTCTTATGTTGCGGTTTGGTTTGGTTTGGTTCGGTTGGTAAAACAAAAATCGCAAACCAAACCAAACCATGCAGCTGAGTAAAAATTTTATTTGAATACATTTGGACCAAGTGTGGTTTTTACGGTTTCGGTTTTGGTTGGTTTGGTTTGCGGTTTTTCTATTGGATTGGTTCGGTTTTGAACACCTCTAGTCACATGCATAATAAAGAAAATATAATTTTTAAATTTAAATTAATATTAAACAGTTAAATTAGTTGAAAAAAATGTTAAAATAAAATTATAAATTAGAAAAAATTGGTTATATATAATCAAAATTTATTTGTGTATTTTAAAAAGATATATTTATGCTACATAAATATTAGAAATCAATTAAACATCTAAATGAAATATTTAGATGGTAATATCAAATTATTAATATATGTACTTCGAGAGTTTTTCATTCATTGTGATCTTAATCGACACGATATATTATATAAGTATCTACAGTTGCATCCAAACAATTTTCAATTCACACAAAAAACAAATGAAAAGGTAGAAAAAGGGAAGAAAAATTAAAATTGGAGTCCTTCAAAAAAAAATCGGAGTGACACACGTACATAAAAATTTAAAATATAAAATATTTTGGAGGATTTAGATTAAATTGTTTTTTTTGTGGTGGCCGGAATTCGACCCCCGGACCTTGCATATATTGTGCATTGTCCTTACTAACTGAGTTAAGTTCACAGAGACGATTTAGATTAAATTGTTAAACTCATTGAAAAATATTTTAAAACAGTTAAAAAATATAAATGAAAACTTATATGTAGTCTGTTGTCCTCGTGAGCTTAGCTCAGTTGGTATGGACAATGCATAAAATAAAATATGCAAGGTCTGATGTTCAAACCCCGACCACCACAAAAAAAATACTCTCTCCGTTTCAAAATGAGTGTCGTTTTAGGTGTTTACACACATATTAAGATATTAAGAAAATGCAAGAGAATGATTATTTTACCAAATTATCCTTATTAACTATTGGTTAGTTTTAAAAGTAATATTTTGGAAGTAGTGTGCAAAGTATTAATTGGAGGGTATAATTGAAAAGAAAAAGTTATTATTGCATTGGAAACTGAAAGCGACATTCATTTTGAAACAATTTTTTTTGCTAAAGCGACACACTCATTTTGAAACGGAGGGAGTATTATGCTACATAAAGTATAATAAAATATAAAATATTTAATTTAATATTTTATATTTTATTATATTTTATGTAGCATAATATTTTTTTTGTGTGGTTTAAAAGAAATATTTTCCAAATCAAAATATTTGCTTTACAAAATAAAAAAGTAAAAAATTATTTTTTTGAAAGAAAAAAAGTAAAAAATTATTGAAAATAAATTAAGAAGAGACATATGACATATATTTTGATCCATGTTTTTGATAATAGAGAGAACCTTTTCCCCTAAACTTAACACCCTCTTTCTGAAATAAACCGTGAAGCTCAAAAAATTACTCACTGTTCTTTTTCCCTCTTTCATCTCCATTGTTATTATTCCAATTTCTTCGATCTATCTCAATCTCAATTCCTTCGTAATCATAGATTCGAATTCTTCATCTTCTACACTTCAATCCTAAACGGTAGCACTTCAAATCTTCAATCGTAGACGGTAACCTCGTTTTGATTCGTTAATTTATCATTCTAGGGTTTATAAATTGCAAACAGAGTTCAAAAAGTTAACCCTAACCCTAGTGATTATTGATTTGATTTTTGAATAATTATTATTAGGAATGGCCTCTTATAGGCCTTTCCCTCCTCCGGCGAGTCAAAACCCTATCGCACCACCACCTCCGCCGCCGCAACAACGGCCAAGTAATTGGGGTGCTTACGGTTACGGTGGTGTTGTTGATTTACCACCTCAAAATTCAAACTTTCAACATCACCAGCATCAAATTCAGCATCACCATGTTCCTCATGCTCCTCCGCCTCCACCACCGTCGAATTATTATCCATATCAGCCACCACCACCACCTCCTCCACCAGATAATTCATATCAGCCACCACCACCGCCACCGGGTTCTATGTATTATCCTTCTAATAATAATAATAATCAATACAATCATCAACAACAGCAGCCACCACCGCCTCCGCCACCGGGTTCTTCAATGCCACCTCCGCCGCCTCCTCCAGCCTCGCCACCGCCTCCTCCTCCGACAAACAATGAAGTAGAGAGGGTAGTCAATAAAGGGTCATTGGGTAAACGCGAGCGCGATGGAGTTTCGCATTCGCATAAACAGCATCAGAAGTCTTCTCATGCTCATCTTCCGAGGAGAGTTGAGACAGAGGAAGAGAAGAGAATGAGGAAGAAGAAGGAGTATGAGAAGCACAGGCAAGAGGAAAAGCATAGGCACCAGCAGAAGCAGTTGAAAGAATCACAGAATAGTGTGTTGCAGAAGACTCAGATGGTGTCATCTGGGGGAGCTGGAAAGGTGCACGGTTCAATTGCCGGGTCTCGAATGGGAGATAAGAGAGCTACTCCGTTGTTGGGTGGCGAGAGGGTTGAAAATAGGTTGAAAAAGCCTACAACTTTTTTGTGTAAGCTCAGGTGAGGATTTTAATGATAGGGTAGTTAATTAGGTTAATTTTTCGTTTTAAACAAGATAAATGATAGTGTATGTAAGAATAGTTATCCAAGTAAACATGTTATTGCAGTGTTTTTAGTGTTCTTAACTTTCTTGCATCTGATCTGGTGTTTTGGTGTTTACTTCCAGTACTGACAATTTTATATTTGTATTCTCATCCAAGGTTTCGAAATGAGCTACCGGATCCAACTGCACAACCTAAGCTAATGGCATTCAAGAAAGATAAAGATCAGTATGTTATCTCATTCCCGTGATTTCCATTAGTATAGAACTACCAAAACCTATATTAGATTGATGGAGTACTGATTTTGAATGTTATCAATTTATCATATTTTCTGTCACTTTAATAACTAAAGCTTTCTCTTAATTGCAATGGCAACTGGTGGGTGATAAGTGTTCAAAAGGATAACTGATACCCGAACAAGAAACATAAAATGGTTGATTCTTTATGGGGAATTTGTAGCTAGGATGGTATAATTCTGGTATTTGATGACATTTGCCCTAAAGAAATTAATTTGTGACTGTCTGATTGAAATGTCACACGAGTTAGTCTTTTCATATTGATCCATCATGCTAGATTCAATAGTTTGTTTATTAAGTATTTTGTTCTGGAGGGGATGGGGTGTGTTTGTGTGCGTGCATGCATACACACACTGATTTACCATTTAGTTAGCAGACAAGGGGAAACTATAGAGGAGGTAGAAGATTGTTTTTCAAATGGACATCCCTATAAGATGTCAACAGGTTGCGTGTAAGGAACTGATATTTATGGATTTTGAAGCTTTACGGGTATATGTGATGCACTGATCACCGTTGTTTTATTGGAAAACTTTATTTTGATGTTGCTTTCTAAATTAAGTTTCTTGATTTGTATGTGCTTCTTACGAACAAGTGTATGATTGTTGTCCAGATATGCAAAATATACAATAACATCTCTGGAGAAAATGTACAAACCCAAACTCTTTGTGGAGCCAGATCTAGGGATACCTCTGGACCTGCTTGATCTCAGTGTTTACAAGTATTATCCTCGGTCCCTTTAATAAATTTCAATACATATACATCAATGAATAATGCTGAATGAGTAGGTCTGATGAACCCTTTTTGTACAGTCCTCCCAGTGTCCGCCCACCTCTTGCTCCTGAAGATGAAGATTTATTGCGAGATGATGAAGCTGTTACTCCTTTGAAAAAAGATGGTATTAAAAGAAAAGAGAGACCTACTGATAAAGGTGTGGCATGGCTTGTTAAAACGCAATATATATCTCCTTTAAGCATGGAATCGGCTAAACAGGTATTAGGCATATATGTTGATATAGGGATGAATTGCTATCTCTACAACCAACAACTTATAAACATATTATTGTAGTCCTTAACTGAAAAACAAGCTAAGGAGCTTAGAGAGAAGAAGGGAGGCCGCAGTCTTCTGGAAAATCTTAACAATAGGTATGTATATGCCAGCTTATCTATCCAAAGTCAATTTTAGACATAAATTAATTTGCAGAAGTAATTATCGTTGTCTAACTTGTTATTGTATTCTCTCTTTTAGGGAAAGACGAATGAGGGAAATCGAAGCATCATTTGAAATAGCTAAGTCACAACCTGTTCATGCAACTAAAAAAGAGTTGTATCCTGTTGAGTTTATGCCATTGTTGCCTGATTTTGATAGGTATGGCTCCATATATACCTTTCATAAGTCATGTTATTACTTAGTGTGTTCTATTAATCACCCATTTTTTTGTTGTATGGAAATCCAATCTTTTGATACTGTAAGCGCAAACTGCTTCACGGCATTCATATATTTGTTCATATTAATTAAGTTATTGTTTATTGTTCTGCTTGGCAGGTACGATGATCAGTTTGTCATTGCTGCATTTGATAATGCTCCAACGGTTGATTCAGAAGTGTACAATAAGTTGGACAAATCTGTTCGTGATATCTCTGAATCAAGGGTAAGCTATGTTGCAGTGATGCATGTAGTCTTCATCAGTAACTCTATTCTTTTTGCCTGTTTCATGAAGTTTAAAATCCAGGAAATCCTGGGAAAAGATATGAAAGTAATACAGTAGACGGTATAAAAAGGAATTGCATTGTTACTATAACCAATTGTAAATCTATATTCATTAAATGTCTTCTTAATTTGCTCTTGTAGTTTGACTTACTATGTAGTGGAGTGGAACTATACTTTTGAAATATTGTCTATAAGGTTGTTTACTTGGTAGGATAGTCATTGACTCAATTGCACTATTAGTGTTCAATTAAAATGAGAAATCCTGTATGATAAATCCCATTACTGATATAGTTTTTGGTCGTTAATTTCATACTTGATTGGTGTTCTTCCGGTTACGTATGTGTTTTTCAAGTAACGACTTATGAAATATATAAGTGGTTGTTTTTTGGTTACACTCTCGATCAATGGGGTTGGCTGCTGAATGTTGTTAGGTTGACTCCTATTATTTTGTGGTTTGCAGGCAGTAATGAAAAGTTATGTTGCATCAAGCTCAGATCCTGCAAATCCTGAGAAATTTTTGGCATACATGGTCCCACAGCCAGGAGAGGTATGCATTACATGTGACTGGATTCCAAATTTGAAGTACTGGTTATTTAAAAAAAAAAACTGTGACTAACATTTGGGCTTATATAAACTTCGTTATGGGCTTATATAAACTTCGTTATGGCAGTTGTCTAAAGATATATATGATGAAGATGAAGACGTCTCTTATTCTTGGGTTCGCGAGTATCATTGGGATGTATGTCCGAATATTTTCAAAATTCCATTCATTAACTGCTAAAGAAATTCCCCATTCAACACTTTTCTGACATTTTCTTTCCACTCCTAATCAGGTTCGAGGTGACGATGCAGATGACCCCACAACATTCTTAGTTTCATTTGATGAGTCAGAAGCTCGTTATTTGGTATTTCCTGGAGCCAATGTCTATTTCTTTCTCAGCTTTCCTAGCTTTCCTACTGGCATGCTGTTTCTTACTCATTCAGCATCAACGTGTTAATTTTATAGTAATTTGATGTGCAGCCTCTTCCAACTAAACTTGTTTTAAGAAAAAAGAGGGCTAAAGAGGGAAGATCGGGCGATGAGGTTGAGCAATTTCCAGCTCCTTCTAGAGTGACTGTGAGGAGAAGACCAAACGTTGCTGCAATTGAGCTGAAGGATTCTGAGGTACGGCAATCATTTTATCTTTAAGCTTGCCATTTTATTTGAATTTGCGAAATAATTCCCTATATATGTGTTCCTTTCAAGGTTTATACAAGGTTAAAGGGCAATTCGTCAAAGAGCCTAGACATGGATGACGATCTCGACGACCAACATGGGGATGCAGATCACCATGATAACTTCCAATCTAGTGGAGCAGAAGATGAAATGTCTGAATGATTCTTTGGTGCAGATGCCGCTACCTTACGCAAATTTGTTCAATGAAGTTGGTTGTTGGATTGGCCATGGTTAGCTGAGTTTGTATGTGTTCTAATGAAGGTTAAATAATGACAAATCTCATTTTTTTTATGTCTAATTTAACCTAATGCATATACTTTCAGATTGTAGGCAGCTGTTAAATTAACAGAGATTTTGTTTACACACGTTTATAATAGAAAATGTCGAGAAATAATGAAATTTTAAAGCATGTTAGTCTACATGGAATCCTGTCATTGCCCTGAATGTTTTTTGTGAACATTTTTAGTACTCCTAAGACTCGATTATAATGTATTTGCCCCATTTCTCTTTGCTCTCCAATAATTCAATGGCAATCTAAAGAAGTATATGCGTGTATCATACTTTCGATCAATGGAGGTCTGGTGGGTTGATCAAAATGTGGTCGTGGATACTTTGGTGGAGGTCTAGAGGTAGAGTTGTGATTGTAGGTGAGGAAGATGACAGATGTAAATGTTTTCTCCCAATGTTAAGTGGGACTAATTTCTAAGTCTTGAAAAAGTTATGATTTTGGGATGTACAAAATTGGGATCTTACACATAAGTAGGTAGATTTTAGTGCCACTTGTCATATTAGTATATCTATACATGATTGGTGAAAGAATGTCTTTACGGCCATTGTAATGAAGTTCCCGTGGAAGATATATAAACTCAAGATACTGTAGTAGGTATGGTTACATATGTTTATAACATATATGAGAAGTCATGACTATGAGAAGTCATGACTTCGAGATTGAATTTCAATATGGAAAGAAAAATCTGTAATATGTTTATTGACATGTAAATGAATTGAAAGTGAAAGCTAAGTAGGATTCCTCAATTCACACAAAATCATTATTGGAAGTGGCATATTTTGCTAGATAATGTGCAACCTGATTAGCAAAAAGCCTAACATGCAAACGTTTTAAATTATGAAAACTGGAAAATAAACTCATGCAATCATCAATTTTGTGCTCACAAGAGGAAATAGTCTAAAAAGGTCCAGCAGAGCTTTTGCATTGTCATGGTTTGGCAGCATGACGCCACAACAATAATCGCCTCAGCGTCTCTAACCACCGCAGACATCCCTCATCTCCCAGCCTAAGCTGGACCTTCTGCATCAGCATTAACTTACACCAAACCAAGGGAATGTCAAGACCCTCAAAGCATTGTTTCAGACTCTCCGAAGTTCATAACATAGCTAGCACCAATTTCATCACATGTTCCGATTCGTTCACATTGATATTTGAAGTCAAGGCACTGAAGGAACAAGGAGTAGAAATTGATTGTTGACAAGTAACCCCGAGAGAAGATGCAAACCAAGTTGTTTTTGGGTATTCAGACTCCATAAAAAAACCGTTTACGCGTATACACACTCCAGTCATAAAAAGATGATCAATAGTTTCATTATTTTGATAACAAAAAGTACACAGTATCCGTAACATCAAAGCTGCCAAATATGATCATATGGTGATGAATACTATAATAGATATGGCGGAGAATGAGTGTGTAAGAGGGCAGATAATTTCCTTTTCTTTCGAGAAATAGGTATTATGCTTTTGGATGTGCACATTTATGTTATTCTTCACATTAATTAGACTTTTATATACATTTAACAGTGTAACACTTTAGTTTTCTATATCTATTTATTATAGAATGAGAAAGGAACTGTACTCTTGACTATTAACGAACGTGTTCCTTTCCTTGGATGATTAATTTGTTACTAAAGATTGAGTGATTTATCGTTTTCACATACATAATTGTGAGTCTGTAAGGTTTCAGGTTCAAACTTAAATAAAGTGTCTAATTTAACAATATCGACTTTGTCAATTAATTTAAGTGTTGACTTTCATTGTTATTGGCACAAATTTTGAAAACGCGCCAACTCTGTGGAGAGATATTGAGTTATAGTTCACCGGTCTGTGACCAATTGAACATGGTGAATTTTTTTCGATCAAATTCAAAATTGAACACATTAAATTGATATATACCAACAACTTCAATAAATTCAAACGATTGAGTTCATTTTAAGAGGGAGAAAAAAAACAAAAGATTTACCATATCTTAAAAATTATACTATATTGCAATGAATATTCGTAAGTTTATGATTCTGATATAAATTATTTATAATTGTCAGGCATTTTAAGAGAATAAATGACCACTTAACAAAATTAGTAATCATCAACACATTTTTCTAATTTCATAAAATTACTAGCATATTTACTTATGGAAATAAAGTCATGAACAAAATCATAAAAGTATCTCCTAACATCTCTTTCGTTAGTTGCTACAGTACGTTTGAAAGTATGTCAAAGATTATTAGTTGCTACTGCTAGCTTTTTCCTGATTAGAAATATGAGATTAAAATGTACCGTAACCAAGGTATCAAATGCCCTTCATTTTTATCAACATTAGTATAAGTTTCGATGACTCACTATACTGCAGCACTCATTTATCTCCAAAAAGCTGATAATCACATTGACCAGGCTCCAAATTTTTGAAGTTGAAAATATGTAAGTCCCTAGCCCGACCACAAAAAGGTATCCCTTCCATTAAAGTATCTTATTGCTGACCCAAAAATGGATCTTTGAACATTGGCATATCGTGTTTAATCCCTTAAACAATGCCAGAGAATACTAATATATAAAAATACACAGTAGTGCATTAGGCAAAAAATATACATTTTTATCATGTATCACTTGTGATTCACATGAGTTCCTGTTGTCCACAAAGTGGAACTAGAATAGGATGCACCAGGGCTCTTTGATACAAATCTTACAACAAAAACAAGCATGTACATACATGTCAAAACTTTCCAATAAGATATTATTTGCTTGCTAAGATTTTGAGACATTTTTCTGATAAAAAAAGATTTTTAGACAATTTCATATTTTCAGCTTATTCATCACAGGAAGCTTCTTCCAATAGGTCAAGAAACCCTTTCTGAGAACTCTTACTGACTGTTTGAAACTTAGACTCAAATGGACAATTAGATGCTTCTTCAAACTTAGCCCATAATTCCTTCTTCAAAGTATTTTCACCAGCACGCTTCCCTCTTTGTATCGTGTTTTCAGGATTCAGCCACATGGGAGTGCTCTCTATATGTGATAAGTCGCCAGCAAAATCACCTGAAAAGAAGAAAAAACACAATAGCTATGATCAAGCACGCATACCATGTTAACCAAACAAGCTATAAGGAATATATAACAGGTGAACCACACTACCTTGGTTACAACAAGATTTTTTGGCTTGATTATGACCTTTGGAAATATCCTCTTCCACATTCAATTTATTGACTTGTTGCTTAAGAATGGATTTAGTGACATGCATACACGATTTGTTATCAGCCTTTTCCTTGTCCAACGATTTCTCATCAGGTGTCCCTAACAAAACACAAGTTTTTGGAGGTGAGGTAAGCCAAACAGGTGATGCTTCAACATTTTCCTTTCCAATTGCTGACTTTGGAACACAATGTTTCCCCATGAGATCTGGATACTTCAACGCCAAACCCTGTGTCACACCATCGCTGCCAGAAGCTTCAGAATCTTCTGAATCACTGTAATGAACTCCAACAGGAAAAGGGGTGGACTTCCGAAACTTATCATTACCCACACGACATATTTCAGATATGGGTTCAAGCAAAGCACAAGATTTTGGAGGTGACATTTTCAAGCAAGGAGTCATCATATAAAGCATGGAGGTGTCTATTTTAGAAAGATCCGGCGAAGAAATCAATTCATGCTCTTCATTATCTGCTGCCTCTTCACTCACCAGAGAAAGGGCAGGCTTTATTGGAGTTGGTTTCGTTACAACACCGTAAAGCACTGAATCATTATTGGAGGAAGCCAACTCAGTGAAATCTAATTTGGTTTGTGGTTGGTGTGGTTTGGATGATAACAATGATTTCGATAATGGAAGTGGCGTGAGCATAAACATCTGTCTACCTCGCTGAACAGTACAATTAGCACGCCATGAAACAAGAGGCGAAGGAGATACTAATGTAGTCTCTTTAGGACTTTCAGAATCACTCACATTACTTTCATCACAAGAAACTTCTTCACTTTTACTTTCAGATTCCACTGAAGTTGATGAAAGTGAACTTTGTAATTTTGGTCCCCATGGCTGCATTTGATAACAACAACAAAAACACTCAACTGAGCAAAACTTCAGAAATAGAATATTGAAGAATTAAAACAAAGATTAAACAACAATCTTGGTCCTTGAATGTGTCAAGTGTTGTCACTATAGTCTCTGAATGCATCAAAATCATAAAAGTATCTCAGAATATCTCTTTTGTTAGTCAGTTTGATTCTCGAATCTGTATTTTGTTAATTAGCTTAGTTCTTGAATGTGTCTTTACTTGATCAGTTCGGTCCATGAAATTACTAACAAAAGACACACTCACTCAGAAATATTTTTATAATTTCAATGCATTAAGAAACTAGAATGTCACCTTTTCATACATTTAATGACTAAAATGACAGTTCACTCTTAATATTTATACTCAAATTATTTTACCTTCAATTCAATTTTCCTCTCCCGCTAACCAAACATACATTAGTGTTCAACTCAATTTTTCATGAACATATTTGAACATAAATCACTTCAACTCACTTTTATCCGAAAACAGTTTTACAAAATGAATTTACTCTAAATCAATTTTTGTCACCACAAAACCAAACAAACTAAAAAATACAGCGGAGAACCAAATTTAGGGGTTTTACCTTTAACCGCGACAACATTTCAGACAACAAATTAGAGAAAGATTCAACATCACTTTTCCCCTCTTTGCTTACACTCTTCTTCACTTCAAGCGCTTTCACAACAAGCTCATCAATCTAATAACATAAAAATAAAAATTATAATTATAATTTTTCTCATTTTTCATTCAAAAACCTAAAATTAAACAATCAAACTATAGAAATTTTCACCAAAGTAATTATAATAGAATAAATCAACAACATTGAATCCCTAAAATGAAAAAAAAAAATGGAAAAAAATAGAAAAGAAGAGAAACCTGATGAAGAAGAGTGGAAAGATCGGAATGAAGGAGAGTGAGGGAGGAATTATCATCATCGTTGATTTGTTTTTGGGGATTGAAGCGATTCGTTGTTGCGGTGCTGTTCTTCATCTTCATCAATGCTTAATCTTCGAACTCTGTTTCAGTGTTATTTGAATTTTTAGATTGGAGGCGGCTTCTTAAACGCGACACAACCACGTCGTTTTGTATAACGGTACAAATTATTAATTCCTAAGCACATAGGTAAGGGATCTTTATTGAATTTTAGATAAAGTTCTGTAAGTTAATTAATTAACTTAACTTTCATAATTATTAATTAATAGATTTTTACTATTCATTCTTTAAATTTGACTATTTCCCTGATCATTTTCATTTCTGAACTCTCTCAATTTTGCATTATGAATAAAAAAATTAATTATTCTTTTTTTGTACTTTTTTACTATTCGCAAAATTATTGAAGGATATGAATAGTTACATCCACAAAATCATTCTAATATGTAATTAGGATGGATGTTATGTATTACTCCATCTGATCTTTATTATAAGAAACAATTGACTTCTTAAGTTCATTATGTAAGTGATGTATCTAGACAATATTTACAACAAGATATATTAATTATTCTATGAATCTAAAAAGTCAATAATTTCTTACAATAAGGACCGAAGGGAGTATATTTTTATTTTTATTACAACAAATAACATATATTTTTTTTAACAAAGCATCACAAAGAAGAAATATGAAACAAAAACAAAATAAGAAACTGAAATGGCCTCGGCCATTTTTATTCATAAGAAGAAATTATTTTGACTGCATCACATTATTAAATTAATTTCTAGTTTTAGTGAAACAAAATGTAAAAGTTTTACATTTTTCACTGAAACTAGAAATTAATTTAATAATGTGATGCAGCCAAAAAATAATTTATTTATGTGATGCATAATCTCTTAAATTTAATTTGTTTTATGGTTTTCTTTCAAAAAAAAATTGTTTTATGGTTAAATTTATAATCTTTTTGTTACCATCAATTGAATAGAAAATAATATGAAACTAATTTTTTTTAATGATGATGGGCTCCTTGCAGAGGGGTTGGGGATGAAAAAAACTCCCGGATGGGAAATGGGGAACACTATGGGTGGCGGGGAAGTCCTTGCGCCTTCACCTCATTGACATCTCTACTTATAAAGATGGTATCCGTTAAATATCTTTATTTTAGTCAATTGAAATGAATAAGTGCCAAATCTAGGATTTGAACTCTGACCCTTGCATCTTGCAATATCTATGCCAACTGAAGGGGGGAGTTAAAACCATAAAATAAAGTAGTACGACACATCATGCCTTTACATTATTACTCAAACCAAAGAGAAGAATAAAAATGAAGAAATACAAAAAGAATATAAACATACATATATATTACTGTCAAAATTACAACTCATATATCAAATAAAATTCATAAGGAAATAAAATTCATCCTTAGCTCCATCACCACATGCTCTAAATTACTCCTACAATTTTCTACATAGCTAAAAATAAAATCAAGTTATAGCTTTCAAGACATTTGGGAAAGTAAATGGCCAAAAAGAAGACATTGATTGACCCACATGTCATTCCCAAGTCTATGCTCCTATTGATACATCACAATCATGCAAAAAAATACCAAGAGCTTTTTATACCCTTTTTATTTGATTCCTATCTTCCCTGAACAAGTCCACTAAAAACTTGGCTATTCCCAGCTAGTGTTGCTTCCCACTCAATAGAAGACAAAAGAATCTGTGAGATGGAAATCACTACTGTTTTCATATCAGGTCGTAAGATCGGATCGTCGTCCACACATTGCTTCGCCAGCATAGCCATCTATGCACACACAAAAAAAATACACCAAAACACGAATGAGTCACAACCGTTAAATTTCATGCAAATTGTTAGAGAACAGATATTCAGGATTTGATCACAAAATTCGGCCAATTTTGCCTACGTCCAAATAAAGAGTGACGGCAGTGCCTTTCTATTATTCAAACTTAGGATTATAGATTACAACTTATGTTTAAATACTACGGTCCATTTTACAACATTACTCGTAAACCATAATGCTGGGGCGACCTGCGATCTTATCAATAAACTATGAGCCATATCCAACACAAATTTTTATCACTTAAGAGCTAAAGTGAGAAATTGTGCAGATTTGTGGATTCATGTGGGAGGTATATGATGAACTTCACATCAATTATGCTTTGAGCTGAACAATCTTAAATTTTCTTGGTTAATGAATCATAATACTATAATGCATAAGAAAAATAGGTGAAAAATAAAGAAACTTGCCTTAAATACACAATCATTGGGATACAGATTCATCATATTTGGATCAATGTAATCTTTCATGCTTGACATGCTCAAGGAATCAGGTGAGTTCCTAAGAACTGCCAACATCTGCAATTTAACAAACGTTTAAGGCTAAACATCGGAAAAAATTAGAAACGGTAAAACATTAGGAAATGCCATCATGATTCATGACTGAAATAAGGAAAGGAGCAATGAAAAAGTTAAAGAAAGTGCGGAACTAACAATTGACACTGAGAAATGCATGTTACAGTCAAGTTTTGAATGTAAGATGCAATAAATAAGGAAACTATAGAAAAGTATTTGATAAAATTCTCATCACATTCGGTCTGATATTTACCAGTTACAACTTTTCTACAAAGCAAGGAAGAACTACATGCATGTAGAACTTCAATTCACAATTATGTCTTATAAGTAGAACTTACTATTGATGCGAGTGATCGTCTTTCAGGATTTTTTGTCATCATGCCTTCTGTTCGAATAATGGCCTCCTTTCCGGTTATAGTCTCAAAAAGGACAACACCAAATGCATAGACATCACTTTTGGTTGTCGCAAGGCCATCACTTAAGTATCTGCAAAACAACATAAATGTTTTCTCTATATTACTCTTTTTTACAAAGGAGGAGCAAATTAGATGGAAAAAAGTATACTGAACATTACTTACTCCGGAGCAAGATATCCATATGTACCAACAACTTTTGTAGTTGAAACGTCTCCTCCCTCATTTGTTATCCCGACAAGTTTTGCCAACCCAAAATCTGAAATCTAGAGAAACAAAGAGTGTTCAGTAACAAATGACAATCAGCGTATAGAAAATATGTAATAGCGTATAAATTAGTCATTACCTTTGCTTTAAAAGAAGCATCAAGTAAAATATTGCTTGTCTTGATATCACGGTGGACATAATGAGCTTTTGTGTGCTCGTGTATATATTCAAGTCCCCTAGCAGCATCAAGTGCAATCTGAACCCTCATGATCCATGAAAGTGGTGAATGACCTATAATCAAGATAAATAATGGTCATGACATAAACTATGGTCTTGTTTCGATAAACAACTTAATTACGCGCTTATAGCATAAACGTTTATTATGTAAGTGTTTATGTATAAGCTATTTCTATAATAAAAGATAAAATAAAGGTAAATTATTTTCAAATATGCTATAAGTTGTTTCCATAAGCTATCTAGGATAGCTTATGGAAATAAACTAAAAACAACTTACAGACACGTCATAAGTTATTTCCATAAGACCAAAACATATCATCAACTTTTTAAAAACTCAATATAGATATAAATTTATAGGTCCACACAAATAGGGGAGATTACTATTCAACAGACCAAAATATAGATGCATAAACTTACCCTTATTTTGAGGATCATGCAAATGGCTTCTGAGTGAACCCTTTTGAGCATATTCATAAACTAGGAAAAGCTCATCGTGACTAGCTGCATAGCCAATCAATTCTACCTTTGACAAATTAAAAAAAAAAATACAACTCAGACACTAGATATATGCCTTACAATTGGCTTCAGACTCAAAGTGTGTGATACATTCTGATCGAAAAAGAAATTACCAGATTAGCATGATGAACCTTGCACAGAACTTTAATCTCCGACGTAAACTCTTTTGTTTTTGTAGCAGTCATTCTTTTAATAGCGACTTCCTAGAAGGATTCAAGTAAAAACTGTATGAGAAAAATACACACTTTATACCTTATACTATAACATGATTTCAAGTATACAGTCATGAACCTGGTCACGAAGGAGGCAATAGTAGACAGATCCATATGTTCCATGTCCAAGTAGATTTGAATCGGAGAAGCCTTCTGTTGAGGAAAAAATCTCTTCATATGCAAAAACTACCGGCTTATCCATGTCAAATACGTCTGGCCCTAGCGCTACAATTATAAATGTACACATGTTATGCATATTCACGCCGAACACAGTACAAGCGAAACATAATTACTTTGAGCTACAATCATAGATAAAATATACAACTTAAGAATACAATAAGAAGGTTACATACTTGAAGCTTTGGGAACAGTAATCGTGTGAGTGCTGGAGTCGCCGTCTGTTTGCTTTTGGTCAACATGTTTGCCGCATATGTACCGTCCAGAACCACAAAAAAAACTTGGATTCCGAAGAATTTGGAATTTATGAGAGACCTTTCCCTCAGCATCTTTTTCATGACTTCGAGAATCAGAAAAACAATTTGATGATCTCAGGCAAACACACAGAATTACGCCTAATATTATCAGAATAAGACCAACTCCTAAACCTCCAATGATCCATCCATAGGGTACATGATACTTATGATTGTCCTGGTCACCTGTAACAAATATATATATAAAATAAAACTAATTAGTTAATTAAATTGAACATTCTACTACAGTGGAAATACCGATATATTTTATTTATACCAGTCTGTGAATTGATGAATACCTGAAATATTATCGACAGAAGGGGTAGGAACAGAAGCTGGTGGAGAAGCATTGTTCAGAGGATAAGGATCACCAGGAACTGAAATGAAGTAAAGTAATTAAAATTGTGGTTAGGATTCAAGGGTGAGTAACATTATTATTGCAATTTATAAATACAATTTGAATATTGATTCAATCATATGAAAATGATCAGGGAAAAGGTAATGGCACTTAAATGAAATCACTTTGACTTGATACTCAATCCCTTACATCTTACATGTACACATTATCTTCCCATATCTCATTTTCGCAACCCGTCTTTAAATTCACATTTATCATGGGGAAGTTTATTCTATTAGCTTAAAAGTCATGTTTGGAGAAACAAACTAAATAAAGTGTTAATCATATCAGTGACATGTTTAAACTATTTCTATAACAATAGATAAAATAAAGTCCAACTGTTTCCATATAAACTATAAGCAGTTTTCTTAAGGTATCCTCAAGAGCTTATGGAAATAAGCTGAAAACAGCTTTCTGACATGTTATAAGTTATTTCCATAAGTTCTTCCAAACAACCTCACAAGTGCTTATGTCAATAGATGAGCTCAAATAAGTCAATCCAAACCAAACTGACCCTAAGTGATCTAAGAAAACCTTCAAACTAGAATGCTCAAATATCATTTTATCAATTCAGTCATTTTATCTCCAAATACCAATTACAAAAACCTCATAAACCATTCAACCGAAATAGTCCCAATGCTCAAATTCCACCCAGTTGCCATAAAACAAACAATATGCCACTGTACAAAGTTATATAGAATTAAACTTCATCAAATTTGTACTCTTAACACACTCCCCTCATCCTCAAGATTGGTCCGATATAAGGTGGCCTACGGATATTGGGTAGGTTATGATACCATCACAAAGTTATATAGAACTAAACTCGTATCTAATGTAGGACTTTTAACACACACACACCCCTCACGCTCAAGACCGGACATATGTATCGTGACCCGATGAAGGTGGCTTAACGAACATTGGCTAACTTCTTATAGCATCTTATAATTTGGGATGAGCCTAACTCTACCCTACAAAATCGGTTTGTTAGGCTAGGATTGTAAGCCACATATAAACACATTTTCAGGTCATATCACATCCAATTGGGGGACTCTTAACACATCCTCAACCAAAACATCCCTCTCAAACATATAAACACACATACATAAATAAATATACACACAAACAAATTCCAAGAAAGGATTGAATAAGATTGCCATGAAAGAAAGACTAACCAGAATCAAGAGGAATATAATAAAGTGAACCGACAGTAACATTATCAGGACCATCAAGGCCATTCACACCCTCAATACTATCCATACTAACCCCAAATCTACTAGCCAAAGATTCAACACTATCCCCATCTCTCAACACATAACTCAACAAATAATTCCACAATCCACTAGAACAGCCACAAAACAACCTCAATGATATAACAGCACCATTCCTTGCCTTCCTTGAAGTATTTGGAAGCAAAATAAGCCCATCATATGCATCCATAACCAAATCATCCACAAACCCTTCATTGGTTTTCACAGTAAAAGTAGTATTAGACACATATTTCTTGATCCCAGATGCACAAGAACAATTCTTCCTTATGAATATGTAATCCCAACCATTTCCTTCAACTGTGATATCACTTGGTAACACATCAAACATGCTTTGAATCACTCCCAAAGATTGATTTTGTTGAGGCTTATAGGCCAAGAAAGATGTGCAAACTCTTCTAGTATCCGTACAGTTCATTGGTGCCATCTGAGAAGAACTGCTTATGTTAAAATTAAGGTACAACAGAAACAGAACAAACTGAAGCAACTTCAAATGGGGTTTTCCTATAAGAACCATTGCTTGAAAATAAACAACTGAAAACAATTTTAAGGCAAAAGGGTCACAGAAAATGGTGGAAATGGAATCAGTTTGAGCTCAAGGGATGTAAAAGAGCAAGCTTTACCAAAAGAGCTTAAGCTTGTTTCAATGGAGGGAAATAAAGGAAACAACTTGATCTAGATTTGAAGGAAAATGAAACAACCCAATACAAATTCAGCTAAGAAAAATCAAAAAATGAAGAAAAAAAATTCAGATTAAGATGAAACCAGCTTAAAAAATTAAGCTTTTTTTATAAAAAAAAAATGGGAAAAATCCAAAGTGAGAGAATACAAGTTGAGAAGAATAATTAGAGGAAAATGGTGTATGCTAAATTTAGGAAGCAAGAAGTTAAGGAAAAAATGGTACTTTAAGGTAAAGAGGAGAAGAAGAAAAGAATGAAGAGAGTGAAAATTAAAAAAAACAGAACATTAATGAAGAGAGTGTTTTTGTTTTTGTTTGTGTTTTGTTTGTAGTCACTTACTCAGGTAAACTCTGATTAATGAAGACAGTAAAAGGTGAAAGTGACTTGTTAATGTTAATAGAAAATTGTTGAGAACCTGAAGTGAGGGTAAAGAGGTATAGGTATTTTGTAGAGAAGATTTTTATTCTTTTCTTTTGACTAGTACACCCTTGCTTGCTTCTCCTCAAAGAACAATACGGAATATCTTGTGTAATGTGTAGGATAAATAAATGTTATAAATAAAGATTGACTAAGCTAAAAGGTAAGTTAATCACGATAAAACATTGTTTAGTTGGTTGGATTAAATGGTTCTTTTTTATGATGTTGATTTCTAGGTCAAAAGTGACATTGCTGGTGTCAAGCTAAAAAGTCCATTAACTTTTTCATTTGGGAAAAATATTGTCATATCGATTTATTCATTACTTGAATTGTTAAAAGCATTAATATAATTAGTCTTGTTAAAAGCATTGATATAATTATTCAAATAATATTTTAGTTTTGGTGTTATTATGGACTACAGAATGAATGATAAATTTTATAAGAAAATTTGCATGTCTCTTTCAACAACAAAAACAAAATTGCATATTAATGGTCAATCGGTATTTTTTTTTATTGAAATTATTCATGTGGTACTGTTTTCACATAAAACAGATGTAAGATCTTAGTAGAAAATAGTCAATAATTTAATTAAGATTTTGTTGAATGAAGGATTAATCAAGTTAGATCAATGGAATACGAGAGAGTCGAATCTTTCTTAGGTTTGAAGAGTCTTATAATGATCGTGAAGGTGTCAGAAGTAGAAAACACACGGAACCGAAAATTCAGCATCAATGACTTGTGTTCCCGATTTTAAGTTTGAAGTAGCAAAAAAGACTATAATTTGGGGAGCATTAAAAGAGAGAAAGTGTTGTGTTGACCAACTAAATGAAAGTCACGTGCCGCAGATTAAAGGGATATAAAGGTCAAATGTGGGATACAACATACATCCAACAACAATAAGAAACTATGAACTACCCGTGAGTGTAAGCGAAGAAAGAAAGTCAATAGAATTACATGTTATCAGTCAACACCGTCAATCATTCTCTTTCAGATTACATTATCCATTTATTAAACTCCAACAACTAGACTTGCCACTTCGACCATGTCTCCCGGGAAGCTAATCATTGTTCTGACATTTGTTTAATACATGTGAGGTTGGAGGGAGTATGTATGTCAAAGCATGTGTTTGGAAAATAACCAAATCATGATGAAAACGGGTGTTTATTGTGAAGCTATTTTGGTTAGATTCACAATATCACGATGAGAAAAACTCTAAACATATAATAGGTGGTGCCCAACTATCCAAACAAAAAGGCACAAAAGGTATATCATACTCTATCTAATATTTTTTATAAAAAAAAACAATCTTTGTTAGTAGTGTCCAAAGTTCAAACCTCAAATCGCATATATTATGCATTGTTCTTACAATCTACTTTTAGGTTAAATGAACTTAAAAATGAATTGAATCTTATTAAAAAAGAAAAAAGAACTGAATGAAGTAGTAACTAATTTTATATGAAGACAAAGTATTTAAATTTAAAAAAGAAAAAGTAAAATATCTAAAGAAAGAAAAAATTTACTTTAATAAATATCACGAGATACAAGATCCATAGACAAAGGGGAAATTTCTTTCAATTTGAGATTATTTTAGAAGTCCAATATGGGAATTGAGCATGGATGGTTACGGCAAAAGGAAGGAACAGAGAGAGCGAATACGCGATAGATAGCTGGCAAAAGAAAATGACAGTTTTGGTGATGGAGATGGGGTCCACACAAACATGATCCCTATTCCCTAATCAGAGTCATCAGAATCTAATGTGACCAAACCATAATAGGGTAACAATTCGTTGACCTTTCTTTGTTTTTGTTTGACTCACCGAAACCGACACCCCGAGCCATACACAACAAATACGCTAATTATCTGCTTCCTGTACTTGGTCGTGTACACTGAAGAACTCTAGACTAAGGAAAAGTGATGCCTTAAATTTTTTTTTAGAAGATTGATTGTGAGATATTCATTTTTCTAGAGGAACGTGAATATATGCATCAACTATAAGCATAATTGCACACAAAAATAATGAAGTTTATTTTAACAGGTTTCATATTGCTTTAGTAATAATCTCTAAAACCCTATAATTTAGATGTAAGACAAAACATGATAAAGTTTGGATGGTTCAGCTTTTGTTTTTGAAACATGATAATAAAGTTTGGTAAATTAACTAGAAGACAAGTGATTTTATGCTTTATTCCTTTCAAAAAAAAAAAAAAGTGATTTTATGCTTTTCACATTTTTTCCCTTATGCACACGAACCATTAACAGTAAAATTATCCTAACTTATCCTTGAACAGTCCCCATTACTAGCAGGAAAAAAGATTCTGCATAAATGATTTAACTTTATGCTGTGCTGTGGTATGGTAAAATTTGCATATATCGTCATAATAAAATAAAATATTTTCCCAGTGAAGACCTTCAAGTATTCGCAAATATACTTGTCGAGGATAAGAAGAAACTTTTGGCCCTATAATCTCAACAATAACATATAATATGATAACATAATACCTAATCAACCTAATATGCGAAGACATGAAATATTAATCAAAATAAGTTGTAGGTCCATTAGTTACGTCAGGTGCATGTGAAACTTTCCAGGTATAAAGATGATAAGCCAGAGCATGTGCACGAGCCATCATCATCATTATATACTCCAATTCATTTTTTACGTTTTAGATTAATTAAATATAAACAAAAGTCATTAATTGAAGATTCGACATTATTTTATGTTTGGTAGTAGTTACTACTACTAGTACGTAAGTAATCAATCAAATCATGGTGGCATTTAGCCTGGGTCAGCAAAGTTTTTTCCCACAATGGGAAAGTTGGATTTTTACCACTAGATTAAAAGAAGAACATGCTCTTATCATACACTCTCTGCACTGAATTTTTTATACTATCTTCTCTAACCATTCTCTCTCATCTCTCATCCACCACCAACATAAAGCTTCACGGTCCCAGCTCTCAACATATAATAAGTAACTCATAAGTTATTTATTAATTCATCAATTTCTATCGCAACAATTTTTTTAAATAGATGGGAGAATAGTGACAAAAAAAATCTAATGTTGTAAGTGCATAATAAAACTGATCTCCATCGCATTGGCACTATTCACACTTCAAATGTTCTCATCATCAAAACCACGTGTTCCATTCATATCTTAATTGTAATGAAAATGGTAGCATAAACATTATGGATTTTTTTTGGGAATTATTTTAGTTGATTTTTTCACAACTTCCTTTTATTGTTGGTTCTATTGTTGTGGTGATTTTCCAGATCTGTATATTTTCTTGTTGTAGTTTTCTAGATCTGAACTTTTTAGTAAGAAAAATTGGTGAAGATGATGAAGAATCACTTGAAGAACACATGAAGATGAGTAATTAATTTTTAATTAAAAAATGATATATTGAGTTGTTTTTTTGACATGAAGATGATGAAGAACACGTGAAGATCCTTTGTCAATTTAATATCTTAACAACCTGGTTTTGTTTTTTTGGGACAATTCATAATCTGGGTTTCAATTGAAAAAGGCAGCTTCTTTATGAAAAAGATTTGGGATGAAAAATATTTGAGATGAAAAAAATACATGTGGGTTTGCTTATAAAGAAGAAGAAAAAAATACAGATGTGAGAGTGAGTATTGAGTGGTCAAAACACGGTGGTTTTGATGGTGTTGCAGCCTCTGGTGGTGGGTTGGTAAGTAGAAGATAGTGATCAAAAAAATCTAGTGTTGTAAGTGCATAATAAGACTGTGTTCTCTACCTAATCTAATGGCTGACATTTACTTTCCCATGATGGGAAACAACCCTCCATTCCCATGCTAAACCCCACCATCAAATCATCCTCATATCCACACTGGATTTGTCGTACACATTATTAAAATAATTGATATCCTTGCTGCAATTCTAGAATTTAATATTGCCATCTCACTCATCTATGATTCTCATTTTAATTTGTTCTAAGGTCCACTCAGTCCCACCACATTTGGACCTTGCATGTGTTTTAATAGCCATTACCATCAAGGAAAAGTTTGCCTTCTAACATTCATTCCTCACAACAATGAGAGTTTTTGGTATAGGTTTTAATGATGAAAGTAATGACATAGCTATATGCTTGGGATACATATATTGTGACTAGATAAGAGAATTGGTTAGATTTATTGGTTCTAACAAGCTCATTTATGAAGAGCAGTCTTGTTTTTTTTACCAGAAGAACAATCTCTATTCAATAAGATTTATATCATGTATTCATTTCAAAGTTTAAATGTTCAGAAATATTGCAAAAAAGAAAAAAAATTCTTTGAAGAAAATGATAAGCTTGTGTTCCAACATGTATTACAAACATTATCATGAATGAAATGCAATAATATGCTTGTTCATTTAAAAAACGAAAATGCTGAGTTTTTTTATACTGAAGAACTAATTAATAATTAATGATGAACAACACTGAGGCATAATTACATTTATGGTCCATCTAGTTTCTTCACTAATTTGTGAATTTAGTTGTTTAATTAGATCTTCATTTTTTTCAATCAAGCAATTTTGATCCCTTTAGCAAAATTTCATTTAATTTCTAACATGATTTTCTAATTAGATATTGGTTTTTTTAGTCAAAAGCAAGTTGATGGGTTAACGGTCTAGTTTATTCTAAAACTAAATATCACTGGTTACTCTAAAAAAATTAACTTATCCCTAATTATAATCCATCATCACTCCTTATTTTAAATATATCATTAAAATACAAAAAATAATTGCAGTCTTTTCATTCCTTGCAACCTGCAATGTAAGTCAAAGCTGCAACCTGCAACGTAAGTCAAAGGCCTTTAATTTGAAACCATGTCAAAGAACATGTAAAACAATTTCTCGGAAGATTATTAGCACTAATAATCTTTTTAGAAGTTCAAATTTTTTTATTAGAAATTGTTTATTCAACACATTAAAACTTCAAAATAGAATTTTTTATATAAAATTTATAATTATTTACTTTTTTAAATCCTTAACAAATGCTCTAAGAACACTTGTTACCATAACCTTCATCTTTTTACTAAAAAAGATGATAGAACATGTCACACTGCCTAATTCAGATCCATGCGAAAATAGTGTTCTTTAAAAGTGCTCCATGGAAAAATTGAAAGAAAATGAAGCGTATAATAATTTTCACTTTGTTACCATGTCATTTATATGACCCAATGTGTGTGAACATGCAAAATAGGAATTGTACATAGCAACTACAAATCCAATATAATGCAAATTGCACACAATTCACCCATAATTAAGTACTTAAATGGTTTTCCTCTGTTCTACGCCAAAGAACAAGAAAAAAAATTCAAGAACATCTTATTGTGTACCATGTCCTGATATTAATTTACCAAACTATGGAACTACATAGTAGTTTTATCAACAGACTTTTTGAACATAATGAAATGCATAATGTATATTATATAGTTTGCTCCCGTTGTCCTCTTTGTAGTGAAGCACAAATCATCCGAGCCATTCTTTCTGTGAAATCCAAACAAATGTAAATTGCATTAATACTTTTCTTCTTATGCAAAAGAAAATATGCTTCCACAACATTTACTAGCACTCTTTCTCTTTTAAGACTTTGTCAATGACAAAAACATTGCATTGTAATCTAATGTAATTTCCTTAATGAAATTCAAAACAAAAATGATAAAATATGAATGAGCACACTAATTTATTGCGTAACAATTATCGCCAGCACATATTTTTTTTAAAAACTTGCATAGAGAGAAACTCATTACTGATCCTAGAACATAAAAATTTACTTGTTTCACAAATTGTAATAGGGCAGCAATCAGATTGAATGCAAATACCATAAGACTGTTTTCTTCTCATTTTAGGTTGTATAGATTCAACCTCATGAATACAAGGTTTGTAATCAGTTCATAATAGAAGACAGTGCTTCTTGGACAAAGGTGATGCTAACCAATCAAAGTGAATACTAATGTCTCCAACTAAACAAAGCTTTAATTTGCAATGATGATAATATCACACAGTAGAATATCAACAAGTTAATTTACAACAAGAGGCATCCTGAAAGTTAATGGTTTCTCTTTCAATTTCAGTAGATAATGTAATTTTCTTTACTGTTATAGTTACAAATCTCACCTCCTCTTGCTATGCATGAAAATAACTAGATCAAAGAAAATTTAGAAACTGAGGATATGGTGACAATATAATTGAAATGTGGTGACATGGCAGTTAAAAACAAGATCCAACTACTAATAGTGCAGACAAACACAATGTTAATCATCTTTGATTTGATGGAGTATTGAGACAAAGAGAGGATGAGAGATCACACCTATGGATCAAATGTAAGTTGGCACATTCCAGAGGCCTTTGGCAAATTAGTTAATCTTTTTAGAATGTCGTACTTCTTCTTTGGATCCACCTTCAAAACCCATTGCAGATCAGAAACAATCATTGTCTTTAAAACTAGTCCATTTCTCAAGACATACTCAAGAAACAACACCTCATCTGAAAACCCCCGGCATCCTTTATATTGAATAAATGTCAGGTGGGATACGAGACAATTAGGAACACTTGGCTGCAAATCCCACCCTAGTAAAGGCGGTTGTTCCTGCTGGTAACAAAGGACTTGAATAAAATGCAATATTCACATATATGAATTAATCATATGTTATATATTAAGTTGTGTACTACACAATAAGAAGTAATTTCTAATTTGTGTAATCTATTTCATTAAAATTGGGCAATTTCACATCAAATTTACACACACACACACACACCAAATTAAGGTTGGATTAAACCAACCTCATCATTCTGAAGTATGAGAACTTGAAGCAGAGGACATTTTTGAAGCAAGCTGACTAGAGAATTGGATTTAACCCAGGGAAGAATGAGCTCTAAATGAAGCAAATACTGAAATTCTTGAAAAAGTAGATTGTGGAGTTCACCAAGCAGCCACTGTTTGTCCACGTTATCATGTAGTAATTAGTACAAAACTATATTTATCCATATATAAATGAATCATGATTAATAGAAATATATAAATGATGACATAAACATGAAATAAAAAATCAAAAATTTAACCTTGTTTGTTGAATGACTCAACACTAGATGTTTAGTCCCCGAGAGCGCGCTAAAGAGGTTGTGTGAATGGACAATGGAACCAAACGACTTGGGAATGACATTAAGATGTGCTTCCACTACATTGTGCAAGTTGTACATGCTGAAATCTTCACCGAATGTGATTCTGGTAATGTTTAGGTACTCAAGATTCGGCGCGTTTATTTCAAGGTAAGCCCCAACGTCATTCTCAATGTTGATTTTCAACCTTTTCAAGGAAGGTGGGACGCAGATTTTATCCAAGCTCCGCGCGGAATAGCTAAGTTCAAGAATTTCAATATTTGGGCAGCCACACAGAAGTACATTCAGAGAAGGCACTTCCACGAATAAAACGTTGATTACCAATTTCTTCAGTGACGGTTAAGAAACTTGCATAGAGCTGTGTACATGAATTGCACACTTGAGACTGAGGAAGGAACAAACAAGTAATGTTATATCACAATTTCGAAAACAGAAAATATACTAGTTTCTGTTTGGACAAAAATGCCGAAATTGCTAGGCCAGGCATCATGGCAAAAGTTCAAACCCCGGTTCCTTAGCTTTTGTGTGGATGTTTTGTAGGCTTGACTATTTTAATCCATGCATTAATGTTAATTCAAAAACTCAGTATGTTACCGTATGAGTTATGACCGACTAATCTAATGGACCAATTCCACTTTCGGCGGATGGAAACTCAATTGAAGTTTTATGAAGTGAGTTCATGAGATGAGATGAGTAAACTGCTAGGTCCGAACAAGCCTTGGGTAGCTAATATTAAAAGGACTAAAGTCAAATCAAATGTTCTAAGATAAGATGAACAGATTTTTAAAAGCAAATAAAGAGTGGAAGTAGTAATTTGTTTACGTGAGTGAAACGAGGTTAGCGCAAGTGAAGAGGGTTTGAGGGAGCTTGAATTGGGATATGTCATCGTCTTCGTCTTCAACGGCATAGAGATTGAGGTTGAGTTCCTGGAGGTGGGGCCCAATAACGGCACGAACCCAAGTATCAACTGAATATTCACGAAACTTGTCCTCGACGTAGTTAAGGGAGTAAGCACAGTCGAGACTAGACTCATCTTCTGAATGGCGCGAGGATCACGGAGTAGAGCAAGGACACTGTAAACAAAAAGAGCAAATTTTTTGAATCGTTTCGCTTGTAGTTGTTGTTCGAGATATTGGTGGGAGTCGTCGGAGAAGTTGAGAACGGAGAGATGCTTCCAAAGCTGTCGCCACCGGCGAGAAAGACGGCCAGTGGCAACCGCATCTTTGGTCGGGAGTAATGATAAGATCTGGTTGAGCAGACCATCTGGTAAATTACTGATCCGGTCTTCTTCAAGTTTGGAGTCCTCCGCCATTGTTTTTGCTGTTCCTATCAACGTTCCTTTACAGATTCTTGTTGTTTGTTTTTCAAGTTGAGATCTCAAATGGATTAAACACACTGCAAGTTTGTTTGTTTACTGGACCTTTGTGCTTAAACTATTGTTTTTTTTTTTTTTTTTTTTTTGGTAAAGGACCTTTACTGCAAGTTGAAAAAACATTTGTTTATTGACTAGCCTGACGTTAACAAAACTTTAATTACCCATCTGAAATTGTACAACGTTAATCAATTTACCCCATTCGTCAAATTTTTCTGTTAATCAACATGACGTTTTGCAAATACCCCCTGAAGTTTTGCACTTACTTTCAAAATGCCCCTCAAACTTGAAATTTTTTTTATTATCCTTGACTCAAAAGATATTTATATTTAATAGGTTTTCTTGTTGTTTGATTATGCAGAAAATAATCCAGTTTGATTCTGTCGAAAATGTGTAGAGTAATTTGGTATCTTTGTTCCATTAATTTTTAATCATGTTTACATACAATTTAGTTAAAGGTTGCTTGTGACTGTAGAGAGAATTAGACAAAACAGAGAGACATAATTAGATTCTCAGATATTGAAAAGGCATGTTGCTATCTATCTTAGTTAAAGGTTTGTTGCCTGTGTTTCTATCTATCTTATTTTCCTCCCCTATCTATTAGATTACCCTATTTCTCATACCTTTCACTTCACCTTGAAACATTATTACTGAGGCTCATTTGAAGCTTGATTACATGAACTCTTTGATTTAACACTAGAAAACATTTTTAGTACAATATTTATAAAATCACATTCAAAGATTCTTAGTTTTTATAACCAAGGAAAAACAATATGCCAATCTCAATTCTATGGTTTATACATGAAGGTGAAATAAAAGAATATGAGTAGAGGGGGTAATGCTCCACAATTCAGTGATAATGCAGTCACTTTTAAGGATAAGAACAAAAAAATATAAATTTTCAAGTTGAGGGGGCATTTTGCACATAAGTGCAAAACTTCAGGGGGGTATTTGCAAAACGTCATGCTGACTAACAGAAGTATTTGACGGAGGGGGTAAATTGATTAACGTTGTGCAATTTCAGGGGGTAATTGACAAAACTTACAGTTTCGGGGGGGGGGGGGGGGGGGGGGGGTAATTGCCTATTTACTCATTGTTTGTTCCTTAACATTTGAATTTTGTTCTTTAGGTATCTAGCAATTACTCACAAACAGCTATTACGTTCAGAAAATGCCAATTAACTAACGTTCATTTCAAAACGGTGGTTAATTGATGTTCGGTGCTTTTTAAACCGGTTAATTCACTTTTTACAAAGAAAGATTTAACCATTTAAAAAAGTTTCTCAAACGGTAGTTAGTTGTCATCTGTAACACCCCGTTTTCCCAACTTGAAAATTTCATTTAAAATCAGAGTATTTAATTCATAAACGGAATGTCACATACTACTTTTAAGTCATAAAATAGATATTAATAAATATCCTTCCAGGTTCAACATCATAAAAGTAT
Source organism: Medicago sativa (assembly GCF_051527215.1). Taxonomy (NCBI): domain Eukaryota; kingdom Viridiplantae; phylum Streptophyta; class Magnoliopsida; order Fabales; family Fabaceae; genus Medicago; species Medicago sativa. The sequence continues at coordinate 10,850,050 of NC_140756.1, forward strand.
GGAAATACGCAGCGGAAATAGTTCAACATGAACAAAGTCTTGGCACGCAGGCCTTATCAGAAAATCTCATAATTTGATTCAATACTTATTCGTAAAAAGTTCATAAAGACACGTAAGGAATAGATAAGAAAGCAAGCCCCATCCTGTTACGTATCAGAGCACCTAGACACAAGTGAGGAGTCCTCTCATGAACACTTCTAATCTTTAATACCTGCACATTACCCACGGTCGAGGCAACATATACGCAAAAGGGGTGAGATTTCACAGTCAACAAATTAAGCATATAATTCATCAAAATGCATTTAACAACATAAAACATCTCTAACATATTAAACATTTATCACTTAGCATCATATCAATTCATAATTAATTATTATCATCAGATATCTTCCTTAGTTCGTAAACAAATGTCATTCTTAATTCATAAGATAAATCATCTCTAAATCATAACCAAGTATCATCATATATTTAACAACTTAAGGCATCATAACATCAGCATTAATATTCATTTAGTATCATATTATTATCTTCATCAATCATAAACAACATCATCATCAAACATCATCATCAAAACATAAACAACCATCATCATCAAATCATTAGATCATCATTAAATATAAATTACGACGACTCTACAATGCAACAACAACTTCAACAACAACTTAGACAACTTCGACAACAACTTAGACAACTTCGACAACAACTTAGACAACTTCAACAACAACTTAGACAACTTCAACATGCATGTGGTACCACCAGGGCATTAAGCCCCCTTCGCTAAGGTCACATTTGGACCTGTCGGGCATTAAGCCCCCATCGCTAAGGTCATATAGGACCTGTCGGGCATTAAGCCCCCATCGCTAAGGTCATAAAGGACCTGTCAGGCATTAAGCCCCCATCGCTAACTATGCAACAACACAACTCTAAATGCAACAACTTGGACAACAACGTGAACATCTTATGCAATTCCATTAAAATGGACAACTTCTTAAATCATGACAACTTAGACCGACTTATACATCTTCGCTAGAACTCAACAGCAACATGATAACTCAGGAATATCATAATAATGAACATCAATCAATAGGCAACAACATCATAAACATCGCACATAAGTCACATAATAATCATATAACATTAACACACTAATCGTCTCATTAATCATCATAATTCAATAGTAATAGTAACATAGCAGCACATAATCAGCATCATAAAATAGCAATATCATTCAATGAGAAACATCATTATAAACATCTTTATAAATCACATATTAATCATATATTATTATCATTCATCATCTTCTATTAACATAAAATCATCTTAACTTAAGCTCTCTGGATACTTTATAATCTCATGAACAACTTTCATCCCTACCCCAAGGTCATTTCAAGACTACGTGTGCGAAAGGATCGCAAGGAAGCTAATCAAGGCAACTAAACATCACTTACTCGCAAGGTGGGTTACATTATGGGAAGGAACTACTCCTATAACCCTTAATTAAATCCCTCTCATTAAGCTTATTGATTTGGGGTCTTACTGTACATCTTAGGAACCCTTTAGAGGCATAAAAATGGGTCAAATATAGTTTAAGTCAACACTGCATCGTGGCACGTTGAGGTACCATCGTGGCACGTTTGGACAGCCTAAAAATGGTTTCGGTCCTGGAAAAATCGTGGCACGTTGGGCTTCCATCGTGGCACGTTCATAGTTCGACAGACAACATCAGATTTTCTACCTTTCACGTTTTCGTGCGTAAAACCTAAACCGTTAATCCGTTTTCGATGCCGTTTTCGCCTACGCGCTCCTGACACTAAGCTCTATCATATTCTACAGAAAAATTCAAGTTTAAACCACTCAAAAAAAATCGTTTTCCAAAACCTCACAACCCTAATTTTTAACTCACCGATATCTCATCTAATCACATAGTTTTAGCTTCAAAATTACTTATGATAATCATTATGGGGATTATCTAAGGTCTAATTACAGTCTCTTCATCAATCTAACAACTTTTCATCAATTAATCCTTAAACTCCCTCAAACCCTAATTCATCAATTCTCACAAAACTCAACCTAATCATGCTAAATCCATCTTTCAGAATCATACTCTTAATAATATTGAAAGTTAGTCTCACCCTTACCTGGTTATAGATGAAAATCGATGGCCTCCCTCTTGTTCTCCTCTTCTCTTGACTTCTCTCTTCTCTTCTCTTCTTTCCAAAAAGCGGTTTAAGGTAAACTCTTTCTAACCTAAGCTTCTCTATTTATAATACTAAAATATTTTTCCCAAATCTATTTAGGCCCAACAACTTATTCTTCTTTCTATTCTAACCCCCAATTCCACTCACACTAATAATCCTCATAATCTTATTTATTTCTAAATTAAATATATCTCTCACAAATAACAAATATATTTCTACACCAAATAACAAATATATTTCTAACAAATAACAAATATATTTCTACACCAAATAACAAATATATCTCTAACAAATAACAAATATATATTATTCTAGTAAATACCAACATATAACATAACAAAATATCACTCATCAAAGTAAATTGACTAAATCATAAAAAGACATCTAATCTCAAAACTACCTCCAAATCTACTTACTCTAATAATTCTCATATTCTAATAAATAATAGAATAATGTCACATAATAAAATACTAACACCTCATATAAATAAATCACATAAATAGACTCTAACTTAATAAAAATAATTAAATAAAAAGGAGGGCATTACATCATCGGGGCTATTTTAAATAATTTGAGGTGTCTGTAAGCAATTGATAGGTGCCTAATGAGCAATTTTTCTAAATATTTTTAGGTGGAAGTAAGTTAATAGCATCCAAATGTGAAAGTTACTCTTTTTCAGTTGTAGTTAACTACCGTTAGACACTTTTTAAAACGGTCTAATCACTTTTTAAGTCAATTTTAACCGCCTTAAAATGTGATTGAACCACTGAACTGCGGTTGACTGCAGTTGGATACGTTTTTTAGCAATTTCTCCTGTGAGAAGAGTAACTTTCTCCCAATGTTCGTAATCAAGCTGAATCCAGCCCAATCCATTGCACTAACTTCTCATTTCATAAGGGCTGGACTGGGAACATCTGACATCAGTAAGAAGAAACCATTATTTACACCACCACCCCCCCCCCCCCCCAAAAAAAAATCAGGATACTTCTTCTTTTCACTATATAAGAAACCAGGATAACTTCTAACATGATTGTAACTTGACAAGAAATGTTCATGATTCATTTTGGGTATTAATTAACATTTCACGGTGTAAAAAGTTTTTCTATTCTGCCTTGTGTCTTACCCAAAATTAAACTCCTTTAAGAGGATTTTAGGTTTGTTTATCTTGGAAAAAATGTTTTTTTTTATTATTTCAAAATTGTTACCTCGTGTTTAATCCATTTTCTATCGGTAAATATTTGTACAAATATCACTAAAAGCAATTGTTTTTTCTCGAAATTTCTTGTGCAGATGTTTAACAACGGAAAAAAAGATTGATTAATAATATAATATGACATAGTTCTCGAAATTGCCTATTTACTCATTGTTTGTTCCTTAACATTTGAATTTTGTTCTTTAGGTATCTAGCAATTACTCACAAACAGCTATTACGTTCAGAAAATGCCAATTAACTAACGTTCATTTCAAAACGGTGGTTAATTGATGTTCGGTGCTTTTTAAACCGGTTAATTCACTTTTTAAAAAGAAAGATTTAACCATTTAAAAAAGTTTCTCAAACGGTAGTTAGTTGTCATCGGGGCTATTTTAAATAATTTGAGGTGTCTGTGAGCAATTGATAGGTGCCTAATGAGCAATTTTTCTAAATATTTTTAGGTGGAAGTAAGTTAATAGCATCCAAATGTGAAAGTTACTCTTTTTCAGTTGTAGTTAACTACCGTTAGACACTTTTTAAAACGGTCTAATCACTTTTTAAGTCAATTTTAACCGCCTTAAAATGTGATTGAACCACTGAACTGCGGTTGACTGCAGTTGGATACGTTTTTTAGCAATTTCTCCTGTGAGAAGAGTAACTTTCTCCCAATGTTCGTAATCAAGCTGAATCCAGCCCAATCCATTGCACTAACTTCTCATTTCTTAAGGGCTGGACTGGGAACATCTGACATCAGTAAGAAGAAACCATTATTTACACCCCCCCCCCCCCAAAAAAAAAAAAAATCAGGATACTTCTTCTTCTTTTCACTATATAAGAAACCAGGATAACTTCTAACATGATTGTAACTTGACAAGAAATGTTCATGATTCATTTTGGGTATTAATTAACATTTCACGGTGTAAAAAGTTTTTCTATTCTGCCTTGTGTCTTACCCAAAATTAAACTCCTTTAAGAGGATTTTAGGTTTGTTTATCTTGGAAAAAATGTTTTTTTTATTATTTCAAAATTGTTACCTCGTGTTTAATCCATTTTCTATCGGTAAATATTTGTACAAATATCACTAAAAGAAATTGTTTTTTCTCGAAATTTCTTGTGCAGATGTTTAACAATGGAAAAAAAGATTGATTAATAATATAATATGACATAGTTCTTTCAAAAAAAAAATATAATATGACATAGTTACACTTAATTATTTCATATCATGCATCAGCTTAGAGTATTTTAGAAAATAATTTTACTAGCAATGTTTCAAAGTTCACTAGTGATGCTTCAAATCTCATTATTCTAGACAAATTACCCTCAACATTAGTAGAATTGTCTAGAATTTTTGAATCAATTTTAACAAATTTAGAATGATCTCAGCATTGCAAACCCAAAGCTTTCAGCACACGGATATGTTGAATTAATAAAATACTAGCCAACTTAAATCTTCATTAATGAAAATAAAAAGGTTACATTCACACACAATATTTGGAAATTTAAATTAGTATTCCCTAGTGATGCATCAAATATCATTACTCTAGACAAGTTACCTCTACATTAGTAGAATATATAGTCTAAGTTTAGAATGACCTCAGCATCCAATCCAAGTCTTGAGCTCAAGAACATGCTTAGTTAATAGAACATTAACAAAAAAGTTGCATTCATACACATTATTAGGAAGTTGAAATTAGTGTTCCCTAATCTACTTTAGCCCAAAAAGGAACCAAAATGTCAAACAAAAACACTCGTGTGGAAGAACACCTCAAACAGCCTCATCCTTCCTTTGCATTGCCGAGTCAAGTGGTCTAATGTATCAATCTAGTCTTTCTTGCTACCAACTGTGAACAAGAACATTTATTCAATCATTGATCACAACTAAAATAAATCAGGGTGAAGAGATAGAGAACAAATTATTCTCAATTAAATTTTAGTTTTAATTAGCTATTATAGCTTACTAAGATTTCTAGTTTATGAACTAATTCATATAAGCATATGAAGATATTAAATGAAAGTGCTTCAAATATTGTGATGTAGAAGCTGGTTTTAATTTGAAATGAATATGCAAATCGATTATTGAAATTGTGAGTATCACATGAAATAGTTCCTGAATTTTATGAACTATTGAAATTGTAACGTGTCACTCAAAATAGTTCATCTGTTAACTTATGTCGTTAGAGGCTATGACGTGACATGTTAAATGAACATGTGTCATTTCACATGAATCTCAAGTCAATGTCACATCACTAAAAACTTATATAACATATAAATTCATGTATTTCTTGTCAACTCTAAAATTTTCATCTTACAATCCAAACACGTAAATAAATTTTACCTCATAAATTTCATTTGCAATTTAGTCCTTAATGACTTGTGGGATGCACATATGAGGCCACATATTCATTAACATGTCACATTATAAGCTCTAACCACATAAGTTACTAGACAGACCACTTGATCTGACCTGTTACAATTTATGACTAAGCGATCATAATTTTGGTACTAATTTCCCTAATTACTCTTTAATTTGTACAAAATATTTTTTTTTCAAAAACTCTTAGTTATTGTAAGGTTCTTTTCTCCCCTTCTTTAGAAGTACTTGTTAAAACACTAAAAACTCACTGTTAAAAGCAGGAAGATCAGAACTCTTGGACACACGCAGCCTCTTCACTGTTGATACAAACATGCTGCCAAACAAACATATTAAAAAATTAACCACACAGTAACAAATCATAGCTTCCAATTATCATAACTAAATCATTGAAAAAATAAACAAAACTCACACAATAACATAGGGAAAAGGCAATTGCAAGAGTTATATATAGTAGTAATTGTTAAGCACAAGAAACTATAGTTTTAAAAAACAAAGTTAATTATGCATTGGCATTGAAACACTATTCAAAGAATATAAACAAGTATATAAATATTGAATAGAATAAGATGAAAAATGCATCAGATTCACATTGATAAGATACTTACTGCCACGGCACGTCCCCTACAAGCATCTTGTCTCCTTCATTATCTTCATAAACAAGAGTATATTCTCCACTTCCAGTCAATGATCCTTTGATGCCTTTATCTTCTTCCTCTTGCTTCTTGTTAATTCCATGAGATAAATTTATCTCTGCAACAAATTTTCATAATCACAATCATTATGTGAGCTTAGAAAGAATTATTAAAACAAAATTCACTTAAAGGCCACCTAGAAGTAGTTATGATTGAAATAATGAAGTCGTATATTTTTAATGATCTAACGGCAATGATTGATTGACAGTGCAACGGACGTTTACTATAACAATGTATATCATTGTCCTTAAAATATTTGTTTGGTGAAAATAGATTGACTATAAGCTAATGTAGTTGTTTCAATTGCATTTTAGCTAGGTTGACATTTTATACCAGGAGTTTTGAATGTTACTTGCTATTTAGTCAAAAGATGTAGGTAACAAAAGGAGAAAACATGTCTAACTTATTCAAGCTTTTATTTCCCAACAAAGAAAAACATTTCCACACAACAAAAAGTTATGTCAAGAACAAATGAATAAACAATTGAAATTAAATAGACTACACAAGACACAATTATTGCATTAAAAGGCCAGGATCTGGATTGACTGTAGTAAAAATGCCATGGTAGACATTGAGTTAGATGACTCCGTCGATAGATTAAAATCAGACGATTCATATTCGAACTTTGAAGTTAAAACACAATCATTCTGATCTCATTTTATCGATGATCAACGTTTACCTTCAAGGAGACCTCTAAATAGGTCATCAACAGCAGATGAAAGTTTTTCATAGCCATCATAAGCATTGATGTCAATTTTTCTCCCAATAGGAACTCCATCCATATTGATCTTCACAAACAAGCCTTTACCAGAGTTGCTAATAGGTTTGTTACTATCAACAATAACCTTGTCTTGAACCATAGGCCGGGACTCAGTAGGCGGCTTAGAAGAGCTTCCACTTGCAATGTTCTTCCTGAATGAACGAATCGGAGGCCAACCTACTACTGGACTAGCAGCATTTCTGTTTTAGTTGGATCATAATAATATAAAGTTAGACATGAAAATAAACAGAAAAACTAATCATCAACACTATATAAAAGAAGACAAATAGTCAAAATTCGTATCTGCAACCACAATTACGGCCACAACGTTAAGGTTTTGGTATCTTGACTGTAATATCAAGAATTACGACATGATCAAAACCAACAACAATTTACATCTTTATAATATATCAAGAACAACATTCACTCAGCGGTAGATGCAGTTGCAGACTGCAATTTAAAACCACAAACACAGATATAAGAGAGAAAAGCAAAGGAGTACCTTTTCTGAGACCTGTTTGGTAAAGCTGAATTTCTTGCAGACGAAGGAGAGAATGCATTTTTCTCACCATCTTGCAAGTTTGTGCAACAAGGTTGTGATTGTGATGCATCTTTTTTCATCACTTGCATTGATGAGAGCTTAAGAAATGATGAATCTTTAGCATAACCAAGAGTGAGTGATGATTCTTCATCTCTTTCTTTTTTGACATTCTTCAAGCTTTTTTCATTGACAAACTCTTCTTCACCAGGTGGACCAAGTCTAAGCTCCAACTTCCTCTCCTCCAAAGAACACTTGTGGCTTCTTTGCCACATCTTGTTGCTTACAAAAATTCTTCAACTTTCTTATTCTTCCTTTTTCTAGATTGAAACAAGTTTAATTGAATTGAGTCTTTTTGATATCTTGAAAAAACCACCTCCCAGAAGAACCTATAATAATGATAAACCTATCTTTAAGGCTTAAAAACCATCAAGAAGTGAAAAACTTTGAACAGTTATAGTGAACAGAACAAATTCAAAGGAAATAAGGATAGAATGAGCCACGGAATATAGCATGGAATAGTTGCCTAACTTTGGTTTCACACGCTTAAATGGTTCTTTTTCTTTCCTCTTTTTAGGCATAGGTTTGAACAAATTTGTTGAGATTCTCCTTAGCCTAACAAACCAAAAACAGAAAGGGAATTAGTGGATAGTGCACGCAACTTGAAACAAATGTTAGGTAGTTTAGCACATGAAGTAAAGTAAAGCCTAACCTGAATCGTTGACCAAGCTATAACTTTAATCAATGTTATAAAAACTGATTTGGACGGTTCAATCGATTGAACTGTGAACTAACATTGTCTACCGTTTAATTGTTTTAGTATTTCAATTACATTTTTGTCTCGGTTTGAATGGTTGAAGTTAAAACAGTTGAACTATGATACAGATGTCTCTTCGGTTCGATGTCTAACTCAATTTTTAAATGATTGAGCTTAAGAATAACTCTTTCAATGACTTTTGCTTGTTAAAACATACACAAACATGTCACTTAAACTTTGGCATTTCTATTCCTTTTGGTTGGAGTCAAAAGAATTCAAAAAGTGAATAAAAAGAAGAACACTAGCACACTCAAGTTCTTATCTTGTTGGCACAAACACAACCATTGTTTCCTTTGTTAATTAATGTAGCTGTTTTACTTAAAGTGCTTGTTAAGTTGGTTAGATGAGACTTAAGATACACACACGTGCTGAAGATTGAATCAAACTCAAAATTCAAATTAAAATACATTACTTAACCTTTTTGTATACGTCAAGAAATTGAATTGATGATGGGATAGCTACCATTGCTTTATTTTGTTTCAACCTTTTACTTTTAGAAGTGGTAGACAGGATTTGCATGATCCATATTGTGCAACAAAAAACATGCGGTTCATATGATATTTGTTTTGTTCTCTCTTTTGACAAACAAAAATGTATGAGAGCACTAGTTACACTATCCCCATTTAGGTTACATTTGATATTTTGATGTCCTTGCCAACGTGGAAATGAATGATGTATATGTCACGGCATTGGATTTGGAATTTAGATGTTGGTTTTAGTTCACGTGACAAAAGTATTGAAATACAATAATTATTAATGAAAAAACTATATATCTTGTTTTTTTATGTCATTATCTAATTTAAAAAATATTTATTATAAAGATAGACTTATGAGTTATGAGTATTTTTTCAAAATTGAACTAAGGTTGTGTGACCTTAGGGGATTCACAAATAAAATTAAGCAATTCATTGATTATTGCGTGTGATAGTGATCATGACTAGTATTTTATTATAAGACCATATGCAATGGCTTATTGAATGCCTTCCTTAAACATGTTGAAGCCTGTTGAAGCCATTGGAAGAGCCTTGTTGAAGATGAGGTGGAGGAGTTGGGTGATGAATCAATTCAACAAGTTGAAACCGGTCCCGCCCAGCCATGCGTCGCATTCTGAGTGGTTGAAAAATGGTGCTTGCATAACACTTGCAGACAAGGCGCGTGGTGATTGAGAGAACGCGGAGAGAGAAAACATGGTGGGGGAAGGAGGGACAGGTGGTGGAACGCTATTGGCTGTTTCAGTTTTTATTTTCTTAAATAAGAATAAGAAATAAATAAAAAGTGGTGGGGTAGGGTGTTGAATGAAAACCATTGGAGAGGTAAAAATTGAATGAGTGTTGAATTAAGAGAGAGAAAATGACGTGGAGTGTTGAGAATTGAAAAAGTGGGTGTTGAAAGGTGTTGAAAGAAAATGACCATTGTACATGGTCTAAGGCAAGTAAAACATATTGTAATTTTATAAAGGCTTAGATTAATAGGTAGGTCTACATGTCATTGTCATTTCACAAACTATTTTGATTATCCCCTAAATATTATAACTTTTTTAACTTGTAAACAAAATCTCAATTGTTGTTGGATTAATCTAAAACAGCATGGCCATCAATTAAACAACCATAATAGTCTCCTCTCAAATAATCCAATAACTGGCAAAAAAAAAAAATTAAAAAATAATTCATATCCTAACAGCAATGTATATCCAATAACGTTGGCAAAAAATGATATCATATCCTAACAGCAATGTAGAAATTAGTACATTGCAGAATTCTCAGGAAAGAGTCATAAATTGTGATGAGCAAATATTGCAAAAAAAAGGCCTAAAGTATATGTGTGCATGTCAATCTTTCCTACACTGCTGGGGTCAAAATTGGAAAATGACATCCAAAAAAATAGTTGATACAAAATCCGAATAACATGATAATTGCTAAACATCAAGGTAAAAAGAATGAGAAGCAGCAAGAAGTGCAGCACCAGTTCCTGAGCCATCGTTTGAGTGCTCAACGATAACACTATCGGATACACCTTCACCAAGCAACTCTTTTATGGTATTCTCTAAGCACTTTCTGTATTCAGTGTAATGCTCATATAGTCCACCATCCATGGCTATCACATTCTTCTGACCCTCGCCAACGGTGATTGTATCTTTTCCCAACTTCTTCAGAATTCCCACGATACCAGCTGCAGAAAGACGAGCACCACGGGTAGCAACAATATTGCACAATGCAACAACCACCTTTCTCACTTCCAGCGAGGTATCAGATATCTAATACAATTAGAAGAAGAAAAAAACAAAAAAGAATGAAGTTAGGCCAATGAAAGTTTACCACATCGAACTTTAAAATTCTATATGTCATTATAAAGACCCTAAAAAAAGTCTTTTTGGAAAACATTTATCGGAACAAAAAAGTGAATTTCATGTACCTCTAAAATCTCCTTCAGTTTGGTTTTGACCACATTGAGATCAGCGGATGAGTCATGATGCATGGCAGACATGTCAGGTGTCCTGCACGTCAAATTCTTATGGTTAAGATACAAGAACTTCGATGATAATACTGGTAAAGGGGTAACTATAAGAAAGCACATTAACCAAGGAATTCAAGAATTTTGTAAAATCATGACTTGTGTAAGCAATATTCGCATGGACAAACTGATGAATGCTCAAAGTTTTCACTATCTTCTGTTTGGAGAGAAATTGAACTTGGAGTAAAACATTACAGATTATATGAACAAATTCTTTGTCGAGTCGAGTTATATCAAATCGTTTAACAAATTCTTTGTCGAGTTATATCAAACCCTTAAATTCACTTGATTTATCATTGTTAAGTGGAGAGAATATATACGATTGCTCTAGATGATTCCTAAGAAGGTACTGGAAAAAGATGCCCTGAACACTAAAATGAGGCCACAAAACTATCCTGCCTCGTTGAAGGCCTAAGGTCAGAAAATTCACTTTAAAAGTCAAAGTAGTCTGCTCCAACCAGAGGCCAAAACAGGATATAAAGCATAAAAAGCCATAAAAATTTTCCATAACCTCTCAATTAGATTATCAGAAACCATCTCAAGTTATGAGGAGAAACTGAAGTATCAGTATCACCACCAACAATCACGAATGTTACTATGCATGCAAGTGGCAGAGAAGCTAGCAGAAAAAGAATAAATTTGTACCTTAATATGAATGGAACTTTCAGTTTTGAAGGAACAGTTTCACCAAAAAACCAAGCTTCTTCAGCCATTTTGTATAGTACTCTACGAACAATTTCTCCCAAGTACATTCCAGATATTATCTTCTCAAAAGTCTACATGTATGGTTGAAAATTTCAGGAAAAAAATTAATAGCCTCATTTATTAAGGCAAATAAGATCAAAATAACGCAATTGTACCTGTTCACCAGGGTTTAAACTCTCAGCATCTAATGAATAGTCATACTCAGTTAATGGAAGGTGTGATGACCGGAAGTTTCCCCACTCCATGTTGATAACCTACATCAGTCTCATATATTGAAGCTTCAATATTTACTATACTTTTTATATCAAATAATCTGTAACTTTTTAAAACTGCAAACTCACCATTTCTCCGGACTTGGGCAAATCACCATGCCATTTTGGTATTGCTTGAGCACTCTCCACGTACGCTGCATTTGTTCCGGTACCTAAAATAACAGCAGCAATGACATCCTTGTTTGTATGTCGGCCTCCAGCTAATGTCCCGACTGTATCATTGACCTATTGGATGCTGAATATATAAGTACAGAATCTAAAACCAAAAATAATTATACTCCAGAAAAATTAATTGAAAACGCTATCATTTAATGTAATGTAGAAGAGTCGAAAACTTCAATTACCAAAGCCGTTATGTTCATATCAAGACCTTGTCTCTCAATTGCTTTTCTCAATTCAGCCACAACATCCTGACCAACCTATGTAAACGACAACAAAACTAAGTATAAAATGTAAAGGTGAAAGAATAACTGGAAAGGAAAAGCATCAAAGCAATTAGGATTCAGGATTTACTGCATCATCGATCTTGAAGCCTTTTGTCCAGTTGATAAGGTTCCCAGAAGAAATGGATGTTTGCTTGACAGGAAAGGAAAAGGTAAAACCTAGCTCCCTTTTTCTACCTGGAGGAACCTTGAAATCTTCACTTTCTTCATTAACAAACTTTGCGAGTTCTGCTGCAATATAGTCAAAGAGTTCCTGAATCACATTTTTATAGAATGGTCATGTTTCTCATACAAATGGATTAAAGCAAATAACTTTCTGGAAAGAGTAAATAGTAATTGTTAGGCGTAAATGCAAATTCAAATTGATAGAAGAAAAAAGACTTACATGTGATGTCCCGACCATCAAATTTGGAGGAATTGACACCTCGGTAAATTCTCGACTGACAACACCATCCTTGCCACCAAGTTGCACACGTAATACACGAAAGTTAGTTCCTCCAAGGTCCAATGCATAAAATAGTCCTTCCTCGTTCCTAAACAGAGAGGGATGTAAAGAGAAACAAAATATTTTAATACTTTTCAGGCTATAAAAATTCAAAATGCTCGGAAACACATACAAAAAAAGTACGCTCATTGAGAAAATTAACAGTTATGAAATGTGACTAATGGGAAATTGTCTCAAAATATGCCATTAGAAAAACATTTACATCTTCATCATCCCAATTGTCAACTAGCAACTTCGTAGCACTCTTGAATTGTGTTGCAGTAAAAAGTGAAACAGCACTCAAATATTATATATAGACACATAAAAAGTGGATTTAACATGCTTCTAAGCTTCCAAGCAACAAATGTTCACAATCACACATCACTACTAACATGAGTGACAAATGAACAATGCAAGCAATAACTTACCTCTAGTACAAAATCAGTTTATTAACAATAAATGAGCACAAATGGCTTGCTGATCATTCAAACTTCAATAAGAAGGATAAATTGTGCTTTCCGATAAACAGCTTAAATAAACACTTACCATAACAGCTAAATTCAATAAACTATTTACGTTCAGATATGCACATTACAAATCCATCTACTTTATCAACATTTGTTTTCAACATAAAAATATAATTCTGATTCAACCGTCTCTTATCATAACATTTAAATTCAATAAGCTATTTGCATTCAGATATGCACGTTACGAAGCCGTCTACTTTATCAACAATTACAAAAAATTTGATACCGACGTGTATTTTTTAAAAACCCTTTTTTATAGAAATTTTAAACTCTTTTGAATATTTCAAACTTCTTACATCATAACATAAACACCAACATTCTCAAAATAAATCTCTTCCATGATACAAAGCCAACTTATAAACAAAGAAATGAATCTAACACCTCAATAACTCTCTAGCATCGAAACTCGTGTATGTCTGACACGTGACAATATCCAACATGACACAAACACATATGATTACAATCAATTATATATTTTTATCAAATAAATACCAGTGGTGACTTGTTTAGTGTCGTGTCCGGTGTCCACGTTTCAAATACCAGTGGTGACGTGTTTAGTGTCGTGTCCGGTGTACATGTTTCAAAGCCTTATCCCACCAAGTGGGATCGGCTATACGAATGAAATTAGGTCATAAAAACACATAAATATATAAATAAATTTATATTGATCTAATAAAATAGTGACAAAAACTATAGATCAACATGATTAAGATTGGATCAAAAAAGTGATACCCTGTAGGAAGATTATCAACGAAACTGATAAGCATTTTGAGCTTACTACCACCATCAGAAGCAAGACCAGCGTGCATCTCCACCGTCATTGCATCAGCAACCTGTTTCAGCTTCAACGTTGGTGTCGCACACTTCTCCTCAAATTCCTTCAATATCGCTATTGCTTTTCCCCATCGCTTCGATTTCTTCACGTAACGATGAATCAACACCGTCGCCACCACACACGCCGCCGTAGCTCCGATCACCGTCGCACACGCCACCACCTTTCCCATCTTTTTGGGTTTTAATGTCGGAAACAATCTTGTCAAAAAAACACACACACCAAAGTACACGCACACTCTCTCTATTTATCACGTGTCTCAAATTTTATTTTATTTTTATATTTTGATTGGAAATAATAAATAAATAAACTGAAGGATAGATGATTTTGGGAAGATTTTAGGTCGTCTTTTTTGTTATTTCATTTACTTTTTTTTTTTTTGACGTTATTTCATTTACATCTTTAAAGTTTAAACAAATTCTTTTAAAATAATGTTATATTGCTGAAGATATTAAAAAATATAAAAAAAATTGTTATATTTATAATATTATTGTAAAAGATAAATATGATTTGTTGAGTTTGATTTTTTGAACAAAGATTTGTTGAGTTTGTTATATTTATTATATTATTGTTGTAATTAAAAATATATAGTTTATATCAAAATATTTATAAAAAATATCGTTTGTAATTTACACATAAATTTTTTATAAAACATCGTTGATAATCTACAAACGTTAACGCGAAAAAAATAGTGGAAAGAAGAACATGTTTAAATTTTTAGTTAGGTTATAATAATGGTTGTAAATTGAGAAAATTTGATGGTTGGATTAAAATATTATTGGGGTTTTGATGGTTGGATTAAAATATTATTAGTGTGACAATGACAAGTGTGAGTAAGTAGAGTACGTAATTATGTTTGGGTAAGGAACAAGACAGTGACAAAAGATTAAGTAACCTGTCTTGTCGCACACGAATAACACCTAATCTTATCGTTTGGATTTTATTGGTGTGTTTCATCCAGGTTAATTTAGTTTTTTTTTTTTTTTTGCAAATAATATTATAAATAGGTTAAAATAGTAAAAGGATAAATTCGAAATACAAAAATGCAACCCAAACAGAGATATCACATATAAATACTCTTATAGATAATATTCGTTTTGACATTTTTTAATTTAATTTACTCATTTTAGTTTAATAACATCTATATGACCATATTATCTAAATTTGGTTTAAATATTCATGTTATATTTTCATACATTTCATTTCTAACAAAATAAAGAAGTTAATCACATTTAACAAAAACAATTTGATTTGATTTTCGTGGGTCTCAGACTATTTGATTTGTTTTCTCTCTTGGTTGTGGTGGAGGTTATGTTTGCTCGCAACATAGGTGGTGATGGATCGGTCACGATGGTGGTGATGGATCACAGGGCCGTCCCTGAGAATTCGGAGGCTCGGCTCTGGGAATGAAAAGAGGCCAGTGATAAAATCAAAACGTATTTTTTTTAAAAGAGCAATGCTCTATTTATATTTTTTAAAAGATAAATACAACGTGCCGTATATATGCGGTACACCCATAGGTGAAAATAACTACCGTATACATGAGGAATCCCCACCTAACACCAAAAGCAAGAGGAAAATTAAACCTGCACAAAACAATCAAAAGTCATGCACTGTTTGCACCCCCTTTATTGCAGGATAGTATACTACTGGATAGTATACTACTGGGTATAATATTTTTTTTTGAGGCCCATCCTTGGGGGAGGCCCAGCTCGGTTGAGCTGTTTGCACCCCCTCAAGGCCGGCCCTGATGGATCATATCTAGGTTCGCTTATGAACTTATATGGTTTCTATGGATCTTTGGTTGTGTTGGTTTGTGGTACTTCATGGTGGTTTTCTTGGTGGTGCTGATTTTGGGTCTTTTGTGGCGGGGCTCATGGTGGTTTTTGGTGGTGATGCTTGTGGTGGTTTTGGGTGGTGCTGCGTGTGGTGGCTGGTGTTGCTTTTAGGTGAGGGTTAATGGTGATTTTTGTGGTGGTCAATGGTAGTTTTTGTGACGGTGGTGGTAATGGTGTTGATTTTGGTGGTGGTGTTTGAGGTGGTTTTTGGTGATGGTTGTGAGGTTGTTTATGAGGTGTATTTTGGACCAAGGTGCTTAGGAGAGATAAAGTTGGTGTTTGGGGTTTTTTTCCGGCTGTTTTTCAAAGGTTGTTGGTTGTGGTGTAGGTTTTAAGTTGGTGTTCAGCGGTTGTGTGCGAGCAGCGAAATGTGGGTGGTAGAAGTTGTTTTTGTGGCAGTTGTGACGATGCTTGAGGATTTTGTTTATGTTGTTTCGTTGATCGTGGTGTTAGCTTTGTTTTGGTGTTTCTATTTATTGATTTCAGAGATAGCCCTTTGTTAGGAGGTGTTTCCTATAGGTTTTTGGATTTTTCTTTATTTTCACGGATGTATGGGTTTTCCATTGGAGGATTCCCATCATCGTTTGTTTGTTGCTATGTAAGACTCCTACCCTAGCACTCCTTGTGCTGGTTAAGATTCATTGCTATCTTAATAAATTCCATTTTAGCTTTTTCAAAAAAAAACAAAAACAATGTTCCTTGATTCAACAAAAATATAAGTAAAGTACATCACGTTTAACAAAAATAAAGTTATTCTACAAAAATAAAAATAAAGTTCCTTATTTTAAAGGAATTTTAGCGGCATGCAACAATACTTTACAGTAGAGAAATAATATTTGTACA
This sequence comes from Medicago sativa, assembly GCF_051527215.1. Classification (NCBI taxonomy): domain Eukaryota; kingdom Viridiplantae; phylum Streptophyta; class Magnoliopsida; order Fabales; family Fabaceae; genus Medicago; species Medicago sativa. Next base: position 10,867,076 of record NC_140756.1, read on the forward strand.
ACCATTTTGGTACAACTTTCTCTCTCATAGTCATGTTATGTTTTTATTCTCTCTTTTTTTTTCTCTCTACTCTCTATTGTTTTTTACTAATGAGAAGAGAGAACAACAAAGTTGTCTCAAAGGTTGTACCAAAATGGTTGTTAAAATATCACTACTCTTTATAGTATTAGGGGGTTTTTTGAATCAAGTTGAAAGAGTAGTAAGGTTATTTATATAATTAAGGGTAAAATATGCTTTTCGTCCCTGTAATTATAGGCCATTTGAATTTTCGTCCCTGAGCTTACTAATCCTCCCATTTCGTCCCTGTAAAAGTTAATCACTTGAAATTTCGTCCCTCGCCCCTTTTAATCACTGCCACGTCAGCAAATTACCAAAATGGCATGGGAAATGACGAAAATACCCCTGACTTATTTTTTTTTCCTTAAAAAAATTTCAAAATTTTGAATTTTTTTTTTTAAATTAAAAAAATCTGAAAAAATAATTAAAAATCATAAAAAATTTCGGAAAAAAATGTTAAAATTAAAACTGAAAAAACTGAAATTTTTCGGAGAAAAAATCATAAAAAAAAATTCGGGAAAAAGCTGGGAAAAAAAATTTTGTGAAAATTATTTTTTTAAATTAAAATATCTGAAAAAATAATTTAAAAACATAAAAAATTTCGGAAAAAAAATGTTAAAATTAAAACTGAAAAAACTGAAATTTTTCGGAGAAAAAATCGTAAAAAAAAATTCGGGAAAAAGCTGGGAAAAAAATTTTGAAGGAAAAAAAACAAAAAAAAAATAAGACAGGGGTATTTTCGTCATTTCCCATGCCATTTTGGTAATTTGCTGACGTGGCAGTGATTAAAAGGGGCGAGGGACGAAATTTCAAGTGATTAACTTTTACAGGGACGAAATGGGAGGATTAGTAAGCTCGGGGACGAAAATTCAAATGGCCTATAATTACAGGGACGAAAAGCATATTTTACCCTATAATTAACTTAGTTTAATACTGACTGCGGATATTCGCAGATGTGGATATCATCAAATCCACCTCAGTATTGATTAATAATGGGTAGTTGAAATATTTGTTTACTATATTTACGGGTATCAGTCTTATGCTCGTGGAAAATTTATCCGCGGATATCCACGATGTGGATTTTTTTGCCATCCCTAATTGTGATTAACTCACGTGACTCTTTCTTCTCTCTTTTCAGTTGAAACGTTCTTGTTTCCTCTTCCTCCCTACCCTCAACGTAAAATGTTTTTGTCGACGTGATTCTCTGATGCTTTCGATTCTTAGACCCGTATTTTTCTACATCGAAGACAGCAAACCTTCAACCCATCTTGATTATGAAGGGCTATGTTGGAGGGAAATTTAACATGTTATGAAGGACAATTTCACATGTTGATGAAAAGAAAACAAAACTTAGAACTATGTTCTTGGCCCTTGCAATCAAACAAAGTTCAAAACAAACTTAAATTTCTACAAGTTTCTTTCACCTAGCCTGATCAAGATAAGGAAAACTTTCATTGAGATCTTTAGCATTAGGTATCTTATCATGTGGACCAAATCCATCAATCTCTTGAAACAATTTTTCCTCAACATTTGGATGACTAGCAACCAAATAAACAATAGATGACAATATAAATGATGTGGTAGCCGAGCAGGCAAGTAAGTGTTCATAAGTAACGACGCTTATGTAGTCAAATGAAAACACATTCTCTGACACACTCTTCGATTCTCTTGCATTCAATATAAGCGACAAGAAATTCTTTGAAGTTCGGCTTTTATCTTCCATTCTCTTCTTAACAATATCATCAAGACGACCGGTTAAATTTTTATTTGTACATTCCATTTTCCAATCCACAGTGCCTGGTATTCTCTTCAAAATCTGCCTTATTGGCTCTTGAAGAATAGGAGCAATTAGTCCAATTATAATTGAGAAGGAACCAGACATATCCATCTTAAGTTGTGTTGTGGAGTAAATGTGTTGATTGATGAAATTTGACACTTCATCACTGCTAGCACTTGATTGTTCCACATTGTTAACATTGTTCATTGATTCACAAATTGAATGAGTCTTAGAGAGACCAAAGTTGACACCAAATGATGCAACTCCAATAACATCAGTTGCTAGCTAGTCTTAGGGAAAGATTAGAAAAGATTATGTCTTCTTTTGAGGTGTCATCAAGATTTTGGGTTGCTGATTCGATAAATGATTGCATTTTAGGCACTAAGTTACAAGACTTCACATATTTGAGAATTCATAATAGCTTTGAAATGATTTTGAAGATTTAAACATTAGAACAGGATGAGTAAAAGATATTAGAAAAGAAAATTTGATAAACTTTGCAGGATTTATATGATGTATGTATCAAGTTGGACTGACTTGAGTGGTGAGGACTCTCTTCACACTTAAACAAGTAATCACATATTCGAATTATAAAGTTTTTGTATGTGTATGTCTACTTAAAAGGGGAGAATCACCTCTCTGCCTTCAAATTCTTTGAAGGAATTAACTAGTTTCCTTTGATGTTAATTTAGGATACTCCTTGTGCTAGCACATACAAAAAGAAGTGAAAGTAGAAGTGAAAAAAAGGACACACTCACATATGTGTGTAAATATATTCAAAGAGAAAAATTGGTACTTTAGAAAATATAATTTCATAAGAAAAAACAACATTTCATTGTTTTATAAGAATCATACTAATTTTTTTTACATTTTATCAAAAAATAATAATCAATATTCACTATTATGAGTAATAAAAATTAAAAAAAGTTGAATTTTGTTTTGCCGACATTTTTGAAAAATAAATTTAGTTATTGTAGTTGTAAATGATAGAAAATATTTATTTTCTAAAAAAAATAACTTATTAAACTATTAAGTTAAGTATCTTGCTAACCAGTGCCCTCAGGGGAATAGTTAAGAAATCTACAAAAAGAAATTTTGTCTTAGAAATATAAGATGTTGCTTTTGATCAAGTAATGATGCACAACTTTTTTATGAAAACTTGCTTGTTTTAGATGCTTAACCAATGCCCTTGGGACACTGGTTAGCATAACTGTTAATTTAAATATAGATGCACCGGTACACTCGAATTTTTCGATTTTTCGAGTGTACTATAGAAATTGATTTGTAATTAATAAAAATTACAAATAGCGTGTGCTTTTCTTGAGCAACGTATATATTAGGGTTAAATATGTTTTGGTCTTTATAAATATATCAACTTTTCTTTTTAGTTCCTCTAAAATTTTCGTTCAACTTTTAATCCTTATAAAATTTTCAATCACTATTTTTTGTCCCTATTTTTAAATTAATTTTGGTATTTTTTTTTTAAGAAATTATGCAAAAATGTGTAGAATAATGTAAAACCCTCTCAAAAAAATTTAGAATTTTTTAACACAACTTAAATTAAATATGAATTTTTAACTACAAAAAATATAAAAATTCATATCTAATTCATGATTTGTTAAAAAATTCTATTTTTTTAAAAGATTCTTATAATATTATTAATAGTTTTGCAAAATTTTATTCAAAAATATGAATTCTGCATATGAGTTTACTTTAAAAGAGAGACCAAAATGAAGATTTAAAACTTTTGGGGGACTCAAAGTCAGGGACAGATCCATGTTAAGGGTATGTGGGGCTAAAGCCCCACATCCAACTTCCTTATTTTTTTATATTATAATTAGGGTAATAGTTATTTTGATCCTTGAATGTGTAACGAGTAGTCACAATAGTCTCTCAATGTATTAAAATTTTAAAATTGTCTCTGATTTTGCACTTTGTTAGTCAAAATAGTTCTGAATTGACAACTAGTAAGTATATTAAAAGACTAATATGACAATATTAACAAATTATTTTAATGTTAGGGACTATTTTGACTATCAAAGTGCACAATCAATGACTATTTTAAAATTTTGAACATCGAGTGACTATTATGGTTACTCCTTACATATTATGGAACCAAAATAATTATTACCCCTTATAAATAAATAAAACACAATATGTTAATAATAAGACCAACAAGTCAACAACCTTGTGCAAAACTTGTGGAAACAAATAAGTTCAACACATTTGCTATGATTTATAAGCTTTTGAAGTTGGCTTTGCTTTTGTCGGTAGCAAGTGCAAGTGTTAGTAACTTAGATTTTAGCCCCACATTCACCAAATATCTGGATCCGCCCATGCTCAAAGTTGAAAAAAAAATTTAGAGTGAATATAACAAAAATTTAGCCTATATATTAATAGGTCCTATCAAATACTACCTCCGTCCCTATATATAAGACCCTTTTGCTAAAATCACGGGAATTAAGAAAGTGGATATTGGTATTAAAGTTTTTTTTTTTGAAGAAAGATATTGGTATTAAAGTTGTTAGTAATTACTATTGTTTTTGCAATTTTATCTCTAAGAGAGAGAGTTAGTTTATGTTTTCCATATGTTATTTATTGCTAATTGAAGAAAAAGATGTACTGTGATAAATAGGGCATGTATGTAAAGAAATAATTAATGTAGTTGGAAATAGCAAATGAGTCTTATAAAAAGGGACAAAGAAAATTCTCAAAATGGTCTTATAATTAGGGACGGAGGTAGTATATAGGATCATTAGAGATACTCTAACTCCTACAACAAACTTTGTCAAGAAAAAAAAAAAAAAAAACTCCTACAACAAAGACTCAAATACTTTGCAAACACCCTAATTAGAGTGCTTCCCCCTTCTACTTACGAACGACAACCTCATGTTCCAGCAACTTCACTTTATTAGCAATCTCATCTTTGAGCACAATGTTTTTTCTCATGTTCCATAACCTCATGTTGTAGCGAGCCATATTAATTGTGTCACAAATAGCAAGGGATTAAGGAGTTACTATCTTTCTATTTGTGAAATTGAGAGATATGAGGAAAAGAGAGAAAATATTTGAACGTATAAAAGGTTGTGAAATAAATTTTAAAACAAATTAAAATTCTACAGTGCATTTTTTTGGCACAAAGCATGCATCCTCGTTATGGGTGGCACAATTTTTATAGACGATTAGTGGTAAAGTTCTCTCTCAAAAAATTGAGCAGTGCTACATTTTTAGAGTTGGATTCGAACCAAAAACGCTGATTAAGATTAAACAGTAAGATATTCATTTAGTCGTCCTGGTGTTCTTGAATATTAATGATGCATTTGATAAGATGAAACATTGCACATGTTTTAAAAGTGTATTTCAAGATGTTAGAAATGGAGAAACTCCATTGATGAATCGAAGAAGCTTGAGTTTGTTAGAGAGAGAGGAGAGATTCTAACTGAATCTAACTGAATTTTGTATTACTCCCTCCATTCCTTTTCTTTTGATGTTTTAGCTCTTGACACAAGTTTTAAGGAGTAATTAAAGTATATAAATATTTGTGTGTTTTTTTACTTAAATATCCTTATTTATCATTAAATTCACATGTGATAAACCAAAAGTCATAACTACTTTAATAGTTTATTGTGTTTTCCAACAAGGGTAAACTTGAGAAAACAATAATAAATTCACTAAAACATCAAAAATTTTAGAATATAGTTGAAGTTCTAAAACATCAAAAGAAAAGGAATGGAGGGAGTATGTGAATTGTATATGATTACAATAGAGTTTAGTATATAGTGTAAGTGGCTTACACTGTTATGCCAGCTATACACATTTAAGTAAAGCTTGTTAATACAGTTTACGTAATGCTAAGCTAACAGCTCTATATCTCTAATACAAGATGACATAAATTGTTTAGGACCCCCTCCGCCCGCTGTTCTTGTGTATAGTCACGTTTGGACACTATCAGCTTTTTGGAGCCACTGAGATCAAATATCTCTAAACTGGGCAATCTGTAACAATAAACAATTGGTCAAAACTACTACTCAATACATTTGCTACAAATTTTACATTTTAGTTATTGGTTTCATTTTTAGGGACGACTAAATGTAGTATAATTAATTATTTTTTAGAAAATAGATTTTTTTTTTATTTTCAGAAAATGCACAAATCAAGAAATTATATTACTTTGTCTCATATTTAGTTACTGTTTAGTGAAAGGTAATAGAAGAGTAAGTTACGTAAAGTGAGATGAATGAGAACAAAACACATGAATAACCAAGGTTTAGGAGTAACTTCAATGATTCTTAGCAAATAATCAAAAGAATCAAGGCTATAAGTTACTTCAATGATCCAGTATATTTGTTTTGGATCCACGTAAAAAAACAATTGACGATTTAGTAGAGATAATTGTTGAGTTTTATTTTTCTTTTTGAAGGGATGATGGTTAAGTTAGAGACCAATATCAATATAAGATGATGCAACGCAAGAGAAGAAATGTACACAAAAGACTAGGTTGAGATCATCATAGGTTGAGTTCATATATAACCTCGGAAAGTACAACAATCACTATAGATCTTTGCTAGAAAAAGAAAACAACACGTCATATCCCCCTACCCTCCTTTCCCTATCTCAATCTCTAAAATGCAAAAAAAGAAAAGAAAAAGAGCAAAGTACATCAATAGCCTTTTAATGTATGCCCACTAATTTCAGCAAGAATCCTAACAAATACTAATGAAGTCGACACCACACAAACAAAAATCGCCAACTGTACAGAAGACCAAAGAAAGTCATGCCCCGGCTCTTCAGATTAATGCCAATCAGTCCCCATAGGTGATGCAAGCTTGGTTTGGTGACCAAGCAAGCCTGAAAATATTAGCAAAATGGAAGCCAGCAGTTAAATTAGAACTTACCAAATGGCTGGCTTTCTTCAATTACCAAATTCAACTGTTGAATTTCTCACGCTGTCGATGTTAGACTCAGTCTCCTGTTACATATACAAAGCAAAAAAGACAGCATAAAAACAAAATGAAGACAAATAAGCTCTACATAACAGTAGTTAATGAACTAGAACTTGCCTTATTACTGTCTTTGGAACAGCTTCTGAGTCAAAGCTTTCCTTCGTAGAATCAAGAAACATCCCTGCCATTGCAATTGGCTTCACAGAACCGGCAAAAAAGGAGAAAAGAAACAGGTAAATTGGTAAGTAGACAACATTGCCCCTAATAAAAGCTAACAATAAAAGTAGACAGTTAAAACAAAAGAAAAGAGAAAAGCTTTTGCCACATGCACTAGTGTCCCTTTATGATGACAGAAGAGATACATCGAAGTCGGTAAAAAAAAAAAGAGAAAAAAATAAAAATTGAGAAAGGAATTGAAAGCCAAAACCTCCAAATGTGTCTGTAGTGTGTCTTGTAATACTTCATTGTTTGCACTGACCAGTGTACCAATTCCAAGTTTTACAGAATCTGCCATGTAGGTGGTATCGAATCTACTGTTGTTCATTGCCTCAACAGCCCTGGCGCTATCATCAACATACCCTGCCACTGATACAGACGCAACATATTCGGGAGAGCCATCTTCGCTCGAAACAGATGTAACCCCGCTAGAATTCGATCCACATTCAGTCCCAGCTTCTGGAGACATTCTTCTATCCAACTCATCTTGCTCACTATTGGTCAAACTCGTACTCTCACCACTCTTCAACTCTTGACAATCAGATACAGCGTACTTGCCAGTTGTCAAGCTCTCCGCAGAAGGATTGGCGCAATGTTTTTTCAGTACAACATCCTGCTTCACCCCCTTGTCATCATACTTCCTCTTAATGTTCCTCCCACAAAGTTCAGTCCCAGAAACCTCATTTTCTTGAAGTGATTTTGGACGATTCTCCACTGGTACTGTTGACCTTGATGGTCGAGATCGTTTAAAACCATCAGGAAACACATAGCAAGGGATTTGCCTTCTACGGATGTGTGAAACATGAATGTCCATCCCAGGTTTCCAGAACATGTACATATTAATAGAATGCCGAAATGCTTCAACAGTTCCGCGTATATCAAACTGCTGGCCTTCTTGAACAACCTCCCCCTGTTTCCTCTGCAAGCCCATGAAGAAAGCACTATGTGAACATTTCCTTGTATCATCAATATACTCCCGAGGATAAGGATGGCACTGCAACTTCCCAATAGTATCACGCTCAATCATCAAAGTCAGCTGCCGAAGGCGTGATTCCACCCAACCTTTCCAAGCACGCAAGTCATCAACATCAGCAGCAACTACATCAATTTGCAGAAAGTTTTTGTAGCCTTCAAAGAAAACATATGGTACAAACAGAGCACTCCAGCCGACTTTATTCAGTTCAATATCCTCACAGATTTTGTTGCCATATTGGAACTGCTCCATCATAACTCGAAGTGTGCTTGCAGAAACATTATAACTTGAATTCATGCACGGATATGCGGGAGTTATGATTGGCATAAGATGAGATCGATCACGGGGATTTCTAAGAGGATGCCACACAGAAAACCCAAGCTCGTTCTCCTCTATCGAACATAACATGACAGGATTTGGCCACCGCCACTGTGTATACACCCTAAAGAATCGAGAGACAAGCATGCTTGGAACTGCATTTGGATACAACTGGCATACTCGAGCTACAAGAATTGCCCAGTTAACACCACCGAGGAAACCTGTCACCTGAAAATGTGAAGACAAGAATAATTTGAACTAGCCATCGGTTATTCAAAATAAACAAATGAGTTGAAATGGTTTGTAAGAGAAGGAAAAAATAATACTCACATTGGAATAAACACCTCGTCTTTTGGCCCAAAACTTCAAGCACCGGAGTGTTGTTCGAAAGTACTATAATCCAAAAAAGAAAATGTTAAATAAGAAAGAAAATGTACAGTGTGCAACAATTAGAAATGGATGACTTAACATGATAAGAAATGCATAACAGGAAAATGTCACCTCAATATTTGGAACAAGCTTTAGAATTTGATCTGCAACTCTACAACCATTCAAACTTCGAACAGTAGGCTCATCAATATTATGTAGAACAGAGACATCAGATATATCCAATTCCTGCTCGAAAGACAGAAACAAAACAAAGTTTCAAAATATAATACAAGAACAAAATAAAACATGCATGCTAAATGTAACCAGCACAAATAAAATATTTAAATTTCTAACTTATTTGACCTCTTAATAACACCAAGACCAACTCCATAAAATTAACATTTGAATCAATAGGAAACATAGTCAGTTTTCATAAGCCGTAAAAATGTGCATTAAGATGGTTCAAAAAATCTACATTCACATTTAAGCCGTAAAATTTCATTTAAAAACAATTTAACATAGAAATCCTATTATAACACAACCCATATTCCAAATCTAAGATTTGAAGTTACTGATGTGACTAGGGCAGAGTATGGTTGCCCCTTTTCATCCAGGTGGTGGTTTTGATAAAGGTATAGATAGAAAAAGAAAAATATATCACTTACTTCAGGTACAATCAAGCAAGAAATACTTGCATAAAGAAGGTCGATCGAAATTCCATCAAACTTGAACTTCATAACTGGGACATGAGCGTCCGGAACTGGTTGCAGTTCAGTAACTTCATCCATGCTAGCCAGGATATCATGGAACGTGTAGAAAAAATCCTCCTGATAAAAATATGAAAGGTCAGATGTGAAAATTGAGAATAATTTTAATGAAGCACACAACCAAAATTAATGTGGCAGGATATCTACCTCGCGGTTCACATAGGATGGCCCAATACACAGTGTATCCAAGTCGGCTCCAGGTCCATGAACCTGCATCATAAAAAAATAAAAATAAAGAGCATAAGTGATCCATAAACAACAGATATATTTGAAGCTCAACTGAAGACTAAACATTTATTCGTTTGTATCAATATCCCCATATCGTACAATACTTTGCAAACAAGTAAGATTATCATAATTGAAACAAAAAGTTAAAAGGCCCGTTAGGTTTTAATTCACCAAAAATAAATCAGAGCATGAAGATGTGCAGGTCAAGCATGGGGCAAGCAATACTCACACCAAGACGATAAGAACCAAATGTGAGAATGACAGCATTTGCATCTTCCACCATTTGATCAGTGTACCCTTTCAGGCGAGTAAGGTGCTTTACCCAACTTTTTACTATCTGAAACACAAAAAACAAATTAAATAAGTAAGGGAAATTACCGTGAAAATGTTAATGGGCTAGTTTATAATCATTACAATGATAGATTACACCAACAAGAGAAATTATCAAAAGTTACTTCAATAAATAATATGTGATTATAAGCAAGTATCTAAGTTACTAATCACTCCAATAAAATCATCACCAACAAGCATCGACAATTAAATCAAGCTCCCATCTGTCAAAAATAAACATTCATGTTGATCAATTAAACCATACAGTTTCATATTTACCCCCTACATCCCTAATTTACCATGAACATCAATTACAAAATCTCAACAGAATTGCTATAGTCAAATAATAACATTAGTCCAACACTACAAAAATCATAATCATCACATATATCATACAATTTTCAATAGAAAACTAATTCTCTTTATAATACAACCTGTCCAAGTCTATGAAGAACCTCTTCCCTCTTGTCAGCCTCCTCCTTGCTCTCATACAACCCCGAATCAACGAGAAACTGCGACAAAAAAACAAATAATTAGTCAAATAAATCAACAAAAAATAAAGGGCACCATCATAGACAAATCAATGAACCTATCAATCAAACCTTCTCCAATTGTTGAGTCCTTTTCCTATCAGCACTTGTTGGACCAGCCATTGAAATAGCCTTTGTGACACCATATTGTTTCTCCGGCACAGCCTGCGAAGAAGAATTCGCAGGCTTTGATGATGCTCCCAACCCTTCAGAACTACCCATGATCTCAAACACAACCAAATCGATAAAAATCGAATCTTTTTGATATTTTTTTGCTAATTAACGAAACCCCAGAAATCAAAAACCAACGAAGAGAACAAAAGCAAGTGATCGATCGAAAATTGAATGAAATTTGGGTGCGAAAAGAAATCGCATTGACGAGAAAAACGAAACCCTAGAATGGATGAAACTAAAGGGAAAAGATTGGAATTTAATGAGGAAAATTGAAATCGAAATTGAAATCGGAAACCCTAGATCCCTAAAATTAGGGATGAAAAGGGATCTGAAGAGGGAAAAGGGAAGGAGGGAACAAAAGCGCGATCGTGGTAACAAAAGATGAGAAGAAAAAGAGGAGAGAGAAAGAGAAAGCGTGTGTGTAAAGTGTTTAGGGTTCCACTTAGATTTTTTTCTAGAGATATTTTTTATATTTATAGAGTTTAAGGAGAGAAATATGGATTTATTGTTACACTTTAATCATATCATAGGTTCGTTAAGATTTTAATCATGTCATAGTTTGTTGGTTAAGATTTTTTTTTGAGGGAAGTTTGTTGGTTAAAATATCTCTCAAAATAATTAAAAAAAAATATATCGTATTATAGTTTGTTACTTTGGTAGTTAAGATCCTTTCAAAAAATATAATTTCTTTTTAGGAAAGACCCTTTCAAAAAATAAAGTTGTTTGTTAAGATATACACGTACGGACCAATAACTTATCATAGAAGGAAAACAAAAATAAAAAATTACTCAAAAAAAAATAGAGGGAATACAAAAAGTTTTTAAAACATAAAACGTGTTATAGAGAGATTATAAATGAAATTTAAAATATTTATAATGATCAAAAACTTTCATTTTAGGGAATAATTATAAAAAAAACTTATTTGATTCAAAAAAATACAAATATATTTCTTCTTTTGGGTGAAAATTTGTAAAGATATTTTTATCCTGAAAAATAAATTGCAAAAATATGCTCTAACAAATGATACTTCCTCTCAAAAAAGCATGACATAATGTTTGGTCACCAATAAAGAAAACAAATACTCCCTGGTCCTTAATATAATAAACAATTGACTTTTTAAATTCATTGTGTTAGTGATGTATCTCGTTTATATTTATAATAAGATGCATCAATTATTCCATGAATCTAAAAAATCAATTGTTTCTAACAAAAATGGTCCGTGAGATGCATTGTAACCCAAGATGTGGAGTGTGTATATTGGGTCGGATGTGGATGCATCCAAAAGGACAATTTGTGGATTCAAAAATTAATCGGTTATTTAAAAGATTCATCCACAACAATGAATTTTAAGTTGAAAAAGAAAGCCCTAAATTATGTTTTAGTGGATGAATACTTATACATGAGGGAGTAAACGACATTCTCCTTAGGCGCATATGAATTATGAAAGCCCATAATATCATGAAAGAATTGCATTGAGGTTTATGTAGTTCTCAAAGAATACACCGCATGATGAAGTGGTTTATTTATCGCCTTGGAAATTATCGGCAAAGAACAACGCCTGATTGTGTTAAATGAGTTGATGCAAATATTACTGGTCGAGTTACTACTTTAGGTTATTAAGTCATGGCCTTTTGGAGGATGGGCAATGGATTTGTTCGATAAAATACATCCTCTGTCATCTAATAGGCATTGTTTCATCAACATGGCTACTAATTATTTCGTGAAGTGGGTGTAGGCGCAACCGATGATGAGTGTGGGGCAGGGAGACATTACTAGGTTCATATCACACCAGATCATGTACCAGTTTGTAATCCCGAAAACCATTGCAACCGATTAAGGTATTATGTTCATAAGGGAGAAAATAGTTTCCTTCATGTAGAAGTATAATACTAAACTTATACACTCATTCCTCTACCATGTTCAAGAAAATGGTCAAGCTAAGGCGGCCAACCGAATTATCATCGACATATTCAAGAAAAACATTAAATATTATACGAGGAAGTCGCATGAAACGCTGCAACTTGTACTATGGTTTGTGGGAAATTCCAAAATGACTCCCCCGTGCTTTACTCCTTATTGGTTGACTTATGGTCAAGATGTGGTCTTACCACTAGAGATTGATGTATCCTCACTAAGATCAGTAACCCATCAAAGTCAACTCACTCTTTACAAATGGCAACATGTTATGCCTACGAAGCTCAGCTTCTTGGATGAGGATCGACTAATTGATTTGGGAAAGATCGAGAAGTCCAAGAAAAAAATGGCATTTGGGAAAGATCGAGAAGTCCAAGCAAAAAATGGCAAGAGCTTATAACAAGTGTGTCAAAGTTAAAATGTTTGCCGAGGGAAAACTAGTTTTGAAAAACATTATACCAATTGGAACGAAAGATTCAAAATATTGAAAATGGTTGCCGAATTGGGAACGATATGTCATAGTCAACAAAATATACAGCGAGGGATCATATCGGCTAACAAATATGGAAGGGGAAGAATATACCAGAGGAATAAATGGAAGATATCTAAGAAATATTATCCTACTATATGGAAAAATACTAAAGATCTAGAGAAACTTAGTTCCATTAATAATGTAGGAGTGATGGCCACAAAGTCGACTACTTGGACATTTTCCGCAGTATAGTAAAAAATGAAAAAGAAATCGCCTAAAGGTTATACTCAAAAGGAAGTGTTCCTAGAGAAACCTCCACTGAGATGATAACATCTTCATCACTGTCTGCCCGAGGAGATTAAGGAGTTGAAAACATAGAGTTTTTTTCCCTCGAGGAACCAAAACACAATCTAAAATTTGGTATAAAACAACCTTCTTAAAAGCCCCCTCACCTCAACTTTTCTCTCTTATTCATACTTTTTGAAACAACGGTGGGGGGGGGGGGGGGGGGGGAATATTGGTGGAGCCTAAAAATAAATAGAAGGAAGAGTAAATTAGTCATACTGGACATAACAGTTCAAGAAAAATTGGTAAGGCTAGCGATCTTACCTTCTATGGGAAATGGAATTCGTGTATTTTCACCCTCTTGTATTTGATTAAGGGTTTATCAATAGATATGTGGCCTGCTAATAAATAATCTTTGATAATAGGAGGTTTCCTATATTTGTCATAAAGTTCGAAATCAGAAGGAGGATTCATGGTGCAAGGGTAACAATTAAGACACTGGATATGATACACTCAACATGGCAAACTTTAAAGGTTTTATAATGGGATTTCTTAGTTAGCCGCTTAGAGGTCATCTTTCTCATTAGCATACGATGTTGGGACAATTAAGTGATGGAGCTGATTCTTTCTCAAAACCAATAACTCAGAACGCATGTTGTTGGAGGCTCAAAACTAAGTCTCAGACATTGTGGGGTTGGACAATGACACATAACCCTCCGAAGAATGGTGGTATGAATACGATCAGTAGTGGAGCTACGCATAAAGTTATTATGTGAATGAGTCAAGTCGAGGAGAGGACACGAGAATGAAACCCAACGTGGGGCACCACGATCCCACTAACATGGGAGTCATCACACACACCCACAAAAAAATAGTTGAATAAGGGATACACATTGTAGGTTACGTCATTTGGTTAATACACTATAATTTACTATAAATACTCTGGTCATTAATTGTAGTTAACACATTCAATTAATCGAACAAGCTTAATTTTGCAATTTATCCATTCACCCTTTTGCTTTTATTTATGCATTTTTTAGTGTAGCTCAAAAAACCCAAAAACAACCGTATCCAAAAACAACCAGGAATCCACACCTAAGGGACATAATTCCTCTCTTGTCGTTGATCGCTTGAAGCAAGGCAATCACAGTTGATGAATCTCAACCTACCTTGGCTAAATTCAACTTCCCTCAATAAAGCCAATGAGCTTAGTTAGAGCTTCCCTCAATAACATCCTTAGTTAGAGTCTTGCTGTGCATGACAATTGGTTGTTTTTGCAAATTCTTGATTTTGCTGGCAATGTTTCCAAAAAATTTAGAGCCCTAATCGTGAAGATTTTCAAGACGTAATTGTGCCTTATTATGTGCTTCAAGGTTGCAGTTAATTGTCCAAATATCCTTAACAATTAAAAACCATGTTTGAGCCATATTTGCTCAAACCTTAAAAGCTTCGACTTGTATGACCTGCACATAGGAGAAGAGTTAAAATCTAACAACAATGAGATATGATAAATTATTCCTTTTAGTTATCATATCATATCACTCCTTTATATTTTCTATCCCAAGTTTAAGTTAAGTTAAAATTAACTTATACGATTTGACAAAATAAATCCTTATTTTACCCTCATCCTTCTTGCACCTCTCATATGATCATTCATCCATTCCTATCACATTCTTCCTTTTTTTTTTCTTTCTAAATTCTCCATTTTTATTATCAATTTCAATTTTTTTTAGATTCTGTTTTTCTTCTTCTTCTTCTTTTGGACTTACATTTTTCTTTATCAATTTACTAGCGAAAAGACGGGCACTCACGTGCCCGTCTTTCCGCTCTTTTTATTGCGCTAACGTTTAAAAATTATGAACAATGTTTTTTTTTACGAAATTTTGATTTTTATTAAAACTAAAAATATAAATGTTTGTTGTTTCAAGTTATAACAAACAAAACTAACCATCATTATCTATTTCATTAACACCAATAATATAACAAAAAAATATAATCTAAATTCTTTTTTTAACGAAACCAACAAACATCTTTATTATTGAAAAAGTTGTTTAAGGATATAATCGAGATAATGATAAAGTAAGTATAAATATAGTCATCTAGTTTGTTACACTTTTTAAATGATAAAGAAAAAAAAACCAGACGTACATATCGTGTTTGTTACATTTGTTTTAATATTTAAATTTATTCTTATCTATTTGTTACATGTGTGATCTGTATTGAAAATTGAAGGTATTTTTGAAAAGAAAAATTCAACCCAAAAATGCTGAAAGGGATCTTAATTTTTTTGTTTATCATGATCAATTTCTATTCCTTCTATCTTTCAGAATGTTGTCGATAATCATTTTGAAACATTTTGAAAATTCAATTTGTTAAATTCATCTTCTTCTTTATTTATCGATTTGTCTTCCTTTTTTTTTTCTTTTAAATTCATCTTCTTCTTTATTTATCGATTTATTTTTAGATTTCTATGCTTTAACTTTTTTTCTTTTCTGATTCCTTTTTATTTTGTTTTTTTATGGCTATTGATGGATTTCAATTTTTCCTCTATTCTTTGTTGTAATATGTATAATAATATGAAAATCTATTAAAAATGTTATTGATTATAAGGGCAATTTTGTAATTTCATATGATAAAATATTGTTATGCTAATGCTCATCATGTTCCCATCAAACACATGATATGATCAGTGTTATCATGTCTATATCTTATCATGTCTCTATCCAATTTCATTTCATTTTTTTTTTGACAAAATAAAAGATATTCATTCATTCAAATTGAAAGAGTACATTGATATAATGCAAATTCGCTAAAAACAAAAAAGGATGAATCTGTGAACAGGCTCACAACATCCATGTTAATAGCATAAAACGGCAAAGTACAAATGCCTACACATATGACTATATTTAAATCTTCGGAATAACTATGTTTCCGGATCTGCAACGTGGATGACGCCAAAGTCATTGATTGGATCTGCACTGGATCAAAGCTGATCTGACAATCTGAAGCGATCAAATACCTGAGAGAAACAAGAAAAACAAACAACGTTGCACAAAGACGACGAACAACCAACGTCGCACGAAGACGACGAAATCACAAAATAAAACGAAATAGATGTGAAAATCACTTATTTCAATAAAAAGGAAATATAAAAACGAGTTTGAGGGGTGATTTTGGGTCAAAAATTGACCATAAATCACCCCTCTTTGGTGGATGAAGAAGAAGAAACTAGGGTTTTTGTGACGGCTCAAGAGAGAAAGGAAAGAGAGAGAGAAGAGAGAGAGAGAGAGAGAGAGAGAGAGAGAGAGAGAGAGAGAGAGATCCAATTTCATTTCATGTCTCTATCCTGCAGAACAAACGGACCCTTAAATGCTCTATGTGTATATAAGTAAATCGGTCTCCTTTAATAATTCTGATTATATTTTATTTAATTCAATGATGATGAGAGTTATAAATAGGGTTGAATGTATGTATAGAGTTTTGTGGGCTAGTGCCTGCACTAAATTTGTGAACTTTTTGTTTTAGGTGGTAGTGATATGTTAATAGTTGAGATGTTGACAAAATTGGCCACACCTTCCATCTCTCTTGGCGCCAGGGGCGGATTTGTGTAAGGCTGGGTGTGGCAATAGCCACACCAGCCCAGCCCAAATTTTTATATATAAAAAACACTAACACTTAGCCCAGCCCAGCCCAATACCTTTCCTTCCCTGATCTGTTAGACACACCCGCACCTCTCCTTTCCTTTCTCAGCCAACTACATGTTTTTGTTCCTTCCCTTTTCCTTCCTTCCTTGTTCTCTTATGCTGCACTTTTCATCTTTTTTTTTAATAGAGAAAATAGCTTATAACTTTTCATTAAAAATCAAAGTCGAAATACAAAAAGGTACATCATCAAAGACATGGGGACTAGCTAAGGAAATGGCCTCTCGAGCAAGAGTATGAGCGACCATATTCGTTTGTCTCATACTAAACTCCACCTTAGAGTTTTCACAATAATCATTGCAATTTTTCCTCATTGAATATTTAGTTGTAGTTTTAGGTTTAGTGGTACTTTATTTATTGTTTGGATTATTATCAATTGATTTTTGGTTAAGTTATTAATATCAATGGTTTTATGGTTTTCCTTAATTAATTTAAATACCATACTGCACGTGAGAAATTTGGTTTTTTGGTTTTGTAGAATTTAATTTGATGTGTAGAATTTAAAAGCATGTAATATCAATTGTTTGGATGATAATATCGAAAGAGATGTTCTTGGCTCAGTTAGCCATGATATTTTTCTTTACCTAATTTTCAACAAATAGATGATAGAGTATTTTCTTTATAATTTTCGTTCTTACAACTATTTTTAGTATAATTTTTTATTAAATTTAGTATATTTAATTATTGGACAAAAAAAATTAGCCCCACTAATATTTCATGTCCAGATCCGCCCCTGCTTGGCGCACACACATGTTGACACTAACACAACCTTTTCTTGTTTGCTTCTTAGAATTGTTTAGAGAGATGAATATTTAAATAATTGTTTAGTTAATTATATATATAGATACTTTTATTGATATTGAAAATGAGAAAATTATTCAATATTTTCAGAATATAGACGATTGTAAAGGGCAATTATGATGCATATTTATGCTTTAAAAAATGCAATGTAATATATATATATATATATATATATATAAATTTAATGCTTCAAATTTTTGTATATGGTGCCCCCACTTCGCAAAATTCCTGGTGTAACGCCCACTTTTTCATAATTAATATTTAAGTGATTTATGGCTTTTTATTAGAATATTATGTGAATTATATATATATATATATATATATATATATATATATATATATATTGGTAGAAGATATGTTAATAATATAAGTATTTTCTTAAGTGGGGGAGAAATATTGTTATTAGTAGAAATAACTAAATTATTAGGGGAAAGAGTAAGTTGTGGTGAGAAGAGCAATTAGGGAAAGAATAAAAGTCTGTAATTGGGAGAGAAAATTAGAACGCGTACAACAGAGGAAAGAAGAGAGAAAGAAGAGAAAACCAGAGAGAACCCTAAAGAACGAAGAACGCGGCTGTTGGATTTCAGAATCATAATCTAAGGTAAGGGTGAGACTAACTCTCATTATTAACAAGTTTTGATTCATAGAAGTGGTCAATTGTTGTAGGTTTAAGGGATTGGGATTAGGTCAAAAATCATTAAAAGTGGAAGAATTAAGTGGATTTTGATGTAGGTTGATGTAGACAGATGTTAATTAGTAATAGAAAACGTTTAGATGTTGATTAGTGATGAATTTAGAGGGCTGGAAGTGAAATTCGTGTGCTGAGATGAGAGATGAGAGCTACGACAGAACCCTGTTCTGTCATCGCTCGCAGCTGCGAGCGATCCTACTCGCACCTGCGAGAAACCCCTTAGCTCACCACTGCGAGCAATGTTGTGCGCAACTGCGAGCTCCTCCGTTGAGCTCGCCATTGCGAGTTGTTTAGCTCGCAACTGCGAGTTAGTGCAGTACAGACCTGGTGTGGTGCGAAATTATGTCTTTTCGCCCGTTCCTTTGATGAGTTAGTTTCTGGTGTTTATATTGTAGATGATGTTGCTAATTACGATGTTCCAGTGATGCTGTTTTGATGTAATGAACTGATGTGGATCATTTGTTAATTAATTTAACATTAAAAATGAAGATTGTTGCATTTAGAGTCGAGTTGTTGCATAGTCGGCGATGGGGGCTTAATGCCTGACAGGTTTTTTTTATGACCTTAGCGATGGGGGCTTAATGGCCGACGGTCCAAATATGACCTTAGCGATGGGGGCTTAATGCCCTAGTGGTACCACATGCATGTTGTTGTTGTCTAAGTTGTTGTTGATGTTGTTGTTGCATTGTAGAGTCATCATAACTAAAAATAAATGATGAATGCTGTGATGATGTTGTTGTTTTGATGCTGTTGTGCTGTCCCATTAATTATAATGATGTAAATGGAGTGAATTAAGATGAATATGTTACCCTTGAATAACTATGAAGTTGTGGATTACTTAACCTCGTTAAATGATGATTAAATGATGATATTAATGTTAGATATATGTTGTTGGTTATCTTTTATGAATTATTATTTGTTTTTAATGAATGTGAAATCTCACCCCTTCTGCGTATATGTTGCCTCGACCGTGGGTAATGTGCTGGTAATAAAGACTAGCTGTGTTCGTGAGTAGACTCCTCACTTCGTGTCGTCTAGGATGCTCTGATACGTAACGGGATGGGGGTGTCTGATGATTGTTTTCCTTGTTACGTATTGTATTTAATAAATGTTGAACATTTTATGAAGACTATTTGAGATGTTAAGTTGTGGCCTTTTATGCCAAGATTTTATGTGACGTTGCGAACTAAATTTCCGCTGCATTTGATTATTGAATTTTATAAAGACAGGTTGCTTAAATAAATAGTATTTTCCCCTTTATTATATTTGTTGTTAAATGATTTATTGATGTATGTGATGCTCCGTTATGTTGATGAACTCTGGTAATTTTAATGAAATTTTTAAGTTGGGAAAACGGGGTGTTACAATTGGTATCAGAGCAGGTCGGTCCGTCCGGCCAAGTAGTGAGTCAAGTTGTGTCTTTTTAGCAATTGGAATACCATGATTATGTTATTCTAAACGTTGTGTGTTGTGCAGTAAAGAAGAGTAGATCTGGAGGCTGCAAACCTTATCTGTTACAAGAGGACTAGAATGGCTGGAAGAAATGATGCTGCGATTGCTGCTGCTTTGGAAGCTGTAGCCCAAGCTGTAGGACAACAACCAAATGCTGGTGTTGGTGTTAATGCTGACGTAAGGATGTTGGAGGCCTTTCTGAGAAATCATCCTCCCATTTTCAAAGGAAGGTACGACCCTGATGGGGCACAGGCATGGCTCAAGGAGATTGAGAGGGTGTTCAGGGTTATGCAATGTACTGATGATCAGAAGGTGCGTTTTGGTACGCACATGCTATCTGAGGAGGCTGATGTCTGGTGGGTGAGTCTTTTACCTGAGTTAGAGCAAGGTGGTGCAGCTATTACTTGGGCTGTGTTTAAGGGAGAGTTCCTAAACAGATATTTTCCTGAAGATGTTCGTGGAAGGAAAGAGGTCGAGTTCCTTGAGCTGAAGCAAGGAAACATGTCGGTGACAGAGTATGCGGCAAAGTTCGTGGAGCTGGCTCAGTTCTATCCACACTATACTGGAGACAATGCTGAGTTTTCTAAATGTATCAAATTTGAGAATGGTTTGCGCCCTGATATTAAGCGAGCCATTGGTTACCAACAGATCCGTGACTTTTCTGCGTTGGTGAGCAGGTGCAGAATCTATGAAGATGATTCGAAGGCTCATTATAAGATTATGAATGAGAGAAGGGGTAAGCAGCAACAGAATCGTGGGAAACCTTATAGTACTCCAGCTGATAAGGGCAAGCAAATAGTGAATGATGAGAGGAAGCCTAAGAAGAATGAGACTCCTGCTGGGATTGTTTGTTACAAATGTGGAGAAAAAGGTCACAAGAGTAATGCTTGTGGTGCTACTGAGGCGAGAGGGTGCTACCGTTGTGGTGTCAAGGGGCATACAGTTGCAGAATGCAAGCACGATGACACTATTTGTTTCAATTGCGGTGGGAAAGGACATATTTCTGCTCAGTGTACTGAACCAAAGAAGGCCCCGACCAGGGGTAAGGTTTTTGCTTTGACTGGTACTCAGACTGAGAATGAGGATCGTTTGATCAGAGGTACTTGCTACATTAATGATACTCCTTTAGTTGCTATTATTGATACTGGTGCTACACATTGTTTTGTTGCTTTTGATTGTGTTTCTAAGTTGGGCCTTGCTATGTCTGATATGAATGGAGAAATGGTTGTCGAAACTCCAGCTAAGGGTTCGGTGACCACTTCTCTCGTCTGTTTACGTTGTCCCCTGTCTATGTTTGATCGTGATTTTGAGATTGATTTAGTATGTCTACCTTTGAGTGGAATGGATGTGATTCTTGGTATGAACTGGTTAGAGTACAACCATGTTCTCATTAATTGTTTTAGTAAGTCGGTGTGTTTCTCTTCTGCTGAAGAGGAAAGTGGCGCGGGTTTTTGTCTACTAAGCAGCTGAAGCAGCTAGAACGTGATGGAATCCTAATGTTTTCTTTGATGGCATCCTTATCTTTGGAGAATCAAGCAGTGATCGATAAGTTACAAGTAGTGTGTGATTTCCCTGAAGTTTTTCCTGATGAAATTTCTGATGTGCCACCGGAAAGAGAAGTTGAATTTTCTATTGATCTTGTTCCAGGAACGAAGCCTGTGTCTATGGCACCTTACCGTATGTCAGCTTCTGAGTTGGCTGAGTTGAAGAAGCAGTTAGAAGATCTACTCGACAAGAAGTTTATTAGACCAAGTGTTTCACCTTGGGGAGCTCCAGTGTTACTGGTTAAGAAGAAAGACGGCAGTATGAGGTTGTGTATTGACTATCGACAGTTGAACAAAGTAACTATAAAGAATAGGTATCCACTTCCAAGAATTGATGACTTGATGGATCAGTTAGTGGGTGCACGAGTGTTCAGCAAGATTGACTTGAGGTCGGGTTATCACCAGATTAAAGTACGAGATGAAGATATGCAGAAGACGGCTTTTAGGACGCGATATGGACATTATGAATATAAGGTGATGCCTTTTGGTGTTAGTAATGCACCGGGTGTATTTATGGAGTATATGAATCGCATTTTTCATGCATTTTTGGATCGCTTCGTGGTTGTGTTCATTGATGATATTCTGATTTATTCTAAGACGGAGGAAGAACATGCTGAGCATTTGAAGATTGCCTTGCAAGTGGTGAAAGAAAAGAAGTTGTATGCTAAATTGTCTAAGTGCGAGTTCTGGTTGAAGGAAGTAAGTTTTCTTGGCCATGTTGTTTCTGGTAGTGGTATTGCAGTTGATCCATCTAAAGTTGAAGCGGTATCACAATGGGAGACTCCGAAGTCAGTTACAGAGATTAGGAGCTTTTTGGGTTTAGCGGGTTACTACCGACGATTTATTGAAGGATTTTCTAAGTTAGCACTTCCGTTAACGCAGTTGACGTGTAAAGGTAAAACCTTTGTATGGGATATTCATTGCGAGAACAGTTTTAACGAATTGAAGAAGCGTTTGACGACGGCTCCGATTTTGATCTTGCCGAAACCTGATGAACCTTTTGTAGTGTATTGTGATGCGTCCAAGTTGGGTTTGGGAGGTGTACTTATGCAAGATGGTAAGGTGGTTGCGTACGCATCAAGACAGTTGAGGACTCATGAACGAAACTACCCTACTCATGACCTTGAATTAGCTGCAGTTGTATTTGCACTTAAGATTTGGAGACATTACTTGTATGGTTCGAGATTTGAGGTATTTAGTGATCACAAGAGCTTGAAGTATTTGTTTGATCAGAAGGAATTGAATATGAGACAGCGAAGGTGGCTTGAATTGTTGAAAGATTATGACTTTAGTTTGAATTATCATCCGGGTAAAGCTAATGTTGTTGCAGATGCCTTGAGTAGGAAGACTTTACACTTGTCGGCACTGATGATTAAAGAGATGGAATTGCTTGAACAGTTCAGAGACTTGAGTCTGGTTTGCGATATGTCGCCACGGAGTGTGAAATTGGGGATGTTAAAGATCAACAATGAATTTCTGGATAGTATCAGAGAGGCGCAGAAAGTAGATGTGAAGTTGGTGGATTTAATGGTTGCAACCGATCCTGCTGTAGACAGTGACTTTAAGGTTGATGACCAAGGAGTGTTGAGGTTTCGAGGAAGAATTTGTATTCCTGATAATGATGAGATGAAGAAGATGATCCTTGAGGAAGGCCATAGAAGCAGTTTGAGTATTCATCCAGGAGCTGCTAAAATGTATCAAGATTTGAAGAAAATGTTTTGGTGGTCAGGTTTGAAGCGCGACGTGGCACAATTTGTGTATGCATGTTTGACTTGTCAGAAGTCAAAAGTTGAGCATCAGAAACCTGCTGGGTTATTGACACCGCTAGAGATTCCGGAATGGAAATGGGATAGTATATCCATGGATTTTGTGACGAGTTTGCCGAATACCAACAAAGGGAATGATGCAATTTGGGTGATCGTAGATAGATTGACGAAGTCGGCTCATTTCATTCCGATTAATATTACTTTTCCTGTGTCCCAGCTAGCAGAGATTTATGTTAGAGATGTCGTAAAGCTGCATGGTGTCCCATCAAGCATTGTGTCGGATAGAGATCCGAGGTTTACATCGAGGTTCTGGAAGAGTTTGCATGAGGCCTTGGGCACTAATTTGAAGTTAAGTTCAGCATACCACCCGCAGACGGATGGACAATCGGAAAGGACAATTCAGTCGCTGGAAGATTTATTGAGAGTTTGTGTGCTTGAGCAAGGTGGAACTTGGGATAGTTATCTACCCCTGATAGAATTCACGTACAACAACAGTTACCATGCTAGTATTGGAATGGCACCCTTCGAAGCATTGTATGGTCGGAGATGCAGAACTCCGTTGTGTTGGTTTGAATCCGGTGAGAGTGTGGTATTGGGACCAGAGATTGTCCAACAGACCACTGAGAAGGTGAAGTTAATCAGAGAAAAGATGAAAGAATCACAGGATAGACAGAAAAGTTATCATGATAAGCGCAGGAAGGATCTTGAGTTTCAAGAAGGAGATCATGTGTTTTTGAGAGTCACTCCGGTGACGGGTGTTGGACGTGCATTGAAGTCAAAGAAGTTGACTCCGAGGTTTATTGGCCCGTATCAGATTTCAGAAAGGGTCGGAACGGTTGCTTATAGGGTGGGTTTGCCACCACATCTTTCGAACTTGCATGATGTGTTTCATGTATCGCAACTTCGGAAGTATGTGCCGGATCCATCCCATGTGATTCCAAGAGATGATGTGCAGGTAAGGGATAACCTTACAATCGAGACCCTACCGGTGAGAATAAAGGATAGAGAAGTGAAGAGGCTTAGAGGCAAGGAGATACCTCTTGTGAAGGTTGTTTGGGAAGGAGCAGCCGGTGAAAGTTTGACCTGGGAGTTGGAGAGTAAGATGCGGGAATCTTACCCAGAGTTGTTTGAACAAGGTACGTTTACGAGGACGTAAATATTCTAAGTGGGGGAGAGTTGTAACGCCCACTTTTTCATAATTAATATTTAGGTGATTTATGGCTTTTTATTAGAATATTATGTGAGTTATTATATATATATATATATATATATATATATATATATATATATATTGGTAGAAGATATGTTAATAATATAAGTATTTTCTTAAGTGGGGGAGAAATATTGTTATTAGTAGAAATAACTAAATTATTAGGGGAAAGAGTAAGTTGTGGTGAGAAGAGCAATTAGGGAAAGAATAAAAGTCTGTAATTGGGAGAGAAAATTAGAACGCGTACAACAGAGGAAAGAAGAGAGAAAGAAGAGAAAACCAGAGAGAACCCTAAAGAACGAAGAACGCGGCTGTTGGATTTCAGAATCATAATCTAAGGTAAGGGTGAGACTAACTCTCATTATTAACAAGTTTTGATTCATAGAAGTGGTCAATTGTTGTAGGTTTAAGGGATTGGGATTAGGTCAAAAATCATTAAAAGTGGAAGAATTAAGTGGATTTTGATGTAGGTTGATGTAGACAGATGTTAATTAGTAATAGAAAACGTTTAGATGTTGATTAGTGATGAATTTAGAGGGCTGGAAGTGAAATTCGTGTGCTGAGATGAGAGATGAGAGCTACGACAGAACCCTGTTCTGTCATCGCTCGCAGCTGCGAGCGATCCTACTCGCACCTGCGAGAAACCCCTTAGCTCGCCACTGCGAGCAATGTTGTGCGCAACTGCGAGCTCCTCCGTTGAGCTCGCCATTGCGAGTTGTTTAGCTCGCAACTGCGAGTTAGTGCAGTACAGACCTGGTGTGGTGCGAAATTATGTCTTTTCGCCCGTTCCTTTGATGAGTTAGTTTCTGATGTTTATATTGTAGATGATGTTGCTAATTACGATGTTCCAGTGATGCTGTTTTGATGTAATGAACTGATGTGGATCATTTGTTAATTAATTTAACATTAAAAATGAAGATTGTTGCATTTAGAGTCGAGTTGTTGCATAGTCGGCGATGGGGGCTTAATGCCTGACAGGTTTTTTTTATGACCTTAGCGATGGGGGCTTAATGCCCGACGGTCCAAATATGACCTTAGCGATGGGGGCTTAATGCCCTAGTGGTACCACATGCATGTTGTTGTTGTCTAAGTTGTTGTTGATGTTGTTGTTGCATTGTAGAGTCATCATAACTAAAAATAAATGATGAATGCTGTGATGATGTTGTTGTTTTGATGTTGTTGTGCTGTCCCATTAATTATAATGATGTAAATGGAGTGAATTAAGATGAATATGTTACCCTTGAATAACTATGAAGTTGTGGATTACTTAACCTCGTTAAATGATGATATTAATGTTAGATATATGCTGTTGGTTATCTTTTATGAATTATTATTTGTTTTTAATGAATGTGAAATCTCACCCCTTCTGCGTATATGTTGCCTCGACCGTGGGTAATGTGCTGGTAATAAAGACTAGCTGTGTTCGTGAGTAGACTCCTCACTTCGTGTCGTCTAGGATGCTCTGATACGTAACGGGATGGGGGTGTCTGATGATTGTTTTCCTTGTTACGTATTTTATTTAATAAATGTTGAACATTTTATGAAGACTATTTGAGATGTTAAGTTGTGGCCTTTTATGCCAAAATTTTATGTGACGTTGCGAACTAAATTTCCGCTGCATTTGATTATTGAATTTTATAAAGACAGGTTGCTTAAATAAATAGTATTTTCCCCTTTATTATATTTGTTGTTAAATGATGTATTGATGTATGTGATGCTCCGTTATGTTGATGAACTCTGGTAATTTTAATGAAATTTTTAAGTTGGGAAAACGGGGTGTTACACCTGGATCCGTCACTGTTATAAATCAATAAATTTAAAATCATGGAAAAGTTGCTTTCCTTAATCCTTACTACCTCATCCCATCATTAGTTTGGATATTGGATCCTTAAACAAGTGCTTAAGAGCATTGTTTAACATGATCCTTTCTATGTAAAAGTTGTTTCTTTTGATCCTTAAACAATATTTAGGACACTTGTGAGCATTTTCTTTAAAGAAAATCGGTATCATGACTTTGATCCTGATATTTCTTTATAGTTTTTTTTTTTTTTGACAACTTTTCTTTATAGGTTATACTACACTGTGTATGCAAGTTCCTACTTGCAAACCCATATGCCATATTTCGAATTTCAAAGTTCCTACTTATAAACGTGGCCCCATATGGGTGCATGCATGGCATATATTCCACATATCCAATTTCCAATACAAATACACCTCATTTTCTTCATCCGGCCACAATATCTACAGACCAAACATTCTTGGTAAGCAAAAATCAAAGTTCTTACTAGTACTTGTTTGTTGTTTCCCTACCAAAAGTCAAGTTGTGGATAGATTCTCATGGTAACTAACAACTATTAACAAGAATTGCTTGGCTCATATCGGTGAGCGTAATCAATATAGTGGGTTGTTGGATTTGAATCCAACCTTCACACTTAGGCTTATCTCAAGCAAACTTACGCCGAGTTTGATTTAATCAAACGTATGTACCGGATATGACATCATAAGACAAACATCACAACATAAGAAAGAACAACATATGATAAACTTTTATGATATTAAATAATTTTGTCTTATACGATGTTTGATGGACAAAAAACTATATTTGAGTACCTTAGACAACATACTTGAGATAAAAAGTTGTTTTGTGGCTTAGCGACAGACAATAATTTCAGTCATTTACCCTTAGTTTATCTTATCCCTATAACAAAATTTAACAATCAAACATAGTGCAGCTGAAGTTGTCATGTCCCAATATTTATTTTTTAGCGGATCAAACAATGCTTAAAAGTTGTTTGAAACTCTAACAACCGATGTCCTTTTCCACCTTATCCACAAGTAGAAATTGATTGCAGTATTAATCATCTTAACAGCTAAGATGAATAGATGATGATCCAATCAACGCCAACTAAAAAAAGAACAGAAAATTCTATTCATATTCGTCTTATCTTATTTTTCTCAATTCAATACTCATTAGAACCTATTTCTAAGGACACAAGACTATGAACTTTTCCTTAGCCTATGTTTAAGGGCTTGTTTGTTTTGGGTGATAGTTGAAGGAAAGATTGAGTAAGGATAGAAAGAAGAAGGAATGACAATCTTTCCATAGTTTGGAACAAAGCTTAAAAAGGGAAGGAAAGACACTGTTGGCTGGGTCCCACACAAAAATTGTTTCTGCTCAATACCAGACGGAAAGCATGGAGAAAGGACTGTTTAGAGCAAAATTACAGAAAAGCCCCACAAATGTAAATGATTTTCAATGTGACATATATATTAAATTAAAATTAAAATATACTATGTAATGACCAATGAAGTAACTTTTTGCTGTTGTGTTCTATCGAATAAAATAAATGTTCAATTATGTAGCTTTTTTTCCTTTAAATTATGTAGTTTTATATTATTAGTAAAATTACAATCTTAAATCACTTATATATATATATATATATATATATATATATATCACCTTTTTATAGGGATATTTTGGTCATTTTATTAAATATAAATCTTTCTTTCCTTTCACCTTCACTCATACCAAACAACTAAAAAATCATCTCACTTTCCATTCACTTTCTATTCACTTTCTTTCCTTTAACAATCTTTCCTCTTACTATCTTTCCTTTCACTTTCTTTGATCTTCCAAACATACCCTAAATGTTCGGTTGCATCCGTTAAACGGATATTAATGCCTTCAACTCGCATCTACTTGTGCTAGAAATGTGTTTGTTTTTTTCTTCACAAAGAAGCAATTTTTGTTTATTGGATTGATTTTACCTAACACGATAATTTATAACTTCTATGATTTTTCAGGTAAATTAACTCATCCAAATTGACAATAAAAAAATTGAACCTAAAACTTTAGTTAGTGCAACACAAGTCTTCAAAATATTAACTCATAATATATATTTTGCAATTCCCTTTGCTTAAATGTCCATCCACTGTTAAATTGAAACAATTTTAGTAATTGCATATCTAACATCAATTTTGATTTAAATAGGGCCGACCCTATGAAACTGGAGGCTCGGCTCTCATAGTAAAAATATGCCCCTAATATAAAAGAATAATCTTCTATTTAAATTGAAAATAGCAATCATATAATGATTATTAGTCACCGAAATCAAAATTAGCAATTATTTTTACTAAAGATGTGTTTTTTAACTTAGAAATAGAAACATGAAACATGTTTATTTTTCTTTTTTGAGTGGGGGTGAGGATATTGAGCAATAATTTTTTTCTTGAGGCCCATCATTTTGAGAGACCCAACTCAGTTGAGCTCTTTGCATTTCCCAAAGAACGGCCCTGGATTTAAACTATTAAAAAAATTCTAAAGTTTTTATCGAAATCAATTTTATCAAAATTAATTACTCCATACTTAACAATAATCATCACCCAATCAATTTAAGGTTTTTTTTTTTTTTTTGAGAGAGAAACATATACTTTTTGTTTTTGAATAAGAGAGAACCATCAATTGCTATCATCTAAATTTTGATAATAATTTCAAATATTAGTTCTTTGTCTTCTACCTCACATCAGTCCCCACTATCTTCCCCCCTCCTCCCTTTTCTTCTCTCATTAGTTACATCGTATTGCAAATTCAATTAATTTTATTTCGATTCCAACTGTACTCTACCAAAATATTCGGAGAAAATGTTTCTTAGAATTAATTGCTTTTTGTCATTTTATAAATGATAACGTATTCAATGAGTGGATATACGGAGTTACGGGCTTACGGCAGCGTTTTATTTCGTCTTTTAATCTCATTTAATATTAAGCTTACCTAACTTGTATATTTGTCCATTAAAAAAAACCTACTTGTATTTCCATATATATGAAAGATGTAAAAGAATTGTCAGAAACAAAAAAAAATCTATAAAAGAAGAAACGAATACCCTTCATCATTCATATATCATTAACAAGGAAAGGGGAGATAAATGTTATATTCAACATTTATTTGGAATAACCTAAGGAAAGAAAAACTCTATACAAAGTTATTTTTGTCACCTTTTAAAAAAAAATATTTTTGTCTTTTTATAAATAAAATTCTGAGACAACAAGTATTGGTCAATTATAAAAGTGTTCCAATATTACATTGAATTTATTTATATACACACAATTACAAATAAACGAAAGACAAACGGACAACAATTTATATCACTTACATTCATTGGATAATAAAACCAATTCTTTTAATGGTCATGTTAATTTGTGCCCTAAGCCTTAAGGGCACAAAACTAAAAAAGTAAATTAGAAATAAATTTTGTATTCAAAATATAAATAATTAAACTTTTACAACATTTAATACACAAGTTCCAAGAAAATATTTTTATCTTTAGTTTTTTTAATTTGTACCTTAAGAGCACAAGTTAACACTCCTCTTCTTTTAATCATAACATTCATGAATCTAGAAGATGCAACATTGTTATGCATAACACTTTGAAGTCTTTGTAGATGATCAACAACTTCTACTGCTAAAAAGTCAAAAGTGACAAACGCAAATACTGTAAAAACATGTTGATTGTCGAACACACTTTCTCATGTGTTGACCACTTTGCGTGAAGCGGCTTTGAGAGTCGTCTTTCATACAATAAAAACCCCGATCCCACAAGTTCAAACATACAAGTTTCTCTCCTACCCAACCATATACTAAAACATTTGTTGACCTAAGTGTCAATCTTCCATTTTATGAGTTGGACAAGAAGTTCACAAACACATTATTCTTCATAGATACTCTAGTCCGTTTAAATATATAAAAAAACAAATCCATCTAATAGGTGCCTCCTCCTTCTTCACAAGTCTACACATGCACATATTTTTTTTCCTTGATTTGGTTTATGTGCTAATACTCACGTTATTTTATATGTTTAGTTGTCCCATATATTATCAGAAAATAGTTGTTCAAATAACATATATCCAAAAAATAGGTGAAATATCATCTACGATTCTTTTAGTTACATGTTTATACCAAGTTTGTCATTTAAATTATTTTTTTTGTTACAACTTGATTCTCTAAGTCATAAAATATCTACACAATTCTCCTATTTCCATCAAACTAAGTTAAAAGTGTTATGTGGTTTAATGTTAAGTTGGTATGTCCAAATTCATCGCTCTTAATACTAAGATTCATAGGTGTATTATTCAGTCTTGATTTGAAACAAAATTAACAAATTTTAATATTATTGATGAAATATTTACCTGTAAAATTAGATAGATTTCAAAAACAAGAAGAAAATGTACGTAAGTAATCATGTTTGATGTCACAATCACTTTTTCGATCTAACACCTCAATATCAAATGATCCATAATCACTTTTTAACGAAGTTGGTTTAAAAAATTTATAACACTATAACTATTCTATAACCTATAGAATCAATTTTTTATAACAAGAAACTTAAATGACCAATTTATATTAAAAAAACTTTAAATACTAACTTGTTATAAACATACTATAATTTAAAGACCACCAGATATATTTATCCCTAAAAAATATTCCTACTAATAGATATGGTAACTATGTTTTTTTGACAAAAGATATGGTTATTATGTCGGTGACACATACGATGGACCCATAAGTTAAATCATCAAAACTCTATTTACCGAAGCACAATTTTTGAAAAGGGTTAAAGAACTTCAAGTTTGACTTGGTGCATACTTAGAACTATACTCACTTATGAACCAAAAAAAGAATATCATACAAGATAAATCGTGTCAAAATCTAAGATTCGGCAGTTTAGATTACGTAATATCAAAAAGGAAAATGCTAACAAGTGCCCTAAGGGCATTGTTTAAGCATCTAAAAGTGACAATTTTTGCATTGGAAATTGTACGGGCATGACATTTAAAAATGTTTGACTTATATTTTCAAGACATAGTTTCTTTTTTTAGGTTTCTTAAACAATATCCTTAGGACACTTGTTAGCAATACATAAGCTATAAAGAATTTGGACTCTTAAATTCAAATGAGACGGTTAAATAGAAAAATTGTGTGACACTAAAACTACCCCAAATTCAAATCCACCAAACAATTAGCTCTAAATAAAAAATTATTATGTCCTTAAACATAGAAGCTTGTGAGGATAGACAATAAATTGTTAGAATATGCCAAAGACCTTAATTAAGTGTTTGTTACCTCTTATAAAAAAAAGAATAAAAAATTATACAAGAAACTCTCATATAATATATGATTGATTCAAAACGAGACATTGAAATTCAAAATTTGAATGACAATTAAATTAAATTATAGTAAAATCGAATTAAGATAAAATTATAACATCAGCAACAATATAGGAGTATCACATGGTAGTATTAATTACTCCCTCCGTTCCTTTTTAAGTGTCACTTTTGGAGAAATTTTTTGTTCCTATTTAACTGTCACTTTCAAAGTTCAATGCAACAATAAATGTTGTTTTACCAACATTACCCTTAGTTATTTATTGTGGAGAGAGAAATATATGAAATAAAATATTAAATGACTAAGGCTATTATAGTAAAAGTAAAGATTATTGTATAAGAAAAAGGTAACATTTATTGAGTGCCTTGGTTTGTGTAAAATGTTAAAAAGTGACACTTAAAAAGGAACGGAGGGAGTAGCATTGAGTGGCAACAAAACCAACCAAATTTGGAGTATTCCAAAGATATCCACTACTAGAAGTTCACCTAAGAATAGAATTTAATGCTATCATCAGTTATGCTAAAATTTCATTGACTGCTCTCTGCACCTCCGTTTATTTCTCATCTGAGACTATTTCAAAAGCCACTTTTCTGTTACAGATTTTACTATCAGAAGAAAAAGAAATTTTTTGACAGTGATAAAGATATTTAAAAGGGTAAGCAAAAGCAATGGAATCAGAAAAAAAAAATATGATTTTTATTTATTTTTTTGCAATTTTTATTTCATTTTCAATGACCCTATTTTGGATTATTAGTGGGGACAAAGAAGCTTATATAAAGTAACTATTTTTGAGTTGGTATAAGACTTTTAATGTATAGTACAATTTCACAGCAAAAATATGCAGTGTACTATATGTTCAGTGGTGTTATTATTATTTTGGTTGCAGAACTTAACTCATAGTCTTATTTTGGTTTGAAATACATAAAGGAAGAAACTTTTTGATAGTTTGAAATGTGAAGAAAATATACTCAAATGGGTTTTTGAAATGAAACTATACTCAATGAGTTTTTTGAACTAGAAAACTCTAACTAGCATAGCTCACGGGTTTGTTTGTTTTTTAGTGGGTATCTTTCATACGTAACACATTGTTCCAGAAAGTTTTGCAATTGTTGTTGGAACCATTTGACAGTGATTTTTGAGATTGTTATTGGGTGAGTTGAAAGTACTTTTTTGAATTTAAGATTCATATGAACCTGTTTTTTAGGCTCTTTAAGGTGCTTTTTCCTTTTCATTTTTCCTATGATTAATGTTATTATGAACCTGTTTTTTAGGCTCTTTAAGGTGCTTTATGTTTTGTCTCTAATTCTTGTCTCTTTACTATGTAGGTGTTTTAGATTTTGAATGTTTTAGCAAGTGAGTGATTTTTTACCTTTGTGTTTTGTCTCTAATTCTTGTCTCTTCAATATGTAGGTGTTTTAGATTTTGAAGTTTATTGCAAGTATTATTCTAATGGGTTTTGATTGATTTTTGAATCTATGATTTGAGGTTATTATAATTTATTTTTATGGTTAATTTGAGAGCCTCTCTCTGATAACTTTCTGCGACATCTTTTTGTCATGTAATACAGTTCTTCACGAGCTATTGTCAGAAGTTTTTTTATATTCTTTTTTCAAAAAAAGTTCCATCTTTATCCAAATTTTTAGTATTTTACCACCGTTTGTTTATTAAGCACTTATTTGGTATTGAATAATATTTTCCTTAATGTTTAGATTCTTTAGATTTTTGCACTAAACTCCACTTGTTTTGTCCTTCCACACACACTCTTTTTAAATTTTACCAAATTCCCTCGTATTGCGTTTATTCAACATTTGACATAGTTTTTCTCATTCACTCACTTCAGATTCTTGCTTAACACAAAAAAGTTTGTGAAGAAGTAGTTATGGGAAAAGCTAGTAGATGGTTCAAGAGTTTGTTAGGAAACAAGAAGAAGGAGAAAGAGAAGGACCACAGTGACATTAATTCAGGTTCATTGACACCTGACATCAAAAAGGAGAAGAGAAGATGGAGTTTTGCAAAACAAGGGAAGAATGTGGAAGTGGAACCTCCTAACATTACTCCAACTTCATCTTCTGATGGTTCCTGGCTCAGATCCTATATTGCTGATACAGAAAATCAACAGAACAAACATGCAATTGCTGTTGCAGCTGCCACAGCCGCCGCTGCGGATGCTGCTGTGGCCGCCGCGCAGGCTGCCGTGGCAGTTGTGAGGCTGACAAGTCAAGGTAGAGGTACATTGTTCAGTGGAAGTAGGGAGAAATGGGGTGCTGTGAAGATCCAAACTTTCTTCAGAGGCTATTTGGTATGTTTGTCTCTTTTTGAATTTGTTAAGGTTTTTCTCATTTTGGTATGTTTGTTTTTTCTTAGTTAATGTAAATGTTTGTGATTTGATAAATTTGCATTGTTTTATGATTTCTGTGGTGATTGAGACAAAGATATTTTGGTTGGTATAAGTGAATAGCTTTGCTTGATTTCTACTTCTTTGTCTGCTCTCAAAAGGTGGGAAAGTGTTATTTTAGATTCTTTGTTTTTTAAGATTCTTAATGAAACAGTGTTCCTCTATTTCTGTTTGGATCCTTGAAACAAGTGGCATATACTTTCCCTTTTTTCCATAATCTAGTTGACTTGACTTGTTTTTCAAATCCTCATTTTCTTTCAAACCATATAGAATATTTGACATGATTTGAATTTGTCAAACATTTGATTTCTAATGTATTGATTTGTTATTGTTATGGTTTAGGCTTTATGGTCTTGATCTGTGTTGTGCTAGAATTTGGTTTGAATCAAACTTATATGTTGTTTAATCAATTTTTCAGGCAAGGAAGGCTCTTAGAGCATTGAAAGGATTGGTTAAGATACAAGCTCTTGTTAGAGGCTATCTTGTTAGAAAAAGAGCTGCTGCAACTCTTCACAGCATGCAAGCTCTATTTAGAGCTCAAACTTCTGTCCGAACACAAAGAGCTCGTCGATCCATGAGCAAAGAAAGTAGATTTCTACCTGAAATTCTTGCAAGAAAATCTCTGGTAAAAAACTTAATTTTCCTTATCCTGCATTCTGCATTGCATACCAAACATGTACATGTTAGGATCCACAGTCAGTTTGGACCGTGATTTTGTCGAACTCACTGCCAATCCGAATATGCATGAATCAATTAACAAGTAGTGTCTAATTTGTTTGCTATTATGTCTCCTTTTGTTACTTGCTTAGGAACGATATGATGAAACAAGAAGTGAATTTCACAGCAAAAGACTACCAACATCTTATGAAACACCATTGAATGGATATGATGATCAAAGTCCAAAGATTGTTGAAATTGACACATGCAAAACTAGATCAAAATCTAGGAGATTTACCTCAACAATGTCTGAATATGGAGAAGAATTACCACCTTTTCATGCACTTTCATCACCTATTCCTCCAGGTAGAATCTCAGTTCCTGATTGTAGAAATCACCATCAACAACAACAGCAAGACTTTGATTGGTACTTCAACAATCTTGAAGAGTGTAGGTACCCTACAACGCATAACACACCGCGTTTCAGTAATTCTTCTATGCGTCCTCCAAACACGCCATCAAAGAGTGTTTGCGGGGGTGACATCTTTAGACCTTATTATTACTCAAATTTTCCTAACTATATGGCTAATACTCAGTCATTTAGGGCAAAATTAAGGTCACATAGTGCTCCAAAACAAAGACCTGAAGTTAAGAAAAGGCTTTCACTCAATGAAATGATGTCTGCAAGAAACAGTATCAGTGGTGTTAGAATGCAAAAACCTTCATCCAATTTTCAGACACAACAAGAAGATGAAGAATCATGGAATTCTTGACATTTTTAGTTGTCACAGTATTGGAGAAATTTGAGAGGAAACTAAAGTTGTAATGATGTTAGTTAGTGCTTTGGAATTTGTTTTTTTTCATTTGTGTTTGTGTACATTCTTTTAAAGAGTTCCTTTTTCCTTCTTTCTTTTTCAATCATTCCCCTTTCTTTTGTAACCAAGTGGTTTACATCTAGTAAAGAATTTGGTTTGGTTTCTTTTAAAGAATACAACTTTGTACTCATAGCAATTGTTATCAGTGCGTTACGATACACGCGACTCGTATCTCATTAGATTTATGACTTGAATCTTAAGTTATTTTGAGGTTAGTAGATTATATATTATTAGCTTACAATTGTGATATGTAGTAAAAAAAAGTGTATAATTGTACTGTATCACATGTTTTTACTAAAAAATGTAATAATTTTTTTTGGTAATGTATCTTACAAAATTTTAAGTAAACTTCCAAACAGAATGGTTTCCTTTGTCAAGTTATTTCCTATGGAATGCATTAAAAACCAATGAGAAACAACTTGAAATGTTCAATGCTACATAAAAAGATTGGGAATCTTTGGGACATCAAATTGCAGATTGGGAATAGTTTCAAATTACTTCTAAATAGTTGAAATGTCTGACACTAGAACAACAGTTTGCTATTCATAGTTTTTAGTGTATGTTTGATTTTACGGCCACAAAAATTAGTTTGAATATATTATAAAGCAAAAGTAATTTTACGGAAGAACATTTAAACATATTAAAATATGTTTTCTAAACGGTTATTCTGCAATGTGGATGTACGAAGTAATCCAGAAAATTTTAGGAGTGCACAAGCCCAAATGTTTGGTTTGGGTATGAAGCAAGGACACAAATATCAGACACGACACGAAACCTGACACACCAACACCGCTAATAATTTGAGAAAATCACATAATTTAGTGTAATTACATGTGTCGGTGTCGGACACCAGAACATGTCTAATCCAAAAAATGTACGTGCTTCATTGGGTTCGAACCGAACCAAGTTGGCCAAACACAATCTTGCCACTAATTTACTAGTGATATTGCCAGCTAATTGTGTGATGGCTTGGCAGTAACCACAAGCTAGCTAGCTAGTGATCATCTTCAAGTTGGAAGAATCACTCAAAATTGCGTGAAATGTGATAGCATCAAGTTGCAACGAATCCAACGATAATGACACTATAAGATATATGTTCCTTTCCCTTGTCTTGTCTCATGCTAGTAACCAATATTTATACCCTAAAATCAGTACCAAAGATTCTTTTGTATATACAATATAAATTTCTTATTCCCAAAAAGATTTAAGAATATTTTTCATTTTGATAAGTAACTATGTTTTTGCAAAATCATGTAAAAACATCTTAGGGATTTCATAATAACAAATTACTGAATGAATTGTAGTTTTCTTGTTGGTACTTGTTGACAAATATTTTTTTATTAATTGTTAAATATTCCAACAACCTTTGACATATCATGATTCATGCCTATTTCATTCATACTGTTTTTTTCCCCCTCACCTTTTAAGCACTTCCATGTTGCACAATCATATAGCATATATGATTATATTTCGTTTCTAGAAGACATATACATTTTTAAAACTAAAAGACAATCATATCGACATTTTGAAAATATATATGTACACTACAAAAATTACTATTTACGCAAGCTCAGTTAATGATTACTGCAAAGAACAAAACCCTTTGTTAAGGAACAAGACTCAATTGTGGATGTCATGAGCACATGTGTTTTTAGCAAGAAGACATGAAAATGATTAGTTAACTCAATCTTAAACAAAGATTCAAATTTGAACATTTGTTAAGAGACAAATTCGGTAAGGCAAATGTAAGGGCACACGTTAAAAAATTTAAAATAGAAATAAATATCTTAAAATTAGTGCATTTAACTTTATTCAACTTTTTAAAGTCAACATTTTGTTCTTTTCTACGAAAAACTTCTAATTTTAGATTTCTTAACTTGTGTCCTTAGGGCACAAGATAACAAGACCCATTCGGTAATTAGAGTTTAACTTTTTAACCTTTAGGGACAATATTAATCTCGTACGAAACAATTGTAAAGTAATTAGTGTCACCATGTTATTAATAATAATTTTGTCTTTCTCTATTTTTTTCTAAAAAATAATCTATTAAAAAAGGATTTTAATTGTTATTTTGACATAATATAAGAGTTTGATTGTTATACACTATCATGTGTATTTTTTTTACATTCTTTCAAAAAAAAAAGTTTATTTTTTACGTATATTATATCTTATTGTATAATTAATTGTGTAGATATATTATATATAACTAACATGGCAAGAGACATGAAATGTGATTTCATATAACAATTTTTTTTTTGTATGTGAACCTAATATCCTCCGCAATTGTAGAGATTAGTTTTTCAAGTAAAATTGAGCTATAATATATGGTAAAATTGTCTCAAATTTTATGACACTGATGCATTCTCAAAGTTAAGTTTGAATTCAGAATTTCTAATTAAGTTCGGAGAGATGTAACTTAAATATTTTTACCAATGCATATCAATCAAATGTATTTTTTTAAGGGTGTTGTTAACGAGCTCCAGACACTAGTTAAGGAATTAAAAGTAGAAAGAAAAATCAAGTTTTGCATTGAAAAAACACCATTTTAAATTT
The DNA here is from genome assembly GCF_051527215.1 of Medicago sativa. NCBI lineage: Eukaryota > Viridiplantae > Streptophyta > Magnoliopsida > Fabales > Fabaceae > Medicago > Medicago sativa. Next base: position 10,905,236 of record NC_140756.1, read on the forward strand.
CAAAACGTAGAATACACAATTTTCAAGACAAAATTTCTTTTTATAATTCCTTAACCATAAGAAATATTCATCGAGACGAATACAACAACATCTTACATAATATTATCTTTGTGAATTAGTAGAAAAATATGGTCAAAGTATGTCAAGTCAATAATGTATATTGTCAACTAGGTCATCTATCGAGGGACGAAGAGAGTAGTAAAAATGAACTAAATCAAAGTTTTGGCCGCGTGAACCCACGCGTTAAGGAAGTGCGTGGAAGCTGAAGTGTGAAGGAGTCCAATCCAAAGGCACAGTTTGAATCTTAAATTTCATATCGACAATGATTAGAGTTTCATTTGACTGTTCTGTGTTGGGGACTTGGGTTTTGAATTTGGTTGTTGGATTTCGAGTCAACATTTCTTTTCTCATGAATGATTCAGAGCTTAAACTGAAAAAAAAACATCATTCCAATTTCTATCTGGTATGATTAAGGGGTAATATAGGCAATGCATATTACTATTTGACAGAATAATATTAACCTCATCCATACATCATCCTCACTATTTCCGTTTGTTCATAATTTCTTTTAGAAAAAAACGATTATTCTTATAAAAAAAGGGAAATGTTATCTTATGCCCTCAAGGCACAAGTTAAGGAGCCAAAGATAGAAATATTTTGTTGGTAATTGTGCATTCAATATTCTTGAAATTTGAAATCTTATCGTTTCAAGACAAAATTTATTATTTAATTCCATTTTTAGATTCTTAACATGTGCCCTGAGGGCACAAGTTAACACTACCCAAAAAAAAGGGGAAATGTTAACCAGTGTCCCCGGTTAAGGCCTATAAAAGGTAATTTATCATGAAAATACATGCAATCAATGTATCGGAAATTGAAATATTTGACTTTTTTGTATAATAATTTCTTCTTTTGGAATCCTTAAAGAGTGTCCCGGGGGCACTCGTTAACAAGACCCTAAAAAAAAATCACCTTTTCATTTATAAACGTTTGTTTAAATTTTTTAAAAAAATCATTTTAACAAAATATTTATTTTGATCCTAAAATGAAAAGCTATTAGGATTAACTTTTCATAAATCATATTTTTCTTTCAAAAACACATGAACTAACTAAAAATCATTTTTTAATTTTTTTTTAATAGTAAACAAACAAATATTTTTTTAAATAAAATCTCTAAAAAAACAATCTAGATTTTTATAACAAAAATCTATTTTTTTAAAGCTAAAACAAACACATCCATAATTGTTTGAGCACAAGTCGAAATAAAAATATTTGGGGACACACAACTATTTTTTTTTTAAAAAAAGATAATAAAATTAGAAAAATTCTTAGGTGAACTCTCACCCAACATGTCATCCTTACACCCATCCAATTAAAACACAACACCTCATCAAAATAATAATAAAATAAAAAAATCAGATATTTCCTTCTCTCCTCTCCCCACTCTTCCCATGATTTCCTTTCGTTTTAATTTCTCTCTCCAACAATGGTGAAAGCCCCATCCCCTCTGTGTAATCGTTGAATTTCTTACTCAATAGGGGATATTGATTTGTAAAGTGGGACTATGGTTTCACAATTTGAATCTATATAAATTTAAGTAAAATTTCTTAAAAAAAAAATTTGTTCAAAAAAAAATTCCTTAAAAAAAATTAACCAAAAAAATGAGAAAAAAATAAACCCAAAGCAGAAAGTTAGTTTGTTGGAGTGATTCACAACACGTATCCTGACAGCATGTTATCTAGCAAAAGTTGGGAACATTCCTGTGTGTTGAAATGAAAGGAAATTGATTAGTATGATTTCTCAAGAAAAAATTGGTGCATGATTAATCAGTTTAAGAAAAGTGGGGAGAGGAGAGAAGGAAATTTCTATTTTTTTATTTTATTATTATTTTGATGAGGTGTTGTGTTTTAATTGGATGAGTGTAAGGATGACATGTTGAGTGAAAGTTCACCTAAGAATTTCTCAAATTAATAATGTCAATTGATGTGACCAAATTATTTTTCTTAAATTTTGTTCATTTTATGTGATGGTATGATGGTATCCAAATAACATTGATTTAGAGTTTTATCCATAAAAGACTTTATCTTTTTGTATTGAAGTAAAGAAAAATGATAGTAGCCAAAGTCATTGTATGCGGACGAATGAAACACTAAGGTTTTATTTAGGAGTTTGGAGGGAGGGGAAGGGTGAGTTTCCAGGGGTGGAAAATACAGGAGAAAATGGAGAAATGTTTCTCATTTTTTGAAAGAGCAATTTTTTAGAGAAAAATAAACCCCCTAAAACTCTCTTCTCCAATGTCTTCTATTTTTTTCACTCGTTCCTTTTTTTTTAACTCTCCCCTCCCTTTTCCTCTAAACTCGCAAACAAAGTCTAAGATGTGATTGGAATGTTGTAATAGTAGTTCTTTTACTCGAGTAAATTTTAAGATTATCCATACCTATGCGATAAGCCTTGGTGAAAACATCTTGTACTTGTTTCCATGAACTTTGATTTTAACTTCTTTTTCCTCTTTCCTTTAGTTAATTACTCAATATTCTCAATGTTTGAACAGACAGAAAGAGACGTTGAGAAGAGGCCAAAATGGATTAATCTATTAAGTGCTTCCTTCAACAATGATTATGCTAGTCCTGAACTTGTGATTCAAAGATTAAGAAAGAGGGTTAGTATTTTATACGATAGTCTGCATCAACACTTAGTTCAAGAAAATGGAGTCCAATTTGTTTGGTCTAGTGGCCTAATTGTGCTGCTGCTTTCGTCACTTGTCTTGGTGGAGATATTGAGATTGATGCTCTATTAATCCATTTCTTTATACGCACACAGTTATATTAAAACCAATCTACATAAGCGACTACTACCAATCTCATTGGACTTTCCGATAATTAAATTTTGGCTTTACAAGAGATAAATAAGTCAATAAAAGTTTATATATATATATATATATTTAGTTTATGAATCAAATATATTAAATTTGGTTGATCCATTTGTCTCTTATAAAAAGGATTAGAGGGAATCCCCGTAAGTTTAACTCAGTTTAGCTTCTTCAAAACAAAAAAAAAACATCCGAGAAAATCGAATTTGATTTTAAGATGAGCACACTTCAAGATCGTATGTCAGCACCACCGGACCAAACCAAATGGATTCAGAATTGCCTGATTGATCGGAACAATGAAATTTTGGTTTAGTATAATGACCATTCCAATTTCTTTTGAGCGAAGGAACATTGCAGATTTTTAATTGATTGTTTGATGTTAGTAATATCCATTAACCCCACTATATTTTGTAGCACTGTATCTTTCGGTGGCTTTATTGTGTGTATTGATAATATTATTAGTACATGATCTATGCCTCTATCTATCCAGGATCCTGTCATTGGATTCGGGTGCACCAAAAATAAGTTTTGGGGTTCAATTTTATGTTTTTTTAATAAGTTCTTTTAATTAACGCGTCAAAAAAAAATTCTTTAATTAAAAAGTCTTTTCTTTAGTGAAAAAAGAGGGGTAGTCTGATGGACTAAATTAATGGATTAAATTAATTATAAAAGTGCCAGCAAGACACTCTTTATAACACTCTCTTTTATAAAAAAAAATAAGGCTTAATTAGTCCCCGAGTCCCTTAACTTAATTGTTTGTACTAAATTGGTCCCTTAAATTTAATTTGTACTAAATTGGTCCTCTATGTTTTGCCCCGTAACCACTTTAGGTCCTTTATGTTAGTTTTGCTCAAAAAACTTTAACTCATGTATATGAAATACCCAAAATACCCTTAATGCCAAATTAAAAATCCCAATTTATTTTCAAAAATAAAAAAATTCTAAAAAATTGTAAAATTAATTTTCAAAAATAAAAAAAATTCTAAAAAATTGTAAAATTAATTTTCAAAAATAAAAAAAATTCTAAAAAATTTGAAAAAAAATCAGGAATTTTTTTTTAAAAATCTGGAAATGTTTTTTTACGGATTTAGTCAAAATGGATTTTTGTTAATATAATTCAGATTTTTTTTCGAAAAAAAGTTTTTTAAATTCCTGATTATAAGGTCAGATTTAAAGGTCAGATTTAAGTTTTTACGGATTATAAGTTTTTACGGATTTTGTTAATATAATTCAGATTATAAGGTCAGATTTAAAAAACTTTTTTTTCGAAAAAAAATCTGACCTTTTTTGTATTTTGAATATTAAATTCCTGAATTTTGTAAAATCCTTTTTGTTTTGAAAAAAATCTGAACTTAAATCTTTTTAAAAAACTGAATTATAATTCCTGAATTTAAAAAATCTGACCTTAAATCTTTTTTAAAAAATTTGAATTATAATTCCTGAATTTAAAAAACTTTTTTTCGAAAAAAAATCTGACCTTTTTTGTAAAATTTTGAATTTTTGAATATTAAATTCCTGAATTTTGTAAAATCTTTTTAATATTGAAAAAAATCTGAATTATAATTAACAAAAATCCATTTTGACTAAATCCGTAAAAAATATTTCCAGATTTTAAAAAAAATTCCTGATTTTTTTTCAAATTTTTTAGAATTTTTTTTATTATTGAAAATTAATTTTCCAATTTTTTAGAATTTTTTTATTTTTGAAAATAAATTGGGATTTTTTTTTTGAAAAAATATAAATTGTGATTTTTAATTTGGCATTAAGGGTGATTTGGGTATTTCATATACATGAGTTAATGTTTTTTGAGCAAAACTAACAGAAAGGACCTAAAGTGGTTACGGAGCAAAACTTAGAGGATCAATTTGGTACAAATTAAATTTAAGGGACCAATTTGATACAAACAATTAAGTTAAGGGACTCGGGGACTAATTAAGCCAAAAAATAAAAAATAATAACACTCTCTTTTATAGTCATTTTCTCATTAAGTGAAGTTTCTGTAGGTTTCAAACTTTAAAAATGGATCTCACGTAAAATAGTGATAAACATATGTATTTATCATGAGAGAATGTTGATGTACACTTCCCTTCATAAGGTCAAAATAGCGTGATTCACTAATTTATAGGAGGTTTTGTGTTGAAAATATTGTGTTAAGGAGGGTATTTCAGATAAAAAAGCTAACAAGTACAAATTAAATAAATAATTTTAAAATTAACTTTTTTTTTGAAGAAGTCAAAATGGAATTTATTAAAATCACAATGAGTCCTAACTAACACAAGGAAAGCTAGACTATGAGTCGTAGGTAGCAACATAAATAAAAGTTGTACCCAAATCCCTCACCCAACATACATAAAAAAAGAGCAAATAGTCACTTTAGTCCCTGGCTCTGCACCTCGTTGTCACATAGGTCCCTGACTCAGGATTAAATACAAACAAGTCTCTGACTCTACACTTCCGTTATCACTTTAGTCCCTGACGTTAAAAAAATCTGTTAAGTGATGATGTGGCACGCTGACAAGGAGTATGACGTGTCACAGGGACTAAAGTGAAAGTAAAAAATGGTCACTTTGGTCCCTGAATCGAAAATCAATATCCTCAATTTACTGTTAGATCCCTGACTGTGTATACTTACTGTCAGTTAGGTCCCTGAATCAAAAATCAATATCCTCAATTTACTGTTAGGTCTCTGACTGTGTATACTTACTGTCAGTCAGGTCCCTGATAGTAAACACGAAATTAGGGGTCAAAATCCAAATGCACGTCTGAATGAACTACAAATGCTTACATCTTTCATGCCAACTTCAAGGGGTCCGAGGCCAACTATGTGATGTTTGTTAGATATTTATGTACCGAAATTGCTAAATTATAAGCACAACCGTGGTGCGATATTTTGTTTAATATCTTGATGAATCATTATGTAATGACTTGTTGAATTATATGCCCAAATATTGTGCAATCTTTTAATTACTCTATGATTGACATTAATGGCTTAATAGTTATGTTATGGAAACATTTGTTATTAAACTATGGAATCATTTTTATAAGTGTTATAATATTTTGATATTTAGCACAAATACCTTAGTGTTGAGTAAGTAGCATGTTAAACCACACAACTTGCCAAGGATCTTAGTGAAATTTCGTGTTTAATGTCAGGGACCTAACTGATAATAAGTACACACAGTCAGAGACCTAACAGTAAATTGAGGATATTGATTTTCGATTCAGGGACCTAACTGACAGTAAGTATACACAGTCAGGGATCTAATAGTAAATTGAGGATATTGATTTTCGATTCAGGGACCAAAGTGACCATTTTTTTACTTTCACTTTAGTCCCTGTGACACATCATACTCCTTGTCAGCGTGCCACATCATCACTTAACAGATTTTTTTTAACGGCAGGGACTAAAGTGATAACGGAAGTGTAGATTCAGGGACTTATTTGTATTTAATCTTGAGTCAGGGACGTATGTGATAGCGAGGTGCAAAGTCAGGGACTAAAGTGACTATTTGCTCTAAAAAAACCTTAACCAACCCTCAACTAACTTATTTAATAAGAGAATCATTTTAAATATGATCAAAAGATAAATAAAAAAAATACATGTTTTTTCGAAACTTTAGAAAATCTACAAGATTTAACAAAATATTAGTTTAATGATGGTAAGTAAATATTTTAATTATGATTCGGATTGTTATAATTTCTTTAATCATTAAAATTAAGTTTAAAAGTTTTCATTCACTTCACTTGCTATAGATTCTTTTTGAAAGAATCTAAAAAAATCTATAAATTATTTTAAATGAGAAGATGTTTCGAAGAGTTTCTCTATAGATATTTATTTTTGACAGCAAATGTTTAAAAGAAAAAGTGATTTTCATTTTGATAAACAAACACAAAACAACATTTTTTTTAAAGAACAACCTCTAAAAATTAATCTATATATTACTGAATATATTATTTTATTTTTTATAATTTGTAACAAAAATATCTTATGTCTATTTTTAATTTTAGTTTTTTTGTCCAGAGTGCTAACTCTAGGTAAGAGCTTAATCTTGTAGTTTATATTGACTATAATTCAAATATAGATGTTTGGACTTGAAATAAGTCATTCAGAAGGTTCAAAGGTTTTGGAGGTCTAGAGGATATTGTGGTGCACTAATCCAGTGTATAGTTGTTATGATATGATGTATATATTTTAGATTAAACAAGGTTGTTAGTTAATTAGTATTGGAGAAGTTACTTATTATGCAAGTAACTAACTATATGAGTTTGTTATATAGTATTGGGCCTACATGTGATATACAAAGCCCATCAATGTTGTAGAAATAGTATCATGTTCAAGGAACAAAGAGGATTGCTTTTTACACTAAATGATTTGCTATCGCACATAAAAATGATCAAAATATCCCGATGATAATTAACTATCGTTCGCTCCAAAAAGAGAAAATTAAGCAGCGAACTGTAGTTAAATATAGTTGGGGTATTGAATGTCATTTTCATGTGTGTGATGGCAAATTATTTAGTCTAAAAAACCATTTTTGGAATAAAATGTAGATGAGCATCAATTGCATATTCCAAATTTCTCACTTTTCTCTCTCCCTCAATTTCACTTTTCCTTTCTCTACTCTCAGTAAACCCTAACGGTCTCAAGAGACAAAATCCAAATTTCATTGGTGACGGTGGTACAATAAGCATTATTATCACATTATTTAATGAACATTTCCACTCCCTCAATTTAAAAAACAAAATAAAATTAAAGCATACATTTAAAAAATCTACAAAATAGAAAAATACTCTCTAATTGAATAATTTTTTAAAAAAAATTGGGGAAGGAGATATATTAAATTTAATGCATATATATTTACTCAAAAAAAAATATATGCATTAATTTTGATTTTTATGCCCTGTTAGTGTAAAATGTTTTATAGATTCACTCAACCACAGTCCTCTTTGAAGATACATGTTTTATAAATTAATCTTTCTGAAAGTGACATGATATGATGTGATTTGATTGAATGTATGTTTAGACAAATTTAACATTCCCAATGCATAACAAGATACAACTAATCTCATATATTTTTGAGAAAAGATAAAAATGAATCTTATTTAGATTTCATTTAGCATTGAGGATCATATGGTGTGTCCCGATATAACATACTTCTTCTTCTAGTCTTATATATAAACAACAATACAAAATTCTTATATATAAACAACAATACAAAATTCACACCCTTTAACAAAAATAGTTGGACTCATTTAATGAGTGATTGTATTTTTTTATATTACTCCTCATGAAAACTTGTTCAATAAGAATAAAAGAGTTATTGAAAATTATAATCTACATTAATTGAAGGGTAATTTAGAAATAATAATAATCTATACTATATATAAAGAAAACTATCCCTTTCAGCACACTTTTGGATTGGAATTTTCATTCCAAAAATACCCTTAATTGGACTTTTCTTTTCAAAAATACCCTTAATTTTAAATACAATTAGCCAATTATAAAATAACACGTGGATTAGTAATCCATGTCACTAATTATCTCCGTTAACCCTCTTTTACATCCATTATTAGTAATCCATGTCACTAATCATCTCCATTAACCCTCTTTTACCACCATTATTAGTAATTCATGTCACTAATCACCTCCGTTAACCCTCTTTTACCACCATTATTAGCAACTACATATCTACCAATTCCTGAAACAAAAGTTCGCTTACCAACTTCTAAAACAAAGGTATTTGTTGGCAAAAAAAGAGGTCAAAAAATAAAGAAACTTACAACTTGAATGATCACTATTCTTTCAAAAAAAAACTTGAATGATCACTAACTAATCTACTAATTAATAACATAAACTTTATTTTCTCATTCTCATCTCTTAACGTTATTTGTTTTGTCCTGCTTTATTTCTCACGGGTCTATGAGTTTTTTTAAATTTTTTTAAACAAAAATAATAGCCGATGAGGATTGGACTATAAATCTTTTTTTTTCTCGCGTTTGTTATTAATCTTTTTTTAGAAGATTAGTAACAAACGTGAGCAAAAAATATTGTTCAAGATTGTACTTTTAATCCTCTAAAAAAAATTAGTAACAAACATGAGCAAAAAATAATTTTAAAGATTGGATTTTAAATCTTCTAATAACATATTAGTAACAAATGTGAGAAAAAATATTAGTAACAAACATGAGCAAAAAATATTGTTAAAAATTGGACATTAAATCATCTGAAAAAAAATTAGTAACAAACGTGAGAAATATATTGTCAAAGATTGAACTTTAAATCCTCTAAAAATAGATTAGTAACAAACATGAGCAAAAAATAATGTTAAAGATTGGACTTTAAATCCTCTAAAAAAAGATTAATAACAAACATGAGCAAAAAATCAATAGTATATATATAAAGTAAGGTTTTTTATGCCACATGTCACTTCCACATTCATTCTCAATATTTTTATTATTCTTTCTATTTTATTTAACATAAATATCTCAACAAACTTTTGATCTTATGCACTCAGTATTTTTTATCTCAACAAACTACACATCAATCAATCAATCAATCAATCAATAGTATATATATAAAGTAAGGTTTTTTATGCCACATGTCACTTCCACATTCATTCTCAATATTTTTATTATTTTTTCTATTTTATTTAACATAAATATCTCAACAAACTTTTGATCTTATGCACTCAGTATTTTTTATCTCAACAAACTACACATCAATCAATCAATCAATCAATCAATAGTATATATATAAAGTAAGGTTTTTTATGCCACATGTCACTTGCACATTCATTCTCAATATTTTTATTATTTTTTCTATTTTATTTAACATAAATATCTCAACAAACTTTTGATCTTATGCACTCAGTATTTTTTATCTCAACAAACTACACATCAATCAATCAATCAATCAATAGTATATATATAAAGTAAGGTTTTTTATGCCACATGTCACTTCCACATTCATTCTCAATATTTTTATTATTTTTTCTATTTTTAAAAACCAATATTTTATTTAACAAAAATCTGGTTTTCGGGCTACTTGATTGGATTGCTCCGAAACATCCCTAGAAAATCAGAAAAATCCAAAATTCCATCGTTTAGACCCATTTTTCATTTTTATTAATTTTTCATATTCTCAGAAAAATCCGAAAAAATTTCCATTAGTTTTATTTGATTTTTAGAATTTTTTGGTACTATTTTTATATTTTTATGATTTTATTTGACAGGTTTTTAGCATTTTTTACTTAGTTTTTTTTGTTGTTTTTAAAAGGAAAACTCAAAACTGTTGAAATGTGAGAGAGTCTGATGGCTGATTATACATAAGAATTGTCCGGATTATAAAATCCGAAATAGTAAACATGAATCCGAATTTTAAAATCCGAAATGCACAAGGGCATTTTTAGAAATTTTACAGGGCGCGGGAGAAGGCAATATGGTGGGAAAGTAATAGTCCATGTTTAAAGGACCCAAAACTATTACCACTTGGACTAATTCATTATTGATTTTGTTACACTTTTTATTCTTGCATTGGACATTCATCTCATCATTTATATTTATTTTTAATTTTTTTTGAAATATTTATATTTATTTTTATGATATTATTATAATTGTAAATTTAAATAAATTCAATCTAATATACTGACACGTGTATTCGTGCACACAAACTTATAAAACTTATTTAATATCTAACCCGGGCAACGCCGGGTCTCTAAACTAGTAATGTTAAAATTGGACTTTAAATCGTTTTAAAAAACGATTAGTAACAAAAGTGAGCAAAAAAATATTGTTAAAGATTAAACTTTAAATCATCTAAAAAAAGATTAGGACTCAAAATATTTTAGAAAAAGATTTGTTAGGACTATATTAAACATGAAATATTAATAAGTAGGGTTCTCACAGTTCATAGTTCGTTCCCGCATTGTTTAGTTTTTTTCAACCTCTCTCAACCCTCTGCATTAGAATTTAGAATTAACCTGTAAGTTTTTTTTTTCTATTTCTTTCATGTTACAACTAATCAAAGTCGATTAATTTTATGGATTATTTGACTTTGCTGGTTTGGTTTATAAGTGATTATGATTCAATTGTTTACGATTAATTTCAAGGATTATTTAACTTTGCTGGTTTATAATTGCTTATACAAACTATAATAGCGTGACTTTTTTTATATAAAGAGAACCATATTTTTTTCTTAATTATTAAATAAATAATTATTTTGTTTAAAACAATGTTTCTTTTACATAACATGTCATTTATACATTTATGTTATGATGTTACTAATTACTATTAGAATAAACAATAAAAGATCATTATTTTATCTTTATTATATATGTAGGCAAACTAAAATATGTTGAATTCATAAATAACTTTGTTATATGCCTTGACAATATTTTGTTTATGAATCAATATATCAATAATTTTCATTAATATTTTAAAATTTAATCAAAATTATACAAACAAACATAATAAAATAATCACATGTGTTAGCGCAGTAGAAAGAGCGGACAGACGGGCACGATAGTGCCCGTCTTTCCGCTAGTAAGTATAGTATAAATAATCTACTGTTCTTGTATGGCCACAAGAACAAATCTACCGTGCTCACAAAAATTACACTACTATTACTTCTTTTTATAGAGTATAGATTTCTATACTTTATCCAATTTTAAATACAAAAAATAAATCATCCAATTTTAAATACAAAGAATAAATCAAGTTTAGAAAATATTAATGAGTCTCATCAATACTACAATTTGTTGGTCGCAGAAGTTCAATCGAACTAGCTGCTTTATGCATTTTTAAGATATGATTTTTTCACGTCCACACTTTGTTCTCTTTGTGTTGGTTTTGTCCTATGTTCCTTTTTAGTATCACAAGTTTATGCATGAAATCATGCTTTGGTTTCCAAATTTTGTTGGATGAATATGTTTTAAGTGGAGAGGTCACAGATGGAGATGACAGTGTGTAGAACAAAAAAGAATGAATCATCACTAAATGGAATGGAAGCTTAGTTTATTAGCTATAAATTAATGATTGTCGGTGGGATAAAAATGACTTCAACAATGGAAAGAAAATGCTACATATTGTGGACTTTAATCTTTCTCTTTTTAACAATGGAAATAAAACACTGTTTATTTCCCTCCATTGTTGAAAGTTCATTAAACCCTCGTTCCGGTGATCAAAGTTGATTTTATTTAAGTTAATTGATCATGTAAGAAAAAAGTTAAATGCATTTGATTCACCAAGAATAACAAATGTAAATTTTAGACAAGAATAACAAATGATCAAAGGATTATGCAAGTGACGTTCAAAAACGCTCCTGACATTCTCGGCCAACTATATTGTCTGGAGCAATCAGAGACACCCGGCAAGAACATAAAACATTACACCAAGAAGTAAATACACAAATAAAGAATTGATATTCAAAACAAAATCAGCATGTTCAGAAACTTGATGTCTACAAAATCCAAGTGTTCACACTAGACACAATAATTAAAGCATAAAACGAAAAAGAAATAGCCCTGCCAGAGTCAATCTAGAACCGAGTTCTAGGAACAAAAACTGTGAGATGACAGTGCAGACTTGACACTTAACCTGCAAAACAAGTTTACTAGACAAGGTATAGAAATACTCAGAACCAAAGACTAATTATTATTATTGTAATAACGACGATGCACTTTCTATTTAAATTAAGATCATCCTGCACAATTCACTTCTGCAATGCCGACTTAGTGATATTACCTCCTGCACCAGGATCCCTCTTCTTCACAGCCTTAATGACTCCAACAGCCACAGTACGACGTATGTCTCTGACAGCAAAACGGCCGAGTGAAGGATAATTAGAAAAAGTCTCTACCACCATGGGCTTGGTGGGAATCATCTTAATAATGCCAGCATCACCATTCTTCAGGAATTTGGGCTCATTCTCAATTAACTTACCAGAACACCTGTCAATCTTGGTTAGAAGCTTATCAAACTTGACAGCAATGTGGGAAGTGTGGCAATGAAGAACAGGTGTATAGCCATTTCCAATCTGGCCAGGGTGATTCCTGATGATAACACATGAGGTGAAGTTATCTGCCTCCTTGGCTGGGTCGTGGTTGGAGTTTGAGACAACATAGCCTCGCTTGAGATGCTCAGCAGACACATTCTCAACATTAAATCCCACATTGTCACCAGGAAGGGCCTCAGTGAGATTTGTATGGTGCATTTGCACAGACTTCACTTCAGCTTGCAGCCCAATTGGGGCAAAAGTCACCATCATTCCAGGTTTCAAGACACCGGTCTCAACACATCCCACAGGCACAGTTCCAATTCCTCCAATCTTGTAGACATCCTGAAGTGGTAATCGGAGAGGCTTGTTTGATGGCCTATTAGGCTCGTTGATTTGGTCAAGAGCTTCAAGAAGGGTGGGACCCTCGTACCAGTGAAGATTAGAAGAACGCTCAATCAAGTTATCTCCCTCAAAACCAGAGATGGGAACAAATGTAATTTTTTTAGGGTTATAGCCAATCCTCTCCAAAAAGGGTGAAAAACCCTTGACAAATTCCTCATACCTATCCTTGGAGTATTTGGGTGCAGTGGCATCCATCTATCAAGATAGATGAAAATTAGTACTTATATAAATGAATAATAAAAGTAATAATCAAATATAAATACCTTGTTGCAGCAGCAGATCATTTGCTTCACACCAAGGGTGAAAGCGAGGAGAGCATGTTCACGAATCTGACGAACCCTAGAAAAAGCAGTTTCAGATCCAATAGTAGTAGAATTAGAATCATATACGAGAACAGCACAGTCAGCTTGGGATGTTCCGGTGATCATGTTCTTAATGAAATCTCTGTGTCCGGGGGCATCAATGAGAGTGCAGTAGTACTTGCTTGTCTCAAACTTGGACAGAGAAATGTCGATTGTGATACCTCTTTCACGCTCAGCCTTGAGCTTGTCAAGCACCCAAGCATATTTGAATGAACACATGTTTATCTCAGCGGCTTCTTTCTCAAATCGCTCAATGACATCCTTTTTAATACCTCCAAGCTTGTAGATCAAATGACCAGCAGTGGTTGACTTCCCAGAGTCGACATGACCGATAAACACAATGTTAATACCAACCTTTCCTTTATCCATTATTGCACCTTAATCTGCCAATTCAACACAGAAAACAACAGGACATTAGTAAAATAAATTACTCTCAGTAAAGTATTCAACAATGAATAAAATGCTAGCTACCAACAACACAATAACATTCTGATTCTGACAAGTCAAAAAAAGCACAACCAATGATAACCTATTATGATACATACAGGGTAAAAAAATACAGCAAGTTTTAAAAATAGAATATTTCACTGTCCCCGCCTGCGTTTTTGCCGTTTCCACAACCCCAGAATCAACCAAGTAAAGAAGAAGAAGAAGAAAAAAAATATCGATGCTTACGAGTCGGGACGATACGAAATAGAAAAAATATACTTGAAGAAACAGAAAGCTGCCCTGGAAGGAAGAGAAATATAGTAGAGAGGAGCAGATTGGTTCCATTTATATATTCTCACCGTCTCTCCCCGCTCTCTCTCTCTCTCTCTCTCTCTCTCTCTCTCTCTCTCTCTCTCTCTCTCTCTCTCTCTCTCTCTCTCTCTCTCACATAAGTGATGTGATAAGAATGTCCCACTCTTACATCACGGGATTTATAGTGGAAATTTGTTTTATTTTTTTTATTTTTTTTATTTTAATAATAAATAAATTTACTCATTTAAACATGTAAAATACATCATTTTAAAAAACTATACAACTCTCTCTACTCTCATTCAATAAATTTATGTAAAAAAAAATTATATGTGTAACTTTATACAAAAGAACCATATTATATTTTTATGAAAATATAGAAGTAAGAGTATGAGATTATAAGAAATATGGATAAATTGGTCAAATGTTTGGTACAAAGACCAATAAGCATGTTTCCCAACAAAAAAAGACCAATAACCATCTACTATAATATATTTATAACACCATTTGTTATTGAAAAAAAGATTACAACATCATTTTGTAAAGTGTCTCGTTAAAAACTTTATCATTAAAATCGATGGAATAAAATCACGACGAAGAAAAAAAAAGTGCATAACACGTATTAGACACACAAGAATTTTTAGAAGAGTTTGTGTAAGATGATTAGATTAAAACAACAAAGATAAATACTTTCTTGTAAAAAAAGAAAAACAAAGATTTTTTTTTCTTATTTTTGTTTATACAAAAGAGAAAACAAATTAAATCTAATCTAAGCTATAGATACTTCTAGAAAATAGAAATTAAATTTTAAAACTAAATCTTTTTGTTTGTTTCCTTCAGAAGAAACTTTTTGTTTGTTTTGGAAATAAGATATGAAAAATAACTAACCTAATCTAAATTCCTTAAAAAAACTAACCTAATCTAAATAAAAGCAAATGAAATCCAATCTTAATCATGCAGTAGGTCCATTTTCCTGCGGTAGGTAATCTGATTCTAATCCTAAGAAGAAAACAAATCTACCTAAATAAAAGGAAAATTAAAAACTAACATAGTCTTGAAAGATCTAAACTAGTTTGTTATCGTGAGTTTATCTCAGTTGATAGAGATAATGCATAATATATGTAAGGTTTGAGTTTTAAACTCTGATCAGCACCAAATAAAAAAGATCTAAACTAGTCCTAAAAATATAAACTATGCTTAAAATTTAACCTTAAATCTAAAAAATTTAAAACTAACATAGTTCTGGAATTTATGGTTCAGATTGATGATTATGTTGTTTTGGATGTGGAAAATTAAGGATTAGAAAACTACTAATTAATCAAAAGTAAAAATAAACTACTCCCTCCGTTTCAAAATGAGTGTCGTTTTAGGTGTTTACGCACATATTAAGAAATGCAATGATTAAAAGAAAGAGAATGATTATTTTACCAAATTATCCTAATTAACTATTGGTTAGTTTTAAAAGTAATACTTTTGAAGTAGTGTGTAGAGTATTGATTGGAGGGTACAATTGAAAAGAAAAAGTTATTATTGCATTGGAAACTGCAAGTGACATTTATTTTGAAACAATTTTTTTTGGCTAAAGCGACGCTCATTTTGAAACGGAGGGAGTACTATTAATGGATCTCTAGCTAATTAGCTCATAATAATTCAATTTTATTAAATAAAATAAAATTAGAAAACTTACTTGAGAATTAACTTTTCCCATTTCTTGAAGCCAGCACGTCTCAAGTTCTTAGCTGCAATTTCTTTCTGTTTGAGTGGTCTACCAGTTAAGAATGCAATCTTGATACCAAGAGACAACAATTTCTTGTACAATTTTTTAGATTCAGGCAATGCTGGTGCTGTTCCAAGATTAACCCATTCATTAAACAATGTATCGTTGTATGGTTCCACCCTATCAATTCATTATAGATTTGTCAAATGAAAGAAAGAAAAAAAAAAGTGTCACCACAAATAAACCGAATGCGAAAGATCGTGTGCATGAACGTGCAAATTAAAGAGATCGTTAGGCGTTGTTTGCAAGTTTGGAGACAGAAAAAAGGGAAGAGCTTTGAAAAAAGAAGAAGCAAGTGGAAGAAATATACAATATTTGGGAGGGGGGATTTTGAGGGTTTCATTTTTCTTCATAGTACAAAATCCCCTTAGAGAACTCAAAAATTATATTGGAGAATTTTTTTGAATGGTTTATATGAATTCTTCATATTTAATCTAAACAAGAAGCATATTGTAATAATATTCTTAAAATTAAAAATATATTAATCATAAGCAATTAATTTATCATTTTTCAAAAAAATATTCTTTCAAAAATATAAAAGATTTTTCCGTTTCTTATATTTCTCACCCCATAGCCTTCTTTTCCCCTCCAAACTCTCAAACAAAGTTGTTTCTCTAGCTTAATCTAAGAGCTCATGCAAGTTAATATCTTTTTTTTGAGAGATGCAAGTTAATATCATAGTGCAGGTCCTTCGAAAATACTACCACTTTTTTTTTTAGGGGAAAGAGGTACACCGTTTTTTTGTCTGCAAATAATTACCGTCGTTTTATTTTCCTCTATAAATTATTTTTTATTTTAGACACAATAATAATACCTTTTCATTTTAGTCCCCATCATACAAAGACACATTGGACATATAAATAAAATATTACAAGTTCTAAAATTACCAAAAATAATTATTATAGGAACTATAAAATCAACGACGACTAATTATGGAGTACCGAAACTGAACATTAACACAAAATTGAGGTCTAAAAATATAATAAGTCCAAATAAAAAATGTTATATTTAAAAAATTTAGCAAAAAATTGATTTTTATAGGCCAAAAATGAAATTCAATATACCAAAATTAAGTATCTAATAAAGAAGCAAATCTAGAGCATGAAAACAAAAGATCACAATCATACCCAAATTCGTGTTTAGCATAATATGGAAGATTAGATAGTGAAGTTTCATCAATATCAAACACCCATATATCTTTGCCATTTCCACTTAGATTGAGAGTCTTAGCATAGAAATAACCTTCACGGTTAACTGCTTTAGAGTCAGCTCTATATTGATCACCTAACATATAGTTTCCAATATATTTCTCACATTCTTGTGGTATAGTTTTCCAATTTATGATGTTGTGTGCTTCAACACCAAGTCTCCAACTAGCACATGATACTTCTTGAATGTAGTGTCCACCTGAGCCAGATTTCACTCGAAGTGGGAAAATTTGGTTATTTGAACCATGATCATCATGGTTTAGAACATTACCATGACATGTTGCTAAAAGTGTAACCAAAAAGAAAATGAAGATCTTCTTCATTTATGAATTGTTCAAGTGTTCACTTAATTGCTTATTGTGTTGTGGAGGGTTTTGTTCTTTATATGGACAATTTTTCCAGTTGTGAATATAATAATAGGACAACGGAGAAATGTGTACAAATTATTTAGTATATTTCTTGTCCTTGAAAATTTTAAAAAAATATATACGTGTTCCTACAAAATTCCTGGAAAAAGTGTTCTATATTGAAAAAAAAAATAGACTCGTTTATATTTAAACCTTAGTTTAAATTCCTAAACATTTCAAGAATCCTTATAGTATGGATCTACCATGGGCAAAATGTAAATTAAACCTTTTAGTTTGATGGGGTATTGCCGGTTAAATAATTTTTGTGGTCAAAATCTGGAGCTCATGTGTTATCCATGCATGGACCTCTCAAAAATAAAATATGTTATCCATGTACGTATGATATTATGTATGAATGCTGAGGTCTAAGTTGCATTTAAAAAGATGACACGTTAAACCAATAATAAGAAGCCACTTGTACTAGAATATCTTTATCACATTTACAATTTTTATTTTTCAGATTTAATATATATATTTTTTATTGACATTCACAATTTTATTTTACATATCAACTTGCATTTAATGACATAGTGAATGGAATGTATGGAGATGCAAATTGCATGGATGATATATTATATATGAATGGAACTCAAATTGCATTTATTGTACAACTTTTTTTGGTTACAATCAACAAAACAAAAGAAATCAACAGATACAAAGAAAACCAACCATGAGAAACCAAAGAGAAAAAATACATGAGAAAAAGCAATGAAAAGCAAAACACTCTTCAAAGAGGTTAATTTAATTAGGCAATGTAGTAGAGTGGATCAGGAAGCTTAAAAGTCCTTTCACCAATATTGGTTCCAAGAATATCACTCCATTGATCTCCAATGTTTCCAACAATTCTGTATCCTTCTTCTTCCAATTTCTTTCTCTCAGATGATTTGTATGTAACTGCTGTTTTACCATGATAAATTGATGTATCCCTGCAACAAAAAATCATGTATATTTTTTTATATGCACATAAAATTTTAAATATAACTATATTATACCAAATTTTGTGTGCAATTATTTTAGTTATATAATATGTAGGGTCGGATTCATGACAATGAATAAATTGTGAAAAAAGTATGATTAGTTTATTGGTAAGAAATCACACACAATCACAAACAAATATATAGTAGTAGTAAGATTGTGACCAATAATTCCAACAGTGATGCCTTTGAATTATTAATATCATTGTTTTTAATTAATCAAAAGTAAAAATAAACTACTATCAATGGATCTCTGGTTTGAGTAAAAAAAAAAAAAGATCTATAGCTAATTAGCTCATAATAATTCAATTTTATTAAATAAAATAAAAATAGAAAACTTACTTGAGAATTAACTTCTCCCATTTCTTGAAGCCAGCACGTCTCAAGTTCTTGGCTGTAATGTCTTTCTGTTTGAGTGGTCTGCCTGTTAAGAATGCAATCTTGATACCAAGAGACAGCAATTTATTGTACAATTTTTTAGATTCAGGCAGTGCTGGTGCTGTTCCAAGATTAACCCATTCAGTAAACGCTGTATCATTGTATGGTTCCACCCTATCATATCAATTCATTATAGATTTGTCAAATGAAAGAAAAGAAAATATTCATCACGGATAAACTGAATGCAAATTAATTACTAATGTTGTAACCAAAAAAAATTAATTACTAATGTAGGTGTGCAAATTAAATAGGTCCATGCAATTCAACATCATAACGTAGATCCACGTCAAACACTTTTGGTACTAATGTTTAAAAAACATATTTTTTGTCTCCATTGTCTTGAAAATACTACAATTAATTACCGTTGTTTTATTTTTCTCTATTAAGTCACAACAATATCACCTTTTCCTTTTAGTCCCCATCATACAAAGACCAATTATACATAATAAAATATTAAGTTTTAAAATTATCAAAAAAATATTATTAAGGGAACTAAAAAAATCAATGGGCACTAATTAGGGAGTGCTAAAACCGAACATTAGCACAAAATCGAGGTCTAAAAATATAATAAATCCTAATAAAAATTGTTATTTTTTTTGAACAAAACTAATAAAAATTGTTATATTTCAATTATATAACAAAATTTTGCTTTATATAGGCCAAAAATGAAATTCAATATACCAAAATTAAGTAGTTGATCTAATATGTATTGAATATCATATATATATATATATATATATATATATATATATATATATATATATATATATATATATATACAAAAAAAAAAATGCAAAGTTAGAGTATGAAAACAAAAGATCATGATCATACCCAAATCCGTGTTTAGCATAATATGGAAGATTTGATAGTGAAGTTTCATCAATGTCAAACACCCATATGTCTTTACCAGTTATATTGAGAGTCTTAGCATAGAAATAGCCTTCACGGTTAACTGTTTTAGAGTCAGCTCTATATTGATCACCTAACATATAGTTTCCAATATATTTCTCACATTCTTGTGGTATAGTTTTCCAATTTATGATGTTGTGTGCTTCAACACCAAGTCTCCAACTAGCACATGATACTTCTTGAATGTAGTGTCCACCTGAGCCAGATTTCACTCGAAGTGGGAAAATTTGGTTATTTGAACCATGCTCATCATGGTTTAGAATGTTACCATGACATGTTGCTAAGAGTGTAACAAAAAAGAAAATGAGGATCTTCATTCTTATGAATGTTTAATTGTTTACTTAATTGCTTATTGTGTTGTGGAGGGGGTTTTGTTCTTTATATAGACAATTTCTCTAGTTATGTGAAACATGGTTGTCAATATAATAATAGGGCAATGAAAAATGTGTACAAATTATTTATTATATATTTCTTTTCCTTGAAAATTTAAATAAATATATACGTGTTCCTACAAACTTTCTGGAAATTAAATATATTTAAAAAAAAATGGACTCGATTGAAATGAGGGATTAAATATTTCAAGACTACTCCTTTAGTATGAATCACCCTATCGTAAAAGGGTCTAAAGGTAAATCAAACCTTTCAATTTAATTGGGTATTATCGATTTAATAATTGTTGTGGTCAAAATTTGGAACCCATATGTTATGCATGGATGATGTAGTATATATGAAATGAGGCCAAGGCTTCGGTGAGAGAGTGAAACAAGTCTCCTCTTGTGAGATAGTTTAACACAACCATAAGATATATTAATTTTTAATTCAATGGTGTGGATTTGAGAAGGGCAACCTGTTTGAATAGTGTTGGACAAGGTTTTTTCATATTATTAGGTTATTAGCACATGAGTAGTTAGATATTGGAATTATTCAAAGAACATTTTATTACTCATTACTCATAGATAATCTTAACATTGTTTCGTTACGACGTTAGCATCCAAGAAATGACAATCTAACATTGTATAATTCATAGAAAATTTGGAGAAAAAAAATTCTTGTTTCGTAAAGGATAAAATTGCTTATTTTTTTTGACAAGAATGATAAAATTGCTATTTCTATTAATTTAATACTTTTTTATTAAATTGAACAACCATTATAACATTTTTATTATTTTGACATTGTTAGCAGACTTTAATTTTCAGTTAATCTATTGAAAAAAATTAATGAAAAAATTAGTGTGATGTTTAGCTTTGAAAAAAAAATGTTAATAAGTATTTGTTCTATTTAAAAAAGAAATTGTGGTAGAATTTTGTAGAAAATTTAAAACATCTCCAACCCACCCAAAAAAAATAGGTTGAGTTGGGTAATTGGGTAAGTATGGTTTTAAAAATGAAAAACTCATAATAAAATAACGGGTTTAGGGTAAAATCAGGCTCAAATCTAATAAACTCACTTACCAAATAATGCCAACATTTTTATTTCTATTTTCATTGAGAAGAAGGAGAATACAAAATAGTATGGTCATAAATCAAGTCTAATTTTCAAGAAGGAGAATACATTCTCTATATTGGAAATCAAATCATTCTAGAGTTACAAATTTGGATGTTGCACTTTTTGGTTTTTTTTTATGATAATGCAATTTTATTTTATTTTTTTGAAAGAGATAATGCAATTTTATGTAATGCAACTTTAGTTTGTTGCAAGTATTTTTTGATGAAATTAATTATTTGATATTATCGTTTATTATTTTTTATGCTAAAATATAGTGAAAATATGTTATACTCCCTCCGTTTCAAAATGAGTGTCGCTTTAGCCAAAAAAAATTGTTTCAAAATGAATGTCACTTTCAGTTTCCAATGTAATAATAACTTTTTCTTTTCAATTGTACCTTCCAATTAATACTCTGCACACTACTTCCAAAGTATTACTTTTAAAACTAACAAATAGTTAATAAGGATAATTTGGTAAAATAACCATTCTCTTTCTTTTAATCATTGCATTTCTTAATATGTGTGTAAACACCTAAAACGACACTCATTTTGAAACGGAGGGAGTACAATTTTTTTAGAAAATAAAAAAGTTAGTATTTTTTATGAAAAAAATATGATGACTCGTCATTTAATATTAACAAAAAATTAGAAAAATAATTTGGCTAACTCACTACCCAACCCAACCTAAACCAAAAATTAGTTGGTTTGCCCAGACCAGACCAATAATATAACGGGTGGTTATTTTACCTCACCCAAATCGTGGTGCTCTATATGGTTCAGGTCTTGGGTTTGGTCAAACTCAACCCAAACCGACTTATGTACACCTCTAGTTAAGAGATTTGAGTACTGAAATACTAGGTTCTTAGCTGAAGTTTCGATCTCCTATGTCAATTGAAGAGTGAAATAGTTAGTTCTCAGTTAAATATTTGACCTCCTAGTTCAATTGAAAAGATTTGAATACTGAAATACTTGGTTCTCAGTTGAAGATTCGACCTCCTATATCAATTGAAGAGTGAAATAACAAGTTCTCAGTTAAATATCTGACCTCATAGGTCAATTGAAGAGATTTGAATACTGAAATAATAGGTTCTCAGTTGAAGTTTCGACTCATTGGTGATTTGATTACTGAAATAATATGTTCTGAGTTGAAGATTCAACCTCTTATGTCAATTAACGAAATTTGAGTACCGAAATACTAGGTTATGGGTTGAAGTTTCGACCTCCCAGGTGAATTGAATACTGAAATCCTAGGTTCTTCGTTGAACTTTCGACGTCCTAGGTCGATTGAAGATATTTGAATACCGAAACAATAGGTTCTCAGTGGACGGTTCAACATCTTAGGTCAATTAAACAGATTTGAATACTTCCTCACTGAAATACTAGGTTATGAGTGGAAGTTTCGACTTCCCAGGTGAATTGAATACTGAAATACTAGGTTCTAGGTTGAAGTTTCAACCTCCTAGGTGAATTGAATACCGATAATCTATCTTATTTTTATTTTTTTAAAAGGGATAGTCTATTTATTATTTTGTTAATTATTTTGAATAAACTACTCATTAAAATTAAAAAAAAAAAAATCTATCATCAATAGTATCGGTCATAAATATATTCTTATTTTTAAGGAGAAAAAACACATTAAACCTTAAATATAATGGGTTGATAATCATTTGAGTCGATGAATGTCTAACATTAACTAAACATAATAGTCTATGACGTTAAAATATATCTAAAATGTTTTTTTTTAAGAAAAAATATATCTTAAATGTTGATAATACCTATTTGGGGACTGCTAAATAGTGCCCAACTACATTGATTAAACATCTAAAACAATAAAGTTTTCATAAAAAGTGAAGCAATAATTATTTGGTGAAACCTAACACCTTATCTGTCCAAGACAAAATTTCTATTCATGGATTCCTTAATCAATGCTCCAACGACACTGGTTAACAAGACCTTACATATTTTCATATAGGGTCTTGTTAACGAGTGCCCCCATGACACTCTTTAAGCAACTTAAATTTAGCAATTATTCTTTTAAAAAGTTAACTATTACAATTTTCAATGCATTCAATACACAACTTTTTGTTAAAAGCTTACCATTTAAAGTGCTTAAAGAGTGCCCCGAGGGCACTCGTTAACATTTTCCTTTCATATAATATTATGTAAATATGATGGAGGATCAATATGACAGTATTAACATAATATTTTGTTACGAGAGATTTTTCTGATTAACGAAATGCATAATCATAGACTATTTAAAAGTCCTCATGAGCATAACTCAGTTGGTAAAGACAATGCATAAAATATGCAAGGTCCGGAGTTCAAACTCCGACCACTATAAAAAAATACTATTTAAAAATGTCAATGCATTCAAAGTTTATTGTGACTACTCATTACATATTCAGGACCAAAATGACAATTATCTCTAAATTTAATATTTGGAACAAAACTTTTGGCGGGATAATTTACCGCTTAAATTTAAATTCTGCAAGGATTTGTGGATGAAAGTGGTTCTTAGAAATTAAAGATGAAGCCAGCGGTCTGATCAATGCTTTGTCTTGTCTTTTCAAAGGGCTAGCACACACACGTGTTCATACCCTAAGGCCTCACTATGTACATGATCAGACATGTGCATGTTTAACTTTTGTAAAAAATTCATCGAGTTTATTTATATTTTATGGCTTTAAGTCATTGTTCATAATGAATTATAAACTACTCTCTCCGTCCCGCAATAGATGATCCATTTGAAAATTTGTTATTTTGATCTAACTTACTTTGACCATATTGTTCTACTAATATACAAAGATAAATAATATCATATAAGATGTCGTTAGATTTATCTAGATGAGTATTTTCAAAATATCAAATTTTCATTGTTTTTATAATATATTATTCAAGATATTTAAACTCAAAATTATGCATTGGTATGCATTATAAAAATTACAAAACTAAGAAGGATCCTAATTAGTGTTCTAAGAGCACTAGTTAATAAATCAAAAGAAGTAGTTATTTTTTTTTTTTTTATAAAAAGTTATAATTATCATATCGATACAAATAATGTTTATTTTTAAGATAAAATTTTCTTTTATGAAATCTTTAACCATTTATCTCAGAGCATATCGTTGGCAAGACCATACAACTACTATTATAATATAAACTATTCTTATATTTGTTGAAAAATGTTGTGACTGACGCTACGCGTTATAAAGTTTTTTTTTTGACAAAACGCGTTATAAAGTTTTATATAATTTTCGCACGCTTACGCGTTTATAAAATTTTATATACATTTTTACGAGATAACTTGACCCCGCTTATTAAAATTTCTGGATCCATCACTGACGGAGTACTTTATATTATTATTATTTTGTGTGGGAAATTTTATAATTTTATTTTCTTTGTTGACTGATTGAATGATTTAAATTTTTAGGTTTTATTTTTATTTGAGCATATGGTGATAATTGTAGACATCAAAGTTTTATTATATAGAGTTTTGTTAACGAGTGTCGCCGAAACACTTTTTAAGTATCCGAAAAATAAGAAATTATTCTTTAAAAGAATCAAATATTTTAATTTTCAATATATTGATTACATAAATTATCATAAAAACTTATAATTTGGAGTTTTTAAAGAGTGTATCAGATACACTCGTTGATCATTT
This sequence comes from Medicago sativa, assembly GCF_051527215.1. Taxonomy (NCBI): domain Eukaryota; kingdom Viridiplantae; phylum Streptophyta; class Magnoliopsida; order Fabales; family Fabaceae; genus Medicago; species Medicago sativa. The sequence continues at coordinate 10,930,456 of NC_140756.1, forward strand.
ATTTATTTTATACTATAGTGTAGTAATTTTTTTGAAGGATAATGTAGTGTACTGTAGTTATAGTCTATTCAACACAAGGCACGTGATAGTTAACGCCGATAGTTAATTACAAACCAGCTAAAGAAAACTCAACAACCGCATATAAATGATAAGGGAAATGTTTGCACCATTAAAGAGTTCATTAATGCAAGACCAACCAACATATTTTTTGTTTATCTTGTTGCTTTGACATTCACATACAAATACACACAACCTGCTGTGAATTGTGTTATCTAAAATTTTCAGAAAAATGGTAGTAGCTTATGTTGTGTTTAGAGGTAAAGTTCCTGGTGTTTATCTATCATGGCCATTATGTCACATGCAAGTGTATCGTTACAAAGGAAACGAATATGTGGGATACAACACTTATGAAGAGGCTGTGAGAGAATGGATATTGTACTGTGAAAACCAAGGTTACGACGAGGAGTATATCAAAGGAGGTATACCACGCAAACAAGCTCAAAACATACACCATGATTCTCAAGGGAAAGCATTCAACACCCATTCTAGTTTTTCCAGCAACAATGAAGAATCTTCACAACACAGTCATTATGAGCAAGAAGCAAGCCGTAAGTATGAGGCGAAACGTCACGTTGAGCAGGTTAATTATGAAACCATTGACAATTTCTCTTGTACACGTAAGTTTTATCTTCTCAGCAACTGCATATGTGGGTAACATGTGTGTGTCAATTTTTTTTTAACTTTTGATAGTTTTATACGTGTTCCATGAACATATAAAATTTACAGGAGAGTTTGAACCTTACTTTGCTGAAGATACTTCATCTTTGGATTGGATAAGCCAAAAAAGTATGCAGAAAGAGGTTGATAAGATGTGTTATACATTGAGGATACCATTGCCTACGTATGAACTACAAGAGGTTCATGGCTTTGGAGGAGTTGAGTATGTCAAGTATAGTGCCTCTTTACAAGTTGGTGCAAAAGGAACAAGAACTATATTAGTGGGTAGGTTTGGAAAGACAGAATATGATGCAAAAGAGGATGTTGCTGTTTTGTTAATTCGACAACTGTTGTTATATTGTGGTAGGAAGATTCGTGATTTTAACCATTACAACTTGGAGGATATGGTACACACTATTAAAAGTCTTGAGGATGAAAACTTAGAGTTAAAAATGGAGTTGGCCATGGTGAGAGCTGAGGTTGATGTAGCAAAGACAAAGGGCAAAGGAAAAAATAAATATTAGCCAAATGTGTATTAATCTATGTGATAATTTCTATGCATGCATGTGTGTGTTCAAATGTATTGTGTTTATTTTGATTTTTTAAATTCACGTGTTATGTGTTTCTTGACCATTGTGTCATATGTTATGTTTTTTTTTAACAATCATATGCTATGTTATGTTGGTTTATTTTATTTTTTGACCATAAAAAATATTTGTTGTTTAATATAAAATGTATTTTATATTAAACTTGGGTTATTTATTGTTATGGTCTCCGAGCAAACCACAAAATTGGTCTGTGTCTTTGTAAGTGATTGTCAAATTAGTCACAGACTTTAATACTATTTCAAAACAATTCCTATTTTCTTCAAAAGTTTCTCAATTAAGTCCATCGTCATGTGCAAAAAAAACATAGAAACAAGTGTCTAATTGATAAACTTTTAAGAAAGACAAAGACTATTTTGAAATATTATTAAAGTTAGTGACTAATTTGATAATCACTTACAAAGACAGGGACCAATTTAATAGTTACTCGTATACCAATGTTGGTATTTAGACACATTAAGGAAAATAAAAGTAGTTGTAATTTGGCTAAATTAAAGCAAAAACCGATCATTACTACTCTAAGGCTAAGAGATCTGTATCAATTAACGTCATGTGGGTTGATTGAACAGCAATCAGTTGTCAAACTATTTGTTTGCTTAAAAAATACAATTATAATAAAAGTGTATCATTATAAAGAGTGGGAGTAAGTCTTAGCTCATATCACTAGAGGTTACTTCTAACACCTGCTGCAACAAACCGAAAATGGAAAACACCAACTTAGCAGATCAATCTGTGTATGGGTAAGGAGCATACATTTATTTATATGATTTTCCATAAATTTTATTTCAAAAAATGTCGATATAATTTTCTACAAATGTTATTTTAAAAATAAAAAAGAAGATTTGTACAAATATGTTTTTCGTAACTTGGCTCATTGTTTTCTTTGTTTTAATAGGATGGATTATGAACAACACACTGAGGGTGAATATGAGCTCAGTAGTGTCAATGAAATTGTCATCCCTAAGGTATTCTAGCATTGGTTTATTTAGCAAAATTATTGAAACATTCATTTACTGGTTCAGTCATATGCTAATATGGAGAGTTAATTTTGATGTAGGTTGTCATACCACCTTGCATTCAAAGCAACCAGACAACCCCTTATGATGAACATACCAGAACTGATAAACTTGAAGAAGTTGTCATTGAGCTAAAGGCAAGTTTTATGCTTGTTTATATACTTTAGATTGGGTGTTAAGCTCTGTTTTGTATGAAAGACTGAATTTTATTTTTTCTGATTTGGTGTTATGCTATATTATGTATCAAAAACTGAATTTTGTTTTTCTTTTTTCTGTCCTTGTCATATTCATGAAGAAATTAAGCACAAAAGTTGAACAAGTTGAATCCACAAACACTAAGATTCTAGAAATCCTAATTGGAATGGTTAAAGTGAACATCAAACCTGTTGTAGCTGGTGAAGAACAAAACACTAACCCTCAACCTAAGAAACATAAGTCAGTGTTTGAAGATAAGAGCAAATTTCATGTTCAAGCTCAATGGCCAACCCCTTCCAGCCAAACTAAAAACACCATGGAATCAGACAATGATTTTATGAACAACGTGAATGATGTCTCAACCATAATCGTAATAGATGATGAAAACATACCAGAAAATCACCAAAATAAGTCTGCCTCACACAACCGTGGTATATCAAGTGGTAGCACTATTGTTTCTTGTGGCTTAAGTGATAGAGGAAAAGAGCCAATGACCTATGGTGACACTGTTATGGACGATATTGCTTTTCACAGACTTGTTGGTAGTGATTTCCACCAAACATCCAGAAACAAGGTATAGTTTCTGCTAACTAATTTCAGCCATAAATATACATATGCTTACTTCCCATTGTAGCAATAATTTATTTTGTCCTTAACAAAAAAAAGTGTTACTTTAACATGAAGGTTATACCATATGATGCTGCAATGGTGGCAAAAAAGTTGTCTTTTACACCTTCACCGTCCCAAACAACGTTCAAAAAACCTAAACACTCAACACCTGGAAATTCTCAAAGTGGAAAGAGTGTTGCATCTGTGTCAAACATCTCAAGGTCATCCACCCCTGCTGCGAAAGGTAAAATTGGGGCTGCAAAATCACAAAAGCCTAAAGTAACAGGTGCAACAGTTCCAAAGGTAGATTCTTATTTTTTGATTTTAACCTTTTCTTATTTTATAGTCTATTTAAACCTCAATAATGATAAACCTTTTTATTTACCGAAAAATGTAGTATATGATGTGTGAGTTTAGGCCAAAAGTTGATATGCAATTGTCATTGCTAGAAGCTCAAGTTTGTGCTTACACATGTTCCGACCTGTGAAATCTGATGATTTGTAAGTACTTTCTCACAATAAATTAGTTTTGGTACATATAAACTACTTTGTTTTTTTAAATTAGACAGCAAGGAGTTAACAAAATATTTATTATTGACTTGTCTCAAACATGTAACAATGACTTGGTGTTTGGTTTGGGAACATTTTATGCATTGCGAACTGATTTTCAATGCTTAATGCCCGAGGGTAGGGTGAATGAAAAGGTAAATGATCTCTTTGTAAAGATAATAATTAAATTACTTGTTAAACAAGCAAATGTAACATCTTATATGTTTTCAAGGTTATACATACGATGACTTTGAAAGCGACTTGGAATCAAAAAAATGCTACATCACGAACTGTGTGGTACTTTCCTCCATCATTTGCGGTAAGTATATCATGACAGGTTCCTTGGAATTACCACTCTAAGTAACTATGTGATGACACTAACTACCTACGACATTATTTGGTAGATGGATGTTGCAAAGGAAACTAGTGTTGATGGACTTGAGAGTACTTACATTCAAGATCGAATGCACAAATTTGCCTATGTGACTATGTAAACCCTCACACCGAGATGTGGTTCGTATACCTGCAAAAAATTCTCCTTTGATATGAGCAGTCGCCCACATTCTTTTTTTTGCATACATCTCATTGATCCAATTGTTGTCTTGCAGGCCAAATTTTTCAACCATCTCTTCCCATAGTTCTTCAAACTTATTCACCTCCATATCACCCAACATGCATCTTTTAAGATATGACATGAAATCAGCAATCCCAACATTCGATGATGCATTCCGTAGAAGATGCCAAGCACATAATCTATGATGTGCTTTTGGAAATATACTCTTTATGGCATTTTTCATTGCAACATCACCGTCAGTTATTACGGATAAAGGAGCCTTACCATTCATAGCAGTCGCGAATTGGTCCAACAACCAAACATATGTCTCTTCCGTCTCTCTCGTAACTAAACCTGTCGCAAAGACAACAGTTTGATTATGATGATTAACACCGGAGAAAATAACAAACGGGCAATTGTATTTGTTTTTCCTATAGGTTGCATCAAAGGCCAATACATCACGAAAAATTTCATAATTCATACGACTTTCTCCATCACACCAAAAAAGGCGTTCAAGCCTCTTATCTTTGTCTACAGTATGTGCAACATACATTAAAGGGTCTTTTGTACGAAGCATATGAAGATACTTCAGTGCACCGCAAGAGTCAGATGAAACTAATTTCCTTTGTTTTCCTGATTGGTTATACAAATCCTTTTTCACAAAACCTAACTTGTGAAAACCACCTGATGAATTAGCCATTGCACCATACATTTGATATGGTCTTACACCAACATTCTTATACTTTTCAATCTCAATCAAATCAGTTGGTGTTAGCTTTCTATGTGCCGGTAAAAGACCACATAGCAAACCATCCAACAGCTCGTGGTTATGCGCAAATTCAAATACGGTCACATACCAACGCTTCGAAACAATGTCTATGTGGACACGACATTTTGCAGAACATCCACACCTGGTATCATTTCTGGGTTCTCGCTTCCGCCTCTCCAAGGTCAATCCCCTGTTCTCTCTAAAACCTTCCCGCGAACAAACAAAAGTTTGCTGCAGAACATTACCCAAACGGTCCCTCAGAACTTGGGTCTTTCGAACAGAAAATCCGTTTACCCTTGCATACCATGAGTAGAAATTATATGCAACATCTAAATCAGCAAAGTCAAACCTTTCAACTACATCTACAGAAATGTTTTTCATGTGCATCTTTAAAATATCACCGATGCCATTTATGACTATAGCATTCCCATTAGACTCGGATGAATCGCTACTCGCTTCTAAATCTCCATCACACTCATTAGCCCCGTTGTCATCCATATTATCTCCTTCGTCTGAAGCTTCGTCCATTTCCTCGATGTTAATATTGTCATTACTGTCAGCTGAACTTTCTGTTACCTCCTCCATAACCTACAATAGAAGCATAATTTTAACAATCATAAATTTGAAACCTCGCTTCAAATGTAAATACCTAATAATCACTTTTTACTTACTTCCTCATCATCCATGCATCCATTCATATCTGATGAATTTAGAGACTGATCACTCCCTTCAAATGTAAATACCTAATATGATTCAATAATTATTAATCACTAACACTATTTAGTAAAAAAAAATTCAATTTTGAAATTTCATCTACTCTGTAAATCTTAATGTTAAAAATGTGTCTAAGGAGATCAAACTAGGTGCCACAACATTGAGGCAGTTGCAAATCAGGTCATCTATAATATCATCAGTAGGAAAAGGAATGAAAAAGGTTAATGGGAAAACAAACGAGTTTTAGAGATAAAATTATCTCTTTTTAATTAATGTGGGACACAAATAGTCTCTGAAAATACTGCAATAGCACATTTTCAATATATACACGGTGAACTGTCACATGGATGAAGGAATCTGCACACAAGTCAGCAAAACAAAATTTGTCTTTACTAAACACCAATAATTAGCATCAATTTATTTTTTTTAGAATCAATAAGCTGGGTTCTCATAACACAGAGTCTCTTTGTTACAGTGTTTTTAAGAGATAAAAATTTAGAAGTCTGTCTTTATTTGTTACACATTTTTATTTTAAATGGTGAGAATTGGAAGAAAAATAATAAAAAACTGTTTAAAATTATATAAGTTGTTTTGAGTATCTTCAAAAAAAAATTGTGCTTAGTACTAGTTACATCTAAGAACAGATCTGACACATAAATAAGCACCGCATACACATATGGCCATCAATGTCAAATATAATGGTGAAAAATCATGAATTTGGACTTAAATTTCAAAAACAAAGATACAAAAACATAAATAACAGAAGAATTCAGTTTGAAGGAACATAAAAAAAATAAAAATAAAACTTAATTTTGGTAAGTACCTAACAACACAAAGAGTCCCTTAGCTTTGCTTGGTTTGGATTTCAGGATGCTACTTTCACTTGAACTCAGTTTGAAAGACAACAGAACAGATTTGTTCATAAGGAATGTGTTGCATATTTGTTTGTAAGAAGATGGAACAGATCTTGATTTTTGTAATTAATATATGTTTTTTTCTTAAAACTCAATTTTGGTTGTTGAATGAGAAGAGTAAGGACGTGTGTGTTGTTTTTGGACAAAAGTTATGGATGTATGTAATGAAGATTTAAGTGTTAATTTTAATTTTCATTAAATAAAAGTAAAAATGGGAAAATATATATTATAAACCTGCTGAACTTGTAATTGCCGGTAAAAATCTACTTGCTCACCATAGGGGATTTGTAACCCTCTCTCACGGTAGAAGGCGCCATGAAATGAAAGCTTATAAAGAGTATTGGCGTGAAAGTATTTCCTTTCAAACAAATGAATGAACTCGAAAAAGCAATCTAGAGTTAAAGTTAGATTCTTATGGTTTCTAAGTTAATAGGATTAAAATACAAGCGTACGAGTTAAGATGCAAGACACGTCATGGACAAAGCTAACAAGGTAAAATGCACTAGAAAAGGAAAAATATATACACAAAATGCATATGTAAAAGTGAAAGTGAACATATATATGAGTACATTGTTCTTTCAATCTTGTCGTAAAGATATGTTATCTTGTAAGGGCGGATGCATTTATCTAAAGGCTTATGGAACACAAAGTTTTTAGAAGTTTTTGAGTCTAATTTTGGAATAAGTTGTGCAGTTTGATTTTTGAGTAACTTTGAATTTCTTTTATATTGGTCTTCAAAATAATATTCTTTTGAACCCAACCCCGTTCTTGTTTTGGTCTCCAAGAAAAACATGAACTAATTGGCTCGAAATATATATAATCAAATTTTGCATATAACAAGTTTAGTTTATATTTTCCTCGCTTTCAATCCATATAGGTTGTCTATATTGGAGTTAATTCGAGGCGCGTTTAAAACCTTAGTTCGAAGCACTAAACATGGTTATATTTGTTAGTAGGGATTCAAACATTAGTTCGTCACGTTATAAGAGTCTAACCACTTTCGTTATACTCAACACTAGTTGAAAAATTGATTATATTACTTATTACTTAATTGAAGTTACTGCAATTTCTTTTAATTTTATATATATTTTCTTCGCTATATTATCTTCAATACATTTTTTTCTTCAATATATTTTCTTTGCTATATTTTCAATACAATTAAGTACTATAATTTTAAATGATTTAATTTGTATAAATCAAAATTTAAACTTCCTTACACATACATTCAATTAAATTACTTCAAGATATCAATTTTTTTAGCTTAATTCTTAAAATATCTATTGCGTATGGTTTGATTGTATATATATGGAAAAAAAATTACAAGTCGGTATGTAAAATTTAATCTTATTTTTAAAAATGATGTCGGTAGTCTTTTTCTTAAATGAGAACTTATTTAGGTATTGTTCGAAAACAACTTTAAAAAAAAAAAAAAGAAATCCTATTCAATTCGAAGCATGTTCCATGCTTGCTGGTTTTATTCAAAATGTGAATGCTGCGAAAACAACTTTAAGAAAAAGAAATCCTATTCTAATCTAATCTATTTATAATAATAGTTGCAGATTTGAAGTTAATCATGGAGTATGAACGTGCCATTAAATGATTTTTAGGTACAATACAACTTTCCATATATGTGATGTTTTTCTCTAAAATAAAGTGATGTTTATTTAAAAAAAAAAAAAAAAACAAAGAGAACCTAAACTTGGAAAAAAGAAACTACAAGACGAAGAGTAGAAACCCCACTAACAGCAACTAATAACAACCGACTAATCTGACTCATATAAGACTCAAATAAACACCAAGAATACTTACTATCATACCCCATATTTATCAAAGCACGATTAACTATATGTGTGCCTTTCTTCACAAAAGTTCTTGCAAATCAACATTAGGGAAAAAAGAACGAATAATGGTTACAATACAATCATCCAACCAAATAAAATAAAAGACATACACTTAATATACGAACATAAATCCAAATGGAAGATAAAAATTCAAACCAATATACAAAATATAAATAAAAGTTATTCAGACATTAATAACCAAATAACCCACTTAACAATAGCTCAACATGCAATTACAAGATATACACTTAGCAATAGTTCAACATGAAATTACAAGATAAAAAAGATAGGAACAAGGATCAATTGTATCTGAGCAATGCTAGTTAGTAAGAGTTATTCGCGCAAGAAAGAGAAGAATCCACAAAAATAGGGGATTTGACCGATTAGGTTATAGCTAACTATACATGGGGTAGAGGGAGGTTATTATTTGAAAGAGTTACATGATGCCACGTAGGATTCTTGTAAGATTTAGCAATTTCCAATTTATGTAAGCTCTTCTATCTTCGCCTTCTGATTTCGATCACACTAATGCTTTTCCTTTCTTCTTTGAGTGTTGGACATTCTCTCTTGATGTGACTAGCTTTACCACACTCGAGGCATGTGATGAAACATAATTCCTTTTTAGTTGATCTTCTAAATTTGATTAAATTCTTGTCAATGTGTTTACTCCTTTCAATCTTAAGAACTTGTTATATCTTTAATGAAGAGACTCATCTCTTTATCACTAGAGACATGATCATCGTTATCACTATTTCTCATCAATACTTTTCTTATTAGTCTCCTTGTCCTTTGTCCATTTTCTTCATGCTTAGTTAATTGAATGAGCTCCTTCTCATGTTCTTCTAGTTTATCAAAGAGTATAGTAATCATCATTGTAGTCAAGTTTATGGGTTACTTTATGATTAAACATATAATCACTTTGTTCATTAAACCCTCGTTTGGTACATTTCTACTTTATGAAGCGAATTAATTGACCTAAATCATTAAGTTAATTACTTTATCCTTAAAAAATAGTTAATTACTTTATGAAAGCGAATTAATTGACCTCAATCATTAAGTTAATAAAGAGTATTTCTATTCTATTCTTTCACAAATGCATCTTTAGTACTATATCGTTTATGCAGTTTTCCAATTAACACTAAATCAAAGATAGCACGTGATCCATGCATTTTTGATTTATATACGCCAGACCCCAGAAAAGATATGAATCCGAAATGTACGTTTTTGTCCCTTTGTCATTGTCATGGCATTTAAATTTGGATTGTGATTCTTTGTTCTTTGTTGGCCCTCGACAAGGATGCTATTGGAATTTTATAAAATCATATTAAATCCAATTCACAATTATTGAAACATATTCAATCATTCATATGCTTCATTTTAATGTCTTTCTATGTCTTTTAGTGGTAATTGTAACACACAAAAGAAACCATAAAAGAGACCAATTTTTTTTCTTCGTTAATTCTCCGGTTCCCAGGAGAAAACTGCCCTAGTAATCTAAAGTTCGGTCGTGAGATAAAGATGGTCTGACCAATAATTGTTCTACTTAAAAATCGAACTTGGGTTCACCTAAATGAGTCATTGGTGAAGCTAAATCAATTGTTTGGTTAAGGGATCAATTTTCTGATCGGAATAAGAACACACATACAATTTATAATTAAAACCAAAAAATTAAGAGAAAGCTATCTCTTTATTTAACATGATTAATTTTATTCAAGAACATAAAAGTTAGCTAGCTTGAAATGGATTACATGATAGGAATATTTCCATATAGAACAAAAGATAAATGATCCATTAAGCAAATAGCTAGCTAATTATTCTTTAAGCATAGAGACATTAATCAAGCAATGTAGTAGAGGGGATCAGGGAGCTTGAAAGTCCTATCACCAGTGTTGGTTCCAAGAATATCACTCCATTGGTCTCCACTGTTTCCAATGATTCTCCATCCTTCTTCTTCCAGCTTCTTTCTCTCAGATGATTTGTATTGAACTGCTGTTTTACCATGATATAATTCTGTATCCCTGCAACAAAAAATTTGAAATTAATATTTTTATTTATTTATGTGGCAACAAAACGTACGTGTTAATAGTTGACATATGTCCCTCACATCACCTAATATGTCCTTTTCAAGTTGTATATGTCAGCAATAATTCACCTCGTTTATTTATTTTTACTGAAATAATTCACCTAGTTTATTGTATTAATTTATTTTGATTTTGATTATTATATTTAATGTCAAATTATCATGACATTGATTATTTTTCTTTCTTTGTCAGGCTAACCGGTTGCGTCCGGGGCGCTGGTTAAGGATTCTAAAAAAGGCAATTATTACCATAAAAGAAAACATTTTTGACTTTTTTAGTTATTAATTACACAGTTTTCAATGCAATAACTACCGTATAATTTTCTTTTTTAGCATCCTTATCCAGTGTCCTGGGGCACCTGTTAACATTTCCTTTTTATTATTTATTGGGCATGTGAAATCATACATTAATACACCGCGGATGACTCATAATTCCAATTGCAAAGTCCTTGAATTATTATTATTATTATTATTATTATTATTATTATTATTATTATTATTATTATTATTATTATTATTATTATTATTATTATTATTATTATTATTATTATTTTAATAAATCAAAAGTAACAAATAATCTACTATGAATGACTCTTTAGCAAAAGCTCTCTTATATTGATTCAATTTTTGAAGTTAAGGATAAACAAGGATCTATATGAACAATTAATGTTAGAAAACTTACTTCAAAATTAGCTTTTCATATGTGTGGTAGCCAGCTTGTTTCAAGTTCTTAGCTGTAATGTCCCTCTGTTTGAGTGGTCTTCCTGTTAAGAATACAATCTTGACACCAAGATTTATGAGTTTGTTGTACAATTTTTGAGTCTCTGGTAGTGCTGGTGCTGCTCCTTGATCAACCCATTCATTAAACAATGTTTCATTGTATGGGTTCACCCTATCAATTGGTCAAAGGTAAAATGAACAAATATTATTAGAAAATATATTAACAATGTTGAACAAGAAAGAATTATGTATGTGCAAATTACATAACACTAACATGGATGCACCCAAATATTTCTGGTCCTTAAAAGTTTATATAACACATATTTTGTCTCCAATGACTTGAAATATACTACAATTATTTACAATTGTTTTAAATTTCTCTATGTAACATTAATTTTATGTGGTCACAATAATACCACTTTTTTTAAGTCCCTCATTATTTACTTTTTTTTTTAGGCCAAACTGAAGTTCAATATACCAAAATTAACTAGTTAAATATGTGGTATAATGCTAAGTTAGAGTACCAAAAAAATAGTATTAGCATACCCAAATCCATGTGTGGCATAATAAGGAAGGTTAGAGAGTGTAGTTTCATCAATGTCAAAGACCCAAATGTCTCTACCATCTTTCTTTAGATTGAGAGTTCTAGCATAGAAAAAACCTTCACGGTTAACATATTTAGAGTCAGCTCTATATTGGTCACCAAGCATATAGTTACCAACATATTCTTCACATTCTTGAGGAACAGTTTTCCAGTTAATGATGTTACGTGCTTCAACAGCAACTCTCCAACTAGCACATGACACTTCTGGAATGTATTTTCCACCTGGTCCAGTTTTCATTCGGAGAGGGAAAATGTTGAAGGTTGATTCATGTTCATGGTTTACAGCATTACCATGACATGTTGCTAAGAGTGTAACAACAAAGAAAAGGAGGATCTTCATTCTTATGTGTATGTTTCTTGCAACTTAATTTGCTTATTGTTGTTGAGGGTTTGGTTCTTTATATAGACACTATCTCTATAGTTTTGGGACTATAAGAATGTGAAAATAATAATAGGAAAATGAAAATGATAAACTTTTTCTTTTTTTTACAAAAAGATATATGTGGTCCTACAAAATTCCTGGAAAATATATTTTATTGAAAACAAAAAATTTAACTCGTTTTAAAATGGAATTCAAATATGGGAATTAGTCATCTCATATGTAATTTATAAATGAGAGAGATAATCTTTCACCATTCATCAAGAGAGAAAAACATATGAAGAATTTAAATGAAGTGAGGTTAAATCGTTATATATAGATCATATTTTCATCTCTCATACGTAAATTACACATAGAGAATCTATTCATGGGTTTCAATACTTCAAAACTCATATAATGGATGATATTATGTCAAAAATGGCAGTTTATAACAATTTTTGTGGTCAATATCATTTGATGCCCATATTTTGGAAAAAAATAATAATTATCTGATGCCCATACGTTATGCATGGATAATGTTATGGATAATATGATATAAAACGAAACAAAATCTAGTATTATTTAATGGGAGCTCATAAGGTGCATCTTTCGATCGTTTTTGTATTCTTTTTTGAACATGGTAATAACATCTCTCGATCGTAATTATTTTTTTGTCAAATAGTTTAGTGGTTAAAAAGATTAATTTATATAAATATTCTTGTATTTTCTATATGTTTTGACAACCTTGAATTTTCTATAATGTTTTAAAAAAAATACACACACAACCATTTTCTATAATTTTCTATACGTTTTCTTCCCTATATTATTGTCAATATATTTAATTACCAGACGTCCATCTCATGCTAGCTCCCATGTTTATGATGATGTACCGTCATGTATCCGTGATTTGACAGCTAATGAAAAGCAATGAATTTCTTTCCTCAAAAAAAAAAAATTACCAGAAGTCAAAAAAAATATATTAAGGTACTACAATGTTTAAAATCATGTCACATAAATTTTTATTAAATGATAACTCATTCAAGCATTGTTCTAGACAATACTTTTTATTTTTATTATTTTTAGTATTGTTCAAGAACAACTTTAACAATTTTGCCTCAAAACGAAAGAAAACAATTGTAACAAAAGTGTTAAATTTTTTGGAAAGTATAAGAATTCTTCTTATTTAGTTTGAAGCGTGTTCCATGCGTTGCCCGCTTTTGAATGCTAAGAAGGGGCAAAGGGTTACTTTTTGCCCACATGTGCATCTGTCTATGCATATAAACACCATGGATAGATGAAAAAGGTACAATTTCAAAATATTTTATGACTTAAATGATCAATTTCTTGTTAAAAAAAGTTTAACTTATGATAAACATATGATTTATAATACTTCATGATGTATTTGATTTATACGAAAACAAAATAAGTTATAAAATGTTGAGTACATGGTCGATGAACTGCTACGGAATCAAAAAAAATGTTCGGATAGATCACCAAAATAAACCATATACACAAAATTTATGTTTTAATTAGCATAAATTAAATTACATACCTTTGAAATTGAAAATAATTAGCTACACATTTTGAATGATTCAAAAGTATAGTAAAGCCATTTTGAATGATTCAAAAGTATAGTAAAGCATATTGACTATTGAGATGGAGAAAATGGTGTACCATAGAGTGATTTTATTTAAAAGTCAAGGATATTTTTAGTAATTTTTCCTATAAAAAAATTACCATCTTCTAGGTCAAAATTTTAGATTATGATAAAAATTGCAACAATTTGTGAAACTGCGGAATCAAAATCCCTTGTTTTAAAATGATGGAATCAGAGTCATATTTCATACCATAAAAATAGGAGAATCAATAGTATATTTAAGCTAAAATATTTCTTTCTTTGCTATGTCTTTTATTTTTGGGTAGAAAAACTGCAATGTCTTTTTCATGCATGGGAAACGTGATATTATTTTACTCAATAATGCAGTACGAGAGATATCATTGTACCCATATTGTTGTAAAAAAAAAGGGTAGTGATAACTTGTGCCCTTAGGCAGGGACGGACCCACGTTGGTGGGTGTGTGGGCCTAGGCCCTCACTTGACTTAGAATTTTTTTTTTCTTCCATGTACTAGGACATATCAAAGCATGGGAAAGGATAAAATTTGTCTATAAAAACAATACACTATTATTTTTATTACATCAAAAGTCTACATTTCTTGCTAGTGTCTCTCAGTTATACAAATATTATCAAAAATCAATTGTGAAATTGTATGAAAGATGAATATTTAAATGATTGTTTGGTTACTTATATTGAAATAGATGATTTTATATTAACAAAAAATCTTTTATAGTTCTTTCAAAAAAAACTCTTAATAGTTTTTATTTTTAATCAAGTAGTCTAATGACTAAATATTCACCCTTAAGGTGAATAAGTAAGGAATTCAGGGTTCAAACCCCAACCCTTGTATATCGCATTGTTCCTACCAATTGCACCCGAGATATTTTATAGTTTTACTGGCATTGAAAGTGAGAAAATCATTCAAAAATTATGACATGAAAACCCACATAGAACAATATGATGTACATTTCTTAAAAATACAAGCATACACTCATGCTTTAAAGACTAAAATATTATATGTGGCCCACACAACGGAAAATTTCTGGGTCCGTCCCTGCCCTTAGGGCACATGTTAAGAAACCTAAAAAAAGAAACATTCTCTAAAATTTTGTGCATTTAAATGATTAAAAAGTTAAATATTGAATGCAATGCACACATTCCAATAAGTTTTTTTTATATTTAAATCATTAACTTGTGCCTTGAGCAAACAAGTTAACATTTCCCAAAAAAAATGATTGTACCGATATTGTCCAGAAAAAATATATCATAATTATCATTCTACCCACTGCCTTAAAAGACAAACCACTTTTTTGTTTTTTATCAAAAAAAAGTTGAAACTCTAATATTTAGAAATAGACAAAATTATATTTGTGGTCTTTTTAACTGATCCTTTAATTTTTTTCTTCTTCTTTATAAGTAGGAATTTTTTTTGTTGGGGTTTGAACCCCCAACCTTGCATATATTATGCATTGTTCCTACCAACTGAGCTAAGCCTACAATAATTTAAGTAGGTTGTTTAAATCTCGAAAGGTGAACGTCGTAGATCTTTTTTATTCAAGGTCGTGGTCTTTTATTTTAACTTCTATCAAACTATGTTAAAAAAATGTTAAGATTTTCATATGAGAAGGCAAAATCAGTAAAAAGATTTTAATAACTAAATAAAATAAAAAATTGGTTTCTTTAAAAAATAAATTATTAAAGTTATTTCTCTTTATCTTCAAAATCCATATCTTCATCTTCTTCCTCTTAATTAAAATCTAAAACCTCAAAATATATGAAATCCATCTTCGTCTTCCTCTAACGTTAGTGTTTTTTTTTAATTTTTTTTATGACAAATAGTAATAATTAGTCTGTTAAATTAATATTTATTTACTTATTTGTTTGAGTTTGAAAATAGGACCTCAAAATCTTTTGATCCTTATCTTAAACCATTTGAAGTACCCTACCCAACTAGTGTAGCAACTAACAACAAATAGAAGGAGTAATATCTTCATTCATATTAATGATTCTAGCTACCTGAAACCTTTTCAACTTAATTGTATATTGTTGTGGAGGGTTTTGTTTTTTAAGTAGAAAATGTCTTTAGTTTTTTTTTTTTACTCAATAATATCTTTAGTTTGGGTCCAACAAACTGTGAAATGTGAATATTAGGACAGTGTGTGAGCTGGTAATAAGACATTGAGGAAAAAGTTGATGTACGATTTATTTATTATATTGTCCCTGAAATCTTTAATGTATATATTTGGTCCTACAAAATAAATTCCTTGAAAATAATTTTGTAATGAAAAGTAGAAATCGGCTCAATTAACACGAGGGATTCAATATTTCAAGACTTCCAAAGATAAATTAAACTTTTTTTGTGGTCAATATTTATATGGATCCCATGTAGAGCCCATGTGTTATGCATGGGTAATAATTATACAAGGACCGCTTCTTATTCTATCTTATGAGCTTTTCGAGCGCCTTATGTAGTTTAGATTATAAAATTCGAACGAATAAACACTCAATAGAAACCTTCAAAAACACGTTGAAATATTTAAGATTTTAAAATCCGAATAAATCGCATGAGAAACACATATATTACAAAAAGTAACAGTCTTATACAACATGTTGGTTCACGTTTTGGATAGAGAACCAATAAAAAATTGGTGGGTTTGATTTGGTTCAATTTTTCAGCTTTTTTTCTTATCAATAAAATGAATTTGCACTAAATCAGTCTTTAGAGCAGTTTATCTCTCCTTCTGAGAGATAAACTAGCTATGTAGTGTTTAGTTTTTTTCCTTTTTTTTTGTTTCTTTTTGCTTTGTTACTTTGTAACACCACCAAAAAAAAAGTCTTTAGAGCAGTTTATTTCTGGATTTGACTTCTTTCTTTTTTTTGAAAAGGATTTTCGACTTCTTTCTTAGTAATATGAGAAAAAACAGTTGATATTATAAGCACACATAATTTGTAATTCATGCTTATATAACATCAATGATTTGATTTGTTTATCAATCTTTTAATAATAAATGTTAGTTGTTAGATTAATATTTACTCAGAGTCCGGATTTAAATACAAGACTTCCAACTTTTTATCCCTTAGTTTTAACTAGTTGAATTATTCAACCTTTTCTCTTGTTTACAAGTGGTTGATATTATTTGCTCACTATATAGTGGGAAATTAGTCACTTTAGTCCCTGAATCAGAAGGGATTCGTCACGTTAGTCCCTGAATGCAGATAAATTGCAAAATAGTCCCTGAATGTAGACTTTGTTAGGTAATTTAGTCCCTGAATGCAAACTTCGTTAGTCAATTTAGTCCCTGAATGTAGACTCCGTTAGTCACTTTAGTCCCTGAAATTAATCATGCAGGGACTGTTTTGCAATTTCTCTTCATTCAGGGACTAAAGTGACGAATCCTCTCCCATTCAGGGACTAAAGTGACTAATTCCCCCTATATAGTAGCTCTGTCGATTTTTTTTTTCTTCTAATCTCTAACTTTAATGCTTCCTTCAAGCCAAATAAAAATCTATATTTTTTTTTGAAGAAGAAAAATCTATTGTCTCCTTTTGCTTATTATAAGTGTATTATTTAAATTGGGCTTAATACATACTTTGGTCCCTTAACTTATTTTTGAATTTCATTTTGGTCCCTTAACTTTAAACTGTCTCAATTTGGTCCCTTAAGTATCTCCCCGTTTACCAAAGTGGTCCCTCCCGTTATGTTTAATCAAAAAAGTTAAATGAGGGACACGTGTCATTTTGTCATTTGTTGAGAAATTTTTTTTTTGAAAAAAAAAGTTGTCAACAAATGACAAAATGACACGTGTCCCTCATTTAACTTTTTTTATTAAACATAACGGAAAACTAACGGAAGGGACCACTTTGGTAAACGGAGAGATACTTAAGGGACCAAATTGAGACAGTTTAAAGTTAAGGGACCAAAATGAAATTCAAAAATAAGTTAAGGGACAAAGCATCTATTAAGCCAAAAGTGCATGATTTTTATGATGATTAATTGTGTTTATTTGATGATAAAATAAGTTTAGGTTGAAAATTGAAATACAATAAATAAAATTATATCAATGGACAAAATATTTAATGCTTTATTGATATTTTAAAATAAAAATTAATATAAAAAAGATAAATATTAAAAATGAGACACTTATAATGGGAAGAAGTATTTTTTTATCATTGCAATGATGAAAGAAACATACTCGTTGTTAGTTGTTTGTCTTAAGAGACGAACTTCTACCATTTAAAAATATCCAAGTTTGATCCGTAAGACTTAGGTCAATTAATAGTGTCAATGTTATTATACTAAACATTTTACATGATTACCAAGGTTCGAACCTTAACTATCTCTTTTGTGTGTATGGATTATCAGGTGATATTTGTTACTCCATTAACAAACCAAAAAAAATATCCACCTTGTTGTATCATTCATAGCCTCACACAAGTGGTCCACCCTCATTAAACACATTCAATATTGATCTTTCTTTCTAGTTTCAAACTAAGTGTACATTCTTCATCCAAACACTAATTGACATTAATCAAACAAAAGTTTAGTTTTGAGTTGGATGTATCTATAAGGTTGTTTGGTTGATTTGACTCGGATATATATCTTTAGAGAAATGATATTTTTACAACCACTTTATTACAACTTGTTGACAACTTTCTCTCTCATACTTACATTATATTCTTATTCTCTCTCTTTCTTTTTTTTTTTCTCTCTCTCTCTCTATTGTTTTAGACCAATGAGAAGAGAAGAAATGAAAGTTGTCATCAAAGTTGTCGCATATAGTTGTACATATATCACTACTCATATCTTTAAGGTTGTGTCGTGTGTGGATTTCATATGGTATTTATCACTTTAGGAAAAATAAAATAAAAAGAGCTTGCATGGCCATTATTGTCAAATAATTCACCCGTGGATCAAACCTACTAAACTACCCCATTTAAAATAGATATAAACATGTTTGAAATAAATCAAAACTGATTCAAGTATTCAACGTACCAAAAGATTATTAGAAAAAAGTACCATAAGACTGAACAAAATTTGGTTCGATAGTTCACTTCTTAAATTAATTTGTTTCTGCTACGCTAACAGATCTTAAATATAATGAAAAAAAAGTCAATTATTTTGCTGTCAAGTGAGTTTAATACACAATTGGAAACAAGGTAAATTTCTTTATTATAGTAGTCACTGTATTGAAAAAAGGAAATAGCTACAACATTTCTAAATCAATTATTGATGATTATTTGATTATTGATTAATTCAAACATTTAAATGAACAAAACAAAATTCTTCAAACAAGTGCAATTGTTGAATAGCATTATGTACTTTAACACTCGCGTACAATCATTCGACGACATCAGAAATTTTCAAAAATTGAATCCCGATTATTACACGGGCTACTGATTAGTAAAAGCGAGATTGTCAAAAACAGATTAGTTAATCGCTTATACGCTCTGATAAGCAAAGAAATGAGAGAAAATTCACTCATCAACAAACAAATATTGGCGTACTCATAAGACAACCATGGAACCTTAATAATGGTTCCTCTTATCCGCACAAAAATTTCTCTGGATTTATTTTCAGCATTTCTCTTGAAAATTTGAAGTATGCATGTATGTGATCCAGAAAACACTGTCATATTGTTCATTTATCATGGAACATTCGGCTCACATTTTCATAACTCGGCACATTTATAACTGTCACAAGAAAAACGATCTCACGTTAATCATCAATAAGATTAGGTATTAGTAAAAGTAATGAAATACTTATGAAAGGGTAACACTAAAATCAATTACCATCTCCATATGATGCCATAGTCAAAGGTGAGGAAATAATCCTTTGAGATATTTTAGTGATATCATCCAAAGTGATTTCATCTACAGCCTTCAGGAACTCTTCCACAGGCTTCCTGAAAATGGATCACCAATTCTTCCATTAACAAATAATTACATTTCCATTCAACACTTCAAAGGAATAATTATTGAAACAACTAATCACTTTTAAGCTGTGAACAGATAGTTTTACCTTTCTCCGTAAGTCAAAATCTGCCTTCCTATATCTTCTGAGGCAATCATCTGAAAAATATGATTATTAGTAGTTTATAAGAGCCATAATGAAACAAGTTAAATAAGACTACGTGGTAATATTTTATGAGTTAAAGGTGAGAGCATACTCTAGATTCGAGATTCATAAGAACTGCAGTTTTTGTGGATTTCTTGGCACGTTCAAGCTGTACCAGCGGAACTGTAATTGAAAGTGTTAGTTTAATATAATCTGGCTGAAATCAAATTAATATACTACGGAAACAAAAGGGGAGCAAAATAAAACCTTTTTCAGGCGTTGCAATTGCTATAAGTTCTTTGGCTGCTAATTCTACAGCTTTTGGTACAAAATCAGGACTCTACATCCACAAATTAGAAAACGTGTCAACCGTATTATCCATGTAACTGAGAAAGCCCAGAAACTGCAAAAAGGTTTCCTTACAGTGCTCGCATAAATGCCGAATAATCCTGTATTGTTGAAGATACTGTTGAATGCAGAAAAGGATTGAATCTGCTGATATTCATTCAACACGCGAAGAACTGGATTCAATTGTTCATTCAAAACAAGTCAAAGTATTAGAGAAGATATATTGAAGATGATTTTATAAGAGAAAATAAAGCATCATAATAGAGGAAGCGATACCAACTCAATTGGCACTACTATTAACAACAATCATTTGCCAGCACATTATATATATGTGTGTGTGTGAGAGAGAGAAAAACAGCAAGAGTACAAAAACATAGGGGGCAAGACCCAACCCATGAGGGAAAAAACCAACAAATTCAATAACTAGGAAGTCCTAGCCTATTACGGTAAAAGTCATTGCAAATAAACCCAGGAATGAGAAAAAAAAAGGAAATACAAATATAAAACATAACGTCAAAGATCATGGACCAAACTAAACTGTACAAAGAAGACATAGGCAAAACTTACATAGTCTTGAGTGCATCCCTTTACCGGGGCCCCCAGCTGAGAATGAACCACCTCCTCCCATAAGCATCTACATGACTCAAAATTATTACTTGCATTCAATTATTACTTGAAATCAGAAAATCAGACACAAGATGAATACCTGTAGAACAGTCAAAACTATAGCATCTTTCTCCTTTTGCCAGCCACCAGGAACTTCAAAAGCAATAGCAACATGTGTAGCCTGCCTTGCAATATATTTTAGCAGGTAAATAACAGCATTTTTTTTTTTTTGTAATGGGATAAATTTAAAAAGAATGAGATACAAGATAATATAAATGGCGTTATGTAAAAATTGAAACGCACCCCTTCTTCACCGTGGCGACGGAAATCACCACCAACATAGGTAGATTTTGGTTCTTCGGAACGGGGAACACTTGGTAGGTCAGCGAGAAGTGGCTCAGCAACAGATAGAAGCTCTTCATGATCTACACCAGATGCAGCAAGTACCATTCTAGGAGCCGTGTAATTTTCCTGGTTTTTCACACCTATAAAAATTAGATTCTCAAATAGATTGTGAGAAAAAAGCACAAAGAATAAATTTAAGTTTGACATTAAATGATACCAGTAATATTCATGCAGTATCAGAAAGGATAACAGATCTTACAGCAACAAAATCCTCTAAACTGGGGCCATCTAGTGTGTTCAGTGCTTCTTCAGGAGCCAAAAGGGGATAAGCCAATGCACCAGAATATCCAGCAGAGTGAATTGCTTCCAAAAGCAAACCCTGTGGATTGTTTTTGAGTTCTCCTAGCTCTGCTTTCACCTTTCGAAGCTGCAAATACAGATGGTTCAACAGGTTCGGAAGGAATGTCATAACAGCTATCAACAAAAAAATACTATACTTTCAAATGGGATAGTATGCTTTTGTCACAAGCTCAATAGCAACGTATGGGACTTGAACTTCACGCTGGAAAATATAGGATGTTATCATGAGGTTCTTGGGCTATAGAACCACAACAGGTAGTCTTTGCAGCTCAGTTAGCAGTTTCCCCGAGGTTCATCATATCAATTGCTATCAATGTTTTCCAACGGAGTGAGTATCGGAGTTGCTGAGCTAGGGCCTAGTTGGTTTGTTAGTAATTGATTAATAGGGGAGTTGAGACCAAAAATTGGCAGTACATGATTTGATATTTGGTTTATATGGCCTTGAGCTCTTACACCAGAATGGCTAGCTTTTCTGTTATTGTGGTGCCTAGGTTTGTACCAGCTTCTCAGTACACGAAAGGCGCTCAAAGCTTAAAGTCACCAAGATGTAACTTAGGTTGTGTTTGGCCCAGCTTATTTCAGGTCTAAAAGCTACTTTACCTATAAAGTTAAATATAAGAGCTTTAAAATTAAAGTTAAAGTTGTTTGGTAGTTTTTATCTTAAAAATTGCTTTAAAATCTAAAGTCATTTGATATAATTATTTTTATGAATTTTTTATTTAATTTAAAATCATTGTAGCTACTGAATTTGTTATATTTTTATATAAATACATAAAGATATATTTCTTTGAGGCAAATACAAAATTGTAGCTCAATTTTAATTTAAAATTATTCATTTAAATATGTTCTCATGCTTCCTTTCATACAAATACACAGAATCAATAAATATTTAAAAATAAAAACTCAAACTTGGTTAAAAAAACTCAAACGAGTAGTCATTTCCTTCACCCACATGAATAAAAAATATAATAGGGCGCATGAGAAAATAGATAGGAAAAGTCCTTTCTTTTTTTACAATTGAGGGCCTAAGCCAAATATGTGGCTAATTTCTTTTTTTTTAATATTTGTATTGATTTTCTTATTTCATAAATAAATTAGCCAGATAATATTTAGTATTTAGTATTTACAAATTATAATTTTATTTTACAAGTAGTATTCACAATGATAATTAACAAGGAATTAATGGGTAGCCTCACTTTGCTAAAAAATACCCTAAAAGAATGATAGCTTCAAATAAAAAATATTAAAAGAATGGTAGCCTGACTATGTTCTTTTACAGGAGTTCTCTATTGATTGAGTTTCAATTAAAAAATATTAAAAACAAATAGCATGATATATCCATAGCAGGATTCGAATGCGGTCATAAGTTAGAAGCCCTTGCGTAAAGCTGGTTTTTTCAACTTTTTCTAAATCTCCTTTTGGCTCTATTTTCTTCTATAAAATTAAGCTGCTTATTTTTTTTAGAGCTTTTCATAAATGGTGTTTGGCCCTCCTTCTACTTTTAAGGTCAAAGAAGTTGAAAAAAAGCTGGGCCAAACACTACCTTAGCATGAGTTGGTGCCGCTGGAACTTAGAAGTTAACAAGATGTAACTAAAGAAAATAAGGAATAGCTTTGTCTACCATTCATTTACTTATTTACTTACTTGTATATAAGAAAGGAATATCCTATATTAAAAAAACTTCTAGTGTTTCATTTCCTAAAGTTTCAACTGGCAACAAAGCATTATATAAGTTGATGGAGCCTATATTATCATTTGCTGCAGAAAATGATGCATGAGCTTTAAAACATAAAAGTTAAATGCCAGACCACGAGAAAAGAGAATAACATATTATAAATACCTCTTCATTGACCTCCCAGTCCAAGAAGGCCGGGTTCCTTACACAGTCAACCAGTAATTCAATCATTTGTGGAACATAGGTCTTTAAAGCATCAAATGTGTAACCCATTTGTTCTCGAGAGGCCGATGCTCCTATATTACCACCAATTGCTTCTATTTCCCTTACAATACGAAAGTGACTACGGTTAACCGTGCTCTTGAAAGCCATTCTCTCCAGCAAGTGTGAAGCCCCGCTTGTCACTGGCGTCTCATAGATAGAACCACAATCAAGATATAACCCAATTGAGGCTGCAGGGTTCTAATAAAAAATCAGAATAAAAGACAAATCAATAATATGCTACCCAAAAAAGTCAACCTCATTCAATCTTAACAGTAGCATTTTTGACTGAACATATATCAACACAGAATACTAGAAACATACACATACCGACGAAGTCTCTGATGCTATTTTGAGTCCATTGGAAAGAGTTGTGATCTTGGTCTTGCTTGGTTCAATATAATCTGGTAGGGTATCAGGAAGAACAACAGAACTAAGTGGTGTATCAAGAGGGGGAAGTGAACTAGAGCGCTCCCCAGTAAGCCAGCTAAACAAACCACCAGAGGAAACCTTTGCAGCAATAGCACTCGAAGTTGCAAATCTAGTTGCTCCCAAGTTGCCAACAACACGGCCCTAAATAAGACACATTCATTCATTACACAACATGATACAAACATCCCATGAAACATTGACTCAAACATGGAAGTAAAAAATATTTGAACGTAACCACATTAGTTAGTTTCAGACATTGACACAAACATGGAAATAACATTGACACATGACGTGCATTTTTTCAATCTGAAGTATCAGTACAACATATCAAGCAGTAGCATTCACCACACCATGAATCAAACATTGCACATCATAAAAACATCCTATGAAGCATTGACACTGATAATAATTTGGTAAAGTGTATGTTTGGTTCTTTGGTGACAAGAATTGATTTTGAGTGAATTGATTTTGACTAAAACTGAGTTAAATGTAGATTTGTGTTTGGACGCATTCATGTAAAAGCAAGTTGAACTATACATTTGTATGTAACAATCAATTCTAGAATTAAAAGCTACAAATCCTAGATTCAAGTAGAATAAATTTTGGATGCAAAATCAATTCTACCCAAAAGCAACCAAAATGTCGGAATTAAGTCTACACCTCCTGAATCAATTTTAGCCCTTTCTATAAGTGGAACTAAACATAAATATTTGAATGTAACCACATGTGTCAATGTACACCAAAACACACCTTCAATCTGAAGTAGCAGAATTCACCACAACATGAGTAAAACAAAAGCTAAAAGGAATAAATAGAAAAAACAATCCACAACATGAACAAAAATAATCAATAAAATTTCAAAGTCCTAACCCACCCACCAAACTATTCCCCAGAAAATCGCTAGAAAAACATTTTTTTTCCTAGCAAACACAAATTTTGTTATCTGGGTCTGTTCCAAAAATATAAAAAGAATAAAATTTATGGTCCTAAACATGATTAATAATAATAATAATAATAATAATAATAATAATAATAATAATAACAGCTCTAATACAATAACCTAAGTCCAAACCTACCCATCAAACTAATCCCCACAAAACCAATAAAAGTAAAATTTTTTCACAGAAGAATCAAATTTTGTTATCTGGGTCAGTTTCAAAAAAATAAAAATAAAAAAACAAAAAAAACTTCACTGATCTTAAACATGAATAAAAAGGGTTGGGATTTGAGAAAGGACCTTGAGATGGCGTTTGAGTGAAGAAGCTGTAGCTCTATACATGACGAGTGAAGAAAATGAAACCCTAAATCAGAATCAAAGATTTGTGTGTGTGTCTGCCGAGAAACCAATGGTGATTCTATGAAGCAGGGTCACATAAGAGAGAAGCACTTTTTCTTTTAGAAATGGTCAATTTATTTCTTTTTTATTTTATTAAAAAAAACCAGAAACTTGGGCCGGTTAACCCGGACAAGGCCCATGTTTAATTTGGCTAAAAATAATCAAAATATTCATTTATCAAAATATGTTTACCCCCTAGCGATTTTTGGTTTACCCCCTGTAAAAAAATTTGTTTAGATTTCAACCCTGTACTTTGAAGATTTTTTGATTTTGGACCAATAGCGACAAATGTTTATTTGAAAAATATAATCGGTGTGTCTTTAACTTCCATTAGACATCTCAAAATATTACACTACTTAGACCTTTTGGATTAACTATGAGACTAATCCTTAAATCGACAACAATACATTTAATAATTTTCACCCAAGATTAGTCTACCTATCAAATAGACAACTCTTGGAGTCAAACTCAATTTATTTTAGTTATGTTACCAATTTCCCAAGACCATGTTGATTGTTGATTTCACCATTTCAAAATTTAATAAATGAACCAACTAAATTTATTTTGTTTCTCATGATTCTTCCATATACAGCATCGTAGAGAGAATGTGCAGATTATAAGAGAGATTCTGGAAAAAGAGAAATTGGATAACACATCTTCAATAAAATAAAACCATACAAGTTTTGTCCATAAAAAGGAAAATCATACCAGTATGTATCTAACGATATGTAACCTATATACAAGTTTCTTCACACCAAAAAGAAGAAACACTACGTGCATATTAATCATAATGAATCATATTTTAAATAACACATTTAAAAATTTAAAAAGGTATCTCCGGTCCACAACACAAACACCCTAGTGTGACAATTTACTTGCTTCTTCTCATCACACTAGGAAATATAGTGTTGATAACATCTTTCAGATTCCTGCAACCAACAACTTTGATATTTTCTAAACCTTCAGTTCCCAAAACTTTTTCAGCTGCCTTTGGTACTATACACATTCTGTATCCCAATTTCGCCACTGTGTGTACCCTTTTTTCCATTCTAGTAACCTGTATCATCACATTAATAAGAATGCAACATTAGCGAGAAACAAAACAATAGTCAAGTTAAATCATGACTTATATAGACCGGAGGCTTCTTGCTTCAATTAAATTCTAAGTAGTTATTTTAAAATCTGAAGATGAAGCAGCCAAAATCTCGGCTAGTCTTTTTGTTTTTAGAACGACACTAAATAATCAAATCCGACAACATAGTTCAATATTGCAATATCAATACATCATGACAGCATAACCAGTAATTAGAAATCTGAAAATGACATAAAGACACACCAGGCATCAAATCCAACAGAAAAGTGAGTTATCTTAAATAGAAAGTTTTCATACCTAGGTACATGATGCAAAACTTTTAATGATTAAAAGCATCAATACTTTATTTGGAGTTGGTACACTCTTATACTACTGGATACTCTAAATTGGCCTTTAAATAATGAATATCATAATTGAAACATTAAAATTATGAAGAACATGATTACCATGCGAAGCTCGCCACCAAGACCAATTTCACCTATGAATGCAATGTCATTTGGAATCGGGAGCTCCAAGCAACTGGAAAAAAGGAAAAGACAACAGGGTTAGTAATAAATTGAAGATTCACCTTTAACAAATTTGAGTCTATAAATTCATGTACTAGTAACCAACTTTAAAGTTCTTATTATTAGGGTGAAAATTCATAGAAAACAATATGAATTTTCTTGTATTTGACATTGTGAAAATCTTAATCAAAGAGATCAAGGTACGCTTGTTTATATACATGCCAATTTTGCACCAACAGTGGTGTTTATCCTACACCCACTGATAACCAACTTCAGAGAGTTACAATCAGTTTAAGCTGGTGTGGCAGTTTCTCTAAACTAACTCGTGTGTATTGCGAGACACACTACTCAGGCTGCTGATGTGACAGCCCTTCTAAGTTCAAACTAACTCTTATGCTGGCAATGAGCTGGCAAAGGACAGCTCAGCAGTAATAAAGCTAGTATACTCACACTTATCATCCATAAATTTTGTCCTCATTGACCTATTAGTCATTTAGCTTACTTTGATATAGGTCAGATGACGGGCCTTTCAACAGACTAACAGACCATATCAAGATTTCAAAAAGATCATCAGATCAAGCCTAAAATAGTATTCAACTAGTAACATACCAAACTTAGGTCTTGAGTTTTTAGAACAGGCTAAGCCTGTTTCGTAAAAGCTTTATTAGACCCAGCCTACTTCCAACCCCCTTCCCAATCCTCATGAGACATTCACCAAATCAGGACAGCAATATTTTACATCATTTGAAAAGAACTTTTAGCACAAACCTGCTGCAAATTGCAGCTGCTATTGCAAGATCTCCTGCAGTTTCGGTCACTGTCAATCCACTAACAACGTTTAAAAACACAGCCTGTTCAACAAAGGCACAAGAAAGTAGAATATAATCAGTACAAATATCAACATGAAAAAAATATTTGCTGGTTTAATTATAAGCACCGAACATGCGATGGACTTCATAACTATTTAAACAATAACTCGAAGAGATTAAAAAGCTTTTTAAAATGAGAAGTTAATTCACATGAAGTTTTGCCGGTAATTTTCAAACGGCCGATATCAATGAGAGGAGCCAGATGTGAATATTATTAATTCATTATCAGTAGAATTCACTGAAATTATCCACATTACTGCATTTCTAAATTCTCAAAAGGATAGATGGGGGAAGGGCACACAAATCACACCTTCTCCCCACAGAATAGGGTGAATTTGGCACTTGGATCATTGAATTTTCATGTTATTCTTTTATGCTGTTTGAGATAATTGAACGGAATAAGAGAAAAGAGAGAAATGTTATTTGAACAACCAAAACTTGACAACGTATTTGACAACCGTATAAAAATACATCATTTATAACTATTGATTTGACTCGAGGAAAGAGAAAAAACTAATAAAAAACAAAATCGTATCTACACAATATATAAATACGTTGTTGGACAACTAAATGATTGTCCAGATAACTTTTCTAGAGAAAAGATGTGCAAACTTGTTGATATTGTTGTTATTTGACATTAATTTTCCTTAGTTATATTTCCAACTTTATCTATTTATTCGGGGAATTTAATTCTCTAAATATTTCAATATTGACAGAATGTACGTATAACGGTAAAATGAAACACGAAATCCATTCACAAACTTTGAGTAGAAAGACAAAAATAACAAACCAAAAAGGATAAATCAAATTTATAAAACATCTTACATGTTCTTGGAGACGAAGTCCTGCTTGCTTGATAAGAACCTATAGTTCAAGGGACAGAAAGATGATCAATGAACAACTTCACACAATTCATTTTAGCTGATATGAAATATGGTATGAAAGCAGGGATAAGAATGTTAATGCAATCTTTGACAATAACTCACAGATATGATCATATCGGCTCTATTTGCTTGGATACCATTAAATTGCCTTGATCCTGTTGAGCCAGAGAGACAAAGCGCCTACCAGGTACAGTTCAAAATTAGCCTAAATAATTCTTCTGAAGGATGACATAGTAGAAAAAGTCAGACGGCTGCTGATAATGTTGCATTAAGGATGACATAGTAGAAAAAGTCAGACGGCTGCTGATAATGTTGCATTAGTGTGCTCAAAAATCATCTCTGAAATGTTTTCTTTTAATTTATATTTTTTGATTAAAAAAACAGTGTAGTTCATGGCGAATCGTGATGCTTACTAGTTGATCCAAAGTACAGACACTAAACAGTGTGTTAATTGGCAATCACTAAGCCCGGTGCACTCTAAGAAATCATTATTTTCTTGGAATGCCTTGCAACTTGCAAACTATCATGATCAATATAGTATCGATAACAAGGCGATAGTGATGTCTCTCGTAAAAGAACTTTCCAGTATAGCAGGAAACCCATACTAGGCTTGACATTTTCAAATACTGAAATACAACAAAAGTAGAGAAGAAAAATTACCTGAATTTCAATAAGAAATGTTCGGGATCCATCCATTATTACAGCTACAGCGAGTCCAGCTAAAACATCTGAATCTAGGTCTTGTTCACTAAGAAACATTTCACTGGCATTCGAAACAGCCTGAAGTCCCGAATGTGACATCTCAAACACTCCAAGCTGACCACATAATCAACGAAAACACAAATCAAACATTAAATTTCCCTAGATCACAATAGTAGATCCATGGTATAGTTAATTGTGGCATACCTCATCAGTGGATCCAAATCGATTTTTCACAGCTCGAAGCATACGATGGGAAGTGTACTTCTCGCCCTGAGCATTAATGTTAAAAATCAGCACAGAGAAAATGCGGTGAACTCAAAAAGTCAAGTATAAGTGAAAAATAAATGCAACATGTTGCAAACAAAACTTCCAGATTTTAATTTAAAAGACATTGCAAAACTAATTTTGAAAATGGAATGGGAAGAACAATGTCCTGCAATCAAACCAAATTTTTTAATGTAAAAAATGAAATTACAGTGAACCAAAAGCATGAAATTTTTTAAAACCAAATTTCTTTAATGCTTATTTAGATCAATGAGAAGAATTGAGCACTTCTCTAATTTAATATCATTATTATTGCCCAACATGCCATCTTCATCGTTACAATGTGTTGTGACTTTTGTTCTTATTCTCTAAATGTGGCTTCTAATACTCATGCATGTTGACATATTAAGATACAAAAGCAAGATTAAAAAACAAAGTTTACTATGAAAATAAATTGTGGGCAATATTAGTAGTACTATTAAGTTCCCAGGAAAGCAAGTAAAATTTGCAAATGTCAAAATGAGCCCATCCATTCTCTTTTAAAAATTGGCAATAGTTCTCTTCCTCTCGTGAACACTCAATTATATGATATGCACTTGATGTAAGAGCCATTGTATTATATATAAGGGGTTAAGGATACCAAAAGTCCAAAATGCATGCTATGTAGTAGACAATAGAAAATGTAACGATAAGCACAAATCAGCTTTACCAACTAGAAAGAAAGATGTAAGAAGGTACGAACTTCCATATACAAAACAACATCAACGATATGCTCCAAAACACGAGGTCCTGCTATGTCTCCAGATTTTGTCACATGTCCAATCTGAAATAAAGAAAAAAACAAATTGTGGTCAAGAATGTGAAGGCCATTTAAACATAAATACACGTAGGTAATCCATAAATTAAATGCATACAAGTAACACCAATCATTTATTAAATAATACATACAAGTTTTGCTGTATTAAGCTCATAGAATAGAATAGGAAAGGTTTCCAACATTTACAATAACAGTAAATGTCAATAGGTGTTGATTGATTAGGGAGACTAAATAAACAATGAGACGGAAAAATGAAAATAATTGCAGGATTGTCTTCCTTAAAAAAGTACATACAATGAAATATACGATAGTTCATATATTGGTAAAAGATCAACCACTTAGGTACAATTCATTAAATCCATAAAAAAGGGTACATTCATGAAATTGACAGACATATGTATGCTCACCAATAGAACTGGGATGTTTGTTGTCTTTGCAAATCGCAGTAAAGCTGAAGTACATTCCTTAACCTGTTTCACACCTATTACATGTCAGAAACCATGGAACCAACATTTCTTTTCACCATAGAAAAGGTATAGCTTATGCATTTTTGACAGATTCGGTAGAGGAGGCAACTGAACCTATTTTATTCATGACTTCAACTATGAACAGTAAGTTGTACACGAGATAGTAAACTAAATCAACAAATTAAATAATTTAAAGCAACAGAAGACTGCTACATTGTGAATGCTTTTAAGTTAAAAGTTTTAACTTAGATTAAAAACTTCATCTGGCTATGATCATTATTAGGATGATGCAAATCAATATAGAAATTGAACATGAAAGATTCCCTCTCCTACCTGCATAATCCCTCCAGGACTCCCCATTATTCCTTTCAAATAAACAGTCTGTACAGAATCAACAACTAGAGCCCGAGGTGTGAGATACTGAACTTTCTTCAATATGTCCTGACACAAGAAAAACAATTATTTAGACTTCAGTAATATTTTCTACTAAACTCAGTTAAGAATTTAAGTCAAACCAACCTTTTGATGGTAATAATAAATATAAATCAATAAAATTCATGTAAAAGAAGTAATAATGTAGAA
The DNA here is from genome assembly GCF_051527215.1 of Medicago sativa. NCBI lineage: Eukaryota > Viridiplantae > Streptophyta > Magnoliopsida > Fabales > Fabaceae > Medicago > Medicago sativa. Next base: position 10,961,918 of record NC_140756.1, read on the forward strand.
AAATGCCAGAACCTCAATATCATTACTTGAATATAAATAAATATCTGATCCAATTGTTAGGCGGTCTGCTCTGTTACCAATTTGCTCTACACTCTGACACATGAAAGAGATAAAACACATTGACATAAATGCAAGCTACATCAAAGTATATAAAATAACAGGCTCAAAACACATAAATTTAATAAATTTCATATATTAAAAACACTCGAAGATTCAATAAATGCAAACCTCTTCACCAGAGACATACACAACTGGAGATGCTTCACCATCTTTGTGGCCTTCGGCGAGTATGGCAGCAATCTTACAACTCAAATGTTTACAAATAAAGCAAGTATTAATGGGGATGACCATGTCCACAAGAGAAAGTTGATCATCTAACTTTTATACACAGTTTTACCATACAAAATAAGTAAATAATACATACCTGCAACAACAGAGTACTCTTCCCAACACCAGGATCCCCGCCAACTAAAGTCAATGAACCTTCAAACCAAAAATTATAAATAAAGTTACCATTAACACCCAATACACTTTGTAGTGCGTGTATTAGTGAACTGAAATTAAGAAAGACATGATAATGCGTACAGGGAAGCATTTATACGAGCATTAAAATGAGTTTAATTTTGGCATATCGTCAGTGTAATTTTTTTTACATGGTCAACAAATCACTACCAATCATACATGGGACTTTAAAAGTAGTTATGATTAAAGTCAAATGTTTTCAAGGATATGACAATTACGATTTATCGACAATGTAAAAAATTTAGATTGACAATGTATATGAATTAAATCTTTAAAATATTAGGATCGTGGGAAAAAAGCACAAGAAATATTGTACCCATCACTTAAAGCGCCAAAAGTAATATACAAATCAAACATGGTCAAGCCAATTTCTTTGTATAAATATATAAGCAACAATAGAAGAACCACATTTGATGGAAATAGATTAGAGGGTATGTGTCAAATAATAGATAACTAAAAAATAGTGGGAAAAAAAACCCAAATCAAGAGATTATGTTGTTAGGCTTAGGCCCCTACACTGCATCGTGCATCTGATAACTTTTGAGTTGCAAAATCAATCATACAAAGAAACAAAAAGCAAAAAACAAAAACAAAAAGACCTCAATGAATTTGGTTTCTGGCATATTAATATAGATAAGAAAATGGATTAAACCTGGTACAAGACCACCACCCAGCACTCTAGAAACTTCATTTCCAAAAGGACCAGACCTGAAATCAAAGCCAAGTAAACAGTATAAAAATAAAGGCACATATCTACTCAGACTAGAAGTTCGGAAGATGCTCTAAAACACCAATGTTCTAAAACAGACAAAACAAGATTGATCACGTATTTCGGTCAATTGTTCCTACGTCTCTGAAAGCACACTGGCTGCTATAGTTTTCTATTATGCAATACTTACATAGTAGGATAAAACTATGACTAAATACTACATTCCTGAACCGTCCAGCAAAGGGCTCCGCCCTCCACTCCCCAACCCTCTTTGTCATAGCCTAACAAACGAATGAGTAAGGCTCAAAGGGCAGACACTCCAGTGACTGGCTACCCTACACATGTCAGTGCCAGTGTCCGATGCCAACAGGACACCGACACGGCGACACTTGTGATTACATTCAGTTATGTCCCTTTTCAAACTATTACCAATGTCGACATGTCTGTGTCATGTCTGGTGTTCATGTATGTGATTCATAGCGGGCTACTTATCAGTGAATATGAGTCATAAAATTCAATTATTCTATAAGCAATCATGTAAATAAACTACCAAACTAAACCAGGAAAAGAGATATAGTATAAACAAATACAAAAAAACCAAACTTACAAACGAATTCTCCAATGCAAATGATCAACTCCCCTATTAACCTCAGACAATCTCAAAGGACGCAACTCACCACTCTTCTCCGGAAGCCAAGACCCCAACCCATCTTCCAAAACTGAAAACCCACTAACCTTTTCACTACTTTTCACTTCATGAAACTCTTTCATAGTACCAGAAACACTACACGATCTACAAACACCCCACCATTGTCCAGTACTATACCCACAATTGCTACAAACCCAGTAAACTTTTTCCTTACCCTTTTTCTTCTTTCTTCCAAATACAACACCTTCATCATTACCCTCAATTGGGTTTACTCTGCTATTAGCGTTTTGTTTGAGAAAGTTTTCAGCTTTGTTGTTGTTGGTAGAAGATGAAGCGTTTTGGTGTGGTGGGTTGGTGTGGAAAGCTGCGTTTGTTGTTGGTGATGGGTTATGGAGTGACAATGATTGTGTTGAAGGGAAACGAGAGGCAGAAAACGAAAACATTTGTGTTATGTTATGGTTTGTGTTCGTATGTATGAATGATGACTATGAAGACATAGCACAAAGGTTATAGTTTATGGAACATTGAATAAAAAACACTAAACCACTAAATTGATCCCCGTCTTTATAATTTACTCCCATGACTATGTTAATTTCTCAAAATAATTGATGCCTTCGTCAAATGTTTATGAATTTGGTCCATCTGTTAACTAACACGGTTAATGCTATCGTGGCACCTTAACTCTTTTAGTTTGATCATTACGTCAAAATAGCCAATAACTTTATCCACTTTGTACCAAATTAGTCTTTGTCGTTTTTCAATTTCTATTAGAATGGTCCCTTCAAGAATGAACAACAACTGGACAACATTCATCCGCCTAAAACCTCAAAACACTTTCAATTCATACTATTCTTGATCAAATTCCACTCACCATCATTTTTTTTTTTTAAGAAACACTTTAGGTTTGGGAAATTTAGGGATTTAGGGTTCTTCTTTAGAGAAGTTTAAAAATTTAGGATTTAGAAAACAAACGTAAAGGATGAGAAAATAAAATTAAGATTAGTGAGGAAAAGAATTGAAAAAAAAAAAAGATTGGGTGACAATGCAGAAGAACGTAGAAGAGTAAAATGGAGGAAGAAAAGAGGAAAACTTGACCATCGACTAGTCAAGACCAATCATAAGTGTCCAACGTCATTGTCAACGTGGCAGTAAATGTGCCATGTCATCATAATTAACAATATTAGTTAATGGATAATGATAGAGGGACCAAATTGAAAAATGTTTGACAAAGACAAATATTATTTTGAGGTATTAGTATGGTCCGAGACTAGTTTGAGAGTGAATTACAAAGACAAAGATCAATTTGATGGTTTACTCAATAAAAAATGTTTCAAACATGTTTTTGTGGGGAGGGGGAAGAGTAATTTTAATCGAGTTGGGTGAGATTTGTTTTTCATACATAACAACTTTTTTTTGGTGTGTTAATATTTCGATTTCTAGGAAAAAGATAGTAATTTAAAGTTTTACCGAGAATTAAATAAATTTTGACAAAACATTACTTCATCGAGTCAACATATTTGGTTGAGAAACAATAAAAGAAAAACTTCTAAAAAAGAGGTGATTGATGATAAAGAGAAGCATCCAAACATATATGAACTTTCAAGAATAAGCCATCAAATTAGTCTCCCATTTTGTAAGATAATCTAAAAAAGGTCTATGAGATTATAAGTATTTCAAAATTAAAGGTCTTATACTCTGTTAAATTGTCAAATTGGTCGTCAAAGTTAACCACTCTCTATCAATTAGGTCCCGATAAACCATTAGATCAAAAATAAATGGTTGAGATTAGAAAGTCACATATGTACCTCACCTTATTACATCAATTCTCATAAACTCATTTCCCTTTTCATCTTCTTCTTTCCATACTCAATCAATATGTGAATCTTTCATCTTCTCTAATCCACCACCATCATCATCAACGTCAATCTCTCTCAAGGAGGTTCCACCTAATTGATCTATCATGGAAGCATTGCCAATCTCATAGAATTCTTACGATTTGTAATTAAAAAAAAAACACACAGAAGAATTCTTACGAATTGCAGATTAAAAAAGAACCTTTCAGATTAGGATTAACTAATAACCTTTGTAAATTTGTTCAACCAAAAACATAAAATTCATAGAGGATGTATATTATGAGAATGACTATTTTATATGAGAATGATCATCAACCATTAGATCAAAAATAAATCGTTAAGATTAAAAAGTCACATATGTACCTCACCTTATTATATCAATTCTCATAAACTCTTTCATCTTATCTAATTCACCATGTTCTGCAAAATTGTATGTTGATTGGTTCGAATCTATCAATCAACCGCGATGTTCTAATTGATTGAAATAAATTCTTAGGATTGAAATTTATTTTTGTAAAACAATATATAGAATATCTTCATATTTGACTTCTCATAATTAAACTACCTGTGCCAATGGATACATGAGTAATGCTAGTAACACTTTCTTTTGAACACTCTCTCTAATACTCACTCTTTTATTGGTTTAAATCACTGTGGATCAACACTTTGAAAATAGAACCAACACGAAGTAGTGAGACATACATTAATTCCACCCAATAAGAGAGTGAGTATTAGAGAGAGTGTTGAAAAATGAGTATAGCTAGCATTCCTCTTGGATACATATTGGGACTCAATGATTGAAGAAAATCACAATAATTTTAATATAATTTTATGATAGAGAAAGACGAGCGAGAAATAATAAAAAGATAAAGGAGAAAGTAATTTTTTATCCAATTCCATTCCCATTGACACCCTGAAATTTAAAAAAATTATACAAAGTACAAACCACCTAAGTTTATTGAATTTTGAACCCCTGAAAAATTTGGTTTTGCACCATTGGCCCAACAGGCATTCTCACACTCTCAAATTCACATCACACTATCTCTCTATCGTCTCTCATCTTCCCTTCCACCCCCCTCCACGGGCAGCCTTCCAAGAAACCATCCAGGGACAACAACAGGTAATGAATATCTTTTTTTTATTTTGAATTTGTTATATGATTCAAATTGTATTAAATTGGTTGATTAATCCTCCAACTAGGACTATGAGTGGTACATTGTGTTGTTAAATAATTGTTAGTATTTTTTATATGTCAAAAATTGGGGATTTTGTCTTTAGAATTGTGGACTTTTGATTTTTTTTTTTTTACAAGAATTGTGGACTTTCGATATGTGAGTGAAGATCTAATATTGATTAACTTTCAAAAACATGGTATTACTAGAAATATATGCAAAGAGGATATGGGTTGAAGAAGTCAACACTGATTGTTTTTATTTTTTATTTTTTAGAGGAAGTCAACACTGCTTGTTCTCATTTAGAAATGTGCTAGAAAATATAAAATAACATGAATATGAGCACAGTTCCTAATTATTTTTTATTAGTTTTATTATTATTAGAGATTATCTACGTGTGAGTGTGTGACAGGTTGAGTAATTAATATTAAGCAACACATTTTGTCAAAAAAAAAGTTACATCTGAAATCAACTGGAAAATAAATAATTAAAATTACACCATTGAATTAGTAAATTATGCATGTATGACTTACTTGCTTCTCAAAAAAATGTATGGCTTACTTGTAAATTACACTATTTAATTGGTAAAATATGCATGAATTATAAATTATTGTGAAAGTCAGTCGATAGTTGATGATTATATTAATCATCCAATGGTTGGTTGTTTAAGAATTTGTCATTGTTTTTCCTAAAAAAAAGAAAAGAATTTGTCATTGTTTAGTAAAAGACAAAAATTTTGTCGTTGGAGATGTTCTTAAAATCTACACTCTAGTACTATGAGTAGTACATTGTGCAGTAAAATCATTTAAATATGCCACTTATTTTGAGATATTTTTTCAATTAGCAATGAGTTCAATCTATGAGTGAAACAATTCTTGATCAGACTTTACTTTTTTTATATTTTTTTTTTGGTTAACCCACATAACTATGATTTCTTCTACTCTAAGTAAGCGCATCAACATATCCTTATGTCTTAGATCATTCGAGTCTGCTATGTAATTAATCCCGAGTCGACAACATGATATCCATTTTTTTAACATGGTTGTAAATGGGCAACTCCTAAGAGTCGAAATGGAATTCCTTATTTTTTTGACAGTGGTAAAACAAAACTCGCCCAAATGACAGGGTTAAACATAACATTTTTTTTGAAAAGAGAGTGTTGCTAGCATTCCTCTTAACCCATATATGTTAACAGTATTTTGGAAAATAATTCTAAAACATGACACTAATAAAATTGACAGCGCTGCGTACGAAAATTGTAGTGGAATGCGACTCTCTAGTAGTATAAATTCTTCCATGTTTAGCATTAGCACTCATCATTCATTAATTGTATCTTCCCAATGAAGCAAAAAATAATAGGAATGTTACTGCCTTTGCATTTTCTTTCAGTATTGCTTGGTGTACTTACTACTTTGGTTTTGGTACAAGCTCAGGATCAATCAGGTCTGTCTATGAATTTGTCTATACCTGCTTTATATATGTCACATAGTTGTTACAAATAATTATTCTAGTTGAAGTTATCTTAATAAGTTCATACATATCTCAGGATTCATTAGCATAGATTGTGGCCTACCGGAACATTTGAACTATTCTCAACCGGACACAGGCATAAATTACATATCAGATGCAGAGTTCATAGATAGTGGTGTAAGCAAGAGTATAGCACCTACAGAGGATATTATTAAACAGCAACTAAACTATTTAAGGAGCTTTCCAAATGGAGTGAGAAATTGTTACAGAATAAATGTAACAAGTGATACTAAATATTTAATCAGAGTTTCTTTCTATTATGGTAACTATGATAATCTAAATCAACCACCACAATTTGATCTTCATTTTGGACCCAATGTTTGGGTTACGGTGAAGTTCACCAATGTGTCTCGCATCGTATACCAGTGAGATCATTTACACTCCATCGCTAGATTACATACAACCATGTCTCGTTAATACAGGAAAAGGGACTCCATTCATTTCAGTTATAGAATTGAGGACTTTGAACCGTGACTCTTATATCACAGACTCAGTTAAATCAGCAGTAGTAGTATTCTTCATACGATATGATATAGGTTCCATCGCAAACTTCGAATACAGGTAAGATGTACTAACTAGCAGCACGTTAATTAGCTAACTTTAATATAAATAAATAACATAAAAGTCAATTACTGATAATTTTTGTTGGTCACGTACAAACAACAGGTACAAAGATGATGTTTATGACCGCATCTGGTTTCCTTTTCAATCGAGTTTTAAACGATTAAACACCTCACTTACCAATGATGATCGATTAGTTCAGAGTATGTATGAACTACCAGCAGTTGTGATGAACACTGCTGTTACATCAGTAAATCACGATACACCTTTAAAATTTGCATGGGCAGCAAATAATGTAAATGATCAATACTACCTCTACATGCACTTTAACGAGGTTGAAGAGCTGGCAGCAAATGAAACTAGAGTATTCAATATCTCGGTGAATGACAAGTGTTGTTTTTGGCTTCAAATTTGTGGTTTTGAGAAACAGAGAAAACCTGACACGATTTCATAAACGTGTCACGATTTTGGCTATGCCGAAAGCATGTTTTACTGGTGTATAATCGTGGCACGATTTTGGGAAAACGTGACACGATTTTCGGCTTGCTGGGCACGTTTTCTGGATAAGGTTGGTCGTACCTTGGGTCGTACGTATCAAACGTGTCATGATTTGGACAAACGTGACACGATTTTGACAGCTGAAGACTGCTATATAAGTGTTTCTTTGCAGATTTTGAAGGAGAGCTTGAAGAGAGAGAAACTTAGATTACAAAGGAGGTAACTTTAGGGTTGAGTGTCTTTGTAGTGAGGATCTCTTGGGTTGGGAAACATTGTAAACACCTTGGGTAGTGAGATTTCACCATTGGAAGGATCAAAAGCTTCCTTTTGTGTTTTCTCTTAGATTCATTGCGAGTGTGGGTGACATGAAAATGGGTAGAAATTAGGTCTTGTTCTTTTGTGAGCTTTTAAGCTAATTTCTTGTAACCCATTTGTATCACTTTCATCTTAGTGGATTGGAGGGCTGCTCTCTCCCCCAGAGTAGGTCATATTGGACCAAACTGGGTTACCATCTTGGTGTGTTTGTTCCTTTCTTTCATTGCTTATCTTTATTGCTTTGATTATGCTTGTGGTGTTGCTCTACACTTAGATTTAGATCTGTTTTTGTTGTTGTTGCTTGGAGACACTTTATCTATTGATTACCACTTCCTTTGCTCCACACATCTTTGTTATTCATTGGTGTGATTTTGTCCGAATTCACAACAATTGGCGCCCACCGTGGGGCATAGGCGTGAATTGGTAAAGTTGGTATCATGGGTTCAAAGTGGGACATCGAGAAGTTCACCGGAAGTAATGATTTCGGGTTGTGGAAGGTTAAGATGCAAGCGGTTTTGACACAACAAAAGTGTGTAGAAGCATTGAAGGGTGAAGCGGCGATGCCGGCACATTTGACACAAGCGGAGAAGCGTGAGATGATAGACAAGGCAAAGAGTGCCATTGTTTTATGTCTCAGAGATAAGGTTTTAAGGGATGTCGCGAGGGAGGCTACCGCGGCGTCGATGTGGGCTAAGTTGGAGTCATTGTACATGACGAAATCGTTGGCTCATAGGCAACTCTTGAAACAACAACTTTATTCATTTAGGATGGTGGAGTCTAAAACAATCTCGGAGCAATTGGCGGAATTTAACAAAATTCTTGATGATTTGGCCAACATTGAAGTTAATATGGAAGATGAGGATAAGGCTTTGTTGTTACTTTGTTCATTACCAAAGTCTTTTGAGCATTTCAAGGATACCATCCTTTATGGTAAGGAGGGCACCACTACTTTGGAGGAGGTCCAATCGGCTTTGAGAACCAAGGAATTGACCAAGTTCAAGGACTTGAAGGTTGATGATGGTGGTGAAGGCTTGAATGTTACAAGAGGGAGAAGTGAGCAAAGAGGAAAAGGCAAGGGGAAGTCGAGGTCCAAGTCTAAGTCCAAGGGCTTTGACAAATCAAAGTATAAATGCTTTCTTTGTCATAAGCAAGGTCACTACAAGAAGGATTGCCCGGATAAAGGGGGCAATGGTAGTTCTTCCGTTCAAGTTGCGGTGGCGTCCGATGAAGATGGTTATGAGAGTGCGGGTGCACTAGTGGTCACAAGTTGGGAACCAGAGAAGAGTTGGGTTTTGGACTCGGGATGCTCTTATCACATGTGTCCTAGGAAGGAATATTTTGAGACTTTGGCTCTAAAAGAAGGAGGAGTTGTTCGACTCGGAAATAACAAAGCGTGCAAAGTCCAAGGCATGGGCACCGTTCGTCTAAAGATGTTTGATGGCCGTGAATTCCTTTTAAAGGATGTGAGGTTTGTTCCCGAACTTAAGCGAAATTTAATTTCCCTTAGCATGTTTGATAGTCTAGGTTATAGCACTAGAATTGAGCATGGGGTTTGTAAAATTTCGCATGGTGCATTGATTACGGTTAAAGGGTCTAAAATGAATGGTTTATACATTTTAGATGGTTCCATAGTAATTGGTAATGCATCGGTAGCTAGTGTAGTACCTCATAATAATTCCGAATTGTGGCATTTGAGATTGGGGCATGTTAGTGAAAAAGGTTTAGTTGAACTAGCTAAACAAGGTTTGCTAGGAAAAGATAAATTGGACAAGCTAGAATTTTGTGAGCATTGCATACTAGGCAAGCAACATAGAGTGAAGTTTGGTAGTGGTATGCATCATTCTAGTAGACCTTTTGAGTATGTGCATTCGGACCTTTGGGGTCCTTCCAAGACTCTTACTCATGGAGGGGGTTCCTATTTTCTTTCCATCATTGATGATTATTCTAGGAGAGTGTGGGTCTTTGTTTTGAAAAACAAAAGTGACACATTTGAGAAGTTTAAGGAATGGCACACTCTCATAGAAAATCAAATGGGAACTAAACTAAAAGGTTTGAGAACTGACAATGGCCTGGAGTTTGTTTCAGAGCAATTTAATGAGTTTTGCAGGTTAAAAGGAATCAAGAGGCATAGAACCGTACCGAGAACACCGCAACAAAATGGTCTTGCTGAACGGATGAATAGGACCTTTTTGGAGCGGGTGAGGTGCATGGTTCTAGGAGCTGGGTTACCTAAGAGTTTCTGGGGTGAAGCAGTGACAACTGCTGCTTATTTGATCAATAGATGTCCATCAACGGGAATAGACTTCAAGACACCTATGGAGGTATGGAGTGGGAAACCGGCAGATTACTCCTCTTTGAAGGTTTTCGGAGCTTTGGCATATGCGCATATCAAGCAAGACAAGCTTGAGCCTAGAGCTTTGAAATGTGTCTTCATTGGTTATCCGGAAGGTGTGAAGGGTTACAAGTTGTGGAAATTGGACTCTAGTGGAGGGTCAAAAGTCTTGATTAGTAGGGATGTTACCTTTGATGAGACCCGTATGGGGATGAAGTGTAAAGACCTAGAGACTTTAGAACCGGAAACAATGGTGGAGGAAACTCAGTTTGAGGTGGAGCTTCCAAATGAAGAGAAAGATGATGTGGAAGATGAAGCTTCAACATCGGATACAAGTGGAACTCAACCGGTAGTGGATCCCGATTATCTTTTGGCTAGAGATAGAGAGAGGAGGATCATTACGGCACCTAGAAGATATGGTTTTGCGGACTTGGTGTGTTTTGCTCTAAATGCGGCTGAAGATGTGCAAGACTCGGAGCCTAGAAACTTCAAGGAGGCATTTGAGAGCAAAGAAAGCAAGTATTGGTTGAAGGCGGTGAATGAAGAGATGGATTCATTGGAAAAGAACCAAACTTGGAAACTTGTGAAGCTACCTAAACACCAAAGGGTAGTTGGATGCAAGTGGATCTTCAAGAAAAAGGAAGGTATTCCGGGAGTTGAAGGTCCTAGGTACAAAGCAAGACTTGTGGCCAAGGGTTTTACTCAAGTGGAGGGGATCGACTACAATGAGATCTTCTCACCGGTGGTGAAACATTGTTCCATAAGGATACTTATGGCTATTGTGAATCAATTCAATCTTGAGTTGGAACAAATGGATGTAAAGACCGCTTTCTTACATGGTGACCTTGAAGAGACAATCTACATGGAGCAACCGGAAGGTTTTGTGGAGGATAAGTCTAAGGTATGTCTTTTGAAGAAATCTTTGTATGGGTTGAAGCAAAGCCCAAGGCAATGGTATCGTCGGTTTGATGAATTTCTTTTGAAGACCGGCTTTGTGAGAAGCGGGTATGATTCTTGTGTGTACATGTTGAAGAGGGGTGAGAAAGTCATTCTCTACCTTCTTCTATATGTGGATGATATCTTGATGGCAAGCTCTAGCAAGGATGAGATTGTGAAGCTCAAAGAAAAGTTAAATGGTGAATTTGAGATGAAAGATCTTGGTCCGGCAAAGAGAGTTCTTGGAATTGATATCTTGAGGAATCGTGACAAAGGTGAACTTTTCTTATCTCAACTTAGTTATTTGAAGAAGGTGGTGGAGCGTTTTAGAATGACAAACTCTAAAACCGTGAGCACTCCCTTGGGTCACCACACAAAGTTGTCCATAAAACAATGTCCTCAATCCGAGGATGAGAAGCAAGCGATGGAAAGTACTCCCTATGCAAGTGGGGTTGGAAGCATCATGTATGGAATGGTTTGTAGTAGGCCGGACTTAGCTTATGCGGTTAGCATTGTGAGTCGGTTTATGGCAAATCCGGGTATTGTGCATTGGCAAGCTTTGAAGTGGGTGTTGAGGTATTTGAATGGGTCTTTGAAGGGCGGTTTGAAGTACACAAGAGCAGCTCAAGATGAAGACGCTTTAGAGGGGTATGTTGATGCGGACTATGCGGGCAATGTGGACACAAGAAAATCTCTATCGGGTTTTGTGTTTACTCTTTATGGCACGGCTATTAGTTGGAAGGCAAATCAACAATCCGTGGTGGCATTATCTACCACTCAAGCGGAGTACATTGCCCTTGTTGAAGGGGTGAAAGAGGCCATATGGTTGAAAGGGATGATTGGTGAGTTAGGAATTACTCAAGAATGTGTGAAGATACATTGTGATAGCCAAAGCGCCATTCACTTGGCGAATCATCAAGTGTATCATGAGAGGACAAAGCACATTGACATTCGCTTGCACTTTGTTAGAGACATGATTGAATCAAAAGAGATTGTGGTAGAAAAAGTGGCATCAGAAGAGAATCCGACGGATGTGTTTACCAAGTCACTGCCTAGATCAAGGTTCAAGCATTGCTTGGACTTGATCAAGTTTGTTGAAGAGTAATTCCCTTTTGGAGAGAGCAGCATGGTGGTTGATGGTTAAACTGACATCATCACCAAATTAGAAGTCAAGGTGGAGAATGTTGTTTTTGGCTTCAAATTTGTGGTTTTGAGAAATAGAGAAAACGTGACACGATTTCATAAACGTGTCACGATTTTGGCTATGCCGAAAGCATGTTTTGCTGGTGTATAATCGTGGCACGATTTTGGGAAAACGTGACACGATTTTCGGCTTGCTGGGCACGTTTTCTGGATAAGGTTGGTCGTACCTTGGGTCGTACGTATCAAACGTGTCACGATTTGGACAAACGTGACACGATTTTGACAGCTGAAGACTGCTATATAAGTGTTTCTTTGCAGATTTTGAAGGAGAGCTTGAAGAGAGAGAAACTTGGATTACAAAGGAGGTAACTTTAGGGTTGAGTGTCTTTGTAGTGAGGATCTCTTGGGTTGGGAAACATTGTAAACACCTTGGGTAGTGAGATTTCACCATTGGAAGGATCAAAAGCTTCCTTTTGTGTTTTCTCTTAGGATTCATTGCGAGTGTGGGTGACATGAAAATGGGTAGAAATTAGGTCTTGTTCTTTTGTGAGCTTTTAAGCTAATTTCTTGTAACCCATTTGTATCACTTTCATCTTAGTGGATTGGAGGGCTGCTCTCTCCCCCAGAGTAGGTCATATTGGACCAAACTGGGTTACCATCTTGGTGTGTTTGTTCCTTTCTTTCATTGCTTATCTTTATTGCTTTGATTATGCTTGTGGTGTTGCTCTACACTTAGATTTAGATCTGTTTTTGTTGTTGTTGCTTGGAGACACTTTATCTATTGATTACCACTTCCTTTGCTCCACACATCTTTGTTATTCATTGGTGTGATTTTGTCCGAATTCACAACAACAAGTTTTGGTATGGACCTGTGGCGCCTATATACCGGACACCATATACTACGATATTTAGTTTAACACCTTTGCCTAGCGCCCAAACATATCAAATTTCCCTTTCTAAGACAGAGAATTCAACCCTTCCACCCATCCTCAATGCTATCGAGGTTTATCAAGTAAAAAACTTCTCACAATCAGAAACTGAACAGGAAGATGGTAAGCTAGCTCCACACAAATACTACCAACTATTTCTAAATATAAGGTCCTCTTGATATATTTTCTATTGCGTTGATTATTCCTTGACAAAAACATAGATTATTTCTCTTTCTCGAAGGGTAAACTTGCAAAAAAAAAAAAAAACTAGAAGTCCACAAATCTACTACTGCTACTGCTACTGCTACCACGACTACTACTGCTACGGCTACCAATTAACAACTTTTTTAATTCACGTGATTTAGTCACTAGGGTCTTATATTTATGGAAGGAGACAGTATATTGTAAACGATTTACGAAATATCTTGAAATCCTTTTGAACTGTTTTTTCTTTTTCATACAAAATACTAGTTGATACTATCATGAACATCAAGAACACTTATGGGGTGGCTAGAAATTGGCAAGGAGATCCATGTGGTCCTGTGAAGTATATGTGGGAAGGCCTAAACTGTAGTATTGATGGCAATAACATTCCCAAGAATCACATCTTTGTAAGTTTACAATTCCTTAAATAAACTATATGCATAAATTCAAAAACTTCAATTATCCTCTGAAGTATTATTTGGAAATGCAACCAGGAATTTGGCTTCAAGTGGATTGACAGGGGAGATACCATCTTCCATATCAAAGCTCACTATGTTAGAGTACTTGTGAGTTCATATTCTCATTTGATTAAATAAACAGTATGTTTGGATGAAGGATTTTGGAACTGAGGGAAGATCATATTTTTCTTTTCTAAAATGTTATATGATCATCTATCATGTTATTACTTCATTTATTTAAAATAACAAATATATATCAAAATATAGCTTAAACCTCATATGGTTAAATGATAAAACAAATCCACTCCATTTGGAAGTTATTCTCTCTTTATTGGAGATTAAAATTTGTAACATGGCATTTGCATTGTTTTATTTCAGGAATTTATCTAATAATAGCTTAAATGGTCCTATACCCGATTTTCTGATGCAACTGCGGTCACTAAAAGTCTTGTAAGTCTCATATCGATTTTATAGGGGCAGAACAATCTTACAGGGTTAGTTCCAAGTCTTGTGTATAAGATAAACAAGTCATATTTATTTGTCCTTTGATGGCAGAAACGTGGAGAAGAACAATCTTACAGGGTTAGTTCCAAGTGGACTCCTTGAGAGATCAAAAACAGGTTCACTATCTCTGAGGTATGGCTCATACTCAAAGCTATATCAATTTATATTATAATCAAGAAAAAGATGAATTTTCAATGAAGCTTTATTTTCTTCCTAATATCAACATTTATGATTTGATAATTAATATCTAAGCACCTTTGACTTTTTTCAGCGTGGATGATGATAACCTTGGTATTTGTACGACGAAATCTTGCAAAAAGAAGAACATTGCTGTACCACTTGTTGCATCGTTTTCAGCATTAGTTCTAATCCTTTTGATTTCTCTTGGATTTTGGTTATTCAGAAGACAAAAAAGACAAAAAGGTACTTCTCAGAGGAGTAGTCTATTAATCCATTGGTTTGAATGCATACCTTATAGGTTGTATTAATCACATCAAACACACAAAAAGTGTTTATTTATGAAATCAGTTTTTGTTATATTGTATTGCGAATTGCAGTGATGCCATATTGCGTCCACATCCGCAATTTAAATCCACTGTTGCTATACTAATTCTTCATGTTTCATGTCTTATAAACGAATTTTATATTTTGTCATTATACAGAGTATTTATTTATGAAATCATATTTTTCTCATAACATGAATTAGAGTCGACTCTCCATAAAACTTTAGCTATATAGTATTTTATTCTTGTGTCATCTAGTGTAAATCTGATATTGCTTTTCTGCCACATTTTTCACACATCCTTGCATTTTCATTCAATTTTATTTATCACAGCTGTAGTTACGCCTTCAAATTCTAAGAAAAGGAGTTCAATGAAATCAAAACATCAAAAATTCAGTTACACTGAAATTGTCAATATGACCGATAACTTCAAAACTATTATTGGAGAAGGAGGATTTGGAAAAGTTTACTTTGGCACTCTACAAGACCAAACTCAAGTCGCTGTCAAGCGGCTTTCACCATCATCGATGCAAGGTTATAATGAATTTCAATCAGAGGTTAGACACTTCATTGAAGTTAAAAAACAACATATTTAATTTTTATTTAAGTAATAAATAGATTGCTGCATTATTTTCACAGCTAACTTTGGTAGAGATAAAATTTAAAATGCAGGCACAACTTCTAATGATTGTTCATCATAGAAATTTGGTCTCCCTCCTTGGATACTGTGATGAAACTGAAAACAAAACATTGATTTATGAATACATGGCCAAAGGAAATCTCCAACAACATTTGTTAGGTAATTTCTATTTTATCCGCAGTGTCAACATCCATAATAGATTTACTACTTCAAGTTTATGTACATTTTAAAGGTTAACATGCAAAGAATATTTTTTCATCAATTAAATCGATCAAACCTTAGCAGAGGTAAAATACAAATTTTTTTTATTATTAGGATAACAAGGATTCCATTAAAAATTTTGGGGAAGGAAAAATTATTATCAATATAGATTGAAATACACTAATGACCATTTTACAAGTGTCTGATATGAGATTTGAACTCAGTTCTTTGACATTACAAAGTCAAGCTCTTACCACTATGATGAAACCTTATAGACAAAGATTATGAATAAGGCAGGGAGAAGGGCAAGAGAAATTAATTTTTCCTATGCTTTCGTTTTAAATGCTTGTTAAGAATTTCAAGACTAATCCTTGTGTGCATGCAGTGGAAACTTCAAATATCTTAAATTGGAACGAGAGGCTTAACATTGCAATTGACGCAGCACATGGTAATGTATTGTTTACGGCAACATAATTCTTGCATCGTGCACCCTTACATTGCCCTTTGTGTGAATTTTCAGGATTGGATTATCTGCATAATGGATGTAAACCACCTATTATGCATAGAGATTTGAAGCCTTCTAACATACTACTAGATGAAAACTTGCATGCAAAGATTGCAGATTTTGGTCTAAGTAGAGCTTTTGGCAACGTTGATGATACTCATGTATCCACACGCCCTGCTGGTACATTTGGTTACATTGATCCGTAAGTGTGATATAAAAAATCAAATTGGATTGACCAGATTTTATTAATTTTTGTAGCATTTAGTTCACATAAACATCCATTTCAAGTAGAGGATTTCATGACTTTGAAACAAGTAGTAAAGTTACATGATATATTGTGTGCAAAAAGTTAGATTGCTATATTAATTTAATTTTAGTTTAGTTTTTTATTTTTTTTATTAACATATACTACTATTTCATTTGGTTTATGATTTGTATAATAATGAAAAGAAAAAATGTAAAAGTTTAAGGATCACTTATAAATCTTATTTATTTCTTTTCTTAATAGATTTCAGATAGCAGGAAACACAAATAAGAAAAATGATATCTATAGCTTTGGTATAATTCTATTTGTGTTGATCACCGGAAAGAAAGCTTTAGTGAGAGCATCTGGAGAAAGCACTCACATACTTCAATGGGTTATTCCCATAGTTAAGAGCGGAGATATTGAAAACATTATGGATATGAAGTTGCAGGGTGATTTCAGCATCAGTTCTGCATGGAAAGTAGTCGAGATAGCCATGTCATGCACTTCACAAACTGTAACTGAAAGGCCAAAAATAAGCGAAATATTGGCAGAGCTAAAGGAATGTCTATCTTTGGACATGGTTCGGAGAAATAATGGAAGCACAAGTGCTAGAGATGAATTTGTTTCTATAGCCACTGTATCAGAAACCAGTCTTTCAGCTAGATAACCACCATTTATAATGATATTTTTATCCTATATATGTTCAGTGTCACTCCAAATGTCATAGTACATTAGTCCTTGTTGTATTTATATAATAATTTGTATTCTGGAAGTTTTCTCGGAATAAAAAAGCTTGTGTGTCAACTACTATAGTATGAGGTATGCTTTATTAGAATCACTATTTTTTCTCCTAAACTATCAGGTAGAATAACATGTATGGAAAAATAAATTGTTAGTTACTACTCTAAAAACCGAAATTTGATCAATGCACATATTTTACTATTGTGTGCTAACTTACTATGTCACAAGGCTGACTGATATCCTAATTCTGAAATTTATCATCTGTACAAGTAAAACCATGGTGCGGAATTCTTATCCGTGTTTAATTTTGTATATTAAGAGTTTTTGGAAACAGAAACATCAATACAAGAAAAGATTAATGCAATATCCAGTACTGCAGAGAGGTAGAGTGACTGCCATGACACCCTCACAACCACGTTATTTTCCTATTTGGCATTCCCTTTGTTTCATTTATGCATTTGTTGTATTTCAAATAGTAAACCAAGTATTGCATTCTACAACAAAGTTATATGGTTGTTAGAATATTCTCATCTGTAACAAACCTGCTAGTTAAATAGGGTCTGATGGCCAAATGAAAAGGAATCCAATCATTCAACATTCAATTTTCTCTAAATTATCTTCAATTATGTACTTGACTCACACAAGTCACGTCAACATAAATTCATTCTTATATTGAGTTCCCTGTTCTGAGTTGGGATAATTCATGAATATAAAAACATGGTATTAGTGGAAATATATGCAAAGAGGATATGGATTGATGAAGTCAACACTGCTTGTTCTCATTTAGAGATTATCTACGTGTGATTGTGTGACAGGTTGAGTACTTAATATTAAGCAGCACATTTTGTCAAAAAGAAGTTACATCTGAAATCAACTAGAAAATAAATAATTAAAATTACACCATTGAATTAGTAAATTATGCATGAATATGTATGGCATGACTTACTTGCCTCTCAAAAAAATGTATGACTTGTAAATTGCACCATTCAATTAGTAAAGTATGCAAGAATTCTAAATTATTGTGAAAGTCACTCGATAGTTGCTGATTGCTGATTATATTAATCATCCAATGGTTTGTTGTTTAATAATTTGCCATTGTTTTTCCTCAAAAAGAAGAAGAAAAGAAAAGAATTTGTCATTGCTTGAGTTTACTATTTGAAATATATATTACCTCCATGTTGGGATAATTACCTCCATTTCTTAGACTGGGCAAACAATTGAGTTTAATATATATATTAACAGTATTTTGGAAAATAATACTAAAACATGACACTAGTAAAATTGACAGCGCTGCGTACGTAAATTGAAGTGGAATGCGACTCTCTAGTAGTATAAATTCTTCCATGTGTAGCTTTAGTGCTCATCATCATTCATTAATTGTATGTTCCTAATGAAGCAAAATTTGATAGGAATGTTACTGCCTTCACATTTTCTTTCAGTATTGCTTGGTGTCCTTACTACTTTGGTTTTGCTACAGGCTCAGGATCAATCAGGTTTGTCTATAGCTGCTTTATAAATGTCACATATTTGTTACAAGTAATTATTGTAGTTGAAGTTATCTTAATATGTTCATATATATATCTCAGGATTCATTAGCATAGATTGTGGTCTACCTCGAAAATCGAGCTATTCTGAGACAAGCACAGACATAAATTACATTTCAGATGCCAAATTCATAGACAGTGGTGTAAGTAAGAGGATATTACCTACAGGCAATAATGTTCTACAACAACTAGAATATGTGAGGAGCTTTCCTAGTGGAGTGAAAAATTGTTACAAAATAGATGTAACCAATGGTACCAAATATTTAATCAGAGCTTCTTTCTATTATGGTAACTATGATGATTTAAATGAGCCACCACAATTTGATCTTCATTTTGGAGCTAATGTTTGGGATACAGTGAAGTTCACCAATTTATCACGCATGACAATCAAGGAGATCATTTACACTCCATCACAAGATCACATACAACCATGTCTTGTTAACACAGGAAAAGGTACTCCATTCATTTCAGCTATAGAATTGAGGACTTTGGACAATACAGCTTATGTCACATACGCAGCTAAATCATCAGTATTATCATACTTCTTTCGATTTGATATAGGTTCCATCACAAACTTAGAATACAGGTAAGATAGTCTTCTAGTAGCAGCACATTGATTAGCTAACTTTAATATTTATTTAAATAATTAACTGATAATTTTTTTTGGTCATAAACAAACAACAGGTACAAAGATGATGTTTTAGATCGCATCTGGTATGCTTTTGAATGGAATGAGATGAAACGCATAAGCACCAAAGATGAAATATTAATTCAGAATATTTATAAACCACCAGCAGTTGTGATGAGCACGGCTGTTACACCAGTAAATGCCAGTGCTCCTATACAATTCAGTTTTGATGCAGTTAATGTAAATGACCAATACTACATATATTTGCACATTACTGAATTTGAAAATCTGGCAGCAAATGAAACTAGATCATTCAATATCACAGTGAATGGAATCCATATGTATGGACCTGAGATACCTGTATACCGGTCAGTAGATACCATATTCAGTACAATTCCTTTGACTGGAGCGACAAAGTATATATTTACCCTTTCCAAGACAGATAATTCAACCCTTCCACCCATCCTGAATGCCGTTGAGGTTTATAAAGTAAAAAACTTCTCATACTCAGAAACTCAACAGGATGATGGTAAGCTAGCCCTTTAGTGTAGTTTAAAAGCATACTATCTCCCAAATATAGGATCCTCTTGATATGTTTTCAGCTGTATTAATTATTTCTTTACCAACATACCCTTAATTATCTTACATCTTTTTCTGCAATCTGTATAAAATTACTACGATGAAAAGATGAACTAATTCTCTCTCCTGGAGGCTAAACTTCTAAACCAATATTAAAAATCAACAAATTTGTAAATATTACTATCAACTTGCTTAGTTCCCGTGATTTACTCAACGAGCGCCTATATTTAGGGATGAATATAGTATATGACTTAGTGTCACTTGTGGTGTAAAGTAATGTGAAAATTGGCTTGAAGTCCTTTTGAACAATTTTTTTGAATACGAAATACTAGTTGATACTATCACAAACATCGAGAAGGCCTATGAGGTGGCTAGAAATTGGCAAGGAGATCCATGTGCCCCTGTGAATTACATGTGGGAAGGCATAAACTGTAGTATCGATGGCAATAACATCCCAAGAATTACATCTTTGTAAGTTTATAATTCCTTAAATAAACCATATGCATAAATTCAAAAACTACAATTATCCTCTGAAGTTATATTTGTAAATGCAACCAGGAATTTGTCTTCAAGTGGATTGACAGGAGAGATATCATCTTCCATATCAAAGCTCACTATGTTACAGTACTTGTGAGTTCCTAATCTCATTTGGTTAAATGTTGAAATCAAATCTATTCGATTTTGAAATTATTCTCTCTTTATTGGAGATTCAAAATTGTAACTCAGCATTTAAATTGTTTTCTTTCAGGGATTTATCAAACAATAGCTTAAATGGTTCTATACCTGATTTTCTGATGCAACTCCGGTCACTAAAAGTCTTGTAAGTCCCATGTTGATCCATCAAATGTAATTTCATTGTTTATTAGTATAAAAAATAAAATAAAAAGTGTCATGTATTTGTCCTTTCATGGCAGAAACCTGGGGAAGAACAACCTTACAGGGTTAGTTCCAAGTGGACTTCTTGAGAGATCAAAAACAGGTTCACTATCACTGAGGTATCCTCATACTCAAAGCTATATTAATTCACATTATATTCAAGAAAACGACAGATTTTCAATGAGGATTTTTTTTCTTCCTGTTATGTTAATAATAATAAGTTCAGCAAAGATAATTGAGTTTTCTTCCTCCTAATATGATATAACAATTAATATATAAGCACCTTTGATTTTTTCAGTGTGGATGATGATAACCTTGGTCCTTGTATGACGGAATCTTGCAAAAAGAAGAACATTGCTGTACCACTTGTTGCATCGTTTTCAGCATTAGCTGTAATCCTTTTGATTTTTCTTGGATTTTGGCTATTCAGAAGACAAAAAAGACAAAAAGGTACTTCTCAGAGGAGTAGTGTATTAATCCATTGTTTTGAATGCATACCTTATAGGTTGTATTAATCACACCAAACACACAAAAAGTGTTTATTTATGAAATCAGTTTTTGTTATATTGTATTGCGAATTGCAGTGATGCCATATTGCGTCCACATCCGCAATTTAAATCCACTGTTGCTATACTAATTCTTCATGTTTCATGTCTTATAAACGAATTTTACATTTTGTCATTAAAAAGAGTATTTATTTATGAAATCATATTTTTCTCATAACATGAATTAGAGTTGACTCTCCATAAAACTTTAGCTATATAGTGTTTTATTTATCACAGCTGTAGTTACGCCTTCAAATTCTAAGAAAAGGAGTTCAATGAAATCAAAACATCAAAAATTCAGTTACACTGAAATTGTCAATGTTACCGATAACTTCAAAACTATTATTGGAGAAGGAGG
Source organism: Medicago sativa (assembly GCF_051527215.1). NCBI lineage: Eukaryota > Viridiplantae > Streptophyta > Magnoliopsida > Fabales > Fabaceae > Medicago > Medicago sativa. The sequence continues at coordinate 10,983,599 of NC_140756.1, forward strand.
ATTTGGAAAAGTTTACTTTGGCACTCTACAAGACCAAACTCAAGTCGCTGTTAAGCGGCTTTCACCATCATCGATGCAAGGTTATAATGAATTTCAATCAGAGGTTAGTCACTGCATTGAAGTTAAAAAACAATATATTTAATTTTTATTTAAGTAATAAATAGATTGCTGCATTATTTTCACAGTTAACTTTGGTAGAGATAATAGTAACTCAAAATGCAGGCACAACTTCTAATGATTGTTCATCATAGAAATTTGGTCTCCCTCCTTGGATACTGCGATGAAACTGAAATCAAAGCATTGATTTATGAATACATGGCCAAAGGAAATCTCCAACAACATTTGTTAGGTAATTTCTATTTTATCCGCAATGTCAACATCCATAATAGATTTACTACTTCCAGTTAATGTACATTTTAAAGGTTAACATGCAAAGTATATTTTTTCATCAATTAAATCGATTAAACATTAGCAGAGGTAGAATATATTCGATAGTTTATATTATTATGATTACAAGGATTGCTTTAAAAAATTTGGGGAAGGATGAACTATTATTAATAGGGATACACTAACGAATATTTTACAAGTGTCTTATATGAGATTTGAACTCTGTCCTTTGACAATACAAAGTCAAGCTCTTACGTACCACTAAGTTGACACCTTATGGACAAGGATTATGAATAGGGAAGGAAGTAGGGCAAGAGAAATTGATTTTTCCTATGCTTTTGTTTTAAATGCTTAGAATTTTAAGACTATGTTTGTTTGCATGCAGTGGAAAATTCGAATATCTTAAATTGGAATGAGAGGCTTAACATTGCAGTTGACGCAGCACAAGGTAATGTATTGATTATGACAGAATTTGTCTTGCACTGTGCACCCTTACATTGCCGTAGTGTGAATTTTCAGGATTGGATTATCTGCATAATGGATGCAAACCACCAATCATGCATAGAGATTTGAAGCCTTCAAACATACTACTTGATGAGAACTTGAATGCAAAGATTGCTGATTTTGGTCTAAGTAAAGCTTTTGGTAACGATGATGATTCTCATATATCCACACGCCCTGCTGGTACATTTGGTTACGTTGATCCGTAAGTGTAATATAAAAAAATCAAATTGGATTCACCAGATTTTAATATTTTTGGTAGCAATTACTTCACACAAATATCCATTTCAAGTAAAGGATTTCATGACTTTGAAACAAATTGTAAAGGTAAGTATCACAAGTTTAATTATCACTTATGCATCTTATTTGTTTCCTTTCTTAATAGATTTCAGATACCAGGAAACACAAACAAGAAAAATGATATCTATAGCTTTGGTATAATTCTATTTGTGTTGATCACCGGAAAGAAAGCACTAGTTAGAGAATCTGGAGAGAGCATTCACATACTTCAATGGGTTATTCCCATAGTTAAAAGAGGAGATATTCAAAACATTGTTGATAAGAAGTTGCAGGGTGAATTCAACATCAGTTCTGCATGGAAAGTTGTTGAGATAGCCATGTCATGCATTTCACAAACTGTAGCTGAAAGGCCAGACATAAGCCAAGTATTGGGAGAGCTAAAGGAGTGTGCATCTTTGGACATGGTTCAGAGTAATAACGGAAGTATGAGAGCTAGAGATGAATTGGTTTCTGTTGCGCTACATGTTTCAGAAACCACTATTTTAGCTAGATAAGCACCATTAGTCCTATATTGATATTTTGTACTATATTGAATGTCACTGCAAATGTCCTAGCACATGAGTCCTTGTTGTATAATATATAATAACTTGTACTATGGAAGTTTTCTAGGAATAAAAAAATTAGTGTGTCAAATACTATAGTTTGAGTGATGCTTAATTACAAGCACTAGTTTTGTCCTAAATTAGAAGGAACAATAATGTGCTTGGAAAGATAAATAAATTGTTAGTTGTTACTCTACAAACCAAAATTTGATCAGTGCACATATTTTACTAATTGAATGCTAACTTATTATGTCACAAGGCTGACTGATATCCTAATTCCTGAAAAGATTTCTTTAGTAGTTACCAAATTTTGAATTAAGAGTTTTTGGAGACAAGAGAATCAATACATGAATAGATAAAAGGTGTAGCCAGTACTTCAGAGAGGTAGAGGGGCTGCAATGACATGTGCCAAATAATTGTCTATCAGTAATAAATGTCACAAGTACCAAATAATTCCCTATTTGGTATCCTCTTAGTTCCATTTATGCATATGTTGTATTTCAAAAGCGCTATAACATGTCTGTGTTTTGCATTTTTAATAGCATTTATGTTGAAATGCTATTAAATTTGCGCTATTAAAAACCAAAATAGTAATAGTGAAACCACGTATTACAATTTACAACAAGGTTCTAGAAGACGTGGTTGTTGCCTTGGAATATTTTCGTCTATTACAAACTTTCTAGTTAAATAGGGTCTGATGGCCAAATGAAAAGGAATCCAATCATTCAACATTCAATTTTCTCTAAATTCTTTGCATTTTTGTACTTGACTCACAACTCACATCAATATAATTCATTCTTATATTGAGTTCCCTGCTGAGTTGGGACCTGAATATCCAAATCCAATCTCAATTGGTATCACCTTCGATCCTGATCACAATACGACATAATTGAGATTTTGTGATATTTTTATCACGAAAAATGTTACTAATTATATTTAGTATCATTTGACAACTGTCAGACAAAACCTATGTTACTAAAGAGTTTTAGTAACAATTTTTTTAGTATTATTAGTAACAATTAACAAATGTTACTTGTTTTTGTTTTTATTATCTTAATTAGTAATAATTAAAAGATGCCGCCTATTTATAATTTTTGTAGACATGTCGCGTATTTATAGTTTTTGGCATTTTGCTTAGACTTCATTAAGATTTTTTGAAAAACTCCAATTTGAACTAACCAAAAATTGAAGATCAACTTATTTAGATGAAACTTGAGACTTTGAGGACGATCACATTCCAAGGTCATAAGCCAACACCACCACACCAACCCAATAGTTTTTTTTTTTGAATAAGTCTATGCTTCCGCTGCTTATTAAAGAAAAAAAAGAGAGTCTATGACTCCCTTTCCTCTACATGGAAAAACGAGAAAAGAATTAACCAAAACTAAACTTTAAAGTAAGATGTGATTTTTTTTAAAGAAAAACAGAGATGATTAATGATACTTCAGTTGAAGAGAAACATATATGAATTTTATAAAAAGAGGCAATCCTACATCTTCTTTTGTTTGGTCTTATGCCTCTCTTTAGGTATATGATGGACTTTTTTATTTTGTAGTTACGTTGACTATTTTCTATTTTCATGATATAATTTTTTTGACAGAAATATTGTTGTGATAATATTGATACAGATTATCAATATCAAAAACTTGTTGTAAATAGATGGAATCATATTAAGTTCACATGTTTGCTTGTACGAGTGGGTATGCGTAGGAGAGAATCAGAGAAACATGCATGTGTGGACTTGACTGAGGTTTCTCTACTTGTGGGATTGAAGACCTTTAGTGTGGGACATACATTCCTCAAAACCATTTCTAGCAAAGTGTCCAAACATGAGAAAACATGTTCCGAACAATCAATATGCTTTAATAACATTTGCGTTTGACACTTTTGACTTCCTAACTCTAAAAATTGTGGATCTTCTACAAAGAGTTCAAAGGGTCATGCAAAACAATGTTGTGTCTCTTTAAGATCTAAGGATGTTGTTTTCAAGAGGATTAATTTTAGAAAGGCTTAGCGGCGTAGCTTATTGTCTGCATACCTTTCATTAATTCTAATGTAATTTTTTTTGATCAAGTAGTATCGTGCTCACACATTGTAAAAACATGATATTATTGGAAATATATGCAAAGATGTGGTTCCACGAAAGTCAACAAATCTCTTGTTCTCATTGCTAAAAATATTTAATAACTTAATATGAGAACCATTCCTAATAATTTATTATTTATTATTAGATATCATCTACGTGTGAGTTGTGTGACAGGTTGAGTACTTAATATTAAGCAACACATTTTGTCAGAAAAGAAGTTATATCTGAAATCAACTAGAAATTAAATAATTAAAATTACACCATTGAATTAGTAAATAATGCATGAATAGGTATGGCTTACAAGAAAATTACACCATTAAATTAGTAAAATATGCATGGATTATATATTATTGTGAAAGTCACACTATAGTTGCAGATTATACTAATCATCTAATAGTTTGTTTAGGAATTTGTCATTGTTACCAATTCTTCCAACACCAAGCTGGTTCACATAATATCTATTCATTAAGTAATAAAATACATGTTGGCATAATTACCTTTATTTTTTAGAATAAGCAAACATGATTGATTCTTCCTTGTAATAGCACTAGCACTCATCAATCATCATTCCTTAGTTGTATTCTTAATGAAGCAAACAGTGATAGGAATGCTACTGCATTTCCTTTTGGTCTTGTTTGGTGTCCTTTCTATTTTAGTTCTGATACAAGCTCAGGATCAATCAGGTTTGGTTATGATTTTTCCTATAGTTGCTTTATGTCACATATTTGTTACTACTAGTAATTATTATTGTAGTTGAAGTTATCTTAATTTGTTCCTCTATTTATGTCTCAGGATTCATTAGCATAGATTGTGGCCTATCTGAACTTTCAAGCTATTCTGAAACGGACACAGGCATAAATTACATTTCAGATGCCAAATTCATTGATTCAGGTGTAAGTAAGAGGATACCTCCTACAGAGATTATTGTTAAACAGCAACTAGAACATGTGAGAAGCTTTCCTAGCGGAGTGAGAAATTGTTACAGAATAAATGTAACCAATGGTAGTAAATATTTAATCAGAGCTTCTTTCTATTACGGAAACTATGATGATTTAAATGATCCCCCACAATTTGATCTTCATTTTGGAGCTAATGTTTGGGATACAGTAAAGTTCACAAATTTATCACTCATTGAAACCAGTGAGATCATTTACACTCCATCACTTGATTACATACAACCATGTCTTGTTAACACAGGCAAAGGGACTCCATTCATTTCAGCTATAGAATTGAGGACTTTGAACAATATTGCTTATGTCACAAACTCAACTAAAACTGTATTATCAAACTTCCTTCGATCTGATACAGGTTCCATCACAAACATCGAATACAGGTAAGGTGGAGTTTTCTAGTAGCAGCACATTAATTAGCTAACTTTAATATTTACATAAGTAAATGATATTTTTTTTGGTCATGTGCAAACAACAGGTACAAAGACGATGTTTTTGATCGCGTCTGGTTTCCTTTTGAATTCAATTATTGGGCACGATTAAGCAACTCACTTAACAATGATGATCTAGTTCAGAATGATTACGAACCACCGGCAATAGTTATGAGCACTGCTGCTACACCAGTAAATGCCAGTGCCCCAATGCAATTTCAATGGAGTGGAGACAATGAAAATGACCAATACTACGCATATTTGCACTTTAATGAGGTTGAAAAGCTGTCAGAAAATGAAACTAGATCATTCAATATCACAGTGAATGGAGGCTTTTTCTATGGACCAGAGATACCTGTATACCGGTCAGTATTTACAATATTTAGTACAAAACCTTTGACTGGAGCCACAAGGTATCTATTTTCCCTTTTAAAGACGGAAAATTCAACCCTTCCACCAATCCTCAATGCCTATGAGGTTTATAAAGTAATAGACTTCTCAAAATCAGAAACTGAACAAGATGATGGTAAGCAATCGTCTCTCCATAAATATTGAATCCTCTTGATCTATTTTCAACGACATTAATGATTTTTTTTACTAACATCTAATTATCTTAGAACTTTTTTCTGCTATCTGCATTTGTTGTGAATTCAATAATAAAACACACCAATAAAGAACAAGTGTGTGTGGAGCAAAAGGAAGTGGTAATCAACTAACAAAGTGTCTTCAAGCAACAACAACAAAACAGACCTAAATCTAAGTGTAAAGCAACACCACAAGCATAATCAAAGCAATAAAGATAAGAAAAGAAAGATAGGAACAAACACACCAAGATGGTAACCCAGTTCGGTCCAATATGACCTACTCTGGGGGAGAGAGCAGCCCTCCAATCCACTAAGATGAAAGTGATACAAATGAGTTACAAGAGATTAGCTTTAACAGCTCACAAAGAACAAGGCTTAATTTCTACTCACTTTCATGTCACTCACACTCTCAATGAATCCTAAGAGAGAACACAAAAGGAAGCTTTTGATCCTTCCATTGGTGAAATCTCACTACCCAAGATGTTTACAATGTTTCCCAACTCACAAGAGAACCTCTCTACAAAGACACTCAACCCTAAAGTTACCTCCTTTGCAATACAAGGTTTCTCTCTCAAAGCCACACCCAAAAGAATGAAGAAGAAAGCTTTAAATAGTGTTCAGAAACTCGTAGCATCGTACTACGATGCCTCCCATCGTGCTACGATGGAGTAGGTAATAGTACAGTACTATGCCTTATCCATTCATTATCGTAGTACGATATAATACCATCGCACTACGATTTTTCCAGTCACGAACCAAAAACTGAACACTTACCATCGTACTACGATGACATCCATCGTACTACGATCTTGCCAAAACTCCAGCTTCCAAATTTTGAGTCAATTTTCAACATTTCTCCACCTTGACTCTAAATTGGTGATGATGCTACTTTAACCATCAAACACCATGCTGCTCTCTCCAAAAGGGAATTACTCTTCAACAAACTTGATCAAGTCCAAGCAATGCTTGAACCTTGATCTAGGCAATGACTTGGTAAACACATCCGCCGGATTCTCTTCCGATGCCACTTTCTCCACCATAATCTCTTTTGATTCAATCATGTCTCTAACAAAGTGCAAACGAATGTCAATGTGCTTTGTCCTCTCATGATACACTTGATGATTTGCCAAGTGAATGGCGCTTTGACTATCACAATGTATCTTCACACATTCTTGAGTAATTCCTAACTCACCAATCATCCCTTTCAACCATATGGCCTCTTTCACCCCTTCAACAAGGGCAATGTACTCCGCTTGAGTGGTAGATAATGCCACCACGGATTGTTGATTTGCCTTCCAACTAATAGCCGTGCCATAAAGAGTAAACACAAAACCCGATAGAGATTTTCTTGTGTCCACATTGCCCGCATAGTCCGCATCAACATACCCCTCTAAAGCGTCTTCATCTTGAGCTGCTCTTGTGTATTTCAAACCGCCCTTCAAAGATCCATTCAAGTACCTCAACACCCACTTCAAAGCTTGCCAATGCACAATACCCGGATTTGCCATAAACCGACTCACAATGCTAACCGCATAAGCTAAGTCCGGCCTACTACAAACCATTCCATACATGATGCTTCCAACCCCACTTGCATAGGGAGTACTCTCCATAACTTGCTTCTCATCCTCGGATTGAGGACATTGTTTTATGGACAACTTTGTGTGGTGACCCAAGGGAGTGCTCACGGTTTTAGAGTTCGACATTCTAAAACGCTCCACCACCTTCTTCAAATAACCAAGTTGAGATAAGAAAAGTTCACCTTTGTCACGATCCCTCAAGATATCAATACCAAGGACTCTCTTCGCCGGACCAAGATCTTTCATCTCAAATTCACCATTTAACTTTTCTTTGAGCTTCACAATCTCATCCTTGCTAGAGCTTGCCATCAAGATATCATCCACATATAAAAGAAGATAGAGAATGACTTTCTCATCCCTCTTCAACATGTACACACAAGAATCATACCCGCTTCTCACAAAACCGGTCTTCAAAAGAAACTCATCAAACCGACGATACCATTGCCTAGGGCTTTGCTTCAACCCATACAAAGATTTCTTCAAAAGACATACCTTAGACTTATCCTCCACAAAACCTTCCGGTTGCTCCATGTAGATTGTCTCTTCAAGGTCACCATGTAAGAATGCGGTCTTTACATCCATTTGTTCCAACTCAAGATTGAATTGATTCACAATAGCCATAAGTATCCTTATGGAACAATGTTTCACTACCGGTGAGAAGATCTCATTGTAGTCGATCCCCTCCACTTGAGTGAAACCCTTGGCCACAAGTCTTGCTTTGTACCTCGGACCCTCAACTCCCGGAATACCTTCCTTTTTCTTGAAGATCCACTTGCATCCAACTACCCTTTGGTGTTTAGGTAGCTTCACAAGTTTCCAAGTTTGGTTCTTTTCCAATGAATCCATCTCTTCATTCACCGCCTTCAACCAATACTTGCTTTCCTTGCTCTCAAATGCCTCCTTGAAGTTTCTAGGCTCCGAGTCTTGCACATCTTCAGCCGCATTTAGAGCAAAACACACCAAGTCCGCATAACCATATCTTCTAGGTGCCGTAATGATCCTCCTTTCTCTATCTCTAGCCAAAAGATAATCGGGATCCACTACCGGTTGAGTTCCACTCGTGTCCGATGTTGAAGCTTCATCTTCCACATCATCTTTCTCTTCATTTGGAAGCTCCACCTCAAACTGAGTTTCCTCCACTATTGTTTCCGGTTTCAAAGTCTCTAGATCTTTACACTTCATCCCCATACGGGTCTCATCAAAGGTAACATCCCTACTAATCAAGACTTTTGATCCTCCACTAGAGTCCAATTTCCACAACTTGTAACCCTTCACACCTTCCGGATAACCAATGAAGACACATTTCAAAGCTCTAGGCTCAAGCTTGTCTTGCTTGATATGCGCATATGCCAAAGCTCCGAAAACCTTCAAAGAGGAGTAATCTGCCGGTTTCCCACTCCATACCTCCATAGGTGTCTTGAAGTCTATTCCCGTTGATGGACATCTATTGATCAAATAAGCAGCCGTTGTCACGGCTTCACCCCAGAAACTTTTAGGTAACCCAGCTCCTAGAAGCATACACCTCACCCGCTCCAAAAGGGTCCTATTCATGCGTTCAGCAAGACCATTTTGTTGCGGTGTTCTCGGTACGGTCCTATGCCTCTTGATTCCTTTCAACCTGCAAAACTCATTAAATTGCTCTGAAACAAACTCCAGGCCATTGTCAGTTCTCAAACCTTTTAGTTTAGTTCCCATTTGATTTTCTATGAGAGTGTGCCATTCCTTAAACTTCTCAAATGTGTCACTTTTGTTTTTCAAAACAAAGACCCACACTCTCCTAGAATAATCATCAATGATAGAAAGAAAATAGGAACCTCCCCCATGAGTAATAGTTTTGGAAGGACCCCAAAGGTCCGAGTGCACATACTCAAAAGGTCTACTAGAATGATGCATACCACTACCAAACTTCACCCTATGTTGCTTGCCTAGTATGCAATGTTCACAAAATTCTAGCTTGTCCAATTTATCTTTTCCTAGCAAACCTTGTTTAGCTAGTTCAACTAAACCTCTTTCACTAACATGCCCCAATCTCAAATGCCACAATTCAGAATTATTATGAGGTGCAACACTAGCTACCGATGCATTACCAATTACTATGGAACCATCTAAAATGTATAAACCATTCATTTTAGACCCTTTAACCGTAATCAATGCACCATGCGAAATTTTACAAACCCCATGCTCAATTCTAGTGCAATAACCTAGACTATCAAACATGCTAAGGGAAATTAAATTTCGTTTAAGTTCGGGAACAAACCTCACATCCTTTAAAAGGAATTCACGGCCATCAAACATCTTTAGACGAACGGTGCCCATGCCTTGGACTTTGCACGCTTTGTTATTTCCGAGTCGAACAACTCCTCCTTCTTTTAGAGCTAAAGTCTCAAAATATTCCTTTCTAGGACACATGTGATAAGAGCATCCCGAGTCCAAGACCCAACTCTTCTCCGGTTCCCAACTTGTGACCGTTAGTGCACCCGCACTCTCATAACCATCTTCATCGGACGCCATCGCAACTTGAACGGAAGAACTACCATTGCCCCCTTTATCCGGGCAATCCTTCTTGAAGTGACCTTGTTTGTGACAAAGAAAGCATTTATACTTTGATTTGTCAAAACCCTTGGACTTAGACTTGGACCTCGACTTCCCCTTGCCTTTTCCTCTTTGCTCACTTCTCCCTCTTGCAACGTTCAAGCCTTCACCACCTTCTTCAACCTTTAAGTCCTTGAATTTCGTCAATTCCTTGGTTCTTAAAGCCGATTGGACCTCATCCAAAGTAGTGGTGCCCTCCTTACCGTAAAGGATGGTATCCTTGAAGTGCTCGAAAGACTTTGGTAATGAACAAAGTAACAACAAAGCCTTATCCTCATCTTCAATATTAACATCAATATTGGCCAAATCATCAAGAATTTTGTTAAATTCCGCCAATTGCTCCGAGATTGCTTTAGACTCCACCATCTTGAATGAATAGAGTTGTTGTTTCAAAAGTTGCCTATGAGCCAATGACTTTGTCATGTACAATGACTCCAACTTAGCCCACATGGATGCCGCGGTAGCTTCCCTCGTGACATCCCTTAAAACCTTATCTCCGAGACATAAAACAATGGCACTCCTTGCCTTGGCTATCATCTCACGCTTCTCCGCTTGTGTCAAATGTGCCGGCATCGCCGCTTCACCCTTCAATGCTTCTACACACTTTTGTTGTGTCAAAACCGCTTGCATCTTAACCTTCCATAACCCGAAGTCATTACTTCCGGTGAACTTCTCGATGTCCCACTTTGAACCCATGATACCAACTTCACCAATTTACACCTAGTGCCCCACGGTGGGCGCCAATTGTTGTGAATTCAATAATAAAACACACCAATAAAGAACAAGTGTGTGTGGAGCAAAAGGAAGTGGTAATCAACTAACAAAGTGTCTTCAAGCAACAACAACAAAACAGACCTAAATCTAAGTGTAAAGCAACACCACAAGCATAATCAAAGCAATAAAGATAAGAAAAGAAAGATAGGAACAAACACACCAAGATGGTAACCCAGTTCGGTCCAATATGACCTACTCTGGGGGAGAGAGCAGTCCTCCAATCCACTAAGATGAAAGTGATACAAATGAGTTACAAGAGATTAGCTTTAACAGCTCACAAAGAACAAGGCTTAATTTCTACTCACTTTCATGTCACTCACACTCTCAATGAATCCTAAGAGAGAACACAAAAGGAAGCTTTTGATCCTTCCATTGGTGAAATCTCACTACCCAAGATGTTTACAATGTTTCCCAACTCACAAGAGAACCTCTCTACAAAGACACTCAACCCTAAAGTTACTTCCTTTGCAATACAAGGTTTCTCTCTCAAAGCCACACCCAAAAGAATGAAGAAGAAAGCTTTAAATAGTGTTCAGAAACTCGTAGCATCGTACTACGATGCCTCCCATCGTGCTACGATGGAGTAGGTAATAGTACAGTACTATGCCTTATCCATTCATTATCGTAGTACGATATAATACCATCGCACTACGATTTTTCCAGTCACGAACCAAAAACTGAACACTTACCATCGTACTACGATGACATCCATCGTACTACGATCTTGCCAAAACTCCAGCTTCCAAATTTTGAGTCAATTTTCAACAGCATTGAATATTATGATGAAAACATAAACTAATTCTCAAAGGTATCTTTTTTTTTCTTTTGACAAAAAATCTCAATGTATCTATAATTAGGGATGGAGGTAGTATACGATGTTTTGGTCTCATTTGTGGTGTAAAGTAAATTATGTGAAAATTGTCTTGAAATCCTTCTGAACTGTTTTTTTTCTTTCTCTAATACCAAATACTAGTTGAAACTATCACAAACATTAAGAAGGCCTATGGAGTGGCTAGAAATTGGCAAGGAGATCCATGTGGTCCAGTGAAGTATATGTGGGAAGGCCTAAACTGCAGTATTGATGATGGCAATAACCCCCCAAGAATCACATCTTTGTAAGTTTACAATCCCTTCAATAAATCATATGCATAAATTCAAAAACATCAAGTAACCTCTAATGTTATATATATATTTGGCAATGCAACCAGGAATTTGTCTTCAAGTGGATTGACAGGGGAGATAGCATCTTTCATATCAAAGCTGACTATGTTAGAGTACTTGTGAGTTCCTAATTAATCTCATTTGATAAGTAAACAACAAACTGGAATATGTTTCGATGAAGGATTTTGGAATTAAGGGAAGACCTTATTTTTCTTTATTAAAACGTTTTTTTATTTAAAATAAATCAAGTGTGATTGAAATGTTATATGATCATCTATCATGTTATTACTTCAATCATTTAAAATAATAAATATATACCAAAATATATCTTAAACCTTATTTTGTTAAATGATGAAACCGAATTCATTCAGTTTGGAAATTACTCTCTCTTTATTGGAGATTCAAAATTGTAACTCTGAATTTACATTGTTTTCTTTCAGGGATTTATCAAACAATAGCTTAAATGGTCCTATACCTGATTTTCTGATACAACTGCGGTCACTAAAAGTCTTGTAAGTCCTACGTCGATGGATCAAAATTTAATTTCATTGATTATTAATGTAAAAGATAAAAAATGTCATATTTATTTGTCCTTTGATGGCAGAAACGTAGGGAAGAACAAACTTACAGGGTTAGTTCCAAGTGGGCTTCTTGAGAGATCAAAAACAGGTTCACTATCACTGAGGTATACCTCATACTCAAAGCTATATCAATTCATATTATATTCAAGAAAAAGACAAATTTTCAATGAAGTTTTATTTTCTTCCTGTAATGTTAGTAATAATATATTCAGCAAAGATAATTGAGTTTTCTTCCTCCTACTATCAACATTATTTCACTAATGATATGATAATTAATATATAAGCACCTTTGGCTTTTTTCAGTGTAGATGATGATAACCTTGGTCTTTGCACGATGAATTGCAAAAAGAAGAACATTGCTGTACCACTTGTTGCATCATTTTCAGCATTAGTTGTAATCGTCTTGATTTGTCTTGGACTTTGGGTATTGAGAAGACAGAAAGGTACTTCTCAGAGCACATAAGATTGAGTTCACATTCTCAAATATGGCCTTGTTTATACTATGAATAGTGTAGTAATCCATTGGTTTGCATGTATACTTATAGGTTGTAAACCTTTGATGGCAGATGTGGCCATTGCGGTCGCTGCAATGCGAATTGTGGTGTGAAATAATTTTATTCTTGCACAAAACACACAAAGTTCTATAATTCCTTGCTTAAAAAAGATTTCCTCTTCCCCTTATTGCCTGTAAACCCAGAGAGGAACATTAGTTCATTGAGGGCAAAATGAGACATTGGTCTTTTGTGGCCCGCTGTGGCTAAAACGACGTTCCATTGCCATACTAATTCTTCATGTTTCATATCTTCTAAATGAGTTTGGAGTATCTCTTGTACTTCCTTTATATGAATTTTAAATTTTGTTGCTAAAAAAATTATTTATTTATGAAATCATTTTTTGCTCACGACATATTTTAGAGTCAACTCTCCATAAAACTTTTGCTATATAGTGTTTTATACTCGAGCCATCTAGTGTAAAACTTTTATTGCTTTTCTGCCACAGTATTTTTTTCCCACAGCATATTTTCATTCATACTTATTTATGACAGTTGTAGTTACGTCTTCAAACTCTAAAGAAAAGGGTTCAATGAAATCCAAACATCAAAGATTCAGTTATACTGAAATTCTCAATATTACTGATAACTTCAAAACTATTATTGGAGAAGGAGGATTTGGAAAAGTTTACTTTGGCACTCTACAAGATCAAACTCAAGTCGCTGTTAAGAGGCTTTCACCATCATCAATGCAAGGTTATAAGGAATTTCAATCAGAGGTTAGACATTGTATTCAAGTTAAAAGAGAACATATTCAATTTTTATTTTAGTTAAGTAATAAGGAGAATCCTGCATTATTTTCACATTTAACTTTGGTAGAGATCAAATATAAAATGCAGGCACAACTTCTAACCATTGTTCATCATAGAAATTTGGTCTCCCTCCTTGGATATTGTGACGAAGGTGAAATCAAAGCACTGATTTATGAATACATGGCCAATGGAAATCTCCAACAACACTTATTTGGTAATTTTATATTTTATCAGCAATGTCAATATCCATAACAGATTTACTACTTCCAGTTTATCTTCATTTTCATCAACTAAATTGACTAAACATTAGACGAGGTAGAGCACAATAGTTTATATTATTATAATAACAATAATTATTTTTAAATTTTTTGGGGAAAGAAGACATTAATATCAACAAGGGTACACTAATGACCATATTAGAAGCGTGTCGTATGAGATTTGAACTTTGTCCCTTGAGATTACAATGTCAAGCTCTTACCACCTAGTTGACAACTTAAGGACGATAAAGATTATGTATGAGACAGGGAGAAGGGAACGATAAATTAATTTTTCTTGTGCTTTCACTTTAAATGCTTGTTCAGAATTTCATGACTAATGTCTATTTGCATGCAGTGGAAAATTCAAATATCTTAAATTGGAATGAAAGGCTTAAGATTGCAGTTGATGCAGCACATGGTAATGTATTGTTTATGGCAGCATGTTTCTTGCATTTTGCACCCTTACATTGCCCTTTGTGTGAATTTTCAGGATTGGATTATCTCCATAATGGATGTAAACCACCTATTATGCATAGAGATTTGAAGCCTTCAAACATACTACTAGATGAGAACTTGAATGCAAAGATTGCTGATTTTGGTCTAAGTAGAGCTTTTGGTAACGATGATGATTCTCATATATCTACACGCCCTGCTGGTACAATTGGTTACGCTGATCCAGAGTAAGTGTAATATAAAAAATCAAATTAGATTAACCCGATTTTAATATTTTTGTTGCATTTACATTGCATAAATATCTTTTTCAATCATCATCATTTTCCAACAATCAAGATCTGCTTTTCTCTTTTACTCAATTCACTGATTGCGGTCTCTTTGTGTAATTAGCAATTTTTTCTTCATTTTCTTTCAATTTTATATGCTATAATTGTCACCATGTACATTTGTTCTTTCTTTATGTGGGACATAAACTGTGTACGTGCATTATTACCGACTGGTGTAGTGTCCAAAAATTTTCTCATGTTGATTCTTAAATATTAATTGTTGTGACTACTCTTACCTATGCTTATATATGTGGAGCACATCCTCCCTCTTTAGACTAAACTGCAGAAAAATATTTGCTGTTCCATTGTATTCAAAATTCTCTTGATCTAGAACTCTAATTTTTGTTTGGATTATGCATTTAAGATAGGGAATGCAACTCCTTTTGGGATTTAAATACTTTGATTTTTTATTTTAATTTAATTTAAATAGTGTTTGGGTTGGGGCATTGTTTGAACTTTTTACAAGGCATTGGTTTATATTACTTGATAGATAGTGTGCAAAATAGTTAGATTTCTATCTTCATTTAATTTTACTGTAGTTTTTATTTTTTACATATACTACTATTTCATTTGGCTTATAATTTGTTTAATTTTGAAAAGAAAATAAGAAGTACATAAGTTTAAGGACCACTCAAGCAACTTATTTATTCTTTTCTTAATAGATATCAGAGAACAGGAAACACAAATAAGAAAAATGATATCTACAGCTTTGGGATAATTCTATTTGAGCTGATCACTGGAAAGAAAGCAATAGTGAGAGCATCTGGAGAAAACATTCACATACTTCAATGGGTTATTCCCATAGTTAAAGGAGGAGATATTCGAAACATTGTTGATACGAGATTGCAGGGTGAATTCAGCATCAGTTCTGCATGGAAAGTTGTTGAGATAGCTATGTCATGCATTTCACAAACTACAGCTGAAAGGCCAGACATTAGCCAAATATCCGCGGAGCTAAAGGAGTGTCTATCATTGGACATGATTCAGAGAAATAATGGAAGCACGAGTGCTAGAGATGAATTGGTTTCTGTAGCAACTGTATCAGTATCCACTTTTTTAGCTAGATAACCACTGTCTATAATGATATTTTTGTCCTATATTCAGTGTTACTCCAAATGTTTAGCTAAAACATAATACGTACGAGTGAATTCTAAAGACATTAGAAATTGGACCTTGTAGGCAACCTCTCTGGTGTGAGGAACAATTTGGAGAGTTAAAAAAAATACTAAGGAGACAGTTTAAGATTTATTGTCTGCACAATAATATACTGTCACAAGTACCAAATACATTCTTCCCTAGACTATGTTATTTTCCTGGTTGGTATTCTCTTAGTTACATTTATGCATTTGCTGTATTATCAATTGTGAACCACTTGTTGCAATACGCAGCAAGGTTCTAGAAGATGTGGTTGTGATAATATTCTTATATGTAACAAACTTGCTTGTTAAATAGAGTCTGATGGCCAAATGAAAAGGAATCCAATCATTCAACATTCATTTTTCTTTAAATTCTCTACAATTTTGTACTTGATACACAAGTCACATCAACAAATTCATTCTTATATCGAGATCCCTGCTCTGAGTTGGGATTATTCTTGGTCACATCTCTGAATATCCAAATCATATCTCAATTGGTATCACATTCCGATCCTGAGCGCATTACAACATAATTGAGATTCAGTAACATATGGAAAATGTTACTATATCACAAAAAATGCTACCAATTATATTTAGTAACATGTAATCTATAATGGACATGAACTATGCAACACAATTTCAATTACATACTAAAACGAGTACAAGTTTTCCACCATTGAAGCATGTACTCTATTAAATTATCCTCTGCATTGTTCTTATTCTTGCAGCAAAGAAGGAATGACATCTACAGTAATTCATCATTGCCTTCCAACGCCATAGAGGTGTTTGCCATTAATTGAAGAAAAGATTGTGGGATGAAAGGAATCAAAGAGAAATACTAAGAAAAAAAGTTAAGTTCAATATGGAAACACATAAAATGTATTAACCCAAGAGATAAAAAGTTTAAGAATGAACTTTGAAATCTCTTCTCTTAACAATATGTTAAAGTTCTAAAGCAAGCTAAGACAGCCATAACAACCCTGATGGTATGTAAGTATACATAAATCAACAAAAGTCACCACAAAACACTAACCTAAAAGCCACCACAAAACCAAAACCCTATGAAGCAAAAACCGAGAATCACATGCAACAAAATTAGAAGCAAGAAATAAAACAGAAACCAAAACAATCAAGCAAACACAAACAATATAATACCTTCATATCAAATAAAAACTATTGAGTCAGAATGAAAAATGATTATCAAACTATATGGATTTAGTTCCACAAAAAGTTCAATACAAAAGTTCAATACATTTACGTTGAAATCTCGCAATCCTGATATTTTTGTTGCACAAAAAGTTCAATACAAAAGTCCAGAGCAACAAAAACCAGAAAAGAAGCAAAAGGAAACAGACAAGAAGAAAAGCTACATATTAGTATATTACAACCCAAGCACAGTAAAGGGTTCAACTACCACACATGATAATCAAAAGTAAAATTAGGATTCTTTGCCTTTCACCATCAAAAGGATAGCAACTTAACTTTATCGAGCAGAAGATGCAGCTGAACTTCATTATTAGAGAAAATTCTGTTGTTCCTTTCCTTCCAGATTGTCCAAACACAAACAAACAAAATCAAATGCAAAGAAGACCGGATGGACCAAGGGAAATCACATGTCTAACCGAACTGTGCAAAATGATCTAATAAACACGCCAAATCAACTGAATAGATACCAGCCACTTCAGAATGAAAGTGTAATAATTTATCAGTTTGAATATATATTTTATAAGTTGCTATATGGTTTTAAATCGTGGTTGTGGCAGCGGATGTGGTTATTGCGGTCGCTGTGTTGCACATTTCTCATAACATATATTAGATTTGACTCTCCATAAAACTTTAGCTATTTAGTATTTCTTTTCTTCCACATTTATTTCCCACATCCGCATATTTTCATTGAATTTTATTTATCACAGATGTAGTTACGTCTTCAAATTCTATGGAAAGGGGTTCAATGATATCAAAACACCAAAAATTCACTTATACAGAAATTCTCAATATTACTGATAACTTCAAAACCATTATTGGAGAAGGAGCATTTGGAAAAGTTTACTTTGGCATTCTACAAGATCAAACTCAAGTTGCTGTTAAGAGGCTTTCACCATCATCAATGCAAGGTTATAAGGAATTTCAATCAGAGGTTAAGTAACATATTCTATCATAGGAATAGTAATAAATAGAATCCTGCATAATTTTCACAATTAACTGTGGTAAATATCAAATTTAAAATGCAGGCTCAACTTCTAACGGTTATTCATCATAGAAATTTGGTCCCCCTCTTTGAATATTGCGATGAAGGTCAAATCAAAGCATTGATTTACGAATATATGTCCAATGGAAATCTCCAACACTTGTTAGGTAATTTATATTTTATCAGCAATGTCAACATCCATAATAGATTTACTACTACCAGTTTATCTATATGTTAATGGTTAACCCTCAAAGAACATTTTTACATCAACTAAATCGACAAAACATAAGCAGAGGTAGAATTCAAAAGCATATAAACTTTTTAGTGCACAATAGTTTATATTATTGTAATAACAAGGATTATTTTCACCTTTAAAAAAAAAGGATTATTTTAATAAGGGTAGACTAATGATAATTTTGTCTCATGAGACTACAAAGTCAAACTCTTACCACTGAGTTAACACACCATATTACGACAAGTGTTAAGAGTCCCACATCGGTTAGGAGTTGGCCTGACAATTTGTTTATAAGTGGGGGCAATCCTCACCTCACAAGCCGGTTTTGTGGGGTTGTGTTAGGCCCAACCACGATTTCTAATATGGTATCAGAGCCTCTTCACGATTCTTTTTCTTTTCTTTGGGCCACCCGTCATCAGGTTTCCGTTATCGGGCCACCCGTCATTTATGTTAACGCTTTAGATGTCTAATCCTGAGCGTGAGGGGGTGTGTTAAGAGTCCCACATCGGTTAGGAGTTGGCCTGACAATTTGTTTATAAGTGGGGGCAATCCTCACCTCACAAGCCGGTTTTGTGGGGTTGTGTTAGGCCCAACCACGATTTCTAATAACAAGGGTCATGAACAAGGCAGAGAGAAGGGCAAGTGTAATGAATATTTCCTATGCTTTCATTTAAAATGCTTGTTCAGTAATTCAAGACTAATGTATGTTTGCATGCTGTAGAAAATTCAAATATCTTAAGTTGGAATCAGAGGCTTATCTTTCGTCATGAACAAGGCAGAGAGAAGGGCAAGTGTAAGGCTTATCTTTCGTCATGAACAAGGCAGAGAGAAGGGCAAGTGTAATGAATATTTCCTATGCTTTCATTTAAAATGCTTGTTCAGTAATCTTAAGTTGGAATCAGAGGCTTATCTTTCGTCATGAACAAGGCAGAGAGAAGGCAAATATCTTAAGTTGGAATCAGAGGCTTATCTTTCGTCATGAACAAGGCAGAGAGAAGGGCAAGTGTAATGAATATTTCCTATGCTTTCATTTAAAATGCTTGTTCAGTAATCTTAAGTTGGAACAAGGCAGAGAGAAGGCAAATATCTTAAGTTGGAATCAGAGGCTTATCTTTCGTCATGAACAAGGCAGAGAGAAGGGCAAGTGTAATGAATATTTCCTATGCTTTCATTTAAAATGCTTGTTCAGTAATCTTAAGTTGGAATCAGAGGCTTATCTTTCGTCATGAACAAGGCAGAGAGAAGGGCAAGTGTAATGAATATTTCCTATGCTTTCATTTAAAATGCTTGTTCAGTAATTCAAGACTAATGTATGTTTGCATGCTGTAGAAAATTCAAATATCTTAAGTTGGAATCAGAGGCTTAACATTGCCATTGACACAGCCCATGGTAATGTATTGTTTATCGCATCATATTTCTTGCATTTTGTACCCGTACATTGCCCTTAATGTGAATTTTCAGGATTGGATTATCTGCATAATGGATGTAAACCACCAATTATGCATAGAGATTTGAAGCCTTCCAACATACTACTTGATGAGAACTTTCATGCAAAGATTTCTATTTTGGTCTAAGCCGAGCTTTTATTAACAATAATGATTCTCATATATCCACACGCCCTGCTGGCACATTTGGTCACGTTGACCCAGAGTAAGCGTAATATAAAATGTCAATTTTGATTAACCAGATTTTAATATTTTTGTAGCATTTAAATAGCATAAATATCCATTTCAAGCAATGGATTTCATAACTTTGAAACAAGTGGTAAAGTTACATGATAGTGTGCAAAAACATTGATCGCTATGTTCATTTAATTTTCGTCTAGTTTTTCTTCCACCTCATATACTACTATTTCATTTTTGTTTATAACTTGTATAATAATGAAAAGAAAAGAAGACATACATAAGTTTAAGGATCACTTATGCATTTTATTCGTTTGTTTTGTTAATAGATATCAGAGAATAGGAAACACAAATAAATAAAATGATATCTACAGCTTTGGGATAATTCTATTTGAGTTGATCACTGGCCAAAAAGCATTAGCACAAAGAGCATCCGGAGAAAAAATTCACATACTTCAATGGGCTATTCCTATAATCGAAAGAGGAAATATTCAAAACATAGTTGATATGAGATTGCAGGGTGAATTCAGCATTGATTCTGCGTGGAAAGTTGTAGAGATAGCCATGTCATGTATTTGTCAAACTGAAACTGAAAGGCCAGACATAAGCCAAATATTGGCAGAGCTAAAGATATGTCTCTCTTTGGACATGGTTCATTGTGGAAGCACAAGATCTAGAGATGAATTGGTTTCTTTAGCTATTGAATCAGAAACTGCTATTTTAGCTAGATAACCATCATTTATAATAATATTTATGTCCTATATTCAGTGTCAATCCAAATGCAGTAGTACATTAGTCCTTGTTGTATTATACAAAACAATTTGTATTTTGAAGTTTCAAGGAATAAAAAATTAGTGTGCCAACTACTATAGTATTATTGATGTTTAATTAGAAGCACTATTTTTCTCCTAAACTATCATGAAGAATAATGTGCATAGAAAAATAAATTAATTGTTAGTTGTTACTCCAGAGATGTAGAGTGGCTGCCATGAAATATGAATGAATTCTAAAGGCATTAAACAATTGAACCTGTAGGCAACAACCTCTCTGGTCACTACTGCGAGGAACAATCTGGAGAGGTGAAAAAAAAATACCAAGGAGAGACAGTTTAAGATTTATTGTCTGTCACAAGCATCGAATAAATTCCCTAGAGTTTGTTTTGAAGGGGAAGAGATGAGAGGGCTTTAAAAAAAAGGAAGGAGAGAATGGAAGAAAATGGAAGCAATGTTCTTTTCTGGATAAAAGTGGTCGATGCCTTGAATTATTGGGTTAGGATTTGAAATATTTAATGCTTTTAGATAGGAGAATATGGGATTGTGTGTTGGATAATGGTGGTTAAAAAAATGCTTTTGGTATAAGAAAGAAAAAGGGGAAACAACCATTTTGGTTCCTGGATGTCCATGTCACTGTCAAACTGGTCCCTAACTTAGGGAAAAACACAAAAGTTTCTGAATCCAAAATTTGTTAGCCACTTTCGTCCCCGACGTTAGATTTGGTCGTTAACTCTACAAAAAAGCTGATGTTCTAGCATGGACCAAAATGAAATGTCACTTTGGTCCCTCCGAAACCAACTTATCATTTCCCTTCACACTCTCCATTTCCACAGTGTCCGACGAAAACCAAAGCCACCACTGTAACACTGCCCGTCGCTGTTGCAGAGAATCCAATGACATAAACACATATTTGGGTTTTTTTTAATCCCTTGATCTGATTGACCCTTAAATAAACCTTCATCTTCTTCACTGAGTGTCCCAGCTTAAATAAACTTATGTCCAATAACTACAAAAACCCTTCTCTTCTCATATTTTGTTCCTAATTCATAAGTGTGCATAAGGAATTTGAGCTTTTTCATAAAAAATCCAATTTTCACACCAACACGTGTTGAACTCCAATCCATATCCAAATACTCCAACAAACGAAAGAAATAAATTAAAGGTTAAGCAAGACTTTGATTAAAATATCCAACAGTGACAAACACCCAACCAAAGATTATCCATAATCATCATCACTACCCACATAAAATATCTAAAGCATTTTTAAAATTGATTAATGAACAACAAGTAAAGCATGGAGACAATTAATGAACAACAGGTAAAGCATTTTTAAGAAGACAAGAACAAGATAAGAGAGAATAAGGAGGAGGATGGAAATTTTAGTGTTAATGTTTGATGAATTTATGAGACGAAGATTTTTTTTTTTGAAAACTCTTTATGAGACAAACATTGATGATGAGGATGAGGAGGTGTAAAGAGAGCTACAGTTTATTTAATTTTTTTGTTGGGTTCAAACAATGTATGAGTTGGATTGATGAGATTTAAGGTTGAAGGACACAAACTAGATGACGACGATTCTCTGAACTGGCAACGAGGACGAGCAGTGCTATGGCAGTGTCCTTGGTTTCGGTCGGACAAGGTGGAGAGGGAGAGTGTGAAGGGAAATGATACGTTGGTGTTTGGAGGGACAAAGCGACATTTCATTTTGGTCCCTATTGCAACATCAACTTTTTTGTAGAGTTAACGGCCATATCTAACGTTGAAGACAAAGTAGCTAGCGGATTTTAGAGTCAGGGATTTTGTGTTTTCCTTAAGTAAGGGACCAGTTTGACAGCTAGAAAAATTATGTATAGGTTCTAGAAATTATGTATAGGTTCTAGAAAAATTATGTATAGGTTCTAGAAAAATTATGTATTGCTTTGATGAAAATAAAATTTAAAGTAGTCTTAAACTTTTTTTTTTTTTTTGAGTTATGACTAATTTTTTTATAACTACGGTATAATAATGCCATGAATTATTTGAGTTTCTTTTGTCAAACTAAATGGGCGTGAAAGAAAATGTGAATGTTAAATGAGTAATGTTTTTTTTTTCTTTTTCACTACCAAAAAGTAATGTTTTTTTTCGTGAAGTTTAATGAGTATTTTTGTTTGACGTGTTAAATAATAATAAGGCTCTTTAGGTAGAAGTTTCGTGATATTCCTAAGCTGATGTCTTTTGCGTTATATCACACTAGAACTAAGGTTGAAAATATTTTATAAAAAAATTAAGGTTGAAAATCTTATAAAAAAGAATTAAGGTTGAAATAGTTGTTGTTTATCTCGTTAAGGCTTGGAGGGCCGGTAGAGTAAACGTCTTTAACTCTGAGGTCATTGATAGCTTAGGTATAGTTTTTTTTTTTGGGTCAAGACGTTTACGTGTACTTTTTCCAAATTAATTAAAAATGTGCTAGAAAATATATATATATATATATATATATATATATATATATATATATATATATACATGAATATGAGCACCGTTCTTAGTTTTATTACTTTTATCATCATTATTATTATTTGAGACCATCTATGTGTGAGGGTGTGATAGGTACTTTGAATTTTCTTTTCTAACGGAGAGTACTTTGATAGTAACAAAATCTTTTAAATATAATCGTTACATCTGAAATCAATTAGAATATAAATAATTTTCCTAAAAAAAAAAAAACTAGAATATAAATAATTAAAAAATTACACCATTGAATTGGTAAATTATTCATGAATGAAGGTATGACTTGCTTGGAAATTACATCATTGTGAATTAGGAAAATATCCATGAATTGTTTAGTTATGATATATTATTGTGAATGTCACTCGATAGATGCTGATTATATTTTTTTTTGGTTACACCATAGATGCTGATTATATTAATCATACAATAGTTTTTTTTTTTTTTTTTAGGAAATTAATCATCCAATAGTTGGTTATTTAAAATTTTGTCATTAAAATAACACTACCTCTTCAACAAGCCGCTTCTAGTTTTTCTTTATTGAGGGATAATTTCGGATTAGAGTTTACCTAAAATCACCAATTGTTCATCGTCTTGGTGCGGTGTTTGTTGATTTCCCGTCTTGGTGAGATGTTCGTTTAGTTCACATTGAGAAATTAACCTCCATCTATTGCATATTCAATCAAATGATTAAGTTTTCAATGTTGCAATTTCGAACGGATGAGTAATCTAGTCATTTTGATTTTATCACATTATTTGTAATCATTATACCGTTTTATACTATTAATTTGAATGTTGTGATTTTGTTTGTAGATCTTTGTATTTTTTTTTATTGATTTTGTGGTGGTCGGGGTTTGAACCCCAATCTTTATATTTTTTTAACGAAAGTGAATTTGTGTTTGATTTTAATGTACTCAACCAAGCTGAAAGTAAATTACACTTAAGCAGAACAGAATCAAAGAGTGAGAAGAATTATTTTGGGCCGTTGAGTTGTGAGGGATTGGTGATTTTAATTTTTGATTATTTTGAGATTTTTGAGAACCTTCTAGATTTATTGATAAAGATTACGATGAAGATGAATGACACAGACGTTTATTAATTAAATTTTATAAAATTTATTTATTTTTTGAAAGAAAAATGATTAAATGAATTTATATGTTTTTTTGCTTAGAGGAAAAAGAATAAAACACATTTTTTTTTATAGAAATGTTATTATTGAATCAACCAAATTAGTAAGGACATGTAGAATAATTTCGTCCAACTAAATGCTGGTATGCAATTAGTGTCTACGCCATATCATCAAAGTTGACTTTAAAATAGAATGCGGGATAGAAGCTCGTAAAAAAAATTAAAACTAGAGGACCAAAACTTCATTTTTTTTACTGAAAATAGAGGGTTCAAAAGAATATTTAAGTCAATTTTTTTTTATCACTAATGCTTAAAAAAATGTCATTGAGTAAAGAAAACAAATTTGTAATCATAAATGTTCTTAAAATCTACTCCCTCTATGTTTACAATAAGCCTTTTTTCTTATTTTCACACATAATAAAAAATAAAAAGTGTAGTTAACTTTTTTATTGAAAAAGTAATTTATAAGTGATTTTATAAAATTACCTCTCATTAATGTTGCGGGGAAAAGAAAAGAATTTGAAGAAAAGAAAATAATAAATAATAAAAGGGTATGAAAGAAAAATAAAAATTAATGCTTCATTGGTATTTTTTTTTTAAAGATTGTTTCATTTGTATAGTAACGTGATATATAATAAAACACAATTTTTTTCTTCTTCAAAGTGACATATAATATAACACAAGGAGAGAATACTATTATTATTTTTTTTTAAAAGAGGGAGAGAATACTATTATATTTTTTATAGAATAATTATTATACTTATACATTTGTGAAAAAAGTTAATATTCCATGTGTGATTAAATAATTTTGCAAAATTGTTATATAAATTTAGCTATTTTTTTTTACAAGAAATTTAGCTATTTATTATTAACTTTTTAATTTATCCTTTATATTATGGGATGGAGATCGGTATATGCATTTTTTTTTTAACACGCATCATCATCCTCATTTATCAATATTCTTTCAAAACAATCCTCATTTATTAATATTATCAAAATCAATACTAGCAAACATGACAGTATAAACCAAGCAATCTACCTCAAATAGTTAATGAGTTCCATCAAATGATGAATCTTTCGAAAGAACCCTAATTCGATTCTTAGGTGAAACATTTCTTAATCAGACTTTACGTATCTCATGACTGAACTCTGGATTACTAAGACCTCTTCTTCTCTTGAGAACCGGAGGGTTAAAGCCACAAAGAAAAACCCGAATAGCACCAATAAATTACAAAAACAATAGTCAAACAAATAATAAAATGTAAATGCAACTTTTAGTTTCTTATAAGAATACAATTTTTAGTTCATCAGAATGATAAGTCGAACGTCCATAAGTCGTAGCTTGTAACGACCCGATTTTTCAGATGCTAATTAGCGAAACTCTTAGTGACAAACCAAATATATTTTTTCTTTTTAAATAATAAAAGTAACGTACAACTCATCGACATTAAAATAAACCAATAAATAAGTTTCTCTTTAAATTTTTAAAATAGTAAATCACACTTGTCTTACATCAAAAATATAAAATTCCTAAGAACAAGACTCCCGACATTTTTTTTACCCAAGGCAAAACCTAACTAGTCAATGTTCTGGATGGTTTGAAAAGATTTTTCAACAAGGCTAATACATGTATCAGAATATATCAAAGCCTTCAAATGCTGGTCATAGGTCTTAGCTCAACTGATAAAAATGTTGAAATTGCTAGGTCAGGCGCCGCGACTGGGTTCAGACTTCGACTCCTCCATTTGTGTGTATAAGTTTCAATGGTAATTTGTCGTTTTATTTATCTATAACACAAAAGAAATAATAAACCGGACATACTATACTAAAACATATTATGACGAAAAAAAAAAACAAATTTTAGCTCATTATAAAAATGTCCAACAATTTTGAAAAAAGAATACAAAATCCGGGATATAATATAATAAAATTGAAGCGAAATGCGACACTCTAGCAGTATATAAAGTATTGCTTGTATAGGATTATCACTCATCATTAATTCATTATTTGTATTTCTTCTAATAATGAAGCAAACAATGATGGGAATGTTACAGCATTTTCTTTTGGTTTTGTTTGGTGTCCTTGCTATTTTGGTTTTGATACAAGCTCAGGATCAATCAGGTTTGGTTATTAATTTGTAATTAGTAATTGTTATTGCAGCTGAAATTATCTTAATTTTATCCCTTATTTATATATGTCAGGATTCATTAGCTTAGATTGTGGTCTTCCTCAAGATTCAAGGTATTCTGATATAAGCACAGGCATAAATTACATTTCAGATGCTAAATTCATAGATACAGGTGTAACTAAGAGTATACCTCCTACGAAGAATATTACTATTAAACAGCAACTAGAATATTTGAGAAGCTTTCCTAGCGGAGTGAGAAATTGTTACAGAATAAATGTAACAAGTGATACTAAATATTTAATCAGAGTTACTTTCTATTATGGAAACTATGATAATCTAAATCAACCACCACAATTTGATCTTCATTTTGGACCTAATGTGTGGGATACAGTGAAGTTGTCCTCCAATGCATCACTCTTCACATACAGTGAGATAATTTACACTCCATCACAAGATAACATACAACCATGTCTTGTTAACACAGGCAAAGGGACTCCATTCATTTCAGCTATAGAATTGAGGCCTTTGAACAAAACTGCTTATGTCACATACTCAGCTAAATCAGTATTATCACTCTTCATACGATATGATATAGGTTCCATCACAAACAGAGAATACAGGTAAGATCTAGTCAGCTCGTTAGCAGCTCAAGTTAAATATGATTTTCGTCCTTATAAAATTTACAAATTTCACTTTTAGTTCTTTTAAAATTTTTCTTCAATTTTTGATTCTCCAAATATTTTCCGCCACTATTTTTGGTCTTAACTTTTAAGTCAACTCATGATATTCCCTAAAAAAAGTCAACTCATGATATGATTCAAAATTTTGATTTTTTTTTTTTGTAGTAATGTTTAGTATACTATAGAATTCTCGTTTGCAACGTTTTAGAATTTTTTAACAAAGAATGAATTAAATATAAATTTTTATGTTGTTGGTGCTTAAAAATTCATATTTGATTCAAATTTTGTTAAAAAATTCTAATTTTTTTTTTTGGAGAAATTCTTAAAATATTCTAAACATTCTTGAAAAAACCCATTCAAAAACATGAAAGAATACACATGAACCGACTTTAAAGCAAGAACAAAAGTGGTGATAGAGCATATTTGAAGGAGACAAAATTGAAAAGAAATTTTAGAGGAACTAAATGCAAAATTTAATTTTTTTATATGGATAAAAAACATATTTAACTTAATATTTATAATTTTTTTGACAGAAACTTAATATTTATAATATAAAGGGGTTAAATATTTTTTTGATCCCTATAAATGTTTAAACTTTTTGTTTAAGATCCTCACAAAAATTTCTTCGTATTTTGGCCCCCAAAAGTTTTGCATCAACACTTTTGGTCCCCGTTTTTACATCAACTCACGTGCATTATTCAAAACTTTGAATGAGTTTTTGTAAGAATGTTTAAAATATTATAAGAATTTCTTCCAAAAAATATTATAATTTTTTAACAAAAATTAATTAAATATGAATTTTTAAATGTAAAAAACATAAAAACTCATATTCAATTCATCCTATCTTAAAAAAAAAATATTAAACTTTTATAAAAGGGAATTCTATAGTGTACTCCCTAAACATGATTGTGGAAAAAATTTAAAATTTCAGACTACACAGATGAGATGACTTAAAAGTAGTGGCAATATAAAACTTTTGAACACTAAAAATGGAAGATTACTTTTATAGGGATTAAAATAAAATAAAACTTTTGAACACTAAAAATGGAAGATTACTTTTATAGGGATTAAAATAAAAAATTAGAATATTTACAAGGAATCAGAACATATTTAACCCTAATATAAATAAGTAACACGAAAGTCAATTACTCCTTAAAAAAAAAAAATCAAAGTAAATTACTGACGATTTTCCTGGTGATGTACTACAAACAACAGGTACAAAGATGATGTTTATGACCACCAGCAATTGGAGACGACTAAGCACCTCACTTAACAAAATTGATTTAAATCAGAGTCTTTATAAACCACCAGCAATTGTGATGAACACTGCTATTACACTAGTAAATGCCAGTGCCCCTTTACAATTAGATTGGGATGCAGATAATGTAGATGATCAATACTACCTCTACATGCACTTTAATGAGGTTGAAGAGCTGGCAGCAAATGAAACTAGAGCATTCAATATCACACTGAAGGACAAGTTGCCGTTTGGACCCGTGATGCCTAGATACGGTGAAACATATACTGTATTTAGTCCAACACCTTTGACTGGAGCCAAAACCCATCAAATTTCTCTTTTTAAGACAGAGAATTCAACCCTTCCACCAATCATCAATGCCTTTGAGGTTTATAAAGTAAAAGACTTCTCACAATCAGAAACTCAACAGGATGATGGTAAGCTAGCCCAAAACATTTACTACTTTATCCCTAAATATAAGAATTTTCTACTCTAGTTGATTATTTCTTTATCAACATAACTCTAAATATCTTACATACTTTTCTGCAATTTGTAATACATATTAGAGTCTTGTTAACGAATGCCCCTGCGTCGCTCTTTAAACATTTTAAAATAAGTAATTGTTCTTTAAGAAAGTGAAATATTTCGATTTTCAATACATTGATTACATGCATTTTCGTAAATACTTCCTATTTATGATCCTTAAAAAGTGTCCCGAAGCATTTGTTAACATTTCCCTTGGTATTATTATGAAAACATATAATAATTTTATCTCTGGAAGGATAATCTTGTAAAACAAAACTAATATTCAACAACTTTAATACACCATCTGCACTAAATCAAATTGCATCATCTCTTTTCTCTCTTCTTCTCCGATAATTTCTCCTCTGATGACCTTCTCCGACGACCTCTCCTTAGCAACTTTTTAATCAACAATATCTTATATTTATGGAGGGAGGCAGTATATGATTTATAGTGTCATCATGTGGTGTAAAGTAAACTATTCACGAATTGACTTGAAATCCTTTTGAACTCTATTTTTTTTAATACCAAATACTAGTTGATACTATCACAAACATCAAGAATTTTTATGGGGTGGCTAGAAATTGGCAAGGAGATCCATGTGGTCCTCTGAAGTATATGTGGGAAGGCCTAAACTGTAGTATTGATGAGGGCAATAACATCCCAAGAATCACATCTTTGTAAGTTTACAATCCTTTCAATAAACCATATGCATAAATTCAAAAACATGAAGTAGCCTCTAATGTTATATATATTTGGAAATACAACAAGGAATTTGTCTTCAAGTGGATTGACAGGGGAAATAGCATCTTCCATATCAAAGCTCACTATGTTACAGTTCTTGTGAGCTCCTAATCTCATTTGGTTAAATGATGAAACCAAAACCTTTCAATTTGGAAATTATTATCTGATCTTTATTGGAGATTCAAAATTTTAACTCTGTATTTAGATTTTCTTTCAGGGATTTATCAAACAATAGCTTAAACGGTCCTTTACCTGATTTTCTGATGCAGCTGAGGTCACTAAAACTATTGTAAGTCACATGTTGATGCATCTAATGTAATTTTATTGATTATTAGTATAAAAGATAAAAAAAGATGTCATATATTTTGTTCTGTGTTAGCAGAAATGTAGGGAAGAACAAACTTACAGGGTTAGTTCCAAGTGCACTCCTTGAGAGATCAAAAACAGGTTCATTGATACTGAGGTATGCCTCATACTCAAGTCAAATCTATATAAATTAACATTATACTCAAGACAAAGACAGTTTTTCAATATAGCTTTTTTTCTTCCTGTAATCTTAATAATAATAATAAAATGAGCAATGATAATTGAGTTTTCTTCCTCCTAATATCAAGATGGTTTCACAATTGATATCATAGCTAATATCTAAGCACCTTTATCTTCTTTCAGTGTGGATGATAATCCTGATCTTTTAATAACGGAATCATGCAAAAAGAAGAACATTGTTGTACCACTTGTTGCATCTTTTTCAGCATTAGTTGTAATTCTTTTGATTTCTCTTGGATTTTGGATATCCAGAAGACCCAATAGAAAAAATCAAATACAAAACGGTACGTCTCAGATGACATGGGAACGAGTTCATATTCTCACATAAGGCCTTGTTTATATTATGAATATTGTATTAATCCATTAGTTTACATGTGGGTTTTATAATTTTCTATATGGTTTTAAATTGTGGCTGTGGTCGCGGATGTGGCTATTGCGGTCATTGTGTTGCGCATTGGTCCAAACATATTGTTAGAATAACAACCAATAACAGAAGATTAAATTAAACGAAAGTAAAAGACAATAGACACGATCAATCGTTGTTCACATATTTTGACCAATAGAACCTACCTTTGTGATTATAGAGCAGATGTTGTTCCATTTTATTTCTGTGGTGAATTAGGGTTTTAATTACAAGCAATATATAGTTCATGCCTCTCTTCAGCGTCTATTCATGAGTCATACTCAACACATATTAGATTCCACTCTTCATAAAACTTAATCTATATAGTGTTTTATACTTGAGTCATCTCGTGTAAATCTTTTATTGCTTTTCTGCAACATTTTTTTTTCCACATCCTTGCATATTTTCATTCAACTTTATTTATCACAGATGTAGTTGCGTCTTCAAATTCAAAGGAAAGGGGTTCAATGAAATCAAAACATAAAAAGTTCAGTTATATTGAAATTCTCAACATTACTGATAACTTTAAAACTACTATTGGAGAAGGAGGATTTGGAAAAGTTTACTTTGGCATTCTACAAGATCAAACTCAAGTCGCTGTTAAAAGGCTTTCACCATCATCAATGCAAGGTTATAAGGAATTTCAATCAGAGGTTAGACATTACATTCAAGTTAGAAAACAACATATTTAGTTTTTATTTTTGTTAAGTAATAAATAGAATCCTGCATAATTTTTACCGTTAACTTTGTTAGAGATCAAATTGAAAATGCAGGCACAACTTCTAACGGTTGTTCATCATAGAAATTTGGTCCCCCTCCTTGGATATTGTGATGAAGGTCAAATCAAAGCATTGATTTACGAGTACATGGCCAATGGAAATCTCCAACACTTGTTAGGTAATTTATATTTTATCTGCAATGTCAACTTCCATAATAGATTTACTACTTCTAGTTTAACTACATTTTAAAGATTAACCCATATAAACCTTAGCACAGGTAGAATACAAACCCATATAAACCTTTGGGTTATAGTAACAAGTGCCCTTAGTAGGTTTGCATTGGATTCAACAATATTTTGACTTTTAAGAAATTAAATTCATCACTTTCTACAATTTTCCAATACAATATTTCTATTTTCATCCTCTTAACCAATGCTCTAAGGGCACTTTTTAACATTTTCCTAAACCTTTTAGTGCAGAATAGTTTATATTGGGTAAGGAGAAATAATTATTTTTACCTCTTAAAAAAATAAAACATGGATTATTTAAAAAAAAAAAATTTGGAAACAAGAAATAATTATTAAGGGTTATGAACAATCAAATATCTGTCTTATACGATATTTGAATTCTATCTTTTGAAATTACAAAATCAAGCTCTTATCGACGACGAGGGTTAAGAACAAAGGCAGGGAGAAGGGCAAGTGTAATGAATTCCTATGCTTTCGTTTAAAATAATTGATCAGTATTTCAAGACTAATGTATGTTTGCTTGCAGTAAAAAATTCAAATATCCTAAGTTGGAATGAGAGGCTTAACATTGCAGTTGACACAGCCCATGGTAATGTATTGTTTACGATTTCATATTTCTTGCATTTTGTATTCGTGCATTTCCCTTAATGTGAATTTTCAGGATTGGATTATCTTCATAATGGATGTAAACCACCTATTATGCATAGAGATTTGAAGCCTTCCAACATACTACTAGATGAGAATTTTCATGCAAAGATTGCTGATTTTGGTCTAAGTAGAGCTTTCGGTAACGACGATGATTCTCACATATCCACTCGCCCTGGTGGTACATTTGGTTACGTTGATCCAGAGTAAGTGTAATATAAAAATTCTATTTAGATTAACCAGATTTTAATATTTTTGTAGCATTTACATATCATAAATATCCATTTCAAGCAATGAATTACTTAGCTTTGAAACAAGTGGTAAAGTTACATGATAGATATCATAAAAATTCTTTTTCCTACATATACTACTATTTCATGCTGGTTTATAACATGTATAATAATGAAAAGAAAAGACGACATACATAAGTTTAAGGATCACTTATGCATCTTATTTGTTTGTTTTCTTAATAGATATCAGAGAACAGGAAACACAAATAAGAAAAATGATATCTACAGCTTTGGGATTATTCTATTTGAGTTGATCACTGGCCAAAAAGCACTAACAAAAGCATCTGAAGAAACCATACACATTCTTCAATGGGTTATTCCCATAGTTGAAGGAGGAGATATTCAAAATGTTGTTGATTCAAGGTTGCAGGGTGAATTTAGCATCAATTCAGTATGGAAAGCTGTAGAGATTGCCATGTCATGCACTTCACCAAATGCAATTGAAAGGCCAGACATGAGCCAAATATTGGTAGAGCTAAAGGAATGTTTATCTTTGAACATGGTTCAGAGAAAGTATGGAAGCACAAAATCTAGAGATGAATTGGTTTCTTTCGCTACTGTATCCGAAACCACTATTTTAGCTAGATAACCACCCTTTATAATTATATTTTTGTCCTATATTCAGTGTTACTCAAAATGTCCTAGTATATTAGTTCTTGTTGTGTTATATATAATGTATATTATGGAAGTTTTCTAGGAATCAAAAAATTAGTGTACCAACTACTATAGTATGAGTGATGGATTCTTAATTAGAAGTAGTAATGTGCATGGAAAGTTAAATAAATTGTTAATTGTTACTCTAAAAACCAAAATTTCGATGCACTAATCGTTGAACAGATTTATTTGATTTTTACAAAAGATGCTCCAACCAATGTGTTATGAGTAAAATCATGTTAGTGTTTTATTTTATATTAAGAGTTTTTGAATAGAAAAGTATCAATACAAGAAAAGATAAGTTGCATAATCAGTATTGCAAAGAGTTAGAGTGGCTGACATGACACCCCTTCTAGGCTTATTTCAGCTAAAACATAATACGTACGGGTGAATTCTAAAGACATTAGAAATTGGACCTTGTAGGCAACCTCTCCGGTGGGAGGAACAATTCGAAGAGGTAAAAAAATACACTAAGGAGCTACAAATTAAGATTTATTGTCTGCACAATAATATACAGTCACAAGTACCAAATAAATTCCCTAGACTTTGTTATTTTCCTAGTTGGTATTCCCTTAGTTTCATTTATGCATTTGTTGTATTTTCAATAGTGAAACACTTGTTGCTATATGCAGCAAGGTTCTAGAAGATGTGATTGTTGGCATATTTTCATCTGTAACAAACTTGCTTGTTAAATATTTATGATTGTTGATAATATGCGAGTACTATTTTCATATTTTGGGGCCCTATAAAG
Organism: Medicago sativa; assembly: GCF_051527215.1. Taxonomy (NCBI): domain Eukaryota; kingdom Viridiplantae; phylum Streptophyta; class Magnoliopsida; order Fabales; family Fabaceae; genus Medicago; species Medicago sativa. The sequence goes on from NC_140756.1 coordinate 11,017,536, forward strand.
TAACCCCACCTATATGGGAAGGCCTAAACTGCAGTATTGATGGCAATAACATCCCAAGAATCACATCTTTGTATGTTTACAATCCCTTCAATAAGACATATGCATAAATTCAAAAACATCAAGTATCCTCTGATGTTATATAATATTTGGAAATGCAACCAGGAATTTGTCTTCAAGTGGACTGACAGGGAGATATCATCTTCCATATCAAAGCTCACTATGTTACAATACTTGTGAGTTCCTATACTCATTTAATTAAAATAAACAGAAGGCTAAGGTCTGTTTGGACGAAGAATTTTAGAATTGAGAAAATTATAAAACGTTTTCAAAAAATAAATCAAATGTGTTTCAAATATTATATAATCATATATTGAAAGATAATGGGTGAATACTTTTATGGTTTATTCCTTAGCCAAAGGCTGGTTTTTATAGAGAGAATACAATTAATGTTCTTCTAGACTAGCCTAGAAACTTGTTACATTGGAAAAATAACATTGGAAAAATAACAATGGAATTCTCTAGACTTGACTAGAGAAAATAACATAGGGAACAACATCCTAGGAAAATAAACAATTACTGTATTTTCCAACACCCCCCCTCAAGTTGGTGCATAGATATCTATCATGCCCAACTTGTCTATTAAATGCTCAAAGGTTGGTCTTGCCAAGCTTTTGGTCAAGACATCTGCAGTTTGCCGACTCGAAGTCACAAAAGGTAGACATATGATTCCAGCGTCTAACTTCTCTTTTATGAAATGTCGATCAATCTCAATATGTTTGGTTCTATCATGTTGCACTGGGTTATGAGCTATGCTAATAGCGGCTTTACTGTCAGAGTATAACTTTAATGGAAGCTCAATTTTCATCTTAAGTTCTTCTAGGACTCTCTGGATCCATAATCCTTCACAAATACCATGAGCCATAGCTCTAAACTCTGCTTCTGCACTACTTCTTGCTACAACTCCTTGTTTCTTGCTTCTCCATGTCACAAGATTACCCCAAACATAGGTACAATATCCAGAGGTTGATCTTCTGTCTGTGACTGAACCTGCCCAATCAGCGTCGGTGAAGATAGACACATTTCTTTCACTAGTCTTCTTAAAAAGTAAGCCTTTTCCGGGATTTCCCTTCAAATATCTCAGTATCCTATAGACTGCCTCAAGATGTTCCTCGAAAGGAGAATGCATAAACTGACTTACAACACTAACTGAGAAGGCAATATCAGGTCTGGTGTGCGACAAATAAATCAATTTCCCAACCAATCTCTGGTATCTTCCAGTATCAATAGGAACACTGCCTTCTCCCCAAAGTTTAGCATTAGGATCCATAGGGGTATCTGTTGGACGACATCCACTCATTCCTGTTTCTTTTAATAAGTCTAAAATGTATTTTTGCTGTGAAACCACAATACCCTTCTTTGATCGAGCAACCTCCATACCAAGAAAATATCTCATGGATCCCAAGTCCTTGATTTCAAAGTCTACTGCTAATTTCTCTTTTACTCTTGCCATTTCTACTGTATCATCTCCAGTAAGGACAATATCATCAACATAAACAATCAGGACAACGATTTTTCCATCGCGGGAGAACTTTGTGAACAAGGTATGGTCAGCCTGTCCTTGAATGTACCCTTGTTTCTTCATGGATTGAGTGAATTTTTCAAACCAAGCTCTTGGAGACTGCTTTAATCCATACAAAGACTTATTTAGTTTGCATACATTTGATCCAAATTTGTTTTCAAAACCAGGAGGAATGTCCATATATACCTCTTCTTCTAGATTGCCATTGAGAAAGGCATTCTTAACATCTAATTGATGTAGAGGCCAATCCAGATTAGCAGCAAGAGACAAGAGAATTCTGACAGTGTTCAATTTTGCAACAGGAGCAAATGTCTCAGAGTAGTCTATACCATAGGTTTGAGTAAATCCCTTAGCCACCAAGCGAGCCTTGTACCTTTCAATTGACCCATCTGAATTATACTTCACAGTGAACACCCATTTGCATCCAACCGTCTTCTTGCCATCTGGTAATGTCGTGACACTCCAGATTTTGTTCTTTTCAAGAGCTTTCATCTCCTCAAATACAGCTTCCCTCCACTTTGGAATTTCTAGAGCAACCTGTACATTTTTTTGGAATTTCTACCCTAGACAATTTTGAGGTGAAGGCAGACAAGGATGAAGACAAATTTGAATATGATATAAAATTGGACATAGGGCGTTTAGTGCAAGATCTAACAGGTTTTCTAATGGCAACAGGATCATCTATATCAGGATACAAAATATGACTCTCAGAAACAGAGATAGACTTACCTTTCCTTTTCTTAGGAGGTTGATTATTCCCCGGTTCAGATTCATGACAGTGTTGAGATGTGGACTCATCCCTTTCTTTGTGGTGCTTTTTCACAAAAACCTCCCCTTTCCAAATCCCGTTTCCAAGTTCAAATCTGTTCTCTTTAAGTGACTCATTATGTTGTGGCATTTCAATTAGATCATCATTATCAAGTGCTTCAAGATTCTCATTGTTTTCTACATGAGAAAATGTAGGCTCGCATTCACCAAGTACCTTACTCATAACAGGAGTAGGATCAGATAAAGAATCATGTCCATTTTCTATTGGTGCAGAAGTATAAGTCTTAGAACTTTGTGATATAGGCAAAGACAAATTATTTGAAAAACTCATGTCCTCAGTTTGAAACGAGTCTTCCTTTATATCCCCCCTTGAAGATGAGTGTCATCAAAAAAAGGTTTATTTTCAAAGAATGTAACGTCCATAGTGACAAACATTTTCTTGTTTTTTGGATCAAAACATTTGTATCCCTTCTGGGTTGGGGAGTATCCAACAAAAACACATTTTATAGCACGTGGTTCAAGTTTTCCAACATTTTTATGTTCATGAACAAAGGCTGTGCAACCAAAGATTTTTAATGTCAAATCAGTTGAAACACGAGTACTAGGAAAACATTCTTTGAAAGTATTAATTGGGGTTTGAAAGTTGAGAACTTTGGAAGGCATTCTATTAATTAAATATGCAGCTGTTAAAACAGCTTCGCCCCACAAGTAGTTTGGTACTTTACTTGAGAAAAGTAAGGCTCTAGCAACCTCCAATAAATGCCTATTTTTTCTTTCAGCAACTCCATTTTGTTGAGGAGTATTGGGACATGAACTTTGATGTACAATCCCATTTTTAAGAAAAAAATCATCATCCAAAATAGTGTTAAAATATTCTTTGCCGTTATCACTTCTAAAGACTTTAATATTTGTTTGAAATTGGTTTTGCACCATTGTAATAAAATCCTTTACAGCCTGACAAACATCGGATTTCCCTTTTAACAAGTACACCCAACATACTCTTGAATGGTCATCAATAAACGTGATAAACCACTTTTTGAGAGAAAGTGTACTTGTACGGTTAGGGCCCCAAACATCACTGTGAATGATAGAAAAAGGTTTTGATGGTTTATAAGGCTGCATTGGAAATTGGGAACGATGATGCTTTGCAAATTCACATGCTTCACATTTAAACAAAGAAAAGTTCTTATTATGAAATAACTTAGGAAACAAGTGTTTTAAGTAACGAAAACTAGGATGACCTAATCGTAAATGCCATAACATAATGTTGTCATCATTATTATTCAAAACAGAAAAAGACTCAAAGCAGGAACTTATTGTTTTTGAAGGTAGTTGTGATGCAGATCCACTGTCAAGGTAGTAGAGTCCTCCACTCTTCTTAGCACTGCCAATCATCTTCCCCGAGTTCAAATCCTGAAAGACACAGTGAGATCTGAAAAAATTAATTTGACAATTTTTATCTTCAATTAATGTACTGACAGACATTAAATTACATGATAAGTTTGGAACATGAAGGACATTTTCAAGAGTTAAGAGTGGAGACAACACAACTGACCCTTTACCTGCAATGGCTGAAAAAGAGCCATCTGCAATTTTTATTTTTTGATTACCTGCACATGGACTATATGAAGAGAACAAAGTGGATTCACCTGTCATGTGGTCAGAGGCACCTGAATCTACTATCCAAGCATGACTAGGACTGACACTAAGAAAAGCAGAATTACCTTTTGTTGTTATAGAGCAAGAAAGAGTTGGAGACTCGAGGAGTTTGTACAACTTGTCTAGTTGTTCCGTAGTGAGTTGAAGCTGAGTTGAAGAGGATTGTTGCCCTTGATCAGAATTACTAGCCTGAAATGCACAATCACCTTTCTTCTTCCAGTTAGGAGGTTTGCCTTTGAGCTTCCAACAATTTTCACGCGTATGCCATTCGCGTTTACAGTAATCACACCAAGGATTGTTTAACATTTTATCATGAATAACCTCTACCATCTTTAAAAGAAGAGAGAAACAAACAGCCACCTTGTGTAGGTACAACACAAGTACCTATAATTACAGTGGCTTAATTAGAGGTTTTTTTTTTTATGCGGAAGCGAGACCCCCAAACACCGGGAGCTCTGATGCCATATTGAAAGATAATGGGTGAATACTTTTATGGTTTATTCCTCAGCCAAAGGCTGGTTTTTATAGAGAGAATACAATTAATGTTCTTCTAGACTAGCCTAGAAACTTGTTACATTGGAAAAATAACATTGGAAAAATAACAATGGAATTCTCTAGACGTGACTAGAGAAAATAACATAGGGAACAACATCCTAGGAAAATAAACAATTAATGTATTTTCCAACATCATATATCATGTTACTACTTCAATTATTTAAAATATCAAATATATATCAAAATAAAGATCGGGAAATACGCCTGCGCACTGGGAGGATTAATCTCATTTGGTTAGATGATGAAACCAAATCTATTCAATTTGGAAATTATTCTGTCTTTATCGGATATTCAAATTCACTACTGTACACATGACATTTTGCAACATTTTTTTGGTTACAATTGAACAAAAAGTGTTACACACGTCTTATTTTCAGCTTTGAAGAGTACCCATCGAAAAATGTTACCCACTGCTTTTCACTGTAACACCTCTCATTTTCTATTCTCTCTTTCGTGTTATGAATTTCCATGAGTCTCTCTTAGTCTCTCTTAATTAGTCTTTTTCCTTTTTCTCTTACAATGTAGTATTATGTTGCATCTAAGGTGTTTGATAACTTGTGTCAATGAAACTATAGGGTATTGATCGTGCTTATTTCTTGGTTTTTGAATGCAGGGAGGAGTTGCTTCCCATGGTTGATATTGTAACCCCAAATGTTAAAGAGGAAGACACTAAATATTCTAGTTGAACTAGTGAGATACATCATGTAGGTATGAGTGTTATATTTATAAAAGGGTTAATAGTGTTTTACCCCCTGTAATATAGGTCATTTCTGGTTTTACCCCCTATAAAATATTTTTTTTGGATTTCGTCCTTGTAATTTGAAGATTTTTAGTGTTGGACCTTCATGAATTTTGACTGTACAAAATCGAAGATATGACAGGGGGTAAATCGAAATTTGCTCAAAATAACAGGGGGTAAACCGAAATTTGCTCAAATTATAAGGGGGCAAACCTAAATTTGCTCAAATTACAGGGAATGAAATTTTCCATGAAGGTCCAAAACCAAAAAATCTTCAAATTACAAGTATGAAATTCAAAAAAATATTTTACGGGGGGAAAACTGGAAATGATCTATATTACAGGGGAGTAAAACACTATTAACCCTTTATAAAATGATATACAATGTATTTTTTTTTTGAAGAGATGTATAATGCATTTGTTCTTTTCATTATCAATCAATTTTAGCTTTTTGAAATCAAATATATAAATGTTTTATTGATTGATCTACCTAGTCTTCACTATTCAGTAACATTTATGCAACGGAATTTGCTACAATTGCACCTAAACAGTTAGCTACAGATTGGCTACAAATTAGCTACGTAAAAAGTAACATTTTTTAAGTTTTTTTGAAGAAGCTAAATTAGCTCACCCAAATTGCACAAGAGGAAATCGAACTACTTAAAAAGTAACATTTTTTAAGTTTTTTTGAAGAAGCTAAATTAGTCACCCAAATTGACACCAGAGGAAATCGAACCTGAGAACTTGAGGAGGAGCACACTCCCAAGTCCCAAGCCAATACCACTAAACCAAAACATTTTTTAAGTGTTACAAGTAATACTCTCAAGAGTTACTGAAATCATTTAGTAACACGGGCTTTACCTAACATTTGACAAATGTTAAAAGATCTAAATAGTAACATTTGTTTTTGATTTAGTTACAATTTTGAAGTGTTACTAAATCTCATATATGTTGTAGTGATTGTAACTCCGCATTTAAATTGTTTTATTTTTATCAAACAATAACTCCCGTTTGTTACGGATTAAAATAAAAGTGATTTTGATATAAAATAATTTAGAGATTATATTTTAGAGATTTTATGAAAAATCAAAATCTATTTTGCGTTTGTTTAACGTAATAAAAATCACTTTTTTAAACAAATAATCTTGTTTGTTTTGATACAACTATATAAAAGTGATTTTTTTGTTACAAAATTAGTTCAATATTTTAAATAATATTTTCTCTCTCCTCTAAAAAAATATATTTTTTGAGAAGCTGCTTGTAATATCCCTCCATAAGATTTTTTTTAGGAAGGGGCAGAATTGTAATTTTGCCACTCAAGATTTTTTTTTTTAAGTGGAAAATCCACAATTTTCTACATTCTTCCACATCATTCCAAATTTTCCTCTTCTTCTCCTCTCTCACTTCTCTCTCTCGTCACTCACCCTTTCCCCCTCAATCTTCATTTTTCTCAACCAAATCCTTAGCAATTCAACTCACATGTTTGGATTAGTGTTTTTCTAGCAACTTGAACTGAGAAATATGCATCAAATTTTATTTTCCCTTCCTCTCTAACCGTACATCAATATAAGAAAAAGAGAGTTTTTGTCTTTCAAATCCTCAAAAACATCACATTGATGTCTTCCTTCAACAATTGGATGTGGCAATTTTGGGAAAAATTTCACGGTTGGATTAGTAAGAAGCTAAGGTAACAAAGATGAAGGCACAAGTGGCTATTGGGAATTAAGTTGAAGTATCACGGAGAAATAAGAGTTGTCAGATGTTTATTGGTGAGTTCCTTAGTAAACCTTCCATTTTGAGTAGTAGAATTGTGCCCTATGAATGATTCATTTGAATAGAAATTATGAGATAGTATGATTATTTCATAATTATATGTGTGTTTATTCTAAAATCTCTTGTATGTTAATATGTGTGTTTATGTTAGTATGAATATTGGAGGAAAATGCTAAGCAAGACAATTGATGTAACGATTACTTTTGTTCACAAGTCGGTTAGTTTAGGTTATCGAGGTTTTCCCACGTTTGATAACCTAGAGGATTGTTTATATTATTTATAAGTGATAATTGTAAGAGGATTTCTTATATTATTTATAAGTGATGATTTTAAGAATAAGTGATTGGATAGTAATGTTAATTGTGCATAGTTAATTGATGTTAGTATGTGATGTTAGTATAAATGTTGGAGGGAAATTAACAACGAAATTGATGCATATATGCTTATAGTAAAGAATTGAAAGAAAAATTTGAAATGCATCTTGTGAGTAATATGCTCACAGTGAATTATAGAAAATCGCAGAAAAATGGAAATGAGGAGAAAAATTGAAATGAGTAACATGCTCATAGAAAAAGAAAAAAAAAAGAATATATAGTATACCGTTTGCTACAACGAGAGATAATGTAGCCTATGACGTACGGGTCATAGTATACCGTTTGCTACAACGAGAGATAATGTAGCCTATGACGTACGGGTCATAGTATACCGTTTGCTACAACGAGAGATAATGTAGCCTATGACGTACGGGTCATAGTATACCGTTTGCTACAACGAGATATAATGTAGCCTATGACGTACGGGTCATAGTATTCCGTTTGCTACAACGAGAGATAATGTAGCCTATGAGGTACGGCTCATAGTAACGAATGAAATGTATAATTAATGATATGAAATTTTAAGTCAAGAATTATTCTAATATTATTGAAAGAGAACAAAAATTAAAATTTATAAAATCAAGGAAAAAAACTCTAAGGACCCTCCAACTTGAATACTAACATAGCATACGCATATTAACATGAAAATTATGTTTAGAATGAATTAGCTACGAAGCAATATCTTATGAGCACTTGGCCAATCATTGGAAATGAGGAATTTTAGTTATGGATCTACGACTTAGTTAGCCGAGCTAGTTGCTATCATAAAGAATCAGAGACATACTCAGATAAGTATGTCAAAGTATAAGCTATTTTAGAATATGATATATTGGATGTATGTTTATGATTATTATGATTATGGTGATTATGTTTATGATTAAGCTTTATGGGTATGTGAATTGTATGTAAAAGCTTCATATGACATATTCGTAGTATATTCGTGATATATCTTGTTGTGTAACCTGGAATAAAGTAATAATTAGATTTTTGGATTCCTCATTCAATTCCCTACAGTTTGGACCTAAATTTCATGTGATTCCGATTAGTAATGAACTCGGAAAGTGCGTTTGAAGTTGGATAATTCTGCTGGAAAAAGGCTTACGGGTTTTGTCATGATTTTTGTGAAATGAGCTAAATTGTAGATTTAGACTAGTTAGAAAGGGGCATGATTTAATATAATATCTAGGATGTTTATTTTGAGTTGTACAAGTAGTTTAAAAATAAAGATGTTATTTGGAGATTCTGGCTGATAACAGGTTTTTAAAACAGGATTTACATCTTGGAAAATGTTAAAAATATAGACGAAACTCTGTCGAAATTTCAGTGGATATTTATTTTGAAATGAAATTTAAATTGAAATTTTTATGTATTATAGTTGTCAAGTTTGATTAATAGGCTTGCCGGGCTAGAATGATCTAGTTCGCACGCCGGTCACGATGATTGTTTTTGGGTCGTGACACTGCTCTTAACAACTTCTCATTTAAAGTTGTTTTTAGATTTTTTTTAGATTCTGATTTTTTTAAAAAGTTGTAACAAACGGATGTAAAACTGTTAAAAGTGATTATTTTTTTAAAATAAGTGATTTTTTTCTTAAAAAAGTTATAACAAACGGACTCTTACGTGATTTTCTGATGAATCTGCGGTGTCTAAAAGTCTTGTATGTCCCATGTTGACATATTAAATGTAATTTCATTGATTATTATTATAAAGATAAAAAAGATGTCATGTAATTTTTTCCTGTGTTCGCAGAAATGTGGGAACGAACAGACTTAAAGATGTCATGAATTTCTTGATAGATCAAAATCAGGTTCACTATCACTAAGGTATGCCTCATACTAAAAGCTCTATTAATTCCCATTATACTCGTGACAAGACTTGTAATGAAGTATTTTTTCTTCCTGTAATCTTAATAATAATTAATTCAGCAATGATAATTGAGTTTTCTTCCTCCTAATACAAATATGGTTTCAGCAATGACATGATAACTAAGATCTTAGCACCTTTATCTTCTTTCCGTTTGGATGATAATCCTGATCTTTGTATGACGGAATCATGCAAAAAGAAGAACATCGTTGTACCACTTGTTGCATCATTTTCAACCTTAGTATTCTTTTGATTTCTCTTGGATTTTGGATACTCAGAAGACAAAAAGCTTTCATTAAAAAAAACAAAGACAGAAAGGTATTGTCTCAGAAGACATAGGAATGAGTTCATATTCTCACACAAGACCTTGTTTATATTATTAAGAAATTTGACTTGCAGTGACAGACAAAAACCGTCACTATAAGCTAATTTACGTAACTAGAGGTCGCGTAGGCATTTACCGACGGCCACATGGGCTGTGCGCTATGCTCAACGAATGGAAACGGAATTTTGTCCGTCTTGCTGGTTGGCTATACTATATGGTTTAGACTTTTGCCTACAGATAAAACTGTAGGTAATTCTACGAAATCGATTGTAAACATAAAAGACTTCTACCTAGGGTTTAGAATGTCACTACAAGTATTATATTTTAATTTTTTTTTCATTCAACCATAAATACTAAAAATAAATAATTCATAAAATTACCTATAAAACTAGTTTACTCAATAAACATAAGAAAAATATTAGAATAAAAAATCTTTGAAGGAAGCAGAGCTGACATTTCATTTTTATTTTTTGGTTACATATGCACATGTAGTTTAGGTATACTTTCTGTTTTGGTAAGATGTTTAGGTCTACTTTATCCAAATAAAAAATGTACTAGAAAATAAAAAAAAAAATGAATATGAGCACCGTTCCTTATTATTATTATTATTAGAGACCATCTACGTGAGTTACTAAAAAAAAAAAAAAAGAGAGAGACCATCTACGTGTGACTGTAAGGGTGTGACAGGTTGAGTACTTTGATTTTTTTTTTTTTGACATAGAGTAATTTTATATTAAGCAACGTCTTTTAAATATAACCGTTACATCAGAAATCAGCTAGAATATAAATATATTAGAAATTACACCATTGAATTAGTAAATTATTCATGAATTAAGATATGACTTTGAATTAGTAAATTAGTCATGAATTAAGATATGACTTTGAATTAGTAAATTATTCATGAATTAGGATATGACTTACTTGCAAATTACATCATTGAATTCGTAAATTAAAATATGGTCGAATTGTTTAGTTATGATATATTATTGTGCAAGTCACTTGATTCTTGGTCAACTTTACTTACCTCATGGTCGATCTCCAAACTACTAGCGACGTCTTCTTCTAGAAACCGAATTGTTAACGCAAGAAAAAAAAAAAACATAAACAACAATAGTACCTACCGATATATTCCAAAAACAATGGTCAAGCAAAGAAAAAAAATGGAAATACAACTTTTTGTTTCTTATAAGAAACAACTTCCAGTTCCTTATAATGATAAATCGGACCTCCATAACTCCTAACTCAACAAACAAAAATACCAAAATTGTTAGGTCAGACACCGTGATCGAGTTCGAACCCGAACCCCTCCATTTGTGTGTGTGAGTTCCGGTAGTTATTTATCATTCCACTTATCTATATAATAATAGTAATAATAATAAACTATAGAAAAACATATTTTGAAAAAAAAAATAATTTTTTAACTCGTCAGTATTTTGAAAAAATAATTCAAAAACCGGGATATATTATAATAAAATTGAAGAGGAATGCGACACTCTAGTAGTATATAAATTCTTGCTTGTATAGGATTATGACTAATCATTATTTGTATTTCAAATAATGAAGCAAACAATAATGAGAATGTTACTGCATTTTCTTTTGGTCTTTGGTGTCCATACTACTGTTTTGGTTTTGATACAAGCTCAGGATCAATCAGGTTTGGGTTATTAATTACTAATTAGTAATTGTTATTGCAGCTGAAGTTATCTTAATTTGTTCCTCAATTTATATATATCAGGATTCATTAGCTTAGATTGTGGTCTACCTAAAGATGTCAACTATTCTTCGTTGGACACAGGCATAAATTATATTTCAGATGCCAAATTCATAGATGCAGGTGTAAGTAAGAAAATAGCAGAGACTGATATTAAACAGGAACTACAATATGTAAGGAGCTTTCCAAGTGGAGTGAGAAATTGTTATAAAATAAATGTTACAACTGGTACAAAATATTTAATCAGAGCCTCTTTCTATTATGGTAACTATGATGGTATAAATGATCCCCCAGAATTTGATATTTAATAAGAAACTCAGAGAGAATAAAACTGAGTGAAAAGAGAGAAAATTATCATTGAATGAATGAATTAGTTTACAATGTGCTAGCATCTATTTATAAACCAAAGAGAGACTATAACATCTATCATGTACTAGCTACATACTAACACTACTCCTCTAACTGTCTCAACAGAAGATACAGCTGGCAGCTAGGGTTTATTCAGGCTTCGTTCAGTTTACTTGCATCGCAAGTAACTTCTTCTTCCTCTTTATATTCTGACAGCCTCCCACAAGCTGGAGCTTGGTATATGTCTACCATGCCAAGCTTGGACAGTAGAGTAAGAAAAGGCTTAGGGTGTAATGGCTTTGTGAAGAAATCAGCAGCTTGTTCTGCACTTGAAACTGGAAGTAGCTTCATGGTTCCATCTTGCACTTTATCCCTAACAAAATGACAATCTATCTCCAAGTGTTTAGTTCTTTCGTGAAACACTGGATTTGCTGCTATATGTAAGGCGCTTCTATTATCACAATACAATACAGGAAGCTTGTCATTGTGAATCTTCAAATCCTTGAGCAGATAAATCAGCCACTGCATTTCACAAGCTGCAGCAGAAAGTGCTCTATACTCTGCTTCACTAGAAGATCTAGACACTGTGTTTTGCTTTTTGGTGCGCCATGATATTAGAGAAGAGCCAAGAAAGAAGCATGAGCCTGTTATGGATCTCCTTGTGTCAACACAGCCTGCCCAGTCTGCATCAGTAAACCCTAAAAGCTGTATATGTGATGACTTAGGGAAAAATAGACCTTTGCCTGGTGAACTCTTCAAGTATCTGATCACCCTACATGCTGCATTGTAATGAGTTTTGGTTGGTGCAGATAAGAATTGGCTCAGTTGTTGAACAGCAAAACAAATGTCTGGTCTGGTGTTTGTTAGATATATCAATCTGCCTACAAGTCTTCTATATGAATAGATGTCCTCATAGGGTTGCCCCCCATCATGGTGCAGCTTGATAGATGGATCCATAGGTGTTGAAACTGGTTTAGAGCCTAACAAGCCAGAATCATTGAGCAAATCCAAGCAGTACTTTCTCTGAGAGACAGAAATACCAAGATTGGAATATGCAACTTCAAGACCAAGAAAATATTTTAACTTTCCCAAATCCTTGATTTTGAAGGAAGTATCAAGTAAATGCTTGACTCTTTGGATCTCTGGTATAGAATTGCCAGTTAGGATGATATCATCAACATACACTAGTAGAGCAGTGAATGTATCATTTGAAGTATTCACAAAGAGAGTGTGATCTGCAGAAGCTTGAGAGTAACCTTGCTGAGTAAGAAAAAGAGTTAACTTCTCATACCATGATCTACTAGCTTGCTTCAAACCATAAAGAGACTTGTTTAGCTTGCAAACTTGATTTGGTTTGGGAGAATGGACCCCCTGTGGGATTTGCATATACACATCCTCATGCAAATCTCCATGCAGAAAAGCATTATTCACATCAAGTTGATGCAAAAACCAATTGTTGATGGAGGCCAAAGCAAGCAACATTCTGACAGTGGTAATTTTTGCTACAGGTGAGAATGTTTCAAAATAGTCAAGGCCTTCAATCTGACTGTACCCTTTGGCCACCAATCTGGCTTTGTACCTTTCAATGGATCCATCAGAATGATACTTAATTTTGAACACCCATTTGCTCCCTATAGGTTTGACTTTGGGAGGAGAATCAACTAAAGTCCATGTACCATTCTTTACTAAAGCCAATATTTCAGCATTCATAGCCTCAACCCAATGTTCAGATAACATAGCCTCTTCATATGAGTTTGGCTCAGTGTGTGAAGTGACAGATAAAGTGAAATGTGATTGTGAAGAAGAAAGAAAATGAGAGGAAGTAAAATCAGACAAGGGATATAGACTACCTGAAGAAGATGTAGTTGGTTGATCTGTGAAGGAGTTACAAACATAATCTTGAAGCTTAGTAGGAGCATTTCTAACTCTTTCTGATCTTCTAATGACAGGCTCAACAACATCTATAGGATCAGGTATAATAGGTTCAACTTCTGCTATAGGAGCAGGTATATTGGGTATTTGAGGACTTTGATTGGAAAAAGAACAATCATTATGAGTATTAGGAAGGATGAGAGAAGAATCAGAAATAGAATCATGATTATGAGACTCTACATGAGGAACAGATACAGGTAAAGTATCAGAGGAAAACTGAGAATCAGAAGGGGAAAATGAATTTGCAGAATCATTTTTATAGGGTAAAACATGCTCATAGAAAACAACATGCCTAGAAATGAAAATTTGTTTAGAAAGCAAATCAAAAAGAACAAAACCTTTGACACCATTTCTGTAGCCAAGAAAAACACACTTTCTTGCTCTAGAAGCAAGTTTGGTTCTATGAGAAGAAAGAGTGGATGCAAAACATAAAGAACCAAAAACTTTAAAACTGTCAAAATCAGGGTTTTGATCAAAAAGAAGTTGATGAGGAGATTTGTCCTTTAAAATTGAAGAAGAAACTCTATTAATGATGTAAGTAGCATGCATAAGAGCATAAGACCAAAAATGTTTAGGAAGCTTAGATTGGAAAAGAAGGGCTCTCCCAACATTTAAAATATGTTGGTGCTTTCTTTCTACTCTCCCATTTTGTTGGGGAGTCTCAACACAAGACTTTTGATGTAAAATGCCTTTGGAAGCATAAAAAGATTGTAAATCAAACTCAGGACCATTGTCACTTCTGACAATCTTGACTTTGCAATCAAATTGATTTTCAGCAAAAATGATAAAATTTTGAACTTGTAATTGAACTTCTGATTTTGATTTCAATAAGATGATCCATACAAATCTACTATAATCATCCACAACAGTTAGGAAATAGCTATGACCATGAATAGATTTAATGGATAAAGGACCCCAAATATCAAAATGCAAAGTATCCATTTTATTGATAGCTCTTTTGGAACTGATACAAAAGGGAAGTTTCTTTTGCTTAGCAAAATGACAAGTTTCACACACTAAATTGGGATCAGTTTCTAAGAAAGGAAACTGCTTATTCATAATAGCTAACCTAGAATGAGATAAATGCCCTAGCCTATAATGCCATAGGGCAGTAAAAGGAATAACATTTTGATCAGCAATGGAGACAGACATGACTCTTGGAATACTATCTTCAAGCTTCAGTTTGTACAATCCATCACATAGATCAGCCAAACCAATCTTCTTGTGAGAGGTCATATCCTGCAATTCACAATACTTATCAAAAAAATGCAAAGAACAATTTGAACTGGAACATAGTTTTGATACTGAAATCAAATTAAAAGAAAAAGCTTTAAGATATAGAACTCTGTGTAAAACCAAATGAGGAGTGAGAGTGACAGTGCCTGCTATATCAGTGACAACAATGTTATTATTTGGAAGTTTAACATTTGTAGGTTCAATATGATAATAAGTAGTAAACCAGTTCAAAGAAGAACAAATATGGTCACTTGCTCCTGAATCTAATATCCAGGAGTTGGATTTAACACAGGCCAGACAATGTGAAACAGGTAGAGAACAATAAGCATTACCTGAGGTAGAAGCTTCAACTGATGTATGACCAGTTGAAACTGAAGTGCTGACCTGGTTTACCAAAGGCTGAGAAGATTGAACCTTAGAGGACTGAATTAAGGCCAGAATGCTGTCATACTGTTCTTTAGTAAATGCAGGCAATGAACCACTAGCTGTCATCTCACCAGATCCTTTGCAACTATCATCAGGATCCTCAGCTTGCACAGAATTTGCATTGGAATTGAATTTTCCATTACCATAATTGGGAGGAAAACCATGTTTCCTGTAACAGGTCTCAATAGTGTGGCCTGATTTGCCACAGAAGCTACACTGTCTACCACCTTTCCCTCCTTGAGAATTGGATCCCTTTCCTTTAGCATATGGTTTCTTGGACTCAACAGCATTAACCAAGACTTTACTATCATCAACCATATCAATACCTTCATGACTCTCTTCTTGAGCCACTAATGAATAAACTTTGTTGAGAGGAGGTAATGGATCCATAAGCAAGATTTGAGTACGAACAATTGAAAAATTTTCATTGAGACCACTCAAAAACTGAATCACTTGATCCTCATGCCTAAACTCTTTAACATTGCGCATTGCAGCACACACACATCTCATAGGACAAGCACATGAAGGCGTAGGTCTATGACTATCAAACTCTTCCCAAAGAGATCTCAATTCAGTGTAATAGTCATTAACAGAACCTGTACCTTGCTTGAGGTTGTTGATCTCAGTTTTGAGCTTCCAAACACGAATGCGATCAGCTTTGCTAAACCTCTCTTTCAACTCGTTCCAAACATCAGAAACGTTATCAATGTACACAATACTCTGTGCAATATTATCAGAAACAGAGTTCATGATCCAGGAGTGTATGAGATTGTTGCAACGCTCCCAAGCAGAAAAATTCAAATCATCAAATGTAGGAGGAGGAATTGTTCCATCTACAAACTGATATTTGTTCTTGCCACCAAGACCTCTACGCATAGCACGCGCCCATGCTTGATAATTGGACGTGTTCAATTGAGGCTTGATTGCAACGGAATGAGGTCCATCACTAGGATGAACATAGTAAGGTGAAGAAAGATCTTGTGTAGGATCTTGATTACGAACCATGATTGATTAACGAAGAATCAAAAAAATGGAGGATTCAAGAATCAACACAAGAAATCTGAAGGGAAAAAGGAAAGAAGATTGAAAATCTTCAACGAAAAGAAAGGAAATGAAGAAGAAGAAGCTTCAGAAGCACGCAACAATGGCGAAAGTGCGTAACTGAAAGCTTCAAAAGCACGCAACAATGGCGGAATTGCGTAACTGAATCGTAACTACCTTCTCCAAAGAGAAGGCTCCTGATACCATAATAAGAAACTCAGAGAGAATAAAACTGAGTGAAAAGAGAGAAAATTATCATTGAATGAATGAATTAGTTTACAATGTGCTAGCATCTATTTATAAACCAAAGAGAGACTATAACATCTATCATGTACTAGCTACATACTAACACTACTCCTCTAACTGTCTCAACAGAAGATACAGCTGGCAGCTAGGGTTTATTCAGGCTTCGTTCAGTTTACTTGCATCGCAAGTAACTTCTTCTTCCTCTTTATATTCTGACAATATTCATTTTGGAGCTAATGTTTGGGATACTGTAAAGTTCACCAATCTATCACACATCACAGACAGGGAGATAATTTACACTCCATCACAAGATTACATACAACCATGTCTTGTTAACACAGGAAATGGGACTCCATTCATTTCAGTTATAGAATTGAGGACTTTGAACAATGAAGTTTATGTCACAAACTCTGCTAAATCAGTATTATCACCCTTGAGACGATCTGATGTAGGTTCCATCGCAAACGAATACAGGTAAGATGTAGTCAGCTAGCTAGCAGCACATCAATTAGCTAACTTTAATATTTAGAGTTAAATAAGTTTTTTGCCCTTATAAAATTTACAAATTTCGCTTTTAGTCTCTCTATTTTTTTTCCTCCAATTTTTGGTCCTCGAAATATTTTTCGCTAATACTTTTGGTCCATGCTTTTAATTCAACTCATGGTATCATTCAAAATTTTGATTTTTTCTTTTTTGAAGTATGTTTAGTACATTATAAAATTCTCGTTTGCAAAATTTTATATTTTTTTAACAATTTAGAATACTATAGAATTCTTGTTTGAATTATAGAATTCATGTTTAGTACATTATAAGTTTTTATGTTGCTGGCACTTAAGAATATATATTTAATTCATTGTTGATTTTTTTTTCTATTTTTTTAGAAGTGATTTTTATAATATTTTAAACATTCTTGAAAAAAACCCAAAAACATGAAGGGTACACATGATCTGACTTAAATATTTGAAAGACCAGTAATTGAAAAGAAATTTTAGGCGAACTAAAAACGAAATTTGAAAACTTTATAAGGATAAAAAACTTATTTAACATAATACTTAAAATATAAATAATTAAGTAACGTCAAAGTCAATTACTGATAATTGTCCTGGTCATATACAAACAACAGGTACAAAAATGATGTTTATGACAGGATCTGGTTTCCTTCTAATTCTAGTTTTAAAAGATTACACATCTCACCTGGCACTGCTAGTCTATTACGTGGAAATAATTATGAACTACCAGCAATTGTGATGAACACTGCTGTTACACCAGTAACTCCCAGTGCCCCTTTAAATTTTTCATGGGAAGCAGATAATGTAAATGAGCAATATTACCTCTACATGCACTTTAAAGAGGTTGAAAAGCTGTCAGCAAATGAAACTAGATCATTCAATATCACAGTGAATGACAAGTTTTGGTATGGAAATGTGACGCCAAAATCACTATATACTACCGCATTTAGTACAAAACCTTTGACTGGAGCCACAAGGTATCAAGTTTCCCTTTTCAAGACAGAGAATTCAACCCTTCCACCAATCCTCAATGCCTATGAGATTTATAAAGTAAAAGATTTCTCGCAATCAGAAACTCATCAAGATGATGGTAAGCTTGCTTAACACAGACTACCGTACTCTATCATCGCTAAATATAAAATCTTCTTCATGTTGTGTAGTAAATGTGAGTTAGATGTTTTTCATTGCTTAGAAAAATGGAGGTTGAACACTTTTATAAATGAGACGATTTATAATTCGTCTTTCTCAATTTGTATGCTTGCTCTTGTCTAATGTGTGGGTGATACTCCAGCCTCCCCTCATACCTAACACTTCATATTTTCTACGTACTCTAAATATACAATTTCTGCATTCTATAATAAATATTATATGTAAACATAAACAAATTATCTCCCTCCAAAAATTACATATGTTTTTAGTCCCTCTATTTTTTTTTTCAACTTTTAATCTTCTAAAAGTTTTGTATCACCACTTTTGGTCCTTACTTTTAAGTTAACTCATGTGCAGATTTCATATTTTTTAATGAATTTTGCAGAAATGTTTAAAATATTATAACAATCTCTTCAAATCCTTTTTAACTGTTTTTGAATACCAAATACTAGTTGATACTATCACAAACATCAAGAATGCTTATGGGGTGACTAGAAATTGGCAAGGAGATCCATGTGCCCCTGTGAATTACATGTGGGAAGGCCTAAACTGTAGTATTGATGGCAATAACATTCCAAGAATCACATCTTTGTAAGTTTACAATCCCTTATTAAATAATCTATATGCATCAATTCAAAAAGTTCAATTATCCTCTGAAGTTTATATTTGGAAACGCAACCAGGAATTTGTCTTCAACTGGATTGACAGGGGAGATACCATCTTCCATATCAAAGCTCACTATGTTAGAGTACTTGTGAGTTCCTAATCTCATTTGATTTGATAAACAGAAGACTAGAGTCTGTTTGGACGAAAGATTTTGGAATTGAGAAAATTATAAAACATAAATGTGTTTCCAATATATATCAAAATATAGACCGGGCGATAAGTCTACGTACTGGGAGAAATAAATCTCATTTGGTTAAATGATGAAACCAAATCTATTCAATTTGGAAATTATTCTCTCTTTATTGGGGATTCACAATTGTAACTCTGTAATTAAATTGTTTTCTTCAGGGATTTATCAAACAATAGCTTAAATGGCCCTTTACCTGATTTTCTGATGCAACTGAGGTCTCTAAAAGTCTTGTATGTCCCATGTTGACGCATTAAATGTAATCTCATTGATTATTATTACAAAGAAGATAAAAAAGATGTCATATCTTTTTTCCTGTGTTAACAGAAATGTGGGGAAGAACAAACTTGTAGGGTTAGTCCCAACTGAACTCCTTGATAGATCAAAATCAGGTTCACTATCACTGAGGTATGCCTCATACGTCTAAAAGCTCTATTAATTCCCTACTCATGAGAAAGATAGACTTGTAATAAAGTATTTTTTTTCTTCCTGTAATCTTAATAATCATGAATTCAGCAATGGTAATTGAGTTTTCTTCCTCCTAATATGAACATGATTTCACCAATGATATGATAGCTAATATCCTAGCACCATTATCTTTTTTCAGTGTGGATGATAATCCTGATCTTTGTATGACGGAACCCTGCAAAAAGAAGAACATTGTTGTACCGCTTGTTGCATCGTTTTCAGCATTAGCTGTAATTCTTTTGATTTCTCTTGGAATTTGGTTGTTTAGAAGACAAACAGGTACTTCTCAATTGACATAGGAACGAGTTCATATTTTCAAATAAAGCCTTGTTTATACTATGAACAATTTATTAATCCATCAGTTTGCATGTATATCTTATAAGTTGCTATAGTTCGAAATTGTGGTTGTGGTTGCGGATGTGGCTATTGCGGTCGTTGTGTTGCGCATTGCTCATAAAAAATTGTTGTGAATAAGGGATTTAAAATCACACTAATAAATTTTTATGTGTGGAACAAGTATCAATGACAACTAATAACTAAAATATTCCAAAGCAATAGCAACAGATCTTAGATCTAATCAAGCAACCAAGTGTAAAGTTAAACCACAATCGAACCAAAGAACAAGATAAAGAGAGAAGAGAATTAAAAACAACACACCAATGATTTGATCTTCCAAATCGGCCTAATAATGATCTACATTTTGAGGAGAGTGATCTCTCCACTTCACTATCAAAGAGTTCTTTACGAAGATATACAAAAATTACAAGAAATTAGCTTCAACAAGTTCCCAAGAGCAATCTTAATTTCTACCATTTTCCCGAATGATCTTTCCGTGACCAAGAGACTAAATAATTTTATTACCCATGGTGTCTTCCGATTGTTTCCCAACTCTAAAATCTAACTCTGAAAGATGCTCCCAACATAACCAAATGGTGCCACGATTTTTCCAGAACTTTCAACATCAATTTTCATTCACTTTTCAACAATTCTCCACCTTGACTCTAAACTGGCGGTGATTCCAATTTAACCCTCAATCACCTTACTCCTTATCCTTGCATCCAACTAAATCCTGTAGTTCCACAAGTTTTCACCTTAACCCATTCAACCCTCGGAATGCCTTCCACCTTCTTGAAGATACTTGAATCCAACTACACTAGGATTTTTGAGTAGTTTCACCATAATCTCTTTAGCCCCGGGGGTGATCATTTCCATCATCCTGAAGATTCACTTGCCTCCTATTACCTTTGGCTTTCGAGGTAATCTCATAATTACTTAATTATAATCCATCATGCAGCTTAGAAACTGAAGAACCACTTCTTAATTCTTCTATATCTCGTGATTCGAAGCTTCAAGCTGCAATACGAGTGAGGGAGGAGTGAAACACTTATGAAATTCCTTCAATGTCGCGATGCGTGACTCGTAGCCTGCGAAGCGAGTTAGACACTAGCTGATCTTTCTGCTTTTCTTCATTCTATGTTCCATTTCTCATCACCGAAACATCCATAATTATTATTCTCCAAAAATTGACATGATAAAACTTGTTATAAGCATAGTTTGATTACATAGTTGTCTTCTTTGGGTGATTTTGACATGTTTCAAGGTCTTTTTTCCCTTTTTTTTTTTTTTTGCTTTTTCATGACTTTTGAGTGATTTCTTTGCTAAACTCGACTAAACCAAATATAAACTACCTACTTTTACTCTAAAATGATGCTAAGGTGGATTAAAAATCATATATAATTTCTTGTCATTAGTGGGCGCCAATTGTTGTAAATTCAGGAATCAAAATCACAACAATAAACTTAGATGTGTGAGACAAGTATCAATGATAACCAATAAGCGAAACAATCACAAGCAACAATAACATATCTAGATCTAATACAACATACCAAGTGTAAAGCAAAACTACGATGGAACCAAAGAACAACAAGATAAAGAGAGTAAAGAATGGAGAACAACACGTCAAGGATTTGTTCACCCGGTTTGACCCAATACTACATCTGGAGGAGAGAGATCTTTCTACTTCAATATCAAAGAGTTCTTTACAAAGAGATGCAAAAAAATACAAGAAATTAGCCTTAACTAGATCTCCAAAGAGAAATCCTAATTTCTATCGTTTTCCCGAATTTCTTCCGGTGACCAAAAGAGTCAATGATTTCACTACCCAAGATGTTTCACAATTGTTTCTCAAGAATCTAACTCCAAAATGAACCAACCCTAAGTATTTGATTCTCTGAAGATCTCCTCCTTTGGTCTGTTAAGATTCACCCAAGTTGCTCACAAAGACTTAACCTCTCCACAAAAGGCACCAAACCTTTCCCAAGTTGCCACAATTTTTGACAAAGCAAAACATGCTCCCAACATCACCAAATCATGCTACGATTTTTCCAGGACTTCCAACATCAATTTTGAGTCACTTTTGAACAATATTATTAGGACAACAACCAGTAACAAAATATTAAATTAAAAGTAAGTAAAAGACAATGGACATGATCACACGTAATTCGGTCAATAGTGCTCACCTCTACAATTATAGAGCAACTATAGTTTTGTTTTTTTTTTTTTTGTTATGAATTAGGATTTTAGAGTTAAAAGCAATATATAGTTCCTGTCTCTCTTCAGTGTCTATATATGAGTCATACTCAACACATATATAAAACTTTAGCTATATATATAGCGTTTTATACTTGTGTCATCCCGTGTAAATCTTTATAGCTTTTCTGCCACATTTGTTTTCCACATCCTTGCATATTTTCATTCAATTTAATTCATCACAGCTGTAGTTACGTCTTCAAATTCTAAGGAGAGGGGTTCAATAAAATCAAAACACCAAAACTTCAATTATACTGAAATTCTCAATATTACTGATAACTTCAAAACTACTATTGGAGAAGGAGGATTTGGGAAAGTATACTTTGGCATTCTGCAAGATCAAACTCCAGTTGCTGTTAAGAGGCTTTCACCATCATCAATGCAAGGTTATAAAGAATTTCAATCAGAGGTTAGACGTTGCATTCAAGTTAACAAACAACACATTTAATTTTTATTTTAGTCAAAGTAATAAATAGAATCTTGCATAATTTTTATTTTCAAAGTTAACTTTGGTAGAGGTCAAATTTAAAATGCAGGCACAACTTTTAATGATTGTTCATCATAGAAATTTGGTTCCCCTCCTTGGATATTGTGATGAAGGTCAAATCAAAGCATTGATTTATGAATATATGTCCAATGGAAATCTCCAACAACACTTATTTGGTAATTTATATTTTATAAACTCTGTTAACATCCATAATTGATTTTTTTTTTTGGTACAACATCCATAATAGATTTACTACTTCTAGTTTATCAACATGCGAAGAATATTTTTTCATCAACTAAATCAACAAAACATTAGCATAGGTAGAATACAAACACATATAAACTTTTTAGTGCACAATAGTTTATATTGGGAAAAGGAAAAATAATTATTTTTACCTCTTAAATAAAATAAAACATGGATTATTTTTAAAAAAAAAATTGGGAAACAACAAGCAATTATTAACAAGGGTAATGACAAATCAAATATCTGTCCCATATGATATATAAATTCTCTCTTGAAATTACAAAATCAAGCTCTTAACGACGACAAGGGCTAAGAACAAGGCAGGGAGAAGGGAAAGTGTAATGAGTTCCTATGCTTTAGTTTAAAATGCTTCAATATTTCAAGACTAATGTATGTTTGCTTGCAGTAAAAAACTCAAATATTCTAAGTTGGAATGAGAGGCTTAACATTGCAGTTGACACAGTCCATGGTAATGTATTGTTTACGGCGTCATATTTCTTGCATTTTGTATCCGTGCATTTCCCTTAATGTGAATTTTCAGGATTGGATTATCTGCATAATGGATGTAAACCACCTATTATGCATAGAGATTTGAAGCCTTCCAACATACTACTAGATGAGAATTTTCATGCAAAGATTGCTGATTTTGGTCTAAGTAGAGCTTTTGGTAACGACGATGATTCTCATATATCCACACGCCCTGGTGGTACATTTGGTTACGTTGATCCAGAGTAAGTGTAATATAAAAATTCTATTTAGATTAACCAGATTTTAATATTTTTGTAGCATTTACATATCATAAATATCCATTTCAAGAAATGGATTACTTAACTTTGAAAGAAGTGGTAAAGTTACAAGATAGACAGTGTGCAAAAGCTATTGCTATGTTCATTTATATTTTAGTGTAGTTTTTTTTCTTCCTATGTATGCTACTATTCCATTCTGGTTTATAACATGTATAATAATGAAAAGAAAAGACGACATACATAAGTTTAAGGATCACTTATTCATCTTATTTGTTTGTTTTCTTAATAGATATCAGAGAACAGGAAACACGAATAAGAAAAATGATATCTACAGCTTTGGGATAATTCTATTTGAGTTGATCACTGGCAAAAAAGCAATAGTAAGAGCATCTGGAGAAAATGTTCACATACTTCAGTGGGTTATTCCTATAATCAAAAGCGGAAATATTCAAAACATTGTTGACATGAGATTGCAGGGTAAATTCAACATCGATTCTGCATGGAAAGTTGTAGAGGTAGCCATGGCATGCATTTCTCAAACTGCAACTGAAAGGCCAGACATAAGCCAAATATTAGCAGAGTTGAAGGAATGTCTATCTTTGAGCATGGTTCAGAGAAAGTGTGGAAGCACAAGATCTAGAGATGAATTGGTTTCTTTCGCTACTGTATCCGAAACCACTATTTTAGCTAGATAACCACCGTTTATAATTATATTTTTGTCCTATATTCAGTGTTACTCAAAATGTCCTAGTATATTAGTTCTTGTTGTGTTATATATAATGTATATTATGGAAGTTTTCTAGGAATCAAAAAATTAGTGTACCAACTACTATAGTATGAGTGATGGATGCTTAATTAGAAGTAGTAATGTGCATGGAAAGTTAAATAAATTGTTAATTGTTACTCTAAAAACCAAAATTTGATCAATGCACTAATTGTTGAAAAGATTTATTTGATAATTAGAAAAGATGCCCCAACCAATGTGTTATCTTCTAGTAAAATCATGTTTGTGTTTAATTTTATATTAAGAGTTTTTGAAGAAAAAGAATCAATACAAGAAAAATAAATGTCAGAATCAGTACTGCAAAAAGGTAGATTGGCTGCCATGACACCCCATCAAAGCTCATTTCAGCTAAAACATAATACAAGTGAATTCTAAAGACTTTAGAAATTGGACCCTTAGGCAACCTCTCTAGTGCGAGGAACAATTCAAAGAGTTAAAAAAAAAAGACTAAGGAGACAGTTTAAGATTTATTGTCTGCACAATAATATACCACCACAAGTACCAATAAAATTCCCTAGACTATGTTATTTTCCTAGTTGGTATTCCCTAGACTATGTTTCATTTATGCATTTGTTGTATTTTCAATTGTGAGCTACGGGGACATGTTGCTATATGCAGCAAGGTTCTAGAAGATGTGGTTGTTAGGATATTCTCATCTGTAACAAACTTGCTTGTTAAATATTTATGAACCTTGATAATATACCAGTACCATTTTCATAGTTTTGGCCCTCAAATTTTGCGGCCCTATACTGTAACACCACCTATATGGGCTTTGGCCCGCCCTGTCGAGCTTAGTCATGAAGATTACACAATCATTGCCTTCGTGAAGGGTACAAAAGAGCCTAATTTTGACTTTATACGCAACAAATCCTTGATATTCTAGATCAACAAAACATGATTTTGGAACCTGTTGATGGGAACCTCAATGTGATTAACATAAAGAGAGGAGCCTGAGTAGCAAACTGAATCGAGAAGACCCATGTTCTTGGCTAGATATAAGCCACAATGTATGGCAAGGAACTCAGCATGAAGAATGTCGTTGGAATCTGAAAAGAAGCCAGAAAAGCCAACAATCCAAACACTGGCTGGATTGCGGATTACATCTCCAAATCCAGTCCGAGTGGGAAGCCAATGCAACTACCATAAACATTGATTATTGTGCAAGAGAAGTTGTGGGAATTCCATTGAGCAAACCTATCTTCAATGGAGCAGTTAGTGTTGGTGAAACAAGAGAGAAAAGTTTTAGACAAAAAGCGACCAGCCAAGGACAAGCGATATGGAGGGATAGTCACATTAGCAAAGCAAGTATCATTACAACTTCTCCAGGTCCACCAGATGCTGCACACATAGGTTGATTTGATAACCACAGATACCTTTTTTGAGCCAAGTGCACCTGTCCTGTGCAGAGAAAAAATCGGGAGAGGTGAACCCAAAGATTAAAACAAAGGTTTTTCGAGTGATAATAACCTAGGATTCAATGGAGAAAGGTCTCCTCATCATTTCCGCAACGAGTGCAAAGGGTGGAGGGATTCAAATTTCTATGATGCAGCAAGGATAAAGTGCGTGCCAAGTTGCGACAAGCAAGCTAAAAGAGGAACTTAGTATTTTTTTCGAGGTGGAACTTCCAAGACCAAGATAGTGGCATTCTCTTTGTTATTTAAGTGCCACGTGTAGCCACACATTATAGTGTAATTACCATTGATGTTGTCGGACCAGATAATAACATCCTCGGTACTAAGATTAACATAAATGCGTAACATTACGAAAATGAGCCTCACAATCATATTGCGAATGACATGGTGTGACTTGTAATAGTATATTTTTGGAACCTGACTTGCGTTTTTGTTTGTACAAAGTGAAGTTCTAATTTAATTAATTCAGTTTTGCTTTTCAAATCGATACTTGAAGAAGTTATTAATGAAAAATTGGTTTTAAGCAGAGGAGACATTGTGATCTGTACTTGAAGAAGTTGTTTCATGGCTGAATAGGTTCTTTTATAGAATAAAAGTGGTCAAAGCCTTTGAATTGGGTGGGGATTTGGAATATTTCATGCTTTTAGATAGGAGAATATGGGATTGTTTGTTTGATAATGGTGGTTAAAAAAATGCTTTTGATACGAGAGAAAAATTATGAATAGGTCCTAGAAATTGGATTGATTGTGAGGGAAAAAAAAAGAGATTGAACGTACATTTTGATCCTTCTTGATCAATTTAATCTTTGATAAAAATAAGATTGAAAGTAGTCTTTGATATTTTTATATTAGGACAAATTAGTCCATATGTTATTTTGAGTTATGACTAATTTGTCTCCAATAAAAGAATATCATGATTTACTTTGAGTTTTATTTTTATCAAAAACTAAATTTATTTGAATGAAAATTGTGAAGAATCAAAATGAATTTTCACTTGAAAGACTTTTGTTGTTTGACGTGTTGAATAATATGGCTAATTTAGCTAGTACATGAACATGACTGATTCTTTTTCAATTTTCTTTTTATTATATTGTTTTAAGAGAACTAGTTTCGTGGTATTCATAAGCTTAGTCTTCGTAATATATAGCATCACTCTAGAATTAAGATTAAAAATCTTATAAAAAGAGAGTGAAGGTTTGAAATACGTGTTGTTTACCTTTTTAATGACAATTGGAGGAAGCAGAGCTGATCAAAAGGTTTGGAGGGTGTGACAGGTTGAGTACTTTAATATTAAAGCATTGAATTAGTAAACTATTCATGAATTAAGATATGATTTACTTACATCATTGAATTAGTAAAATATGTACATGAATTGCTTTGAAAATCATAACACTACCAAACAAAATAGTATCAATAAAGTCCAACCAAACACAGGTCAAACAAATTAAAAGTATATTCAACTTTTAGTTCCTTATAAAAAATGGAGTACTAGAGATCCTCTCCATTTCCTAAAAATAGAATTCTTGCTTGCATAGGATTATCACTCATCATTAATTGTATTCCTAATGAAGCAAACAATGATGGGATTGTTACAGCATTTTCTTTCGGTATTGTTTGGTGTTCTTACTACAATTTTGGTTTTGATACAAGCTCAGGATCAATCAGGTTTGTTTATGAATTTGCCTATAGCTGCTTTATGTCACATATATAGTTGTTACTAGTAGTTATTATTGTAGCTTAATTTGTTCCTCAATTTATATATATCAGGATTCATTAGCATAGATTGTGGCCTACCTGAACATATGAGCTATTCTTCGTTGCAGACAGATATAAATTACATATCAGATGCCAAATTCATAGATACAGGTGTAACCAAGAAGATACCTCCTACAGATATTATTATCAAACAGCAACTAGAATATGTGAGAAGCTTTCCAACTGGAGTGAGAAATTGTTACAGAATAAATATAACAAGTGGTACTAAATATTTAATAAGAGCTTCTTTCTATTATGGAAACTATGATAATCTAAACAAGCCACCGCAATTTGATCTTCATTTTGGAGCTAATGTTTGGGATACAGTAAACTTCACCAATCTATCGCTCATCACAACCAGTGAAATCATTTACACTCCATCACTAGATCACATACAACCTTGTCTTGTTAACACAGGCAAAGGGACTCCATTCATTTCAGCTATAGAATTGAGGACTTTGAACAATAAAACTTATGTCACACACTCAGCTAAATCATCAGTATTATCATTTTCCTTTCGATCTGATATAGGTTCCATCACAAACCTACAGTACAGGTACAAAGACGATATTTATGACCGTGTCTGGTTTCCTTTTCAATTGAATGAGATGAAACGATTAAGCACCAATGAGGATCTATTAGTTCAGAGTAGTTATAAACTACCAGCAATTGTGATGAGCACTGCTGCTACACCATTAAATACTAGCGCCCCTTTACAATTTCATTGGGATGCAGATAGTGTAAATGATCAATACTACCTCTACATGCACTTTAATGAGGTTGAAGAGCTGGCAGCGAATGAAACTAGAGAGTTCAATATCACAGTGAATGGCAGGTTGTGGTATGGACCTGTTACACCAAATATTACCATATTTAGTACAAAACCTTTGACAGGAGCCACAAGGTATCAAGTTTCCCTTTCTAAGACAGAGAATTCTACCCTTCCACCAATCCTCAATGCCTGTGAGGTTTATAAACTAAAAGACTTCTCAAAATCAGAAACTCAAGAAGATGATGGTAAGCTAGCCCTTTGTTTAATTAAAAAACATACTACCTCCTCCTTCCTTAAATATAGTATCCTCTTTGATATATTTTCAACTGCATGAATTATTTCTTTACTAACATACACCTAACTATTTTATATAATTTGTAATTTGTAAAGAATACTATGATGAAAACATAAACTAATTCTCTCTTTTGAAAGCTAACTTGTAAAAAAATATTAACACTTGACAAATTTAATACTGCTACCAAACTTGCTTAGTTCCCGTATTTATTCAACATATTTAAGGACGAAGGTAGTATATTAGTGTCATTTGTAGTGTAAAGTAAATATGTGCAAATTGGCTTGAAATCCTTTTAACTGATTTTTTGAATACCGAATACAAGTTGATACTATGACAAACATCAAGAATGCTTACGGGGTGGCTAGAAATTGGCAGGGAGATCCATGTGGTCCTGTGAAGTATATGTGGGAAGGCTTAAACTGCAGTATTGATGGTGGAAATAATCCCCCAAGAATCACATATTTGTAAGTTTATAATTCCTTAAACCATATGCATAAATCAAAAACTTCAATTATCCTCTGAAGTATCATTTGGAAATGCAACCAGGAATTTGTCTTCAAGTGGATTGACAGGGGAGATATCATCTTCCATACCAAAGCTCACTATGTTGCAATACTTGTGAGTTCCTAATCCTATTTGATTAAATAAAAAGAAGACTATGGTATGTTTGGATGAAGGATTTTGGAATTGAAGGAAGACCTTACCATATTTTCCTTTTCTAAATTAAAAAAATTATAAAACATTTTAATAAATAAATGAAATGTGTTTCAAATATTATATAGTCATCAATCATGTTATTACTTCAACTAAATTCAAATGTGTTTCACACAAGGGGAATAAATCTCATTTGGTTAAAAGATAAAACCAAATCCAATCAATTTGTAAATTATTCTCTCTTTATTGGCGATTCAAACCGTAACACTATTTAAATTGTTTTCTTTCAGGGATTTATCAAACAATAGCTTGAACGGTCCTTTACCTGATTTTCTAATGCAGCTCAGGTCACTAAAAATATTGTAAGTCTCATGTTGATACATCAAATGTAATTAAATTGATTGATTATTGGTATAAAAGATAAAAAAGATGTCATATATTTTGTTCTGTGTTAGCAGAAATGTAGGGAAGAACAAACTTACAGGGTTAGTTCCAAGTGGACTTCTTGAGAGATCAAAAACAGGTTCACTATCTCTGAGGTATACCTCATACTCAAAGTCAAAGCTATATTAATTCACATTATATTCAAGCAAAAGATGGACTTGTAATAATTTTTTTTTTCCTTCCTGTAATCTTAATAATAATAATAAATTCAGCAGTGATAATTGAGTATTCTTCATCCTAACACAAATATGGTTTCACCAATGATATGATAAATGATATTTTAGCACCTTTATCTTCTTTCAGTGTGGAAGACAATCCTGATCTTTGTATGACAGAATCCTGCAAAAAGAAGAACATTGTTGTACCACTTGTTGCATCTTTTTCAGCATTAGTTGTAATCCTTTTGATTTCTCTTGGATTTTGGATATTCAGAAGACAAAAAGGTACTTTTCAGATGACATAGGATCGAGTTCATGTTCTCAAATAAGGTCTTATTTATACTATGAATAATGTATTAATCCATTGGTTTGCATGTATATCTTATAAGTTGCTACATGGTTTTAAATTGTGGTTGTGGTCGTGAATGTGGCTATTGTTGTCGGCGTGTTGCGCATTGCTCATAACATATTAGATTTGACTCTCCATAAAACTTTAGCTATATTGTGTTTTATATTTGTCTCATCTCTGCCACATTTTTTCCCCACATCCTTACATATTTTCATTCAATTTTATTTATCACAGCTGTGGCTGTGTCTTCATATTCAAACGAAAGGGGTTCAATGAAATCAAAACACCAAAAATTCAGTTATACTGAAATTCTCGAAATTACTGATAACTTCAAAACTATTATTGGAGAAGGAGGATTTGGAAAAGTTTACTTTGGCATTCTACAAGACAAAACTCAAGTCGCTGTCAAGAGGCTTTCACCATCATCAATGCAAGGTTATAAGGAATTTCAATCAGAGGTTAGACATTACATTCAAGTTAAAAAACAATATATTAATTTTTATTGTAGTTAAGAAATAAATAGAATCCTGCATTTTTTTTAGAGTTAACAAACTTAGAGATAAAATTGAAAATGCAGGCACAACTTCTAACGATTGTTCATCATAGAAATTTGGTCCCTCTCATTGGATATTGTGATGAAGGCCAAATCAGAGCATTGATATATGAATACATGGCCAATGGAAATCTCCAACACTTTTTAGGTAATTTATATTTTATCAGCAGCGTCAACAACCATAATAGATTTACTACTTCCAGTTTATCTATACTTTAAAGGTTAGCAGGCGAAGAATCTTTTTTCATCAACTAAATTGACAAAATATTAGCAGAGAATACAAACCCAGATAAGGTTTTTAGTGCAGAATAATTTATAAAATCGGGAAATGAGAAATTATTATTAATAAGGGTATACTAATGACCATTTTACAACTGTCCCATATGGGATTTGAACTCTGTCTCTTGAGATTATAAAGTCAAGCTCTTACCACCGAGTTAACACCTTATGGACGACAAAAATTATGAACAAGGAAGAGAGAAGGGGAACTAACTGTAGTGAATTTTTCCTATGCTTTCGTTTTAAATGCTTGTTCAGTATTTCAAGACTAATGTATGTTTTCATGTAGTGGAAAAGTCAAATATCTTCAGTTGGAATGAGAGGCTTAACATTGCAGTTGACACAGCACATGGTAATGTATTGTTTACGGCGTCATATTTCTTGCATTTTGTACCCGTACATTGCCCTTAATGTGAATTTTCAGGATTGGATTATCTGCATAATGGATGTAAGCCACCTATTATGCATAGAGATTTGAAGCCTTCAAACATATTGTTAGATGAGAACTTACATGCAAAGATTTCTGATTTTGGTCTAAGTAGAGCTTTTGGTAACGATGATGATTCTCATATATCTACTCGCCTTGCTGGTACATTTGGATACGCTGATCCAGTGTAAGTGTAAAATAAAAAATCAAATTAGATTGACCATATTTTAATATTTTGTAGCATTTATTCGTAGATGCTATATATACTCAATACTTAAAATTTTTGGAGATGTAGTATCATGTTCTCATGATGGAAGATCATGATAGTTATCCTATTTTATATGATTCTCCATTACAATATAAAGCTATCAAATTACCTAATAATTGGCATTCTTAACTCACAAATCAATATCATAACTCATACTATTTTGATTTCAAATGCAACCAAACGCTATTGCAATCATTCATCAATAACATAAACAAGGTAGAGGGAATAAGCATATTTTTACAGATTCAAAGAGATGGGAATGAGAGGAATGAGGTTGTTGTCCGTACGCGACTTGGTGAGAACGGAAAGATGAGATGTGGTCGAGCTTCTGATGAGGTCTGAATGAGATGGAAGTAGAGGTGATTGATTGCTGCAGAATTCCTCATCGAGCTGTTTACTGGCATCTAACTTCTTGATTGCTGTAGCCTTCACACTTTTAAGAACTCCATAATATTATCTTCCATAGGATCCCTCTCCAATCAGAGAATCTTGTCCAAAATTATCTGCAACTTCTTTCAGTTTATCTGTGTGTATCTCAGGAACTTCAGTGGGCTGCACTTTAACAGTCTGAGTTCCCTGCATGATAATTTACATAATTCCCTGCACGGTGGAATTTATCAGATTAATTTCATCGAATTCAAATCGGGTAATATTAGCAAACAAATTAACACAGTGAAGTGTCATAAACAGCATCAATTCGCATATTCAGTCAAATAGAACAACCTAAACTGTCTCGTTACAACCCTTGATTCAGATTTGATAATTAAAATGAAGAGAACAAGGTTTTCCAGCCATTGCCTATTATCCCTTCTGACAAAGGTTTTCCAGCCATTGTCTATTGTGTCGTTGCCTATAGATATATAGTATGCAAAAAGTTATATTGCGATATTAATTTATTATATTGTACTTTTTTTTTTTTTTTTACATATAATACTATTTTAGTTGGTTTATAATTTGTATAATAATGAAAAGAAGAGAACAAATACATAAGTTTAATGATCACTTATTAATTTTAATTATTTATTTTCTTAATAGATATCAGAGAACAGGAAACACAAATAAGAAAAATGATATCTACAGCTTTGGGATAATTCTATTTGAGTTGGTCACTGGGAAGAAAGCAATAGTAAGAGAATCCGGAGAAAACATTCACATACTTCAATGGGTTATTCCCATAGTTAAAGGAGGAGATATTCAAAATATTGTTGATATGAGGTTGAAGGGTGAATTCAGCATTAATTCAGCATGGAAATTTGTCGAGATAGCCATGTCATGCATTTCACAAACTGTAGCTGACAGGCCAGACATAAGCCAAATATTGGTAGAGCTAAAGGAATGTCTATCTTTGGAGATGTTTCTGAAAAATAATGGAAGCATGAGAGCTACAGATGAATTTGTTTCTATAGCTACTGTATCAGAATCCACTATTTTAGCTAGATAACCACAATTTACAATGATATTTTTGTCCTATATACAATGTTACTCCAAATGACCTAGTACATTAGTCCTTGTTGTATCATATACAATAATTTGTATTCTTGAAGTTTTCTAGGAATAGAAAAATTATTGTGTCAACTACTACAGTAAGAGTGATGCTTAATTAAAAACACAATTTTTCTCCTAAACTATCAATAAGAATAATGTGTTTGGAGTTGTTACTGTAAAAAGCGAAATTGTTGTTATTATAGTTGTGTGCTAACTTACTATGTCACAAGGCTGACTGATATCCTAATTGTTGAAAAGATTTATTTGATTATTACAAAAGACTCCCCAACTAATGTGTTATCTTGAGTAAAATCATGATGGGGAATTCCTATCAGTATTTAATTTTGTATTAAGAGTTTTTGAAGAAAAAAAATCAATACAAGAAAAGACAAATGGCATAGACACAGTACTGCAAAGAGGTAGAGTGGCTACCATGACACCCCCATCAAGCCCCATTTCAGCTAAAACGTCAAGTATGAATGAATTCTAATGGCATTAGACAATTGAACCTTGTAGGGAACCTCTCTAATGAGAGGAACATATGGAGAAGTGAAAGATATACTAAGGAGACAGTTTGAGATTTATTGTCTGTCCCAGTACTGTCACTTGTTGCAATCTGCAGCAAGGTTTTAGAAGATGTGGGCGGTTAACAAGATACATACCTTTTGTAAATTTGTTTAACAAATGTTCACCTTAAAGAACAAAAGACATAAAAGTGACAGAATGCATATGAAAGATGGAAAATAACACCTTGTGAGCCAATAACCAATTGTTAGCATGTACTGAACAAGATACATGACAGTAAGCACAGGGTGCAAAATAGTTCAGTTTTGAGTAATAAGTACCAAAGATGCAAGCTTAATTAAAATTAAAATTATTGCCAACTGAAATAATCAACAAATGTATGCTTACCATTAAAGAATGTATATGTGTTACAAATAGCATATATATCATGATAAGCCAAATGCTAAGATACCACGAATTTTTCAATTGGCCAAAGAAATCAAACGTTCCGCTAGAGTGAACAAAAACTACAAAACTTACTGAGAGTAAACAGGAAGATATATTCGCAGCATCATACTTGAATTTATAGTATTTCGGATATTCCCAACGTAATTTGCCTTGAAGTGCAGTGGAATCACAGAACAAAATCAGCCTCCAACAACTGTACACAGGCGTCCTCTCCTCTCCGGCAACCACCACTGTTGATGCTGAAGCAACAACACTACAACAGTTTGGTTCTGCACTTCAGGAACATGACTGGCTTCTTCATCATCCAACCCTATTTTGAGCAAGTTTGCATGTCCAAAGCAGAGAAAACATGGGTAGAGGTAAAACCAAAGATTAAAACTAAGGCTTTTCGAGTGATAATTAACAATATCAGACTCAAACGGAGGAAGGTCTCCTCATCAATTCCACTACAATCCAAAGGGAGGAGGGCTTCAAATTACTATGATGCAACAAGGATAAAGTGGGGGGCGAGTTATGAAAAGCAAGCCAGAAGAGGAACTTAATTTTTTTTTTTTTTTGAGGTGAGCTTCCATGACGAAGATCTTCCCCTTTGTTATTTAAGAGCCACATGTAGCCAAACTTGATGGTATAAATACCATTGATGTTGTCGGATGAAATAATAGCATCGTCAGTATTATGATTAACATGCTTAACATCGTGAAAGAGAGCATCACAACCATATCGCGAATAACATGGTGTAACTTGTATTAGTATTTTTTTTAACCCGACTTGCATTTTTTTTAACAAGGTGAAGTGCTTATTTAATAATTTAATTTTGCTTTTCAAAATGGTCGATCCAGTGTTTATCGTTTTCTCCCACTTCATCGTCAACCCTGGTTTCTTTTGGAGTACCAAGATTTGAAATACTAACAAAGAATGGGCTAAACACATGAAGTATCTTATTATTTGTTGGTGCGAATCAAATATCTTCTGCGTGAAATTGCACAGATTAACTGTAATGGGTGACAAAACTTTCTCTCAAGAGATTTCACAGTATTGCTGCATTCATTGAGTTGGATTCCAATCCAAAGTAGTATGATATAGTTGCACATGCTGGCAGTTGAGTGAGATGTAACAGTTATTAGAGAAAACTTGATTTTACGCATTGAGACATTGCGATATGTACTTGAAGATGTCGAGTTATGGCTGAATAGGTTGTTTTCTGAAATAAAAGTGGTCGAAGCCTTGAATTGGGCGGGGCTTTCGAATATTTCATGCTTTTAGATATAGGAGAATACGGGATTGTGTGTTTGATAGCGGTGGTTGTTAAGAATAATGATAGTTAGTAGTTAATGAATGCCTATAAATAGGTTTTGACGTACTCTTTCACTTTAACTTTCTCATTTGTAAGATTGTTCAATACTATCAATACCAAAATTTTCATAGATTTCTCTCTACTTTTTCATGGATGTCATGTTTCTCAATAGTGGTTAAAAGAATATTGT
This sequence comes from Medicago sativa, assembly GCF_051527215.1. Taxonomy (NCBI): domain Eukaryota; kingdom Viridiplantae; phylum Streptophyta; class Magnoliopsida; order Fabales; family Fabaceae; genus Medicago; species Medicago sativa. The sequence continues at coordinate 11,053,244 of NC_140756.1, forward strand.
TTGTAAGAAAGAAAAATTATGAATAGGTTCTAGAAATTGGATTGATTGTGAGACGAAAAAAAGAGGTGAAGATACATTTTGATCCTTCATATTTTTGTGTTCGTCAATTTAATCTTTGATAAAAATAAAATTGAAAGTAGCCTTTGACATTTTTATAGCGAGAATAAATTAGTTTCTATGTTATATTGAGTTAAAACTAAGTCAAATCCGGCATAAAAATGTTATGAATTACTTTGACTTTTATTTTTGTTCAAAACTAAATTGACATGAATGAAAATTATGAAGAATAAAAATGAATTTTCACTCGAAAAAAAGTTGGACGTGTTGAATAATATGACTCTTTTAGCCAGTACATGAACATGAGGGTGATTCTTTTTTCTATTTTCTTTTTAGTATATTTATTTAAGAGAGTTAGGGTGCGTTTATTTCAGCTTTAAAAAAAATAGATTTTGAGATAAAAGAATCTAGAGATTTTTTTCTTAGAGATTTTTAAAAAAATCTAAAGCTATTTCTGTTTGTCTACTATCATAAAAATCATTTTTTTGAGATTTGAAACACTTACAATTGAGTTCCTTGCATTAGGAAAAAAATAGATTTTGAAAAAGCTACTTGAAATAGATTTTCATTTTGAGGCTAAAAATGATTTTTTTTAGCAAAATGGATTTTTTTAAAATCTCAAACAAACAAAACAAAAACTAAAAAAGTGATTTTTTACTCAAAAAAATAGATTTTTTTCAAAAAAAATCCAAAACAAACAGGCCCTTAGTTTCGTGGTATTTCTAAGCTTATGTTTTTGCGACGTATACCATCACTCTAGAATTTGGATTAAAAATGTTATAAAAAAGAGTGAAGGTTGAAATACTTGTTGTTTACCTTGTTAATGACAATTGGAAGAAGCAGAGCTGATGAAGGCTTGGAGGGTGTGACAGGTTGAGTACTTGAATATTATGCAAAGTCTTTATATATAAAAAATCTGAAATCAACTAGAATATAAATAAATACATAGAAATTACAGCATTGAATTAGTAAACTATTGATGAATTAAGGTATGATTTACTTGAAAGTTACATCATATTTTCTTTTGAAAACTGAAAATTACATCGTTGAATTAGTAAAATATGCATGAATTGCTTTGAAAATCACAACACTAGCAAACAAAATAGCATAAATAAAGTCCAAACACAGGTCAAACAAATTAAAAGTATATTCAACTTTTAGTTCCTTATAAAAATTGCATAGCGGTATAAATTCTTGCTTGCATAGGATTATCACTCATCATTAATTGTATACCTAATAAAGGAAACGATGATGGGAATGTTAATGCATTTTCTTATGGAATTGTTTGTTGTCCTTGCTACAATTTTGGTTTTGATACAAGCTCAGGATCAATCAGGTTTGTTTATGAATTTGTATATATAGCTGCTTTCTGTCACATATTTGTAGTTGATGTTATCTTAAGTTTTTCCTATATATATCTCAGGATTCATTAGCATAGATTGTGGCCTACCTGAACATATGAGCTATTCTCAGACGACCACAGGCATAAATTATATTTCAGATGCCAATTTCATAGATACAGGTGTAACTAAGAGGATACCTCCTACTAATACTATTATCAAACAACAACTAGAATATGTGAGAAGCTTTCCTATTGGAGTGAGAAATTGTTACAAAATAAATGTTACAAGTGATACTAAATATTTAATCAGAGCTTCTTTCTATTATGGAAATTATGATAATCTAAATGTTCTTCCACAATTTGATGTTCATTTTGGAGCTAATGTGTGGGATACAGTGAAGTTGTCCTCCAATGCATCACGCTTCACATTCAGGGAAATCATTTACACTACATCACAACATTACATACAACCATGTCTTGTTAACACAGGCAAGGGGACTCCATTCATTTCAGCTATAGAATTGAGGACTTTGAACAATACTGCTTATGTCACAAACTCAGCTAAATCTGTATTAACCAACTTCTTACGATTAGATGTAGGTTCCATCACAAACTTAGAATACAGGTAAGATGGAGTCCTCTAGCAGCGCATTAATTAATTAATTAATAAGCTTACTTTAATATTTATATAAATAAATAAATAACTGATAATTTTTTTGGCCAGGTACAAAGATGATGTTAATGATCGCATCTGGTTTCCTTTTCAATTGAATGAGATGAAACGAATAAGCACCAAAGATGATATATTAATTCAGAATATTTATAAACCACCAGCAGCTGTGATGAGAACTGCTGTTACAGCAGTAAATGCCAGTGCTCCTATACAGTTTAGTTTCGATGCAGTTAATGTAAATGACCAATACTACATATATTTGCACTTTAATGAGGTTGAGAATCTGGCAGCAAATGAACCTAGATCATTCAACATCACAGTGAATGACAAGTTTTGGTTTGGACCTTTGATACCTGTATACCGGTCAGTAAATACTCTATCAAGTAGAAGACCTTTGACTGGAGCCAAAAGGTATCGAATTTCCCTTTATAAGACAGAGAATTCTACCCTTCCACCAATCCTGAATGCCTATGAGGTTTATAAAGCAAAAGACTTCTCACAATCAGAAACTCAACAAGATGATGGTAAGCTAGCCCTTTGTTTAATTGAAAAACATACTACCTCCTTCGTCCTTAAATATAGTATCCTCTTGGTATATTTTCAATTGCATGAATTATTTCTTTACTAACATACACCTAATTATCTTATACCTTTTTCTGTAATTTGTAAATAATACTATGATGAAAACATAAACTAATTCTCTCTTTTGAAAGGTAACTTGTAAAACAATATTAACACTCAACAAATATTACCAACTTGCTTATTCCGGTGATTTACTCAACATATTTAAGGACAAAGGTAGTATATTAGTGTCATTTGTGGTGTAAAGTAAACTATGTGCAAATTGGCTTGAAATCCTTTTAACTGTTTTTTGAATACCAAATACTAGTTGATACTATGACAAACATCAAGAATGCTTATGGGGTGGCTAGAAATTGGCAAGGAGATCCATGTGGTCCAGTGAAGTATATGTGGGAAGGCCTAAACTGCAGTATTGATGGTGGAAATAACCCCCCAAGAATCACATCTTTGTAAGTTTGTAATTCCTTAAACCATATGCATAAATTCAAAAACTTCAATTATCCTCTGAAGTTTTTTTGGAAAACACAACCAGGAATTTGTCTTCAAGTGGATTGACAGGGGAGATACCATCTTCCATATCAAAGCTCACTATGTTACAATACTTGTGAGTTCCTAATCTCATTTGATTAAATAAAAAGAAGACTAGGGTATGTTTCGATGAAGGATTTTGGAATTGAGGGAAGACCATATTTCTCTTTTCTAAATTAAGAAAATTATAAAACTTTTCGAAAAATATATCAAATGTGTTTCAAATGCTATATAGTCATCTATCATGTTTTTACTTCATGATTTAAAATATCAAATATATACCAAAATATAGACTGGGCAATACGCCTGCACGCGGGGAGAATAAATCTCATTTGGTTAAATGATGAAACCAACTCCATTCAATTTTGAAATTATTCTCTGATCTTTATTGGGGATTCGAAATTGTAACTCTGTTTAAATTGTTTTCTTTAAGGGATTTATCAAAAAATAGCTTGAACGGTCCTTTACCTGATTTTCTGATGCAGCTGAGGTCACTAAAAATCTTGTAAGTTCCATGTTGATGCATCAAATGTAATTTCATTGATTATTACTATAAAATATAAAAAAAAAAAAACAAGATGTAATATATTTTGTTATGTGTTAGCAGAAATGTAGGGAAGAACAAACTTACCGGGTTAGTTCCAACTGGACTCCTTGAGAGATCACAAACAGGTTCACTATTTCTGAGGTATACCTCATACTCAAAGACAGCACTGTAATAATTCACATTATATTAAAAAAAAAAAAAGATAGACTTGTAATGAAGTTTTTTTTTTCTTCCTGTAATCTTAATAATAATAAATTCAGCAATGATAATTGAGTTTTCTTCCTCCTAATACGAATATGGGTTCACCAATGGTATGATAATCAATATCTTAGAATCTTTATCTTCTTTCAGTGTGGATGATAATCCTGATCTTTGTACGATGGAATCCTGCAAAAAGAAGAACATTACTGTACAACTGGTTGCATCGTTTTCAGCATTAGTTGTAATCCTTTTGATTTCTTTTGGATTTTGGATATTCAGAAGACAAAAAGGTACTTCTTAGATGACATAGGAACGAGTTCATATTCTCAAATAAGGCCTTGTTTATACTATGAATATTCTATTAATCCATTGGTTTGCATGTATAACTTATAAGTTTCTACATGATCTTAAATTGTGGCTGTGGCCATTGCGGTCACCGTGTTGCGCATTGTTCATTACATAGATTAGATTTGACTCTTCACAAAACTTTAGCTACATAGTGTTTTATACTTGTTTCATTTCGTGCAAAATTTTATTGCTATTCTACCGCATCTTTTTCCACATCTTTGCATATTTTCATTCAATTTTATTTATTACAGCTGTAGCTACGCCTTCAAATTCTAAGGAAAGGGGTTCAATGAAATCAAAACACCAAAAATTCAGTTATTCCGAAATTCTCAATATTACTGATAACTTCAAAACTATTATTGGAGAAGGAGGATTTGGAAAAGTTTACTTTGGCATTCTACAAGATTCAACTAAAGTCGCTGTTAAGAGGCTTTCACCATCATCAATGCAAGGTTATAAGGAATTTCACTCAGAGGTTAGACATTACATTCAAGTTAAAAAACAACATATTAATTTTTATTGTAGTTAAATATAAACAGAATCCTGCATTATTTTCACAGTTAACTTTGGTAGAGATAAAATTTAAAATGCAGGCACAACTTCTAATGATTGTTCATCATAGAAATTTGGTTCCCCTCCTTGGATATTGTGATGAAGGTCAAATCAAAGCATTGATTTATGAATACATGGCCAAAGGAAATCTCCAACAACACTTATTTGGTAATTTATATTTTATAAACTATGTCAACATCCATAATAGATTTACTACTTCCAGTTTACCTATATTCTAAAGGTTAGCCGGCAAAGAATCTTTTCTCATCAACTAAGTCGACAAAGAATTAGCAGAGAATACAAACCCAGACAAAGTTTTTAGTGCAAAATAGTTAATATTATTATAATAACAAGGATTATTTAAAAAAAAAATGGGAAATGATAAATTATTATTAATAAGGGTACACTAATGATCATTTTACAACTGTCCCATATGGGATTTGAATTATGTCTCTTGAGATTACAAAGTCAAGTTCTTACCACTGAGTTAACACCTTATTATTGACGACAAGGATTATGACCAAGCCAGGGAGAAGGGCAACTGTAATGAATTTTTTCTATGCTTTCGTTTAAAATGCTTGTTCATTATTCCAAGACTAATGTATGTTTTAATGCAGTAGAAAATTCAAAAATCTTAAGTTGGAATGAGAGGCTTAACATTGCAGTTGACACAGCACATGGTAATGTATTGTTTATGGCAGCATGTTTCTTGCATTTTGCACCCTTACATTGCCCTTAGTGTGAATTTTCAGGATTGGAATATCTGCATAATGGATGTAAACCACCTATTATGCATAGAGATTTGAAACCTTCAAACATACTACTAGATGAGAACTTGCATGCAAAGATTGCTGATTTTGGTCTAAGTAGAGCTTTTGGTAACGATGATGATTCTCATATATCTACACGCCCTGCTGGTACATTTGGTTACGCTGATCCAGTGTAAGTGTAATATAAAAAATCAAATTAGATTAATCGTATTTTAATATTTTGCAGCATTTGTTCGTAGATGCTATATACTCAATACTTAAAACTTTCGGAGATGTGGTCCATGTTCTCATGATGGATGATCATGATCGTTATCCATTACAATAAAAAGCAATCAAATTACTCAATAATTTGCATTCTTAACTCACGAATCAATATCATAACTCATACTATTTTGATATAAAATGCAACCAAACACTATTGCAATCATTCATCAATAACATAAACAAAGTAGAGGGTATAAGCATATTCTTACAGTTTCAAAGAGATGGGAATGAGAGGAATGAGGTTGCTGTCCGTACGCGACTTGGTGAGAACGGAAAGATGAGATGTGGTAAAGCTTCCGATGAGGTCTGAACCAGATGGAAGCAGAGGCGATTCATTGCTGCAGAATTCCTCGTCGAGCTGTTTACTGGCATCTAACTTCTTGATTGTTGTAGCCTTCACACTTTTAAGAACTCCATAATATTATCTTCCATAGGATCCCTCTCCAATCAGAGAATCTGGTCCAAAATTATCTGTAACTTCTTTCAATTTATCTGCCTGTATCTCAGGAGCTTCAGGGGGCTGCACTTTAACAGTCTGAGCTCCCTGCATGATAATTTACATAATTCCCTGCACGGTGAAAATTATCAAATTAATTTCATCGAATTCAAATCGGGTAATATAAGCAAACAATTTAACACAGTGAAGTGTCATAAACAGCATCAGAATCGCATATTATGGTCGAGTTCAGTCAAATAGAACAACCTAAACTGTCTCGTTACAACCCTTGATTCAGATTTGATAATTGAAATGAAGAGAACAAGGTTTTCCAGCCGTGATAGATAAGACTCTTGATAAGAGTTTATAAAGAGGAGGCACTCCTTAACTTATGAACCGGATTTGTAAGGATGAGTTAGGCCCCAAATTTCAACATTCAACATGGTATCAGAGCTTGTCGAATTCAAGGGCCACCTACCTATCCACACACCAAGCCCAAAAAGAGTCCTGGGCGTGAGGAGGGTGTATTGGAAAAAATCCAAGTCCCACATCGGATAGATAAGACTCTTGATAAGAGTTTATAAAGAGGAGGCACTCCTCAACTTATGAACCGGATTTGTAAGGATGAGTTAGGCCCCAAATTTCAACAATTCAACAGATTCAACAGCCTATTATCCCTTCTGACAAAGGTTTATCCCTTCTGACTGACAAAGGTTTTCCAGCCGTTGTCTATTGTGTCGTTGCCTATAGATATAGATATATAGTCTGCAAAAAGTTAGATTGCGATATTAATTTATTATAGTGTACATTTTTTTATACATATAATACTATTTTAGTTGGTTTATAATTTGTATAATAATGAAAAGAAGAGAACAAATACATAAGTTTAATGATCACTTATAAAATTTTCTTATTTATTTTCTTAATAGATATCAGAGAACAGGAAACACAAATAAGAAAAATGATATCTACAGCTTTGGGATAATTCTATTTGAGTTGATCACTGGGAAGAAAGCAATAGTGAGAGCATCCGAAGAAAACATTCACATACTTCAATGGGTTATTCCCATAGTTAAAGGAGGAGATATTCAAAATATTGTTGATATGAGGTTGAAGGGTGAATTCAGCATCAATTCAGCATGGAAAGTTGTTGAGGTAGCCATGTCATGCATTTCACAAAATTTAGCTGAAAGACCAGACATAAGCCAAATATTGGCAGAGCTAAAGGAATGTCTGTCTTTTGAGATGTTTCAGAAAAATAATGGAAGCATGAGAGCTACAGATGAATTTGTTTCTGTAGCTACTGTATCAGAATGCACTATTTTAGCTAGATAACAAAGTTTATAATGATATTTTTGTCCTATATTCAATGTCACTCCAAATGATCTGGTACATTAGTCCTTGTTGTAACATATACAATAATTTGTATTCTTGATGTTTTCGAGGAATAGTAAAATTATTGTGTCAACTACTACAGTATGAGTGACGCTTAATTTGAAAAACAATTTTTCCCCTAAACTATCAATAGGATTAATGTGTATGGAAAGATAAATAAATTGTTAGTTGTTACTCTAAAAACCAAAATTATTGTTATTATAGTTGTGTGCTAACTTACTATGTCACAAGGCTGACTGATCTAATTGTTGAAAAGATTTATTTGATAATTACAAAAGATTCCCCAACTAATGTGTTATCTTGTGTAAAATCATGATGGGGAATTCCTGTCAGTATTCATGAATGTGTACCAAGAGTTTTTGAAGAAAAACAATATACATACCTTATATAAGGAGACAGTTTGAGATTTGTTGTCTGTCACAGTAAGATACTGTCACTTGTTGCAATCTGTAGCAAGGTTTTAGAAGATGTGGGTGGTTAACAAGATACATACTTTATATAAATTTGCTTATTAAATGTTCATCTTAAAGAACAAAAGACATAAATGTGGCGGAATGCATGTGAAAGATGGAAAATAACACTTTGTGAGACAATAACCAACAGTTAGCATGTACAGAACAAGATACATGACAGTAAGCAGGGTGCAAAATAGTTCAGTTTTGAGTAATAAGTACCAAAGATGCAAGCTTATAGTTATAACTCTTGCCAACTGAAATAATCAACAAATGTATGCTTACCATTAGGGGTGGGCAAAAAGAACCATGAACGGAACCGAACCACGCGAACCGAACCGAACCAAAAATAACCGAACCATTATAATGGTTCACGAACCGATCCGTTAATTTATTAACAGTTCTTGAACCATAACCGAACCATCTTGAACCGAACCGAACCGTTTGAACGGAACCAAACCACTTGAACTGTTTTTTCAAATAGCATTAAAGAATGTATGTGTTACAAATAGCATGTATATCAAGATATGTGTTTCAAATAGCATTAAAGAATGTATATGTGTTACAAATAGCATGTATATCAAGATAAGCCAAATGCTAAGACACCACAAATTTTTCAATTGGCCAAAGAAATCAAAATTTCGGGTTGAGTAAACAAAAATTACTAAACTTACTGAGAGTAAACAGGAAGACATGTTCGCAGCATCATACTTGAATTTATAGTACTTCAATATTCCCAACATAATTTCCTTCAAGTGCAGTGGCACCATAGAACAAAATCAGCCTCCGATCAATGTACACAGGCGTCCTCTCCTCTCCGACAGCCACCATTGTTGATGCTGGAACAGCAACAGTTTGGTTCTGCACGATGGGAACATGATTGGGTTCTTCACATCCAACCCCAAGATTCCAACAATTTAGTTAAGATCGAATAAACAGGTCATTCGTTTTGCAGAATCCAAACACCTTTAACGAGCATACTTGCGCGACAATGAAATTACTGAGATTAGAGAAGTAAATAAATTTGGTTGAAGCATTTTATCAAACAGAAAACAAGCATTGTACCATAAAGTTTGGTTGAAGTATTTCATCAACTATACTACTCAAATCAAAAGGAATTCAATAGTTGAATTGAACAATCAATTCTTCTCTAAATTCTATGTAATTCTATACTTGACTTACAAGTCACATCAACAAAATTCATTCTTATATTGTGTTCCTTGCTCTGAGTTGGGATTATTCTTTGATACAAGACCTGAATATACAAATACAATCTCAATTGTTATCACCTTCGATCTTGAGCATGACAAAGTGTCACGTTCTTCTCCACGATCAATGACGTGGAGAAGGTCACCCCTCACTTGTAATCCACTCACATTTCTATGGTAGAACTTCTAAATTGCCGCGGCAAGCAGTTGAAAGATTGGCTATACAAATGTGCTTAGTTTTTCTCCCTTGACAGCACACCAAATGATTCCAAAGTCCGTCTGGCCTCGCTACACCTCGAAGACATTGATCTGTAGTAACACCCCAATTACATCCATTGCTTAGACTCTCGACATATTAGATGTATATATGTGTTTGGACACCCTTATGTGTTGGTGTATTACATGAATGAAAATTGAACAATTTGTCTAAAATTAAAACTACCAACACTATATATGACATATCTATCTTGCGCAATTGCACATGAAGTATCATAATAGTTAAATAACAACATCAAGCATCTTGAATAATTCTAATACAGAGTTTAAATAATCCCGGTGCACTAGTCCTGTTCAAGCTCTCGTTTTGCTTTGAAAGGAAAAACAATTCATTTAAAACAAGTCTAGAGATGTCAAAAAACGCTTGTTTCATTTCATAATATAAATTTAGATGGACACTTTCCAAACTCCTAATTTAGAATAGATAGCCTCCAATCATATAAATTTCTATTTTTCAAATCATAAAATGATAGGCTAAGGAAATATCATGGCCAAATATTTTGGTCTTTTAAGTTTTTTAAATTTTAAATATGTCTTTTGTTAATTTATGCATCATTATTTTTTTTTACGGACCCTATTTGAAACTAAAAAACTTTATAAATAGATACATTTAATTAACAACTTAAATGACCTATTTGTACTTAAGAAACTTAAAGGAGTAATCTAATATTTTTGTCAAACTTAAATTATCAAAAGAGGTATTTAACTGAGTTATAGATCAAAAACTTGTTTTTCTACTTATTTGTCGTTTTCAAAGTTCAATTTAACATCAATTATTTGTTTTTTTTTAAAGATCATTTTGTTAATAATACATTTAATTATATTTATTATAATGAGAGAAATACGTGAAATAGGATAATAATTAATTAACTAAGAATATTATATGAAAAATATAAATAACAATATTAGAAAAACAAAATTTAGCTAACGAATTGATTCAAATGATATGAGGCTTGGACTCCATAAGTAAGTGGTGACCAAAAGTTCAATTTTTGACTCTTAGATATGAAAAACTCATTTATAACATGATAACCTAATATAAAGAAAAAACAATGATGAAAAAATCGTGAGTTCGAATCCAACATTGTGCATACAACAACATTAAAACTCTTAAGGAATGTCTGCCACTTATTTAGGTGCTACAAGACTTGAAAGATTAGTTTTGAAAGTTGCGCTCACGGAGCATACCCAATTTACTCTAAAAAAATAAATGATTAATCGTTAGATGTTGATATTTTCAAGGAATTGTTAGATGTTGATATTGTCTAAAATTTTGTTTTGTTGATTCGATATTGATTAATGTTCAAGTATGATGATTCAACTGAGGCTATATTTAGATAAAACGAGTGGAGCAGTGAAAACTTCGTCATCTTCTAAAAATAAAAAAATGAAGTCATAATAAATGCTACATTTAATACATTAACCTAACTTTTCTTTAAGGAAAAATTGGCATTTACAGCTGCTAATTGCTATCGTGTCCTTAACATATTCATGCCTTAACATAGTCATTTCTCTATAGGGTGGTCTTTCGTTTAGGGGTGGTTTTTAAGGGGTTTTTGTTCGAGCCGGTGTTTGTGCGGCAACCGATTTCCCCTTGTATGTTTTTTTTTCTCCACCCAAGCTTATTAGTGCTCCTTGCACGGGCTTGTTGGCTAATAATATTTTGCTGATTCAAAAAAATATTCATGTATTGACACTGGCTGGCATAACTTAACCTAAGTTAAGACCTAAAATAAAACGGGCTGAATAATATGTACACGTTGAGGGTATACATTTTCTTTTACAGATACGTTCATTTAATTTCTCGAGCTAGTGAGACTGAAATGAATTAATGGGAAACTCAGGTTCAAACTTGTGTCACCATTTTATTGCTATTTTTTTTAAAGAAATTAAATAATCATCTTTCCATAAGGAACAATATCAATTTTAAATTTAACTTCTTAAAAAAAAATTTAACTAAAAATTTCATATGACATGTCGTTATACTTAAATAATTGCTGCATCCAAACTGGAAAATAATTGGAAGACACATAATTAGCTATTTACTATATTTGATCTGTACACATAACTTTTTTTTTGACTTTATCGTTTAACAAAACTTTGCTCCATAATTACACACCTAACATGGATAGATAAGAATATGCAGTTTGTACCTGATTTTACAAACTACTACTATTTGGACCACAAAAAAATTTAGTTGTGTTGGGATTTACTGTTTGGATTTCGTTCTATAGTAATTATCTTTTTCATTGGTCATGACTAAGTGGAACCAGAATCATCTTTCTTATTATATCTTATCATGCATAGATTTGTTAACAATTTTTGTTAATGTCTTGTTACAATATGTTAATCTCAGCATTTACGTAACAGAATATATCAATAGGCATTGTTTGTTGGTAAACACATAATAATTACGTTTTTTTAATAATCTCTTAATTAAGGTTGCGTTTATACCCAATTGTTCTATGAAAAGGACATTCATATATACACGCAATTGAAATCGTTACCACAAGACAACATCCTAACACAATGGTTCTTTTCAGTCCTATTAAAATTAAATTGAGGTACAAGGAACATTTGATCATGGCCCTATAAATGTAAACTTTCATTTTATTATTATTTTTCTATCTTCAACATGATAAAATAGAGAGGTTTCTTAATTTAATTAAGTTAATTTGCACATGTTATGTATTTGATTTTAACATTTAAGGTATTTTAGTTTCTTATTATTTATTTATTTTTTGAACAAACTTTCTTGTTATTTTTTTAATTCTGCATAATTTGAGCATGCTTATTTTCATGTTGATTTCCATTGCTTCATATACAGTTTTGTTAGAGGTGGATCATCATGAAATTTTCTTTGTTTCTTTGTTTTATACAATTTTTCTTTCGTGCATAATAAATTTGATGTATTTGCTCACAGAGGATAACCGATTATTTTTATTTTTTTTAAAGTGGTTGCATGTATGTAATTTTAATGGTTTCTAATTTTTGGAAGTGATGGAATTTTTCTGATTAATTTGTGGGATTTGTTATGTTTATAGGTATGGACCAGAAATTGGCTCTATGTTTTCTTCATGGAAATGATGATGAAAATAATTTGATCAGTAATATCTCACAATATTAATGGAGAAAGGAATATTTACAAGGTTTTTTAATTTGATAGCAAGAGATGATAAAGGTATGAAGCCTATTCTACTCAAATGTGGTTTGGCTTTGGCTCTTACCTTTGTTGGTTTTCTCTTCTCTCATTTTAGAACAAAAAGGATCAAGCCTTCCCCTAAAGGACCCTCTTCAGGTTTGTTTCTTTTCTTCATCATATCATTATTAAGTACTTATAGCATAAGCACTTATTATATTATTGTTTATGGATAAGTTATTTTTATAGTAAAAGATAAAAGAAAGTAAAACTTTTTTTATGTAAGCTACAAGTTGTTTCCATAAGCTCTTCCAAATAGTCTCTATGCTAGTATATAATATGCTCAATTAAATCAATTTTGAATGATGAATTTTGTGTGATGTTTTGTATGTATGATATTTTTCTCAGGCCATGCTAGTGAAGTTAATTCAAGGACTATAAGTGCATCCTCAAGTTTTTGCAACATTCATTCAGAAGGAAATAATTTGGAATATGTAAGTTACTTAAGAAAATATTATCTTTCTGATTGTTTCTTTATATGTCTTTTTTTTTGCTGATAGGATTGAGTGTAAATTTCTGTTTATAATTTTGTATACAAATCTAAATAGTAGAATAATCATTATCTTGCAGTATTGTTTTTTATTTTTTTTACCAAATCTTGTTGTATTGTTGATAAATAGTAATTTGTAATTTTAATGAACTTGAGGAAATATAATGATAAGCTTTTATTTTTGTTTGCATTAACAGCTTAATTAGTGCTTATAGCCTAAACGTTTATCATATAAGTGATTATGCATAAGCTATTTCGGTACAGGAGATAAAATTAAGTCAAACTGAATTCATGTTAGCTATAAGTTGTTTTTATAAGCTATCTTGGAAAGTTTTTTGTTCAACTAAAATAAGATTGTTGGATTTCTTTGATAACAGGAAGAAACATGCATCAACAAGGTGGTATGTAGAAGTTCTCCAATTGTTGTCTCACCAAGAAACAAACAAAATGGAGAGAAAGACGATTTTCTCCTAGCTGAACACAACGATTCTCCATCAGCGTATGCAAGTCTCGAAAAAGATGCCTATGAGCAAGAGATCAGAAAACTGAAGAACATGATCATAATGCATCAAGAGAGGGAAAGAAGCCTTGAAGTTCAACTACTTGAATATTGCGGCCTAAGAGAACAAGAAACCGTTGTAATGGAGCTTCAAAACAGATTGAAAATAAGTAACATGGAGGCGAAAATGTTTAACCTTAAGGTTGAGACACTACAATCTGAGAATAGGAGATTAGAGGCACAGGTTGCTGATCATGCAAAAGTCTTGGCAGAACTCGAGGCTTCAAAAACAAAAGTTAAATTTTTGAAGAAGAAAATTAAGTATGAAGCTGAACAGAATAAGGAGCATATTATAAATCTTAAACAAAAAGTTTCGAAGTTGCAGGACCTTGAATGCAAAGCTGTTGCTAAGGAGCAAGAAATTGAAATGAAGCTAAAAAGGCTTAGTGATCTTGAGGATGAGGCGGAACAGTGTAGGAAATCTAATTTGAGATTGCAGATGGATAATTCTGACTTAGCTAAAAGATTGGATTCTACTCAGATCCTTGCAAATGCTGTTCTAGAAGATCCAGAAGTAATAATATGATTATAATTATCAATCTAAGGCCATGTTTGGATAAAAAACTTATAGCATAAGCAGTTATTACATAAGTGTTTATGCATAAGTTATTTCTACAACAAAATACAAAATAAATTCAAATCATTTTCACATAAACTATAAGCTGTTTTCCTAAGCTATCCTGAAGAGCTTATGGACATGTCATAAGCTGTTTGCACAGGCTCTCCTAAAGAGTCTCATAGGTGCTTATGCTAGTGGATAAGTTCAAATAAGTCAATCTAAACAGGTCCTTTGCTCTTTCTTGAATAACTGTGAAACTCAATTTCAACTTTTATTTTGAATGCAGGCAGATGCTCTAAGGGAAGAAAGTGACCGTCTCAGACAAGCAAACGAAGACTTGATGAAAGAAATTGAGCAGCTAAAAGCTGATAAATGCACAGATATTGAAGAACTAGTTTATCAGAGGTGGCTTAATGCTTGTTTAAGACATGAATTAAGAAACTATCAACCTGGACCAGGCAAAACAGTTGCAAGGGACTTAAGCAAAAACTTAAGTCCAACTTCTGAGAAGAAAGCTAAGCAGCTTATACTTGAATATGCAAATGCTGAAGGAAGAACTAGCATTTCTGATTTTGATTCTGATCAATGGTCCTCCTCACGAGCTTCTTCTTATGTAACAGATCCTGGTGACAGTGATGAGTATTCACCTCTTGAAAATTCGTCCGATGTAAGAGTCAACAATGCCGCAAACAAGTCTAAGGTCTTCGGAAAACTTATGAAACTGATAAGAGGGAAAGATAGTAGAAATCATCTCGGTGGTAGAGTTACGTCTGTAGAAAAATCTAGATCTAGAGAAGATAGCATTAACGATGGTCTTAAAAGTGAGTATGAAACTCTCACCGACATGTCTCAAAATTCAATTGATTTAAACAATACATTATGTTTGAAGGAAGAGAGTAGGAGAAATTCTGACGTTGGAAGCTTAAAGAGTTTCAGTCGAAGGAAAAGTGTCGCAGGAGATTTGAAATTTATCACTCATTCTTTCTCAGATTCTTATGCCTCAGACAAATCTAATTTGATCAAATATGCTGAAGCTTTAAAAGACTCTACTTCTAGTGAAACTCCTAAACCTCGTTTAAATAGAAGATCATCATCATATAGTTCATTTTAACTCAATAGCTATATAGAAAATTTTTACCGCCTTTTTCACTGTAAATATCGCAGGTTATGCAGTAGCCAATTCTGATATACCATATCAGGTTATTTATGCATGTGTAATAAATAAGGATGCATTTGTAATCAGTTGTATAAAAGTACTCATCAACTCAGAGTTTTCCAACACTTGCTTCTTTACTATTGGTAATTTTTTAAGAGTAGTTATATTCTACAATACTAGTACCGTGAACTCGTGCAAGGCACGAAGAAAAATTCGTGGAAAGTCTACGTTAGTTACAATTTATAATTTGTTGTGTTCAGTTATTGATTAGCAACGGCGTTTAACTGTAAATCACAATTTCACATTAGACATACATTGATGTTGTGTATCAACTATTAAGTACCTCATTTACGAATCTAAACATAACATCTAAACACATAAATAATGTTTTACAAACAGTGTGAATCCATAATATGCTGTAGGTAGGGAATATAAGGACAGAAATTATTAATGAAGAGAAACAACATTTTAGGTAGGGAATATACATCCAACACATGACAACCTTTGATTGTCAGGGTTGTTATTGAGCTACACATGAAAACATTTATGCTTCTGGTTTATTTCATCTCAGTAGTACATTTTGGAAAGTGTTCAAGTCTGTCTCCACACTAGACCACTTCAGTTGTATTCTGTTTTTTCTCCACTTCATGTTACTCTTATTTCCACAAATGGTAATTATCTAATCAATTAAAGGAGTTGGAGGATATAACGGATCGTGATTCAAACTCTAGTGATGAAGAAAATACGAACATAACAACTAATAGACTAACATTCCTCATCCAAAAGCAAAAGGAAAACAATACGCATGGATTTAAATTCTCCATGATTGCATTTCATATGTGGTAGTCCAAAACAAACCACCAAAAATAGTACAGTACATTTTTCAATATTAAGCATAAACTTATCTATTATAAAATGTTTTACAAAGAGTTTATATGAAGTTTCGCACGATATAAAGTACATAGAGTAAAGATTCTTCTAGAATCATCAGTAAAAATAGGAAACTTTGGAATGACTTCAATTATAATGTGTAGTTGTACTTGTACACAGCAACATATAGCAGAGAATAGATAAATAATGATCGATCCTTATGTGATAAGTGCTATGCCTGCTATAATTAAATTATCAGCTAGAACTTGATTAGCAGCTTCTGAAGGATGAACACTGTCCCAAAACACATACTGAGTTGCATTAGAACAAGTTCCTAGTGATTTTGGATTGCACAATAATGATGTTGTTTCTACAAGACCTGTACCACAGCACCCTTTCCCTGCCTCAGCAAAACCTATATAGAACATCATAAAAAGGTTAAAAATTAAAAAAAAAATAATTATAATTCCAGTTATTATCTTGTCCTTATGTTGGGATCCGAATACCGTGCAGTGGAGAAAAAACATTTACGGGCAGTTTTCGATCTCGGCTGCTAATCCAAGATCAGACAGTTCATATTATGCAATAACAAAATCAGTTTACGATGACCTCGGCCGTTAATTTGAGATAAAAGTGGTGCGTACCGAAATTTGAAGGGTTTTGAACAAGGTCAAAGAGAGGTTTGTATATATCAAAAATCACAATCTTTAGACCAGGAAGTTGCTTTTGAAGATTCGATGCAGCTGAGCTGACTTTCTTGTTAAATCCTTGTGCATCAGTGTTGATTCTTGCGACACAACCATTCTCATGGTAACCAAATAAAGTCCTTGCAGCAGGTAGGCAACCCAATGGTGGAAGTGAGGTCACTCCAATTTTCCTAGCTCCTAATCCATACACGCCCTGCGTTTCAACAAAGAACCAACATTAGGGTTGTTTGCATTAACATATTTTAGTTTATCTAATGGTATAAAAATTTGATATACTACTTAGGAGAGATTATGAAAAGCGCTTATGAGTTTTCTACGAATAGCAATAACAGAATACCTTAATAAAGCTTGTGAATGAGTCTAACAGGTAAGATGAATACTGATCAACAGTGATTGCTTGGTTGATCCAAGGATTGGTATAATAATTTTGTACAAAATCACTGCTGCCAGCACTCAATACATACAAAGAATCCTTGATAATAGATGCAGCCTTTTTACTGCCAGCAACCTGAGCCAACTTGCCTTGATATTCCTTGAAATATTCTAACTGTTGGGATAATGGAATTGCATGCTGCCAATAGGAAGAAACCAAAAACAAGTTCATAACAAAACATTTTCATTCCAAACAGATATAAGTTCAAACATAATATATATAGGAGAAATCAAGTTACTAGAGGAGTAAATTTAAACTGAGTTACTCCATTTAATAACTAATTGTAAACAATAGATTTCGTCGATCTTACTGTCAAACAAAAACTTCTAATTGAATAGATAAACTACACAAATTTTCAAAAAAATTAAAACGGCTTGATAGTTTCAATAAGGGTCAGTTTGGCAAGCCACATATTTGAACTTATAGCTTATGCCTTATGCCTTATAGCTTAATTCAAATAGTTTATTGTTTATCATTTTTTATTTCAATTTTACCCTTGTAGCCTTAATTGAAAAAAACTAAATTATAAAATAAATATATCTTATTTATGCCATTTCATACTTATAAACTAGTTCAACCGCTAATTTTACAAAACTCTACAAACTTAATCAGTTAGCTTATCCGCTATCAGCTCATCCACTATAAGCTAACTTATTAGGTATTCACTATTTTTTACCAAGCACGACTTAAATAACGTCAAATGAATATATTGTAATCACAAACTTACATTCAACGTAGCAGCCTTTTCATCATAACCAGATGCAGCTGAAGCAAAGTTAGCACCAAGAAGGAGGTTCTTCCCTGATGCCTGTGGACTAAGATATGCAGGTGCAAAACTCGTAAACCCAAGTGTTTCAGCTGCAAAAGAAAACATTCCAACATCAATGAAACTTATATGCGTGAGTATATGTGCAAAATCTACTCCAACCTTAGGTAGGACTTGGATCCTCTTCATCTGAAATACGGTGCTACAGCAATAGGGACCACTAGATTTAAGAAAGAAAGCGTATCTCTCTAAATGTAACGGTTCCTACAGCTGTAACAACGCTGCTGGTATAGAGGATCCAAGTCCATTCAACCAAATCTTGTGGAAATGTATCGTAGATTTGATAGTGTAATCCAATCAAATCTACGATACATTTCCACAAGATTGGACTTGGATCCTTTCCATCCCCTTCAAATAAATCTTAGTCGTTGGATTAATCTAATAGCTGAGAGAATTGAAATATCAGCCGTTAGGTTAAACCAACATTGAGATTTCAATGAAGAGGCATGGAAGACCATATAATAAAGGATACAACTATATAAACACAAAATCTAATTAGTTTGATGCAATATTTACCTGTAAAATCAGTAGCTAACTTGCCATTGCAAAACCTCCCAGTAGGTTGTTTATTAGTAAAATCTCTACCATAAGGAGGGTAATTAGCCTTAAAAAGAGTAGGAAGGTAATCATTATTTCCTACATCTACTGCAGAGTCACCAAATGTTATGATAGCTGGTACAAGTGTATCTTGTGCAAAGCTACCACAAGTTAGGAAGCAAGATACTATGAGTAGAACAAGTGTTACTTTGCTATTCATGTTCATCATTTTCTGCTTTTGGTGAGTTAAGTATTTCTTCAGTGTATGCTCAGTATATATGGCAATCCCGAAAATGACACGTATTGAAGGAGGAAGGTGGTAGTTACTCATGTTAGGCATAGCCATTAAATGAGAACGTGTTAAGTAGTTACATATTCTTATTATGACACTCCATTGATACTTTGGGTAGTTGTCTCTTCTTTTCTTCAAATTACACTTACATGTATTTTGCTTTCGAGGAAATTTGAACTATGTACCTTGAAGTTACTATGTCGGACTTTTTTGACCGAGCTAACACCTCATGAACAAACGCATCAATATGAAAGGAAAAAAAACGTACACGATAATACAACCTACGTACTCTTGCCCTAAACCAATTCATGTAAGCTTTGTAACTTTTTTATGTTTTAATAAATCGGTATAATGCTGAATTTATGATTTCCAAATGCATTATTTGATCATTAACTTGTTGTATACAATTTCCTACATCAATATTATTCTAAATGTGTCACATATTTTTGTATTTTTTACTGGACTAAATATATCATATAATGTATCTATGATTGTAGGTATCTCTATTAAAAGTTCAAACACATAATCCTCATAATGACAATGTACATTATGACTTTTTGATTCATTTACTATGGTGGAGCTAGGTAGTTGAAATTGTCTGAAGAGGTAGCAAGATAGTAATTAGCATGCTATATATGAGAGTAGTGATCATGGAGGAGCATGTGCATGAGTTATTGCGGTTGTTGCATAGAAAAGTCCTTATAACGTACTGGCTCATGTTGGCATGTACAGTGTATTTATTTGTTCTTCTTTGGGATAAAGTCAAGATGGAAGGGTTGTTAATAAATAATAACTAGATTTGGCCCGTCACGAATATATTCTAGATTAAAAATTGATATATTATTAAGTGTAACAAATCTATCTATCTACTTTTTAATACAGCCTCCAAATCAGTTTTCTGCAACATCAACACTTTGATTGCCAACTAATCCATGATCAAGTCAAGTAAAATCTGAGTTGTCATCCATCCACCTTTATATCTCTTATTTTGCCCCACTCATTTGGGAAAAACTCTCATTTATGTAGATTATACACAATTAGGAATATAGCAAATGCTTTTGCTATTCCTTGTTTTATTTTCTTCTAGTTACAAAATATATATTTATATATTTTTTTCTTTTTTACATAAGATTGTGTTAATTTCATTTGTTAACAACAAAACACTTGAAACTCTTGAAATGAAACATATTTTGGAAACAATAAAAATGTCAAATAACTATTTTCATTATTTTCAAAAATACATCATATTATCTTTAAAAAAAATACATCATATCAAACTAGCATTTCATTATTTCCATGTCAAAGTTATCATCACATCTTCTTTTTTTTTTTTTTTTTTTTTGTAGATATCATCACATCTTCTTATTAGTAAGTGAAAATGAAGACATAATTTATAAAATAAAATAGAAAATGTTTTCATAAAAAAGGAGCTTTAAAAACCTCATCCATAACTAATTAACCATCTCTTCCGTTAGAAAATATATATAGATGGGGTTTTTAAAGCTCCTTTTTGTACGATGTCAGAATCCGTGCTTCACAAGTCTTGGTCAAGATTTGTTCCATCCAAAGATCGAACTTGAGTTCTTTCGATCGATTCATTCTTTGGTGGAGTTCATTAACTACTTGAGTTTAATTATTTGGTTACTCTCTTTGCTCCTAAATATAATCACCTGTTGCAAATAAGGTAGTCTTGGCTAATGTGTATGTGCCTTCGGATTTGTGCTTTTTTTCTTTCTGGACGGATGAATACTACTTGTTTGATCTCATTGTAAGTTTAATACCATTTGTACTGATGTCATATTCCTTAATTTTAATAAAATTCTTATTTTTTGTCTGTTATTAACACACGCAGATTAAGATAATCTCCCTTATAAAGAAAGGCAGGGAAAACAAATAAAATATTTTTTTATTATTGAATCGACTGTGATGATTGTTGTTGTAAATGGTTATTGAAAATATAAGAACACACATGTATTTATACTAGTCCTAATTAGTCTCATATCCAAATGAATCGATTTAGGCACAAATCTAATTAACTAACTACTATCTCTAACTACCTTTAACAACCACTTAACCAACTAAACTTTTTTTTGTAGTGGTCGGGGTTTGAACCCCGGACCTTGCATATAGTATGCATTGTCCATACTAACTGAGCTAAGCTCACGAGGACACTTAACTAACGAAACTGATAATACAATTAACACTAAATTTGAATTACGAAAATAAAACGGCTATTTTCGGATTTTCATGGGGGGTGCGAGAGGCTTGAGGGTGGAAAAAGAATTTCACGGTTATTTATATACTTTATTAATTGGGCTTACAAAGCATTATTAAGGCCCAACACATCATAACGAGTTTAGTTTGCTAGTTACTTGCACAGCAAGCAACATAGCTAACCTAACTAACATTTACTTGCGCGTGTACCTTGTAGAGTCTAATTAGAATCTCTGAATTGGGAAGGACCACTCTTTTATCTTTTTTTTTTTTTTTTTTCTGTAGTGATATTAAAAAATCTCTTAATTACAAACATAGACGGTCATAGGAATTTCCAAATCATGATTTCATTCATATAGATATATAACACATTGATTGGAAGAAGGAATATTAACTGCCAAATAAATCTTTTTAACAATTAGGATATCGACATTGACACATTATTTGTAGAATAGATGCATTGATCAAATTTTTGTTTTTATAGCAACAACCAACAATTTATTTAAATTACATGCACATTGTTCTTCCTAATAGTTTAGGAGGAAAATAGTGTTTTTAATCAAGCATCACTCATACTAATAGTTTAGGAGAACTAATTTAAAGATACAAATTATTATATTACATATCATACGAACGATGACTAGGGTGAAGAGATCATCCTGTAATGGTTACCTAGCTAAAGGAATGGTATCTGATCCAATATTTAATGAAGTCAATTCAACTATAGCTCTTTCTCTTCCATAGTTTCTCTGAACCATGTCCAAAGATAGACATTCCTTTAGCTCTGCCAATATTCGGCTCATATCTGGCCTTTCAACTTCAATTGGTGAAGTGCATGACATGGCTATCTCGACAACTTTCCGTGACGAATTGATGTCGAATTTACCTTGCAACCTTGCATCAACAATGTTTCGAATATCTCCTCTTTTAACTATTGGAGTAACCCATTCAAGTATGTGAATGCTTTCTCCTGATGCTCTTAGTAATGCTTTCTTTCCAGTGATCAATTCAAGTAGAACTATCCCAAAGCTGTAGATATCATTTTTCTTATTTGTGTTTCCTGTTCTCTGGAATCTATTATAAAAACAGACAAATAAAAGACATAAATGATTGTTTTTTTATAGGCAAATGTTAGCAATGTTGGTGGTTATGTTAGTTTTTTTAACTGCATACGTGATCCTTAAGCTTATTCGTATTGATTCTTTTCTTTTTCATTTTAGAAATTATTGACTAAAATAAACGGATCTTTTGTCTAGTATCAATGACTTGTCAAGAGTATCCCTAAAGTTTTATTTAGAAAGACTAAGAAGCACATTGATAAATTTATCTCACGTGTTCTGAAACATTAATTATGCAAAGTAAATGCCAAAATAATATTGAAATTCGGTTCATCTAAGTTGAATTTTTTATATTAGCAAGTACTTACTTTGGATCAACATAACCAAATGTACCAGCAGGGCGTGTGGATATATGAGAATCAATATCGTTATCAAAAGCTCTACTTAGACCAAAATCAGCAATCTTGGCATGCACGTATTCATCTAGTAATATGTTTGATGGTTTCAAATCTCTATGCATAATAGGTGGTTTACATCCATTATGCAGATAATCCAATCCTGCAAAACAACACTAAGTGCAATGTAAGGATGCACAATGCAGGAAAGACGATTCTATAAATAATACATTAATTGATTACATTGTGCTGCATCAACTGCAATGTTAAGTCTCTCATTCCAGTTTAACATATTTGAATTTTCCACTGCATGCAAATAGGCATTAGTCTTGAAATTCTGAAAATGTTGTCTGTAAAACAAAAACATAGGAAAAATTCCATTCTCTTTGCATGCTTCTTTCCTTAATAACATTCTTTCTTATGATATAAATTTTTGTGTACAAAAAGCTTACCTATGTTTGCATTCCACCTTTGTTAGATGATGTTTTTTAATTAGGTTGGCCATTAAAATATAGAAAAGCTTGAATTACTAAATCTAAGATGCATGCTGAGAGATGACTCAAGGACGAAACATAAACTACCTAATAAATGTTGTTGGAGATTTCCATTGGCCATGTATTCATAAATTAATGCTTTGATTTCACCTTCATCACAATATCCAACAAGGGAGACCAAATTTCTATGATGAACAACTGTTAGAAGTTGTGCCTGCATTTTAAATTTTATCTCTATCAAAGTTAACTGTGAAATTAATGCTGGATTCTCCTTTCATATATTACTTAACTAAAATAAAAATGGAATATGTTGTCGTTTTTAACTTGAATACAATGTCTAACCTCTGCTTGAAATTCCTTATAACCTTGCATTGATGATGGCGAAAGCATCTTAACAGCGACTTCAGTTTGATCTTGTAGAGTGCCAAAGTATACTTTTCCAAATCCTCCTTCTCCAATAATAGTTTTGAAGTTATCAGTAATATTGACAATTTCAGTATAACTGAATCATTGATGTTTTGATTTTGTTGAAGCCCTATTCTTAGAGTTTGAAGACGTAATTATAACTGTCATAAATAAGTGAAAGTATGAATGAAAATATGCAAAGGATGTGGAAACAAATTGTGGCAGAAAAGCGATAAAAGTTTTACACGAGATGACACCAGTATAAAACACTATCTATATAGCCAAGTTTTTTTGGAGTCACTAATATATGTTATGAGCAAAAATTTACTTCAAAAATAAGTAGCAAACTATAAAATTCATATAAATGAAGCATAATTAGGGACTCCAAACCCATTTACAAAGCACAAAGCACGAAGAATTAGTATATAAAATCAAATCAAAGTGCTCGTCTCTATTTATATCGTTATTTGAGAATATGAACCCGATATTATGTCCTCCTAGAAGTACCTGGTGTCTTTCTTTTGAATATCCAAAATCCAAGAGAAATCAAGATGATTACAATCATTGCTTAAAAGGATGCAATAAGTGGTACAAACAAATTCTTCTTCTTTCTGCATGATTCCATTTTACAAAGGCCGGGATTATCATCTAAACTGAAAGAAGTCAAAGGTGCTTAGGTATTAGTTATCATATCATTGTTATATTTACATTATCTTACTTCGAGTGAAACTAAGATTCACATATTCTAAGTAAGGTATTGAATTCAAGCCTTTTGAATGAAAAAAAAAATTTGAGGTTAAGAAACTAGACTAAAGATGATTAGTCCAGCACTAAAAGAAAGAGTTTGAATGATATTTTGCCCATATAACATAGTTATATATTAAAATAGAACCTTGTTGATATTACGAGGAAGAAAACTCGATTATCATTGCTGAATATATTCTTGCAAAGATTACAGGAAGAAAAAAAAGCTTAATTGCAAATCTGTCTTTTTCTTGAATATAATATGAATTGATATAGCTTTGAGTATGAGGCATACCTCAGTGATAGTGAACCTGTTTTTGATCTCTCAAGGAGTTCACTTGGAACTAATCCAGTAAGATTGTTCTTCCCCACGTTTCTGGTAACACAAGACAAACAAATATGACACCTTGTTTTATCTTTTATAGTAATAATCAATGAAATTACATTTGACTCATCAAAAATTTGAAATTACATTTAATGCATCAACATAGGACTTACAAGACTTTTAGTGATCGCAGTTGTATCAGAAAATCAGGTAAAGGACCATTTAAACTATTGTTTGACAAATCCCTGAAAGAAAACGATTTAAATGCAGAGTTACAAATTTGAATCCCCAATAAAGCGAGAATAATTTCCAAATCCTATGGATTTGGTTTCATCATTTAACCAAACTTGGTTTATTTTTTAAATACGTTTTATAATTTTCTTAGTTTAGAAAATAAAAACGTTTTATAATTTTCTTAATCGAAACACGAGTTAAGCGGGCCGCCCCGCCACGCCCCGTGCCCGTCCCGTTTCCAACGAGTTACGCGGGCCGGCCCGTCCCGCCCCGTGCCCGCCCCGTATTTTAACGAGACGAGACGAGCCGAGCCAACTATAGAAAGCGAGTTCAAAACTTCGACTCAGCCCGCCAAAAATAGCGGGCCAAACGGGCCGACCCGGCGGGTCAGACCCGTTTTGCCATCATCATTAAGCAAATGAGATTAGGAACTCACAAGTATTGTAACATAGTGAGCTTTGATATGGAAGATGCTATCTCCCCTGTCAATCCACTTGAAGACAAATTCCTGGTTGCATTTCCAAATATATATATAACATTAGAGGTTACTTGATGTTTTTGAAATTTATGCATATATGGTTACTTGATTCTTGGGGGGTTATTTCCATCATCATTACTACAGTTTAGGCCTTCCCACATATAATTCACAGGGGCAAATGGATCTCCTTGCCAATTTCTAGTCAGCCCATATGCATTCTTGATGTTTGTGATATTATCAACTAGTATTTTGTATTTTAAAAAAAAAAAAAAAAAAAAAAAAACTGATCAAAAGGATTTCAAGCCAATTGCACATAGTTTACTTTACAACACAAATAACACAAAAAAATCAAATACAACACTCGTCCTAAATACAGGATCCTGTTGACAAAAACAAGGGAATTAATAAAAATTTAGTATGAAATTTGTTGACTATTAGTATTGTTTCACAACTTTACTATTCATGTGAGAGAAATAGTTTATGTTTTCATCATAGTGTTTATTAGAGATTGTAGAAAAAGATGTAAGGTAATTAGAGGTTTTTTTTTAGAGGAGATAATTGGAGGTATGTTGAATCGTTGATAAAGAAATAATTAATGCAATTAGAGACCGAGGTAGTATGTTTTTCAAATAAACTAAAGTCCGAGCTTACCATCATCCTGTTTAGTTTCTGATTGTGAGAAGTCTTTTGCCATATAAATCTCAAAGGCATTTAGGATGGGTGGAAGCGTTGAATTCTTCGTCTTGGAAAGAGAAATTTGATATGTTTCGGCTCTACGCAAAGGTTCTGTACTAAATATGAGATCTGGTGTCCGGTATATAGGCGTCACATGTCCAAACCATAACTTATCATTCACTGTGATATTGAACTCTCTAGTTTCATTTGCGGCCAGCTCTTCAACCTCATTAAAGTGCATGTAGAGGTAGTATTGTTGATCATTTACATTATCTGAATTCCAATGAAATTGTAAAGGGGCGCTAGCATTTACTGGTGTAGCAGCAGTACTCATCACAATTGTTGGTGGTTTATAAATATTCTGAACTAGATCATCATTGTTAAATGAGGTGCTTAATCGTCTCCAATCAATTAACTCATAAGAAAGCCACATGCGGTCATAAACATCATCTTTGTACCTGGTGTTTGTACATGACCAAAGAAATTATCAGCAATTGAATTTGATGTGATTTATTTATATAAATATTAAATTTAGCTAACTGTCAGCTGACTCCCATCTTGCCTGTATTCTATGTCTGTGATGGAACCTAAATTGCATCGACTGAAGAGTGATAATACTGAAGATGTGACGTAGGTTTCATTGTTCAAAGGCCTCAATTCTATGGCTGAAATGAATGGAGTCCCTTTGCCTGTGTTAACAAGACATGGTTGTATGTAATCTAATGATGGAGTGTATATGATCTCACTGAATCTCATGCGTGATGCATTGGGGAACTTCACTGTACCCCACACATTAGCTCCATAATGAAGATCAAATTCTGGGGGATCATTTAAATCATCATAGTTTCCATAATAGAAGGAAGCTCTGATTAAATATTTAGCATCACTTGTTACATTTATTTTGTAACAATTTCTCACCCCACTTGGAAAGCTTCTCACATATTCTAGATACCGTCGAACATTGTTTGTAGACGGTATCCTCTTACTCACACCAGTATCTATGAATTTGGCATCTGATATGTAATTTAGGTCTGTGTCCGTATCAGAATAGCTCAAATGTTCTGGTAGACCACAATCTATGCTAATGAATCCTGAGACATACAAATTGAGGAACAAATTAAGATATATAACTTCAACTATAATAATAATTACTAGTGATAACTATGTGACATAAAGCAGCTATATATAGACAAATTCATAACCAAACCTGATTGATCCTGAGCTTGTATCAAAACCAAAATAGTAAGAACAGCAAAGCAATGCTAAAAGAAAATGCAGTAACATTCTCATTATTGCATGCTTCATGAATGATGCGTGCTAATACCATACAAGGATTTATACTGCTACAATTTAATTAAGTTGTCAATTTTACTTTTGTATTATTTTTTAAAATACAATACAAATATGTATATTTTGTCATATATGATTGAATATTCATGTAAAAATATTTCATAAAAACAAGCATTTGATTTTAATAAATGAATTTCAATTAAATTTTAAATGCTTGTGCATGTACTATATCCTTTCGAAATTAAAAAGAAAATGTAAAAATAAAGTCAAACGAATTATAGTCAACTATGAGGGTAGAGTTGACATCCTCTCCATTTTGTTCTAAACTTTGGTGGTTATGTCTCCATCATATATATACATTAGCAATATATATATACACTAGCAATAAATTTGTTTTAGGTACTTTTCAAAATGATGTTTATGATTAATTTATTTACTTTTAAAATTGACATATTCATTTTTTAAGTAAATCAAAAAGATTAAAAATATGTTTTTGATTTTTGCAAATAGGACAGTTTGGGTTTCGGTCCCCGGAAAAAAAAAATGAAATATGCTCTTGCAAATTTTTATTTTTATTTTTTTAAATAGTTCCTAGACTCGTTTACTTGATGATTTGACACCATTTTGTTTATGTGTCATGGACTATGCAGCACTATTCCATGTGGCATTTAATAGGATTACATAAATATAAAATTAATTAATTTCTTTGTTGGTAACACCGGTACCGATGCTGCTGTAGCTGCCGCTGGTGTTGATGAAGATATCGATGATGTTGTCCTCGATTTCAGACATGGATTCTACACTACATTGCATACTAGTTTTCATCCATCTCAAACATTAATGTTCTGCACAGGTACTAGATTTTCTCAGCCCCATCAACAAACAAACACAGGAGGACACAAGATTAGAATCATGAAAAATGAAACTTTTCCAACATGATATTCGACAAGCTTTCAAACCAATTAAAAACGGGCAAATATAAATTGATCAGAGACATATGGATCAATTTAGACTTGGAACTTGTTGTGCACATAAGAGGGTGTTCCTCTCCCGATTGAGTTGTTTCCATGCGCAAGAGTTAAAAATTGAATTTCTAACCACTTGATTAAGGTAAGGGCAAGGTTATTAAAATCGGGACTTTACTTCAAGTCGAAAGGGAGTAGCAAAATCGGGACTCGTAAAATCGCAATCAAAATCGAAGGATTTTACTCAAGGACTTTTGTAGAATCGATATAGGATAGCAAAGTCGGGACTCGTAAAATCGCAATCAAAATCGAGGATTCTACCAAAAAAAAATGTTAAATATATGTTATAAATTGCATATAGTCATAAATGACTAAAGTTCAAAGTCCACAAAATACATATACATAAATGACTCAAAGCCTAGATGCAAATATTCTTTAGTAGTCATAATAATGGTAAATAATCTAGACAAAATACTTAAAGGCAAATCCTAAATGCTTGACAAATTGATGGATAGGAAGGAGGCAATGTAGTTAGGTTTAGTTCATTTTGAACTAGATGAAAAATGAACAATCCCGTGTAACTATTGAGGAAGTGTGGGGGAAGTGAAAGAATGAAAATTTTTGGCCTTTTGGGTATTTATGGAACCGGGTCATGGATTCAAATCGGGTCAATTTACGAACCGGGTCAAAAATTGACCCTTATCAAAAAATGAACAAAATCCTTCAAAATCCATCAAAATCCTGCGATTTTGAACGGATTTCACGATTTTATGCGATTTTGTGCGATTTTGATAGGATTTTGCCTGTTTTTGGGACGTTGCTATGGATTTGAGTCGTTGAAGCTACGCAAAGTCGCAAAAACCAGGATTTTGGGACTTAAGTCGCGTTTTTGATAACAATGGGTAAGGGGTCCAATTTTGTACTACTTAAACTAAACATTTTTTTTAAAACAAGCCAGAATAAAATAAATTACTATGAACAAAGCATTTTACCCAACACAAGAAGTGTTAGGACAGAACACGAAAAGTTTAACAGTCAATTACACTACCGAAACAGACGAAACAAATTAAGCTAAAAAAGAACAGCTACCTGCCAAGTAGATTCTAATCCAATGTCGAATAAGATACCAAATATTTCTGAAGTAATTGCAACCTAAAAACAAATGTTCAATAGTTTCCTCAAAACCACTTACACAATGTTGAGAATCTGGTTGAACGATGTTTCACTTTATCGGTAGAAAGCTGAGTGGCTGTGTTTGGAAGGTTATTGTTGTTCAGATTACCAATTTTTCCTCCCCAAAAAAATTCAATCTTGGTTCCCAATTTCTCCTTATTTGATGTTCTTTTTTAATAAAACAAATGTTTTTTGTTTGTTGTTTAAATATTTTGTTTAAAGTTTTTAATTTCTGATTAACATGGGAATGAAAACTCAGCATGAAATTAGCTTAGTCATGCAAGTCACGTCATCCAATTCTGTCTAAATCAGCAAAAAAGTTAAATGAAGAAGCAATTAAAAGTGATTTGAAATTTCACTTATAAATTAAAAGAATTTTTTTTACAAAAATTTAAATCAAAGTGTGACTGCAATTTGCAATGATTTTAGTATATTTAAGTATTTATTAATTTAAATTCTTAAGTACCATAAACTTTATTTGGGTTTTGCTTTCCTCTGAGGGTTTGTTTGGCATGACACTATTTTCAGCATATAGCTTATCTTATAAGTTCATTTTATTGGAAAAGACACGTTTGGACAGCTGTTAAAATGGGCTAAAATCCGTATTGGTCGGCCCGCAAACCCGTTTTGTAGGACTTGGGTCTTAAATATTTGGCCCGAATTTTACAGAACTATTTAGTCGGTTTAGCCGGTCCTAAAAAGCTTACTATCCTCTTAGGCTAACCCGTAGGCCGCGGGTAGCTCATGTAACAAAAAAATATAGAAATTACACACACACACACATAGTGTCTTATTTTTTTTTATTAAAGTAAAAATTAAAAGTGAAAAATCCAAAGAATCAACATACAAATATAAAAGTAACAAAAAATTATATTTACTAGTTTCATTACTTATAGTTTTAAAGGCCAAACATATAAATATTTATAATCATGTCATACGTAATTTATCTAAATTTGTTTTCCTTGTCGTTTTAATTTGCAACGTTTGAACAAAATTGTTTACACATTTTTTTGTGCTAGATAGTGTTTAAATGTATTAAAAATAATATTTATAAGAAATTTTGCAGGAGTATTTTATATTATTTTTTTATAATAAAAAAATATCTTTTAAATGGGCCGACGTGTTTAGTCTGCATTTCGTATAGGGCTAGGCTAGTGTAGTTTTTTTAGAGCCCATATTTTAACAAGGCTTTTTTGCCCGGCTCGATAAACTCGACACCGGCTAGGACTGGCCCTAAAATGGGCAGGTAGCCTGTTTTATAGCGGTTTTTGATAATCTAATTTAAGTAGCTTTTAGCTTAAAACTTGTAGCTTATCATATTTTATCCTAATTTTACTGCTATAGTCGCAATTGGAAAAAAATTACCAATCATCTGCTGCTTACGGTTCTGGCACTAAGCCAAGGTTTCTACGGATTCAGTCCTGTGAAAAAATATTATTTTAGGGCAATTCATTTAGTAGTTTCACTGGCCAAATCCTCGGGACACTAGAGAGTATGTCCTTAAAAGCCCTAAAAATTGGGTCCATGAAGCCTTAGATACTCCAAGCTTCAATTTTTTCTTTTTTGAAGAAACTAAACAAATTATATTAAAAAGCCAACACAAGCACCTTTAGCACAAGGTGTACCAAAGGAAGCTAAAGTACTCAAAAGTTACAACGAGACAATCCATAAGCTACGACAAACTAGCCAAGAAAAATAAAATTATGTTACAACTTGAAAACACAATAAAGGATTTAATCTCCAAACCGAATACTCAAATTCAAAAACATCATAATAAGATTTAAAAAACCAAAATGCTTGGAGTTTAACCTTTTCAATAAAGATAGAAGTTGTTCCGATTTATTGTGAAAATGCCTCATATTGCGGTCTTTTCAAATTGTAAAACGAGCTGAAATCCAAATAATATTAAAATCCAGACGAGACTTGTTGGAAAAACCCCCAAGACCTTCAAATAGAAGAAAATGCTCAAATAAAGAACCTTGAAGAATCGTTGAGATGCCTAACCATCCCGATATTAAAAGCCAAAGTTGACCATAAAAAAACAAGAAAAGAACAAATGATCTTGATCCTCAACCAATCCACAAGCGGTCGAACAAAAAGAATCATTATAATCCAAGACATTTCTCTTAAACAGATTCATCTTAGTTGCTAATCTATTCAGGAACCAACACCAAATAAAACATGATTGCAACGGTCATCAATTGCCACATCCAGACTAGTCAGGTGATTATAAGCACTTTTGACTGTGTACTTATGGGAATAATGAAGCTTCCAAATCCATCGGTCAAACACATCAACCTGCAAAACCACGAGCGAAGGCTGCTTTGCACACTCCCTCACCAACCCCTCCTCCCACACAAACAGTCTACTTCTCCACTTCCACGCCTCTCCATTAAACTCTCAACCTAAAGAGAAAATCTCCACAACAGTGGCACGTTTGTTAAAAGCAAGATCAAATAAACTAGCATATCTAACATCTAAAGAAACACCACCACCAGAGATCCTTCCAGAACAACGACGAAACCATATCCCCCACCTGTCTAAGAATATTACCCAACAACCACCGATCATCTAACAACCACCCCCCCCCCCCCCCCCCCCTCTCTAATATGTTTTTTTTAAGGACCTTGGATGTATGGTTATAGTTCCATTTATAAATTAAATTTATATTTTTATGCCATTTCATATTTATGTGCTAGTTCAACCACTAATTTTACCAAATACTAGAAATTCAATTAAATAGCTGATTTGTTATCAACTATAAATTAATAAATTAGTTTATCATCTATCCGCAATAAATTCATCCACTATATACTAGTTTATCAGTTATCCACTATTTTTTACTAAACATAACATAAATAAAAGTTATTCAAACTTTTAATTTGTTGAAAAATAAATTAATGTCAAAATATGAAATACCGGTTCCCCGGGGCAGTTAAGCAAATCAAAAAAGAAAATTATTATTAAAAAAGGAAACTATTTTGACTTTTTATGGAATAATTAAAAAAATTTCAATGCAGTAATTATTATATAATTTACTTTTTTATTATCTTTAACCGTGTTCTGGGGGCACCGGTTACCATTTTCCAAAATAAAATTAAATGATTTGATCATGAGTATAAACATAACTAAATTAGTGTTTCACCATTTTTAATTTATCCCATTTGCATGGAATGGGAGAACATCTCCGTTGACATTTTGTTTGTTTGACTAAACCAATGTGAAATTCAACCAGCTATTGAATGATTAATATAGTCAGCAACCTTTTTTTTTTTTTTGTTTCTTTTTCTGAAGGAAATATAATCAGCAACTATCAAGTGATTTTTACAATAATATATCATACTTAAACATATCCAAACCTTAAATCACGCATAGTTTACTAATTCAATGATGTAATTATTTTTATTTTTTAGTTTGGTCAACTCAATGATGTAATTTTAATTATTTATTTTTTAGTTGATTTCAGTTGTAACTGTTTCTTTTTTTAACTAAAAGATGTAACTGTCATTATATAAAAAAAGAAGTTCATTAATTAATATTAAAGTACTTAACTTTCCTTAAAAAAAAAAAAAAATAAAGTACCCAACTTGTCACACATACTCCAATAATATTAAAAATAACGGTATATATGCTTTTTAATATAGACCATCGTATTTAAACACCTACTTCTATATTTATTTGAGTAAATTACCCTCCCCTCCCCTCAAAAATGCTTGAATTACACTCCCCTCCTCTTTTATGTTAAAATATACACTCCCCTCCCTTGAAAAGTAAAATTTATATTCCCCTTCCTTAAAATATGCTTGAATTACAATATCATCCCCTAATAATTGCTATTGATTTCATAATTTAGAGTATAAAATTAACTTTTAAATAACCATGCTTTATTATTTTAGTAATTTTTCACATATTTTAATTTTATTTTGTGTTGTTTCATACTTTATTATAGGGTTTAAAACTAAATGTCAATGAAATTGTGAATAAAAAATAGCAAAAAATATGTATTCAAATTTTGATTATATTTAAATAGACCCGCAATACTATTTTTTTCCGAAGTGTGTTAGAATATTATTTTTTTTTGCTTGATTATTAG
Source organism: Medicago sativa (assembly GCF_051527215.1). Classification (NCBI taxonomy): domain Eukaryota; kingdom Viridiplantae; phylum Streptophyta; class Magnoliopsida; order Fabales; family Fabaceae; genus Medicago; species Medicago sativa. Next base: position 11,087,046 of record NC_140756.1, read on the forward strand.
AATTTTTTTTAAAAAAAATATTGAGGGAGTAAAGTGTAGATTTTAATATAAGAGGGGAGTGGAATGTAATTCAAGTTTCTCTTAGGGGGGAGGAGTGGAAAGTTTTCTAATATGTTTTGAATAAGAGGGGAGGGAAGTGTATATTTTAACATATGAGGGGAGGGAAGTGTAATTCAAGCATCTTTGAGGGGAGGGGGGAGGTGTAATTTACTCTATTTATTTAACACTTTATTTTATCTCTATCTTCTTTAAAATAGAATAAATATTCCCTCTGGTCCCTGATTTTGCACCTTGCTGTCACAAAGGTCCCTGACTCAACATTAAATACAAAATAATTCCGGAATGTTCACTTTCGTTATCACTGTAGTCCCTATAAAATAGCGACCTTGTAAGTTTAGTCCCTACTTAATTTTAATAGCATTTTTAGTCCCTAATTTTGTTTTTCTGCACTGGGTATTAGTCCCTACTCAATTCAAATTTGTTTAATTTATGCTTAAACTCTTAAATTTTTGAACAATTTTTTGCAGACATGTTTAGAACATTACTAAAAGTTCGTCCGCAAAAAATTATTGCAAAATTTGATTTCTACATCCAGATTTTATTACTTTTTATCTTTAACTTTTGTCGTTTTAAAAAATTCATATTTAATTCATTTCATGTTAGAAAATTCTAAATTTTAGTAAACGAACCTTTCATAGTGTTCTAATCTTGTCTCAAAAAAATCGTTCAAAAATTTAAAAGTTTAAGGATAATTAATCAAACTTTGTTTTAGCAGGGACTAAAATTATAAGTAAATTTTTTTTATAGGGACTAAAAATGCTATTAAAATTAAGTAGGGACTAAACTTACAAGGTCGCTATTTTATAGGGACTATAAACATAATTAACCCTTATTTTATCTCTATCTCCTTTAAAATAGAATAAATATTCCCTCTGGTCCCTGATTTTGCACCTTGCTGTCACAAAGGTCCCTGACTCAACATTAAATACAAAATAATTCCGGAATGTTCACTTTCGTTATCACTGTAGTCCCTGACGTTCAATAATTATGTTAAGGGATGATGTGACATGCTGACAAGGAGTATGAGATGTCATGGGGATTAAAGTTAAGGTAGAAAACGGTCACTTTGGTCCCAACAAAAATCAATATTTCCAAATTGAATCTCCAATCCCTAAATTTCAAATCCCTAAATGTTATCTAATTCTCTCTTTTGTTCAAAATCAAATCTTCCATTAAACACCAACTTACTGTTAGATCCCTGACTGTGTATACTTACTATTAGTTAAGTCCCTGATACTAAATACATACTCTCACTAAGAAACCTAACAAGTTGTTAGTTTAAGAGAATACTACCTACCGACAACAATAAGAAATTAGTGCAAGAAGCAAGAAGGAGGCGTTGCAACATTTAATTTTTTGTCTATCTTTATTAAAAGCTTGTAAACTAGTACTCCCTCCGTTTCAAAATATAAGTAAAATTCACTTTTTAGGTTCATTTATTTAATGATGTATGTGGTCCGGTGTAACATCCCACTCGTCAGCTAATGGAAATATTTTATGATATGTCAGCTTAATACGAGTTAAGTATCAGTGACGGATGTAGCACGTTTGAGGCAAGGGCAATTTGGTAATTGTGCGGGAAAGGATATTTATTTGGAAAGGCACCAAAATATCTTATTTTCCAATCTTCTTTCTCTCTCTTATGCCAAAGACTTTCTTCTCTCCTTCCCTCTTCTCTTTCACGCCCCCTTTCTTCTTCTTTTCATCAATCTTTTGCAAATCTTCTTCCTCAATTAGCAAGGCTCTAATCCTTGTCCTTTCAAGATAACATGGTCATGTGAAAGCTTGGTTTGGCTTAGGGTTTGGAAGATTGGTTGAATTAATAAGTTAGGGTTTTGGTGAGGAAGCTTTGGGTTGGAACAAAATGATCAAGCAAGGATCATGAAGCTTTATATTGCAAGGAAACAAAGAGATAGATGGAAGAAGTGGGATTGATGAGCTTAAGCCATGGTTTTGTGTTGAATCAAGAACTAGGGAGTTGTCATGCTTGGCCTTGGAGGCTTTGGGAATCAAGTGCAAACAATTGAGGTGAGTTCCATAGATAGATTACCCACCTTTGGGATTGATTAATCTTGTAGAAAAATCATGATTTATGCTAAGTATAGTTTTTATGTAACTTTAGTACCCCAAGCCAATCCTAGGTGATTATAGGTTAAAATTGCCATGATATATGTTTAAATAAGTCTATATATGTTGTTGGATGTATTTGGTGCATTACAGGGTCGAATTGGACGAGTTTTGGGTCGAAAATGGCGAAAACCCGCGGCCGGAACACGCGAAAACGCAGAATTCGCAGCGCTGCGCCTGTACAAGGGCGCTAGGCGCCCACACACAGGGAGCCAGCGCTAGGCGCCCCACTCCTGGCGCCAGGCGCCCCAGACAGGACAACCTCCGCGTTGTTCTGCGTTCGGGTGCTTGGGGGCAGTCGCGTGGGGGTCCGTAGCGATCGTTTCGAAGTGTTCTTTGACTGTTTTCACTTATTTTTCTACTGGAACAAACTTAGCTTTGTCAAATTATAAGATTTATAAACGGCTTGGAATTGGGTTTTCGGCACTTTCGGTCTTTAGAAATTATTGAAAATTGCACACATCATCCAATGATCCTTGCATCGATAATCGTGGCAATCTTAGCATGTATTACAAGGATGGCTCAAGAGAGTTTAAGCATGATGGGGTAGCAATGAACTAAGAAAGGGAATGAACATAGAGCCTCGGCTTAGCTAGTCGAGAAATAGAAAGATAGCATGAATGATAAGTATGACAAGTATAGGATATGTTTCCCCGAATGATAAGACGCGAAGTGTATTCTCTTCGCATATGATCAAGTATGCCTTAGCAAGTATGAGTTACCGACAATCGGATCGATCAAGGTTCCGAGGTAAACATGTATGTATGATTATGTCTAACTTATATGCACGACAAGACCATGATTAATATGTGTAGGTGGCATGTCTCTTGTTATCCACATCAGGGGGATGCAAGGGGTTCTCGTAATGAGAACGATTCAAGCCGTAAGGGACCCGCATGTCACCGAGTAAGCAAGACGTAGGTGTTCGTGTCTCTCATTATCCACGCCAGGGGGATACGGGAGGTTCTCGACCTAAGGGGAACGGTTTAAGCCGCAAGGGACCCGCACGACACCGAGGGAGTCCGATGTACGTACATCGGTCATGTATGGGATTGATCTCGGGGTTACTCCACCCGGGACTATCCGTAAAATGAATCAAGATAATAACTGTTTGTTCAACGCTAACCAATTAATGAACTTAGACACGATTATGTTTATTATGATTATGATTATGTTATGTTTATGCTCATGATCGAGCCCATGTATGATTATGTTTAAGAACAATAATAAGAGCATGATATGTTATTAGACGGGAGCTAGATATGTATAGGACAAGTAAAGAAAGCTATGCCGTGACGACCTTAGGTTTCCCTAATCGTCCGGTTTAGAATCATGTCATGAATATGCTATGTTATTTATGTTTAGGCCTTGTTACGTATAGCGTACACTTGGCAATGCGGTTTAGGTTCCCTCAACCGCCATGACATGTATAGATGAGAAGCCTATAACAAGTAAGATATGACTATGACGGCTCTAGTATGCACTACCGTCTAAGTTTGCAAGTCCCCACACACGTATAGTCAACCGTCAGGTTGTAATGTAGACACGTGGTGACCGTAGGTTTTCCCTTGAGGTTACCTATAGCCTAGGAATTAGGGGAACTCACTGAGACATTATGTCTCATCCCAATCCTTATTTGTTTCAGATAAGCAGGATGTTTATGCGTGTTCGGAGCAGGTTGGATATTACTTCAGGGGTTCGTTCGTAAAGCTGCAGGACGTTATGGATATCAAGGATGTATTTTATGTATGGATGAGTTGTGTTGTATTATTATTTATAAGAACTTAACTTGATGTAAATATTATTCATTCGAAGTTTTTAATTGTTGTATATTTTAATGTATCCAGTACTAATATTAACGCACGTGCCAGACTTTCTAGATACGTCTGGTATGGGTGTTACATCCGTATTATGAACCACATACATCATTAAATGAATGAACCTAAAAAGTGAATTTTGCTTATATTTTGAAACGGAGGGAGTATAACACTTGCCAAAAATGATTCCATAATCTAGTAGTATAATATTTCTCAAGCACGCCTTGTGTAAAAGCATCTAGTTGTGGTTTCTCAAGCACTCCTTGGCTTTAAAAAAAAAAAAAAAAATCTCTCAAGCACATTTCTAATTTGGAAAAAGTTACTCTTAAAAGAAGTAACGCTCTGTGGTACTCACTGTTAAGGAATGATGAGAATGAGACAGTGTTGACTTCGTTGGCATTCACTTTGCTAATCACAAAGTTTTTAAAAGTTAGTAATTTTTTTAAGCATGATTGGTTCTAAAAGAAAAATTTAAATGATTTTTAAAGTATTGGATATCCTTTTCTTAACTTTTTTTAAAGAGAAACTCTACTATTCTTTTAGGAGGTGATTTGGATTGAGATTTCAAAAAATTTTAAACGACCCTTTAATCATAAAAAAAGTCTTGTGGTATTCAATCACGACTTTTATAAAATATAAATAAATCTTGTGGTATTCAATTAAGACAATCAAGATTTTTTTTTCAAATACAACGAAATTTGTTGGTATTCAATTAAGATTTCTTAAAACTTATTAAATGTCCGGTATTCAAAAATTTAAGATTTTGATGGATTCTTTTATGGAATGGATTTTATGAGACTTTTTAGTTAAAAATGTGAACACAATACTCATTCAACAATCTCACCAAAATTACTGAGATTTCGTGAGACTCTCAATTTTTTTTTCGTGTTGTCCAACTAAGTTCCATTTTCTCATTAGTTTTCCTGTGCATAGAATAAGGTTGTTTGTTACTTTGTTTTGGGTGTACGGTAGAGGCTTCTATAATTTCGTTTTCGTAGGATTTTAACTACTTGTTCCTTTTATTATTGAGAAATTTTTACGTGAACTCTTACCTAATACATCATTTTTTTTTTGAAGAATCTAAATTAGTCCACCTAAATTGACACCAGAGAGAATCGAACCCGAGAACTCAAGAAGGAGCACACTCCCAGATCCCAAGCCAATACCACTAGGCCAACCCATATGGGTTCCTAATACATCATTTTTACACTCAACCAATTAAAATCTAACACCTCATTAAAATAATAAAAAGAATTAATATCAAATTTTTTTCTCATTATTTTTAATATTTCTCCCTCTTTTTTCCACTTTCTTTAACCGACAAGAACCACCCACCACCATTTATGTTTCTATTTCCTTAATTAAAATCACACTTTTTTTAAACTTAATGACGTGTGTCATTTTTTTATTGTTTGGATGTAAGAATGATGTGTTGGGGTAAGAGTTCATGCAAGAATATCTCTCTATTACTTCGCTTCTATAATTTCATTCTCTTAAGATTTTTACTACTTCAAACTATTTTTTTTTTGTCTACGACAACTCTATGTATATAACCATTTTTAATATGTAATACCTGGCTTTAAAATCTGTTAAAAGTTAGAAATGAATATAGTAGTGTGTATAATACACAGTGTTGGAAAAAAAATCCTATAAGCATTAGGAAAAACACAATTAGTATCTTGATATAAATCCGTTGAAATCTTGATAGTCTCTTGAAATCTTATAAAATCTTACAATATAAATCCATTGAAATCCAAATTACAAATCTTGAGAATCTCTCAAAATCTTAAAAGTCATTGAAATCTTGCATAGTCTTTTAAAATTCACTAGACTTTTTCATGCAAAAATTGTCTTTTAAAATCCTAATTTAAATTGTTTAAAGTCAATTTTGATTCAAAAACACTCATTTAAATTGTTTTTTTGTTCCTTTTAGTGTAATAAATGATTTTTCCGTACTTTTAGTCTTCTTTCATGTTACCAATTTCTCCTCCCAAAAAAAAATTCAACCCTGGTTCCCAATTTCATGTCCTTTTTAATAAAACAAATGTTTTCTGTTTGTTATTAAAATATTTTGTTTAAAGTTTTTAATTTCTGATTAACATGGGAATGAAAACTCAGCATGAAATTAGCTTAGTCATGCAAGTCACGTAATCAAATCAAACTCGTCATCGTTTTTTTTTTTACGTTCTTTCTCTTCCCTGCGGCTAGGGTTTCAGCACAGCTTCTTCCTCTAAGGTAAATGTCTCCTATTTCGTTTATAATTCATGTATTCTCATCACCGATTCGTAGGTTTCGCACAATTTAGTGTACGTATGATCGTTGGATATTGTCTTCGTTTGTTTTCTGCTTTTTATTTTTCGATTATTATGATAATAATGCTCGGTTTTATGTGTCTGATTAATTTTTACTCTGAAACCTGATAGTGTGATAGTCGTTTATGTTTTTCAATCACTAATTCTTATTGTTATCAACCTATTTTCTTTTGAGCCATCGATAATCATTTATGTTTTTGCACATACTAAAAAAGCAGAATGTTGTTGACTCATTGTACACGTTCATTTTTTTTTTTTTTATTATTATTATAAATATAACATCCATATATAATATACCATATCATATATATACACTTGTGATAATGATAAATGGATATGTTATGCCTGCTGGATCTGCTGAAACACTCGATTTCGTTCCCGATTTATGCTCTATTGTTGTCATTCATTATGCAAGAATGTTTTGTTGTTGCTTGTATTTTATCTATTTTATTTTATTGTTGTATACCGAGATTTATTTATTTTGCTTATGTCTTGTTATTTTCTGTGTTGAATTGGCAGATCTTTTTTTGGATTTCAAGTTTAAGGACTAATGGATAAGAAAAAGGCTCGTATTAACATTGTGGTTATTGGTCATGCCAACTCCGGGAAGTCAACCACTACTGCTCATTTGCTCTACAAGCTCGGAGGCATCGAAAAGGATGTCATTGAGAGACTTGAGAGAGTAGCTGTTGAGGTTAACATGCCTTCATTCAAGTATGCTTGGGTGCTCGACAAACTGAAGGCTGAGCGTGAAAGAGGTGCCACAATTGACATTTCTCTGTCCAAGTTTGAGACAAATAAGTACAACTGCACTGTCATTGATGCCCCCGGACACAGGGAATACATTAAGAACATGATCACTGGAGCGTCCCTAGCTGACTGTGCTGTTCTCATCATTGATTCCACTACTACTGGTGGTTTTAAAGCCGGTATGATTGGTCAGACCTTTGAACATGCTCTTCTTGCCTTCAATCTTGGTGCGAATCAAATGATCTGCTGCTGCAACAAGGTATTTGTATTTTTAGCCCGTTTAAGATTGCATTGGATTATTTTTATAATTCATTTATATAAGTGCTAATTATCATCTATGTTGACAGATGGATGCTACTACACCCAAATACTCCATGAATAGGTATGAAGAAATATCGGGGCAAGTTTTATCCTATTTGATCAAGGTTGGGTATAAGCCATATGAAATTCCATTTATTCCCATCTCTAGTTTTGATGGAGATAACTTGATTGAGCGCTCCACTAATTTTGACTGGTACAAGGGTCCCACCCTTCTTGAAGCTATTGACATAATGAAAGAGCCTGCGAGGCCATCAAATTTGCCTCTCCGACTATCAATTCAGGATTTCTACAATATTGGAGGAATCAGAGATGTGCCTGTGGGACGTGTCGAGACTGGTTGCTTGCGCCCTGGAATGTCTGTGACTTTTGCCCCAACTGGGCTGCAAGCTGAAGTAAAATCTGTGGAGATGTACCCTGGAACTAGGCTGCAAGCTGAAGCGAACTCTTCGCAGATGCACCGTGAACCTCTCGATGTGGCCTATCCTGGTGACATTGTGAGATTTAATGTCAATGTTTCTGCTACGGATCTCAAGAAAGGTTATGTTGCCTCAAACCCCGAGGATGACCCAACCAAGGAGGTCTCTCACTTTACATCTCATGTTATCATCACAAATCACCCTTGCCAGATTGAAGAAGGCTATACACCTATTCTTCACTGCCACACCTCCCACATTCCTGTCAAATTTGCTGAGTTTATTTACAAGGTTGACAATCGTTCTCGTGAGCTAATTGAGAAACGCCCACCATTCTTGAAGAATGGTGACGCTTGTCTTATTAAGATGATTCCCACCGAGCCTATGGTGGTAGAGCCTTTCTCTCTATATCCTCCACTCAGCCGCTTTGTTGTCCAAGACTTGCATCAAATTGTGGCTGTTGGTGTTGTCATCAATGTGACGTGGGAGATTACCAAGTCAGCATTGAAGAAGAATTGAATTGCGCAGGGATGATCTATCTAGGGAAGTCCATTGTCGCTATTACAATAAATGGTCTTTCATCTGTAGTATGTCTATTTCTCGTATAGTATACTTGTTTGGCAGGTTTAGCGTGAAATCTGCAACGTCATCTTGCAGCTTGCTTCTAGATTGATGGTGGCAGGGCCGTTTCTTTTTCATTTTGTTTTTATGCTATGTGAATACTGTGTCTAGTAGTGTGAATATTTGGATTTTGTAAGCAGCAAGTTTTACCTGCCTATTTCCTTTTGAATATCATCAACTCTATTTGTGTGTTTATTCCTTGGTGTGATGTTTTAAGTCTTTGCCTGGTCATGTCTCTGATTTGTTCCAGGAGCATTTTTTTAGTGTCACTTGCATAATGTTACGATTATTTGTTATTCTTGTCTAAAATTTACATCTGCTACGTAGGAACCCCCAAATTTACAGCAGTAATTTCTGCAAAATGCCGATGTTACATATATTAGCATACGTGTTTCGAATAATACAGACTGGACATGACATTGAACAAGGGGGAGGTACGATTTCAAGTTATAAAGGTCTGATGGTATCATGTTATTAATATTGTGATATATGTTTTTCATTTTTTTTTCCAGGACTAAATTTAGTTTCACAACTTTTATGAGGACTACAATAAAGCTTGACTTATAATTTAGTTTCACAAAAGTTTAACATATGCGGTTATAGAACTCAGTTCAGTAAACGTTTACCTCATTACATTGTTTAAGGGAATAACATTATATTCATTTCATTCAAGTTTAAGCAAGAGTTCAATCTAGGGGTCTTCATATTCCATCTTCGTACGAAGGAACAATAAACAACTACTAATCAACTCCAACTTTCACATGTTTTCCTTTGCACGAGTCTACAACTAGTTGGTCATTTAACTCAAAAAATAAATCTATGTGTAACCTAAGTCACTAGCCCACCAAAATGCTATACTTCTTGTAGAGTCTCACAAGCAACAATCTATACTACTACTTAATGGCAAAAACAATCAAACGACTTCAAATCAGTAACTCCAACATTTTGCAACAAAGTAACTTGGCATCTCAGCGTGAATGTATTCAAAAGTTTAATAATACAATGCTAGAGTAAGCTTCTGCAATAGTCCTGACAAACCCAATAATTAGCACACGATGTATACAAGCAGTGATGCTTGTATGAACACAATGATAAGTCATAATGCTTCAAAAGTGCATCATCAAGGTGTGCCTAACTACGTGTCTCAAAAAATTTACATATCCCCAACTAGATTCAATCTCTGAGATCCATTTACAATTTACACTGGAAACTTGGTTTCTCCAGACCTGTAAATTTAATGATAGTCATCAATTTCATGATTCGAACAGACAAATCGTGAGCATACAGAAACTAAAAATATGTACAAAGACACGATATGATTTTCAATGCCTTTCACAGCAAAGTGAACAACATATATTATTCAATAAATGCAAGCAATGCAAATCCATAACCATAGTGCCTGAAGTTTGCAATCACTTACCTTGCTTTCTGAAACTTCTTCACCAGATCAAGCATAGCATATATAATCATTTTCTTCACCTTTTAGTAAAGAAGCTGCAATCAGAAAGAAAGAGAAGCAATACACGAAAAACCAATAACAATCTATTGATATCACAGTATGACACAGTAGCATAGGTTCTGACATAGGTTGGGAATAATTTTTTAAAATTCAACAAAATACAAGGACTAGAGTGATTTGGTTATCCCCTTGCAGTTTAGAATCAAAATGATAAAAAGAAAGTTCGAATCAAGAAAATGTGAATATGTTTGAAGCAGTTCAACCTAGTGTTTTGATCTGAACAAACGCAGCATAACACAGTGGTATCATAAGATGTAACTGAAAGCTATCATATAGGAGATGCAATATAAACGTAGTTGAAAGAAGTGAATAACAAAATAGGAGATGCAATATCTTAATATTGTACAAGTGTATAAATGCAGAATCAAATCAACAAAAGTAGCATGGCATACCTCCAATTTGTCCTCTGCAGACCTGTGATTTACTGGAAGTTTATGAAATTCCTCCAATTTGTTAGTGTCAAATATTTATCCATAGTTTCTATATATATCAATGACAAATATTTGTCCCGTATTTTTAGGTAACAATTAATAATATTTGTCCCGTGTTTTTTATGTATCAATTGCTAATATCTGTTTTGTTTTTTTTTTCTTCATATATTTGTCGGTTATAAATATTTGTCCCGTGTTTATTTTTTAATTTATTAGTGATGAATATGTGTCCCATGTTTTTTATACACAAAAATATGTGTTGTACATTTTTTCTTTATCACTGATAAATACGTATCCCATGATTTTTTTTTGTATTTATTAATTTTTTTTGAGCAAATTTGTATTTATTAATTAAAAATATATGTCTTGTGTTTTTTTATATACCAGTGACAAATATTTATCTTGTGCTTTTATGCTTTTATATATTGTTCATTAATAAATATTCGTTGCGTATTTGAAATAAAATATTAAAAATTTATTATTGTTGAAATTGAAAAGGAACGTTTATGAGCTAATATGAATACCATGTCCCTGTGATAGGGACTTTACATATGCGGGGGTCGTAGTTCGAACCTCTAATTTCCTAAAATTTTGACTATTGGACTACTTGACTTAAAACAATACCATGTTTATAACTTAGTAATATTAAACCATTAAAATTTCCATATTTGTTCGGTTTTTAATTACCATCAGTTATGAACATTGATGGGAGAAATTTGGCCAATCAGTTATGTGCCAATGTGATTTTAAAATCGCTATTAATTAGTAAACATTTTTAAGAAATTGATATGTAATTTTTAAAGGCAATTAAAACAATTTGGTAAAATTATTGCATTAAAATTAACAAATTATGAATGAATGCCATGTATGTATATGTATAGGAGATTCATGTATTCTCATCACCGATTCGTAGGTTTCGCACAATTTAGCGTACGTATGATAGTTGGATATTGTCTTTGTTTGTTTTCTGCTTTTTAATTTTCGATTATTATGATAATAATGCTTAGTTTTATGTGTCTGATTAATTTTTACTCTGAATCCTGATAGTGTGATAGTCGTTTATGTTTTCAATCACTACTTCTTATTTGTTATCAACGTTAATCGTTTATGTTTTTGCACATAATAAAAAAAGCAGAATGTTGTTGACTCATTGTACATGTTTTTTATTTTTATTAGTTTTATTATAAATATACCATATCATATATATACACATGTGATAATGATAAATGGATATGTTGTGCCTGCTGGATCTGCTGAAACACTCGATTTCGTGCCCGATTTCTGCTCTATTGTTGTCATTCATTATGCAAGAATGTTTTGTTGTTGCTTGTATTTTATTATTTTATTTCTGTGTTGAATTGGCAGATCTTTTTGTGATTTCAAGTTTAAGGACTAATGGATAAGGAAAAGAAGGTTCGTATTAACATTGTGGTTATTGGTCATGCCAACTCCGGGAAATCAACCACTACTGCTCATTTGCTCTACAAGCTTGGAGGCATTGGAAAGGATGTCATTGAGAGAATTGAGAAAATAGCTGTTGAGGCTAACATGCCTTCATTCAAGTATGCTTGGCTGCTTGACAAACTGAAGGCTGAGCGTGAAAGAGGTGCCACAATTGACATTTCTATGTCCAAGTTTGAGACAAAGAAGTACATCTGCACTGTCATTGATGCCCCCGGACATAGGGAATACATTAAGAACATGATCACTGGAACGTCCCTAGCTGACTGTGCTGTTCTCGTCATTGATTCCACTACTGATGGTTTTGAAGCCGGTATGAATGGTCAGACCTGTGAACATGCTCTTCTTGCCTACACTCTTGGTGTGAATCAAATGATCTGCTGCTTCAACAAGGTATTCATATTTGATTATTTTTATAATTCATTTATATAAGTTAAGTACTAATTAAATTCTATGCTAACAGATGGATGCCACTACACCCAAATACTCCATGGATAGGTATTTCGAAATACGGAATCAAGTTTTACCCTTGTTGAGCAAGGTTGGCTATAACACAGATGACATTCCATCTGTTCCCATCTCTAGTTTTGATGGAGATAACTTGATTGAGCGCTCCACTAATTTTGACTGGTACGAGGGTCCCACCCTTCTTGAAGCTATTGAAATGATGAAACAGCCTACCAAGCCATCTAATTTGCCTATCCGACTACCAATTATGGATTTCTACAAGATTGGAGGAATCGGAGTTGTGCCTGTGGGACGTGTCGAGACTGGTTCCTTGTGCCCTGGAATGTCTGTGACTTTTACCCCAACTGGGCTGCAAACTGAAGTCAAATCTGTGGAGATCTACCCTAGAATATTGGCGACTAGGCTGCAAGCTGAAGCTAACTCTTCGGAGATGCACCGTGAAACTCTCGATGTGTCCTATCCTGGTGACATTGTGGGATTTAATGTCGATGTTTCTGCTACGGATCTCAAGCAAGGTTATGTTGCCTCAAACACCAACGAAGACCCAGCCAAGGAGGCCGCCCACTTTATATCTCATGTTATCATCACAAATCACCCTGGCCAGATTGGAGAAGGCTTTACACCTATTCTTCACTGCCACACCTCCCACATTGCTGTCATATTTGATGAGCTTATTTACAAGGTTAACAATTATTCTACTAAGATAATTGAGAAGAATCCCCCATTCTTGAAGGATGGTGATGCTTGTCTTATTAATATGATTCCCACCAAGCCTATGGTGGTAGAGCCTATCTCTATATATCCTCCATTCGGCCGTTTTGCTGTCCTAGACTGGCATGGAACTGTGGCTGTTGGTGTTGTCGTATCTGTGATGAAGAAGATTACCGAGTCAGGATTGAAGAAGAATTGAATTGTGTAGGGATTATCTATCTAGGGAAGTCTATCGTCACTATTGCAATAAATGGTCTTTCAGGTTGAGCGTGAAATCTGCAACGTCGTCTTGCAGCTTTTGTTCTCATAACTGACTTCTAGATCGACGGTGGCAGGGCCATTTCTTTTTCATTTTGTTTTTATGCTATGTGATTATTGTTTCTAGTAGTGTGAATAGTTGGATTTTGTAAGCAGCAAGTTTCGAGACCTGCCTATTTCCTTTTGAATATCATCAACTCTATTTGTGTTTATTCCTAGGTGTTATGTTTCAAGTCTTTGCTTGGTCATGTCTCTGATTGTTCCAGGCAATATAGTTTGCCGTGAATGCCAGAAGCTTTTTTTAGTATCCCTTGCATAATGTTATGATTATTTGTTATTCTTGTCTAAAATTTACATCTCCTACCTAGGAACCCCCAAATTTACAGCAGTAATTTCTGCAAAATGCCGATGTTACATATATTAGCATACGTGTTTCGAATAATACAGACTGGACAGGACATTGAACAAGGGGGAGGTACCATTTCAAGTTATAAAGGTCTGGTGGTATCATGTTATTAATATTGTGATATATGTGTAAAAAAGCAAAAATAAAATTTGTTTAAACCATTTCATAAGTTGTTTTTCATTTTTTTTTTCCAGGACTAAATTTAGTTTCACAATTTTTATGAGGACTAAAATAAAGCTTGACTTATAATTTTATAACTTTAACTATACTTTTTTGGTAGGAGAACCATATCTGTTGCCATCGTTTGATTTGGAAAGTCACCACTTTCTATCCATGCGATACCTGTCTTAAACATTACTACTCACAAATGCCAAAATTTCATCTGAAATTTTACCTTCAACGGTTATACCAGAACAACCAGCAACACCAGATATGTATTATTTTGTTCCTGTAAACGTAATTGAAAGAAGTGAATGACAAAATAGGAGATGCAATATATTAATATTGTACAAGTGTATAAATGCAGAATCAAATCAACAAAAGTAGCATGGCATACCTCCAATTTGTCCTCTGCAGACCTATGATTTGCTGGAAGTTTACGGAATTCCTCTGTCAAACGAAAGCACTCACCAACATTTTCAGGAGAGACAAAATCAAGTGCAACCTTGGTGCATGACTGCAAAACGGGGATGCATATCATTGACATTTTATGATCTCCATACAACATTGATTTCACAGATTGGCCCCATTCAAGAAAATTTTATGTTTGTTCTAAATTTAATATTGGTTGGTTTGCGTATGATTCAGAATTTAGCAGTACCTAAAAATTCAGAATTTTCTAAAGAAGAAAACAAATCAGAAAATGCAACATGCTCAACTTAGTGGATATTCTCATCTTTTGACTAAACATGACATAATAGTTTAGAGGCAAGCTTCTGAATTAGCAGGTATTCTTACCATTGCACTTGCTCCAACTTATCATAACTTTGATTGCATTCATTTTTGTTGGTGGTATTCTAGAGGGGATTGGTCTGCTAAGTTATGCAGAAAATAAGAATAGGAGGAATGATAATTTGGGACTGAATAATGCTTGTTTTATTCTTTGTTTTCTTTGTTGGTTATTGCTGCTTTTTCTTACATATCAGACCATGGAGAACTCTCATTTATAGTGAGTGATAGAGCTCTCTAGAAAGCATTAATTACATGAACTTACATTAGCCTAGGCACATGCTTCTACAATACTCTAGGTACATTTTTTTTTCAATACAAGCATTTATGATATAGCACATTAGTCAACATTCAGCCACATAATGTGCTGTTCTTAACAAGCATTTATGATATAGCACATTAGTCAACATTCTCCCCCTTAATGTGTTGTTCTTGAACTCCAAGAGCTTCTCTTAGTTTCTGGATTTTTTCTCTAGGAAGAGCTTTTGTGAAAATATCAGCAACTTGATCATTTGTCTTGCAAAAACTCAGTTGCACCTCCTCATCTTCAATTGCTTCACGAATGAAATGATGTTTGATGGCTATGTGCTTTGTTCTTCCATGAAAGACAGGATTCTTAGCCATAGCAATGGCTGATTTATTATCACAATGGATAGTCACAGCTTCTTATTTCTCACCAAAGTCTTCAAATATTCTTTTCAACCATATTGCTTGTTGAGTAGCTAAGCCAGCTGAAATATATTCAGCTTCAGCAGAAGATTGAGCAACAGTTTGTTGTTTCTTTGAGCACCACGAAACTGCTCATGAACCTAATGAGAAAACATATCCAGAGGTGCTTTTCATGTCATCCATGCAGCCTGCCCAGTCACTGTCGCAAAAGCCAATTAACTTACTTTCAACCTTGCTGTCATATTTGATTCCATAGTCCAAAGTACCTTGAATATATCTCAGCACCCTTTTTGCTGCACCTAGATGGATATGGCTTGGATCATTCATGAACCGAGAGAGTAAACTTGCAGCAAACATGATATCAGGTCTTGTATTAGTGAGATAAAATAGATTACCAACCAGGCTTCTATAGTTACTGGCATCAACCTTCTTTCCTCCATCTTCTTTCCTCAATTTTTCATTCACAACTAAAGGTGTATCAGTTGGATTGCAGCCAAGCATTCCAAATTTCTTCAATATTTTCTCAGCACATTTCTTTTGACAAATGAAGACTCCATCATCCTCTTGGTAAATTTCAATTCCAAGAAAATGATGTAGTATGCCCAGATCATTCATCTCATATCTCATCATCATTTCTTTTCTAAAATCTTGTCGTTTGACATACAAAGTAAGCTCATTCTTGCTCTTCTCAAAACCTTTCTCTATGAAGTAATTGTCAATATTGCTATACCATGCTCTTGGTGCTTGTTTTAGCCCATAAAGAGCTTTCTTCAATTTATAAACCATTTCTTCTTGGCCTTCAATTTCAAAGCCTTGAGGTTGCTGCACATATACTTCTTCTTTTAGCTCCCCATTTAAGAATGCCGACTTCACATCTAGCTGATACAACTTCCATCCTTTTTGGGCTGCAAGTGAGATTAATGCTCTAATGGTGTCGAGACGCGCCACAGGAGCAAATGTCTCTTCATAGTCAACATCGGGCTGTTGTGCATAGCCCTTTGCAACAAGTCTCGCTTTGTTCTTCTGGACAGAACCGTCTGGATTATGCTTCACCTTGTAGACCCATTTCACACCAATAGCTTCTTTGTCATTTGGCTTCTCCACTAGCTCCTAAGTCTTGTTTTTTTTCAATCGCATTTATTTCTTCTTGCATTGCCTTCCTCCACATATCTTCTTTAAACGCTTCTTCAAAACTTTCTGGTTCAATTGCACAATAATTGCACCTAACATAAACATCATCCAAACTCCTTATTTTTATTGGAGTTGAGCTTGGAGATGATGAGCTAGAGCTTGGTGAAGATGGTGTGCTAGATGGAGAGTTTGGTGTAGATGGAACATTTTCCTCACCTTCGGAAGAAGTTGGATTTTTCTCTAAAATTACAGCCGGAACTTCTTTTCCCTCAACATTCTCATTTTTCCAATTCCAAACAGCATTTTCATCAAATACAACATCTCGGCTGACAATCACCTTCTTGCTCTTCAAGTTGTAAAGTTTGTAGCCCTTTGACATAGAGCTATAACCAATAAAAATGCATCTCTCACTTGATTCTTCAAGCTTTGTTCTCTTTACTTTGGGAACTTGAGCATAGCAAACACACCCAAAAACTTTAAGGTGCTTTACTGAAGGCTTTCTTCCACTCCATGCTTCAAATGGTGTCATGTTCCACACAGCTCTTGTTGGGCATCTATTCAACAGGTACACAGCTGTATTTACAGCTTCAGGCCAAAATTCTTTAGGTATCCCTTTCTCGAACAACATGGACTTGGCCATCTCCATTACAGTTTGATTCTTTCTTTCGGATACACCATTCTGTTGAGGTGTATAGCCAACAGTCAGTTGTCTCTCTACACCTTCTTCTTCACAAAATTTGTCAAATTCATTTGAGGTGTATTCTTTTCCTCTATCACTTCTCAAAACTTTAATGGACTTGCCACTTTGTTTCTCAATAAAGGCTTTAAGTTAACTCTCACACCATATAAGTGTTAGGGATGGTAAACAATTAGAGGACCCCATTGTAAAAGTTAAGAACAATGAAGGAGAGGTAGGGAGTGATTAGCCTCAAAGTGAGAAAGTCATAGGAGCGAATGAAAAGCCATTTGTTTCACCATCTCATGAGCATAAAATTCCTTTAACACAAGTGTTTTCTAAATCCAAGTTAGATGAGCAGTTTAGAAATCTTATTGAAATACTTTCAAACAAATTGCCACCTAAACTTAAGGATTCAGAGAGCCTTTCCATACCTTGTGTCATAGGATCTAAAACATTTGAGAAAGCCATGTGTGATTTGGGAGAGAATGTCAGTTTGTTGCCATTGTCCCTTTCTGAGAGATTGGGTATAGGATAGCTAAACCACTTTCTAACCGTCAAGCTAATGACTCTAAAAGAGCGCTTCATGGGAGGCAACCCATGCATTTATTTGCTTTATTTTGTTTGTTTTTCGTTGTTTTAAGTGTTTTGCAGGTAATTGTCTGAGTTTGATTCAAGAAAAGTGAAAATTTTTGAAGCCCCCATGACCAGAAGGTTGGCACGGCCCGTGTCAATATCTGGCACAGCCGTGCCACATCTCTAGGTTAGTATAACCTCAAAAAATTTCTTCGTCTTCCCTCATTCTCACACACAAACATCTCTCTACCTTCAAACTTCTCTCTAAAACCTCCATAACCAACAACCTTCAAACCTTCACATCTCCATCAATTCTTCACCAAATCAACCAATTCTAAACCCTTCCATCAAAAACAACTTTCATCCACCCAAACCCATAATTCACCAAACCCTTACCTCTCTAAACCTAACCCTAAAAACCACAAATTCTTAACCAATCTCCACACCTAAACTCATAACCTTACTCAAACATAAACCCCAAACCTAAACCAACCTTTTCCACAAAAAATCTTTCTAGACCCTAACCTTCATCAAAACACAAAGTCCAACCAAGGTCAAGGACAATGGCTTCTAGAAGAAGTGGGAAATTTTCCAGTTGGGGTAGAACCGAGTTAGGAAACACTAGAACTGATGAACTCTTCATGCTTTGGACTATGCTCTATAACCACCCCGTAAATACTTGTTTCTATTTGCTTGATTATCTTGCCGATGTAGGTCATAGGCCTGCCGATAAGGAAGAGATAGTGATGGGGGGAATCATCACATACTTAGCTAGGCAATTTGGAGTGGGTAAAGATGAGGGGATAAAACCAATTGAGGGAAACAATAGGCTTAACATAAACACCCTCATTGCTATGAACTTCATAAAACATCAACCGCCCATGCAATATTCACTCAAGCTCAATGTGCCTATTTTGATACTACTTCCTAACCCATCTCGGACTAACACCGTGGTGGAAGAAAATTTGCTGTATGTTGATGATGTCCAGGTACATGAGAAGCAAAATCTAGATGAGGGAGATGGTGCTAACTTGCACCATGATGTGAGCGAAGGTGCTAACTTGCACCATGAGGGAGAGCACCATGACCAAGAAACCGGTGAGCTAAATGACAATGAAAGATGGCCATGGATGCCAACTGAGATTGAAAGGATGAGCACCAAGCAACAAAGGCAAGGTGTTGAATTATCAGGGCTAAGAAATGATGTCCAAAGGGGCAACCGCATAAATGAAGAAAACAATGAAATGCTCCGAGAGAATGATGCAACACCTTCATCTTCAAGGTCCTCCTTATGGACCTCAATGAACAATTGTGAGCTTTCCTCTTCCTCTCTTCCCTTATCTCTTCTTTCCTTCTTTCTCTTTCTCCTACTCTTTCTTCTACTCCTTCTTCTTCTTCTTCTTCTACTTCTTCTTCTCTTTCCTTTTAATTTTCTTTTCTTTTGAATCATTGAGGACAATGCTTCTCCTAAGTGTGGGGGGAGCCTAATAAAGTGTCTAGAGTCATAGTGTTCCAAACTCCCTTGAACTTTATTCTTTTGTTTTGTTTTTATAGCGAAAGGCATGATTAAGTAGCTTCTTTTTAATGGAAATTGTGGCATAAATTTTTTGCTGTCTTCTTTAAAAATTGACTTGGAGCAATTTTAGGATGGGTGACCTTCCAGAAAGCGTGCGACTTCGAGCACCGGCCTCTTCATAAAATGTCTTTAGTAGCTACCAATTGAGCTACACTTACCTGACCTCTCTAAATTCATGACATTGATCCACCAACAGTGCATCTCTATGTGACACCTACTACTAATTTGAAGTTTTGATTTGTCTCTGAATTTTGTTTGAAAATAACGTTATTTTTACACTCATATTTATTGTTCGATTTACTTTTACATGAATGTATCGAGACACAAACTACTCACATTTTACTCGTATTTATTTGAAATCAAATTTTCAAAATTAATTAATTCAAGATCAATTTTTATCACTACATAATCAAACACGCTAAAACACAAACATGATATTGACACCGGTTTTATAACTTTTATTCTACTTTTTTCCCCTTTACATTATTATGGTTAGAGCAACGTAGAATAATTTTTATTTTCTCTTGAGAGGTAACGTAGAAGAAATTTTGTTTATGATAAATTTGCAAATATTTGGTCTAAGCAATAAGTCAACAATATATAAATAGAGAATAGGGAATTGGTCTAACAATAAAGTCACAAATTGTGATTAAGTGAATTGTTGAATCATTCACATCAATAATTTTCTTTTGTTACAGATTCACAACAATAATAACAATAATGATACATAGACATTCTAATTTTTTCAACATTCATTACAACACTAATATATCATATTTATCACATGAGTATCTTTATTTCTTAATTTCCTTGATATATAAGATATTTAAGGTTCTCGTGAGCTTAACTCAGTTGGTATGGATAATGCATGTAATATATGCAAGATCCGGTTCAAAGCCCGATCATCACAAAAAAAAAAAGTATTTAGATGTGCACCAAACATTTCCAATTCTATTCCCCTTAAAAAAAAAATTTCCAATTCTCAATTTGGCGCTTTCTTAGATTCACCATCAATCAAACTCTTTGAATTTTAGTCATGGGTAGGTTTATCTGGAAAGTTGCACTCACTTTCCTCACCTACATAAATTAATAAATAATAACAAGACATCACATATATAAGTAGTCAATTACTTGCACCATTAACATACATAAACAAACACATTTCTTAAATTTCTAAAACCATCTAACTATCATTTCTCAAAAATGGCTTCTTCCTTTACCCTTTACATAATTTCCATTCTTTTTCTTCAACTTGTGTTAGCCTTTGGAAACGTTTCTCCAAGTTCAAGACTCTCCACCACTAACAACAATAACAATCCATGGCTATCACCTTCTGGTGAATTCGCTTTCGGATTCCGTAATACCACAACAAACTTCTTCATGCTTGCAATATGGTACAACAACATACATGATCAAACCATTGTTTGGAGCGCCAAAGACATGAACAACAGCAACAACCTCGTACTAGCACCAACAGGATCACAGGTTCAGCTAACATCAGGTGGACTCGTTTTGACAAATCCACAAAATGAATCCATTTGGACAGCACAACCAAACGATATTGTTTCCTATGGAACCATGCTTGATAATGGAAACTTTGTTCTTGCAAACAACAAATCGACTATTGTTTGGGAAAGTTTTAAGTTTCCTACTGATACCCTTTTGCCTAATCAATCGCTTGAATTAGGTGCCACCTTAACTTCAAGATTCTCAGAGACCAATTACACAAGTGGGAGGTTCCAACTTTATTTTAATGATGATGATCATAATCTCATGTTAAGTCCACTTGCATGGCCTACTCAATTTCGTTACAATTTTTACTATAGAATTGATGTTAATAACTCTCCATCTTCAAGTTTAGTTTTTGATGAATCAGGAGATATTTATGTGGAAACAAATAATAATGGTACTACTAGAATCAAACCTCAGGGTACAATATGGAAAGACTTAGCTCTTGATCCTAAGTTGTATTATTATAGAGCAACGCTTGATTATTATGGAGTTTTGACACAATATTCTCATCCAAGGGACACTAAAGCAAAACAAGGATGGACTATTATGAGGTATGTTCCTGATAACATCTGCATTGCTATATTCAATGAAATGGGTGGTGGAACTTGTGGCTATAATAGCTATTGTTCCATGGAAAATCAGACACCTACTTGTAAATGTCCTTATGGTTATTCGTTGATAGATCCAAGTAATCAATTTGGTGGGTGTCAAGTCAATTTCACACTAGGTTGTGGAGATGATAATGGTGAAGGGTTGAATGTGAAGCCAGAAGATTTATATGAGTTTACTGTTCTTACAAATGTGAATTGGCCATTATCAGATTATGAACGGTTGCAGCCTTATTCTCAACAGGACTGTCAACAATCTTGTTTGCATGATTGTATGTGTTCTGTTGTTGTCTTCCAAGACCAAAAATGTTGGAAGAAAAGATCACCTCTAGCTAATGGAAGAGAAGAAAGTGGCGGTAATTTAGTACTTATCAAGACAAGAGTTTCTCCTCTTGGTAAAATAGGTACTAGTCCTTCCACTAATTTGAAGAAAGACAACCGAGTTAACCCGACTCTTCGAGGTCTACTAATTGGTTCAGCTGTCTTCAATAGCATACTCTTGGCTGCGGTTGTTTTGGTGACATTGTTGAAGCCGAAAAAGGTTGTCGTAGGCGCAACTCTCTTGGAAACAAATTTATGTTCGTTTAGTTATGACGCGTTAAAAGAAGCTACATGGGGTTTTATTGAAGAACTAGGTAGAGGTTCCTTTGGAATTGTTTTCAAAGGTGAATTGAAAGCAGCATCATCTTGTAATGTTGTTGCTGTTAAGAAATTGGATCGGTTAGCGCAAGATCGCGAGAAGGAATTTAAGACTGAGTTGAGAGCCATTGGTAAAACCTGCCACAAAAACTTGGTCAAGTTGATTGGATATTGTGATGAGGGAATGCATAGAATGTTGGTATATGAGTTCATGAGCAATGGTAGTCTTGCAAATATCTTGTTCGGAGAAACCAAACCCATTTGGAATCAAAGGGTTGGATTTGCTTTGGGGATTGCAAGAGGGTTGGTGTATTTACATGAAGAGTGTGACACTACCATCATTCATTGTGACATAAAGCCTCAAAATATACTCATAGATGAGTACTTCACGGCGAAGATTTCTGACTTCGGATTGGCTAAATTGTTGTTGGTCGATCAAACTAGAACAAAAACAATGATCCGAGGAACGCGAGGATATGTGGCTCCTGAATGGTTCAAGAATGTTCCAGTGACGGCTAAAGTGGATGTTTACAGCTTTGGTGCCATGTTGTTGGAAATTGTTTGCTGCAGAAAAAGTGTGGTGCTGATGGAGTCAGGGGAGGAAGAAAAGGCAATTTTGACAGACTGGGCTTGTGATTGTTATATGGAAGGGAGAATAGATGCTTTGGTGGAGAATGATCAAGAGGCCTTGGATGACATTGACAGGTTAGAAAAGTGGATAAAGATAGCAATTTGGTGCATTCAAGAACATCCTGAAATGAGGCCAACAATGAGGATGGTCATGCAAATGCTAGAAGGTGTGGTTCAAGTCCCTAACCCACCATCGCCTTTTTCCTTCAGTTTGATTCCTTGACTTCCAGCCAAAACTATCGAGCGCGCGAGAAGGTCGATCTCATATTTGTTCTAAATACCAACATCGACACTTTTATGCAATCATACAATGTTTATTATTATTATTATCTGTTATAATTTATTTCTTATTTGTATATTTCCTGCATAATGAAATACAACTTCATATGTTCTTTCTTGATGTCTTCGAGACCATGTAGATTCAACAATCTTTATGTATACTAATCAAAATTGAGTTATTATCAGTAATAAAAAAGTATTCTCCAAACAACCATACCACAATCCTCTCAACCAAATTGCACGAGTAATACAAGATAATCTATGTAATACACCACTAAAGTTTCAATAATTTTGTCAGAGACCTCTCAAATAGTTTAAAGGTGAACAAAATTTAAAGGTGAACAAAATTTATCATTTACAATAAAAAATGAATTTTTTATCAATAAAAATAGCTAATAAATACAATATTTTGTTAAAAAATAGTGAGGTCCACCTTTAGGGTGAGGTGATGGTGCCCCAAGGCTGAAAAAAAAAGATACATACATATATATTTGTTTGTTGAATCAAATTTGTAGAAATGAGTAAAATAACAATTTAGTATCTAAACTATCCCTCTCTCCTTATATATTTTTTTTTTTAAGGAAACTCTCTCCTTATATTTAGCTCCCAAGTTATCAATCTCTCTTTAGTTCATAAATCATCATATAGATATAATAAAGATTATGTAAACTATATAAAATTCATCAATTTAGTATATAAAGTATATAAAAATTTTGTCAATTTATATTCTAACATATTTTTGAAGAATTCAAGTTAAACTAGCTCACTGAAATTGGCACCAAAGATAATCAAATCTGAGATCTTGAGAGAAGCATACTACAAGGTCCCAAGGCAACACCAATAGACCAATCCAAATGAGTTTATTTTCTAACAGTTTTTTTTTGTCAAGTAATCTAGTTGCTAAAAATTCAAGTGAATAAGTGGAGTATCCGTGGCTCGAACCTCAGACTCTGCATATATTTGTGGAATATTTGAAGGAAATGAGATGTGGAATATTTGTCAAATTTTCCAAGTCTGAAAGAATACACACAAAAGAAAATATTATATTAAAAAATGCGTCTAAAATAATTTATTAGATATAAGGTAGTCAAGTACATCAGATAGAGATATATTTGGCTTGGTTAGGAGAATTTTCCATGGAAAAATAGTGTGTGGTGGAAATTTTAGCGTGTAAGGGAGGGCAAAGCTAAGTCATGTTGAGGAAAGGGGGGTGATGCTAAGTTAGTCAATTAACGGGAAGCTAGCCAGTGAAGCTGAGAGCAACATCATAAACAACTTAAGTAGCAATTATGAGTGAGGTGTCCCACAGTACTTGAAAAAGTAAAATGTTGATTAACATATATTCAAGATGATCCATGAACTTAATATCTTAAAATTTTGCCTTTTTAGGTTAAATTGTGGTGTATAACTCATTTGTATAGATTCTTTAAAAAAAACGTCATTTATATAGATGTTCTTAACCTAATATAGACGATCCTTGACTCCCCTCATAACCCCCAACACTAACAAAAATATTTGCTCGTTTGATTCACAAGACCCACCGATAAATCCAAGTATCTAAGTCGTTGGATGAGATAATTTGAGGGTAGAGTATTAATTCTTCGATTAATTTTGTACGAGGTGTAGCTCAATAGTTTGAGTGATCATATGATAGAAATACAATTGAATATACAGTTTCTTTTAGGGGGAGTTTATGGAGGTTAGCAAGCATGCATGAGTTATTACATTTATTTGTGGATGACTGTTGTTGTTTTCACGTCCCAAACTTTCTAATAACGCATGGAAATGACCAAAAAACTCAGCGGTAGTTAACTGCCGCCGGTTTTTTTTAGTTATATCCAGCGGTAGTTAACTACCGCTTGGGTGTTTTTTGTCATTTCCATGTGTTATTAGGAAGCTTTGGATGTTACAACAACAATTTTCTTTGTGGATAATATTAATGTGGGTCTAATTTTGTTTTGAGATTTACTTTTCCCACCCTACTGCCTTCTCGCGCGTCCTGCAAAAATTTCAAAAATACCCCTGGTCCGGATTTTGTTTTCCAAACCAGATTGTTAGTGTTTTCGGAATATAAAATCCGGACAAATACAATATGAATATTTTGTGTCGTTCTTTGATGTCAAGGGTCTCTGTTGACCGTTATATGAACCCCACACAAGCTGAAATGTTATTGCATGGTTCATATGGACGGTCAACAATGACCATGACACTAACGACACCCCTAAAAAACTAAAAACATTTTAAGAAAATTGAAGAAAAGAGGTGAAGTAATTTCCGGAAAATTAAATCCGGACCAGATGTTGTGCGCTTTTTTGTGTCTTTCTTTGATGTCAAGGGTCTCTGTTGACCGTTATATGAACCCCACACAAGCTGAAATGCTATTGCAGGGTTCATAGGAACGGTCAACAATGACCATGACACCACCGACACCCCTAAAAAACTAAAAATATTTGAAGAAATTGAAGAAAAGAGGTGAAGTGAAGAATGGAGGTATTTGTTGAAGATGGATGCCTATTTATAGCCTTAAACAAGTCCTAGGTCATTAATGCAGTCAATGAAAACGTGTTAGTGGTTGTAACCAACCAAACCCAAATTAATGGCTCTCTTTCAAAAGAATCCAATGCTGAAGCGTTCCGGATTTTACATTTCGGAATGTCCTTAGCCCTACAGGAAGTGTCAACCTTTCCCTCGTTCACCATTATCGCATTAATCCGGAAAGTATATTCCGGAAAACAAAGGTGCATTCCGTATTGTATATTCCGGAACACATCAGTGCCATGGCCGGTGGTCTGCCCCACACGTTTTTGACAGTGGTCAAGTCAAAAAAACGTGTTTTACCATGTTTTTTGACTGCATTTATGACTTCCCAACCATTTTTCACCCACCCCTCCCTATAAATACCCTTCCAAACCCCACCATTTCTCACACCATCCCTCTTCTCCTCTTCTTCCTTCTACAACCATGGTTTTCCATCGTTGGCCTTTCATAGATAAGGGCCTCGTTGAAAACTTTCAGGGTTTGTATGAACGGTCAATGAGGATGGAACCGCGCTGCAATGAAGTGCGGTTCAACTGAGGGTCATGTGGGTCAGTGTGGTTCTTAGCTTCGCCTTCCTGGGCGTAAGTCTGAGCACCCTCTTCCCTCCTCCTCCGGTTTTCCTCCAATAGCCAAGCTACTGCTATGTCCTATCACATAACAGTGGTTAGGCTCTTAGGATATTAGAATTGGGCTCTTAGGAGATTAGAAATAGATTTAGGATCTTATGTTATAAGCTTAAAAAGCTTGAAAATTATTGTAATGTATTGTTCATATATTAATAAAATGAGTTGTTTTTATGTTTTTATCTTTTTATTTCTGTTTTATATTTTATTCGCATTTTATTTTACGAATTGTAGAGCTTAAAATTGCAAAAGTTCTGCTAAAATACTGTTCCAGATTTTAAAATCCGGAATCATCTGAAAAATACTAACAATGCGTTCCGGAACACGAAATCCGGACCAGGGGTAAAATTGGAAAAAAAATAGGGCTCGCGAGGAAAGGCATAGGGTGGGAAAAGTAATACTCTTTTGTTTTATGGCCTAAAAAGAAAAATGAGGTAGTTGAAGAGAATATTTTTAAATTTTCTCTATAGAACCCCTCAAAATACGCACAAGTCCTTCAAGTTGTCTAAAATGCCCCTATTTTATAGCATTAGGTCCTAACTCCCGATTAAGCACTGATTTTATCAAGGGTTAAGAACTGATCCAAGATTGGTTGTTAAGATCCGATGCACATGATGCACACAATTGCATAGTACAATTTGGGCCCTATTTTACATTATTAATTTCACGCCATGAATAAAATTCAGAATTCTGCTCTCCCCCCAGCACAAAACACTCGCGCCCTACAGTGTTGTCAAAAATGCCCTGCGTTAGTTAACTAACGCAAGTGTAAAACTATGCGTTAGTTAATTAACGCTGCGTTACTTAAGTAACACATGTGTAAAACACTGCATGAGATAACTCACGCAACCATTAGCACATGTGTGAGTTAACTCACGCCCAGTCTGTGCAGACAACCAGAAGAGGCAGAAACCTCTATTTTCCCTGATTTTTCAATCCTTCTTTTATACATTCATTCAAGCATACATTTTTCATCATTCATTCAATCAAGCATTAAATCATAATTATATTACGAAAAATAACGGAATAAAACAACGGAATAACATAACGAATAATGTCATAAAAAATGCCAAAAAGCGCAAGTGTAATAGGATTACAACCAAATCCAACAAAATGTCAGCAAAAAAAAGCTACACAAGTCATACTGGTCCATCTCGTGGACTCCTACTCCTCCTCCGTGGAGACGGCTTCTGCTCCATCATGCTCCACTCGGACTGGATGCCCTGAATGATGCGAAGAACCTCTGGATTACCAAACACATCAGGATGCCCCATTGCATTGTCCACTCTGGCTCTGATGTTGTTGATGATCTGGTATGGGTCGGGAGGATCTCTGGCCCACTGCTGCTCAACAATAACTCCTTGTAAGGAGGGACAGGACGATGAGGGGCATCAGCTGCGTAGTCAGGAATGGCCGCAGGGGGATTCACAATAGGATGTGATACTCTAATGAACCATCTCATCTACCCCTTAGTATGAGCCCACGACTGGTTATCCGAAACCAGATGACCCCTCTGCTGATGGCTGAGGACATGTAGAGCAAACTTCGTGAAGGCCTGGGCCACGTCATCTGCCGCAAGAACCTCAATGTCTGTAGGAGGCCTGGGAATAGTTTGCATATACCTGTACTGCCTAAGAACATGCTCTGCCAAGTGACAGACCATCTTGTCGCTGTCGACCATGATCCATCCGGAGTACCATCATATATCCTGAAAGGGGGTGATGTGTCATCGTCTCTCGTACGACCTTCATGTGACATGAGAATGGTCCATCGAATCAATGGCAGCTCGGTAGTGTCTCGGATTAGAAAAGCCCCTGGGAGGTTTCCATTGACTGACAAGCGGGGAAACAGTATGGTCGTAATCCTCATCAACAATCCTTGGAATGATGTTCATGAAGTGCGCCAAAGTCCATCCCTGCAAACACAAAGAAACAAATTTATATCAGCACAAGTATTATACAAACAACTATACAGGTACAATCCAATAAGTAAAAAAGAAGAAAAACAAATATTACCATAAGCAAGGTCATGTAACCAGCACAGGAGGCCACATATGAGTCGGAGGTAAGAGATAGATGCTCATATAAGAAAGCAAGTCCCATCCCACACCATCACCAGTTGTCCAACTCGTCCATATCTTGCAGTGCAAGCAGCCAAAGCAGATTAATGTTTTTTCTGTTCTTGTCGGAAAAAATGGCCCAGCCAAGCAAGAGCAACAAAAATGCCTTAATGCAGGCCAGCCTAACTCGAGCTCGCTCGTCTTGCTCCTCATGTGTGTCAATCTCAACCAGCTGATTACACTTATTCAAGAGCTCCTCGTAGCTCCTTTCAGTACACCAAAACTGACGTGAGCAGCACCCTGTTTTGTCAGCTCCTTAGTGGCAGCCTCCGCTGTAAAAAGTAGGTCATCCTGCATCATCTCTAGCCCCTCCTCACGGGTTAACTCTATATTAGGAAGGAGCCTCCCAGTGATGGGGATGCCTAGGAGACACGCCACATCATATAGTGTGATGGTCATCTCCCCAACAGGTAGATGGAAGCTGCTGGTATCCTCATGCCATCTCTCTGTCATCGCACAAATGAACCCGTGAGAGATGTTCTCGTACCCACTAGTCAGGAAGGGAGTAAGACCAGACATATTCACTTCTGACCAAAACCACTCATTTTGGTCGCAAACCTGAGGGATCATCAGGTTTTTAAGGCTCAACTTCTTCCCGTGCAAGATACCTTTCCCCCTATGTTTTTTCCGAAACTGAAATACAAAAACAAAAAACAACAAACAACACCGTTAAATAAATTATAAGTAAAATAAACATTAAATATATTCTAACAAATTTTTTAATTCTAACATTAAATAAGTAAAATAATAATTAGAATAAGTTAAATAAATAGTAAAATAATAATTAAAATATACTTACATTGGCATCGACCCATATTCTGCATGCCACATGTCCACCAAACTAAGGTAAAAGCCTGAAGTCAGAAGGCCCCCCTGCATAGCCGTCTGGTCCGGCCTCGTACATCACCCTTGGCACCCCCTAAAAACGACCCCCACCATCATGCTGCTCAGGCTGCTCAATATCATCATTCTACTGAGGCTCCTCAATAACAGGCTGCTCCTCAATAATAGGATGCTCATGAAGATCCTGATACTGATGCTGCTAATAAGCATCAAACTGATACTGGTGAGGCTGAGGCTCATGAATATGATACGCCTGATCCTACGGCTGCTGATACACCTCATAATGCTGCTGATACTGCGTCGGGTCCACCGTCTGGGATAGACCCGTTTGGGACGATGATCCCCCCGCAACATCAACTCTAGCAAGTCTCGTTCCCCCACCTCTCCCTCGACCAGCCATAGGAGGGCTCAATGCTTGCTTCTCCCTCCGTGCACTACTAGTAGGGATAGGCCTCCCTGCCCTAAATTTGTCACTTTTATCCTGAGGTAGCTCAGGCGGTCTCTAAGATGTATTCCTCCGAGACATATCTGCACAACATTTCCAACAATTAAACAACAACAACACTTATAATCAACAACAACAATTGATAGGAGTTTGGCAAGTGCACCAAATACTATTGAAGTAGTAAAATATCGATCCCACGAGGACTGTTTTTAATCTCAATAATTCAACTATGTTGTACTTTAGGATGTGTAAAAGTTGTTTTGATTTGCCACTAGGCAGTAGATTGATTTGGTTTCAATAAAAAAATTGCTGAAAATAAAATTGGTTTTTAAGAATAAGAGAGAGATGTGTTTAGATCTTTCAAATCATCAATGTTTCCCTAATTGGTATGTTGCACCTATTCGTATGAATGATTTTCTAGTCCCACGATAGTTAACAAAATAGTCCTAATCAATCCCTTGAGTTAGGACCCTCTTCTCAAACTACAGCCCCTAATTCCTTAGGTGGTCTAATAATCTTTGAAGGTTTAAAGCTCGTTAACCTAATATCACTAATAAACGATTATCCATTCCTAGACTAACCATGTTTATTAGAACAATTCAATTAGGTCTAAGTAGAATGCTATGGTCAGTAGTCATTCATTCTCACTAAATCATGTTTATATTTGATCAGGATATAAAAAGCATTAAGAACAATTGAATTGAATAAAGACTAAATAATTATTCACAATAAATAGAGTTTCACAACATCATGTATCAATTAGGGTTACAAAGAATCATCTCAGACCTAACCTTTAATGGATTTAGATACTCATAATAGTGATTACAAATAACATAATCATTAGAGGGATTAAAACATAGACAAAGTGGTGGAAGGATGAAGAAATCATCCTCCTTGGCCGTCTTGCAGTCACAAAATCGCACTTTGCTCTCTTCAATTCGTCACCCTTGTTTTTAGAATAGACTTCAGCGTAAATAGGCACAGAATATCGCCCAAATCGTGTCACGTTTTAAGTGAATCGTGACACGTTTTTACCTTATGGAGCAAGAAACTGAATTAGGGTTTCACCAAATCGTGTCACATTTTACCAATCGTGACACGTTTTCATAATGTCGAATAAATGCTTCTGATGCTTCCCAAATCATGTCATGTTTGTAGCAAATCTTGACACGTTTCCTTTCATTGTATTTTCTTCAGTTTTTCTGCTCTTTTTGCTGCATAAGTCTCCTTGTGAACTCCATTTTGTGATAAAAATACATATAAAATTACGTAATGACAAGATGTCATCACAACCCCAAACTTAAACCATTCCTTGTCCTCAAGGAATTTACTTGCAAAGCTGACAATCGATAGTAAAATAACAATTACCTGATCAAGCAGTAGTACCCAAAAGTTCAACACCTTACTAGCTAAAGATTAGCTAGTTTGACTTGTACGCATCCACCAATTCACAACTCCACGCAACAAATTGAAAAGGGTTCATACACAGTCGACATGCAATTTACATATTACCATATGCTTGAAAAGTTTCTAAACGTCAATCAAAATCAATGTCAATGCACACTTTGAGGTCTTTAAGGGTTATAACGGGGCTTGGGTGAATGTGGGATAATATTTGGATAAGTAGGCTACACAAGATTTGAGTTAGGCATTCCTACGGAAGTTAAGCACAAAATTTAATCCAACACATTCATTCACCTTATAGAACAACAATTTTGCAAAGGTACTAGAGAATATTTATAACAGT
Source organism: Medicago sativa (assembly GCF_051527215.1). Classification (NCBI taxonomy): domain Eukaryota; kingdom Viridiplantae; phylum Streptophyta; class Magnoliopsida; order Fabales; family Fabaceae; genus Medicago; species Medicago sativa. The sequence continues at coordinate 11,118,280 of NC_140756.1, forward strand.
TGGGACAATCGAGTTTGAAGCTACTCGGATTTTTAATGTTTTGTCCCTTTTTCATCATTCATTTTCATTTTTTTTTCATACACCATTTTTGTGTGTATTTTTGCATGACAATTTCTTTCTTTTGTTCTCTTATTCTCTAGTACCCCCACCCCAAACTTAGTTGGTTGCAAATTCCAATAGCAACCCCAAACTTAATCTTTAGCAACATTCTACAATGTCTAACTCAGAAAAACAATAAGGGACAAGTCCTAAAAGTCTCTAAACTTGTAATGTAGTTTGTCACTGAACAAAAAGTTCTAATCCTACCGGCTCAAAGTGGCTAAGTAAAGGATAAAATATAACAATTAAAATCAGGGTAGGCTTCAAAAGGCTCACAGGACCAAGCACTTTTGCCTCAGTGTGCCAATGACAAAGATCAATCAATAGTAGAGAAAAATCGCAAGTTCTAGAAATGTAAATGCATGGAATAATCTAATATAAGTAAATTGAAAAACAAAATTTGGCAATGAACCTTATGGCTGAGATTTCTGGGAGTTGTGACTACCTATCTTTACTGCCGTACACTTCGCCTTTGAAAACCAAGTCACTCCTCCTTTTGAACTTTTGGAATACCACTTGAACAAACATTTGTTACTAAACTGTAAAAAATCAACTAAACAAGTAAATTCATCAATAATAAACAAGTGCAGGAATAATTACAAAAACGGGGGGTACAACCGAGTTAAACTTAATGAAAGCAAGTGAAATTGTTCGAACATAAAATAAGAGTACATAACCAAAGTGCTGAAACAAAAACAGAAAAATAACAAAAGATGGGCCATCAGTAGCCCACTCAATCCTGCATCTGGTCCTCCGGAATCCATGTGTTGGGGTTCTCCTCCTCATAGGTGTCTTCCTCAATGTGATATCTGGCCTGGGCGCCACCAGCAGTAAAGTCAGCTCTGATCTCCTGCTCTCTCGCCTGATGCTCGACCTCTGGTGACATCAAAATTGTGGCCCATAGCCTCCTCGGACCCATCAAAACGCTCGAAAGAGCCTGTCATCTTCCTTCTGTTGAGGCAGACCGCCTCAGTGAACTCCTGACCAAACCTAGGATGGTTCCAATGCTCCTGATCTGACACCTCATTCATCCAGTTGGCATGGCCGAACATGTAGTCCAGCATCATAGGATGAATAGGTGCATAGGCACCCTGCTGACTGCTCCCCTCTCCAGCAAATGTCTGACTCTGAGGTGGTGGCTGAGACTGACGTGGTGGCGGTGTTAGGGTTAGGTTTGATGGGTTGTTTGCGTTTGGGGGCGGTCTTGGCCTTTTTGGATGGCTGGGATGGGGCTTGGGATTTGCCTTTGTTTCTTGTTTCAACCATTGTTAGGGTTGGGTGGTTGGGTTGAAGGTTAGGGTTTGTAGAGAAGATAAATATTAGGGTTAGGTTGTGATGAAGATGATGGATTTTTGGATGTTTGTGGATGATGATGATGGTTGATGATGATAGTTTGGTGATTAGAAGATGAAAAGATGTAGAATTTTGGTAGAAAAGGGTTAGAAAATCATAGGTTAGGGTTCTGGGAAAATTTTGGCAGAGTTTGGCTACTTTTGGAAGTGGATGGAATGAAAAACGTGTTGGGTTTATTTATAGGCTAGGGAAATCGTGTCACGTTTGGCCAAAAACGTGTCACGATTTGGATTTGTAACGGTTAGATTTTGAAACTGCCAAAAATCGTGTCACGATTGCTCAATTTGAAAAATTTTCTTGCCCAGAAATCGTGTCACGTTTTGGCCATCATGTCACGATTTCGCTTTGTCGAATGCACCAGTTTTGGAGACTTAGAAAAAATTTTGGTGCCAAAAATCGTGTCACGATTTCAGTATCGTGACACGTTTTGTGAAAATGTCGAATGGGCACAATTTTTAACTTAGAAAAATTTCTGAAAAGAGCTTCAGAGGGAGGCAAATCGTGTCACGTTTTGCCCAAAACGTGTCACGATTTGCACAGTACTGGACAACAAAAAAAAAAATTCTTCCTCTGTTCATTTCAGCTAAAATCTTTTTGTGTTTTTGATTTTTTTGAAAGCAATAAAAATTAAGAAATACTACCTGAAATAACATGTGGGTTGCCTCCCACCAAGTGCTTCTTTACCGTCACTAGCTTGACTGTCGACGACCTTTAAAAGTCCTTCAGAATAAGTCATACCCTTGCTTTCGGTAGGTTGCCACCCATATATGGCTTAACTCTCTGCCCATTTACTTTGAAACTTCGGTCACCTTCAGGTGTCATCAACTCAACAGCTCCATGAGGTGACACACTTTTTTACCACAAACGGTCCAGACCATTTTGACTTGAGCTTTCCAGGAAACAACTTCAACCTGGAATTATACAACAAAACTAATTGCCCAGAGTTAATATCCCTATATGCTAAGTTTTTGTCATGATACCTCTAAGCCTCATCTCCTCAAGTTCATTAAGTTTCAATAGTCTTTTCTTACCAGCAGCTTCTTGATCAAAATTTAAGGCCTTAATGGCCCAATATGCTTTATGTTCTAGCTCAACTGGAAGGTGACATGCCTTCCCATAGACTAACTGATAGGGTGAAAGCCCTAGATGAGTCTTAAAGGTTGTCCTATATGCCCACAGTGCGTCATCTAATTTCCTAGACCAATCTTTCCTATTTGACGCGACTGTCTTCTCTAAGATCTATTTCAGCTGATGGTTTGAAACCTCCGCTTGACCACTTGTTTGTGGGTGATAGGGAGTTGCAACTTTGTGCCTGATGTTATACTTTTTGAGCACATTTTTGAGAAAATTATTGCAAAAGTGCCTCCCCCAATCACTGATCAAGACTCTAGGTGTTCCAAACCTAGTGAAAATGTTCTTCTGCAGGAAGTTAACAACAGTTTTGGCATCATTAGCAACACATGGTATCGCTTCAACCCACTTTGTGACATAGTCAACACAAACAAGTATATGGAGAAAAGAGTAAGAGGAAGGGAAAGGTCCCATGAAGTCAATGCCCCAGCAATCAAATGGTTCAACTTCAATGATTCCTGATAGGGGCATCTCATTCCTCTTTGAGATGTTACCTGTCCTTTGGCATTTATCACACCGTGCAACAAAGTCGTGGCAATCCTTGAAAAGGGTGGGCCACCAGAATCCACTTTGTAAAATTTTCACAGCGGTTCTTTCTCCACTATGGTGGCCCCCATAAGCTGAGCTATGGCAGTGCCACATGATACTACGAGCCTCCTCACCTGCAACACAACGTCTTATCAAACCGTCAGTGCCTACCTTAAACAGATAAGGGTCATCCCACACGTAGTGGTTTGCATCTTTGAAGAACGTTTTCCTCTTATGATAACTCATGTCATCAGGAACTATGTTGCCGGCATTAAAGTTCGCAATGTCAGCAAACCAAGGCCTTTCTCCAATAGCAAGAAGCTGTTCATCTGGGAACTCGGCCTCAATGGCCTTCTCTTTCTTTGTCACCTCATCATTTTCCAGCCTTGAGAGGTGATCAGCCACTACTTTCTCTACTCCTTTCTTGTCACGAATCTCAAGATTAAACTCTTGGAACAAGAGGATCCACCTCAACAGCTGAGGCTTTGAATCCCCTTTAGTTAAGAGATATTTCAGAGCTGCATGATCTGTAAAAACAATGACTTTGGAGCCTATTAGATAAGAACGAAATTTTTCCAATGCAAAGATTACTGCAAGCAACTCCTTTTCAGTTGTTGAATAATTAATTTGATTTTCATTTAAAACCTTGCTTGCATAGTAAATTGCATGGAAAAAATTGTTCTTTCGTTGGCCTACAGCATAATCACTTGCATCACACATAAGTTCAAAAGGTAAATCCCAATCGGGTGCAATGATTATTGGTGCAGTCACCAACTTGGTTTTAATCAAAGAAAAAGCATTTAAACATTCATCATCAAAATTAAATTTAGTTTCTTTGACCAAGAGGTTACTGAGGGGCTTGGAAATTTTTGAAAAATCATTTATGAAATGCCGATAGAAACCGGCATGCCCCAAGAAACTTCTTACTCCCTTGACATTAACAGGTAGGGGAAGTTTTTCTATAACCTCTATCTTGGCTTGGTCCACCTTTATGCCTTTTGCACTTATTTTATGCCCCAAAACTATACCTTCGGTCACCATAAAGTGACATTTTTCCCAGTTTAAAACAAGGTTAGTTTCGGTGCAACGTTTAAGGACATCATCTAGGTGAAACAAGCATTGATCAAAAGACTTACCAAACACAGAAAAGTCATCCATAAATACCTCACTGTTCTTCTCTATCATGTCAGAGAAGATGGAGAGCATACACCTTTGAAAGGTCGTCGGCGCATTACACAACCCAAAGGGCATCCTCCTATAAGCAAATATACCAAATAGACAAGTGAAGGCAATTTTCTCTTGATCTTCCGGAACCACCGCAATCTGATTGTACCCCGAATACCCATCCAAGAAGCAATAAAAGGCTTGGCCAGCCAATCTCTCAATCATTTGATCCATGAACGGCAACGAAAAGTGGTCATTCCTTGCTGCGGTATTCAATCTCCGGTAGTCTATACACATTCTCTAACCAGTGACGGTACAAGTGGGTATCAATTAATTTTTTTCATTAGCCACCACCGTCATTCCTCCTTTCTTAGGTACCACATGAACCGGACTTACCCATGAGCTATCAGAGATAGGGTAAATCATACCTGCTTCCAGTAACTTTAGCACCTCTTTCTTCACCACTTCCTTCATTGTTGGGTTTAGCCTTCTTTGAGGTTGAACCACGGGTTTGTATTCAGCCTCCATGTGTATTTTATGCATGCAATAAGCTGTACTAATACCCTTCAAATCAAAAATGTTCCACCCCAAAGCTCCTTGATTGTCTCTTAACACCCTCATCAATTTTTCTTCTTCCAAAGGTGTCAAGGTGTTGCTGATGATTGCTGGCTTAGAGGCATCCTTGCTAAGAAAAACGTACTTTAAATGAGAGGGAAATTCTTTTAATTCTGGATTTTTCTCTCCTTCTCCACTCAATATAGATACGCCGGTATAGTCTTTACCGACTAGTTCTTTAATTTTTATCGGCCTCAACTCCTGCTTGCTTGCCTCAAGTTGCTTGGCACAATCACTCACCTCAAGATCTTCATCAGGCTCACAACTCTCTATTACATTGGCTCTTTCAAGAGTTTGTGGTGGTTGAGGTTCACGAGAATTGTCTTCTACTATTTTGTCAACAACATCAATCCGGTAACACTTGCGATTTTCATCTCGGTGTTTCATTGCTTCAAAGATATTGAACACCACTTGCTCATTATGGAATCTCAACATAAGCTGGTCCATTTCAACATCAATCAAAGCACGGCATGTGGCAAGGAAAGGTCTTCCAAGAATGAGTGGCATGTCTTCATCTTCAGCCATATCTAGTATCACAAAATCAGCAGGAAATACTAAGTCATTAACCTTGACTAGCACATCTTCAAGCACACCGAAAGGATAAGAGATTGACCGATCAACTAGAGTAATGGTCATTCTTGTTGGATTTGGCTCACCACATCCAAGATTCTTCATCATTGAAAGGGGCATCAAGTTGATACATCACATAAAGCTCTTCCAATGTCTACCGGTCCAATTGAACAAGGGATAGTGAAAGCACCAGGATCTTTTAGCTTAGGTGGTAGCTTCTTTTGGAGAATAGCACTACAATTCTCGGAAAGAGAAATGTTTTCATCATCTTTAGGCTTTCTTCTTCCCGTTAGCATAGCTTTCATGACTTGGCATACAAAGGCATTTGATCAAGAGCTTCATCGAAAGGAATATTCACGTGAAGTTGCGAGATAAGTTGCATGAACTTCTTGAATTGTCCTTCCTCCTTCTTTTTCTTCTTCTCTAGATGAGGATAAGGAAGCTTTACATAAAATGGAATAACTTGTGGTTTATCTCCATCTTTCAATATTTGACTCTTCGACTTCCTCAAGATTGAATCTTCATCTATCAATTTCTCACTTTTTTCTCCCTCTATTTTTTTCTTCTTTTCATTTTCAACTACTCATTGATCATTCTCCTTTTCAACTACACCATTTTCACTTTCTTTTTCAACTTCACCATCTTTTTCCACCTCCACTACTACTTCATCAACTTTCTTCGGAGCTTTTCGAACTAAAGGTGTCAAAACCTTTTTGCTCCTCAACTCAATAACATTACAAGATTTGTTCTTAGGGTTCTCTTTAGTGTTACATGAGAATCCGCCTTTGTTTTGTTCCACCAATTGCTTAGCTAATTGCCCAAGTTGAGTTTCAAGCATCTTCCTGGAGGCTTCGTTGTTCTTTCTTTCCGCCTCTTGACTTTTCTTCATCTCCTCAAAGTTCCCTTGAGTCATCTTCATAAAGTTCATCATAGTTTCCTCAAGAGCTGAAGGTTTTCTTTGTTGAGGATTAGGCAAGAGCGGGTTCAAAGTGTTGTTATTTGAGTAGCTCAAGTTGGGGTGCTTGTTGATGCCTGAATTATAGTGTGGGTTTTGCCTTTGGTAGCCCCCCCATGTAGTTTGCTTCCTCACTAGATCCTTCAGGAACACATTCACCATTGGCGTGTTCTTCACCTCATAAGTCACACTTGATTGCAGCCACTTGTTGTTGCTTGTGAGCCAAAGTGAAACTTTGAAACTCCTTAGTTAACGCCTCTATTTGTTTGTTCATGGCTGCTTGATTAGCTAAGATTGCAGTTTGATCACTCATTCCAAACACTTCTCTTTCTTTCTTTTTCGCTTCAGCACGATACTCATTGCCAGCCATGTTTTCTATTAGAGCTTGGACTTCATGATCAGTTTTGCTCTTGATACTACCTCCTGCAGAAGCATCTAAAAACATCCTAGTGTTCGGTGTTACCCCCTCAGTAAAGATTTGGAGGTATTGTTTCTCAGTGAACACATGGTTTGGACATCTTTTAAGAAGCAAGTTGAATCACTCCCAAGCATCACACAATGACTCATTCCCCCTTGCTTGAAGTTAGAGATCTCCATCTTCTTGTCCCAATACTTAGACATAGGGAAGTATTTCTCAAGGAACTTAAGCTCTAGCTCCTCCCATGTTTGGACAGTCCCATTTGGTATTGTTAACAACCAATCCTTGGCTCTACCCGTCAAAGTGAAAGGAAATAGCCTCGACTTCTTTTGTGCATCGGTCATAGTGGCTGGTTGTACACAAAGCTCACACGTTTCAGCAAAGCGGCTTAAGTGTTCATGTGGGCTCATGGCTTCGGTCCCATAAAATTATTTGTCTCTCAAACCGTTGAGAACAGTAGTTTTGATGTCAAAAGCAACGGGGTTAGCTGGTTGAAAAGTGTGGGTCAGTTGACCACGATGAGTTGTTAACCCATAGTCTCCTAGCTTTGGTCTCGGTGGTACAGGTTCTCCCATGATGGCAGATTTAGGAGAAGCAGTTGTTTCAGATTTAGTAAGTGATGGCTCCGGTAACGTTGTTCGTGCACTAGGTGGAACTGATTGAGACAACCTTTGCAACCAGACAGCTTTCCGGAGTGCTCTAGCAGTCCTTTCGATTTTCGGATCGTACTCTAAGTCGTCAGAGCTCTGTTTACCTCGCATAAACAGCAAAATACCTTAGTAGCACTGCACGATAAAAAGTAATTAATGAATACTGAAACAAAGAAATTTAAAAACAGAAAATTAAATTGCAGAAATCCTAAATTATAACGTAATTGCCTTGTTGAAATAAATCAACAGTCCCCGGCAACGGCGCCAAAAACTTGATAGGCGTTTGGCAAGTGCACCAAATACTATCGAAGTAGTAAAATATCGATCCCACGAGGACTGTTTTTAATCTCAATAATTCAACTACGTTGTACTTTAGGATGTGTAAAAGTTGTTTTGATTTGCCACTAGGCAGTAGATTGATTTGGTTTCAATAAAATAATTGCTGAAAATAAAATTGGTTTTTAAGAATAAGAGAGAGATGAGTTTAGGTCTTTCGAATCATCAATGTTTCCCTAATTGGTATGTTGCACCTATTTGTATGAATGATTTTCTAGTCCCACGATAGTTAACAAAATAGTCCTAATCAATCCTGATGACACCTTGTCATTACGTAATTTTATATGTATTTTTATCACAAAAAGGAGTTCACAGAAGACTTCTGCAGCAAAAAGAGCAGAAAAACTGAAGGAAACGCAAAGAAATAAAACGTGTCACGATTTGGTACAAACGTGACACGATTTGGGAAGCACAAGAAGCCTTGTTTCGACATTAGGAAAACGTGTCACGATTGGTAAAACGTGACACGATTTGGTGAAACCCTAATTCAGTTTCTTGCTCCAGAAGGTAAAAACGTGTCACGATTCACTTAAAACGTGACACGATTTGGGCGATATTCTGTGCCTATTTATGCTGAAGTCTATTCCAAAAACAGGGTTACGAATTCTAGAGAGCCAAGTGCGATTTTACAACTACAAGGAGGACCAGGAGGACGATTTCTTCATCTTCCAACCACTTTGTGTATGTTTTATTACCTCTAATGATTATGTTATTTGTAAACATTATTATGAGTAGCTAAATCCATTAGAGGTTAGGTCTGAGATGATTCGTTGTAACCCTAATTGAGATATTATGTTGTGAAACTCTATTTATTGTGAATGATATTCTAGTCTTTATTCAATTCAATTGTTCTTAATGCTTTTTATATCCTGATCAAATATAAATATGATTTTGTGAGAATGAATGACTACTGACCATAGCTTTCTACTTAGACCTATTGAATTGTTCTAATAAACATGGTTAGTCTAGGAATGGATAATCGTTTATTAGTGATGTTAGGTTAACGTGCTTTAAACCTTCAAAGATTATTAGACCACCTAAGGGATTAGGGGCTGTAGTTTAAGGAGAGGGTCCTAACTCAAGGGATTGATTAGGACTATTTTGTTAACTATCGTGGGATTAGAAGATCATTCATACGAATAGGTGCAACATAACAATTAGGGGAACATAGATGATTCGAAAGACCTAAACTCATCTCTCTCTTATTCTTGAAAACCAATTTATTTTTAGCAATTATTTTTTATGCAATCAAACCAATCTACTGCCTAGTGGCAAATCAAAATAACCTTTATACATCCTAAAATACAACGTAGTTGAATTATTGAGATTAAAAACAGTCCTCGTGGGATCGATATTTTTACTACTTCGATAGTATTTGGTGCACTTGCCAAACGTCTATCAAGTTTTTGGCGCCGTTGCCGGGGACTGTTGAATTATTTCAACAAGGCAATTACGTTATAGTTTAGGGTTTTTGCAATTTAATTTTCTGTTTTTAATTTTTATTTTTCTGTTTTCATATTCACTTGATTACTTTGCGTTGTGCAGTGCTACTAAGGTATTTTGCTGTTTATGCGAGGTAAACAGAGCTCTGACGACTTAGAGTACGATCCGGAGATTGAAAGAACTGCTAGAGCACTTCGGAAAGCTGTCCGATCGCAAAGGTTAGCTCAATCCGTTCCACCGGGTGTTCGAGAACAAGTACCGGAGCAACTCTCAAGTGAATCTGAAACAATCTCTTCTCCTAAATCTGCAACGATGGAAGGAGAAGGAGTTGTACCACCAAGACCTAAGCTTGGAGACTACGGTTTAGCCACTCATCGCGGTCAACTGACCCACACTTTTCAACCAGCTAACCCCGTAGCGTTCGACATCAAGACAACTGTCCTCAATGGTTTGAGGGACAAGCAATTCGATGGGACTGAAGCTATGAGTCCTCATGAACACTTGAGCCGTTTTGCTGAAACCTGTGAGTTTTGTGTGCAACCAGCCACCGTGACTGAAGCACAAAAGAAGCTAAGGCTATTTCCTTTCACCTTGACGGGAAGAGCAAAAGATTGGTTGCTAACAATTCCAAACGGGACTGTCCAAACATGGGAAGAGTTAGAGCTGAAGTTCTTGGAGAAATACTTCCCTATGTCTAAGTATTGGGACAAGAAGATGGAGATCTCTAACTTCAAGCAAGGAGAAGGTGAATCATTGTATGATGCTTGGGAGCGATTCAATTTGCTTCTCAAGAGATGCCCTAATCATGAGTTCACCGAGAAGCAATACCTCCAAATCTTCACTGAGGGGGTAACACCAAACACTCGAATGTTCTTAGATGCTTCCGCGGGAGGTAGTCTCAAGAGCAAAACTGATCATGAAGTCCAAGCTTTGATAGAAAACATGGCTGGAAATGAGTATCGTGCTGAAGCTAAGAAGAAGGAAAGAGGAGTGTTTGGTGTGAGTGAACAAACTGCTATCCTTGCTAACCAAGCAGCTATGAACAAACAAATTGAAGCTCTAACTAAGGAGTTTCAAGGCTTCACTTTGGCTCATAAGCAACAACAAGTGGCTGCAATCAAATGTGACTTATGTGGTGAAGAACATCCAAACGGTGAATGTGTTCCGGAAGGATCAAGTGAAGAAGCTAACTTCATGGGAGGATATCAAAGGCAGAACCAATACTACAATTCAGGCATTAATAAGCATCCAAATCTAAGCTACTCAAACAACAATGCTTTGAACTCTCAGATGCTAACTCCTCCTCAACAACAACAAAGGAAGCCATCCGCTCTTGAGGAAACTATGATGAACTTCATGAAGATGACTCAAGGCAACTTTGAAGAGATGAAGAAGAGTCAAGAAGCTGAAAGAAAGAACAATGAAGCTTCTAGGAAGATGCTTGAAACTCAACTGGGGCAATTAGCTAAGCAGTTGGCTGAACAAAACAAAGGCGGATTCTCAGGTAACACTAAAGATAACCCTAAGAATGAGTCTTGCAATGCTATTGAACTGAGGAGCAAAAAGGTTTTGACACCTTTAGTTCCAAAAGCTCCAAAGAAGGTTGATGAAGTAGTAGAGGTGGAGGAAAATGATCATGGAGTAGTTGAAAAAAATGATGAGGATGTAGTTGAAAATGAAAAGAAGAAAAAAATAGAGGGAGATAAAAGTGAGAAATTGATAGATGAAGACTCAATCTTGAGGAAGTCAAAGAGTCAAATCTTGAAAGATGGAGACAAGCCACAAATTATTCCATCATATGTGAAGCTTCCTTACCCTCATCTAGAGAAGAAGAAAAAGAAGGAGGAAGGACAATTCAAGAAGTTCATGCAACTTGTCTCACAACTTCAAGTAAATATCCCTTTCAGTGAGGCTCTTGATCAAATGCCTTTGTATGCCAAGTTCATGAAAGATTTGCTAACAGGAAGAAGAAAGCCTAAAGATGATGAAAATATTTCTCTTTCCGAGAATTGTAGCGCCATTCTTCAAAAGAAGCTACCACCTAAGCTGAAAGATCCTGGTGCTTTTACTATCCCTTGTTCCATTGGACCGGTAGACATTGGAAGAGCTTTATGTGATCTAGGAGCAAGTATCAACTTGATGCCTCTTTCAATGATGAAGAAGCTCAAGTGTGGGGAGCCAAAACCAACGAGAATGACCATTACTTTAGCTGATCGGTCAATCTCTTACCCTTTCGGTATACTTGAAGATGTGCTAGTCAAAGTTAATGATCTTGTGTTTCCAGCAGACTTTGTGATCTTAGACATGGCTGAAGATGAAGATATGCCACTCATTTTAGGAAGACCTTTCCTTGCAACTGGTCGTGCTTTGATTGATGTTGAGATGGGAGAGCTAATGTTGAGGTTCCATAATGAGCAAGTGGTGTTCAATATCTTCGAAGCAATGAAACACCGAGAGGAAAATCCCAAGTGTTACCGGATTGATGTTGTTGAAGAAATAGTAGAAGACAACTCTCGTGAACCTCAACCACCACAACCTCTTGAAAGAGCAATTGTAAATTCTATAGAGAGTTGTGAGCATGATGAAGATCTTGAAGTAAGAGATTGTGTGAAGCAACTAGCAGCAAGCAAGCAAGAGTTGGGACCGGTAAAAATAGAAGAATTAATGGGTAAGCACTCTATGGATGCTCCTATTTTGAGTGGAGAAGGAGAGAAAAACCCAGAATTAAAAGAACTCCCTTCTCACTTGAAATATGTTTTTCTCACTAAGGATGCCTCTAAACCAGTAATCATCAGCAATACCTTGACACCTTTGGAAGAAGAAAAATTAATGAGGGTGTTAAGAGACAATCAAGGAGCTTTGGGGTGGAACATTTCTGATTTGAAGGGTATTAGTCCAGCTTATTGCATGCATAAAATACACATGGAGGCTGAATACAAACCGGTGGTTCAACCTCAAAGGAGACTTAACCCAACAATGAAGGAAGTGGTAAAGAAAGAGGTGCTAAAGTTACTAGATGCAGGTATGATCTACCCTATCTCTGATAGCTCATGGGTAAGTCCGGTCCACGTGGTACCAAAGAAAGGTGGAATGACGGTGGTGGCTAATGAAAAAAATGAATTAATACCCACCCGCACTGTTACTGGTTGGAGGATGTGTATAGACTACCGGAGGTTGAACACCGCAACAAGGAAGGATCATTTCCCTTTACCATTCATGGACCAAATGATTGAGAGGTTGGCTGGCCAAGCCTTTTATTGCTTTTTGGATGGGTATTCGGGGTACAATCAGATTGCGGTAGCTCCAGAAGATCAAGAGAAGACAGCCTTCACTTGTCCATTTGGTATATTTGCTTATAGGAGGATGCCCTTTGGGCTGTGTAATGCGCCGGCGACCTTTCAAAGGTGTATGCTCTCCATCTTCTCTGACATGATAGAAAAGAATATTGAGGTATTTATGGACGACTTTTCTGTGTTTGGTAAGTCTTTTGATCAATGCTTATTTCACCTAGATGCTGTCCTTAAACGATGCACCGAAACTAACCTTGTTTTAAACTGGGAAAAATGTCACTTTATGGTGACCGAAGGTATAGTTTTGGGGCATAAAATAAGTGCTAAGGGCATAGAGGTGGACCAAGCTAAAATAGAGGTTATAGAGAAGCTCCCTCCACCTGTTAATGTTAAGGGAATAAGAAGTTTCTTGGGGCATGCTGGTTTCTATCGGCGTTTTATAAAAGATTTTTCAAAAATTTCCAAGCCCCTCTGTAACCTCTTGGTCAAAGAAACTGAATTTAATTTTGATGATGAATGTTTGAATGCTTTTTCTTTGATTAAAAACAAGTTGGTAACTGCACCAATAATCATTGCACCCGATTGGGATGTACCATTTGAACTTATGTGTGATGCAAGTGATTATGCTGTTGGTGCAGTTCTAGGCCAACGCAAGAACAAGTTTTTCCATGCAATTTACTATGCAAGCAAAGTTTTAAATGAGAATCAAATTAACTATTCCACAACAGAAAAAGAGTTGCTTGCGGTAATTTTTGCATTGGAAAAGTTTCGTTCTTATCTAATAGGCTCCAAAGTCATTGTTTTTACAGATCATGCAGCTCTTAAATATCTCTTGACAAAAGGGGATTCAAAGCCTCGGCTGTTGAGGTGGATCCTTTTGCTACAAGAATTCGATCTTGAGATTCGTGACAAGAAAGGAGTAGAGAACGTAGTAGCTGATCATCTATCAAGGCTGGAAAATGATGAGGTGACAAACAAAGAGAAGGCCATCAAGGCCGAATTTCCTGATGAACAACTGTTTGCTATTGGAGAAAGGCCTTGGTTTGCTGACATTGCGAACTTTAAGGCCGGTAACATAGTTCCTGATGATATGACCTATCCTCAGAGAAAAAAATTCTTCAAGGATGCAAACCACTACTTGTGGGATGACCCGTATCTGTTTAAGATAGGAACTGACGGTTTGATAAGACGTTGTGTTGCAGGTAAGGAAGCTCATAGTATCATGTGGCACTGCCATAGCTCAGCTTATGGGGGCCACCATAGTGGAGAAAGAACCGCGGCAAAAATTTTGCAAAGTGGATTCTGGTGGCCCACCCTTTTCAAAGATTGCCACGACTTTGTTGCACATTGTGACAAATGCCAAAGGACAGGTAACATCTCTAAGAGGAATGAGATGCCCCTATCAGGAATCATCGAAGTTGAACCATTTGATTGTTGGGGCATCGACTTTATGGGACCTTTCCCTTCCTCTTACTCTTTTCTTCATATTCTTGTCTGTGTTGATTATGTCACTAAATGGGTTGAAGCGATACCTTGTGTTGCTAATGATGCTAAGACAGTTGTTAACTTCCTGCATAAAAACATTTTCACTAGGTTTGGAACACCTAGAGTCTTGATCAGTGATGGGGGGAAGCACTTTTGCAATAATTTTCTTGAAAATTTGCTCAAAAAGTATAACATAAAGCACAAAGTTGCAACTCCCTACCACCCACAAACAAGTGGTCAAGCAGAGGTTTCAAACCGTCAGCTGAAACAGATCTTAGAGAAAACAGTTGCGTCAAATAGGAAGGACTGGTCTAAAAAATTAGATGACGCACTATGGGCATATAGGACTGCCTTTAAGACTCACCTCGGGCTCTCACCCTATCAGCTAGTCTATGGAAAGGCATGTCATCTACCAGTTGAGCTAGAACATAAGGCGTACTGGGCCATTAAGACCTTAAACTTTGATCAAGAAGCCGCTGGTAAGAAAAGACTCTTGAAACTTAATGAACTGGAGGAGATGAGGCTTAGAGCATATGAAAATGCGCTCATTTATAAAGCCAGGACTAAAAGGTATCATGACAAAAACTTAGTGTCTAGGGATATTAACTGTGGGCAATTAGTTTTGTTGTATAATTCCAGGTTGAAACTGTTTCCTGGAAAGCTCAAGTCAAAGTGGTCTGGACCGTTCTTGGTGAAAAGTGTGTCACCTCATGGAGCTGTCGAGTTGATGACACCTGAAGGTGACCGAAGTTTCAAGGTAAATGGGCAAAGAGTTAAGCCATATCTGGGAGGCGACCTACCGAAGGCAAGGGTAGGACTTATTTTGAATGATCCTTAGGGGTCGTCATGAGTCAAGCTAGTGACGGTAAAGAAGCGCTTGGTGGGAGGCAACCCACATTTAGATTTCAGGTAGTATTTCTTATTTCCTTTTTATTGCTTTCAAATATTCAAAAATACAAAAAGATTTTTTGCTGAAACGAACAGAGGAAGAAAATTTGTTGTTTTCCAATAATGTGCAAATCGTGACACGTTTTGGGCCAAACGTGACACGATTTGCCCCCTCTGAAGCTCCTCTCAGAAATTTTTCTAAGTAAAAAAAGGGTGCCATTCGACATTTCCAGAAAACGTGTCACGATGCTGAAATCGTGACACGAATTTTGGCACCTAAAAATTTTTCTAAGTCTCAAATTGGTGCAATTCGACAATTGGAAATCGTGACACGTTGGCCAAAACGTGACACGATTTCTGGGCAAGAAAATTTTCAAAAATGAAAAATCGTGACACGTTTAGCCCAAACGTGACACGATTGTAGCAGTTTCAAAAATTTAACCGTTACAAAACAAAATCGTGACACGTTTTTGGCAAAACGTGGCACGATTGTCCCAGCCTATAAATATATCCAACACGATTTTCATTCCATTCACTTCCAAAAGTAGCCAAACTCTGCCAAAATTTTCCCAGAACCCTAACCTACGATTTTCTAACCCTTTTCTACCAAAAATCTTCATCTTTTCATCTTCTAATCACCAAACCATTACCATACACCTTCATCATCACCAACAAACAACCAAACCCATTATCTCCATCTTAACCCTAACCCTAATATCCAGTTTTGTTTCTTCTCTAAATCCTAACCCTAACCATGGTTGAGACCCGCAACAAAGGCAAGTCCCAAGCCACATCCCAACCAGCCAAAAAGGCCAAAATAGCCCCCAAACGAAAACAACCTGTCAAACCTAGCCCTAACACCGCACCCCCACCGTCCATCAACCACCGGTTTTATAATACTGCTGCCCGTGACCGTTTCAAGGACATCCGAGGCTATAGGGTGATCCCGGAGAGAGGTTTTGATTTCACCAAACTCATCTCCAACCCTGAGTTCCATCAAGTGATCACTGAGAGAGGGTGGGAGTCCCTTGTTAGTATGATTTTCGAGCAGGCCAACAAAACCATTGGGATAGAATTCTATTCTAATGCTAGGTATATGGGGAGGAAGTATGTGTCCTATGTGAGGGGGAAGGAGATAGACTATAGCCCGGAAAGGATTAATCAGTTGCTGGAGATTGTGCCACCGGAGATTTGTGATGTGAAGAGGAGGATGGAGGAGTGCAAGAATTGGGATGATGAAAGGTGGGAGGAGTTGCTAATGCAGATTTGTGTTGAAGGTGCTAAGTGGCATGGAGGGTCACATATGCTGTTGAGGGCTGACTTCAAGCCCCATGCAAAGGCGTGGGCATCTTTTGTGGTGCAAACTATTGAGGGCACCTCTTGTACTTCAGAGATTCCGCTGCCCCGCTTGTTGACGGTGTCTGCTATTCTTGATGGTACACCCATCAATGTTGGTGAGTTAATTGCCGACAATATCTATATGTTTGCTTCAGGTACCAAGAAGGCACTCCCTCATTTGAGCCTTATCAATTGGCTTTGTGAGGAGGAGGAGTGCGATTTGTTTGCTAATGATTTGAGTGCAGCAATGATGAAGCCCATCACCGACACTTACATGGATGGCTTTGTCAAGGATTATCATGACCGCATGCAGACTATCATGGGTGCCGAGGCAGCAGCAGCAGGACAGCCACAGCCGCCACCACCACAACAGCCGCCGCCACCACCTCAGAGTCAGACTTTTGCTGGAGAGGGGAGCAGCCAGCAGGGTGCCTATGCACCTATTCATCCTATGATGCTGGACTACATGTTCGGCCATGCCAACTGGATGAATGAGGTGTCAGATCAGGAGTATTGGAACCGTCCGAGGTTTGGTCAGGAGTTCACTGAGGCGGTCTGCCTCAACAGGAGGAAGATGACTGGGTCTTTCGAGCGCTTTGATGGGTCCGAGGAGGCTATGGACCACTACTTTGATGTCACCAGAGGTCGAGCTCAGGATAGAGAGCAGGAGATCCGAGCTGACTTTGCTGCTGGTGGAGCTCAGTCTAGGCAGCACTTTGGGGAGGATACCTATGCAGAGGAGGACCCCAACACTTGGATTCCGGAGGACCGGATGCAGGATTGAGTGGGCTACTGATGGCCCACCTATTTTTATTTTTCTGTTTTTTGTTTCAGCACTTTGGTTATGTAACTTTAATTTTATGTTCAAACAATTTTTATTGCTTTTAATTAAGTTTAACTCGGTTTTATTCCCCCCGTTTATGTAATTATTCCTGCACTTGTTTATTATTGATGAATTTGTTTGTTTAGTTGACTTTTTACAGTTTGATAACAAATAGTTGTTCAAGTGGTATTCCAAAAGTTCAAAAGGAGGAGTGACTTGGTTTTCAAAGGCGAAGTGTACGGCGTTGCTAGGTAGTCACATACTCCCAGAAATCTCAGCCATAAGGTTCATTGCCATATTTTGTTTTTCAATTTACTTATATTTAGCTTAGTTTTCCATGCAACTACATTTCTAGAACTTGCATTGTTTCTCTATTATTGATTGGTCTTTGTTAATTACACACTGAGGCAAAAGTGCTTGGTCCTGTGAGCCTTTTGAAGCCTACCCTGAATATAATTGTTAAACTTTATCCTTTTCTTAGCCCCTTTGAGCCGGTAGGATTAGAACTTTTTGTTCGGTGACAAACTACATTACAAACTTAGAGACTTTTAGGACTTGTCCCTTATTGTTTTTCTGAGTTAGGCATTGTAGAATGTTGCTTAAAATTAAGTTTGGGGTTGCTATTGGAATTTGCAACCAATTAAGTTTGGGGTGGGGGTACTAGAGAATAAGAGAACAAAAAGAAAAAGAATTGTCATGCAAAAGGCAAAAATACATTCAAAAAAATTGATGTATGAAAAAAAAAAAAAAGATGAAATGAATGATGAAAAAGGGACCAAACTTTGAAACATGTGAGTAACTTCAAACTCGATCGTCCCTAAAAGTTATAAATATTCTCTAGTACCTTTGCATTGATTGTTATTCCACAAGGTGAATGATCGTAGGATTGAATTTGTTCTTTAACTTCCGTAGGAATGCCTAACTCTAATTTTGTGTAGCCTACTTATCCAAATATGTCCCACCTTTCACCTAAGCCCCGTTATAACCCTAAAGACCTCAAAAGTGTGTAATGATATTGACTTTGATTGATGTTTAGAAACTTTTCAAGCGTATGGTAATATGTAGATCTGCATGTCGACTGGTAGAACCCTATTTCAAATATTTGCGTGGAGTTGTGAAGTGGTGGATGCATACAAGTCAAACTAGCTCATCATTAGCTAGTAAGGTGTTGAACTTTTGGGTACTACTGCTTGAATAGGTAATTGTTATTTCACTGTCGATTGTCAGCTTTGCAAGTAAATTCCTTGAGGACAAGGAATGGTTTAAGTTTGGGGTTGTGATGACACCTTGTCATTACGTAATTTTATATGTATTTTTATCACAAAAAGGAGTTCACAGAAGACTTATGCAGCAAAAAGAGCAGAAAAACTGAAGGAAACGCAAAGAAATAAAACGTGTCACGATTTGGTACAAACGTGACACGATTTGGGAAGCACAAGAAGCCTTGTTTCGACATTAGGAAAACGTGTCACGATTGGTAAAACGTGACACGATTTGGTGAAACCCTAATTCAGTTTCTTGCTCCAGAAGGTAAAAACGTGTCACGATTCACTTAAAACGTGACACGATTTGGGCGATATTCTGTGCCTATTTATGCTGAAGTCTATTCCAAAAACAGGGTTACGAATTCTAGAGAGCCAAGTGCGATTTTACAACTACAAGGAGGACCAGGAGGACGATTTCTTCATCTTCCAACCACTTTGTGTATGTTTTATTACCTCTAATGATTATGTTATTTGTAAACATTATTATGAGTAGCTAAATCCATTAGAGGTTAGGTCTGAGATGATTCGTTGTAACCCTAATTGAGATATTATGTTGTGAAACTCTATTTATTGTGAATGATATTCTAGTCTTTATTCAATTCAATTGTTCTTAATGCTTTTTATATCCTGATCAAATATAAATATGATTTTGTGAGAATGAATGACTACTGACCATAGCTTTCTACTTAGACCTATTGAATTGTTCTAATAAACATGGTTAGTCTAGGAATGGATAATCGTTTATTAGTGATGTTAGGTTAACGTGCTTTAAACCTTCAAAGATTATTAGACCACCTAAGGGATTAGGGGCTGTAGTTTAAGGAGAGGGTCCTAACTCAAGGGATTGATTAGGACTATTTTGTTAACTATCGTGGGATTAGAAGATCATTCATACGAATAGGTGCAACATAACAATTAGGGGAACATAGATGATTCGAAAGACCTAAACTCATCTCTCTCTTATTCTTGAAAACCAATTTATTTTTAGCAATTATTTTTTATGCAATCAAACCAATCTACTGCCTAGTGGCAAATCAAAATAACCTTTATACATCCTAAAATACAACGTAGTTGAATTATTGAGATTAAAAACAGTCCTCGTGGGATCGATATTTTTACTACTTCGATAGTATTTGGTGCACTTGCCAAACGTCTATCAAATCCCTTGAGTTAGGACCCTCTTCTCAAACTACAGCCCCTAATTCCTTAGGTGGTCTAATAATCTTTGAAGGTTTAAAGCATGTTAACCTAATATCACTAATAAACGATTATCCATTCCTAGACTAACCATGTTTATTAGAACAATTCAATTAGGTCTAAGTAGAAAGCTATGGTCAGTAGTCAATCATTCTCACTAAATCATGTTTATATTTGATCAGGATATACAAAGCATTAAGAACAATTGAATTGAATAAAGAATAAATAATCATTCACAATAAATAGAGTTTCACAACATCATGTATCAATTAGGGTTACAAAGAATTATCTCAGACCTAACCTCTAATGGATTTAGCTACTCATAATAGTGATTACAAATAACATAATCATTAGAGGGATTAAAACATACACAAAGTGGTGGAAGGATGAAGAAATCGTCCTCCTTGGCCGTCTTGCAGTCACAAAATCGCACTTTGCTCTCTTCAATTCGTCACCCTTGTTTTTGGAATAAACTTCAGCTTAAATAGGCACAGAAACTGAATTAGGGTTTCACCAAATCGTGTCACGTTATACCAATCGTGACACGTTTTCATAATGTTGAATCAATGCTTCTGATGCTTCCCAAATCGTGTCACGTTTGTACCAAATTGTGACACGTTTCCTTTCTTTGTATTTTCTTCAGTTTTTCTGCTCTTTTTGCTGCATAAGTCTCCTTGTGAACTCCATTTTGTGATAAAAATACATTTAAAATTACGTAATGACAAGATGTCATCAAGAATTCAATCCGTAAACTACCACATTGTCCTGAAACTAACTATAATCAACATTAACAAACATATTTCTAACTAATTTCATCATTAACAATCCAAAAAAACAAAACAAAAAATCATTGAGACATTTTACCAAACACATAGAGTGAAATTTTCAAACAACTAAGAAATCTAACAATTTCTAAACCCTAAACTACCACATTTCACTCTAAACAACATCTAAAATACTATTCCTAACTTAATTTATCACTAACAATCCTAAAAACTAACATGCAAGCCATATTTGTAAAAACTTAAAAATGTTAAATTTCTTAAAAAAAACTAAAATTTCAACAAAAAAAAATGTAATGAAGTAGGATAATCATCACTTACTTGATATTGTGGGAGAAATTGGCTTTGTATGGCGCAAGAATGGTGCAAATCGCACTTGGAGGGGAAAATTTTGTGTTTGGAGAAGTTGGATAAATGAGGGAACTGTGTCTCTGTTTTGCTGTTAAATGACTTAACTCACGCTGCGTGAGTTAACTCACGCCATGCTACTTAAGTCACGCAACAATTACAATGTGCGTTAGTTAAGTCACGCAGCGTGACTTAACTAATGCAAGGGCATTAATGTCCATTCAGCTGGGTGCGAGCGAAAAGTGCAGGGGGAGAGCAGAATTCTAAAATTCATATCATGCATCGTTCAAAATATTGAAATTAAACAGGATTCAGATAAACCACAATAATGAGAGAAATCTTAATTAAACGAAACATGTTCAATGTTGCGGTATTAAAATACCACAATACATCAAAGTCACATGGAAACATCAAAATATATAAAACAAAACTAACTACTGAGTCACTCGGTTTGCATATCCTTAATAGCACCTCCTTATAATCCTCACTTGATAGTGGATGGTCAGCTTTGTTTCTGCGATAATCTGCTGCAAACTATAATATAAATGGGTGTACCAAGCTATGTTTCTAACCTTCGTGCATATCAGCAAAGTATCTAGAGTTTCATTTTCATTCTCCTACTCCGTCATAACCTCCCTATTTACCATCCTAGGAAAATCTCCCTCTACAAGAGGTAATAACATGAGATGAGAGCCATGTAGAGTCAGAAAACGTAACCATGATCAGCTTGCCAGATTGTCTTTGGGAACAACATGTAATAATTAATCTTCTAATGTTTGGGGAAGAATATCAAATTATATATTTTATTCTTTTTGTTGGTAAAAGAAATTGAAGTTACTATATTACACCGAAAAGAACCTGAAAAATTACACCAAAAAAAAAAATTGCCAAAGAGAAACCAAATAAAAAACCACACTTATAGGAATTATAAATAAAAACCTTCCAAAATATATAAATACAAATACAAACCCTCCTAACTATATTGCTTGGGCATGATCCATACATTGCGCTCTTTGTGGAAAACTCGTGGCATGTGAGTATGGGATTGTGACATGATTTTGGTTCCTTTTTTGGGAGGTTGTCACGGGAAATATAGTGGCATGTGTGCATGAAATCGTGGCATGATTGATTAATGGATAAATTGTAGTACTATACTGGCGTACTAACTACAAATCGTGGCACAATGGGTGTCAATGATGACAGGATTTCTCGGGATTATAGGCACTATATAAGGATTCATTCTTCACATTTTTTAGTGAGCTTCAAGAGAGAGAAATTTGGGGATTTGGGGAAGTGCATGACATGGCAATTTCTACAGTTTTCCGTGCTGAATTGATGCTAAATTTACCATGCAATCTTGAATCAACAACATTTTGAATATCTCCTCCTTCAACTATGGGAATAACCCATTGAAGTATGTGTATGATTTCGTCAGATGCTTTTACTAGTGCTTTTCGACCAGTGATCAACTCAAATAAAATAATTCCAAAGTTGTAGACATCATTCTTTTTATTTGTGTTTCCTGTTCTCTGATATCTATTAAGAAAACAAACAAATATATTAAATTATGATATTGATGTAATATATTGGCCTCTTTTCAGTCTAATGTTCAATTATACAAGTTATAGATCAAAATAAATGTTGATATTTTTTTTATTCATGTGGTCTTGAAGTGAATAGTTATATGCATACTAAATGCTACAAAAATATTGAAATCTAGTCACGTTTGTTGATTTTTTTTTTTTTTTAACATAAACATTTGACACTTACTGTGGATCAATGTAACCAAATGTACCAGCAGGTCGGGTGGATATATGAGAATCAATATCGTTAACAAAAGCTCTACTTAGGCCAAAGTCACCTATCTTGGCATCCATATTCTCATCTAGTAATATGTTGGATGGTTTCAAATCTCTATGCATAATAGGTGGTTTACATCCATTATGCAGATAATCCAATCCTGAAAATCCACACTAAGTGCAATGTAAGGGTACACATAGCAAGAAAGATGTTGTCATTAACAATACATTACCATATGCTGCATCAACTGCAATGTTAAGTCTCTCATTCCAATTTAAGATATTTGTATTTTTCTCTGCATATAAAAGGCATATTATTAGTCTTGAAAATATGGTCAAATGAAAAAACAAAAGGATAATATTGTTCCAAGTGGAGTCGGTTTTATGAACTTGACACTGCTAACGTGCAATCATGCAAGTGGAATACTTGGTTTCATGCAACTTCAATATTTTTTTTTCCAAGACATGATTTTTGGGTCTAAAAATATGATTTAGGGACAAAAAATTAGGGACCAATTTCATGAACAGAGAATAGCAAGGGAACCAAAACTAAAGACAAAATATAAATTACCAAATATGTGTTGTTGGAGATTTCCATTGATCATGTATTCATAAATCAATGCTTTGATTTCACCTTCATCACAATATCCAATGAGAGGGACCAAATTTCTATGATGAACAATCATTAGAAGTTGTACCTGAGTTAATATTATCTCTATCAAAGTTTTCGATGGAAAATATTGTAGCATTCTTAACGTAAATACTATTACTTGAATAAAATCATGATTGAATACATTGTGTTATGTTTAACTTGAATCCAATGACTAACCTCAGCTTGAAATTCCTTATAACTTTGCTTTGATGATGGTGAAAGCATTTTTACAGCAACTTGAGTGTGATCTTGTAAAATACCAAGGTAAACTTTTCCAAATCCTCCTTCTCCAATAGTAGTTTTGAAGTTATTAGTAATATTGAGAATCTCAGTGTAACTGAATGATCGATGTTTTGATTTCAATAAACTCATCTTACAATGGGATTGCACAACTACAGTCAATAAAGAAAACTGAATCAAACATTTAATGGATGTGAAAAAAAAAAATCAAACATGAATGTATAGAGTTAGAAGAAAATCATTTTGTGTTCTATATATCATAAATACCTTTAAGTCTTTTGAATATCCAAAATCCAAGAGAAATAAAGAGGATGACAATTAATGCTGAAAGGGATGCCATAAGTGGTACGAAAAAATTCTTCTTTTTGCATGAATCCCTCAAGCAAAGATCAGGATTATCTGCCACACTGAAAAAAGTCAAAGGTTATACTCCCTCCGGTCCTATATATAAGAAAATATTCTTTTTTTAGATACATTTAATAATTAATGTATCTAACCTTCATTGTAAACGAGATACATCAATTATTCAATGTACTTAAAAAAAAGAATTTTTTCTTATATATAGGACCGGAGGGAGTAATATTTAAGCTTAGTTTGACAATATCAATTTTCAAATTTAGAGCGAATATCATTTATAAGGCTATATGAAAAAATAGGCATGTTTGGTAACAATTTTTCTCACGAGTTTATAGCGTTTGCTTCTAGCTTATAACATTTTTGGATAAGCTACTTCAAGTAGTGTTTAAGTTTATAGCTTGTTATTTTTTCTCTCAATTTTGCCATTGTTATCTTAACTGAAAAAAATAAATATTAATAAAAAAAAATTCTTTTATCTCGTTTCGTATTTATAGTATAGTTCAACCGTTAATTTTA
Organism: Medicago sativa; assembly: GCF_051527215.1. NCBI lineage: Eukaryota > Viridiplantae > Streptophyta > Magnoliopsida > Fabales > Fabaceae > Medicago > Medicago sativa. Next base: position 11,142,522 of record NC_140756.1, read on the forward strand.
CCAAAGTAACATTATAAATTCAATCATCTAACTTTTCCACTATCGATTCACAACTAGATTATATGTTATCCACGAGCTGTCGGCTATTAGCTAACCTATCCGTTATCCATTATTTTTTTTGCCAAATAAATCCTTATTATCCATAACAAGTTGTAAATAATGATAGACCTGTCAACTATAGTTTATTTCTTGATCTAATAGCTCTATAGTGTGTTTCACCATGAAGTGACTCCAGACAATCAAAATCAATGTACTCTTTAATTATATGATTGTGTTTTTAATTTTCATTGTGACTAGGGCACAACTTGTAACACCGTAATTTTCACCCTAAACATTTCAAGGTTTTAAGCGTGTAGGATTACCCTAGAAAGCCTTAGAATTTTGTGATCAGTGGGTTACTAGATGTTAAAGTTCTTTAATTCTTCAAAGATTCTATATTTTGGCAGTGTCATGTGCACGAATTGTGCTCTAGACATTATTGTGTCCTTATCCGCGAGAGAGAATTGTACTCTCACATAGGCGCAGCTTTCATGGTTTGGATTTCACGCACGCACAACTTGTCAGTCTCAAATTCCCTTGTTACGTGACTTTGCATACGTGAAGCAACTTAAATCCTGTTATTTGAAATATTAGGACATATTCAACCCCATCATTCATACTTTTGATTTCACATTAAATTCTTTCACTAAAATCTAAATAACATTCTCTAATTTTCACACCTTTGAAACATATTCAACCTTACCTTCGTGTTAAGATTTGGGTTTAAGTTTTGGTAATCATGCATTGCTTCCCTTTCTTTGTACTCATCTAATCAAGTTGACTCTTGTAAGCAGGACAAAAGGGGATGCCTTAAACCCTATTTTGACTGTTATTGAGCCCTAGTGAGCGTCAATTAAACGAATTAAATGTGTAATTTATCAAGTTAGCCTAAAATAAAAACATTTTTAAGGTGGCATATGATTTACCGTCTTTATATGTTACTTTAATCTATTTAGTAACTTCAATCACTACAAGAAAAATGCCATATACCAACGATGCCAATCTATTTAGAAACAATTTACCTACGGAACTATAAATTGCGTAGGTATAGACATCTCAGAAGAAAAAAAAAATCAGACAGTAATAATGCAGAGAGCGCCCAATGAATTCTATACCGCTAATTTCGAAGAATTGATCAAATGGGTTGTATAGATCAGGAGGTGAGAGGATGGCAAGTCAAGATAAAGGTCATTTTCCGTAAGTAAACCTACGCAAAAACCAATGCATAAGGTCATTTTCCGTAGGTATACATACGCAAAGAACCTATACCTACATTATAAGATGTATGTGGGTCCAATGAGTTTTTTTTTAAACAAGCCCAATTGCACAAATAGTTAATATTTAGCCCAAACCAATTTTTATAATGTTTTTTTATTAAAATTTATTTAAATAATTTGATATTATTAACAATTAAATATTTATATCAAGTGGTGATGGTCCATGGGTGTTGAACGATGGTCAATGGCGTTTACCATGTTGCCGCTCTAGTGACCCACATGGTTGAAGGCAGCAATCTGGAGACCATCGCGGCGTTCTGGTGGTGGGTGGAGGAGCTCTGACGTTTATTAGACTTTTAGATAAGGTAGATGGATCTCACCCATCCATAGCATTAAATGAATAATTACAAACTAATCCATTAACACATTTTTTATTTTGTCGATGGATTGGATGAATTAATCTATGGATGATAAACTTGTGGATCAAATTTTCCACACATATATACTTGCGATGTTCTTTTTATTTATGTTTTACCTCATAATTTTCAACTAACCATCCTTCAATTTTTGTGTGTGTGTTTGCGGAAACACAATTGTTGTAAGTTGTGGATCAGTGATGCAAGCTTTAATAGTTGATACCGAGTGGAAAGTGTCTGTTAATTATGATTTTTGAAAAGGAAGTCAATCGTGTCTAAGTTTCGTAAATGAATTACGATGTTCATGAATGATAATCATTTACTACCTTTTTTATATTTAAAAGTTGACACATGTTTGATTTTGGGAGCTCAACAGTGTTACGGGAGACCTCAATACTCAACGGACGTTTATATAGAGCTACTTATAAATTACTTAAGAAAGAGGTTCTCATGTAGCCGACTTAGCTCAGTGGTAGAGCGCGTGGCTTTTAGCCACGTGGTCGTGGGTTCGATCCCACAGTCGGCGTTTTTAGGGGATGAGTCAACTTCTTACCAACTTAACCAACCTACCAACTTAACCAACCTTATTTTAGGGGATGAGTCAACTTCTTACCAACTTAACCAACCTTATTTTGGTCGTGGGTTCGATCCCCACAGTCGGCGTTTTTAGGGGATGAGTCAACTTCTTACCAACTTAACCAACCTTATTTAACATAAATCATCATCATAAATCTTGGATAATATTTTTTTGCGAGACTCTTGGATAATATTTTTTTGCAAGACTTTAAACTAAGAATTTTTATGCAAGTGTTTTATCCAAATGTAAATGTGACATATCTATAAGTCTCACTTTTGAAAATGAATGTTAAGGTGTCACACAACTGTCATTTATTTTGGTACATAATAGCAAAGTTGGAAACATTATAATCTAGTATACCTTAATATCAAAGCTGCCTTTTCCTTGAGATCCTTAGGAATTGGACCTGAGAGCTTATTCCCTGACAGATTACTATTAAGAAAATGAATTATATATAGCTTGAGTTCTTAACAACAAGTAGAAGTTTTTAAAGTTAAAAATTATTGAAGAGTATCTAAACTTACAGAACTTTTAACTTTGGCAATTGTGCCAGAAATTCTGGTAGAGGTCCTTTCAACTCGTTGTTTGATAAATCACTGGAACAGTACGTATATATTGTTAAAATATTGACCAAAATATATACATTGATGAGATTGATATCATTAGTACTCACAGGTATTCTAATTCTGTAAGATATGAGAATGAAATATCTATCTCCCCAATCAGTTGACTGGAGTTTAGGTTCCTGTTTCATCATTTACTATTGCATGAATACTTGCTCCATACCAATAAATAAATTAATAAGCATAGTAAGAAAAATACTCACAAAGATGTGATCCTTGGAATGGTGTCACTGTTAGTGGTGCAAACTAGACCTTCCCATAAATATTGAGGTGGATGACAGGGGCCCCCTTGCCAATTCAATCTAGAGATCTTGTAGGTGCTTTTAATATCCAGAATTGCATCAACTAAATGTAATTAAGTTATTATTAAGTTTGTTGACAATTTATATTGTGTTATAAATTATCTTTTAGGAGAAAATTACATATTACAGATTAAAAATGTAACATAATTACGAATTAAAGCAACAATCAAAATGAAACTGAGAAATAATACATATCATTTACAGTCTTGAGCATCAGTTGGTGAGTAAAATTGCGTTATCAACTTATAGATCTCGATGGCATTGAGGATAGGCGGGGCATTCGAATGTGAGGTTGCACTAATGTTAATCAAAAGATTTGAAGAATAAGCTTGAATCATGTTTTCAACACTAACGGGTATCAAATAATCAAGAACCAATGGGTTGGAGAGGGCAGGTTTAAAGTTAACGGTGATATTGATTATTCTTTTCTGTCCATATGGAAGTTTCTCAATTTCAGCAAAGTGCAAGTAGACATAATAATACTCATCAGTCTCGGCAGGATCAGGAGGATAAAACAGAGAATAACGTAAGGGATAAGAAAAAATTAAGGGATATGAAACATTAAGTGATTGTACTGCATTCCTCATTACTTCGGATGGTAATTTACACGGGTCATTATTTGTATTGGGATGAACATCTTTTGATTCTTCCAATTCCAACGGATGCGTCACAGTTTGATTAACAAATAGTAGACTCCATGGGATGTTGATAGGCCATATCCAATCATATACATCGTCTTTGTATCGATTGGACTGATCTGAACAAAGGAAGAAAAAAAAAATCAAAACCAATGAACTTATTCAAATATGAAACATTGAATACACTCCCTAAAGATTAAAATTTAGAGACTCTCCTTTCTTTAGAGACTCTTATATTGATTAAAATTTATACGGTCCAGTCAATTTTACGTGAAAGTAGACATAATTTACTGACACTCGAATGTAAAATAGTGGAATTCGTTTAAATTTCAACCTAGTATTAGCTAGAGAATATTGTATCAGAGAGTATTGTACTTGTTAGTAGCTAGCTATCTATCAATAAAATATAAATATAAATTGTACCCCAAAAAAAAGATATCGGGTGACGAAGGCGGTTGAAAGGAGCCAATTACATGAAGCCTATCATGAAATAGTAGCAACGGAGGTTTTATATCACTGCTTAACATGAGCTGATGAGTCTGGTAAATGGAGTTGTTCAAAGGTCTTAATTCCAATGTCGAAATGCAAGGAATTGTTGAACCATTGGTTACAATGCACACATTTATAATATCAGTTGAAGGAGTGTAAATGATCTCCGTCATATAAGGAGGACCGAAAAGATGAATTTTTTCCCAAAGATTGACTCCAATATGTAGTTCAAAATATGGGGGTTGATTTTTGCCATCATAGTTTCCATATAAAAAGAAATCCCTTATTAGATACCTATTATTTTTTCCTTGTTTTGGTTTCAACGTGTAGCAATTCCTTTCTCCTTCTGGAAAGCATCTCATTGTGTTAAATTTTCTGCTAAAATTGTTGAAAAAGGGTAATTCTGCAGTGGGTGAAATCACATAATTCTCTCCTGTTTCCACAAATCCTTCGTCTTTCTTATACATAATTCCAGTATCATCGTCCAGGTAATCCTCTTTTGATCCACAATCAATGCTTATAAAACCTATATGAATGAATACACTTATGAAGTAAAGGCATTATGAATTCACATAAATAAATCAGATTTAAAATTCAAAAGTATCACACGAAGTTAAATAAAAAAACATAGTTTTATAGCTAGCTAGATAATGTTTGTAGGGGTAACTTTAGATATGCAACTTTTTGCATGGTTTTGTTTCTTGTCTCCCCATGGTTTTGTTTTTTTCTTCTTTTTTAATAGAATTGTCTTTGCTTCAAAAACATATCAGGGCTTACAAAGTTATAATTTAAAAATATAACTAGACGGCTTCCTTTCAAAAAAAAAAAAAAAAAAAAACAGAACCGGACAGTGAATTTGTGAAGCCAGCCATGATTGAACATGATGACAAAATATTAGAACCGGACATGCAAAATATTAGAACCAATTGAGTCAACCTCAATTCAACTTGATTCAACCCAAATTAGGAGACAACTGAAGAGTATTGTTGGTTTCAACAAATACAACTTAGTGCAAATTTGTAATTGTTGGTTTCAACATTCCAACGGAACTTAGTTCAACCTCTAATCGATGCAGCCTAGCTAGTACTAAATTGCAGGGAAGCTTGTGTGTTTCCATTTTTTGGGAGGTAATTGTGTTGGGGTGGTATTGGAAGTTTATTTTATTGGTTGGGTTAATGTGGCTGTTTTTTGGAGGTAATTGTTTTTGTTTGATTGCTTCTGTGCAGATCATCTCAAGTTAACTGCGATGTGGCTGATGTTGGGAACATAAGGTGGTGGTTGCTGGTGTTGTTTTGAGTTAACGGTGATGTGAGTCGTTGTTGGCGTTGGTAACATAAGATGGTGGTTGTTGGTGTTGAGGTGGGAGTTGAAATGTTAATGGTGTGTCTTTTTGTGTGGTGGTGAGTTTTTGGTTGTGGTGATGATGATGATGAGTAACTTGTGGGTTGTTTTGTTTTTTGGAGATATTTTGTTTTTGGAGCTTGTGGGCTGTCCGTAGTGACCTCCGATCTGGGTCCATCTCTACTGCTGCTAGATCTTGGAAATTTTGGTTGTTTTCAATTGGCTCATGGTTTGATTTTGGGTTGTTTTCTGATGAGCCTTTTTTAATCTGATCCTATTTACGTTATTGCTCCACCTATTGACTATTCCAGAGATTTGTGGATTGGATTCTTGCGGGTCGGTTACTTTTGCTTCGAGATCGGGAGTTAGTGTTTAGTTTTATCTTTTTAGGCTGATTATGATGTCTTCTCTGATGGTTCGAAAGTTGAAGGGGCCTCATTGATTTGTTTATGGAGTTTGACCGATCACTTTTGCTTTGAGATCGGGAATTGATTTATAGCCTAAAGTTATTTTGAGCTTGTAATGGTGTCTTATCTGGTGAACCGGGGGTCGATTGGTGGTGGAATCCGAATGAGTGTTTGATTATGTATTTTTCGAGTGTTTATTTGGGCTCAGTTGAGGAAAATAAAGGTGAGGTGTTGTTATAGTGGTTTCGATCCATTTTGATGGTTGTTGGGGGGGGTTTTTGTTGCGAGTAGAAGACAATAGGTGTTTTGAACTTTTTATGTAGTTATTCGCGATCGAGCTGAAAATTTGGCTCAACTTTAGTTTCTGCAGTTGTATTGGGGTTTGGCGTTGAATTTTGTAGTTGACTTGTTTTTTATGTTTAGTTTTTTAGTTTGTTTGTTTTGGTGGTAGCCATTGGTTCGTGTTGTCTTTATTAGCGTTTTAATGTACAAGGTGTATGTGGTTTTTTGGTTGTTCCGCCTATATATGACCCATTTTGCTATATGTACTTTCTGTCTTGCCGGTCTATGTTCGTCTTGCGTCGAGGCTTGGTTATTAATAAAATTTTGCCGTTAAAAAAATATAAACATTTGTTATTAAAAAAACAAAATAACGTAAAACGAAGATATGGGTAGGTCAACTAATTTGAATTAAGAGATGAAGAGTTTGAGATCCTAAATTAAAAATTGAAACGAACGAAGAAATATTAATCTAACAACTAATTAATCACACTTTCCTTAAAAAAAAAAAAAACTAATTACTTACACTTGTCATTAAAAAAAATATGGTAAAACCAAAATGAAACCAACAATCAAATTAACCAACTTTTGCAATTTCCCTTAAAAGCATACCCTGTTATGGTTAATTATACGTACCAGGATTTTGATCTTTTGCAAATTCTCTTGAAACATTGTGAAGTTCTTCTGAGTTGACACGACTAAATAAAACAAGTGAAACCAAGACAAGCAATATGCGTGCATTTAGGATTAAGGTGGAAATACGCGGCAATTCTCTTCCCATGTATTCTATCATCATGAATAAATTAATGCATGTAATCATATGTCAGTGAAGAAGAAAGATATTGGAAAGCTTAAACAAATATATAGGGTAACAATTTCACCAAAAATCTTGATATATATTCAATGACTAAAAAAAGAAGATAAGCAGTGGGACCACCAGTCGTGTCCTCTCGACCAGGGGCGGACCTGGACTAGGCCCACTGTGGCAAGTGCCACACTAGTCCAGGCCCAATTATATTTTTTTTTTTTAGAATATCTATCAGAGCATCTCTAGTCTAGGGAACTTATCACGTACGTCCAATCGTCCCTTTAAAATAAGACTCGAAGTTATAGTTTTGTATTATCTTAGAAATTGCGATCGAGCATAATATAACTTTAAACACTACAAGAAATGTTGCATTTTACCAGGGGCAGAAGCCCTGACAAAATGCAGAAAGCCTTGGCAAATGGACGTTTGCCAGGAGTTTTGCCAGGAGCAGAATACCCAGCAAATCTGCTCATCGCAAATGACCCTGCCAGGGCTTTAGCTCCTGGCAAATGCGCTCCTGGCACAGGCCCTGGCTCAACCCCTGGCAAATTGTGTCTGCATGATTGTAGGCTTTTCTGACGCATTCTGGTCAATGCAGGCTTTTGCAGATGATCACATCAGTCATTTTCAAACCATGCCAGGAAAATTGCCAGGTGTTAACCCCTGGCAAAATGCGTATGATTTTTTTTTTAAAAAAACATTTTTTTAATTGTTTAAAAAAATCAAAATATTAAAATTTAATAATTAAAATAATTTTAAAAGCATTTTATTTGTTTTGAAAAAGTAGTTAAAGAACGTTTTTAAATTGTTTTTTTAATTTAATTGTTATAGAAAAAGTAGTAACTTATTGTTTGTTTACGCATGAAATTTCTTTAAGAGCGTAATTTCTTTGCGCGCCTAAGATCTGCATTCAATGTACTCAAATGAATATTTATGCCAAATCTGTAATTTGTTAAATAGATAATACTTATCAATACAAAAAGCCTCTGTCAAAAAAAAAAATCAATACAAAAAGCCATTTCCTACCTATCCGTGGATGTGTAACTAAAAGAATATAAGAAGTATCTAAGCATTTAGGGAACTCTTTGTTAAAAGCTAGCTATTATCAAGGGAAAAGAACCATGTAGAAAATTATCCGATTCTACAAGCATATTTAGAATATCAGCATATATTTCTTAAATTGTGGAGAACACATAATCAAAAACCATGTAGGAGCCTTGTTCTGAAAAACATATCATCAAAAAACAACATTAAAACCAAAATGTGATATAGCATTTCAATTTTCTTGAACCTCTCTCTGAACTCATATCTAAAAATCAACACAAAAAACATGTAAGAGCAATATATAAAAACAGTTGAATACATGTTATCTTTATGAAAATTGAACTGAACAACAAGCATGTATAGGCATAAGGCTCGCCTTTCCATAGTGCTCCTTTCCGGCGCGGCATAGGCATTTTCCGGCGCGGTGGTCACTGATAAAAATGCTCCGATCAAGAAATAAGTTTAGGGGTTTTGTAGTGGACATCACAAGAAAGAAGATGGTGTGTTTAGTTTTTCAAATGGTGGCTCACCAAAAGTAAGAGAGAGGGTGGTGGTTGGGGTTATTGAAACCTCATGGATCTGAAAATAAATTGGTGGTTCTTTGTAGAGGAAGAAAAGAGGAATTTAATGGTGGTTTTATTTTTGTGTGGGGTGGTCAAAGTTGACCTAAAAAAAGACACGGATTATGTGAGGGGTTGCCCCTGGCAAATTAGCCAGGAGTTTTCTCTGGCATTGCTCCTGGCAAATTTGCCAGGAGTTCATGCTCCTGGCATAGTTCCCTGGCTAATTGCATTATTTCTTGTAGTGAAATAATCGGTTTGTGTGGTGAGAATTGTCGTTCACTTATAAACATATGTTCATTTTAATGTGAGACTTTTTAACACTCCCGCTTACACCCAACAATATTAAACTTGCTGCGTGGATATAAATAATGGGTTGCTTATGATAGGAGGTGGTCCAACATATCTTGAAAATGTTATGATATCATCACAAAAATTATGGTTGAGTTAACACAACACCACAAACTGGCTTATGAAGTGATGCTTTCTTCCACTTATATAAACACATGTTCAAATCATATTTTAACTGATGTTGAACTCTTTAACATTTTATTAGAGTATGTAGATGTGGAGTTGATAGTTTCAAAATAAGTTTTAGAGTTTGTATTCCTCAACAAAAACAGTTTTAGAGTTTGTAAAGCAATCATATTGGACCTTGAATATTAAAAATAGTATTTTATAATCCAATCCCAAATAAAAATAATAATTGTTGAAATGAAGTATGTCAAGTCTGAAGGAACCTAGGGGTATGCTTATGAACTTTTTTGATTCTAAACTGTTATGGTAGACTAGAGGATATGGTGTGATTGTATTTTGCTGCTCTTGATTTATGCTAGGAATTATAATATGATCTAACTAAAATCTCTCACGATTTCAAGATGTACAAGAGACTAGTGCCTCCATGGGGATGACAAATTCCATATATTAAAAATCTCTTGTATTATACTCTGAAATTCCCCATTTGTTGAGCGTGTAGCAAGGTTAAAGCATAATGGAATGAATTGGGTGAAATTGACTCCGTCAACCAAGTCAATTAGCAGGAGTTAGCGACAACATTTATACTACTAACCATCTAAAAAACATTTATACTACTAATAAAAATGATATACATATAATTATTTTGGTGTTCAATATATCATAACTAATATACTCCATCCGTTTCAAAATGAGTGTCGCTTTAGCCATTTGCACACAGATTAAGGAATGATATGAAATAATCATCAGACATAACACTTTTACTAAACTGTCCTTACTTTATAAGAAAAAGACAAATTTAAAGTTGCATTGAAAATTGTGTGAGAGAAAAGTTGGAGAGGGTAAAGTTGGAAGAAAAAAATTAAAGTTGTATTGGAAATGTAAAGTGACATTCATTTTGAAACAAATTTTTTTAGCTAAAGTGACCCTCATTTTGAAACGGAAGGAGTACTAAAAAGGAGAAACAACATCATCTTAAAAAAAAAAAATTGGAACAATTCGAACTTTAAAGGAGGTATATACTAAATTTATAACGATATGATAATATAGATATATTACATTGAATTGTGGATATAGACAAACATGTTAATGTTGGTCTAGTCTTTTTGCTTGTTTTCATATAAGAATCTTTCTTTCATTGTTTGTTTGATTCAGAAGACTGCATAGATAATTCCAAATAACTAAGTCGTTGGATGAAATGAGATGTGAAATATCTGTCAAATTTTCCAAGTCTTGAAACTAATTAACAAGCAATGAATAATTAATAAGAATAAAAAAGGTGTAGAGTTGCAAGTGAGGAATTTGAATGCTATAATACAGGAAATAAGTTATTTTAACAACTATTTTCCTGACAACTTACGAGACAATCAAAGTTATACAAGAAAATATAGGTATTGACACAAAAATTAAAAGCAATAGAGAGAGTAAAAATATAATGAGAATATGAGAAAGAATTATCTTAAAAGTTGTTACAATATAGTTGTACAAATATTGAGCGATGGTCAAATTAAAAGGATATGAGGAATAGATCAGTTTCAAGTCACAGATTCCTCCAATTATTATTACAAAAGAAGCAATTCTTACATGATTGAAACCCTAAATAAAAATTATTTGGACGCAAATAAAAATATTAAAAAATGCATCTACAAGAATTTATTAGATATACGCTAGTGAAATACATTAGATAGAGATATATATATGGCTTGGTTAGGAGAATTTCCATGGGAAAATAGCGTGGTCCAAATTTGAGCTTGTGAGGGAGGGCAAAGCTAAGTAATGTTGACGAAATGGGGGTGATGCTAAGTCTGTCAATTAATTTGGTCTTTAACATCATTCTGGTTAGGATTCTCATCGACATTTTATGGCACTTTATCGAATCATCTTTCTCAATTTTGTAGTTTAAGGGATTTCTTGAAACACGTTCGATTGGTTTTTTCATATTATTTGACTATCAGTTGTGTGTGTTATTTGGAAAGAGAGAAATAAACACATTTTTCTAGAATAAAGAGGATCACTTGAAATCTTAAAATGAAAAAGTTAAGCTTCAGTCTTTTTAGTAGTTGAAATCGAAATACGTTGTATTTAATTTCGACTATCACTATTGGAGACTCAACCTTATTCCTTGTCTGACAGTTGTAACTTAGCTTGTTTCTCTTTATCTTTTCCGACTTTGTTGTGTTAAGTAATTGTTTGACTATCTTGTAGTCATTTTCTAACACATCTTGTGATGGAAGGACTTGTTCAGTTTGATAATTTATTTCATTTTAGCCTTTTTTAAAAAAAAATCAAACAACTTGGGTGGAATATGTGAGTGGGAAAATCCATAAACTCGATGTTTAATTTTTGGATTAATATGTGATGTTTAATTCACTTGTGTGGTTATTCTAAGCCCAATTTAGAAAAAATTGATAAATCTTATAGTCGTACATTCTTTTAGAGGATGCTTTTGTAGAGAATGATAACTCTTTCTTCGTAGAGAATTATTAACATTGATATCTATTAACATTAACATTATCAGTGTTAATAATTGAGATGTTTCTAATTTTAAGAGTGTTATATCAGAATAGATTAGATTTGAAGAATTTCTCCAAATCCTCTAAATTCCCTCCTCCAATGCTATCTTTGAGTTCTTCCAAATTATGAACAAAAATAAACCTCTCAAAGTCGTCTTTTCTTTCTACTTCATCCTTCCTTATTTTAAAAGTCGTTTTCTCCCCTCCTAAACTTCTAAACACACCCCTAGGTCTCGTATGAAGAATTTGGACTGAAAAAAAAAATGAAAATTTACACACAAAAGTACAACTGCCAAAGAGAAAACATATCTGCACTAGAGGAATCTAAATCTCCCCCGTCACTAATCTCTTGTTGTTGACCCTTTAAATCCTTTACAATCCCATCAATAGTACCTACCAATTCTGCTCATCTAACGAAAGTATGTGTGATGGTTTTAAAATGCGGGGAGGTTAGTGTAATTTAAAAACTAGTGGGATGTTTGTGTAATGCAAAATGTTTATTTCAGTCATCTTCTGTTGATACAAGGGAGGCATATATATAGTCAATCTCAAACACTAAAGTAAACACAGAAGGTTAGATTACTTGCATTTCAAGTAATCCCTTTAAACTACCATAAAACTACTAAGACTAATTCTAATTAAACTCTAATTAGCCTAACTGTTTGTGTTGATTAAGAAAATCTTAGAGGAGGTCAATGTAATTTGCCCAAATAAAAAATAAAACTTGTAGGAATCGATGCCATATTTGAAAAAGAAGAGAACGCGGTTTCATGCCTTCACATGTTGAGTTTGATAATGAATCAAAAATATTAAATGTAAATTGGTATTGTGATTTTGTTATTAGTTTATTTACTTGTTAGATCTGTAAATGGATTTAAAATTGTGTCTGGTATTATAATTGGTTTATGTCTAGATATCTATAAGTCATCATGGTATGAATGATGACATACACTCTTTGACAGTGTCAAATAATAGAGGGCCCGTTTGTTTCAGATTTTTTTCAAAAAAAATCTATTTTTTCCCTTAAAAAATCACTTTTTTCATTTTTAAGTGTTTGTTTAGGATTTTTAGAAAAATCATTTTATCAAAAAAATCTATTTTGACCCTAAAATGAAAAGCTATTAGGATTAGCTTTTTTCAAAATCTATTTTTTTCAACAACAAGGAGATAACACATGTGCATGTTAGAACTCATTTTTTTAACAAAATGGATTTTTATGGATAGTAGGCAAACACAAATAACTTCAGATTTTTTTTTTTTAAATCTCTAAAAAAAATCTCTAGATTCTTTTGACACAAAATCTATTTTTTTTAAAGCTGAAACAAACGCACCCAGAATCATGTTGAGAAAAAACATGCAGTAGCAAAATTAGAATCCAAAAACAGTTCCCTCCAAATTGTAACTAACCAGGATTTAAGGTTTGTATGCACTAGGTTCTACTTTTCATTTCTTGCATCCCATTATCTCCTATGTTAATTTTGTAGTGCATCAGTAGTTGAAGAAATAATAATAATCCAATTCACTCCTTCCATTGGTTAATTCTTTTATATTTAGTATGGAAGAACACGTTTTAGGGTTCTGACAAATACAAACCCTCCTAACTATCATGCTTAGGCATTATCCATCCATTGAGCTCTTTGTGGCAAAAACAAGCTCGATTTTGTCGATGACACTATTAAAATTCCTAATAAGTTTGATCCTAGTTACTAAGCTTGGAGTCAAGAAGCATTTTAGTTCACTCATGGTTTATGAACTCAATTGCTGAATCAATTGGTCAAAGTATTGTGTAATCGGAAAATGCAGTCAATGCGTGAAACGATTTACGTGGACAATTTTCTTAGGGGGACTTGATCAGCATTTCAGATTACATAATGAAACTTACTCTCTAAGGCAAAGTACTCAATCCATTACTGAATTTTATTCCGAATTGAAAATTTATATGCCAATTCCTTGTAGTGCCTGTTTGATTATGTGTTCTTGCGTAGGCATACGCAACACTATGCGGCATCACCCGTTGTGGAAGAACTGGTCATATCATTGAGCAATGTTTTATAAAACGTGGAATTCCTCCACATATGCAGAGAAATAATTGTACTTCTAATTTCGCTGTTATTAATGGATCTAAATTTGTTGAGCAAAACTCAATCGAAGATGATTCGAAGTCCACTCCTCCCACATTTAATATTAAACAATATGAGAATTTAATTTATCCAATTCGAAGTTCTACCATCCTATCACCTGTATCTTCCTCGTCTGGTCAGGCAAAACTTTGGTCATACATTGTTGGTCCTTCCTTTTTTAGGAAAGATAGAACAGGTAATTTTTACTCTACCTCCTCTTTTCATGTTTGCACTCTTGGTACATGGATCATTGATTCTAGAGCTAGTGACCGCATATGTTCTTCTTTATTTAATTCATGTCAATTAGCTAATGTTTTGCATATTTCTGAATTTTCCTTTAAACTTTTATCAGCACCAAAATTGTGTAAGGATTTACACTGCACAGTTTGTTTCACTAACTCTAAATGTGTCACTTAGGATGCGAGCAGCAAGCCCTATGGCATTTTAGGTTAGGAAATATGTCTATTTTACATTCACTACTCCCTTTTGTTACTTGAGATCACCATGCTACTTGTAAGTCAACACATAATTAGTAAAACTAGAATTAGACCCGCGCGTTGCGCGGATGTGTTGAATTTTATCTTTGGGGAGATAATGAGAATTTATCTTTCACTTTTAAATTGTACGATACATATCATTTTTTTTTTTTTGTGATATTGAAGACTATGGATTACTCATACTCTTAAAATATATGATTTTGTTATAAGAAAAATTATGATATGATTGGTATTTCATTGAATCTTGTGGACAAACAACGAAAATTTTGAATTTATGATTATGAATTTCGTTTGTGATATTGAAAAGTATGATTTTTTCATACTGGTAAAAGATATCATTTAATTTGAGTTTTAGGAAAAATTATGTTAGGATCGATATTTTATTGAGTCTGGTGGACAAACACCAAAATTTTTGAAAAATTGTGATTTACGTTTAGAAATGTCCATTTTTTTGAATCATGTGATCAAAGCGAAAGGCAATTTTATCTTAGATTCAAAAGTAATTTTATTTTGATAAATATGATATCCTCTGCGCCCAACTACAGAGACTAATCTTTCGTCCCCGTGAGCTTAGCTCAGTTGGTAAGGACAATGCATAATATATGCAATGTCTACGGATCGAACCCCAGACACCACAAAAAAAGAGATTAATCTTTCAAACTAGGTAGTAGGTAATCATAATAAGTGGCAAAGCTAAAGCCATAAAGAGATTCGAGCATAAAAAAAAATTGATTATGTACAACTTTTTATTTTATTTGAATAAATGTACAAGTTGTAATTGAAAATAAATATTTAGGTTCAGTTTTATAAGCCAAAAAATATTAAAATTAAAACATTTGCAAGTTGTGTAAGCATAATTTCTTTTACTATTGTCAAATGTAAGCAACTAAACATGAGCGGAGGAAGGATCTAAAAATTGTCTGAATCACATTATAACTTTGATTAAATCTGCAGAGAACAATCGCATGATTCAGCCAAGGACAAATGTAACTTGGAACAAATATTTAAAAGAACATAAAAGGCCATTATACCCAAAAACACAATATGTGTAGTGCATACGCAGATTTCTCTTACCCCTTCGAGCTGCACTAGTACTGAATATCATCATAAGTGGTGGTTACCTAGCTAAAATAGCAGTTTCTGATACAGTAGCAACAGAAACCAATTCACCTCTAGCACTCGTGCTTCCGTTATTTCTTTGAACCATCTCCAAAGATAGACATTCCTTTAGCTCTACTAATATTTGACTCATGTCTGGCCTTTCAACTGAATTTGGTGAAGTGCATGACTTGGCAATCTCTACAGTTTTCCATGCTGAATTGATGCTAAATTCACCCTGCAACCTTGAATCAACAACATTTTGAATATTTCCTCCTTCAACTATGGGAATAACCCATTGCAGTATGTGAAGGTATTCATCAGATACTCTCGCTATTGCTTTTTTTCCAGTGATCAACTCAAATAGAATAATTCCAAAGCTGTAGATATCATTTTTTTTTATTTGTCTTTCTTGTTCTTTGATATCTATTAAGAAAATCAACAAATAAACTACATTAGAAATATTGATAACATTGTTTAAATTAGTACCTCAAAAGTTTTATTCAGAGCATTGATAATCTTATCTCAACTTTCCTAAAGCAACCGGGAGACTAGTGTCTGAGAAACCTATTACAAGCAAAAATGATTTTTGCTCTAGTATAATTGATTTTATGATTTTGCTAGTTCTCCTGTTTGGGTGCATCTCCTGGTTTTCTCTTGTTTAATTGGTTTCAGGTCATAATCATGTTGTAGCAATCTAATAATCAGTACACTATTAAATTTGTTTTTGGGTTGGATGATTTTGGGGTTTTGTTCCTAGTATTCCTCATGTTCAACTAGCTAGTGTTGGATGATCATGATAGATTGTTAGATGATTTTTTTTGTTTGTTTTAGTTTTCGCTCTTGTTTCACTCTGGAAGAGATCATTTAGTTTTGTTATTGCTTAGCTTGAGTACTTTTTTTCCTCATATTTGTATATATGGTTGTACTCTTTTATGAGATCTATCCTTTTCGTGTATATATATGCTGTCCATAAAAACAACACTATTAAATTGCTACTGGTATAGTGGTATATATGTCAAGTGTGGTTTATGTAAGTCTCATGTAGGCAGAAAAGTGAATGTCGAGTAACATATAATGAGAGGACGTATATACTCAATGCTTTTATATTTGACAAAATTACACGTGTAGTCCCTTAACTTAATTTTAGATAAAGATTTGGTCTTTTATTATTATTTTTTTAACTCAGTTTAGCCATTTTGATTTGGTGTTGCATATGAATTTTTAAGTTTCAAACCTATAGTTTTATTTTCCTTTCAGCTCTCAATCATCAAAATTATGATTCTTCACGCATGTTTGCATATGAATCATAAATATAAAGCTTTAAAATTCACATGAAAACGATCTAAAAGGGTCAAGATGATGTAAAGAGGGAAATATAAAGCACCACATCATAATCTGAAATTAAGTTAAGGAACAACAAACATAATTTTGCCTTTATGTTTTGATGTATTCTTGAGCTGAGTATTTTTGAAAATTACATGACACAATAATATTGAAATCGAGCTAGTCAATATTGTTGAATTTGTTTTAGGTTTAAATATATATATTTGGTCTAGCAATCTTTTATTCCCTAAAACAAATTTTTTAGTCCTTGCAAATTATCTTTGTTTGATTCAGTTCCCACAAAATTTAATTGTATTGGAAATTGTCTCTCTCCCTCGCTCTCTCTCTGTGTGTCTATATATATATATATATATATATATGGAGTTTGCTACAATAGACCCACTTCATTTTATGAAGGTCTATTTTAGCACTTAACACCTTTTCGTTTGGACCAAAAACCCATATTTTGCTTTTGAAAGAATAAAAGGTCAAGGATAAAATTGTAATTACGCTTTAATGTTTAATGTTTTTGTTTATTTTTTATTTTTTGATTGACAGTTTTTGCCGGTCATTATTACTATTGTTCTCTCTCACCAATTCTTTATCTCTCTCTCAGGAACTGGTTCTTCAAGTTTCTTCAAATTCTTTAAAATTTAAATCACTTGCAGCAATGTTTATAGAAACTACCAATTTATTGTTTTTAACTCGTCTCTCAATTTAATTTTCTTGAATTTAAGAAATATACAACCTGAGTGTTAAGATTAATCACTCATCTCCCTCTAACTTTTACTTCACTGGACAAGGAAGATATCAATGACAAATTCAGCGATACCATAGTGATCAACACCTTGGAGGATTTTGGTTTGGTAGAACTCGCAGGAGGTGGAAGCTGGTAAATGTAGTGGGAAGTGGGAATCCTATATGATAATAAAAAGGGTTGTTTAAATAGTGGGAACAAAACAAGTACATGAATCCAAAACAAACCCAATCTGATACCACACAATTGCCGCATACTATTTTAAGAAATTGGAAAACATTAGATAAAAAGGAACTCAAGAAAATGTGCAAGAGAGAGGAACACAGTAACGAAGAAGAAAACCAAGAGACTGAGACGATGCAAAAACTGGGACCCATCATAGTTAAATTACCACTTTATCCTTTGGATTTGACTTCTTTTTAAAATTAAAAAGTGGGTTTTTGGTCCAAGTGAAAAGTGCTGAGTGCTACAATAGACCTTCATAAAATGAAGTGGGTCTATTGTAGCAAACCCCTATATATATATATATAGGGGAATGCTACAACACACCCACTCACTTTTGTGAAGGTGTGTTTTAGCATTGAACACCTTTCATGTTTGGACAAAAAACACCAAATTTTGCTTTTTAAAAATAGATAAGCTGGAGGACAATTATGTAATTCAACAATTTAATTTATTTAATCCACCCAAATTACTTTACACTATTACAAAAATCCATTCTCTTTCTCTTGTAGGTTCTGCAACCAATATATGCTTCCTGGAATTAACAATTAAAAGCATATTGCTTCTCCACGTTAAAATCAAAATCAAAAGAAATAATTAACATAACAAAAAAACTCTTGAATGTCTGATTAAATCTACCACCACGCTGCAACTCACTTGACGCAGTCATATTCCACTGGCATGCAGGAAGGCAACGGAATTGAGGAATGAGATTGAGAAGAGAGAAGGGAACACAAATAGTAGCAAGAACCCACAAGAGAGTCTGAGTTGAAAATTAAAAAAAATAAGAATGAATTTGTAATGGTGTGTGGTGTAAAATGTAAATCCTAAAAAAAAAAAAAAAAAGGTTGAACTGTTAAGTAGATGAGTGGAGAAGATGAGTAGAAAAAATTAAAATTAAACTATTGAATTACATAATTGCCCTTCAACTTATTTGCTTTTAAATAGGAAAAATAGGGTATTTTTGTCTAAGCATAAAAGGTGTTCAATGCTAAAACACACCTTCACAAAAGTGAGTGGGTGTGTTGTAGCATTCCCCATATATATATATATATATATATATATATATATATATATATATATATATATATATCGCAACATATTATTGGGACCAATTCCGGTATGAAATTTTTTACAAGAATTAAAACAAAATAATGGAGACAAAAAAAAAATTGGGTATATTGGCAACCAATAAAATCAAAATAATATTTTTACTAGGACTAGAAGCAAAAAATTGTATATTTGCATGAATCAAATACATATTTAATATTTAAACATTTGTTTTGCATTGGCATTTGGCACTTACTCAGGATCAATATAACCTCGTGTACCAGCAGGACGAGTGGATATATGAGAATCAACATCGTTAGCAAAAGCTCTACTTAAGCCAAAATCAGCTATTTTGGCCTGCATATTTTCATCTAATAATATGTTGGAAGGCTTCATATCTCTATGCATAATAGGTAGATTACACCCATTATGAAGATACTCCAATCCTGAAATTCTAACAAATTAGTTCAAAGTAAAGGGTTGAATAAGCAAGAAAAATACCAGAAATTGCACATTATTACCATGTGCTGCATCAACTGCAATTTTGAGTCTCTCATTCCATTTTAAGATATTTATGTTATCATCTGCACGCAAATAGGCAATAGTCTTGAAATTTTGGATAATCACTCTTTAAAATCAAAACATAAAAAAACAATCTTCCAAGTGGATTAAGTTTTACAACTCATTAATAAAAAATTTGGCAAATTACCATTATTTGGTTAAAAATATGACTGAGGGACCAAAAAAAATATATTCAAAAGGAGGGGGGATTTCGTGAGAGAGGAAAAATAAATTGACCAAAATTGCAATTAAACAAACTAAAAACAAGATATAAATTACCAAATAAGTGTTGTTGAAGACTTCCATTTGTCATGTATTCATAAATCAATGCTTTGCTTTCATCTTCATCACAATATCCAATGAGAGAGACCAAATTTCTATGATGAACAATCATTAGAAGTTGCGCCTGCATTTTTTAATCAATGTTATCTCTACCAAAGCTTACTATGGAAAATATTGTAGGATTCTTAATATAAATACTATTACTAAAATCATGATTTTGGATCCATTGTGTTTTGATTACTAATATTGTAGGATTTTTTTTAACAGTAAAATTTATTAATAAACAAATCCATGCACTAGACGAAAAAGGATCGGTAGAGAAAACTAGGGATTAACTTAAATCCATTGACCAACCTCGGATTGAAATTCCTTATAACCTTGTGTAATATCCCTCCATGAAATTTTTTTAAGCCAAGGGCAAAATTGGTATTTGCCAACAAAAATTCATTTTATAAATTATTTCACCACAACATTCTACACAATTCTAATTCCTTCTCTCTCAAAAGTCCAACATAATTTCTTCCCCCTTCTCCCTTTACACCATCGGCCACCATCATCCTTCCTCACCACCATCACAAAAATTTTCATCCTTCATGAAATCATCCAAATTTAACCATAAATAGGTCCCTTGTGGTGCTACTATAAGAGTTTAGCAAGCAAAATTCATCCTTCCCCTCCAATAGAAGTAAACCGCCCTTCATTTAAAAAAATTTCCAAATCATCAATTCTCACTCCAATCCATGGGAAATTGTTTGGAAGCTTGATTATAGGAGTAACCATGAAGTATTAAGCCATTGGTACCTTTGGAAGAGACAAGAGCTTGGCTAGAAGTTTGGAACTTGAGAAGGTGCCACAAAGTGTTCAAGAGGAACCTCCACAAGATTGTGAGTCCTTTATAGTTATAACTCTTCCTTTTGGGTAGTTGAATTATGCTATATGACATGCTAACATGTGACATAGAATAATTGTGACATAGTTAGTGTAGTTATGTCATAAGCTAGGTACCCTCACTTGTTGTCCTAAATGACTCTTTTATGTTGGTGATTATGATGATGAATTGTTGATGATGAATTTAGAATGGTAATTGTTGATATAAGTGATTACACTTGAATTCATGATTTTGAGACGAAATTCGTATGGTTTTCACTGGCTTGTACATACTGCTGTATGATCCATAATCGGGTAATAATTGGATTTTTGGATTCCTCATTCAATTGCCTACAGTTTGGACACAAATTTCGTATGATTCGGATTAGAAACGAATTCGGAAAATGCAATTGAAGTTGGTAAAATCCTGCTGGAATTTGGTTACGGGTTTTGGGACAGGGCTCCACTAAAACAGCAAGAACTTTCTCTCTGTAACCTAGAATCAAGTGATTTTTAATGCTATGGTTAGCTAACAAAATTCCGGACGTTTTGACACCAGTTCCATGAATTTTAGACCAGTATTGAAGTCTATAGGTGACTTTGAAGTTTGGGGGCAGAAGTATAAATTGTGCCGAACTATGAATTGTAAGTTGTTTTGATGTTGGCTGAAGAACAGAAGCTTAGCAGTGGAATTAAGGACTGAAGAATGACATAAAAATGGATGCTTAAGCTGTTATAAAGTTGCTAAAAGTGGTTGAGGTGAGTTCCTTTAGTTAGAAAACCCACCTTTGGGTAGTAAATTATATCATTAAGTTGCTAATGTGTGATTATGAATTATTAGAATAAGTTGACATAATTATAGCATGACTATTATGCCATATGAATGGTACATTTGAACAAAATAAATATGAGATAGTAGAATGATTATTTCCGAATTAGGTATCCTTATTAGTGTATTCTGAAATCTCTTTTATGTTAATAAGTATGTTTATGCTAGTATAAATGTTGGAGTGAAATTCTATCAAGACAATTGATGTATATAATTATAGAAATGATTTGAAAGAAAATTTGAAAAGCAGCCTATGAGTAACATGCTCATAGTGAATTATAGAAAATCTCAGAAGAAAAAAAAAATGGAAATGAGTAGAAAAATTGAAATGAGTAACATGCTCATAGAAAAAAAAAAAGAAAATTGAGAAAATCTCCGTTTGCTACAACGAAGAGATAATGTGGTATATATATTTCCGTTCGCCACAATGAAGAGATAATGTGGTATATATCTCCGTTCGCCACAACGAAGAGATAATGTGGTTTATGTACAAATAATGAGAAAATAATTTATATTGATGAGATATTTATATTGAGTTGTATAAATGAGAAAATAATTTATATACTTTATTGATAGTAAATTCATATCATGAGATGCGATGATAAAGTATACGAGAATGTGTCAAAATTTCAGTAGCTTTGTACTTTAGAGAAGTGTAGCAATATTGAAATTTTGTTTGGAATGAATTAGCTACGAAGCAATATTTTATGGGCATTTTACTAATCGTTGGAAATGAGGAATTTTAGTTATGGAACTCCGGCTTGGCTAGCCGAAACTAGTTGTTATCGGAAAGGAACCAGAGACATACTCAAATAAATATGTCAAAGTATAAGCTATACTAGAATACGATAGATTTGATATATGTGTTTGTGATTATTATGTTTATGATTAAAGTATGACTATATTTATTATATGATCAAAATAGTATTTCAGATAGCGATTTTAGTTATCCCTTGATCGCTCAGTTATGCATAATGAAATTGTATACACCCAAAATGGGTTGAGGTTAAAAACAGATGGCGATCCTTAGGTTCTCCAAGGTTGCCTACAACCTAGGATAGATGGAACTCACTGAGACATCTTGTCTCACCCAAATCCCTTTTATTTATTTCAGATGTACAAGTTATTATACGATAGGATGGCTCGTGATGAAGAAGCAGAAGTAGCTGGACAATATAAAGTACACGTCAGTGGTACTATTTATGAGTTAACAGGTGAGAAATTCTATGATTTGTTCAGAGAGTTTTTATTTATTGTAATTTTAATGTACCCGATGCCGAGTTTAACATTCATGCTAGATATCCTAGGAAATTTTCTAGTAGGGGTGTTACACCTTGCTTTGATGATGTTGAAAGAATCTTAACAGCAACTTGAGTGTGGTCTTGTAAAATGCCAACGTAAACTTTTCCAAATCCTCCTTCTCCAATAATTGTTTTGAAGTTATCAGTAATATTGAGAATTTCAGAGTAACTGAATATTTGATGCTTTGATTTCATTGAACCCTTTTTCTTAGAATTTGACCACATAGCTACAGTGATAAAGAAAATTGAATGAAAATATGCAAGGATGATGAAAAAAGTTAAACATGAATGTGGCTATAGAGATTGGAGAGCAAAACCATTTTTATGGCATCTAGGATTAGGTTTCTACAACTAACAATTTGATTGTGACTTCAAAGTAATGTAATGACCATCATTCAATTATAGAGCAAAACTTGATAAGTATTATTGAAGTACCTTTTTGTCTTCTGAATATCCAAAATCCAAGAGAAATCAAAAGGATTGCAATTAATGTTGAAAATGATGCAATAAGTGGTACAAACAAATTCTTCTTTCGGCAGGACTCCGTACTCATACAAAGTTCAGGATTATCATCTACACTGAAAGAAGTCGAAGATGCTATTATTTATCATATCATTGGTGATATTTGCATTATATAATGTTAGATGCAGGCCTTATAATATATAAATTCAGAAAAGAGGCTAAACACTCAAAAAAATAACAGCCAAGTTTAAAATTAGAATAAGGGTCTTTTGATATGCAAATGAATTAGTACAAATTACAATACTCTTAAGTTACAAGATTAATTTATATTTGGTTGTCTTATACTCCCTCGGTCTCATTTTACAAGCACGATTTTGCACACACAAGGGAGATGTTTATAAAAAAGAAACAAACATGTTGATTACTAGATTATTTTTTATTTTGTTTTGCAAACAATGGACAACACAACCAAAGTAATATAAATTTACAGCAATACCCTTTTGATATATAAATAAATAGACTAACCAATTATCTAATTGGTTCATGGAATTGTATGGATGGGGTCATTTTAATCCTTGACATTTACAAATAGTCAAAAATATCCTAAATTTGTGACCATTATACTACATAGGCTGACATGTTAAGTGCCTATGTGGCAATCCACATACGCTGACATGTAAGTGACACTGCCATACGATAAAAGCTTTTCATACCGTTCTGTCATATGTTGTGATGTTCTGTGTTGCGTTGTTCTATCCAATACTTATCTTTTAACAGATTAAATGCACCCATGGTTAAATAACTAGCTAGTTTCAACATAGCGAAGGTGGTAGCTTGATACACAAGAGGCCATATAAATAAGCTGTATATCTTGACATGATGGATGAGGATCTACATTTACGTTTGCAGATATATGGTAGACAAGTTATAGAAATTGACATACTCGTAGCTTTGAGTATAGAGAATACCTCAATGACAATGAACCATTTTTTGATCTATCAAGGAGTCCAGTTGGAACTATCCCTTTAAGTTGATTCTTTCCTACGTTTCTTCAAACACAAAACAAATAAATATGACAACTTACATTTTATCTAATAATCAATGAAATTGCATTTTGATACAATGGGACTTACAAGATATTTAATGACTGCAGTTGCATCAAAAAATCAGGTAAGGAACCGTTTAAACTATTGTTTGATAAATCCCTGAAAGGAAACAATTGAAATGCAGAGTGACAATTTTGAATCTGCAATAAATAGAGAACGATAATCTGATTGAATGAATATCCTAGAATAGCTAGATTTATCCTAGAAACAGCCTCCCCTATCAGGTGTAATGCCTTGTCTATACTTTGGTATATATTTGAGATTTTAAAAAATTTGAATAATAATATGATAGATAATCACATAATATTTCAATCA
Organism: Medicago sativa; assembly: GCF_051527215.1. NCBI lineage: Eukaryota > Viridiplantae > Streptophyta > Magnoliopsida > Fabales > Fabaceae > Medicago > Medicago sativa. The sequence continues at coordinate 11,167,042 of NC_140756.1, forward strand.
CACTTAATTTAATAGAGAAAAGAAAAACAACTTCTTCCCTCAATTCCAAAATCCACCATTTGAACTTACAAGTATTGTAACATAGTGAGCTTTGAAATGAAAGATGATATCTCCCCTGTCAATCCAGATGAAGACAAATTCCTAGTTGGGTTCCATTTCCAAATATAGTTTCTGTTAGAGGAGGATAATTGAGGTTCTTGAATTTATGCAATGGTTTGTTTAAGGGATTGTAAACTTACAAAGATATGATTCTTGGGATGTCATAGCGATTATCCGTACTACAGTTTAGGCCTTCCCACATGTATGCTTTAGGGAAACATGGATCTCCTTGCCAATTTCTTGCCACCCGATAAGCATTCTTGATGTTTGTGATAGTATCAACTAGTATTTCGTATTCAAGAAAACAATTCAAACAGATTTCAAGCCAATTTGCACATAGTTTACACTTTACATTTACACCACAGATAACACTAAAAAATCATATACTATCTTCGTCCTTAAATATAGGATATTGTTGATAAAATCACGAGAATTAAGAAAATTTGATGACTATTAGTATTGTCTTGCAAATTTATATGGGGGGCCTAAATTTAAAGACAGAGCAGGTAGTATGTTTTTCAAAAAACTAAAGACTATCTTACTTTCAGCTTGTGGAGTAAGAAGTTCTGGAAAGTCTTTTACTTTATAAAACTCAAAGGCATTGAGGATGGGTGGAAGGGTTGAATTCTCTGTTTTGAAAAGGGAAACTTGATACCTTGTGGCTCCAAAAAAAGATATATGGCTAAATATGGTGTGTGCTTTCTGGTACGTAGGTACGAAAGTTCCAGACCATAACTCATCATTCACTGTGATATTGAAGGCTCTAGTTTCATTTTCTGCCAGCTCTTCAACCTCATTAAAGTGCATGTAGAGGTAGTATTGATCATTTACACTATCTGCATCCCAATGAAATTGTAAAGGGGCACTGGCATTTACTGGTGTAACTGCAGTGCTCATCACAATTGCAGGTTGATTAAAAGGAGTCCGATCTAGATCATCATTGTTAAGTGAGGTGCTTAATCGTCTCCAATCACTGGATAATTCACTAGGCGACCACATACGATCATGAACATCATCTCTGTACCTGTTGTTTATACATAACCAAAAATATTGTCAATAATTGACATTGATGTTACTCCCTCTGTCCCTAATTATAAACATTCATTGAGAAAAAGTTTTGTCCTTAAATATTATCCCTTATACAAATTACTAGTTGAATTTATTATTTTTTTCTTAAACATAAATCTAATTACTACTAATTTGTCTTAAAATATGAAAAGTCAAATTTAATACACATAAAATAAAAGACAATATAATTAGTAATATTCACACATAAAATAGACACATATTGATTGCACTAACAATTTTTCTTAAGAAATATGAAAAATGATATATATATATATATATATATATATATATATATATATATATATGGACGGAGAGAGTAATTATTTAAATGAATATTAATGTGCTACTACGTACCAGCTAGATGACTACATGCAATGTATTCTTCTTACCTGTAACCTTTGCCGGTGGTGGAACCTAAATCAAATCGCTCCACGAGTGATAATACTGAATAAGGTGAGTACGTGAAATAATTAGAATTGTTCAAAGTCCTCAATTCTATAACTGAAATGAATGGAGTTCCATTTCCAGTGTTAACAAGACATGGTTCTATGTAATCTTCTGATGGAGTGTATATAATCTCCTTGATTGTGATGTGTGATGCATTAGATAACAACTTCACTGTATCCCACACATTAGCTCTAAGATGAAGATCAAATTGTGGTGGATCATTTAGATTATCATAGTTTCCATAATAGAAAGTAGCTCTGATTAAATATTGAATATCACTTGTAACATTTATTCTGTAACAGTTTCTCACTCCACTTGGAAAACTCCTTACAAAATTTAGTTGCTGTTGATGAGTAATATTCTCTGTAGGTGCTACATTCTTACTTACACCTGCATCTATGAATTCGGCATCTGATGTGTAATTTATGCCTGTGATCTTATCAGTATAGTTTGAATTTTCAGGTAGGCCACAATCTAAGCTAATGAATCCTGAGAAGAGATATATGTAGGAACAAAGAAAACTTCAGCTATAATATTAATAAGTAGTAACAACTATATACAAATTAATAAACCAAACCTGATTGATCCTGAGCTTGTATCAAAACCAAAATAGTAAGGACACTAAGCAATACTGAAAGACAATGCAGTAACATTCTCATCATTGTTTGCTTCATTAATGAATGATGAGTGCTAATGCTATACAAGGAAGCATTTATACTGCTAGAGAGTTGCATTTGTTTTAATTTATGTACATAAAACACTTTCAAATTTTCTATTTTTATATTTTTCGGGAAATGTTAACTTGTGCCCTTGGGGCATAAGTTAAGAAACCAAATGTAAAAGGTTTTTCTTGGAACTTGTGCATTCAATGTCTTAAAAGTTGCAAAAGTAATACTTTCAATATAAAATTTATTTTTAATTTTCATTTTAAGATCCTAAACTTGTGCCCTAAGGGCATAAGTTAACATGACCCTTATTTTTTATAGGTTCCTTTCGTCAAAGTTAATCTCATTAGAGACATTATTGTCCATCAAGGGGACATTTGTTTCAAATTTACTAGATTTATTTTTAAAAAAATAACCTTTTTAAGAATATAAGGATAATATATGGGTGTTTTATTCCTACCAACTTTTAAAAAAATAAATATGTTAGGTAACCTTTACAATATTTTGGAACACTTTATGTTAGTAATTAAGTTAATGTGTATTTAAATATGAATATATTTTCATTTTCAAGGAAACTTTTTCCCATCTTTTTCTTTGGGAGAGATTTTCTTTCTCAAAATCTATTAAAACAAGATTAAAATTTAATAAAATTCATAACAAACATAAGAATTATATATTTTGATATCATTTTATTCTCAGGAATCTACAAGGTACGATAACTTGAAACAAAGACAATATATAAATGTAGGCACCCGTGCCAATTTTTATTAGTGTCATGTTTTATTTATGTAAAAATCTATTATAGAAATTGGCATTTTAATCCTCTCTAAAAAATAAAAAAAACTTGGCACTTTAAGTTTAATCAATGAACTTCTATTAAATTTAAAATGCTTGCGCATAATACTGAACGAATTAGTATTACCGGCCATGTAACCAGAAAAGGAATTATGACCGGCCATGAGAGTGTGGAGTTAATATTCTTTCCTTCTTTTATCTTTTTTTTTTTTTAGTCGAGTAGTCTAATTGGCCAAAATTTATCTCTTAAAGTGGAGAATTCATAGTTCAAAACCAGACTCCTACATATATTATGCAATGTTCCCTTATTTTATGTAAACACAAGAGAATAGTACCTCAACATATTATCTAATTTAGAAATAAATTTGTTTTAAGTAACTCTACAATTAATCTCCGGCTGTTGAACTCGAAGGTAAGAGTTGGAATGCTAAAAAACAGTTATAAAGAAGTTAAAGTTCAACCTCTACAGTTAATAAATTTTGAGGCCTTCTAAAGAGTGTCTCTTAGTGTATCCCTTAGAGTGGTAGTTACTAGTTAGTTGGCCTTCTGAAGAGTGGACTCACACCTATCCCTTTTTTTTCGTCTCTTGTAGAAGGGCCACAGGAAGCCGTCCATTTACATTAAAAAAATAAGGCTTAATTAATGATTTGGTCCCTTAAGTTATTTGTTGGTTACATTTTGGTCCCATAAGTTATTAACGTTACAATTTGGTCCCTTAAGTTACTTTTTGGTTTCGTTTTGGTCCCTTAACTATTAAAAGTTTCGTTTTGGTCCCTTAACTTATTTTTTGGTTTCGTTTTGGTCCCTTAACTTATTTTTTGGTTTCGTTTTGGTCCCTTAACTCTTCCTCCGTCAACCACTTTGGTCCTTTACGTTAGGATGAATGTATTAGAGTTAAGGGACCAAAACGAAACCAAAAAATAAGTGGAGGGACCAAAACGAAACCAAAAAATAAGTTAAGGGACCAAATCGAAACAGAAAAATAAGTTAAGGACCAAAACAAAACTTTTAATAGTTAAGGGACCAAAAAGTAAGTTAAGGGACCAAATTGTAACGTTAATAACTTAAGGGACCAAAACGAAACCAAAAAATAAGTTAAGGTACCAAAAGAGTAATTAAGCCAAAAAATAATAAAAATGTGCTCAAAACTGATCAGAAAAGAGGTGGGAAAAACTGATCCAACATAAAAGTCAAAATATCAAATTTGAGTTTACACTAATAGTTCACTTTTTAAAAAAAAAAAATCCAAAATTGATATTTCCTATTGTTGAATTTCAAAGTTTGTCGATGAATCAGCTAATAGCTCTTAATAATGTTCAGTTTCGTATGACCACAAACCATGAAGAAAAATGGGAAAACTGATGGGGCTCATGTTTCAGAGTGTTAATTAATGCGCGTAAATAGGATCATAATTTGCAAGAAAAAAATACTAGCCGTTAGAAACCCTATATTGGAGTTGATTTTTTATATTGTCGGAATAGGAGTGCGTCTAGTAATGAATCAAATGTTTAAATGTGGTTCCTTGTCAAGTTAAGAAGTGATAATCCAACATGTACGTTCAGTTAAGAAGAAGCCAGTATATTTGTTGTCATGCTGTTCACGTATATCATGGAAGATAACTACATCGACATTGTCTTTGAATACTCAGACATGAGACTTTTTATTTGGTTTGTAGTACAAAAAATGTATTTTTTGATGAAAGGCTTTTTCCAATACAATTAACTTGAAGTTCAAGGTTTTAAAAAATCAGTAACGTGCAAAGAAATTAATGTAACATCAGAAAGTAAAGTAAATGACTTGAAAAGTAAATGTCCGAAAAGGCAAATAACTTGAAAATTAAAAAATTAAAAAATTTCATACTTAATCATGTAAATATATAATCGACGATCGTTTTATGTGTTAAATGTGACTTCAAAAATGCATTAAGAAACCGTTATTATAGTGCATCTAGACCGCTATTTATAGAAAACTATGGCAAATACCAGTGGCGGAGCCAGAAATTTTGAATAGTGGGGGCAAAATATATATAATTTTTTTTACAGAGTCATCTTAAATAATTTGAAAACCCTATTCTAATTTTACAGCAGGGTCATCTTAAACAATTTAGAGGCCGATGTATAATACTAATTTAGAGTAGTCATTTTGGTCTCTAAATGTGTGATGTGTTTTTACTAAAATATTTGAAATTTATCAAAGTTATGAACACATCATCAAATGTTTCTGTTGTTATTCATTGTATAGACCAAATTGATTAGTGAAAAATATATTTAAAGATTAAATTAATTAACTAAAGACACCTTTAAAAATCAAAATGACTAATAAAACGAGAACGTTTTTGCTTAATAAGTTCCATAACATTTATATGAAAGGTTGATAAAAAAAAATTGAGTAAATATAATAAATAAATAAATAAATGATATGGGTATATATATATATATATTAGTGTGTATATATGTGTGCATATATGTAGTATGAAATATAGTGGGGGCACAAGCCCACAGAATACTAAACGTGGCTCCACCACTGGCAAATGACATACATGTTTGCCATGTTAATAACGTTTTTCGACACTGCATTGTTATCCAAGGAAGAGTTTACTGTCCTATCTATAGGATGTGGGACTAAATCCCCTCGAGTGTTGGTCGCTAACACACCCCCTCACGCTTCAGCCCAGCCCAATGGCCTGAAGCATGGACGATGCAATTGTGAATCTTCTTTATATAAAACCCTTATTGTAAGTAATATAAAACTTTAATTATGACACTTTAGAGTCTGACAAAAATATTTTTTTGGTGGAACTATAATTTGAGAGAATTTGAAGTTAAACTCAAATTAAAATAGTTTTTGATTGTGCACTATGCTGGTCAAAATAATACCCAATGTCCCTAACCTTGAAAATATTTTTGATTAATTTTGGTTGTTATTATATTTAAGAGACTATTTTGATTAATAGAGTGTACAATCATGACTATTTTATAATTTCGCTGCATTGAGGACTATTGTGGTTTCACATATACATTCAATGACAAAAATGATTATTTGTCCTTTTTTTATTCATAGAAAACTTCTAAGATATAAATTATTGTGTATATCACAAGAAGGAGTAATGTACTAGGATATTTGGAGTGACACTGAATATCATTATAAATGGTGGTTATCCAGCTAAAGGAATGGTTTCTGATACAGTAGCTACAGAAACCAATTCATCTCTAGGTCTAGTGTTTCCATTATTTCTCTGAAATATCTTCAAAGATAGACACTCCCTCAGTTCTGCCAGTATTTGGCTCATGTCTGGCCTTTCTGCTGCATTTGGTGAAATGCATGACATGGCAATCTCTACAGCTTTTCGTGCTGAATTGATGCTAAATTTACCCTCCAACTTTGGATCAAAAAGTTTCTGAATATCTCCACCTTCAATTATGGGAATAACCCATTGAAGTATGTGGATGTTTTCTCCAGCTGCTCTTACTATTGCTTGACGACCAGTGATCAACACAAATAGAATTATTCCAAAACTGTAGATATCATTTGTTTTATTTGTGTTTCTTGTTCTCTGATATCTTTTTTAAAAAATAAAAATAAACAAAATTAGTGATATTGATCTAATTAACATATTGCTTCATTATTATTTTTTTGTTAAGTAGCCTAGCGGCTGGAGAAATTCACCTTAAAGGCGAATATAAGTGGAGTGTCCGGGGTTCGAACCCCGACCCCTGCATATAATATGCATTATCCCATACCAAGTGAGCGAAGCTCACAGGGACTAACATATTGCTTCTTGTTAATCTAATGTTCAATTATACAAATTATAGATCAAAATAAACAACTCTTTTTTGTCAAAAATATTATTAATATAGTACCCCTAAAGTTTTATTAAACTCTTTTAAGGAATATTTTTACCGTCTCTCTTTCGATATAAAATTAGGGTTACAATCAACCTAATAAATCAAATATTCAGGGCAAAAAAATCACAACAATATTTTTAAAAAAAAAAAAAGGAAGAAGATGATGAGCGATTAAGATGAAGATGGAGGGGGCGAGGTAGGCCAACGTAGAGGAGGAGAAAAGACAGATTCCAAGTTGTTTCGGGTAGAGTGTGGGCAAAATAGAAAAAGGGGGATATGATATTTCTAACTCAGCTTATACTTAGGATAGGAAATACAAAGGCTTGACAGGATAGGATTAATTAAAGGTTTAATTTATCATATCCATTTGGTGCGTCAAACGGAAGATTTGAATAGGATATGATATGGTTATCATATCCTGCCTCCTTATCCTGACCATCAAACGGACCCTAAAGGTTTAACACTAAAAAAAGACTCCCATTAAGGGGCATTTGTTTCAAGTATTTTAGATTTATTTTTTGAACTAACTTTTCAGAGAATATAAGGATGAAAAAGTGTATTTTCTTCCTAACTACGTAAAAATAATGAATGTATATTTTGGCAAACTTTATAATAATAAAGTCATTAGATAGACTCTATAATTAAAAACAAATTAATCACAAAAATGATATTATCAAATGTGTCAATATAATATGCCTACAATGTTTCCGGAATTTATTAAGAACAACATTAACAACAACTAAAAGACTCATAGATCGTTGGATGAGTCACACACTATGAGTATTAAGTATTAGACAATGTTTGGTTTCATTAGAGGTTAATTGGTTCAGAGACTCTACAAATCGAATATAATCCATATTTTTGTTGGACAATTATTTAATACTATTTGCTTCTTTGTCTGTTTTATTATTATATATGTTTGAACGGTAACCCATGCTTAATTTTTTAGACTGAACTTACTATGGCAAATTATTTCTTATGCAGAGTCATCAGTCATGCTAATATAATTTATTTATTTCAGATAATATGTTTGTTATTAATTGTTCATTTCATTAATTTATAAAACTAATGAATTTTTGTTGTTTATGCGACATAAATTAACAAATGGAAATGAAATATAGTTTTCAATATCATTAAAACCTAATTGAAAATATTTGTCGGAAGATGTCAACCATTTAAAAGAATTTCAATTACCTCGAGCGGATTAATCTGTACAATTGTGTGCGGAGATTACGCTTGGTTTGCAACAAAAAAAATATTAATATTAAAACCTATTTTGATAACTACACATTCAAACGTAATTTCAATCCAAACTATCTAATGCATAAATCGATAAGAATCAATTTTACTTAATGTATCCATACATAAATCCATTTAAGTTCAAGTCACCTCAAATAAAAATTAATTCTAACAAACTCAATTCTCGTCACTGCAGAACCAAAGACACATTATGTTCCTTACCATTTTTCTCATTGGTCTACCTGGATTTACCCATCCCTTATTCTTTTTTGCATTCTCTTGTAGAAGGGTCGATGGAAGCCGCCCCTTAGCATTAAAAAAAATAAGTGTTGAAAAGATGTAGAAAGGAAGCTCAGTCTTTTTTAGATTTGGAGCTACTAAACTAAAAGATGTATAAAGGAAGAGCAGCCTTTTCTAAGGCATTTTTTATCGGACCTGCCAACGACATGACTTATAAGACGTTCTTTTTCGAACCTGCCAACTCTGAACTTCCTTTTTGTTATGATTGGTTTACTTTCAGAAGGAAGTTGAGTGAGTTTAGAACACATCCTCACACATCTTGTGATTATTTGGATTGGATTTACGGGGTTGAAGTTTCTAAAAATTATATTTGGAGGAGATGGTATATCTATGACATGATCATGCTATAGCATGAAGACATGAAGCTCGGCGTATATCATCTTATTGGCATCCTCTCATAGCACACCGTAAGCAAGATCGTTTATGAGGCAGAGCGAAGAGGACTATCGTTTTAGACCCAAAAAATAAGTCTAAAATTTGGGTCCCAAAATAAAATAAAAAACAAAAATCTTTTATCTTCCTTTGGGATATGATGATCCATACTCTTCTTGGCCTGGCTGCCTTACTTGGGTTGTCGGTCATAGGGGTTGAGGCTCTTGCAACCAATGATACTCCCATTCTCCCTATAGGCTTACTTTTTCAAGGGACATTTCCAACCACGTTGCTTTTATGGAGCATAGTATTGGAATTACATATGATGTTACGGATACATAGCACAACGTTTTCTTACTATTTAGGTTCATCAAATTTTTTGTTTATGCTGGTTCTATAGCAGTCGTTCAGGAAACTATATGTTCCCTTATTTAAATCCAACATGATCTTAGCTTGGGGTTCTTTAAGTATGTACATGATGAAAGTTCGTTTTTAGCATCAAACAAGATAAGTATTTGTGTATCGTCTCCACAGGGAATAGTGCGTTATCAAGGACAGTTTAAGATCAATTATCATTCCAAGTATTAAGAGTACTTGTTTGTTTGAATTGAAATGTAACTAGCTAAACTAATTGCAAAAAGTAAAAGTTGAGATAAATAAGGATTGAAACTTGTTAGGAGTAGAGTTCCTTAACCAAGCGTCACACGTAACCCAATGATCCATACGAATTCTAGCTTTATAAACAACATTATCACAATCAATTCTAAACTATCCTTCGTGTCCAAAGTGATATAATTAACTCTAAGGTATCGTTTAAACATTCGTGTCCAAATCCCTTAAACGATAACAAAGTCGATCAAATAACCTAATCGACCGTGTCCAGCCTGATTAAGTATCCGAAAGCATTTAACTCTTGATTATGGTGATTATCACAAGATTAACAAAGATGTCAAGTAAGTTAACCTAAGATATATTGCTACTCTAGCTCTAGATTCAAGAGTTTGTGTCCAAAGCATCTTGAATCTCATTGAAAGCATTAACACAAGAATAACAACAATATTGAATATAAATTGCTAGAACCATATATTGCAAGATCAAAAGATTACATGTTTAGCAAGGGTCAAGTACCTCTCATCCCAACAAAGGGTATTTAGCTACACATCATCATGGAAGCCTTGCAAGGATGGGTTGAAAAGGAAGGATTCATTACACTTGTGATGTCTCAACTAAGGAATAATAATCCAACTTCCAAAATCACTCTCACTCTATATGATCTCCCCTATTTCTCTCTATGAAATTACAATAAAAAGCTAAGCTAAAAATGAGAGAAAAGGATCCTCAAAAATATCTAAGATGATCCCAACATAATATCTTCAAAGAATAGCAAGTGGGCATTTAATAGCCTCTGTTCTGCTTGAGCTCGCAGATGCGAGCAGCATCACTCGCAGATGCGAGTGATTCTTCTAGTCCAATGAGATGCTGCCACGTCATAAATGAGGAGGTCAAACCGCCCTAACTCGCATCTGCGAGTAAGGGAGCTCGCAGTTGCGAGCTGCTCGCATTGGCACTCGTAGTTGCGAGTTTGAGTGCGAGTTGCAAGCCTCCTGGATCAGCTTCTGCCCAAATAGTACTTTTTCATGATTTTTGGTCTTTGATCAGTGTCTTGAGGCTAATTCCTGCACAAAAGAGTAGAGTAAGATATATAAAGCGTAATAAGGCATTTAACACTTATTTCTCGGCTTTTCCTTCAATAACTTGTAAAACAAGTAACAAAAAGTGCATGAAATACAACATGAAATTAACACTTCTTGGCACTTATCAGTACACTTTATACCGTTTTTTTATATGCAATTCTAATTACCTGGTTTTAAGGAAAGAAAGAAACAAAGAATGTGAGTGGACCCCTAGATTTGGTTCCTTCAACTTTAGTTTCGGTTATGTTTCCTGAAATTCTTGGATAAGAAATTTGATCCCAGCTTGATTCCTTTAGAGGAACAAGCATTAGGGAGAGAACTATAACTCACTTTTCATGTTCAATGATTTTGCCTTCTAGTGGTGAATCATCCATCTTCTTTGACCAAAATTTTAGCCAATTGGATCCCAGTCTTACTAAAAGAAGGTGGTCGGTCCATCTTGAATGTGTAACGCATAGAAAGAAGATATCCGTAGTCTCAGGGAGGGGTTTTCTCTATGGTTTGCAATCAAAGAAAGGAATAGCAAGATTCAAAAGAATACTAAAATGGCCAGTAAAATTGAACTTTTACAGCATATTTCCTTTGGTTATGAATCTGCGGTCCCAAGCATCAGCAAAATCCTCTTGACGTAGCCAAAGTTAATAAGGTTGATTGACTTGGCATAAAGAAGGTTCAAGCTTTTCGATAGCTTATTTTTCTTGTTCACCTGAAGAAAATAGTTCATTTGTCAATCCTTTCAACATGATTACTCTTCAAGGGTGTATCATCGGCCACCAAAAAGGTATTTTATCCTTCCTTTCTAATCTCACTTTCTGGTTTATCAATTTTTCCCTTCTCTTACCCTAGTTCAAATCCTAATGACGCCCAAGGACAAGATCGAGTGTAGTTTAAATCCAATAACACCCAAGGACACCATAATATCGTCCCAATAAGCATTTTCAAGAGCCTAAAGAAAAGAAATATTCATGGTGAACTTGTGGCCAATCACTCACTTCTTTCCCGTGAGCTTAGCTCAATTGAAATGAACATTGTATTATATATGCATGGGTTGGAATTCGAACCCAAGATCACCTTAAGAGGTGAATTTCTAGATATTGTGTAACTTGACCAAAAAAAAAATTCTTGGTACTCTTACCAACCTATTTTATTTTTATTTCAAAGAGAAAAAACTATTCACCAAACATCCAAAGAGAATGTAGTTGGTTACCCAAAAATCCACTTCCAAAGTAAGCTATTCTCCCAACTTCGTTCCTTTTTTGAGTATGTATGTAATACTCATCGTCTAATAACTTTCCTTTTTCTTCTTTTTTAGTATGTATGTAACTGACTCAAGTAAATTTTGAGATTTTGCTTTTGATATGGGGGTTTTTGAAGATACGATGTCCTTGTCCCACATGAAAGTTTAGGAAATATCATAGATGAGACATAGTCGAAGATCACTTAAAACTTCAACCGTTCTCAAAAAACCATTTCATATGTAATCTTAATGGTGGCAGTCAAGTATTAGCATTTTTAAGAAATGTAAATCATGTGCAAGAGATATGTCATTCTGAAAAACCGATGGTAAAAATGATTAATGATGCATCTGGGTATTATAGGCAGCATGCGGATAATAAAGACTAATCACACCTCCACAAAATAAGTGCCTCCGTATAATTGATATAACAACTGTCACTACAAAGAGTAGTTCACTCTTGGACTCTTCTTGGTCAATTTTACAACGATTGTAGTTACACATTCTTAAATAATATGCCATCAATAACATATGTGATATGCAATGATTTATACATAAGATGAGATTATAATTGTTCCAAGAAAACTTCAAATGTAGAAATTATATTATATATTGTACAAATGAGGACTGCTAGAACATTTGGAGTGACAGTGAGTAGGAGGAAAAGATCATCATATGGTAGTTACCTAGGAAAAGGAGCTGTTACTGATTGAAACAGTGAGGAAGTCGATTCTATTGCATCGTTTTCTCTTTCTTCATGTCTCGGAACAATCTCCAAAGATAGACATTCCCTCAGCTCTGCCAATATTTGGCTCATGTCTGGCCTTTCTGCTGCATTTGGTGAAATGCAAGACATGGCGATCTCTACAGCTTTCCGTACTGAACTGATGTTGAATCCCCCCTCCAACCTTGGATCCACAACTTTCTGAATTTCTCCTTTTTGGATTATAGGAATAACCCATTCAAGTATGTGAATGTTTTCTCCAGCTGCTCTTACTATTGCTTGACGACCAGTGATCAACACAAACAGAATTATTCCAAAGCTGTAGATATCATTTTTTTTATTTGTGTTTCCCGTTCTCTGATATCTATTAACAAAACAAACAAATAAACTGCATAATTACTCCTTAAGCTTATTATGTTTTGCTTCTTTTCAATCTATTCTTGGATTACACAAATTATTGACCAAGAACAACAAGAAGCACATTGGTAAATTTATTTCAGCTATTTAGCATCAATATTTTGCATCTGAATTCAATCCAATGTGTGAAATGAATAATTGTGTAAAAATGCTATAACTATATTGAAATATGGTTGCCTCTTCAAAAAAAAATATTCAAATATGGTTAATCAAATTTGATTTTTCATATTAGCACTTACTCAGGATCAGCATAACCAAGTGTACCAGCAGGGCGCGTGAATATATGAGAATCAATATCGTTATCAAAAGCTCTACTTAGACCAAAATCAGCAATCTTGGCATGCATGTAATCATCAAGTAATATGTTGGACGGCTTCAAATCTCTATGCATAATAGGTGGTTGGCATCCATTATGCAGATAATCCAATCCTGAAAAAATCAACACTAAGTACAATGTAAGGGTACAATATCCAAGTAAGATGTTACCATAATTAGTATTAGTACTTTACCGTGTGCTGCATCAATTGCGATGTTAAGTCTCTGATTCCATTTTAAGATATTTGAATTTTCCACTGCATGCAAATTATAGGCATTAGTCTTGAAACTCTGAATATTTCTCTGCCTCTGCCTTATTCATAATCCTTGTAATAACTATAAATTATTATTGTGTACTGAAAAGGCTGCCTAGGATAGGTTTGCATTTCACCTCAATTAGTGTTTTGTCGGTTTAGTTGATAAAGAAAAAATGTTCTTGTACCAAATCTATTATGGATGCTGACAAACTACATAAGGACAAAATTTAAATTACCTTGTAAGTGTTGATGGAGATTTCCATTTGCCATGTATTCATAAATCAATGCTTTGATTTCACCTTCATCACAATATCCAATGAGAGGGACCAAATTTCTATGATGAACAATCATTAGAAGTTGTGCCTGCATTTTAAATTTTATATGTAACAAAGTTAACTGTGAAAATAATGCAGAGTTCTTAATTTAAATTGTTGGTTCAAAAGCTAATTATAAAACCCTCAAGAGTTATACCTGCACAAATTAAAACCAAAACAGGAAAACAAACAAACTAGACAGTGTGTGCAAATAAAAAAAGACGCAACAATAATAGGACCAGACCAAGGTGTCTTGTTTGATTTTTAAGGCACACGCCAGATAAATTTTACTTAACTAAAATCAAAATCGAATAAGTTTTCTGACAATCTAACCTCTGATTGAAATTCCTTATAACCTTGCATTGAGGATGGTGAAAGTATCTTAACAGCAACTTGAGTGTAATTTTGTAGAACACCAATATAAACTTTTCCAAATCCTCCTTCTCCGATAATAGTTTTGAAGTTATCAGTCATATTGACAATTTCAGTGTAACTGAACTTTTGATGTTTTGATTTTACTGAAACCCTTTCCCTTGAATTTGAAAACGTAACTACAGCAGTGATAAAGAAAATTGAATGAAAATATGCAAGAATGTGGAGAAAAAAAAAGCTGAATGAGGTAGAAAAGTAGTAAAAATTGATATCGTATTTAAAGTACCTTTCTTTCTTCTGAATATCCAAAATCCAAGAGAAATCAATAGGATTACAACAATTAATGCTGAAAACGATGCAATCAGAGGTACAGACAAATTCTTCTTCGTGCAGGATTCTGTGGTACAAAGACCAGGATTATCATCCACACTGAAAGAAGTCAAAGGTGATTAGATATTAGTGTTATTATATTATATCACTGGTGATATTTGCATTTTTCTCCAACAGCAGTGATGATTTCTGCATATTTGTTGAACAATTTAAAATAGAAGCTAAACCTTTAGAAAATAATCGCAAGAATTAACAATTGTTATCGTTCAAACCTTTACATACTTCCACTAAACCAACTTAACTTACCACGTTGATATTTGGGCAAATAAAGCTCAATTACTATTGTTTAATTGATTGTTATAATGATTACAGGAAAATAAAATGAGTGAATTGAGCTTATAATTATATATATAAACAAACTTGCTCTATAGCTATTGTTGGTATTTCAAGTGAGAATGAGCCATCTCACGTTGGATGGAAAAAGTAGATGTTGAATACTATGTAAGTGAGATGACCCATATACCTAATGCCTTAAAGTTTTGGGTTAAAATTTAATGTCTAACACTCTTTTGTAGTTGCTCTTGGCTAAATATAGATCATCTTCCGGTTCCCCTCATGATCCAACAATTATAAAGAAATTAACCAACATACTAACTTTATGCTGAATATAGCTTAAAGTATAAGGAATACCTCAATGATAGTGAACCTGTTTTTGATCTCTCAAGGAGTTCACCTGGAACTAACCCTGTAAGTTTGTTCTTCCCCACGTTTCTGCAAACACAGGACAAATATGACATCTTATCATCTTCTTATAGTTGTAATCAAGGAAATTACATTTCATGAGACTTACAAGTATGTTAATGAACGCAGTTCCATCAGAAAATTAGGTAACGGACCGGTTAAGCTATTGTTTGATAAATCCCTGCAAGCAACAATTTATATGAAGTGACAATTATGAATCCCTAATATAGAGAGAATAATCATCTGATTGAATGGATATGGTGCATGTCTGGATTGGCTGTAGATTTGTCAAAATAAACAGTTATTTTGTGAAGCTCGAAAGTGTATATTTTTTCAAAATCACTGTAACTCGCCATAATTCTTGCAATCTCACTGTCAGTCCATATATACACAATTTCATCATTTAACCAAATGAGATTTATCCTGGAAAAAGCCTCCCCCGTTTGCAGGCATAAGGTTATATGCATTAAGGCCCAGCCTCCACCTGGTCGGAGCCTCATAAGCTGATGGATGTTTTTGGTGATGGATTTTGGAAGTTTAAGTTTATCTTTTGGTATATATTTGATATTTGAAAAAATTGAAGTAATAATAGCATGATAGATTCCTTAAAAAAAAAAAAAAAAATAGCATGATAGATGAAACCCACTTGGGTTGGTCTGGTGGTATTGATTTGGGACCTGAGAGTGTGCTCCTCCTCGAGGTCTCAGGTTCGATTCTCTCTGGTGCCAATTTTGGTGGGCTAATTTAGCTTCTTCAAAACAAACAAAAAATAGCATGATAGATGATCATATGATATATCAATCACGCTTTTATTTTTAGAAATATCTCAAAGCTTCCTTAATTTAGAAAAGAAAAATAAAGCCTTCTCACAGTTTCAAAATCTACCGTCCAAACATACCCTAAACAGCCATTCACTTAAACAAATGGAATTAATTAGGTACTCACAAGTACTGTAACATAGTGAGCTGTGATATGGAATATGCTATCTGCCCTGTCAGTCCACTTGAAGACAAGTTCCTGGTTCCATTTTTCAGAATTAGTGTGAGTGGATGGTTGAAGTTGTTGAATTTATGCATGGTTTATGAAAGGGAGTGTAAACTTACAAAGATGTGATTCTTGGGGGATTTAAGCCATCAAACTTACAGTTTAGGCCTTCCCACATATACTTCGAAGGACCACATGGATCTCCTTGCCAATTTCTAGCCACCCCATAAGCATCCTTGATGTTTGTGATAGTATCAACTAGTATTTGACATTCACAAAACAGTTCAAAAGAATTTCAAGTCAATTTGTACATAGTTTACATAAAAACATTACTAAAAATCATATACTACATCTTTCACAAATATATGACCTCGTTGACTAAATCCCGATAAATAAAGAAAGTACATCGTAGCAAGGTTGTTAAAATCGACATTTTGCTTTATATTGAAAGAGAATTGCAAGATCGTAAAACCTAAAACTGCAATCGAAATCAAAGGATTCTACTCAATAGATTTTCTAGAATCGAATAGATATCAAGATCGCAAAATCAAAGATCGCAAACAAAATCGAAGGATTCAACTCAAATAAGATTAAATATATACTATAAAATGTATAAACTACTTAAAACTTGAAATCTTAAAGCAAACATAAAACAATCAAGTCTTCTTAACATAAAGACTGGAAGTCCTAAACCTTAAACATAAAACAAACTAGTAAAAAAGCCTAAACACAAACGACTTAAAAGTCTCAAATCTTAAATATAGAACAACTAAGTTCACAAAATACTTAAAACCTATACGCTTCAAGCCTACATCACATAACGAACAATCCAATTATAAGGCAGAGCAAAATTGTAAAGGATTAATTTTAATTCATGTTTTGTTCAAACATTCTAATTTTTTTGGGATAGATTTTTACATTATTCTACACATTTCATCACATTTTTATTGAAAAATACAAAGGCTACACATATTTGACTTTAAAATAGGGACCAAATGTGTTGATTTAAAATTTTATAGAGACTAAAAGTCGAAGGAAAATTTTAGAGACACTAAACAAAAAGTTTGTATATTTATAGGGACCAAAAACATATTTTACCCAATTGTTTAAACATAAACAATTTCAAACAGATTTTGCATAGTTTAGAATTCTACTCATGATTGAGATCGGTAAGGTAGAGAAAAATCGCAAAATTGTAGGATTTTAGGATTTTGATTGCGATTTTAACAACAATGCTTAGTAATAGTATTAAATGTGTTGACTATTTCTTGATCAAAAAAATCTTTGTTGACAATTTGTATTATTTTATAAATTTACCATTCAAGAGAAATAATTCATTTATGTTTTCATCATAGTACTCCCTTTGGTTTTAAATATAAACAAAAGTAAAAACATATTTGACTCTTATTTGTACTAAATTTGTTTTGAATTTACCTTATATTTAAGACCGTATGAAGTATCTTTAAGAAGTTGCGAAAAAATGTAAAATAATTTATGACATGTTGGTGAAAGTAAAAACATATTTGACTCTTATTTGGACTAAATATGTTTTGAATTTACCTTATATTTAAGACCGTATGAAGTATCTTTAACAAGTTGTGGAAAAAATGTAAAATAATCTATGACATGTTGGTAAAGAAATAATTAATGCAGTGAAAATGTATCAAGAGGTCTTCTATCTCGAGGGTTAGGTAACTCAACCGGTTTAAGCTAAGGGATGCAATTAACCAATAACCACTAGCATTGGTCATTTTATTAACCTAACAACTAACCACTAATGTTTGTTATTAAAAAAATAGGTCATATATTTAAAGACGAACATAATATGCTATTCAAATAAACTAAATGGCTAGCTTACCATCATCCTGTTGAGTTTCAGATTGTGAGAAGTCTTTTACTTTATAAATCTCAAAGGCATTGAGGATGGGTGGAAGGGTTGAATTCTCTTTCTTATGAAACGAAAATTTATACCTTGTGGCTCCAGTCCAAGGTGCATTTGTATATGAGGTAAATTCTCTCCGGTATTTAAGTATCCCAGGGCCATTTAAAATTTGATCATTCAATGTCATATCGAATGCTCTAGTTTCATTTCCAACCATCTTCTCAACCTCGTTAAAATGCAAATATGTGTAGTATTTGTCATTTACATTATCTGCATCCCAATAAAATTGTAAAGGGGCACTGACGTTTAGCGGTGCAATAGCAGTGCTCATCACAATTGCTGGTGGATTATAATAATTCTGAGCTAGATCATCAGTGTTAAGTGAGGTGCTTAATCGTCTCCAATCACTAGATGATTCATAAGGCGACCAGATGCGGTCATAAACATCATCTTTGTACCTTTACATGACCAAAAAATATATATCAGTAATTGCCTTTGATACATTTATTTATATTTATATAAATAAATAATAAGTTAGCACATAATTAATACGAAAAATTCTCCTTTTGAGATTATTTGGAATAACATGATATGACTGAAGGTATCTCTTTTTTGCATGGAGATTTTTTAATAACAGACTTCCGACAAAGGAAAATTTAATTCTTATTTTTGTGCCGGTGGTTTTTTGATTATTCGTTTTTTGGTTGGTTATGGTTTACTGTGTTGAGGTGGTATGGTATTACTATTAGTAACATTTTTCCTCAGACTGTGTTGTGTCATGCTCAATCTTTGTGGTTTTTTCTATTGTGATATATAAAGTGTTGAGAGAAAAGTTTGTTGTGATTTGGCTAGCGTGTGCTTGGTCCATTTTGAAGGCTCATAATAATTTGGTGTTTAGGGCGCAGAAAGTTAATGATCTTCGATGAATCAGTAAGAGACAAAAAATTTGCCTTGGTGGTGGTTGAAAAATCAAGCTAAATGCTTCAACTATGACTTGAATGTGTTACTATAGCCGAGTCTAGGCAATGCATATATATTGTTACCTGTATTCTAAGTTTGTAATGGAACCTAAATCATATCTGCTGAAGAGTGATAATACCACTGGTTTTATTGAGGCTGTGATGTAAGAATCATTGTTCAAAATCCTCAATTCTATAGCTGAAATGAATGGAGTCCCTTTTCCTGTGTTAACAAGACATGGTTGTATGTAATCTTTTGATGGAATTAAAATGATCTCCTTGATTGTGGTGAGTGATGCATTGGAAAACAACACCGTATCCCACACATTAGGTCCAAAATGAAGATCAAATTGTGGTGGTTGATTTAGATTATCATAGTTTCCATAATAGAAAGTAGCTCTGATTAAATATTGAATACCAATGGTTACATTTATTCTGTAACAGTTTCTCACTCCCCTAGGAAAGGTCCTTACAAAATGTAGTTGTTGTTGATGAGTAATCATCTCTGCAGGTAATATACTCTTACTTACACCTGCATTTATGAATTCAGCATCTGATATGTAATTTATGCCTGTGATCTTCTCAGTGTAGTTTGAATTTTCAGGTAGGCCACAATCTAAGCTAATGAATCCTGAAAAGAGATATATATATGTAGGAACAAAACTTCAGCTATAATATTTAAGTAAGAACTATATATGTGACTTAAAGCAACTACATACAAATTAATAACCAAACCTGATTGATCCTGAGCCTGTATCAAAACCAAAATAGCAAGGACACCGTGCAATAGTAAAAGAAAATGAAGAAACATTTCCATCATTTTTTGCTTCATTAGGGATACAATTTATGAATGATGAATACTAATACTGTGCAAGGAAGCATTTATACTGCTAGAGAGTTGCATTCCACTTCAATTTAAGCAGTCAATAATATTTGTGTCATGTTTTCCTTCAAAAAAAGTTAAAAATTTGTGTCATGTTTTAATATTCTTTTTTAAAAATATCTATATATCATATACTATGATTGAATATTTTTGCAAAATATTTTTATACAAATTAGCATTTTAATTTTAATAAATGAATTTCAATTAATATTAATATCACTGCATGTACTATATCCTCTCGCAATTTTTTTAAAATATTCCTAAAAATATTTTAAGAAAATTATGGTAAGCTATGCTTTATGGGAGTGGAGTTGAAATCCTCTCCATTTTGATCTTAACCCGTGAGAGTATTTTTGTGTAGTATATACTGGGTTAGGATCTTCTCTATTTCTCAAAATACTAATAAATTTGTTTTAGTTCGTTTTCAATATACAATTTATGATTAATTGATTTATTTTTAAAAATTAACATATTCATTATATAAGTAAACCAAAAATATGAAAAATAAATATTTATAATTTGCAAAAATTAATAAATCAAAAAAAATTATATTAAGGAATACTTCTAGAAGAATTGACTGGGTATATGCTAGTCTATATATGTGTGTGTGAGAGAATTTTCCATAGAAAAATATTTTGTGGTTCAAATTTGAGCGTATAAGGAAGGCAAAGCAAGATAATGTTGAGGAAAGAGGTGGTGAAGATTAGTCAGTCAATTTACTGAAGCTAGCCAGTGAAGTTGAGAGCAACATTATCAAACAACCACTAGAATATAATATTCTTTGTTTGATTCAGAAGACCCAGGGATGACTCCAAATCACCAAGTCGTTGATGAGTATCAAGTATTCTACAATTAATCTTAGACGGGGAGTTATCTCTTTTGTGTTGGGCTGCTCAAAGAGTGCGATATATTAGGTTCCTCATTTGGCATTCCTATTCGCTCTTTATCATGAAAAGAAAAACCTTTAAAAATATATTAGGTTCCTCATTTGGCATTCCTATTCGCTCTTTATCATGAAAAGAAAAACCTTTAAAAATATATTAGGTTCCTCATTTGGCATTCCTATTCGCTCCTTATCATGAAAAGAAAAACCTTTAAAAATTATCCTTCGAAGTCTTTAAAATTTGAAAGAATGTCGTTCGAGAGTTATCTATCGAATGATTTGCGCATTTTTAAGATTGGGCAAAAGAGAAACCATTAAAGAGAATTATGAAGATACGAATTCAATATTTTCTGCTAATAAATTATCCGTCCCCTCAAAAAATTAACCATTAAATATTAATGTTAATCGGACATGTTAATGAATCATTTTTCGATTAAATATTAATGTTGTAAATTCAAACTCAAAACTAACATCAATAAACTTAGATGTGTGGAACAAATATAAATAATAATCAATAATCAAACAGTTTAAAGCAACAACAACATATCTAGATCTAATAGAGCAATCAACTGTAAAGCAAAACCACAATTGAATCAAAGAACAACAACAATATAAAGAGTAGAAAGTAGAGGAACAACACACCAAAATTGTATTTACCACATTCGACCCAACAATGACCTACATTTTAAAAAAAGAGAGAGATCTCTAACCCATTAAATGAGTTCTTTACAAATGAATACAAAATGTTATAGGGAATCAGATTGAACAAGCTCTCCATAGGAGCACACTTACTTTCTACCTTTTTCTTGAATTTCTTTCACGTAGTCAAGAGACTAAAAGATTTCACTACCCAATATATTTACAAATTATTGTTTCTCAACTCTAGAATCTAACCCCCAAAATCACCCCTCTGAATTGTTTTTCCTTCTTTTTTGGTTAAATAAGCAATTTCCACATATTTTTAGTCTTCTTTCTTTCGTTTGTTTTTATGATTTTTTTTATCTTTGCACGAATTTGTTTGTTTATTTCTCGTATTTGTGCGGTGTGTTTTTTATTTCCCGTCTTAGTGTGGTGTTTATTTGATTCAGGTTGAGAGATTAGTTTTGAGCAAGTGCATATCCAATTAATGACTTTAATGTTGTCAACGTTGTAGATCTGAATACATGAGTATTCCAGAGACTTTAATATAGTCATATTCGCAGACATAACTATTTGGTTGTTTTATGCTATTAACTTGGATGTCGTGAGTTTGTTCGAAGATTCATCTTTTTTGTTTTTAACGACTTTGAATTTTTATTGTATTGATGTACTCTATCAACTTGAATAAATGAATATTTATATTTGTTGGAGAGAAAAAATCAGTTGGATTTTGCAATATTCGTAAAAATATTAGTACTAAAACGAATTATGGTCAGCAAGAGTAGACTATGCTCCAATCCATCATATATATACGCCTTCCTATCAATAAATTTGATTTAGGTATTTTTCAATATACAGTTTATTTTATTTTTTTGGTACAATTTCAATATACAGTTTAAAAATAATTGATTTATTTTTTAAAATTAACAGATTCATTTTATAAGTAAATAAAAAATATGATAAATGTTTGTAATTTTTTAAAATAAATTAATCACAAAAATTATTTTGAGAAATGTGTCTAAATGAATTTATTAGATATATGCTAGTCAAATCAAATACATCAGATAGAGAAATACATGGCTTGGTTAGGAGAATTTTCCATGGAAAAATGAGCAAATTTCCTTAGTAATTTTGAGGAAATGGGTGGTGAAGCAGAGCTGGTCGATTAGCAGAAGCTAGTGACTCGAGTTAAGAGCAACATTAAACAACAACATGAATCTTCTTTGTTTGTTTGATTCAGAAGACCCATAGATAACTCCAAGTAACTGAGTCGTTGGATGTGACTTTGAGTATTGTTATAAATTCTACAAAAAATCTTTGAATGAGTATTAAATTCTAGTACAATTAATCTTTGAATGAGTATTATCAAAGAGGTCCAAGTTCAATCTCTTCAGGTTGCTGTTAAATATTCTTCCTACCCTTAACAAATCAACCATAACATTAATACATGTAAACTAAGTCATACTCATGAACCAACATGACACAAGAGGTAGATATTTGCGTCTCTAAACCATTTGGTTTATTTGCACAAAACTTCCACTTTTGTATAATATTGACAACCAAATTTTCTCCATATACAAGAGTTAAAGAATGAATATTTTACTACTTACTTAAGTAACTCAAATCTTTTACTACTTAAATCAATGAGTAAATAATCAATTACCCCCCGAAATTGTAATTTTCGTCAAAAACCCCCCTGAATTTTGCAAAACTTCAAAAAAATACTCTGAAATTGTCAAACGTATGTCAAATACCTCCCCTCCGTTAATTTCCTCTATCCATCATGCTGACGTGGCTGTTAACTGCCATGTGGCACTGCCACGTAATCAAAAAAATCATGCCACGTCACGGGGGATAATTGACTCTTTTTTTTTTTTAAATCTGATTTTTTTCTTTTCAAAATTAACATTTGTGTCACCCACACTCACTTTGCAAATATCCCCTGAAATTTAACATTTACGTGCATACACCCTGTTATACCCTAATTTTGGACCTAAAAATACTTGTTCAATTCTTCTTTTCTGGCATTATAAGTCATTTGATATGTCTCTGATCAATTGCATCTTTCTCTGCATTTTATTTCAATGTTATTTGCAAAATTCATGAAAAAGGGCATTTTAGTCATTTCCTATGTCAAAAGTTCTTTCAGTCTTTTAAAATTTTGTTTGAGTCTTTTCAAGTGGTTTGAATAAGTCTTTGTTTCATTCTATGTCAAAACCCATTTCAAAAAATTGCATTTGAAGTCATTTTGAGTCACTTTTGCCCCTAGGGGCATTTTGGTCTTTTCATGTGTCAAAACTCTGTTCAAGTCTTAAAAAATTGTCTCTGAGTCTTTCAAATTGGTTTAAATAAACTTTTGCTTTAATTTCCTGTCCAAAAATCCATTTTAAAATTCCATCTGAGTCATTTTAGTCGTTTTAAGCCCCTAGGGGCATTTTGGTCATTTCACATAATATTTCTGTTTCATTTTAATCTGCTTTGTTGATTTTAATCGTCTCGCTTTACGTTAATTTTCAATTTACTCTTTCAATTCAATTTTAGTTTTAATTTTCATTTTAGTCCTCGCATTTTTGTTATTTACATTTTAATCCCTTTTAAGTTTGTTAGAGTCCAAGTGCCATGTGTCCAAATGCTATTGGTCCACAAAAGTTTGTTACAAGTCAAGTGCCACATGGCATTATTTCATTGGTCCAAGCTTACCACATCACCTATATAAGTCAAACCATGGTCAATTTTCAACACACCAATCATTATTTCACAAAAACCACAAAAAATCTTTTTCCTCTTCTTCCTCTTTTCTTCCTCACGTGGCCTTTTCTTTTCACCACCATAACCAACATTTCCTCCACCACTCCTCCACCATAACAACCTTTTCCTCCACCACTCAACCACCCTAACAAACTCTAACAACCTTCTCTCTCCACCCTAACCAACCTAAACCACCACAAACCACCACTACATTCATCACCAATTCACAAAACTCATCAATTTCACCAATCTTCACCAAATAACACAAAAGTGCCGCAATCAACAACCTGATCCACCGCAAATCTCCACGAGAACCTCCCAAATTCGTCACCATTTCTTGACCTCTATTCGAAACTGAATCAACAGACAGCATCATCCTCACGTGTTCATCATCACACCGGCGAAGCGAATCGAATCTGAAGCTTTCAAGCACCAAACAGAATTGGATTCGTGAGAGAAGGAAGGGGACGAATCTGAACCCGTTTTCAATCTCAGCAAGATCAAGGTCGAATCCTAGCAGAAGCTTTCCGTGGCAAAACTCTTTTCTTCTCCGATTCAACCCTAAGGTTTGATTTCTTTCGATCTTTTGCTCAGTGGTGCTTTGAATCTGCCTGTAACGCCATGAATTTACCTTCATTCTTGAACGAAATTGCTTTCCAAATCCAGATTGATGCCTTGTTTTTTTGAGATGTGTTCGTTTGTGAATGAAGCTTTATATTCGTATGGTTTAATTTTGAATCAACTTGTCCATATCTTGTTTTGATTTGCCATGAAAGTGAGGTTAGAGAAAGGGTGTCGTAAGGAAGAAGAAGAAGAGGGAACCGTTTTTTCTTTGTTGTGCTCACGTGTTGTTGTTTTAATCTCATTCAACCCATGAACCTAACCCAAACCCGATCCAAACCCATGGATCCTACCCGTTTTTGATCCTGGGTTGGGCTTGGGCCTTAACTGTTTTGAGCTTCTACCTTCTGAATGATTTTCGCTATTCACACACCGTTTTATGCTGCTTACACTACTGGCTTATTCAAAATTGCATGAAAAATTCCACAAAACTCTAGTAACCTTCTTGACGCATTGTTTTGATAATTTTTGGTGTATTTTGCATGGTAAACTTTGGTCACAATATGTGGAAAATATTTTGGTCTTTTGTTGATTCCATGTGTTATTTCTTGTTCAAATCTTGATAAAAATTTCCTAAAGTTTTGTGGAGTTTGTTGTGATCATTTTTTTTAGCACTTGATACTAGTTCCTTGAAATATAATTACATGTTGAAACCTACTTCAAAAATAATGGGTGCTTGTTTTTGTCATTTTTGCCACTTCTTGTTAACATTTTTTGTGAAGTTTTAATATGATTTTGAACTTGAAATTTTGCTACATAATTGTGGCTTTGAACATGTAATTTCTTGGATTGAATTTGCCTATTAAATGTGGTATGTGCTTGCTGTTTTGAGTTAGATTTTTGTGGACTCTGTGTTGTAAATAATGTGAAATGTTCTTGTGAAATAAAGTGCATAAAGGACTTGAAAATCTTATAATCTTTGGCATGTCGATTTTCCTTGATTCTCATATTTCCTTCCTTGAAATAAGTCACCTAAAATTTCCAATGTTGTGAGAATTTAGGTCTCAAACTTGCTTTAGAAGTATAGTGAATTTCAAGTCCTTTTGTCACTTTTTACTAAAATTGTTAGTTTACTTGCAAGTTATATTTGTTTTACCATGCACTTGTCATTTTGTTTCTATATCATTGGTATTACTAACCCATTTTTCACTTTATGTTTCATACATCCATAAGCATTTCATCTCCTTCTCATATTTTTTTTTTTCATATTTTTTTTCCCTTTATTTTCTTGCAATTTAATTTGTACCAAGACTTAGAATGTAATATTTAGGAGCTTTTGTAATATTTTACTTCATGCAATTTTTAATTTCTTGGCAAAGAGGCCATAGAATGTATCTAGGGTATGATGTAAAGGACAATGGACTCTAATGATGTACACCGACACAAGCACCGACACATGCACACACATCACTATATAGTTAGAATATGCATGTTTAGATGTATGTTTAGGATTGTATGTTTAGATGAATGTTTAGGCTTTATACTTAGAAAAAATCATTTTCCCAAAAAAAACTTGAACAAACTTCACTCAAACACTTTTCATAATAAACCTTGGGGTCAAAACCCCATTGAATTTTCCTTTTATTTTCTTAATCAAATTTCAATGAAAAATAATCATATTTGACTTCTTTCGCAAATCACTAATTCAACCTCACAATTTCCTAATCTCATGCCCTTGAGGCCTCTTTCTATTCTTCAAATTCCAATTTTCAAACTTAAAATCAACCAACAAAAACAAAAACATATTTTGGAAGAGAACTACGGTGGATTTGATCCCTTAAACGGGTACGTAGGCAAGGAACAAAATTCCTTCAATTCAACTAAAATAAAAATCCAAAAAACATTCTTCTCCCTCCAATTCTTCACTTAGAATACCTTTAGGCCTAATAACTACTTTCAAAATAGCATTTAAAAATAAAGCGCGCGCGTAGAAATTAAAGACGGTTCCTATAGGATACTATAGTCGTTATGGGTGCCTAACACCTTCCCGTAGCGAAAACAACTCCCGGACCTCGATTCTCAAGGGTTTTGCTTACTTTTTCCCTTCCCAAGAAAAAATAAGATATCACCGGTTTAAAAGGTTCAAACGTAATCAATGTTTGACACCCGAAAACCAAGATAAAACAGCTGGCGACTTCACTGGGGACATTCGAGAGTTACGCCTAGTCTTTATTTCCACGCTTGCGCTTCGTTTTTACTTGCTTCTTTTACTTGCTTTCCTATATGAATAAATGTTTAATTACTTGCAAACTTGTGGGGTGAGAATATCAAAAGTCCTGCACCCGGGCTGAGTGAACTTAGGATTTAGGAGGGATATAATCGACAATTCATTCCGGGGGTTGCCTCGTGTTTTGGATTATGCGATCAATCCCACATAGCTGAGGCATTTTGGGGGTGATGTTGTCGGCGCGTGTTGTCGCGTTTAGGCACTTTACTTCTAATTGTTCTATGACGCTATGAACCGTAGATAACCAAACCCATCCATGGCCATTTTCTAGGACGTAGTGCGGAGGCTAAACCGAGTGTTGTCTCGAATTTTAGTCGTCACGCGATACTACACTCAAGTTAGACCTTCCACGGATAATCATGGAGCGAGTGTTGTCTCGTGACACCATGATATACGTCGGAGAGGTTGCAGCTTGGGAACCTTTTTAGAACCCAGTTACTATTATCCTAAAGCCCTAGTTTCACCGGACACCGTGTCCACCCATGACTCCTCGACTTTGAATCTCAACCCACCATGTTTTCTCCGAACTTGAACATAATCATGCATTCATGCATACATGCATACATGCATAAACTTTTTCCATGCATTGTTATCGAAGGGCTTAGACAAGTTGAATTTGTAAACATTGTAGGGATGAAGATGACTAAGTCCTACAAGTTCAAGGAAGTGGATTTGGCTAGTTTGAGAGATTTGGCACTCAAGATTAAGGATCCGACTGGTTTCCGACATCGTTACGGGGCTTTACTTCCTATTCTCCATACTAATGTGGATGAGAAGCTTGTGCACACTCTAGTGCAATTCTATGATCGGGGGTATCGGTGCTTTACTTTTCCGGACTTTCAGTTGGTGCCTACTCTAGAGGCTTATTCTTCCTTGATGGATTTACCTATTGCTAAGGGGATACCTTTCTCAGGACCTGAAAATCCTCCTACTCCATTGGTCATTGCTAAGGATCTCTATCTCAAGACCACCGATGTCTCCAAGAATCTTGTCACTAAGGCACGCATCCGAGGGTTCACTTCAGAGTATCTTCTTGGGAAAGCCAACCTCAATACCACTTGTCAAGACACTCTCGAGGCTATTCTTGCACTTCTCATCTATGGGCTTATCCTCTTTCCGAATCTTGATGGCTTCGTGGACATGAATGCTATTATGATCTTCCACTCCAAGAATCTGGTCCCTACTTTGCTAGCTGACACATACCATGCTATTCACGATCGTTCCGACAAAGGTCGTGGATATATTCTTTGTTGTGTGCCTCTCCTCTATAGGTGGTTTATTTCGCACCTTCCGGAGTCTTTCCATGACAATCCGGAAAGTTGGTCTATTTCACAGAGGATTATGGCTCTCACTCCTAATGAAGTGGTTTGGCTCACTCCCGCTTCTAGGGTTAAGGAAATTATCTTTGGTGGTGGTAAGTTTCTTAATGTACCTCTTCTTGGTACCCGGGGTGGAATCAACTACAACCCGGAGCTTGCTTTGCGACAATTTGGTTTCCCGATGAAAGATAAGCCCATCAATCTTGCTACCGCTCCTTACTTCTTTCACTACTCCAATGCTCCCACAGGAATAAGAGAGGATTTCATGGAAGCTTGGACTAAGCTTCGAAAGAAAGAGGTGAAGCATATGGGTGTAAGGTCCGGTATTGCTCATGAGGCCTATACACAGTGGGTGATAAACCAAGCTGAGGAGATTGGTATGCCTTACCCCTCTATGAGATATGTGTCTGCATCTGTTCCTACCATGCCTTTGCCTCTACTCCCACCTACCCAGGAGATGTATCAGGAGCATCTAGCTATGGAGAGTCGGGAGAAACATCAGTGGAGGGCTAGATACTATGAGGCTGAGAACTTGATCATGACTTTGGATGGAAAGGATGAGCAGAAGACTCATGAGGTCTTGACACTGAAGAAAGAGTTAGCTAAGGCTAAGAGAGAGATTGAAGAGAAAGATAGGATGCTTATGAGGGACTCCAAGAGGGCTAGGGGTGCCCGTGACTTCTATGCACGATACTGCAGCTATGAGTCTGAGTCTGAGGATGATGCTTCCACTTCCTATGCTTGAGGGTTTCTTTTTCCTGTTGTTATTTCCATTTGTTTATGTCAGAATTGTCTTGTAAAACTATATGTTGGTTATTTGTTTCCCGTTCATGTCAATCGTTGTTTAGTAATGTTTACAAGTTTCTAATTTGTCTAAAAACCCTTCGATAATACACAAAAAGAGTCTTTTTTGCATATGCATTAACACATTTCATGCATCATATGCATTCATTGGTCACAAAAAACTTCTCTCGTGCTCATTGCCTCCTGGTTTTGTCCGTCGCAGTCTGAAAAGTGGCTCGTGCTCGCAAAGTGTATCAACCAGATAGAATTCATCAAACAAGATTTTACAAGAGAAGAATCATGGCTAACTTTGAAGAAGAAAATGCTCAGCTCCGTGCCGAATTGGCTGCTATGAGAGAAGACTTGGCTAAGGCTCATGACGCTATGTCCGCTCTGATGGCTGCACAAGAACAACCAGCCACATCTATTCCAGTCTCTGCTGAAGTGATTCCCTCTATCCCACTGTCTACTGTGGCTACTGATGCCCGGTTTGTTATGCCCAACGGCCGTCCTTATGGACTCCCACCTTTCTATTCTCCTAATACTGTTGCTGGCGTCTCTGGTTTTGCTGGTCAAGGACAGATTCCTGTATCTACTTCTATGCCTCAGGTGACTACTGTTGTTACCGACCCTATTGTACACACTGTGCAACAGGTGATTGATGTTGATACTCCGCGTGGACAAGATCCCGCAATGGAAGCTATGAGAAGACAGTTGATGGAGTTGGCCGGAGAACTCCGTGAGGTCAAGGCTAGCCGAGGAAACAATGGTGCTCCTGCTAAAGCTCGTGATCTATGCTTGGTATCCCGATTTGAGGTTCCTAAGAAATTCAAAGAGCCAGAATTTGACAAATACAATGGGACTTCTTGTCCACACAACCATGTTATCCGGTATGTCCGAAAGATGGCTAACTACGCCGACAATGATGCACTAATGATCCATTGCTTCCAGAGTAGCTTGACAGATGATGCAGCAGATTGGTACACTAGTTTGAGTAAAGACAACATCCATACTTTTGAGGATCTGGCTGCTGCTTTTGAGAGTCAATATGAATTCAATACCCGTCTGAGACCAAATAGGGACTCTCTTAAAGCCTTGTCTCAGAAATCAGATGAGACCTTCCGAGAATATGCTCAGAGATGGAGAGGGGCAGCTGCCCGTGTTTCTCCTCGACTTGATGAGGAAGAGTTAACACAGACATTCCTGAAGACTCTGAAGAAGGAATATAAGGAGAGAATGATAGTCTCTGCCCCAAACAACTTCTCTGATATGGTCACAATGGGAACTCGTCTAGAGGAGGCCGTCCGAGATGGTATTATTGTTCTTGAGAAAGGTGAATCTTCAACCAGTGCACCAAAGAAGTATGGTAATGGTCATCATAAGAAGAAAGAATCTGATGTAGGGATGGTGTATGGTAACCCATCTGCAGCAGCTACACAATTACTTATGCCTTATCATTACATGCAGTACTCTCAGCATCCTTTCTTCCCACCATTCTACCAGCAATATCCCCTGCCACCGGGCCAACCACCAGTGCCCGTCAATGCCATCGCTCAGCAAGTGCAACAATAGCCTCCTGCTCAACAACAGCAGCAGCAGCAACAGGGTCCCCGACCCAAACCTTCCTTTCCACCAATACCAATGCGGTATGGTGAGCTGCTCCCAACTCTACTGGCCAAGGGACACTGTGTCACTAGACCAGGCAGGCCTCTGCCTAATCCATTGCCTCCCAGGTTCCGACAGGATCTAACATGTGAATTTCATCAGGGAGCTCAGGGCCGTGATGTTGAGGGTTGCCTTGCTCTGAAATATATTGTGAAAGACCTAATAGAAAAGGGACGGTTGACTTTTGAGAATAGTGTTCCTCATGTTCTTGACAATCCACTCCCAAACCATGCTGCTGTTAATATGATTGAGGCTTTTGAAAGGGTCCCCGTTCCTCAAGAGGATCCCATGTTGGATGTCCGCAATGTTGTTACACCCTTGGTACCGTTACATGTTAAACTTTGCCAGGCTTCTCTGTTCAACCATAATCACGCTGCTTGTTCAGAATGTCTTCAGAATTCTATGGGCTGTTGTGTGGTGCAAGATGATATCCAGGGTCTGATGGATGACAAACACTTAATCGCCAGTGATGTATGTGTGATTGTGCCGGTGTTCCATGACTCCCCTGTTAAAAATGTATCTCAGACAAAGAATGTTGAGGCTTTGGTGATCAGGTTACCTGGTCCGGGGTCTTATGCCTCTACAAAAGCAATTCCTTACAAGTACAGTGCAACCATGATTGAGAATGGAGTAGAAGTGCCTCTGGTATCCCCAGCTACAGTTGACAATGTTGCCAGTGAAATTACAACTCTGAGAAGCGGAAAAGTCCGTCCACCCTTGTTTCAAAAGAAGGTGGTTACACCCATTGCCACAATAACACCACCAGTTGCTCCTCCTGTCAACAAGAACCCCGGCCCATCAGGCCAATCTATTGAAGAATCTAATCTGGATGAAATTCTGAGGCTTATCAAGAAAAGTGATTATAAGATTGTTGACCAGCTGCTACAAACCCCATCAAAGATATCCATCTTGTCTCTGCTCATGAGCTCAGAAGCTCACAGGAAGGTGTTGATGAAGATACTTGAGCAAGCTTATGTTGACCACGAAGTCTCTGTGGATCAGTTTGATGGGATAGTGAGTAATATTACTGCCTGCAATAGCTTGGGGTTTGGTGATGATGAGCTCCCCGAAGCAGGGAAGCACCACAACTTGGCTCTACATATCTCGGTGCACTGCAAGTCTGATATGATATCCAACGTGTTGGTGGACACTGGATCGTCTCTGAATGTAATGCCTGAATCCACACTGAGGCAGTTAAGCCATCATGGAATCTCTTTGAGGGGAAGCAGCTATATGGTTAAAGCTTTTGATGGATCTCGCAAAGATGTTCTCGGGGAGGTAGACTTGCCAATTACCATTGGTCCAGAGACATTCCAAATTACTTTCCAAGTCATGGACATCAATGCTTCCTACAGTTGTCTCCTCGGAAGACCGTGGATCCACGACGCTGGAGCAGTCACTTCTACTTTGCATCAGAAGCTCAAGTTCATGAGGAATGGTAAGATTGTCACTGTGCATGGTGAAGAGGCATTTCTGGTTAGCCAAGTATCATCTTTCTCTTGTGTTGAAGCAGGGTCCGCTGAAGGGACATCGTTTCAAGGCTTGACTGTCGAGGGTGCGGAACCCCGGAGGGCTGGTGCTAGCATGGCTTCACTGAAAGACGCTCAGAAGGCTGTTCAAGCAGGACAAGCTGCCGTCTGGGGCAAAGTAATTCAGATTCTGGAAAACAAGCGTAAAGAGGGCCTTGGATTCTCTCCAACTTCCAGTGTTTCAAAGGGAACCTTCTACAGTGCTGGGTTCATCAATGCTATTACTGAAGATGCTGTTGGAAATAGTCACGTGCCTACATTTGTTATACCAGGAGGCACTGTGAGAAATTGGGAGGCCATTGACGTTCCTTTAGTCATGCATGCTTCCATGTAATGTGTTTTGTTGCTCATGTCTTTTGTTTTCAAAATAACGATCCTTTCGCTCTGCCCAAGGCGAAAGTGATATCATTGTAAGGGCGTGTTTGTTTCGGCATTGCCGTTATCAATAAAAATTGTCGTCTTTCTCACGACTCTTTGTTTTTTACTTTTTAGTGCCTTTTTCTTGGGAATAATGGTAATGCCAGAAAAAACCAAAACATTTGTATTTTCTTATTAATTTCAAAAATCTGCATAAAAAACTTTTTCTAAAATCATCCCAATCATATTATGCAGATTGAACCATAATAAACCCGTTGAACACAGTGACCCTATGGTTCCTCCAAATTTTGAATTCCCCGTATATGAAGCTGAAGATGAGGATGATGATGAAGAGATACCGTATGAGATCACTCAACTGCTTGAGCAAGAAAGAAGAGCCATTCAGCCTCACCAGGAAGAAATTGAGCTTATCAACCTGGGTACTGAAGAGAACAAGCGAGAGATCAAGATTGGTGCTGCACTTGAGCCAGAAGTGAAAAGGAAGATTACTCAGCTTCTCCACGACTATCCAGATGTCTTTGCATGGTCTTATGAAGATATGCCGGGTCTAGATCCCCAGATTGTGGAACATCGGATACCGACAAAACCTGAATGTCCTCCTGTCAAACAGAAATTGAGAAGGTCTCGTCCAGACATGGCTCTTAAGATCAAGGCTGAAGTACAAAAGCAAATTGATGCGGACTTCCTCATGACAGCTGAATATCCTGAGTGGATTGCCAACATCGTACCAGTACCAAAGAAAGATGGGAAAGTTCGGATGTGCGTGGATTACAGAGATTTGAATAAAGCTAGTCCAAAAGATAACTTCCCATTGCCTCATATTGATGTGCTTGTTGACAGTACTGCTCAATCCAAAGTGTTCTCCTTTATGGATGGTTTCTCTGGTTATAATCAAATACGAATGTCTCCTGAAGATAGAGAAAATACGTCCTTCATCACTCCGTGGGGAACGTTCTGTTACAAAGAGATGCCGTTCGGCTTGATAAACGCTGGTGCTACCTATCAAAGGGGTATGACCACTCTGTTTCATGATATGATTCACAAAGAGATTGAAGTATACGTTGATGATATGATTGTGAAGTCAAGTGATGAGGAGCAGCATGTTGTGTATTTGAAAAAGATGTTTGAAAGACTGAGAAAGTACAAGCTGCGGTTGAATCCTAACAAGTGTACATTTGGTGTAAGATCTGGAAAGTTGCTAGGCTTCATTGTCAGTCAAAGAGGCATTGAAGTTGATCCTCACAAAGTCCGAGCCATCAGAGAGATGCCGGCCCCTCAAACTGAGAAGCAAGTCAGAGGTTTCCTCGGACGTCTGAATTACATTTCAAGATTCATATCTCACATGACTACTACTTGTGGTCCAATTTTCAAATTGCTCAGAAAGAATCAGCCTGTTGTATGGAATGATGAATGCCAGGAAGCTTTTGATAGCATTAAAGAATACCTGTTAGAGCCACCTATCCTTGTCCCACCAGTGGAAGGAAGGCCTTTGATTATGTATCTGTCAGTGTTAGATGATTCAGTGGGCTGTGTTCTCGGTCAGCAAGATGAGACTGGTAAGAAAGAGCATGCCATCTACTATCTGAGCAAGAAGTTCACCGACTGTGAGACTCGGTATACAATGCTTGAAAAGACTTGTTGTGCTTTAGCTTGGGCTGCCAAACGCCTGCGTCATTATATGGTGAATCATACAACTTGGTTGATATCCCGAATGGATCCAACCAAGTACATCTTTGAAAAGCCTGCTGTTACTGGAAAGATTGCACGTTGGCAAATGTTGTTGTCTGAATATGATATTGTGTACAAAGCTCAGAAAGCAATCAAAGGAAGTGTCCTTGCTGAGCATCTTGCTTGTCAACCTCTTGATGATTACCAGCCAATTAAATTTGATTTCCCTGATGAAGAAGTTATGTATCTGAAGGCAAAAGACTGTGAAGAGCCACTGATCAATGAAGGGCCAGATCCCAATAGCAAATGGGGATTGGTGTTTGATGGAGCTGTTAATGTTTATGGTAAAGGAATTGGAGCCATCATTGTAACTCCGCAGGGGCACCACATTCCTTTCACCGCTCGGATAACTTTTGAATGCACGAACAACATAGCTGAGTATGAAGCATGCATCTTGGGCATTGAAGAAGCCCTTGATCTGAGAATTAAGCACCTTGACATCTATGGAGATTCTGCACTTGTTATTAATCAGATAAAAGGTGAATGGGAGACTCATCATGAGAAGCTGATCCCGTACCGTGATTATGCAAGACGTCTGTTGACATACTTTACCAAGGTCGAGCTGCACCACATCCCTCGGGATGAGAATCAAATGGCTGACGCTCTTGCTACTCTGTCTTCCATGTTTCGTGTCAACCACTGGAATGATGTGCCCGTAATCAAAGTACAACGTCTTGATAGACCCGCTCATGTGTTTACTATTGAAAAAATACCAGATCAAACTGATGAAGATGTGAATGGTAAAAAGCCTTGGTATTACAATATCAAACAATTCTTGCAGAATCGTGAATATCCACCTGGTGCTTCCAACAGGGATAAAAAGACTTTGAGACGATGGGCTAGCAAATTCCTTCTGGACGGAGAAATCCTATACAAGAGGAACTATGACATGGTCTTGTTGAGATGTGTTGATAAGCAAGAAACCGAGAAATTAATGCACGATGTACATGATGGTACTTTTGGGACCCATGCTTCGGGCCACACTATGTCAAGGAAACTGTTAAGAGCCGGCTACTACTGGATAACCATGGAGCGTGATTGCCATAAGCATGCTAAAAGATGCCACAAATGTCAAATTTATGCTGACAAGATTCATGTGCCTCCGCATGCTCTCAATGTTATCTCTTCCCCATGGCCTTTCTCTATGTGGGGCATTGATATGATCGGAAGAATTGAACCAAAGGCTTCCAACGGACATCGTTTCATTCTAGTGGCAATTGACAATTTCACCAAGTGGGTTGAGGCTGCTTCCTATGCAAATGTGACCAAACAAGTGGTTGTCAAGTTTATCAAGAATAACATCATCTGTCGATATGGTGTTCCCAACAAGATCATCACTGACAATGGTTCCAATCTGAACAATAGCATGATGCAAGCTTTATGTGAAGAATTCAAAATTGAACATCACAACTCTTCTCCTTACAGACCTCAGATGAATGGTGCAGTTGAGGCCGCTAACAAGAACATCAAGAAGATTGTTCAGAAGATGGTCACTACTTACAAAGACTGGCATGAGATGCTACCTTTTGCCTTGCATGGTTACCGTACTACAGTGCGCAGCTCAACCGGGGCAACTCCCTTCTCTCTTGTGTATGGCATGGAAGCAGTTCTCCCTCTGGAAGTGGAGATTCCATCTCTTCGAGTGATCATGGAAGCAAAGTTGACTGAGGCTGAATGGTGTCAAAGTCGGTACGATCAATTGAATCTGATTGAAGAGAAACGTATGGATGCCATGACTCATGGACAGTTGTATCAAGTGCGGATGAAGAATGCTTTTGACAAGAAAGTCCGACCTCGAGAGTTCAAGGAAGGCGAACTTGTATTAAAAAGAAGGATAAGTCAGCAACCCGACCCAAGGGGCAAGTGGACACCTAACTATGAAGGTCCTTATGTTGTCAAGAAGGCTTTCTCTGGTGGTGCTTTGATTCTTACACACATGGATGGTGTTGAACTCCCAAATCCTGTTAATGCCAATATAGTCAAGAAATACTTTGTCTAGAAAGAAAAGAACAGCGTGGTAGGTCGAAAACCTGAAAGGGCGGCCTAGGCAAAAATGCGCTTCCCGGTGGGTCGAAAACCCGAAAGGGCGATCTAGGCAAAAGTTAGGGACAAAAAAATGAATATGAAAAAAGCTCGCTGAGATTGTACGCAACTCAGGCAAGAATGAGCGCCTCGATGAGCCGAAAACCCGAAAGGGCGGTTCATGCAAAAATGAGGTTGATAAAAGACAAGTAACTATATCTGGCAAATCACCATCACCCCTTGGGGCATCTGCAACTGTCAATGATTTTCTTCATCAGAGGCTTCTGTACTTGTGAATTCAAAATTTCTATGAAATGTAGCGGTTATCGTGTTCAATGTATCACCAACCAATAAAATTACCATTTTCCAAGCTTTGCAAATCCGTGAAGTCATGCCTTCGGCTGACTTTCACTCTTCTACATCAATTTGAGCCTTTCTATTGTTTGAAACTCTATTTTCTTTCTACTTTCAATGCTTTATACAAAATATTTCTTTTCTATTTGGTAATGTCAATGTCTGAAATAAACATTTTTTGAAAATTAAAAAAAACCTTTTCCTGTCTATTTTGAAAAGTAAACCTGAGCAACAGGGTACATTTCAATGAAACATGCATGAATGAATGAGTGTCAATGTCTACTTCAATACATGTTACAAGCAGGTTACTCCCCAGGATGATCTGTGGTCAATGGCAAGAATGAAAAAACAGAATGAAAGTGAAAAAAAAAATGAAAAATGAAAATAAAAAGCTCGCTAAGTTGAAAACCCGAAAGGGCGGCTTAGGCAAAAATGAGCACCCCGCTGATTGACAACCTATGAAGGCAATTCAGGCAAAAATGGGGCAATGAAAAGAATCTTTACTCCCCGGCGAATCGAAAACCCGAAAGGGCGGTTCAGGCAAAAGTGGGGTTTGAAAATGAAAAAGGAAAGAATGGAATATTGAAAAGCATTGACCACAGATGCGAACATCCAATGTTTACCCAGCGCTGACACGCCTAGCAACGGCGGCCTGTATCCAAGAACCTTCCAAGGGTCCTCCTTTACAAGTTCTATTGCCCTCAGCCATGGTTTTGATACGTCTCTCAACGACGGTCTCTCCAAAGAGGTTTTCCCCCCTATGAATATGTCGCAGCACGAGCCACTACGTGCCCAATCTTCCAATGTCTTGTCTGCCTTTGTGAAACTTTCTTGTCAAGTTACAAACCAATCATGCATTTCAAGCATTCATACATGCATAATCATGCATGTTATGTGCTCATACATCCAATAATCTTGCTATACCATACATACATGTTGCATATCCAACTGTCAACTGTCAATACCCAATGCCAATTTCAATGTCAATGTCAATGTTAATGTCAATGTCAATGTCAATGCCAATGTCAATGTCTATGTCAATACCCAATGTCAATGCCAATGTCAATGTCAATGGTAATGTCAATGTCAATGCCAATGTCAATGTCAATGTTAATGTCAATGTCAATGTCAATGCCAATGTCAATGTCAATGTTAATGTCAATGTCAATGTCAATGTCAATGCCAATGTCAATGTCAATGTGAATGTCAATGTCAATGTCAATGCCAATGTCAATGTCTATGTCAATGCCAATGTCAATGTCAATGTTAATGTCAATGTCAATGTCAATGTCAATGCCAATGTCTATGTCAATATCCAATGTCAATGTCAATGTCAATGTCAATGTCAATTTCAATTTCCAAGCCAATGTCAATGTCAATGTCAATTTCAACTTTCAATTCAATTCAAATCAATGTCAATTTACTCTCAATTTACTCTTGGGCCAACAAAAATGGTCATGTCTACTTTCAAATCAAGTCAATGACAATTTACCCTCAATTGGTATCTTGTTAAACCAGACTTTCAATTTGCATCTTGATTACTGGTCAAGTGCAAGGTTCAATCCAAAAAGAACCACTTGTACCTGCTTATATGTCTATGTTTCCGGTCAAACGGCAAGTTCGATCCAAAGAACAGTTTGTACCCTTTGCTTATGTTTTGTTTCCGGTCAAACGGCAAGTTCGATCCAAAGAACAGTTTGCACCTACTTACATGTTGTGGTATTGATCAAGTGGCAGGTTCGATCAGAACAGCTTGTATCTACCCTTTGTTTGTATCTCCGATCAAGTGGCAAGTTGGATCCAAAGAACAGCTTGTATCCGCCTATACGGCTATGTTTTCGATCAAGTGGCAAGTTCGATCCAAAGAACAGCTTGTATTCATTTCTTGTTTGTATTTCCTTGGTCAAGTGGCAGGTTCGATCCAAAGAACAGCTTGTACCCATCTCTTGTTTGTATCTCTCGGTCAAGTGGCAGGTTCGATCCAAAGAACAGCTTGTACCTGTCTATTTGTTGCCCGTTCTTTCTACCTTGATGTCTATAAATCCCTTGGTGGTGTGACACAGCCCGTAGATTCCGGTTCGATTGTCTTGCATTCATAAATGAAATGTTGCATGGCATTCGTGTTTGTTTGAAAATCTGAAAGTGTATTTTTATGTCCAAAAGCAGTGCAAATGTTAATATTTAAGTATCTTCGTCCCGTCAACTCTAAGACTTCGTCTCTTGACTCTCCGGACAAAGAAACTTAAATAGGGGCAGCTGTTATACCCTAATTTTGGACCTAAAAATACTTGTTCAATTCTTCTTTTCTTGCATTATAAGTCATTTGATATGTCTCTGATCAATTGCATCTTTCTCTGCATTTTATTTCAATGTTATTTGCAAAATTCATGAAAAAGGGCATTTTAGTCATTTCCTATGTCAAAAGTTCTTTCAGTCTTTTAAAATTTTGTTTGAGTCTTTTCAAGTGGTTTGAATAAGTCTTTGTTTCATTCTATGTCAAAACCCATTTCAAAAAATTGCATTTGAAGTCATTTTGAGTCACTTTTGCCCCTAGGGGCATTTTGGTCTTTTCATGTGTCAAAACTCTGTTCAAGTCTTAAAAAATTGTCTCTGAGTCTTTCAAATTGGTTTAAATAAACTTTTGCTTTAATTTCCTGTCCAAAAATCCATTTTAAAATTTCATCTGAGTCATTTTAGTCGTTTTAAGCCCCTAGGGGCATTTTGGTCATTTCACATAATATTTCTGTTTCATTTTAATCTGCTTTGTTGATTTTAATCGTCTCGCTTTACGTTAATTTTCAATTTACTCTTTCAATTCAATTTTAGTTTTAATTTTCATTTTAGTCCTCGCATTTTTGTTATTTACATTTTAATCCCTTTTAAGTTTGTTAGAGTCCAAGTGCCATGTGTCCAAATGCTATTGGTCCACAAAAGTTTGTTACAAGTCAAGTGCCACATGGCATTATTTCATTGGTCCAAGCTTACCACATCACCTATATAAGTCAAACCATGGTCAATTTTCAACACACCAATCATTATTTCACAAAAACCACAAAAAATCTTTTTCCTCTTCTTCCTCTTTTCTTCCTCACGTGGCCTTTTCTTTTCACCACCATAACCAACATTTCCTCCACCACTCCTCCACCATAACAACCTTTTCCTCCACCACTCAACCACCCTAACAAACTCTAACAACCTTCTCTCTCCACCCTAACCAACCTAAACCACCACAAACCACCACTACATTCATCACCAATTCACAAAACTCATCAATTTCACCAATCTTCACCAAATAACACAAAAGTGCCGCAATCAACAACCTGATCCACCGCAAATCTCCACGAGAACCTCCCAAATTCGTCACCATTTCTTGACCTCTATTCGAAACTGAATCAACAGACAGCATCATCCTCACGTGTTCATCATCACACCGGCGAAGCGAATCGAATCCGAAGCTTTCAAGCACCAAACAGAATTGGATTCGTGAGAGAAGGAAGGGGACGAATCTGAACCCGTTTTCAATCTCAGCAAGATCAAGGTCGAATCCTAGCAGAAGCTTTCCGTGGCAAAACTCTTTTCTTCTCCGATTCAACCCTAAGGTTTGATTTCTTTCGATCTTTTGCTCAGTGGTGCTTTGAATCTGCCTGTAACGCCATGAATTTACCTTCATTCTTGAACGAAATTGCTTTCCAAATCCAGATTGATGCCTTGTTTTTTTGAGATGTGTTCGTTTGTGAATGAAGCTTTATATTCGTATGGTTTAATTTTGAATCAACTTGTCCATATCTTGTTTTGATTTGCCATGAAAGTGAGGTTAGAGAAAGGGTGTCGTAAGGAAGAAGAAGAAGAGGGAACCGTTTTTTCTTTGTTGTGCTCACGTGTTGTTGTTTTAATCTCATTCAACCCATGAACCTAACCCAAACCCGATCCAAACCCATGGATCCTACCCGTTTTTGATCCTGGGTTGGGCTTGGGCCTTAACTGTTTTGAGCTTCTACCTTCTGAATGATTTTCGCTATTCACACACCGTTTTATGCTGCTTACACTACTGGCTTATTCAAAATTGCATGAAAAATTCCACAAAACTCTAGTAACCTTCTTGACGCATTGTTTTGATAATTTTTGGTGTATTTTGCATGGTAAACTTTGGTCACAATATGTGGAAAATATTTTGGTCTTTTGTTGATTCCATGTGTTATTTCTTGTTCAAATCTTGATAAAAATTTCCTAAAGTTTTGTGGAGTTTGTTGTGATCATTTTTTTTAGCACTTGATACTAGTTCCTTGAAATATAATTACATGTTGAAACCTACTTCAAAAATAATGGGTGCTTGTTTTTGTCATTTTTGCCACTTCTTGTTAACATTTTTTGTGAAGTTTTAATATGATTTTGAACTTGAAATTTTGCTACATAATTGTGGCTTTGAACATGTAATTTCTTGGATTGAATTTGCCTATTAAATGTGGTATGTGCTTGCTGTTTTGAGTTAGATTTTTGTGGACTTTGTGTTGTAAATAATGTGAAATGTTCTTGTGAAATAAAGTGCATAAAGGACTTGAAAATCTTATAATCTTTGGCATGTCGATTTTCCTTGATTCTCATATTTCCTTCCTTGAAATAAGTCACCTAAAATTTCCAATGTTGTGAGAATTTAGGTCTCAAACTTGCTTTAGAAGTATAGTGAATTTCAAGTCCTTTTGTCACTTTTTACTAAAATTGTTAGTTTACTTGAAAGTTATATTTGTTTTACCATGCACTTGTCATTTTGTTTCTATATCATTGGTATTACTAACCCATTTTTCACTTTATGTTTCATACATCCATAAGCATTTCATCTCCTTCTCATATTTTTTTTTTTCATATTTTTTTTCCCTTTATTTTCTTGCAATTTAATTTGTACCAAGACTTAGAATGTAATATTTAGGAGCTTTTGTAATATTTTACTTCATGCAATTTTTAATTTCTTGGCAAAGAGGCCATAGAATGTATCTAGGGTATGATGTAAAGGACAATGGACTCAAATGATGTACACCGACACAAGCACCGACACATGCACACACATCACTATATAGTTAGAATATGCATGTTTAGATGTATGTTTAGGATTGTATGTTTAGATGAATGTTTAGGCTTTATACTTAGAAAAAATCATTTTCCCAAAAAAAACTTGAACAAACTTCACTCAAACACTTTTCATAATAAACCTTGGGGTCAAAACCCCATTGAATTTTCCTTTTATTTTCTTAATCAAATTTCAATGAAAAATAATCATATTTGACTTCTTTCGCAAATCACTAATTCAACCTCACAATTTCCTAATCTCATGCCCTTGAGGCCTCTTTCTATTCTTCAAATTCCAATTTTCAAACTTAAAATCAACCAACAAAAACAAAAACATTTTTTGGAAGAGAACTACGGTGGATTTGATCCCTTAAACGGGTACGTAGGCAAGGAACAAAATTCCTTCAATTCAACTAAAATAAAAATCCAAAAAACATTCTTCTCCCTCCAATTCTTCACTTAGAATACCTTTAGGCCTAATAACTACTTTCAAAATAGCATTTAAAAATAAAGCGCGCGCGTAGAAATTAAAGACGGTTCCTATAGGATACTATAGTCGTTATGGGTGCCTAACACCTTCCCGTAGCGAAAACAACTCCCGGACCTCGATTCTCAAGGGTTTTGCTTACTTTTTCCCTTCCCAAGAAAAAATAAGATATCACCGGTTTAAAAGGTTCAAACGTAATCAATGTTTGACACCCGAAAACCAAGATAAAACACACCCCCCCTCAAATTTAAAATTTATGTAGCAAATACCTCCTTAAATTTATACTAATATGCAAATATCCCCTCCAACTTTAAAACTTATGTAAAAATATCCCCTTCTCAAATGTATAAATAAAACGTATTCATAATTACTACATCTCTAATAACAATGAAAAAGGAAAAAAAATCACATCTTTAAAATAAAACAAGCATAAAAATCACAATTTTAATCACCATAAACAAACAAAAAAAATCATTTTTTAATCCCACAAATGAAAAAAAAAAAACACAATGAACATAAAAATTGCAACTTTAAAAAACACAATGAATTACACTAATTTGGTTGTCTTTATCAAATTCAAATTTATAAATACATGCACGGGGTTAAATATAGAATAAACATTTTTTTTCCGAAAGAGAAATGCTATGTTTTTTTTTTTTTTGGTGTACAAGGCTAAATAGAGAAATGCTATGTTAAATTGTGTTTCTTAGCATTCCTCTTTTCGAAAAATATAGAATAAATTTGAAAGACTAATATAATACTACTATATACGCAGTTTTTCAAAACTGAAGGGGTGTATGTGCATACCTCCACTATCAAGTGGATAGGCCATTGATAATGGAGTGAAATTTGAACATTTACGTCCCTTCAAATCTTCTTTTTCTTTTCTTTTGTTTGGTGTTAACCTCCGATTCTTAAAAAAGAAAGGCTCTGATCATTTGGAGTTCGACAGTGAAATAAGGATAGTTTAGTTAAAAATTGTCTCAACTCTGATGCAAGAATCGAACTCGGGTTCTCCCAAACAATTCGTCTTTGGTGAAGCTCATTAGCCACTTAAATTCAATTGTTTTGTTGATCCTCTTTTTCAAT
This sequence comes from Medicago sativa, assembly GCF_051527215.1. NCBI lineage: Eukaryota > Viridiplantae > Streptophyta > Magnoliopsida > Fabales > Fabaceae > Medicago > Medicago sativa. Next base: position 11,210,511 of record NC_140756.1, read on the forward strand.
CACTATCTTCTTCTCCTTTCTTTTATAATTTGTGTCAATCTCTCTCTTGACTTTCTTTACTTATGTGTTCCCTCCCTTGATCATCTTTTTAAGATTTAAAGAGAGATAGACACAAATCATGGAAGGATGGAGAAAGAGTGAAAGGAAAGAGAGGATCTGAATTTGTTTATGGTAAAGTTTTTAAATGTGATACTCAATTTAGAAAATTTCTTTTTAGGCCTCCTTAATATCTCTTAGGCCCCCTAAAACTCCGTTTTTAACCCTAATATATACGTCTAGTACATAATTCCCAGAGGGTTAGCAAATAGGGAGTTAATCCCCGAGGACTGTTTTAATTATATGATAGAACAGTGAGCAAAATTGTCACCCAATTCTTGATGTTAGGTTATGTAATTTTGGTGTTTCAAGGTTTCCAAACTACCTCATTTGCTCTCCAAACCTAATTTTCACCCAATTCTTGATGTTAGGTTATGTAATTTGTTTGGTAATGAACATATGTATCAATTTAAGTACGTTATAACCAACAATAGTACTTTGTTAAGTTCTTTGTTTATATAATTTGTTAGTTTAAGTCCTTTTCTCGGTTGTTGTTTATATAATGTTAGTTAAAGTCATTTTCTCGGTTGTTGAAGTGTATATGTTTTTTATGTGTTATTAACATCTGGGAGCTACGAACTGAAGGGTTTGGGACATAACTCTCAGAAGAAGAAAAAACAAGATTTCAAACAAACGTTCGAGAGATACAAACTAAAGTGTACGGGGAGGTATCTTTTGAATGTGTAAAAAATATGAACACCACAAAGGTTCTTTGTGTATTGGAACCTCTATGACCTAAATGTCAATAAATCAACATTGATACAACCATATTAAACATATCCACTTCAACAACCGAAAAAGGAGGACTTACACGAAAAAATTAAGTAAACAAAGAACTTAAACAAACTATAAAATGTTTGTCATAAATTACTTAAACCAAATGCATAAGTTCATAAACCAAACAAATTATCTAACGTTACATCAAAAATTGGGTGAAAAGTAGGTTTGATGAGCAACTAGAGTGGTTCACTGGTTTGAAAACTTGGAAACACCAAAATAAAATAACTATCAGTTTTGCACACTGTTCTATCATATAAAAAGTTTATAATTGTTATGAAGAATAAGCTATGTAGATAATAAGCTATATAAAAAGTTTAAAATTTATTTATTTTTAATTTAATAGTCCAACCGAAATTGCTTTAAATAATTTTCAGTCTATTTTCTTTTTCCGGTGAATATTCAATCTAAAGTTCGCAAGTCTCAAGCATTTCAAGCTATTCCAGAAACTTAAAAACAACTCCAAATTAGAGGGTCTTGAATATTCCAGGAACTTCATAATAAAAACTCTAAATATTAATTCATACAATAATCCTCAACCATAAATAAAAAAAAAAAAACATATAAATCCAAGGTACTTGCACAACTTAATAGCTTATTCCCTTTACTTCATAAACTAAACTAAATATTTGTCCACTTCAAGGCTCCAATGTTTCACCACTTCAGCTTTGCAGGGAAGTACTGTAGCAAATAAAGATGCATTAGTAAAAACTTAATAACTCTAGGCAAAAACTAGGGGAAAATCAACCTTGTTAATTTTTTTCAGCTAGAAACAAAGGAAATAAAAGCTTTCTTGAGGTGCTTACCTTTTCAATGAGGGAGATGTAGTATGGTTTCACCTTTTCAACATCAACTCTCACTTTGCTCTTGCTGTAGAGATCATATTTGCTACAATTGATTGAAATGTAGAAGAAGTTTAAAGTTAGAGAAAACATTAATTAATCTTTCTATTTGCATACTTGATAAAAATTAAGAAATAATAATAATCATGTAATATTACTTGAAAATGTGAAGCCATTTCAAGTTCTCAACATCCTCATCATTCATCAAGTGTTTATAAGCTCCTTCCCTATGTAAAGCTACAAAACAAATTTTTGTGTCAAATAAAATTACAAATTGACCATTTGATTTGATTGGTTATGAACTTTTAATGTTAATTTTTGGACAATAAAATTTTTACTTCTAAGTTGAACTTACCATAAAATGAATGGTATCTTATGATGAACATAGCAGCCGAGGGTAGAGTAGTCTTATTCTCCTTTGCCACCTTAAAACAACACCCAAATTTTTAAAACTTTCTTCACTATTTTTATGAAATAATAACATTGAATTGAATTTTGAAAGGACTTACTAGATACATGTAGTCATCATGTCCCCATGACATCATGACATTGTTAAGTCCACATTTCTCAGAGTAAATTCCATATCTAGTGTTGTATGCAGAGTTGTTATAGTCTGGATTTTCCTTAAAATACTGGAATTGGAAATGTAACATATATTAGGTGTTTAATTTCCATAATTTGTTTTTTCTACATGACTACATCCAAATAGAAAATAAGTTGAATGATTACCTTGTGGTGGACAATGGATTCATCAAATCTGCAACCAACTGGGTATATGTCACCTATACCAATATAGAAAATGGTAAGAGATCACACTTTCAACTAAAAATTGACAAATATTATAAGTTATGTATATTAGCTATAAACTATAGTATAAACTATAAATAAAATAAAACACGCTTTTATATTGATATATCGGCTCGGTAGTGTCCGTTTTTCCGCTAATATTATATAAATGTAATATCTCACTTACCTACAACAGCCCATTGAGGAAGTCCCCCAAAACTAGGAAGGAGAAGCACTTTGCCAAGATCTGCATTGATTCAAATTGGTTATTAAACCAAAAAGGGAAGAAAAAAAATAGCATGCTAAATTTCAAGCACATGAAAAAATATATCTTTTATGTAATGAAGTCATAATGTATCATGGTCATTAGAATGTAGTAATTAACTAAGAAAGTAGAGATTAAGTACCATGGATAAGGCCAGTTAAGTGCAGCCAATCTTCATTTGGATAGTCCTTTCTTATAGCTTCAGCTGTTTGTAGAAGGTGCTCAATTTGTGGTTCATCCAAGTCAGGGTCACTCTCATCCACCACTTCATTCAGAAGTTCACAACATTCCCATATGCTCATCTCTACCCTGTTCAATTTCCCATACTCCTCTCTCATTTTCTTCACCTGTATATGTTATAATGTTCATATTAATATCATTTTTCATACCTACATATTTTTAAGTGTATGCTAATTGCTAGCACAAATTGTGACAAATGTGTTGTATGTACATTTTTTCAGAAGGAAAAATAAATGAAAGATTTGTGGTAGATGCTTACAAAATCAAAGGATTGGTAAATGTGGTTTTTTTTGTAGAAGTTCTCCACTCCTTCTTGCCTCTCACTTTCAGCAGCATAATCCCTGATTATGATTAACAATAGCTTATCAATGTAAGATAATTCTTAAAGTCTTTTAACTAACATGTGGAAAAATGAAGAATTAGAGAATATATTCATTTTTACTTTTCATAGTTTGTGATCCACAGTAGAATTAGGCAAGTGAAATAGCAAGTAGTACCAACATATCAAGTAGTACCAACATACCAAGTAGTACTAACATGTGGGAAAATGAAGAATTAGAGAATATATTCATTTTTGGAATGAGACACACTTCAACACTAGTGGGGTCCTAATAGAGGAAAAGGCTCAATGGGCCTGGCCTAAAGAATCATAGAGCAAAAATAACAGGGCCTGATTGACACAGTATATGGGAGGAATTGTAGAAAACTTATTGAAAATTGTTTTTCACACTTCACATAATGCTAAGAAACACCGTGAAATGACAAGTTTAATCCCAAATTCGATTGAAACTACTGCCGGTTAAAGTTAAAATCCATCGGCGGTTAACTATCAATAGGGTTATATTGGTAATTTTGTGGTGTTTCATAGCAACATTTGATGTGAGAACATCAATTTTCAAACTTCTTTCATCCATATTTTTTAAACGGAAATGTTAACTTGTATTCTAAAGATACTTAAAAAATCAAATATAAATAGTAAAATTTTAAAAATTGTGTAATCATAATCTTAAAAACTTAAAAATGCAATTTATTTAATACAGAAATTTATTTTTTAATTCCTTAATTAACTTTTTAACTTGTACCTTTAAGTACAAGTTAGCATAATCTATTTTTAAAACCAATTTTATCTGAATTTATTTATCTCAATAGCCAAAAAAAACACCATATTATCTAGATCTATCCATCCAAATTCGATATAAAAAAGTTCTTATCCAGATCGGTATATTCAAATGGGTTAATTTTTTTACAGCATGTAATAATAATAATTAACAAGCAGTAAAGAGTGCATAAGTTATATGAAGAATTATTCAAAAAAAAAGTTATATGAAGAATTGAACCTAAAAGTGTGACCAAATGAGTTGGCTTGTGGCATAACAAATCCACCATCCAACTCCAGTTCTGTCTCATTAACAACCACCGTCTTTGACTCAACATCAGATCCTGTAATAATTTTATAATAATAAACCAATTAATTAATAGAAAACAAAATACACAATTTTGTGCACATTTTAAAATTTCAAATCAACCTTTTGTCAAAAAAAGTTTCAAATCAACCCAATTTTTTTATAGATCTGATTCAAGAATCACGAAATTAACTGGGTCAATCAAGTCAAACTTTAATCAAACTGCTCATGATCCAATTTCATAAATCAAGTATTCATAATTACAAAAATTAAAATGTGAATCGTACGGTTTAGATTTGTTTGACCCAACAAATTCACAATCTCATATAAATCTAGATCCATTATCGAGACCAAAAAATACAGATTATGCACAAGTTACAATCAAAGGGAAAATGGTACAAAATCATGAGAGAAAAAAAATTATCAAACTTTTTAAAAGAAAAATTAAAAGATAGAAAACTATTTTTTATTTTTGATTTTGCCATAGGAGCAAAAAAAAAACATATATTGAACTAAAAAATGAAATTTTCTGAGAGGGGAAAAATAAATTTTTCTTTAAAATAAAATTAAAAAAAAAAACATAAATTTTGCCAAAAAAAAATGAAATTTGTGAGAGGGGAAATTAAATTGAATTTTGCTAAAAATAAAGAAAGGGTTAAAAATTACCAAAATAATCAGGTTGATCAATGAGGATAGTCATGTTGAGGGTGAGAGAGATGAAGAAAATGAAAGAGAATAAGAAATGAGGAAATTGAGATATGAAGGGGTGGCTGTTGGAGTGATGCTATTTATAATTGGCCGGAGAGTCCTTCCCTGAGAATTGAAACTTCTCAAGTCCTTCTCTGAAAATCCTAACATTAAATTTTTCTTTGTTTCTTCCCATCTTTAGGACAAACATGTTTATCAAACATTTATTTTTCTAGATACCTTAATAATTTTATTACTATTTATCACCAAGCAATCGTATACGTTTTAAAAAGATTTCTACTCAATTTAGTCCAAAATAAAAAGTTTTTCTATTCAAAGATAAAGTGCCAAACAAGTTGACAATCTCCAACAGGACAAGAGTCCCATAAGAACAAGTGTGGTTATCTTTTGATATATATAATCATAATAATAATAATCTATTCTTATCTAAATTTGAGTATATGTTTAGTATATCCTTTACACCTAACATACTGTCATGATTACTTTATAGTAAAATTAAAAATCTAACGTAGGTTGCTAAAACTATTTAGGATCATTACACGTAAGTGACATAACAATATTGACTAATCTCTGATTATAGGATGATTTATATCTTGACTCGTAGAATATAGAATGATCAGTCCACAAAACTATGGTACATTTTTAGGAGTTGAAATTTTAGTCCACAAAATTATTTTGACTCGTATAATTTCATGCAAGCATTTTTTTTTGTCTGAGTTTCTTCAACCAAAAATCAGATATTAATCTTTCATACCTTAAAAAAATACTTTAGTAAATTAGTTTAAGAGATTGACGTCTCCTGACAAATAATTTTTTATACTCTAATCATATATCGAACTCATTGTCATATACATAAAAAAATTCGTTTATTTACAAATTATGTCACATTATATTGTATGTTAGTTCATTCAGGTGACTTTATATATGTATTTTGAATTTAATTTATGAATGCTTGTCAAAGATCTGAGGTAAAATGGTACCCAAAAAATTATGCATAATTAGAATTGTGGACCCTTTTTTAAGGACTCGATTTAGTCAAATTAAATTTATAGACATATTATAATTTGTGCTAAACCCAAATCAAAAACCTATAGTACATGTCAAATAAAATCTTCAAATTGATAGCACAAATCAAAAACTCTACAAACATAGCTGTATTCTGATTTCTTCCATGAAGACAAAATGACAGAGGTTTGAGATTATGTGGGACCCACAATGAATTATTTCTTTTGTGATAAGTGAGTCAGCAATGAGTTGGATATGATAACATCTGCAGTAAGTGGGGTCCAATGACGTGGTACCAAGTCAAACAAGTACTGCACGTGTTGTTTTATAAGGCGCTGCAATTATAAGCTGTTTTTTCCTTAAACATGGTTTCCTTCACCGCCCTTGTTTCTTCTCAGAACTCAAAAAACATGACACGTGTTTTTATTCAGTTCTACACGTACTATTTAAGGTATTTGTAGCCCTACACGTGCTAGGTTAGGTTTTATAGTTCTTCCAAGTAATTTTGCGAGAAACTTACATTAAGATTCTGTTCGTTGGTTATGCGGCATGATTCTGCCTTAACTCAAAAGGGCCGCAAGTTATCCACGTCTATGTAGAAGATTTAGTAGAAGATTTAGTTTGTATCACGGTGAATATGTCGATTACGATGGTCTAATGTGATTATAAACATCATACTTGAATTTTAATTTTAGAAAACCCAATAAATTTGCAATGGTATCACGGTAGATGCATGCATTAGGTATATAAAACAGGTTAAACTCAATTGTGACGGTGTGTATACAAATTTAGTTTGTCTTTTAAGATGCGGCGACCTTCTCCGTGATAGCGCGGAGATAGCAAGTGAAAATTGTTTGAATAGTTATGCTCAAAAGATAGGTTCATGCGACATGTTACATGCAAAGATGTGGGGCATGTATATTGATATAGAATAGATATGCTTCGGAGAAATGGATTCACACACCTATAAGTGGAAAGCGACTCAAAAATTTGAGTAAACATGGTGACAGGAAAACGTAATCAATGGGAATGTTCCTACATTCATTCGATGCATTCGTAACCTTAAATACATGAGTTGGCAAGTTTCGAATCAATCACACATGACATGAAGGAAATAGATCGACAAATTAGCTAGCTAATTTTATTCTATCGTTGGTCACTTTGATTTACATGTTATTGAGACTCCTTTTAGAGAGCTTCAATGTCTCATTTTTTATGACATTTTTTACGCTTGTATGTTTTGAAATGTTCTTTTTAATCGCTTAATTTTCTGTTTTTTTTTTTTTGCTCTGTCATCTTCTTGTACCAAAAAAAATGGACAATCAAACAACGGCTAAGTTTTGAGAAATGGAAAATTACAAATTCGAACTTGTGTTCATATCAAATGTCTTTATAACATTTTTGCAGTTTAATTTGTCCTAACAAAACCATTTTTTAACGGTTTTTTTTAGATAAACGAAATAGCCACACCATTAGAAACTCACACGCATTAGTAAAAGATTTATAGTTCAAACTCTTATCATATGGTTCAACTGAACAATTTCAATAATTTTACTAGTTTAATTAGGATTTGTCGATCATTTATGCTAGTTTTAAATGAGCATATACGTTTAGTAAAAGAAATGTACATATACCTTTTTCGGTCTCAAATGTAAGTAACTTTTTACTTTTTAGGTTCATTCAATAAATGATGTACGTGGTGTATAATATAGACCACATATATCATTTATTGAATAAACCTAAAAGGTGAAAAGTTGTTTACATTTGAGACCGGATAGATTACGTGTGTGTAAATAAAAATAAATTAAATATGCTTTTAGTCTTACAAATCATTTTTTGTCAAAAAAAAAAAAAAACACTGTCATGCAAAATGTTTATTTCTTAAATTGCATGGTTTGGAGGTGAATGTGTACATAGGCGGTTACTGAGAAAATAATTAATTTTTATGTTTGCAATGTCATTCATGTGGATCAAATAAAATCTTTTTGAGTAACTCATTAAATTGGTCCTTGTCTTTGTACCAAATTCTCAAATTGATCTATGTCTCTATTAATATCTCAAAATGGTCTCTGTCTTTATCAAATGTTCCTCAGATTGGTCCCGGCTCTATTAATTGTTTTGTATGCAAAATGTTTATTTCTTGCTTGGTTTGGAGGTGAATGTGTACATAGGCAGTTACTGAGGAAATAAAATAATTAATTTTTATGTTTGCAATGTCACTCGTGTGGATCAAATAAAATCTTTTTGAGTAACTCATTAAATTGGTTATTGTCTTTGTACCAAATTCTCAAATTGGTCCCTGTCTCTATTAATATCTCAAAATGGTCCCTGTCTTTATTAATATCTCAAAATGATCCCTGTCTTTATCAAATGTTTGGTCCCTGCCTTCTTCCTACTTCTCTTATTTTACTGCATTGATGGTATCTCTATTCCATCGCCATCATCAGGTATTACGCTACCGCCTTCTTTCACCATTTCAAACCTAGTTCATATTGATTTGAAGAAATGAGTATTAAAACTTTTTTGAGCCGGTTTAACCTCAGATGTCATACCAATATCAGGGAGATATTAATTTAAAAGAAAAAACCATACCACTTAAAAATATACCAAAATAATACATTTGATTGATTGAAAGGGCCGGAACTCGAGCACACATGAATGTGTAAACAAAATCAAATAATTTCATCATAACCAACTTACCATTTGAATAACAATGATGAAATAATTCTTAACTAATTAAAGAAATTTCATGAGAAAGCCATCACAGTCCTAATATCTTAATTAACTAAGCAACACATCTTCATAGAACGTTGATGATGAGAACCACATAGAACAATAGCATAGGAGAAGGAAGCTATCAATACCGAGTTAACAAACACATTATTAAAGATTTGATTTGGATTCTTCCATTTTGAATTGAGAAATGATATTTGAACATCCATTTTTTAACAACTTTTGTGACAACCCTCTCTCTCATACTCTCATTGTACTTTTATTCTCTCTCTTCCTTTTTCTCTCTCTATTGTTATTGTCCAATAAAAATAGAGGAAAAGAGTTGTCACTAAAAGTTGTTGAAAATTGGATGTCAAAATATCATTGCTCTTTTCAATTCACTTGTTCTTGTGCGTCAAAAATATCGATTCTAATTGGTTGAAAGTGTAAAGTGGCTTTAAGCGGAGAGGCTCTGATAGCACAAGTAGAAATTTAGAGTCTAACTCATCCTTGCAAAATCAGCTTGTAACACATGTTCAAGTCATCTTTTATCCGATGTGGGACTTTTTTAACACTTACCTTTATCTTATTTGCGGGTCACTATGCTATCTAGAAGATTGCTGCCTAATCCTTTTTATGTGGTCAGTGAAGATAACTTGGTGTGTTTCTGCATTTTGAAATGCTCCCTATGAAATTGCATAATTAGTGCTTCGGAGCCGATTAATAATTGATGGGTGTGCATTATGGAGGGATATTCTCTTATGAAAATAATATTTGATGACATGTGTTTTTTCACGAATTTAAATGACTAATGCTATAACATTTTATCTTTATTTGCATGCATTGATCTTCCATTGACCGTGGTGAGTATTGTAATCACCATTGTCCATTTACCATGATAAGGAATTGATTATATTTTCGTGTATTGCTTTGTAGGCTAGGTGGAGTCATAATCATGTGTATGTTTTTGATGTTGTACTAAAACTATTTGTATGAGGCTGTGTCCAACTTACGACAGCATGATTTGGTGGTCTCTCTACAACCTTTCATAAAATGTGGGTAAAGTTCCGCTCACTATGATGTTCGGTACAGACCTTGTTAATAAAACTTTTGATCATAAAATAACTTTAAATAAATATATGCTAATATATGCACACCTAGTAAGTTGATGAGTATTTTTGAAATAGTTAAATTATACATTTTTGTATACGTACCTAAATGTTATTTATTTAACTTAAAGTTCTGACAATATATAGAAGCATTTGTCACTCCCACTCATAAAATGAATGTTACTCGCTTGGATTCTTTTAGCTTAAAATTTTTGTAGAAAAAAGTTTACGTTTTATTTAGGCTTAATTGCATGTTTGGTCCCTTATGTTTATTTTAGTTTTCAAGTTGGTCCCTTATGTTTTGAAAGTTTCAAGTTGGTCCCATACGTTTATTTTAGTTTTCAAGTTGGTCCCTTACGTTTTGAAAGTTTCAAGTTAGTCCCTTATGTTTATTTTAGTTTTCAAGTTGGTCCCTTATGTTTATTTTAGTTTTCAAGTTGGTCCCTTATGTTTTGGACCGACTTGAAAACTAAAATAAACATAAGGGACCAACTTGAAAACTAAAATAAACATAAGGGACCAACTTGAAACTTTCAAAACGTAAGGGACCAACTTGAAAACTTTTAAAACGTAAGGGACCAACTTGAAACTCTCAAAACGTAAGGGACCAACTTAAAAACTAAAATAAACATAAGGGACCAAACATGCAATTAAGCCTTTTATTTATTCGTTACACTCTTCATTCGTTTTAGCTCCTCAAGGTTAATACTCATCAGGAATCATAGGCAATTCAATTTATGCTCTTGTATACATTACTCAATTGAACAAAAAATCATAAATGCATTTTAATGAAGTTTTCAGGCAAACTAAGGTGAAAGCAAGTCCGTGTAGCGAAGTGCAGTGGACAGAAATTTTCCAATGATAATTAAGATTGTTTTTGCTTACACTGTCGGTCCATATATTGACTAAACTGAAATGTCAAAAGTTTGATAGCATCTCACAGTGATATTTACATTCATGGTAAAGACAATAACAGAACAACATATCATAGACCAAAGAATAACATAAAGTTAACCATCTTTCGGGTACGCCTTCCCGAAAGGAATAAACATTAATCAACTTTTCCTGTACCTATCAAAATTTCATTCTTTTTGCAGGACCTTGATCAAGTATGGGATCAACAGTAGGTGCTAGTGACTCAGCTGCTTCCTGAGTTTCAGGGCCTTTCTCAGTTTCTGCTGTTGAAGGTGGAACATACCCTTCTGGAAATGGTGGCGGAGGCGGAGCAGGTGGAAGCTGCAGCAGCAAGTAAACACTCACTTATAATCAGCTATTTGTTCAGACTTAATAAATAGTTAAATGTAGTAAAATTGTAATAATATTTTACGTTTAACCTAAGTTTGTGTTTATCAGCAAACTCACAATCACAACTACTTAGTTAAATTCCTATAGTTAGGAGGACAAGCTGTGTTGGGTAAAACCTCTGGTTTGTTATTACAAAAGGATCACCATCATTTAATTTTTACCCCGCAAATAACTTTTTGACAACACAGAGCAAAGAGAAAATAATTGTTCTGTATGCTCCTATTGAATTAAAAAAGAAGTAATTATGGGCCAAGACTTCTATTCTTCTTAGTTCTTATGGCTAGATCAATCTCTTGGCCCTGTGAAAAGGAGAAAAAACTTAATGTTCTTCCACTCAGAAAGGAAGGATTAGGAAAATCCTATTCAGTAATCACTGCACTTTTCTTCAGACAACATGAAAACAATGAAAAAAATGTTTAGATAATATTAATTTCACTGTCATCCTAGAATGAAAGGGATAATCTCATAGTTATAATACTCCAAAGTTGTAATAAATAAATTAAATGTGTAACAGTCAACCCCATAAAAGCTACAGTGAGATGACACACAGCAATAAGGCTGCTATACAGAAATTTTAGATAAAGGTTAAAGAATTTATACTACAGATATATAATTGCTCAAAAAATAAAAAGTTAATTTAAAACTAAATATGCATTCATAATCAAAATGCTCAAGTCTTGAGCTAATACACAGGATAATATCATTATCATTACTAGTAACCAATGAGGAGTCGGAATACTCAAAGAAGCCCTACGGTTAGAAATGGAATAGTTTGACAGAACAACATAAAGGAATACTCAAAGAAGCCCTATGGTTAGAAATAGAATAGTTTGACAGAACAACATAAAAGGACAGACCTGCACATGAAGAATAGAGGTTGTAAAGTCAGAAACAGAAAACCAAGCATGTGAAGAATAGGGTGCGCGTGCAGGTGCGGCATGTTATGCCCGGAACAATGCGGTGAACAGTGTGCTCGGGGAAAAAAGGGCTCTGGGGGTTGAACATGAGAGGCTGACTAAGGGTTTTTAACTTTCTCTCTGTTTCTGAAAAAAGAGGTACAAAATCTCATTGTTCTACCCACAAACTACTAATCAGTAAGATTGTGATGAGATGGGAAAAGGACTGTTTTCGATTGCCCTCGAAGTTGCAGCTGCGAAAGACGTGATTTACCACTTGTATGGCAGCCACAACAGGGAAACTCAAAGTAATGCCAAGAAAAGGAAGCCACTATTCATGATGTGTTTCCCCATGCAAGCATGCGAATAACAATCATGTTTTATACTTTGATCTTTTGATTAATTGGAAAGATTAAATAAGAGGATATTAATTTACTCAGGACTTCTGACAGAATGTAGAAGATGATCAGTTTATAAATATTGAGCAGTGTTATTCAGTACGAATAATAAACCTCACAAATCGCACAAAAACAAACGTTTTTTTATTGATTTTCTTAATAAAAAAAAAATATTGACTAAAAATAGAAAAAAGTGAATCTTTATTTTGCAGAAATCGCCGTGACTTTTGTGGGTGTTAAGAATACATGACATAAAGCATTTTCCATAAATAGTTCAAATTATTTCATAAATACACAATTTCATAAAATACTTGGGACACAAGTTTTAATTCAATGTTACCTATCCCTTTCTTTTTTATTAAAATTTTAATAAACCTCTAATGATGTGCTATGTAATTGTTTGAAAAGTACACAATGGAAAGAATATATCAACTCACCTTGCGTTGCAAGGAAGCAAGAATATGATCCACTCGCTTAATTTCTTTTAAGTCAATTGTCTCCTTAGCCGCCTTTGGTTCCGGAATTGTAGTCTCGTTTTCAGAATCAACTAAACCAGAAGAAGCACAATCCGTTAATGAGCACAGAGTCAAAAAATAAATAAAATCATTGGTTAAAAATTTCAACAAGAACGTGGATTGGAAGGAAGAACATAAGATATAATGGAATGCATGAAAAATCAGATGGCAAAGTAACACTAGTATTATTTCCTTGCTTGCCACAGTTTGCAAATAGCAACATCATACATGGTGTAAATGAAACATCCTATACCTCAACAATGGAAAAAGGGAGGAAAGCTACAGAGGCTAGGCTTTTAAATAGTTTGGTTTTACGAGAAACCCGAACCACAAGAGAAAACCGAACCAAACTGCAATTGTTTCACCTGAACCAAACCAAACTGGTTATGTGATTCAGTGCACTATGGTTTCAATGCTGAACCAAACTGGTTTTCAACAGATTAAGGGCCCGTTTGTTAAGGATTAAAATAAAAGTGATTTTGACATAAAATAATTTAGAGATTATATTTTAGAGATTTTATGAAAAATCAGAATCTATTTTGTGTTTGTTTACCGTAATAAAAATCACTTTTTTTAAACAAATAATTTAGTTTGTTTGGATACAACTATATAAAACGGGATTTTTCGTTACAAAACTAGTTCAATCTTTTAAACCATATTTTCTCTCTCCTCTAAAAAAAAAATCTATTTTCTGAGAAGCTGCTCTTGCTCTTAACAGCTTCTCATTTGAAGCTGTTTTTAGATTTTTTTTTAGATTCTGATTTTTTTAAAAAGTTGTAACAAACGGATGTAAAACTCTTAAAAGTGATTATTATATTAAAAAAAAGTGATTATTTTCTTAAAAAAGCTATAACAAACGGGCTCTAAATTTTATTTTATTTTTTTCAAAATCCAAAAACTAAGGCCACTCACTCTGTATTACATAGTAATTGTGGAAGAAACTGAATTGAAAAGTAGAATTAAAACAATATAGCAAGAAACACTTGTCCCATTAAGTGAATAGTATCGGCCAAGTGCTAACCATCACATCGTAATAGCAATATCATGAGCTTGTGATTCAAAAAGAAAAAAACTTCAATCTAACGAAATTATGCAAAAAGGGGAATTGCACTCAAACAAAATCACCATGAGGTGATAAATCTAGGTGATACGAATTAACTCATGTTACTGTTATTGTTCTAAGGCCTGAAGCTTTATTTCACAATAGAAGGTTCACTGTTGGTCGCAGCTCACCGAAGTCTAGGCATTACAAGTTCAGCTAGAGAAACATATAAAACATGATTCAGTAACAGTTAGTAAATTACGTAAGCAGATCAGTTTTTTTAATAGCAGTTTGGTTCATTTCGGTTCTAAAGAGTTGTTTGAACAGCCCAAACAAACACTATTAACTATAAATGTGTAACGGTTCTCCATAAACAAAATTGCTTAATAAAGTTGTATAGCTTCAACAATACAATTTTTCAAACCCTGCAAAGTTTCTATCACATTTTTATACAGGGTCTAAGAAAGGTCCACAGCCACACTATGGGCCGTTGACATCAAAGTTCTTAACATCTCCACAATTGCAACGCAAGCGCAATTAAACAACATTTGACTGTGATTCTCCATCATATCAAAAATCATGACACAATCGCAATTTAAAACCTTGTTTTCGTGAGTAACAAACATTTTATTTTTCCAAACCAAAAGAGAGAGAGAGAAAAAATCGAGCTTACCATATCCTATCTTCTCCAACTTAGATGCAGCTGTAGTAAATGCCTTTTCAATATAATATAGTGCCCTTCCCTACAAGATCAATGTCACAAACATTATTAAAAAAAAAAAAAAAAACCACACCAAATATTTGAAATAAAAAAACTACTAAAAGCGAAACTAGATAACCCTACAAGGTATGTATGTAGCGCTAAGTGTATGTTTGGTTCTGCAGTGAGAAAATTTGATTTCGTAAAATTGATTCTTGCTACAATTGAGTTGAAGGTAAAGTGATTTATGTTTTGATACATTCATGTGAAAGTGAGTTGAAATATAAATTTGAGTGTAAAAATCAATTCTAGAATCATAAGCTAGATTGCTAGTTTCAAGTAGAATCAATTCTTGTGGCAAAATCAACTCTACTTTAAGCAAATCAAACACGTCAAAATCAATTCTACACATCTAGAATCAATTTTGTCTCCTCCAAAAGTGGAACCAAACATACACTAACACTTCATATTAAGTTGTGTTCAGTGACTTATGACATATATCTGTCAAATAATATCTCATACCACCGCCACGACACTAATATTTGAGATTACATTTCATTTTTATAAACTAATACTAATGTCGATGTGTCAGTGTCCGGTCTACATAAGGTTTGTTGAATAAAATTAGAAAAGATGGTAATAAGAAAGAAATTGAACATACAATTCTAGCAGCAAAAACATTGGATAATTGAGGAGCTTGATAAATAGAACCATCCAAAATATAATAAGCAAGCATTGGAGTAACTTTATCAGGACTATCCCTCTTCTGCTTCTTCATGATAAAAAGATGAGGTTCCATAACTTCACTCAACACATATTCTATACCAATCATTTTCCTGAAACCCTAAAAATGGTTAAGAGTGAAAAATTGAAATTGAAATTGAGAATGAAAATTAGGTTAGGTTAGGTTACGGGAATTACGTACGTGAGTTGAGAGGAATCGAGTGGATGATGAGAACGCATTCGGAGTTGTTCGTTGTTAGAAGTCCAATCGTAGAAAGGTGATAAAGCGAAGTAATCGAAGACGAGGTTACGATCGAGTGGGTATGTGTTTAACCATAATTGATCTCTGAAGCATATTCCGGTCATGTCGGTTCCCGGTGGTTGCGCCGTCGGTACTCCGCCGTCTAACATTCCCATTCCCGGTGTCGCCATCTCCGGCACCGGTTCTCTCTCAGTGCTGTGATTTTAAGATGTATTAGTACAAGTATGAGTAATTAAATCTAGAAGAACTCCTCTTAAACACTAGTAGTACTCCTCTTATTTTTTATTTTTTATTATATAAGCTAAAAATATATTTTTAGTCCTTTGTAATTTTACTACACCAAAAATTATATTTTGATGTTTTTTCTCTCTCTCTCTCTCTTTGTCCGTGTTTTTGCGGTTAGACACTTGTCTCTTTAGCTTCTTGGTTATCTTTTTTCACAGGATCTTATGTTGTTTTGGCCTCCTTCGCATCCACAGCCTCCATGTTTCGTTGTAATGGCTGCTACTACAACCTCTGAGGCATTGTCTGAGTGCCCTCCTCGAAAACCACCATGCAAACACTTTGATTGGACTACTCCATCATTGTTGGGTTTGAGATCTAATGTCCTCGTGGGTGTTTTTTTTATTTCTTTGTTATGTTTATTTGCTTGTGTTTTGTTTTTCGTCTTTTGCTTACCGTCTACACTACAAATTTTTGATGTATTGCTTGAGAAAGACTCATTTTAGAGGTACTATAAAGGACTTATGGCGGTTATCACCACGTACAATATCCTCTCAACCTTGTAAAAGTCTTGTCAATATGTGGTTGAATTGGTCATCTCAGATACCACTTATAGCCTATTTGATCGAACACCTTCAAATATTTTTTTCTCAAAGTTGGATGAAATTAAAGACTGTGGATCTAGAATTATTACTAACCTTTGGTCATACTTGTAAGATTTTAGTTCGATCGCTACGATATGTATTTTGGTTTTTTAACGCTCTATTGGCTTTTGAAAGTTCTATATGTATCTCTAGCGAATATTAGTTATTTTTATCATTAGTAATGATATCAAAATATGGATGGAAAATGTCTCATGCATCATCCTTTTGATTGTATAGTTGCCATTCTAGCTTTTGAAGGAATGAAGTTTTAACAAAAAAAAAAAAAAAGAACTAAAAATAAAAACTTTTTTTTTGTTGAAGAAACTAAAAATAAAAATAAAAACTTTTGTCATCAAATTAAATTAAATTAAATTAAAACTAAAAAAGAACTAGAGTACCATCCAAATCTCTCTCTTGAACTCTCCCGCGCTCACCTTTCCTCAACTCTGTTTCTCTCTGTCTCATGGCTCGGCCGCTTCGAACTCTTTGTTCGCCTCGATTCTTCATTTTCGATTCTCGTAAGTTCCCTCACCTTCTTCATCATTAATTCCTAATTCTTATTCCATACATGCATATTTGAGGTTATCAGGGTTTAGATTTGCGATTGTGTTATGATTTTTGATATGATGGAGAATCAAGGTCAAATGGTCAAATGTTGTTTTAATTGCTGCCATGTTGCAATTGTGAATATGTGAAAAACTGTGATTTTGCGGCCCATATTGTGGCTGTGGACCTTGTTTAGACCCTGTATAAAAATATGATAGAAACTTGGCAAGGTTTGAAAAATTGTATTACTGAAGCTATACAACTATAGTAAGAAATTTTGTTTATGGTGAACCATTATACATTTATAGTTATCGGCGTTTGTTCGAGCTGTTCAAATAGCTCTTTAGAACCAAACTGAACCATGAACTGCTATTAAAAAATATCGAACTGCTAAAGTAATTAATTTACTAACTGAATCATGTGTTAATATGTCAGTTCTCTAACTGAACTTGTAATGCCTACAATCTGGTTTGGTTTATTTTACCAAGCTTTTAAGTGTCATGCATAGCAATGTTTATCTCTTGTTTGGTTTGATTCAAATGGTCATGCATAACAATGTTGTCTCTTAGGTCCATGAATGTTGTGTTTAAGAGGATTGATTTTGCTATCCAAATAGAGTCAGTGGCACAGCTTATTACCCGCTTGCTTTCCATTCCTCTGTACCTTTTTTTTCTTTTCAATTTTTACTTTTTACTTTTTACTTTAGAAATTTTAAATTCATTTTGAATTACTATTAAAAATATATATATAATAAAATCTCCAACTTTATACTGAAAACGTCTTCGTGTTGTTAGTGAATGTTTAGATCACACACACCTCCAAAAGGAAATTCAAAAGTTTGACAATTTGGAAAGTGTGGAATGGGGATTGCTGATGCACTTCATTGTCACTTTGTTAAATTATGGTCACATCAATGGCTGCACTTGCTTCGCAGACTCAAGGGTACCAGAGTGTTTACCTTATTTAAAACTTTGTATATCGCGAATTCAAGCGAAACACCTGAAGCATTGGCACCACTTGATGATATTATCCACATTAGTGACATGAATGAAAGATGGGGGTTTGCAGAGAAGACATCACAAAAAACCTCGTCCACAATGTTTTTAGTGGATACACTTTTGATTATATGTTTTGCTACTTGAGGTATCCACTATCACCAGAACCTCCACCATCATTTGTCCTATTGGCCCTGTAGTCACTTTGTTCAACAATGGACACCCTTTTGGATGTTCTTTCAAAAATATGATACATTGTTTTACTATTGCACGTGCATACCTCATTCCTCACTTCCTCTTATCTCCCCTGGGCCTACAAAAGACAAAAGTTTACTATTGTGACACAGGCAACTATTTATTTGCTCTGTACAATGGACGTTAGCTTAAAAATTTGTTTATACTATAATAAGGTCAAGCAGGGGAGGATCCACCGTATGGCTGTGTGCGGCTGTAGCCACACCAGATTATCCCACAAGTTATTTTCCGAAACCACATCATGGATCTCTGTATGTGTTGCTTATTATTCAAATCGATTATTCAATTATACGCTATTTGTTTCGGTTTGGGTTGATTCTTTTTTTGGTTTTAGGTATTGAGTGCCAAGCTAGCGCCACTAGCGAGGAATGCAACGTTGCTTGGGGTATGTTTATAAGTCCTCTTATATTTATGATATATATGATCTATTACAAAAGTTGGATTGTATGAAAAAATAAAGGATTTTCATTGAATGTCAGTGTAATTCTATTGTACAATGACAGGCTGATACTTTTACTAAAAAGGTCGAGGTTGAAATTTTAGCCACACCAACATCGAATGTCTATATCTGCCCCTAAGGTCATGTAAAAAACATCAACATCTAAAGCTTTTATTTCATATATATGCTTCTAAAACTCATACTTGTCCAATGAAAATGGACAAGTAAAATGTAGCTACTGGATGGATCATAGAAAATTAAAAAGAAGGAACATAGAGTAATTTATATCTTTATAATGGAAACTGGAAAATAGTCTCATCTCATTCTCAATCATGAACTTTAGAGGAATCATCTTTGTGTTGAGATGTGTTGCATGGAATTTCACATAAATCTTCCATGTTGCAGGTAAAAGAGTTACCAATTTGCATGTCCGCTACCATTTGGCGAAGATCAAAAGTTTCTTCTTTAAGGCGTGCATTCTCTTGAACAACTTTGTCATGTGACTCAGACACATGGTTGAGTTTGTCAACAAGGTTGTGATTTTCAGTTCTGAGTTTCATCACTTGTGACCAAAGTTCATCCAAGTGTTTTTGTTTCCTCATCCTTGATCTCCTAGCTGATTCTCTGTTTGATATCATTCGCCGGTGCTTCCTTTCGTCGATGATGTTAAACTGAAGTTCATCTGCTTCATCAGAAGTAGTCGAGTTGCTGCTTAAACACGATGGTGGAGCAAATTCATGGCCTGCTGATGGGTAATGGAAGTTTGGTAAGCTGCCTAAAAGATTATTTATATGATAATTTGGAATTTCATTCTGTGGCAAGACAAAGTTTGGTTGAACTTGGAATGAATTCTCAGGAGGAGTTAGATAATTAACTCCTCTGATCTCTCTAGGAACCATGGCTAGAATTTTATTAGACTTTGAGGGTATAGTTGGAAATTAAATAATATGCTAAGAGTTTGATATGATAAGAGAACTGAAGAATGATGTATGAGAAATGGATTGAATTTATAGGAAGTTGATGGCATGAAAAGTGGGACCAGTTTGGGCGCCTCAGTTGTTATTAATATACTCCCTCCTTCGGTCACTGTTATAAGCCAAAAACTACTTTTAGGTTCATTGAATAAATGATGTATGTAGTCTATATTAATGACCACATACATCACTCATTCAATGAACCTAAAATGTAGTTTTTTGATTATAATAGTGACCGGAGGGAGTATTCCATTTTAGTTTCTTAAAAAAAAAAAGTGGGACCAGTTTGAGGAATGAGACATAGTGCTTAAGGCTTACATGAGCAGAAGTTCAACAATTATTGGGAAGTGCTGCTAGTGTATGAATGTTTTGGTATGAAATAGACATTAATGAAAAGACTACTTTTTATCATATAAGTGGCTGTCTAGAGTCCATGTCATAAAACTTTTGGTTATTTATCTTATATGTATGGCTATGGATATTATTACTATTTTTACTGGATGTAATTTGTTATTTATTACTGTTCAAATTAGTCATTGCCATGATGCTGGTGCAGAAATTTATTGTTTGCTACAGCAGAGGATATTACTTAAAGATTTGTAACAACTACTTACTGCTGTGTTAAAATACAATACATACATACGTTGTTCTTAGTGATAAGAGACTTGATTATCTTAGATAAATAGTCACACATTCATTCATTCCTGACTCTTGTGTACGGAGAAAATTTTGTTGAAATAGAGAATCCATTGTATATCCAACAGGTTCCTCGAAGAATGAAGAAAATTTGGTTGGAATAAAGAATCCATTGTATATCCAACGAGTTCCTCAAAGAAGATTAGTCGCGGTTAAACAGCTGCATGGTTATCAAAGAAAATTGTGAGATATATAATTGAAAATCCCATATAATTTTTGTTTGTGTTGATATTATATAGGAATAAAATTGTTGCTTGAATTCTAATAATTTGCTGTAAAATTAAAAAGGTGAGCAACACCAAAAGGTTTTAAATTTTAATTTTGTGGCCACGGTTAATTTGCTGATGTTATGAGTTAACACGTGTCAGTAATGACTAAATACTACTCCCTCCGTCTCACAATATTAGTCGTTTAAGGTTTGTGCACGATTATTAAGGAAATGATTAATTGTGTTGATTTCAATGGTAAAATTAGTAACATTTACTAAAACACCCTTATTAATTGTAGTTAGTGAAGTAGTTAAGTTGAATGAAATTCAATAAATAAGGGTATAATAATGGAAAAAAGTAATAAATGCTGCATTGATATTGTAAAGTGACAATTATTTTGAGAAAAAGAAAAAATGCTAAAGAGACAATAATTGTGAGACGGAGGGAGTAAATGTGATCTATAATCAAGGCTTCATAGGTAGCAGCAGTGAACTAAATCTATCTATATATGTTGTATACTTGTACATGCAATTTAAAACCAAATTATTAGCACCTAAAAATAGTGCTTGTGTCAATCCTATATAAGAGTTGTTTATCTTGGGGTCCCTACCAATTGCATAAGCAATTTTGAAAATAAAAAACTCTTAGAACTAATAATTCCTTATGATATATGACGGTATGAAGACCAGTTTAAAAGGGGTAAGAATTGATATTTTATGGTCATTAGCATTGTAAATTAGATGACTCATAAGCCATTAACATAGAATTCTCTGTTTCTTATGTTCTTGCTAGCTAACAAAGTACTTTGTCATGATTGTGGAAAACTAATAAGCTATATTTAAAATAATAATTATCCAGTTACCTTCCCAGATGTATGACACACGACGCTTGAAATTTTTAATTCTATTTAAAATGGTTTGCATCAAAATTTGTTTCAAGAAAAACCAAGAATAGAGAAGAAAGCATCTGAAACCACAAGAATACGACGGTGTTATCGCGACCGAGCGGTGGAACAATTTGCTGCCATGAAACATGTTCAGCCATGAAACATGTTTCATTTTTTTTTGTTAAGAAGTAAAATGGTTAGAACCTCACCCCCTGCATATAACAATGCATTGTTTCTGTCAATTGAGTTATACACGTTTCTTTTACTTTTTTAATTAAAGAAAATACTGATTTTAAAACCTTTAATCTTGGCCATTAAGAATTTGAAGTGCCATGCTTTTCCTTTCTATCTCACTTTTGAATTTTAATGCTTTACGTTAAGCTATCTCTAAATTCATTGGATGAGAACTGAATAGCACTATGTGCATGAGGCCAGTAACACTTATTAGAACAAGTTTATGGTATTACACTTGTCTCATAAACACTGTAATAACCATCACAATTCATAAGGGTCTTCATCGCTCAACAAAGTGATTATGTTCACAACATATTAGGAGCTGCCAAATTTGTTTTCTTCTCTAAAATAAGTACTTTAACTTTTTTATGCTTCCCATTGTTGTTGCCTAATATACCTTATTAATCCTATCTCGTTCAAGGCAACAAAAAGTAGAAGTATCTTTTCAATATGCATGATTTGAATATAGTTATTGATGATAGGTTTGTTATTTTGCTAATTTGTCTCTTCTTATGGCCCACTTGCATGACATGATAATGGAAACATATATGGAGTATAACACAAGATTTGATCAAAAAAGTTTTGGAAAATTTTAAGATGCTATGTTTTATGTTTTTTAATTTTCCTTGGATGAGAGTAGTTATATCAATTACAACATCGTAACACTATAATTGTCAGGTGATTTTCCACTATTGAACGTTCCTTATATTTTAAACTAAACTGATAAGGGTGAAGTACAAGATTGTTGGTAAAACAAAAAGGGAAAAAAGTTTGATAGTGGTGAAGTACAATTAAAGAACATTAATAAACCATCTCAAAAAAGGTCAATGTGTTGGAGTTTATGTGGAAGATCCTTTGTAAAAATCCATTGTACTTGAATGAATACCTAGGACACGAATTTAGCATCCCATGCCTCTCTCCCATCGATTGTATTGAGTGAAAATAATTAATCTCTTACAAGTTAGCATTTCCTTAATTTTTTTTTTTACAAAAAACAACGATATTCATTTATTCAAATTGATAGAATACATCAGAATCAACATCGCTACAAACGTAAAGGATGAATCTACGAACAACCTCACATCACCCAAGTTAATAGCATACAACGTCAAAATGCTACAAACAATATGATAAAATCTAAATCAATAGAATACTCATGCTTCCGGATCTGCAACGTTGACGTCCAAATCATTGATTGAATCTGTGATTGACTGAAGCTGATCTTTCAATATGAACCAAATGAACACTGCAACAAAACGCAAAAGCAAACAACGCCGCGCAAGACGACGAACAACATAATGCCGCACTCAGACGATGAAATCACAAAAAACACAAAAGAAAACACTTATATGTGGAAATCACTTATTTAGATTGAAAGAAAGGGGAAAAAAGATGTAGAGGGGTGATTATAGGTCAAAAAATGACCTACAACCACATCTCCTCAACGAGTGAAAGAGAAAGAAAACTTAGAGAGAAGTTGAAGTTTCTCGCTCTACAATTATTAATTTTCCCTTAAAGTTATATATCATTTGAAAGAGATATCCGTATTATTTTCCGACCGTACCTCGAATATAATTAGATGTTAGATATGCTAGGTTGTTTGATCTTGCGGTTAATAAATTTGTCACTGTTGCGAAGATGTTCTCTTTGGGTTGGGAGGTTAATGGTGGGGTGTGGAAGTGGAGAAAGAGATTGTTTGCGCGGAAGTGGATATCTTTTTATTGGGATATTTTGTTTTAAAAAAAGATACAAAAAAAAAAAAAAAATCTACTCCATACTAACGGATGATTATTGATTACTGATCTAGTTTATATGTTATTTTAGATGAATTTTATTGTATATTCTTTTTTAATTATTATATAAAATTGTCACTTTCAACAACAAAAAAAGATTCCTAACAGCACTAAATTGTACTTGTAAGGATATATTATGTTGATAGTCGAATGACTCGAATCCTACGTATATTCATAAACTACGCAAAAAGTTAGCTTATGACTACAGAAAATATTAATTTAGTAGTTGCATAACGACATAAAGGATAAGATTTAAAGAGAACAAAATTGAATAATCCAAAGTGTTAGGTATGAATTTCCATGATACCTTTTCTGCATTGGCAAAGCTTCCAAAGAGACAACTAGTGAACTAGCCATCATTTTCTTTTGGAAACCGTAAGGTGGCAATCTAGCAGTTAATCTAAATATATAAATGTTATCTAAATGGGGAATGCATCATAAACAATAATATATAGAAAATCTACATCAAACAAGACAAACCGATATCGTTTAAAATGTGCAAATGGACTTTTTTTGTTTGAGGAAATTGTGAAGTTTACTTTAAAAAAACGCTCCCTCACCTTGTGTTATAACTGAAGTAAAAAATAATTTAGAAAACTGTGTATGCCACTTAAGAGATTACTAGGATGAAAGGCTTAAGATGTTCTTTTCAAGATGTTTTGTGGGACTCTAAAAAAAAAGTATGCTCTAACAGATTATCAATCACGTTGTCCTCAAATCTATCGAAATTTTAATGCATTGTATGATATTTTCTAAAAATACATATTCTTCAACTATATCGTGATCATCAAAAGACACACAACTCTTTCTTAGGTGTTTACTCAAAAAGCTTGTGCATTAGAGGCCCTTAACAAGTATCCCGATATAATGAACATTATCAGGAGTTTTTCCTAAAATTTCAATAGAAGTGTTTGCCACTTCTACATTCACAGAGGTACGTACATCATGAGTACATTTATAACTAGGTACTCTACTCCACATAGAGTGTAGATCGTCTCATTATGAGTTTATATTCTCTCATCCTTTTATCGCCATAGGAACCATGTTTCTTTTGATTTATTATATCATGTTCGTCTCATCAACTTCACAACTTATCATGACTCATTGAACCTAATTCTTGGGATCTTCGGTCTTTAAGGTCGCGTTACCATTACGAATGATTCACTTTTTGAAAGGCAATGATCCCATCTTTTTTTTATGTTTATAGGAATTTCTCTCTTGCTAATCCTTTCTTCAAAGGATCACCTAATTTTTCATCAATGAACACATGATCCACTCTAACAACTCTCTTTGAGATTAACTATCTAACAATGTTATGCTTTCAAACATATTTGTTACCTCAACTGTTGTAATAAAGGTTCTCAACTTTTGAAATAACCGTGTTACCATCAAAGTGGATCAACATAGCTAGTATCAGTTTTTCCCATAAAGGAATCTCTACTGGAAAAAATCTCAACCAATTTACTTCCTCCCTAGCTATTGCTAGTACTATCATCTCAGACTCCATAGTGGACTGAACCAATATTGTATGTTTCTTAGATTTCAAATAAGCATATCCTCCAACAATGCTAAATATTTAGCCACTAGTTTCTTTGGAATAATTTGATAGAGTGTTACAATCAGCATCACTATCCTTCAAGGAAAGTGGGAAACCTTTGATAATATAATTAGAGGTTCATGGTTCTTTTTTGGTATCTTTTGACCCTTTCAATAGCATGTAAATGATCAATATTAGGTCAGTGATACACCTGCACAATAGTCCCACGACATAGACAATGACAAGTCTGGTATAATCAGTGGCATACCCGATGTTGTCAATGATGCTTGCATATTTGGATTGTCTTATACTTTCATCGGTGTTCTTAAAGAGTGTTCACTTGGATCATAAGGTGTGAAAGCATGTTTACAATCAAAGTAATTTTATTCTATAAGATCTTATTAACATAATACTGATCCAAAGAAACTCCCTTTTCTGACCTAGTAATCTAAATACCATGAATTATATTTACTTCTATGATGTTTCATAACAAAGTTGTTTCACACCAATGACTTCACAACATTTACAACATGAATATTTGAACTAAATAAGAGTAAGTCATCTACGTATAGATATATGATAATGCAAATGCTACTTTCAAATTTATAGTAAACATACATTTATCACTTACATTCAGTTTAAGCCTATTCAATATCATCAAATTGTCAAACTTTTCATGTCATATCTTAGGATCTTGTCTAAGACCATACAAAAACTTACCTAACTTTTAGACCTTATTTTCTTGCACATGAAATACAAAACATTCATGTTGTTCTATATATATAGATTTCTACTTTCAGATCACCATTTAGAAAAGCAGCTTTATTATCCCTTTGATGTACACCAAATTATGAATAACAACTAGATATCCTTGTGACCGGAGAAAACAAAATTAACACGAGATACATACACAACTGTCTTCCTGTTCAAAAAAACATACACAACCGTCTTTGAATTTTCTTTTTATCAAGAAACCAACTCCTTTGTAATTAAACTTCACCATATATAAGAGAACTTTGTCGGCCATTACGATCCTACCCAATTTGAGGGATTAGTCTTCGCAAATGGCACACGTTCATACCAATAAACTTCACCAAATGCCAACCAAATATACAAATCCAATAAATAAATAAATAAAAGAACCAGTTTTATTTACACTACAATTAACATTATTTTGTGCTGGTGTTCTTGTCCACTCTCATTAGTGGTCTATGGATATATCTAGCAAAAAGAGAAAGAGGACACCCACCAAAAGTGACGGAGAGTGTTGGGTACGGAAGGGGACTCGATTTAACGGCTGCACATTTATGTGCCAACCATATATGACTTGCATTGTCCAATTGAAGACACCATATACAACAAATACACCCTAGCTAATTTCAATGGATAGCAATAACTAGTGAAACATGATATAATGTTTTTATGTGGGTCCTAATTTTCACAAACAAGCTATAGCAAGCGTGGGTGCGACTTGTATGGCTAGTGCACCAGCACCGCCCAAGCATCCAATAGCTAAGCCCGTCAACTCATCCCACCCACACCATTTTATTATGGCTATTATTTTTTCAACCTATCCATTTCTCACACGCTCTATTTTTACCGTTGAATTAATGTCATATAATATGATTTATTAATCTAATGGTATAAAACAATTGTGTATATAGTGCAAGACCTGTTGTTTACTTATACACGTTATAGAAAGTATATTAATGATGAACTAACTCTTGATGGGTTGATCATATTTTAAATAATGCTATTATATTCTTAGAAGTTAGAGGCTAAATAGAAGATAGTGATAGTTTAGAGATAAAGTTGAACGTTAAGTCGTTCACATTTTTGTTCACATAAAACACTCCCCACATGACAATTACCTAAAAGATAGTTTCCTATTATCTGAAGTGTGGGTTTCTGTTTGGCCGAATTGTATCCAAACTGTTCTTCCTAAAGGGCTAGCTGATCATTGCCCGATCCGTTAACGATTGATGAAGAGAGTTGGGGGTCCTAACCGCAAAGGTTACTGAAATGTTGAGTCGAGTTACCAGGTTATAAGGAATTTGTTCAGGAAAAATGACAGTATTTTCAGGTTCATGGTTGGAATGGTTGGAATTGTTGAAGGGTTGTTTGAAGAATTGACATCAGAATCATACTCAAAATTTAGAAAGTAAAATTCGGGGCGGCAAAGATCGCACGTCAATTTGGTGGGTTAGGGGAGTTTTCCAAAAACTCTTGCTCGCCTAACTTTCAATATTATTTGGACTTCTGTGCTTCACATCATATGAAAGGAGAGGAATGAGAAGATTTTCAACCATATAGTTGATCTTCTCCGTTCCTTAATTGAAAAGGTTAAAGTTCAAACATATTGGTGGTTAAAATCATATCACGTTTCGTTTGATTTTGATTACCTCCCCTGAAGGCAGCTGCATCCCATGTTGTGTTTAAAGACAATTTTCTAATTTTTCTTTTCTTTTGCTACTTTGACAGCTTTGGTGTGTAATGTAATTTTTGGATTGACAGCTCTCTCTAATACACCTTGTGCTAGAGGGATTTCTTCTAGTTTATTAATATGTTTTTGGATTGAAGAAACGAGAAATGTCGCGATAGAGGGAATATCAAGTCAAACGTGAGGGTACCGGGTACTCCCAAATGGAGAGAAAAACCTCGCAATACGCACGTAATTAGCCAAGCAAGGCTAAACTTGGTAGGTAGCGTTGTTTTGGCCTGCAAGAATAATGAAATGGGGATTAGGTTTTTTGAGGCAGATAGAGAGGAATAAAGTGAAAGCTGATATTTTAACTTATAATGGTTTGATTTTAGGATTTTGTAAAGAAGGGAAGAATAAAAAAGCTGCCTATATGGTTAAGGAGCTTGATAAGGAGAATTTGGTACCGAATGCTTCTACTTTTTCTACTCTTATTGCTGGAAAGTATTTGAGGAACATTTAGCGCTTTATTAAAAAGGTGAAGCATCCATCATTGTAGATATTCTTACTCTTTAATTTATTTCGGTCTAGTTTTTTTCTTCTGGCTTAAGCTCCTTTTATGTTAAAAAAAAAAGCACAAATTTTCATCACAACCACAAGTTAAATTTACCTCTACGAGAGATCATTTTGTCCAACATATTTGTTAATTTGCAAAATTTAAAAGACAATGATCGATTTTCACAATAAGAATTAATTCGTCAATAATAAAGTGGGTCATTTGGGGCGGGTAAAATAAAATACCTCATCGAACAATTTAAAAATAAAAAGGACTAGATCTAAAATTCATTAACTTTTTTCAGTCACCTAATCTACTCTCAATGGGAAAACTAACCCCTTTATCAAAAAAACTCTAACCCCATTCATAATCCAATCTTTATAAAAAAAGAGAAAAGAGTGCTGGAAATATCTTCTTTTTGGCATTCAGAGTCTAAGAAGGGAAATGATCCTTGGCAGTGAACTTCCAGCTAAACCTGCAAAAATAAATATGTAAATATATGATGTATCACATTATCTAAACATTGTTGAAACTACACCACTTCAATCAAATATAGATTGTTGGAATGGAATTATTGTAATATCATAAAATAGTTGTTTGTTCAAATTTGACTATGTTATTGTGCTATAATATCAGTGTTATCTATTTTACAACATTTTGTACTAAACCATGTATTGCGGAACAATGGCGGTTTGTTAACATTCCGCTAAGGCTAGGCTATGGTGCTCAAGCTGAAGCTACTCAAAGTGGTACTTCACGTAATCATATGAGGGGATAGAGACCAAAAGGAGAAGAACACAGTGTTGTTTGATCCAATGATAAAACAAGTATGACTAGTTATAGCTAGTGTATTCAATGTGACATCAGAAAGATACATAACAATGTTGGATCAAAATGTAAATGAACTAGAAAAGATCATACAAATAGTTTGTACTATATATATGAACAATTCATCATCCATTACATATGAGACGATAAGAACAGATCAACAAGTAAACAAAATGTAAATGAAAGGAATTATAAAAGATCAAACAATACTATACAATATAATTGAACAGTACATCACTGATCATATTAAACACAATGAATAGTTTGACAACAAAATACAATGAATAGAGTTGATTATGTAAAAGCTTTTAGATGCGCAATGAGAGAATGAACCCTTTATTATACTATGTTTCTTCGTGCGATTTGTCATCAAACTACCGCTTTGCCTTGTTTTCATTGTGCAAGTCACAGTTTCTTTAAACATGTATGCAAATCTATCATAGTGTTTATCCTATCTTTAAAAGAATGCTTCCTCTAGTAGTATTTTTTACTCATACAAGTCTGCAAAGTTAAGTACAGAAAAGGACATGTAGATGTGTTGCATTTCAACAACAAAAATTATCTAGTTTTTGTTAACATATCAACTAATATACTAACATTTGTCATTAAAAAAAAGAACTCAATCCAGTCACACATGCATAAATAATACTGAATCACAAACAAAGTTGTCAATATTTCCAGTAATCATATTACGAATAGTTAACCAATAAACATTTCATGACATATCAGATCAGCTCCTGTCGGATACTAACTCATGCAGTCTAAAAACGAAAACTCATGCAGTCAAACAACACATATTAGCCTACAAATGCAGCCACCCGAGCTATACAACATAACTATAAATATCAAGAAAATGGTGAATGAGAATATTTCAAAACCTTATTCTTCTTATTTGTGTCATCTTCATAAACTTGCTCGAGGTCAACATGGGGTGAAAGCAAAGACTCTGTATACATGGCCACTTGGCGTACATTTCCACGTCCCTCTTGGTACTCTAACAGCTGTCCTTTATCATTATATTTCACCAATCCACCGAGAAAATTAGTTCCAATAATATCACCACTTTTTGTAGAGTATATTGGGGAAAACCAAAAAATGTTACAATCAATAGGAATTAGAAGAGTCTTAGTCCAAGACAAATGCAGTTTGTATTCCTTCATCACCCATATTTCAACTCTACTATTACGAAAATCCATGCCCCATAGACTGAGAAATTCTCCATATACCCACAAACCATAAGATACAGGATCATTGTCAAAATCATCGGGAAGAGGCATCTCTAACAATTTCCTTTCCATCAAATCAAAGACAACAATAACATCCACTGATAAATCATTACGACCAGCTACCCACTGAAAGGCCCCTTTAAAGAATAACCCTGCTTTGACAACAGGAACAGCGTTGAAATAAGTAAAGTGAGGATCCTCAATTTGATTCCACTTATTATCTCTCAATGAGAAAAGTTCCAAATGTGATAATGATCTATCAGGTAAGGTTTGATCATAGGACAATAAAACCACCAAGTAATCATCTGTTGACCGGTCATAACCAAAACCATATAGATGATGGAAATCATATGCTTTTAATTTGGAAGCAAAAGGAGACAAAGGTATTTGTCTGTGAAATCCAGTAGCTGGATTCCATACGCAGAGGTTTGTATAACAGTACAAACATATAAACCCTCTGCATGAACCTATAATATAACAAGAATAAGGTTGGCGAAGAATAAAATCATGGTTGGGTGAAACAAAATCATGGTTAGTGGAAGTTTCAAAATCTATACAACGAATTTGATTGGGATTTTGTTTTCTTATGTTGAAGGGTGGAGCTGAAGTTCTTGATATGGTAATAATTCTGTTTCTATGAGTATGTGTTGAGGAGGAAACTTCAAAATGTGATTTCGCAAAGTGAGGATCGGATATAAGAGAAAACCATGACTTACAAACACATCTGAAACGTAAAAGAAACTTCACTGGCAGCCTCAGTAGAACTTGAATGATCAATTCAGATGGAAGATACGGCATCTTCTTCTTCTTTTTCTTCTTCTTCTTCTTCTTCTTCATGTGTACTTCTCGTCCTCCTATGCTGCGTGTAAACCCTAATTTTACGGTGGATGGAATCCAAGTTATGAATAAATAAATGAATTTATTGAATGAAAAGAAAAATAGTGTTTTAGCTTCAACGACTTACAGCGGCATCGAAGTTTTTGGAGGAGCTTCACAGGATTGCGGCATCGAGATGGAGAAACGGAAGAGTGGGTGGTGGCGGCCGGGATATTAGGGTTGCCGTGACGGTAGTCAATTGCTGTCTGTTGGTTCCCTGCCACCATTTTAGAGAAACAAACAGAACTGTGTAACTTCAAAAGCGTTTATGTTCTATTCTAATGGGTTACTTACTGTGCAAGGGTTTTTTGTTGCACAAAAACCCTAGTTCATATTTGTACCAAAATAAACCCTGTTTGATATATTTTCTGAATAGGGTAAAAATGAAGAAAAAGTACAATAGCGTATTCCCTTTATATTTTTTTTAAGGATATATCCTTTATATTTTTGTTATAAATTCGTTTATTTTCTTGACAAATTTATGATCATTTTCCTCGGTATTTAACTTGGAAAAGCGCGCCCCACTGATTTTGCAGGAGCGAGGAGCAGAGATTCTGACTTGTACATACCGAGGAAAAAGTTCCTCGGAAATCCTTAATTTTAGCGAGAAACCATTATTCCTCGGAAATTTTTGGTCGGAATACACAAGCTTTCTTGTAGTGAATGCAGTTTGTATTCCTTCATCACCCATATTTCAACTCTACTATTACGAAAATCCATGCCCCATAGACTGAGAAATTCTCCATATACCCACAAACCATAAGATACAGGATCATTGTCAAAATCATCGGGAAGAGGCATCTCTAACAATTTCCTTTCCATCAAATCAAAGACAACAATAACATCCACTGATAAATCATTACGACCAGCTACCCACTGAAAGGCCCCTTTAAAGAATAACCCTGCTTTGACAACAGGAACAGCGTTGAAATAAGTAAAGTGAGGATCCTCAATTTGATTCCACTTATTATCTCTCAATGAGAAAAGTTCCAAATGTGATAATGATCTATCAGGTAAGGTTTGATCATAGGACAATAAAACCACCAAGTAATCATCTGTTGACCGGTCATAACCAAAACCATATAGATGATGGAAATCATATGCTTTTAATTTGGAAGCAAAAGGAGACAAAGGTATTTGTCTGTGAAATCCAGTAGCTGGATTCCATACGCAGAGGTTTGTATAACAGTACAAACATATAAACCCTCTGCATGAACCTATAATATAACAAGAATAAGGTTGGCGAAGAATAAAATCATGGTTGGGTGAAACAAAATCATGGTTAGTGGAAGTTTCAAAATCTATACAACGAATTTGATTGGGATTTTGTTTTCTTATGTTGAAGGGTGGAGCTGAAGTTCTAGATATGGTAATAATTCTGTTTCTATGAGTATGTGTTGAGGAGGAAACTTCAAAATGTGATTTCGCAAAGTGAGGATCGGATATAAGAGAAAACCATGACTTACAAACACATCTGAAACGTAAAAGAAACTTCACTGGCAGCCTCAGTAGAACTTGAATGATCAATTCAGATGGAAGATACGGCATCTTCTTCTTCTTCTTCTTCTTCTTCTTCTTCTTCTTCTTCTTCTTCTTCTTCATGTGTACTTCTCCTCCTCCTATGCTGCATGTAAACCCTAATTTTACGGTGGATGGAATCCAAGTTATGAATAAATAAATAAATAAATGAATTTATTGAATGAAAAGAAAAATAGTGTTTTAGCTTCAACGACTTACAGCGGCATCGAAGTTTTTGGAGGAGCTTCACAGGATTGCGGCATCGAGATGGAGAAACGGAAGAGTGGGTGGTGGCGGCCGGGATATTAGGGTTGCCGTGACGGTAGACAATTGCTGTCTGTTGGTTCCCTGCCACCATTTTAGAGAAACAAACAGAACTGTGTAACTTCAAAAGCGTTTATGTTCTATTCTAATGGGTTACTTACTGTGCAAGGGTTTTTTGTTGCACAAAAACCCTAGTTCATATTTGTACCAAAATAAACCCTGTTTGATATATTTTCTGAAGAGAAACACTTGTGTGGACCTGGACCAAGAATTTTGGTTTGGTCACACACACAAGATTTTCTCCTTCTCTCTCTTCTCTTCTCTCTTCTACATTTTCTCTCTCTTCCCTCTTCTCTCTCTTCTCTCTTCTCTCTTTGTGTGTGACCAAACCAAAATTCTTGGTCTTGGTCCACACAAGATTTTCTCTTTTTTGAATAGGGTAAAAATGAAGAAAAAGTACAATAGCGTATTCCCTTTATATTTTTTTTAAGGATATATCCTTTATATTTTTGTTATAAATTCGTTTATTTTCTTGACAAATTTATGATCATTTAGTTTTTTCTTAACCAAAAAATTGATTTTTTGGGGTGACTAAAAATTAATTATATTCATTCAGTCAAATTGATGGAAAGTATAGATACAATAAAAAATCGTTAAAAACAAAAAAGAAATTAATCTGCGAACAAATTCACACCATCAATGTTAATATCATAAAATGGCTAAATACATAAGCCTCCAAATATAAATATATTCAAGTGTCTTGGAATACACATGTCTCTAAATTTTTAACATTGACGACACCAAAATAATTGACTGAATCTACACTAGATCAAAACTAATTTTTCAACTTGAATCAAATGAATACCGCACCAAGACAAAAAAATCAAAAAATAATACGAAAGAAAAACTATATGTGAAAATCACTTATTTAACTAAAAAAGAAAGAAGGAATAATTTGTAGTATAGATTAAAGAAGGGTTGTGAAAAGAATAGCGGTGGCTGAAAAAGGGTTTGTGAAATAAAGTGTTTTTGTATGTATTATCTAATAATAATCATAGTTTCATATAATAATTTCATTAAATTTTTTGATAATTTTTGTATATTTCATTGATTTCGACGCGTCTATAATTAAAGTCATGGAAATCTCTAATCTATCATCCTAAATTTGCCAAGGAACACTTTGATTGTCAACCATGCGCCACCACCTTATGATGGTTTAGAATCTATAATTTTTAAACATTGTTTTGTAAATCAATGTTTTGTAAATCAATGTTAAGAACTCTTTCTCAAGTCTCTTGAGGTCTATGATGGTCTTGGAGGTGTTAAAACCAATCAAAGAATTCGATAATTTGACATTTTACTCGTATTTTTGTTTGTAGCGCCACTAACTAAAGAAAGCTATTGGCACACAAACACGGTCTTAGGAGATAGCGCGCACATGGATTGAAGAAAAGAGAAATATCGTGAAAGAGGGAAGATCAAGTCGAATCGAGTATCACATACACCCTAATGGAGAGAAAAACAATGCAATATCCACGTAGTTAGCCAATGAAGGGTAAAATTGGTAGGTCGCGTTATTTTGGCCAATATCTCTAGCACTG
Source organism: Medicago sativa (assembly GCF_051527215.1). Lineage (NCBI taxonomy): Eukaryota > Viridiplantae > Streptophyta > Magnoliopsida > Fabales > Fabaceae > Medicago > Medicago sativa. The sequence goes on from NC_140756.1 coordinate 11,245,013, forward strand.
GCCTATAAATATTGTAATTGTAAAAGAATTCATCACACTATCAATCAAACTAACTTTTTATGCTTTTTTTTTAGGAAATTTTTTTATGAATTTGCATCCCTTTGTCATTTTATTTTATTTATTTTATGCGTTTCATAGTTTAGTAGCTCAAAAGTGTCTAAAATTTGTATTTAATATTTTTTTCGAGGATCTAAGGAATCTATTATCTATAGTTGAAGGACAAAATTCCGTTTTGTAATTGTTTGAAGAAAAGAGAGTTACGGTTAAGAACTATTAGTCAATACCCCAACTAAGTTTCAAGTTCGACAACGAATTTGGCGTGGCTGTGGTACACTACAACCAGGAATGCTGAGAAATTCAGTTCACTAGGCCACTACACCATTTGACATACATGCACTTATGCTCAGGAAAATAAAAAGAAAAAAAAAAAACCTCTGTCTCAATAGTATGAATCAACGATCTCCACCAACATTGAGAATGTTTGTATTCCTCCGAATGTTTCCGAGACACACTTGTTGATTTAGATTTAGATTCCAACATCAATCCAATCCTATACCACATGGAACAATTTGACAACCAAAAGGACAAAATTTAGATTTCATAAACATTTTCCACATACACTTAATCCACTCTCAATGTGAAAACTCACTCAATCAAAAACCTTAACCCCATTCGAAATTCAACACATTGTCTTAAAACTCCAAAACGACGACGTTGTCTATGTCCTAATATTGTTTCTTTTAATGCTTTGATTTATGATTATTGTAATAATGGTTTACTTGGTTTGGATTTAAAGGTTAAGACTTTGATGATGAGGAATAATGTTGTGTTTCCAAATGGGATTATCTTATGAGAGTTTTAATGCACTCATAGACAGATTCATGACTCCTGAATCCTGATTCTAGTATTTTTTTTTAGGTTTGAAGTTGACTTTGCAGGTGTGGGAGAAAACAACTTGCATTGATGTTGTGTGGTGAGATAGAAGCTAAGCGTTTTTTGCCACAAGGTTTTGACAGAAAAAATAGTCATTGCTAGTTCAGAAAATGAGACAAACAATTTGACTTGTTAGCTTCACTGTTAAGAATGTTAGTATGTTACATTGAATTAACCACAAAAGAAACATATTTTGAGATTGAACTGTAAACATGCTGCTTCATTTACTTCACTTGAAAAAGTTTAAATTAAGGATAAAATTAGAAGAAAAATTGTGATACAAAAAGTCGATATCCTCTTCAAATTTAGGTATAGATGATTTTGTTAAAATTCTAAATCAACTAGATGCCCTCAAACTCAAAGCACGACAAGTGCAAGGTATAGAACATAATAATGTATGCTATTATTCTACACGAAATTTTCTTCGTAGGACGAACACAAAACTATCCTATAAGATTAAATACGAAATTGATAATGTATATGCTTATTCATAAGACGGCTCGGTTATTTATCAGTCATCGCCACCAAGATCTCCCCATCTTACATTGTGCCTTGCAGCAAGGTAGTGTGCTCCAACCGGTCCTCTGCTACCATAAGGATAAAGCTCTGGAGCAATCTTCTTGTTTTCAATTTCTTTTAGCAAAGGAGTGAATAGTGCCCAAGCTGCATCAAGTTCATCACTTCTGATAAACAGCCTTCGTTCGCCTTCAATAGCATCTAAGAGTAACCTCTCATAAGCATCTGGTATTTCTCTTGCATACCTTCACAGAAATTGAAAGTCACCAAAACATGTTATTTTATGTTCAATTATAATTATGAAGAGTAAAATGTCAAAACAACAAAGACAAAGATTAACAAGGGTCAACACAGTGACTTTTATGGAAAACTATCACTCCATGTAGCAGTAAGTGTAACATCATTTGCATATAGTATTTTCTAGCATACATTCATTATAATGAAGAGAAAAAAAAATTCCTTGCTTCCACTGAATTAACAAGACTTAATACCTTGATCTGTAAAGCAAATTGAGGTCACTTCTGTCTAATCTCATTCCCAGACCGGGAACTTTGTTGTTGATCTTCAAATATATAGCTTCATCAGGTTGTACACGAAGCACAAGCTCATTTGTAGCTTTGTCCAAATCAGTTCCAAAGTTCCGTTTGTACAAGTTACCCGGGACGTGTCTGAATTGTACTCTGATTTCTGCACTGATACATTTTTGTGTGTGGAATGCTTTGTAATTCATGATTCCAAAGAATGCAAAGCTAATTCAAAAATCGCAGTTTTTCTAAACAAAGACAAAATGTTTCATACCCTTTAGTATGAAGAGCCTTGCCGGCTTTCATGAGAAAAGGAACTCCGTCCCATCTGGCATTGCCAATAAACAAAGCTGCTGCAGCAAATGTTGGAGTAAGACTACCCTTTGGAACAGCTGAGTCGTCAATATAAGCAGGATATGATCTACCACCCTTACTATGGCCCTTATATTGACCAACTACAACATCTTCAAGCTGTATTGGTCTCATTGATCTCAGAACCTTCACCTGAGTTAAAAAACTATTTTCAGCAATCACAGTCCATGATGATTTGTTAAGATTAAACGACATTTACAAGGACCGATTGAAAATTTTGTTAGACCTACTTCAACCCTAGAAGCAAAGCTTAATTAAGGACTAAGGCTCTGTGTGGATAAACAACTTAATTAAGTACTTATAGCATAAACGTCTATCGTATAAGTGCTTATGTATAAGCTATTTCTATAACAAAAGATAAAATAAAGTCAAACTATTTTCATATAAGCCATAAAAATGCTTTATAAGCTATCCTGGAGAGGTCATGGGAGTAAGCTAAAAACAACTTATGAACATGTCGTACACTGTAAGCTCTTCCAAACAGACTCACATGTATTTATGACAATAGATAAGCTAAAATAAGTCAATCCAAAGAGACTCTAATTCGGTCATAGCTCTAGTCGATATGAAATCTCAATAAATCCCATTATGTCCAAGATTGGACATCTGAAGCGTGGATAATTACAGGTTGCCCGATAATGTCGATCGTAACACAACTGATAGCCGGAAGAGATATACCTTCTCATTTCTGATGTCCTCAGCATCCAAGCTGACAGGTGGCTCCATTGCAAACAATGCTAGTATTTGTACAAGGTGATTTTGCATTATATCACGAATGATTCCGTAGTTATCAAAATAACTAAAAAAAAAAAAGATATCATTCTGATTAGTTCGTGAATTATTATTTTTCTTTAATATCATAAAGAAAGATCTAGGACGATATGACTCACCCTCCTCTTCCTTCTGTTCCAAAATCTTCAGAAAATATTAGCTGCACATTACGAATGTAATTCCGGGACCATAGAGGCTCAAAAACAAGATTTGAAAAACGAAGCACGGAGAGATTCTCCACAAGCTCCTTACCCAAGTAATGGTCAATCCTAGACAGTAAACGAGTTTCAATAATTTCCAACTTTCTTCTCTAGCTTGTTGTGAAGAAAACATAAAAAAAAATCAAAAACAAAAAATAAACCTGAATATTTGGTCTTCAGTGAGGTACTGCTTCAAATTTCTTGTTAGCTCACTAGAGGATTCAGAATCACGACCAAACGGCTTTTCCACAATTACCCTTGTCCAGCCATCTTTTGAAGAAGCTTTGAGGCTAGCACATCTCACCACATCCACAAAAATGTTTGGGGGTATTGACAAATAAAACAACCTGTTTGAAAGTCTTCCACCCTATAAGAGACCATTGTCAGGTGAAACTTTTAGAACAGCAATGTTGGTTAAAAAGTAAATGATACAAAAAACGCAATGAGAGAGCACATGATATTTGATCATGTGGTTTGGCCAATTGTGCCAACATCTCCAACTGCAGAACAGTTGCAATACCTTTCTATTAATCAAGTTTAGAATTTACAGAGTACAGTTTGTGTTTAATTAAATACTACGGTCCAGTTAGCCCTGAACCGTACTCACCCTGCTCGAGCAACTTGTCCACTTATTAGGAAACTATGAGCCATACCCAACAAAATCAAAATATGTATCAAGACCAATGCTAGGGCATACACCTATTTTTTGTGTTGATAATAGAATGCTTTTGTAACAGCCAGTTTTGATTTACATATTATCATATGCTCTAGAGCCTTTTTTACCTTATTCTAAAAGATCTACATAGTCCAGCACTTTTTGAAAGAATATTACATACAGCGACTATTTTGAGAAAGCAATTATTGTTTAGTGTTATCTCAGTTTTTTTATCATTTATGTCAAATTTGTGAATCAAATAGCATAAAAGATCAAATTTATTTTTTCTTTCCTCAAGCATTACCTCTTTCTCTTGTAGCTTGGAATCCAAATCTAGAAAGTCTTCCTCAGAGTTGTACAGACCCGAATGGTAAAAGCATCTTTTCAAGAATTGATCCATTTTATCTGCACAATTCGCCCTACAATTCAAAAGAACTCATCAGTATAGGGGGAAAGTAAGAAAGAAGGTTTTACATCATGCTGCCACAATAACATGAAAAATGTGAATTGATACCGATGAGTCTTACTAACGACTTAAGAAAAGGTGAGAGAGTTTTGTTAAATATTTGCCAATTACCTATTAATTTTTCGTGAAATGCCATTATGGCACACAAATTTAATATCAAATTTCGACATCAATTTGGATTGTTAGCCGACTTCAAATATGCAATCAATCATGTTCAGTGGATGGTTAATGAATATTACAATTTGGTGTCAAATTGCATTAAAATAACAACTCTTATTTTCAAACCTGAAATCTTGTTTCCCTCTACTATCATGAATAGTTAGTTATATGACCTTTTTAGCAACTTTTGCAAAAATACTTTCATTCCAAAGGGAATTGCTGCTATAACACTCACCTCTTGTCGATTCTGCATGTTAAAGTCTGGCTAATCATGTTCCTTAACTCTTCATCAGTCATTTTGGTCCGAGCATATCCAAAAACAATAAAATTCTGCATAAACATAACAACTACAGAGCCTCAAATATAATGTTCCAAACATTTAAATCATCTACAGGAACTCATTTAGATGATGTTCAAGCTGATGAATGAAACTTAATACTATCACAATTTAGACCTCAGGTAACCAATCTTCATAGAAAAGAGCAAAGAGTGCTGGAAAAATCTTCTTTTTGGCGAGGTCTCCAGATGCTCCAACAACAGTTATACTAAGGTTGGATCCTGTGGATTCAGAGTCTGACAACGAAAACAATCCTTCAACTTGTTGAGGCTGGCCATCTTCTTTGGCCAATGAACTTTCAGCCAAACCTGCATAAATATGGGAATGATATTTACCTTTTAGCCAAACATTTTATTATTTTTATTTTTTGATGAATATTGCACTGGTAGTCAACAGTCATATATGATATCTTACTTTTAACCGGATATTGCACTAGTAGTCAACAGTCATATAAACACTTATTGGGAACAAATAAATGAGTCGGCAACATATAGGATGTGAGTTCAGTGCAACCGAACAAAACAAAAGTAGACTTAACAAAGAAGTGCAATATGATTATTGGAATTTGTTAAGAGTCCCGTATTGGATGAGATAACGCTACACATGAGTTAGTAAGATGGGACAATTCTCATCTTACTAGCTGGTTTTGTAAGGGTTGAGTTAGGCCTAACTCAAATTCTAAGATGATATCAGAGCCTAACTAAGATCAATTTGGCCACCCCATCGGACCACTGCTATCGGACCAATCGTGTCACACTCTGGATGTCCAGTCTTGGACGTGGGGAAAATATCAAGAGCCCCACATTGAATGAGATAAGGCATGGACACGGGTTTATAAATGTGGGGGCAGTTCTCATCTTATAAGCCGGTTTTGCAAGGGTTGAGTTAGGCCTAACCCAAATCCTAAAAGAACTATTGTAATATATACATTCAATCTCAAGCTGAAGCTATTCAGAGTAGTACTTTACATGATCACATATGGCAACAGAACAGAAACCAAAAGTTAGAAAGAGCAGAATGTGATCCATTGACAAAACAAGTATGACTAGCTAGTACTTTCAATGTGATATCATCTAACACCATAGCGTTGTTAGTATTTTAGAGAAGATTAATATGATCTACAATTTAAAGTGGCACAGTCAGGAACACTTGCACTTAAGCCAGCCAATGCCAGAACCAAGAGGTATGTCTTTCCTAAACATACCGTATAACATTGGTGGGAACTGGGAATGGCAAAGGCATTCGAAGAATACATGTTGTCAACAACAAAATCTAATTTCATAAGAATAAAGGAACCCTGAGAAGCCACTAATCCTATGTCTAATAAGCAAGCAATTTGCCACATCAATGTTTTTTTGGTACCGTCAAATGTCAAGCATCCACATCCAGGACCTAAGATCACATACTGTGATCTGATCCCCCTTTCATTCACAACATAGATGTTGCTGAGATCTCTACTACCCCTTCACAATCACAACTGCAATTTCAACATGATCACAACTGCAACTCCAATTTAAAACCTTAGTCACAAACAAGTTGGTTGTTAAAGGCTTAAACCGATAAAAGCCAAGATCACCCCCCTCACAAAGTCAGTGCTTTTATAATAGTAAATCAAGGGTCATAGGGTGGGGGAGGATCAACTGCTAGATCAAGTAGTCCTCAAAGATGCAGCTTAGTGGTATGGGTTAAAGGAGCAAGGTTCAATCAATGCTTCTAACAAATTCACTCTCCCCTAACAAATTAACAACTTACATTTGCCTATATAAAAATTGCTAGATCAAGAAACAACTATGCATATAACCATTTTAATCCACATAATAAAGTTAAGCTTCACAATATCTACAACAACATAAAAAAGAAATATAATAATGTATATATAGAAGACATACACACCATCATGAGAAGAAACAGCATTTAGGGGATGCCCATTTGAAGATTTGAGCTGAAAATGTTTTCTACCCTTGTTTCCATGTTGGCTAATGCAAGAAAGGCATAGAGTAGTGAATTTAGTACAAAGTTGTGGTTCATTCTTGAATCCATAAGATGTGACAATGTTTGAATAGGAAGAACCTAGTACACTTGCCATGCAACAAACAAATTCTGTCTCAAGAATTCACAACAGAATCGTGTGAAGTTGAGGAATAACAAAGTAAAAATCTAAGACAAAGAAACGAATGAATTCAAGTTATGCATGTACACTAAGAATTTAGTTTATATAGTTAATCATTGATTGAAAAGATTAAATAATAAAAAAAGAAATGGATAAATGTTAGTGTGTGTTATGAATGAAAATGTCCTTTGAGTTAACTGAGCGGTCAAATCAAATGAAAACAAATGAGGGGTTGGTTTGTAAACGCATGACAAAATATCTTGAATGAGAGGCCCATGTTTTTTCTTCTTATTTTATATTTTCTTATTTTAAATTATGTGAATGAGTTTCATTTTCCTTATTTTCTTTTATTTTGACTGTTGTCACTTTCTTTTCCTTTTGGTGAGTGAAAGTGAAGTTTCGAAACCTTTTTCAAATGATAAATCAAATAAATCTTTAAGAACATAGTATTTTGACTGACTTCCTATTTTTATGATAAACTACATAAAAATAATTTATTTTTCTTCATTGTATAACTACTAACTTGTCAAAAAACTACTAACTGGTCTTTAGATTAGGTTTCATTTTGGTGATTTTGTCTCTATTTTTCTTTCGTGGAGGAATTAAAATTGTAGCTATAATGTTATTTTTTTTTCTTTTTACCTAAAGTACTTAAAACTTGTGTGTGTGTCTATATATATATATATATATAAATGCTAACTTGTGCCCTTAAGGAGTTAAAGATAGAATTATTTTTTTGAAAATTGTGTATTCAACATTACAAAAGTTAAACATTTATTCTTTCAGTACAATATATATATATATATATATATATATATATATATATATATATATATATATATATATAGGGTTTGCTAGGATACACCCACTAGTTTTTATTAAGGTGTGTTTTAGCAAAGATATAACTAAAAAGTTGTTAAATACACCTTAAGGTGAATGTTGCTAAAACACACCTTATAAAAAATAAGTGGGTGTATGTTAGCAACTCCTATAGCAACTCCTATATATATATATATATATATATATATATATATATATATATATATATACATATAGGGGTTTGCTAGAACACACCCACTAGTTTTTATGTGGGAGTGTTTTAGCAAAGCTACACCTTAGGGTGTAATTAACCACTTTTTAGTTATTTATTTGCTAGAACACACCCACTTGTTTTTGTTAGAAGGTGTGTTATAGCAACATACACCTTAGGGTGTATTTAACCACTTTTTAGTTATTTACTTGCTAAAACACTCTCACATGAAAACTAGTGGGTGTGTTCTAGCAAACCCCATATATATATATATATATATATATATATATATATATATATATATATATATATATATATATATATATTGAGATATTTTGTAGAATTTAAAATTATTTAAATAGTATCTTTATTTGACTGAGTTGCAACATTGGGTTGAAGTAACGTTATAGATTGTAACCATAATACCTTAGATCTAGGGCTGGCAATGAACCGAACCAACTCGAAAATAGTTCGAGACTCGATTCGATAATTGATTCGTTGAACTTGGTTCATGAACCAAATGAGTCGAACTTGAGTTGAAAATTAAGCTCGCTAAATAAATGAGTTGAACTTGAGCTAAGTATGGTTCGACTCGTTTGGTTCATGAACCAACTCGATATATATATATATATATATATATATATATATATATATATATATATATATATATATATATATATATATATATATATATATATATATATATTGCATTTTTTATATAATAATAAAATAAACATGGAAGTTATCCTTCCATGTATCACGTTTGCATTAGTGAGGCTTGCAAAGAAAAAAAGCAACTTGAAAAACTACATTTAGTCCCACATCGGATGCGTTAGGCATAGTATGTAGTGAAAGTGTATATAAAATAGCATCCTGTTACATGCCTAAGCGCACAGTGGTATTGGGAATTACTGGAAATGAGTGTGTTAGCTATTATTATGCTAATTAAAATCAAGGTTGACTTTTTCCTTGAATTTGTCTCTCTTAAAACCCTTGATGCCTAGTAGTTTTGGTTCATTTGATTCGAGCTATTGAGCCGAACCGAGTTGTTCGCGAGCTTGAATCGAGTCGAATTCGAGCCAAACTAAAAGTTCGTGACGAATTCGAGCCGAGTTTCGAGCCGATTCAATTCTTAACGAGTCGAGCCGAGCCGAACCCAAGTTCGACTCGGTTCGACTCATTTCCAGCCCTACTTAGATCAGAGAACATACACACAACAACCTAGTATAAAAACCATATTACCTAGTCAAAGTTAAAAACAACAACAACTTCCAGAGAGCAAATACAAGTGTTCTAAACTTACAAAACTTTTTGTAACCTCTTCTTTGTTTTTCAAAACTCTGTTTTATCACTGTCATGGGTAAAAAAAAGTCTTATAATCGTTCGCTTAAGTTATCCTGATGAGTCGGATAACCTTAGAGGTTATATTAACGACGCGATAAGAGTCAACGATATTTTAATAAAATATTATAATTTTGTTCCGGATGATATCATGTTTGTGATGGATATCATTGACACAATGAATACACCACAATTGCATGAATCTCGTATAATGGAAAGAAAAAAAAAATCATCACTGATGAATACATATGCGAAAAACTATATATATTGATAAAAAAATCTACAACATGAGACATATATAATATTGTTCTGATTTATTGGACATAGGGGATGTGTTGAAGAACCATTATAGTACAATAACAACACATGCTATGAAGAAGATTTATTGTGTTAAGGGGGACATTGTGATCAAAGGTAATGTTTATTTTTTCTTCTACACTATATATATATACACACACACATAGATCGTCGATGTACATGTCTAATATATTTTTTTGGTATTATCATTTGATTTACAATTTATGAATCAACTAATATTGAATAAAATCCGTAAATTGATCAAAAATATTTACACTATACAAAATCAAATATTATATGATATATTTGGATGTCATTTTACGAAATCTACTCAAATTGAATATAAGTATGTGTGTGTGTTGTCATAATATATCAGTAAATACTTTTAGATATCTTATAGATACTTTTAAGATACTATCAAATATTTAACTTTACAATACAAATGAAACATTATTATTACTTTTTCTATCATACCATCTTTTTTTGAATGAATGTTAATACATTAATTTTATTTGGAAGGATAATGTTGATTTGTTAATTGTTGTGTTAATTTCTGTCTTTGTCACGAGAACTTGAATCCATAACATTCGGTTTTCTTAACCCTCAACTTAAACCACTTGAATTACATATTATGTTATTAAAGATAATTTTGTAAAATCATTTTTAATTTCAAATTCTCATACAAAATTAATTATAATTGTTAGGTTTGAAAGAGTATTTATGTTATATTCGCTCCAACATATAAGATTTTTAATAATTAATGTGACATTATTTCTCTTTGTCACTAAATATATGATCATTTATCATTCACACTCTTTTTTCTATTCCAAAATATTACTTCTACTAAAAAAATATATTATTTCTACTTTGCATTTATGATAGTAAAAGAGACATCAAAACTGTACATAAATTAACTTTTTTATTAATCTTTTACAAGGAGAGATAATTTCTGAAACCAAATATTCTTCAAAGTTTGTGTCATTATCGAATGTTGATGGTTCTTTAAAACATCCTCCATGTCCCATAAACCAAAACAATATTGTTTTTTGCATATGTATTCATACCAAATATTCTTCAAAGCATGTGTCATTATCGAATGTTGATGGTTCTTTAAAACATCCTCCATGTCCCATAAACCAGAACAATATTGTTTTTTGCATATGTATTCATCATTGATCATTGTTTTTGTTTCCTTTACACGGAATTCATTTAATTGAGGAGTATTCATTGTGCCATTAGCATCCACCACGAACTTGACATCTCCGGAGCAAAATCATAATAGTTGATTAACATATCCTTAACTCTTATCGCGTCGTTAACAGGACCTTTAAAATAATGTGTTTCATTAAGATAGGTTAAGCCAACAATTAGAGCACGTTGTTGACTCATGGTAGTGATAAAAATATGTTATGAAGAAGAAAGAAGAGTTAAGAAAATTGTGTAGGTTTAGTGTTTTTGCTCTCTCGAAGTTTTTGCCTTTCTAACTTTGACCTGATAGTGTGTTTTTACATTATGTTGTTGGGTTCCTTTTTATATTGTGTTGTTGGGTTCATTTTAACTTAAACCGATTTATTATTATTTTAATGGGACTGTTGTGATCGAAAGCTATATACATGTTGTACAAGTTTTTTTTTCAATTTTTTTGCTCACACTTTTTTTTTTGTGGTGGCCTGGGTTCGAACCCCGAACCTTGCATATATTATGCATTGTTCATACCAACTGAGCTACGCTCACGAGGACCTGTTCACACTCTATGTTCTAATTATAAACGTTTTATTATTTTATAGATAAAAAATATTAGAAAACATTTTAATTAATTAGATGTTCTAAACTTTAAAATTAAAAGATTCTTGCTTAAATGACAACAACTAACTTTTTTCCGATCAAGGGCAACAACTTTTGATTCTACAATTTTACATATTGTTGCAAATTTTGTCGTAACCCAAAGTTTTGACCCAAAAAATAGTAACTTTTTAATCTCACAGTTGTGAATTTTTGCTACAATTTTAAAATGAAGAAACAATATAGAAAGAAAAAAAAAATCATTTTTGAACCAAAAATCACTGCAACAAATGTTCTTCGCATTTGTGCTCCTTTTTTTGTAATTTGTTACTATAGTGATTGAAGGAGATAATCATCATCAATTCAACACTGTTTAAATTCGGCCATGTACACTACAGTACAACACCTTATTTATAACTTCTTTTGTTTTCAAAATCTTTAAACTTTTTTTTAGTAATGAATTGATCATTTAAATCATAAAATGTTTTGCACATTTACCTTCTTCTCCATCTAATTCCATTAATAGTTGTTCAAATTGATGAGTAAGGACAATTGATAAGTGTCAAAAAAGTGTTAAATTCATGTTATATTTTAAGCACTTTTTGTTACTTGTTCTGCAAGTAATTGACGGAAAAGCCGAGAAATAAGTGTTAAATGCCTTATTACGCTTTATATATCTTACTCTATCCTTTTGTGCAGGAATTATCCTCAAGACACTGATCAAAGACCAAAAATCATGAAAAAGTGCAAATTAGCAAAAGCTGGTTTTGAAGAATTCGCTATTAGCGTATTCCACGCTATTAGCGAAATTGGGCCAGAGAGGTACGCCATTAGCGTACCTGGAGCGAAGCAGAATCTGGGTTTGAAGAAATACGCTATTAGCGTAAATTACGCTATTAGCGTAAAAGCTCCAGAAGACTACGCTATTAGCGTACCAAGGGTGAAGAACAGGGTCAAGGACCAACGTGGCACACTGCAATTGGCCAGAACTTAGGCCGACCAACCACGCTAATAGCGTATATTTCGCTATTAGCGTAGGTGTAAAAAACTCATCCCTTTAAAATAGAAGTTTAGCCTCACTCAAGTGGCCCACTTGCTATTTATGTAAGATATTTATGTAAGATATTTATGTAAGATATTATTAGATATTATGTTAGATATTATTTTTAGATATTTTGGGGCTTGCTTTATTATATATATTAGTAGTTCATTAGGGGAAATTATTAGATAGTCTTAGAACTTAGTTAGTTTTTCATAGCTTTTCTCTTAGTTTTCATTGTAATATCTTAGAGAGAAAATAGGGTAGATCATATGAAGTGAGAGTGATTTTGGAAGTTGGATCCTTATTCCTTTGTTGAGACATCACAAGTGTAATGGTTCCTTCCTTTTCAATCCATCCTTGCAAGGCTTCCATGATGATGTGTAGCTAAACACTCTTTGTTGGGATGAGAGGTACTTGATTCTTGCTAACATGTAATCTTTTGATCTTGCAAAATATGATTCTAGCAATTTATATTCAATATTGTTGTTATTCTTGTGTTAATGCTTTCAATGAGATTCAAGATGATTTGGACACAAACTCTTGAATCTAGAGCTAGAGTAGCAATATATCTTAGGTTATATCATTCTTGACAAGTTTGTTAATCTTGTGATAATCACCATAATCAAGAGTTAAATGCTTTCGGATACTTAATCAGGCTGGACACGGTCGATTAGGTTATTCGATCGACTTTGTTATCGTTTAAGGGATTTGGACACGAATGTTTAAACGATACCTTAGAATTAATTATATCGCTTTGGACACGAAGGATAATTTAGAATTGATTGTGATAATGTTGTTTATAAAGCTAGAATTCGTATGGATCATTAGTTTACGTGTGACGCTTGGTTAAGGAACGCTACTCCTAACAAGTTTCAATCCTTATTAATCTCATCTTTTACTTTTTGCATTTAGTTAACATAGTTGTAAATTCAAACAAACAATCACCCTTTTTACTTAGAATGATATTTGATGTTGAAATATCCGTGATGTCGCACTAATCCCTGTGGAGACGATACAAATACTTATCTTGTTTTTGATGCAAAACATCATTCATCAAAATGGCGCCGCTGCCGGGGATTGGTGTTTAGATATCATAGATAGAACGATTGATTTATCATTTTAAGCATTTGTACATAATTCGTAAATATTTTTTTTTACTTAATAGTTGTTACCACTAACCCCTCTTTGATAAACAAAGAAAAGTTTCTTGTTAGTTGTTTCCATTTCAGATCATCACCTAGACAAAATCATGGCTGATCATGGTTATAACAACTTCTATACTCCACCCAAGTATGAATCCTATCAACAATATCAACAATGTTCTTATGAAGATGAGAGATATTCGGTGATAGAAAATACTTTGAACATCTTCATGCAACAATCCATGATAAACATGCAAGATACCAGCCAAAGATTGAAGAATTTATCACTTCAACTTGAGTTGATTCAAGCACAAATCATGGATAACAAAGCCAACAATCAATCCATTCTTGGAGAACAAGAAAATAATCCAAATATGTTTGAGAGAGTCGGAGAGATTGTTGAAGAAGTTGTTGTTCAAAATGAGGAAGTTACAACATTAGAAGAATGTGGTGCACCACACAAAGACGAACTTCCTCAAGCAAGGTCAAATATTGAAGTGGCCAACACTGTTGATAATGGAGAAGTGATAGAGGTGGTAGAGGAACGGTTACTTAGCAAGGAAGAAACATTTGAACAAAAGGGGAAGAAAGTGAGCAAGGCTGAAATTTACCGGGTCATTGATGAAATTTGCGCCTTGTTCAAACCAAAGTTCAGGAGGTCATGGACTCCACATCAGCTGTACCTAAAGTTCATGGAATTCCTCCCAAAGCGTAGGGTTTCAAAGGATGATGTGTTGTCCGTCTCATTTTGGCCACCCTAACGAAAAAGGCGTCGAGCTAACGACGTTAAACAAGCGCTTGTTGGGAGGCAACCCAATTTTGTGAGTTTATTTACTGTTTTAAATGCATAATAAGTCTAGGAGTCAGGTGCATGCATCACAACAGCAAAAACAGAAGTTAAACAGAGAGCAGAATCCTGAACTGACACAACTCGCAATGGCGAGTAAAATCAGCTCGCAATTGCGAGCAAGCATGGTTTGGTTTTTTGTTTTCTTTCTTGATACCTTTCAACACTAGTTTGCTTCTGTTGTTTGTTTCATTTTGGCACATGGACTCATATTTTGTTTTATTAGTACTATGTTTTATGTTGAATAATGTGTTAGCATTTTTTGTTGATTAAGTACTTCATTTTATTTTGAAAATCATGGAAGCTTCATTTGTATCACTCTTGCTTCATTCTCAAATCTCAGATGATTGGTAATGATACATAATTATGGTAAAAGCGCAAAGCCAAGGTACAAGTTTCCAGTTTTTCTAGGTTTTTACTCGAATATGGAACGAGTACTTTGTGCAAATTTCATTTCATTTAGTTCTTCGCAATAATATGTTTGTTTGTGAACCACTTAGTACTAGCTAAAAGTGAGGAAACCTCAAATGTTTGTACATATGCAAGGAGACCGGTATTCATTGTTTAACTCGATTGTGTTATTTTAAATCCAATAATTGTTTTGAATTGTGTGAAGGCATGGAAGTGATCAAGGCACATTTTTTGTTAATGAGTGAAACATACTTGACCACAAATAGCCTACTTTGTGAGAAGAGCGAGTATTTGCTAACCCACTTGAGCCAAATGAATCGGAGTCCTCAATTACGAACTGTCAATTCATAAGCACAATGCTTGATGAATTTGCCTTTAAAACTTTTCAATATCCAGTTCATTTTTGACACACTTTAAGACTCTGATATGTTTTTAATTATTGAACCCTAAACCTTCAATGTTTATTTGTCTCTTTTGCCTTAGAGTAAGGGAACATTCAAATAGGGTGTATTTTGATTCAAGTTGGGGAGAGAAGGTAGATGTAAATCTTTTGTCAAGTATAATGGTGTAATTTTATCTTTGATCAAGACAACATGTTGTTGTAAATATAAAAAGAAAAGAAAAACAATGTGTACATGAAAAGAAAAAGAAAAAGAGAAAAAGAAAGAAAAATCCAAAAAGAAAATAAGTTGTCAAGATCAAAGTTTGTCATGTTTAAGCACCAAGGGTTTGTGATGATTGGTAGGAAAGATTGTGGATTTTAATGGTTGATACAAGAAATGTTTCTCTTTGATAGGCTTTTTGATTTCAATTGCCCCACATATGACATTTCTTTTGTAGCCAAGCCAAGTTATAACCCTCAAAGACCTTTTGATCCATGTTTTCATGCCTTTTGAAATGATATTTGGATGGACACATAACTTGATTGGAATGTTAACTTGATTGCCGGATGTGTGTTCATAACCCTCATTTTTATGTTTTCAATTGTTTATCTACTTTCAAAGAAGTGTGTTAGGTGTGGTTCGTGAATAATTATATTATTGTCTTGAAATATTTGATACGAACTTTGTACTTAGGACTCATCTCATGTTGGTAGTAGAATTTTAGATTAGTTGGAAACTTAGACTTGCACGCGCATTCATTTTGAATCATTCATCTGAGAAAGTTTTCAAAGCCTTTTGTACTTGTGTCTTGTCATTAACTTGTTTGATTTTCAATCCTTTGTTTGAGGACAAACAAAGAGTTAAGTTGGGGAGAGTGATAAGTGTCAAAAAAGTGTTAAATTCATGTTATATTTTAAGCACTTTTTGTTACTTGTTCTGCAAGTAATTGACGGAAAAGCCGAGAAATAAGTGTTAAATGCCTTATTACGCTTTATATATCTTACTCTATCCTTTTGTGCAGGAATTATCCTCAAGACACTGATCAAAGACCAAAAATCATGAAAAAGTGCAAATTAGCAAAAGCTGGTTTTGAAGAATTCGCTATTAGCGTATTCCACGCTATTAGCGAAATTGGGCCAGAGAGGTACGCCATTAGCGTACCTGGAGCGAAGCAGAATCTGGGTTTGAAGAAATACGCTATTAGCGTAAATTACGCTATTAGCGTAAAAGCTCCAGAAGACTACGCTATTAGCGTACCAAGGGTGAAGAACAGGGTCAAGGACCAACGTGGCACACTGCAATTGGCCAGAACTTAGGCCGACCAACCACGCTAATAGCGTATATTTCGCTATTAGCGTAGGTGTAAAAAACTCATCCCTTTAAAATAGAAGTTTAGCCTCACTCAAGTGGCCCACTTGCTATTTATGTAAGATATTTATGTAAGATATTTATGTAAGATATTATTAGATATTATGTTAGATATTATTTTTAGATATTTTGGGGCTTGCTTTATTATATATATTAGTAGTTCATTAGGGGAAATTATTAGATAGTCTTAGAACTTAGTTAGTTTTTCATAGCTTTTCTCTTAGTTTTCATTGTAATATCTTAGAGAGAAAATAGGGTAGATCATATGAAGTGAGAGTGATTTTGGAAGTTGGATCCTTATTCCTTTGTTGAGACATCACAAGTGTAATGGTTCCTTCCTTTTCAATCCATCCTTGCAAGGCTTCCATGATGATGTGTAGCTAAACACTCTTTGTTGGGATGAGAGGTACTTGATTCTTGCTAACATGTAATCTTTTGATCTTGCAAAATATGATTCTAGCAATTTATATTCAATATTGTTGTTATTCTTGTGTTAATGCTTTCAATGAGATTCAAGATGATTTGGACACAAACTCTTGAATCTAGAGCTAGAGTAGCAATATATCTTAGGTTATATCATTCTTGACAAGTTTGTTAATCTTGTGATAATCACCATAATCAAGAGTTAAATGCTTTCGGATACTTAATCAGGCTGGACACGGTCGATTAGGTTATTCGATCGACTTTGTTATCGTTTAAGGGATTTGGACACGAATGTTTAAACGATACCTTAGAATTAATTATATCGCTTTGGACACGAAGGATAATTTAGAATTGATTGTGATAATGTTGTTTATAAAGCTAGAATTCGTATGGATCATTAGTTTACGTGTGACGCTTGGTTAAGGAACGCTACTCCTAACAAGTTTCAATCCTTATTAATCTCATCTTTTACTTTTTGCATTTAGTTAACATAGTTGTAAATTCAAACAAACAATCACCCTTTTTACTTAGAATGATATTTGATGTTGAAATATCCGTGATGTCGCACTAATCCCTGTGGAGACGATACAAATACTTATCTTGTTTTTGATGCAAAACATCATTCATCAAAATGGCGCCGCTGCCGGGGATTGGTGTTTAGATATCATAGATAGAACGATTGATTTATCATTTTAAGCATTTGTACATAATTCGTAAATATTTTTTTTTACTTAATAGTTGTTACCACTAACCCCTCTTTGATAAACAAAGAAAAGTTTCTTGTTAGTTGTTTCCATTTCAGATCATCACCTAGACAAAATCATGGCTGATCATGGTTATAACAACTTCTATACTCCACCCAAGTATGAATCCTATCAACAATATCAACAATGTTCTTATGAAGATGAGAGATATTCGGTGATAGAAAATACTTTGAACATCTTCATGCAACAATCCATGATAAACATGCAAGATACCAGCCAAAGATTGAAGAATTTATCACTTCAACTTGAGTTGATTCAAGCACAAATCATGGATAACAAAGCCAACAATCAATCCATTCTTGGAGAACAAGAAAATAATCCAAATATGTTTGAGAGAGTCGGAGAGATTGTTGAAGAAGTTGTTGTTCAAAATGAGGAAGTTACAACATTAGAAGAATGTGGTGCACCACACAAAGACGAACTTCCTCAAGCAAGGTCAAATATTGAAGTGGCCAACACTGTTGATAATGGAGAAGTGATAGAGGTGGTAGAGGAACGGTTACTTAGCAAGGAAGAAACATTTGAACAAAAGGGGAAGAAAGTGAGCAAGGCTGAAATTTACCGGGTCATTGATGAAATTTGCGCCTTGTTCAAACCAAAGTTCAGGAGGTCATGGACTCCACATCAGCTGTACCTAAAGTTCATGGAATTCCTCCCAAAGCGTAGGGTTTCAAAGGATGATGTGTTGTCCGTCTCATTTTGGCCACCCTAACGAAAAAGGCGTCGAGCTAACGACGTTAAACAAGCGCTTGTTGGGAGGCAACCCAATTTTGTGAGTTTATTTACTGTTTTAAATGCATAATAAGTCTAGGAGTCAGGTGCATGCATCACAACAGCAAAAACAGAAGTTAAACAGAGAGCAGAATCCTGAACTGACACAACTCGCAATGGCGAGTAAAATCAGCTCGCAATTGCGAGCAAGCATGGTTTGGTTTTTTGTTTTCTTTCTTGATACCTTTCAACACTAGTTTGCTTCTGTTGTTTGTTTCATTTTGGCACATGGACTCATATTTTGTTTTATTAGTACTATGTTTTATGTTGAATAATGTGTTAGCATTTTTTGTTGATTAAGTACTTCATTTTATTTTGAAAATCATGGAAGCTTCATTTGTATCACTCTTGCTTCATTCTCAAATCTCAGATGATTGGTAATGATACATAATTATGGTAAAAGCGCAAAGCCAAGGTACAAGTTTCCAGTTTTTCTAGGTTTTTACTCGAATATGGAACGAGTACTTTGTGCAAATTTCATTTCATTTAGTTCTTCGCAATAATATGTTTGTTTGTGAACCACTTAGTACTAGCTAAAAGTGAGGAAACCTCAAATGTTTGTACATATGCAAGGAGACCGGTATTCATTGTTTAACTCGATTGTGTTATTTTAAATCCAATAATTGTTTTGAATTGTGTGAAGGCATGGAAGTGATCAAGGCACATTTTTTGTTAATGAGTGAAACATACTTGACCACAAATAGCCTACTTTGTGAGAAGAGCGAGTATTTGCTAACCCACTTGAGCCAAATGAATCGGAGTCCTCAATTACGAACTGTCAATTCATAAGCACAATGCTTGATGAATTTGCCTTTAAAACTTTTCAATATCCAGTTCATTTTTGACACACTTTAAGACTCTGATATGTTTTTAATTATTGAACCCTAAACCTTCAATGTTTATTTGTCTCTTTTGCCTTAGAGTAAGGGAACATTCAAATAGGGTGTATTTTGATTCAAGTTGGGGAGAGAAGGTAGATGTAAATCTTTTGTCAAGTATAATGGTGTAATTTTATCTTTGATCAAGACAACATGTTGTTGTAAATATAAAAAGAAAAGAAAAACAATGTGTACATGAAAAGAAAAAGAAAAAGAGAAAAAGAAAGAAAAATCCAAAAAGAAAATAAGTTGTCAAGATCAAAGTTTGTCATGTTTAAGCACCAAGGGTTTGTGATGATTGGTAGGAAAGATTGTGGATTTTAATGGTTGATACAAGAAATGTTTCTCTTTGATAGGCTTTTTGATTTCAATTGCCCCACATATGACATTTCTTTTGTAGCCAAGCCAAGTTATAACCCTCAAAGACCTTTTGATCCATGTTTTCATGCCTTTTGAAATGATATTTGGATGGACACATAACTTGATTGGAATGTTAACTTGATTGCCGGATGTGTGTTCATAACCCTCATTTTTATGTTTTCAATTGTTTATCTACTTTCAAAGAAGTGTGTTAGGTGTGGTTCGTGAATAATTATATTATTGTCTTGAAATATTTGATACGAACTTTGTACTTAGGACTCATCTCATGTTGGTAGTAGAATTTTAGATTAGTTGGAAACTTAGACTTGCACGCGCATTCATTTTGAATCATTCATCTGAGAAAGTTTTCAAAGCCTTTTGTACTTGTGTCTTGTCATTAACTTGTTTGATTTTCAATCCTTTGTTTGAGGACAAACAAAGAGTTAAGTTGGGGAGAGTGATAAGTGTCAAAAAAGTGTTAAATTCATGTTATATTTTAAGCACTTTTTGTTACTTGTTCTGCAAGTAATTGACGGAAAAGCCGAGAAATAAGTGTTAAATGCCTTATTACGCTTTATATATCTTACTCTATCCTTTTGTGCAGGAATTATCCTCAAGACACTGATCAAAGACCAAAAATCATGAAAAAGTGCAAATTAGCAAAAGCTGGTTTTGAAGAATTCGCTATTAGCGTATTCCACGCTATTAGCGAAATTGGGCCAGAGAGGTACGCCATTAGCGTACCTGGAGCGAAGCAGAATCTGGGTTTGAAGAAATACGCTATTAGCGTAAATTACGCTATTAGCGTAAAAGCTCCAGAAGACTACGCTATTAGCGTACCAAGGGTGAAGAACAGGGTCAAGGACCAACGTGGCACACTGCAATTGGCCAGAACTTAGGCCGACCAACCACGCTAATAGCGTATATTTCGCTATTAGCGTAGGTGTAAAAAACTCATCCCTTTAAAATAGAAGTTTAGCCTCACTCAAGTGGCCCACTTGCTATTTATGTAAGATATTTATGTAAGATATTTATGTAAGATATTATTAGATATTATGTTAGATATTATTTTTAGATATTTTGGGGCTTGCTTTATTATATATATTAGTAGTTCATTAGGGGAAATTATTAGATAGTCTTAGAACTTAGTTAGTTTTTCATAGCTTTTCTCTTAGTTTTCATTGTAATATCTTAGAGAGAAAATAGGGTAGATCATATGAAGTGAGAGTGATTTTGGAAGTTGGATCCTTATTCCTTTGTTGAGACATCACAAGTGTAATGGTTCCTTCCTTTTCAATCCATCCTTGCAAGGCTTCCATGATGATGTGTAGCTAAACACTCTTTGTTGGGATGAGAGGTACTTGATTCTTGCTAACATGTAATCTTTTGATCTTGCAAAATATGATTCTAGCAATTTATATTCAATATTGTTGTTATTCTTGTGTTAATGCTTTCAATGAGATTCAAGATGATTTGGACACAAACTCTTGAATCTAGAGCTAGAGTAGCAATATATCTTAGGTTATATCATTCTTGACAAGTTTGTTAATCTTGTGATAATCACCATAATCAAGAGTTAAATGCTTTCGGATACTTAATCAGGCTGGACACGGTCGATTAGGTTATTCGATCGACTTTGTTATCGTTTAAGGGATTTGGACACGAATGTTTAAACGATACCTTAGAATTAATTATATCGCTTTGGACACGAAGGATAATTTAGAATTGATTGTGATAATGTTGTTTATAAAGCTAGAATTCGTATGGATCATTAGTTTACGTGTGACGCTTGGTTAAGGAACGCTACTCCTAACAAGTTTCAATCCTTATTAATCTCATCTTTTACTTTTTGCATTTAGTTAACATAGTTGTAAATTCAAACAAACAATCACCCTTTTTACTTAGAATGATATTTGATGTTGAAATATCCGTGATGTCGCACTAATCCCTGTGGAGACGATACAAATACTTATCTTGTTTTTGATGCAAAACATCATTCATCAACAATGCAGTTGGACCAAGCAACATACATATTTAAGTGTGGAAATGTCTTAGAGATATATGCATTGAGTGAATCACCAAACTTATTAACAAATTTATGAGGTCAAACAAAAGTTTTGGATGAGTGTTGGAAAAATCACTTTAATTCTGAACAATAGGGATATACAAACCTTTATTGTGCAAATTATTAAGGGTTTAACATTATGAGTCATACATGAAATTATGTAAAAGATTTATCAAACGAAGATTAAGAAAAGAGACCAAAGTTATTGATGTTGTATTGGACATGGTGTTGGACTCTAAAGAACCAACCCGAAATTAAATAGAGTGTAGTATATATGAGGATGTTGTGGTGGATGTGTGATAATAATAACCATGATATGAGTAGAAATTACAATATTAAAGAGCATGTTAAGATAACACCTATAATATCTAGAAAAGATGGTGGAAACTTAGTTTAGGTGGTTTGAGCATGTAGAGATAATACTTGATGATTATGTAGTAAAAATAGTAGACCATATGAAGTGGATTCAAATCACTAAAGGTATAGGAAGACCGAGAAAAACTATAAGATAAAGTATTAAGTAAGATCTTTAAATTATCAAAAGCCTTAAAAAAAAAGTAAAATCTAGAAATTAATGAGTTGGATATAAATATGATATTTGATATGACATTGTGTGATCAATGATGCCGATCTTAATTATGGTATTTTTTTGTGTTAACCCTCAGGCTCTTGGGGAAAAGGAGTTTTGATAATTCGGAGTTTGATCAGGAGGTAAGTAAAGCATAACATAAAATTGTTCCACCTGATAATCAAACCCATGTTCTCCTGAATAATTCATTCTTGGTAGAGGTCATTAACCGCTTGATTTTTATGGAATAAAACTTGTTTTAGTTGTTGTATTTATTTTGATATTTTTTATATGATTACAATATAAAGGTAGTTGATATATTAGATTTATTTTACCATGTTTAAACTAATAATAATTTTTTTTAAGGTTTTAAACTAATAATATGATATTTAATTTTGTTAAAAAATGAACAATTTGAACAAAAACAGCTTAAATTTTAAATTTATAAAATTTATTGATAAGAATAATAACGTAAAACTATACTCCATCTTAATAATATTATATATGAGAATAATGTTTTTTTTATATTAGAATTTCTATGTGAATAACAAAGTTAATATTCTTCTTCTCACACTAATTCAAATGTTTGAGTTCAACCACTTGACCTACATCTTGAAGACTAGCATAACATACTAACAACTAACATTTATCTATAAAAAACACAACCACAATGCATGCAATAGTAGTTTCACATCACAATCGCATTTGCGACCACAACTTTAAACCATAAAGCTAATTATATCCATTCCGGCGTTAAAAAATAGCTAGCACCACGAAGTCGACAAAAACATCCCCTTCATGCGCAAAATGAGCTTGAACTTCTCTTAAACTTCAGCCGTCAAAATTAGGGTTATAGATCCAACCTTAAAGTGGTGGACAACTTTAACCGAGATGTGTCACAAGAACACATAAAAGTTGTTTCCATCTTTGCCAAGAAAGAGACCAACCATATCTCATTTTCGCAAATCTTACTTTGGGATAAATTGATCATAAAATTTATTTGAAATATAAATTTATTTGTCAAATATTTATAATTAAGTTTTTACCCAGTGCATTGTACGTGCTCCTACACTAGTATGAGTAAATATGTGATGATTTGAATCTTTGATCAAACAATTAATGCGATGAAGCAAGAATGAGTGCCACATATACTCTTCAAAATCATCTAAACGTATTCATGATAGGCTATTAAAATGTTTATAATTTCTATTTTGATTTTTAATAAATAAATTAAATTTGTGTGGGTGATATAAATGACATAAATAACATATAAGTAAATATGTGGTTATTTGAATCTTTGATCAAGCAATTAATGAGATGAAGCAAGAATGAGTATCACGTATACTCTTCAAAATCATGAAGTCAAATGTTTATAATAGAGATTATTGCGTTGTATATGTTTCTCATTTTTCATTTTATATTTTGCAGGTATTGGAGAATGCATAATGATTTAACAAATCAAATATTTCTTTAGTTTGTCATAATGGTGATATTTTAAGTTTTTTTTAACATATTGCATATGTGAAGTAACCTGCTTTGCACTTGAATTATTTGAAACATGTTAAATTTAGGTTGTTTTTGACTAAAAAAAAATATTTAGGTTGTTTTAACCCAATGTCACTCTACAATTTACTACTGCGACAATTGACACGTCCAATTTGATAATCCACTAACATTCTTGTTTTGGCTGAACAAGTCCATTAAAAAAGAGAATTAGATGCCTCAAACATGGGTCATCAATTCTCCATATATATCTAAAGATTAATTTAACAACGAGGAGAACAAGTATTCATAAAGCATAATTCACATGTTACAACAATTCATAGATCATGAGACACACTTACAACAATTTATAGATAAAACAGACAATTGAAATAAAATAGTCAACATCATGAGACACACTTACAACAATTTATACATAAAACAGACAATTGAAATAATATAGTCAACTGAACGCAAATATAGATAGCAAGCCTTAATTTTAATCGGGTCAAATACTTCTTTTGATCATTTAGTTTTGACAAAAATACAGGATTAATCCTTTATTAAATATGTCATTTAAGTTGTTAGTTGAATGCACGTTATCATTTTAATAACTTATTTAAAACTTAAAAATTTTAAAAGTTTTAAATAGATGCATTATATTAAAAACTTAAATGGCCTATTTAAAATTTTAAAAATTTAAAGACTAACCCGATATTTTTGTCAAACTCAAATAATTTAAAAGATATTTGACCTTCTAATTATTATGAAACTTAGGTTCTTATACTAATACTGACTAGGACCCCTCCAAAAACATCAAACTCTTTTGGTTGTCATCACAATAAAGACCCAGAGTTTGTTGGATATTTTCCTTTTTAACACGAATAAAAGCTCGAGTGAAACCCGAATCAAATTCAAATCTATCTTCATAAAATACTTCTTTGGAAAGCTCATCAACTTGACAACTTGATATAAATATACCTAATGGATGATTTGTGGGACTCCATAGTTCACATAATTTATTCCATGGTCCCTCTTCCGGTAACCGTAACACCCCCTTGTTATGGCCAAATATTTCCTTGGAACCTTCGAGTAAGCCTCCAGCTCTACAGCAGTCAGCAACAAATGTGAAGGAGCATCCTTCAGGAACAGTTTGCACCAAATGTCGAAGAGCCGAGTCTGCATAACACAAGTAACAATTTAAAAACAAACATCAAAGAATTTTTATACAACACAATCCAATAAATATTAAGTTTACTATAATTATCGTAGTTTTTTTTTAAATGGAGAAATATATTTATAGGCTCGAGTGCAGGAAATGCGAAAGAAATACAAAGTTCTCAAACTAAATAAATACAAAAATGCAAGCAACTAATATATAGTACAAGATTGGCAAGAAAGATCAGCTACCAACCCTTAACACAATGCCATATACCCCAACATCAAACATAACACAAATTATAAAAGACTAATTATAAACACCATATATTCAAGTATAAGACATTTTCTAAATTTTCACATGTATAAATAATTTCTTACAAGAATAACATACAATTCACTTGATAATCTACTAACATTCTTGTTTTGGCTGAACAAGTCCATTAAAAAAGAGAATTAGATGCCTCAAACATGGGTCATCAATTCTCCATATATATCTAAAGATTAATTTAACAACGAGGAGAACAAGTATTCATAAAGCATAATTCACATGAGACACACTTACAACAATTCATAGATCATGAGACACTTACAACAATTTATAGATAAAACAGACAATTGAAATAAAATAGTCAACATCATGAGACACACTTACAACAATTTATTACAACAATTCATAGATCATGAGACACACTTACAACAATTTATAGATAAAACAGACAATTGAAATAATATAGTCAACTGAACGCAAATATTGGTAGTCCCCTTGACATACCAAATACTCTTCAAAGCCTGTGTCATTATCGAATGCTGATAGTTCTTTAAAACATCCTCCATGTTCCAAAAACCAGAACAATATTGTGTCTCCTGCTGTAGAATTTTTTTTATCATTTTAGATAGTTTTTTGCATATGTATTCATCATTGATCATTGTTTTTGTTTCCTTTACACGAAATTCATTTAATTGAGGAGTATTCATTGTGCCATTAGCATCCACCACGAGCTTGACATCATCCGGAGCAAAATCATAATAGTTGATTAACATATCCTTAACTCTTATCGCGTCGTTAACAAAACCTCTAAGATAATGAGTTTCATTAGGATAGGTTAAGCCAACAATTAGAGCATGTTTTTGACCCATGGTAGTGATGAAGGAACATTCTTCTGAAAATAACCCCAATAGATGAACTGATGCGTCTGCATAACACAGGTAACAGTTTAGAAACAACACATCAAAAAAAAAAAATTTTACATAACAATCCAATAAATATTAAATTTACTATAATTATTATACTTTCTTTTTTAAATGCAAAAATATATTTACAGGCTCAAGTGCAGGAAACGCCAAAGAAATACAAAGTTCTCAAACTACACAAATACAAAAATGCAAGCAACTATCTTTAAAAAGAAATGCAAAGCAACAAATACAAGATTGGCAAGATCAGCTACCAACCCTTCACACAACGCCATATACTCTAACATCAAACATAACACAAATTATAAAGGACTTATTATAAACGCCATATACTCATAAGACATTTTCTAAATTTTCACATGTATTAATAATTTCTTACAAAAACAGTCAAATTAATGATTATTATTTTTGGCAGGGAGAGACAATTTCTAAAACCAATTTCTATAGAAGGTGGTCATCTACAAAAATTTTGTTACAATAAACTCATTCCTTTTTATGAAGTTGTATTTTAAGAAACATCACCCATTCATTTGGAAAAAAACCCAAATTTTGCATTTTGAAAAAAAATCATAACTCAAGAACAAAGTTGTAATCTATGCTGAGTCATAATTGATATTTTTCTTATTCTCTCTCTTTTAATAATCTTTCATGGGTATTAATGTGTTATCAAAGCTGTTCAAAGATCTGTGGTAGTAGTTGCTTGATTAGAAAATCAAAAGAGTGATATACGTTCAATTGATTAGACACGTGTTTAAGACACAAGTAAATTTGGCCTATGTAACATAGCTTTAAATTGACTAGAAAATTAACCGTAAGGTTGGCTGTAAGAAAATTTGTGACAGTGATCGTATTTTATAGTCTGCTTGTGTGAAATATTATGAAGCCTTAAAGCAAAAGGAAGGAGAAGAGGCTCTCACTCTCACAGAGGTGAAGGCAAATAAAGCAATGAAAATTGCATCAGAGACTAAAAAGACCATGATTAAGTTTATATTTTAATTAAAATTAAAGAAATTACCTGATTTAATCAAAGAAATTACGGTCGATGATGGAGCAAACAAATCACTGTATGAAGAAGAAATAAAATCATCTTCAACGAAAATAGATATACCGAAGTTGCATGAAGCCGTTGTCCTCTGTAATTGAGAGTGCAAGATCAGATGAAGACATACTAATGAAATTATGGGAATATAGTTAAATAAATCTAATGAAGAAGTGAATAAGGAGAAAAATCCATATACCTCACTACTACAAAATATACATTTAACATTAGGGGGTTTTAGTTTTCACATCAGCACAGAAAATATCTGATGGGAAAGAAACACATGGTGAGTTTTTACATCAGTTGATATAAGTATATGAGGGGAATTCCTAATAGTATATAACAATTACATCAGTGGATAGTTGAAATGAGGGGAAAAAAATGCGGTGGCATTTTCGCAATTTAAATGAAAACTTTGGCTAACTTTTTTCACATCAGTGGTGAGAACTGCCTGAGGTAAAAATAAAATTTCACTCTTACCTTATCCCTTCCTTCTTCTATCGTAAACGTATCCTTGCAATCGAACCACTGTCCAACCTCTGTCCAACCTCACCGTCCTTGCAATCGAACCCTCTCACTATCGAACTCTCTGCTTTACTCCGGTGAGTTCTCTCTCTCTCTCTCTCTCTCTCTCTCTCTCTCTCTCTCTCTCTCCCTCTTTTCACTTGAACCCAAAAGATGATTAACCCTAAACACAACAGAACCCCTTTCATCCTTTTTCATTGAAATCGAACCCCATCTTAATGAAATTGAACCCCATCAGTGAAGTTTCAGCTTTCATTTTCATCTCCTGATCTCATCGTGCTGCTGCTGTCTCATCGTGTTGCAGCTGTTCCTGTTCAGATCGAACCCAACTATTCATATTCTCATTTCATCAGGCTTGTTCCTCTCCTCATCATGTTGTTCATGTTCATTCAATCCCAATTAAAATTAAGAGATGTTAACCCCTTAGTCATATTTCTAGATCTGTTTTGTACGCTCTCTTCTTTGCTTTTGAACAAACTAGAAGAGAAAAAAAAAAAGCCATTAGAAGAACACAAATGGGTCATTGTTTTATTATCTGCGTATGGGTGTTCTAAATTTTGTGTTTCAATTTTTTTGAATCAAAAATCGAACCCAGTAGTGAAGAAAGGCGAACGACGCGACGAAGAATCGGCGGAATCAGCGGCTTTGATGTCATCCATTCTAAGTGATCATGTGATCTACACTCTGCGGTGTCTCCAGGTTTGTTTATTTTCTTGTTATGAGAACCTAAATCTGTGTATTAAGTGTTCTGATTTTGCAAATATGGGTGTTTCGAATTTTTCTTGTTATGAGAACCTTCATTTTGATTTTAGCTATTTGTAATTTTTGTTTTGTAGTTTCTGTTTTTACATTGTACCTTTAAATTTTTTATAAGGATATGTTAAATTAAGCATAAGAGATTTTAAATGCAAACTGTTTTTAGTTGAACAACAGTTATTACCAGGGTTGTAACCAATACTTATATTCAATTTAACAATAGTTATAACAGGATTTTAATTGGATCATGTTTGTTGAGTATTCGACTTTGTTAGATACTTCGAAGAAATATATCACAAATATGTTGTGTGAAAATAGTGCAGTGCATGAGCTTAGCTACTCACAATATTGAGTTTATGATTGGGTTGGAGTACATTAAGAGCATGATATGAGATGAAAAGCTTGAATAATAGCGCAGGACATCATTTTTGCTAATTATTACCCTTAATGGATTAACACACATTTCTTACGTGTTAGTTATGACAGTAGCCCACCCTGTGTTTGGAATGCATGGCTTGAAAAATTGAACAATGTTCATGTGAATGTGCACTTCTTCATGATGGTCATTATGTTCCAAAGCAACGTGTCAAAAAGCATATGCACAGTCCATGACTAATTACTTGCCTGAACCTATACTCAGCATGTTTGGATTGTAATAAAATATGATCTGCATCTTAACTAACAATCTTACAAGCAATCTTTTTGACACCATATCATCATATAAGCCTTGATATGTAGCAAATATAGGTATTAGCTGTTGCACTTATGCTAGCATTAATCATTTGATTTATTGGTAAGGTTTCAAGTTCAAGTTATCTCAAGTAATCTTTCCAACTCCTTACATGTGCAGGCATATCCTAACTATCAGTGGCCTATCGCCCGTGATTTAATCTCTTGATGATAGTTGTGTTTTGTGTGGTTGGTCTAGCTATTACTTTTACTAATTGCCTTGATCAATGAAGGTGCAATCATTATTCCAATGGTCATGGATTTGATCTGGTTCACAAGAAAGCATTGAGATCAAATGATTTGATCCACGTGGAGAGATATGTAGACCATGCTCTATAGCCAACAAACTTATCCTGACCTTCCATGTGAGCTTTCCTATAAATATGCCTCTCTCATTTTATATTGGGACTTAAGAAGTTATCTTCTACCTATTGCTGCTGATTTAGTGTTAATCATCATGTCTAGCAGAGGTAACAACATGTACATTGGATTTCTTTATACAAAATTTGTACTTATACTGCACTAATGTTAAAAAAAATTTCTTGAACAAGCTAATGTTAAAAATTCTCTAACTGTGTAATCTAATTATATGTGTTTACCTTGCTATTTTAGTACTAGCTCCAAAGATGACCAAGGTAATTTCTGAAATTAAGTGTGGCAAAACTGAATTGGCTTTGAAGGTTAGAGTAATTCACCTATGGAGTGTCGAGCCAATCCTGCAGAAGAGAGAAGTATTCACATGTTCTTGCTGGATGAAAAGGTTTTTGATGTCACATATATTGCATTTTTTTCTATAGCTTAGAAGTAACTTGATGTTTAAATGCCATGATCATTTAAAAAACCTGAAATTGATTAATTGATTGAATTTTGGATATGATGATGCCACCCAATGCCATTTGGTTAAGTTCTTTGAATTTAGCCTCATTATTGAAGTTATTTAAAATGTGCAAAACTTTTGGGGTTTGATTTTTAGAAAAGAAGATTAAAGGAAAGTCAATTTTTTATGCTTGAGATCCTTGAAGGATATTCACGAATGAAATTGTTTATACTTGAAGGATATTAGTTCTTGCAATTAAATATGGTCACAAATCACTAGAATTTGCATATTTGCTCATTTTTTGTGTTCAAGATTGTGTTAAATCAATTATAGTGGGACTTACAGGTGAAAGGGACTTACAAGCATCAATTACTCCTCACCTAATTGCTTTACCCAAACAAAATAACATAATTGTTCTTTTGTTTGGTCACAAATCTTCCATCAGTTTAGAGCCACTTTACACATGTTAAAAAAAAGGTCAATTAATATTTGTTCACATAGTCACTCCACTTTTGGCATGCCTTGGCATTGTTTCTTTTTCAATTTTTGTTTTTTTATTCATCAGAGTTATGAAAATTATCTACTAGAAAGAGGACATTTATTTATCAATTGAGTATGGTTGTGCAAAGGGAAAAAAAGAACAATTGATGGGATTATTTTTCAAGTGGACATTTATTTATCAATTGAGTATTTATCCATGATAGTGTTATATAAATTTATTTACTTGATTATTTATCTCAAATTCATTGAAGGATTTCCATGGTAACAGTGTCGTATTTCTATAAGCTATGCAATAAATTTATCTTATCTTGACGAAATGTACAATCATTGAATTTTTTATTTCAAAATTTTGCAGAAATGAACTATGAAAGCCTCATGATCTTGGTAAGCAAAATTTTGCAGAAATGAACTATGAAAGCCTCATGATCTTGGTAAGGACTTGGAAACATGTACCTATCTCTTTTACAATGGCTTCTTGAGTGGCATATTTTGAGCATACTTGAAGTGTCAAAGTCTTTTCTACTGATCAGTATATTGTCTCCAACTTTCTTAAAGCAATAGAATAATGCAAAATCTTGCTCACTTTTATGGAATTCTAAATTGATGGAATTTTGTTTAAAATGAATTTACATATATGGAACTACCTAATATATGGATAACCATAGCCATATGCTATTATTCTTCTAGAACTGTAGCAATCATGGATTTGCCTATTCTTCTGAACTAGATACCAATTTCTTATACAATAATTCCATGGAGCACTTGATTCAAACATAACAGACTTCACAATTCTTCTTTTCATTAAACCATAATACTGTTCTCTTAAAGGTTAATAAAGTTATTTTAATTGTGATATTATTTCTTAAGGATGGCTATTTAGTTGAGTTCAACATTTAAAAATATCACCCTTACAAAAAACTCCCCAGGAGTTTACTATTCAAGTCCCACATCGGAAAATGTACTTGCTCACACTCTCATCTTCTCCTATATATGGAGCGTACCAACAAGCATAAGAGACATCTCAGTGTTGTGGGAAATTTTCTTTGTCAAGCAAATTGAAAAAAAGGTTTGTGACAAACTCGAGTTGATCATATTCTTATCGAGTCGAGACGAGCTGGAACAGAGTTCGACTTGACTTGACACATTTCCAGCCCTACTGATATAGCCTGTTAGTCATGTTTTTTTTTGTGTGCAGAAGATCAGATTAGATTAAGCAACAATAATCGCAACAAACGCGGAGATGTCTCAATCCTACATTCATCATACACCATACTGAGATAACAAGTCCTTTGGCAAAGTGGCACAGATTAAAACCAGGCCTGACTGAATGATTCGAATTGTTAACAAATTTGAGGTAATATCATGACATTTAGGGGATTTGTTTAAAGATATGTGATTCACTCTTTTTGACTTTTGATCGCCGTTTCGTTAATTTTCAGATTTGCAACGCGTAAACTGAATTGAATGACCCTGTGGTACAACGACAAAGATTTGCTGATCAACTAAAGGTAATGAGATATGATACTACTGCAATATTTTCTTTGAAATATGTTCTATTTTAATTGAATGAGTCTGTGGTGCAATGACAATGCGGTTTGTTTCAGTGAAGGCCGGACAATTATATTTGCGGAGAAAAAGGAGTCTACTTCTGAGCTTTCTGGATTGTTGCCTGGAGCAAAAAAACTCCATCGGGACATACAACAGTCACAACGTGAGGTGAGCTATGAATTGATACGATTCTTAAATTTCGGTTATCTTCATTGAATGAATGTTCAAGGGTGTGTGTGAAATGCATTTGTGCTTAATGCGTTGTTTTTCAAGGGTGATGGTTGTGAATGTTCAAGGTGAGCTATGAATTGATACGATTCAAGGGTATGGTTGTGTTCAAGCTTTTCTTTCTTTATCTTCCCCTTTCTTAATGCGTGGTTGTTTGGGTGTGTGTGAAATGCGTTTGTGCTTAGAAATTAGGGAATTGGTTATGTTGATGATTATGGAGAGTATAATTGTTGTTGATGATTATGATATTCATTCTTTGTATATGTAGGAAAGAAATGATTTTGCATGTAGTGTGATTTGTTTTTGATGAATATCTTAGAAATGATATTGTAGATAATCTAAGATAGTTTGTTTGATTTTGATGGAACTCATTATTGATATTGTTGGTCCCTATGTTTGAATTAGTTTCTTAACCAAATTCTACACTTGAAATAACTTTTTCAATTGATTTTTTTCCTTTTTTCTTAGCAGATGAAAAATGGTAGTGGAGATATTTATGGTTGAAATGATATTGTCTGATGTTGCTGTGGCTATGCTTGATCGGGGTATATATATACAGTTTGATGAATATTATGTCCAAAGATGTTTTTATTTTTTAAGAAGATTATGCCCAAAGGTGTTGTTATAGACTTACGTTGATATTGTTATAATATAACTTCTTAGATTGTATTCATATAAGCATATGTACTTTTTTATATATAAAATATTGTGGCATTTAAATATCTATATTTTTTTTTCTTATTTTTAGTATAAAAGGAAAGAGGTCTTAAGCTGATTTAACCAAAAAAATGCATATTTTTTTTTTTAAAAAAAAATTATAGATTTCACATCAGTGGGTAAGAGGTCTGATGTGAAATATACATATTTTACTTCAGTGTCAATTATACATCTGATGTGAAAACCTTATTGTTAAATTTTAAAGAGAGCGTTCCACATCAGTGGGAGAAACGTTTGATGTGGAAAGTATGCTTTCACATCAGTCCGTACCTGATGTGAAAAGATGTGGACATACCACATCATATCAGTTTACATCAGTTGCCACCTGATGCGAAATGTGCTTTTCAACTGATGTCAAAAATTGTTTCTGTAGTAGTGCCTGTAGCTCATAGTAGCGGTTGACCGTGGCTTAATATCGGCGTCACCTTGATCATAAATGTGAAGAAAAAAAATGTAGAGACAGAAGAGAAATGGAAATATTGTGAGAAAGAGAGAAGTTTCCAATGTGGTAAGGAGAGAGAAGATATATATATATATATAGATTTGAGAGAAGAAGTGTATGATTGCTTCCAAAATATACACTAAGAAAAACTAAGAAACAAACTAAGAAACCCAGCGTATGTTCTCATCAGTAAAAGAGACCCAGATCTAAAGCATAGAAGAATATAAATGATGTAGAGGAGATCAGCATTCATGGTCATGTTTCACTTTATAAAATGATAAATTGTACGTGTATATTTTTCTACCTCTCTCCTCAATATATTTTATTAATTTTTTTAAGGAAATATTTCATTAATTATAAATATGAATTTTTCGGACATGTATAAAGCATGTTAAAAAATAAGTTTGTAGTCCCGTGAACTTAGCTCACTTGGTAAGGGATAATGCATATTATATGCAGGGGCTGTGGTTCGAATTTCGGACACCCCACTTATTCACCTTTAAGGTGAATTTATCTGGCCGCTAGGCTATTTAGCAAAAAAAAAGTTTGCATTAGAATTTGTATATTTATTACTCTTTTTTTCAACTATACCCTTATTAATATTATCAATTATCTTGGAATATGAACAATCAACTTTGAATTCATTATACAAAAAGGGTAATTTAGTAATAGTAATACATTTTTTAGATATATTTTCCTTAAAAAAAATTAATACATTTTTTAATATTCATGATTTTTGTAAAATAGTCTTGTAAAAAGAGATGGAGGAGTATGTATTTTTTTAATAAATAATTATTGTTTTTCAATATATTTAATGAGTTTGTCTAACAAGTTAACAAGTTAAAAAATGAATTAAATCAACAAATACACAAGTTAAAAAGATAAAATTTAAAGCTTTCAAAACTAAAAATATACAATTTCCAAAATTTAATTTATACTTTTAGTTTCTTATCTTGTGCCATAGGACACAAGTTAACATTTTCTTAAAATTAAGGATCTAAGTAAGACTTTATTAAATCTTATAAAACCCACCAAAAAAAAAATCTTAAAAGTATCTAATAGATAGTTGGTCTTAAAAGTTTTTTTTTTTTTTTGTCGAAAGAGATGAGATTCCATTAATAAGATGGTATAACCAATAAATCGGTTAAAAGTTAAAACCACAAATCAAGTACAAATGAAGTTTTGGAGGATTAGCCCAAATATTACACTCTCATTACAAATAAACACTAACACATAAAAGAGACAATGAGACCTATCAAAGAAATACCAATCCCCCAACTATAATGAAGCCACAAAATGAAAGCTAAAAAATCAACAAGGCCTAAAGCAAAAGAGCTTTGACCAAAGACTAATAGCCTAGAAGATAAATTAAAAAAGGTATGATGGTGGCCAAGGCAAAAATCCAAGAAGCAGGAGCAGCTTCACGTGACAAAGAGCAAGATTCCAAAAGATGCTATAGTAGCACATTGGAGCAATCAATACAAGCGTGGCAAGCAAAAACAAAACACCATTCTCCAAAGGTCACGCATAAGAAGCTGGTCTTAAAAGTTTGAGTCCTTCACATTGGACATGGTCTTGCAATTACCAGAGTCACCAGCTCACTGTACCCACGAGAAAGTGTGTAAAATTGGTACTTTATGTGAGAACCCTGCCATATCATATCAGCTCCCCACAATAAATTGTAGCATGCATGGCAAGGCAAGTTGACAACTCGTGGCACACATACAAATGATAGAAAAATCAATTTATAATTTTTATCATAAAATGTACCACATGTATATATCAATTTTGAATTTAAACGAAAAATTTGCCACAATTTGCCAACATATAGTGTATACACCTTCAAATTTCATAATTCCTTTCTCAATGGTATTTAATTTTTTTTATCGGTTCAGTTTTTAATGGTTGAATCTTGCTAATGAAGGATGGTTCTGTCGATA
Source organism: Medicago sativa (assembly GCF_051527215.1). Taxonomy (NCBI): domain Eukaryota; kingdom Viridiplantae; phylum Streptophyta; class Magnoliopsida; order Fabales; family Fabaceae; genus Medicago; species Medicago sativa. The sequence goes on from NC_140756.1 coordinate 11,280,604, forward strand.
AGGAGTTAGACCAAATCCTGCAAAGCCGTGTGCAAACCCCACAAATATTTTTTGAAGGATAAACCCTATAATGGTTGAATCTTGCTAATGAAGGATGCTTCGGTCGATAAAGAGTTAGACCAAATCCTGCAAAGCCATGTTCAAACCCCACAAATATTTTTTGAAGGATAAACCCCACAAATATATCTAGCTTTTATTTCACTTATGTTTATTTATCATCAATTGCAATAAATCTGGAATTGATAAGAAATTTAAAGGCCGCTAGAACCAAACAAGATAAAACAATTAAGTGAATTTCATATTTCAAGCTCTATGCAAAACCAAAAACACACCTAAGATGATAGTTTATCCGAAAAATAAAAACAGGTAATGATTACTAGTTGGCAATTTGTGAATTTGGTTCAAAAGGATAGGGTATGGTTGTGAGAATGGGGTGGCTGGTTTTGAGCATATGGGGAATGAATTGTTTGTTTTATTTTATTTTATTTATAATAAATGGATGGATATGGATTAGGGTTTTGTAGTAATGAAGGGTGGTTGAGATTAAACTATAAAGCAAAGGAATGGTTTCACACCATTGGATTAAAGATGAAGAAGAGGAATGGGAGAGAATGGTTTTGTTGAGCAAGCTGTTTTTTTTTTTTAAGCCAGAGAGAAATTAAATTAAAAAAGAGACAGGAAGTACAAAGACTGGGGGACATGTACCTGACCCAGTAAACCACAAAGCTAACCCATACCGGGTGATACAACAATAAAGTATATAAATGGTATAAATCAAAACAACACTAAACAATCACTACCACGGACAATCCAGCGAACCCACGTGTGGACTATTAAATATTCAAATACATATTGTGTATTAAAATATTAAAAAGGATTAAAATATTTTTTTACATAATTTAATTAAAATAAAAATATGTATACATATTTTTTTTTTGAGAGAATGTACATACATACATACATACACACACACATACACATATACATACATATATATATATATATATATATATATATATATATATATATTCTCATTTATCTAGAAAAATAGTACATGTGAGTTGTTAAGAGTCCTTTCTTATTAGATGAAGGAAGTGTCGAATTTTGTTTGGTTAGAAGAAGCCAACAAACATTATGTTGAGAGTAGATGGTGATCTAATGTACTCTTGTGTTGGCAAAATCAAAGAACAAAACAAAAAATACGATTTTTTCCCCTATTAAATTAAAACGGAAAATATAAACTAACTAATTTTTCTAACAACATATTTCCAAAAAAAAAAAAAAGTTTGCTAACAACATATTAAATATTTTATTTGTAAAATATTTTATAATTGCTTCTATAAAAATTATTGAATTATTTTATTTGTAAAAAATTAAATGCATAATGGTGTGAGAGATAAGTTGTTAAATGGTATATTTTTTTTTTAAAAAAAAGGTTGTTAAGTGGTAGTTGAGCTATATAAATAGAAAAATATATAATTTTGATAGTATTCTAAATAAAAAATAAACCATACAACTATACAAAAGAATAATCTTCTATATTACTATTGCATTGATTTAATCTTTTATATAAGAAAATTTAATATAAAAAATTTGCCTGAACTAAATAAAATCTTTGGATTCGTCTTGTCTCATGCACTAGGATTCTTTATCAACTCGAATAGTTTTGCACATGTTTTCATCAGTGACTTCTTGACAATATACTGAAAAGTTGTGTTTTCATCGGTGACTGCTTCTTTACAATATACTGAAAAGTTGTAATCGAAGAGTATTCATTATACCATGTGCATCCATGAGCAAAGTAATATGAGCAGATTAATGTCATTGGAGACACTACTAACAAATTAGAACAAAAAAATAAAAAACACATTAGAAAATTGTTTATATAACACAAATCAATAAATATTACTCCATCGTACGATATTAATGGTGAGTTTGGTGAAAATAAGTTATAAACTAGTTGATAGCTGAAAAACTAGCTCATAGCTGATGTCTGATAGCTTATAGCTGAAAAAATAGTTTATTAAAATTAAAATGTTTGGTAAAATTAGCTGTTGAATTAACTGATAAATATAAAATGACATTAAAGGACCTTTTTTCTAACTTTTTTTTTTTGTTGTGAATTATACATATATAAACATTTTAGTTATAATGTATTTCTTTTTAATTATTTTAATTTATGAGAAATTATGTTTTTGATCCCTATAAATTCCAATTTTATTTTTGGTACAAACTTTTAGTTTTAGTTTCCATTAGAATTTCTTCGACTTTTATTCCTTCAAAAATGGTCCAAAAAAGAAAACCAGAGATCAAAATTGTGGGTGGAATTTTTTTTCTTTTAATCTATGATTTTATGAATCCCAAAAATAAAGCTAATGGTTAATATACAAATTAAGAGCAAGGTAGAAAAAGAAATGTGTGCAAGAATATATAAAAAGTTACAACATGCACTAGCTAGTTATTTTTTGGTGAGAAAATAAGCTATAGCTAGTTATTATTTGGTGGTGGCCGGAGTTTGAACCTCAGACCTTGCATATATATTATGCATTGTCCATACCAACTGAGCTAAGTTCACGAGGAAATGTCTAGTTATTATAACAAAATATATAGCATTCCTTAAAAAAAAACAAGCGTGACAATAGAACGCAAAAATAGATAGCAAGCCTTAATTTTAATCGGGTCAAATACTTCTTTTGATCATTTAGTTTTGACAAAAATACCGTTTTAATCCTTTAAATTTTAAATATGTCATTTAAGTTGTTAGTTGAATGCACATTATCATTTTAATGACCTATTTAAAACTTAAAAATTTTAAAAGTTTTAAATAGATGCATTATATTAAAAACTTAAATGACCTATTTAAAATTTAAAAAATTTAAAGATTAACCCGGTATTTTTGTCAAACTCAAATAATTTAAAAGATATTTGGCCTTCTAATTATTATGAAACTTAGGTTCTTATATTAATACTGACTAGGGACCCCCCAAAAACATCAAACTCTTTTGGATGTCATCACAATAAAGACCCGAAGTTTGTTGGATATTTTCCTTTCTAAAAGATATTTGGCCTTTTAATAAGGGATGATTTGTGGGACTCCCTAGTTCACATAATTTATTCCACGGTTTCAACCCTCTTCCGGTAACCGTAGACCCCCTTGCTATGGCCAAATATTTCCTTAGGACCTTCGAGTAAGCCTCCAGCTCTACAACAGTCAGCAACAAACGTGAAGGAGCATCCTTCAGGAACTTTGCACCAAATGTCGAAGAGCCAAGACTGCATAACACAAGTAACAATTTAAAAACAACACATCAAATAATTTCTATACAACACAATCCAATAAATATTAAGTTTACTGTAATTATCATAGTATTTTTTTTAAATGGAAAAATATATTTATAGGCTCAAGTGCAGGAAACGCCAAAGAAATACAAAGTTTTCAAACTACACAAATACAAAAATGCAAGCAACTATCTTTAAAAAGAAATGCAAGCAACAAATACAAGATTGGTCAGATCAGCTACCAACCCTTCACACAACGCCATATACTATAACATCAAACATAACATAAATTATAAAAGACTACTCCCTCTGGTCACATTTATAAGCAAAAAATGACATTTTAGGTACATTGAATAATTAATGTATCTAACCTATAAATGTGGTCGGATGCGTTAATTATTCAATGTACCTAAAAAGTCATTTTTTGCTTATAAATGTGAATGGAGGGAGTAATTCTTTTTACTACCTTGGTCCTTTATTACACAAATTATAAAGGATTAATTATAAATGCCAGATACCCATAAGACATTTTCTAAATTTTCACATGTAAAATAATTTCTTAACCGTAAGGGTGGCTGTAAGAAGATTTGTGATAGTGATTGTATTTTATAGTCTGCTTGTGTCAAATATTATGAAGCCTCCGCAATGTTTTGATGGGTTAAATGATCATGGTATTGAAGAGATTTAGAAATTGAAAACCATAGGAGTAACTCAAGGAGCATGACCATAACATTAAAATGGAAATTTTGTGGAGTTACCTGATTTAATCAAGGAAATTACGGTCGATGATTGTGCAAACAAATCACTCTATGAAGAAGAAATAAAATCATCTTCAAAAAAAATAGATACACCGAAGTTGCATGGAGTCGTTGTCCTCTGTAATTGAGAGTGCAGATAAAAAAAATATAACAAAGATTAGAGGAAGACAGACTAAATTAAGGGAATAATTAAATAAATCTAATGAAGAAGTGAATAAGGAGAAAAATCAATATACCTGTAGCTCATATTTCTCTTGTAGCTCGTAAATGATTGAGAGAAAGAGAGAAGTTTTTCATGTGATTAGTAAGCAGAGAGAGGAGATATAATAGTGTGTCACGATAGACCATTGTGTTTGTGTATGTCTTATAAGCATGGCTGGCTGTACCCAATTGTTGTGGAGACATTTAAAAGAAAAAAAATACTCCCTCGTGTATAAATGACTCTCCCTCGTGGGGCGGAGCAATATTTGGGATTAATGAACCCTTTTTACCGTAGAATATTACAATTTATAACCACTGCATGCGCTCTTTCTTCCATCTATTTTTCAGGTTCCATATACCTTTCTCCTTGTTCCTTTATCAAAGTGTCATAGCGCATGGGCATGGGTGGGTAATGACCCACCAAATAAAAAAAATCATTTTTAATAGTCATAAATACATATTCAATCAAAAAAATAGTCATATATACATATTATAAATTAAAATTATATTATATATTATATGTTGTGCGTTTAATTTACAATTAAGCGAATGCTGCCAGCTTAATTTTTGCTTTGCTTCTTTCTTCATTTTTTTAGCCACTATTGTCAAATGCCTAGTGTTTCATTACTTTTTTTTGTGGGATTTTCAAAAATAAAAATAAAAATAAAAATACTTCTTTTGTGGGAATAAAGCACAACTTCTTTTCTCTTTAAATTTTTGTTTATTTTTTTTCAAATAAATACAATCCTTCTCTTTTTATTTTTTGTGTGGGATCCTTCTCTCTTTAGTATACATAATACAATAAACCATCTATGATATTATAAAATATCCTTAAATAGTATTATATCATACAAATATTTAATTTTATAAATATCATTTTTTAATTAAATGAAAACTCTCTTTTGTTGCTATTTTATTTGGTATAAATTTAATCGTTGTACGTATCTCTGTGTGGAGATTATTGAATGTAAACTTCTTACACAGAACAATCTAGAACGTTAAGGGGTCTAATCTTAATAATATACAAACATGAAGCAACAAATAGCAACTTTTTTTACACCAATCCAATGTGGCACATACTCAATCCAATGTGTCACAAGCTTAAGCCATCTACAAGTCTTTATCACATTTTATAAAGCTCATTTTATCATCAAAAATAGTAAGTAGGAGCTGAAAATGATGTAATCCACATTTTTTAACAATTAAAAAAGCATCAAAATTCATTTTAGACCATAAAATTTTGAAAGTGTTTATTTCCCTCCAACAAACATCATTTTCAGGTGTATTAATAAGAAAAAAACAAATGTTGAATTTGAAATCAGGCCCAATGCACCCAACCCAACAATAAAGTATACTTTATCAGATTTTTTTGCAGACATTAAATGCAAAAAACACAAAAGCATTGCTTTTCCCCTCTTCTGCGCGTGAACAACGTTCATTATCAGACAAACACCATTAACACAAATTCTGCACATCTCAATTCAAATTCAAATTCGAAATTTGAATTCTCCCCTTAAAATTTTCGCTCTCTCTCTCTTGGATTTCATTCTCTCATTTCCGTCTTCTCTCCTCTTTTCTTTCATTTTTTCTCAACTACAATTTCACCAAATACAATTCTCAATTCTAAATCAACCGATTCCAATTTCACCAAATAGAAATCATTTTTTCGATTCAGAGGTAAGAAATCCAAAGAGGGAATGAAATCGCAGTTATCGGTTGAAGATCGATTTTACGAAAAAGCACGCGAACGGCGCGAGAGGTAAGAATTTTAATTTTTTTTCCCTTTGAATTCATGATTTGTGTTCATGTTCAAGATATTAAAATCCTCTCTTACTCTATCTCTCTCTCTCTCTCTCTCTCTCTCTCTCTCTCTCTCTCTCTCTCTGTTGTTGTTACAGTATGGAAACTACGAAAGCTTCTTCAGTTTGGATATTTTCAAGGTACCGTTTATACTCGATAATAATTCAATTTTTTATTTCGGATTTATATTTTAGAATATTGGGTTTGTTGATTGAAGTTGGTCTAATTCTGAAAATGGTGTTGAATTTATTTTAGTTCTGTATTTGATTTGATTTATTTATGGTGAAATTTAGCACTCACCAAGTGTTTGAGAAAATGTCACAGTAAAAAGAATGTTAGTTTTGATATTGATTTTGTTTTGGATTTGTGTTGTTGATATTCTTTTGTTCATTTTTGTGATTTTTTTGCCATATATTTGAAGAATTCCTTTAAATCTTTGACTCACCGTTTTTTTATCTTTCTTTCCATCTAAATTTTCAGATTTCTATTTCATCCACATTTTGATGTAATCGGTTTGTAGACTGAGAAGAAGATGGTTTGGTTTAAGGACTAAAGGTAATGGATTTTCCGATTCAATTTTTTTTTTTTTATGAATTTGTGTTGTGAAAGGTTTTAACTTTTTGGTTTGTGTGTTTTCATTTGTGCTTTTTAATTTGAAGGTGTTGTGTCAGATTCAGCATCTCAACCTCACTATTGTTGAACAATTAAACTTATTGTTCTTTCCATGTTCATTATTTATAGTTTTGTATTCGGTTGCCATGAGATTGAGTTTTAATTGTTATCATACAATGATCTATTTGCAGATACTACATTGGATGATGTATATGGTCAACTCAGGAAGAAATAATGAAGGATCTCATCATTTATAATTGGGTTAACCAAAAATTAGTGCACAATAAGGTAAACTAAAAATTACTACAATAAAATTAGTTTACTGCTCTATTGAATAATGCAATGATATCTGTGCAGTAATGAAAATTTAGAGTCTTTGTATTTGGTGATAGACTATGTTTTTATTTGAGTGCAATGATATAATGTTTGGACTATTTTATTGTTTTCAATCATTGGAAGATACATATCAATGACATATTATCAATTAGAACCAATTATTGAAATTAGTATTTATTTTTAAATTGTTCACTCAAATGTAATTTTGAAGTTTTGGAGTTTAAATTGAATCAACTTGATAATTAATTCAATATAGTTGTTCATTATCTTTATTGGGGTTTTATTCTAAAGATATCACCATGAAATAAAGTTTACTAGCAACTCTATTTGTAGTGTATATCTGTCATAGGCATAGTAGTCTAATACGACCTTTTGTTTTGTTCATTACGAACTCGGAAGAATGAGAGCTGTAATTTATATTTGGGTAACTTTCATACTATTTGGGTAACTACATGAAGGTTTCATACTATTTGGGTAACTTTCATGAGTTTTCATTGTTATATTTGTGTTTTTTAGATGTATGTGCATGATTTGTTTTCTCTGTGTATGCCTCTTGCAAAAAGGTATCAATTTAGTTAAATGTTATATCATACAATTTGAATGATATTTATTATTTTGTTAAATGTTATATCCTGCCTCTTTCACATTTGCTTATTTGTTTTTTTATTTAGATTTTGATTGCAGGATAGTAACTGTCATGTAGATTTTTACTGCTTTCTTTTAATTTATTTGAATATTTTGTTTCTTTTGTACAAGGATTTTCTCAATGGGTAAATGGAAAGCAAATGGAGGGTGACTGAACTATTAAGAACAGTTAAATACTAGCCTTGGAATTCAGAAGGCCCCTCTTTGTATGGTAAATCTTTAGATCTTATGTATTTTGTTCTTCTTTATTGAAAAGAATAAGTTTTAAAAAGCTTGGAATTCACTGAACTTCACTATAATTATGAATGGGGTGACATATATGGCCGAAAATATAAATTAATGTCTCAATATTTGAGGAAATAAAGGAATTCCAAGTGGTCTCCTTTTTTCATTGTGGTCTCCTTTTTTCATAAGGCTTATGATGTTCTGAATTTTCTTTCATGAGTAAGGTGTAGTCCATGAAGCAATGTGAAGAAATCTAATATGAGATCCTTTTATGAAATTATTACTTCATTGCATCAGCACCACCTGTTAGGTCACATTTCATTTATTTTATAAAGTGAAATTTACTTTAATTTGAGCCAGTGCATAATAGAAAATTCTAAAAAAGTTTAATGTGTAAAATAGTCTAAATGTTTGCTAGCTTATTTTGGGTTCTACTTTACTTATCTCTCTTGATGAAATAAATTGCTGTCATATTTTGTGTATATGAATAAGTCTCACTCCCTTCCTTAGTCTTTTTGAAGAATAAATTTCCCTATCTGATTATAGATTGAATAATTGTCAACTTTTGTTTTTTTTTGAAAGAAACTTTTTGTTCTTTTTTGTTTATCCTACTTTGATTCATCAACCATATTATAAAAACATTCATCCAGGTCTGTGTTTTCAAATTATAGCTATAAAGTTGGACAACTTATGGGGTCTCCTAAGAGGAGGCATGTTCCTTCATATGATTCTTCAAGGTCTTCATCTTTTATGGAATAATTACTAGGATGGAAATCTATCACAATCACCACATCTTCAGCAGAGTCCATGTCAAACAACTTAAGTAGTTTTTGGACTTATATTTTGAGGCCTAATTTTTTTTTTTTATTAGTGATGTAATAGTTGTGATGTAACCGATGTTACTTAATTTTTGCTTTGTGTCTTTTAGTATAGTTTACCTTTATTAAAAAGGAAAGAGACAAGAGAATAGATAGGAATGAAATTATCAATTGATATGAAATATGAATCAATGCAAAAAAAAAAATCATGAACTACAAAAATACTAGGACGTAAATTATTGTCATTGTCTTCCATTTAAGAACTGTTGCAACAGGGAAATTAATAGATTTGGAGATACAGTCTTCTATGAGATTTATTTTGGTTTTTTATTTTCTACTTTGCTTTTTTATTTTCTACGTTGCTCTATAGCTTAATATTGTTTATCCATTCTTTATGATAATTTCTAAATCCGCCCCTAAATCACGGGAGGCTAACAATAATTGTGCTTTCGATTCTTATTTAAATTATTTAAATAGAAATCACGTTCTTGATATATACTGGATACACTATAGAGCAATTTAATATTATTTAAATTAAAAATAGACAATTGAGCCAATGTTATGCCATGCATTAGAAGGATGTTACTTACTAATTTTTTTCATTTACAATTTTTCTTTGGCAAATCTTATACATTAATATTACTTTATATATATATATATATATATATATATATATATATATATATATATTTTTGTAACATAAAAAAATATATTCCTTTCTGTAACTACAAAACTTTAAAAATGTTTCTAAGTTTGGTGCATTATCAAGGTTCCCCTCTTGACTATTTCCAATTAGACACAAGGCTTTAGTAGCATGAGAAAATCTATTTGTTTTTATCCATCATTATATTTTGCCACTTTTTACTTATCAATTTATGCATCACGGGAGGCTATAAAGTATTTGATTTAAATTTCTATTAAATGTCCAAAGTTTCATATTCCTTTAAAACATCGAGTTACATGTGTTTCAATTAAGTTTCTATTTAATTAAGTCTACAATTCCATATTCCTCAAAAAGCATGAGAGGCTATAAGTATTTGATTTAAGCCACACAAATCTTTTCTAGCCCGTGCGTTGCACGGGTGGAAATGCTAGTATTTGGACATACATCATCGAGTTGGTGGGTGTGGACTATATGAAACATCTAAACACTCGTGCATGTTTGGTTTTTGGTGTTGTGTGGAGCTTGTAGCCAAATTGGTTGAACATAAGTTGTGTAATGTCCGGAGAGAATCATCTCCCATGAAAAACTCTTCCGTGTAATTGAATCTCAACCCTTAACTACACTCTCTCTTTTTTAATGATAAAAGACATTTTCTTATCTTTTCAATGGAGGGCCAAATGAGGAAAAATAATGGGAAACAATCCCCTCTTGAATACCAAATAATGTTATGGAACCTGTCCAATAGCTTTGAGGCCTTTGATTGAATCAATCAAGTTATAGGGTAGCACTTGAGTGACATAACATTTGGTGATATTAACCAATCACAATGTCACAATCTTTGTGAAAGAGAGAGAAAAAAGTCACTTGTAATATTATGATTGATCAATATCACCAATGTCACCAATTATATATCACCCAAGTGCTACCCCAAGTTATAGAGTTATAGCCATGGTGGTGTGTAACAGGAATTAAGTATTATTAATTAGTAAATTATCTTATTTTAAATATTTATTTTACATCATTTTTTTACTAATATTATATATTATTTTATTCTTTTAGCCTTGAGAATTGTATTAACACTTGATCTTGTGCTATCGTAATCAACATTTTGACAAAACTTATCTTCTTTTTTATGAAAGCCTTCTCTAGTATTTCTTAATTCATGCTTCATCCTCCGAATTATTTAATCATAAGTTTTTTGAGTTTGAGTACAGATTTTATTGGTTCATCCTCAAAACCCATTAGTAATTTCAACATTCATAATTTCAGCCATTGGAGATAGAGAGAGATATCAAAGAAAAACTCCGGCTTAAGTTTTTTTTCTCTCGCGGGTGTGTCAAAAAAACGAGATTCAAAAAACTGAAAAAGCATCACAATAACTACAACTTCATCTCTCCAATCAATACCCGCGAAATCCAATCAATACAATACAAAAAGTTAGAAAATCTAATCTCTTAAGTTTTTGTGTAAGTACTTTAATATATATTTTTTGTTTATTTTGGTCTCTTAATTTATAGAAGTTAGAAATTCTAATCTTAAGTTGTGTTTTTACTGGAATCTCTTTTAAGTTATAAAGATGAACACTTTAGTCATTTAGTTATGAAGGACATAAATGACCAAAGTGTTTAACATTTATAACCTTTTTTTTGAAAGAACATTTATAGCCTAAAAACCAATGTGTATAATATTTATAGCTTATTACACTAAAATCGAAAGAAATTTTTTAAGAGAGTAATGTGAAATTTAAAAATAAATTGAAGAACTACAAATATAATTTACCCTACTAAATTCAGTATAAAATATTAACTTGAAATTATATAAAGAACTTTGTGCAAAAAAAAAAATACACAAAGCTTATTTTATCACTATACATGAGAGAGATATGTTATTTCGAGGCATTGTTTTTTTTTCCTTTGAAAAAAAGAACAACTCCTCACAATAAAATCATAACAAGACATTGCTCTGTGCAAAAATATCATTTTCTGGATAAAAAAATACATGTATAAGGCTAAAAAAATGACGCTAAGAGGGATCAAACTAACGAAACGATCCTTATAACTCACATGCGCTCTCACTCTCTTTCCACTTGACCACATAATACACTTATGATATGTAAATATTTATTTTTAATGATGAGTATGTCTTTTATATACTATATACTAGCTTAATGTATATGCTCCAACTATTCTTTGACACTCTTCATAAAAAATAATAATTGTTATTTGACAAAATTTTCATTCCTTCCGTAGAAAAATATAACTACTTCAAATTCTCATTATAGTGTTGATTGTGCCAATAGTTACATATGGACCAATAAAAGCTTATATCCGGAATTTGGCTGGGCCCACCAAACTGTTTTGTTAACTCATTGCGCTTTGAGAGTTAATTTTATACTTTGTTTTCTATCCCTGCCCTTGTTCTTCACCGTCCTGCGGTTTGATTCCTCTCGTCTTGCTTTGCTTGCTGGTATTTATTTTTATACTTCGTTCATATATAACGTTTCATCATTCTCTTCTTTCATTTCAAATGATGCTTCTTTTTTAGAAATTTATTGCGTACTCGTCAAATTAAACCCTAGATCACACTATATTATTTGAAACCCTAGATCACACTATATATTATTCGAATCTGTTTTTTTTTTTTTTTGGATTATTTGGGTTTAAAACCTTGAAAGAGTGTTTTTAGGTTGTGATATTTTTATGAAATTAAAACCCTCAATCAAACTATATTATTCGAATTTGTTCTTCATTTTTTTATTATTAGGGTTTAAAACCTTAAATTCGAGTTTTTTTATGTTGTCATAGATTTTCATTAAATTAAATCCTCAATCACACTATATTAAAACCCTGATTGGTTCTCTTTGTTGGTTTGGTTATTCTCTAAGATGGTTATCGGTTGCTGATCTTCTTTGGCTGGCTCGTCTTTGGCTTCTTCTTTTTATGATGGTTACTAACTTTGCTTGCTCTGTTTAGTTGGCTATACTCTTGGTTGGTTTGGTTTTTTTTTAGGTTAACCTATAACAAGCTTAAAACATAATAAACTTTAGCTTGACGGTAGTGTTAGGAGTTTATATTATTGAGTAATGTTTTTCTGTTTTTTTTTTTTTTTTGTTTCACATATGCATCATGAGTTTGTTATTCTCTCTTCTCTTCTAAACCCTATGTTATTAACATTTATATATAGCTTCTAAGAGTTTTGTTCTTTGATAACCTTGCCAGCAGCAATGGCCCTCACTATCTCTTTCACACGAGGAATCAGAATCGGTAAACTCAAATGATCTCTTTTTGCATTTTTATGTATTTTTTGACTCTTGATTGTCTTTAATTTGTTTAATATTAGGAAACTGAATTCAAAGTATATTTGCAGAAAATAGGCTCCAGGGAGGAAGTTCTATATGTCCGTATAGGCCGGGCGTTGATGGCATACCTACTTCGGCAAGTTTTTCTTGACGACTCTAGAAAGATTATGGGCCCTTTAGAAATTCTTTTGATACACGCTTAGTTTCTATGTGCATATTTGATTTATTTAATATATCAATCTCTAAACATGCAGGTTATGGTGCACCCGGTCAAGAAAAAGTTATGGTTTGCTTTCTATAATGCCTTTGAAAATGCCTGGTGGGCTCCAGACGAGGTTAAGGCTTTAGATGAGGTGAAGGTTGCTGTTGTGGCTGCCTTTCAAGAGGCTCAAAATGCTATAGACAAGGCTTTAGCTTCAGAGAAGAAGGAAGAGTTGGAGGCTGTTAGGGCTATGCCTACTGATATGGTCCCAGGAGCTGTTGAAAGAAGAAGGAAAAAGAATGGGATGAGGAAAAGAAAGAGAGAGAAGAGGGAAGAGGTGGAGGCTGATAGGGCTGTGGCTGCTGATACCGGCTCAAGTGATGATGAAATAAGATGAAAAAAAAATGACTGATAGAAAGAAAAAAGCACAATTGTTAGTGTTGGAGAAGTGACTTAAATACTCAATTATAGGTTTGAATTTCATGTGTTAGTGGGTTATAATGTTTCAATGTTATCACACACATTCTCGGAAAAAGTGACGTAGAAACTATTGTAGACTTAAACTGGTGAATGTATACCATAAAGGAGTATTACTTTTCCCACCCTGTTAACTTCTCGCGTGCCCTGTAAAATTTCCAAAAATGCCCCTTTGCATTCCGGATTACGTAATCCAGATTGCATTAGTTAAATGTTATGTGCTGAATTTAGATTGCTGATAGAAAACACATTCTATCATAAGCTTATTTTCTGGAGATCTGGGCTTTTCTATGAATAAAATTTGGATGATATTTCCTTAAGATTGGATACATGTTTAGCTCTATGCTTGCAGAATTCCATCCAGGGGAGTTATTTATTTATTGGTGTTAAAACCTACCCTCATTCAATCGTTATTAGACCTTTTTATAGTAGAAAGTAGAAACCTTCTTCCCCTTGAAGCATTTCATACTTGAGGGATTTTAATATTCTGTTTCCTATCAGTTCTTTGGTCCCTACTTTTTCTTTAGTTAGGTTTTTATGTGCATTTGTTGGATGTATTTGCATTAGAATATGAGGGTATGCCATTTCTAACCCAATTATTCAGTTTGTATATGTACTCTATCCTGCATATGTAAACTTAACTAAACCTTCTATGTTTTAAAGGCCATGTATATAGCAGCATAATAACTTTCTATGTTTCGGCTCCAATACCAGAAGTACCACCTTCCAAGTCAAAAATCAACAATAATAACAACTTCATTATTGCTATCCATGTTACAAACATGTTCAGAATTGGTGCTGGTGCATTCCGGATTACGTAATCCGGATTGCATTAGCACCATGAAAAAAAGGGTGTTTAGGGGGGGGGGGGGGGGGTGTTCGGATAATGTAATCCGGAAACATCATGCAACGCGCCCTATTTTTGATGTTTCCGGATTACAAAATCCGGAAAAATCTGTAACTCCATTTTGCACCCTATAACACCATTCCGGATTATGAAATCCGGAAACCTCAACGGCAATTTTGGAAAAAACACAGGGCGCGCGAGAATCTTATAGGGTGGGAAAAGTAATACTCACCATAAAGGAGGTATAATAATAGATATTGCCATTTTGAAAATGTAGGGAATGTTTTAAGAGCTTGTCAAAGAGACTTGCAAAGGGACTTCCTCACTTCCATACACATAATTTTTGTCTTCTCTCGCAACTCACAACCATCTTAACTAACAACGTTCCTTAAATGAAAACTTTTATTGAAAAATAATAAGAGAAATAAAAACTATTATCGTTGACTTAAGTATGGCGATGCCACTATATATGTAGACTAGAAGGCCGTTTCATTTCTTTTCTTCTTCCAATTCATTTATTTTTGCCTAGATTCACATACATTGTGTGGAGAAATGAGAAATGTGAGATTCGAACATCAGCTCCTATACATAATGTTCCTAGGAGTGGCATCACCAATTCATTTATACTTCTTTCATTTATTTAATTTGTGAGATTTTGGTGGATGAATCCCACACGTTGGAGGGAAAATTCGCTAATTGCATTGGTTGGTGCAACACCAATGCTATGTTGAAGGGAATGAAGGTTACATTATATATAAGGCTAAAGTGCAACTTTGGCCCCCTATCTTTCAAAAAGTTGCGATTTTGGCCCCCTAAGTTTGAAAACTACAATTTTGGTCCTCTATGTTTTAGCCTCTTGCATATTTGGTCCTTTTGGTCAATTTTGACCAAGTCAACGCATATGTGGCATGCCACGTATGTAATTAATTAATTAAAAAAATCTAAAAAATCAATTTTTAAATTAAATAAATGAAAAAAATAATAAAAAATTATGGAAAAATGAAAAATGATAAAAAAATATTAAAAAATTCTGGAAAAATGAAAAATAATGAAAAAATTAAAAATTTTCCAGATTTTAAATTAAATAAATGAAAAAAAATCCAGAAAATCAATTTATAAATTAAAAAAATGAAAAAATAATAATAAAAAATTAAAAAATAATGAAAAAATTCGAAAAAAATACGGAATTTTTTTTTAAAAATCTGGAAAATTTGACATTATTTTTTTCGAATTTTTTTCGAAAATTTTTTTCGAAATTTTTTTTTTCAAATTTTTTCCAGAATCTTTTACAGAATTTTCTAATGTTGAAAATTTGACATTCTAAAGGCGCAAGGAAACGAAAAAAGTATACACAAAAACACCGACGAGAATACAACTTAGCCACAAATTTGGTACATATTTCTTCTTTAGGGAAATGAATGTTTCCATGACATTACTTTTTCGAATAAGTGATTCTTGGAATTGTCCATGAATTTTTGTGAATTTTTTTTCGTTTTTCTAATCATTTTTATTAATATTTTTATTTTTCAAGAATTTATTTCATTTTTTGTAATATTTTTTCGTTTTTTAAATTTTTTTATTTTTTCATTATTTTTCATTTTTCCAAAATTTTTTAATTTTTTTATTATTTTTCATTTTCCCAGAATTTTTTATTATTTTTTTCATTTATTTAATTTAAAAATTGATTTTTTTCGATTTTTTTATTTTTTTAATTAATTAATTACACATGTGGCATGCCATGTATGCGTTGACTTGGTCAAAATTGACCAAAAGGACCAAATATGCAAAGGGGCTAAAACATAGGGGACCAAAATTGTAGTTTTGAAACTTAGGGGGCCAAAATCGCAACTTTTTGAAAGATAGAGGGCCAAAGTTACACTTTAGCCTATATATAAATAAATATAAGGCCATCAGCTCTAAAGAAAGATATAAGGAAAGAGAACGTATGCTACATGTATATATCATCAATCTTGAATTTGAATGAAAAATGTGCTACAATTTGCCGACATTGATATAGTATATAGTGAACCTTCAATTTTCGTAATTCCTTTTTCAATGGCATTTAATTTTTTTCATTGTTTAATTTTTAATGGTTGAATTTTACTAATGAAGAATGGTTCAGTCGATACGAAGTTAGAACATATCTTGCTAATAGAGGTGGAGTTACATACACCTTAGGGGACGCAGTTTGTAAAATTAAACCTACTTTACTATATTTCAATTTTGAATCCCCTAAATATTTAATGGAGATGTCTATGAGCAAATCATAGATACCTAGAGCAATTTACCAAAGTGTGATCCAACAAATAAAACAAGGCAATCATTTTAAAACAAGACTTACTTCTCAATATATTCCAAAAAAAAAAACAATTTAAATAGAAGAATTTATTCCTAAGAAAATTAATAATTGTATATCTTTCAGGATTCATTAGCATAGATTGTGGCCTACCTGAAAATTCAAAATACACTGAGAAGACCACAGGTATAAGGTACTCTTCAGATGCCAAATTTATAGACACTGGTGTAAGTATGATTATATCATCTGCTGAGAAGATTAATCATCAACAACAACTAAATTATGTGAGGAATTTCCCTAGTGGAGTGAGAAACTGTTGCAAAATAAATGTAACCAATGGAAACTATGATATGATGATCTAAATTACCTCCCACAATTTGATCTTCATCTTGGGAGTTAATTTATAGGACACAGTGAAGTTTCTTAATGAATCACTCACCACAATCAGTGAGATCATTTACACTCCATCACTAGATTACATACAATTATGTTTGGTTAACACAGGCACTGGGACTCCATTCATTTGAGGACTTTGAACAATTTTACTTATGTCACTATCTCAGCTAAATCTGTATTATCACTCCACAAACGTTTTGATTTGGGTTCCATCACCAACTTAGAATACAGGTGAGAATGAGATAATTTGTATGGAGTCTACATAATAGCTTAATTATAAGTTCCTCATAATATCAAGTACTGATTTTAGAGAAGATCATGCTTTGCAGGTATAGAGAAGATGTTTTTGGACGACTTTTGAACCCAACCGTTGGACACAATTAAGCACCTCAGTTAGCCCCGATGATCTAGTTCAGAGTATTTATAAATTACCATCAAATGCTAGTGCCCCTTTCGACTACTATTGGTATCCAGATAATGTAAATGATCAATATTACCTCTACGTGCACTTTAATGAGGTCGAAAAGCTCGCAGAAAATGAAACTAGATCATTCAACATCACCCTGAATGGAGTGTATTGGGCTGGACCTTTGATACCTAAATACCAAGAAACATTGACCATATATAGTATACATACACCCTTTGTCGGGGTCCACAAGGCATATATTTTCCCTTTTAAAAACAGAGAGCTCTACCCTTCCACCCATCATCAATGCCTTAGAGATTTATATAGCAAGAGAATTTTCACTATCAGAAAGTGAGCAAGATGATGGTAAGTAAGCTATTTATTAGTGGCTTAAAGTATGTACAAAGTGCATGTTTGGATCACAATGTGTTTGACAAAATCGTGGTAACTGTCAAACTCGCCATGAATCCAAACATGCACAAAGTGGAATGAATTTTTTTTGAACTTTTTTCCTGATTTACCAAATAATAGTTGATGCTATCACAAACATTAAGAACGCTTATGGGATGGCTAGAAATTGGCTAGGAGACCCATGTGCCCCTGAAGCATACATGTGGGAAGGCTTGAACTGTAGTTTTGATGGCCATAACCCCCAAAGAATCACGTCTTTGTAAGTTTACATTCTTTCAATAAACCATACATAAAATTCAAGAACTTCAATCATCCGTTCAAAATATACTTCGAAACGAACCAGGATTTTTTATATAAAGAAAAATGGGGGAAGGAAGAAATTATTTTTAATTAAAGTGAGACTAATAGTCGTTTTACATCTGTGTCCGAGGGGATTTATATTATGTCCCTTAAGATTACAATGTTAAACTATTACTATTGGACTAACACCTCATGATTTCAGGAATTTGTCTTCAAGTGGACTGACAGGGAACTATAATGATCTAAATTACCTCCCACAATTTGATCATCTACGGTCTACCATCTCCAAGCTCACTAAGTTACAGTACTTGTGAGTGCTTAATCCACTCAATTTGTATGGTATTATTTTATTTTTACTTTTATATTCTTGTGAATTCAAAATTGTAACACTGATTTTAAATTGTTCATTTCAGGGATTTATCAAACAATAGTTTAAGTGGTCCTGTGCCGGATTTTCTGACAACTGCAATCACTAAAAGTCTTGTAAGTTAATTCCGTTTGGGTGCATCAATGAAATTTCCTTAGTTAGAAAAGACATAAATGTGTCATATATTTGTCTTGTGTTAGCAGAAACTTGAGGGGGAACAATCTTACAGGTTTAGTTCAAAGTGGACTCCTCCAGAGATCAAAAAAAGGTTCACTGTCATTGAGGTAATGCCTAATACTTAAAGCTATACCTCATTACATTTCATGTTGAAGATGCTTGAATCTAATTTTTTTTAGTAGAGTTATATAGGGTTAGTGACGACTATTATTCAGTGTTTTTACCTGATTCTATATGCATGTAGCATTAGCATGTAACTTGAAATCATATTAGAAATATTGCATTTTGCTTCCCTATTTCTTTACTTCCAAAATTCATTTAGGCTAAGAATAGGATAAATGAATAATAAGAGAGGTGAATCATGCGCCCAATACAATAAGATTTTGAATCAAGATGTGGTATATTGTTACTCCCTTAACTCATACATGAAACATCCAATGCCAACAATAAGTAACAACAAAAGATAATGAAAGATGGGAGAAAATTTGAGTGAATGTAGTTTTTACTCTAACTTTATTGTTTTCTGATTGATGCTAGCATGGAGTAAAATCCTAATCTATGCGAATCTGCTCCATGCAACCAAGAGACAGGTGATCAAAAAAAGAAGAAAAATAATAAAGGTATTCCAGTAGTAGCACCGGTTGTTGGGATTTTGGTCCTGATAGTAATCGCAACAAGAACTATCATATGTAGTCGTAAGAAGAGAAAACTGCGAGGTAAAGCTGCTGCAAACTACCATTCACAAATCTTTGGTTAATCACACACAATCTGATTTCATTATAATATGTGAGAAACTAAATATTTTCCCACAAAATTAGAAGTTGTGAACAGTCATGTGGAATCAAATACTCCAAATGGTTTGCAATTGGAATCCACGAAAAGACAATATACATATGAAGATGTTTCCAAAATCACCAACAACTTCGCGATAGTATTCTTGGTAGAGGTGGATTTGGAACTGTTTATTATGGCCTGATTGATGACACTCAAGTAGCTGTCGAGATGCTTTCTAAATCTTCAGTAAAACGATACCAACAATTTCTAGCAGAGGCAAGTGGTCATCATTTGCACAAAAGTTTCTGTTCAATCAAAGTTGCGTTTATCATGACATAAAAGTGGTTTTTGAGTTGCAGGTCAAGCTTCTGATGAGAGTTCATCACAAAAATCTGACTTCACTTATTGGTTACTTACTGCAATGAAGAAAAAGATATAGGGCTCATTTATGAATATATGGCCAATGGAAACCTTGATGAACTTCTATCAGGTATATATTCACATTGATCACAATCTTTCAATAGTTTCAGTGAACTTACCTTAAAAGTACTAAATATGAATTTATTGTAAAGGAAAAAATAGCAAAGCAATGTTCTTGAATTGGGAAGACAGACTCAAAATAGCAGTCGATGCAGCCCAAGGTTAAGAAGAAACTAAATATGTCAAATTATCCTACAATCTTTCGATTATTGCAATCTAATTATGGAAAGAATTTTACATCAGGACTCGAATATCTGCACAATGGTTGTAGGCCACCTATAATCCACAGAGATATGAAAAGTACAAACATTTTATTAAATGAAAGCTTCCAAGCAAAACTGGCTGATTTTGGACTATCCAAAAATTTTCCCACTGATGGAGACTCCCATTTGTCCACTGTTGTTGCTGGAACTCTAGGTTACCTAGATCACGAGTAAGCGTTTCAATTATACATGCCACATGGTTATGAGTCACTTTCTCTGGAAGAACATTCTACATGTTAATGAGAAAATTGAAAGTTGTAGGGTATTGTACAATTAGTCCTTGAAATAAGAGAAATTCGAAAAAAGTCCTTGAAATTGGAAATTGCAGGTCATTTTAGATGTTACTCTTTATTAGCAAACATTTAAAATTAGTCTCTAAAGTTGAATTTTTAAAATCAAATTGGTTCTTAATAGATTAGTGATGAATGCCTAATTATTCCTCATGACAGTATAAAGTGTAGATTAAAATGGTTGGCAATTTTCTGTTGTAGAAACTTTGTTGAATTTTTCATCTTTTAGGACTAACTAACCTAATAACACCCTATATTTTTACGGACCAAATTGGATACTCATTACAAGTAATGAGTTCTTCCTTGCAGGTACATGATATCAAACAGGTTAACTGAACTGAGAAAAGTGTTGTTTACAATTTTGGAGTTGTTCTTTTGGAGATAATCACTAGTCAACCGGCCATAACAAAAACACCAGACAAGACTCACATAAGTCGGTGGGTTAGATCAATGCTTTATAATAGGGATATAAAGAATGTTGACTCAAGATTACAACAAGATTTTGACACTAACTCTGCATGAAAAGCTGTTGAGATAGGAATGGCTTGCGTGTCCACAAATTCTTCCGATAGGCCAATCATGAGTGAAGCAGTGAATGAGCTAAAGGAGTGTTTGGCTGCATAATTAACCCGAAAAGGGGCTGGTTGTGGTAAAAGTAAAAATGAAGGTTCATTTGACTTGATTTCCCTCAATCTGACAACTGAACTCGGACCCCGAGTTAGGTAGAACCTTTATAAATGATGCTAAAAATAATACTTTTGTTTGTTGTTGTCCATTTCATTTTCTGTTTCGTAAGTATCTTATAATATTTGTACTCACTTCAGTAGTTCTCACTTTTGTACACACTCTAGTCTTTAATCAAAATCTCCTACAAGTCCTTCCAGAGCATTACAGAAACTCTCCTAACCAACTCTAACAATATTTCTCAATGACTCTAAATTTTCCCTCCTCTTTTCTTTTATAACGGAATGTTCCCCCTAAAAATAAGGAGAATGCTAACTAACTCTTATATCACTTCTTCTATCACCTTCTAGAATATATCTAAGTGTCTAGTTGTCCTATAAAAAGTTGCATACAGAATCGCAATACTCAAGAGTTGTGTATGAATGTCAGCATTTTGCAACAGGAGAGGGCACAGATGTTAGTGTCCCTTTTCTTTTATAAATGAATAAATGACAGATCAATACTACCTCTATATGCACTTTAATGATGTTGAAAAGCTCGTAGAAAATT
This sequence comes from Medicago sativa, assembly GCF_051527215.1. Lineage (NCBI taxonomy): Eukaryota > Viridiplantae > Streptophyta > Magnoliopsida > Fabales > Fabaceae > Medicago > Medicago sativa. The sequence goes on from NC_140756.1 coordinate 11,302,159, forward strand.
AAACTATAGCATTCAACATCACACAGTTGCTTGAAATTCTTTTGAACTTTTCTTTCTGATAACCTAATATTAGTTGATGCTATCAAAAATGTAAACTCCTTTTCATAAGGATACTATAAATCAAGCGAAAGGTTTTGGACAGTTGTTCCATGTGGAAATTGAAAGGGGATAATGTACTCTTCAAATTGGTGCTTACTTCCTTCTTTTTACAAAATGAATCTTTCAAGCCTTACCCTATTGACAGAAACAGATGCCATGAGAACATTATTTGGCAAGACAAAATTGTTCTGAACAACAAAACTAACTTCAAATTTTGATAATTCATTTAAGGATAACCAATATTTGGCAAGACATTACATACGTCACGGCCAATAGCCGGATAACAGAACCGAAGGGTTAAGACCGAAATATATAATTTTAGCATTGTCCAATTTGCTAATTGTAAACCTGAGTTGTTGCATAATATTTCTGTCTTACTTTGATTACTCATTAAATTTCAAGTATAACCTACCAGTCATAGGAGTATCATCCATCAACATAAATTTAGCCAAATGTTTATGTCTCCACGTGGGTGGTGATCCCTGATCATGTTGGACTATGTGTCTAATCTCAAGGTCCATGTTCATTATCATGCCAAGGATAACATATTAATGATGAACCGAAGCAAGGAGTCGCATATGTTTTGTCATCATAGTCCACCAATAATTATGTAGAACAACATTTGGGCTTGAAATATATAATGGCAGTTGATTGTAAGAGATGCAACTTTTTGAAAACATTGATTTGCGTGATCAAACTTGTTCTATGGCGTGATCCATCTGGTTCTATTCTATGCATCATAAACTAATAACAGAGATATATAAAAAGAAAATTGACAAATGCATCAAATACAAATGTTTTAACATGTTTTCATAATTTTAAAGGAAGATTAACTTAATCAAAACACCCATTATTTACAAAAACACTCTTTACTTAAAGATAACTTGAAACACCCTATTAACAAAGCATCCATTTTATCATACGTGTGGATCACAGGCAGCATCCAACAAGCATATATCACATGACATAAACAAATAGATTATAGTGATACAAATCAAGTTTATATAATTAATTGAAAAAGGAGTTTTGACAGGAATGAAAGACCCCAGGACTAGTACATTAAACAACAAGCAAGTAAAAAAATATCATCGTTTCTTGTTTTTCCGAGATAGTTGAGGGCTCAACTTAGTAGGAGCTTTCCGTTCCCTTGTCGACCACCTTGGAGCTATCTCAGGTGGAGGCACGGGTGAAAACCTCCTTGGAGATTTCTCAGGTGAAGACCTCCTTGGAGATTTCTCAGGTGAAGACACGGGTGAAGGCTGAGGTTGCACAGGTGGAGGCACAGATGAAGGCTAAGCAGATGCATCCTTTATGGTTAGAGAGTATGAATCCTCCGCCAACTTATCACACACCACCGTCAAAGAGGGAGCTAAAACGTCCTCTACCACATAAGAGGGAGTCGAAAGACTAGAATCACCCTCTACTCCAACCCCACACCATCGACATGGGATTATCTGAAAAAATGAAAGAAAAAAATTTGATTAAATGAATGTATTTAAAATAAATACAGACCTTTAAGATGCAATAAGGCATCTTTGTTTTGAAGGAAAAAAATGATTAAATAGATTTACTCAAAATAAATAAATATTGTTCAGACACATAAGATTCTGATGCACTAATGAATATTATTGTTTAGTTTCTAACAAATACAAACAAGTGTGTACTTGCACAGTGGTAAGTACATCGAGTATCCCAACTTCCCTCCTTTGGGCAACATACTTATGGATGGGAAGATCAAAAGAGGCGTTTTCCACATTCCCTGGCGCCACAGATAGTATCCTTTCATATACGATTGTCTAACATAGTCTCAAATGTTAAGGATGTGTAAATGAAAATGCGCCAAAATGAAATGATTAAAACTATGAAAAGTTGTTTGACAAAACTTACCTCCAAAATTGGAGCAAACCCCTTGAAATAATATTTCTTTTTAGGGTCCACCCACTTCTCTTTAAAATCTCCAACAGAATCAACAAGGTGGTTAAATATAGCTTTTGCTTAGTTGAATTGTTCAAGAGCCTCCATATCTTGCACTGCCCACCAAGAACAAAAATCAACTATCTTCTTGTCGCTTGAGTATAATAGAAATTGGTCAAGCAAAACAAAAGATAGTAGTTGTCGAAAATGAAATTTGCTCTCATCATCATCTATGACATTTTTTTCAAGAAGAACTTTAGATATGATCTTCTGACATCACCGTCATTTTTATCCCCAAATATTACTTTAAGTTCGGCCACAAAATCAGGACATTTCCTCTTACCATTGGAGGCAATGTAATCAGTCCCGGTATCTTTGATACCAAGGACAAATGCAACTTCTTTAATACAAAAGTTGAATGATGTTTCGTTGTTCAAGATAAACTTTTGAGTTTCTTTTGAGTTTCTGTGATGACAAAACCTATGCGACTCCTTGCTTCGGTACAACACTAGTTGAACATAATCTATATATAATTAGACTCATTTGTCTTATAAACTAGCTCGGTTATATAAAAAACCATAAACTATAAGTTCATCAAAATTCAATGCTAAAATTTTTAATAGTAATTAATTATTTGATTCTAATTTCTATTATACTCAAGACGGAGACAACAAATGTAAACCACAACAAAACAATATAAAACAAAAATAAGAATGGAGACACTTATTTGAATTTTTTTTTCACTCGGTTTTAATAAAGGACAAAACTTGAGACCAAAGAAGAGGTAGACACTTTTTTTTTTAGAGAAAGAGGGAGACACTTGGAAGGGAGTAGTTTTAGTTTTACTAAGAGTAAAAGAAATTTTTCTGATGTTATGAGTTGTGTCGGTTTTGTGTTAGATGAAATAAGCTTTTCTTTGTTCTTCATTACAATTAAGTATTGAATGGACACAAGATTTTAGACACGAAATTTAAACAAACAGAAAAAATACAAATTATTTAATTATTTAATTCTTTTCATTAAAATATAAATTTTGTGATCTTACCTGATTTAATCAAAGAAATTACGGTGGATGACGAGCACACAAAACACTACATGAAGAAGAAATAAAATCATCTTCAACAAAAATAGATACACCGGTGTTGCATGAAGTCGTTGTCCTCTGAAATGGAGAATGCACGTAAAAATATAACAAAGATCAGATGAAATAATGGGAATAGGTAAGTCAAATCTAATGAAGAAGTGAATAAAGAGAAAAATCCATATACCTGTAGCTCATAGCAGTGTTTGACCGTGGCTTAATATCGGCGTCACCTTGATCATAAATGCGAGAAAACAAAAATGTAGAGACAGAAGAGAAATGGAAATATTGAGAGAAAGAGAGAAGTTTCAAATGTGGTAATCAAGAGAGAAGATATATATAGATTTGAGAGAAGTAGTGGTGTATGATTGCTTCCACTTTTAGAAATGGTCCCCAGTCTATCAGCAAGGATCTTGGTGATCTTGAACTGGAAGTTGGCAAGAGCAATTGGTCTAAAGTTATCCAATCTATCAGCGCCAGGGACTTTGGGTATGAGAATGAGCAAATTAGAGTTCATGTTGGGCATTATGTAGTTGTGCTGGAAAAAATATCGTGTCGACTTCACCACATCAGTACCTATAATGTGCCAAAAGTGTTGGTAGAAATGGCCAGGGAACCCATCAGGGCCAGGTGCAGCATCCCCACTTTAATCAAACACATCATGCTTGATTTCCTCAGCTGAAGGTAAAGCAGTTAACAAAACATTGTCTGCAGATGTGACACTGTGAGGTATGTAAAGGTCAGGCAGGTCATTGTCAATATATTCTGCATGAGCAGAGAAAATGGCAGTAAAATAGATGAGAAGATGACGTTCAATATCCTCCTGAGTGGTGAGCATCTCATCCCCATTTCTAAGCAAGCAAATGTGACTCTGGGCCTCCCTTATCTTGGTGGATCTGTGGAAAAAGCTGTATTCCTGTCCCCTTCTAAGAACCTGGTCTGCTTGTTTTTATCCTGCCAATAGCTGTTTAACAAATTCGGAGCTTGACTATAGTTTGTCAGGCAGACAAGCTCATCCTGAGACCTCTCCAGACTGTATCCCAGCTGATCAATTGCCAATTGAGCTTCACTAAGCTGTTGTTGAGCCAGATGCACCTTTTGATGTTAATTTCCCACCACAGTTTTACTCCAAAGTTGAAGTTTGGGTTTCAGGCTCTTAAGTTTGTAATGCAATATATGCATTGGAGTACCTTGGAAACTAGCAGACCAATGCTCAGAAATAATGTTTTCACAACTGTCAAAAGTGGTCCATGATTTAAAGAACTTAAATCTTGGAACTATAGTGACTGGTGGAATTTTATGCACAGTTAACAAAAGAGGAAAGTGATCATGCAAGAAAGTGGAGAGAGAAAGCCATAGGGTTCTTCTGTTGATGTAAAAGGTAGAGGCATAGATAGCAGCTATGTATATGGGAGCTCCTTCATCAAGATAAGTGAGAGCAATGCATTGGGGCCCATTGAACAGAACTGATATGTTGTAATTTTTATTCCAGAGGCACCATAAAGTAGGGGTGCTGTTGTTGTTGTTGAGAGCATGATTGTGAAGGTTCGACTTCTTCCAGAACCATGAGGGGAAGGAGTTGAAAGAAATAAGAGGTTCTGCTAAAAACAGAAAGTCTGGCTTATGAGTTTTTATCATTTAAAACAGGTGAAGTTAAGTCTCTAAATTTCCAACTCCCCTAATGTTCCAATATATGCATTTCATTGTGAAATATTGTGATTGGCTTGTGATGTAGCACCAGTTTGGGATCTGGTATTGACAGCCTCTTTAGTAGATTTTTGAGAGTTCTGTTGAAGTGTTGTGTTCCCATTTGTGTTATTGGGACTCCTATGCTTCTTTGGTCTGCCTCTTTTGGTAGTCTTGACCTTATCCAGAGGAGATGCCAGGTATTTGGCAACCTTTGGAAGCTGGGGGATGAGCTTATGAGCTTCAGTATCAGTGTCAGGGTCAAAAGCACTATCTGTGGCATCAGAATCTACATCTGCCCAGAGCCTGCATAGGATTTTGCCATCTTTCAGACATGCATCAGAGTTGTTTCTAGGGCCATCAAGAGAAAGCACTTTCCTTTTATCCTGTCCCAGTATTTCATCAGTGGTAGTTACCGGAGTGAGAATGGGCTGCATAATGAAAGAATCAACCAGGGTAGGGTCCACAACAGTACTAGGAAACTCAAAAGCAGCTTTGGGGAATGACATCCTCCCAATTTTGATGCTCTGATCTAGAGAGGCAAGGCATGCAATGAGGAGTATCCCATTAGCAGTGTCCAGCAAGAGGTTACCTGATCTCAAAGCAACAGGCTGAGAGTTCCTTTTCAACACTTTACCAGGAATCTCTGAGTTTGTGCAATGAGTCAGATTCCCCTTCCCTAGGGAATTTTCCTCAACACTTAAATTTTTATCACTTTGCACATCCAATATAGTGTGAGTTGATTCCTTGTCACCTGATACTGCCTCACCTAAAACATGTTCAACCTGCTCAACATCATGTTCAAGCAATTCAAAAGAGTTGTGGAGATTCAAGTTTTCTGCATTGTGGTTAGTTTGAGCAGAAACATGATGTTCTATATTGAGGACTGCAGATTCAGTGGCATTAGGAGCTGTAAAGTCCCCTTCCTCAAAATCATCAGCTGAAGCAAATGTGTCCTCATGAATCAAGTTCTCAGCAGGTGTACAATCAATATGAACCAGGTTCCCAGTTTTGCAACCAGTATGAGCCAAATTTTCAGCAGGCTTATTGCCAACTGCTGCAATGTGCTAATGAGTCATAGTTGCATCAACAACTTCATGCACTAGGTTTTGCTTGTGATTCAAATCAGACTTTGACTGAGCCCTCTGATGCACATTGTAATTCAAATTAGATTTTGTCTGGTTTTTCTGATTCCCATTGTGAACCTTCCTTGCAACTTGTCCATTGGAGTCATCAGTAACCTTGGAACAAGCTTGAATGTTATGGCCTAAGGTTTTGCAATGAGCACAAAACAAGGGATATTTTTCATACTGAATCATTATGGTCAAAGCATGACCTTCTCTTTCAACAATGACAGAATCAAACAACTTCTCAGCCATATTAACATCAATCAGTATCCTAGCATAGAGGCCAAAACGCCTTTGTTGGGTTGCTTCATCAATGGTGAGGGGGTGTGCCCAAACCAGAAGCAATCTCAAAGAGTGTTTGCTTGGCCCATTATTCTTGTGGCAAATGCAACAATCTAACCCATATCTGAGCATGTGTATGTGCCTGTGCTTTGGGAACAAAATCTTTGGTCCAGCAATAGAATCTCAAGAAGCCAGGTTTCAAATTGACAACACCAAGTGCCCAAACCTGATTCAAATCTTCAATTGAATTGAAATGGAATTCGAAGAAGCCCTTACCGAGTGGAATCAGGTTCCAATTGTTCAATTGAGGCCAGAGATTGTTGAGCTTGGATTTCAAAGCCTGTGTAGTTAGAGGAGAGTCACCTTTGTGCAATGTCAAATGGCCACGGAGGTTGAATCTACAAGCAGCTAAACCTGATTCATATGCAGCTTGGGAGATCTTAATTCGCACAGAATCACCCATAACCACCTTTGGAGGAAGCTTGGACAAAAAACCCTCACCATTGGGAGAACCCGAGGAGGAACCACATAGAGCCTGAGCAAAGGATTTCCCACTTTCTGGTAGATTCTCTTTTGTAGGTGCAGGAGCATCCATAGAAGCCATAAAAGGCCATGGACAAACCATAATGCAAGGTGAAGCGTGAACGACGGCGGTTCGCCGGAGAAGAAGATTCGAAGGTGAGATCAGTCTCAGACAATGCAGAGCGGTGAGAACTTAGTGGAAAAAGAGCAGCCACCGTGTAAAAAGGTGGAGCGCCGTGAAAAAAGGTGCAAAAAGCTTGCAGAAGGCAATGCCGGAGCTACGCCGGTGATGGTTAAGGTGGTCGGAGAAAACGGTTACGGTGGCGATTGAAGATGAAATCCCATCGAGAGAAGAGAGAAAACGTAGTGAACTCAAATATGACTATTCCTTGAGATTTGATCCTGGAATACGAAAACGTAGTCACCAAGTTAGATCAGTACCTTACAAGGAAACTAATAATTTTTCTTGTTTTGCAATAGTTGTACTTTTTCTGCATAATTTTGGTTTTTATTGAAGGCTTTATCTCCTACTTAAGCTTTGTATGAGGTTGCCTCCTATTCTAATTTTCTCACTTACTTTTGGTGTATCAGAGTGTTAGATCAGAGTATTTTGTTGCACTATTCAATATCTTTGATTCTTTTATTTAGACTTTGGCAATCTTATGCCATATCATGCTATTTTGGTCTAAAGGTTGAAATTGAATATTTGATTAAGGGACTCGCATAAAACATGCCATTATACACACTACTCACTAACTTTACACTGAAATAGTTTGTATTACTATATTGAATTTACAATGCAGTTGATTTATCAAATGATATTTGGAAATAACATACAGGACACCAAAAAAAAAAAAAAAATAGAAAGTGAAACTGAAGTGTATTTTTAACCACGTTAAATCAAATATCATATCATACTAAGACACACTATACACTTTAGGGTTTAGGGTCACAATGAACATATATAGTAGATAACATAGTCATGACCTTTTAGACAATATTAGTATTTTTCAAGATTTTGTCATTTAAAAATAATGAGAGAGACAGAGAGAGAGAGAGAGAGAGAGCTTTGTTTTCATGATCATTCATCCACTGAAATCCTTTAAATGTTTTTCTTTTTGGTACATTAATGAAACCTCCTAAACAACATGGCCAATCTCATGTTATACATTGCTATTTCAGTCTAAAAGTTGAAACATACACTTAAAAAGATAAGGTTAGATAACCATTGACAAAACAAATTCATTGAAATCTCACTCTTCATCATTTCGAGTCTTCAGGAATATTGAATGCAATGTTACGGACGCAGGTTAAGTGCATTATCACACGAATCCAATATCAAAAAGAAAAGAAAAGATACTAATGTATAAACAAAACAAGTCACAGTCCACTAACAGATTCTGAATAGTCGAAAAAAGGACACCATTATTGTTTCATGAGGTAGTGCAATGCAGAAATCAGAAACCAGTGTCTTAAAGATACCAGAATAAATATTCAACGACGTATAACACATTCTCATGGATATAAACGATCAAGCACAGATAATAAATGTTTCCTTCAATATCAAATAACTCAACGTACATCTCTGCAACTGTTGAATTTCAAGCATGTTTGAATGCCAAACCATTATACCCCATGAAAAAAACAGGATTCACGGAAACGGAATGATTCCATAGTTGAGAGTTCTTCAATGCTAATGGCAATCTTCTATATTACTATGGTCAACATACCTAATACTCGTTCTTTATATAACTGTTCACAAAGTTTCTTGCATGCAGCCTATAAATTATGATTTCCTGCTGCTTGAAATATCATATGTCCTCTTCATCAACCCAACACAAGATAAACTTTGAAACATTCTATTCATGTGAGATTAAAGGTTAAGGATACCGTAAATCAAGTGAATGGTTTTGAAAGGTTGTTCCATATGGAAACATGAAGAGGTAATGTTCTGTTCATGTGAGATTATTATTAACACTCAGGGAACAAGAATTAGAAGTGTTCAAATTGTATCTTTAAAATTCATACATTTAGGGCTAGCTCTATAATCATTTTATGGGATTAGCATCCAACTAACTCAGCAGATCTAACACGCCTAGTTGCAAATACCCTCCAAATTTCTCTTTTCTAACACAATAGTTCAAAACAACCAAAATACAAATTTAAATAATGTACTTAAGGATAACCTATCTTTGGCAAGGCATTACTTACATCACACTCACAGCCGAAGTCCGAATAACAAGAACCAAAAGGTTATCATTATTCTCAAAACTAAAAAGTATATCTTTCCAAGGCCAATATATATATATATATATATATATATATATATATATATATATATATATATATATATATATATATATATATATATATATATATATGGGTTTTGCTAGAAGACACCTTTTATGAAGGCGTCTTTTAGCAAGTTATTCTATGAACATTTGTTAAAAGACACCAACTAATTTAACTTGGTTTATGTTGTTGGAAGCATTGTAAAATGAAAATGAAATTGTAATATTTGATGAAATTTAAAACATTGCAGAAAATATGTTGTGTTTAAGCTTTTTAACTTGATTATAATGTTGGAAATAAAAAATTGTATCGTCTAAAAAAAACCGCACAAACCGATCCAACCGAAACCGCATTAGTTTGGTTTGGTTTGGTTCGGATTTTATTTTTAAAGTAAACCGAACCAAACCGCAAGCATTTTTATCTTGCGGTTCGGATGACTTTTACCTTCAAAACCGAACCAAATCGCACTGTGAACACCCCTACTTGTACCACTCAAGGTGGCAGGGATATTATGGTAATTTTGTATTTCAAAAAAAGATCAGGTCAAAAAAAATCCAAATTGAAAAGACTCTGTCTGGTTTTCACACTCGCGTTGTTGTTTCTGTCTTTTTTCCCTCACCGCAACAATGCTTCTCTATTTCTTCTTGCTGAATTTCTCTCTCATCGCTTGCTATTGTCCCTCTTTTGCCGGTGTCTCTCTCCTCCACCTTCTCTCTGGCCACTCCTACACTGATCTAGTGTTGTTCACAGACCTTTTTCACCTCAAACAAATCCGGATCCGCCGAGGTCGTGGCTGGTGAGATGCATGCTTTAGGGTGGGGGAGGAAGGGGAGGCGTGGGGGTGGAGATGTCGTTTGTTGGCATGGGAGGAGGAGTTAGTGGGGGAGGTTAAACTTTTACTCTCTAATGTGTCTTTACAGGTGAATAATTCGGATTTATGGTTATGGCGCCCGAACTCAGACGATGGCTATACAGTGCGTGGGGTGTATCAAATGCTCATGCAGCAAGAGATGCATGACCACGATGTCATCTCAGATGCGGTGTGGCATAAACATGTCCCGTTAAAGGTCTCTATCTGTGCGGGGCGGCTCTTCCGCAACAGGTGGTCTACAAAGGACAACTTACAAACGTCGCGGTGTTATTCCCCTTGATGCTCAATTGTGTATCTCAAGATGTGGTCAACATGAAACAGCGGAACATCTAATAATAAATTGTCCTACTTTTGGTTCACTTTGGCAACTGGTGAAGTCTTGGTTAGGTGTGTATTCTGTGGATCCTCAACATGTTATGGATCATTTTCATCAATTCATATATTCTTTAGGAGGGCATAGTTCTCGTCGTTCATTCCTTCACATGGTGTGGCTTTGTTGCATTTGGGTTCTGCGGAATGAAAGGAACCATCGGTTGTTTTCTAATAATGTTAAATCAATTATGCAACTGATGGAAAAGGTAACAATCACTACACTTTCATGGTTGAAATCTAAAAATGTTTGTTTTCCCTTTGGTTACCATATGTGATGGCAGCAATGATGTAAGATTTTTCCTACATGTCATATAACTATGTACACGTGAGTATATATAGGATCGTTTCCACAGGGAGTTACGTTATTCATAAGCATTTTCACAATCGTTCAAGTTAAGGGTTTGGATATAATTTGTTTGTTTGTAACACTATATCCATATTTGACACTAAAGTAAAAACGAGAGGGGATCGAACTATTTCGCTTGCGGTATAAGATAACGAGCAAGCATAACAGCAGCAATCTCTCGATCGATTAACAGACTCTAGCTTTATAACCAATATTATTACAATCATTTCTACAATATCCTTCGTGTCCAAAGCGATATCGTTATTTCCAAGTTAGCGTTTAAACATTCGTGTCCAAATTCCTTAAACGATAACAAAGTCGATCGGATAACTTAATCGACCGTGTCCAGCCTGATTAAGTATCCGAAAGCATTAAAATCTTGATTAAAAGTAATTATCAAAGGTTTACAAACTTGTCAAGAGTGATATAACATAAGATAGATTGTTATTCTAGTTCTAGATTCAAGAGTTTGTGTCCAAATCATCTTGAATCTCTTTGAAAGCATTAAAAGCAAGAATAACAACAATATTGAATCATTAAGCTAGAACCTTATATATTAAAAGATCAAAAGATTACATAATAGCTTGATAGTTACCTCAATACTACAAAGAAGGTGATAGTTACACATAGACATGTAAACTAATGCAAGGAATGAAGGAAAGATGAAGATTCCATGCCAAGATCCTTGATGTCTCAATGAATCTAGGGTTGAATCTACTCCTTAATCACTTGCTTTGTGTTTCTCTCTATGAAATAGCTCTAACCTCTCTCTAGAAATGTATAAAATGTTTCAATGGAATAGTGAATAATGTTAGAGAGAGGGAAGAATGCTATTTAAATGGGCCTGCATTTTTGCACCTGCGCTAATAGCGCAACTCACGCTAATAGCGTGGTAAGGCGGCCTATAATCTGGCCAATAGGAGTGTGCCACGTTGGTCCTGCCCTGATGCTACGCTCCAGCCACGCCATTAGCGTAGCTCTCTGGAGTATTTACGCTAATAGCGTATATTACGCCAATAGCGTAGTTCTTCATGGTCTGCTACGCTCCAGGTACGCATATGGCGTAGCTCTCTGGACAATGTACGCTAATAGCGCAGTATACGCTAATAGCGTAGCCTTCAAGAGTGCTCCAGATCCTACGCCCCAGGTACGCTAATGGCGTATCTCTCTGACCTTGGCCATTTCTTCATCACGCTAATAGCGTAGGACACGCTAATAGCGTGGGACCTTGAACTTTGACGTTTCTTGCTCCTTGCTTGTATTTTCCTGCACAAAAAGGGTAGAATAAGGCTCAAAAGCATAAATGACATATTTACACAATAATTGGAGTTTTCCATAGAGAATCTTGCAAAACAAGTCACTAAAATGCCTAAACTCCTATATGAAATATATCACTTTTAAACACTTATCAAACTCTCCCCAACTTGGCTTTTTGTTTGTCCTCAAACAAATTAATTGAAAAGGAAACTAACAAGGCTTTGGACAAGGTTTTCAACATGGTGTCAAACAATTCAAAACAAAAATAAACAAATGGTGATTCAAATATGATCGCGTGGATAAGCATGAAGTCCTCCGCTACTCTAGGTTCAAACTAAGAATGCGAAAAATGTCCTAAGCACAAACTATACATCATAAACTTCAAAACATAAACATATCTATCTATGAACCACACCTAACACACTTCTTTGAAAGTAAATGCAATATAAGGATAACAATGAATGAGGTAATGAACACACATCCAACAATCATGCTAACATCCTATTTAAGTTAGGTGTCCATCCAAATATCGTCTCAAAAAGCATAAAAGCATGGATCAAAAGGTCTTGCAAGGGTTATAACTTGGCCGGGCTACAAAAGAAATGTCATATGTGGGACAATTGATCAGAAAGCCTATCAAAGAGGAACATTTTTTTGTATCACAACTTGAAATCCATATACTTCCCTACCAAGAATTAAAACCTTTGGTGATTAACAATCAAACTTATAACCTTGACAACTTATTCTCTTTTTGATTTTTCTCTTTCTTTTTCTTTTCTTTTCTTTTCTTTTTCAAATGTACAATTTTTTTCTTTGATTCAATGTTGTCAGGTTATTTTACAACTTCACCATAACTTAACATATAATGCCTCCTTTTCCTCCCCAACTTGAATACAACAAAACTCTAATTGAATGTTCCCCTATCCTAAGGCAAGGGACAAAGTACAAAAAGGTTAAGGGTTCAACAAAGTAAAATTATCAAAGTCTTATAAGATTCAACCATGAACTGGATTTTTGAAAAATTTCAGGCAAATTCAACAAGCATTGTGCTTATGAATATTGACAGTTCATGTTTGAGGACTTGATTCATTTGGCTCAGATTGGGGTATCGGATACTCGCTCTTCTCACAGGTAGGCTTTATGTGGTCAAGTAGGTTACTCTCAATTCAAAAAGTGCCTTGATCCTTTCCATGCTTTCAAACAATTCAAAATAATTATCAGATTTAACATAACTAAAACAAGTTAGACGATGATTATCGGTCTCCAGCATATATACAACAGATTGAAGCTACCTCACATTTAGGTTAAGTACTAAGTGGTTCAAAGATATTTATGTTTATGAAAAGACTTACATGATATATATTTTGTGCAAAGTACAAGTTTCAAATTCTTATTAAAAACCTAGAATAACAGGAAACCAATACCTTGGCCTTACGCTTTATCACAAGTAATATCATTATCACTCACCTGCTTTTGCTCAAACATGGCTCCATGGAGCACTTTAAAATTTATTGTTCATGAGCAATTTTCTTTTGAGAAACACAAGCAAGATGTAAACAAAAATTTCATCCAAAGCATAAGTTATTAAACCAAAAAGCTAAGTTATTAAACCAAATATAAAGTAACAAAGTAACAAATCAAGCACTAAAACCACAGTGCTTGAAGAGTACAAAATACAACCAAATAAACAACTGTTCCAACATGAAATAAAAACATAGAGTTAGAAAGCAGAAAGAAAAACATCACTAAAAACCCAGATCACTGATCATCCTCTCCAGCATCATCCATATCAAGATCCTGGTACACATCATCATCACCCACAACTCCAGCATCATCAGGTGTCGCCTCATCATCAACAGCATCAGCCACCCCCACATAAGGATTTGGCCTGCCCTCAGGCCAATGAACATAAGCCTGGTACTGCTCAGGAGTCATAACCGGGTACTCAGCATTTCCCGGATGCATGTGAGCATTGTAGAGGTCCTGGTGTATGCCCATGTTGCTCCTCCAAATTGCCTCATTCTGATCCATTAAGAAGCTGTTCTGGTCCCTCACGTACTGGTTATGCATCTGCTGCTCCAGCATAAAGGTCTGCAAACCTGAAAAGTCAAAAGAACCAGCACCCTCAGATGGGCCACCTTCATCATCAGAGAAATGGTATTGGGCTGCCCTCTGCTCTGATTTCTCCCAGGTGCGAATATGAGTGTCAGTAATGGCCCCTTCAATATCTTCATCATAGGGTCCAGAAATGGGCACTCCATTAGCCTTAAGCAATCCCATAATCAAACCCGGGTAGAACAATGCCACCTTCTTAGCACCCGTGGCAACTTTCAAAGCCACAGCCTTCATCTCATTGGCTATGATGCGAGCAATATCAACAGGCACTTCTTTCATAATGCACCAGATGAGTGGTAGAACGGCTTTTGGGGCATCGGATGTATGGGCTCTAGGAAGGGCATTGTGGACAAGGAATTGGAAAACTAAGCGGGCAGTAGCGGTCATCTCCTTGGTAAGTGCATGCTTAATCTCTCCCTTGTCATTCTTTACAAAGCACCTACCCTTGTTCATGATATCACGCTCAATTTGCTGAAATTTCCAATTGCCTTGAGCGTTTCTCTTAGCATAGGTACACAAGGTGGGCATTGTGGGGTCCTCAGATGGTTCAAGGTTTAAGGCATTTTCAAGGAAATCATTGATTGCATCCCTATCAAATGGGATTTGCTTTCCTCGGACATAAGAAGTCCAAGAGAAAGTCTCAGCAAAGGTAGCGGGTGAGGCATCAGGGACAGCATTACAATAGAACTCCCTGATTAGGTCGGTGTTAATCTCAGTTGCGGGCACAAGGAGTTTGGTCCATTTGCGACCAGTGAAAATGTGGAGCATATCAGCATGCTCACCACTAGGGTGAATGTCAAAGGTTTTCTCGTGCCAGGTTTTGTACTGTGCCATCTTCTTAAACCTGGCAGAGTGGGCAGGGGTGGGGAAACGGTTTGGGATTGCAGGTGCAGCAGAGGTAGAGGCACCTTTGCCTCTTGGACGTTTGGTCCCGGTAGTTTTTTCAACATTTTTCGGTGCCATCTGCAACAAAACCAGGAAACACCAACATATTGCATAGAAAATATTAGCACAAAGCAGAATTGGTTATTTAAAAACATCAAAAATTTTGAAAATCTGGGCAAGTAGGAAGATCTACGCTATTAGCGCCTGCCACGCTAATAGCGAAATTTTTCTGGGAAACTTTCGCTATTAGCGTAGGGTACGCTATTAGCGAAATTTTTCTGGAAAAGTTGCGCTATTAGCGTATATTTCGCTATTAGCGTAGTTCTTCGTACCTGCAATTTTCAAATTTTCAAAATCTTTGTTCCTGCAATTTCACAACACCAACCAGCAAATTTCAACCCTAGGTTTCATCCTATGTCTCTAAAACACAATAGAATCATGAAAAGGAATCAGAATCACAACATTGGTACACAAATCATTCAAAACCCTTATTTTTCAAATTTACAAAATGGGTCAAAATCAAAAGATGAATGTTTGTTGCATGTGGGTTATGATTATTGTTCCTTTTCCAACTATTATCAATGAAGAACAATCTCTATTCACAAATCAAAACTCTAACCCTAACCTAACCATCTCTAATCATGTCAAAAACATGGATTTTTTAAATTCAAGAACAAAGATAGGAAGAGAAGATCAAACCTTGTTAATGCAGAGAGAAGCAACACAAATGCAAGAAGAAATGATGCAAAAATGGATGCTTGAAACCAATTGAAAAGTGGGTTTGATTTCTAGGGTTAGTGAGTGGGAGAGAAGTTTTTGTGTGTGGTTATGAGAAA
Organism: Medicago sativa; assembly: GCF_051527215.1. Classification (NCBI taxonomy): domain Eukaryota; kingdom Viridiplantae; phylum Streptophyta; class Magnoliopsida; order Fabales; family Fabaceae; genus Medicago; species Medicago sativa. Next base: position 11,317,844 of record NC_140756.1, read on the forward strand.
ATGAAGTAATGAAACCGTAAAAGGGGAAAATGAGGGGTTGTGGGAAGTTAAGGGGAGTTAATCCCCTGGGCCCACAAAAATTTTTTTCTCCCACGCCAAACTCACGCTAATAGCGTGGCTCTCTGGAGCTCTCACGCTAATAGCGAAAAATACGCTAATAGCGTGAGGCTTCAGGATCAGTTTTTCGAAGTTTTTCATTTCTGCTTGTAAATGCTTATGTACTACTACTATATGCAATAAACATAAAAATACTTACAAAACTGGGTGTGCCTCCCAGCAAGAGCTTGTTTTACGTCCTTAGCTTGACGCATTTTGAAGAAATCATGGCTCGATTAGTGAAATCGTCGTCAAACACCGATCAATTTCACCACCGAAGTAGGGCTTAAGCCTTTGCCCATTAACAGTCCAGTTGGCTTTGGTGACTGGGTCCTCCAGTTCAACAGCTCCGTATGGTTTGACCTCTTTAACCATGAAAGGTCCGGACCACTTAGACTTCAATTTGCCCGGAAACAATCTCAGTCTTGAATTAAAAAGTAATACCATTTGCCCCGGCATGAATTGTCTCAGAATGATCCTCTTGTCATGATACTTCTTGGTCCTTTCTTTGTAGAGCTTTGAAGATTCATAAGCTTGATTTCTCAATTCTTCAAGCTCATGCATTTGAACTTTTCTTCTTTCACCGGCTTTCTCTTGATCAAAGTTGAGGAACTTCAATGCCCAAAATGCTTTATGTTCGAGCTCGACCGGTAAGTGACAACATTTTCCATAAACCATTTGGAAAGGAGTGAGGCCTATAGGAGACTTGTATGCAGTCCTATATGCCCACAAAGCTTCATCAAGTTTAGCCAACCAATCCTTCCGAGATGTAGAGACCGTCTTCTCAAGTATGCGTTTGACCTCCCGGTTAGAAACTTCGGCTTGTCCATTCGTTTGCGGATGATACGGTGATGCTACTTTGTGCTTGACTCCATAATGATCTAGGGCCTTGGCAAGTTGTGTGTTGCAAAAGTGTGACCCTCCATCACTAATGAGAACTCTTGGTGTACCAAACCGGGTGAAAATATTCTTTTTTAGGAACTTCACTACCGTCTTGCTATCGGCTTTAGGCGATGCTACGGCTTCCACCCACTTTGAAACATAATCAACAGCTACCAAGATGTACTCATTTGAATATGATGAAGGAAAAGGGCCAACAAAATCTATACCCCAACAATCAAACACTTCCACTTCAAGGATGAGTTGTAGAGGCATCTCATTTCTTTTTGACATTGATCCGGTTCTTTGGCATTCATCACAATACTTGCAATGTAAATTGGCATCTTTGAATAAAGTTGGCCAATAGAACCCGGATTGAAGTACCTTTGCGGCTGTTCTCTCCCCGTTGAAGTGACCTCCATAGGGCGAATTATGACATTGCCATAGGATCTTCTTTGCCTCTTCATCATCCACACACCTACGCAAGAGATTGTCCGCTCCAATTTTGAACAAATAAGGCTCATCCCACACAAAGTGGTTAGCATCATGAAGGAACTTCTTGCGTTGTTGCCATTCAAAATCTTCCGGAATGAACCCGGTTGCTTTGTAGTTCACCATGTCGGCAAACCACGGTCTCACATTGATTGCTAGCAACCGTTCATCTGGAAATTCTTCACGAACCTCCGGTTCATTCTTGGTTACCTCATTGTTTGTCAACCTTGAAAGGTGATCAGCTACAAGATTCTCCGTGCCTTTCTTATCCTTGATCTCTAAGTCAAACTCTTGAAGCAACAACATCCAACGGATGAGCCTTGGCTTTGAGTCGGACTTAGTAAGGAGATACTTGATAGCTGCATGGTCAGTATAAACAACAATTTTGGAACCTACAAAGTAAGAAAGAAATTTCTCCATTGCATAAACTATTGCAAGTAACTCTTTTTCAGTTGTGGCATAATTAATTTGTGCCTCATTTAAAACCTTACTTGCATAGTGAATAGCATGAAAAATTTTGTCCTTACGTTGACCCAAGACCGCACCAACAGCATAATCACTTGCATCACACATTAATTCAAAATTTAAATCCCAATTAGGAGCAATGATTATTGGTGCGGTGGTCAACTTTTCTTTTAAAGATTCAAATGCATCAAGACATTCATTATCAAAAACAAAAGACTTATCTTTGTTGAGCAAGTTGCTCATTGGCTTTGCAATCTTTGAGAAGTCTTTGATGAATCTCCGGTAGAACCCGGCATGACCAAGAAAACTCCGAACACCTTTGACATTTACCGGTGGAGGAAGCTTTCCTATGACATCGACCTTTGCTTGGTCTACCTCAATACCCTTAGCAGAAATCTTATGACCAAGGACAATACCCTCGGTAACCATGAAGTGACATTTCTCCCAATTGAGCACCAAGCTAGTTTCAATACACCGCTTCAGCACGGTATCCAAGCTATTCAAACACGTATCAAATGACGAACCGAAAACCGAGAAATCATCCATGAACACCTCCATGCATTTTCCAATAAGTTTGGAGAAGATTGCTTGAACACACCGTTGAAAAGTTGCGGGTGCATTACACAAGCCAAATGGCATTCTTCGATAAGCAAAAATACCAAAGGGGCAAGTGAAAGCCGTCTTCTCGTGATCATCTGGGTTCATGGCGATTTGATTGTAACCGGAGTAACCATCTAGGAAGCAATAAAAGGATTGACCGGAGAGTCTTTCAAGCATTTGATCCATGAAGGGCAAGGGAAAGTGATCCTTCCTGGTTGCTTGATTGAGTCTTCTATAATCTATACACATCCTCCATCCGGTGACGGTTCTAGTTGGGATCAACTCATCTTTATCATTAGTGATCACCGTCATTCCTCCTTTCTTGGGAACTACTTGAACCGGGCTTACCCAAGCACTATCCGAGATAGGATAGATCATGCCGGCTTCAAGCAACTTCACTACTTCCTTTCGCACCACCTCTTTCATATTTGGATTTAAGCGGCGTTGTGGTTGTGCTACCGGCTTGAAGTTTTCTTCCATCATAATCTTGTGCATACAATAAGATGGACTTGTCCCTTTCAAGTCGGATAACTTCCACCCTATTGCTTCCTTGTTGGCCTTGAGAACCTCTACCAACTTTGTTTCTTCATCGATGGACAAGGAGCTACTAATGATCACCGGTTTTGTACCATTTTTCTCAAGAAAAACATATTTTAAATTAGATGGTAAAACATTTAATTCTACCTTGGTGTCATCAACTTTGGCTTCTTCCTTGGATTCTTCTTTCAAATCTTCAAGTATGGCTTGATTAGGAAGAACCTCCTTCAAGGAATCTAGCTCCTTCAAACACTCTTCAATGGCACTTGCTTCGTCTTCATCAATAGCATTGAGTGCGTCCACCAAAGCACTCTCAAGGGGTGTTCTATTGTGCATTTGCTTCCGAGTAGTCAAGATGACTTCTTCGGTTGCATCCATTTTGAAACACGCACCCTTGTCTTTCGAGTACTTCAAAGCTTCTCGGATGTTGAAGGTAACCTCTTCATCATTTACCTTGACCTTCATGATATTATCATCAAGATCAATCATCATCCGAGCCGTTTGCATGAAATTCCTTCCCATTAAGATAGGCACATCCTCATCTTCTTCGACATCCATAACCACAAAATCAGCCGGAAAAATAAATTTGTCCACTTTTACAAGAACATCTTCGGCCATACCTAATGGTTTTGCAAAGGATTTGTCGGCCAATTGCAACATCATCCTAGTCCGCTTTATACAAAGGTCACCAACTCTTTTGGCAACGGACAAAGGCATGAGATTGATGCTTGATCCAAGATCAAGTAGTGCTTTACCTACATGTGTTGTGCCAATAGCTACCGGTAGAGTGACTCTTCCCGGATCTTGCTCTTTCTTTGGCATTGTTCTTTGAATAATAGCACTACAATTGGCATCAATTTGGATCGTCTCTTCATCATTGATTCTTCTTTTCTTGGAAAGGATATCTTTCATGAACTTCGCATAGACCGGCATTTGCTCCAAGGCTTCTGAGAATGGTATATCAATTTGCAACTTCTTGAAGAGTTCAAGAAACCTTGCGTATTGCCGCTCTTTGTCTTTCTTCGATGGAGCATGTGGGTATGGTAAGCGTTGAGCCACCACTTGCTTCTCAACCACTTGTTTCTTCCCTTTATCTTTCCCCACATCTTTATTCTTCCTCTCCATCTCCACTTGTACCTCAAGATCTCTTTTTTGATTTTTTTCTTTTTCAACTAATGCTTCTTTATTCTTTATATACACTTCCTCCTCTATCTCTACACTATCCTCCTCGAACTTCTCTATATCCTCCTCGTTAACAACTTCATCTTCCTTCTCTTCAACAACAATATCATCACCTACCCCTTTACCTACTACTCTCCCACTCCTTGTAGCTATAGCTTTTGACTGCTATGCCTTGTGGTGCTCCTTAGGATTTGGTTGAGTGTTAGCGGTGAAAGCTCCCAATTGCGGAGGACCTTGAGCCATTTGTTGTGCTAACTGACCAACTTGCGTTTCAAGGCCTTTGATGGACGCGTCGGTGTTTTTCTGGTTAGCCATGGACACTTGCATGAATTGTTTCAAGACCTCCTCGGTGCTTTGGGAATTGTTAGGTTGTTGGGGGTTATTTGGTGGTGGAAATTGGTATTGATTATTGAATGGTTGTTGGTAAGGTTGTTGGTAGAAGTTTGATGGTGGATATTGATAGTTATTGTTGTAAGGTGCTCTCCACGGTCTCTGAAAGTTTTGAGTGGCCGGATATCTTCCTTGAGAATTGGAAGTACCCGGATTTTGGGATTGTTGTGAGGTTCCGGCATGTTGTGGTTGGTTAGGCCTTTGTTGGTTTCCCACATAGTTGACCTCTTCCTCTTCAAAAGAACCGGGTTCGAGACAATAGCCGGTTGGATGATCCCCCGTACAAAGTCCACAAGTATTGACTTGAGCGGTTCCTCCTTCTTGCTTGAGAGATTCAAGAATTTGTTTAGGCATAACTCTCATCTCCTTTTGCATAGCTTCTATTTGTTGAGTGAGGAGCTTATTTTGAGCTAAGACCGCATCATTTGCTTCTAGTTCCAGAATACCGACTTTCCTTTGATTAGGATTCCGGTTGTGAGAGGATTTTCTTGTGTTGAGAGCCATTTGGTTAATGATTTTGACAGCATCAGCTGGATTTTTCATAGCAATAGAACCTCCAGCACTTGCATCTAGCATCGTCTTGGACATGTCTTGAAGCCCTTGACGAAAAAGATATAGTTGCATTTGGCTATCAAATCCATGCTTTGGACAATTCCTTAGCAATGATTTATAACGCTCCCAAGCTTCACAAAGAGTCTCACTTTGGCCTTGAGCAAAAGTTGTAATTGAAGTTTTAGCCTCAAGATGCCTATCCTCCGGAAAGAACCTTTCTTGAAATGCTTTCTCTAGCTCACCCCAATTTTCCATCAAAGAAGTTGGTTGATCAAGATACCACTCCTTAGCCTTCCCGATCAAAGAATGAGGAAACAATTGCACAAACACACCCTCTTCCTCATCTTCCTTCATACCAAGTGTACCGGCGGTAACATAGAAGTTGGTAAGATGTTTATATGGATCCTCATGATCCATACCGGTAAACTGGTTATGAGTTATCAAGTTTATCAACCCCGACTTCAGCTCAATTGATTTGGCATTACGATTGCCAAGATTAGCTAGCCTCCTCGGACTAACCCACATAGGTAGAGCATTCTCATCTTCATTAGCCATGTCTACTTCTGGTTCACTCCTCGGAGATGAATGTGCAGAAGAATGTGAAGAATCACCTAGTGATATAGTATGCACCGAACCTGACGGAGAAGGAATAAAAAGTAAAGATTCCGGCTGAGCCAGCCTGGCTAATCTCCTAGCTTCCTTTGCTTGCTTTCTAAGTAACCTAGCAGTTTTCTCAATCTCTGGATCAAATTGTAGGTCTTCGTGAGCAACGGTACCTCGCATAAACAAAGTTCACCAAGACTATACCAAGTGGTTAGCATAAAAAATAATGAATGATATATGTGTATAAGTATATGCATGAAAGAATTTTGTGCAAAATTGACTTAACATGACAAAATTGTTTCCATACTTATAATAAAATTTCCGTTACTCCCCGGCAACGGCGCCATTTTGATGTAAGATTTTTCCTACATGTCATATAACTATGTACACGTGAGTATATATAGGATCGTTTCCACAGGGAGTTACGTTATTCATAAGCATTTTCACAATCGTTCAAGTTAAGGGTTTGGATATAATTTGTTTGTTTGTAACACTATATCCATATTTGACACTAAAGTAAAAACGAGAGGGGATCGAACTATTTCGCTTGCGGTGTAAGATAACGAGCAAGCATAACAGCAGCAATCTCTCGATCGATTAACAGACTCTAGCTTTATAACCAATATTATTACAATCATTTCTACAATATCCTTCGTGTCCAAAGCGATATCGTTATTTCCAAGTTAGCGTTTAAACATTCGTGTCCAAATTCCTTAAACGATAACAAAGTCGATCGGATAACTTAATCGACCGTGTCCAGCCTGATTAAGTATCCGAAAGCATTAAAATCTTGATTAAAAGTAATTATCAAAGGTTTACAAACTTGTCAAGAGTGATATAACATAAGATAGATTGTTATTCTAGTTCTAGATTCAAGAGTTTGTGTCCAAATCATCTTGAATCTCTTTGAAAGCATTAAAAGCAAGAATAACAACAATATTGAATCATTAAGCTAGAACCTTATATATTAAAAGATCAAAAGATTACATAATAGCTTGATAGTTACCTCAATACTACAAAGAAGGTGATAGTTACACATAGACATGTAAACTAATGCAAGGAATGAAGGAAAGATGAAGATTCCATGCCAAGATCCTTGATGTCTCAATGAATCTAGGGTTGAATCTACTCCTTAATCACTTGCTTTGTGTTTCTCTCTATGAAATAGCTCTAACCTCTCTCTAGAAATGTATAAAATGTTTCAATGGAATAGTGAATAATGTTAGAGAGAGGGAAGAATGCTATTTAAATGGGCCTGCATTTTTGCACCTGCGCTAATAGCGCAACTCACGCTAATAGCGTGGTAAGGCGGCCTATAATCTGGCCAATAGGAGTGTGCCACGTTGGTCCTGCCCTGATGCTACGCTCCAGCCACGCCATTAGCGTAGCTCTCTGGAGTATTTACGCTAATAGCGTATATTACGCCAATAGCGTAGTTCTTCATGGTCTGCTACGCTCCAGGTACGCATATGGCGTAGCTCTCTGGACAATGTACGCTAATAGCGCAGTATACGCTAATAGCGTAGCCTTCAAGAGTGCTCCAGATCCTACGCCCCAGGTACGCTAATGGCGTATCTCTCTGACCTTGGCCATTTCTTCATCACGCTAATAGCGTAGGACACGCTAATAGCGTGGGACCTTGAACTTTGACGTTTCTTGCTCCTTGCTTGTATTTTCCTGCACAAAAAGGGTAGAATAAGGCTCAAAAGCATAAATGACATATTTACACAATAATTGGAGTTTTCCATAGAGAATCTTGCAAAACAAGTCACTAAAATGCCTAAACTCCTATATGAAATATATCACTTTTAAACACTTATCAAGCAACCCCTTGTTTGTTTGGGTATTAGCTGACCGTTGTTTACCTCTTTTTGTTTTTTAATGATTGAATGTTGTAATTTTGTTATGCTTCTTAAGGCATTTCTTGTACTAGGGAGCAGGACTGTTTGTTAATATATCTCATTTTGGCTTGTTAAAAAAAAAAAAATGTGACCAGGGGAGTATGATACCAAAATAAAACTAAAACATTAATTAAGGAACTAACTTAAAAAACAACCAAATTGCTTTAACAAAACTCTTAATCTTAGTTTTGACTTTAGGTTTAAACAACTTCTACGCCTAAAAGAAGCTGGAGGCTTGCTAAATGCGTTCGTACATAACATGACCAGTTAATGAAGGCCGGACCCGGAGTAATAGTATTTCTTTGCAAGTTTTCAATTCAACGTTGCAAGTTGCAGCAACGAATTAATAGCAATTGCATATGTTAGGTGGTTTATTATTAGATTCAATAATCAGTAGGTCTGCTAATTCAATGATTGATTTTTGGGCAAAAAGATTAAAGGGTCAAAATTTTAAAAATTAATGAGATCTTTCGAATATCATTTTTAATGTTGATTCATTTTAAACCTTTAAGATTAAAAGCCAACAGAAATGGCCGAATTGGTTGACTTTTTTATTTTAAAGACGAAATGGTTGACTGAAATGTACTATTTGAGAGACTAAGATATTAAAGGATTAAAAATGTAATTTAACAACAAAAAAAAAAAACTTTAACAAAACTCTTATTTTCTTGTAAAAAAAAAAACTCTTATTTTAACTTTTTTAATAGAGTCTCTGCATGACCAATTAATGAAGGCCGGAGTATTTAATATTTTGCGGACAGTTTACAATACGACGTTGCAAGTTGAAGCAACCAATAAATATCAATGTGACCCGTTTACTTTGAGTCAACTACAATTGAAGTCCGCTACTTTTTTTTTCAACCGTGTTTCCTTCGCACGCAACTGTAGAGATTAACCTTCGAGCATTGTGAGACTCAAATGAACGACAAACTCTCCTTAAGAATTTTTAACAATGTTGCATGTCAAATGCTGGATTCGAGCCCAAATCCTTTGTTAAGTTAAAGAGACTCATGTTATCTCATCTAAACGTTATTGGGTGGAGTTCACTACTCATTTGCTAAATACTACACATTTCACAAAAACAAAAACAAAAAACAAAACCCCCTTTTATCAAATTATTAAATACCTTTATTACATTTATTTTCAAATACTAAGCCTCGCTAGAACCACTGATTATCTTGAAATATATGAAAAGTCAAAATTAATTATATATTTGTCATAAATTATATATCATTCTAGTAGAATATGTTTGTTCTAAATTATATGTCATTTTGCAATATTAATACTTCTTTTTTTATTATACTTTTACTATTTATTAATTTATCTTTTTCCAATTCTTTTGATTTATATTTCTCATACAATTAATGAAGAATATTTTTATAAAATCACTCATATTTTCTATTCTCCAAACAACATTAAATACATTTCTTAATTTGTGTGAATATGTAAAAATGATATATAATGTGGGATGAGTCAAGTAATAATATACAAATAGTATTTAGGCCATAGTATTTTAGTCAACTATACAGTAGATTACCTTTAGAGTGAAATATGCCATAGATGATTACATTTAGGGGCATACAACATTTTTTTTAAAAAAAATTAAATAATTTAACATTCTGTTCTAAAAAAGTAAAAAATTAATTGATCAATGTTTATAAAAATTTCAACGTACAAATATGTGCATTAAGAGAATATTATGAAAATACTACTATTTGATACTCCCTCAAGTCATATTTATAAACATTTTTTTTTTGAATAATAAGACAAAAATTTATTTTTTAATTCATTAAATACCTAATGTTTTTGATCTATAATATACCAAATACAACTTAAAAAGTAGTGTTTTACTTATAAATGTGGCCGGAGTAGTAATCTTCTTGGTCTTACAAGAACAAAAAGTCACAAATTTTAAGATATTAAAATTCCTTGCATATGAGACGAGTATTTAAAATAACTTTTCAAACATAATGTGAAACGAGTTTTTTTTTTTTTTTTGGTAATAGAAACGAGGTTTTTTAAAGGGAAAACTATTTACTGGTTTTTTTTCCTTCAAAAATAATATTTAATGGTTTTTTATTAATAAATTAGAAAAGATTTTTTTGTCTGCAGCTCGAAACAAGAATATTGCGCTTATTAGTTTTTTTTTTTTGGGTTACATTTCAAGCCACTCTTTAGATATCTCAATTCATACCACTAAATTTAAATTACACTCCGTCCGTTCAAAATTATATATCAATTTAAATATTTTGCGTATATTAAAAAATGTAATTAATTTTGTGTGGAATGGGTTAGTAGTACATTTCAAGCCACAAAGATATCTCAATTCATACCATTAAATTTAAATTACACTCCGTCCGTTCAAAAATATATATCAATTTAAATATTTTGCGTATATTAAAAAATGTAATTAATTTTGTGTGGAAAAGAGAAATGAATAGTTATTTTACAAAATTATCTCTAATTAATTATATGAGAAAGAAAAATTTAAAGAATTGAAATAAGAAAGAATACTAAATAGTTAATGATATAATAGAAAAAATAACTTTAATAATTTATTGGTATTGTAAAAGGACTTAGATTTTTCTCTTAAAAAAAAAAAGGACTTAGATTTTGTTTTTTTTTCTTCTTTCCAAATCGAGATCTCGAACACGAATGCAAACGTGAATGTAATCTTTGAAACATGACAATCTCAACAGCTAAGCCAACCGGTGATGGACGACATCACAATTCTTTTGAAATTTTATGAACACCCAATCTATACATTTTCACACGGTGAATGGATAATTTATATACAAGGCCATCTCTGATAATTCAGATGTCCCGTAATCTTTTAAATTTTCATTTAAAATGTATTGAAAAAAAAAAATTCAACACCACTTAGAGTGACAAACATCTATGTTCTAGACTTTTACCTACGGAAAAATGATATTTAGTGATGAATTTAGTCCGTTGATGCAAGTTTTTTTTCTTCACTTTTTTTCAAATTTTGAGGCCCCTTTAAGTCCGACGCTCTGTGTCAAGGGCTTGATGCACTTGCATAAGGCCAGCATTGTTTATATACGTCACTATAAGTTTTTTTATATTGTCAATCAATCTTAGCTGTCAAATAAAAAAAAAACTTGCTTTAAGTATTTCGAAAATTTCAGTTAACCAAATATATGGTCTGTGTGACCCCTATTTAGAAGCTGAAAAATGTGGTCACGCAACTAAAATGCGTGACCATTATTTTTCCACTTAGTTAACCAAATAAATTTTTAAAAGATAGTGGTCCCGCAACTAAAAAAATGTGGTCACATAGACCATATATTTGGTTAAGTGAAATTTTTTCAGTGATACAAATGAGTGTACACATTAACGATGTCTACCTATCATTGCTCTTTCGAAAGTCATGACATCGTAAAACAAATGCACGAAAACTCTTACTCATAATTACCATTATCATTTAAGTTTAATTACGTTGAATGCAAATCTAGTAGTATAAATCATTGTATTGTATGTCACTCATTATTGTTGTATTCCTAACGAAGCAAACAGTGATGAGAATGTTTCTGCATTTTCTTTTGGTATTACTTGCTGTCCTTACTGTTTTGGTTTTGGTACAAGCTCAGGATCCATATGCAGGTTTGGTTATGAATTTCTATATAGTTGCTTTATGTCACTTAGTTGTCTGAATTAAGTTTTCTTGTTTATATGTCTCAGGATTCATTAGCATAGATTGTGGTGGTCTGCCTGAAAATTCAAACTATTCTGAAAAGGACACAGGCATAAATTACATATCAGATGCCCAATTCATAAATACAGGTGAAAGTAAGAGGTTACCGCTTACAAATATTATTATTAAACAAGAACTAGAATATGTAAGGAGCTTTCCAAGTGGAGTGAGAAATTGTTACAAAATAAATGTAACAAGTGGTACTAAATATTTAATAAGAGCTACTTTCTATTATGGTAACTATGATGGTCTAAACAAGCCACCACAATTTGATCTTCATTTTGGAGCTAATGTTTGGGATACAGTCAAGTTCACCAATGTATCAGTCCTCACACTCAAGGAGATCATATACACTCCATCACAAGATTACATACAACCATGTCTTGTTAACACAGAAAATGGAACTCCATTCATTTCAGTTATAGAGTTGAGGACTTTGAACAATACAGCTTATGTCACACACTCAGCTAAATCATCAGTATTATCATACTTCTTTCGATTTGATATGGGTTCCATCACAAACTTACAATACAGGTAATATGGAGTCGGCTAACAGCACATTAATTAGTTTAGTTTAAAATTTATATCCATATAAATTGTTAAAATTTGTCTCAAAATTGATGTCGAAGTTTGAGAAAATTTACTTTGATATTCGTTACTATTTCCTTTTTGCTCTACGGATCTAAGTTTATTGGTGTGAGATTATGTCTGAATTCACAACATAAATAATAATATTTTTGGTCATGTAAAAACAACAGGTACAAAGATGATGTTTTTGACCGCTACTGGTTTCCTTACGAATTCATTAATTGGGCACGATTAAGCACCTCACTTAACAACGATGATCTAGCTCAGAATGATTATGAACCACCGGCAGTTGTTATGAGCACTGCTGCTAAACCAGTAAATGCCAGTGCCCCTTTACAATTGGTATGGAATGCAGATAATGTAAATGACCGATTCTACATATATTTACACTTTAATGAGGTTGAGAAGCTGGCAGAAAATGAAACTAGATCATTCAATATCACTGTGAATGAAAACTTTTTGTTTGGACCTGAGATACCTGTATACCAGTCAGTAAGTACCATATCTAGTACAACACCATGGACTGGAGCAAAAAGTTATCTAATTTCCCTTTTCAAGGCAGATAATTCAACCCATCCACCAATCCTCAATGCCATCGAGGTTTATAAAGTAAAAGACTTCTCACTATCAGAAACTCAACAAGATGATGGTAAGTTAGCCCTTTATTTTCTAGTGTCATTTGTGGTTTAAAAATACATAAATGATATATTTGAGCTCAAAATTCAACATCATGCTTAATGAATATAATAAGTTGTCGCAGCTAATTAACTATATACCCCTTTCGGTCCTATACATAAGAAAATTTTCAAAAAAAAATTTGGTCCTATTTATAAGAAAATGTCACAACTTTTAAGATGTAGTTATTATTTAAAAGACTTTTCTATCCTTTATTTAATGTTTGTTTTTTAATATTAGTGGATGTATTTAATGATTAACAATTTTTTATGACTGTATATTTGTAAAAATATTCAAAAAGTTACCCTAGTTAATGATTGAATTGATTTCGATAGTTTTTTGTTTTTCTTCTTACAATAAAGATCGGAAGGAGTATAATTCATTCACCATTCATCTAAAATAATTAACTACATATTTAAATTGTGTTAACAATCCAAATTGATGTCGAAGTTTGATGTCAAATTTGTTTGCCAAAATAAAACAGCTCTAAAAATATACAAATTAATTTGGCTTCAATTTTTTTTCACCACATACTAGTTGATGCTATCACAAACATCAAGAATGCTTATGGGGTGGCTAGAGATTGGCAAGGAGATCCATGTGGTCCTGTGAATTATATGTGGGAAGGCCTAAACTGTAGTATAGATGGCAATAGCATCCCAAGAATCACATCTTTGTAAGTTTACAATCCCTTCAATAAATCATATGCATAAATTCAAAAACTTCAATGATCCTCTGATGTTATATATATTTGGAAATGCAACCAGAAATTTGTCTTCAAGTGGATTGACAGGGGAGATAGCGTCCTCCATATCAAACCTCACTATGTTACAGTACTTGTAAGATTCTAATTTCATCTGGTTAAAATGATGAAACAAAAATCATAACCAATCAATTTGTATATATATATATATTTTTTTTGTTTATTCTATTGGGGATCAAAATTGTTCACTTCAGGGATTTATCAAACAATAGCTTAAGCGGCCCCTTACCTGATTTTCTGACACAACTGGAGTCACTAAAAACATTGTAAGTTAATCCCATATTAGTGTATCAATGTGATTTTATTGATTCCAAAAGAGGAAAAGATGTCATATTTGTCCTGTGTTAGCAGAAACTTGGGGAAGAACAACCTCAACCTTACAGGTTTAGTTTCAAGTGGCCTACTTGAGAGATCAAAAGAAGGTTCACTCTTATTGATGTATGTCTCATACTTAAAGCTATCTTGATGATTATATTTAAATCTGAAGATGATTATATCTTGATTTCTTTATTGTAAAAGTAAATACAGTGATGACAACTATTGATCTCAGTGTTCTTTTTTTATTGATCCTTATGTGCATGCAGCATGGAACTTCATTCTAAAACTGATGCATCTAAGATTATTTGTACATAAGGATCGATGCAAATCCAGTAGAAAATATGAGTGAAATGTAGTTATTACTCTAAGCCTCTAACTTAATTTTTTTTTTTTTCTGTGTTTGATGCTAGCCTGGATCCAAATCCAAATCTTTGTGAACCTGATTCATGCAACCAAAAGAAAAGTAAAAAATTGATTCCTTTAGTAGCATCAGTTGCTGGGATTTTTGTGCTCCTAGTCCTGGTAAGTGCAGCAGCTATCATCTGTGCCCTTATTAAGAAAAGAAAACCACAAGGTAATGCAGTTTCTAACTACCATTGATTACATTATAATTTGTAATGAACTAAACCACTTTTCCACAAAATTATCAGATGGGAACAGTCAAGTGCAGTCAAATACTCCAAATGATTCGCAATTGGAATCCAAGCAAAGACAATATACATATGATGATGTTTCCAGGATCACCAACAACTTCGATAGTATTCTTGGTAGAGGTGGATTTGGAACAGTTTATTATGGTCTAATCGATGACACTGAAGTGGCTGTCAAGATGCTTTCTAAATCATCAGTACATGGATTTGAACAATTTCTTGCAGAGGCAAGTGGTCATAATTTGCATATAAGGGTCTGTCCAACCAACGTTGTGCTATCGAGACATAAAAGTTGTTTTTGAGTTGCAGGTCAAGCTTCTGATGAGAGTTCATCACAAAAATCTGACCTCTCTTATTGGCTATTGCAATGAAGGAAACAATATAGGGCTCATTTATGAATATATGGCGAAAGGAAACCTTGATGAACTTCTTTCAGGTTTATTTCATTGATCACAACCTTTATCATTATTGTTGTTGTTATTCAATAGTTTCAGTCAACCTACCTCAAAAGTACTAAATATGATTTTATTGTAAAGGAAAAAATAACAAGGCAAAGTTCTTGACTTGGGCAGACAGACTCAGAATAGCAGTGGATGCAGCCCAAGGTTAGCAAGGAAACTAAATATTACCTTCAATTTTTTGATTCTTGTAATCTAATTATGGAAATAATTTAACATCAGGACTGGAGTATCTTCACAATGGCTGCAAGCCACCTATAATCCACAGAGATGTGAAATGTACAAACATTTTGTTAAATGAAAGCTTCCAAGCAAAATTGGCTGATTTCGGCCTATCCAAAAACTTTCCCACTGATGGTGGCACCCATTTGTCCACTGTTGTTGCAGGAACTCCAGGTTACCTAGATTATGAGTAAGTAATTCAATTATATATATCAACGCAGGCATCATTTTCTTCACGTTAAATTGTAATGTATTGTCAAATTAGTCCTTGAAATATGAGAAATTCCAAAAATGTCCATGAAATAGGAATATTGAAGGTCATTTAATTCAAACACAACTCTTTTCTGTTTTGTTTTAGAAACTTGGTATCCGGCCCAAAGACTGATATTTAGATGTTATACTCGTCATTAGTAAATATTTAAAACTCGTCTCTAAAGTTGAATACTTACCGTGGAAGTGGTTCTTAATAAGTTAGTTATGATTATGAATACTTTTTTGAATTTTTGTTATTTCAGTACTAACTAACCTAATAGCACCTTATAATTTTAAGGACCAAATTTTATATTTTTTACAAATAATGTGGTCTGCCTTGCAGGTACATGACATCAAACAGGTTGACCGAGAAGAGTGATGTCTACAGCTTTGGAGTTGTCATTTTGGAAATAATCACAAGTCAACCAGCCATAACTAAATCACCTGACAAGACTCACATCAGTCAATGGGTTAGATCCATGTTTTATAATGGCGATATAAATAACATCGTTGACTCGAGATTACAACAAGATTTTGACACTAACTCTGCCTGGAAAGCTGTTGAGATAGGAATGGCTTGTGTGTCCACTAATTCTTCCGATAGGCCAAACATGAGCGAAGTAATGTATGGGCTAAAGGAGTGTTTGGCTGAAGAATTAGCTCGAAAAAAGGTTGGTCGTTTTAAATCTAAAAAGGAAGATCCAATTGAATTGGTTCCCCTCAATCTTGATATTGAACTCAGTCCCCAAGCTAGGTAGAACCTTCTTGAATGATGAGATATTTCTGTTAGTTGTGGTGTGTTCCTTTTTCTGTTTGATCAGTAACTTAATCTATTGCAATCTTTCATGTTCAATTTGATGCACTAGTTTTTCTATTGTTATTGTGATTCGATTTGAATTGTACCAAGAAATTGTACTATATTCATAAATATATGTTTGTTTATTATATTTTGCATCATTTTCTTTAACGTGTATATGATTTAGCCTTTTGATTTGTGAAACTGTTTTGCAGAGTACATTTTGCTTTTCATATTAATCTTAAAAATTTGAATTTAATATGAAGGGGACTGTGTTTGAATAAATCTGCACACTACTGGATGGATGGATGGATTCTAATTAATGTGAACTAGTATTTTGGGCAATACACGGTAAACAATGGTTCCTATCAAGACAAATTATTAGTTGCATAACATTAAAATTCAACTGTGAAATCCACAAAGTCGATCATTATAAACTTTCGAGGGAAAACTAATGAAATGTTTTTCTTGTTTTGCAATACTTGAACTTTTTCGGCATCATTTTCCTTAAGCATTATATAATTACATCCTCTTCTAATTTTTACAGACTTCTGGTGTTATGAGTGTGAAGAATTTTGTTGCACAACTCAATATCTTTGTTTCTTTAATTTTCATTCAGTAGGAACCACCTAAGACTGAAAGTGGTGAAAGTATACCTTAAAAATAAGTATTTCATGAGATGATGAACATAGTAGGTATAATAGTCATCACCATTTTGATAAGGTGGGGAATTTTCATGAACTGATGAGGTCTTTGCTTTTTTTTTTTTTTTTTTTTTTTTTTGTGATGAAAATAGGGTCTTTTTTTTTTTCATTAGCATTCATCTGCTCTACTCCTTTAATTGATTTTGTTTCCTAAACAACTTTGGAAAATAAGGGACTGTACAACACAACTTCATTGTTGTGTTTGATTTTAAAATTGTTTAAGACACTAGACAAAATAAGGGGCAAGAGACTAGTAGAAAGCTGAAATTCTTGCCAATGTACACACTTGCTAACTATACACTGAAATAGTTTGTATGTGTTGAATATACAATGTAGATGGTTTCTCCGAAGCTACCATTGCAATGACATTCTATGGGATAATGGAAATATATAACAAAAAGGACATCTATTTTTTAAACAGGAAACATAGAAAATGTAGTTTTTTTTAACCACATTAAATATCATACAAAAGAGACGCACTATACAGTTTTGATATTTGCAAATCAAAGAATATTCAATTTTTTATATATAATAGTGCTTACTGCAGGTCTCAACCATTTCTTAATCAACATAATGACAGTAGCTTACCAAATCGATAAACACAAAGAAGAACTAGTCACCTTGTTTATTTGCTCAGCCTCCTTATTCATGCATAGTATCCATGGTTTAGGTTGCAAGAACTTCACAGTATCCTTTTGATGATACTCAGGTTGAAGAGGTGAAATTTAAACACAGGTGTGAACGATGTACCGCAGGACCACCTTAAACACTACTATGAATCTTTAGCTCAGTTTCAATCATAAAATTCACGATCTGTCAGCAAGAATAGGTGGTAAGCACTGCAACCAAGTTTGTGAATTTAGTTCCGATTGATTCTAAATATTCAAATCCAAATGTCATTCATGATATAGAAAAATTGAGACTATCCAAAGTGCCATCATATGCTTTATTCGACAATTAATTTGAGTTAACTACGTGACTTTGAAAATCTCCAAAAATGGAGGTATTGCACTAAAAGGTTTGAACTTCGTAGTAGGACATGCATTGAACAAATTATGTTCTTATTCAAAATAGTTGTTGACTTTAAACTGGAAGAGGAACTTCATCACCTCAGTAGAAAAGAAAAGTACACTACAACATATATGAGGTTTAGTAACACTTCAAAATTGGAAAAAAAAAAATCAAAAACAAATGTTACAATTTAGATATTGTAACATTTGACAAATGTTAAGTAAAGTCCGTGTTACTAAATGATTTCAGTAACACTTGAGAGTATCACTTGTAACAATTAAAAAATGTTACTTATTAGTATTCTGTTGCATAATGAAAAGAACAAATACATTATACATCTCTTCAAAAAACAAATACATTGTATATCATTGGAAATATAAAATGAGTAGCTACCACCCTAATTTAAGCAAATCAAACAAGTTTAATTCAAATGACACACATCGTTTGTCAACTGCAATGAATCTCCAACCAGCCCTCTAGAAGAGCTCATCTCCCTTGAACTTGCAGCAACCATAAGTGCAAACTATGCCCATAAGTGCAAAAAACTTGAATGCTTTGTGGAAATGCTCGTCATTCGCCATTCTTTGCAAGTGAATTGTCACAGCTACAATCACTCCATAGTCAAGAACTCCATTCCCATCAACATCATCCTAAGCAATTGACAACAAAGAAAAAAAAATCCTCAAATCACAGAGCTTAATATTGCATCCACTCATACACTTGACACAGGGCATAAATGACAAATCAATTTATCAATTTAAGGCTTCAGAAACAAAATAAATTTTCATATCCATCGTAACAATTTCAAACATCATCCTAAGTATATCTCAGGGAATATTTATGCCATACAAAAAGCACTCTTTAAATTTGGCATTTAACATCATATGATGTAATACAACACAAAGCCCAGAATCAATTCAGATACATTTATATTACATATGTATCAAGCAGGCACACACCTGTAAATGCCTTTTCAGTTCTCTTGTACCTCATTATGCTATACCTCTTTTTCTGCTTGATTTACCAATTGCTGAATATTTCTTTGTTTTATTCTTTTATTGATTTTAAGGAATGTATACTAGCATAAAGACGGACAATCTGTCTTGTGCTTAATTATATATCTATATAATCGGATCAGGTTTTAAATGTGTTAGAATTTACCATTCTCAAATTATTTTGTTAACGATTGTACTTTATTGTAACAGAGCCAGGTCCAACAAATTTTTTAAGAATAAGCGTTATGCATGAAAAGTTCCATTTATGCATTAAAAGTTCCATTTGATCTTCGACATCTACAGCAAATTATTGTAGATGATATATTTAAAAATGTATAAATACATTAAAAATTAAAATTATGTTCGTCTTCCACATCTGCAACAACAGTTTATTATTTGTTTAGCTCCCACTAATTTATTTTCTTGATACCTCCCATTATATTTCATTTAATGTTATTTTCATTGAATAGTTCAATAATTATATAAAAACAATTAGTAAATCACTTCATCAATACAGCTATAGCAAGTACTGTAATCCATAATCCTTTATTTTTTTACAAGAACTCTAATCCTAAATATTAATCATAAGCAAGCTGTACAAAACAAACAAAAGACAGAGAACAACAACATATTTTGGAACTCCTATGCTGATTACTAGCCTGTTTCTTAATTCAGATAATCAAATGAAAGTCTTGGACCTACTTATTCAAACATCAGTGTGTAATATCCCGCTTGTCAGTATCGGAATATTACCAGTCAAACGTGTTGGAAGATTAATGTTCATGGAAGATAAGCATCATGGAGAATGTTTATTAATGATATTAGTCAAGCACGAGTTATGTATCAGTGTCAGGTCAGACGCGTTTGAGCCGCAAGGGATACTTAAGGCCACAAGGGCCATATTTTCTTCATTTTCATTTCTCTTTCTCTCTCTAAGCTTTTGAGAGAAAGAATTCTCTCCTCCTTCTCTCTATCTCTCACGCCTCCCTCTCTGCGCATAATCTTCCAAACTTCCTCCAACTGTGAATCAAGCAAGGATTATGTCAGCCTTATGGGCATGAAACAATTAGAAAGAATGGGTTGAAGCTTGGTTTGGAAAAAGGGCTAAAACATCATGAATGAGTCAAAAGCTAGAGTTTGAGCTTGAAGCTTGAAGGAATTGCAACAAACATGTTAAGGTGAGTTCTTAGATAGCTTATCCTACCTTTGGGTTGTGTGATTTCTTGTGAGAAAGCATGATTTATGCTAAGTTAAGAATTAGGGTTATAGAACCCCTTTGTTTCATTTATGATCAATTGTTGTTAATTGTCGCCATGTATATGATAAAGATTGTTTTTATGATGTTCTGGATGATTAGGATGGGTTAGAACACTTGAAATTGAGGTTTTTATGTCAAAAATACGATTTCTGCACTTCTAGACTGATGACAGCACGCTCAAGCGTGAACAGCACGCTCAAGTGTGCAAAACGTCGTAACTACTGGTCTGCATGCTTAAGCATGCAGCTCCCAGACATCACTTTTTGAAAAATGTTTTGGTGGTCCAGAAATGTCGTTCGAGGCCCGTTTCTTGCAATCTTTTAATGAAATTTGAACCCCTCAATTCCAAGTGACTAAAGAACAATTCTAAACAAGGGAAAGACATGGTAAATCATTAACAATGGTTGTTGATAAATGATACACAAGAGTGTTATGATATGCAATATGTCCGAGTAGTGATGAACTAAGGAAGGGAATGAATGTAGAGTCTCGACATAGTTTGTCGAGAAATAGAATGCAAAGCATGAGTCTTAAGTAAGTTAAGACGCGAAGTGTTTAGTGTATTCTCTTCGCATATGATTAAGAATGACCATGCAAGCATGTTAAGCTGTGATTAGTTAAGTTTAACCCTTCACTATGAATGAGCATGATTAAGTAGGTAGTTTACTGTTAAACGGGTAGATCACGGACTCGTGGTAAACGAGTAAGTAAGTATAGGTTTAACCTTTTTCGTATGTATGTGTAAGACTATGAAATATGTGTAGTTTACCACACTTAGGATCGCTTAAGGATCCGTGGTAAATGAGTATGTAAGACGTAGATGTTGTGAGAACGGGATAAGCTTCTTTCGAGGGGGGCCCGCACGTCACTGAGGGAGTCCGATACTACCTAGATAGGTTTTTATCGGTTATGTATGAGATTGTACTCGGGATTACTCCACCCCGGGACTCTCCGTAAAATGAACTCAGATAATAATGTTTGTTCAACGCTAACATAATGAATGAATGAAATTACGCACGTTTATATATGATATGAACATGATTACGATTATGATTATGATATGATGCTAGGCATGTACAGGTTATGTATTAGAGCAAGATAAGAATGTTATACCGTTGACGATCTTAGGTTTCCCTAATCGTCCGGTTTAGGACCGTGTCATGATTATGTTATGTTTAGGCCTCGATGCGTCCAACGAATCTTGGCATAGCGGTCTTAGGATCCCTTGACCGCCATGACACGTATAATGTTAGGAAGACCTATGACATGTTAAGATGAATCTATGACGGCCCTAGTATGCACAACCGTCTAAGTATGCAAGTACCCACACACGTATAGTCAACCGTCAGGTTGTATTGTAGACACGTGGTGACCGTAGGTTTTCCCCGAGGTTACCTATAGCCTAGGATTAGGGGAACTCACTGAAACATTATGTCTCATCCCAATCCTTATTTGTTTCAGATAAACAGGTTGGATTGCAAGTTCGTAGCCGGGTGGATATTTCAGCAATTGCTCGTTCGTACCCGCTGCAGGATGATATGAAATTTTCAAGGATGCATTTCCTATATTTTAGACAAGATGTATTATATTGATATTGTACGAACGCGTATTGTTGTATAAGATTTCATTCGAAGAAATTATGTTGTAAATTTTATGTATCCAGTACTAAAGATAATGCACATGCTAAACTTTTTAGATACGTTTAGTATGGGTGTTACATAGTGTATGTAGGAAACATACACATTATAATCTGAATCACAATTACAAACATACTAGAAGCTGAATCACATTATAATCTGAAAAACATAAAGCTAATTAGAGGGGGTCAAAGTTTGCAACACTAAAAAAATCAAGCATTAAATTGCACAAATTGAAACTAACCAAGACTATTAATATAGTAGTCAGCAGAAACTTATAAGAGAAATTAAAACAATTACACTGCACTATCTCTTCCATCAATTCAATTCAACTATAAAATATTGATTATGCACGGCTCATAGTTATCAATTTAACATTTTCCATAACTCAAGAAAAATCAAGTACAATATAATTTATACCAAAAAAATCAGGGCAACACTTAAAAGCAGGGCAACACTTAAAAAGTTTATAATGCTTGGAAAGATAAGTTTCCAAAGTAATATTAGGCTAAAAACATGTCAGCCGAAGCCGGAGAAAATGCCAAATTGCCAATTGTTGAACTGGAACCATAGATTTGAGGTAGGTCCAATCAACTGTTACCACTAGGTCACTGAGTAATACATAAAAGGAAAAAAAAAAAAAAAAACACATGTTATATTTTGTTGATGGCTTATTAGAATAAATACTCATTCAACTGCTTTTGTTTTTTAATTTAATAAATCTCAAAAAGGAACTAGCTAGATTTTTGAGGGGTGTGGTTATGGTGCATAAGGAGATCCTTATACACCGTACATAATTGCTTTCTACACCCAATATAATTGATTTCTACACCTCAAGTAAGCCCACTATAAAATCTATTTATTTGTGGGCCTAATAAAGCCCCATATTATAATTTTTTTCTTAACAATTTATTTATGCAAATTATTCAAAATAGTTTATTTATGCAAAACAACTTATTAGAATGATTTTTTAAAAACCGCTTATTCAAAACAACTTATTTATGCAAAACAGCTTATTCCGATCTCATTTATACAAAATAGCTTATTCGAAACAACTTATTTATACAAAACAGCTTATTCGAAACAACTTATTTATACAAAATAGCTTATTTGTGCAAAACAACTTATTCAAAACAACTTATTTATACAAAACAACTTATTTGTTCAAAAAAGCTTATTCAAAACAACTTATTTATACAAAACAGCTTATTTGTGCAAAACAACTTATTCAAAACAGCTTATTTATGCAAAAGAGCTTATTTGAAACAACTTATTTATACAAAATAGCTTATTTGTGCAAAACAGCTTATTCAAAACAACTTATTTATAAAAAAACAGCTTATTTGTGCAAAACAGCTTATTTATACAAAACAGCTTATTCTGATTTCATTTTAAAAAACAACTTATTCAAAACAACATATTTATGCAAAACAACTTATTCAAAACAGCTTATTTATGCAAAACAGCTTATTCGAAACAACTTATTTATACAAAATAGCTTATTTGTGCAAAACAGCTTATTCAAAACAACTTATTTATACAAAACAGCTTATTTGTGCAAAACAGCTTATTCAAAACAACTTATTTATACAAAACAGCTTATTTGTGCAAAACAACTTATTCAAAACAGCTTATTTATGCAAAACAGCTTATTCGAAACAACTTATTTATACAAAATAGCTTATTTGTGCAAAACAGCTTATTCAAAACAACTTATTTATACAAAACAGCTTATTTGTGCAAAACAGCTTATTCAAAACAGCTTATTTATACAAAACAGCTTATTCCGATTTCATTTTAAAAAACAACTTATTCAAAACAACTTATTTATGCAAAACAACATATTTATGCAAAACAACTTATTCAAAACAGTTTATTTATGCAAAACAGCTTATTCGAAACAACTTATTTATACAAAATAGCTTATTTGTGCAAAACAACTTATTCAAAACAACTTATTTATACAAAATAGCTTATTTGTGCAAAACAGCTTATTCAAAACAGCTTATTTATACAAAACAGCTTATTCGAAACAACTTATTTATACAAAATAACTTATTTGTGCAAAACAGCTTATTCAAAACAACTTATTTATACAAAACAGCTTATTTGTGCAAAACAACTATTTTGCACAAAATAAGCTGTTTTGAATAAGCTTTTTATGAGTTAGAGAGAGAAATGAGTATGGATTATGAGTTTCTTTACTGGAACTTTGTTTAACATGTTATACACTGAAATTATTATTGAAACCATAATTATGGTTTAATGGTTTTGATAATCATGTATGTGAAACCAAGATAATTGTGTAATGGTTTTGAATAATGATTAAGATGTTATACACTGAAATTATTACTGAAACCATAATTATGGTTTAATGGTTTTGATAGTCTTCTATGAGAAACCAAAATAATTGTCTAATGGTTTTGCTATGGCTATGGTTTCTGTGAGTTGGTTTCAAAACCATTTTGCTGTGGAAATGGTTTCCGTGAGTTGTACTCCAAAACCATTTTGCAGTGAAAATGGTTTCCGTGAGTTGTACTCCAAAACCATTAAGTACATCTAATGGTTTTGGAGTACAACTCACATAAACCATTTCCACAACAAAATGGTTTTGGAGTACAACTCACAGAAACCATACCCATAGCAAAACCATTAAACAATTAGTTTGGTTTCGTGTAGAACACTATCAAAACCATTAAACCACACTTATGGTTTCAGTAATAGTTTTTATTTAAAATCATTTGTCAATAATAATTTTCACTATTCTTTTATTTTATTTAGCATTTGACAATTATTTTTCTTTCACATACAAGTCTATTAAAACCATTAAAGCGCGATTATATTTAGACAAAGTCAAAAATTCGTTTTACAACGTAAGAAATAAAAGAGAGATGACGAGGCTTTACAAAAAAGTGGTTACTTATTGATTAATTCACATTAGGTTATAAGTGTGTACTATTAAGTGGTTACTTAATAATGATTTAAATGTTTATCACAATTTTTTTATTACAAAACCATTTTCACTGGAATTGGGAAATGATTCGATGTGAAATCTGTTGGTATAAGCTGGAATTCGGATTTGATGAATTATTGAGAATGTTGTGATGAATTGTGTTGTTTATGATCAATCCGGTTCGGATTTGGTGTTAGCATTACTCACGGAAACCATTTTCACTGCAAAATGGTTTTGGAGTACAACTCACGGAAACCATTTCCACAGCAAAATGGTTTTGAAACCAACTCACAGAAACCATAGCCATAGCAAAACCATTAGACAATTATTTTGGTTTCTCATAGAAGACTATCAAAACTATTAAACCATAATTATGGTTTCAGTAATAATTTCAGTGTATAACATCTTAATCATTATTCAAAACCATCTAACAATAATAATTTCATTAAAAATCATTACACATTTATCTTGGTTTCACATACATGATTATCAAAACCATTAAACCATAATTATGGTTTCAGTAATAATTGCAGTGTATAACATGTTAAACAACGTTCCAGTAAAGAAACTCATAATTCATACTCATTTCTCTCTCTAACTCATAAAAAGCTTATTCAAAACAGCTTATTTTGTGCAAAATAGTTGTTTTGCACAAATAAGTTGTTTTGTATAAATAAGTTGTTTTGAATAAGTTGTTTTGCACAAATAAGCTATTTTATATAAATAAGTTGTTTCGAATAAGCTGTTTTGTATAAATAAGCTGTTTTGCACAAATAAGCTGTTTTGTATAAATAAGTTGTTTTGAATAAGTTGTTTTTTAAAATGAAATCGGAATAAGTTGTTTTGTATAAATAAGCTGTTTTGAATAAGCTGTTTTGTATAAATAAGTTGTTTTGAATAAGCTGTTTTGCACAAATAAGCTATTTTGTATAAATAATTTGTTTCGAATAAGCAGTTTTGTATAAATAAGCTGTTTTGAATAAGCTGTTTTGTATAAATAAGTTGTTTCGAATAAGCTGTTTTGCATAAATAAACTGTTTTGAATAAGTTGTTTTGCTTAAATATGTTGTTTTGCATAAATAAATTGTTTTGAATAAGTTATTTTTAAAATGAAATCGGAATAAGCTGTTTTGTATAAATAAGCTGTTTTGAATAAGCTGTTTTGCACAAATAAGCTGTTTTGTATAAATAAGTTGTTTTGAATAAGCTGTTTTGCACAAGTAAGCTGTTTTGTATAAATAAGTTGTTTCGAATAAGCTGGTTTGCATAAATAAGCTGTTTTGAATAAGTTGTTTTTTAAAATGAAATCGGAATACGTTGTTTTGTATAAATAAGCTGTTTTGAATAAGCTGTTTTGCACAAATAAGCTGTTTTGTATAAATAAGTTGATTTGAATAAGTTTTTTTGCACAAATAAGCTATTTTGTATAAATAAGTTGTTTCGAATAAGCTGTTTTGCATAAATAAGTTGTTTTGAATAAGTTGTTTTGCATAAATAAGTTGTTTTGCATAAATAAGTTGTTTTGAATAAGTTGTTTTTTAAAATAAAATTGGAATAAGCTGTTTTGTATAAATAAGCTGTTTTGAATAAGCTGTTTTGAACAAATAAGCTGTTTTGCATAAATAAGCTGTTTTGAATAAGCGGTTTTAAAAAAAGTGATCCTAATAAGTTGTTTTGAATAAGTTGTTTTGCATAAATAAGCTATTTTGAATAAGTTGGTTTTTAAAATTAATCGGAATAAGCTGTTTTGTATAAATAAGCTGTTTTGAATAAGCTGTTTTGCACAAATAAGCTGTTTTGTATAAATAAGTTGTTTTGAATAAGCTGTTTTGAACAAATAAGCTCTTTTGTATAAATAAGTTGTTTCGAATAAGCTGTTTTGCATAAATAAGCTGTTTTGAATAAGTTGTTTTGCATAAATATGTTGTTTTGCATAAATAAGTTGTTTTGAATAAGTTGTTTTTTAAAATGAAATCGGAATAAGTTGTTTTGTATAAATAAGCTGTTTTGAATAAGCTGTTTTGCACAAATAAGCTGTTTTGTATAAATAAGTTGTTTTGAATAAGTTGTTTTGCACAAATAAGCTATTTTGTATAAATAAGTTGTTTCGAATAAGCTGTTTTGCATAAATAAGCTGTTTTGAATAAGTTGTTTTGTATAAATATGTTGTTTTGCATAAATAAGTTGTTTTGAATAAGTTGTTTTTTAAAATGAAATCGGAATAAGCTGTTTTGTATAAATAAGCTGTTTTGAATAAGCTGTTTTGAACAAATAAGCTGTTTTGCATAAATAAGTTGTTTTGAATAAGCGGTTTTAAAAAAAGTGATCCTAATAAGTTGTTTCGAATAAGCAGTTTTGCATAAATAAGCTATTTTGAATAAGTTGGTTTTTAAAATTAATCGGAATAAGCTGTTTTGCATAAATAAGTTGTTTTGAATAAGCGGTTTTTAAAAAATCATTCTAATAAGTTGTTTTGCATAAATAAACTATTTCGAATAAGCTATTTTGCATAAATAAATTGTTAAGAAAAAAATTATAATATGGGGCTTTATTAGGCCCACAAACAAATAGATTTTATAGTCGACCCAAATAATTCTTTTCACTTGGGGTGTAGAAAGCAATTATGTTGGGTGTAAAAAGCAATTATGCACGGTGCATAAGGATCTCCTTATGCACCATAACTTTTGCCATTTTTGAGGTGTGTAGTGGAATGGTGAAAAGGGTATACAAGATTGTTTTAGATTAGAGGAACGACACAAGAGTTGAGTCAATTACTTACAAAATTTCAATAATAACGTGATTTACAAAAACATATGTGTGATCTTAAAAAAACATAGAGATGGAGAGATAAGAAAATCACAGAAGTCACTCACTTTTATTTGTCGCGGATCTTTTATAAACTCAAGAGATGAATCCATATGCTTGTTTAGATCTAAGTCCAGATAGATACTCAAAAACCAGATACAATCGCTTGTCACTCTGCACTACATCTTGCAACCTGTCATCAACACAACCACCAACTTTATCTTTATAAGGAAATGGCTACAAATTTAGAATAAGATCTAAAGCAACATAGGTCATAACCATTAAGCTACCAAAGGACTGAATGTGTAACATCCCGCCTGTCAGTGTCTGAACTGTATCAGTCGATCGTCCCAGAGAACGTATTTTGAAAGAAAGTTAATGGAGAGAATATTTATTATGTAATGTCAGCTTATTACAGAGTAAGTATCCGAGACGAATATAACACGCTTAAAGGCAAGGGCATTTTGGTAATTTCACGTGGGAAGGATATTTAATTGATTTTATCCCAAAAATATCTCATTCTCTATTTTCTTTCTCTCTCTAAGATGGCAAAGATTTTCTTTCCCCTCCCTTCTCTCTCTAAGCTCACGCCCTCTTCCTTTCTTCTCTTCACCAATCTTTTTAAATCTTCTTCCTCCCATGATAAGTGAATTCATCTTACTCCCTTTTGATCTCTTTAACTCAAGTAAGCTTGGGATTTGTTGGTTTTCTCTAATTTTTCTTCCAAGAATGGATTCATAGTCTAGGGTTTGGTTTTGAGCAAGGAGCTAGGGCTTTGGGTTATGATTTTGGGAGCTCTTGAAGAATATGTTTCATGGGATTGTTGAATCAAGCTAGAAATAACTAAGGGTTTGCTTTGAAATCAAGGGCTAGGGTTTGTTTATTGGAAAGTACAAAAATGATTCAAGCTAAAGTTTCTTCATGGTCAAGGTGTCTTTATATGCAAGAAAGAACAACAAGATTGGTAAAGCTTGAGCCAAGGAAACAAGAGGATCAAATCTAGGGTTTTGGCTTGATTGGGCTTGGAATTTCTTGATGCTTCAAGAACTTGTTTTAGGTGAGTTCCATAGATAGATTTCCCACCCTTTGGGATTATGTTTATGCCATCTATGATTAATATGAACAATATGAAATTCTAGGGTTCAAGTATATGTTTAGTTACCCTATTTGTATGCCATGCTTGCTTGACTTGTGGATACTTGCTGAGTTCATGTTTTACAGGTTTCTAATGATCCTAAGAGTCATATAACACTTAGAGACACTTGGTTTGAGGTTTTTGGGTCAAAAATACCATTTTTAGGGGTCCTGGACTGTCCTAACTCGCCACGGCGAGCTATTACTCGCCACAGCGAGCTGGAAGGCCGAACAGGGGGTCCTGCTCGCCTCCTACTCGCCATGGCGAGTAGCTACTCGCCTCCCCCATGAATTTACTCGCCTAGGCGAGCAAGTGGTGTGTTCCGGCACTGCTTGCTCGTTTCAGGCAGATTCGGTGTTTTTTCGTTCCGGATCTTTTGAGCAGTCTTTTTATAAGTTAAACCCCTCAAACCAAGGTCCTAAATGATGATCAATCTAAGCAAGATTTTTATGATAAAGAGGCAAGTATTATGCAAGTTAGTGAGGCATGGCATACGAGAGATCATATTATGAATCGGGTAGCAAGTTATCCTTAAGAAAGGGAAGAACTAGAGCCTCGGTTTAGTTATCGAGAACTAGAATAGTTAGTAAAGAATAGAATGCTATGCATTAGTAATATGCTTGTTTAGATGCAAGGTAATAAAAGTATTATCTTCACATAAGAAGCAAGAACCATACGAGTATGGTAAGATGTGAATCGATTTCGTATCCATTCACAAAGTAAGATAAGTACAGTTTAAGTTTACCTCTCGTGGATCGTTCAAGGATCCGAGGTAAAAGAGATAGTATGATTAGGTTTAACCTTCATACATGCATAAGACTAAGATTATAATAAGAGTGTTATGTCTCTTGAATTCCTTCCGAGGTTGGGTTCAAGGGGTTCCCCAAGGGGGAATGGTTAAGCCGAAAGGGAGCCGCATTTCACTAAGTTAAGGTGTCGTGTCTTTTATATTCCTTCCAAGGTTGGATATAAAAGGTTCTCCAAGGGGAACGGGGTAAGCCGTAAGGGACCCGCACGTTCACTAAGGGAGTCCGGTGCGCTATTGCAAAGCATTTTCACCGGTAGTAAGGGATTAACTTCCGGGGTTACTCCACTCGGAACTAATCCGTAAAATGAACTCAGATAAGTTGTTTGTTACACGCTAACATAATCAATAAAGCTGACTATGCATATTCATCATATATTTATGTGTTATGTCATAGAGCCTTGGCATAGACTGTCAAGAAGTAGAAAGAATACAGAAGAAGATAGGCAAGAACTAGCAAGCTAGAAAGAGTCACTTTTGTGGCAAGTTTAAGATAGATGCAACTTATTCAAGTAAGCAAGTAAGCGAGTAAAGAAAGATATACCGAAGACGATCATAGGTTTCCCTAATCGTCCGGTTTAGAGTTGTGTCATGACTTTAGCAAGTGAATGCCTTGATGCGTGGATAATATCTTGGCATTGCGGTATTAGTTTCCCCTTAACCGCCATGACACGAGTAAGATGAGAAGCCAATAACAAGTTAAGAATATTAAGACGGCCCTAGTATGCACAACCGTCTAAGAACGCAAGTCCCCACACACGTATAATCAACCGTCAGGTTGTAAGGTAGACACGTGGTGACCGTAGGTTTCCCCTGAGGTTACCTATAGCCTAGGATTTAGGGGAACTCACTGAGACATTATGTCTCATCCCAATCCTTATTTGTTTCAGATAAGCAAGTTGGTATGCAAGCTTGAAGCCGGATGGATGTTTCAACAAGGGATCGTTCGTACCGCAGCAGGATGACAAGGGTTCCAAGGATGTATATATTATACTTTAGGAAAAGATGAGTTGTATATCTTTGTACGAACGCTTTGTTGTTGTAAATAATATTCATTCGAAGTTTTTATGTTGTATATTTTAATGTATCCAATACTAAAATAACGCACGTGCTAGACTTTCTAGATACGTCTAGTATGGGTGTTACATTTGGTATCAGAGCAGGTCGATTCAGACCGTGCCTTGGGTCATTAAGTTACAACAAGGTAGTGGGACCATTGGGTTCCGGGTAAAAGTTCTAGTTGTCATTGTTAGTTGAGCCTGATCAACTCAATTTAACATTCGACGATTAGGATGGATGCCTGAGAGCTGAATAGGACCCAGGAGGAATGAAGAAAGAGATGAAGTTGTACCAAAAAGTAAGAACTCAGGATGAGTAGTAAGTAAGAGTTTGTCGTGCCAGAAAGTGGTCGGTGAACTAAGTAGTGGAAGTATAGATCCTCCGGGAATGTAAGATAATGCTAAGAAGGAACGTTCCGACGGTTCCGGGAAAGATGTGGAAGGTACTCGTATACCCGTAAGTAAGAGTTTGGAAATAACTAAGTATGATCTGAAGTTTCAGTAAGAGCTGTTGTTTGAACAGAATTATTGTATAGGAAGGAATTGTATTCCGGAACGTAAGCGCAAGGTTATAAGTTAGAAAGAAGTTGATGTTGACAG
Organism: Medicago sativa; assembly: GCF_051527215.1. Lineage (NCBI taxonomy): Eukaryota > Viridiplantae > Streptophyta > Magnoliopsida > Fabales > Fabaceae > Medicago > Medicago sativa. The sequence continues at coordinate 11,348,939 of NC_140756.1, forward strand.
AATTAATAAGCTCCCAGGGATATCATTATGTGAATGAAGTTATGGATTTGAACACTCAGAGTGGACAAGGTTCTAGTGTTCTGAAAGGGCATTAATTCGCAACGTAGCAAGGCAAGTTACTAGTAGTAGAAGAAGTTAAGGATTTAAGCGAAAGTTTATGTTGTCAGGACTAAGCCGTTGATTCTGACGAGATGAGAACTGTATTGAAATAGGTTAATGGTTGCCGTGTATTTATTTTAATTTAGATAATTTATGAGGTTTGATATTTTACAATGATAGGAATGAATGATGTGCATTGGTTACTTGAGAATAAAAACTTTACATAAAGAATGTTTCTGAAAAATAGAGTCGAAGAAGCTCACCAATAGCAAGCCGAGAACGAAACTTTTCGTTTTCTACCAATTCGTTCCTATGGTTTGCAATGACTATTGGGGAGATGTCTTCGCAGTAATCTTTTATGTGACAAAAATCATTTATGACATCGAGTGACAAATGCACATCGTATCCTAAGATTTTCAAAGGAAAAAGGCATGAGCAACTATTAACGAAAATCGATACGGTTAAGGTAACTTTGGAAGTTAATATGTCAAGGGTCGAGAAAGAGTTCAGATCAAGAGTTTAGAGGTTCCAGTGTTTAGAATGGATGTCACGGAAGTGAAGACATAAAGTAAAGAAGTTAAAGAGGTGAAGAGTTGTACGAATTTATAAGGTTCTCGGATTTTGTGGAGTTATGAGTATCCCTCGAACTTATGTTTTGCTTAATTAATTTGCTAAAGCTCGTTAGGATGTTGAATCATAAAGTTTAAGAGATTTTAGAAAGATATATGCGTATGGGTGATTGAAGTTGACATTTTGAAATCAAAAAGAAATTTTTCAGGTACCGGTTGTTACGACTTGCGTAGAGTATACTAAACTCACTAGGACTAAGATTTGATGGCACGTATGTGTTGTCAATTCGTCCTGTGAATTTAGAGTAACAACTGGGCTTAGATTCATTATATTTTATAAAAGTATATAGCGGAAGAACATCAGCGTCAATAACCCATGTGCTAATTTACAAAGTTTTCTTTGAAAGAAAAGTCAATGAGCAAGCATAGATACGATTAAGCAAAACGTAGTAAGAGGAAAATACGAACACACCGTGATAGATGTAAAAGGCATATATGTACAAGTGCAAGATGAGTTTACCATGGAAAGTTTTGAGAAGAGTTCACGAAGATATTATTTAATGATAGAAGGAGTGTGAAGATTACTCGTCTCAACGGATTAGAGAACTAGTCAAAGCCAACCGGTGGAAATCAGAGTAGCGCCGCGGAAATTAATTGGTAAAGTTGTGAACGGTGACCATGGAACATGGAACTTTGGTTATAAGAATCTTCGTGAAGAAAGTTTGGGAAAGTAATATAAGTTTTAATAAGAAGTACTATGAGATGAACAGGAAGTTCTCGATGTGTAAAGTAAGTGTTGATACTCACACAGTCAGTGTTGATTAAAGTAGAAGTATAAGGGAAGTATCTTCGCTTAAGTAAGACAAAGAAGACTCGAGATACCACAGATGAAGTAGTCGGGTTGTCTAAATGATGTTGTTGAATATGTAGAAGAGCATGTGCTATTATAATGGAATAAGGTTTATGAGTTTTACAAGATGAAGAACATACCCTCCTATACCAAACTTGTTAAATGATAACGATACTTTCTAGAATAGCGATAAGCTATGGTTGTAGTTTTCTCAAAATTAAGATTGGTATTAAGGAATTTGTGAACGAAATTGTTTTAAAAGTATTATATTAAACATTGATGAAACCAAGGGAGTGCGCCATAAATGAGCAAACTCACCTAAGACGTACCGACTTCAGGACCAACTTAATATAGACAAGTTTGGGACGAGTTGTAAACCTTTTTGATAAAAACTTAGAGACTCGTCCTGTGGTTCTGAGGTATCATTATAAACTTGGTTTCAAAATGAGATTTTCTTTATTCAAGTAAATGTTCGTTCCAAGAATCTATGTACCAAAGTTTAGAAATTTCTTGAAGTAAAGTACTAGATTGAGTATCGTTATTAATTAACAAGAAGCGGTATTCGGAAATGTGCAAGTAATAGGAGGATAAAGTTTAAAGAGGAGATGGCAATGCTCGTGTGATATCAATATCATACGGGATGCACGGTTTTGTACTAAAAGTGTTCAATGCAATTGCAAATGGACTTAGCAGAAAGTTTAAAGTGAGTAAACCATAGATTTGGTGATTAGATTATCAAGAGAATCGACATAATGGATTTCGCTTCTTTATGTCAAGTTAGAAAGGTTTTTGAAGAGCTTAGAAGAGTTAAGAGTTTTGTGTAATCATCAAGATAAGTAACATAAGCAAGAAATATAGATCGCAAGATGCGGTAAGAAAGATCATGTATGCATAGTAAGATGTATGCATGATAAGATATTTCAGATGCCAGAAAGCACTGCAGGGCAAACCTGGATTCCGGTAGGACCCCAGTATAAAGGCAAATCCTGAGTGTTTTAGTTAGTAAAAGGTTACTTACGTGAATGGTTATGCTAAGGAGATGAGATATGGAATAGAGACAACTAGTCTGCAGGTAGCAAAGTGTGTTTCAAACACAATAATCTAAGATAGTTCTGTGATTTTGAGAAAGATATTAAGTTTGAGGAGATCATATTCGTTTCTGCGAATAAAGAAAGAGGATGAGTTCCACGTTTGATGAGGAAAGTACGCCTTGAACTCTTTGGAGTGAATATGAATAGATTTTGTTTAACTGAAAACGGAAGAAGATAAGTTCAGTTTCAGAGATGGTTAGATGGTTTCTAAATTTCGAGGACGAAATTTTTTTAAGGGGGGTAGAAATGTAACATCCCGCCTGTCAGTGTCTGAACTGTATCAGTTGATCGTCCCAGAGAACGTATTTTGAAAGAAAGTTAATGGAGAGAATATTTATTATGTAATGTCAGCTTATTACAGAGTAAGTATCAGAGACGAATATAACACGCTTAAAGGCAAGGGCATTTTGGTAATTTCACGTGGGAAGGATATTTAATTGATTTTATCCCAAAAATATCTCATTCTCTATTTTCTTTCTCTCTCTAAGATGGCAAAGATTTTCTTTCCCCTCCCTTCTCTCTCTAAGCTCACGCCCTCTTCCTTTCGTCTCTTCACCAATCTTTTTAAATCTTCTTCCTCCCATGATAAGTGAATTCATCTTACTCCCTTTTGATCTCTTTAACTCAAGTAAGCTTGGGATTTGTTGGTTTTCTCTAATTTTTCTTCCAAGAATGGATTCATAGTCTAGGGTTTGGTTTTGAGCAAGGAGCTAGGGCTTTGGGTTATGATTTTGGGAGCTCTTGAAGAATATGTTTCATGGGATTGTTGAATCAAGCTAGAAATAACTAAGGGTTTGCTTTGAAATCAAGGGCTAGGGTTTGTTTATTGGAAAGTACAAAAATGATTCAAGCTAAAGTTTCTTCATGGTCAAGGTGTCTTTATATGCAAGAAAGAACAACAAGATTGGTAAAGCTTGAGCCAAGGAAACAAGAGGATCAAATCTAGGGTTTTGGCTTGATTGGGCTTGGAATTTCTTGATGCTTCAAGAACTTGTTTTAGGTGAGTTCCATAGATAGATTTCCCACCCTTTGGGATTATGTTTATGCCATCTATGATTAATATGAACAATATGAAATTCTAGGGTTCAAGTATATGTTTAGTTACCCTATTTGTATGCCATGCTTGCTTGACTTGTGGATACTTGCTGAGTTCATGTTTTACAGGTTTCTAATGATCCTAAGAGTCATATAACACTTAGAGACACTTGGTTTGAGGTTTTTGGGTCAAAAATACCATTTTTAGGGGTCCTGGACTGTCCTAACTCGCCACGGCGAGCTATTACTCGCCACAGCGAGCTGGAAGGCCGAACAGGGGGTCCTGCTCGCCTCCTACTCGCCATGGCGAGTAGCTACTCGCCTCCCCCATGAATTTACTCGCCTAGGCGAGCAAGTGGTGTGTTCCGGCACTGCTTGCTCGTTTCAGGCAGATTCGGTGTTTTTTCGTTCCGGATCTTTTGAGCAGTCTTTTTATAAGTTAAACCCCTCAAACCAAGGTCCTAAATGATGATCAATCTAAGCAAGATTTTTATGATAAAGAGGCAAGTATTATGCAAGTTAGTGAGGCATGGCATACGAGAGATCATATTATGAATCGGGTAGCAAGTTATCCTTAAGAAAGGGAAGAACTAGAGCCTTGGTTTAGTTATCGAGAACTAGAATAGTTAGTAAAGAATAGAATGCTATGCATTAGTAATATGCTTGTTTAGATGCAAGGTAATAAAAGTATTATCTTCACATAAGAAGCAAGAACCATACGAGTATGGTAAGATGTGAATCGATTTCGTATCCATTCACAAAGTAAGATAAGTAAAGTTTAAGTTTACCTCTCGTGGATCGTTCAAGGATCCGAGGTAAAAGAGATAGTATGATTAGGTTTAACCTTCATACATGCATAAGACTAAGATTATAATAAGAGTGATATGTCTCTTGAATTCCTTCCGAGGTTGGGTTCAAGGGGTTCCCCAAGGGGGAATGGTTAAGCCGAAAGGGAGCCGCATTTCACTAAGTTAAGGTGTCGTGTCTTTTATATTCCTTCCAAGGTTGGATATAAAAGGTTCTCCAAGGGGAACGGGGTAAGCCGTAAGGGACCCGCACGTTCACTAAGGGAGTCCGGTGCGCTATTGCAAAGCATTTTCACCGGTAGTAAGGGATTAACTTCCGGGGTTACTCCACTCGGAACTAATCCGTAAAATGAACTCAGATAAGTTGTTTGTTACACGCTAACATAATCAATAAAGCTGACTATGCATATTCATCATATATTTATGTGTTATGTCATAGAGCCTTGGCATAGACTGTCAAGAAGTAGAAAGAATACAGAAGAAGATAGGCAAGAACTAGCAAGCTAGAAAGAGTCACTTTTGTGGCAAGTTTAAGATAGATGCAACTTATTCAAGTAAGCAAGTAAGCGAGTAAAGAAAGATATACCGAAGACGATCATAGGTTTCCCTAATCGTCCGGTTTAGAGTTGTGTCATGACTTTAGCAAGTGAATGCCTTGATGCGTGGATAATATCTTGGCATTGCGGTATTAGTTTCCCCTTAACCGCCATGACACGAGTAAGATGAGAAGCCAATAACAAGTTAAGAATATTAAGACGGCCCTAGTATGCACAACCGTCTAAGAACGCAAGTCCCCACACACGTATAATCAACCGTCAGGTTGTAAGGTAGACACGTGGTGACCGTAGGTTTCCCCTGAGGTTACCTATAGCCTAGGATTTAGGGGAACTCACTGAGACATTATGTCTCATCCCAATCCTTATTTGTTTCAGATAAGCAAGTTGGTATGCAAGCTTGAAGCCGGATGGATGTTTCAATAAGGGATCGTTCGTACCGCAGCAGGATGACAAGGGTTCCAAGGATGTATATATTATACTTTAGGAAAAGATGAGTTGTATATCTTTGTACGAACGCTTTGTTGTTGTAAATAATATTCATTCGAAGTTTTTATGTTGTATATTTTAATGTATCCAATACTAAAATAACGCACGTGCTAGACTTTCTAGATACGTCTAGTATGGGTGTTACAGAATGTATATTTTTTTTTTTCCATTCTCATTTTCTCCATTGTATATATTAGAGTGCAAAGGTGGTGTCAATCATAGGTCCAAACACTATATCACATTTAAATCAATATGTATGTATATCATAAAGTAGAACGAAACCAAAGTAAAATTGCCATTATTCCAACCATGAACTGCACTAAAGCATTCCACCGATCTCGGAGCCAGCCTACTCAAAGAAATGCGCCAAAAGAATAAGCAAAGATAATTCATACAAGAAGGTGCATGGAAGCACATATAAAAAGGAGGTGCATGTTGTAAAGTTGGCAAAACAATACTCTGATAATATTGAAAGGAAACTTGGCTATATATAGCCATTATTTACAATGCCTTGTAACACACGTAATACTAGTAACACAAGCCTACTTATTAATCCGCACAAACACTCCCCTAATCTGAAATTTCTCAACACAGATTAAAGGAAACAAAGAAAACAAATACAACTGCAGGCATATTTCTACTTAACATTCTAAACTGTCAAAGTGGCAAACTCCTAGTCTTGCTCTCAATTTGCTAAAGCTGTCCAACTTCAGAGGCTTAGTAAAGGTGTCTGCAATTTGCTCTTCAGTATTACAGTGCACCAATTCAACTACACCTTCTTTTGTAAGATCTCTTAGGAAATGATATCTAACATCAATGTGTTTGCATCTCCCATGCATGATTGGGTTTTTAGAGAGCTTAATAGAAGAACTATTATCACAATGTAGCTTAGTGCATTCCTCCTGAGTTTGACCAAGATGTTGAAGGATCCTTCTCAGCGATATGGCTTGACAGGCACATGAAGAAGCAGAACAAATTCAGCTTCTGTGGTTGACAGTGTAACAATAGGTTGCTTCTTTGATGACCAAGACAAAGCTCCAGTTCCCAGCTTGAACACATAACCTGAGGTACTCTTTCTGTCATTTATGTCTCCAGCATAATCTGAATCAGTCCATCCTTTAAGTCTATAGTTCATCTTTTCTTTCTTATACAGAATTCCAAGATTGATAGTCCCTTTAAGGTACCTGAGAATGCGTTTTACAGCAGCTTGATGCATCTCAGTTGGTCTTTCCATGTATCTAGCTATTAAGCAGACTGAATATGCCAAATCAGGTCTTGTGGCAAGAAGGTACATTAAGCTCCCTATAATTTGTTTGAACTTTGTTGCATCAACAGATTTCCCTGCTTCATCCTTTGTGAGTTTGATTCCTGGCACCATTGGATTGCATACAAAATTGCAGTCTTCCATACCAAACTTAGACAGGATTTCTCTGGCATACTTTTGTTGATGGACGAATATACCTTTTTCATTTTGAGCTACTTCTACACCAAGAAAGTACCTCATCTTTCCTAAGTCTGACATAGCAAAATTCTTCTTCATAGAGCATTTGAAATCTTCAAATAACTCTTCACAATTTCCAGTGAAAATCAAGTCATCTACATACAGACTGACAATCAATATTTTGCCTTCAATATGTTTCACAAATAGTGTATGCTCATGTGGACACTTTTCAAACTTTTGTTGACAGAAGTAAGCCTCAATTTTACTATACCATGCTCTTGGAGCTTGCTTTAAACCATATAAAGTCTTTTTCAACTTGTAAACTCTGTCATCTCCTTCCCTTTGATAGCCTGCAGGTTGCTCTACATACACATCCTCAACCAATTATATTCTCCATGTAAAAAGGCACTTTTTACATCTAGTTGATATACATTCCAACCTTTGCATGCAGCAACTGACAAGATTGTTCTTATAGTGTCCTACCTTGCCACTGGTGGAAATACCTCACCATGGTCTACTCCATACTGCTGAGAATATCCTTTAGCTACCGGTCTGGCTTTATACTTTTCTACTTCCCCTTTTTCATTCAATTTGGTTTTATAGACCCATTTGAAACCAATTTTCTTAGCTCCTGAAGGTAAACGAGTGAGATTCCAAGTATTGTTCTTCTCAATGGAATCAATTTCTTGATCCATTGCTTTTCTCCATTCTTCATGCTTAACAGCTTCTTCATAGGTAGTAGGATCATTATTGGTACTGAAGACAGCCAAATTATGTTGCTCTATCTGCTCATCTATGTCTTCACATGTAATATAATCATGCAAATATTCAGGTTTCTTTCTTGTTCTTCTGTTACTTTGCTCATTGTGGTTTTCACCTTTAGAGACTTCCTCATCAGTGATATCATTGTTGGTAGATTCACCACCATCATTGTTGGATGATTCACTGCTATCATGCTCTTCAATTACATGTTCATCACCAGCTTCTTCATTGTTATCTTCCATCTCAATCATTCCAGTCTGTGTTTTTTCATCCCAATTCCAACCTTTGGATTCTTCAAACACAACATCTCTACTCACAATAATCTTCTTTGCAACTGGATCATAGAGTTTATAGGCTTTGGATTCTTCACTGTCACCCAGTAAAACACATCTAGTGCTCCTATTATCCAGCTTCTTTCTATTCACATTAGGGACATGAACAAATGCTAAGCAACCAAAGACCCTGAAGTGTTCACTGTGGGTTTTACATCACTCCATGCTTCTTCAGGAGTGATATTTTTGACTGATAGAGTTGGACTTCTGTTCAACACTTAAGCTGCCCATTTAACTGCCCCAGGCCAAAACATTTTTGGTACATTTCTTCCATTGAGCAAGCATCTCACCATATTCATTAGTGTTCTATTCTTTCTCTCTGATACACCATTTTGTTGTGGTGTGTAAGCAGTTGTTAACTGTCTTTTGATGCCTTGATTGGTGCAGAAGTTAGAGAACTCATTAGAGATGAACTCTCCTCCTCTATCAGTTCTTAGACATTGAATTTTGCAACCAGATTCTCCTTCAACAGCTACTTTGAACTTCTTAAAAATATCAAAGACACTGGCTTTATCATGCAGAAAGTAAACCCAAGTTTTTCTACTGAAATCATCTGTGAAGGTGATAAAGTACCTATTCCCTCCATTGGATTGAGGATTAATTAGTCCACACACATCACTGTGGATCATTTCCAGCTTCATTGTGGCTCTCCACTTTGCCTTCTTAGGAATTGACTCCCTGTATTGCTTTCCCATCATGCAATCAGAGCATACTTCAGATTCTTCCTTCAATACTGGTAAATCTCTTACCATTTCATTCTTTACCAAAGTGTTCAAACCTTTATAGCTCAAGTGACCATATCTGTCATGCCACAACTTGGTTTCATTCATGCTTGATGTCTTCAAACACATAGGAACAATGACTGGAGCATAGATGATATACATTCTGTTTGAAGACATTTGTGTTGACATTATCAAGCCCTTCTCTTCATGAAACACTTTACAGAAATCTTTCTAAAACACAATAGTAAGATTCTTTTGTTGAAGCTGACCTATACTTAGAAGATTATTGCTTAATCCTGGCAAATAATGCACATCTGTAATAACCTGAACAATTCCTCCAATGAGCAATTTCAGGTTCCCTTTTCCCATAACATGCATCTTTGATTCATTTCCCAATTTTACTGATGATCTAAAACTATCATCAAAATCAAACAGCCATTCCTTAGAGCCTACCATATGATTGCTACATCCAGAGTCCAGAAGCCATACCTCATCTTTGGGTTGAACTGGATTTTGATGTTGTGCCATGAGAAGAATTTCTTCACTATCATCAAATGCAGCATAGTTTGCATCTCCCCAACTAGGACATTCACTCTGATAATGGCCCAATTTGTGACATTTGAAGCATTCAAAAATTTTTTTACCTTGCCTTCCTCGTCCACGACCTCTAGATCCAGATCTTGCACCTCTTCCATGCCCATTACCTCTACCAGAAACTTTCAGAGCTTGTTCTTCATCTTTAATAACTTGAGATTGCATTCTTTGTTCATGAACAAGAAGGCTACTCTGTATTTCATCAATGGAAAGCGTTGTGACATCATTAGATTGTCCAATTGAACACACTACGTAGTTGAATCTTGGTGTCATGGATCTCAAAACTTTCTCTACAATCACAGTTTGTTCTAATCTTTCACCATGTGCAGTCATGCAATTAGCAATTGCAAGAGTTCTTAAGATGTATTCGTTCACGGTTTCACCTTCTTTCATAGCAAGAATTTTAAATTATCTACTTAAAGTTTGCAATTGAGCGCGTTTTACCTTTGTTGAGCCTTGGTACTTTCTGCGCATGGGTGATGAAGTAGTTTTGCATCAAACAAGATAAGTATTTTTGTATCGTCTCCACAGGGAATAGTGCGTTATCAATGACAGTTTAACATCGATTATCATTCTAAGTATTAAGAGTACTTGTTTGTTTGAAATGTGATTATCTAAACTAATTTGCAAAAAGTAAAAGATGAGATAAATAAGGATTGAAACTTGTTAGGAGTAGCGTTCCTTAACCAAGCGTCACACGTAACCTAATGATCCATACGAATTCTAGCTTTATAAACAACATTATCACAATCAATTCTAAACTGCCCTTCGTGTCCAAAGTGATATAATTATTTCTAAGTTATCGTTTAAACATTCGTGTCCAAATCCCTTAAACGATAACAAAGTCGATCGGATAACTTAATCGACCGTGTCCAGCCTGATTAAGTATCCGAAAGCATTTAACTCTTGATTATGGTGATTATCACAAGATTAACAAAGTTGTCAAAGAAGTTAACCTAAGATATATTGCTACTCTAGCTCTAGATTCAAGAGTTTGTGTCCAAATCATCTTGAATCTTATTGAAAGCATTAACACAAGAATAACAACAATATTGAATATAAATTGCTAGAATCATATATTGCAAGATCAAAAGGATTACATGTTTAGCAAGATCAAGTACCTCTTATCCTAACAAAGAGTGTTTAGCTACACATCATCATGGAAGCCTTGCAAGGATAGCTTGAAAAGGAAGGATTCATTACACTTGTGATGTCTCAACTAAGGAGTAAGCATCCAACTTCCAAAACCACTCTCACTCTATGAAGAACTACCTTATTTCTCTCTATAAAATTACAAGCTAAAAGCTATGAAAAACTAAGAGAAAAGGATCCTCAAAATATCTAAGAAAATCCCAACATAATATAATTTCAAGGAATAGCAAGTGGGCTATTTATAGAGGTCTGCCCTGCCTGAGGTCGCAGCTGCGAGCTACACCACTCGCAGATGCGAGTTGAGAAAATTCAAAGGATTCCAGAGAGATACGCTATTGGCGTATCTGGGCAAACCGCCCTTACTCGCAGGTGCGAGTAAGGGAGCTCGCAGTTGCGAGTTTGAGTGCGAGTTGCATGCCTCCTGGATCAGCTTCTGCCCAAATAGTACTTTTTCATGATTTTTGGTCTTTGATCAGTGTCTTGAGGCTAATTCCTGCACAAAAGAGTAGAGTAAGATATATAAAGCGTAATAAGGCATTTAACACCTATTTCTCGGCTTTTCCTTCAATAACTTGTAGAACAAGTAACAAAAAGTGCTTAAAATATAACATGAAATTAACACTTCTTGGCACTTATCAAACTCTCCCCAACTTAATTCTTTGTTTGTCCTCAAACAAAAGATTGAAAATCAAACAAGTAAATGACAAGACACAAGTACAAAAGGCTTTGAAAACTTTCAGATGAATGATTTAAAAGTGAATGTGCGGGCAAGCTTAAGTTTCCAACTAATTTAGAATTCTACTACTAATATGAGATGAATCCTAAGTACAAAGTTCATGTCAAATATTTCAAGACAATGATATATTTACTTACGAACCACACCTAACACACTTCTATGAAAGTAGATAAACAATTGAAATCAAATGAATGAGGGTTATGAACACACATCCGGCAATCAAGTTAACATTCCAATCAAGTTATGTGTCCATCCAAATATCGTTTCAAAAGGCATAAAAACATGGATCAAAAGGTCTTTGAGGGTTATAACTTGGCTTGGCTACAAAAGAAATGTCATATGTGGGGCAATTGAAATCAAAAAGCCTATCAAAGAGGAACATTCCTTGTATCAACCATTAAAATTCACAACCTTCCCTACCAATTATTACAAACCCTTGGTGTTTAAATGAGATACACTTTGATCTTGACAACTTATTCTATTTTTGGATTTTTCTTTCTTTTTCTCTTTTTCTATTTTTCTTTTCATGTACACATTGTTTTCTTTTCTTTTTGTATTTACAACAACACGTTGTCTTGATCAAAGATAAAATTACACCATTATACTTGACATAAGATTTACATCTACCTTCTCTCCCCAACTTGAATCAATATACCCTATTTGAATGTTCCTTTACTCTAAGGCAAAAGGGACAATAAAACAATGAAATTTTAGGGTTCAACAATTAAAAACATATCAGAGTCTTAAAGTGCGTCAAAAATGAACTGGATATTGAAAAGTTTTAAAGGCAAATTCATCAAGCATTGTGCTTATGAATTGACAGTTCATAATTGAGGACTCCGATTCATTTGGCTCAAGTGGGTTAGCAAATACTCGCTCTTCTCACAAGGTAGTCTATTTGTGGTCAAGTATGTTTCACTCAATAACAAAAAGGTGCCTTGATCATATCCATGCCTTCACACAATTCAAACCAATTATTGGATTTAACATAACACAACCAAGTTAAACAATGAAAGCCGGTCTCCTTGCATATGTACAAACATTTGAGGTTTCCTCACTTTTAGCTAGTACTAAGTGGTTCACAACAAACACATTATTGCGAAGAACTAAATGAAATGAAATTTACACAAAGTACTCGTTCCATATTCGAGTAAAAACCTAGAAAAACTGGAAACTTGTACCTTGGCTTTGCGCTTTAATCACAACTATGAATCATTATCAATCATCTGAGATTTGAGATTTAAGCAAGAGCGATATAGAGGAAACTTCCACAATGTTCAAATTAAAACAAAATGAAGTACTTAAAAATTGCTAACACGTTATTTTAACAGTAAAAGAACTTACCAAGTTGGGTTGCCTCCCAACAAGCGCTTGTTTAACGTCGTTAGCTCGACGCCTTTTTCGTTAGGGTGGCCAAAATGAGACGGACAATACATCATCCTTTGTATTCCTTCTTTTCGGGAGGAATTCCATGAACTTTAGATACAGATGATGTGGAGTCCATGTCCTCCTTAACTTTGATTTGAACAAGGCGCAAATTTCATCAATGACCCGGTCTATTTCTGCCTTGTTCACTTTCTTCCCCTTTTCTTCCATTAAGTCTTCCTTGCCAAGTAACTGTTCCTGTTACTCTACCACCTCTATCACTTCTTCATTATCAACAGTTTTGGCCTCTTCAGAATCTGACCATTCTTGAGGAAGTTCTTCTTTGTGTGGTGCACCACATTCTTTCAATGTTGTAACTTCCTCATTTTCAACAACACCTTCTTCAACAATCTCTCCATCTTTCTCAAACATATTTGAATCATTTTCATGTTCTCCATAAGTGGATTGAATGCTGACTTGGCTATCCATGAATTGAGCTTGAATCATCTCCAACTGAATTGATAAATTCCTCAATCTTTGGTTGGTATTTTGCATGTTTATCATGGATTGTTGCATGAAGATATTCAAAGTATTTTCCACATTGGAAATCTGTTCATCTTCATAAGGATATTGTTGATACTGTTGATATGGTTCATACTCGGGTGGAGTGTAAAAGTTGATGTAACCATGATCAGCCATGATTTCTTTTATGTGGAGAACCTGAAACGGATAAAACTAACAAGAAACTTTTCTTTGTTTATCAAAGAGGGGTTAGTAGTAACAACTATTAAGTAAAGAAAACTATTTACGGATTATGTGCAAAAGCTTAAAATGATAAATCAATCGTTCTATCTATGATATCTAAACACCAATCCCCGGCAACGGCGCCATTTTGATGAAGTAGTTTTGCATCAAACAAGATAAGTATTTTTGTATCGTCTCCACAGGGAATAGTGCGTTATCAATGACAGTTTAACATCGATTATCATTCCAAGTATTAAGAGTACTTGTTTGTCTGAAATGTGATTATCTAAACTAATTTGCAAAAAGTAAAAGATGAGATAAATAAGGATTGAAACTTGTTAGGAGTAGCGTTCCTTAACCAAGCGTCACACATAACCTAATGATCCATACGAATTCTAGCTTTATAAACAACATTATCACAATCAATTCTAAACTACCCTTCGTGTCCAAAGTGATATAATTATTTCTAAGTTATCGTTTAAACATTCGTGTCCAAATCCCTTAAACGATAACAAAGTCGATCGGATAACTTAATCGACCGTGTCCAGCCTGATTAAGTATCCGAAAGCATTTAACTCTTGATTATGGTGATTATCACAAGATTAACAAAGTTGTCAAAGAAGTTAACCTAAGATATATTGCTACTCTAGCTCTAGATTCAAGAGTTTGTGTCCAAATCATCTTGAATCTTATTGAAAGCATTAACACAAGAATAACAACAATATTGAATATAAATTGCTAGAATCATATATTGCAAGATCAAAAGGATTACATGTTTAGCAAGATCAAGTACCTCTCATCCTAACAAAGAGTGTTTAGCTACACATCATCATGGAAGCCTTGCAAGGATAGCTTGAAAAGGAAGGATTCATTACACTTGTGATGTCTCAACTAAGGAGTAAGCATCCAACTTCCAAAACCACTCTCACTCTATGAAGAACTACCTTCTTTCTCTCTATAAAATTACAAGCTAAAAGCTATGAAAAACTAAGAGAAAAGGATCCTCAAAATATCTAAGAAAATCCCAACATAATATAATTTCAAGGAATAGCAAGTGGGCTATTTATAGAGGTCTGCCCTGCCTGAGGTCGCAGCTGCGAGCTACACCACTCGCAGATGCGAGTTGAGAAAATTCAAAGGATTCCAGAGAGATACGCTATTGGCGTATCTGGGCAAACCGCCCTTACTCGCAGGTGCGAGTAAGGGAGCTCGCAGTTGCGAGTTTGAGTGCGAGTTGCATGCCTCCTGGATCAGCTTCTGCCCAAATAGTACTTTTTCATGATTTTTGGTCTTTGATCAGTGTCTTGAGGCTAATTCCTGCACAAAAGAGTAGAGTAAGATATATAAAGCGTAATAAGGCATTTAACACCTATTTCTCGGCTTTTCCTTCAATAACTTGCAGAACAAGTAACAAAAAGTGCTTAAAATATAACATGAAATTAACACTTCTTGGCACTTATCAAACTCTCCCCAACTTAATTCTTTGTTTGTCCTCAAACAAAAGATTGAAAATCAAACAAGTAAATGACAAGACACAAGTACAAAAGGCTTTGAAAACTTTCAGATGAATGATTTAAAAGTGAATGCGCGGGCAAGCTTAAGTTTCCAACTAATTTAGAATTCTACTACTAATATGAGATGAATCCTAAGTACAAAGTTCATGTCAAATATTTCAAGACAATGATATATTTACTTACGAACCACACCTAACACACTTCTATGAAAGTAGATAAACAATTGAAATCAAATGAATGAGGGTTATGAACACACATCCGGCAATCAAGTTAACATTCCAATCAAGTTATGTGTCCATCCAAATATCGTTTCAAAAGGCATAAAAACATGGATCAAAAGGTCTTTGAGGGTTATAACTTGGCTTGGCTACAAAAGAAATGTCATATGTGGGGCAATTGAAATCAAAAAGCCTATCAAAGAGGAACATTCCTTGTATCAACCATTAAAATTCACAACCTTCCCTACCAATTATTACAAACCCTTGGTGTTTAAATGAGATACACTTTGATCTTGACAACTTATTCTATTTTTGGATTTTTCTTTCTTTTTCTCTTTTTCTATTTTTCTTTTCATGTACACATTGTTTTCTTTTCTTTTTGTATTTACAACAACACGTTGTCTTGATCAAAGATAAAATTACACCATTATACTTGACATAAGATTTACATCTACCTTCTCTCCCCAACTTGAATCAATATACCCTATTTGAATGTTCCTTTACTCTAAGGCAAAAGGGACAATAAAACAATGAAATTTTAGGGTTCAACAATTAAAAACATATCAGAGTCTTAAAGTGCGTCAAAAATGAACTGGATATTGAAAAGTTTTAAAGGCAAATTCATCAAGCATTGTGCTTATGAATTGACAGTTCATAATTGAGGACTCCGATTCATTTGGCTCAAGTGGGTTAGCAAATACTCGCTCTTCTCACAAGGTAGTCTATTTGTGGTCAAGTATGTTTCACTCAATAACAAAAAGGTGCCTTGATCATATCCATGCCTTCACACAATTCAAACCAATTATTGGATTTAACATAACACAACCAAGTTAAACAATGAAAGCCGGTCTCCTTGCATATGTACAAACATTTGAGGTTTCCTCACTTTTAGCTAGTACTAAGTGGTTCACAACAAACACATTATTGCGAAGAACTAAATGAAATGAAATTTACACAAAGTACTCGTTCCATATTCGAGTAAAAACCTAGAAAAACTGGAAACTTGTACCTTGGCTTTGCGCTTTAATCACAACTATGAATCATTATCAATCATCTGAGATTTGAGATTTAAGCAAGAGCGATATAGAGGAAACTTCCACAATGTTCAAATTAAAACAAAATGAAGTACTTAAAAATTGCTAACACGTTATTTTAACAGTAAAAGAACTTACCAAGTTGGGTTGCCTCCCAACAAGCGCTTGTTTAACGTCGTTAGCTCGACGCCTTTTTCGTTAGGGTGGCCAAAATGAGACGGACAATACATCATCCTTTGTATTCCTTCTTTTCGGGAGGAATTCCATGAACTTTAGATACAGATGATGTGGAGTCCATGTCCTCCTTAACTTTGATTTGAACAAGGCGCAAATTTCATCAATGACCCGGTCTATTTCTGCCTTGTTCACTTTCTTCCCCTTTTCTTCCATTAAGTCTTCCTTGCCAAGTAACTGTTCCTGTTACTCTACCACCTCTATCACTTCTTCATTATCAACAGTTTTGGCCTCTTCAGAATCTGACCATTCTTGAGGAAGTTCTTCTTTGTGTGGTGCACCACATTCTTTCAATGTTGTAACTTCCTCATTTTCAACAACACCTTCTTCAACAATCTCTCCATCTTTCTCAAACATATTTGAATCATTTTCATGTTCTCCATAAGTGGATTGAATGCTGACTTGGCTATCCATGAATTGAGCTTGAATCATCTCCAACTGAATTGATAAATTCCTCAATCTTTGGTTGGTATTTTGCATGTTTATCATGGATTGTTGCATGAAGATATTCAAAGTATTTTCCACATTGGAAATCTGTTCATCTTCATAAGGATATTGTTGATACTGTTGATATGGTTCATACTCGGGTGGAGTGTAAAAGTTGATGTAACCATGATCAGCCATGATTTCTTTTATGTGGAGAACCTGAAACGGATAAAACTAACAAGAAACTTTTCTTTGTTTATCAAAGAGGGGTTAGTAGTAACAACTATTAAGTAAAGAAAACTATTTACGGATTATGTGCAAAAGCTTAAAATGATAAATCAATCGTTCTATCTATGATATCTAAACACCAATCCCCGGCAACGGCGCCATTTTGATGAAGTAGTTTTGCATCAAACAAGATAAGTATTTTTGTATCGTCTCCACAGGGAATAGTGCGTTATCAATGACAGTTTAACATCGATTATCATTCCAAGTATTAAGAGTACTTGTTTGTTTGAAATGTGATTATCTAAACTAATTTGCAAAAAGTAAAAGATGAGATAAATAAGGATTGAAACTTGTTAGGAGTAGCGTTCCTTAACCAAGCGTCACACATAACCTAATGATCCATACGAATTCTAGCTTTATAAACAACATTATCACAATCAATTCTAAACTACCCTTCGTGTCCAAAGTGATATAATTATTTCTAAGTTATCGTTTAAACATTCGTGTCCAAATCCCTTAAACGATAACAAAGTCGATCGGATAACTTAATCGACCGTGTCCAGCCTGATTAAGTATCCGAAAGCATTTAACTCTTGATTATGGTGATTATCACAAGATTAACAAAGTTGTCAAAGAAGTTAACCTAAGATATATTGCTACTCTAGCTCTAGATTCAAGAGTTTGTGTCCAAATCATCTTGAATCTTATTGAAAGCATTAACACAAGAATAACAACAATATTGAATATAAATTGCTAGAATCATATATTGCAAGATCAAAAGGATTACATGTTTAGCAAGATCAAGTACCTCTCATCCTAACAAAGAGTGTTTAGCTACACATCATCATGGAAGCCTTGCAAGGATAGCTTGAAAAGGAAGGATTCATTACACTTGTGATGTCTCAACTAAGGAGTAAGCATCCAACTTCCAAAACCACTCTCACTCTATGAAGAACTACCTTCTTTCTCTCTATAAAATTACAAGCTAAAAGCTATGAAAAACTAAGAGAAAAGGATCCTCAAAATATCTAAGAAAATCCCAACATAATATAATTTCAAGGAATAGCAAGTGGGCTATTTATAGAGGTCTGCCCTGCCTGAGGTCGCAGCTGCGAGCTACACCACTCGCAGATGCGAGTTGAGAAAATTCAAAGGATTCCAGAGAGATACGCTATTGGCGTATCTGGGCAAACCGCCCTTACTCGCAGGTGCGAGTAAGGGAGCTCGCAGTTGCGAGTTTGAGTGCGAGTTGCATGCCTCCTGGATCAGCTTCTGCCCAAATAGTACTTTTTCATGATTTTTGGTCTTTGATCAGTGTCTTGAGGCTAATTCCTGCACAAAAGAGTAGAGTAAGATATATAAAGCGTAATAAGGCATTTAACACCTATTTCTCGGCTTTTCCTTCAATAACTTGCAGAACAAGTAACAAAAAGTGCTTAAAATATAACATGAAATTAACACTTCTTGGCACTTATCAAACTCTCCCCAACTTAACTCTTTGTTTGTCCTCAAACAAAAGATTGAAAATCAAACAAGTAAATGACAAGACACAAGTACAAAAGGCTTTGAAAACTTTCAGATGAATGATTTAAAAGTGAATGCGCGGGCAAGCTTAAGTTTCCAACTAATTTAGAATTCTACTACTAATATGAGATGAATCCTAAGTACAAAGTTCATGTCAAATATTTCAAGACATTGATATATTTACTTACGAACCACACCTAACACACTTCTATGAAAGTAGATAAACAATTGAAATCAAATGAATGAGGGTTATGAACACACATCCGGCAATCAAGTTAACATTCCAATCAAGTTATGTGTCCATCCAAATATCGTTTCAAAAGGCATAAAAACATGGATCAAAAGGTCTTTGAGGGTTATAACTTGGCTTGGCTACAAAAGAAATGTCATATGTGGGGCAATTGAAATCAAAAAGCCTATCAAAGAGGAACATTCCTTGTATCAACCATTAAAATTCACAACCTTCCCTACCAATTATTACAAACCCTTGGTGTTTAAATGAGATACACTTTGATCTTGACAACTTATTCTATTTTTGGATTTTTCTTTCTTTTTCTCTTTTTCTATTTTTCTTTTCATGTACACATTGTTTTCTTTTCTTTTTGTATTTACAACAACACGTTGTCTTGATCAAAGATAAAATTACACCATTATACTTGACATAAGATTTACATCTACCTTCTCTCCCCAACTTGAATCAATATACCCTATTTGAATGTTCCTTTACTCTAAGGCAAAAGGGACAATAAAACAATGAAATTTTAGGGTTCAACAATTAAAAACATATCAGAGTCTTAAAGTGCGTCAAAAATGAACTGGATATTGAAAAGTTTTAAAGGCAAATTCATCAAGCATTGTGCTTATGAATTGACAGTTCATAATTGAGGACTCCGATTCATTTGGCTCAAGTGGGTTAGCAAATACTCGCTCTTCTCACAAGGTAGTCTATTTGTGGTCAAGTATGTTTCACTCAATAACAAAAAGGTGCCTTGATCATATCCATGCCTTCACACAATTCAAACCAATTATTGGATTTAACATAACACAACCAAGTTAAACAATGAAAGCCGGTCTCCTTGCATATGTACAAACATTTGAGGTTTCCTCACTTTTAGCTAGTACTAAGTGGTTCACAACAAACACATTATTGCGAAGAACTAAATGAAATGAAATTTACACAAAGTACTCGTTCCATATTCGAGTAAAAACCTAGAAAAACTGGAAACTTGTACCTTGGCTTTGCGCTTTAATCACAACTATGAATCATTATCAATCATCTGAGATTTGAGATTTAAGCAAGAGCGATATAGAGGAAACTTCCACAATGTTCAAATTAAAACAAAATGAAGTACTTAAAAATTGCTAACACGTTATTTTAACAGTAAAAGAACTTACCAAGTTGGGTTGCCTCCCAACAAGCGCTTGTTTAACGTCGTTAGCTCGACGCCTTTTTCGTTAGGGTGGCCAAAATGAGACGGACAATACATCATCCTTTGTATTCCTTCTTTTCGGGAGGAATTCCATGAACTTTAGATACAGATGATGTGGAGTCCATGTCCTCCTTAACTTTGATTTGAACAAGGCGCAAATTTCATCAATGACCCGGTCTATTTCTGCCTTGTTCACTTTCTTCCCCTTTTCTTCCATTAAGTCTTCCTTGCCAAGTAACTGTTCCTGTTACTCTACCACCTCTATCACTTCTTCATTATCAACAGTTTTGGCCTCTTCAGAATCTGACCATTCTTGAGGAAGTTCTTCTTTGTGTGGTGCACCACATTCTTTCAATGTTGTAACTTCCTCATTTTCAACAACACCTTCTTCAACAATCTCTCCATCTTTCTCAAACATATTTGAATCATTTTCATGTTCTCCATAAGTGGATTGAATGCTGACTTGGCTATCCATGAATTGAGCTTGAATCATCTCCAACTGAATTGATAAATTCCTCAATCTTTGGTTGGTATTTTGCATGTTTATCATGGATTGTTGCATGAAGATATTCAAAGTATTTTCCACATTGGAAATCTGTTCATCTTCATAAGGATATTGTTGATACTGTTGATATGGTTCATACTCGGGTGGAGTGTAAAAGTTGATGTAACCATGATCAGCCATGATTTCTTTTATGTGGAGAACCTGAAACGGATAAAACTAACAAGAAACTTTTCTTTGTTTATCAAAGAGGGGTTAGTAGTAACAACTATTAAGTAAAGAAAACTATTTACGGATTATGTGCAAAAGCTTAAAATGATAAATCAATCGTTCTATCTATGATATCTAAACACCAATCCCCGGCAACGGCGCCATTTTGATGAAGTAGTTTTGCATCAAACAAGATAAGTATTTTTGTATCGTCTCCACAGGGAATAGTGCGTTATCAATGACAGTTTAACATCGATTATCATTCCAAGTATTAAGAGTACTTGTTTGTTTGAAATGTGATTATCTAAACTAATTTGCAAAAAGTAAAAGATGAGATAAATAAGGATTGAAACTTGTTAGGAGTAGCGTTCCTTAACCAAGCGTCACACATAACCTAATGATCCATACGAATTCTAGCTTTATAAACAACATTATCACAATCAATTCTAAACTACCCTTCGTGTCCAAAGTGATATAATTATTTCTAAGTTATCGTTTAAACATTCGTGTCCAAATCCCTTAAACGATAACAAAGTCGATCGGATAACTTAATCGACCGTGTCCAGCCTGATTAAGTATCCGAAAGCATTTAACTCTTGATTATGGTGATTATCACAAGATTAACAAAGTTGTCAAAGAAGTTAACCTAAGATATATTGCTACTCTAGCTCTAGATTCAAGAGTTTGTGTCCAAATCATCTTGAATCTTATTGAAAGCATTAACACAAGAATAACAACAATATTGAATATAAATTGCTAGAATCATATATTGCAAGATCAAAAGGATTACATGTTTAGCAAGATCAAGTACCTCTCATCCTAACAAAGAGTGTTTAGCTACACATCATCATGGAAGCCTTGCAAGGATAGCTTGAAAAGGAAGGATTCATTACACTTGTGATGTCTCAACTAAGGAGTAAGCATCCAACTTCCAAAACCACTCTCACTCTATGAAGAACTACCTTCTTTCTCTCTATAAAATTACAAGCTAAAAGCTATGAAAAACTAAGAGAAAAGGATCCTCAAAATATCTAAGAAAATCCCAACATAATATAATTTCAAGGAATAGCAAGTGGGCTATTTATAGAGGTCTGCCCTGCCTGAGGTCGCAGCTGCGAGCTACACCACTCGCAGATGCGAGTTGAGAAAATTCAAAGGATTCCAGAGAGATACGCTATTGGCGTATCTGGGCAAACCGCCCTTACTCGCAGGTGCGAGTAAGGGAGCTCGCAGTTGCGAGTTTGAGTGCGAGTTGCATGCCTCCTGGATCAGCTTCTGCCCAAATAGTACTTTTTCATGATTTTTGGTCTTTGATCAGTGTCTTGAGGCTAATTCCTGCACAAAAGAGTAGAGTAAGATATATAAAGCGTAATAAGGCATTTAACACCTATTTCTCGGCTTTTCCTTCAATAACTTGCAGAACAAGTAACAAAAAGTGCTTAAAATATAACATGAAATTAACACTTCTTGGCACTTATCAAACTCTCCCCAACTTAACTCTTTGTTTGTCCTCAAACAAAAGATTGAAAATCAAACAAGTAAATGACAAGACACAAGTACAAAAGGCTTTGAAAACTTTCAGATGAATGATTTAAAAGTGAATGCGCGGGCAAGCTTAAGTTTCCAACTAATTTAGAATTCTACTACTAATATGAGATGAATCCTAAGTACAAAGTTCATGTCAAATATTTCAAGACATTGATATATTTACTTACGAACCACACCTAACACACTTCTATGAAAGTAGATAAACAATTGAAATCAAATGAATGAGGGTTATGAACACACATCCGGCAATCAAGTTAACATTCCAATCAAGTTATGTGTCCATCCAAATATCGTTTCAAAAGGCATAAAAACATGGATCAAAAGGTCTTTGAGGGTTATAACTTGGCTTGGCTACAAAAGAAATGTCATATGTGGGGCAATTGAAATCAAAAAGCCTATCAAAGAGGAACATTCCTTGTATCAACCATTAAAATTCACAACCTTCCCTACCAATTATTACAAACCCTTGGTGTTTAAATGAGATACACTTTGATCTTGACAACTTATTCTATTTTTGGATTTTTCTTTCTTTTTCTCTTTTTCTATTTTTCTTTTCATGTACACATTGTTTTCTTTTCTTTTTGTATTTACAACAACACGTTGTCTTGATCAAAGATAAAATTACACCATTATACTTGACATAAGATTTACATCTACCTTCTCTCCCCAACTTGAATCAATATACCCTATTTGAATGTTCCTTTACTCTAAGGCAAAAGGGACAATAAAACAATGAAATTTTAGGGTTCAACAATTAAAAACATATCAGAGTCTTAAAGTGCGTCAAAAATGAACTGGATATTGAAAAGTTTTAAAGGCAAATTCATCAAGCATTGTGCTTATGAATTGACAGTTCATAATTGAGGACTCCGATTCATTTGGCTCAAGTGGGTTAGCAAATACTCGCTCTTCTCACAAGGTAGTCTATTTGTGGTCAAGTATGTTTCACTCAATAACAAAAAGGTGCCTTGATCATATCCATGCCTTCACACAATTCAAACCAATTATTGGATTTAACATAACACAACCAAGTTAAACAATGAAAGCCGGTCTCCTTGCATATGTACAAACATTTGAGGTTTCCTCACTTTTAGCTAGTACTAAGTGGTTCACAACAAACACATTATTGCGAAGAACTAAATGAAATGAAATTTACACAAAGTACTCGTTCCATATTCGAGTAAAAACCTAGAAAAACTGGAAACTTGTACCTTGGCTTTGCGCTTTAATCACAACTATGAATCATTATCAATCATCTGAGATTTGAGATTTAAGCAAGAGCGATATAGAGGAAACTTCCACAATGTTCAAATTAAAACAAAATGAAGTACTTAAAAATTGCTAACACGTTATTTTAACAGTAAAAGAACTTACCAAGTTGGGTTGCCTCCCAACAAGCGCTTGTTTAACGTCGTTAGCTCGACGCCTTTTTCGTTAGGGTGGCCAAAATGAGACGGACAATACATCATCCTTTGTATTCCTTCTTTTCGGGAGGAATTCCATGAACTTTAGATACAGATGATGTGGAGTCCATGTCCTCCTTAACTTTGATTTGAACAAGGCGCAAATTTCATCAATGACCCGGTCTATTTCTGCCTTGTTCACTTTCTTCCCCTTTTCTTCCATTAAGTCTTCCTTGCCAAGTAACTGTTCCTGTTACTCTACCACCTCTATCACTTCTTCATTATCAACAGTTTTGGCCTCTTCAGAATCTGACCATTCTTGAGGAAGTTCTTCTTTGTGTGGTGCACCACATTCTTTCAATGTTGTAACTTCCTCATTTTCAACAACACCTTCTTCAACAATCTCTCCATCTTTCTCAAACATATTTGAATCATTTTCATGTTCTCCATAAGTGGATTGAATGCTGACTTGGCTATCCATGAATTGAGCTTGAATCATCTCCAACTGAATTGATAAATTCCTCAATCTTTGGTTGGTATTTTGCATGTTTATCATGGATTGTTGCATGAAGATATTCAAAGTATTTTCCACATTGGAAATCTGTTCATCTTCATAAGGATATTGTTGATACTGTTGATATGGTTCATACTCGGGTGGAGTGTAAAAGTTGATGTAACCATGATCAGCCATGATTTCTTTTATGTGGAGAATCTGAAACGGATAAAACTAACAAGAAACTTTTCTTTGTTTATCAAAGAGGGGTTAGTAGTAACAACTATTAAGTAAAGAAAACTATTTACGGATTATGTGCAAAAGCTTAATATGATAAATCAATCGTTCTATCTATGATATCTAAACACCAATCCCCGGCAACGGCGCCATTTTGATGAAGTAGTTTTGCATCAAACAAGATAAGTATTTTTGTATCGTCTCCACAGGGAATAGTGCGTTATCAATGACAGTTTAACATCGATTATCATTCCAAGTATTAAGAGTACTTGTTTGTTTGAAATGTGATTATCTAAACTAATTTGCAAAAAGTAAAAGATGAGATAAATAAGGATTGAAACTTGTTAGGAGTAGCGTTCCTTAACCAAGCGTCACACGTAACCTAATGATCCATACGAATTCTAGCTTTATAAACAACATTATCACAATCAATTCTAAACTACCCTTCGTGTCCAAAGTGATATAATTATTTCTAAGTTATCGTTTAAACATTCGTGTCCAAATCCCTTAAACGATAACAAAGTCGATCGGATAACTTAATCGACCGTGTCCAGCCTGATTAAGTATCCGAAAGCATTTAACTCTTGATTATGGTGATTATCACAAGATTAACAAAGTTGTCAAAGAAGTTAACCTAAGATATATTGTTACTCTAGCTCTAGATTCAAGAGTTTGTGTCCAAATCATCTTGAATCTTATTGAAAGCATTAACACAAGAATAACAACAATATTGAATATAAATTGCTAGAATCATATATTGCAAGATCAAAAGGATTACATGTTTAGCAAGATCAAGTACCTCTCATCCTAACAAAGAGTGTTTAGCTACACATCATCATGGAAGCCTTGCAAGGATAGCTTGAAAAGGAAGGATTCATTACACTTGTGATGTCTCAACTAAGGAGTAAGCATCCAACTTCCAAAACCACTCTCACTCTATGAAGAACTACCTTCTTTCTCTCTATAAAATTACAAGCTAAAAGCTATGAAAAACTAAGAGAAAAGGATCCTCAAAATATCTAAGAAAATCCCAACATAATATAATTTCAAGGAATAGCAAGTGGGCTATTTATAGAGGTCTGCCCTGCCTGAGGTCGCAGTTGCGAGCTACACCACTCGCAGATGCGAGTTGAGAAAATTCAAAGGATTCCAGAGAGATACGCTATTGGCGTATCTGGGCAAACCGCCCTTACTCGCAGGTGCGAGTAAGGGAGCTCGCAGTTGCGAGCTGTTCGCATTGGCACTCGCAGTTGCGAGTTTGAGTGCGAGTTGCATGCCTCCTGGATCAGCTTCTGCCCAAATAGTACTTTTTCATGATTTTTGGTCTTTGATCAGTGTCTTGGGGCTAATTCCTGCACAAAAGAGTAGAGTAAGATATATAAAGCGTAATAAGGCATTTAACACCTATTTCTCGGCTTTTCCTTCAATAACTTGCAGAACAAGTAACAAAAAGTGCTTAAAATATAACATGAAATTAACACTTCTTGGCACTTATCAATGGGGTCCCATATGTCTTTAGCAGTGTCACGAACAAGTATAGTTTCCATGATAGATCTATCTATGGATTGGAAGAGGTAATTCTTCGCTTTCAGATCACGAAGCTTGCTCTCATCTGCAAGCCTTCGTTGTTCCGGTGTTGCGTTTGCAGGTGCAACCGTAACTCCATGTTCAATAAGGTTCTAGTATTCTTTGGAACGAAGAAGATTTTCCATCAGCATGGACCAGTGATCGTAGAAACCGTTGAATTTCGGTATTGCAGGTTGAAGAAACGATGATGATTCTGTCATAGTTGCAAGGTAGAAGATGAAGGAGGATTGAAACCACCGTAATTGATTTGAACAACCACCGTAACTAACTCTTAGCCACCGTAACTAACTCTTCTCTCTTTCTCTCTCTTCAAACAAAACTGCGTTTTTCTTTTGAATTGAGAGAAAAATCAGGGCCCTTCAAAGCTCCTGATACCAATTGTAAAGTTGGAAAAACAATACTCTGATATTATTGAAAGGAAACTTGGCTATATATAGCCATTATTTACAATGCCTTGTAACACACGTAATACTAGTAACACAAGCCTACTTATTAATCCTCACACATGTAACAGTTTTTTAAAAATGTCACATATAAGATGTTGCAAAAAGTCATATGTGTAGTAGCGAAAAAAATGTCAATGCATAAGATATATATCAAAAACTTTGAAAGCAATGTTTCTATTGCTGGTTAAGTACATTATCACACGAATTCAATATCAAAAAGAAAAGAAAAAGATGTCAATTCATAAATAAACAAAACAAATAATAGTCTAAAAGCATATACTGTTTGTTCAAAATGATTGAAAAACAGGACATCGTTTTTTCATGAGGTAGTGCAATGCAGATAACAGAAAACCAGAGTTTTAAAGATACCAGAAGAAAAATATTCAACCACAGATTAGTCAATGTACATCATTCAACTCATGGATATTTTTTTAGCTTTAGTAACATAGATGTATATATATAAGATAAGATGAACAGCATCAAATAAATTTCCATATTAGGGTTAGCTGCTATCAAATAACACTAAAAGAATTGTCTCGTCTTATAATAAAAAAATACATCAGCATATTAAAATATTGGGTCTTGCTAACCAGTGCCCTAAGGGCAATGGTTAAGGATTCCATTAATGGAAACTTTGTCTTGGAAATAAAAGTTTTTACTTTTTTCTTAGCAATGACTACACCACTTTTCGATACAAACTTACTTATTTTAGTACTTTAACCAATGCCCCAAGGGCAATGGTTAGCATTTCCCTAAAATATTAAAATTATTTGATTTTGTTTGTATTTGAATTCAATGTGCATACAATCTTCTATCCCAACTCCCTCCCATCGGTGAAAGGTATAATATAACATATTGCCATATACAATGAGAAAATAAAAGAAAGCTAATAACAAATTTTTGGGGAATATAATAACTCAACTTTATCATTGCTCATATGGTGGTGATATGTGTTATTTCTCTTTCATTCCCTCTAGAGTCATGTGCAATGAGTTTTTATGATTGCTCGGACGCAAAGGGCTGCTATGAGGGAGAGTAAGTGAAAGTAGGACATGTATCGAAATTGATGGAAGAACTAAGGTTATGTAAACACACTGACAAAAGGAATACTATGAAAATGATCTAACCACTATGGATCTAACAGAACTTCTGAACTATTAACATAATTAAAAAGAGAAGGGTAAACCATAGAAAGAAAAATATTTAATAAACGAAAGTAATGGAAAAGAACATAAGATGTATAAATACACTGAGAAGACTGAAATAAAAAACAAAAACACTTAAGGTGTGTTTGGGAAGAGGGTTTAGGATGGGAAGGGAAGGGAGGGCTTACATTCCTTTCTTAATTTAAAGATATTATAAAATGATTTTTAAAAAATTGAATAAACAACATGATAAATGATCATATAATACTTCAAAAACACTTAATTTATCTTAAAAAGACATTTTACATTGTTCGCAATTTAAAAAATAAAAGTGAGCCCTCCCCTCCCTTCCCCTCCTAAACCCTCTTCCCAAACACACCCTTAATAGGAAATTAATTAAGTTAAAAACTTAGCAAACAAAATCTTTAAAATGATAAGCTACATGCTACAAGATATAATCAAAAAGGTTCACCATAGATACGTAAACCAAATTTGACATTATAAGGGCACTAGTTTTCTATCACATTCTAAGCAATCAATGAGCAAGTCAACCCGAAGCAACAATCACAACAGAGTTGACATTATCATAGACACATGACTTTTGCATTTCTTAATCCAAGTTGGGTCATGTTAACCTTTAACGCAGCAAAGTTCTGCTAGTGGTTCAGTGATACTGAGGGACTACTACAATTGCAAAGATGCTCTACTACACTCTCTTAACTGAGATATAGAACACTAGATGATTCACCAAGAGTTTGGAAGTAACGGCTTATACGCAACAGGTGGCCTTGAGCATATGCAAGAGGTGCGACCGCCAAGGGCATCATTTAAGGGACACCAAAATGATTGTTTATAGTTAGTATTATATTTCTTTTTACTCACTTTACTTAATTCTTTTTTCTTTTTTTTTTTTTTTTTGATAAATTTGGTTACTCATTAAATTTCTGTCTTGTTTTGTTTACTCATTAAATTTCTAAGTTTAACCTACAAACTCAAATTTAGCTTCTAATCTTAAGGTCCATGTTTCTGAAACTAATTTCATCTAAATAGTAGAAACATATAACAGTTCTTAAAAAAACACATCATTAACAAAAACAGAAAAGAAGAATTGAAAGTGATGTAGGAAGATGAGTGAGCATATCACGGATCATTTTGTTGTGCTATGTATTACTTCTCCTTCGCACATTCAAAGATCCTCCCCTGCAATGAACGTATTGTGTAGTTAGGGGTTTCAGAACTGAGAATTGAAACGCTGAAATGAATTAAAAAGGATAGAAGTGAATCGTTATATATAAAAACCGTTTTCACTCTCTCTGATTGGATTTTGAGGGTTCAACTGGATCGCTGACGTGGACTTTTGGATCCCATGAAAAAGCAACGCAAAGAAAAGAGATGTGGATCGATGAATTGGCACTTGTCTTGCCCATTGAACTAGTGCGCGTTACTCCATCTTTTCATCAAGGGGAAACACTCTCTCCAAGACCACTCCTCCAATAATATAGGGAGTGTTACACAGTAATTCTAACATTTCATGACATAAATTCCTTGGAGCCAAACTGCATAAAAAATAAGGGTCATGTTAACTTGTGCCCTTAGGGCATATGTTAAGCAACGTAAAAGTAGAAATTGTTTCTTAAATTTTGTGCATTCAATTAGTTAAAAGTCAAAAAGTTAAATTCAAATACATTAATTACAACAAAACATTTCTATTTTTACTTCTTAACTTGCACCTTGAGGGCACAAGTTAACATTAGCCAAAAAATAATTATAACTTTTTTTTACACCAACGAAATTAACCCATTCCATTCATTAAATTAGTCATAATATAGGATGGAATGTAATTAAAAACTTGGCAACTAGCGCATAATCAGGCACGGATGCAATGTGGGGGCAATGGGATCAACCGACCCCACTTGCCTCCACTTGCTTATTGTATATGTAACCTAAAATTTGATATTTATGCACTTTGACCCCACTTATATAATATTATTGTCTTCATATAGTTTATTCATAACACTAAAAAAATTCAAAACTAAGAAGGATTTCAATGAGTGTTCTAAGATCACTAGATAACAAATTAAAAGAAGTAATTTTTTATAGAAAGTTGTTGTAATTATTATATCGTCAAAAATAACGCTTATTTTTAAGGAAAAAAAATTCTTTTATGAAATCTTTAACCAATTCTCTTAGAGCATATCGTTAGCAAGGTCATAAAACTACTATTATATTCTAAATTATTTTTATATTTGTTGAAAAAACTCTGTGATTGACGTTGGTGGATGAAAAAAATAATTAATTTGGGTTATATTTTTTATACTATGGTAGAAATAGAAAAATATCTTTATGATATAATTTGGTGGTTGAATTTTTTTTTTGAGCAATCATAAACATAACCTATATAATGTTTGCACACTTATGCGTTTATATAGTTTCATATAAGTTTCTATGATATAACTTTGACCCCACTTATTAAAATTTTTGGATCCGTCACTGCGCATAATTAATACCTTTGAAAACACATAAAATAGCACCCCTCCCCCCCAACACACACACACACACCATCTATGGCTTAGTCTACCCGACATGTCGTGCACAACCAATTTGGAGTCTAGTTTAATAGACACTTTAGGATAACCCAAACTCAGGAGCTAAAGTAGGGTTTGCTTAAGACCACATGCTTTCGCCTCTTGAGGGCTCAGTTGGTCAACGTTCCACATTGTTTACGCAGATATGAAATTTCTTTTGTCGTCTCGAACACGCACATCCGCACTAAAATACTTTGCCTTGAACAGTCGTGTTGTTAGATTACCTAGATTAGAGAGTAGCTTCCATGCTTGCTTGTTCAACATAGCGTAATTTAACGCTAAAATACTATTAAATCCCACCCCTCCTTCGCTTTTGGGATATTTCGAAGTTATTGTTGGAGCACTATTTTATATTTATAATGTTGTTTTTAATTATTGATTGGGACAAAGACAATAGTATGCATGATAATTTTGTCAAAAAAAAAAAATAGCATGCATGATAATTATTTAGTAGCTAATTGGTACGGTTGTAATCTATATTTCGCAGATGCATTTTTGTGTTAAAATTCATGATGGCAATGATGTGTCAAATAGCTATGATAAATGTTGGTACATTGATAAATATTTCCTTCTAACTTTACAACAATATCTTTTTTTGACAAAAACTTTACAACAATATCTATCAACCTTTTTTTAGTGGAATCTATATCAGCTCGTTGTTTTAATAAATTTGACTTTTTTCAAGACAAAAAGAAATAATACATCGTGCCAAATTAAATAACAAATTAGATTGTTGAAAATTGATGTTGAAGTTCTTCAATTTTCGGTCCTCTAAATATTTTCCGTCACAATTTTTGGTCCTTGCTTTTCAGCCTGGTCATGTGTACCATTCATTTTTTGGAATGAGATTTTTTCAAAAATGTTAGACTATCATAAGAATATCTTCAAATTTTTTTTAGCAAAACATGAATTAAATATGAATTTATCTCTTGTTAAATTATTCTAAACTTTTGCAAAAGATAATTATATAATGTACTAATCGTGATTGCAAAAAAAATTAAAATTTTGAATGATACTTATGAGTTGATTTAAAAGCTGGAAACAAAAGTGGTGACAAATTATTTGGAGGATCAAAATTGAAGAAATTTTACAAAGGTACTAAAAAAGAAATTTGGAAATTTTGTAGAGATAAAAAACTTATTTAACCCCTAATTTTAATTCTTCGTTTTAATTTGTTTCAAGCAAGAGGTTAGTAGTGTAAACATTTTAACAGTAAAATTGAATACATGAATAAAGAAAAAGAATAAATGAAAAAAATATTGGTTTTAATGTATTGTTACTTTACGTTTTTGTAATTTTATATTTTTTTTTTATTAATTTAGGTTTCATGTTTTACTCTTATTATATGTTGGTGCATTTTTCATTGAAGCACAAGAAAACAAAACCAGTTGTAAGGACTAAGGACTGCAGGCTTACTATGTTTGTGAAAGCAATGGAAAGTGAAAAAAAAGGACATCATTGTTTCAACCAGAGTCTTAAAGTTAAAGAAAACTAAAGATATAAGAGTAAATATTCAACCGCATGTAACAACACTTTCTCATGAATAATCCAGCACATAAAAGAAATGCTTCCTTCAATAACGAATAACAGAACAGTTAATGTACATATATCATTGCAACTGTTGAAATCCATGCATGTTTGAATGACAAATCATTTTAGCCCATGAAAAAATAGGATTCACATTCCCGTATTTTAGAATTCTTTCATGTTCATTACAATCTTATATTATCACTATCGTCAATAAACCTAATACTTGATGGCATGCTGTCATTACGTAATTTTTAGGACTTATTTTGATAATTTGGTAGAGTTCTGATGCAATATGAAGGATCCAGGGTTGTAAAAGCAAGAATTTATGGAGAACTGAAGCTAGCAAATCGTGGCACGTTTTGCACTGCCGTGACACGATTTTCTCTTGGCAGAGGCATGTTTTTGAAACAATGAAATCGTGATACGATTATCCATGGCGTGCTACGATTAGAGGAAGGATTTGGAAGGAATCTAGGGTTTAATGACAAATCGTGATACGATTTACACTACC
The DNA here is from genome assembly GCF_051527215.1 of Medicago sativa. Classification (NCBI taxonomy): domain Eukaryota; kingdom Viridiplantae; phylum Streptophyta; class Magnoliopsida; order Fabales; family Fabaceae; genus Medicago; species Medicago sativa. The sequence goes on from NC_140756.1 coordinate 11,381,085, forward strand.
GTGGCGCGATTTTGGGCGCAGTCAGACTTGCCTATTTAAGCTGAAGTCAGTTCCAAACATAAGGGTTATGATTTTGGAGAGCAAAAGTGCGATTTTGAGACCTGAAGACTGCTTGAAGGGCGATTTCATCCTCCTTTACTCAGTTCATGTATGTTTTAATTATTTCCTTGATTATGCTATTTGTAAACTCGATTATGAGTAGTTAAATCTCTCAGAGATTAGGTCCGAGATGAATCTATGTAACCCTAATTGATCCATGTTGTTGTGAAACTCTATTTATTATGAATGACAATCTAGTTTTTATTCAATTCAATTGTTATTAATGCTTTTTATATCTTGGTCACATATAAACGTAGTGAGAATGAATGATAACTGACCATAGCTTTCAACTTAGACCTAATTGAATTGTTTTAATAAACAGGGTTAGTCTAGGAATGGATAATCGTTTGTTAGTGATATTAGGTTAACATGTTTAAACCTTCAAAGATTATTAGACCACCTAAGGAATTAGGGGGTGTACAGTTTAAGAAGAGGGTCCTAACTCAAGGGATTGATTAGGACTATTTTGTTAACCATCGTGAAACTAGAGAATCATTCGTAAGAAATAGGTGCAGTATATCAATTAGGGGAACTCAGAGGATTCGAATGACCTAGTCTCATCTCTCCATATACTTTCCAAACAAATCTTTATTTTCTGTTATTTAATTTTATGCAATCAAACTTACTGCCTTGGGCATTTATAAAATTTACACATCCTAGATATTAACTTTATTGCTGAGTTGAGATTAACACAGTCCTCGTGGATACGAACTTATTTGTATTACTTCGATAATACTCATCACTGTATGATATTGTTTATGAAGTTTCTTGCACGCTATGCATTGTTAAGAAAAAAATTATTGCTAAAAATTAATATTTAACCTTTTAAAAAAGGAAAATGTTAACTAGTGCCCCCGGGGCACTGGTTAAGGAAACCAAATATAGCATAAGTACATTGGAACTTGTGTAGTCAAGATTTAAAAAATGTAAATAATGATGTTTTTAATGCAAGTATTTCCTTTTTTGTTTCCTTAACTAGTGCCCCGGGGGCACTGGTTAACAAGACCCTTATTTTAATGGGAAACTTGGTGACGAAGAATAGTTTTTTAGTCTAGAATTAGTCCACATGAGATGTTTTTAATTGTGTTTTTTTTTCTTTTTCTTGGGTCAAATAGTGTAGTGGTTAGAATTTCGCTCCTTAAGGTGAATAATGGGAAATCTCAAGTTTAAACTCCGACCCATCATATTGCGATGTTCTTATCAACTAAGAGATATTCATGAGTGTTTTATACTAGCATCAATAAATGTTGCGAAGTTCAAATGTGATGTTGTGTTGAATTGATTTTCGGTTGAGAAAATAATACAGTTTCTCATTAAAATGCTATGAAAATTCATATGTTGTTTTAACTTTAGGGGGCACGGTTTTTTTTTTTTTTTTTGACAAAAACAAAACGATATTCATTCATTCAAATCGATAGAATACATCATATACAAACATCGTTAAAAACGTAAAGGATGAATCTGCGAACAAACTCACAACACCCAAGTTAATAGCATACGACGGCAAATTGCCTACAAATAATATGATAAAACCTAAGTCACCGAAATACCCATGCTTCTGGATCTGCAACGTTGACGCCCAAATCATTGGTTGAATTTGTAATTGACTGATGTTGATCTTTCAATAGGAACTAAACGAACACCGCGACAAGACGCATAATCAAACGCCGCACAAGATGACAAACAACACAACGCCGCACTTAGACGACGAAATCACAAAAAGTACAAAAGAAAAAACTTGTTATATGTGAAAATCACTTATTTAAATTGAAAGAAAAGGGGAAAAAAGATGTAGAGGCGTGATTCTAGGTCGAAAAATGACCTAAAACCACCCCTCCTCGATGAAAGAAAGAGACGGAAAGTTTAGAGAAAAGTTGGAGTTTCTCTCACTAAAAAAACTAGTGCCGACTTCTCTTATAAAACTAGTAATAGACACGTGCATCCGCACGGGTCACGTTACATTGTGCTAATCAAATATAAAAAAAAAACATTTTTTTAAAAAAAATGTAATTATTTTTTATATGATTAGCACAAAGTAATTACATTGTTAATATCATGAAATGTTTAAAAATATTAATTGAAAATTATCAACATTAATATAATGTTTTTATTGAATGTTTTTTTCTCATATATAGTAAAATATGTTAAATATTTGAATTACGTATGTTATGGATTTTTTTTGGAAGGAACGTATGTTATGGATTTTATTTTCTAATGTACACGAAAACAAATTTTTATATACATATTTGAGAAAGTTAATAAACTAATTTTTTTAAATCTCATGATTATTTTCAAAATATCAAAATTAATGTGATATTTCTATTAAATAACTTTTTATTTTATATGAAAAACATTGGTCAATGTTTGCATCGCGCACGTTGCAGATTTTATGTGTTTTATCTGCATAAATAAATTTTTAAGTAAATATGAGAAAGTTGATATGATAAAATTGTGGAAACTCATTAATATTGTCAAAATATAATAGTGTTTCTATTGAATAGCTTTTTATTTTATACGCAAAATCCCGTTGCAGATTTTGTGTGTTTTATGTGAAGAAACAAATTTTTATCTAAATATATGAGAAAATGGTATGATAAAATCGTGGAAACTTATTAATATTGTCAAAATATAAACATTAATATTGTGTTTCTATTGAATAGCTTTTTATTTTATATGCAAAACACCGTTCAATGTTTGCACCGCACCCGTGCAAAATGTGTTTAACAATAAACCTTTAGAGTTTTGATGATAAGGTTTTACAAATTGACAATTAGAATTGCTAATATTTGTTCAGTGTACAGGACCATAGACAAAAATTTATTTGATGCAGACTGCAAATATAGGAACCGTGCTGCAAAACAATGGACTAAACAAACAAACAAATAATAACTAGGCGCAAACATGGTGAGATGCTTGTACCTACAGTAGCCAAACAGAAAGAAAACAATACTAAGAATAAAGGAAACACGAACAGTAGCGCATCAAATTGCTTCCAATGGATTGATGGAATTATGCAGCAACAGTGAAAATAAAGGCTCGGCACACAAGCTCATCGGCACAACAGCACTATGACAATTAACTGGTTTTTTGGAATAGACTTGGTAGCAGCCAAAAATAATTTTGTTTTGGATTTCGAAAACGTAGTAACAAACAAAAGTAATGGCTGAATACTTAAAATAAAGGATTATATGGTAGTAAAAGTTCCAAAAGAAATAATATAATAATTGAAAAAACTAGGTTCTGAAAGTAATCAATCGAAAATAAGGCATAGTAATAGTATGGAACAAGCAATTGAGATCAATGAGTATTCACGGCTGAATGGAAACTTGCAGGCTAAAAATATTGTACGGCAACTAGGGTTCCAAAAAATAAAACTGAAAAATAGGGTTCTGAAAATTGCAGTGAAAATTGCGGTGGCTAGGTCTTGGTTTTCAAGTTTTTTTTGGAATATTTGTGTGTGTAAATTGTGTTGTTGGAGGTTTGGTTTTATAGTGTTAGGATTAGGGTTAGGGTTTGTTAAAAAGAAGCAAAAAAAACTGTGGCTTGAAGAGGAGGAAAGCATGCGTTTGTTACATAATTTTGGATTGGAACAACTTTGGACTTATCGAATAATATAAATAAATAATAAAAAGGATCTATGTATATTTTTGGATTTGGATTTTTTGGACTTATCTATAACTAAAAATAAAAATAAATAAAAGTGATAAATAAGAATAAACTAAAAAATTATAAAAAGTGAAATAAATTAAAATAATGGATAATAACAAATTAAATAAAAGACGGAAATGAATTAAAATAAAAATTAAAAGGACTAATAATAATAAAAAAGTTAGAAGAGGACCCGAATCAAAACAAAAATGAGGTATTTTAAAATATCTCTCAGCCGAATTTTCATTGAAAAGTCAGAGACTGATCAGTGTCACGCGACGGGTGTCAGTGGGACCTTAGGTCAAAAATTGAGGTATGACATTTTCAATTAGTTGTTTTTGCATTAATTGTTACTTCATCCATTTTATTGATTGGTGTACCTGTTGTATTTGCTTACGTCTTTCACACACACCTACACCATTATTTCTTACGTCTTTCTCTTTGTGAATTTGCTTTTCACATTCTCTTTGTATTGTTGTTCCAGAACCTTGTTTACTTTCATTATTTTACACACCACGTTTCTTTCTTTCTTTTTGATTTGCTTTTCATTTATTGTTCTAGAATTTGTTCTTTTTTTTTTTTTTTTTTAAAGAAGAATTTGTTCTTTTCTTGATAGTAGTACTAGCTGAATCATTTTCTTTGTGATTTTTATTTTTGTATAATTTTGTTTTATTTTCCTATTTTTTGTGACGATTTTGGGTTTTTTCTTTTGACGTTCTCTTTGTATTGTTGTTCCAGAACTTGTAAACAGTACTTTCATCATCTTTACACACTACGTTTTTTTTCTGATTTTATTTTTGACTATTGCTCTTTATTTTTTGTTCTAGAATCGTTTTTGTTATATTTTACTATTTTTTGCAATGATTTTGGGTATTTGGTTTTTTGTTTGTCAGTTCATAGAAGAAAGAGGAAGTTAGAAACTCAACATTACAGTGAGTGTGATATTTTGCATTTCATGATTTCATTCCTTGAACCATGGAAACAAGAGATTCACAAGACATTAACAATCTTCATGAATCCATCGCAACACTAAACTTTGCATTTCATGATTTCAAAGTAAATGAAGATCTTCACCATGAATCATTTCTCAAGAATTTTCAAAACCTACATACTATCACTGAATCCTTTTCACATGTTCATCATCAAACCATTTCATCTTTGAACTCTCATACATCTTCAAACTTCATTTCATCCATTTCATCTTTGAAGTCTCATTCTCTCGTACGCGAGTCATTTAAGGAAATTGATCAACGTATAGATGAATCATTTTGTAAAGTCATTCAAGAACTAACAAAAATGAATGACATATTGCAAAGGATGGTTGATTCTGAATTGTCCATCGTCATGTCAGAATCGTCCATCACTTCAGAGACAAACTTGATTGTTGTGTGTCAACCGCATGTTATAATTTTGATTTTGGGTTTTTGCTTGTTTGTTTGCTAGTTCATAGAAGAAAAAGGGAATCACAAAGAGGGAATTAGAAACTCAAAAGCACCATTATAGTGAGTGTGATATTTTGTTTACATTTTTTCTAGTTATTACTTATTATGTATAGTAGTAATTGTTGTGTTTGTTTTAACTGTAATTGATATTTGAAATTTGAACCATAAATTTAACATTAAAATTAAAAATTTTATTCATGAATCTCATTTATTCATGAACCATAATTTGTATAGTACTAGTGTAACGCCCCGTGCCAAGCACGGGATACATTTTATTTAAAATTATTTAACAGGGTTTACACATAAATAAGTTTTTTTTAGCTATTATTTGATTTTTTTTTAGTTTGATTTCATTTCAGAATTTTGACATTATGTAGTACTTTATCTTCATATTTAAAATTGAGACAATAAATCATTGTTTATCGGGACAAAAAAGTTAAATTTTATAAAGATATAACTATTTTTGTGAGAGTGATAAAATAGTGAGAAAAAGTACAACAATGCTTCAAATATAAAAATACTATAAATAATTACTATATTCTTAAAAATATATCTAATTAATAAGAGGTATGATCACCTCTATTATAGTCTACCATTATGGCTTTGCCCTCTCTTTAGAAATCTTTTGCCACCCACCCCCTTTTTTTCCAAACCTTCATCACTCACGATGTACCATCATGCAACGATGGTGCAATGAGTGGTGTCGTCCTTCCGTACCACCCTTTTTTCGGTTTCCACAACAATCCGAGTCGTTGGTTTCCGAATCAACCAGTACCGCGTCTGCTACGGGTGGTGGTTGTTGAGTTGTTGGTATTCGTAAATCGTTGGTTGTCACCGGCAATCTTGTTTGGTTCTATGTGTTGCCTTCTCAATGGCAGAACCCTGCATTGGTTTGGTTGAAACCCAAAAGGGTCCATTCTTTATCCTCTATTTTGCCACCGTTTTGGACCTTTTTCGCCGCCGTGTGGATTGGTTATGGTGGGTCATTCGAATCCGCCGTCTCCTCCCTTTCTTTGGAGGTGGTTGCGGTACTGTGTTGGGCCAGAAATGACTGTTATTGATGTTGATCATAGCAGTAAATAGTTGGTGCGTGTGTATTTGTTAATTACCGTGATGGCGGTCAAATCTACTCTCCACTCTCAAGAATATGTATGTGTTTCGTATCCCATTAATCCTTGATTGACATGGGACTGTGCGGACTCGAAAGAGTCGTTAATGCTTGTTGTCGTTGCAGGGAGTTGATGGTACGTGATCCGATTTTGTGTTGACGATCGATCAATTCGCCAAATTATAGACCCGCTTGGTCCTCACAAACGTCTATCGTTAATGGTATTTGTTTGTTATAATTAATTAGGGTTGAATCCACTTTGTTGATCTTTTTTTGATGTATTACATGTTAGGGTGGATCCACTTGGATTGACTGGGTTAGGTTTTTTTGTCCTCCCAGGTTTTATATAATTTTTCCCTTTTTTTAATAACATATATGAATAAGGTTAAAAAATTCTTCATGAGAATAAAAAAATAATAAAAATAAAACTTACATGAATTAAAATGTATATTAGGATAGATAACATTAAATAGAGTCAAAGTAAGTTATACATATATATATTTTTTAATTTAAGATAAAAAAAAATGTAATTGTTTATTCTTTATATCTAATATTGAAGAGAGTCCCTAAAAAATATTGGAGAGACTATTTCTCTCGGAAGCAAATTATCTCTAGTGAGAAAAAATTGAGAAAACAATTTTCTTTAATCTCCTCCCTACATTTTTTTTAATTAGAGATCAAGGGTCACAAATTAAAACATTCTAACCTAATTTCGTTATACTTTAGTGTAGTTATGATTTCGAATTCATCATTTCCTCTTTTTTCCAAGCAAGCACTTCCTCCTTCTTAAAGTTCCTAACCAAAACCAACAAACTAAAACCTCCATCAAACACGGGGAAGAAAAAGGTAGGAGATCTATGTCAACCCACTCAATTTCATGCAAGTTCTTCAACTCCTCAATGGTGATCCTAAGAGTAAGGTTAAAAAATTCTTCTGATATGCTAATGCGGGATAGATCAGGCAACTAAAAATAAAGGTAATTGTTTTACCATTTATTAGAAAATGTATTTACTAAAAGGATTGTGAAAAAAAAAATCTCCTTCATCAAAATAAGCATACATTTTCTTTAGTTCTTTTTGTCTCCATAATTTAACGGTTGAATTTGATCTTAGTTGATTGAAAAGAATTTTGTAACATCGTTTTCCGATCTCTAAAGAAACAAATAAAATGGTTCAAGTAAATGAATAAATATGTACGTTTCTATGGTATTAAATAATCAAGTTGATAGTTATAAATACTTACCTAGGAACAACTTAACTTTTGCCAACAAAATTGTCAGATTCGCCTTTTTAAATTTACCGGAAGATAGAAAAAAGAGTACATTCAAACTGATATCTTTTAAAAATTAATTTACAAATAATTAAAATAATAATTAAATATCATAATGTATTATATATTAAAAATAAAAACAAATCGAGTTCACCCATTCGAATTTAATTCAATGTTCTTGTAATGTATCTTTGTATTCTCCTTCAATATCCACCACAATCGGTTTAATTTCTTTCATTCTTCAAGGCTTACTTAAGTAAAATTTATTTTATTGAATCCTTATTATTTTTAGTGTGGAGGGAGTGCGAAAGCTAGGAAAGTCAATTGGGTTAAGTGAGATAAGGTGTGTCTTGGTCGATATAGTTGTTGCTTGAGGGTTCGTATAGTGCAGAAGTTTAACTTATCTTTGTTACGTGAATGGTTTTGGAGGCTAACAATGAGTTTTAATTTTAAAGTTTTAGCTTCTTAGAATAGGTTAGGGGGAGTTCATGTGAAGAGTGGGGACAGTTAGGCGTATGTGTGGTAAAATTACTTCCATGATGTTAAAATAGGAGCGGAGATGGGGATTAGAAATTGGTTTGATGACAACTTGATGATAGTGGAGACTGATGAGAAAAATACTCATTTTTTTGCCTTGATTCGTGATTGTAGAGTGGTCCTTTGTGTGATATATTTAGAAGAACTTTTGAGTTATATCAAAATAACTCTATGTCATTTAAAGAGATACGTAGGTTAAGGTTGGATGGGGTGGAGACGATGCCATAGAATTTTTCTTGGAAGGAGGTGCAGGGGATATATTATTGTTATTTGTTGGACAACATTATTTTTAGGGCTAACGTTTGCTGGACAACATTATTTTTAGGGCTAACGTTTTCGATAAGTTTCTTTAAAGTTGATCATGGTGAAAGGTACTCTGACAAAGGGGTATATCATCAAAAGATGCAGGTGGAGCATGATTAACCTATGGCTCTAAAAAAATCTCATTAGGAACAAAGTAGCTCCTCTAAATGTCTCTCTCTTTTCGTGGAGGCTCTTGAATATCTAAATTCTAACAAAATGCCAACTTAGCTTGATGGAGTATTTAAAACATGGACTCATTTTTATGTTCAGGCAGATGTGAAAAAGAGGAAAATTATCTTTTTTATTTTTAGTGTGAATTCTTTGGTAGCATATGACATAATATTCGAAAGTGGTTGGATAATTATTGTGTTCTTCCCATTAATTATTGTGAGGGTACTCTTCATTTCAGTGATTCTCAATTGTTCCAAAAAAAAAGTTAATTTTAGTTTTCAGTTGATTTTGTTGACTTGCATTTGGATTATTTGGAAAGACAAAAATTCTTACATTTTTGTCACAAGAATCAGTTTATGGTGTTGTTAGATAAATTTACAATTCTCGTTTACTGGTTACAAAATGCTAAGAAATCATGTACGTATTTTGAGTTGAAATGTTGGTGGAATAATCTTTCTACTTGTCTTGGTTATTCTACCTCATGATTTGGTTCTTTTGTATCTATGCATCTTGAACTCTGTATTTTCCTTTGTTGGCCATGCACATCTTCTGCTTGAAGGGTTTTTAATATAATTGATTTGACGTCTTCATACAAACAAAATCCACCTCAGTCAAGACACCAACTACATCAACATATAATATATTTCATGTTGTTAGAAAGGGATGGGGGTTCGAAATTAGTTTGATGATAAAAATATTATTCAAATTACATTTCATGTCGTAAAAATCATTGAAAACATCAGATGTAGTGTAAACGAAAACATGTTTGTAGGGACCAAAGCAGATTTAGATATATTGACTTTTGTGTTGATTGTAAAATTAAGTTTGTATTCGTTTTATGATGGTCTATACGAACCACTGTTGCAAGCAACATCAAATGAGGAAATCGTGAACAACATTGGAGCTGCTCCTTGAACTTGTAGATCAATGTTCTTCGTATAGACGCACCAATTCGATCACCCTATATAACAAAGATTAAAACACTATACTTTAAACAAAAAAAATACAAAAAAACAAAAAACAAAAACAATATTAAAAAACTACCTTTCGATCCATTAGAATCAAATCCATGGAAAATGGTAGTTATTTATTTTTGTAGTCTTGAACAAACCAAGTACGAACAATCCTCACAACCAATGTTCGCGATTGTTTTCTTGGTGAAACATCATAGATGAAGCCGTGTTTCGTAGACATTTTTCTTTGCAATAGAAAAAATTATAGAACTAACTTAGAATATAAATATTAGAGAACCAGAGAACAAAAAGAAGAAGAACTATATTTTGTGAATGTTGTGTACTCGTACCCAAAAGCACTACTATTTATATAGAAAAATAGTACCGTAACGGTTAATATCTATTAATTATTAATTTGACCGTTTTAAAATTAATATTATCAACGTCTTTAATATTATAAAATGTGCATTAAAGGATTAGATTATATTTCATGTAACCTACAAAAAATTAACTTCATAACATTTGAAATTTAATAATATCTTATTAATATTAAGTAATATAATTTTGTAATGAATAAAAATTAATTATATAACCTTAAAAACTAATTACTACAATTAAATTTTTAATTAGTAGGTTACTCTCATAGTGTAACAGACCAAAATTCAAAATATAATTTATTCAAGTTATTTATTATAATTTTGTAACCTACCAAATTTTTAATGTACTGTATAACTGTTAATCGAATACTAATTATATTAATAATTATTTGATTGTAACGTACAAATTTTTAATGTAACATATAAATTTTAATCAAAACAATAATTATATAATAATTATTTGATTTTAACGTACCAATTTTTTAATGTAACATATAAATTTTAATCGAAACAATAATTATATTAATAATTATTTGATTGTATCGTACCAATTTTTTAATGTTACATATAAATTTTAATCGAAACAATAATTATATTAATAATTATTTGATTGTAACCAACTATGTATTTTATGTAAAATTTAATGTTAAATAAAAAAACGGGTTTTAATAATAATTATAATTATTAAGCTTAAATTAAAAATTAAGAGAAATTTTTGGAACAAATGCCAAGTAGGATTATGATGATGTGGACATCTTTAGAGGAGAGAATTTTGGAATAGGCTATTTCTAAAAACTCGAAATTGTTAGTATAAAGATTAGTAACTATAAATAATACTACCTTCGTCCTTATATATAAGACCCCTTTGCTAAAATTACGGGGATTAAGAAAGTGGATATTTGTATTAAAGTTGTTTGTAATCACTATTATTTTTACAATTTTATCCTTAAAAGAGAGAGTTAGTTTATTTTTTTCATATGTTATTTATTGCTGATTGAAGAAAAAATATGTATAATAAATAAGAACATGTATGTAAAAAAATAATTAATGTAGTTAGAAATAGTAAGTGAGTCTTATAAAAAGGGACAAAAAAAATTCTCAAAAGGGTCTTATAATTAAGAACGGGGTAATAAGTAATAACTAGACAACATGTTATACATGTACGTAATTTGAAATAAATTTAACATTATAATCATGAATCTCATTCACATTTGACTAGCGATATAAGTTATGCAGCTTCTTTATATCCATCTAGCTTCATTGAGTCACTTTGAGTATCCTTTAATGGCATCATATATTGATCTAAATTAAATTAGGTAACTGGTTTGATACCCAAAAGTGGTCAGAAATGGTCCCCTTATTTTTAAGAGACCAAGAATTCCAACAAATTAGTAATTTATATAAACTCCATATTGACCAAATGTTGCAGTTCATCTGGATCCGGTTCTTTATCTTCCTCCCTAGATCCACAACCTTCCACATCTATTTGGGGAAGACTTGTATCTGAATCTCCAAAGATGTGTGTGTGTTTTTTTTTTTTACTTACTTTTCTTAGTGTTTAAATTTGAAGATCTTGAATCTTCTTATTTTTATTTAATCTGTATATTTTAATGCAGAATCCAAACATTGACTTGGCTGGTGATGTATACAAAGCTTGTCTTTCCAGTATTGTAATGTTGTTAAGCATTTTAAACTTTTTTTTCCTTTTGTTCTCCTTAAACTATTTAGCAATCAGTATTTGTTATTTTTCCTTTTGCTCTCCTTAAACTATTTAGCAATCAGAGTATTTGTTTTTTTTTTCCTTTTGCTCTCCTTAAACATTTCATCAAATACTTAGAGTGCAAATTATACATAAACCCTAAAACTAAAAACTATAAAATTTCTAATTTAAGAGGAAAAAATGTAACATATAAACTTAAAATGTTAATGTTACTTGATTATAAAAACTAACTTGTTATTGGAGTGTTGAGTGATTTAAACTTGAAGAAAAATTGGGGGGTTTGGTTGATTTGAGAGTTTTTAGAGATTTTAGATGTGAAATGAAGAAAAATGAGAAACCAGTTGGTATGAATTTTTTGGCATAGGGTGGAGGTTCACTAGTCACGTTACTGGAAACAATAGAGGGTGTGGTTAAAGGGCCGTTCCGGTAAAATCGGAGGCCATGTTCAAATTATAAAAATGGGCCCCTATGGCAAAACAATATTTTTAAGCAATAGTAATCATCTTCCTTCAAAAAAAGCAATAGTAATTATCTATTTAAGTTGTAAATAACATAACAAATAGTCATTCTTATTAAGTGAAAGTAAGTTTATATGGGAAGGACTAACTAACTTGTGTTGAACTTCACTAACCACTAATTGTTTTAATATTAAAATTTGGGTTCATGTTTCATAATAAAAAGAAACACCAAAAACTTAAAAAGAATCATCACTTTGTTTAGTGCAAAATGGGTCTTAAGTATATTGGTTGTTGTTGCTTAAATAAAATGTCTTTGTTATCTAAATAGTGACAAACTAATACTAATATCGAAAAAAAATAGTGGCAAATTAGTACTAGCTTGCATGATTAAACTTAAAACAATAGAAAAAATACTAATTATTTACCGGATTTAATTTACGTTGTTAATGGAAATAGATGACAAAAATTTCAAGATATATAGTAGTTTTATACATTCATAGTTAACTCTGAAATGCATTTTAAATTGCAATGACCTAGTAGTTGTGTATGTAATTGAGACTTTTATATTTGGTTCAAATTCATACAAATGCTCAGGATTGAACCTCAAGACCGATGACTCAAGTGCATTCTATTTTACCACTAAACTATTCCAAAATGTCTATTAATTTTTTATATTTCATTATATATACCTAACACTTTTGAGTGCTATATTAATTTGTATTTTTTTTATTAGGGTTGTGTTAACCGGTGACCCCGGGGTACTGGTTAAGGTATCTAAAAAAGGAAAAATTAAATTAAAAGTAACACTTTTTTTACTTTTGATACATTGATTACATAATTTTCAATGCAAAAGATACTATATTTACTTTCTTAACCAGTGTCCCGGGGGCACCGGTTAACATTTCCCTTTTTATTATATATACTTAACACTTTTGAGTGCTATATTAATTTTTATTTTTTGAAGCTATTAAGATTGCGAGGTCGGGCACCTTAGCTCACCTTGCACATGCCAAGGGCCGGGTGGTAAGAGCTGTGAGAGCGGTAAGCGTCTGCTTATCGAGGACGGCGATGAATTGAAATTTGATAACTCAGCCTACGTATCCTTGTACACATATATTTCTTACTTTAGATGTAATATTATATATTTTTTATATTTATATTCTTTTATGAGTATTTTTGCGACCTTAACCAACTTGCGATTTAGATTTTTCTATTCTACAAAGTAGTTTAAGCTCTTCTTTGAATTTAAAAGACTTAGAACTGGCACAAAGCATAAGAAAAGCATGGGAAGAGGGCTTGAAGAAAAGCATTATACATGATTTTCCAAGGTGCAATCAATTTTATTTATACACGTAACTAATATCTAATTTGATTGAAGTGTTAAAGTTCCTATTTGTGACACTCATTCTATAGGAAGAAATTGGATGTGAAAACCATGTAGTTCATTCGGTAGAATACATGTTGTGTTATGTTCATTTTTGTGAGTTTTCAAAGAGACGTGCAAACATTTACATTAAGTATAACTTGTATAAGACATTTTAATGCTAACATTCTCAACAAACTTCCATGAATTAAACTTAAATTCCAACAAAATAAATACACAGCTACATAATAATGATGCTACCTAAATATAATCTTATATCAAAAATCAAATTCTTGAGAATATCTTCAGGCTCAGCAACGTAGCATCCATCTCAATCCTCGTGAACATGCGGTGCGGGCGAAATACGGAGAACATGCTCCTCACGGAGTCGTCGTCTGTGAGCATTATCTTGTCGGACTGCAATAACCCGGAACGTCCATATTGAACGTCTTCCGCCCTCCTTGTGTCTTCGAGGTTGAGTCCTTGGTTGATTTCATTCAGTTTATCCTCCATATCCTTTAACGTGACATCGTCCTGAACCTTGAACAAATAAGGGTGTTCACCGTTGAAGCATACTTGAGCGCTGAACAAATTGTCCATTGTTTCATATCTACACCATAAGAAATTAAACATTCAATGAAAAACTCATTCAAACATTTCATCAAACACTTAGAGTGCAAATTATACATAAACCCAAAAACTAAAAACTATAAATTTCTAATTTAAGAGGAAAAACGTAACATATAAACATAAAATGTTAATGTTACTTGATTATAAAAACTAACTTGTTATTGGAGTGTTGGTTGATTTAAACTTGAAGAAATTGGGAGGTTTGGTTGATTTGAGAGAGTTTTTAGAGATTTTAGATGTGAAATGAAGAAAAATGAGAAATGAGTTGGTGTGAATTGTTGTATGATCTCTATATACACGCCGCGTGAGTTAACTTGTGTTGGATGTAGGTTGTATTCCAACGTGAGTTACGTCACGTTGGGATTAACACTTGCGCCCATGGGGGTATTTTGGAAAGTTCGGTTGAAAGTGAGCAATTTCTGTTGTGAGAAGAGCAATTTTCCAGTTGTAAAAGTGGTTCAACCATGTGATTGATGGGCCGACTTTCAAAGGGAAGGCCAGGGTTATTGGGCCGATTAGATAATTTGTAATCCGGACAGTCAGGATGGATTCTTATATTTAACCCTAAATCTTAAAAACAGTCAATCCGCAGCTCCATCTCCACGCTGTTCCTTTGTCGGCCGCCAGTCCCAGCATGAATTCCTGTTTATCAAAGTTATTGCGGCCATCACACCGCAGGATCCTCAAAATCTCCTCCTCCTCAAAGATGATGACAACAACCCGCACTCTCCAAGGTTGTGAAAAACCCCAATCTCCCCTCAAAGTTATTGTGGATGAATTCCTAAAAAACTACGTCCCTCCTAAAAATAAAATACAAACCGTACCCTCCTTCTTGCCGCCATCATATTTCGAGGAAGATGATTATTTTTTTGATGATTATGATGATTATCCCGCTTTCCTTCCAATGATCCCCCTTCTCAATCGCGTCATTCACCGTTTTAAATCAATTGAAAATGTTATCGCAAAGTTACACTCTTACAATCTTTATGAATCTGACCCAGATTCGCATTCGTATATGTTTTTAGTCTTGTTAAGGCTTTTGTCGCATGCAGGTAAACACGATGTGCTCCTTGATGCTTATCACCACATAGTAAATTATTGTGACTTTGTTCCAAATACTTTTGCTTCAAATCTACTTATGGATTCTCTATTTACAACTGGTCAGTCCCAATCTGCTTTTTCTGTTTTCAAACAAATCTATTCCCCTGATTTTTTCACTTTTGACATTGCACTTTTTCACCTTTCCCATCTCAACGATATTGCCAATATTTCACATGTCCTTACACACATGTTGAGGATGCCTTGTTATCCTAGCCATGATACTTTTAATAAACTTTTGTATTCCTTTTGTAAAATGGACGCCATACCGCAAGTGAATCAACTCTTGGGTCTAATGGTAGTTAAGTTAGGGTTTGAAATCTCTGTCAATGTTTGGGCTGTACTAGTTACTAAGTTTGTTAGGGAGAGGAGTCTCAGTCGAATTGATGCCATGATTTCCCAAGGTTTTGTACCAGATGAAGAAGGTACTTCTTCTGCTATGATGCAAATACATGATACATTTTGTGATCTTCTCTATTCAGTTTGTAAAATGAATGCCATGCCGCAAGCCTTCCAAATTTTTGGTCTAATGGTTCATAATTTAGGGATTGATTTCTCTATCAATGTTTGGACTTCACTCGTCACTAAATTCATTCAAGAGGGTAGATCGGGTGCTTTGCTAAATCAAATGTTTTCAGAAGGTTTTTTGCCTGATAAAGGTAAGTCTGTTGCAAAAGTTTATGCAATATGTGATGAAGTTGCAACTGCTGCAACATCTGGTGTGTTTCAAGTTCGTACTTTGGATTACTGTGACTATCAAACATCCCCGCTTTTTAGTTTACAAACTGAGGTTCATTCACGAGGCTTAGCCACATAAATTGTGAAATATGGTGAAACAGACAGACTTTTTGAGCTATTCCTCAACACTACCCTTATATTTATTTTTATGTTCTATTTCAAATAAATAATTACTCAACTTGGTGTAGTTTATATTTTGATGCCATTGCACTTGGAGTTTATATTTTAATGTTATTGGTTTCGAATTATTTTTGCTATTTATGTATTGTTTCATGGTTTCAAATTGCGGTATGCAATTGCGACCACAATATTGCTTTCGCAGCAGCGTCTGCTACAACATCGCACCTCAATATGCTTGTTAACCATTACTAGCTTTATTAGCATTCTACTTTTGAGTATTTGGAAACATCGTAGTATTATAAAACTTTGTAACAATTCTACAAGAGTCAGGCGTTGACACCAAATCTCAACCCTCCATTTAAAGTTTGATCAAAGGCTCTTAATTCTCAATTAATGGTCCTCTAGAAATGGCCAAATTTATTGATGCACTGAATGTCACTATTTATTTTTATTTTCGGCAATCACTCTTTATTAATCGTATATTATTCAGTGAAATCTTGTTTGTGCTCGCCGATCTCAAATTACACAATTAATCCTTATTTGCTCATGATTTTTTCTTGTTTCAGCAAATTGATTTTTTTTACACAATATTATTGTTCAGTCATTGAAAAAATCAAATTGAAAACATTGTCTACATCTCCTTGCCCTCTTGGCTAATAGTTCGTACAGCAAAGATAATTTTTACCAAATTCATGATAACCATGATAATTTGAGAGGAATATAGTGAACGTAGGACTGTGTTAGATGGGTTTGCTTCTATCTATCAGTTTATGTGCTTAACAAAGATTGAATTCGGTTCAAAAAAATAAATACTCCTGGGATTGTATCGTTCAAAATTAATTGAATATATATAAAATTAATTGTATGATTTTGATAAATTGGAAAACCCTTTAAATTGAATTGGGGCCAATTTCTCAAGTCAAGAGAAAAATCAAGAAATTTCTTTACAAGGTATGAATAGATGTGATTGTGTAATTGAGATTTGAGAGGAGAACGAATAGACTTTCAGATCAGGAGGAAAGAGTTTGCTCAGCAGGGAAATCAAGTGAAAAAGGCTCACGAGAATAAATTTAATAAGCAATTATGTACCTTTGGATTAAATAGATAAACGGTCAAGATTTGGTGTCAACGAATTCGTTGACACCAGGTGTCAACGTATCCTAACTCATTCTACAAATGTATCATGGTTTAAAGTTTTGTTGCTACTATTGTTTGGAAACGTTCAATTATAAACAGTGGATCAATAACTATTTATCGCAACAACACGTCTACGCTATTGCGGACTGTGTGTTCTAATAAACAACAAATAGGTGTGCTGATGCCACTTTGTTTAAGGGGAAAAACCGGCCCCAAGGAGGGTAAAATGATGCCGCTTTATCAACTAGCAACAATTGATAGTATAAGAGATTACAACTGTATTTTTTATCCTTGCAAGTTGCAAAGAATGAGAATTTCAGTAACCAAAATCTTTGGACAAAAGCCAGATCATTGAAATATTGTGTCTATGTACCATGCAATAATGCAACGTTTTCACCCGTAAACTATACATCTTGAGTTCTTGATCATTTTTTTTTTTTTGACAATAATTTAAAAAATTATTTGGATAAACATTTTTTAGACAATTATTCATTAACGGGAATTTCAATAATTAAAATTATTAGACAATTTGTACCAATTTTTTTTTATTAGACAATAGGTACGCCATTAAAATAGCGTTTATGCACCATTCCAAAATTTTATAATGCCCAAGTCCTTGAATGTATTATCTTATTATAAAAAAAATTAAAAAATAGCATTGAATTACAAATCCATGCTATTGCACGGTTTAGTTTATAGTGCAACGTGTCAAGAAAATGGTTTAGAAAAGCTTGCATTTCTATTTATACATTTGAGGAAAAACCTCAAATTTATAGTATATATATAGAATACGTGTCATGCCAATACCATGTCGGACATAAACATGTTGGATACCATAACAAACACACCTTTAATATGAATTGTTGGTGTTACACATACAATCAAAAGAAAATTATTACAAATGTAGTTGCACTCAATCCTAGAAACTCCTATTTTTAAAATCAGTCATTAAGCTGACATTAAGCTGACAAACTATGACAATGAAGTTCCGAAAACTAAAGGGGAAGAAGTAAGGAAATGTTTGAAACCCATCTTCAACAGTCGTTATTTGCTTTGTGCAAGGAATACCTTCATTCTAAAAGCTCTGTCAGCAAACTCCGTAAGTTGAACTCAACCACCTTTTTGTTTATTTCATCGTTTATTTCATCATCTTGGTCGCTACCAAGTTGACCAACATATACTAAATCGGGGTTTCTGCTGAGTTCACCATCTTGGTCACCACCAGCTGCATAACTAGTCTTGAGATGGCTGCCGTGATAGCTTCCTGGGACACCATAGTCACCACCACCAAACCCAGGATGCGGCTTTTCTATAGCATAGTTCACTCGTACCATCCGACCATATAGATCCTGTGACAACACAATTTTAGATACTACAAGAAACATTGCCAGCATTTTCAGTTTAACAAAGCAGCAAAATGAGTCGATAGAAACAAACAGCAACAATTCATTGATGGTGAAATTGTAATACACACTGCCTTGTAAAATTTTGGCCAAATATCTCTGAGATTCATCAAAGTTAAATGTTTGTAATTAAAAAAAATTACACCAAATTGGTTATCTAAGTCAATATTTTGACCATTACCATCTTTTCATCAAACTCAGTTAAAAAGTGTGCATGTGCACGTTTAAAGCTAAGTTGGTGAGTTCGAATTTACTGCTCTCAAAACTGTAGTTCAGTGTATTATTTAGTATAGGTTTGAAACAAACTTAATCAATTGATTTATAATGTCAATAGTTTTTCCTTAATGTGCGTGAAACAAACAAGTATGCTAATTAATACAAGATAGAGAAAGTACATCTTTCAAATACTTAATCTAATTCCATTTTGAAAGAATTTTCATGGTTACTCTGATATTACTCCCTCCGTTTCAAAATGAGTGTCACTTTAGTCAAAAAAAAATTGTTTCAAAATGAATGTCACTTTACATTTCCAATACAACTTTAATTTTTTTCTTCCAACTTTACCCTCAATAAATACTCCAACTTTTCTCTCACACAATTTTCAATGCAACTTTAATTTTGTGTTTTTCTTATAAAGTAAGGGCAATTTAGTAAAAGCGTTATATCCAATGATTATTTCATTCCATTTATTAATCTGTGTGCCAACGCCTAAAGCGACACTCATTTTGAAACGGAGGGAGTATATTTTTTAAATGTATACTAGAAAAGATCTAGAACAAAGAATCAGTAACACACACACACACACACACACACACACATATATATATATATATAGTTTCTGGTTTAAAAAAATATCTTTATCTAAATAATTACAATTGCTTCCTCCAAGTATTGAACATTAAGTGATGAAAACTCTGAAAAAATTCTTAAAATAAGGCATTAAGTCATGATTACCATATGAATTGGTGAATCTTATAATTTAGCAAGAACAAATCATCACAAAAGTTGATAGGCTAAAGTATTATTTTGATCCCTTAACTATTTAATTGGTTTAGATCCCTTAACTAGTTTTTGTTCTGTTTAGGTCCCTTAATTATATTATGTTACACACAATGGCCCCTACTGTGAGTTTTTAACCACAATTGTCTATGGACCAACATTGTAAGTGGTCCACCAAAGACTTCATTTTTTTTTTATTTCGATCATTTGATCTTTTTTTAAAAAGAAAAAAATTGGATTTTGCAGGGTCTATTGTATCTAAAAGTTAACCTCCCACAACTAATTATTTTTACATTTCTTCAACTTACTCTTTTTCCTCACTTTGTCTTTGTTTTCATCATTACCTTCAGCAAACGAACCCAGAAAGAAATTGAAAAAAAAAAATTAAAAAAATCAAAAGAAAACAAAAGCTTCACTCTCCTCTTTCATGGTCTCTCTACTCTCCCACACAACACAACGCTACTAATAAAATAGAAAAAACAGTAAAGCATCATGTGATCCCTCTCTGAAACCAATGTCTCAAATTAAGTCTCTACTAGATGCACCACAAAACTACCTAGGTTTGAAACTTTCTCAAAAACATGCTCACCTCAAATCCAACCTCGTAAGCATTGTGTTATTAACAATATACCCAAATCTCCAATTACATCATCACTAGATGTTGGAAGTGCTTCAAGATTGTCAATTTCAGTAACCATGAAAGGGAATTTCACAAGACAACGAATCACGCTCATCTTCTCCAACGCTTTAGGAACCGTTGGCTGGCACTAATTCTTTTCGCGTTGATTAATAAAATTGAAACCATTTGGGTTCTGTACCAACAACAATTCATATATTGAAAGAGATGGTGAAGAGAGATGGAGCTAAGAGTGGCTTGGATATTGAAGTATCGTTCTTTGTTTTCACAATGATTGAATTGAGACAAACTGGAGTTTGGGGATTTGTTTTTTCAGGTTAGGTTAGATTGAAGGTTTTAAGATGAAAACACAAAGAATGAGACTGGTTAGATTTTTTTATTGATTTACTGTTTTTTCATGAATTTTATGATGAAGGTTAAAGATGATAATGATGAAGATGAAGAATAGTAGGAGGAGGAGGAGAAGGAGGGAGGAGAATTAAGAAATGTAAAACAAAAATTAAGTGTTAATGAACCAAGTTGTTTGGGCTCCAGTGGCAATGAGCACCTTCCAGGGACGTACCCGCGGAATACCGGGTTCGATTCCCAAGGGGCACAACGCTTGGTCAGTGTGCATGACTCTACGCAAGAGCCGGATTAGTCGCCCACCATTGGTGGGTCGAAAACCGGTGCGAAAGCCAAAAAAAAATTAAGTGTTAATGGCACGTAGTAAGATACTGCACGATCAAATGGTTTCTTTTATGAAAAAGATCAAATGTTTAAAATTAAAAAAATAAATAATAATAATAATAATAAGGTGCTTGATGGACCACTTACAATATTGGTCCATCCTACACATTTGTGGTTAAAAACTAATGGAACCGACAAATGCTAGTAACAAATATATAACTAAGTGGCCCAAATGGAACCAAAACCAATTAGGCAACCAAAGCGAAACCAATTAAAAAGTAAAACGACCAAAAGAGTAATTCAGCCAATCAAATAATACCTGGTTTTTCATGGCCTTAATGGCAAGATTCATGGTCTCAAGGGCAGCCGATGCCTCCTCGGCTGTTGCAAAAGTTACGAAACCAAAGCCTCGAGGCATTCCTGTTTTACGATCCATGATAATCTTTGCTGGAGGAACATTAAAAACAACCAGTAGTAGGGTATAAATCAATAATCACCATATTATGAAATACATTTTTTTGACACAACTACCATTTTTCTCGTTGTCATATAAACATTCATTGTTGCTTGCCATTTTGCCACGCATGACAACTGGTGCCAATTACACAACTAGAATTGTAAATTAAGAGAGGAACAAAGAATAAAATCAAGTACACCCACACAAGAAACAATAGCATACAGAAGTATAAATACGAGATCTTCAATTTCATTAAAAAAATTCATTTTATCAGCAAAAAAAAAAAATAACCACTCAATCAACTCATATATGAAATTTAGGGTTAAATATACTTTTAATCCTGCCATTTAAGCAATTTTGAATTTCCAACATGTAAAAAGAAATTGGATTACAACCTAGTAAATCAAGGATTCTTCTCTTTTAGACCTTGAAAACATCAAATATGAGATTAAAGGTACTTTCGTCTCCTGCCATTTGTGCAAATTCTAGTTTACCCCTTTCCAAATCATCTATTTAGTAAAGTAAGATGCCTCGAAAGTCTAAAGTTAAGAATCTTTGAACTACAAGGTTGGCCTCCTGAAATAAAAACAATTATAAGGGTAAACTGGAATTTGCTCAGATGACAAAGGGCAGAAGTACATTTGGATCTAAAATGAACATCATATTAGTTTGCTTTGTCTCACTATGTTATGTTATATTCAGAAGGGGATATTTAGGGGGACCAAAATCGCTAGATTGTGATACTTAGGGGCCAAAACTGCAATTAAGTCTATTCAGAAACCATTTAACAGTAATTACCATCGAGAACTTCCCCGTATCGAGCAAAATGATTTTGGAGACGGGTTTCATCAGTGTTATCTGAAAGGCCTGCATTATGATTAAAACTTGAAAAAATTGTAGCCACATTCCATTTAGATAATTCAACATGATAAACTAACATACCTCCTACAAAAAGTTTTGCAGATGACATGGATCTGGTTGCTTGAAATACCGAAAGAGTAGACATAGGTGAATCATGATTCACAACAAAATTCTTCCCCATTTTACGAAATAATGCCATTGCTCAAACCTTAAAAACATCAAACCACGGAAAATCTCCGTCTCAAATTAGAGTTACTAAGAATAATAAATGTGGTTAATAAGGATATATTAGCGGAAAAAAGATGTTGCATTGGTATACAATAATTTGAGACAGAATAAGAAAGAATGGGGACACCCTATTTGAGACAGAGTGAGAATCACCTAATTTCACATGTGATATGATATGACCACCTAGTGTAGTGGTTAAAGTTCCGAAAACCTAACTTGTAGGATGGACGATTTCATCCTCAGATCAATGATCCGCAGGTCAGGCTTACATGCAATTGGGTTCTAAATGGGGTTGTACTGTTATACATGTCGTCATCCTATCCTAGAGTTCCATTTCAAATTACCAAGAAAAAAAAATTAAAATGTTATAAGTGACGACTAGTTGTCAATAGCGGCCTCGCCGCCTGCTATAGCGGATTTTTCGTGCCCAGCCGCGTCGGAGCTGTGTAAAAGTGAGAAGCTACTGCTACGGTTGATATAGCGGTGCTCGGGCATGAGCGGCCGCTTCACCCATCTGCGGGCAAGTTCAATATCTCACAGCAAGATCCTACCTATTGGGGTAGTAAGTTCTTACGGAAGACATGGGGCGCAGCACCAGCTGTGGCACAACTAACCAAAACAATTTTTATAAGCTAATACCTTTCTTTGAGGAGTATGGGTCGATTTCGAAAATAACAATGAAAGAGAAGATAAAAGTAGGAAAAGAGACGAACCAGAAAACAAGTGTGGGGCGGCGGCGGGTGCCGATGGTAGAAAATGATTGAAGAAAACTAGGGTTGATGTTTTCCTTGACACAAGGAAAAAAAAAATAACCTCCCTTTTGATATTTATTTATTTTTATTTTTTTAAGAATTGTTTTTGATAGTTATAACTTATAAGTGGTTCAACAGTTCCCTCAAAAAAAAAAAAAAAAGTGGTTCAACAGTGTGATTGATGGAATTCTGCTCTTTACCTCTGCTCATTTCTAATGTAAATAACCAAAATGCCCCTACGTAATTTAACTCACGCTGCATGAGTTAACTCACGCTGCGTGACTAAGTCACGCAGAAAAAAAACACACTAAAACTCAACGTGAGTTAACTCACCTTGGTTTTGCTTCATTCAATTTAACACACAGTGAACACCCATGATTTTTGAATGGTTGCTTTCATATAAAGAGTACATGACAATCATGAGTATATATGTATTTTGCTATTCTTCCTCTTTGATCCCCTCAATATATAGACTCCTAGTTCTATACCTGTAATTATACACCACTGTGACATTACTATAAAACTTAGTTTTGAATTTTTGTTTGTTTGTTGCCGACATGGAAGAGGAAGGAAAATTGTTTAATTTATGATAACTTGCATAGTGGTGAAGGTTATAGTCTTATTAGGAAAAGAACAAAAAATTATGATGAAAATAAGGGAATAAGGTGGCCCCCTACTGTGTGTGCGAATGTGTGATAAAACATTGATCAAACAAAACCAGCGTGAGTTAACTCACGCCGGGTTTTAGTGTGTGTTTTTTCTGCATGATTTAAGTCACGTAGCGTGAGTTAACATGCGTAGGGGTATTTTGATCATTTAATTTGGGAATGAGCAAAACCGTTTGAGTAAAGAGCAGAATTCTGATTGATGGGCTTGATGGGCCGACTAGATAATTTGTGGAAGAAGATTTCTTTTTTGACATTCATTGTGTCTTAGTAATATAAGTAAATGACCAAAAAACCCAGCGGCAGTTAAGACGTGTTTTTTATATATAAGTCAGCGGTAGTTAACTAACAAACACATTAGAACTTTTTTTTCCTTCTTATTTATTTTTTGTTCTTTTCAAATATTCATGTTATTTTTTTGGTCCATACTTTTAGTATAAAATAACAAAGCTCTAACAATAAAATTATAATTACTTCGTAAAAAATTAATACAAAACAAATGTTATAAACACTTTTTTCTCTTGAAAAAAAAATTGAGTATTTTTTCCTCGGGGCCTCTTTTTATTTTTAGAATCGGACCACAAATTTCTTAGGAACGGCCCTACAAATAACACATCTCAATACGTAAGCGGTCCTCCAGATATATGGTCAGTTTGGATCTTGATTCCTGAAGAAAAAAATTGAAATATGCCCTTACATATTTTTTTGGCCTTGGGGTGTTGTGCTGCATGTAGAAAGAAGGGTTAATACACCTTTTGGTCCCTGCAATATGGCGAAATCCAGTTTTAGTCCCTGTAAAAAAAAAGTTTAGATTATGTCCCTGTCATTTGAGATTCTTCAACTTTTGGTCCCTCCTCTAACCCAGTCAGCAGAATCTGCACATGTGGCACGCTGACTGTGTATTTATTTTAATTTTTTATTTTTGTTATTGTGCCACGTGGCATTTGTAATGATTTTTTTAATAAAAAATTCTTTAAAAAATAAAAAACGAAAAAAAATCTTAAAAAATAAAAAAAATTATAAAAATTAAAAATAATGAAAAAAATCTGAAAAAATTATGAAAAAAATCTTAAAAAATTTAAAACGAAAAAAAATCTTAAAAAATTTTAAAAATATAAAAAAATCTTAAAAAATAAAAAAAGTCTAAAAAATAATGAAAAAATTTAAAACGAAAAAAAATCTTAAAAACTTTTAAAAATATAAAAAAATCTTAAAAAATAATAAAAATTCTTAAAAATTTATAAAAATCTGGAAAAATTTAAAAAATCTTAAAAATAATAAAAATTCTTAAAAATTTATAAAAATCTGGAAAAATTTAAAAAATAATAAAAATTCTTAAAAATTTATAAAAATCTTAAAAATTAAGGAAAAATAAAAAAAATCTCGTAAACTGAAAAATAATGAAAAAATAAAAAAAAATCTGAAAAAGTTAATATGTATCGAAATTTTCGAAAATTATGTATCGAAATTCTGAAAATTTTGAAAAATATGTATCGAAATTCTGAAAAATTCTCGAAAAATATGTATCGAAATTCTGAAATTTCTGAAAAATATG
This sequence comes from Medicago sativa, assembly GCF_051527215.1. Lineage (NCBI taxonomy): Eukaryota > Viridiplantae > Streptophyta > Magnoliopsida > Fabales > Fabaceae > Medicago > Medicago sativa. Next base: position 11,406,482 of record NC_140756.1, read on the forward strand.
TATCGAAATTCTGAAAAACTTTCGAAAATTATGTATCGAAATTCTGAAAAATATGGATCGAAATTCTGAAAAATTTTCGAAAATTATGTATCGAAATTCTGAAAATTTTGAAAAATATGTATCGAAATTCTGAAAAATTCTCGAAAAATATGTATCGAAATTCTGAAATTTCTGAAAAATATGTATCGAAATTCTGAAAAACTTTCGAAAATTATGTATCGAAATTCTGAAAAATATGGATCGAAATTCTGAAAAATTTTCGAAAATTATGTATCGAAATTCTGAAAAATTCTCAAAAAATATGTATCAAAAATCTGAAATTTCTGTCAAATATGTATCGATATTCTGAAAAATCTGAATCGAAATTTTACGAGGTTTTTTAAATTTTTCCAGAATTTTTTTATTTTTCCTTATTTTTTCTAGATTTTTTTAGATTTTTTAAGATTTTTTTTCGTTTTAAATTTTTTAAGATTTTTATATTTTTTTCATTATTTTTTAAGATTTTTGAATAAATTTTCTAGATTTTTTTTATTTTTTTAGATTTTTTTTTCGTTTTAAAATTTTTAAATTTATTTTTCTAGATTTTTTTTCATTTTTATTAATTTTTTAATTTTCCAGAATTTTTAATATTTTTTTCAATTTTTCAATTTTCCAGATTTTTTTATTAATTTTCAGATTTTTTAATTATTTTTCATTTTTCCAGATTTTTTTTCAATTTTTCATTTTTCCTGAATTTTTTTATTAATTTTTCGGATTTTTTTTATTTTTCCAGAATTTTTTAATTTTTTTTTAAAAAAAATTGAAAATGCCACGTGTACCCCCATAAAAAAATAAAAAAAAATTACACAGTCACCCTGCCACGTCAGCAGATTCTGCTGACTGGGTTAGAGGAGGGACCAAAAGTGGAAGAATCTCAAATGACAGGGACAGAATCTAAACTTTTTTTTTACAGGGACTAAAACTGGATTTCGCCCATATTGCAGGGACCAAAAGGTGTATTAACCCTAGAAAGAATCACTTACATTTTTTAATTTTAAATTATCTTCTTACATACACAATTTTTTTTTTGTGGTGGTCAAGGTTTGAACCCCGAACCTTGCATATATTATGTATTGTTCTTGTCAACTGAGTTAAGCTCACGACGACATCTCCTTGCACAACTAAATATCATATATAATTTTTTTCAATGACTAAAAAACATTGTAAATTATCATATAAGAATATAAAAAAGTTAATGCTAAAGATGAATTTGATTTGATGTCTACAGGAAATTTAGGAAATTTGCCCTTGATTATTGTCCCAGCTGTATGTAAACAAAGAGGCAACCCTGTTTGTCATAGAAATGGACTTGCTTATACTTCTTCATCAATGGCAGTACGATACTGAATTAATGCATATTTATTTAAATCAACAGCGAAATTGTCTTAATGCATATTTATTTAAATCAACAGCGAAATTGTCAGAATCAGTAATACTGAATGCACATTTCGTCAGAATCACGATAATCAACTATAGTCCATTGATAGGTTAACTAGAGCTATTAATTTGGTCAAAGCTAATTGGAGTTAGTTACTCCAACTAATTTCTATATATAGGAACACACATTGTATCATTTCAATTATTCATTCTTTTAACAATCTATTCATTCTACTATAAATTTCTATGAGTATCTCCCACGTGAATACTCCTATGATTGCTTTCTTGCTCATCACTATGATCGCTTAGTGGTATCTTCCATTCGATTCCATGATTACCAACACAGAGGAGTACTACAATTTATAACTTAAACAAAATTACAATGTCACCATCGAAACATCCACAGAGGGAGAGTATACTTTAATGATTAAATTGATAGTTTATTCAAAAAGATATTATACATATTTGGTCCATCTCTTAGTGGTATCGACATTTCATAATAATGTTGAACTAATTTTTGTTGTTTTTTTCTTTTCTTCTTTTTCAGATAGGAACCATTTACATTTGGTCAATTGTGTACAACATTTGTTCGCATATATTCAAGCAAGATTTCCAATGAAGTTAAAGTTGATGATTCCATGATTAGCTCAAATTCTGCATTAGAAAATGATCCAGAAAACATTTCAAAGGATAGATCACACAACGAACATGTGAAGCAATTTGAAATTGAATGTACAAATTCTAATGGACAAGTAAAGGTAGCTTTATATAATTAGATTATGAAAGCATTGTATTTATTTGATAGAAGTTATTACGATCTTATATTTTCAAGAATTTTACATAGGTATCAAAAAAGGAAAAGATTATGAAACAAGTAAAACTATTAGCAGAAAAGATGAAATTGAAGGCATTATTTGCACCAGCCACAATTGGAGCGGTATGTAAAATTTCTTCCTTATTGTTTCTCTTTGTTTTTTTCTATAATTTTTCATTTAACCCATTCCTCATAGAGAAACTATAGTTTAGATCAACACATGAACATAATTCGACAAATTTCAACTTTGTGTTTAAATACTACGGTATATTTACAAAATTAACAAACTAACTTAATTTTATACTTAACTTATGACATTTAAGTTGAAATATAATTAAACTTCAATTATTTGTTAACATATTTTCTTTGTTTGTAAGCAGCTTGTTGGTTTAATAATTGGCGTAGTTCCTATATTTCGAAAACTGTTGATTGTAAACAATGCTCCTCTTGGTGTTGTCCAAGACTCTGTAGTCATGGTAGGGTAAGTATTCTAAAATTGGTCAATATATCCACTGCATCCATATTTTGTTATTATTAGGTAACAAAACTAGAACTAGGTTAGTATACTTTGCGTCAGTGTAAAAACGTTTTACAATGTCAATAAGTTACTACTCGTATTATTAAAAAAGTTTTGTACATAACTACTTTTAAAATAATTCATTTTATTGGTTTTGATTTACTAACAGTATATACAAATTAAACTCACAAAATTATACTTCTTTTCTTTGATTTGTAGGGATGCAGGCATTCCGGCAATGACCATATTGGTTGGAGCAAATCTTATAAAGGGTAACTAATTTTATTTTATTTTGTCAAAATTTAGTAGTTTATTTGAAAATGAATGTGACAACAAAATTGAGATTTTTTTTTTGTTTTCAGGTTTAAAAGGATTAGGAAAACAAGTTCCAATTGTTGTTGGCATAATTGTGGTTAGATTTATTATAGTCTTGCCAGTAATCGGTATAGGAATTGTTAAAGGTGCTATTCATTTTGGCTTGATCCATCCTGATCCACTGTATCAGTTTCTTCTACTGCTTCAATTTGCTCTTCCACCTGCAGTAGCCCTAAGTAAGTTGTTTATGAAACTTAAGAATATTTGTTTTTAGAAATAATTATGTCATATTCCTAAAATTAGTTTTTTACTTACTGGTGTTTTTTTTTTTTAATAGGGAACAAATAAAATTTATTATATGTGAATTGTGATTGAGGCCAATTTTACTAACTATAGCATAAACTCAAACATTATAGTTTAATGATTTATCACTATATTGTTGAATGACTCCATTTTTCACTATAAGCTTTAAATTAGTTGTTATTAATAAATATCACTCTTTTCTAAACTTGTTTGCATATTTAGTATTTTTTGCTCGATTTTCTGTCTCTAGAAGATTTGAACTTTTTTTGGTTGAAAATGCACTTACTTTATTAATGTTACAGGTACAATTACTCAATTATTTGGAGTTAGTTAGGTGAGTGCTCAATTATCATATTGGCAACTTATTCTTGTGCTGCATTTTCACTTACATTATGGAGCACATTCTTTATACTTTAATTATTTTAAATTGCAATGCTTTAAGTATATTATTTCTAGATGTAATCTATATATAGTATACCTAAATTAGGAGTGATTTTAGGCAAACATTTTTTTTAACTATATTATTAGTGGGAAGTATTTGCTTAGACAAACAATCTTAATAAATAAAAAGTGTGAAAAACGTATATTTATATGACAACTACATTTTTTTTTTTTGAGGAAAGGATAGCTCATTTCATTTCATCCATAATAAGAGAGTGAATACAATAAGGTGGATGATAGAAATACTGGGACTAGCATGTAATATAGACGCTCTAGCAAGACTATGAGCGACTCTATTAGCTTGTCTCCTAATAAAAGCTAGAGTATAACTAGCATTAGATGAGAGTAGAGTCCTACAAGTAGACAATAAACTTCCAAGTTCGTTCACATATAAATTGTTGTTGAGGACAGCATTCGCAACTACCTGACAATCAGTTTCGAAAGCAACTCGATTAAAGCCCTTGTCAAGAGCAATTTGAATGGCTTGTTGAAGAGCAGTAGCTTCACATTCGGCTGCTGTTGCAACATATGGAAAAGTCATGGAGTGAGCTTGGAGAAGACGTCCAAGGTTATCACGGAAACAAATACCGACACCAAATTGACCTTCAGCTTCAAAAAGAGCACAATCCACATTGCATTTGATCCATTCTGTCGGCGGTTTAGTCCAAGTTCGATCAACAATTTGCGCATCAGTATTAAGACGGTTGCACCACATATAGTCTTGAACCGTATCTAAAGCTAAAACACAAGATGCTTTAGCATTAACAGATTTTTGTTCCCACAAGCATGCATTACGGGCGCGCCAAATACTCCACAAAATAGCCACAAAACGTGAACGGTCTTCCACATCAAGAGTTGCAAGAATGGTAAACATTATATGACAACTACATTTATCTATCACAGAAAGTTGAGTATTTTCTGTTAATTATCCCTTTTTTTTTAGAATTTTATATTTTTCTAAATGACTTTTGTTTTACTTTTTGGATATTAATATGCAACAAATCGATGCACAAAATCATAGGTTTTTGTTGAGCTTGTTCAGTACCAAGCTTACTAGCATGATGAGGAGAATGAGAGGAAGTGTTATCATTACGAGTGCCCAATGTTTATGTCATTTTTTTTAGTTGCGCTTTATTCATTACTATATTTTTTGATTTTTTTTTTTGAAACTTTAGTATACAAGTAGTATAGATTTAACCAAAACTGATGCACATGACCTTTGAAGAAATGTACTCTAATTTTTTTGAAAAAAGAAAAAGAAATAGGTTTGGTTTGCATTAGAATTAAAGAAAGATTATAGTATGGAGGAAGCGATGTTGGTGATTGCTATACACGCTCATGCATTGGTCAATTTTGCAAGAAAAAACCATACCTAAATATGGATTCTGATAGGTTTTATGAGTAAAGAAAACCTACCAGAAGATAGATAGATTCCAGTATGTGTGTTGGGGTTGGGGGAGATTAGCATCAATGTTGTTTTGTCCCTAAAAAGTCATATTGCTACTATTGGGCTACTATATGAAGAACTAAGATACGGTGAGATTGGACAAGGAATTTTGATGGTATGGTACACCCCCACCTTTAACAAGAATGCCATTATTTTCCTTTTTTGATGAGTGGATAGTTATTTAACTAGTAAAATTCCATAAAAATTTCACATTAAAGGATTAATTTACGAGTTTAAAGACTGTTATAAAAAGATTGTAATGTATGTTGGATTGATTTTACATATGTTAGGCGGCTAACCAAATTTGGGTGTGATCATCTCAAAGTCTCAAATTTAATTATCCATGATGTCAATTTTGATAGATTAGATTGACTTCATAAAAAAAAAATCTCTAAAAGATATTTTCAAGCCTTATATTTAGATACAAAGCTAAATAGTGTCGGGTTGATGTTCTTGTTCTGGCATATTCATTTAATTAAAGGTTATTCTAACAACAGTGCAACCAATAAAAGACAATATTTTTGTGACAACTTTTGGTATAATTTTTCAACTTTTTTTTTTTAAGATGAGAGAGAGTTATCCTAAATGATGATACAACCATCATTTCTCATAATTTAATTATAGTCAACAGTACCTATATTATTGATCTTAAGATGAAAAATCCTTCATATTTCAAATTAACATTCCACATAGGGTTGGGAATAGGCCAGGCCGGCCTACAGGGGCCTACGGCCTGGCCTGTTTTGGCCTGGCCTGTTTAGTAGATAGGCCTAGGCTTAGGCTTTTTAAAAAGCCTGTTTAGTTAAATAGGCCAGGCTTAGGCTTTCAGAAAAGCCTGTTAAGCCTAATAGGCTGGCCTATTAATACTATTTATTAAAAAATGTTTTTTTATATTAAAATAATTGCATATATTAAAAATATAAATATATTTTTCTCTATCTAGTAGTCCCATAATAGGCTTTGTTGTTATAGACTTTTAAGTAGGCTTTAATCTAGTTAAAATTTACTTGTAGTTAAATAGGCTTTTAAGTAGGCTTTAAGGCTTGTTTAGCTTATTTAGTAGGCTAAATGAACTATTTGATGGCCTTAATATAAAGTAGGCCTGTAAGTAGGCTTTCAGGCCAGTCCTGGCTTTTAAATAGGCCAGGCCAGGCCAAGAAAAACGGCCTATGATAGGCCATAGGCCAGGCTTAGGCCTGTAAATTTTTTCGTAGGCCAGGCTCAGGCCTATCAAAGCCTGGCCTGGCCTGGCCTATTCCCATCCCTAAATTTCCACACTTCTATGCTGAGCAATCATATTTTACTTCAGTGATAATTTCGCTAAAGTTATAGTTTATAGCACAAGCCACATGAAGACGGTGCACCAAAGGGTAAGTAAAAGTGGAGCAGAGGAATAAGTTGCAAACATGATAAGTGAGCATTCACTTTGACCAACTCCAAGCAAGTAAAAGTGGAGCAAAGGAATAAGTTGCAAACATGATAAGTGAGCATTCACTTTGACCAACTCCAAGCAATTGATTTTAAATGTTTTTTTTTGAAGAAACAAAAATGAATTATATTACCAAAATCAACGTAATTGTTGGAGCACAAGACGTGCCATAACAATCACGGAAAGAGCAACATCCTGTCAAATTACAGCAGAGTCAATCGATGCCCATACATAAAAGCAGACTCGACCACCAATTATGAGTACAAAAATTAAAGACCACATTACTAACTTTCAACCACCACAAGGTATGAGATTTTACTTTATCTAGCAAAAGTGGCATAGAACTTTGACGGTTCCTAAATAATCTATCATTCCGTTCATTCCATAAAACCCAAACACACTGAAGCCAAATCAAATGGAATAAGGATCGACGGGATTTCAAGCCACCTGCATATTCAATAAATTGCATAAAATGATCTGAAATAGCAAGAGAATCTACCCTTTCAACACCAAGCCAAGCCCGCACCATAGGCCACAATGCGCCAAAAATTGGGCAAGACAAAAACATATGAGTCACATTTTCAACATGCCCACACCCTGTAACACAAAACCGAGCTTCCATAGGTAGAATTCCACGATCTGCCAAATTGGATTTTGTAGGTAATCGATCCCTCAATAGCCGCCAAGCAAGGATTGAAACTTTAAGAGGAACCTGTTTATGCCAAATTAACTCCATATTTTGATGAACATGAGGTTGTTCCTGTGATGTCAACATATCATACACACCACGAACAGTATAGCCTCCAATCTGATCCGGTAACCACAACCACCTATCACTTTCTGATTCCTGCAAAGAGATTGTTAGTAATAAATCCCTACACTCCTCTACCAAGTCCTCCTCCCACACCCATAAACGATGTCGCCACTGCCACACTCCCCTACCCTCCTCCACCCCCAACAAGAACATGTTCCTTACTGTGATTACTTTATTGACAGTTAAGTCATATAGTCGCCTAAAGCGCTCACACAACGGAACACTACCACACCAGCAATCTCGCCAAAAATCTGTTGTGATTTTAAATGATTTAGTTTTATAGAATTAGTTTTGGGTGAAACTGATTTAAAAGTAAACTAATTTATGTTTGTATACATTTATAAAAAATGATTTTTATGAACATATGTTTGAAAAATTGGGTTTAAAATTACTTTTGTTTGTGTATATGTCACTAAAGTCAAGAATTGATTCTATGTTAGAGTAGAAGCTAGACATATTAGCTTTTTAGTACTATATATACACACTACATAGTAATAATTTGATAAATACATGAGGAATCAAGTAATAATAATAATAATAATTGTAAAGTATGATAAATAAACAACTTACTAATGGATACTGCAGGAGGAACAACATAGTGAAGTAGTAAAACAAATTGATATAATGGATCAGAGTTTATCAAGCTGAAAGGAGCTGCACCTTTCACAATGCATATACCTATTGCTGGCAATGCAATATACATTACCACTATAATGCCAACAACTAGTGGAACTTCTTTCCTAATCCTTTTAAACCTGAAAATCATTCCCTCACATTCATTTTCAAATTTAATTGACAACTAAATTGAATTTAAACACAACATATAGATTAAAAAGAAAGTTGAAAATTTCATTTCATTGTGATAATTGATTCATTACCCTTAAGAAGATTTGCACCAACCAATAATATCATTGATGGAATGCATGCTTCAATTCCCTGAAAATCAAGAAAATTGCTAAAGGGAGTATATAATCTATTAGAATAACTATATATTTTAATATAAGGACTAAATTGTCATGCCTTCATAAATTTGTTTAGATGCATTTTTTACACTCTTTCAAAAATATTGGTGACAATTATCTTATCATTTTAGTAGAGAATAGTAGGAATAAAGTATATACTACTTTACGTAACTAAGTTTTTTCATTAATATAATAACTTAATAGATGTTCCCATGTGTATAACTCAATTGGTAGACATTGTATTATATATGAAGTGGCCGGGGTTCAAGCTCGAATTTCCCACTTACTTACCTTAAAAAAGTGAAATTCTAACTACGAGACTATTTAAAAAAAAAAAAAACCAAATAGGAGGTAGATGATACTCACCCCACATAGCTATAGAGGTTTGAACGACATGGAGATGAGCACTTTGACCAACTAGTAGTTTTCGAAATTGAGGAACTATACCAATTATTACTCCAAAAATCTGCATGAATATATTCTTAAATCAAGATCACATTGTCTCTCTTAAGCTTTAGTGTATAACAATCAACTTGTTGATGTTTGTTTAAAGTAGACATTAACATTAACTCAAGCATTTCAAATGAACTTAGTGCTAGAAGTTAGTTTGAATAAACTTCTCTCTAAACACTTCAGAAAAATTTGTATACCATTTCCTTTTTATTACTTGATTAAAAAATAATCAGAAAACTAATGAGAAAACAATAATAGAATTATGGACGTACCGATCCCCACAATGCAGGTGCAAATAGTTCCTTCAATTTGATTTTGTCGCATAATATTTTCAGATGTTTCATAATGTTTGGCTTTTCTAGTACCTGTGAGACACTTGAAAGTATAAGACCTTCCTACCTTCCTTCTTTTAAATAATTAAATTAAATCCTTAGTGCATGATGACATGCCATTTTGCATTCAATTCACATTATCATTTCTACAATACAAGAAACTTTACATAAAGTAAATTATATACTAAGAGCCAAATTGAAAGAAAAAAAAAAGTAAATTATATATTAGAAAATACACCAACCTCTTCTTGACCATCAATCACTTTACATTCTACTTGAAGTTGATCAATATGACCATTAGACAATGATTCTTCCTTAATTGGGGTCAATGCTCTTATGGAACATTTAGAAAGGTTTTTTGGATTATTAATTTCTTCAAATTTTGTGGATTCATCAAATTTGACAACCTTGGTCTTAGGTGTATATATGCGGAGAATGTTGTACACAATAGACCAAGCATAAATGTGTCCTACCTGCAAAACAAGAACCACATTTAAAGTAAAAGTTTTAAATAGTTTAGAAATCTCAATTAATTCAACTATACATAAATTTTTCAAATGATTGGAGTTAGTGTCATACTGCCATTGTTAGAGAAGTAAATGCTAGTCATTTATGGTAGCAAAAATCTACGTCTCCAAAAGGATGACTTCTTCCCTTACAGATAGCTGGAACTATGATAAGAGGCAAATAGCCCAGATTTCCTGCATACATCAATATGCACACAAACATAACACATGAATATAATCTAAATAACTTTAAAACAGATGAAAAATCACGATCATTGTCTAATGACAATCAGAGCATAACAATAATTTTTTCTTTTACAATAGATAAAAAATTCTCTCAAACTCCCCACGACCATCGGTAAACCCACGCTCTCCAAGCAAATACATAAGCATATCTCACAACACGTTAAAATAAGAGTATAAGAGAAAAATAAATAAAGTCAAATACAAGCATAAAGAGCTTCCGACTGGTGCATCTTGTGACAAATAACTATAACCCATATTATAGTCTTGGTCTTCCTCTTCCTTTACAAGACTAAGCACTATGAGATTTTTTCAACATGTATCATTCAACCATCACTAACAATTTTCGCCTTGATTGAAAATTATACATATGCTTTTACTATCAACACCATAGTTCAAAACAACTATCATACTTTCCCGTAAAGAAAAAAAAAACTATCATACTTCACCATTAAAATTAGACTTCACGTGAAGTCAAACCACTCTATGAATTTTCACGTTGTCTTCACCGACAACCATAATTCAAAAGAACTATCATACCCAACCATAAAGAATACACTTCTCTTTAAGTTAAAGCACTCTAAAAATTTCCATATGTTGAAAATCAGGCTGCAAATTTATGGTGTAACTTTTTTATGGCTGAAAGTTCTTCAACCACCATCATAATCTCACAACACACTTCGCATCAATGTAAATCAGTGCCCATATACTAATCAATACTTTGTACGATTCCGATTGTATCAACGGATCTTTGACTTTAATACTTAACAAGACAAAAGTTGATTCCTCCATCAAATGTCTATAACCTAAACTTCACATCGAAACATGAGATTGCAACTAAATTCATACTATAAATTATGCACAATGTGGTTGTTAGGAATGAGAGGCGGAGTCACATTAAGTATCAAATATTTCCAAGCCAACACCTTTACAAGTTAGCACTTTAAAAGCACCACCTTTATTTTATGATGTGAAATATCATACAATGATATAGCCATAGAGCACGATAAGAATTCTTATCCCTTAATGAAACAAAATCTCTTATAACAATTGTTGGGAGTAAAAACGGATCAATGTTCTAGGATCACAAGAAAGTGAGACACCATGTTTTCACCCAAAATTTTAAGATATTGAAAATCTGAGTCACATTTTTTATATATCTAACTTTTAATAAATTTATAAGTTGATGTGAGATTAACACTCACAATTGATTATCATGAGATGGAATCTTCTCAAGGATTGTCCACCTAATAATATTTTTTGCGACATCAAGGGAATTAATTTGAATCCTCATTTGAATTTGAAAATTCGGGTTTTTCAAAACAACATTGTTTAGGACTAGTTTATTTAATTTTTGTTTACATTATCTTAAAAATTGATTGATTTTCAGAGATATTATGTAAAGTAGAAATTCACTTGTATTTTCTTACATATTACAATTAAAAAATAGAAATGATTTTAACAGTCTCTTCCATATATCACATTTGTTTAATGGAAATCATTAGGGGTGTAACGGTTCGGTTTGGACTGGTTTTTAGTCAAAAAAATGTCCGAACCAATGAAACCTTCATCGGTTCGGTTTGGTTCGATTTTCACTGTTTTTCAAAAAAGAAACCGAACCAAACTAATCGGTTTGGTTCGGTTGATCGGTTTGATAAAAAATACAATTAAAAAAAATTCATATTTTCATAAAATATTTCATAGAACTCTGTATAATTGTATTTCATATTTTGTTTTTTCATGTGCTCTATTTTTCAAACAACTTTTTATAAATAACCTTACTCAATATTTCATGCATATGATCCAAGATTCATTCATCCATCATTCTTTAAAAACAATTCATCAAACTCAAATATTTCAATCATCCATGATCCATACATGCATCATTCATCAACAAACACAAAAATTCAAAAAAGAACATCCCAAAATTAAAACATGGTCAAAATAAAGATGAGAGAAAGTGAATTAGTTTTGGACTTTAAATTTTGGGCCTAGCCATATGTTTGTGTGAAGTAGGATAATATTAGTAAAATAAGGAGCGTGGTTATCATCGGATTGGTTCATCGGTTTCACGGATCTCAAAATGAAAAACCATGAACCAAACCAAACTAGATCGGTTTCAATTGGTTCGGATCGGTTTCAAACCGAACCAAACAAGGTCGGATATTTTTTCGGTTTGGTTCAGTTTGGACTATCGGTTTCGTTGGTTTAGTCCGAACCACTTACACCCCTAGAAATCATGGGGGTGGTGGGTCTTTTGTATTTTTTTGATGAAACGGTACTCAAACATGACTGAAATCTAAAGAATATTATCTTGCCACGTTTTCTGGAAATTTTTGGGATGCAAAGATTCGCTTTAATAAGCATTAGCGTTCCTCATATACTACTAAATTAGAGTAGTTTTTCATTATTTTATACGTTTAAGATTATTTTTTTTTTGAAGGGGTTTAAGATATTTTTATATTTTGAATATTTTTTTCTTCTGAAGGATATATTTTGAATATTTTTAAAAGTGATTATGTTTCTTAAAGAATGATTTTAAATATAAAATAATACTTTTTTTAGGGAAAATATAAATAATATAATTAAGCTAGTCTTTGATTGGTATATCAAATCTATAAGATATGATTAGATCATTAAAGAAAAAAAAAGAGCAAATAGTCACTTTAGTCCCTGACTGTGCATCTCGCTGTCACATAAGTTCCTGACTCAGGATTAAATACAAATAAGTCCCTGACTCTGCACTTCCGTTATCACTTTAGTCCCTGCCGTTAAAAAATTCTGTTAAGTGATAATGTGGCACATGTCTTATGCTGACAAGGAGTATGACGTGTCACAGGGACTAAAGTGAAAGTCAAAAAAGGTCACTTTGGTCCCTGAACCGAAAATCAATATCCTCAACTTACTGTTATGTCCCTGACTGTGCATACTTACTATCAGTTAGGTCCCTAACTGTGCATACTTACTATCTGTTAGGTCCCTGACAGTAAACATGAAATTTCACTAAGGTCCATGGGAAGTTGTTAGTTTAACATGCTACCTACCGACAACACTGAGGTATATATCTCTGTCAAATACCCAAATATTATTATAACACTTGTCAAAATGATTCCATAATTGAATACCAAAATTTCACTCTAGTCTTTTCTTTCAAGCAAAGGCAAAATCCGACAGTGTAAATCAACTTACCAAATGCATTTAAATAATAACTAAACTAACCAGCAGAAGCATTTTGGTTTCAGACTTTCAGAAAATGACAGAAAAATTATAGCAATACTATCAACAACATACTAAAAAGAAATATAAGTAACCGATGTAATTAACAAGATCCTTGCATATGCATGCAATGTATTTGAAGAACAACAATATGCTTTGTTCACTCTATTTATATATGAAGTGGTTAGTTATCTAAGGCAATAGGTTGCATCCATAACAAGTAAAACACTATTGCAACCCAGAAAAACCATATTAACGTATGAATATATGGTTTTTAACAAAACAGAGAGAAAAATGATTATAACATAACATTTGCAAATTACCTCTAACGATGTCTCCTTTTCTAGCTAATAATAAATAACATATGGTTATTAACACTCTGATCCCAGAGTATAGATTAAACTAAAAACCGGCAATCAAATATGAACTAGAGGCATTAATTCTACTCAATTAACAACAATATAGTAAAGGAAGATTTTTAGTGGCACAAATTCACCAAAAACTCCATCCAAATATATCTCAGTGTCACAACACCTAGTTTTCTCTGATGCATGATCACAAATATGTCTCAGTGATGTGATAGGTTCTGATTGTTGGTTGAAATTATGGCATAGAAAAACCATTACAGAATATACATGTATTTATATGTCACAGGTACTTATTATGGTGCCAAGTGCCAAAATGGTTGAGAATTCAACTAAATATAGTATACATGAATATCAATAATCTTAACCACAGCAGCAAAAAAAAAACCCACTATAGATTCACGATTAAATTGCAATATTTTAATCAAGAAATAAATATTAGTAAGCTAATTCACCACTTGCAACGGTTTTGTCTTTTTCAACATCCACTTGCTAATCCTTCCCCATACAATACCTTTCCCATACAATACCTTACCTATATATATATATATATATATATATATATATATATATATATATATATATATATATATATATATATATATATATATATATATATATATATATATATATATATATATATAATATCTACAAAGTTACTACATAGGTTTGTCTTATTTGGTTATATTTTTCTATGTATATAATGCCTTTGAAGCAGTGTTCTCCATCGCTTTCCATTTCCTTCCACAACTTTGCATTGTTTTGCCATTGAAATCTTCACTTTCCATAGTCTTCATGTTTCTCAATGGACTTCTCATATGTTTCTTCCTTTTCCTTCCTGCAGAATTATTTGAAGAGGGGGAAATTATTAGGAAAGCTATTACATGAGAAAGGTGATAAAAGAGAAACAACAAATATGAAGGAATGAGTGAGAAATTGTATACTACTTCAAAACACAATGTTTGACCTATTCATTGTTTTGCTTTTCACTTATACAAAGGTATTCCTCAAATTTCTGATATGCATCCATCCTTTAATGGCATTCACTAACTTTTTATCATTCTTTTCATTTTTGCAGATGGAATACTTCATAATGTAAGCAAATGCTCTTCTAAATTCTGGAGTTTAAACTACACTAATATAGCTAACGATAGTCGTAACTGAATTGTGTTCTTCATTATTCAAAGTATGCTAACTTAACCAAATTATATTTATAAACATGGTAGAAATTGATTTCATTAACTTTAAAGGTAGAAATTGTGAAGATAATGTTTGTTTTTCAAACAAAGATTTGAAGGCTCTAATTGCAATTCAAACACAATGATTATTTATATGAATACAGACATCGAGTGTTACCTGCATCTTTGGACTGATTGCATCAAAATACCAGCCTTCACACTAGAGTCATGTGAGTAATCTTGGCACTCCATAGTAAAATGGTAATAATCCCTAAAACAAGGGTTTACCTTCACACTGTAATCAAATCATTGAAGGTATAAAAACACTTTAACGCTATAAAAAGTTATCAGTAATTCAATTTATATTTTTTATTTCAGCCGTTCTTATTGGTTATATTCAAGTTGAAGATTTATGTTCTGAGAATCTTAAAGCAACCACGTCAGCAAGATTTTAATATTCAAGTTTTAATTGAACATATAATGTAGAGTTAAAAGATTCATTGTTGCATTATCGCATGTTTTATTACCAAAATGATCAATGGTTCTCACCTTACAATCAATTTTGGTGGTGATAAACTGGTTGAGAAAGAATGATCAGAAAATAAAACAAAAGCCATGATTTTAAGCCACATATTGCATGCATCACATACTAGAACCTTAGAAGAAATTTCGCAACAAAAAAATAGTTTAATCTATCACCAGAAATAAAATTCCAGATTTCAACTCCGAAAGGTAAATAGATTTTGAATAGACGTTGGGAATTTATGATTTATACATAAATCAGTGTGAAAAACAGATTATGCAACAAAAACAAATTCAACATTAAGATTGAATATGGAAAGAAAAAGTTCGCACCATTCAAATTCACTAACTATAACTATGATATAATAATAACATGTTTCTCTATTTATATAAAACATATAATTAGTCTACAAATTCATGAAAAAGTTGCAATATTTTATCCAAGCAATTTTATATTATTATAAAGTTAAAAGTGTCACACTATCACATAAGGCTACATACAGATTTTATGACTTTAGTTAGGAAAACGACACAATATTTCAACTATACAGTAAAGGCAATACATGTAGACATGCATATTGCAATATATTAGGTTTGTCTTATTTGGTTTCATTTTGGGATATATAATAGCATTTATGCAAATTGTAAAAAAGAAGTAAACGCAGTACAATGTGAGTTCAAAATTTAGCTTATTGCATTTCAAACATTAAACCTAATATACAAGTAAACCTATATGGAGATGATGCGTCAGCATACAGAATAGGAGAGGGATGCATACCAAATAAGTATGCTTAGTGAAACTCACCACAAAGAAAATTCAGCAGCCCCGTTAGATGAAACACCTTTGCTCTTAATGGCTTCAATTATGCGTTTTGCAACTTCGAAACATTTGTCCTGCATCAGAGAATGACACAATTTGATACAATCTGTAATGTTTAATTAACAATCAGTAAAAGCCAGATGACAGTAAAGAAAACAATTTGTAAAAGCGGGTGGACAGTAATGAAGTGATAAAAAAAAACACAAATACGACATTTTCAGTTTACTTGTGCGTATTCCAAAATCAACACATTCCTATTTCGGTGATAAAACTTTGATTTCAATTTATTAGCCAAAAAATTTGTTTCATTTAAACGTATCACAGAGGAAATCATAAACAATTGAGACATTAAAGAGGACACAATAGTTGGCATAATTCTCCAATCAAGTGAATTATTCCCCATCTTCCAACAATCAATAATCTTAACCACAGTGCTAAAAAAATCCCACTGTTCAAACGGGAATAGTTTATATTATTTTGATTTGTAACTATTATTTTGATTTGTACATATGGAGTACATGTTATGGTGGGCTCCTGCGTTGAACATTTTCAAATGTATGGCTGTAGAATAAAATCAGATTAAATTAACATCCACTTGCAATGGTTTTGTCATTTTTTGCATCTACTTGCTAAACAATCCTTCCTTCCCCATATAATACCTACAAAGCTACAATATAGGTTACAAACCTACTATACAAGTTTGTCTTATTCAATTTTATTTTTCTATAGTATATGTTGTCTTTGCTAAAGTGCATTCCATCCCTCTGACCCTTCATACTCTCTTGTTTATGCATCATTTTATAAGCATTTCTCATGTTTGATAAATTAATTTGTCCTTCATGTTGAGATTTGTCTTCATAATTGTGCTCCATGCTCTAACTTTGATGATGCATGTGGTCTATTGGAGGATATAAATCAACAAGTTTTGTTAATGGTATGTAAACTTCTATACAAGATATGTATGCAATTTCATGCTTCTTCTTTGTTTCCAATTCATAGGTTTACACAACTAACTCATGAGACTCTTGAGGCAACCACAACAGCAACATGAAGGCATGCCAAAAGAATACAACAATTAGTCTCAAAAGTTTAAATTTTATTTTGAAAGGAAAGATGATTAAAGGGCAAAAGGAAAATTGAATCTTTTCATTTTTCTACAATCTGTCCAAGGTGTAAATATAGTTTAACAAAAAGGTTCTCATGTTTATTCAAGAATTCAGGGTATAAATTGAGCAGTGCCTGAAGCAAACAAACCAACATTTTTCTTGAATTATCTCATGCTATATTGCCAACATGATAATTGGTTCTCACCTCACAATCAATTCTGGTGGTGATAACACTGGTTGGGAAGGAACCATAAAAATATTCCAAAAGTAGACAACTCATCCCCACACCTGAAATAGTTAATCAGAAGACTATTATTTTAAAAAAGTAAACTTTCGTAAAATTTAAATTTAAATATTAAGAGAAATAATACAAAACCTATGATTTTAAGCCATAATATATATGCACGCTTACATGCATCATACTAGAATCTTAGATGAAATTTCAAAACAAAAAAAGTCCAATCAATCACCAAAAATGAAATTTCATATTTGAATTTTGAGAAGAAATTATAGTTCAAAATAGAAATTGAGAATACGTTGTCCATCAATCAATGCTATAAAAGTAGCGTAGTCAATATAATATGAAGTAGATATTAGTCGTAGTACAAAGAGCTAAATTGGTAGTTGTCCATCTATCCTTGCTATAAAATGTTTTTGTATCTATTACTCAATACTCAATATAATACTAATATTATTTTAAAGTTAAAATATTAATAGAATACCATGTCAATAATTAAGTAATTCAAATAGGTGCCACTTTTTGGAAGGAATGATACAAAATATAATAAGGGATGGAATTAAAATCATTAGGGATAATACTCATATTCTTTGTAAAAACTAGGATAGTTCTAAAAAAAACTTTAGTATTAAGAGATGCTTCTAGAGCTTGGTGCTTTTGAGAAAAGAAACAATTTAAGATAGGGATGATTCATTATTTTCGATGGAGCTTTTCAGAAAGCATGACTATCAGTTAATATTAAAAAAATACAATATTGTAAGAGATCATGAGATTTATAATTACTTGAATCAAGTTGACAAGAAACCAGAGACTTTGAAAGAAAGGAGCGAGAAGCCAAGGAACATATTATTTTTATCATGCTCTGAGATCATAGATATTATTTTTAAAATACTGCATTATTTTAGGTCTACATAAATTTACCAGCAGCCATTGCAGGAGAAACGAGAACATTAGCTTTCCTCAGAACTTGCACTACAGGGTCACAGGGCATGTTTGAACTTAGGATTTAAATAATAAGAAGCATATTTTATTAGTGCACATGACAGTAACACAAATTGTAAATTTACTTTGAGTAAATTTGTAATGCTTTATCAAAATATCAAAGCCACAAGTAAAGGTGAGATAGGCAATTGCTGAAGTGTTAAAAAAATTAGACAGTCAAACATATGGATTTAGACTTGCACACTCCGAAACCAAAATTCAAATAAGTATACAAAATTTATCACAATATATTGAGAAAAAACAAAATTTGTTTCTTGTTTACTTCTAAAAAAAGATCATAAACAATTGGTTAAATAATACCCAACAGTTTTGTGATCTTTAATCCAAATAGGCCAAAGAAATAAGGAACAACCGCATAATAACAATCAATAATATTTCCAGTAATCAGTGTGATATGTGTTTCTTGAACAATATATCAGATTAAATTATTGATACAACATGCAGATTTTTTTATATTCTAGCGCCACCCTATCACATATTGAACTTTTTTAGATTTCTATCTGAAAATCTGATAAAGCAACAAAACAAATACAAGATTAAGTTTGGATTTGGA
This sequence comes from Medicago sativa, assembly GCF_051527215.1. Classification (NCBI taxonomy): domain Eukaryota; kingdom Viridiplantae; phylum Streptophyta; class Magnoliopsida; order Fabales; family Fabaceae; genus Medicago; species Medicago sativa. The sequence goes on from NC_140756.1 coordinate 11,425,474, forward strand.
AGGAAAAAGTATTAACGTCTCATAAAAATTGGGACAATTAAGATTTTTATGCAAACTATCCACAAAAGAAAAAGGAATATTTTTTAAAATATAGTTTCTAATATGAGGATATTGCATAATGCTACTATCCAGTTTTTTTTTTTTTTTTTTTTTTTTTTTTGCTTCAATCCATCTGAATGTAGACTGAAATTATAGCCAAGTTAGCATACTCCTATACTAGGGCTATCATAAAGACTATGAATCTATTCAGACAATAAAACTATTTGATGTGATTTTGATTTTTTTTTTCCCTCCAATCAAACTAAGAGGTTAATAGCATGCAAGCACATGAAAGTTTCTTTTTACATTTCACTCCTGCAGTTAACAAAACCATATCAGGTTCTTTGTATCAAGAATACATTTTGGCATTTTCTCCAAGGCTAGCGCAGGAACCCAAAAATGCATATCAAAATCACAAATTCACATCGAATGATATTACTTTTTTACAGTCAAACCCATAGTACAGTCCATCACCCATGAAAATAAAATTTCAAGTTTCTATTATAATTACTCACTCTGGCATTCACACATACAAATACAAAATACAAATAACAACACATCACATTGTTTGAACATAGATTACCTGTTGGTTGGTTATTACCATGATTGGTCATTAACTACTTGAGAATATGCAAAAGGGTGGGCTTTTGAGGAGACACTAACAATTCATGGTAATCTCTGAAAATTTCAACAAAAAAAAAATTAGAAATTCCATTTACAACATAAATCGGTGCATATTAAAAAATAATGATAGTGTGGGAAACAAATTTAATTTTCTCAATTAACACGTGGAATGAAGCAATTAACAATAAATATACGAGAATGTAACACCTAATAGTATAGAGGATTTGAATCTGCCTCATATATCTCATCTAAGGTTTCCAGCAACATTAATGGTCTGTTTGGTTGAAGAGAAATAAGGAAGAGAGAAAGAGAGAAGAGAGAAAGAGGGAAGAGAGAGCAACTTTCCCTTGTTTGGAATGAAGAGAAATAGGGAAGAGAGATTAAAAAGTAGTGGGACCCATCACTTTTTGGTTTCTCCTCACAATAGAGAAGAAAGGGGAGAGAGAAGACTATTCACTTTGTTGTTCCATTATTGCCCTTGCATTAAAATATTATATTCTCAATCTATTCACTTTATTGTAGGGTCATTTTAGTACTTTTATAAATAATCAACACTTCTCTCTCTTCTATTTCTCTCATCTCTCTCTTCTATTTCTTTTATCGAATGATCTCGACGATGCATGCGGGGAAAGGTTGGCGGCGGCGCATGAGGAAGGAGAAAATGAACAACCCGTCAGTTTTGATCTAGGCTTCAGAATGAAATAAATGAGAGAGATACTACCGCTCGGTTTGTGATGGATATATTGGGCTTGACCCAATTCTAGATAGTGCAGGGGTGTCCGCCTAAAGCAGTGGTACTAATAGCAATGTATTCAAAAGTGTTTTATTTTTATTTTTATTGAATTCAATTCAAATTACCAATGTCCATGAGACACATCGGTTTAGGAAACATATATAGTAGGTACCTCTCCGTCCCGCAATAGATGACCCATTTGAAAATGTGTCATTTTGACCTAAATTTTTTCTAATATATTATTCAAGATATTTAAGCTCAAAGTTATGCATTGACATACGTAATAAGGTCAATTGTGTCAAGTATTATAGGACAGATGGAGTATTATAATTATGTATTATAATGTGTAGTCAATTACTCAAAAGTCAATGAAATATCATTTTCAGTTTAAAAAATGTCACGAAGGCACTGGTTAGCATGATCCAATGAATAAAACAATTTCAAACCCTATACATTATATCAATCAATTTTTAAAATACCAACCCTATAAAATATATGTTCTAAAATTTATACAAAATATTTTCTATTTCAAAATACTAAAATTATTTAAATACGTCAATATTTGCTATTCTTGAATTTGAATTTTGACTCTTCGCATGAACTATCATTGAAAGAGTTCTCTCTCGGAATTAAAGAAAAAATTCATTTTATTGTAGCCTTACCATCACTTATTTTTTGTTCCTATTAGTGTTTAATAAATTTGAAATTTATTTCTATTTCGTGTTGTTTGTTGTTCCATAACAAAGCAATTTCATTGTTCAAAATAGTTGTTATGTTCTTTTTTTTTTTTTTGGTAGATAGAAAATAGTTGTTATGTTCTAACTAAATTATTTGTTTATATATTCAAAATATTGTATTAATATTTTCCTTTTTAATTTAATCATCGTTATCGGTTTACATTGTTTGTCTCTAGCTTCTATAATTAGTTTTATTGCTTTGGGTAGTTTGAAGCTAATCATGTGTTGATTTATTTATTTGGAAATCAATGACGATATCCACCCCGTACGCACGGGTGCAGTAGTATAACAATAGCATCAAGCCTACCAGTATCTTCCAAAACACAAAGTATTGGACTCCATTCAGTAGTTCCATTTCATGTCACCTCCTCTTTAACCAACCTGAATATTGGAAAGAGCATCAACAATACGTAATTTCAAATAAATAATAATGGCGAGTTGCAAATAAAATGGCAAGAATATGTCATTAAGAATGCAAAATAATTAAACAAGTCAAAGAGGCGCCAATTTTTGGAAGGAATTATACAAAAGATATTAGAAGGGAAGGAATTAAAATCATCAGGAATAGTAATCATATGGACAGTTCTAAAAAACTTTATTATTTGGAGATGGCTATAGCTGATAGAGCTTAGTGTTTTTGAGAAAAGAGAGATCAAAAGCTTTATATTTACACCACCCTTTTAGGCGTAAATAATAAAATATAGAGTATAACCTATTTACAAAAAATATTAACAAAAAAAATCCAAAATAGCAAAATAAACCATATCTCGTGTATCTTACGTTGTTGTTGCATGTATATGACAGAAGTGGAGAAGTCACGAAAAAGATTGGATCCAAAAGATAGATTCATGATGAAAGCTACAAATCTGTTGATGGCCGGAACAGAGGTGTAGCATTTACAGCCATGGTGTTGATGATTTCTGACACGGTGGTCGCCGTTGAAAGAGTCACGATAATGATTGTGATTTGCGAATTTTGTAAAGAAGATGAAGAAGAGTCCTTCTAGAGTAACGTTTTTTCGAAAAACGGCTTGTGTTTAGAGAAAATATAAAAACCCATTTTTTCTTTCTCCTTAATTAGTGAATCTGTCAGGTTAGATAGATAGATAGAGAGGGTTGAGGAGAATAAGAAAACATATTTCTTTTGGCCAAACGCGGCCGATCTCAGCGGTGGCGATGGGTGAAAATCTGGTGGCAGCTGAATGGAGATGAAGAAGCGGGCGCTTCACTTGAAGGTTTCAGAATGAGGGAGAGAGGTTACTGGTTTGTTTACAGAGATTGGGCTCTGCCCAATTCTGATTAGTGCATGGTGTTGTAAACAAACTTATCAAATGCACACATATGTTTCAGATTTAAAAGAAATATGAAACAAAGCTGCAGAATATAATCAAACAACACTGAAACAAACTTTGTCTAGAAATAAACACCGGCAGTTTTTGCAGCCACCTGATCCACATTTAAGGTATAAAAAATGGCCATCTCTTTGATTTTATATAGCTTAAAAGGACCAAAAAATGAAAAAACACTGATGAACTTTAAAGTGACCACCTTAAATGAAATCAAAGAAAATGTATTATGAGTTGTATTGTATTTACCTTAGTTGTGGAATGAGCCACAAGAACTTCCTTTTCTGGAACTACTCGAACATCCATTTTTTTGAGCACCTCGACATCTTTATCATGATCGCAGCATGCTCCTGATCCACATTTAAGGTATAAAAAATGGCCATCTCTTTGATTTTATATAGCTTAATAAAGGACCAAAAAATGAAAAGCACTGATGACCTTCAAAGTGACCTCCTTAAATGAAATCAAAGAAAATGTATTATGAGTCGTTATTATATTTACCTTAGTGGTGGAATGAGCCACAAGAACTTCCTTTTCTGGAACTACTCGAACATCCATTTTTCTGAGCACCTCGACATCTTTATCATGATCGCGGCATGCTTTCAAAATCAACCTGATGTATCAATTTTCTAAAGATGAATAGTAAACTTTCAGAATAGATCAATCATATAGTGTACTAATTTGAAAGAAGCTCTAACACAATTCAAATACTCTTCAATATTAGCTCAGCAGACATGGTAATCCATCTAATCCACTCTTAAGACAGAAGAGATTTTGAAGACATTCTAAAACAAAAAAATCATGCAAATAACATTGAGAATTTCTTCGGGAAGCACTACTCCCGAACATTATCAAGAATTAAGAATTTGAAATTCATGTATAGGCATATATGATGGGCAGTTTCTATCAAAAAAATTCTCAGCAACATTGCCCCTTACTTTTTGACTACCAAAGCATGAACCATTTAGGATTAGATCAGAAAAAATTAACTTTGTCATCAACCATCATACATACAGTACTCCTTAAGATTCATCAAAGCTTGCCGAATCGTATTCTCGTCTTGATTGGAATATTTCAGGCATAACAACCTTTGCGCAACATGATAAGCACTCTGTATCAAGTGATTCTGCAAGCAGTTGACATCCATCATTTTCTTTTCCTAATGACAGTGAGTCATATCACATGTTAGTGTCAGTGCTTAGTGCCGGTTTATGTTTAACACTTGCTCTCTATCCACTACATACTTAACAAATGAATATGAAAAACAGACAAGAAGCAAACAATTTTGTGAAACATAGCTGTATTCAAAATAGATAGCACAATCATTGTGAATTGTGATGACAGATTGACAGCTTAATGAAATTAAAAACAAAAAAAACCAATTAACCTGTTCATATAACAGTTTGTTTGACTACAAATTTTATATGCATTCATGTATGAGTTTCCATGTAAAAATTTAAGCACATGATTCTCTGTTATTTGCACTGGAATTTCCTCCAAGAGTATTTATAATTTAAGGAATCAAGCTTCATTATCTTTTCTTTCATGGAAAGTTAAAGTGTGCATCATTTAAATTAATATCCTATTTTTGCAAGCATGATATAATCACCTTTTCTGAAATCCTTAATTGATCCATCATGCATTCACTAACCCAATCTAGAACTTTTCAACCGAATTAGTTTTACACCAAGCCGATTCATATAACTCAAGTTTTGGATTACCTAAAGTCAACCATGTACCTTAAAATTCTGTGACAGAACAGCTGTGTTTAAATAGCAACTGGGACATATAGGCAAATTATAAAATTATGAAATTAAACATGAAGAAACTACTGTATGTCCTCTTTCAAACGCAACTGGTCCCACTCGAAAAGGATTTTCCAAGCTTAAGATATTAACTTTCTAAGCTGACTGACGCAACATAACTTGTAAAATGGAACAGCTCAATTCATAAAATCACTATAAATCACATAACCAATATAAAAATATAAGACTTGACAGTATTAAAGTCGTAAAAGTAAGCTTTCCAATCTAATTGGTTTCACTCAAAATTGATTCCAATCGCTCAATCTATACCCAATTTAACTCAGCTACGTCATAATGTTTTTATGCAGAAAATAATTGTATTTGTTTCGCTCACAACCGCTATATCGCATATAATTTATTTAATAACAACTAATTCTTCATAACACAATAATATCTTTTGCTTGAGGGATGCAGCCTACATCACAACAACAGATACAATAATCATTAGTCAGATGATCGCCTTTCAGTTTAAATAACTTTTTATTTTACTATGAAGAACATCTAAAATGAGAGAAGTGACCTCTGCCAATTTGAAGAGTTTTTCCGTTGTTTCATGGGTGGCCTGCTACCTTGAGTAGTCCCATAAAATTCCATCAAATTCACTTCAAAGAATGCAAAATTCAGAAGGTTATTACATCACACTGTAAAATAAAGTATCACATTGTAAGACTATATAGCTTCATAAAGTAAGTGACGTACACCATCATTGACTTGGATCTCCCTTCGTTACTTAATAAATCACGTAAATGAGTCTTTTTAATGTCCTCAACATGGTCCTGTAAAAAGCAGAAGCATTGAATAAATCTTCAAAATTTTTGCATTATGCATATTTAAGAAGTATTGTTCCTGTCACACCTTTAAGTCCTTTCATAGCTGAGTGTCAGAGATGAGAGTCGAGGAAGCCATTCAGAACTGTAGTTATAGCAGAAAATATGGGATATGAGTCGCCATTTACCATAACCGAGAACATAAAAACTATCACCGCAATCTGCCGTAGTGACAGATATTCCATAACAATGCTAAGAAAAAGCATTAGAAACAAATTAATTTTTTCCAGAATCTCACCTTACAATATGTCTGGATAGTTGATCAGACATTGTTCACCTTATAAATGGTGCCTGGATAATTCTGTCAACCCAGGCTCTTTTGTCATTGTTTTCAAATTCAATGAACGTAGTGTCAGGCCGATTGATATATCTGTGGAGCAGAAAGAGTTGATAAGCAAACATGAGCAGAAAGTAGACGGGGATTTTAAATGCGTTGGATAGAAAACCATAACCTTGCTATTTTCAAATTTACCTATGTCAATAATGTTCAACTGATATGACATTTTATTAATGCCTTTGGTTCTAGTATGATGATAAATACAATAGTTCAAATTGGGGTATTGAGATTTTGTTGTTCTAATGGTAGTATCACAAAACTCAGATTATGATGAGTCAAAAGAAAAATAATTTCAGAACACCAAACCATTAGCAAAGATAAATACATATACATAATGTATACCTGCAAGCTTGCATTGAGCATGAGTCAATATCAGAACAATAGGTCCTATATCATTCCGATCAGCCAACTAACTCAGCAATTGTTTTCTTCGGATGCATACGAAGAAATTCATCCTCTAAAGAACAAATGCTAAATAAGCCTAAATTTTAGCTAAGAAATTTTCACAAAATTTAAGCAAAAGGTTCAGTTGGCACCTTGAAGAAAAAAACCTAATGCAAGAAGCTTAAGATCCCGTAAAATCGCCTTTCTAGTCGCATCAACTTTGCAAGATGGTTTCTGTTGAAGAAACAGATAAGGTAGATTAACAAATGAACAATTTATCAACAATGTTTCAATACAAATTCTGATTCTAGTCAAGTATCATAAAATTAATATAGATCAAAGAATTCAAAGATACTGCATTATCACTAAATAATATCATTACATTCTTTGTAACTATAGAAAAGTTTCAAGTAACATACCTTGTATGTGAATGCTAGTGCAACACCAACAATAAAAAGTAAAAATGGCATAACAAAATCTGCTATTGTTAAGCCATTCCATGGAGAATGAGTGCTGCAATAAGTCCACCAGCATCATCCACCAATATCATAAGCTGCATTGAGTTTCAGTTGCACATATAAGGAGAGGTTTGTTCACTACCTCAGAATAACAGATCTATGAAACTGATGCATAAAAACTTGGCCAGCAAAAAAGGAGATATGTAAAGAGATATATGTACTGAGCATTCTCTTTTTAGTGTTATCGATTGCGAATGGCAGAAAGTAAAAAGACGCAATAAAAACACTATGGCGTTGCCATGCTTCATGAATTGGTCATGGTGGTTGCCACAAAGTATATCAGCGCAATCCGCCATGGCCGATAAAACTTTCAAGCTTGAAAATTACATAACCCATGAACTGCAAAAAGTGATAAAAGGTCATTTAATTACCTGCATTGTGATCCCTCTTTTTCACGCTGGCCTGAAAATTTAAGGCACTAAAATATATAATTTTGATAAAGTTGTATAGTCCATCACCAAGGATTAATGCAATGGAAATAGAAACCTGCATCATGAAAATAAAGAAAAGTTAAGACTTAAAATGGAAGAGAAAAAACACAACTCAAATCAAAGAAGTTCTAATAGAGTGTTCTTAAGTTTTTGTTTATTCAAAGACCTTATAACCATTAAGACTCTTCATGATGTTTCTTTGTCTCTGCAACATAACATACACATTGATGAGAAGATAGACATAAACTTGGAAAAACAGCTTCTAGTGTTAGGTGTTTCAGACCAACAAACCTAGAACTCTGTCATGAGATCCCTGAACTTTTTAGTCAAGGAACTGCAATTTCAAGGAAAAGTAGATATTTTAGCTTCTTAAATTGTTTTTATCAAGTATGCTAATAAACATATACACTATATATATACTTTGTCATATTCATTCTTGCTCTGTCAATACCGGTTCCCTTCTCACAACCAGGCTTTTGTCTATTGATTAGATTCTGCATAAAACATATCCCGGTTAACTATTTTTTATCCGTATTTGAAATCTATATAACAAACTGAAATATGCTAAAACAATATTCAGCTAGCATCACATTACTTCTCTGTTGATAGCTTCAATTTTTGCTTTGACCCCATGTAAGAGGTTTGTTAGTCATACAAAGAACACTAAATTTCACATAGATGTGATGTCTTAATGGAAAAGGTGACACATTCAAACAAAATAAATATGAAATATTCAATGAACGTGTCACTGTTGTTAGCAAGACAATTGTCATGATTCAGTAACCAGTACCAGTAAAATCTTATGAGCATTAAACAATTTGAAGTATCAACCAAAAACCCAGAACATAGATATAACATCAAAACCACAAAGGAAACCAATAAACATCCCAAAAACTGATACAACAAAGACAAACCACAGGCTCAAAACAAAAACATGCAACAACAAACATACACAAAAATCAGAAACCGAAATCAACCAAACACAAACAACACAAAAACAGCAAAATCATACAAAAACAAAACAAAATGTCAAGAAATAATTGACATAAACAACATCAACTACCAGAATCACACAAACCTTTAAACTTGATGGCAAAGAAACCTGAAGAAGAACATAAAAAACAGAGTTAGAACAGAACCAAAGCACAAAACACCAACAAAACAAAAAACAGAACAAAATCAAAGCACAATCAAAAAAATCTAACAGATAAACGACATGCAAAGTGATCAAAAACAAAACACAAACCCTTAAATTTAATAGCAAACAAACCAGAAGCAGAACATGAAAACCTAACTTAGAACAAAAACAAAGGACACAAAAAGCAACAAAACACAAACATGCAATGCAATCAAACAACCCAAACCTTGAAACAGCAAAGGATTGTACCAGAAGCTGCTATCTACAAAACAAACCTGAAGAAGAAGATGAAAACCAACATTAGAACAGAACCAAAGCACAAAAGAAGCAAAAAAACACAAACATGCAAGGCAATGAAGCAACACAAACCTTAAAACGACAAAGAACCGGACCAGGCGAAAGAAAAACGGAACCGGACACAGGTCATAAGAAATATGACGAAGTAGTAGTAGTGGGATGAAATAGTGGGAAGGAGAATTGAATCATATCACCCCATATATATATAGATGAAGAGCATGATTTACTAATTTACCAAACTACCCCTACAGGGGTTAAATTCAATTGTAAAAAAAAACGGATAACAATTGTCCTATTTAGTTTAGTAGAAGATAAAACAATTTCAATATAGAACTTATATAATTAATTTTCAATATTTCAAGAAAAAATAATTAATTTTCAAAATACCTACATCCTAAAATATATCTTTAATAATTTACTAGTTACAAACCCGTGCGAACCGTGCTTCGCACGGGTTCAATAACGTATTCGATAAAAAAATTCTTCGAAAGAAGAGATGTTAAAACGACGGAACATTGTGATTCATCATAAAATATGTATGGGCTGATTAAGAGAGCATATAATCAGTTTATGAGATTATGAATTGACATAATATTTAGGATGAAAACAATTGGAACCAATAAAGGAACCAATGATGTGTGAATTTACATATTATCCAAAATTATAAAAAAGAGTGTTGTTGTTATAGAGTTAGCAAAAAATGATTGATACCCATACTTACATCAAATGAAATCAAGCAAAGAAGTAGCATCGGTGAGTGAAGATAATCTAGTCTAGGATTAGAGTTAAGGTGATCTGTTGAAAGTGCGGATCATGAACACCAAATCTTTATTTGGAAACGACTTGAACATGCATATTTTTAGGTGGCTTCTCTAGATCAAAAATTAACTTATTACCTACCTCTAACATATGTTCTCGACAAAATTTGAACCATTGGCCGCCTAAGTATTTTTGTAACTTGCTCTCTTTGCCGTTATCAAGCGACACTTATACCTTTTTTGAGCCTGTTTGTCGATGAGTGTGATTGTTTTCCGTGTTCCTTTTAGAAATGTCAATGATATCTCATTTGAGAAGTGCTGGGTATAAAACAAATTGCAGTGTTAGTTAGAAGTTATATATATGTACATTTCTAAAACATTTACCAAAGCATTATAAAGATCTACAGTAGGAAAAGAGCATATTTTATTTTGTTCAAGAGATTAGGAAAACAACATTACAATTAACATGATACTAATTGGAACCAATGAAGGAACCAACAATGTGCAGATTAACGTTACATAATAGTTAGGTTTATAAAAGAGATTCCAAGTTTTATAGACTAACCAAAAATGGATTTTTGCTAATATTTACAACAGACTAAATGAAAAGAACAAATGACATCCCAAAGTCAAGATAGTTTACGACTACAGTCCAAAGCGATACGTCAAAATAGAAGAAATTCAAAGAGTTCAACAACAAAGATCTACTTTGGAGCAACTCGAATTTGCAAGTTCTTCTGTGACTTTTCGAGATCAAAGATGAGCTTACCACCTTCTTCCATCACTCGTTTTCTGCAGAAATTGAACCACTGCCCACCGAAGTAATTTTCATAGCTTGCTCTATCCGCGGTAATGAGGTGACAGTTATATTGTCTCTGTGTCTGGTCATCAATGAGAGTGATTGTTTTGCGCTTTCCTTTCAGAATTGTTCTTGACACCTCGTTTGGGAAATGCTAAACAGGAAAATAACTGCAATATTAGTCTAATGCATATTTACATGGATAAGATGTATGCGAATATAGTTACATATAATTTATAAAATAAAGGTAGCATAACTGATTTTAAGCTAAAGAAAATGTAGCATGACCAATTAACATTGTTGAAACAAATGAAAATTAAGCATCACTTACGCGTGTGCATATATAGCTAGCACCATTTGACATTGATGTCTTCGAACATTTGGTGCAACTCTCATAATACAATCCAAACTGGTTAGGATTGAATTTAGTTGTTTTCCAAATAGTGATGCAGTATGTTTCCTAACACATATTATGCACATGAAATAAAGAATAATGCAATATATATTTTTAATTTGTGCGTAAAAAAACACAAAGCATGTTTGTGTATAAAAAAAAGCAGACACTGACTAAGTTTATAAATTCAGCAATTGGTCTAACCTGAGACAGTTTGGAAAAATCGTTGTACGAAGTACGTTGAGAAGAAGTCGAACTCTGACTTAAGTTCTAACTGAAGCTTTGACTCTGAGCTTGAGAAGTGTTAAGGTCATGACAACAATTCAAGAAACATGGTCAAAAAACAATCAAATCGGATTGTGAAATAATAAGTTACTCTACCACTGTATTGTGAAATCATAATGCAAACTTACTAAGTCTTAAATTTCTCAACAACCGGATGATGTAGGTTGATGAGCAGCTTCGAACCTGACCAATTGTTACATATATTTGGGTTGCCATTGACTACAAAATGGAAGCAAAGAACTCAAGGTAAATAGATGGTAAATGATAAAGCTACGGAGTATTTTCCCCATAGTGTTACATCAACTATATTCCCACTACATAAGGAAAGACATCTTTCGGGTCATTATCAAACTTATACAAAATCCTATCATTTGATGCAGAAAATAATATCTTTTCTATTTAGCAATGTTTAGTTTTTTTGAATAAGAAAAAGATATGCATAGTTTGTTACGATATAAATGTGCAATATATATATATATATAAGATAAGTATAATTTTTTTAGGCATCTATACCTTTTTTGAAGAAAAGACATCTACAATTTTACTTTTAATTAAAATCAAAAATTTATAAAAATTATACGCATTAGCGTAACAAAAAAAAAACAGACACACATAAAATATTACTCTAAACGCTAATATGTGTGTCTGTATATTTGCGAGGTTGATGAAAGAAAATAGTTTCCCTCAAATAAAAAAATTGGAAAATAGTTAAAAGTTTTTAAAAATATTAAAATTGGAAAATAGTTAAAAAAAAATATCGGTGAGGTAGCACTCAACCAAGCAACACTAAAAAATTATATGCATCAGCGTAACAAAAACACAGACGGACATAAAATATTACTCTAAGGGTGCGTTTGATGGTCACGATAGGGAGATAGGATATGATACATTAATCATATCCTACTTAAATCTCATGTTTGATGCACCACAGTGATATGATAAAATAAACCATTTTCCTATCCTATCATGACTTTCCTTTGTAATTTCTATCCTGAGTATAGGCTAGGCTAGAAATTATCCTGATGGAATTAGAAGATATTTCCTTATTTATTATCTTAATATTCTGCCGTTTTTAAAATATTGTCATTTTTAAAATAATGATAGCATGTATTTTCTATTATAATTAATAACATGCCATTTTTACAATATTTAATTAATTATGAGAGCAATTTTTTCATTTAATTATAATGATATTTTGTTTGTTATCATGTGTGCATCAAACACATGATATGATTAATGTTTATCATGTCCTTATCATATCCTATCTCTATCCAATTTTATATCATATCCTGACCATCAAACGGACCCTAAACGTTAATGTGTGTGTAAATATTTGCGAGGTTGAAGAAAGGAAATAAAAGTATTTGGTATTATTAAATGACAGTGTGAATAAAAATATTTGTGAGGTTGTGATGATTAAACAATATTGAAATTAAAATAATTGATAGTGTATTTGACCTAACTTCTCCTTAAAAATGTAGAGAAGTTGGAAAAAAGTCGGGTCAAACGATACCTTAATCTCCCACAACGGCAATGTAGAAGTAACTGAATTTAGGTGAAAAAATTGAAAAATAGTTTAAAAAAATAAAAATTGGAAAATAGTTAAAAATATAAAAATAATAAAATAATTAAAAAATGGTGAGGGGCAAAATGGGAAATGCACCCTAAAAATGATGAGGTGGCACTAACCACACCCCATCAATAGGAAATTACAAAAATGCCCCTCTTAGGGACAAAATGGTAAAATCATAGGGATTTATCTTTATAATATAGTAAGTAGATTCAGTATTTTTTTTTTTTGGGTTAATTATTCAATATATTTTCTAATCAAAAGAATAAAAAAAATTATTTGATTACTTTTTTGAAGAGGAACAGATATTTTGATTACTAATTTTTTTTTTTATTTTGAATAATTAAATACTATTTTTCATTGTTGGACTTTAATTTTCCTTCAAAAAAAAATTGTTGGACTTTAATTTATTTTTTAATTTTCAATTAAACCTACCCTACTCGGATTGATGGCCGGTTGGGTTTTTATATATTTTATTTATTTTGGTTCTTATATCTAAATTGATTTGCATATAATAATTAAACTCTTAATTATGAAATCCACTTGAATTTTAAGGTTACTCACTATTACTTGCAAATATATCATGTTATCAAAACATGAGATAATATATATTAAAATGAATGTCAAATTATCATGGGTAATCTACTTAAAATTGACCCAGCTCACTTGATCACAGTCGCAACCTGAACTACACTAAAATTTATGCATCAAATAGTTTTAAAATCTTTTCTCTACTGAAATATATTTCGGTGAACATAATTTTGCTTAAAGTACGTTTTGTAGCTGATCCTTTTTTTTTTGTCGATTGTTGTGATTTGAGGCTGATCCTGTTTCATATCTTCATAGGAAAAACCTTAGTTTATGTCCACCCGTGCGTCGCGCACGGGTCTTAGACTAGTAGTACACACAAACACAGGTTCTGATTGTCATTTCAATGTGAATATAGTTACAGGAATATAATATACATACAAGTTTCTGCTAAATATAATCCTTAGTAAACAATTCTAGTTATTAATAAACTTCATATAATCCTTAGTTATGCTAAATATATCTTAGTGTTGTCGGTAGGTAGCATAAAGCATGTTAAATTAACAACTTTCCATAGACCTTAGTGAAATTTCGTGTTTACTGTCAGGGACCTAACTGATAGTAAGTATGCACAGTCAGGGACCTAACAGTAAGTTGAGGATATCGATTTTCGGTTCAAGGACCAAAGTGACCATTTTCAACTTTCACTTTAGTCCCTGTGACACGTCATACTCCTTGTCATCATAAGCCATGTGTCACATCATCACTTAACAGATTTTTTTAACGGCAAGGACTAAAGTGATAACGGAAGTACAGAGTCAGCAACTTCTGTGTATTTAATCCTAAGTCAGGGACTTATGTGACAGCGAGGTGCACAGTGAAGGATTAAAGTGACTATTTACTCGAAAAAAATATATATAAATGTTTAAATAAACCTGCCTGCAGCACAACACCCCATCACAAGGCCATGAAGATGACGAGGAACTCTAGTTATTTTAGTAAGAATCCATGCAAGAGTTGTCCCAATTGTAGCACCCAAAAATAATAGCATATTTCCATTAGTTATTATTTATTAAATTACCTTAATTTAATATAACATTTTATGAGTGTGTTAATGGGATAGAAGCAAATAAGGTTATATTGGAAAAGAAAATAAAGAGTAATGGCATAGCTGTCATTTTACAAACATAAGTTTTTATATTTAAGGCTAAGTCAACAATTAGGGAAAGAAAAAAATCTCTCACAACTTCTCCACGTTCTGACTCACGTTGGGCATAACCAAAACCCCCACTCCCATTTGACCTCTCTAAGAACAGCAAGAAGAATCCCCAATCTTTCTCTTCATTTATGACTCTTTAATCAGGTGAGTTCTAATCAAGTATTAATTTCTGAAATACAATTTATTGGTATGGTTTACTTTGATGAAAACCTAACTATCAATCGGAGGATATTTATAAGATTCATCTAGGGTGATGTGGGGTCGATATGCTATCTTACTGATGAACTATGAATTAATTTTATATATATATATATATATATATATATATATATATATATATATATATATATATATATATATATATATATATATATATAGGGGTTTGCTAGAACACACCCACTAGTTTTTATGTGGGAGTGTTTTAGCAAAGCTACATCTTAGGGTGTAATTAACCACTTTTTAGTTATTTACTTGCTAAAACACTCCCACATAAAAACTAGTGGGTGTGTTCTAGCAAATGCCTATAGGATTTGCTAGAACACACCCACTTGTTTTTGTTAGAAGGTGTGTTATAGCAACATACACCTTAGGGTGTATTTAACCACTTTTTAGTTATTTACTTGCTAAAACACTCCCACATGAAAACTAGTGGGTGTGTTCTAGCAAACCCCATATATATATCTGATATTCAATCCACTGTTTCCATTATGTCGTGGCTATATGTGTTAATCGGTTTACTCTGTCTATGTTAATTGTGGACTGTGAATTGATGCCCTGCCACTTATACACCGTGTATGTATATATTCTTGATCTTTGAGAAATTACTACTACCTCCAATTGCTACTTGATGCATTATGGTTTAGTGGTAAGTCCCTAGTTAAATAATATGGATCCTGATGGTGTTTCACGGATAGTGAACTTCCTCATTATTAATATGATGATTTGGTTCTTGTTTTAATTTCATTTCATTTCTTCATATTATACAATCAATTAATTAATTATGGAAATATAGTTTTGGATTTTTTGTGGATTTATAACTAGTGAAGGATAGGTGCTACGGCAATTGCATATGGGTGTGTATATATATATATATATATATATATATATATATATATATATATATATATATATATATATATATATATATATATATAACTTATGTTTCAGTTTGAATCATCACCGTCCATGGATATATATGTTTGGTGGCTATACTTATGAATTATGTGTTGGATTTCAAGCATTGTAATCTACTGTTATATGTATTATTATTTATAGATCATTAGAGGGATACTGTTAAGAGTCCCACATCGGTTAGGAGTTGGCCTGACAATTTGTTTATAAGTGGGGGCAATCCTCACCTCACAAGCCGGTTTTGTGGGGTTGTGTTAGGCCCAACCACGATTTCTAAGATGGTATCAGAGCCTCTTCACGATTTTGGGCCACCTGTTGTCAGGTTTCCGTTATCGGGCCACCCGTCATTTATGTTCACGCTTCAGATGTGTAATCCTGAGCGTGAGGGGGTGTGTTAAGAGTCCCACATCGGTTAGGAGTTGGCCTGACAATTTGTTTATAAGTGGGGGCAATCCTCACCTCACAAGCCGGTTTTGTGGGGTTGTGTTAGGCCCAACCACGATTTCTAAGAGATACTAATTAAGCAAATCAAGGGTAATAATTAAAAGACACAAATTATTAAAAGACACAAATTGTGAGGCAGAAGGGTATTCCCAAAACACATGGGGTACCCTAAGTAAGTTCGGTAAGGGCAGGTAAATGGGGCGCCGATTTTGGGCCACCTGTTGTCAGGTTTCCGTTATCGGGCCACCCGTCATTTATGTTCACGCTTCAGATGTGTAATCCTGAGCGTGAGGGGGTGTGTTAAGAGTCCCACATCGGTTAGGAGTTGGCCTGACAATTTGTTTATAAGTGGGGGCAATCCTCACCTCACAAGCCGGTTTTGTGGGGTTGTGTTAGGCCCAACCACGATTTCTAAGAGATACTAATTAAGCAAATCAAGGGTAATAATTAAAAGACACAAATTGTGAGGCAGAAGGGTATTCCCAAAACACATGGGGTACCCTAAGTAAGTTCGGTAAGGGCAGGTAAATGGGGCGCCATTTACGACTTATTAGTCTACCTTACCGGTTATCTAGATATAATCAAATAGTTGGTAAGAATTTTATATGCAAAAGCTTAATAATTATTGCCGATGAGGCGAGGTGCATGTATGATTTATTTATGAACTCACTGAGATGTATTCTCATTCCAATTAGTTTGCATGTTACAGATAAGTGAACTGATAAAGCCAAGGCGAAGGAGACTTGAGGAGTTGTTCGGCGTGGCAGCCTTTCTCTCAGTTTCGTTTACTTTTATTCGTTAATAATTTGAAGTACGTGACTCGGTACTCCTTTGGATACTTCATGTAATAAGTGCTATGTTTATTTGAGTTATAAACCTTAAGTTTCAACCAGTTACTAGTACCTTAGCGAACATTCTATATTATATTCTAGTTAATAATATGGAGTGTTACACCAATAATATATCTCAGAAGAATATTTAACGGCATAAACCACCTATATAATTAATTCATCAAATCACCCCTCAAAAAATAAATCATCAAAGCAATTAAGCATCTCTTCTTAATTCCAAAAATCAATTAAACCGAGAAATGAATGGAAACAAATGTCATATGCGGACCAAATGTGTATCTAGGTCCAAAATAAATTTTAAAATGGGGGCTTTTAAAACAACTAAAATAAGATATCATAAGGACATATGTCCTCCTAATTAGTCCTAACAATCGTAAGACCCATAATTTACAGATTTGCATCTCATTTGGAATTGGAAGAAACCACACTAAATTGAAACATTTGTTTGGTTAATGTCTCATTAGAGAATCTTAACCAATTTTAGGCGCCATAAATGGATTAGATTAGTTTCTTCTAATTGTTTGCCTCAGTGTCATTCTTATTCTTAAATGGATTAGGGTTTTAATAACTTTAGTGAGAACATTTTTTGGTTTGAAGAATTCGAGAGTTAGTGAAAAAGAATTGGCACGCCAATTTCAACCATACTTGGCGTGAGGGAAATTGCCGCGTAGATTAACTTGCGAACTTCACTCTTAGCTTAAACATTATAGATTTTCTCATCGTTCACAATATTCCTTTGGATGCGTTGAAGATTCTCTTAGTTGATGATACCTCTCGAGTCGCTTCTCCTAGGCTTGTTAGAATATTTTTAGGTTGTGTTTGATTGTTTCTTCTTTGGCGGTCAGGCCCTCTCTTTTACCCAAACAAAAGGGTTGACAAGTTGTGATTGATTGCCAAGTAATTATTAATTATAATTTGTTGCCAAGTAATGTTCTATTTCTCATTTAATCCTTTTAAAAACGAAATAAGAGAGGATTGAAAGAAAGACAAAAAAAAAAAAAACTGTTCAGAATGAGAATGATTTAAATTTTATACCTATATATGGATCATGAAACCTTTTAAAAACGAAACAAGAGAGGATTGAAAGAAAGACAAAAAAAAAAAAAACTGTTCAGAATGAGAATGATTTAAATTTTATACCTATATATGGATCATGAAAAAAAAATATTGGTGGTTTAAAAATTAATTAACTTACAATATTGAGGTGCTTCTTGGCATTCTTTGTGAGTATGCCAATGTTATCAAGTGCAAGTACAGCCCCAATAATAGCAATGAACAAAGTGTTCACAACTGGGGCTAATGCAACTAGGAAAAGCTTCAAGAAGTTCATATTGAGATATCTTTTTGCACCACTCTAAATCAAGTTGTATATTATATATATGAAACAATTTCAGCTTTCAAATAAACACCAAATATAATGAAAGGGATTTTTTAATATTTCTCTTAGAGGTAATCACTAATATGATTATTTTTGTTAACAACCAATTGGATTATGGACAAAATGGCTGTAGAGTGATGACGTTAGCCATTTTGAATTTATAAGGACTTTTCAAATATAATACCTTTGAAAATTTAACAACCAAAGCTAATTTTAATGTTTATTTATAAATTAAAAATTATAAAATAAATTATCACAATTTTTTTCATAACTTGAGCAAACACGCTTATTATTATTATTATTATTATTATTATTATTATTATTATTATTATTATTATTATTATTATTATTATTATTATTATTATTATTATTATTATTATCATTATTATTATTATTATTATTATTATTATTCTTTGTTATCATTTATATTTATATTATAACTATTTGTGATTTTAGAATCATCTACAGCCAATTTTGTGAAAATAAGAAAATAATATTGTCTTGGCTATACAATTACATGAACCCTACAATACTTCTAATTAATGAACAAAATAAATGAAAACATATGTATATATATACACCCCAATTAGATATATAAATGATTTTTTTTTAAAGACTAATTAGATAAATGATGTCAACCGAGTGAAGATAATTTCAACCCATCTTTTTCTATTTCAGTGAAGGGTTAGGCAGCAACATTCCTCACCCCCACAAAAACATTTCTAAAAAAAATCACAAATGATTCCAAAAACTTCATGACACATAACTTGTTTAAAGTACTTACGACACAAAATTCATTTTTTTCTTCAAATAAATAAAGTTTATCCCAAATTGTTATGAGAGCTTTTTTTTCCCCTAGGAATGTGCTCTTTCAAACAGGATTTGTCTAGAACGCTCCAGACAGAATTTGTCTAAAAGTAAAATTTTGAACATAACTTCATCAACCTCCCTAAAATTTAGACTTAATACTCAATTCACTCACTCCTACACTTTTTTGGCACACTTAATCATTGATTGCTTATTCAATTATGACAACTATTTATGTTTAGTTTATATATGTTTCAATATGAGATCAATTTCATATTTTGTTGAATATTTATTTCAGAAATTTAGTGCTCGAGATGACCTATTGAAATGTGTTTGAAATGAAAACCATTATTAGTGTTTATTTTTATTTTTTTACAAGGTTAGATCATGGTGAAAATAGAAGAAAGATGACATTGGAATTGGGATGTGAAAGGGATGAGAAATAAAAAAGAATACAAGAAGTTGTTGGAATAAGATACATGATCCATAAAATGTGATTGTCAATTCATATTATGAAATGTGCTTTTAGAAGATTAGCATATTGTGTGAAAAACACAATCATGTGATGACATCTCATAAACATGATCGAAAGTAACAAAAAAAAATATGGATCATGTATATCTTGACAAAAATATGGATAAAAAACATGGATCATTTTGGTGTGTTTCCTCCTCGCACACCTTGTACGGTTGGAAGCACCTTTGAGTATATATATCATTTTGATTTGTTAAAAAAAAAAGGATCATGACAAAAATATGATCGAAATACAATCGTGATCACATTGTCAACATGTTTTTGGTGAGATGCACTTATGAATTAATTAGATCTTACTAAAGTAAAAAAAATACTTATGCACTTTTAGTGAAGTTCTATTCAAGTTTAACCTTGGTAATAAATGTTGAACAAGTGACTTCAAACACACAAGAGGGGGGTGAATTCTGATCTTTAAGAAGTTTTTAAAAAATAAGCACTAAAAATTATTTTAACCAAAGTAGAAAAAAATGCTTATAGAAGTTTTTAATAAATGCGAAAAATAAAGATGTTAAAGGTAAAATAAATAACAACAAAAAATAAAAGAGATAAGGGAAGAGAGAAAAGACACAAGAAGTTTATACTAGTTCGGCCTAAAACAACAAGGCCTAGTCTAGTCCCCAAGGAAAAGCCCCTTGAGATTTTCACTGCTCAAGCTTTTAATTAGGATAAGCCGGTAACCTTTACAAATAACGAACACTCTCCAAACAAAACAATCCTTTGTAGAAGAGTCTCTAAAACCAAGAGATATCACCTCTCTTGAAAATTTGGGATCGCACCCAATACAAAAGAAATATAATAATTTAAATGATTACACCGAATGTGTAGATAAAAACAACTTGAAGCTCAAAAGATTACAAAGCAAACTATATAGTATATAAGCTCTCAAATAAAATAGAAGTGATCAAGTGAGAAAATAGCAATGCACGTTTGAGAGGGAGAAAGAGTTTTTAACTGTAAGTTGCAAGTCAAGGTGTTTGAGAGGGAGAAAGAGTTTTTGACTGTAAGTTGCAAGTCAAGGTGTGAATGAATGTGTTTGCCAAAGCTCTTATTTATACTGAAAATATGATAGAGGAGCGTTGAAAAAAAATTCAGCCAATGCACAATTAAAACCAATTACCGTTGCACTTCAATGCCCATAATAAAATTGATTATGTTGAAACAAAGTCAATTGCCATTTCATGGTCAGAGGCTGTGTGTCAACGGTAATACACAATCTTCCTTTTCAATGAGTATCAAAAAGAAATATGCCATTTAAAGTATATGAAAGTTCAGCCAAATAATAGACCACGTTGAAGCTATTTTAGGCATAATGGTTGAAAACAAAAAAACATGTAATGCCATATATAAAAAACATGCTGAACTATTATTCTTATTATATGATACCATATACAATACAATAATTGATATGGCTAAGATAAGACTAACACTAGCAATTGTTAATGCATGCCAAACTTTATTTTTATGCTAAAAGATATATGCAATTTCCAAAATAAATTATATTTCATGCAAAAATATTTTCATGTAAAATCACTTTAGAAGAAAAAAAACATTGTGAGTGTGTGATTTATTTTAATGAGAGCTTTTTACTATTTACATAAGGTTCCTAAAAAGAAATATTCTTCTAGTCCATAGCTTGAATAATTTAGATCCCTTTGACCGCTTTTTGTTAACGAGTTCTTCCTTTGTCAATCATCAAAATAAGATTATCATGTCAAGGCATATATTCACAATAAAAAATTGATTCATAAACTGATAGATCATTGAAATAAACGAATTAATAATAAAATCTAATTATGTGGTTTAGGTTTTGGGTTATCTGTTTTGAATTAGGTGAAAGTGATATCTGAACCAATAAAAATCAAGTTTGATTTAGACCTTAACATGAAGAGAAAAAAATTGAACAAATTTAATTGATTTGTATCTTTGAGTTCTTTGAGTCATTAGTTTGATTCTTACGTATCCTTAGATCTGATGATTTTTTTTGGCTGATCTAATCAGTATAGAGTTGTTTCATATTTTGCAAGAATATGGGTTCAACCACTTTAATCCTTGAGATGTGTCTCATCTTCATTAGTATCAAAAACCTAACTAACGTAAACTTTCTTTAATGACAAAAAAAGTTATTAGGAAAGATTTCGTTCATGTAACAATGATTGGATACTAAAATAATCATGTTGTTCATTAACAAATGCTGGGTGTGGAGACATCGCCTTTTTGCATGGGAGGAAGATAACGTGAGGGAGTGCACTTTATCATTACATAACATTGTTTTGCAGGATAATGTCCCAGATACTTGGAGATGGCGTTTAGATCCTACTCACGGTTACACAGTTCGTGAAGCTTACCGTTTGCTCAATTCCAACCCGCAAGTAGATAGAAGCATGGTTGTTGATGTGTGGCACAAATACATTCCGACAAAAGTGTCTCTGTTTGTGTGGTGTTTGCTTCGTAATCGTCTTCACACGAAGGATAATCTGTTGCGGCGAAGAGTGATTCAGGTTGCTGATACAGTGTGTGCCTATGGGTGCGGGGAATCAGAGTCAGTAAATCATCTATTTTTAGAGTGTGATGTGCCCAATATGGTGTGGCTGTATGTGATTCATTGGATAGGTATACCGACGGTGCTTCCTTGTCAGGTGTGGGAACATCATGCTCAATTTACATTATTACCAGGTATTCCTCGAAGCTTTCAGTGTATCTTCAAAGTGATTTGGTATGCTAGTGTTTGGGTGATTTGGAAGGATCGTAATGATCGCGCCTTCAAAAATACAGGTTCTCATTTCTCCGCCCTCCTAGAGAAAATCAAATTGCATTCTTTTTTGTGGCTGAAAGCTAAATGGCCGTCTTTTCATTTATGTTATCATGATTGGTGGCAACACCCGCTGATTAGTGTGGGTGTTAGCATGTAAATATTTCTTTGTTGGTATCCTTTCTCCCTTGTCAACATCTTCTTGTAGACTTTTGATCGTTGCTTTTCCTTCGTACACCTTGTTCCGGGATCAGCAACGTCTTTGTTAATATATATATATCATTTTGATTTGTTCAAAAAAAAAAAAAAATACATCCGAGGAAGATAAGAAGAAACATAGTTTCATTGATTTCATGATCAAGAATGTAAATATAAGCAAAGTAGACGATTCTATGATGATAACTGGAATAGTGGCACCTCCAGCAGCTATGGTAGCTAAGAGAACAGGACAATCTGTGCCTCAACTAAGTGTTATAAAAGCCATTCCTGATGTTATCTTTGTTCCAACAGCTACTATTTTAGCTCTCATTGCTGTTAAAGTCACCAAAAGAATGTCATTGAAGAAATTGAATCCTATTTAATTTTCACTTTTAATGTAATAACATGACTAATCTCCAATTGTTTGTAATTGTGCTATGTTTAGTTTAACAAGGCAGTGGAAAAATGGATGTGTTAATTAGAACTTGTCCACTGATGTTAATAAGGCAGTGGCTCTTATTGCTGTAAAGGTTACCAAAAGAATGTCATTCAAGAAATTGAATCCTATTTAATTTTCCCTCTTAATGTAATAACATGACTAATCTCTAATTGCTTGTAATTGTGCAATGTTTAGTTTGATGTTTCATACCATTCATGTCATTTCCAATGCAAATAATTGTCAACCTCAAATTATTGAACAGATATTAAACTTTCAGGTTCCAAGAGCATTTGAGCATAACACCGAACCCTCAAAATTACAGTCTTTCTACGCCATAGAGCCAAAATCTTGCGCAAAAGATGATATAATTCTCTGACGAAGAGCATGCATAACCCACTAATTAGAAGTACTTCAGTAAATACTGCTCCTCTTTTCCTTTCTCTCAACTCTTCTTCTTCCTCGTTAGTACTAGTCTCACGATTTGAAATATGCTTCCCCATAACCTTCAAATAGATATCCTTGTATGTCTGTGTATCTAAACCCTCCTCGTCAATCATTTTATGTATAGCATCAAATTTAGCATCCCAGGCTTCATGCTTTGCGAGTGATTCCTACTGGTTAAGAGACATTGATTCAAATATGCACATTAACTAAAATTGTGAAACTTGTGTCAAAAGCATTACTAAAAGCCCCCATAAACGGCTTTGCCTATACCCCATGAGGAAGCTTTCTCTTTGTGCATTCTACTTTTTGCTCCTTTGGTTTCTCCTCGCGAGGAAGTTCTCCCTTTGAGCTAGCAATTTGCGGCGCTTGTGAGGTGGCCATTGGGGAGATACTATGATGTTGGCTACGTTCCTTTAAATTCCTTTAAACTGATAGAAAGAGAAATTTCATAATAATGAAAATAATAACAATAAAATCGGAGAACATGTCTATAAGAAATCATAAGTTACAACAAATCTAATAACAGTTTGGTTATTGATGTTAGCCAATCAACTAAAACCCTCCAAAATTGAAAGGATGAAAGTACCTAGAGCAAATTATGGAAGAAAGAAAACGAACTCTCTGAAACCGTGATCGATGAGGGAGGGAGGGAATAACGGCAACCCTTGCTTGAACCAAAAGTCTAACAAGTATGTATATAATTACCACTGATTTCATGATTAAGAATGTGAATATGAGTAATGTAGATGATTCTATGATGATCAGCTATGGCAGCTATGACTAATCTCTAATTGCTTGTGATTGTGCAATATTAATTTTCATGTCATTTCCAATGCAAATACTTGTGAGCTTCGAGTTATTGAACAAATATTAAACTTAACAAATAAATACTGTATAACAATTTTACACCTTAGACTAACGTGACAAAAAAGTTGAACTTTCATCTTCTAAGAGCTTTTTTTTCTCCTTTTATATAACTCCTTGAAATTTGACAATCCAAATGATTACCAATACAGAAAATAAATTGACCATCAAATTCGAACAAGTCAATATATAAAATCTGTAATTTTGCATAGCTATTAGTAGTCATAGTTTCACAATTCGCTTTGTTTTGTGGTACAATATGCAATTTGCCACTCTTAAAGAATTAAGTATGTAGGAGTGTATACATAGTTGGTACGCAATTTACATTCGCGCAGTACTTTCAAATATCTGTGAGCATCTCACATTTATTTATAACACGATTATATTGTTTACCTAATATTATCAATTTGAAGTTTATATTATCAACTTGTTACTTCATAAATTTAAAGTTCAATTTTTACTTCATAAATTTAAAGTTCAATTTTGTTAGAAAAGAATTTATAATGTTGTTTTCATATACTGATAGTCAGGGCCGTCCTTGAGAAGGTGCAAACAGCTCTACTGAGCTGGGCCTCCAAATTTTGGGTGCCCAAATGTCTTTTTTAAAAATAAAATAAAATATATATATATATATATATATATATATATATATATATATATATATATATATATATATATATATATAGGGGAGAGATATATTGACTCCAAGAGTAACTCTAAGGAGTTACTCCACATCTCCACCTTTAATTTTATCTTAATCTAATGGATTACATTTAAGTCTTATCAATAATCATGTGTCTCACCATTCTTGATCATTTTAACAATATTAGGTTTCCTTTTTTGCTTTGAATCAATATTTATGTTTCATTAACACAATTAATAATTGATAACAAGAAATTATTTTTATGTTTCATCAAATGTTTTTTTAGAATAAATTTCAAATATTAAACTATGATTAAAGTTCTTAAAAAAAAAAGAAGCTCGCTGGTAAAAAACATCACACTTATTTTTATTTTTTTTTTGACAAAACATTACACTTATATTTCAATACAAGTTTTTTTAATACAGCGATAAAATAAAAATTAATAAAAATATATATACTTTTTTTAAAGAAAAAAGTGTATATATAATTGTATTAATTATTTTTTTGTCAATTTATATTTGTACAAATATATATACTTGAAAACAATTTATTTAATATAGTTTATTTATATATAAGGGTGGACCGAAGCCCTGTTCTAAATAAACATTAGATAAAATATAAGAATATTTTTTTTCACCAATAACTGATTGTCTTAATAAGACATCTTGACCAAAAAACAATTGTGTTAATAAAACATGATGAAAAATAATATTTTTTTTTCACCAATAACTGATTGTCTCAATAAAACATCTTGACCAAAAAAATTTGTGTTAGTAAAACATAAATGTTGATTGAGTATGAAAAAGGAAAATTAAATATTGTTAGAATGATCAAGTATGATGATGCACATGATTATTAATAAGACATAAATATAGTCCATTAGATTAAGATAAAACTAATGGTGGGGATGTGGAGTAACTCTTTAGAGTTACTCTTGGAGTCAAAATATCCCTCCCTATATATATATATATATATATATATATATATATATATATATATATATATATATATACTGCATAAAAGAGTAATATATAGAAGCAGCGCGACATAGATTTCACGATTGCTGTCTTGTCCTAGTGGTATAAGCCCGCGTTAGCTATGCGTGGGTCAGGTGTTCAACTCGTTTCCCTTTTTCGTTTCCCTTTTTTCTTTTAAATTTCCTTTTCTTCTTTTTTCTTTCTGTGATTAATTTTTATTTTCCTTTTCTTCTTTAATTGATTTTTGTTTTCCTTTTCTTCGTTTTTCCTGTTTGATTGACTTTTCATTTCACCAAAAAAAAAATTTGACTTTTCATTTCCTTTTCTCTCTTTTAATTTTTTTTTTTAGTATGAGATAACTTTGATTTGGACATAATTTATTATGAATTTGAGTCTCGTCTATTCTCAATACTCTTTCCAATTCAGTCAAATTCTCCTTAACATATTGAATTATATATTTACAAATAAAAACACAATATATTTTCTTTAGAGCACTACTTGTAATTTTTAGTCCATACTTATCTTATAAAATAGTAAAGCTCTAATTTTTCTTTTATATTTTTTTTAAAGAACAAACATTATAATTATTCTCTCAAATAAAACATTATAAATATTTTATTTTTGCCTGTGTGCAAATTAAACTAGGGAAATTAACAACCTAAAAGATTGATAAAGATATTAGCTTGAAGCTGTATTTTTATTTTTATGGATCTTATTTTCAATTAAAATAAATGATTGCCCTTTTAAAAAAATCATATTTTTATTTTATTAAGGGCCTATTTTTTATTGAAAGCCGAGCCTCCAAATATATAGGGACGGCCCTGCTGATAGTTTTATTGATGTATGTTGGCTAAGAGTTTAAGATAGAGATAACCTATGTGATTTCAAAGATAAAAATATATTAGTTTCAAAGAGTCACTCATGTCATAGTATTGGTGAGTCCGGTTAGTTTTTCTTTTTATTTATGGATTAAATGTGTTTTTGGTCGCTATAAGGGACCTTTTAATTTTAGTCCTTACTTAATTTTAATAGTTCTTTTAGTCCCTAATTTTTTTTTGTGCACTCAATATTAGTCTCTTCACAATTCAAATTTGTCTAATTTATGCTTAAACTCGTGAGGTTTTGAACAATTTTTTGAAGACGTGTTAAGAACATTACTAAAAGCTCCTCTGCAAAAAAATTGTCGTAAAATTTGATTTCTACATCTAGATTTTGTTAATTTTATCTTTAACTTTTGTTGTTTTAAAAAATTCATATTTAATTTGTTTCATGTTAAAAAAATTCTAAATTTTAGTAAATGAACATTTCATAGTGTTCTAAACGTGTCTCAAAAATAGTTCAAAAATTTAAAAGTTTAAGGATAATTGAACAAACTTTGTTGTAACAGGGACTATAATTAGAAGTAATTTTTTTGCAGGGACTAAAAAACCTATTAAAATTAAGTAAGGACTAAACTTAAAAGTTCTCAATTTTATAGGGACCAAAAACATATTTAACCCTTTATTTATTTCCATTTTTCCTAGTTCGTTTGTTGGTGCTCCATTTTTTGCAAATTTCCGAAAAATTGTGATGACCCAATTCGCTAAAATACCAAGAAATGCTACTCTACTTTTTGTAAATTTACTAAAAATTTTGATGACCCAATTCACAAAAGTACCATAAAATGGTACTTCCAAACCAATTTTGAATTGCATTCAGTTAATTATGTTACAATGGCAATTAGATAAGAGTGGCATCTGCATACCATATCACTTACTAATCACCACTTGTGTATAATATCAATAATTATAAGATGTGCAAATATCAGTAATTCTGAGTTTATCTACTGACATAAACACATTCTAGAGTTATGTATTTGGGTATGTTTGACTTATTTGAATTCAGGGCCGTCCCTGGGGAGGTGCAAACAGCTCTATAGAGTTGGGCCTCCCCAATTTTAGGGCCCAATTTTTTCTTTTTTTAATATATAATGCACAAAAAATGTTAATATATACTTGTAGCATTGTAATTTTAACATTAGTGAAGGCGTGGCCCAGTGGTAAAACACGTGAGTCTAATAGTGTAATGCTTGTTGACTTCGGTTTGATTCCTAGAGATGCCATTTGTTCACATTTTATTATTGTTCAGCATGACACTAGTTTTTTTTCTCTCTTTTATATTATTGTTCAGCATGACACTAGTTTTTTTTCTCTCTTTTTATGATTCCTAGAGATGCCATTTGTTCACATTTTATTATTGTTCAGCATGACACTAGTTTTTTTTCTCTCTTTTATATTATTGTTCAGCATGACACTAGTTTTTTTTCTCTCTTTTACAAAAAAATTGTATTTTTTTAGGGGCCAATTTTTACTAAGAGAGTCGAGCCTCAGATTTTACAGGGACGGCTCTGTTTGAATTTATCCATTGACATAAACACTTGTAAGACTGTTTGAGAGAGCTTATGACATATCCATTAATTGTTCTGAGTTTATTTCCACATGCAACTCTCCAAGATAGCTTGTGAAAACAACATATAAGTGTTTCACTGAAAGGAAACATTTTTTCTTAAAAGATAGACTTATGTCTGTATTATAGGATCCATTAATATTGAAAAATTGATATAATACATAGGCCTTTTTAAAAAAATTGGAGTGTGAATGATTACATATGTAGTAGTATTCTATCAAGGTGAGTGGAGTGAGTACTTTGATAGTGTGACCATATCAAATTTAGCTTATGATGTCCGAATTTAGCAGTACTTAAGTTATAAAAAAAAAAACAAATTCTAATTTTATATAGTTATATATTATTATAAAATTATGTATAACTAGATATATTTTTTTTTTGGCAAGCTAAAGAAGTAATTATTACTCCAAGTAAATGGTTAAAAGTTAAACATAATCTTGAAAAATATGTACTTTTCTGTGTTTTACATGAATATGATCTAATGAAAGCATTGAATTTCTACTTCGGGTTAATCTTGTCTAAGAAGAGAGTCACATTCTAAGTTTTGTTTTCACATGTGACTTGATTATGACAGTAACTAATAAAATCTCATATGTGTATTTTTTAGCGTAAAATGAAGTAGATATGACTTTTTTATATTTCCAAAAGTTCAAGGTAAATCTGATGAAAATCAGGACCCAAAAATCATATTTTGAGTTAATTTTTTACGGAAGAATTTTTTATAATATTTAAAATGTGTATGAAATCATTCAAATACTTATAAGTGTAAGGATGATTAAATAAATTTGAATTTAGTGAGGACTAAAAATATTAAGTTGAACTTTTTTATAGGACTAAAACATGTCAATTTTTTTATGAAGACTAAAAACAAAATTTGATATATTTATAGGAAGTAAAAACTTATTTAACCCTTTTATTTAAAAAGGTTATTCATAAAGGGAAAACATACGACAAAACCAACTTATCTAAAACTCTAAAATGGATTTGACTAAAACGGAATACTTGTTATCTCCATGGTTGTTGTGTCAAGATGAAGCTCCTTGTTCAAGACATGAAAACAATAATCAATGTCGTCACAATCACAAATAAGTTTCGTATTGCAGGTGGTCATTGATTCTTCAAGTTTGAATTTAACAGCGAAATCGAATTTAACTACGAAACCTAAATTGGAAACAAAAGACGAATTTGTGAAGCGCGAAAGAGAAAAAGAGAGACTATGAAGTTCGATCAGCTTCAACTGTGAAGATGAAGAAAGTGTGAAACTCGATGGAGTTGAATTTCGAGAATCTGAGAATCTCAACGGTGGAGAATAGAGTGTGAGAATCTGTGAAAGCTGGTGAAGTGAAGCACGCTGGGTGGGAAATTTGGTTTGGCGCCCAATATATATAAGCAATTTTTTATGTGTTGTCTAAGTTTTAATTGCTACAATACAATATAATGCATCTAGATGAGTTGGAAAATAATATTAAAAAACTATAATTGATATTAATCTCCTTTAAAAAAAAATCTTGAATAAACAATTGAAGATTAATTTACAGTTCAATAGATTGATTATCAATGATAAATTATTTTTCTCAATATTAGGGGGAGACTAAAAGTTCAAATGAATATAAGCAGCTTCATATATGAACCAGAAGTTCAAATGAATCATTTGAAATAAATTATTATTATTATTATTATTATTATTATTATTATTATTATTATCATCATCATCATCATCATCTCATCTTATCCTGGGGTATAATCTCTTCATGTGAATCTATTTTTAATGCATCTTTTTGGGGAGGAAGTGATGAACTTAGGAAAATTTCTTGGATTAAATGAAATTTATTTTTTTATAAAAAAGAGAAAAGTGGGTTGGAGGTTAGGAGGTTGCAAGAGTTTAATTTAGCTTTGCTTGGTAAGTGCTTATTATAGGGTTTTAATTGCTTGGTACGTCAAAGAGGGGGTGCATCTGTCATAGTGAAAGATGGGGGATCTGTTTGGTGGCAGAACATCCATAGGATAAGGGAGGGTGTTGGTGTGGGAGTGGGGAGATGGTTGACTGATAATATTAGGCGTGGGGTGGGAGATGGTGCTACAACTTTGTTTTGGAAGGAGTTGTGGGTGGGGGAAACTCGGTTAAGTGATAGGTTCAATAGATTATATGACTTAGCAAATAATAAATGGGTGACAATGGTTGATATGCATTTGCTCGGTTCGGGTGTGGATGGTGAGGCTTGGCAGTGGCGTAGACGTTTGTTTGCCTGTGAGGAAGATAAGGTGGGGGAGCTTAGTTTACTGGTAACTTTTGTTGTTTTGCAGTATGTTGAGGAGGATAAATGAGTTTGGTTGTTAAATTCTTCCAAAAGTTATATTGTGAGTAGTGCGTATGACTACTTGATTTCTATGGATATTAATGTTACTATCATTAATAATAATGTTTGGTCAAAAGATGTTCCACTCAGAGTTTCCGTGTTTGTTTGACGCCTGCTTTTGAATCACATACCGACAAAAGACAATTTTCTTAGGAGAAGAGTTATTACAAACAATGATTTCTTCCTATATAGTAGCTACCTCCATTAAAGAATGATTACAAATTGGGTTGGGAATGAGCTGGGCCGAGCCGGACTTTTCTTATGTATGGGTGTTATATAAAGTAGCTATCTCCCCTTTTTTTGTCTTTTTTTTAGTGCCTTTTGCTTTGACAATAGACATTAACTTTGTAATTTGTAGGGTGATTCTCTTCTGCACACCTTGTACGAGTTGAATTACTCTCGATGTTTAATTCCATTTTGATTTCTTAAAAAAGATATATTTAAGAGCAAATTGCAAAATTAGAGAGTAATTTAATGGTTTACTATTTTGATCATATATTTTTTTTTTTTGACAGGAAACCATCTCATTCATTGCATTAAAGAAGTTCAGAATTTACAATAGATGAGACAGGATCAGGGACATTCCCAATCCATTCCTTAGTACCTACACTTCTAGCTACACCTACAAGAGCATGGGCAGCTTTGTTCTTACATCTTTTAACAGCAACAACACTTACATTTAATAAACTAACCAAAATGTCTAAACAATCAACAATAATAAAATCAATTTCAACACAATTCAGCTTCCCTTTAATGCAGTTGACTACATTAGCAGCATCCATCTCAATCACCACATTTCGGAGGTTTTGATTCTTTACCCATTGCAGACACCATCTCAGTCCCAACGCCTCAGCCAGATTTGGGGAACATGTGATCCTCTCGCTCCTGGTGGCTGCAACTTGTACGACACCTTGGTGGTTCCTACTAATTAAACCCCAACAAGTGTGGTTATCTTTAAAACAGCCAGCATCAATGTTCACTTTGACAGAACCCGCTTGCGCCGGTAGCCAAGTATCACGCACAACATTTATGGTTTCCTGCATCTCATCAGACTCAAAAAACAGATTACAAGCTAAGTTAAACTCATCAGCCATAACAGAGACATTTTGGGCGGCATACACCACATTAAGTGGTCGCTTGTTGAACACTGCGTCATTCCGCATTTTCCATATGGTCCATAATAGACTAAAGAGTTGAGTAGCTTGGGCATTAGAATTAGATAACCATTTCATCATCCATTGAGCTAAGTTAACCTGTGTTGGAATATGTAATCCGAGCGGAGATGTAAACCAGAACCTTTGAGTTTCTTGACAGTGCATGAAGAGGTGGTCTTGGGATTCCTCATCGGTATGACAAAATGGGCAGCTGGTGTCTAGAGTAATTCCTTTTGTCTCCAGCTTACATCTAGTTGGTAAGATACATTTAGCAGCTCTCCATAAGAAATTCTTGACCCTTTGAGGAGTTCTAACTTTCCAAATGGCCTTCCACATACCAGTGTTGCCCATTACTGACGCTTCAGGGGTGCCTCGTAATGTATCTTCCTTAAGAAGATGGTAGGCTGATCGAACGGAGTATTGACCATTCCTTTCCCAATTCCAAACTTTCTTATCCTCGGGCAGTCTCCATGAAATAGGAATGTTGAGAATTTGGTTGGCTTCGAAAGCATTGAAACTATTCAGCACAAGTTCTTTTTTCCATTGTTTCAAATCAACATCAATTAAATCTGCTACAACAGCATCCTCATTTAAATTGCAGACTGGGCTCCACACCTTGAAGCTCGACAGTTCAGGAAGCCAAGGGTCTTTCCAGATTTTAGCCTGTTGCCCATTACCAATCGACCACCTCCAACCGAGATCAATCACAGATTTAGCATTCATCAAACTGCGCCAAGCATAGCTGGGCTGGTAGCCAATTTGAGCATCCAAAAACATGATCTGGCAAAGTACCTACTCTTGAACACCCGAGAAAGGAGGGAGTGTTCGTTGTTCATGAGTCGCCAGCATTGCTTTTCTAGAAGCGCCTTGTTAAAATCACTGAAGCCTCTGAATCCAAGACCTCCTTTGCTTTTTGCTCTTCCTAACCGATCCCAACTCATCCAGTGAATTTTCCTTTGTTGCTCTGTAGAACCCCACCAGAATTTAGATAACATGCTTTCAATATTAGTGCAGCACCCTTCTGGAATCTTGTAACAACTCATGATATAACTAGGGATCGCTTGTGCCACAACCTTAACTAGTGTCTCCTTCCCTGCCTGAGAAAGGCACTGCTCTTTCCACCCCTTAACTTTCTTCCAGACCCGATCTTGAACAAACGCAAACACTTCTTTTTTGGATCTCCCAAAAATCACAGGTAGCCCCAAATATCTAGTATGAGATGTCACAGCCTTTATATCGATCTTGTTACAGATAATATTTTTCTCAATATCCGCCACATTTCGGCTAAAGGACACCTCAGACATGTCATAACTAACTAATTGGCCCGAGGCTAGTTGATACTTAGTCAGCACCTGCATGATTGTATTTGCTTCATTTTGGTTAGCTCTCGCAAAAAGGAGGCTGTCATCGGCAAACAGAAGATGTGTAATTTTGGGGGCATGTCTTGCCACTTGGATACCGTGAATGTACTGATTATTTGACTCTCTGTGCAGCAAACCAGATAGGACATTAGCACACAAAATAAAAATATATGGAGAGAGAGGGTCACCTTGGCGGATGCCACGCTCCGGAGAGAAACTTGTGCTTGGTTGGCCATTGATAAGAACTTGGTAGGACACAGTAGAGATGCACGCCATTATGAGTTGCAGGATCCTTTCAGGAAAACCCATACTCTGAAGAACACAATTGATGAAGGTCCATTCCATTCTATCATATGCTTTTGCCATATCCAACTTTAAAGCCATAGTCCCTTTCTTTCCTTTAACTTTCTTTTTCATCCAGTGAAAACATTCCATAGCAATGATGGCATTATCAGTTATCAATCGACCTTTGACAAAAGCACTTTGTTCCTCGTCAACCACATCTGAAAGAATACTTTTGATGCGGTTTGCTATTGTTTTTGTAACTATTTCCATAGCAACATTGCAGAGACTGATAGGTCGAAATTGTTTTGGTGATGTCGGATTCTTGCACTTGGGAATGAGGGCAATAAAGGTATTATTGATGTGCTCAAGAGATTTTCCTTCATTCAGAATGCCCAAAGCAAGCTCAGTTATGTCTTTGCCAACAATATGCCAATATTCCTGGAAAAAAAGTGCCGGAAGGCCATCTGGACCAAGGGCCTTTAAAGGGTGCATCTGATCCACGATCGCTTTGATTTCTTCCGTTGTGAAGCTTTTGTTACACCATTCTACATGATCCGGTGATAGTCTTTTTTGTATCGCTTCACAAGTCTGCTCTACACCTATCAGATTGGAAGATGCAAACAAATCAACAAAATAGTGGAGAAGAACTTTTTCCACATTGTCTTGGCCTGACCGCCAAACCCCATCATCGTCCTTTAACTTTTTGATATGTTTGGTTTTTTTCCTTTGGTTTGCTTTCCCATGAAAGAACTTAGTGTTCTTGTCACCATCTTTAAGCCAAGTTGCTCTACTTCTCTGATGCCACAAAGTCTCTTCCTTTTGGAGAAGCTCAGCATGGTTTCTTTCAAACTCTCTATACCTTCTCAAATCATCTGTTGATTCTGACCATAAATTACCATCTTGAAGCATCTTTTCAATTCTGACAATCTCCTTACGAACTTCGTTGGTTCTGTGGTCCACAAATTCATTATCAAGAGATTTGATTGAGTCGAGTTTTAAAGTGATGTTACCTCTGTTTCTGCACCATGCTGATTGCACCAGTTGTTCGCATCTGTTGTCTTTATACCAGCTTTCCTCAAAACGAAACACATGAACTTTCTTTCTATCCTTGCCAGTTGAAATATCCTTTAGAGTAATTGAGATTGCAGAGTGATCTGATCCAAATCTAGGAAGATGCATCACCTTGATTGGGGAATGAACTGTAATGAAGCTTTCTGTAGCCAACGCTCTGTCAAGCCTACATTGGATATTGTCAAAACCTTCCCTCCCATTTGACCAAGTAAAAGGATAGCCAGTGAAGCCCAAATCATGTAGCCCGCATTCTCCGGTAACATCTCTGCCTAACTGCAGTTGATCAAAACTTCTTAAGTTTCCTCCTTTTTTTTCATTTCCTGATAAAATATCGTTGAAGTCACCCATACAGAGCCACAAATTATTAGCCAGATCAACAAAAGAATTAATCAAAGTCCATGTGTCTTTTTTCTTACTCTCATCAGGAAAACCATATACACCAGTTACAAACCAAGGATCATCACCATTTTCTCCTTCAACCTTGCTATGAATATGGTTTAAAGAGAATGATAGAATAGAAATGTTGATCTGGTCATTCCAGAGAAGAGCCACTCCTCCTGCCCTTTCCCTTCCTTCACCTCTACAACCAACCGCAATTCCACAACTAAAGCCACATCTGTACTTAATTCTTTCCATCTCACTTTCTGATAACCTAGTCTCCATGAGAAAGACTAGGTGGGGATTTTCTAAACGAATGAGCCTTGACAAGGCCCGAACTGCCCGAGGGTTCCCCAACCCCCTGCAGTTCCAACTTAAGAGTTTCATTTTGTAGGGCGGTGTTGGTCATCCAACACCCCCTCTGGTTGTGATAAGTCAGCCTCATTTTCTTTGTTCTTCAACTTTTTCTCTATCTTACACGCCTCCATAGGAACCTCCTCTGTTATGGTCACCTCCACCAAACGCTTCTTTCCCAATTCAGCATTAAGTAACTTCTTAGATGGGCTTTTCCGCTCCGATTTATTCCTCACCCACCTCCGAGATGTCTTGACAGATTTTTCCTCCTTCCCTTTTATCTTGGTGTTGGACTGCTTATCAAGACCGCAAAGTGTTGGTTTGGATATGGCCACATTCCCCATGGATTCTCACATCATTAAAGCAATAACCTTATTTCACGTGTCAAAATTCTATTAGCTATTTATGCATGTTTGTGAAACAGCTATTTTATGTATGTTGCTGAAACAATTCAAGCTGTGAGTTTGACGTCCTGGTGAAGGAATTTGACGAAGCTATCATGTGTCTCTCACACCAACGTTGAAATAGGGGCTTATTGGTAATTTTAAAAGAATTGTGCACGAAGTGCATGGGGAAAAGAATCATAATCATTATCATCTTCGATGCGCAGTCCATTTCCACGTACTACATCCTCCGGTCACTATTATAAGCAAAAAAACAACATTTTAGGTTCATTCATTAAATGATGTATGTAGTCTTTATTATAGACCACATACATCATTTAATGAATGAACCTAGAATGTTGATTTTTGCTTATAATAGTGACCGGAGGGTGTATATTTTTAGTTCCACTAATATAATTTTGTCACTCATCTTTCATTTCCTCCAGAAAATTTAAACACCAAAATTAAATAAAATCATTCTAATATGATAAAAAAAAAAAAGATGAATGTAATAATCGAATTTCTTATTATTTCTTAAATTTGGATGTTAAAAAAACAAATAATCTCTAATTACTTTGAATGGTAGACCAATTATCTTTTTTGAAGCGAAAATTTATGAAACTAAATAGTTAAACTTTTGTGTGATCATAAGATTTTTGGACACATTCACAAAAATGAAAGAAAACTAATCAATAAAAAAGAATTAAATAACGAATATTTACATGTGTGTATAATGCGTGCTTAAAGACTTGTGTCAAGTAATTTTTCAACTAAACAATATCAGAAAAAGATTTATAATGGCAATAGAATATAAAGAAATAAATAATTTGCAAAAAAGTATACATAGAAATAAGGACCAATAGTAGTATTGATTTTATTTTTACTCAAGTTTATATTTTTTTTTTTCGTGTGATTTCATAAATTGTAAATGCTATGTATGTACCCAGTTGAGTAGTCTATAATGTTTTTCCTTTCAAAAAACACAAACAAAGAAATAACCTTGTCCTATGGTGCATTTAAAAGTTCATTCTACGTGTCACAATTTTATTAGTTATTTATGTATGATGCTATGACTTGTGAGTGAGGCAATTTGATGAAGTTTGCATGTTTCTACGACCAACTTTGAAACAAGGGCTTATTGGCAATTCAAGCACGAGAGAGAAGAAAATAGTCGTAATCGTACACCAATTTTTTCACACATCTTTTTTCATTTTCTCAGGTAAATTTAAACACCATTTTTTTTTCTTCCCTCAACGGTATTGCTAATAATCACATTTTTTGGGGATATGAAAAATTATTCCGAATTCCTAATATTATATTTATACCAGCATTGTCATATAATTTATTTCAAGAACTATACAATCTGTGTTACGAATTATATTGCAAAGATATTATAGTTAGTTTAATTTTTTAAAAACATTATTTATTTATAATTTTGAAATTTGTGCTAAATTTATTTGTAAAGTAGGAGATAGAAACTTTTGAAATGAACAATTGGCTGCAAATATAAAAAAAAAACAATCAAAAACATTGAAAATTACATTATTTTAAAAAATGGATCATCTCTCTATCTCAATGATTCAAAGTCTCACATCATCTTCATGTGTCTTTCATTTCACAATAGAGATAGCTTCATACACTTAAATTAAAATTGATTTTGACATTTGATTCTAATATAAAGTTAAGATTTCTAACTTTTAACTCCAATATTAATTTTTTGATAGAGTAATTCTTGAATAAGTGTAGAAACTTTGCAACCTTCATGGAAGGTCGATAGTTATTTTTTGATAGAGTAATTCTTGAATTGTAACACTCATTTCAACACATTATTTCTAACACACTCTATAATTGGATGACATACATGTGGGTCACATAACTTTGAAAATGAGTCTCATATAAAGTGGTGATGCCACATATATTTCATTAAATAAAAAATGGATGTTAAAAAGAGTGTATTAAAATTAGTGTTGTTAATTAGCATTATTCTCTTTGCTATGATATTATTTAGAGACCTAGTTCATTTTAAGTGTTGAAATATCTTACATACTTAGGGATATAAATGGATATCCATCCATGGATGCGGATAGTGTGATATTCGTGTCCGCTCCGTTGAATACATATGAAATCCGTACCCTATCCATATCCGTGCGGATATCCGTTTAGCGGATAATCCACGGATTTTGAGGTATCCGCGGGTTTATACAGATATCCATGGATAACATCTATAAAATAAAAAATTAAAAAATTTGTTAATTTTTTTATAGCTGAAATTTAAAAACAAAAGTTCATCACATGCATGTTCTTTGATTTAACAAAAGCATAAATAAAGTTCATCATATTCAATAACACTCATTGTCGTGTAATAACTAATAACACTCACAGTACAAAGGTTTTTTGCTTAGAAAGTTGAAAGGTATTAAGGTTATTTATGTAATTTACTTGGTTTAATAGCGGGTATGGATATCCGCGATGCGGATACCATTAAATCCGCATCCGTATCCACTAATTAGCGGGTAGTTAAAATATCCATTTATTTTATTCCCAGTCCCATGTGCTAAGC
Organism: Medicago sativa; assembly: GCF_051527215.1. Classification (NCBI taxonomy): domain Eukaryota; kingdom Viridiplantae; phylum Streptophyta; class Magnoliopsida; order Fabales; family Fabaceae; genus Medicago; species Medicago sativa. Next base: position 11,464,049 of record NC_140756.1, read on the forward strand.
CTGTCATTAATCAGTTATTTATTCATTTTTATTTTTGCTAATACATATTATTTTTAATGGTAAAGAGAATATAAATTATAATTATAATAGGTAACAGGTAGTTCACAAGCATTAACTGAATCAACAAAAAAATTCTAAATGGTTAAGAAAGAGATATTGTGATTGAAGTTCTAATACTGGTTCATCTTCTTGTGTGTACGAATTTTCATTTACTATTGTCATTTCGTATATAATGGTAGTCTGATGCACTAAAGTTTTTGCACACGCAAAATAGAGAGTGCATCCCATCTTAAAAAAGATTACCAAATATATAGTACATTGATTATTGTCATTTCGTATATCTACCATAAAAAGGATAACCAATGTCACTTAAATAATTGATCGAAAATTCTTTTTTTAACGGGTGTGTATGAAAAACATTTATTAGAATACATTAAGCCTTTAAACGAGTCTCAGCTACATCGAAAATATTAAACTTTACACTTTCGCGTGAATGATATTATTCAATTTTCTATTTTCATTTTGTTCACTAATAATAACAACAAATTCACAGTCAGTCACTAATCATTTTCTATTTTCATTTTGTTCACTAATAAGAAGGGCATATACGTAATATAGCTTAAAGAGAATCGTCGTACGTACAGATACTAACGAATTCCTTACATAACAAATCATAGTCAGTCAAAGAAGAAAATTATTTCTTGCCCTAAAAAATTGTCTCTCCAAAAAACAACGTTCTCAACATTTTCTTCCTAAATTCAACTAAAGTGAGTGTGAAGTTTTCACTAAGATCTCAATTTTTATATTCATTTTCCATCAATTGATTTTATTTTTTCAGAAGCATTTAATGCTTGTGCAGTTTGTGTTTTTTTTCTTCTTTCTTTTCAGAGTTGCACAAATGTGGAATTATTTCTTTGGTTCAGTGTTTGTTCTTGAACTTGATTCTGCTCAATTTTTGTGCTTGTGCAGAAACATAATGATGCTCTCATGCCTTGGCCACGAATATAACTACTTTTGATGCTTCATCCAGTTTTCAACTCCGTACTAAGGTTTATATTGTGTACCTTAACCCTCAAATATCATACCAAATAATTTTCAACAACAGTACTTCATTCATAGATTTATTGAACTTAACAACTCTTTATTACTTAACAAGTGGACTGTAATGTTATTTCAAAATTGATTTTCTTGTGATATAGAAATGCTGATTCTACTAGAGGTTTTTTTTTTAAATGGCAAATCACATCACATATACATTAAATAGAGAAATGAGTATAAGAGGTGCGATCGGACCCATTTATAAATAAAAGCAGCAGCAATGAAAGCTGGGACCTACAGATAAAGATTGGAGAGGACAACAAAGGACAGAGAAAATAACCCAAAACAAAGGGACCACGAAAACAACTCAAATCAGTAGCAGAGACATTCTACTAGGTTGTTGTAATGAACTTTTTTTGGATTGAAATCATGTTCTAATAATTTGCTATTTTTAGAAATTGGTATTAAGATGCAAGTGGTTTAAATTGCAATTAACTGTAATTGCAGCCACAATATATCGGAATATAAATATTCACAATATAACAATAACTGCAGTGTAAAAGAAAGTTTGCATCTTTATAATCCATATACTAAGTACACCTTCAAGGTTCCGAGCTGCATTGTCATATATACAGTCAATTTAGTCTAGAAGCTATAACTTCTCGCTATGTTAGTCCTTAAACCAGACAAATCAATTAAAAGGTTCTTAAACTATAAAAAATACATCAAATTTGTCCTTAAACCATCATGAACAACTAATATTGTTAGCCTAGGGCGTGCACAATTGGATGGAAGAATAGGTCAAGGACTTTTTAATCGATTTTAATAGTTTAGATATTAAATTGATAAGAGTGATAGTTTAAAGACTAAATTAATTGATTGTTTGTTCCATGATTATTAAACCAAAATTGAGTTATGATTTGGAATGTTCCATGACTATTAAACCAAAATTGAGTTATGATTTGGATAACTCAATTTTGGTTTAATAGTCCTTAAAAATAAATACTTTCATCTTTAGTCCATAGTAACTTTATCTTCAACTCTCAAACTCATTTAATATTTATCTTGCACTTTAAAATCAAATGTAAATATCGGGTGCCTCTAATATGGTCCCTTTTAAAGAGGTTTACTCGTGAACCCATTCAAGTGAACCTTCTATAACTAGGGGTGTGCATTGTTATGAACCAAACAAAACTAAACCACTTTTTTTGGCCTGGTTCAGTTCATATAACCTCTTCCTTCAAAAACTGGGTAACTTTAAATTCTGGTTCGGTTAAGTTTAAAATCGGTTCAAAACTGCTTTGTATGTTTAAACCAATTTTCAGCTTGAACCGGTATTTACTCTTTTTTTTATTTTTTATTTTTTTAAAACTGCGTGCTAGATGAAAAACACCATAAAAAAACGCTTCAACTTTATTAACAAAAATGTAAAACACCAAACATAAATAAGTTATAAGCTTATCGTAGCACCAAGCAAAAATAGCAAAAAAACAAATGAACAGCAAATTCAAGTACATCAGAAAAATTCAATAATTTGATATACAATCACCATTGGATCTGAGAAAGAGAGCCGAAATCAAATTTCATAGGAATGAAATTGGCCAAAATTGCATGAGATGAGAAGAAAATGAAGGAGAGTAATGAGAGAAAAAAATCCAGAGATGTTAGGAACCAATGAAAATTAGTAGAGAGAAGAAAATGGTTGCGGCCAAAGATGCGATGGTGGTCGCAGTGGAGGCGGGAAGGAAGTCAGGAACGTGTAAATGGCGGCGACGAGGGAAGTATCAATGAAAGAATTTGAAGCGCGTGCAATGTAATGAGAATGAATGAGATTCAGTTCATTTTGCAGTGTGCTCATTAATAAATCTTGAGATTAATTTATGTACATGTATAAAAAATTTGTACCCTAACTCATCAAATGTTGATAATATGAATATTTTAAAAAAGTTTATGACTCTAATAAATCTAATTAATTGTTAAATTGATTTCTATATTTAACAATTTACTATCAATTATTCTTAAAAAAAAATTACTATCAATTATATGTTAAACATTTACAATCAATTTAGTCTAAATACATATATTTAATAATTTAATATCAATTTAATCCTTTACATTACTATGAAATTTCATCCTGCGCTCTTAAAAGGATTAATATAAATAAAATTTGACAAAATCAATAACACTTTAAAAGTATTTATTTATTATCTTTTTTTCTTAGAGAGAATATTTATTATCTTATGCACCTATTTAAAAGCGCGTGTCCGTGTAAAGTCATAGCCAAATTTGACGGGTAACGAAAAGAAGAAAAAACAAACATTATAGACTACTGAATGGGGTACTTGGATTGAGATTCTCTCCATTGAAAATTCTCTCAAGTTTTCTCGTATGAAATCTCAACCATCAATTATGAGAGAGAAAGTGAGAATTAAATTATAATAAAAAGTAGTTATTGTATTTCAATGGAGAGGATCCAAATCCTGGGGTACATATCATTTACAATCAGGGACGGATCCACCCTATGTGAATTGGGGGCAGCTGACCCCACAAGCTTAATTAGTTTTTAACCAATAATTAAATATTTTGATGTTTTACTTCAAATATTGTGTTGCCCCAACACAATTCAACTTATGAAAACCTACGTTGATAAAAAGCTATGATCTTTGCCTCAGTAACCAAAACGTTTTCAACATTCAGGAGAAGCCATTCTTTTTTGTTAATAAAGGATGCTTCAAAAGAGAAACCAGAAGGTTTCAACGAATGAAATTAATAAATAAAATACTTCTCACATACTACCACACCCAAAAATACAAAGAAAAGTGCAAGCTTTTTACCCCTATTTTTTTTGTCTCATGAAATTAAACTTTAGGGCTTAATACAAGTAAAAAAGGGCTTCATAGCATTTAATTTTGTGAAATATCAACTTCTCATAGTTTACATGGAGATAGATTTTTGATCGATTGTCTCGAGTAGTAATTTATTTTTTGGTGGTGACCGGGGTTCGAACCTCAGACCTTGCATATATTATGCATTGTTCATACCAATTAAGAGAAGCTCACGAGGACGAGTAGTAATTTATTTGATAGTGTTGAAAAATAGCTATCTTATTTATTTGATAGCAATTATAGCATTATATATATAATGCTATAATTTTTTTTTGTTTTATTTAGGGAAATGCTATAATTTTTGTTATCTTCATTGTTTTTTTTAAAAAAGAATGATATCATCATTTTATCGCTTAAACATTCATATAATTTTTGTTTGAGAACTACTATAAACACTCTCTAAGACTCATTTTTTATTTGATAATTCATTTGGGTTTACGCTTTAGAGATGGAATCTACGTAAAGTGGTGAAACTCATATGAATTTCATCAAATAATAAAAAGTTAATGTTTGAGAGTGTTCATAATATTTCTCTTTTTGTATGAATATTCATAACAAATAAATAATCATGCCCCCACATATTAAATTTTTTGGATCCATCGCTGTTTACAATATGACGTAAAACATTAGAGGGACCCTTAAATATGACCATAAACATTTTAACTATTATTTTCTGTAACAATTTAACGTTTACAATATTCTTTTCGTTTATTTGACGAAAATCGTCTCCAAAACTAATTAAAAAGGGGCATTTCTAGAAAAGGGGTGATTTTAGGCCTTAATGTAACATAAGCTTTTAAGTAAACTTTTCAGGGTTTATCAAACCTTTAAAAAGGTTAGGTCTAAGCTTGAAAATAGGCCTTTTGCAGACCACAGATCTGACTTAGGCCTTATAAACATCAGCTTGATTTGTCCTATTTCCACACTTAAATAAGGGGTTAGGTTACGGTTACACAACATTTACAAATCTACGACATGAGCTGAGTTTAGGAAATTTGCACTATTCATCATGCTCTAGCTGTCAACAATATCACAAACTTCATCAAAATTACTCTAAATATTTGCACTATTCATCCTGTTTTAACTGTCAACAATATCATAAACTTCATTAAAATTACTTTAGATATATTGAAAAGAGTGAATGCAATACATGATGTGAGATATTTAACATTCATGCTGCTCCAGCTTATGAGATTTTTGACCACATCAAGTATCTCTAACTTATATACAATATACTAATACTTTATACAATGAATATCTTATATTCTATATAGTACCTTATGAACTCCCTTTTTTTTTTTTTTTTTGGTACAAACCTTATGAACTCCCTTTAATATTGATTTATTGTTTATAAAAAATAAAATAAATCACTTCAAGTTCAAGTTCAACCCAACTTCTAACTAGAATCAATTTTATTCACGGTTAAACCAAAAATAACCTTAACAAGTTAAAGTGACATGTGTGGAACAACTTCCTCTGAAAAATAATGTGTAGAACAACTTATACAAATTAGTAAAGCAATAACCTTATATTCCACGTCTAAATTTTTGGTTAGTTATTTATGTATGCTACTGAAGAAAACGATGGTGTGACTTACGGGTGAAGGAATTTGATGAAGTTAGCATGTTTTTTCTCACACCAACATTGAAAATATTGGAAGTGGGAGAAGAATCTGTAATCATGATCATCTGCAATATCCGTTTGCACGTACCATAACAGATTTTTTTTCGTTCCACCAATATATTTTGTCACTTATCGTTCTTTCATTTTTTCAACAAAATTTAAACACCAAAGTCAATTTGTTTTCCAAAATCAGTCTCAGATTAATTTTATAATCAAATTAATTTCACATGCCTACGAGCAGCACCACCATTACAAAGACATCCCTAGTCCCACGTGCTAAGCATTTCATTAGTTATTTATTTATTTTTATTTCTGCTAATATATATTAGTTTTCATTCCTAAAAAAAAAAAATCATGGCAAAGAGATATATAAATTATAACATGTAACAAAATACTCCAGTTCACCAATCCGTAAGAATGTCGAAATTGTCAAATCGAATATTGTGATTGAGATTCTAACGCTGATTCATCTGCTTGTGTGTATGAGTTTTCATTTACTATTGTCATTTCGTATATCTCCCATAAAAAGATTACCAAATATATTCATTGACTATTGTCATTTGGTACATCTACCATAAAAAAGATAACCAAATACAAGAAAGAAAATAATCAACATAGTTTGACATAAGTGGTAGATACTTGATTCACTTAATTGCTTGGTCAAAAGCATTTATTGAATATGTTAACCTTTTAAATGATTCTCAAGTTTCAACTAGATCGAAAAGATTAATTTATGCAATTTCGCGTGAATGATATTATTTAGCGCTTCCATTTAATATTTTTATTTTGTTCATTAATACTCCCTTTGTCTAACAATACGTAACTTATTTGAGTCTTACACGGTTATTAAGAAATAATGAATAATTTTAATTTTAATGACAAAATGTGTATCAATTTAACTAAAACATCCTGTATCAATTTAACTAAAACATCCTTATTAAATTTTGATGTTAAAAAAACAAAAAGAAAAATTAATTACTTTGAATGGTGGGCCAATTTTCTTTTTTGAAGCGAAATTTTATGAAACTAAATAGTTAAACTTTTGTGTGATCACAAGATTTTTGGACACATTCACAAAAATGAAAGAAAACTAATCGAATAAAAAAGAATTAAATAACGAATATTTGCATGTGTGTATCTAAATGTGTGCTTAAAGACTTGTGTCTATTTAAGTATTTTTCAACTAAATTAACAAGATCAGAAAAAAGTTTTATAATGGCAATATAATATATAGAAATAAATAATGTAAAAAAAAAATATACATAGAAATAAGGACCTTGTTTTTCTTGGCCTGAAAAACTTGTACAACACAAGACCAATAGTAGTATTCTTTCAAAAAAAAAAAGAAAGACCAATAGTAGTATTGATTTTTTTTTTACTCTAATTTCTTTTTTTTTTTCGTGTAATTTCATAACAAAGAAATAACCTTGTCATGTAACTATGGTGCATTTAAAAGTTCATTCTACGTGTCACAATTTTATTAGTTATTTATGTATGATGCTATGACTTGTGAGTGAGGCAATTTGATGAAGTTTGCATCTTTCTACGACCAACTTTGAAACAAGGGCTTATTGGCAATTCAAGCACGAGAGAGAAGAAAATAGTCGTAATCGTACACCAATTTTTTCACACATCTTTTTTCATTTTCTCAGGTAAATTTAAACACCATTTTTTTTTCTTCCCTCAACGGTATTGCTAATAATCACATTTTTTGGGGATATGAAAAATTATTCCGAATTCCTAATATTATATTTATACCAGCATTGTCATATAATTTGTTTCAAGAACTATACAATCGGTTATACACAGTACTGTGAAAGTGTGAAAGCAATTCTCAATTTTCATCTTCATTTTCATCATTGATTTTATTTTTTCAGAAGCATTTAATGCTTGTGCAGTTTGTGTTTTTCTTTTTTTCTTTTCTTTCTTTTCAGAGTTGCACAAATGTGGAATTATTTCTTTGGTTCAGTGTTGTTCTTGAACTTGATTCTGCTCAATTTTTGTTTCCATTTTTGGATTCAAAACCATTTAGTACTATATACGTGAATTGTATTGTATTGATTGAAATTTTTGTTTTCATTTCATTGATTTATTAAGAAAATTATACTTCATTCATTTTTTCGTCACATTCATTAATTACTCTCACTTGTTTTCAATAAAAAAAAAAGAAAAGAATGAATGAATGATACTAGTATTTGTTAATTATGAATGCAATTTTTGTGATGAAGTTTTTTGTCCATTGTGAGTGTTGTTTGCTAAAAAAATTGTGCAATGAAAATCTTAGTTTACCACAATATATAAATCTAAAATCTTCCGCTAAACTCAACCCCATTGATTTAATAATCAAATTTCTTTCCTATCACAATTGGTAGAATGAATATTCCAACCTTTTTTTTCCTCAGCTTACCACTTAAAATTCCAAAGAGTTGTTGTTGATTAATTCAAGAAGGTAACAAACAAGAGAGAGAGAGAGAGAGAGAGAGAGAGAGAGAGAGAGAGAGAGAGAGAGAGAGAGAATCATTAGAAAGTGTGCGCGTGTCTGTAGTAGTGGTCGGTAGTGTTTGTGTGCGCTATAACAAAAGAGCCATATTGAGTGAATCAGTGTTTTTGTTTTTACTTGGTGAAAAAGAGATGAAAAAAGAAAGTGAATATTTGAGACAGAAAAAAGGGTTTGTGCTTTGTGGTATTGGTGTGTGAGAGAGAGAGAGAGAGAGAGAGAGAGAGAGAGAGAGAGAGAGAGAGAGAGAGAGAGAGAGAGAGAGAGAGAGAGAGAGAGAGAGAGAGAGAGAGATCGTCAGGTTGTTCCTAAAAATCAGGAGCAGAGCTGCGCGCGACCACTTTTGCTAGGTGTGCTGTTGTAGACATTTGCACATGAATAGGGTAACAAATCCTTTGGTCAGTCAAAACAAAATTTTCACCTTATTGATCGGAATTCCCAACAAACTAACACTTCACTCTCTGAGTATATTTCTTTATTTTATTTATTTCTTATATTTTTAGTTAACTTGAATCAGTAAATGTAAGTTTTATCTAAATTTTATTTAATTTTTTTTTTGTTTTTGTTTATTATGTATTATTTTGAGAGGTTTTCTTAGAGGTTGTTTATTATGCATATCTACTAATAATACGATAACAACTTTTTAAAAAAACTTTACTCAAAAAAAACTTTTTTTTTATATGTATCGTAAATTTCTCAAAGTACCACGTCTATAAACACTCGTCATATCCAATAATTTTTTAAGAGAATTTGTTTTAATTTTCTGTTTTTAAAAAAAAAATCGGCGATAATATATTTTAACAAACTACATACATTTCTTTCAAGAAAAGAAAAACTATATACAAAAACAAAATTAACTGAGATATTAAAATTAACTGAGAATTTTTCTATTGACATTTTTGTGGTAATATCGACTATTATAAATTCTCAGTTGAGTCAGTTCAATGATCATATCACTATATGCATCATCTATATATGTAATTTAATAAATGAGACATATTAATCTTTATCCAATAAAGACTATCACATATATATTGATCTCCGAATTATTGATGTCCTACTCACAATAATCATACGATTAAGAACGATTTAGATTAAAAATAATAAAAGACTTGTTTCTCATTAACATAATCTCTATCATGATAACAAGTCTATAGTTTTAATCAAGGACTTTATCAAATTAACTATTTCACTAAACATTAAATAAGATAATGAATATTTGTTAAGTCTAAAATTGGTTACATAATTGATTGGATCTTGGGCATCTCCAACATTAGGGTACTTCAACCCATACAGTGAGCGAGGTATGTAACTAGCATCATAGCAAAAAGAATAGGGAAATGTTAAAGCGTGCTCTTGGGGTATTGATTAAGATGATACAAATAGAAATATTGTGTTGGAAAATGGTAAAAAGTGACGAACTTAACTTTTTAAAAGTCAAAATGCTATTGAATCCAATCCAAACATACTAATTTTGGTTTCCTTAACTTGTTAGTCTAACCCAAAATAATAATGTTAGCAACACTCATTTTAATATTTTTTTTTTACAACTACTTTTTTATTTGATTAAATACATGTGGGTCTAACCACTTTATATGTGACTCATTTTCATAGTTGTGTGACTCACATGTATTTCATTCAATTAAAAAATGAGTGTTATAAATAATGTGTTAAAATGATTTTACGAGCATTACTCTAGCAAAAAATAGTAACTATCAACGTTATATGAAGGGCTCTACACTTAAAAACTATCAACGTTCTATGAAGGGCTCTACGCTTAATAATTAGTTCAACAATAGATTTTAGTGTAAAAATTAATTTTTGAAGTTAAAAGCTAGAAATGTTAACTTCAAGTTAGAATCAAATGTCAAAATCTGTTATAGTACGTGCAAACGGATATTGCACAGCGACGATGATCATGATTACATATATTCTTATTCCACTGCGCTTGTGCACAATATTTTTTAAATTGCCAATATGCCCCTGTTTTCAATGTTGGTGTGAGAAAAAAAAAACATTATAACTCCATCAAATTCCTTCACCCGCAAGTCACACAATTGTCACTTTAACTTGTTTAATGTACGTTTGGTTTTGTAACGATAAAAAGATAAAAAAGCTGGTTGAACATGATAATGTATGTTTGGTTTTGTTTGACTACCCCCCACATTGTCAAGTGCTTGAAAATCACCAACATTATCTTTGTTTGGATTAAGTGTACATTAGACTCAAATTGTAGGATCAGGACCCACTGGGAATGATAATTGAAATTAACAATGAAACTTGAAACTTTGTAGTATGGGTGGAGCCCTTTTGTTTGCTATACGTGTCATTAATTATTTATTGTCAAATGGTCAAAGGTTTCAATTTGTTTTGTTGTTTGTTTGATGTTGGAAATGGGTTTGGTAAAGGAGGCTGCCATGTTGGAGAAGCAAAAGAGATGGAGAAACTTCCTGAAATGGAATTGAATGAAGAAATCGAGAAGCTGAGGCAAGCATGTTTTAAAGCTAAATAGAGTAAGAGAAGATTAATTAATTACCCTCAATCCTTGAAGTTCAACCTCTTTTGCTTGAAATGAATGTAAAGAAAAGCCTCACACATCGTATAGTGAAGAGGACTCATTGATATGTTACTACTTGATTTTAATGTTTTTTTTTTTTTTGCTTCTTCTTATGATTGGGATCAAATTGAGTAGTAGATACTTTTAAAACTATATTTTAGTAGGAGACTAATTTGAGTGAAGCAAGTGTATTTTGAGAAGTTTATGAGTAAGAATTCATTTTGTCACTTTTAGTAAAATTCTTGAAGACTTTTTTAAACAAAAATTGTGCTTTAAAATCCTAATTGAATACACCAAGCATTTGGCTCCTTCTATTAATTCCAAGCACGAGGTTATTTTGCTATATGGTGCAACACAATTGACACATGATGAAAAGAAAATCAAAGAAAACTCTTTAACCCCACTAAGTATGGATTGTTGGTGTTTATCTTAGAACCATGTGCTAAAACAATACAGGTTACTTGTAGTTAACAAGACAAATATGAGACAAGACAAAACACATACATTATTGATTTGGAGAAGTGGCTTGAAATATGTTGTACCAGTAAATTATAAAAATCAAGTACTAATCATAAAAAATAAAAAAATGTCCAATATATTTAATAAAAAAAATGTGAAACAAATTCCTAAGAATGTCAACTAAATTCTTCATATTTAAATACAAATATAGAATGAATCAAAAGATAAATATTATGATAAAGTTAGCTAGCTATGTGTGCATTTATCCTTGAACCAAGTAACGTAATTGTGCATGCAACAATGGTTTGGTTATTCACTTTTTCAACATATCATAACAGAATCAAGTGGCACCAATTTCTTCACCCACAAAATGACTCACCAATGTCCAATTTCACTAGTGGCACACACACGTAAATACCTTCAAACCCCAAGGACAAGATCGGAAATCCAAAAACCATCCCAAGGCTATAACTTCACACATTCCTCACTCACAACTCACACTCTCCATTTCTAAAAATCAAACCAATTTCATTCCTCCGAAACCCTTTCTTTCTTCCTTCGTTTTCAATGATGAATCTCGTTAACTTCAAATTTCTCGGTAAAAAAATGGCAATGTCAATAACAAAAAAACATAATGCAAGTTTCAGTTCCTCCATTCTCTCCTCACTATCCACTCCCACCTTTCCCAAGCAACCTATACTCCCAAAAAACGATTTCAACTCGATAGTTGTATCGCGTTCACTTTCTGAAGATCCTTCTCGTGCTGTTAACTTCTTCATAGAGAAGAAGCTGAAAGGGTTCAAGTTCGATATGCGTATCTATCCGTCTCTCATCTATGCGTGTGTAAGGGTGAATTCTATTGGAACATTGTCAGCTGTTTTAGCTGATTATGTGAAAAAAGGTCTGAACTTGCATGTAGATTCTGAAGAGCTCTCCCTCACCAGTAAAGTTCTTCGTGGAGAAAAGGTGGAAAGGTCTAGGCTTGCTGTTGCTGCAACAGCAGGAAAACACCTCCTCACCATCAATAATTTAATGAGAGCTTTTAACATAGTAAAACATGAAGAATTGGTTTTAGCTCTATTTAACTCGGTCATTTTGAGAGGTTTGACTCCTGATGAGTCTACCCTGTTAAGAATCAAGAAGATTCATCAAGTAATGGATCAAATCAAGACAAGTCAAACAAACCATTGGAAAATAATTTATCTGAATGCATTGCCTTAATTCATGGAATAAAATCAAATAATACTCATAAAGGAAAATAATGATATTTCCTTTATCTATGTATTACCGTTGGTTTAGTCAAAGCCAAGGAATACTCTTTAATAGTCTTTATATCATTCCCATATTTGTATATAGGACCGTTAGGCTTAATATTATAAAGGATCAATTGTAATTGTAAAGCAGAAGACACAGAACATTATACAAAAGGGTGAAGCACGTTCAAGTGCCACCAACAATCCTTTAGCTACTTTTATTTTCATTTTTCAATTTCATTATGGTATCAGAGGTATCCTCATCTTCCGTTGTAGAACCCAAACTCACTATTCAGTCATTTCATCAATGTTCAAGCCTTGTTTCAATCAAACTATCCACTTCAAATTTCCTTCTATGGAAATCCCAAATGTTACCTTTGATTAAAAGCTTGGGCCTTGAACACCATATTACTAGCACTTCTAAACCAGATGATGAGATCACCGATTCATCTGGAACCAAATCAAATAATCCAGATGCACAACAGTGGATATTGAATGATGGATTGCTCACCTCATGGCTCCTTGGAAACATGAAAGAAGAAACTCTTAGCATGATCCTTGGAGGGGATACAGCCCACTATATTTGGAGTTCACTCCATGAGCAGTTGTTGCCCAACACTGAAGATGGTGAAGCTCAACTAAAAAGTAGCCTTTATGCTATAACAAAAGGGAGTCTATCCTTGGATGAATACATCCGAAAATTTAAAGAATTGTGTGACAAACTCTCAGCAATCGGGAAGCCACTTTCAGATGTAGACAAAGTTTTTCAAATTTCGAAAGGACTTGGAAACAATTACAAAGAATTTCGAATTGCGGTTTTATCAAAACCTCCATATCCTTCCTTTAATCAATTTATTATGTCTTTGCAAAATTTTGAACAGGTTTATCTAGCTGAAGAAAAGCCCGCAGTTGATCATAATCAAGCCTTCCTTAGCCTTAGAGGAAGAGGAAGTAATATGCGTGGAGGTAGAGGCAACTTTAGAGGGCGTGGCTCTTCCAATTATACTCAAAATCGTTCAAATAAAAGTCACAATTTTCAAGCCTCAAACTCAAGATTTCCACCAAATTCCAATACCACTTGGAAAGCACCACCAAGGCAACAAAACAAGGGTGCTTGCCAAATTTGTGGTAGAACAAACCATATCGCCACTAAGTGTTATTACAGGTATGAGTACAATAATGTAGAAGAAAATGCCCAAGAAGCATTAGCAACATTTTACCCGAATGATGTTAATGATCACAATTTCTATGTTGACTCGGGAGCAACCACTCACATGACAAATGAAGGAGGTAACTTACAAAACCTTAAACCTTATTTTGGCACTGACAAAGTTTTTGTTGGAAATGGGCAAGCTTTACCCATCACTCATAAAGGAAATTTTTTTCTTAAAACTACACATGGTAAGCTTGATCTAAACAATATTTTGGTAGTGCCTAATCTTAAAAAGAACTTATTATCAGTGAGTCAATTTACTAATGATAATGATTGTATTTTTGAATTTAACTCTAATGGTTTTGTCATTAAGGATCAGAAACAAAGGATCTTAGCCGAAGGACATAAACAAGGCAACCTTTATGCTCTAAAGGGGGAGACTTTTGAAGCTCTTTCCACTATTAAAGAAGCATCTTCCGAGATATGGCATGCTCGCTTAGGACATCCAAATTTTAGTTTCTTGCAAACTTTAGATAATAAGAAAGTCATCAACGTTTCAAATTGGTTAACAAAAAATACATTATGTACTAGTTGTCAATTTGGAAAACGTTGTAAACTTTCCTTCACTAAATCCAATTCTAATTCACGTTTTCCTTTAGAAAAAATTCATAGTGATTTATGGGGACCAGCCCCCACAATTTCCTCTCAAAAGTTTCAATATTATGTTATTTTTGTTGATGATTTTACTCGATACACATGGTTATATCCATTGAGAAATAAATCTGATTTTTATACATGCTTCCTTAAATTCCAAGCTTTTGTTGAGAAACATTTTGACAGGAAGATCAAAATATTTCAAAGTGATGGTGGCGGCGAATTCACCTCCAATGAGTTTATGAATCATCTTGCTTACAGCGGCATTGCTCAACAATTATCGTGTCCTTACACACCAGAACAAAATGGTCTTGCTGAACGGAAACATCGACACATCGTAGAAACAGGGTTAACTTTACTTTTTCATGCAAATGTTCCTTTAAAATTTTGGGTTGATGCCTTCTTGACTTCTGTTTATCTTGTTAATCGTTTACCTCTTTCATCCATTGGTAAGGAAACTCCATACTTTAAACTTTTTGGTAAACATCCTGATTATTCTGGACTTAGAATTTTTGGATGCCAATGTTTTCCATATTTAAAGACACCTGGATTGCATAAGTTTTCTAGAAAAACTGCTTCTTGTGTTTTTTTAGGATATAGTCCACTTCATAAAGGATATCGTTGTCTTGATCCACACACCCACCGTGTCTACATTTCACGTCATGTAGTTTTTAATGAAAATTATTTTCCTTATTTATCTCATACAAATTCCACACACCCACAATCTTATGATTCGTCCATTACTACATTTCCTAACTATGATGAATGGTTTTCAGGAAATACAAATGATACTTTAGCTTCCGAAGAATCATCAGTCATCACCTCAAAACCTTTAGTCTTGGATCAAATTGACCCCACTTCACCTAATTCAACTCCACCACCCTTAACTTTCACCAACCTAGACCATGTAACCTCTAATCCTGAGGCAACCACATCTTCTCCACCATCTCATTCATCGCCTACAATTGTTGACCCTCCTCTAGTTGATAATATGCCTTCTCTACCCAATAACCATGCCAATCCTATCCTAACTACTAGTCGACCAACTCGAGACAAACACCCTCCATCGTACCTAAAAATCTATGATTGTCCAACTATCAAAGAACCGTCCACCTCCCATGATGCCCTTCTTATCTCAACCGAAGAACCTAAGACTCTTAAAACTGCCCTTAAATACACAAATTGGAGAACTGCTATGCACGATGAAATTGATGCCCTTCGTCACAACCATACATGGTCTCTTGTTCCTCGCCCATCTGGTGCCAATGTTGTGGGTTCTAAATGGATATTTCGAACGAAAATGAAAGAAGATGGCACTATAGACAGGTTTAAAGCTCGACTGGTAGCCAAAGGATATACACAAATTCCTGGACTTGATTTTGGTGAAACTTTCAGCCCAGTTGTCAAAGCTCCTACAATTCGGGTTATTCTTGCTTTAGCTGTGCGTTTCAAATGGCCTCTCAAACAATTAGATGTGAAGAATGCATTCCTACATGGCACACTAAATGAACGTGTCTACATGGAACAACCTCCAGGCTTTGTAAACTCGGAGTATCCTAATCATGTCTGCCTACTCCATAAATCTCTTTATGGTCTTAAACAAGCACCTCGTGCTTGGTTTGATAAATTATCTAGTTGTCTTGTTTCTATTGGATTTACATGTAGCAAAGCTGATTCATCACTTTTTATTTATCGTCACGACACTAACTTCATTCTTTTACTTGTATATGTAGATGACGTTATCATTACAGGCAACAATCCAACCTTCATCTCTAGTCTTACCAAACGTCTAAATAACGACTTTGCTCTCAAAGACTTGGGCCAACTGCATTATTTCTTAGGACTTGAAATAAAATATTTTTCTGGTGGTATCACAATCTCCCAAACAAAATATGCACGTGATATTTTGGAGAAAGCCAAAATGCTTGAAGCTTCAAAAATCAACACTCCTATTGTTCAGAAAGCCGTGGAACTATCTGATGATACTGAGTTAGTTGATCCTACAGAATATCGTCGTTTGTGTGGCTCTCTGCAATATCTTACCTTCACAAGACCAGACATTACACATGCTGTGAATGTCGTGTGCCAACATTTTCAAAATCCATCAAAAAAGGATATGCGTGCTGTCAAACGCATTTTGCGATATATCAAAGGAACTCTGACACATGGACTTCGATATTTATCTCAAAGTTCTCTAACTCTTAATGCTTTTTGTGATGCAGATTGGGCAGGATGTCCAACTACTAGGAGAAGCACTACTGGTTATTGCATCTTTCTTGGATCAAATTGCATATCTTGGGCCTCAAAGAAGCAACCCACAGTCTCTCGTTCGAGCACCGAAGCTGAATATAGGTCATTGGCAACCACAGCTGCTGAATTGACATGGCTCCAACATCTCCTCCATGATCTCGACATCAAACTTGAACGGCGTCCGCTCCTCTTTTGTGATAACAAAAGTGCAATTCACTTGGCTCACAATCCAGTGTTTCATGCTCGAACCAAACACATTGAGATCGATTATCATTTCATCCGTGAAAAAGTTGCCACCGGTCATCTCCAACTTCAATACCTGCCTACAACTCAACAAATTGCAGATGTATTCACCAAAGCGTTGGCCAAAGATTCTTTTTCCACTTTTCGATACAAGCTTGGCGTTCATCCATATTCTCTGCCAACCTTGAAGGGGGGTGTTAAGAATCAAGAAGATTCATCAAGTAATGGATCAAATCAAGACAAGTCAAACAAACCATTGGAAAATAATTTATCTGAATGCATTGCCTTAATTCATGGAATAAAATCAAATAATACTCATAAAGGAAAATAATGATATTTCCTTTATCTATGTATTACCGTTGGTTTAGTCAAAGCCAAGGAATACTCTTTAATAGTCTTTATATCATTCCCATATTTGTATATAGGACCGTTAGGCTTAATATTATAAAGGATCAATTGTAATTGTAAAGCAGAAGACACAGAACATTATACAAAAGGGTGAAGCACGTTCAAGTGCCACCAACAATCCTTTAGCTACTTTTATTTTCATTTTTCAATTTCATTATACCCTAGATGAATTAATTTCATCCACTTGCTGTTCAGGGATGAGTGCATTATCACCCGCAAGGAGCGTTCACGCTATGGTGTTGAAACTCACCTTCTTTAATCCAACAATCAAGCTCTCCAACTCACTGATTAGGATGTATTTCATTTGCGGCGATGTTGATTCGGCGACGTCGATATTTCATTCTTTGCGGGATAAAAATCTCGGTTCCTGGAACCGCTACCTCACCGGACTTGCTCATTCCGGTATGGTCGTCGAATGCGTCAAAGCATTGGACCTTATGTTAGACGCAAATTTCAAACCAAACCCTGCCACTTTCCTTGCGATTTTCACTGCTTGCTGCCATTCGGGTGCTGTCGATCTAGGCATGAGATTCTATAAGAGGATGTCAAAATACGATGTCACACCAACTTTGAAACACAATGGTGTGATTATCGACATGCTAAGTCGAGCAGGCCAGTTTGATATGGCACTTGATTTCATTGCCAAGATGGGTTTTGCTGCTAACGATATCATCTGGGGATCTATCTTTAGTGGTGCCAAACTGCACAATAACCATGAAATTGGTTTACTTGCTTTTGGAAAATTAACTCCACGTGGAAAAGCTTTACATGAATTGGAGCTGAAGAAGTTCTATTGATTGCTTTCTAATTATGTTATGTTATGTTTTTAAATTTTCAGTTTGTTTGTTTGAGCTTTTGTTTGTTTGTTGGAATTATGTTATGTTATGTCTCTGTTAGCTTTATAATCAAATGAAAAAGAGTGAGAGCTTTTTTATATTACCATTACAAGGTTCACACATTTTATTTGAACTGGGCAATTTGGTGGAACGTAGGAATGATTAATTTGGTAAAATCGACCCACTTCAAAGTCCACAGTAGTCCCTGCAATATTTGTTGAAGTTTATAGCACACTTGGTCAGAAACGTGGAAACAACTTAGGGTAAGGATAAAGTAAATGGTAACAAATACATCTAATTATTGCCATATTCATTTGTTAGCAAAAAAAGTTGGAAAATATATACAATTTAGACGGTGCAAAAAGGATACTTAATGGCCATTTCAGGGGTATTACCTAAGATATAAGTATAAGTAGTTGAATCAGAGGTGGGTTTGTCCAAAGAAGAGATTTTTTTGCTTTTTCCCTTGTTGACGTGGACATGGTCCTCTTCTTCCTGGTATAGAATAAAAGGGACCCAAATTATTCAAATCCCAATAAAATCATCATAGTACTTGATATTGTTACTGAATAATGACTCATATTTTAATTTATACAATACCCTTTATCATATAGTAAGTACTTCTAAATCATCTAAATTGTTGATATAAAGTTGTGTGCCAAAATATCATTTCTTTAAATAATGATAGTTTTGTTAAAATAAATCAACTAACATTCTTTTTATAAATCAACATCGAATGCTTGAATTTAAATAAACTAAAAAATTTATTGCCGGTATGTTTCGAAACATACCCTTCAACCATCCATTGTCGAGTATGTCTCTTTCTATTGATGGTGTAGTCATCGGGATATATTTCAAAATATAGCTTACTTCATATACATTATCACGTAAAAAAAATGTACATTGTCGATCAATCATAACCATCAAATCATTAAAAACATCTTACTTCAATTATAACTTTTTCTAAAATCACATGGATATAATTGGTCGGTATAAGACTTTTTACAAACTGTGTGATCCCTGAATTTATATTTGTGACTTAATATGGGAGCTAGCTTCCAAAACGAGCACTAACTTCTTAGCCCATTTCTTGATTTCACTTTTCAACTTGTTTGAATCCATTTCTTTCAACTTCTTTCCTTAATTCCTCCATAGACACCACCTCAACTAAAGAGAAACAACGATCAAAACGTCTTTGTTTTGTAGATTTCTCCTTCTTCAAATTATGATTGGTATTGCCACCATTAAAAGATAGAGATTTCTTCACAGACATATATTGTTAGATTAGCAGCCAAAGGTAGTTTAGTTTGTGAAAATTAAAGTAGTACAAATTATTATGAAATTGTTGGAACACTAGTTAAATCTCGTGAGAAATTGGATAGAAAAACACAATGTAAGAACTAGTGTGTGTGTGACTTAAAAATGTCCCACATTGGTGACCACACCAACTAGCAAGTGTTTAAATAAGGGTAGAGTGACCTCCAAGGGTGTGCCCTTGGGGTAACCACTTTTTTCTAACAAGGTTTGTGTCTATTTGAAGGGGTGTTTTGCACTAGGGGGTTTTTCTTTTGTGCTTCATTCATTCAAAATATTAACATTCATTCAAAATAACTAGCATAAGGATTTTTGTTTTCTTCGTTTCCTATGGCTTTAATGTATATTAACAAAGGGGTTTTGCAGTAATTGTAAATATAGAAATTACTAATGACAGTTCTTCAAAATGTCAATGAGACAAGGCTTGTTTCTTTTGTGGTTCACTTTTTTGTAATTTATAATTCATAGAAATTACTAATGACAGTTCTTCAAAATGTCAATGAGACAAGGCTTGTTTCTTTTGTGGTTCACTTTTTTGTAATTTATAATTCATTTTATTATTTATTTTGAAGGGAAAAATTTATATGTTTTGGTTAATACAATGTATATTCTATCGAAAGAAACTATATGTATTTATGTTATGCTGTATTGACACTAATATTAGTAGCGTTTATTTATTTTTTTCAATGGCTAAATAGGCCACCAAATTTTTTATCAGAACCAATGAGTATTTTTACTTACAACTAACAAGCTAAAAAGAAAATACAAATTGTGCTGCAGAATTAATATACATTTCACACAATATAGTTTAACAATACAATGGAAAGACAAAAAATTACTTTTTTTTTTTTATTCCTGATTATAATTACAATATCTATCTCTTCAAATGATTGGAATATGTATGATAAGGCATGATTCTTGTTTTCGAGAGATGCAATGTCATGTACAGCAAACACTTCTCTTGTTCTCTTACGTGTTTGGACTTATTCTCCCAGCAACAAACTCTACAAGCATTTGATGCAAATTGCAAAGCTCATTTTCATGTCCCACCAACAATTTTTCCAAAAAAAAGTCCTGTTTATGACCCAAATTTAACAAATATAAGGTAACAGTAAATGAGTTTTGTATAGAAATTCAATTATACTTTTTTTTTGAAAGGATAATTCAATGCATTATAACAAATATAAGGTATAGAAATTCAATTATACTTATATCATCATCATAATCATCATCTTATCTCACTAAAAATAGATTTTAAGAAGTTATATCACGATGAATTTATTTTCAATGCATTGTAAATGTAAAACTTTCCATACATAAATCAAATTATAATATCAACTTGTAAATGTTTGTTAGAATGTTTTAGAAACTAAAATAACAAACACATGTAAAGAAGTTTCATACATAGCAGTTAATTTCAATATGAAAACATGGGAAAAAGACTGATTCATATACATTATTACCGTACAAAAATTGTACGTCGTCAATCAATCATAATCATCAAATCATAAATAACTTTTGAGTTCGTTGTAACTTTTTCTAAAATCACACATATATACTTGGTCGGTATAAAACTTTTTACAAAATGACAGTGTATTAAAATTAAACTATATAGTTATTAAACTTAACTCTGATCCTTGAATTTACATTTGTGACTTGCTACGGGAGCTAGCTTCCAAAACGAGTACTAACTTCTTAGACCATTTTTTGATCTCACCTTTCAACTTGTTTGAATCCATTTTTTTCAGCTTCTTTCCTTCCTCCATAGACACCACCTCAACTGAAGAAAAACGATCAAAACGTCTTCGTTTTGTACATTTATCCTTCTTCAAATTATGATTGGTATTGCCACCATTAAAAGAAAGAGATTTCTTCACATACATATATTGTTAGATTAGCAGCCAAGGTAGTTTAGTTTGTGAAAATTAATGTAGTACACATTATTATGAGACAGATTATGATATTTTTGTGTTGTATGTACTCATTTTAAAGGGTGGCGAATTAGACTTAGACAAATAACATAGTATGAGAATGATTAAAAAAACTAGACGTCTACCCGCGCGATGCGCGGGGAAGTTTTGTTAATTTGATATCACTAATTATTATAGTTTGAAAAATTGTTCATTGTATATATTGAAAGGAATGTAACCAAAAAAATATGCATTGAAATGAATGTTTTTAATTTATTATTGTTTGTAAGGAACTTGAATGCAAACGAAAATCGATGATACAATCAGTTTGTTGTTGCTGAAAAATAAGTGACGTAGAAGAGAGTTAGACCAAGAAGATTTAAATACATAAAATTTCTTTAATGTTCACATAATTGGACCCAAAATGCTCATTAATGCAAACTCTTAGAGTATAATATGGGAAGAAAAAAAAAAACAAAAACGCAACTAAAAATGCATGTCAAATAAATCCATAATTAGACTTGCACCACCTACATCAGCTTGTGCTCCAAAAAGAATTGCTGCCACCATTGCCACTAACCCTTTGATGTGCCTACTTCTAAGCTAATTTTTTGAAATTCTAGAACAAAACAAAGGTAATAAAAATGATGTTTCAGCATGTAAAATAGAAGAAGACAAAGAAGAGAGTGTACGTGAACCATTTTTGTCCACTAACAACCGTTTATTCCTTCTTATGCATATAAGCTTACATTGATGACCCATGAAATATGTATTTGCATGTGTCAATTATGCGTATAATTGTCCACTAACAACTGTTTATTCCTTCTCATGCATATCACCTTACATTGATGAACCATGAAATATGTATTTGTATGTGTCAATTATACGTATATGATTTTTTTTTCTGCATCGAAATCATTCAACTTTAATAAGCCAAACAACTAAACAAATGAATTAAGCTTACAATACTATACATTACCATGTAGAAGTTTTAAATCTGCATCAATAGAAAGACGTGATGACAAAAGGTTATTGTTAAGTGAATAAATTGTGTTAGGTTTTCTCTGTCAATTAGAAGTAGAGAAAGTAGAAGAAACAAAAAAAAAAAAATTAGCAAAAAATAATGGATTGGGAAATTCAGAGAAGAATGAGTAGAGAATGAGAAAGTGGGAATGAACAAATGTGCCGTTACTTCTTTGTTAGTAAATGTTCAGTTACCTCTTTATTACTCCTATTTTCTTATTTTACTTTTTAGAGGACCAATTTTCTTAATTTAATTTCTATTTTTTTATTAAGTAATATAGAAAGGGAGATTTTAAATGAATAGAATGTGGATTTTAATTTTGAGTGGGTAAAGTCGGTTGTGGCATATGATGTGGGTTTGGTTGCATTACTTAATTAACGGGGTAGTTTTTTTTCTCCATTATCTAATTTATTTTTAAAAATTTATTTATTTATTTATTTATTTTTTGAAAAAACTAAAATAGAATTTATTAAAATCGCAATGAATCATAACCACCACAAGGAGTGATAGGCTAGGATAGCAACATACAAAGGATAGATGGGAAGCCCCCAATGGAAAACCCATATACACCCGTGAATCAAAGAAAAATCCAAAAAACTATAGGAAACGCCTCCTAGCAAAGAGTAATCTCCGAAATCAATAAATAGAAATACCAAAACAAAGCTAACACCACGATCAACAAAACAACATAAACAAAATCCACAAGCATCGTCGCAACTGCCACAAAAACAACTTCCACCACCCACATTCTGCTCTTTGCACACAACCCGTGAACACCAACTTAAAAACCTACACCACAACGAACAACCATTGAAAAAAAGCCGAGAATAAAACCCCAAACACCACCATTAGCTCTCCCAAGCACCTTCACCCAAAACACACCTCACAAACAACCGCAAAAGCCAACCAAAAATCCTTGTACCATCACCTAAAAACCACCACAAACACCACCACAAAAATCAACACCATTACCACCACCGTCACCAAAACTACCATTGACCACCACAAAAATCACCATTAACCCTCACCTAAAAGCAACACCAGCCACCACGTGCAGCACCACCCAAAACCACCACAAGCACCACCACCAAAAACCACCACGATCCCCGCCACAAAAGACCCAAAATTAGCACCACCAAGAAAACCACCATGAAGCACCACAAACTAACACAACCAAAGATCCATCGAAACCATAACAATTCATAAGCGAATCCATCACCACCATCGTGACCGATCCATCACCACCTATGTTGCGAGCAAATATAACCTCCACCACTACCAAGAGAGAAAACAAATCAAATAGTCTGAGACCCACAAAAACCACAACCACCTGCAATCATCCAACGACACACCATAAAAACCACCAACATCTCAGCCAAACGAAACAAATAAAAAACACCAAAAACACAAACAACCTTTACGATGACAGATAGCAACCGTACGTCTGAAAGGTATGGTGGTGTGGAGGACAGAGACCCTCGTCGCACCACCATCCATTTGATCTACATGATGACGGCGGCGGATTTTGAATTTGTGTGAGGAAGAAAAGAGTGCAGCGGTTCTAGGTTTAGAAAGAAAAGAGTATCTCTTATGTTTAAAAATTTAATTCCTACTAGATTTTTGACCCGTGCTCCGCTCGAGTTTATTGTAAAGGGATTGACATACAAATAATAAAATGCAATATATAATAGGTAACGGTGAAAAAATAACACGTGATAATTCATAGTAGACAAAATAAAACACTTCATAAAATGTATGAAATATGAAAATATTATAAAAGAAAATTCGGTAATCCTATCAATAATTCAGATATATATATAACCAAGTTTACATGGAAATTAGGGTAGCCGAAAAAAAAGTATAAAATAGAAGACATCAAACGTGATCATTGATATGCTTATAGTTTGTAGAACAAACTTGCAGCATCAAATAAGTGTAGAAAATATTTTCTTCAAAAAAAAAAGGCAAGAGGATAGGAATGAAATTGGTGCGATGCATTTTTTTAGATGGAATTTGTTAGGTTAAATAATTGCAAACCTAAAAAAGCAAATGAGCGGGAAAAAATTAGGTTAAATTGCAGCAGATGTAACAAAATTAATAAATAAGGAAAAATTAGGTTAAATTGCTGCAGACGTAACAAAATTAATTAATAAGGATAAGTGTAAAAAATATTTTCTTCAAAAAAAAAGGCAAGAGGATAGAATGAAATTGGTGCAATGCATTTTTTTAGATGGAATTTGTTAGGTTAAATAATTGCAAACCTAGTAAAGCAAATGAGCGTGAAAAAATTAGGTTAAATTGCTACAGACGTAACAAAATTAATAAATAAAGATAAATAAGGATAAAAAAGGCATGAAATTGGTGGGCATGAAATTGGTGCGATGCATTTTTTTAGTATTAAATAAGTGTACAAAATATTGCAAAAAAAGAAAGGCAAGAGGATAGGAATGAAATTGGTGCGATGCATTTTTTTAGATGAAATTTGTTAGGTTAAATTACTGCTAACCTAATGCAGCAAATGAGCGGAAAAAAATTAGGTTAAATTGCTGCAGACTTAACAAAATTAATAAATAAGGATGTTTCATGCATCCACCATGCTTTTGTGGGTTTAGTGTTTTGTTTTTTAAGGAACCGTGGGTTTAGTGTTCTTATTACATTTGTTATTTATTTTTAATTTAATTAATCTAGTGGTTTGATACTTGTATGTGGGAATTATTTTTAGAGAGAACTTGTAGGATCATACTCATTGCACACAAAAAATCCTTGATTCTGTTATGATATGTTGAAAAAGTGAATAACCAAACCATTGTTGCATGCACAATTACGTTACTTGGTTCAAGTATATATGCACACATAGCTAGCTAACTTTATCATAATATTTATCTTTTGATTCATTCTATATTTGTAGTTAAATATGAAGAATTTCGTTGACATTCTTAGGAATTTGTTTGACATTTTTTTTTATTAAATATATTGGACATGTGATGATATGAATGATTGATTAAATTAAATAATTGATAAAATGAAATACTATAAGATTGTATGCAAAAATTAACATTTCAAATAGGTGATTTTATTATCAGTAATTTAAAATGGTCCCTAACTCTAGTAGTAAACAACCAAATGCTATTATTTCTTAAATTATTTTGTTTTCAGCCGTGTTACTTGTGTCTAATATGTACTTATTACTAGTGTGCGCACCTGCTTTATTTTTTTCGTAAAAAGAGAAGCCTTCATTTTACTCCAATTCATAACAAAATATGTTTACTTAATAAAGGGTGTTGTTTAAATTTAAATTTGAGTCATCTTTCAAAAATAATATTAATATTAATTCATAACATAGAAGTATACCATATGATAAAGGGTAGTGTATAAATTAAAAATATGAGTCGTTTTCAGTAACAATATCAAGTACCATGATGATTTTATTGGGATTTGAATAATTTGTGTCCCTTTTATTCTATACCAGGAAGAGAACCATGTCCACGTCAACAAGGGAAAAAGCAAAAAAAAATCTCGGTATTAAGGTTTATATTGTGTTCTTTAACCCTCAAATATCATACCGAATAATTTTCAAGAACAGTACTTCATTCATAGGTTTATTGAACATAACAACTCTTTATTACTTAACAAGTGGTCTGTAATGTTATTTCAAGATTGATATTTTTGTGATATAGAAATGCTGATTCTACTAGAGGTTTTTTTTATTAATGTTGTGTACAATACTTAATAATTAATGTTGTGTATACTACTTTCAAAATAGAATAGGGATATCTTAGTAAAAGGGTTGTGATTATTTTTTATTAAAGGGAAAGAAAAATGACAAGAGTCAGGCAAACTAATCAACTCATTGCCTAAAAACTCATGAAGAGTGGGCCAACAAGGTGAGAACTAATTGCGGAGGAGAACTCCGCATCTTCAAAGTGTCGACATTCATTGTCCTAAATTTAGCCAGTCAATCAGTATATTCATTGTCTTCCCTCAACGAACATAGTATAAAAAAAAATGAATTTTCAAACGAACATTGTATAAAAAATGGAAAATATTTTTGTCATTATAACAAGCTACCTCCAATGATTAATCCATTCATCAAGATTCACATGCTTTTTTTTTTTTTTTTGTGGAACCAAGATTCACATGCTTTATGTATGTTTCAATGTCAAATATTGCTGTGGAATTACAAGTCAATGGAGTTCATGCTTTAATCCTTTGAACCATTCATTGTTATTTTTTGTTTACTTCAGACATTAATTGTAAGCACCTCTTAAACGAAAATTGAACTTTAGTTTACCACAATATATAAATCTAAAATCTTCCGCTAAACTCAACCCCATTGATTTAATAATCAAATTTCTTTCCTATCACAATTGGTAGAATGAATATTCCAACCTTTGTTTGCCTCAGCTTACCACCTAAGATTCATCATGATATGAGAAGTCCTCTTTAAAGATGATCTTTCAATCTCTAACGGGTAAAGGAATGTTGGACTACAACCTAATCTCATATCATACACCAAGGAAAAAAAACACAACAAACAAACAAACGTGATTCCTATCTACATAGAGAAAGAAAAAAAGCATGACACTCATTTATTAACGCCTTACTCGTTGCTCAACAAAAACTTTTCCTTTGTTAGGACAATTATATTGTCATACTAGATTTTATTTCGCACATACTAATAAGAAGTTTCAAATAAAAGATGAACAACTGTAATTTTACTAAATTAATCATTGGTATATTTTTAATCAATGGTCAATGTGGAATCTAATTCAATAATAATGGTACGAAGACCTTGTTCTTTAGTTATGTATTGCAAACCAATCTAGATGGCATGATGCTCAATAAGCAACTAGAGGTCTCAAGAATATCCAGTCACCATTGATATGCGCATAATGCCACCATATAAATCAGCTCTACCATGATTTTTGAAGCAACTTCCTTCTACATTAACTTTGATGGTACTCATCTTGTTATGTTTAATGACTTTGGTTAATTTTAATTCTAAAATTATTATCATTTACTAAAATGTAGTAGTTAAGTGAAGTGTAATCCATTAAATAAGAGTATATATGGGTAAAAAAAATACTACATTAATATTTTAAAGTGGCAATTATTTTAATACTAAGAAAAATACAAAATAACACTTAATTTGAGACGGAGGAAACAACGTATTTGTTGCTATGCTATAATGCTTCTGTTGTGTTTCCTATCAAATCTCTTCAACAACCATCTTAATCTATACTACGGTTAACTTGAGCTTGGTAATAACGAATTAGTCATAAGTGAATCGCATTTGTATATGATTCACACAAAATCTTATTATACGTCCTTCTTTTTTTGACAAATCTTATTATATTTGCAAAAGAAAGAAACACCGTACTATAAATTCTTACTATGTCTGGTAAAAGAAAGAATGACAACGCAAAGCAGCAAATTGATGCACTGCCCTACATCATTGCTTCGTCCATCGATCAATGCATGGGACATGATATTGTTCACAGTCAACTTGGAAATCGTACCAATCATACACAATTGGTGTAACTTTTATATTATAAAACAACCACAATCAATATTATTAATTTTTATCGTAATTGAAATTTAATTCAAATATTTTTAATTGATGTGATCAATTTTTATGTATTAATAGTATAAAATACGTTTACACATTCATTCAATCAAATCACACTAATTGAAGAAGAAGAAGAGGAAGAGGAGGAGGATGAGGAGGAGGAGGAAGAAGGAGGAGGAGGAGGAGGAGAAGAAGGAGAAGAAGAAGAAGAAGAAGGAGGAGGAGGAGAAGAAGGAGGAGGAGGAGGAGGAGGAGGAGGAGGAGGAGGAGGAGGTGAGGGAGGTGATGGAAAGAAGATGAAATTGGAGGTGTGGATTGCTCGTAGGATAAGAGAGGAAGAGAAAGAAATATTTGGTTTTTAGTTTAGTTTAATGGTATTTTAGGTATTTCATTTAATGACAAAAATGATAAGGTGTGGCTGGTCTTACATAAGACTTGGGTGTCATACAACTTGTACGGCAGGTACTGAACTATTAATCCTAATCGTTTATATAAAATATTATTATATCAAATGTTAGATTTCAATTGGTCTAAGTTGGACCCCAACTTTCATTGGTCCAAGTTAAATTTTACCTAGAAACTAAAATAAAGTGGACAAAATTCCCTTACGAGACCTAAAATAAAGTGCACATAAATTATTGAAGTGTGGTGATTAATTTATTCAATCTGCTAATGCTATATTATGGACGATGGAAGAAGGAGGGTGATAGTGACCCGTGAAGGGGGTGGAAAGAAGAAGGAAGACTGATTAATTTTAGAGTTAGGGACCGATTAAAAATCAAATTGAGGATTTTAAAAATTAGGGTTCTTAAATAATATAGACATTTTATTTTCAAATTTAAAAAGAAATTCTAATTATATAATTTTATAATTATATTTTAATCTAAATGATATGGATTTGACACCTCATTTGATTGACTATGTAAGCAATGTCACATCGGATCCATGTCATTAATGAACACGCCACATCATTTAAATAGAAGGGGACTAGAATTTTTCTTTGACTTTTTAAATAGAATGATCAAAATACCGATTTTAAAAAATAGGATATCAAAAGTTAACAAATTCAAAAATATGAGGATCAAAATTGTATTTAAGCCTTAATTATACTTTTTTTGACACAAGCCTTAATTATACTTGAAGTTATAAATTTGTAGATTTTTTAAGATTGATTTTAAAATTAATTTTCACAAATAAATTTATACTTCAACATTTCTATTTAGAGTCACTTTTGACCAAAATAAATTATACTAATCAATTTTTATCAAACTTAATTCCCCCCACCAAATAACAAAAGAGACTCTTAGCCTTAAATTTACATGAGAAATACTTACTTAGGAACAAACCTAAATGTAAAAGACTTGGACACACTCATACAAATGTTTTTCTTTTTAAAGATAAATCGGTTTAATGATATGACTAATTTATTTATAATTTAATTTAATTCATTGTTGTGTGTCTGCCCAAATGATTTTATTTGTGTTTGTATTTATATAAGACTTACTCAATTTACATTAGGGGGCTGTTAACTTGCACCCACCTAAAAACACTAAGGTGCAAGTTAACAAGCTGCACCCACTTGTTATTTACTAAAAGACCCATTTGTGATTATTTAAACTAATTTTAAATGAAAGGGTAGTTTTGTAACTAACTAAATAAGACACTCCTTGTTTTCCGGTTTCTGGGCATTATATGTTCAAATTAAGGAGCACAGTTTTTTCCACCGACGAAACAAAAATGTTGACTATAACTTCAATGCTTTTGCAGCGTTAATAAAAATTCTTTATCAGTGTTAACAATTAATAACCCAAATCAGTTTATTAAAAAAAAAAAAACACCAATTTATAATTGAAATAATCTTCATTAAAAAATATCATTTTATTATAAAAGTTTTGAATAAAAAAGACACATGTGGGTTGTTTTAACGGAAATAAGAAAAATATTTCCGTCAATCGGAACAAATATCATTTTATTCTATCAATCGGAACAAATCAATATTTTCACGGAAATTCCGCCGACAAACCAGGGAAATAATATGTCCATATATTAGTTACTAAATTGCCCTTCAAGTTAAAATTAATTTGAAAAGAGACAAAAATGTGTTTTAGTAAAATACAAATGGGTGCAGCTTGTTAACTTGCACCTTAGTGTTTTTAGGTGGGTGCAAGTTAACAGCCCCCTTTACATTATATCCACTTTTACATAAATATATTTGATGCACTTTTATTCAAAATTAATTTTACGAAATTTGAAACCAAAGACACGTGTTGCCGTTTCTTTGAAGGCAGTCCTCAAAATCCTCGAACTTAGATCCTCGTCGTATAATCCCACGTTTTTTTGTTACCGTGAAAAGTTTTAAGATTATGCTGAACAATATTGATCAACCATACTTGTGTACATTTTGTAAACTAGAATGATAAACCAAATATTTTTTTTGACTAAATAAACCAATATTTGTATATACCGGGTGGTTACTACAATATTTAGCATTCATTAATGATTCATCACCGTCCCTTAGTTGGATCTATGTCTAAACGTTATTGAAGTTCTCATCATTGGCAGCATTAAAGAATGCTCATTGTTCATATAGTAATAGCAAAGAAGCAACAAAAGAGTACTCTAATGACTATACTCGCACATTTTAGGTGTGAAAAATGGGAAATCGAAGCCCTAGACCTATTAACAACACTGGTTTTGTCTTTTCTTATTCTCTTGGTGTATTACTTTTGTTTTTCTTTACACTTTTCGATGCGTTACTTTGAGAGTAGTCGTTTTTAGGGGTAGCATTTTCTCCAAATCAAATAATTGGAAAAATCAAGTCACATGTAAACTGACAAAACTTGACCAGTCTTTATAAAGAAAGATATCTTTCATTTTACGGGTTAATTTTGTAAAGATGAGATAAACTTGATATAAAAAATCTATGATCATATCAAATCCTATCAATTTGGTCCATCTACCATTTATATACTCACCAAATTCAATAATAACAAGCATGATGAGTTTATTTGAAAAAACAAAGTCACACAAAGAAGACCTGATTAGAGTTAGACAACCCTCGATTTATAAGTCGCACGTGTCATCTTACAAGTTGGATTGTAAGGTTTAGTTAAACCCAATATTAAAATCTTATTACACCAATAGATACGGAGAATAATTGGCCTTCCACGAATTAAAAAAGAGAAATAAGAATTGTTTTTCATTTTGACGGCTTTACTCATAAGGCTCATCCGATAACGATAACATAGAAGAAAATTCAAATGAATGCATAAATATTTTATTAATTACTAATATACTTCCCACTAAAATTTGTCCTTAAAGAAAAGAAAGAAAAACATTCACTATCCAGATGAATGTTTCCAAGCATCATGACTAAACTTTGATTTTCGAGAATTGTTAAAAAAATAGTGTAACTAAACCAAATAAATACTCACTCCGTCTTTATATCTAAGCACCTATTTAACTTTATTTTTGTCCCTAAATGTAAGGGAGCCCCTAATATGGTCCATAATATTAAAGGTCCATTGATGGACCTCATTGATTTACTAGACATAGCCGGTCAACTATTTTGTTGGCTTTAATTTTTGATATGACTCGTTTTATTTTTTTTATTTTTTTTTTTGGATTTCAATATTACCCAGTCTTCTCTCATGAAACAACTCAAATACGTGGCTCTACGGATCGGTTATTGAAGTCTTATTGACCTTTGAATCCAGACATTGAGGCATACTGGTTACCCCTATAATTAATAAAACAAAATTAAAACACTCAAATGAAAACGTTTACGCGTTCTGGATTGAAAAAGTGTTACTCCTTTTGTTAATTTTTAACTAAAAATATGAACTATAATTTTCTTAAAAAAATGGGTTCTACGATGTTTAAGAAACTCCAATCCAACAAAACTTGAACATGAAAGCTTTGGGTATCAAAGTTCCAATTTCCAAACATTGAAGCAAAGTGATGAAGAGGTTATCGCCAGCTCATTCCGGTGTTTCATGAGTAATCTAGCTTGGACGTTTGGTATTATTAAGCATTTTCCATAAATTTATTTCAGATTCAAACTCAGATTTGCATAAAATTTCGAGAGAAAAAAAACACACACACAAAGATGGAAGACTCTGTCGACGCACATATTGATTTCAGAAGGAAATAAGAGATATACTAATATTTTGACACAAAATACAGTAGAGGACATAGCATAATAAAATAATATCACAGATTGGAGAAATTCAATACTATGTAAAATAGATCATAGTGAGGGAAGATACAAAGACGAGAGAGCTGAACGAAAGCGGCAAGATTCTGAACAAAGGGTTAGGTGAAGAGACGAGAAGATTTTAGAATAAAAAATCATGACTTTCTAAATTGAACAAGCAATATTTATAAAATAAAAAATAAAAAATCAGTCTAATAAAAGTGTGACCTGCTAAAGCTGGTAAACTAAAGAGGTCCACCGGTGGACCTTTATTATTGAGGACCATATTAGGGGTTCTCCTTTACTACTTCAGCGATTTAATATCCTTGCCGAATTCTCCACCATCCACCAAACAATAAAAATGGTAGAGTGAAATTGTGCAATGCATTGAATTGAAACGTTCAAAAATCAATATGTATAATCATGAAAAATTAAATTTATTAATGATGATTCCAATATAAATAATATACATCGAGGTTTTCAAAATCGGAACTTTACTTCAGGTCGAAAGGGAATAGCAAAATCGGGACTCGCAAAATCGCAATCAAAATCGAAGGATTTTACTCAAGGACTTTTGTAGAATCAATATAAGAAATTGTAAAATCGCAATCAAAATCGATGGATTTTACCAAAAAATAATAATACTAAATATATGTTATAAATGGTATATAGTCATAAATGACTTAGTTTATAAGAAATTGTAAAATCGCAATCAAAATCGATGGATTTTGCCTATTTTAGGATTCTACTATGGATTTAGGTCGTTGAAGGTGAAGAAAGTCGCAAAATCCTGGATTTTAGGATTTAAGTCGGGATTTTGACAACAATAGATTTAATACAGAAT
This sequence comes from Medicago sativa, assembly GCF_051527215.1. Taxonomy (NCBI): domain Eukaryota; kingdom Viridiplantae; phylum Streptophyta; class Magnoliopsida; order Fabales; family Fabaceae; genus Medicago; species Medicago sativa. The sequence goes on from NC_140756.1 coordinate 11,496,761, forward strand.
CACATATACATATAACCTTAATGAAGCTCAACTCTTATTCAAATATTGTAAGGAACTGGAATCAGAAATAGATCACATTTTCTTTTCACTGTGGTGCCAAAGGCTTCAGTCATATCAAAATTTTCATGATTGGTTCCATAGGGAAATTGCCAATCAAAATAGTATAACAATTGTGCAAGAGGAAGTTCTATATTAGATTCAGCAAACAACATGCCTGGACATATTCTCTTTCCTGCACCAAATGGTATGAACTCAAAATGAAACCCTTTGTAATCAACTGGACAATCCATGAACCTCTCAGGATAAAACTTTTCTCCTTCAAACCAATACTTTTGGTCTCTTCCAATTGCCCATGCATTCACAAGCACTTGTGTTCCTGCTGGTATTGTGTATCCACTAATCTCACAGGTTTCAATACACTCTCTTGGAAGTAGTAGAGGACCAGGAGGGTGCATTCTTAAGGTTTCTTTAATCACTGCTTTTAGATATTTCAATTCTTGAAGATCCACTTCATCAACATATCCTCTTCCACTAAAAACCTGTCTAACTTCTTCTTGAGCCCTAATCAGTACTCTTGGATTTTTCAGCAATTCTGAGAAAGCCCATTCCAAAGTTGTAGATGATGTATCACTTCCACCAATTAGCATATCCTGCACCACGATCTCAAGAAGAAAACATCAAATAATATCATTCCATTGGGATTGAAAATTCAAGATTATTTGAAAATACAGATTACTCTATATATGTCTAGAATACTTCGCTTACATTATTTCTTAGATTAGCAAAAAATTAGTCAAGAAAATGTAACTTGAAGCATAGAAGTTTTATATCTCAAAAGTTTAAAATTTTATTTTTCAATACAAAAATTAATTTTCAATTCTATTTCTAGCTTCTTAACTTGTGCCCTAAGAAAGTTAGCATGACCCTAAAATATTTATTACTTTTTTCAAATATTATCTTTATTCATTGAAGTAGTTGCAAGTACGTGATACTAGACTAATAACAAACGATAGTACAAATGATAATTTAGTCATAACATATTATTTTTGCTTTGAAAATTTGTATAAGTGATCATTTTTTAGACCAAGGTAATTATGTACCCTAAAAAATATGCTTATAAAAATATTAATTAATTAACTTGAATAATGGCTTTAATATTGTTGATCGTCAAATGAAATCCAATCGGGTTAGGAGAGCCATCATCTTTGAGAATCAAAAGATAGGACAGTAGACTTCCATCTCCAGCAGTCTTTGTTTTTTTTTTTTTTTTTTTTTTGAATCAGCAAATTTTATTTAACAACCAGATCAATGCTCAAGACGAACAGAGATCGGTAAAACAGAGAATACAAACTAAGGCGCCGTATATAGGCGGAACACCTGAAAAATAAACACCCTAAAAGACACCCCTGAGGACAACACCCACCAAAATACACCTCAAACAGACGTTTTCACGAAAACCACCATTGTAAAAGCGATACCCAACACCCACGTCGTCACTACTCACCCCCAAAGAACACTCAAAATAAAACCCCCAATCCTCAACACCAAAGCGAGCCACATCCGAAAAGCTCCTATCCAAAAGATCATTCAGCTTCCACCACCAGTCTTTGTTGTTTCTTTGTTGATGATGTTTTCAAGAAACAAAACGCCAGTTCTATGCATTTTGTTGAATTTATGAATCATTCCACTAATCATGTGTAGCCAGTGTTGGGAGGGAAACAAATTAGGGACACTGAAACTCTCAGCCAACCTCAAACTTTTCTTGATGAACAAGATATATGCTTCTTGGTCCTTGCATGTATCACCAAAACATGCCCTTGAAACAATGTTATATGTCATAGATAAGATTTCATGTGTGAGGTTGATAGTAGATCCAGAGTTAATAGAAATATATCGAATTAATTTTGACATTTCTTCTTCTCGAATTGATTGAAATGATCTCACGCGTTTAGCACTCAACAGCTCCAACGTACATATTTTTCTTAGCTGCCTCCAATAGTTTCCATAGGGTGAAAATACAATGTCAGTGAATCCATAAGAACTAATTTCTGCACCAAGAAAGCGAGGTCTTTGAGCAAATGTGAGATCATTGGTTTTCAACACCTCCTTGGCAATTTCTTTAGAAGAAACCACTATGACTGAAGTCTCTCCAATTTGTAGGTGCATGAGAGGACCATATTTTTGGGAGAATTCTCTCATTCTATGGTGGGGTAGGGCACCAATTAGGTGGTGTATGCTTCCAAAAATTGGTAGCTTCCAAGGCCCTGGAGGAAGATTGGATGATATTTTGTCAATACTGATTCGTTTTCTCACATTATGGATAAAAAACATTACGAGGATGAGACTCAAAAGGATGAGAAAATTATCCTCCATTTGAAAAGTTAAGTGTTGTTGGATTAATTAGAACTAATCACAATTCGTATTTATATGCATAGAGTGCCTAATAAGCTGGAAATATGTGTATATTAATTAATTAAGGTTATTTTAAGTTGTCTCATTAAGGTACATGTAAAAATTTCATAAAAAATAACTATTTAATGACAAAAATAATTTTAAAATTTTAAAAAATAAATTGACACAATTTCTAGTACATAATTTTTATATTTGGTATATTAATAGGAAACTTCTACAGTACACTCGTTAATTGAGGTGTACCGGTATTCCCATTTCTTAAATTCTATAAATTAAGTATTATTTTTTTGCAATAAATAGGTATTTGTCAACATTTATTTTTGTAGAAAATATCATTTCACAAGAAAAAAACATAATTTCATTGTTTATAAGAATCATACTAAATTTTTACATTTTATCGTAAAAAATAATCAAAATTCTCTATTATGAGTAATAAAAAATACAAAAAATTAAATTTTATTTCGTTGATGTTTTTAGTAAATAAGATTTAATTATTATAATTATAAATGACAGAAAGTAATATTTTTTTTCTTTAAAAAACAACTAATTTAACTACTAATATAAGTATTTGGTGCATCTGTACACTCAAATTATTAAATGTACCATAGAATTTGCCATATTAATATGTGCGTTTTTCCCTATTAGTTATACTACACACGTTGGCTGCAATTTAGCTTTTCTATTTGAGATCCAGTTAAACTAGCCTAACATGAATATTTTTAAATGTTATACTTCACGGGGTATATGGTTTAAGAGCAGATATTGAGTGAACACTCCCCTAATACTAATAGCTAGATCTAAAACAATTATGGAAATTGTTGTTCACACTTTTTAAAAGGCTGAAAAATACCTGTAAAAGACGCAAATGCCCCGGCAATAGTTAACTACCGATGCAATGAACCGGCAGAAGTTAACTACTGAGGTTCCATCGGCAGTTAACTGCTGATGCTCTGTTATAAGAACATAACAAACATAGGAATTTCCAAAACTCCATTGTTGTGGTTTTGAGATTATTAGGTGCGATTTTCTCCAAGCTAAAGCCATCCAACGCCAATCACAAACACAAAATCAAGTAAGTGCATATTATCCTATTGCATTGGTTTTTTTTTATTGAACTGTTAGATTTTTTTGATAAATTGTCACATAATTAGGTTTTGTTGATTTTTGATTTTATGATGTTGGATGTTTATGATTTGATTGATTTTTTAGATGTTCATTAGAGTATAATTGATTGAATTGTGTTAGAAAATGTTAGGAATTGTTAGGTATTGTTAGAAATCGTTAGGAATTGTTAGAAATTGCTAGGTATTGTTAAAAATCGTTAGGAATTGTTAGAAATTGTAAAAATTGTTAGGAATTTGTGATAGAATTTTTAGGATTAGAGTAAGTTTTGGGTCATAGCAATGGATGCCGCAGCAATTAACAACTGCCAGTTCTTTGCATCGGTACTTAACTGCCGCCAGGACATTTAGGTCTTTTTGTGGTATTTTCAGCCTTAACACAAGTGTGAACAGCAATTTTCAATAATTACAAGTAGGTTGGGCAATAATCAAAATTAGATCTATTAAAAATGGAAAAAGAAACACATGTGCTACCTGATTCCCAATTAATTACTGTTCTTAGCTCAATTTACTTCCCTGAATCCTTCCATCTTCGTTAAAATGTCCTACCGGCATTCCATATTTCTTATTCAATATTTCAATATCAAATAACAAGCAACATAATTTTGGCATTCTCACTGAACAGAACAATAAAATTTACTCTCTCGTAAGCTAAGCTGTCACTTATAACTCTAGTTTATTCTCCTTGACCTATATCAAAAAGGATGATTTGGGCCAACTTTTAACTTCAAATCACTTCTCTTAATCATCTATTCTCCTTCCCTATTATTTAAATAAGTGATTTTCACGTATATTTATTTTTTTCTTTTGTGATTTTGTCGTCTCAGTGTGACGTTGTTTTGTTTTTCTGTCTTGCTACAAATGTTTGTTTTGTTCAAATTGTAAGATCAACTTCGACTCACTGCAAATGCAATCAATGGTTTTGGTATCGTCAACGTTGCAATATATATATATATATATATATATATATATATATATATATATATATATATATATATATATATATATATGAAGGTAGAGTGTTTTGCACAATTGACTATAGTCCAATTTGTAGGCTTATATAATTGTCGCCTTTTGCTACTAACATACATGTTGTAAGTTTGTTTGCAGATTCATCATTTTTATTTTTAGAGAATTTGTATTATATTGATCATGTACTCTATAAATTTGAATGAATATCGTTTATTTTTAATAAAAAAAAATGGCATTCTCAAAAAAAAAAAAAAAAGCCGCGCAATGAGAGATATGTGTATCATTCATTAAAAAGACATAGAGGACCCAAATTTCTACCCAAAAACCAACTTCAAGATAAGTTTTTTCTAGTAACAAGAGTTTCATGGTAGGACACAATGTATGATGATAAAGAAATATTAAATGTAAAAAATACAGAACAGACAACATGGGCATTGAGCGGTAATGAAAGAAGACTATATTAATTCAGAATCAAATAGAATGTGTGTTTCTTTTTCCATTTCTAACATATTAGATTTTTATTATTGGTTTTATTATTTGCCATTAGTAGATTGGATGTGCCTAACTATTAATTGTTAGGTGAGAGTTCACTCAAGGATTTCTAATTTAGTTTGGGGTATCTTCAACGGTTCATTCTTTTGATATCAGTTCAAATATATTTTCAAAACGATATCTTAATATTTTTTTATAAAAAATAAGATATCTTGATCTTTTATGAATATATATATATATATATATATATATATATATATATATATATATATATATGTGTATGTGTGTGTGTGTATGTGTGTGTGTGTGTGTGTGCGCGCGCGCGTGTGCGTGTGTGTGTGTGTGTGTGTGTCCTTGTGAGCTTAGCTCAGTTGGTATGGACAATATTGCATAAAATATGCAAGGTCTGGGTTCGAACCTCGGCCACCACCAAAATATATATATATATATATATATATATATATATATATATATATATATATATATATATATATATTAAAAGTGAACTTATTTTTGTGCATAAAAATTAGATTTGATGAACTTTTTAAGAAGTAGATGAGATGATAAATCATAGTTGGAGATCTTTTACGATGTATCTATAGGCTATTATTTGATTAAAAATTTGTCAATTGTCATAGTTGGAGATCTCTTACGATGTATCTATAAAAAAAAAAAAAAAAAAAGGCAACCCGGTGCACTAGAGCTCTCGCATATGCAGGGTCCGGGAAGGGGTCCCACCATAGACTATATTATTTGATTAAAAATTTGTCAAAAAAAACTCAAATTCTGTCAACTTAAATTTGTCAACGTCACTCCCTTTTTCTTTTAATTTCATAAATATTTTTTTTTTTAAGGAATTTCATAAATATGTCTATAGTCTATTTATGGTTATTTGTAAAAGAAAGTCTATCTATATATAAAAATAGCTAATCAAGCAGTTTTAAGCTTAAAAGTACATTTTTCAGTCAAAATAGGGATTTAATGTACCTTTTAAAAGAAGTAAATAAGACTACCACATTCGTTCATTGTCTAACACGTCTCAATGGTAAGAGTTTGACTTTGTAACCTTAAGAGCTTTTCCCAACATTATTTTCTTGTTAAATGTTGTTAAATTAGTTTCTTGTTAAATTTAACAGTTTACTTTGCTCATATTCTGAACAAAATAATTTAAAAATATATAGGCATGAAAATGTTAAAAAAGTAGTTTTATCTCTAAATATCATGTTTTTGCTATACTCCAATCAAAATTGTGCTCAAGCTACATGAATCATGGTTCATGGATATTGTTATGAATTTAATTTCTACTGAAACTATTACAATATTCATCATAGACTTTTTTTTGTGTTTTAGTTTCATGTAGGTTGTGAAATGAACATGATCTAATTCTATTGCAATGTTGTTTGAACAATAGAAAGGGCTATGGTCCTACAATGATACTATCTCTCTACACTGCTGTGCTTAACGTTGATTGAATTTTACTCTTTCAACCATAAAAAATAAAATAAAATAAAAATTACTCTTAAGGTATGTTTGGAGTTTAGAAGGGAAGGACTTCAGAAAAAATGAAGTGGAATGAATGGATGCTTTAGACTTTAGTTGGGAAGGGATTTGAGAGATTCATTAATCTTTATAAAGCATAATCTCCCTAATTTGAGTTTGAACATTCATCAAGATCAGAAAATTATTAAAATGAACACTTATGAATTTTTTGAGCTTTGAATATCATGAGACTATTGTAAAAATATAAGGATAACAATATAAATTAATTAGTTATAAAATTCCTCCCCTTGCAAACCTATCACATGAGTAATTAAAGTTTTTCTCCTCCATTTTACCAAAAATTAAATTGTCCTCCCTTCCTTTGAACCAAACATATATATAATTAAAATTTCTCCCCTTCACTTTAATTTCCTCTGTTAAAATCCTCCCCTCCGTTTAATCAAAACAAATCCTTCAGCTCAATTTTGAAGTTTAGATGGGAGGGCTTTGGAAGGATGGGAGTGAAAGAAAAAATGGATAAAACTTCAACCTTTTTTGAGTTTTTTTTTTTGTAAAGAATGATAGATGATTGTTTATAATTAATGTATTTTTAATATTGAAAATACAAAACTATCTAAAATCCTCCTTCAATTCAATTTGTGAGCTCCCCAAAATTCTCCCATCTCAAAGCTCTATTCATTATTTCTACTTCATGCTTCCTTTTTATCAATGTGCTTTCCTCCCCCCTAAACTCCCAAACACACAGTGTCTATGCATTGTCCTTACCAACTGAGCTAAGCTCACGCGGACATAATAAAAAACATTTTCATACCTTTTTAATGGGAGGGCTAAGATTATATATGTAAGACCCGTAATTTTACAAATAAATAAAATATTGATAATATAATATTATGTTACTTCGTCTATTTTAAATTACGATCAAATAAAAATAAATAATACCTTCGACGATGAATTTTTATCGCTACTCGAATATTTTAGAGTTTTTGTCGCGTTAGTGACCGTGGTGAAATTTTATAAATTTTTCCTAAACACGATTTTCATACTCTTCAATAAACGGCAATTTGGGAGTGCGTAATTTTATATAACTTCGTATACTATAAAATTATATTACGATATATTTATGCAGTAAAAATAATTACCTCGACGAAAATTTTCTCATCAGAACACATCGTATAAAATACCGGGATATAAAGTTAACTTATCGGCAAAAATGATTTCGGACATTTTTACCATTATTGCGTATCATTGTCAACCGCGTCTATTCGAAACAAAAAATAACTTGGTGACCAAGTAGGAATTTAATGACTAAGATTTAGAGCACATGTATTTACTATATAATCCAACGGCCTACATTAATTCTTGTTTTATTCAATAAGAATCTTGGTGATCAAGATTCAAAGAAGGGCTAAGATCTTATGCATATGCTTATACTTTAATCCAAGGGCTAGAATTCTTCTATGTTATCTATTTAAGTGACTTAGCAAACAAGAATTCTTCCTCATCCCTATCCTCTCATTTCTTCATCCTCTCTTCTTTCTTCTTTCACGTTTATTATCTTCCTTCTCTCTTCTCTCTAGTTCTTCTCTCTAGTTCTTCTCACTTCATTCTTCTCTCTTCCTACTTCTCTAACTACAAATTTATAAACCTCCCATTTCTCTTGTTCCTTCACCATCTTTTTCCTCTAAGTATGAGAGGCATACAAATTGTCATCCACATAACATAGAAAGAAATTCTCATATCATCCTCTCACTCCCTCTTCTCTCATTTTCTGTTTCTATCTTTTTTGTCTCTCTTCCACAACGTGTTCACTTCTACATACACATATACACCATAGCCCAAAAGCTAGAGTCAATCAAAGGTTTGTTTCTAAATTTCCCATGTTATCCCCTAATCTCTTCTCTAAGGATTCCTTGTTTCCATGTCTTCATGACTAGTCCTTTATTTTCAATTCCTAATATCTAGTATATGTCATCAATAGTTTTGGATACTACAAAAAAGTATCGTACCTATTTTATTTCTTTTGTTCTTGAGGATCTAATATAATATCATCACAAGAACCCTTTGGTTATACTTAACTAATATCTTATTGTCCCAATCAATAAAGAAAACTAGTGTTTTTGGTTCAGTAAGAAATTAAAATTGATTAATGCGGTTTTAGTGTTATAAAAATAAACCAGAAAAAGTTATTAAACTTGTTTCAACTCTTTTATAATATATACTTCGATTTTTTCTTAATTCTCAAGTGGCTTCATCTCTATACATACGGACCTACAACTTGGAGAAAAGAAAAATAATATGTGGACTTATTGGACTTAAATTTTCTCCAAACCATAACTAGCAAAGTATAATTCTGTGAGTTGTGAAACCAAAATGATAAGTTAAATTAGTAGACTTAAGAGTTGTCATCATGGACTTTGAAAATGAAACTTATTTTGGATGTGAAAATAGTAGATTGAGTATGGTTATATTTTTACCACTTTTGATAACTTTAAGGAAATCGAAAAAAAACTAGGTGTAATATGAGTAGCTATATTTGGAATAGCTGAGATTTATATTATATAGGTACAATCTTATTGTCCTCTTTGGGGAAGAGTCTTTATTTTTTGTGGAGCTCTTAAATGAACCTTTGGTTTTCACCAAGACAAAATTATAATTATAAGCATGAATAACACCTTTCGATCTAATCTAGAGACGTATAAATAAATCATATAGTGTCGAAGAGACTTTTGATGTAGAGACTACAATAGTATTATTTGGATTATAAGTTTTGATTTATTGCAAATTTTGAAGACAACAATAGATAGGACACATACACGTTGTTTTTTTTAATATAGAAATTTTGAGCTCATGTTAGTTATAAGGATCTGAATTAAAATAATGAAATTCTATGAAAAATGTATACCGAATAATGATAGTTGAGTTTTAGCGACACTATTTGTGATTAAAGTTAGAAAAGTATATAGAAAGAACAAAATTGTTGTACCAGATCCTTTTAATCCTTTAGGAAAGAAAAATGGCTGATCATGACTTACTATTATATTTTCTACTTCTGGTAAATTTAAGGATGAACTTATTTGATTGAACAACAATGGAAAATAATATTCATAACGTCGTTGATAATTTTAGTTTGCGCGTTTAAAGTTTTAACGGACTTAACGAAGTTTGAGAAAAGACATAAAAATAAAAGAGACTTTGTAGAATTTTTCGTAGAAATTTAGAGTCAAATATTAAGATTGTCATTATTCAAGACGTGTAAAATAATACATCCTTAATCAAAGTTAGAAATTTATCTTAATCAAAAATTATTTTGAAGTGTTAGTTAATTTTAGAAAAGGGACACTTCTAATAGTGTTAGCTTTTATCTAAACAAATAAAATAAATAATAATAGTAACAATAAATCCTGGCCTTATTCTTGATCTTCAACATCATGGTCTCTTTGGGTAGAAACTAGTTGAGTTTTATCTTTCTTGCTTTCTCTCGAGTCTGGTCATCTCTCTCTGCACTCCTTTAGTTTTCTTTTCCGTTTCTCTTGAGCATTGGTGTTGTAAACTTTGAGAGTAAAGTGAGATTGTGAGTGATGGAGCGAGAGTTGGGGAAATGAGTAAGAGGAGAAATAAAGGTATTTACTTGGAGGGACTTTGATGACTAAAAGAAATTAAAGGGACAATAGACATATTTGTGTGGATGAAAAGCTAGTCGAGGTAAGGGCACCTCTCTATTTTCATATATATTTACATAAAAATGAAATGATATTTATGTTTTGTAATTGCTCTGTATTTGAGTACGTGTTTGTGAATGCCTAATTGTCAAAGTGAGTAAATGTTTACATATGCAAATTATATTCTTGATATTAATGAATTACATATGATGATGATGATATAATTAATATATTGCATATATTTAGAAATGCTTAGCATATAAGGGGAATCGTATGCTCATGCATTTCATAGTAAACGTGGCCACCAAAGAGGAGTCACGAGGTGCACACCGGAGAGGTGGCACGGGGTGCGTTTTAAAACCACCTTATCCTGTAGTGGATCATTGAGTGTGATAGATGAGTAGATACTCATCTCCTTAGTGGAGTTGCCACAACCCTCTGCGGAGCGGTATTAATTCCGGAATCATATGCATCGACATATAGGCATTGCATTAGGAATCGAGTCCTAATAATCTTTATTAATCTTAATTTCTACTTGTTTCCATACATGGGTTAAAATGAGATCTTTAATCCATGTATAATGTTTTCTCTGTCTATGCTTCTTGTATATTTATTATTTTTGGATTGGTGACCCTTTCAGTGGATGCGTGCGCTATATGCCATAGATTATGACGGCACCATGGGATTTCGAGACGCTTCCATCTGAGACGACGAAGTTCAGCTTCCCTGATATCTGGACTACTACGTCTTGGGAATTCGACCTGGCATCAGGACGGGTCACATTTACGGGTAACATACTCAAATAGTTGGTAGGTAGAAAGTCTTAGGCTTGATAGAATTGGTGGATCCAATACCCAACTTTTTGTTATAGAGTTAGAGATCAGCTTAGTAGTCTTTTAATTTTGGATAGTACTTTTGGTTAGAAAATTATCCCTCTGCGTAGGGATGTAGTTGTGTCTTGTAAATTATTCAGTTGACATACAAAGCTCTATATAGCTATGCCGTTCATTTTGGAAAAGGAACCTTTAATTTATTTTGTGAATAAAAGTCTATGACTTGAGTGGGGGGGTGGTCCTCCACTGCTCCCCTTTCTGTTTCCAACTGATGAGAATTTGTCACCATTCGATCTCCCTTTATCTCCTAAAACACAATCTGGACCATTAAAATGTATGACTATCCGAGTGAAATTATTCTCACCAACAGCAATTGGCCATGTGTCAAGATTTGACTCGTCCATATCATTAGTACTATGTAACTGACACACTCCAAGTCCAACAACTTTCGGATTTTGTTGTTAAGAAATGATATTTTGACAACCACTTTTTGATAACTTTTGGACAACTTTCTTTCTCATTCTCACATGATGTTGTTATCCTCTCTCTTCCTTTTTTTTCTCTCCATTGTTTTTGACCAATAAGAAGTGAGAAAAACAAGGTTGTCAACAAAGTTGTCATCAAATGGATGTCAAAATATCATTACTCTTTGTTGTTTTTATTCACATGTGACTTCTTTGACAAACTCATTACAAGTTACAACCGTTCACCAAATCCGTGACTACTCAAATGGGAAATATATAACAAAAAGGACATCTATTTTTTAAAAAGGAAACATAAAAAGTGTAGTTTTAACCACATTAAATATCATACAAAAGAGACGCACTATACAGTTTATGTAGTATATCAACCCATTGGATTTTGAAAAGCTAATGATGACAGTTTTGATATTTGCAAATCAAAGAATATTCAATATTTCAATTTTTTATATGTAATAGTGCTTACTGCAGGTCTCCACCATATCTTAATCAATAGAATGATAGCAGCTTACCAAATCGATAAACACAGAAGAACTAGTCACCTTGTTTATTTGCTCAGCTCAGCGTCTTTATTCATGCATAGTACCCATGGTTGAGGTTGCAAGAACATCACATGATCCTTTTGATGATGCTCAGATTGAAGAGGTGAAAGTTGAAGACATTGGCGTGAACAATGTATAGCATGACCACCTTCAACACTACTATAAATCTCCAGCTCAGTTTCAATCATAAAATTCTCGATTTGTCAGCAAGAATAGGTGGTAAGCGCTGCAAACAAGTTTGTGAATTTAGTTCCCATTGATGCTACATGTTCAAATCTAAATGTTATTCATGATATGGAAAAATCGAGACTATCCGAAGTGCCATCATATGCTTATCTGACAATTAATTTGAGTTAAACAACATGACTTTGAAAATCTCTAAAAAAATGAGGTATTGGGCTGAAAGGTTTGAACTTCGTAGTAGGGCAAGCATTGAACAAATTAAGTTGTTGACTTTAAACATGAAGAGGAACTTCATCACCTCCATAGACATAATTTATGTCTGCCCTATACTCACAACTCACATGTCACAACCATTTTAATGCAGAAATCAGTAAAAATAACTATATATTCATATCCTCTAAAAATATTGATACTTCTTCATCTCATAACTTGATCCAAGCAGGTGTACTTCATATTTGATTGGTTTAAGATACATGAAGATACTGATTCATGGATTCAAAATTATTGCTTCTTCGTACATCTCATTAGTTTGAGGTTAGATAACCATTGACAAAACAAATTCATTGGAATCTTAACCTTCACCATTTCGGGTCTTCAAGAAATTTGAAAGCAATGTTTCGATTGGTGGTTAAGTACATTATCACACGAATTCAATATCAAAAAGAAAAGAAAAAGATGTCAATTCATAAACAAACAAAACAAATAAGAGTTTAAAAGCATATACTGTTTGTTCAAAATGATTGAAAAATAGGACATCATTGTGTAATGATAACAGTAAGGTAATGCAGAAATTATAAAGAAGAGATTAATATTGATACTTCAGCAATGTAACAGTACAATTCACTCTCAAATACAAGGATAATGGCTCCGCTGTTATACCCTAATTTTGGACCTAAAAATACTAGTCAATTTTTCTTTTCTTGCAATATAAGTCATTTGAACTGTCTCTGATCAATTGCATCTTTCTCTACATCTTATTTCAATGCTAGTTGCAAAATTCACATGCAAGGGTATTTTAGTCATTTCCTGTGTCAAATTTCTTTCAGTCTTGCAAAATCTTGTTTGAGTCCTTTCAAGTAGTGTGAATAAGTCTCTGTTTCATTCTATGTCAAAATCCATTTCAAAGATTGCATTTGAAGTCATTTTGAGTCAGTTTAGCCCCTAGGGGCATTTTAGTCTTTTCATATGATAAAACCCTGTTTAAATTCTAAAATTGTCTCTGAGTCTTTTAATTTTGCTTGTGTAAGTTCTTGCTTTAGTTCCTTGTTAAAAAATCCATTTTAAAATTTGCATCTGAGTCATTTCTAGTCGTTTTAGCCCCAAGGGCATTTTGGTCATTTCACACGAAATTTCGGCAGAGAGAGGTTACTTTAAAGTACCTCATTTAGGTAATTGGTTCGTTTTAGTCCGTTTTGTCAAATTTTAATCGTTTCACTTTACGTTCAGTCAAATTTACCAATTTTTATCCCAATTTTTATTTGTTATTTTTAATTTTGTTCTTTTTCCTAAAAGTCCTCAAACTCCTAAAAAATTGCATTCAAGTCCCTTTTCTTGTTTCCAATTTTATTTCCAAGTCCTTTTTTCGAATTTCCTTTTCTTAAGTCTTTTTTTACAAATTGCCAAATAGTCCTTTTTTGTCCAGTTTTCTCTTTAGTCCATTTGTCTCAATTGCAGATTAGTCCTTTCATTTCAAAGAATTGCAGAATAGCCCCTCAAGGCAAAGAGTCCAGAATCCAGTCCAAAATAAGTCCAGGGTACGTGGCAGACCCCCATTGGCCCAGAAGGCCACATGTCAGCTTATAAATACAGCCACATCACCAATGCACAAAAAAAAATCACCATTCCATCACTGACACATCATCAGAAAACCCTAACAGACTTTCTCTCTCTCCCAAACCCTAACCACCGTAACTGAATCAAGTCACCACCGTAACAAACTCAAAAACCACCGCAACAACCCTCAGATTCATACCAGTTCGTACCAATCATCATCAAAAAAACTCAATTCAACAACATTTACACAAAATGGATACGAATTCGTAGAAGATTCTCAGAGAAACTCTCATCACTGAACCTTCACCTTCGCAATTCAAGCAAGGATTCGTCAAGGCCGAATTTGCGATCACGAAGGATTTGTTGAGGGAAGAGAAGAAAAGAGATCGAAGCAAGAATCAGATCGGTGAAGAAGGAGAAGAAGATTCACCGATTTATTTTCGGTTGCGAAGGTTTTGAATGCTTACCAGAACAATCAAGAACAAACACAGGATCTTTCTTGTTCGAATCTCCAAACAAATCCAGGTAAACGCATGAAAACCTTCTCGTTCTCATTCATAATCATCATCGAAGGTTCATAATGGAAAATAAACGGTGAATTGATGTGAAGATTCGAAAGGATTTAAAGAAAAAATCTGAAACGAAACCCTAAAATGCAAAATCATGAAGATTCACCGTTTATTTTTCAAATCAGAGTGTATAATCATCATCAGCGAAGAAAATAGGTTAGAATAGGGTTTAGTTTCAAAGGATTAGAAAGAGATTGAAAACCCTAGAAACCGTAAGTTCAAGGTCCGATCTGCTTCGTTTTCACCACAAATTCACAAAAGTAACCATAGATTCGTGAACTGGAGAGGAGGACGAACATTTCTGTGTATTTTGTTTGAAAAAAGAGTTTCAGATCATCGGAGAAGATGAAGGTTCCGATGAACCTTCATCCTACACCGCCGTCCTTTCCAGTTTCCGTCGAAGCTAGGGTTAGAGAGAAGTGAGAGATTCTCTCACTAGAATGAGAGAAGAGAGAGAAGTGAAAACGTGAAATGGATTGAACCGGTCTCTTCACCCTTTTATAAACTCCTGAACCAGACCGGTTCAGTCCTGGTTCAACGCTGGTTCGCTTCTCAATCGTTTGATCTAGGGTTTTTGGATCCTGGATCAATCCAACGTCCCTGACACGTTTGGATAGTCCAGGATCCATATCTCTTTGGGCCTGGATTCCTTCCCTTCGTTCCTTGAGTTTTTTTTTTGCTATATGCACCAATTTTCTTGCTATTTGAACCCATGCCTTGCCTAATTTTCTTATAAAAACTCCATGATTTTTTCCATGAGTTCTTGATAACTTTTGTGATGTTTTTATAACATTTTTGCATAATAAAATTTGGTAAAAAATATGTGTAGCATTTTTTACTATTCTTGTTAAAATTGGTGATTTTCTTGCATATATTGAGTCTAAAAGTCTTTCAAAAATCCCTTAAAAACTCTAAAAAAATTCATGTATGTTTCTTGTTATTTTTGTGACGTTTCTATGCATTTTGTTTACTGAAAATCTTGATGAAAAATATTATTGCATTTTCTTGCTTTATTTCCTTAATTGTTTGAAAATTCATGAAAATTTTGTCCAAATTCTATTTCAAATTCTTAATAATTGCTTGTGATACATATTGGATGATTTTGTGGGTTTATTGCTACTGTTTGTGTTTGATTTTATTGCACACATGTGAATCTTGATTAGTTACTTAGCTTACAAGTCATTAAGTAGTTAAATAATGTAAATATGCTCCAAATTTGTTTTAAAATGTCAAGTAAATCAAGTAGCCTTAATTCCCATTCCAAAACTTGTTTCTAGACCTTTAAAATGTAATTGGAATGTGAGAATTATAGGTCACTTGGTTCTTGCATTTTATGAATAAATTTTAGCTATATTTGCACTCTTTTGCCTTTATTTTCTACCCTTTATGTCCTAGTGTTCCTCTTGCTTTATTTCCTTTGATATTGCTCTATGCTACTAACCTTTCCATTTCATGTTTCATCATTTCATAAGCATCTCCATAGCATCCTATATTCATCTTCATTTTTCTTGCAATGTGATTTGTACCAAAGTTAGAATGTAAACACTTAGGAGTTTTTTTGTAATATTTTACTTTCATGTCATTTTAATTTCTTGGCAAAGAGGCCATAGAATGTATCTAGGGTATGATGTAAAGGACAATGGACTCTAATGATGTACACCGACACAAGCACCGACACATGCACACACACCACTATATAGCTAGAATATGCATGTTTAGATGTATGCTTAGGATTGTATGTTTAGATGAATGCCTAGGACTTATACTTAGAAAAAACCCAATTTTCCAAACAAATGTGAACAACTTCACTCAAACCTTTTCCAAATAAACCTTGGGATCCAATATCCCATTGTATTTTCTTTTCCATTTTCTTAATCAAATTTCAATGAAAATAATCAAACTTTGACTTCTTTTGCAATTCACTAATCCAACCTCACTATTTCCTAATCTCATGCCCTTGAGGCCTCTTTCTATTCTTCCAAAATCCATTTTCAAACTTAAAATCAACCAACAAAAACAAAAACATTTTTTGAAAGAGAACTACGGTGGATTTGATCCCTTAAACGGGTACGTAGGCAAGGAACAAAATTCCTTCAATTCAACTAAAATAAAAAATCCAAAAAACATTCTTCTCCCTCCAATTCTTCACTTAGTAACTTTTAGGTGTAAATAACATTTTCAAATAGCATTTAAAAATAAAGCGCGCGCGTAGAAATTAAAGACGGTTCCTATAGGTTACTATAGTCGTTATGGGTGCCTAACACCTTCCCGTAGCGAAAATAACTCCCGGACCTCGATTCTCAAGGGTTTTGCTTACTTTTTCCCTTTCCAAGAAAAAATAAGATATCACCGGTTAAAAGGTTCAAACGTAATCAATGTTTGACACCCGAAAACCAAGATAAAACAGCTGGCGACTTCACTGGGGAGATTCGAGAGTTACGCCTAGTCTTTTATTTCCACGCTTGCGCATGTATTTTTACTTGCTTCTTTTACTTGCTTTCCTATGTGAATAAATGTTTAATTTCTTGCAAACGTGTGGGGTGAGAATATCAAAAGTCCTGCACCCGGGCTGAGTGAACTTAGGATTTAGGAGGGATATAGTCGACAATTCATTCCGGGGGTTGCCTCGTGTTTTGGATTATGCGATCAATCCCACATAGCTGAGGCATTTTGGGGGTGATGTTGTCGGCGCGTGTTGTCGCGTTTAGGCACTTTACTCCTAATTGTTCTATGACGCTATGAACCGTAGATAACCGAACCCATCCATGGCCATTTTCTAGGATGTAGTGCGGAGGCTAAACCGAGTGTCGTCTCGAGTTTTAGTCGTCACGCGATACTACACTCAAGTTAGACCTTCCACGTATAATCATGGAGCGAGTGTTGTCTCGTGACACCATGAGATACGTCGGAGAGGTTGCAACTTGGGAACCTTTTTAGAACCCGGTTACTATTATCCTAAAGCCCTAGTTTCACCGGACACCGTGTCCACCCATGACTCCTCGACTTTGAACTTCAACCCACCATGTTTTCTCCGAACTTGAACATGATCATGCATTCATGCATACATGCATACATGCATAAACTTTTCCCATGCATTGTTATCGAAGGGCTTAGACAAGTTGAATTTGTAAACATTGTAGGGATGAAGATGACTAAGTCCTACAAGTTCAAGGAAGTGGATTTGGCTAGTTTGAGAGATTTGGCACTCAAGATTGAGGATCCGACTGGTTTCCGACGTCGTTACGGGGCTTTACTTCCTATTCTCCATACTAATGTGGATGAGAAGCTTGTGCACACTCTAGTGCAATTCTATGATCCGGGGTATCGGTGCTTCACTTTCCCAGACTTTCAGTTGGTGCCTACTCTAGAGGCTTATTCTTCCTTGATGGGTTTATCTATTGCTAAGGGGATACCTTTCTCAGGACCTGAAAATCCTCCTCCTCCATTGGTTATTGCTAAAGATCTCTATCTCAAGACCACCGATGTCTCCAAGAATCTTGTTACTAAGGCACATATCCGAGGGTTCACTTCAGAGTATCTTCTTGGGAAAGCCAACCTCAATACCACTTGTCAGGACACTCTCGAGGCTATTCTTGCACTTCTCTTCTATGGGCTCATTCTCTTTCCGAATCTTGATGGCTTCGTGGACATGAATGCTATTATGATCTTCCACTCCAAGAATCCGGTTCCTACTTTGCTAGCTGACACATACCATGCCATTCACGATCGTTCCGACAAGGGTCGTGGATACATTCTTTGTTGTGTGCCTCTCCTCTATAAGTGGTTCATTTCGCACCTTCCGAAGTCTTTCCACGACAATCCGAGGAATTGGTCTATTTCACAGAGGATTATGGCTCTCACTCCTAATGAAGTGGTTTGGCTCACTCCCGCTTCTAGGGTCAAGGAAATCATCTTTGGTGGTGGAAAGTTTCTTAATGTACCTCTTCTTGGTACCCGGGGTGGAATCAACTACAACCCGGAGCTTGCTTTGCGACAATTTGGTTTTCCGATGAAAGATAAGCCCATCAATCTTGCTACAGCTCTTTACTTCTTTCACTACTCCAATGCTCCCACCGGAATTAGAGAAGATTTCATGCAAGCTTGGACTAAGCTTCGGAAGAAAGAGGTGAAGCATATGGGTGTAAGGTCCGGTATTGCTCATGAGGCCTATACACAGTGGGTGATAAACCAAGCTGAGGAGATTGGTATGCCTTACCCTTCTATGAGATATGTGTCTGCATCTATTCCTACCATGCCTTTGCCTCTACTCCCACCTACTCAGGAGATGTATCAGGAGCATCTAGCTATGGAGAGTCGGGAAAAGCATCAGTGGAGGGCTAGATACTATGAGGCTGAGAACTTGATCATGACTTTGGATGGAAAGGATGAGCAGCAGACTCATGAGGTCTTGACACTGAAGAAAGAGTTAGCTAAGGCTAAGAGAGAGATTGAGGAGAAAGATAGGCTGCTTATGAGGGACTCCAAGAGGGCTAGGAGTGCCCGTGACTTCTACGCACGATACTGCGACTATGAGTCCGACTCTGAGGACGACGCTTCCACTTCCTATGCTTGAGGATTTCCATTTCCTGTTGTTATTTCCATTTGTTGATGTTGAAATTGTCTTGTTTGTTTGTTTCCCGCTTATGTTAATTGTTGTTTAGTAATGTTTACGAGTTTATAATTTGACTAAAACCCTTCGATAACATAAAAAGAGTCTTTTTTGCATATGCATTAACGCATTTCATGCATCATATGCATTCATTGGTCACAAAAAACTTCTCTCGTGCTCATTGCCTCCTGGTTTTGTCCGCCGCAGTCTGAAAAGTGGCTCGTGTTCGCAAAGTCTACCAACCAGATAGAATTCATCAGACAAGATTTCACAAGAGAAGGATAATGGCTAACTTTGAAGAAGAAAATGCTCAGCTCCGTGCCGAATTGGCTGCTATGAAAGAAGACTTGGCTAAGGCTCATGACGCTATGTCCGCTATGATGGCTTCACAAGAACAGCCAGCCACTTCTATCCCAGTCACTACTGAGGTGGTTCCCTCTATCCCACTATCTACTGTGGCTACTGATGCTCGTTTTGTTATGCCCAACGGCCGTCCTTATGGCCTCTCAGCTTACTACTCTCCTAATACTGCTGCTGGTATCTCTGGTTTTGCTGGTCAAGGACAGATTCCTGTATCCACTGCTATGCCTCAGGTAACCACTGTTGTTACCGACCCTATTGTGCACACTGTGCAACAGGTGATTGATGTTGATACTCCGCGTGGACAAGATCCCGCAATGGAAGCTATGAAGAGACAGTTGAGGGAGTTGGCTGGAGAACTCCGTGAGGTCAAGGCTAGCCGGGGAAACAATGGTGCTCCTGCTAAAGCTCGTGATCTGTGCTTGGTATCCCGATTTGAGGTTCCTAAGAAATTCAAAGAGCCAGAATTTGACAAGTACAATGGGACTTCTTGCCCACATAACCATGTTATCCGGTATGTCCGAAAGATGGCTAACTACGCCGACAATGATGCACTGATGATCCACTGCTTTCAGAGTAGCTTGACAGATGATGCAGCAGATTGGTACACTAGTCTGAGCAAAGATAACATCCATACCTTTGAGGAACTCGCTGCTGCTTTCGAAGGTCAATATGAGTTCAACACCCGTCTGAAGCCAAATAGGGACTCTCTTAAAGCCCTATCTCAGAAATCAGATGAGACCTTCCGCGAATACGCTCAGAGGTGGAGAGGGGCAGCTGCCCGTGTTTCTCCTCGACTTGATGAGGAAGAATTAACGCAGACATTCCTGAAGACTCTGAAGAAGGAATATAAGGAGAGAATGATAGTCTCTGCCCCAAACAACTTCTCTGATATGGTTACAATGGGAACGCGCCTAGAAGAGGCTGTCCGAGATGGTATTATTGTCCTTGAGAAGGGTGAATCTTCAAACAGCGCACCAAAGAAGTATGGTAACGGTCATCACAAGAGGAAAGAATCCGACGTAGGAATGGTGTCTGGTAACCCATCTGCAGCTGCTACACAATTACCCCTGCCTTATCACTACATGCAATACTCTCAACACCCTTTCTTCCCACCATTTTATCAGCAATATCCTCTACCACCGGGTCAACCACCAATGCCCGTCAATGCCATCCCTCAGCAAGTGCAACAACAGCCTCCTGCTCCACAGCAACGGCAACAACAACAGGGTCCCCGACCCAAACCTTCTTTTCCACCAATACCAATGCGGTATGGTGAGCTGCTCCCAACTCTATTGGCCAAGGGACACTGCGTCACCAGACCAGGCAAGCCTCCGCCTAATCCATTGCCTCCCAGGTTCCGTCAGGACCTAACATGTGAATTCCATCAGGGTGCTCAAGGCCATGATGTCGAAGGTTGCTTTGCTCTGAAATATATTGTGAAAGATCTGATAGAAAAGGGACGGTTGACTTTTGAGAACAGTGTTCCTCATGTCCTTGACAATCCGCTTCCGAACCATGCTGCTGTTAATATGATTGAGGCTTTTGAAAGGATTCCCGTTCCTCAAGAGGATCCCGTGTTGGATGTCCGCAATGTCGTTACTCCCTTGGTGCCATTACATGTCAAGCTATGCCAGGCTTCTCTGTTCAAACATGATCATGATTCTTGTTCAGAATGTCTGCAGAATCCTATGGGCTGTTGTGTTGTGCAAAATGATATCCAGAGCCTGATGGATGACAAGTACTTGATTGCCAGTGATGTATGTGTGATTGTGCCAGTATTCCATGACTCTCCTGTTGAAAGTGTATCTCAGGTAAAGAATGTTGAGCCTTTGGTAATCAGGCTACCTGGTCCGGTATCTTATACCTCTACCAAAGCAATTCCCTACAAATACAATGCAACCATGATTGAGAATGGAGTGGAGGTGCCTCTCGTATCCCCAGCTACAGTTGATAATGTTGCTAGTGAAGTTACAACTCTGAGAAGTGGAAAAGTCCGTCCACCCTTGTTTCAAAAGAAGGTGGTGACACCTATTGCCACGATAACTCCACCAGTTGCTCCCCCTGTTGACAAGAACACCGGCCCAGCAGGCCAATCTATTGAAGAGTCTAATCTGGACGAAATCCTGAGACTTATCAAGAAAAGTGACTATAAGATTGTTGACCAGCTGCTACAGACTCCTTCAAAGATATCCATCCTGTCTCTGCTCATGAGCTCTGAGGCTCATAGGAAAGTGTTAATGAAGATACTCGAGCAAGCTTATGTTGACCACGAGGTCTCTGTGGATCAGTTTGATGGGATAGTGAGTAATATTACTGCCTGCAACAACTTGGGGTTCGGTGACGATGAGCTCCCCGAAGCAGGGAAACGCCACAACTTGGCTCTACATATCTCAGTACATTGTGGATCTGACCTGATATCCAACGTATTGGTAGACACTGGATCATCTCTGAATGTAATGCCCGAATCCACGCTAAGACAATTGAGCCATCATGGAATTTCCCTGAGGGGTAGCAGCTATCTGGTTAAAGCTTTTGATGGATCCCGCAAGGATGTTCTCGGGGAAGTGGACCTGCCAATCACCGTTGGTCCCGAGACATTTCAAATAACTTTCCAAGTCATGGATATCAATGCCTCTTACAGCTGTCTCCTCGGAAGACCGTGGATCCACGACGCTGGAGCGGTAACTTCCACTTTGCATCAGAAGCTCAAGTTCATGAGGAATGGTAAGATTGTCACTGTGCATGGTGAGGAATCATATCTAGTTAGCCAGGTATCATCGTTCTCTTGTGTTGAAGCAGGGTCCGCTGAAGGGACGTCGTTTCAAGGATTGACTGTTGAGGGTGCAGAGCCCCGTAGGGCTGGTGCTAGCATGGCTTCACTAAAGGACGCCCAGAAGGCTGTTCAAGCAGGGCAAGCTGCTGGCTGGGGCAAAGTGATTCAGATCCTGGAAAACAAGCGTAAAGAGGGCCTTGGATTCTCCCCGACATCTGCTGTTTCAAAGGGAACTTTCTACAGTGCTGGGTTCATCAATGCTATTACTGAAGATGCTGCTGAAGGTGGTCACGTGCCTGCATTTGTTATACCAGGAGGCACTGTGAGAAATTGGGAAGCCATTGATGTTCCTTTAGTCATGCATGCTTCCATGTAATGTGTCTTGTTGCTCATGTTTTTTTTGTTTTCAAAATAACAATCCTTTCGCTCTGCCCAAGGCGAAAGTGATATCATTGTAAGGGCGTGTTTGTTTCGGCATTGCCGTTATCAATAAAAGTTGTCGTTTTCCTCACGACTCTTTGTTTTTTTTACTTTTTAGTGCCTTTTTCTTGGAAATAATGGTAATGCCAGAAAAAACCAAAACATTTGTTATTTTCTTATTAATTTCAAAAATCTGCATAAAAACTTTTTCTAAAATCATCCCAATCATATTATGCAGATTGAACCATAATAAACCCGTTGAACACAGTGACCCTATGGTTCCTCCAAATTTTGAATTCCCTGTATATGAAGCTGAAGATGAGGATGATGATGAAGAGATACCGCATGAGATCACTCGACTGCTTGAGCAAGAAAGAAGAGCCATTCAGCCTCACCAGGAAGAGATTGAGCTTATCAACCTGGGTACTGAAGAGAATAAGCGAGAGATCAAGATT
Source organism: Medicago sativa (assembly GCF_051527215.1). Lineage (NCBI taxonomy): Eukaryota > Viridiplantae > Streptophyta > Magnoliopsida > Fabales > Fabaceae > Medicago > Medicago sativa. The sequence goes on from NC_140756.1 coordinate 11,519,916, forward strand.
GGTGCCGCACTGGAGCCAGAAGTGAAAAAGAAGATCACTCAGCTTCTCCACGACTATCCAGATGTCTTTGCATGGTCTTATGAAGATATGCCGGGTCTAGATCCCCAGATTGTGGAACATCGGATACCGACAAGACCTGAATGTCCTCCTGTCAAACAGAAATTGAGAAGGTCTCGTCCAGACATGGCTCTTAAGATCAAGGCTGAAGTGCAGAAGCAAATTGATGCGGGCTTCCTCATGACAGCTGAATATCCTGAGTGGATTGCCAACATTGTGCCAGTGCCAAAGAAAGATGGGAAAGTTCGAATGTGTGTTGATTACAGAGATCTGAACAAAGCCAGTCCGAAAGATAACTTCCCATTGCCTCATATTGATGTGCTTGTTGACAGTACTGCTCAATCCAAAGTGTTCTCCTTTATGGATGGTTTCTCTGGTTACAACCAGATCCGGATGTCACCTGAAGATAGAGAAAAGACGTCCTTCATTACTCCATGGGGAACATTCTGTTATAAAGTGATGCCGTTTGGCTTGATAAATGCTGGTGCTACCTATCAAAGAGGCATGACCACTCTATTTCATGATATGATTCACAAAGAGATTGAAGTATATGTTGATGATATGATTGTGAAGTTAAGTGATGAAGAGCAGCATGTTGTGTATTTGAAAAAGATGTTTGAAAGACTGAGAAAGTACAAGCTGCGGCTGAATCCTAACAAGTGCACATTTGGTGTAAGATCCGGAAAGTTGCTAGGCTTCATTGTCAGCCAGAGAGGCATTGAAGTTGATCCTGACAAAGTCCGAGCCATCAGAGAGATGCCGGCCCCTCAAACTGAGAAGCAAATCAGAGGTTTCCTCGGACGTCTGAATTATATTTCAAGATTCATATCTCACATGACTACTACCTGCGGTCCAATTTTCAAATTGCTCAGAAAGAATCAGCCTGTTGTATGGAATGATGAATGTCAGGAAGCTTTTGATAGCATTAAAGAATACCTGTTGGAACCACCTATCCTTGTCCCACCAGTGGAAGGGAGGCCTTTGATTATGTATCTGTCAGTGTTAGATGATTCTGTGGGCTGTGTTCTCGGTCAGCAAGATGAGACTGGTAAGAAAGAACATGCTATCTACTATCTGAGCAAGAAGTTCACCGACTGTGAGACTCGGTATACAATGCTTGAAAAGACTTGTTGTGCTTTAGCTTGGGCTGCCAAACGCCTGCGTCATTATATGGTGAATCATACAACTTGGTTGATATCCCGAATGGACCCAATCAAGTACATCTTTGAAAAGCCTGCTGTTACTGAAAAGACCGCACGTTGGCAGATGTTGTTGTCTGAATATGACATTGTATACAAAGCTCAGAAAGCAATCAAAGGAAGTGTCCTTGCTGAGCATCTTGCTTGTCAGCCTCTTGATGATTTCCAGCCAATTAAGTTTGATTTCCCTGATGAAGAGATTATGTATTTGAAAGCGAAAGACTGTGAAGAGCCACTGATCAATGAAGGGCCAGACCCCAATAGCAAGTGGGGATTAGTATTTGATGGTGCTGTTAATGCTTATGGTAAAGGAATTGGAGCCATCATTGTGACTCCGCAGGGGCACCACATTCCTTTCACTGCTCGAATAACCTTTGACTGCACAAACAACATAGCTGAATATGAAGCATGCATCTTGGGCATTGAAGAAGCCCTTGATCTGAGAATTAAGCACCTTGACATCTATGGAGATTCTGCACTTGTTATTAATCAGATAAAGGGTGAATGGGAGACTCATCATGAGAAGCTGATCCCATACCGTGACTATGCGAGACGGCTGTTGACGTATTTTACCAAGGTTGAACTGCACCACATCCCTCGGGATGAAAACCAGATGGCTGATGCTCTCGCTACTTTGTCTTCCATGTTTCGTGTGAATCACTGGAATGATGTGCCTGTGATCAAGGTGCAGCGTCTCGATAGACCCGCTCATGTGTTTACTATTGAAAATATGCCAGATCAAGCTGATAGAGATGTGAATGATAAAAAGCCTTGGTATTACAACATCAAACAATTCTTGCAGAATCGTGAATATCCACCTGGTGCTTCCAACAGGGATAAAAAGACTCTGAGACGATGGGCTAGCAAATTCCTTCTGGACGGAGAAATCCTATACAAGAGGAACTATGACATGGTCTTGTTGAGATGTGTTGATAAACAAGAAGCTGAGAAATTGATGCATGATGTACATGACGGTACCTTTGGGACCCATGCTTCGGGTCACACTATGTCGAGGAAATTGTTAAGAGCCGGCTATTACTGGATCACTATGGAGCGTGACTGCAACAGACATGCCAAAAGATGCCACAAATGTCAAGTTTATGCTGACAAGATTCATGTGCCTCCACATGCTCTCAATGTTATCTCTTCCCCATGGCCTTTCTCTATGTGGGGCATTGACATGATCGGAAGAATTGAACCAAAAGCTTCCAATGGACATCGTTTCATTCTAGTGGCAATTGACTACTTCACCAAGTGGGTTGAAGCTGCTTCCTATGCTAATGTGACCAAGCAAGTGGTTGTCAAGTTTATCAAGAATAACATCATCTGTCGATATGGTGTTCCCAACAAAATTATCACTGACAATGGTTCTAATCTGAACAATAGCATGATGCAAGATTTATGTGAAGAATTCAAGATTGAACATCACAACTCTTCTCCTTATAGACCTCAGATGAACGGTGCAGTTGAGGCCGCTAACAAGAACATCAAGAAGATTGTTCAGAAGATGGTCACTACCTACAAAGACTGGCATGAAATGCTGCCTTTTGCCCTGCATGGTTACCGTACTACAGTGCGCAGCTCAACCGGGGCAACTCCTTTCTCTCTTGTGTATGGTATGGAAGCAGTTCTCCCTCTGGAAGTGGAAATTCCATCTCTTCGAGTGATTATGGAAGCAAAGTTAACTGAGGCTGAATGGTGTCAAAGTCGGTATGATCAATTGAATCTAATTGAAGAGAAACGTATGAATGCTATGACTCATGGACAGTTGTATCAAGTGCGAATGAAGAATGCTTTTGACAAGAAAGTCCGACCTCGAGAATTCAAGGAATGCGAACTTGTATTGAAAAGAAGGATAAGTCAGCAACCCGACCCAAGGGGCAAGTGGACACCTAACTATGAAGGCCCTTATGTTGTCAAGAAGGCTTTCTCTGGTGGTGCTTTGATTCTTACACACATGGATGGTGTTGAACTCCCAAATCCTGTTAATGCCGATATAGTCAAGAAATACTTTGTCTAGAAAGAAAAGAACAGCGTGGTAGGTCGAAAACCCGAAAGGGCGGCCTAGGCAAAAATGCGCTTCCCGGTGGATCGAAAACCCGAAAGGGCGATCCAGGCAAAAGTTAGGGACAAAAAAAAACAAATATATGAAAAAGCTCGCTGAGATTGTACGCAACTCAGGCAAGAATGAGCGCCTCGATGAGCCGAAAACCCGGAAGGGCGGTTCATGCAAAAATGAGGTTGACAATAAAGACAAGTAACTATATCTGGCAAATCACCATCACCCCTTTGGGGCATCTGCAACTGTCAATGATCGTCTTCATCCGAAGCTTCTGTACTTGTGAATTCAAAATTTCTATGAATCGTAGCGGTCATCGTGTTCAATGTATCACCAACCAATAAAATTACCATTTTCCAAGCTTTGTAAATCCGTGAAGTCATGCCCTTGGCTGACTTTCACTCTTCTACATCAATTTGAGCCTTTCTATTGTTTGAAACTCTATTTTTCTTCCTACTTTCAATGCTATATACAAAATATTTCCTTTCTATTTGATAATGTTAATGTCTGAAACAAACATCTTTGAAAATTGAAAAATCTTTTCCTGTCTATTTTTGAAAGCAAACCTGAGCAACAGGGTACATTTCAATGAAACATGCATGAATGAATGAATGTCAATGTCTATTTCAATACATGTTACAAGCAGGTTACTCCCCAGGATGATCTGTGGTCAATGGCAAGAATGAAAAAACAGAATGAAAATGAAAAATGAAAAATGAGAATAAAAAGCTCGCTAAGTTGAAAACCCGAAAGGGCGGCTTAGGCAAAAATGAGCACCCCGCTGATTGACAACCTATGAAGGCAATTCAGGCAAAAATGGGGCAATGAAAAGAATCTTTACTCCCCGGTGAATCGAAAACCCGAAAGGGCGGGTCAGGCAAAAATGGGGTTTGAAAATGAAAAATGAAAGAATGAAAAATTGAAAAGCATTGACCACAGATGCGAACATCCAATGTTTACCCAGCACTGACACGCCTAGCAACGGCGACCTGTATCCAAGAACCTTCCAAGGGTCCTCCTTTACAAGTTTTATTGCCCTCAGCCATGGTTTCGATACGTCTCCCAACGACGGTCTCTCCAAGGAGGTTTTTCCCTGTGAATATGTTGCAGCACAAGCCACTACGTGCCCAATCTTCCAATGTTTCGTCTGCCTTTGTGAAACTTCTCTGTCAAACTGCCAACCAATCATGCAATTCAAGCATTCATACATGCATAATCATGCATTTTATGTGCTCATACATCCAATAATCTTGTTATACCATACATACATGTTGCATATCCTGACAAATTCAATCCAAGTTTCAACTGTCAAACTCAATTCCAACTGTCAATTTCAATTCCAGCTGCCAAATCCAACTTCAATTGTCAAATTCGATGCAATCTCAACTTTCCAATCTCAATTTCAAAACATGTCAACTGTCAATTCGAAGCAATTTCCAATCTCAATTTCAATTCAATGTCAAATTCGAAGCAATCTCAATTTCAATTCGATGTCCAAATTCGAAGCAATTTCCAATCTCCAATTCCAATTCCAATTTCAATGTCAATCTCCAATTTCAATTCCAATTTCAATGTCAATCTCCAATTTCAATTCCAATTTCAATGTCAATCTCCAATGACAATCTCCAATGTCAATATCCAATGTCAATTTCAGTGTCAATGTCAAATTCCAATTTCAATGTCAATGTCAAATGTCAATGTCAAATGTCAATGTCAAATGTCAATATCCAATGCCAATGTCAACTTCCAATGTCAATTTTCAATTCAAATCAATGCCAATGTCAATGTCAATGTCAATTTCAATTTCCAAGCCAATGTCAATGTCAATGTCAATTTTCAATTCAAATCAATGTCAATTTACTCTCAATTTACTATGGGGCCAACAAAAATGGTCATGTCTATGTCCAAATCAAGTCAATAACAATTTACCCTCAATTGGTATCTTGTTAAGCCAGACTTTCAATTGGTATCTTGTTAAGCCAGACTTTCAATTGGTATCTTGTTACTGGTCAAGTGCCAGGTTCGATCCAAAAAAGAACCACTTGTACCTGCTTGTATACCTGTGCTTCCGGACAAACGGCAAGTTCGATAGAACAGTTTGTACCCAGCTTATGCTTTGTTATTGGTCAAACGGCAAGTTCGATAAGAACAGTTTGTACCCAGCTTATGCTTTGTTATCAGTCAGACGACAAGTTCAATCTGAAGAACAGTTTGCATCCAGCTTATGCTTTGTTATCGGTCAAACGACAAGTTCGTTCTAAGAGAACAGTCTGCACTTTCCCACATGATGTGGTGATAATCCAACAAGCAAGTTCGATCCAAAGAAACAGCTTGTATCAACCCTTTTGCCTATGTATCCAGCCAAACAGCCAGTTCAATCCAAAGAACAGTTTGTGTCTGCCTATCTGTTTGTATCTTCAACCAAGTGTCAAGTTCGATCCAAAGAACAGCCCGTATCTGCCTATATGTCTACGTTTCCGGTCAAGTGCCAAGTTCAATCCCAAGAACAGCTTGCACCTATTTTTTGTTTTGTATTCCTTGGTCAAGTGGCTAGTTTGACCCAAAGAACAGCTTGTACCTTATTCTCTATCCCTGGTTTGTCTACCCTGTCAATGTCTATCTGAATCCCCAGTGACATGATAGGTTCCATAGACTCCAGTTGTTTGTCTTGCATTCATAATCAAAGTATTGCATAACATTCATATCTTTGAAACTCTGAAAGCGTATTTTTATGTCCAAAAGCAGTGCAAATGTTAATATTTAAGTATCTTCGTCCCGTCAACTCTAAGACTTCGTCTCTTGACTCTCCGGACAAAGAAACTTAAATAGGGGCAGCTGTTATACCCTAATTTTGGACCTAAAAATACTAGTCAATTTTTCTTTTCTTGCAATATAAGTCATTTGAACTGTCTCTGATCAATTGCATCTTTCTCTACATCTTATTTCAATGCTAGTTGCAAAATTCACATGCAAGGGTATTTTAGTCATTTCCTGTGTCAAATTTCTTTCAGTCTTGCAAAATCTTGTTTGAGTCCTTTCAAGTAGTGTGAATAAGTCTCTGTTTCATTCTATGTCAAAATCCATTTCAAAGATTGCATTTGAAGTCATTTTGAGTCAGTTTAGCCCCTAGGGGCATTTTAGTCTTTTCATATGATAAAACCCTGTTTAAATTCTAAAATTGTCTCTGAGTCTTTTAATTTTGCTTGTGTAAGTTCTTGCTTTAGTTCCTTGTTAAAAAATCCATTTTAAAATTTGCATCTGAGTCATTTCTAGTCGTTTTAGCCCCAAGGGCATTTTGGTCATTTCACACGAAATTTCGGCAGAGAGAGGTTACTTTAAAGTACCTCATTTAGGTAATTGGTTCGTTTTAGTCCGTTTTGTCAAATTTTAATCGTTTCACTTTACGTTCAGTCAAATTTACCAATTTTTATCCCAATTTTTATTTGTTATTTTTAATTTTGTTCTTTTTCCTAAAAGTCCTCAAACTCCTAAAAAATTGCATTCAAGTCCCTTTTCTTGTTTCCAATTTTATTTCCAAGTCCTTTTTTCGAATTTCCTTTTCTTAAGTCTTTTTTTACAAATTGCCAAATAGTCCTTTTTTGTCCAGTTTTCTCTTTAGTCCATTTGTCTCAATTGCAGATTAGTCCTTTCATTTCAAAGAATTGCAGAATAGCCCCTCAAGGCAAAGAGTCCAGAATCCAGTCCAAAATAAGTCCAGGGTACGTGGCAGACCCCCATTGGCCCAGAAGGCCACATGTCAGCTTATAAATACAGCCACATCACCAATGCACAAAAAAAAATCACCATTCCATCACTGACACATCATCAGAAAACCCTAACAGACTTTCTCTCTCTCCCAAACCCTAACCACCGTAACTGAATCAAGTCACCACCGTAACAAACTCAAAAACCACCGCAACAACCCTCAGATTCATACCAGTTCGTACCAATCATCATCAAAAAAACTCAATTCAACAACATTTACACAAAATGGATACGAATTCGTAGAAGATTCTCAGAGAAACTCTCATCACTGAACCTTCACCTTCGCAATTCAAGCAAGGATTCGTCAAGGCCGAATTTGCGATCACGAAGGATTTGTTGAGGGAAGAGAAGAAAAGAGATCGAAGCAAGAATCAGATCGGTGAAGAAGGAGAAGAAGATTCACCGATTTATTTTCGGTTGCGAAGGTTTTGAATGCTTACCAGAACAATCAAGAACAAACACAGGATCTTTCTTGTTCGAATCTCCAAACAAATCCAGGTAAACGCATGAAAACCTTCTCGTTCTCATTCATAATCATCATCGAAGGTTCATAATGGAAAATAAACGGTGAATTGATGTGAAGATTCGAAAGGATTTAAAGAAAAAATCTGAAACGAAACCCTAAAATGCAAAATCATGAAGATTCACCGTTTATTTTTCAAATCAGAGTGTATAATCATCATCAGCGAAGAAAATAGGTTAGAATAGGGTTTAGTTTCAAAGGATTAGAAAGAGATTGAAAACCCTAGAAACCGTAAGTTCAAGGTCCGATCTGCTTCGTTTTCACCACAAATTCACAAAAGTAACCATAGATTCGTGAACTGGAGAGGAGGACGAACATTTCTGTGTATTTTGTTTGAAAAAAGAGTTTCAGATCATCGGAGAAGATGAAGGTTCCGATGAACCTTCATCCTACGCCGCCGTCCTTTCCAGTTTCCGTCGAAGCTAGGGTTAGAGAGAAGTGAGAGATTCTCTCACTAGAATGAGAGAAGAGAGAGAAGTGAAAACGTGAAATGGATTGAACCGGTCTCTTCACCCTTTTATAAACTCCTGAACTAGACCGGTTCAGTCCTGGTTCAACGCTGGTTCGCTTCTCAATCGTTTGATCTAGGGTTTTTGGATCCTGGATCAATCCAACGTCCCTGACACGTTTGGATAGTCCAGGATCCATATCTCTTTGGGCCTGGATTCCTTCCCTTCGTTCCTTGAGTTTTTTTTTTGCTATATGCACCAATTTTCTTGCTATTTGAACCCATGCCTTGCCTAATTTTCTTATAAAAACTCCATGATTTTTTCCATGAGTTCTTGATAACTTTTGTGATGTTTTTATAACATTTTTGCATAATAAAATTTGGTAAAAAATATGTGTAGCATTTTTTACTATTCTTGTTAAAATTGGTGATTTTCTTGCATATATTGAGTCTAAAAGTCTTTCAAAAATCCCTTAAAAACTCTAAAAAAATTCATGTATGTTTCTTGTTATTTTTGTGACGTTTCTATGCATTTTGTTTACTGAAAATCTTGATGAAAAATATTATTGCATTTTCTTGCTTTATTTCCTTAATTGTTTGAAAATTCATGAAAATTTTGTCCAAATTCTATTTCAAATTCTTAATAATTGCTTGTGATACATATTGGATGATTTTGTGGGTTTATTGCTACTGTTTGTGTTTGATTTTATTGCACACATGTGAATCTTGATTAGTTACTTAGCTTACAAGTCATTAAGTAGTTAAATAATGTAAATATGCTCCAAATTTGTTTTAAAATGTCAAGTAAATCAAGTAGCCTTAATTCCCATTCCAAAACTTGTTTCTAGACCTTTAAAATGTAATTGGAATGTGAGAATTATAGGTCACTTGGTTCTTGCATTTTATGAATAAATTTTAGCTATATTTGCACTCTTTTGCCTTTATTTTCTACCCTTTATGTCCTAGTGTTCCTCTTGCTTTATTTCCTTTGATATTGCTCTATGCTACTAACCTTTCCATTTCATGTTTCATCATTTCATAAGCATCTCCATAGCATCCTATATTCATCTTCATTTTTCTTGCAATGTGATTTGTACCAAAGTTAGAATGTAAACACTTAGGAGTTTTTTTGTAATATTTTACTTTCATGTCATTTTAATTTCTTGGCAAAGAGGCCATAGAATGTATCTAGGGTATGATGTAAAGGACAATGGACTCTAATGATGTACACCGACACAAGCACCAACACATGCACACACACCACTATATAGCTAGAATATGCATGTTTAGATGTATGCTTAGGATTGTATGTTTAGATGAATGCCTAGGACTTATACTTAGAAAAAACCCAATTTTCCAAACAAATGTGAACAACTTCACTCAAACCTTTTCCAAATAAACCTTGGGATCCAATATCCCATTGTATTTTCTTTTCCATTTTCTTAATCAAATTTCAATGAAAATAATCAAACTTTGACTTCTTTTGCAATTCACTAATCCAACCTCACTATTTCCTAATCTCATGCCCTTGAGGCCTCTTTCTATTCTTCCAAAATCCATTTTCAAACTTAAAATCAACCAACAAAAACAAAAACATTTTTTGAAAGAGAACTACGGTGGATTTGATCCCTTAAACGGGTACGTAGGCAAGGAACAAAATTCCTTCAATTCAACTAAAATAAAAAATCCAAAAAACATTCTTCTCCCTCCAATTCTTCACTTAGTAACTTTTAGGTGTAAATAACATTTTCAAATAGCATTTAAAAATAAAGCGCGCGCGTAGAAATTAAAGACGGTTCCTATAGGTTACTATAGTCGTTATGGGTGCCTAACACCTTCCCGTAGCGAAAATAACTCCCGGACCTCGATTCTCAAGGGTTTTGCTTACTTTTTCCCTTCCCAAGAAAAAATAAGATATCACCGGTTAAAAGGTTCAAACGTAATCAATGTTTGACACCCGAAAACCAAGATAAAACATCAGCCAAAAACATAAATGAAAAAGATGGAATTAAAGAAGGATCTAGAAAAGCCGCAGCTTCAGGAAAAGAAGGGAGTCAGGGTTTCCACCAATTAATTCCACACCTAATGATTGGTGATACCTCCCCTATTTAACCTAGTTCTCCACGTATTTTCTGTTAGGGAATTTAGATCTCCTGCCACGTCCCTGCTCCTGTAATTCAGGATCCTGAGCCAAGTGTCCACTCTCCTCAGCTATTGTAATGATCTCTTTGTCCTTATTCATAACATTACACCCCCCCCCAAGGTTAAAATTAGGATAGCTCATGGTAAACTTACTGATGTCCTCCCAAGTAGCTTCAACTATTGGCAGATTGCACCATTTAATCAGTGCCTGAGATATCTCCTTGCCATTTTGCAATAGAACTCTAGTGTCCAGCACCGTTTCAGGTTGTAGTATTGGACCAACATCTGTGGTCATGAGGGGTAGAGGCATGTATTGCACATTGTGATCACCTTTGCATAACTTTAAGTTCACAATGTGGAATACTGGGTGAATTCTAGCAGATGGGGGCAACAATAGTTTATAAGCCACAGACCCAATCTTTTGGATGACAGGAAATGGTCCAAAGTACCTTAAACCCAACTTCTGATTTTGGTGCAAAGTAACGGAGTGTTGTCTGTATGGCTGAAGCTTAACCAAGACCATATCTCCAATCTGTAACTCAGCAAATTTTCTTTTGGCATTAGCATATTTTTTCATAATTTGTTGAGCTCTATGGAGGTTTGTTTTGAGAAGTTGGATGGTAGCATCCCTTTCAGTCAACAGGGCCTGTAGTGAGGGTGGGTCATTGGTGGCAGTGTCATATTTTAGTAGTATAGGAGGGTCTCTGCCATACACCACCTTGAATGGGGTCATGCCAATACTACATTGATAAGAGGAGTTGTACCAAAATTCTGCCCAATCCAATAGTTTAGACCATTTCTGAGGAATTTGGCCAGCAAAACATCTGAGATACATCTCCACACACTTGTTGACCGCTTCAGTTTGGCCATCAGATTGTGTATGATAAGCTGAACTCATTGCCAAGGTAGTCCCACTAGATTTGAACAGATGTTTCCAAAAATTACTAGTAAAAACCTTATCTCTATCAGATACTAGACTTTTGGGAAAGCCATGTAATCTGACTACATTGTGTAAGAAAGCATCAGCAACCTTAATGCTAGTGAAATCAGCTTTGAGTGGAGTGAAGTGAGCGTACTTCGAAAGTCTGTCTACCACTACCATTACCACAGTGAAACCATTTGAAGAAGGAAGTCCGGTAATAAAATCCATGGACACATCTTCCCATACTTGAGCTGGTATCGGTAGAGGTTGCAAGAGTCTACCAGGAGCAGTGGTGGAAGATTTAGCCTGCTGACATACTAAGCACTTAGAAACAAACAGGCGTACATCACGAGATAAGGAAGGCCACGTGAATTGAGAAGCAATACGAGCCTTTGTACGAGCAATGCCAGAATGACCCCCCAACATGGAAGAGTGGAATTCATGTAATATGGATTGAACAAGTGTATCATTGGGAGGCACCACAATCTTATTTTTCCAATATAAAATGTCCTGTCTCACATGGTATAAGGGGTCAGCATTAGTACCCTGCAGACATTAAGTTTTGATAGCAAATAATGAGGGGTCAGCATTGACAGCACTATTAATATTGGTCAAAAGTGGGTTGACTGGTCCAGAAAAAGCCATGAAAAAGGACCTAGATAGAGCATCTGCAGCTATATTCTCCTTGCCCGGTTTGTACTCAATAGTAAAATCAAAACCCAGAAATTTATGTAGCCATTTCTGTTGCTCAGGAGTTTGAATGGTCTGATCAGTGAGGGCCTTCAAACTCTGTTGGTCAGTGTGAATGATGAACTTATTTCCCAAGATATAATGCCTAAATTTTGCCATAGCTTCAGTCATGATGACACCTTGTCATTACGTAATTTTATGTATATTTTCATCACAAAAAGGAGTTCACAGAAGACTTATGCAGCAAAAAGAGCAGAAAAATTGAAGGAAACGCAAAGATATAAAACGTCTCACGATTTGGTACAAACGTGACACGATTTGGGAAGCATCAGAAACTTTGATTCGTCATTATGAAAACGTGTCACAATTGGTAAAACGTGACATGATTTGGTGAAACCCTAATTCAGTTTCTTGCTCCAGAAGGTAAAAACGTGTCACGGTTCACTTAAAACGTGACACGATTTGGGCGATATTCTGTGCCTATTTATGCTGAAGTCTATTCCAAAAACAAGGAAGACCAGGAGGACGATTTCTTCATCTTCCAACAACTTTGTGTATGTTTTATTACCACTAATGATTATGTTATTTGTAAACACTATTATGAGTAGCTAAATCCATTAGAGGTTAGGTCTGAGATGATTCGTTGTAACCCTAATTGAGATATTATGTTGTGAAACTCTATTTATTGTGAATGATATTCTAGTCTTTATTCAATTCAATTGTTCTTAATGCTTTTTATATCCTGATCAAATATAAATATGATTTAGTGAGAATGAATGACTACTGACCATAGCTTTCTACTTAGACCTATTGAATTGTTCTAATAAACATGGTTAGTCTAGGAATGGATAATCGTTTATTAGTGATACTAGGTTAATGTGCTTTAAACCTTCAAGGATTATTAGACCACCTAAGGGATTAGGGGCTGTAGTTTAAGAAGAGGGTCCTAACTCAAGGGATTGATTAGGACTATTTTGTTAACTATCGTGGGATTAGAAGATCATTCATACGAATAGGTGCAACATAACAATTAGGGGGAACATCGATGATTCGAAAGACCTAAACTCATCTCTCTCTTATTCTTAAGAACCAATTTTATTTTCAGCATTTACTTTTATGCAATCAAACCAATCTACTGCCTAGTGGCAATTCAAAATAACCTTCATACATCCTAAAATACAACGTAGTTGAATTATTGAGATTAAAAACAGTCCTCGTGGGATCGATATTTTTACTACTTCAATAGTATTTGGTGCACTTGCCAAACTTCTATCAAGTTTTTGGCGCCGTTGCCGGGGACTGTTGATTTATTTCAACAAGGCAATTACGTTATAATTTAGGATTTCTGCAATTTTATTTTTCTGTTTTAGTATTTATTTGATTACTTTGCGTTGTGCAGTGCTACTAAGGTATTTTGCTGTTTATGCGAGGTAAGGTGAGCTCCGACGATCTCGAATTCGATCCAGAAATTGAAAGGACTGCTAGAGCACTCCGGAAAACTGTCCGGTCGCAAAGGTTAGCTCATTCCGTTCCACCGGGTGTTCGAGAACAAATACATGAGCCACTCTCAACTGAATCTGAAACTATGGGAGAACCTGCAGCAATACCAAAGCTAGGAGACTATGGGTTAGCAACTCATCGTGGTCAACTGACCCACACTTTTCAACCAGCTAACCCCGTTGCTTTTGGCATCAAGACAACTGTCCTCAACGGTTTGAGGGACAAGCAATTCGATGGGACTGAAGCTATGAGTCCACATGAACACTTGAGCCGCTTTGTTGAAACTTGTGAATTTTGTGTGCAACCAGCCACCGTGACTGAAGCACAAAAGAAACTAAGGCTATTTCCTTTCACCATGACGGGAAGAGCAAAAGATTGGTTGCTAACAATACCAAACGGGACTGTCCAAACATGGGAAGAGTTAGAGCTGAAGTTCTTGGAGAAATATTTCCCTATGTCTAAGTATTGGGAAAAGAAGATGGAGATCTCTAACTTCAAGCAAGGGGAGAATGAGTCACTATATGATGCTTGGGAGCGATTCAACTTGCTTCTTAAAAGATGTCCAAACCACGAGTTCACCGAGAAACAATACCTCCAAATCTTCACTGAGGGGGTGACACCAAACACAAGAATGTTCTTAGATGCTTCCGCAGGAGGTAGTCTCAAAAGCAAAACTGATCATGAAGTCCAAGCTCTGATTGAAAACATGGCTGGCAATGAGTATTGGGACCAAGCGAAGAAGAAAGAAAGAGGAGTGTTTGGGGTGAGTGAACAAACAGCAATTTTAGCTAACTAAGCAGCCATGAACAAACAAATCGAGGCTCTCACTAAGGAGTTTCAAGGGTTCACTTTGGCTCATAGGCAACAACAAGTGGCTGCAATCAAATGTGATCTATGTGGTGAAGAACATCCCAATGGTGAATGTGTTCTAGAAGGATCAAGTGAGGAAGCTAACTTCATGGGAGGCTATCAAAGGCAAATCCAATACTACAATTCAGGTGTCAACAAGCATCCAAATCTCAGTTACTCAAATAACAACGCTTTGAACTCTCAGATGTTTGCTCCTCCACAACAACAACAAAGAAAGCCTTCAGCTCTCGAGGAAACTATGATGAATTTTATGAAGATGACTCAAGGTAACTTCGAGGAGATGAAGAAGAGTCAAGAGGCTGAAAGAAAGAACAACGAAGCCTCCAGAAAGATGCTAGAAACTCAACTTGGGCAATTAGCTAAGCAATTGGCTGAACAAAACAAAGCGGGATTCTCAGGTAATACTAAAGAAAATCCTAAGAACGAGTCTTGCAATGCTATAGAATTGAGGAGCAAAAAGGTTTTGACACCTTTAGTTCTAAAGGCTCCAAAGAAAGTTGATGAAGTAGTAGTGGAGGTGGAAAAAGATGGCGAAGTTGAAAAAGAAAGTGAAAATGGTGTAGTTGAAAAGGAGAATGATCAAGGAGTAGTTGAAAATGAAAAGAAGAAAAAAATAGAGGGAGATAAAAGTGAGAAATTGATAGATGAAGACTCAATCTTGAGGAGGTCGAAGAGTCAAATCTTGAAAGATGGAGATAAGCCACAAATTATTCCATCATATGTGAAGCTTCCCTACCCTCATCTAGAGAAGAAGAAAAAGAAGGAGGAAGGACAATTCAAGAAGTTCATGCAACTTATCTCACAACTTCAGGTGAATATTCCTTTCAGTGAAGCTCTTGATCAAATGCCTTTGTACGCCAAATTCATGAAATATTTGCTAACGGGAAGAAGGAAACCTAAAGATGATGAAAATATCTCTCTTTCCAAAAATTGTAGCGCCATTCTTCAGAAGAAGCTACCACCTAAGATGAAAGATCCTGGTGCCTTTACCATCCCTTGTTCTATTGGACCGGTAAACTTTGGAAGAGCTCTATGTGATTTAGGGGCAAGTATCAACTTGATGCCCCTTTCAATGATGAAGAAGCTTGGATGTGGTGAGCCAAAACCAACACGAATGACCATTACTTTAGCTGATCGGTCAATCTCTTATCCTTTTGGTGTGCTTGAAGATGTGTTAGTAAAGGTGAATGATCTTGTATTTCCAGCAGACTTTGTGATCTTAGACATGGCTGAAGATGAAGATATGCCACTCATCTGAGGAAGACCTTTCCTTGCAACTGGTCGTGCTTTGATTGATGTGGAGATGGGAGAGCTAATGTTGAGATTCCATAATGAGCAAGTGGTGTTCAATATCTTTGAAGCAATGAAACACCGAGAGGAAAACCCCAAGTGTTACCGAGTTGATGTTGTTGAAGAAATAGTAGAAGACAACTCTCATGAGCCTCAACCACCACAACCTCTTGAAAGAGCAATTGTAAATTCTATAGAGTTGTGAGCCTGATGAAGATCTTGAGGTGAGTGATTGTGTCAAGCAACTTGAGGCAAGCAAGCAAGAGTTAGGCCCGGTAAAAATTGAAAAATTAATTGGTAAAGACTACACCGTGGCATCTACTTTGAGTAGAGAAGGAGAGAAAAATCCAGAATTAAAAGAACTACCTTCTCACTTGAAGTATGTTTTTCTCACTAAAGATGCCTCTAAGCCAGCAATCATCAGCAACACTTTGACACATTTAGAAGAAGAAAAATTGATGAGAGTGTTGAGGGACAATCAAGGAGCTATGGGGTGGAATATTTCTGATTTGAAGGGTATTAGTCCAGCTAATTGCATGCACAAAATACACATGGAGGCTGAATACAAACCCGTTGTTCAACCTCAAAGAAGGCTCAACCCAACAATGAAGGAAGTGGTGAAGAAAGAGGTGCTAAAGTTACTGGAAGCAGGTATGATTTACCTTATCTCTGATAGCTCATGGGTAAGTCCGGTTCACGTGGTACCGAAGAAAGGTGGAATGACGGTGGTGGCTAATGAAAAAAATGAATTAATACCCACCCGTACCGTCACTGGTTGGAGAATGTGTATAGACTACCGGAGGTTGAACACCGCAACAAGAAATGATCACTTCCCGTTACTATTCATGGACCAAATGATTGAGAGGTTGGTTGGATAAGCCTTTTATTGCTTTTTGGATGGGTATTCGGGGTACAATCAGATTGCGGTAGCTCCAGAAGATCAAGAGAATACAGCCTTCACTTGTCCATTTGGTATATTTGCTTATAGGAGGATGCATTTTGGGCTGTGTAATGCGTCGGCGACCTTTCAAAGGTGTATGCTCTCCATCTTCTCTGACATGATAGAGAAGAACATTGAGGTATTTATAGACGACTTTTCTGTGTTTGGTAAGTCTTTTGATCAATGCTTATTTCACCTAGATGTTGTCCTTAAACGATGCACCGAAACTAACCTTGTTTTAAACTAGGAAAAATGTCACTTTATGGTGACCGAAGGTATAGTTTTGGGGCATAAAATAAGTGCGAAGGGCATAGAGGTGGACCAAGCCAAAATAGAGGTTATAGAGAAACTCCCTCCACCTGTTAATGTTAAGGGAGTAAGAAGTTTTTTGGGGCATGCTGGTTTCTATCGGCGTTTCATAAAAGATTTTTCAAAAATTTCCAAGCCCCTCTGTAACCTCTTGGTCAAAGAAACTGAATTTAATTTTGATGATGAATGTTTGAATGCTTTTTCTTTGATTAAAAACAAGTTGGTAACTACACCAATAATCATTGCACCCGATTGGGATTTACCATTTGAACTTATGTGTGATGCAAGTGATTATGCTGTTGGTGCAGTCCTAGGCCAACGCAAGAACAAGTTTTTCCATGCAATTTACTATGCAAGCAAGGTTTTAAATGAGAATCAAATTAACTATTCCACAACTGAAAAAGAGTTGCTTGCGGTAATTTTTGCATTGGAAAAGTTTCGTTCTTATCTAATAGGCTCCAAAGTCATTGTTTTTACAGATCATGCAGCTCTTAAATATCTCTTGACCAAAGGGGATTCGAAGCCTCGGCTGTTGACGTGGATCCTTTTGTTGCAAGAATTTGATCTTGAGATTCGTGACAAAAAAGGAGTAGAGAACGTAGTAGCTGATCACCTCTCAAGGCTGGAGAATGACGAGGTGACAAAGAAAGAGAAGGCCATTGAGGCCGAGTTTCCAGATGAACAACTGCTTGCTATTGGAGAAAGGTCTTGGTTTGCTGACATTGCGAACTTTAAGGTCGGTAACATAGTTCCTGATGATATGACCTATCCTCAGAGGAAAAAAGTTCTTTAAAGATGCAAACCACTACGTGTGGGATGACCCTTATCTGTTTAAATTAGGCACTGACGGGTTGATGAGACGTTGTGTTGCAGGTGAGGAAACTCTTAGTATCATGTGGCACTGTCATAGCTCAGCTTATGGGGGCCACCATAGTGGAGAAAGAACCGCGGCGAAAATTTTGTAAAGTGGATTCTGGTGGCCCACCCTTTTCAAAGATTGCCATGACTTTGTTGCACGTTGTGACAAATGCCAAAGGACAGGTAACATCTCTAAGAGGAATGAGATGCCCCTATCAGGAATCATCGAAGTTGAACCATTTGATTGTTGGGGCATCGATTTTATGGGACCTTTCCCTTCCTCTTACTCTTTTCTTCATATTCTTGTCTGTGTTGATTATGTCACAAAATGGGTTGAAGCAATACCATGTGTTGCTAATGATGCTAAGACAGTTGTTAACTTCCTGCATAAAAACATTTTCACTAGGTTTGGAACACCTAGAGTCTTGATCAGTGATGGGGGGAAGCACTTTTGCAATAATTTTCTTGAAAATGTGCTCAAAAAGTATAACATAAGGCACAAAGTTGCAACTTCCTATCACCCACAAACAAGTGGTCAAGCAGAGGTTTCAAACCGTTAGCTGAAACAAATCTTAGAGAAAACAGTTGCGTCAAATAGGAAGGATTGGTCTAAAAAATTAGACGACGCATTGTGTGCATATAGGACTGCCTTTAAGACTCATCTAGGGCTTTCACCCTATCAGTTAGTCTATGGAAAGGCATGTCATCTTCCAGTTGAGCTAGAACATAAGGCATACTGGGCCATTAAGGCCTTAAACTTTGATCAAGAAGCCGCTGGTAAGAAAAGACTCTTGAAACTTAATGAACTGAAGGAGATGAGGCTTAGAGCATATGAAAATGCGCTCATTTATAAAGCCAGGACTAAAAGGTATCATGACAAAAACTTAGTGTCTAGGGATATTAACTGTGGGCAACTAGTTTTGTTGTATAATTCCAGATTGAAGCTGTTTCCTGGGAAGCTCAAGTCAAAGTGGTCTGGACCGTTCTTGGTAAAAAGTGTGTCACCTCATGGAGCTGTTGAGTTGATGACACCTGAAGGTGACCGAAGTTTCAAGGTGAATGGGCAAAGAGTTAAGCCATATCTGGGTGGCGACCTACCGAAAGCAAGGGTAGGACTTATTTTGAATGATCCTTAGGGGTCATCAGAAGTCAAGCTAGTGACGGTAAAGAAGCGCTTGGTGGGAGGCAACCCATATTTAGATTTCAGGTAGTATTTCTTATTTCTTTTTATTGCTTTCAAATATTCAAAAATACAAAAAGATTTTTGCTGAAACGAACAGAGGAAGAAATTTTTTGTTTTCCAATACTGTGCAAATCATGACATGTTTTGGGCAAAACGTGACACGATTTGCCTGCCCTCTGAATCTCCTTCAAGATTTTTTCTAAGTTAAAAAGGTGCCCATTCGACATTCTCAAAAACGTGGCACGATACTGAACTCGTGACACGATTTTTGGCACCTAAAATTTTTCTAAGTCTCAAAAGTGGTGCATTTCGACAATTGGAAATCGTGACACGTTGGCCAAAACGTGACACGATTTCTGGGCAAGAAATTTTTCAAAAATGAGAAATCGTGACACGTTTTGCCCAAACGTGACACGATTTTGGCAGTTTCAAAAATTTAACCGTTACAAAACCAAATCGTGACGCGTTTTTGGCCAAACGTGACACGATTTCCCCAGCGTATAAATAAACCCAACACGATTTTCATTCCATTCACTTCCAAAAGTAGCCAAACTCTGCCAAAATTTTCCCAGAACCCTAACCTACGATTTTCTAACCCTTTTCTACCACAAATCTTCATCTTTTCATCTTCCAATCACCAAACCATCAATATAAACCTTCATCTTCACCCACAAACAAACCAAATTCAACATCTCCACCCAAAACCCTAACCCTAATTTTCATTTTCCTTCAAACCCTAACCATGGTTGAGACCCGCAACAAAGGCAAGTCCCAAGCCACATCCCAACCATCCAAAAAGGCCAAAATAGCCCCCAAACGTAAACAGCCCGTTAAACCTAGCCCTAACACCGCACCACCACCGTCCATAAACCACCGATTTTACAATAATGCTGCCCGTGACCGTTTCAAGGACATCCGAGGCTATAGGGTGATCCCAGAGAGAGGTTTTAATTTCACCAAACTCATCTCTAACCCTGAGTTCCATCTAGTGATCACTGAGAGAGGGTGGGAGTCCCTTGTTAGTATGATTTTCGAGCAGGCCAACAAATCCATTGGGATAGAATTCTATTCCAATGCTAGGTATATGGGGAGGAAGTATGTGTCCTATGTGAGGGGGAAGGAGATAGACTATAGCCCGGAGAGGATTAATCAGTTGCTGGAGATTGTGCCACCGGAGACTTGTGATGTGAGGAGGAGGATGGAGGAGTGCAAGAATTGGGATGATGATAGGTGGGAGGAGTTGCTATTGCAGATTTGTGTTGAAGGTGCTAAGTGGCATGGAGGGTCACATATGCTGTTGAGGGCTGACTTCAAGCCCCATGCAAAGGCGTGGGCATCTTTTGTGGTGCAAACTATTGAGGGCACTTCTTGTACTTCAGAGATTCCGCTGCCCCGCTTATTGACGCTGTCTGCTATTCTTGATGGTGCACCTATCAATGTTGGTGAGTTAATTGCCAACAATATCTATATGTTTGCTTCAGGTACCAAGAAGGCACTCGCTCACTTGAGCCTTATCAATTGGCTTTGTGAAGAGGAGGAGTGCGATTTGTTTGCTAATGACTTGAGTGCAGCTATGATGAAGCCCATCACCGACACTTACATGGATGACTTTGTCAAAGATTATCATGACCGCATGCATGCTATCATGGTTGCCGAGGTAGCAGCAGGACAGCCACAGCCACCGCCACCACATCAGCCTCAGCCACCACCTCAGAGTCAGACTTTTGCTGGAGAGGGGAGCAGTCAGCAGGGTGCCTATGCACCCATTCATCCTATGATGCTGGACTACATGTTCGGCCATGCAAACTGGATGAATGAGGTGTCAGATCAGGAGTATTGGAACCGTCCGTGGTTTGGTCAGGAGTTCACTGAGGCGGTCTGCCTCAACAGGAGGAAGATGACTGGGTCTTTCGAGCGATTTGATGGGTCCGAGGAGGCTATGGACCATTACTTTGATGTCACCAGAGGTCGAGCTCAGGATAGAGATCAGGAGATCCGAGCTGACTTTGCTGCTGGTGGAGCTCAGTCTAGGCAGCACTTTGGGGAGGATACCTATGCAGAGGAGGACCCCAACACTTGGATTCCGGAGGACCAGATGCATGATTGAGTGGGCTACTGATGGCCCATTCTTTTATTATTTTTCTGTTCTTGTTTCAGCACTTTGGTTATGTACTTTTAATTTTATGTTTGAACAATTTTATTTACTTTGGTGATGTGTAACTCGGTTTTACCCCCCGTTTATGTAATTATTCCTGCACTTGTTTATTATTGATGAATTTGTTTGTTTAGTTGACTTTTTACAGTTTGATAACAAATAGTTGTTCAAGTGGTATTCCAAAAGTTCAAAAGGAGGAGTGACTTGATTCAAAGGCGAAGTGTACGGCAGTAAAGTAGGTAGTCACAACTCCCAGAAATCTCAGCCATAAGGTTCATTGCCATATTTTGTTTTCAATTTACTTATATTTAGATTAGTTTTCCATGCAACTACATTTCTAGAACTTGCATTGTTTCTCTATTATTGATTGGTCTTTGTTAATTACACACTGAGGCAAAAGTGCTTGGTTCTGTGAGCCTTTTGAAGCCTACCCTGATTTTAATTGTTTTATCCTTTTCTTAGCCACTTTGAGCCGGTAGGATTAGAACTTTTTGTTCGGTGACAAACTACAAATGAAGCCTAGAGCCTTTTTAGGATGATTACCTTGAAATTTTAATTTGAGTTAGGCTATGTAGGATGTTGCTTGATAATAAGTTTGGGGTTGCCTTTGGAATTTGCAACCTACTAAGTTTGGGGTGGGGGTACTAGAGAACCAGTGATAAAAAAAATGAAAAATAATGAAAAACATACACACAAAAATAGGTGTATCAAAAAAAAAAAGATGAAAGAAATTGAAAAAGGGGCACACAATGTCATATCCGAGTAACTTCAAACTCGATGTGTCCCAAGCTTTTGATAAAGTTATTGAAAATGTTCTCTAGGTACCTAAGTTTTGTTTCAAATAGGGATTGGGGGATTGAATCTTGTTTTACACTTGTAGGAATGCCTAACTCAAATTTTGTGTAGCCTACTTATCCAAATATATCCCACCTTTCACCTAAGCCCCGTTATAACCCTAAAGACCTCAAAAGTGTGTAATGATATTGACTTTGATTGATGTTTAGAAACTTTTCAAGCGTATGGTAATATGTAGACCTGCATGTCAACTGGTAGAACCCTATTTCAATTAGTTGCGTGGAGTTGTGAATTGGTGGATGCGTGCAAGTCAAACTAGCTCATCTTTAGCTAGTAAGGTGTTGAACTTTTGGGTACTACTGCTTGATCAGGTAATTGTTATTTTACTGTCGATTGTCAGCTTTGCAAGTAAATTCCTTGAGGACAAGGAATGGTTTAAGTTTGGGGTTGTGATGACACCTTGTCATTACGTAATTTTATGTATATTTTCATCACAAAAAGGAGTTCACAGAAGACTTATGCAGCAAAAAGAGCAGAAAAAATTGAAGGAAACGCAAAGATATAAAACGTGTCACGATTTGGTACAAACGTGACACGATTTGGGAAGCATCAGAAACTTTGATTCGTCATTATGAAAACGTGTCACGATTGGTAAAACGTGACACGATTTGGTGAAACCCTAATTCAGTTTCTTGCTCCAGAAGGTAAAAACATGTTACGATTCACTTAAAACGTGACATGATTTGGGCGATATTCTGTGCCTATTTATGCGGAAGTCTATTCCAAAAACAAGGGTTACGAATTTTAGACAGCCAAGTGCGATTTTGCAACTGCAAGGAAGACCAGGAGGACGGTTTCTTCATCTTCCAACCACTTTGTGTATGTTTTATTACCTCTAATAATTATGTTATTTGTAAACACTATTATGAGTAGCTAAATCCATTAGATGTTAGGTCTGAGATGATTCGTTGTAACCCTAATTGATATATTATGTTGTGAAACTCTATTTATTGTGAATGATATTCTAGTCTTTATTCAATTCAATTGTTCTTAATGCTTTTTATATCCTGATCAAATATAAATATGATTTAGTGAGAATGAATGACTACTGACCATAGCTTTCTACTTAGACCTATTGAATTGTTCTAATAAACATGGTTAGTCTAGGAATGGATAATCGTTTATTAGTGATACTAGGTTAACGTGCTTTAAACCTTCAAGGATTATTAGACCACCTAAGGGATTCGGGGCTGTAGTTTAAGAAGAGGGTCCTAACTCAAGGGATTGATTAGGACTATTTTGTTAACTATCATGGGATTAGAAGATCATTCATACGAATAGGTGCAACATAACAATTAGGGGGAACACCGATGATTCGAAAGACCTAAACTCATCTCTCTTTTATTCTTAAGAACCAATTTTATTTTCAGCATTTACTTTTATGCAATCAAACCAATCTACTGCCTAGTGGCAATTCAAAATAACCTTTATACATCCTAAAATATAACGTAGTTGAATTATTGAGATTAAAAACAGTCCTCGTGGGATCGATATTTTTACTACTTCGATAGTATTTGGTGCACTTGCCAAACTTCTATCAAGTAACAGCATAGAGTTCTCTAACATAGGCTGATTTGGTCTGCATAGAAGGATTGAGCTTTTTAGAAAAATAAGCTATAGGATGCTTATCTTGGTTAAGAATAGCACCAATCCCTGTTCCTGAAGCATCAGTCTCCAAAATGAAAGGCTTGGAAAAATCCGGTAGTGCTAAGACAGGTGCAGCAGTGATGGCTTGCTGCAAGGCAATGAAGGCAGCAGTGGCCTTAGGAGTCCACTCAAAAGCATCTTTCTTGAGCAAGGCAGTCAGAGGTGCAGCAATGGTGGCATAATTCCTGATAAACCGCCTATAATAACTAGACAATCCCAAGAAACCACGCAATTGTTTCAGATTAATGGGGATAGGCCAATCAAGAACAGCTTTTACCTTATCTTTTTCCATATGCACACCTTGATGAGAGATAGTATGCCCCAAGTAATCAATCTCATTAAATCCAAAGCAACATTTGGACCTTTTAGCAAACAATGCATGTTGGCGCATCAGTTGTAAGACTTCAGATAAATGATCCAAATGTGAAGACCATGAAGGGCTGTATACCAAAATGTCATCAAAAAAAACTAAGATTGTTTTTCTGAGTTGAGCTTGGAATACATGGTTCATGAGACATTGAAATGAAGCTGGTGCATTAGAGAGTCCAAAGGGCATGACTAACCATTCATACAAGCCTTGATGTGTTCTAAAAGCTGTTTTTGGTCTATCTTCAGGTTTAACTAGTATCTGATGGTATCCTGATCGCAGATCTAGCTTAGAAAAATAATGTTCACCATGGAGTTCATCCAACAATTCATCCACTGTGGGAATGGGAAAGCTATCTTTGACAGTTATAGAGTTTAGGGCTCTATAATCCGTACAAAACCTCCAAGAACCATCTTTCTTTTTCACTAGCAAAACAGGGGATGAAAAGGGGCTATTGCTAGGCTGGATAATACCCTGAGCAAGCATGTCATTAACCATTTTCTCTATTTGTGCTTTTTGGCTATGAGGGTACCTGTATGGCCTCACTTTGACTGGGTTACTTCCTTCCACAAGGTTAATAGAATGATCCTGGAATCTAGCTGGTGGTAAGGACTTAGGTTCAGCAAACACATCATCATAGGGTAGTAAGAGCGCTGCAATGTCAGGGTGCAAATTCTGGATTAAAGTATTATCCGTTGGTACAACTTTATCAAACTGCAAGGTAAAAGCTACATCTATCGAATCAGTGTGATTGAGACGTTTGATGTGATGAAACTGGGCTTGTTGTGGACCACTAGGTTTGTCACCATAAAGTGTGATAAAAGTATCTTTGAGATAAAACTTCAATGATAAGGCATTGTAATCAGCAATATGGGGTCCTAATGTTTGTAACCATGGTACCCCTAAAACTAAATCTGCACCAGAGATAGGTAACAAATAGACAGGAAGGTGTAGTGTGTTACCCTGAATGGTTACTGGTATATCAGAGACGTATCCCGTAGTAGTCAAGGAATTACCATTACCCACCAAAACATGAAAAGGAGTGCTTGCTTGAACCGGTAATTGCAAGGATTGTGCAATCCTGGGTTGTAAAAAATTATCAGAACTCCCACTATCAAGCAGAACAGTCATCGCCATGCCCTGAATCTGACCCTGAAAACGCATTGTACCCCTCCGATGTGACCCACTTAAGGCGTTCAATGATAGATGATGCTCTGAATCGGCGAGAGAGACGGAGTCAGGTGTAGGTTGCTCCGGTGGCTCCGGTGGTGGTTCACTGTCATCCTCATCCATTTGCAATAGAAAGACATGGCGATTTGGACATTTGTGTGTAATAGAGAACTTTTCATCGCAGTAGTAACAAAGCCCTTTTTCACGACGAATCTGCATTTCAGCCCTGGTTATGTTTCTGACTGGGTTAGGTTTTGGTGGTGGGTTATGCGGTTTGGGGTTTGGTAGAAGTGGAGGTGTGGTGTTGGATCTTGTGGTCGGAAAATGATAGGGTTTAGACGAAGATGAATTGGGGATTTTTGTGGTTGTGGGTGGTGAATACTTATCCTCAAAGAGGCGAGCCAACGCATAAGCTCGAGACAAAGAAGCAGGGGTTTGAGAAATCACATCGCGTTTGATATCTTTCTGAAGGCCACTGATAAAACAATCAAGGGTAGCTTCAGGACTTAATCCTTCAGATCTGTTGGCTAAAGTAGTGAAGGAGGTGTAATAATCAACGACAGAGGAGGTTTGGGTGAGTTTGAATAAGTTGGGCCTGGGAGACTCATAAGGAGAGGGGCCGAATTCCAATTCCAAGGCCCGAGTGAACAGAGCCCAAGTCTGAAAGGGTTGGCTTTTAGACACCATCTGGAACTAAGGTACTACATCTTTCTCCATGTGAACCGCAACAATGATAAGTCGTTGATTATCCGGTGTACCGTAATAATCAAAGAACTGCTCTGCCTTGAAAATCCAGTTGAGCACATCAGAACCGTCAAAGCGAGGGAAATCCAGCTTGATATTTCGCACCTGGAATGGGGAAGCAACTGAGGATGATGCATCTTTGTTGCTGGCAGCTTGCGTGGAATGAATCGCATTGAGTTGGGATTCGACACGGTCAAATCTCGCCTGATCCAAGTGACGTTGGTGGGCGTGCTCGTCGCGACGACGATCTTCATCTTCCACAAACCTTTGGAAAAGTTGCTTCAGCTCTGCAAGTGAGTTCTCCATGCTTTTCATACGTGTATTGTCAGCCATGGTTAACTCAATGAAAGCACCAAATGTAATGATAACAGTAAGGTAATGCAGAAATTATAAAGAAAAGAGATTAATATTAATACTTCAGCAATGTAACAGTACAATTCACTCTCAAATACAAGGATAATGGCTCAGCCAAAAACATAAATGAAAAAGATGGAATTAAAGAAGGATCTAGAAAAGCCGCAGCTTCAGGAAAAGAAGGGAGTCAGGGTTTCCACCAATTAATTCCACACCTAATGATTGGTGATACCTCCCCTATTTAACCTAGTTCTCCACGTATTTTCTGTTAGGGAATTTAGATCTCCTGCCACGTCCCTGCTCCTGTAATTCAGGATCCTGAGCCAAGTGTCCACTCTCCTCAGCTATTGTAATGATCTCTTTGTCCTTATTCATAACACATTGTTTCATGAGGTAGTGCAATGCATATAGCAGAAAACCAGAGCTTTAAAGATACCAGAACAAAAATAGTCATCCAGAGATCAGTCAATTTACATAATTTCAACTCGTGGATATTTTTTTAGCTTTAGTAACATAAATGTGTATATATAAGATGGACAGCATCAAATAAATTTCCATATTACCACACAAGCAAAAATTTCATCAAATAACACTAAAAGAATTGCCTCGTCTTGTCATAAAAAATAAAAAAAAAAAAACTCAGCATATTAAAATATTCAAATTATTTGATTTTGTTGTATTCGTATTCAATATGGATACAATTTTCTATTCCAACTCCCATCTGTGCTTAGGTATAATATAACATATTGCTATATACAATGAGAAAATAAAGAAAAAGCTAATAACAAAGTTTTGAGGAATAGAATAACTTTACTTTATCATTGCTCCAAAGACCGTTGTTATGTTTAATTATAGAAATCAATGATCATGCATCCTTATCACTATCACAATTCATATGGTAGTGATATGTCTTATTTTTCTTTCGCACCCTCTAAAGTCCAGTGCAATGAGCTTTTATGATTGCTCTGACGCAAATGGCTGCTATGAAGGAGCGTAAGTGAGAGTAGGACATATATCGAACTAAGAGCATCTCCAATGGGGGTCCTTAGTTAACAAAGACCACTCCTAGAGGCCACCTCCTTAAAGAACATTGATGCGATTTGTGGAACCATAAAAGAATATAAGATAAATCATGAACAGGAAGTCTTGTTAATTTTATCGGAGAATTAGCTTTAAATAAACACCTAATGATCAATTGCTTTCAATAGTGTAGGAGATGAAATGTTTCGCCCATAACATATTAAGGTGGTTTTAATTGTAATGAGAGAAACTCCAACTTCTCTCTAAACTTTTTATTCCCCTTCGTTCATCAATGAGGGGTGGTTTTAGGTCATTTTTTGACCTAGAATCACCCCCTCTACATCTTTTTTCTCTTTTCTTTCAATCTAAATAAGTGGTTTTCACATAGATCAAATTTCTTCTTTTGTGTTTTTTTTTGTGATTTCGTCGTCTAAGTGCGGCGTTGTGTTGTTCGTCGTCTTGTGCGGTGTTTGATTCCGCGTCTTGTCGCGGTGTTCGTTTAGTTCCTATTGAAAGATTGGCATCAGTCAATTACAAATTCAACAAATGATTTGGGCGTCAATGTTGCAGATCCGGAAGCATGTGAATTTCGGCGACTTAGGTTTTATCATATTTTTTGTAGGCATTTTGCCGTTTTATGCTATTAACTTGGATGTTGTGAGTTTGTTCGCATATTCACCATTTACGTTTTTAGCGATGTTTGTATCTGATGTACTTTATCGATTTGAATGAATGAATATCGTTTTGTTTTTGTCAAAAAAAAATTGTAGATACTCAACCATGTTTCCTGGACTTCTCATTCATTGTTTGACTATTGATTTTCATTTTTCACTTTCCAATGGGTAGATTTTATATGTAAAAACTTTAACTGAAGAATTACCATATTAGTAGTAATTAATAGAGTCTTAGTTTTAAAAGAAAAATGTAGCAAGCAATGAAAAAAAATTTAAGAGGTGACACACTATATAAGATGGTAATTATTCATTTAACAGGATATTTGCTTAAAAAAGCATTTAATAGGATATGTATACCGAATTATCATGTTATGACTCTTATCATCATTCCCCTTTATAATTTGATCCCTTATCTCAATTAATTAGCACCTAGCTAGCATTAATTTTTAGGAAAAAAGAAAAAGAAGCATGTATAATTAATTTCATGTTAATTCGAACTTTGTTTTTTTGAAGGATGTTAATTGGCAATTGAACTTCAAATTTCATGTTTGATATCCAACTTCTAATGTAGCGTTTTTGTTTAAAAATATTGCAGAATTTTCTTTTTCTATGAAAATATTGCATAATTAGCATATATATATATATATATATATATATATATATATATATATATAGTGCAAAGAATACAAAAAGAAAAGGATTTGATTAGCTCATATTCATTTCTTATGTGGACATATTATATTTTAATGGTGCCTTACATTTCTTGTCTCTATGTAAAGTTTTTCATGTGCCTTGGAGTTAGTGGTTACATTTGTCTATTTAACTTTCATTTAATTTGATTTGATATCTATATCTATATCTATATCTATATAATATAAATTTACGGCCGATTCCATAGCCCTTTATGGAAATGTTTTTTCTCCTCCTATTCTTATGACACGTGGCACTCTCATCCTATTCTTTTTTCAAATACTCTCACCACATTCATCCTCATAAAATACTCTCACCACATTCATCCTCACAAATTTGTATTTATTGTTTATGTATAAAAGGAAGTTTTACAATTTCAAATTCTAATGTGCTTCAAATTTCAAATCAAACATTTCCTATTCATTCAAAAAATACGAATTCCAAATTATTGTTGATTTATTTTGTGAAAACGTATGCTTTATATTTGTAAAAACTAGTATGGAGCCCGTGCCAAGCACGGGTAAATATTTTCATTTGCATTTTTTTTTAAAATTTAGCTAACATGGACCATTGTTATAAAAAAAAAAAAATTAAAAATACAATGTATTTTGAGAAGTATTTAATCAATGGAAAATATTTGAGGGTTATTTGGGCCATAATGAGGTACAATTGTAGTTGAGACATAAGTGTATGGTGTGAAAGAAATCATGCTCAAATTTTGTTTCAAAAACAAAACAGGGTCGTATAACCAACTCAAATATATTTGAACGATGGCAACCGAGTTTTCGTGAATTGTTTAAAATTGAAAGTATGGATATGTACAGAAATAATGAATTGGATGGTTTTATGATGTTATGCAACTTGTCAATTACCGGTTAATACATGCAAATCTGTTGTAGAATTGTACAACATGTATGAAATTGATTAATAATGAATTGGATAGTTTTATGATGTTATGAAACTTGTCAATTACCGGTTAATACATGCAAATCTGTTGTAGAATTGTATAACATGTATGAAATTGATTATGATCACATTATGTCCGTCGAAGAACTTGCATATGGATGTACCCAAATAAAATACAATATTCAATCCGAATTCAAACAAAATTGTTTTCTAATACCGGATCACTTTGTACCATATAGATTCTAGTTATGAGAATTATATTGCTCGTGGTTATACCCGGAATGATAGTTTCCCTGATACTTGCCAAATCACTTACTGCTACCTTTGTTCTATTGCATAACCGAACACTCTGATCAATTTTTTCATTAGCGTTGTAGACATCATTTTTTAGCCTTAACTTATGGTTTGGAATACTTGAACACTTTATGTAATTCAAAAACACATTAGCATAGGACATGTTTTTTAAGCCTCAACTTGTGGTTTGTCATTCAAAAACTCATTAACATGAGCATCGTTTTTTAAACCTCGACTTTTGGTTTGAAATACCTGAACACTTGATTGTCATGCATTCAAAAAATCACTAGTAAATGATTCTCTATGGTTATCATTGTTTTCATTTGATTTACAAACAAAAGTCGAGCTGAAATATTCTTTGCCAATCCCTGAGATTAATTTTTTAACAAATATTCAAGATTGTATATTATAATCAATTCAAATATGTATCTCTTATCCCTAATTAATTGTAGGTTCAAAAAAACTTTACCTATAGCACGTTTAGTAAGAGTAAAGTAATTATTAAATGGCATAACCACATTTTAATAACAAATGTTACATCATAAACTCGTAAGTTTTTATTGCTAAATTCATGTGTTAGGTTAAAAAAAAGTTGAAAATTTTATTAAATAAAAAATAACAACAATAAAAAATTGTATGATGTAAAGAAAGCAACGTTGCACCATCATTAGCATCATTGATAGACACACCAACAATAGACTTATATCAGAATTTGGGGATACTAACAAAATGGTCATAGGTATTCAAAAGTACAACAATGAGTAGAGAGAAAAGAAGACATCTAACCAAATTCATCATATCATTGTTCATAAATATAATCTTCCAATTAAGGTTTACTTGCAACATTCTAGTGAAGGTTACGACCAATCCTCTATCTGCGTCCAAATCACATTATTATCTTTCTTTCTCCCATGTTATGTTTTTAATCTCATATAGAATTGTGTAGTCCTATAGCGTATACATGGGCAGAGGGTATTGGCACGTTGGGGTGGCCTTGACTACCCAATTTTCTTTAATTTTTTTATTAGTTAGTTTATTTTTATTTTAGCTACTCTAATAATATAGTTTAGTTCATAAAAAAAAATATAGTTTAGTTAGCCCAATTAAGTTTGTTTGTGAAAAGCATTAGTAGAGATATGAAAGGCAATTTTTTTTCATGAGTTTATTTATTTTTCTTGTTTTCACACTTTTAATCTCTATAGTAACTACACACAGAGTTTTGTTAACAACAAAAAATGTAAAGATAAGATTTCTAAAAATATATTTTATATTTTCTATATATTATACCCGTCATAAAATTTCAGCTAGATTCGTCACTGTCGGTGTAATAGATAACTGGATAGCCGTTATTGCAAAGACTACAGACATTGTACAAAATAAACTAAAAAAATATAAAAAATACATCAAAATTAAAGAGGCCTTCATGTTTAATAATTAAAGATCCTAAAGTTCAGAGCAAAAAAAGTATAACATGAAAAGGGTTTTAGTTAACATGTACATATCCTTAAAAAAAGGCAATAGTTTAAACAAAATTATTGAAGAAATATTGCCCCAAAACCCTAATGCCTGATGCGATAGCGGTTTGGATCCTCAAATAGAAACTACAACAACCTCTATCGTTGAAAACAACTCACATACCAAAAGCGTCGCGTCTAAGCCCTACCACAGCTATACTATTTTGTTGTAGTGGCGCTAATGACGAAAATGCTCCCATGAACACCCTCCATTTGCCTTTCATTTACTGTTATATGTAGTTCATTTAGCACTGCAAAATATATTGGTAGACTAACGTGTATGGAAGTCCACTGTTCAAACTAACTCACCACTTCTTCCATAAAGAGTAGAGTTGTCCAACTCAATTGGAAATTCTAGTGAAAAATTGTTGAAAAAAAATGTAAAAGTTCTCATCAATATCAATGGCTTGATTCAAACATGACTCATTTTTCTATTTGTCATATAACGTACATGATCTATGTTGTAATAAAAAAGAAAAAAAGTACATGACCTATGTTACACTTGGCCATTGTAAAAATACACAACAATTGGTTGATTGAGTAGATATATCCAAATATCCATTGACCAGTGTTCCCCTTATCACCTAAGATACATATTGTATTTGAGTTTATGAAAAGAATCGAAATAAGGTCAATGAGTCACAACTAAAGGGACTCGTCATGGTCTTTGGTAAAACTTTTTGTCAACTACGTTATATGTTTTAACTCTTGCATTTGGTAAATATTCAATATTCATCATTGCATTAATACTCACAATTAAGCATTGCAAATCAGACAAATTGCTAAAATCAGGGTCCATTAGAATACATGAGCCTGAAATGGAGGAATGAATTTAATTCTTTCATGCTAATATACATTTCAATATTTTGAAAATTCATATTCATATGCAGATAAGAATGAACGTCACATGTACAACCATAGAATGAAAACTTGTTATTAGTATTTGATCATGCATTGATTAAATTCCATTTTCATTTGTTGATAGTAATGAAAATATAATATGAAAGGATAATATAAAGCATGAGTTCTCGAGAAAATAGAGACAACTGACCAATATGAAAGGAGCTTGAACGCACCAATTGAAATAATCCTTAAAAAAAGAAATGAATGAAAAAGAATAGGAACACACCCGCTTCTTGGATCCAACTACGAAATCTTTGTTTTTAATTAAGGAGTATGAGAATGATGCAACCCATTCCTGTTTTCAGAGTGATTTAAAAAAAGAACCTCAAATAAAATCAAATGTATAGTAAATGCACATATAGAAAAGAGGGGTTAAGAGAGCACTATATATATAGACATAGGAGGGTTTCAATAAAAGGTTCTGATAGATAGAGAGGGTCATTCACGCGAGTCGATCGGGACTGAGATGGTTCCGGCGGATAATTTGGAAGAGGAAGAATGGAAATATGACAATGTGGAGAGAAGAGTGATATGAGTTGTGATTGATTATAATATATTTAGTCAATAACCTTCTGCGTTAATTACATATATTTTATTTTGAAACTGTAATTAGTGCTTATTTGAAACGACAACATATGCTAATTTTTTGGATCTACATTGCATGCATTTTGAAATACGAATTTGAAATGCAAAACAAAATGAATAATAGTAATAATAGCATTTAATATCCAATTAAGGACAGTAGTAGAGAATTTCGAATTAGTGACATTGAACACCCTGTGATGCTGGTGTTTCTAACATTTAGTTGTGCGGATAGAAATTTAAATGGATGAGCAGTAATGATAATTAGGCCATAAAAATGTCACGTGCACTATAGAATAGAGAATGATTGATTTGTTTATATTGTAGTTACGACTAATGTTTTTAAAAAATGTCAATAAATGTTTACAGTAGCAATTAGGGAGTTTTGTCAAAAAAGCAATTAGGGAGGGTAATGCTAAATAGTAGTACAGTAAAGCTGGTAAAAAATTACTTCATTACTAGATCGCCGACCCGTGCGCCGCACGGGTCTTGTGAGCTGAAATAGTTTGATACTAAGTAAAACATAATATTTTGGAATGGAACTTAAATAATAAACTACGTAAAGAAAGATCATCAAAGTCACAAAATTTATCGTTTGGTGAAATATCATATCGCCAACCAAGGATGTTACAACAAAATACATAATAGGGGGTATTACACATTTCAGAATACTTATTCATACACGACGTTAGACAGGGTGCACAGGAAAATTTAAGATAAGATTGGTAAGTATATTATAAACTTGAAATATCTAACACATCACATCAAAATAAGATAATTTTTAAGCTCCATGATGTATCTAAAATAAATTTAAAAACTCTTAGCAAAAGATGAGTAAATAATAGGAACGATAATAATAATTGTGTTCTATAGATATTGGTATTCAAAGTTGATCCAAAAGCACAACAAAGAAAATCAAATACATGTACTTGTTTACATTAGAAGTTATGATACAAACGGGAGAATTGGTCTACGAATGCAACAAATTTACTTTCCTAAAACTGTTCAATGAGACATATTTTGCAAAAATGTTGAAAGAATAAGGGCTCACCCGTTAAAATATTACATAAAAGAGAATTATAGTATCAATAAAGTGAGTTGTAAAATATATTCTTCAACAGATCAAAACAATTTTTTTTCGGTCCTATAAATGTAAACTTTATAGTAACCCTTTCAGAAGATAACAGAGAAATTACTCCTGCAACAAAGCAATACAACCATGATTTTTCGTTACAATTTCTACGTTCATAGCCCTGAAAAATGTGACTATTCAAAACCAAAAGTTAGTAGTTAATATATATGAAAAATGCAAAATCATAAAAAGTGTTTAATGAAACTAAAAATGTTTCATTCATTCTTATATACAAAGAGATATCAATCATTCTTTAATGAAAAAACTAAAAAAATGTTTTCTAGAATCCATGCAAAATAAAATAAAAAATGACAATTATATTTTTTGCATTCAATGAGACAATGAGACAATGCCTAATGAGAAAATGACAATTATATTTTTTTTTCGATTTAGAAAAAATGACAATTATATTGATAAGCACAAAGAGGAAAAAGTTTAATGTTGTAAAATTGTTCCCATTTTATGGCAGGTGCATCGACAGACATACAATAGCTAAATATAAGAACTCATTTAACCTTATATCTACATAATAATTGTCCCTAAAGTCCATCAGCATAATTTCATCAAAGCTTTCGTAAACATGACTATATTAACTATGAGACAGTCAACATAAATTATCAATGGGGAAAAACACGATTTAATGGTGGATGACTCAATATTTAATGGTGGTCGACGCACTCCAATCCTTCCTAACAACACAGAAGACGATACAAAAACACTCGGGTACCAAGATGCATAATCCTTATACCCATTCATTATATTATAGGTGGGCACAATTCCCGATTTTCAACAACTTTTTCAGTCAGATCATCGATACCACCAAGAACATCAGATTCACTTGAAACCTGTCAGCATATGAAAACACGTTAAAACATATCAAAAAAGAAATGCGGGAGTGCAAACGAACAAAAATAGGTGCGCGTTGGTAAACCTTAAGGTTATGCTTGCTTATAAACTGCTCGATTATGTAATCCTCAGCTGTAGCTTTCTCGACTGCATAGTTCCTCCACTTATAATTCATATTCCCTATGCTAACCTCCACCTTGAACAACGTCTGTTTGTCTAAAAACATGTCAAATTCAGCTGGATAATCTCCTTGCCTATGTGCCTGCAATCCTGCAAAAAATATCGTTTAATTAACGTCGAACCCATGTCATTTTGAAAAAGGTTAAATATAATGTCATCAACAATTGTGCACGCCATATACCTCGAGCAGATCTTCAACAGAATGTCCGAGAAAATTAGAAACAATTCGATCGAACAACACAAATGTGGTTGATCCAGTGTCGTTCATGACGATAACATGTAGTATAAACCTACAATGCAATTTCAAATATCAGTTTTTTTTTTTCATAAGACTACTGTCAAACATTTATTAAAATAGCATTGTTAATTACCTTAGCACGACACTCTTGTATTGGGTACATTTTTTGCAACAAAGCTTTCCATAAACCACAGTCACTAATGACGCGCATTGTGTGCATTACCTTAAATACCATTCGACACCAGTCTCTATCTTGCAAATTGTGGCAAGCACAGATCCAAGACACGCCTGCAAACCAAAATGATTGCGTTATAACTATGATAAAAACAATTAGAGGAGTGACTTCTAATTAGATCATAAATTGATACTTACATCATTCGCCTCAATCAAATCTTCAATTGTCATGTGTTTTGTCTTCAGCAAATCATCGGTCAATGAATCCTATGATTTCTAAATCAGAGAATGCACATCACATTAGTAAGTGCTGCTATAACAACTTCGTCTATAAATTACGGTGAATGAAAACATAACAATGCAATATGATTTTATCAAATGATTTCTAAAAGAAAGAATGGACAACAAATTTGAATGTGAAGATGTAACAAATACTTCTCTAAATTACGGTGAACAGAAACCTAACAATGCAAGCGTTAAAAATCAAAATCATACAATTTCCAAGTCAGAAAAAGAACATCAAATTAGTATGTGTTGCTATAACAACTATTTCCCTAAATTACGGTGAACATAAGCATATAATGCCATTTTTAAAAATCATACATCTGAAACAAAGAATGCAAAGCAAATGAGAACGTGCTGATGTAACAACTACTTCTCTAAATTATGGTGAACAGAAACATAACAATGCAAACTTTAAAAATCAAAATCATAGAATTTCCAAATCAGAAAATGCACTGGAAATTAGTATGTGTTGAACAACTTTTGTTTTAGAATAGTCACATATAGATGCATACAAAAATAGTTGCAAAACTCCATTGCCATAACAGTTGGAGATAAACCCAGCAAAACTTACTATCAAAATAGATGTTGCATATGATGCGGACTATGAAAAATATACACCAAAGAATTTATATAATCCTAAATCTCCCTGCCCAAAACTGCACTGAACTATGTATAGTTGACATCATATCAATTATAGTTAACCAATTATACATTATTTTCTGCTGTCAATTTCTCTTTTCTTGCAAGTTTCTCTTTGATCTCCTTCAATTTTGAAATTCCATTTGTTGGAAAGCTGCAGGTACTTCAACTGCTGAATCCCTTATTTTAGGTCCCAAGATCCATGATTGGGAGCTTCTCAAATACCTGATTTCAAGTATGAATGGAACCAACACTATCAAATCAAATGAAACAGAACAGAATTACAAAGTATGCAAAAAAACATATGTTTTCATGAACTGAAATTCCAAGCACAACTCAACTCACATTCTTTTTCGTTGAAAATAGAAGGATGAAAAACACAAATCATGAAAAAATAACTATGTATTGTCTTATCAAATAAAAGTAAAGAAGAATACAAACAGAAAAACATCACTAATATTAGCTCTGTTGCATGCACTCTTATGAGATGCAAAACTCTTAAAATTTGTATAAGAATGGAAAGAAATAAATGTGGTACACAAAATGTCTCATGGCATCAACTACAAAAGTGATGAGAAGAAAGGTAAGTAAGAAAGAAAACGTACAGATTCCTTTATCAGTTTCTAAACCTCAGAACTTGAACACAAATGCTTTCAGTTTTAATATAAATGTGCATAAGAACATTTTGGATTCCATCAATTGTTGCTTATTCATGATCCTTGCACCATAATTGATATCAAAACATGTACGAAAAACAGTGAAACAGACATGACATGAAAACTACTTTAAATTATAGTTTAAGGAATTATCAAAATAGAACAAATGGTCCTTATTTGCATATCCCCAGTTTCATAAAATAAGATGGGAAATCATTAAAAATAAGAGAAAGAAGATGTGAATCGAGAAAAAAAGGAAAAGTGAATCCAATGGTAAACCTAAAACTGGGGATATGCAATAGCAAACATAGAAAATCAAAATTGTAACTAACAGAACCTGGAAACTATGAGAAACAGTGGAGGTGAAGCGATGGGAATTGATGAGCTGCAAGAAGGGAACGATGTGGGAACTGATGAGAAAGTAAAAAGGAATGAAGCTAGGAATGAATATGTACATTGAAAACACGCGTTTCTTTTTGCCGTTCCAATAACACGCGTGTATATCAAATTAACCAAGCCTCAGTAAATGCTTATGAATCAGATGGAAAATAACAAATGGACAAATTCCAAGGCAAAATTTGAAATTCAAATTTTTAGGGTTAGAGTGATTAGGACATGTATTTAGAGGGAAAAATTAGGTTAAGTGATTAGCCAGACCTAATAAGCTTTAAGAGTAAGTGATTGCAAATTAAATTTGAATCGTTTTTTTTATGCCAAACTGAGTTTAATTCTAAAAAACCAAAATTTTGTTTGTATTTGATTGTTATGCATTTTATACCATTTATTCTAATTTGTGAGTGAAATAATTAATTTTTTATTAGCCAATGATACTCTTGTTAAAAAAAAAAATAGCCATTGATACCATTCATTCTACTTAGTGAGATACTCTTGTTAAAAAAAAAAATAGCCATTGATACCATTCATTCTACATAGTGAGTGTGATAATTAATTGTTCATTGCCAATACACATACGTTATATTTTATTGATCTCAAGTGTACTATATATATATATCTAAGTAATGCACAAAAAAGTTTACACCGAGAACACAGGCGACCAACAATTTCAAAAGAAAGAAAAGTTACACTTTTAGTTAGACCAAAACTAAAGATCCAAAGAGCAGCTGATAAAAAAAAAGGAAAGATAATAGCAAAAGCCACATAGCAGCACAATAAATGAACAAAAGCTCTACCTAATACAACCTGAACCCAAGTCGGGCGAAAAGAAATAACCTAGTGCTAGCAACATAACCAAAATATATTGAGTACCCAAGATGGTTAAACTGAGAACTTGCTTTACTTCTCCTGTATAATTCTTGTGCATTAGCTTAATAAAAATACAGAAATATGAATTGATATGGGAAAACAAATTATGTCCATTAGCTTAATAAAAATTGAAAAATGATAAATCATTGAAAGGAAGCTTTCACCAATTAGTTTCATATCAAAGCCAATAACAATAAACCAAATTATGGAGAGAAATTAGTTTCATTGAAAGGAAGCTTTCGCCAATTAGTTTCAGAATGGAGACAAATTAAAAAAAAACAATTACCAAAACTTAGGAGAACAATTTAAAGACAAAAAACATACTCAAAAATTATTTGAATTGCTAAATGGATCACCTGTCTTGTATTATTTTTTGAAAGAAGTGAACAAAATGATTATGTTGCTTCCATTTTTGAGACGATTAAATTAGGAGTCAAGATCATGATAATAGTGAAGTAGGCAAATGAAGCAAAGCTTATAGTCATTTTTGGTGCAGGTGACAATTGTTTGTAAGTTTGCAATGTTTATGACAACCGAAAAACTTAAACTGACACAAAATAATGTTAGAAAATTACAAAAACTTCTTTTGTCAAAAAAATAAGTTTGCTTACAATATCAAGAGTTTAGTACATAGAAACCTCTTAGGAAGGCTATCCTAAGAAAATTTTAAAGCGACAATTTAGGTGTAGATCATAGATAGAAGATAATAAGTGAAATAAAAGAGAAGGTAAAGAAATGCAAAGCTAAGAAAATGACAATATAAATTGGTTAATGGTTGATATAATATGAAGAAAAAAAGATGTACATCTTAGGAGAAGTTGCAGCCAAGGAATGAAACATCAAGTAATGCGAGTATGGACATTATATGGTGAAATATTTTTTTGGAAAAAGAAAAACGAATAATCTGAAATTAATGTAATTGATACGTGGTTATTGTTAATAATTGATAGCAGTTACAAATTTCATAAGTTTCCATTTTCAAGTGAATAAAAATGTTTGCCTAGAAAAGGAGGTATAGATTTAGTCGTTGGTTGATACATGATTTCCGGTGAAATAATTTTGCGATTCAATTGCAGTAAAGTGGCATCAATGCATACTATTTTTGAACCTGATATTCAAATATATCATGATATTTGAAAGCTGATTTTCTTAGCCTTGAATGTTCAGCATTATAAACAATTGAATCATCACTATAACATTAATAACATTAATTGTAATTTCACCTATAACACTGCCATGTGTACTTGACAATAGAGGAGGGTTGAATTGTTTATATTGTAGATAATTAAATGTTTTTTCTTTCTGCTAAACGTTTCGTATTTTAGAAATACAAATACAAAAGGAAGTTTTACAATTTCAAATTCTAATATGCTTTTTTTGAATAATCAAATAATTTAAATTAATATATTTGAATTCAGATATTAAAATAAAACAAGTAATATCTAATTAAAATACGATTAATGAAATAATTATTTAAATATCAAAGAGATGAAATAATTGATATATGTCAAATAATAAAAATATGATTTGATTTGTCAAAAAAAAAAATGATTTGATAAAAGTGTAACTTTTTAAAATAATTTAATTAGATTTGGTAGTAACCATTAATTTGTTATATAATTTAACTAGATACATTTTACTTGGTACCCAAAAACATAATATTTGGTTATTTTGTTAAGGTCATGTATGATACAAATATTTACTAGACTAAAAAGTATAGGTTATTTTTGTCAAAGAATAAATTCCACCACAATTAAATTTTTTAATAAAACGCCGATTACCGCAAAAAAAAAAAAAAAAAAAAAAAAAAAAGAGGACGTAAACCCCATGTTTTTCTTATTAGATATTTCTATTTTTGGTAGAATCATGTAATTTAATTTTGGTTGAAATACAAAAAGAAAAATATTAAATGCTATTAAATTGGTTCCTCTTTTTTTTTTAACGTAAATTGATTCCTCTTTTTTTTTGGCAATAATATAAATTGATTCTATTTAATGGTCTTGCTAAAATAAACGTGAACCCTTCCCTAAAAAAATAAAGTAAGCCTTAAACCAAAAAAAAATTAGGAATTGCTTAATAGCTAAAAAAATAATATTTCAAGACCTTTCCTCTAAAATCGCAAAAACCGTTGAACAGATTTCACCAAAAAAAATTTAATGAATTTCGTTCAATTGTTCAATGTTTGTTTTATGAAAGAAAAAAAAATCGGATACTTTATTTTAGGACAGAAAAAGATTGGAATTGAAGGTATTTAATTTGAATTGAAAACGTATCATTAGAGAATATCAAAAATATGATTTCAGTTGATTCTATTTAGTGGACCTGCTCTAAAAAAAAATAAGCCTTAAACCAAAAAAAAATCGGAATTGCTTAATTGATAAAAAAAAATTATTTCAACACCTTTCCTCTAAAATCACAATGGCCAAACGAGATTATATCAATAAATTGGCAATGTTATTAAAAAAAATCCCAACATCATTCAATCAATGTGTATCTCTTCTATTAAAAAAAATATCGCAGGAATAATGCAAAAAAATATTACATATGTGTATCTCTACATTTTGTTATTAACACGGTTCAAATATAATTTGATTTTTCAAATCATTATTTTTTATTATTTTATATTAGTTTTTATTTTCATTCATAAGAATTTCAATTCACACATTTTACTTTGATAGTACACGTGACAACCTTATATTGAAAGGGGCATTTAATATTTTATTTCATATACACATCAAAA
The DNA here is from genome assembly GCF_051527215.1 of Medicago sativa. Taxonomy (NCBI): domain Eukaryota; kingdom Viridiplantae; phylum Streptophyta; class Magnoliopsida; order Fabales; family Fabaceae; genus Medicago; species Medicago sativa. The sequence continues at coordinate 11,560,699 of NC_140756.1, forward strand.
TGTTATTTGCTAAAATTCGGAGGAGTATTTAATGTACCAGAATGACAGCCGAAAATTTACATATGAAATTACTCTAATGAACCCAAAATTTTGGAGGAGTATTTAAACTTCTATTTTTATTCTTAAAAAAAAAATCCCCACTCTATTATATTTTCCAAGAATTTTTTTTTAAAAAAAGTGTTCAGTATGAAAAAATAATGTTTTTATTTTGATATTAGAAATTTATATTTTATACACATTTAAATTTTAAAAAAATGACAAGTTTTTGGGCGTTAATAATAATTGATTAAGACTTTGATGATAATTAATTGCATAAAGATTGATTTCAATTTTAGTTAAAAAAACAACCCTAAATATGGCTATAGTAAAAAAAGTCTTAACAAAAAAGCATAAATCACTCTCTCAAAAAAAAACATAAATCATGGAACATACGTTATTCCAAGACTCTACTTTGTTTTTACAAGTATTTATATATTTTAATAAAAAAATAATTTGTTTTTATTGTGTACTCTTGATGTGGAAAAAAAATATGCGCTTTATAAAAAATAGTTGTGCATTCTTCAAAAAAAAATTGTACATATTTAATTAAATAATTATTCATTTGATTTTTTTAACACATTTAAATTATAAGATTTAATCTAGATCGACACAGGGTTAAAAAAACGATACGTAAATAAAAAATCTTTATTATATGTTTTTCGCAATCAATATATTGTTATAATAAAAAAAATTGTGACTTTGATTATTTCAAATTAAAAGACTAATATATCATGAGTATGTGTATGAGTTTGTTTCAAAAATTAATGTATAATTTATTCCTAATTATTGCATCCATTAATCAATGGAATAATTTTTGTGGTTATTTGGTGTTTTTTGGCTATAAATATTGCTTTTGAAGCTCATGTTTTCCACACCATTTTTCAGATCATCTCTAATTTCATACAAGAATTTTAAAATAGTTTTCGAAATCCATCTTTCAATGTATTTATTTTTTTCTTATTTTCATAGATCTGTCTCCAATAATTGATTCTATTTTTTATATTTTCCATGGGTACAACAATTAAACTTATTTCACTCTAATTTTCTTTCTTTCAGCTGAACATATGGAAATTCAGCATATGGAAACCTATTTCACCTTCTCTTTAGGTGTTCAAAATGTGGATCTCGAAGAACGAATTTGATGAAATATGATGCACACGATGACTACTTTTTTTTTAAAACTATTCATGCACTTAATTTTAGAGTTACGATTTGTATTGTTGATCATATTTTACATTTCAAATAGCAATGTTTCTTTTGCTCACCGACTATGTTATGATTTTAATATTGATTAAAATCATATTGAATATTATAGATAGTTGTTGTTAACTTACTTTGTGTAATTAGGAAATTAGAGTGGACACTATCCTTTTTTATTGATTTAATTTCTTTGATGAGTGTTGTACCATATATATGACCATTTTTTTCCTATTATCTTCATCCCTTTACCACAACAATGTTGCTAAAATTAAATATACAGATAAATATTAACACCTAAAAAGATGAATATAATATCCCTAAAAAAAAGAGATAAATATAGTAGGCCATCATGATAAAAAAAAAACAAATTATATATATATATGTAAAAAAGGTTTTTTTGAAGTAATATATGTAAAAAAAAGTTACTTTCTTAATTTCCGATAATCTAAACTCTCAAATAATAATTTTGAATGATAATGATTTTTTGTGCTGACCCTCCAGTTTTTATGGAAGGTCTATGATAGTATGGAGTTTGACCTGAGTCTAAGTAAACTTTAACCAATAATGGTCTCACAATAATTTCAAGGCTAAACTGCAGTTTTGACCCCCTAACTTTGACAATGTTGCGATTTTGGCCCCCTATTAAAAAAAATTAAAAAGTGACCCTCCATGTTTAGGGAAATATACTCTTTTAACCCCCTAACATAAGGGAAATATGCTTTTTGACACCTTATCTTTACAAATAGGTGCGATTATGGCCCCTTTTTTGGGACACGTGGCGTCTTCTCAGCAATTTTGAAACGCAAGGGGCCAAATTTTAATTTTTTTTAATAGGGGGCCAAAATCGCAACATTTTGAAACTTAGGGGGTGAAAAGTGCAGTTTAGCCTAATTTCAAAATTCAATTGACTCATTAAACAAAAGAAGCTATTGGCTTAAGACAAAACATAATTGCTATGAGCAGATCTTTTGAGCATTTAATTGCAGAGACATATACTCAATAGATATTATATTTTTGGTATAATATCAAAGGAGTAATTCACTTTTTATCATTTACAAATAAAGATTACGGATTCAATCTCACATGGTCCAATACATGGTAATATTTATAAGTTTTAGACAAGTAAGTATAAAATGCCTAAAAAAAAAAGCAAGAATAATTATTATTTTTCGATAATCATTAAGAATAATAAATGACAAATTTTATCAATTTTTTTAATAAAAAAACGAAAATAGCTAAAGGATTCACATCTACCACTGCTTATAATGATTATTTTTTTAGAAATATTCATAATGAACTTGTGGACAATTGTCATGTGTAGACATTCAAGGATTTATTAGTAAATCATATGTATATTGGCTACAATAATATGGTGTGTACCACTTTCTTATCGTGTTGTGTTGTTGGTGTAAATATTTATTCTTTGGAAAAGCATTTTAAGAATCTCAAGTTCTATATATGGTCTTCGTTGTTCACCATCAAACAATAAAGATTTGTTTTCAAACTGATGAAGAAATACAAATATTCAAAAGGACCATAAAAAAAACAAATGATATTAATGTAATAAAAAATTTCTAAATCATTAATCACATTTTAATATTATTGAAGATATTCTCCTTAATGAGAGGGCTGTGTTTATATATATATATATATATATATATATATATATATATATATATATATATATATATATATATATATATATATATATATTTCGTTAATGAGAATCATATTTTAAAAAATTTCTAAATCATTAATCACATTTTAATATTAATGAAGATATTCTCCTTAATGACTACTTTACTCCTATACAGGTAATGAGAATCACATTATTTAAATGATTTAATTTTGTTTAAATCGATTTAATATCATTAATAAAATGCCTTAGATATTTAATGGAGAAATAAAGGAGAATCACGTGATTTTAATGCATTAATCACATATAAACTGGTTTTTCTTCTCTTCTATTGTCCTTTATATCTATATAATATAAAGTTTTTCTTTAAAAGATTCATCCAAGTTAAAGTTAACCGTGTTTGATTTTATATTTGGATCATATGATATTTTGCCTCAAAAATATTTTGAATTAGACTTCAAACACACCTAACATTGTGATGTCAAAATATAAACTAAGACGGTCAACAACGGAGCTCCCAAAATTGGGTGCTTAATTGGATCCAACAAGTACATCTCACTCATTTTTATTTATTTTTTAATGTTAATACTCAACAACCTTATCTCTCCAACTCATCATCTCAAGATCTTTTAACAAAGTGAGTCTCTAAATAAATTTATATCATTACATTTCAATAAAATTCATTTCTTAATACAATATTCTATCCTAGATTTTTTTTTTGGTATTTTGATCTTACTATAGTTAATACATGCTTTAGGAAAAGAAAGGGAAATCTTATTACATACAAGAGTGAGATGTTATCTTATCATATAATTTTATTTGTTATTAGGAATTATGACAAAGATTTGTTTGGACTTAAAGTTTTATCTAGAGAAAGTTTGATTATCCAACATATTGTATTTGTTATGGACGCAAGGCTTAAGAGGAGGGAAAAGAGGAGATGCCACGGTTGGGCTATAAGGACCAAGTGGTGGAAATTAGAAAAGATTTGAAAGGAAGGTTGCACAAAGCTACATGAAAGCAATAATGATATGTGGGACATGATGGCATATGAGATTAGAAAATTAGAAAAAGAGACACTAGGAGAATGAATAGGTTTTGGACCTCGGAGTAAAGAATCTTGGTGGAACCAAATTGTTTGAAGTAAAGTGAGAATCAAAAGAGAATGTTTTAAAACGTGGTATCGGTTAAAAGTATAGAAATTCAGGAAAGTTATAAGATAAATAAGAAAGGGGGCCAAGAAGGCATTGTATGAAGCATGAACACACCATTTTAATGGGTTATACTAATCTTTAGGCACAAAGGAGGGAGAAAAGTTTATATATAATCTTTCTAAGGGACATGAAAGAACGAAAAGTGATTTAGATCAAGTGAAGTGTATTAAAGATGAAGAGAGTAAATTTATTGCTCAGTAAAGAGATTTAAAGGATAAATGGAAGTAGTATTTTCAAAACTTATTTAATGAAGGTTATGAGATCTTACCATACTCTAGCAATATAGACATAAAAGAGGAGGATATAAATTATAACTATCGTCGAATTCAATAACACGAGGTAAAAGAAGCATTGAATAGGATGAGTAATGACAAGGCAATTGAGCTTGAAAACATACCTATTGAAGTGTGAAAAAGCCTTGGAGAAAGAGGCAATGGGTGGCTCACCAATTTTTTTTAATGAAATTAGTCAAAGCGAATACCAGATGAGTGAAGAAAAAGCATTTTAATTTTGATCGGTAAGAAGAATGGGAATATACAAAATTTAGCAATTTATGGAGGAATTAAACTTGTGAGTCATACCATAAAAATATGGAAAAGAGTGATTAAACAAACACTAAGGAAAGAAACTCGAGTTACAGATAATCAATTTTGGTTTTATGATTGGAAGGTGAACTCTAAAAGAGATCTACTTACTACGTCGAGTGATGAAGCAATAACAGATGGATATAAAACAATTTATTTATTATTTTACTAAAACTGTCAAAAATATTAAATAGCAAAATTTCTGACACGTGCTTAGCACAACTGTCCAAGTATATATAATTTGTTAATTTGCTAACTTGGTATTAAAACAAAACAGAGAGCAGAGGATCCGAGTAAAAAACATACAATAATGTAGGGAGTGCCTAACAATGTACAACCAAATCGAAAGAAAAATGAAGCTAATTACAGTGATTAAAAGTTCACAAATATCTCAAAAGTATGGATAATATTTAGAAACTTGCATGTTGCATATCAATAAATTACAACGTTCAGGACAGGTTTGAAGTGGGTATCTATACCTCCATTACCCGCCCCATACACGTATTTTGAAATTGGGAAAAACCCAAACCCAATCAAACGGGTCTTACCTGTTAAATTGGGATGGATTCGGTCAGGTATATCTGTGGGTACGGGTTTTGATCCATACATAGGTTCCACAAACCAATCATAATAGGAACATGGGGTACCATATATCTTATCGAAAAACCATTTTCAAAAAGGTAAATTTGGCAATAGTAAATATAAGAGAATATAAGGTGAACTTGAAATATCAATGTAATATATTCTTGGTCAAAATATTATTATGTTGGAAATATTGAAACAATTGTCCTTATTTTGATGACAAATGTTATTAATTAGTTGTTAGATTAGTATTTACTATTTCGTATAAGTTTGACCCATGTACCACCAACTCATTATTCCTTAACTCAAACCATTTGAGCTACCCAACTGCCCAAAACAATTTAAAATAAATTAGAGTTGTAAATTGAATATATACTTTATATTTGTAAACCCAAATATCTTAATACAACTATATAATATTTATTTACAAAAACTCCACATCATTACAAGTTATACTTTTCGTCAAAAAACTTTATAATTTATAGTTTTATATTAAATGTATACTATTGTATATGTCAAATAACTTACATATTTCTTAACTTTGTTTAAATTGTTCTAAAAAAAACATTGTTTAAATCAATGTTTTAAAACCCGGACCGGTGATCGACCCGATCAAAGTACTTGGTCACTGGTTGAACCAGTGGTCACTGGTCGGACAACATGACAGTTGACCCGATCAATATAAAAAAATTTATGACAAAAATTTACATTATGAATGAAATTTTGATAAAAAAAAATCATGTCTTTTTTTTCTCTATTTGAAGTTCGTACATTAAAAAAATTATATTCACAGCTGCAAGTTAATTTCTTAACTGCAGCACAATTCAAGCTAATTCCAATTCAAATTCAAATTAGCTCATACATTAAACAAAAGTACTGCATAAAAAACCTCACAAATAAGTTCTAATTCAGATTTCATATTTAAAACATAGTATGTTCTAAACATTGTTGGAAATCAATATATAACTGACTTACAAACCCAAGTAAGTTGCATAGTCAACAAAAAACAGAAACTCAAATAAGTTATAACAATTCACTAATGAGTAAACTATTTATATCCATGGAGTCAAATTGTCATAGTCTTGATATCCATATTCATCATCTTCATCGGTTGAGATGGGAGAGGAGAACGACAATTGAAAATGGTATTTGGGTTGGGAGTACGTGTTACTAGAGTTTTTGTCTGTATATATGTCGTGCCTTTTTATTAAAAAAAATGAAAAACGGGTCGGGTGGACTAAACTGGTTCAGCGGTCCGCCCACTGACCCGAACAGGTCACACAGGTTTGAACGGGTTAATTGCATATCCTGTCCAGTAGCCTGCCGGAACCGCTGCACCCCCCGGTTCGCGGGCCAACCGGTCTGACCGGTCGGGTATGTCCGGGTTTTAAAACAATGGTTTAAATTAATTTTCAATTCAATGTAAAAATTTCTTTTTATTAAACTTTAATAAGAGCTTAATTTCCCCGTGCTTGGCACGGGTCACTATACTAGTAATATAAATTTACGACCTGTTTCATGGCCCTTTATGGAAATGTTTTTCTCTTCCTATTGCATTGACATGTGGCACTTTTGATAAACTAATTTCTCTTCATATTATATTGACATGTGGCACTCTTAGGAAAACAAGCATCATCAAGCATTTGGATTTTAATAACCTTCCATATAGCATCCTCAAGCATTTGGATTTCAATAACTTTCCATATTTATATTTGTAACCATATATATCATTTATATTATAATTTAATGCAATATTAATATTAATAATAATTTTTTTCCAATACAAAATATTATTGTAACATTGACCGATTGATACCCTATCAGTTTTTTTTTTGTCAATCCATGATTTTTTTACACGGTAATGAAATTAATATCATGATGATAATGTACCAATACTATTGTGAGACAATTTTAATCATATATTTTATAATTGATATCAAGGAATTTTTTTTTTTTTGTAAATTAAAGAACGAAATTTTAACGAGATTGTTTTATATAATATCATATTTCAATTATAATATACTTTATTTTGTTAGAATTATAATATATTTAAATATGCATAAAAAATCTATATATGAAAATATTTCGTTCTAAGCACTATCAGCCCTCCTCAAGTTATTTTGCTGACATGTCAATTCAATAGAGCATACCATGAAGAATTACAAAAATCATCATAAAATCAGTGCTAATAAAATGCAAATAGCAATAATTAAATGGCAATCATAATTTATTTCACTGATTTTAAATATGAGGTTGTACCTTGACCAAAAAAAAAAAAAATATATATATATATATATATATATATATATATATATATATATATATTTTGACAAGATATATATAATGATTTGTCAACATATATATAATGTTGTACTACACAATTGTACCGCACACATTTGTACTGCACATAAGCCTATATAAGGCACATACACCCCTTTAGTTTGTTGTCATTGTTGTTAGTTGTTACTATTTTTATGGTTATGTTTCAATATCATTAATTTTATAATTTTAATTGTTAAATTCAACGATTAGGTTGTCTCTATTTGTGAAGAAGTTTCATTTGATAATATTGCGATGTTGACTTGAAATGTAATGGTTCTTATGAAGTTCATAATGCTCATATGTTTTGTAGATTCGTTTAATTTTCACTTCTCATTTTATTATAATTTTATCAAACATATATTTTTTACAGGATGTATTCATTTTTTTGATTTCAACACCAAGATTTATTGGATAGCATAACTTCATAAGATACGCATGTAAAAAAAATAAGCCTTAATCCAAAATTGGAATTGGAGGTATTTAATTTGGATTGAAAACATATCATTAAAGAATATCAAAAATATGATTTCAGTTGATTCTATTTAGTGGACTTGCTAAAATAAACGTTGAACCTTCTCTAAAAAAAAATAAGCCTTAATCCAAAAAAAAAAAAAAATAGGAATTGCTTAATAGCTAAAAAAAAAATATTTCAAGACCTTTCCTCTAAAATCACAAAAACCATTAAACATGCATATTCAATGTACTTAAAAGTGATATTTCCGTGTTATTTTCTTTGATTCAATTTGATTAAAAGTAATAATTTTATTAATGCATATTCAATGTACTTCCGTTTTTCTTTTTCTGTACTAAAATAAAAATTGAACTGTTTAATGAAATTTCTTCAACAAAAAAAAAAACAGTTTAATGAAATAAAAATGTGAATAATATTTGTTTTATGACTATTAGTTCAAAAAAAAAAATTATATTCTTTGTGGTAAATTATAAATTTGATAATCTTTTTATTAGGTTAAAATTATATCTTTGTGAAATAAAAATGTGAATAATATTTTTTTTTTGTGTGAAGGAAACATGATTTTATTTGATCTAAATGTGAATGCATATTATTTAATGCCGTGAAATTTCATTAAACTAATACTCATATCATAATAGAGAAATTTCATTAAACTAATACTCATATCTTAATAGCTAAAACATGATTTTATTTAATACTGTGAAATTCATAGTCCTATTTAGTTTTTTTCAAATGCAATCATTAAAAAAAATTATATTTTTCTTAATAGCTAAGATATGAGTTCAAATTTGATTCGTTAAGTTACATGTTGTTGTTTCAAAAACAAAAATAGTTACATGTTGTTGTTTAACGTAATTATCCTCTAAAAGCTATTATAAATTAGACCCTTTGGCCAACACATTCTTCACACCACAACTCCTGTTTTGTCTTTCATATTCCTTTCTTTTTCTTTGCATAATTTTCGTATTAGTTTGTTAAGCTGAAATGGCACCAAAGATCGACTTGATTTCTGATATATCCCCTTCCAAAGAAAACTGGAATATCAGGGTTCGAGTCGTTCGCCTATGGTTTGTGAGGGATACGAAAAAGGATCAACTTCCTTACTCCTTGGAAATGGTTCTAATGGACAGTAAGGTTGTTTGATTCCATTTGTTTTTAGTTTTTAACTTTTTTTTTATCAATAATTTTTTGTTTTTTTTTTTGGTCAAATCAATAATTTTTTGTTAATGTCGTGTGTAACTATATCAAGGAGTTCAATTTTATTTTTTTATTTATCAAAGAAATAATTTGGTGCGATTATGTCAATAATTTTTGTAATTGTATCAATAAATTTTTGTTTGGGTCCTTGGAATTTTATTTGTTTATATCCAATTGATTGTTTATATTTTTTTGTCCGGCTGTTTTTATTTTTCGCTCTTCTATCATTTTATCCATTGTATTAGGTCATTATCTGTGATTGTATTATTCTTAACCTATTAAAAAGATTATCAAATTTATAATTTATCACAAAGTATAAAATCTAAAAAACTAATAGTAATAAAACAAATATTATTCACATTTTTATTTCGTTAAACTGTTCTTCTTTTTTTAAAGAAATTTCATTAAACTGTTCAATTTTTATTTTAGGACAGATAAAGAAAAGCGGAAGTACATTGAATATGCATTAATAAAATTATTATTTTTAATCAAATTGAATCAAAGAAAATAACACTGAAATCTTACTTTTAAGTACATTGAATATGCATTAATATTACTTTATCACAAGACACACTTCTATCATATTTTTTTTTCTTTCTATTTTTCATTTTTGTTTTGATAGAGTAGCAAATCAAGAATCATGATCAAACACATCGTATTTCCACAAATTCGCTGAATCGCAATCAAAAGCAGAGGGGTTTTCACATAGGAGTGTTAATCATTTATAAAAAAATATGTAATTGAATTTCTACTGTGTTTGACAGTCCATTTGTCATCTTATTTCAGTTTGTATTTTTCTAAACACTTAATGCATGGGACTTTTACATGTAATCGAAATTTTGTAGTTATGTCTTACGTTTGTACAAAAAAATTATTTATACATGTAATGGAAATTTTATAGCTATTCTTATGTTTGTACAAAGGAAAAAATGATTTGTATTTGTGAACAATCATTCTTTCTAATTGACATTCCATCGTTTATGCTCTAATTTTTCATTTTCATAATTCTGTGATCTATATATTCTTATAAAGATCAAACGTCGACGTTTGCAACAATATCTATGTTATTTTCTCTTTTTTTGTTTTGATGAGATTTTACAATTAGTTATATAACATCAAAGACCTAAGTATATTTATTTATTTTATTCTGTATAAAAACATTTGATGATCGAATGAAATCTTATTTTTCAAAAAAAAAAAATTGACCAAAGCATAAAAATGATTACCAAAGAGTATATTATCAGTTTCAATGGGAATGAATTATTTTCAAAAGAGTATGATCGCAAGATGTAACAATCTGACTGCAAATTTTTAAGGGAATAACCAAATTGTCATCAAATTGAGAAAAGTGAGGTGATGGTTTTTTTTTCTTCAGATCATGTTATTAATATTGGTTTCAAAATTAAAAATAGTATTGAATCATTAAACCAAGTTAAAAAAAAAATCATTTTTAAATTTCAGTCTCAAAGTTGACCAAAAAAAAACTTTAGTCTCAACATACAAATACCATTAATTTTTTATTAATTAACATCTTAATGTTAATTACTAACATTAACTCACCAAAAAATATATTGAATTCGAAAACACCGTAATTCAAAATGGATATTTTTTACTTAAATATTACATTTTTTTAATTCGAATTTCAAATTTTGATGTTCTATTTTAATACTTATTTGATATTGTTTGTTGAAAAAGGTAACAAGAGTCATGTTATTAAAGAATTTTAATCATTCATATTCATGAAAATTTTGTAAAAAATCGTAAAGTGATATTTTAAAGATTCATCAAATATGTGCAGTAATGAATGCGTAACCAATAAATAAAAAAGGTTCAACAAAATATTTATTTTCTTACAGAAAAAATGAAAAGTGAAAAGAATTTATTAATTTAAATCATTAATGTCACTTTTAAATTGTAACATTCTTACTGACCAAAAAAAAATTGTAACATTCTTTGGGTTTTGGCCCTCATTTGTACAAAAAAAAAATTGTAACATTCTTTATTATCATATAAAAGTGAAAAGAATACACTATTATACACATGCTGGATAATGAAATGATTTTGCAACTTCATTCTATATCAATTGCATTTTCCTGATAAGGTTATTATAAAGGAAATAAGAATTGGTTATGAATTATTTATAAAAAAAAAAGAATTGTGTTATGAAAAAATGTTATATTTTTATGTTTTACAAAATGTTAATTCCATTTTTATTAATGGCAATTTTAATGTGGCGGTAACAACATTTGATGGAATGCAATTATTAGTCATAATTTTAAATTCTTTTTTTTTGTGTTACAGTCATAATTTGATATTCTACCATTTTACTTTCTTTTGTGTGTTAATTCTACCACTATACTTGATCTTTTTTTTTTGTTACAATCATAATTTTATATTTTTTTGAGTTTTTTGGAAAAAGAATTAAACGAACTTCTCTCTATTTTTCCTGCGTTTAATTCATCTTGATCTTTATTCACCTGATCTTTAATTGTTGTAGAAGTGGATCTCAAACGACGAATCTAATGAAAGAATCAACATACGGTGTGAACTCAGAAGAAATTGGATTAAACAATTTGATTAGAATGAATTTTATTAGTTTTTAAGTGATGATTATTCTTTTGCACAACTATTCATGTAATTAGTTTTAGAGATACAATTTGTGTTGTAAATGATATTTCACATTTCAAAATAGTGGTGTTTCTATAGATTAATGATTATGTTGTACTTTCAACTTTGATTTGCATCTACAAAAACAGGTTGTAAAAACTGTCATATGTTAATCATGATTTTTTTCTTAAGAATCTAATATTTATAGGATCTTATTGAATATTATAGAAATTTGGTTATGGGTGCGAATGAAAAATTCGAGTTGGACATCCATCATTATTGTTTTTTTCTTCATATTGTCTTCATTCTTTCTAACACAACGATGTTGCTTTTTTCTTTGCATAAATCGAATATACAAAACGAAAATTGGTCTATACAAATAGTAGTTTGATTTCCTTCAAAAAAAAAATAGTAGTTTGATGATTCCTAAAAAAAATAGTAGTTTGATGAGATATTAACAAATTTAATTATTCAATATTCACACAGAACCATTATTAATTTTAAAAGGTAATGTGAATCACACTTGATTAAATTAATTTAAAACCATTAATAGATTATCTTATACATTTATTGGAGAAAGGAAGGTCTTATACATTTATTGGAGAAAGGAAAGAGAATCACATGATTTTAATGCATTAAAAATAATGTGAACTTTTTTTTTTTTGTTTTTCCAAATAGTAAACTTATTTGAGAAGTTTGTATATATTAAATAAATTTTATACAAACATAATTTTAAGCATATATAAAAACGTTAAATAAATTAAAATATATTTTACGAATCTTATTGGTATAAATATAATTTTAAAAATATAAACATCACCAAAAAATAAGACAATTTAAAATCTCTATATAAAAATTATATAAATCAAATTCATAAGTTTTTTGTTGTTCATCGTTATAGTTTTAAATTATCGTACATCAAATGTACTATATCTATAAGTTCAACAAAAAAGAATGGGTTCAAGGTCTGCTTCGAGGTGAATCAAGTATGCATGGTCCATGGATGGGTTCATGGACCAATTCTATTAATTTTTTTTTTGAAGGTAAGGGTTTGCTTCGAGGTGAATGTTAAAAGAATGATTATTGTACTATGTCTTTTTCTTTTTTTTTTTTGCTAAGCAAGGAGTAAAAGCAGACATCGGGAGGAAACACCGACATACCAACTAGGTTGTCATCTGGGAAACCTCCGTCCTATGCCGCCAAACTCTAAAATTTTATTAAAAAAAAGGAAAAATATATACAAGAAGAGGGGGGACTAGGCCAAAACCCTCAGAAGAAAAACAAACAAAAAATGCTGAAATAAACTACTACAGACTAAGAGAATCTGTAGTTAAACAAACCAACTCCATCACAAAGAAATCCATATGCAACTGAACAGCCGGAAGAGTTTCAAACCAAAGAGAACTTTGAATCCCATGACCCATATTCGCCAATAAAAAAATCATTTGGAAGATGGAAGACCACCCTTTGCACGGGTTTGATAGGGCGTGCCAATGATTTGCTTTTTACGATTTTGCTTCTGCGCCTTGGTAAGAACTTGAGTGAAGCCTTCATCAGCCATTCGTTGATCATATTCACGGACTCTGGCCCATAAGTCGAGACCATTTTGTATGTTCCTGCTAACATGTTGCTGTACGGGTAAATTTACCTCTGCATCATCTGTGACAACAGACCCTTCCATTTGAGCAGTGTCCTCGTTGTTATTATGATCCTTAATTTTCTGCCAAAGATCAAGATCATGTTGAATTCGAGGATTAGGATGTGTCATTCCTTCCTCCCGGACAATTCGCTTGCTGTTTGTATTCTCCAGTTCTGCACCGTCGTTGTCAACAAATTGAGCAGTTGGTGAGACCTCCCTATTAACAATGTCGACATCAATGTTTGTACCTTCAGTGATATGCACAGCTAGTGTGTCCTGCTCTACTTCTGCACTGTGTGTTTGTGTTTGTGCTTCTAATTCCATGACATCCGTAAAAATTGGCCGAGATGCTGCAGTAGTGTCCCCTTCTTGAGCCTCTGCTGTGTCAGAAATTTTTTCCAAGACATGTATCGATGTGCTGGGAAGCGTATCCTTCCATATATCATCACTCACCTCTGGTATGAACTCAATATCATACTGAAGCAGCAACTGCACATCACTCGGATGATGCCTCTCCTAAAGATGCTACCAAGGACCAGCATGATATGTCTTTTTCACTCCGACAAAGAAATTTTATATTTGTAGAATTGTATATGTATTAATGTGCAAGATATAAATGCATTAATTCAAATATTTATCATTTTTTACGGTCAATAATCTTTAAATAAGCATAAAAAAATCCTATTTACTTTTTTCAAAAATAAACACATACTTTGATAATCCTATTTGAAAATATTCATTGAGACAAATCAAACAACATCTTAAATGCTAACATTTGTATTTATATGTTAGTTAAAAAATATGGTCAAAGTAAGTTATGTTAATAATGCATATTATAAAATTGAGAAATGTATTTTGAAACGGATGAAGTATAAATGAATTGTTGAAACTTTGACATGCTGCAATCAAGGATATCTTAAAAATTCACGGTATTCTTTAAATCATTTAAGAATATATAGCAAGTTTTCCGTTTTCCATAGTCGATCACCATTGAATAACTTTTAAACCATCATAAAAAAAAATCCTCTTTTATTTTAAAAAAATAAAACTCATGAATTAAGAATTAATTGCATTAAAGGTAAACAATTTGTAGAAAATTTGAAATGTTTCAATCAAGGCAATCACAAAAAACAAATTCAAGGAATATTTTAAATCACTCAATAATGAATATGTATGTCTCATTTTCATATTTCTATTTAATCTTGACCCTCATCCCATTCTTCAATTCATGTTTCTACTATTCATGGTAAACAATAGATCATTGAACCATCATTAAAAAAATAATAATCAAACCAAGCAAGTTCTCGGATGAAATAAAAAATTTAGGACAAATAACTTATTTGATATTATGTGGTTTCTAATATAAAATTTAACAGAAAAAAATTATGGTCAACCTTAAATTTTAAATGAAAGTTAAAAATAAGGTAACTAATTAGTTGTGGAAATTTCTACTATACTTATAAATGATTATTATAGTTTTTTATTTACAGGAATTTCAATTTTTATTGTTTTTATTATAGATTTTTTTATTATAGAAATCATTAAAAAAGTATTGATTTCTATAATCCTAATGTGCATTAAATCATAATTAAAAAAGATATTTTATGAAAAGATAAATAATGGCAATCGGATATTTAAATGTTTGAGTTTTAATAACGGAAATAATACATAACAAAAGAGAGTACAACGGGTAGTCTAACTCATATTATACCATGCAAACCATCTCCTTCTCCTGAAAAATAAAATAAAAATATACATGTTTTTTGTCCTAAAAAATAACCTTTTTTTTTAAGTAAGATTGGGATGAGCACTTTCAATATGTCATTGTTTTTTAATGAACTGAAGAGAGTTTCATTGATGAGGAAAATAAAATCAATCAATAGTAAGTGACCACTAACATAGGAAATACAATCATTTAATTCCTTCGTCGTTTGTAAGAAAAATTATTCAATAAAAAAAATTAAATTTAAGCAAACATAAGTTTATGATCGTCATGTTTATAAAAAAAATTAATTATGAATGATGATACCTATTTAAAAAAAAAAAAAGCAAACATGCTTTAGCATCCAAGCCTACAGGTGTTCACGGGATGGGTCGGTTTTCATTGTAATCTATTACTCGATACAATCAAGTTTCATTAGGTTGGATCAATAAATAATTAAACGTAACTTTTTTAAAAAAACTTAAAAATATATATATATTTAAATGACATTCTATATTATACAAATTTCAAGACTTTGACTAGATTCTACAATTTTTTTTAGGTAAATCAGGAGAGAGGGCATGCATCAAGGAGAAGCAAACGACATCCCAACTAGGTTGGCACCCCGATGAACTCCCATCCTATACCGCCAAACTCAAATTTTATTAAAAAAGGGGGGAAATTACAAGAGGGGGGGGACTAGGCCAAAACCCTCGGAAAAAAACAGAAAACCAACAAAAAACATACAAAAGAGAAAAGGAGCCAAAATAACAGCCTCATACGAAAATCTAAACCGAGGTAAACCACACCGGTCCGCATTGCATTGATCAGAGACATGACCTCTATCATTCAGACAACTCTTAGTAATTCCAATACCATGCCAATACCAAGAAGGAACAAGCGAGAAACTAATCATAGGTTCAGCCAAGAAAATAAAGACAGTTTTATTAGATACATAAAGATTTTTCAAGGCCACTTTGGTGTCCGAATTACCAACACAACGGACATTCCAGTACATAATTAACTATCAGTGATCAGAGGTGGAACTTAATTAAAATTTGAACACTTGAATTTAATTGAAACACTTTGAATCTCTATGACATGAACCGAGTATATAATAGTGTGAACATTGGGTCAATGCGTAGAAGAAACACGTTGTATAGCTAAAATACAATGTTAAATGAGCAAGGATGGATACATCGCTGCCTGAATGCAGTAAAAAATAAGCAAGGGTCTCCACATCTTTGTGAACGAGTGTGGGTAAAGAAGTTAGTTAATGAGAGTATGATCCGTTTTAGAACATGGAATAAAGGCACCCTTACTTGAACATATATGGAAATAGTTGACGCTATCACTAAAATGAAGATTAATTTTATGGGTGAAAAGATGAAAGAATTAGATAGTTCAAGATCTAAGCATTGATAAACTGGAAAAGTTAGATAGAGAAATGGTGTAGGCATTATTGTGGATAAGGAATTGAAAAAGGATATTGTGGATGTAAAGAGGATGTGAGATTTGATTGTATCCCACAAATTTTTAGTTTAATAAGACATCTTTATTTTTTATTTTTTTTAAAGGAAATAAGACATCTTTATGTTATGAGTGTTTACTCACCTTAGGTAGGTTTGGAAGAATATTCTAAAGTTAAATTTTTGAAGGATTTGAAAGGTTTAATTCAAGATATACCACAAGGAGAAAATGTTTTTCTAGGAGGGGATCTAAATGGGCATGTAAGGAGTGTTTGATAAGTTTTAAAGGCGTGAACAAGGGTATGGTCATGGGGACATAAATGCATAGCGTAAATCCATCCTATATTTTTTGTAGTCTTTTAATCTTACTTTAGGAAAATAAAAAGGAAATTTATTACATACAAGAGTGGGATTTCATGTTCTCAAATAGATTTATTTCTTATTAGGAATTATGACAGAAATATTGTTTGAATTTGAAGTTTTACAAGGAGAGAGATTGACTATCCAACATATAATATTGGTTATGGATGTAAGGGTTAAGATAAGAGCGGAGGTGAGAGGCCATGATTAAGATACAAGGATCAAGTGGTGACATTTAAAGGATCAAAACCAAAGTGTTTTCTTACAAAAGATTTTGAAGGAAGGGTGTGTGAAGCTACATATAAGCAAAAATGATACGTGGAACAAGATGACATATGAGATTAGAAAAGTAGCAAAAGAGACACTAGAAGAATTAATAGGTTTTGGACCTAGCTAGGAATAAAGAATCTTGGTGGAACCAAATAGTTCAAATTAAATTGAGAGTCAAAATATGACTTCACTAATAAAAAATAGTGATAAGGGTGATACATTTGAAGACTATTACACATTAAGAAATTTAGCACATTCCAACCTTGATAACAAGGTTGTTTTCGAGGGGTGTTTTTTTTAAGATATATTAAAGGCTGATTAGTGTAGTTTAAGGAGTTAAGAGGTACTTCTTTTAGGATATAGTAAAGAACAAACTAAGAGTTACTAACTCTACGACACCATTCTGCATTTTCCACATTTTTTAGGCTGATATGTTTAAATATAAAGGATTCTTATATAAAAGCTAATATTTTTTCTTTCTCTTCAACGTGCACACATATGCATGCAAAGGTGTTAATATTAATTCTGTGACTTTACATTTAATATGCAGATCTACGTATCGGTGACGATGACTTGAAGAACCTGTGTTTGATTGAAATTGAAATGCTACTTCAGGAAAATGGACGGTCGCTTACCGACTTCAAATCTATGCCCAGGCCAAACGCAGCAGACATGCCAACTTTCACAAACAAGATTATCGTTGATGAGATAAATTACAACAAAGATGAACAAGAAAAGACACACGCTGATATGTTACTGATGTTGACTGATGAACAAAGATGTGTGCATGACAAGATCATGGAGTTTGTTGGTTCTGACGACGGTGGTTTCTTTTTCTTATATGGTTACGGTGGTCCTTGAAAAACTTTTATATGTAAACATTGTCGGCTACTGTTAGATCTAAGGGGAAAACATTATCTATTGGCTCTTCTCTTACCAGGTGGAAGAACCGCGCACTCGACGATGACACTCCCTATTGTGATTAATGAGGCATCATCGCTTACGATGGAAAAGGATAGTCCTAGGGAAGACCTGGTGTGTGCTGCAAAATTGATAATTTGGGATGAGGATCCAATGATGCATCGATGGTGTTTTGAGGAAGTTGATCGATCAACGCGTGATATCATGTCCAAGAATGATCCCCTATACGAGTTTAGACCTTTTGGTGGAATGACAAGAGTTTTAGGTGGTGATTTCAGGCAGATATTGCCTGTTGTCCAAAAAGGAATGAGGCAGGATATTGTTGATGCCTCAATCAATTCATCAAAGATATGGGCTTATTGTAATGTGTTGAGGCTTACTATTAATATGAGATTGGGTGCATCTTCGTTACCTGCAGAGCAGGAAGAAATTGCTAATTTTGGCAAGTGGATACTCTCAATTGAAGACGACAAAGACGCTTTGGATGAGAATGGTGAAATGAAGGTAGAAATTCCTGAAGATTTGCTCATATCGGACACAACAAATCCGTTGATGACATTTATAGACTGCGTGTATCCTGATCTGAATGATAACCTTGGTGACCAGCTATTTTTCCAAGAAAGGGGAATACTTGCACCAACGCTTGATTCAGTTGAGCATGTTAACAAATATATGATGTCGCTGATACCAGGTGAAGAGAAAGAGTATTTAAGCTCTGATTCTTTTTGTCGATCGGGTGAAAATTCTGATGTCCAAAGCGAGTGGTTCACAACGAAATTTCTTAATGTTTTTAAGAGCTCTGGAATTCCAAATCACCGGTAAACTAAAGGTGGGATGTCCAGTTATGCTGATGAGAAAACATCGATCAGGCCAATGAACTGTGTAATGGTACAAGGCTGACAGTTACACATCTAGGGAAGAGCACGATAGCTGCTACCGTAATTACAGGAAAAAGGGCGGGTACCAGGGTATTCATTCCCAAGATGAATCTTATTCCGAGTGATCCAGGACTACCCTTCAAATTCAGGCGCATGCAATTTCCATTGACGCTTTGTTTTGCAATGACAATAAATAAAAGCCATGGTCAATCTTTATTTCGAGTGGGGGTTTATCTTCATAAGCCCGTGTTCACGCATGGACAACTTTATGTCGCTTTCTCTCGAGTTACTTCTAGAAAAGGTTTGAAGCTGCTCATCCTGGATGAAGATAATAATGTTTGCAAGGAGACCACAAATGTTGTGTATCGTGAAGTTTTTCAAAAAGTTTGATCATTGGTTATGTTTTAGAATTGTTGTTGCTATAATTTAGAAAACTAAAGTTGCGTATTTTTTGGAAGTCGTTTTTTTTAATTTCTTTGTAAGGCGTACTCTGGTCATTACAGGACATGCAATTTGTATATAAGCAGGTCCTCCTGCCATTGACTTTTAATTGATGCACTTTTCATGTTTAACAATCACCGGAACCTTTTTTGTTTCATCGTTGTTACACTAAAATACAATATTTACATTAGACCATTGGTTTTGTAAAAATTAAAAACAAATAACAATCGGCGTTTTTGTAGCCCAAGCTATGTTTATACACACCCGTAAAAAATTTAACGTTTGCATTTACCGACTACGTGTATGCATGTGACACTGACTGTCATATAAAAAAATCAAACGTTTGCTAAGATTAAGAATGATCAACATCTTAAACTACAAATAATTAGTATAACTATAACTCCAAATACTTTAATCGTTATGTGCAATGTTTAGATATTTCAAAATGTATACAAAATAAACAAAATTAATTCCATGTCAAATTTAAATTATAACCACTTATAACTTTAAGATAAAATAATATAATATCTATACATTTGTTAAAAAAGCAGTTTTTTATTTCCCGTGCTTGGCACGGGTCATTACACTAGTTGTAAGAGAAAGTGTGAAACATTCTTAGTCCTAGAGATGCCACATCATCATAATTCTAGCTTAACATAGATCCATATTTTGTTTACAAAGATGCTAATATAGAGATGCCACATCATCAAATTGCTTTATATAGATAGATTTACTCGAATTATTTATTAAATGAAAGTTTGAAATTAAGGTGTTACAATACACACAATAATTCCCTCAAAAAATAAAAAAATTGCACACAATAATGAAGAATTAAAATTCAAATGAATTTGAAATTGTGGTCCAACTATACAACCTTTCCAGAGCTCAAATTTGTCCACAAGAATTTTCAATTTCTATAATTTTGATGATTCTTTAATCTAATTTTTTAGAAAACTTGTTTGGCTTGTGTTCTTGATGTGTTTCAATCTCTACAATTTTGATGATTTTTTAATCTAATTTTAAAACCATTGTTTTTTTAAGAGAGAGAAAGAAAAAAAAAAAAAAAAAAAAGACAACCTTAGCAATCCGGACGACAACACCAATCAAAGCAGTATCGAGAACAAAGAACACGTTTTGACTTTTGAGAACACGGTTTGAGATCCAGATCTGATACCTTGAAAGGCATCTTTTTAAGGTTTCTTTTGTCTCCTTTTGCCTTGGTGGGCCTCTCTGTTCGTGACTTTTGGAGAAACACATGCTTGCGTTGATTGCTTCAATTTGCTTTATCGTGAGAGACCATTATGGAGTCTTGCTCTGTGTCAGGTCAAAGCTGATGTGCTAATGCTTTTTTGCCTTGACCACCATCATGCTTTTTTGTTTAATTTATCTTCTGGACTAATAGACTTCGGTCAAATTTCTTTTGCTTTATGCCCTTGATAGTTCCCATGGTCTCTCACCATTATCAATTTTTAATTACGGCCAAGAAAATAGGCTACCAAATAAATCAACGCTGAATAGTATTATAAATCATTGTATTATTGTACGTCACTCATTATTGTTGTATCCCTAACGAAGCAAATAGTGATGGGCATATTTCTGCATTTTCTTTCGGTATTGCTTAGTGTCCTTACTATTTTGGGTTTGATACAAGCTCAGGATCAATCAGGTTTGGGTTATTAATTTGTACATAGTTGCTTTATGTCACATATGTAGTTCTTACTACTTAATATTATTATAGCTGAAGTTATCTTTGCTCCTACATATATATCTTCTCAGGATTCATTAGCATAGATTGTGGCCTACCTGAAAATTCAAACTACACTGTGAAGTTCACTGGCATAAATTACATATCAGATGCTGAATTCATAGATACAGGTGTAACTAAGAGTATATCACCCGCAGAGAATATTACTCATCAACAGCAACTACATTTTGTAAGGAGATTTCCTAGTGGAGTGAGGAACTGTTACAAAATAAATGTAAACATTGGTAT
Organism: Medicago sativa; assembly: GCF_051527215.1. Taxonomy (NCBI): domain Eukaryota; kingdom Viridiplantae; phylum Streptophyta; class Magnoliopsida; order Fabales; family Fabaceae; genus Medicago; species Medicago sativa. The sequence continues at coordinate 11,582,225 of NC_140756.1, forward strand.
TCAATATTTAATCAGAGCTTCTTTCTATTATGGAAACTATGATGGTTTAAACAAGACACCACAATTTGATCTTCATTTTGGACCTAATATGTGGGATACAGTGAAGTTGTTATCCAAGGCATCACGCCCCACGATCAAGGAGATAATTTACATTCCATCAAAAGATTACATACAACCATGTCTTGTTAACAGAGGAAATGGGACTCCATTCATTTCAGCTATAGAATTGAGGACTTTGGGCAACGGTTCTTACATCACAGAGTCAATAAAACCAGTGGTATTATCACTCTTCAGGAGATATGATTTAGGTTCCATCACAAACTTAGAATACAGGTAACAATATATACATTGCATACATAGACTCAGCTATAGTAACACATTGTATATGAATCATCTCACCGATGATTCTAGTCATAGTGTTAGCCTAGATTTTAAACAACCGCCAAGATTGTTTTTTTTACTCTTGTTGATTAATCAAAAATCATTAACTTTCAAGTAGACCAAATCAAAGCAAACTTTCTTCTCAAAACTTTGACAGTAGAAAAAACCACGAAGATTGAGCATGACACAACGTTGCTAATACCCTACACCCTCAACACAGTAAACCATAAGCAACCAAACAACAAACAATCAAAAAACAAATGTGTCGAGTAGTTTCTTCATCCTCACAACTACTAGGACAAAAATAAGAACTGAAATTTATCATTCAGTGGTACCGTCTTATTCCTTCGTCTGTTATTCCAAATAATCTCACAAAATGATAGTCTTCAGTGTTATGTGCTAACTTCATTATTTATTAATATGTAATATGAATAAATGCATCAAATTCAATTACTATATATATATATATATATATATATATATATATATATATATATATATATATATATATATATATCCGAGATGGCTTCTCCTATATTATTTATTTATTTATTTATATAAATAAATGCAACAAAGTCAATTACTGATATATATATATTTTGTTTATGTACAGGTACAAAGATGATGTTTATGACCGCATCTGGTCGCCTTATGAATCATCTAGTGATTGGAGAAGATTAAGCACCTCACTTACCAATGTTGATCCACCAGTAAATGCCAGTAAATGCACCTGCAATTGTTATTATCCACCAGCAATTGTTATGAGCACTGCTATTACACCAGTAAATGCCAGTGCCCCTTTACAATTTAGTTACGATGCAGATAATGTAAATGACAAATACTACAATTATTTGCACTTTAATGAGGTTGAGAAGCTGACTGGAAATGAAACTAGAGCATTCGATATCACATTGAATGATAATTTTTACTTCAGTTACCCTTTCAGACCATACGAGAATATATGGGTCGTATATGATAAAAGACCTTATACTGGAGCCGCAAGGTACAGATTTTCCCTTCAAAAGAGAGAATTCAACCCTTCCACCCATCCTTAATGCCATTGAGATTTATAAAGTAAACAACTTCTCACAATCGGAAACTCAACATGATGATGGTAAGCTAGCCCTTTATTTTCTAGTGTCGGTTTAAAAATAGATAAATGATATATTTGAGCTCAAAATTCGACATCATGGTTAATGAATATAACAAGTTGTTGTCCAGTGAGCATTGAACAAAGCTCGGTTGGCAGGGACAATGCATTGTTATATGCGGGGGTCAGCGTTTGAACCCCGAACACACCACTTATTCACCTTAAAGGTGAATTTTTAGTCGTAGACTACTTGACAAAAAAAAATTACAACTCATTAACTATATACTATTCATTCAAAATAGTTAACCACATTTGGTGGATAATAGACTTTATTTGGTCCACAGTATAGTCAACTGTTAGGCAAAATTAGTTAATAAGTGGTGTAGTCCAAAAATGTTCTAGATAAGAACCAGAATAATATATAAAGAAATAATATTAAACGTATGTAGATGAGAGAAGTGTGTAGAGCTCTCCCTTAGAGTCTATAAAAAGGGGGAGAGCTTGTCATTTATAAACCAAGCTAATAAACATTAGTAAAAGCAAGGAAACAAGAACAAAAGTATTCTTCCCTCAAAAAAAAAAAAAAAAGAACAAAAGTATTCTCTCAAGTAATAGTAGAAATTTTCTCTCAAATATTTTCTCCTCCCCAATTCCTTACAAAATACTTCTCACTATAACCTTATCATTTTCGAACATAAATTGTGTTAACAATCCAATTTGATGTCGGAATTTGATGTCAAATTTGTAGTTGATACTATCACAATCATCAAGAATGCTTATGGGGTGACTAGAAATTGGCAAGGAGATCCATGTTCCCCTATGAATTACATGTGGGAAGGCCTAAACTGTAGCATTGATGATGGCAATAACCCCCCAAGAATCACATCTTTGTAAGTTTACAATCCCTTCAATAAACCATATACATAAATTCAAAAACTTCAAGTAACCTCTAATGTTATATATATTTGGAAATGCAACCAGGAATTTGTCTTCAAGTGGATTGACAGGGAAGATAACATCTTTCATTTCAAAGCTCACTATGTTAGAGTGTTTGTGAGTTCCTAATCTCATTTGTTTAAATAAACAAAAACTATAATATGTTTGGACGAGGATTTTGGATGTGGGTTTACCTTAGTCCATGTTGTATTGTTATATATATAATATAATACACACACTATCGGAATAATGGATGTAAACCACCTACTGTATATACATAGTGATTTGAAACCATCCGACATATTATTGCTTCGGTAGTATTTTATTATAATCCGCTTGACATTTTTAAACATATTAAGAAATGTAGTTAATTTTATATTAGAAAAGAAAATTATGAGCGATATTACAAAATTATCTTTTTTATTAAGAACAAAATTATCCCTTGTTAATGACATGAGAAAAAGAGATTAATAAATAGAATATGGAGTAACAAATGATAAATGATATGATAGATAAAAAAGTGGGGAGTGGATCCTCTCCAGTAGAAATGCATCCAGTTTTCTAGTGTTAATGGTAAATGGTCTTTTTTTTTTTTTTTGTTGAGGGATTGGTAAATGGTATTGTAACGCGCCAAATAAATAAAATAATAATAAAAAATAAATATTTTTTTAAAGTGACTTAAAATAAAATACGAAGATTGTTTAAAGAAAAAATACATAAGGTATCAAATATATGCCAAAATTTAGATTGGGCATTTACGGTAAAATGTCTATTTCTAGGATAAATCTCATTGGGTTAAATGATGAAACCAAATCCATTCAATTCGGAAATTATTCTTTCTTTATTAGAATTTTAAAATTGTAACTCTGCATTGAAATTGTTTTCTTTCAGAGATTTATCAAACAACAGATTAGACGGTCCCTTACCTGATTTTCTGATACAACTACAATCACTGAAAGTCTTGTAAGTCCTATGCTGATATTTGAATGATGCATTTCATTGGTTATTATTACTATAAAAGTGAACAAAATGAGTCATATTTATATCTCCCGTGTTAATAGAAACGTGCGGAAGAACAAACTTACAGGGTTAGTTCCAAGTGTACTCCTTGAGAGATCAAATACAGGTTCACTATCATTGAGGTATACCTCATGCTTAAAGCTATACTAATTCATATTTATTTATTTTTTTGACAAAAATATTAATTCTTATTATATTCAAGAAAAAGACAGATATGCAATAAGCCTCTTTTTTTGCTGGAATCTTATGATATGACAATAAATTCATCCAAAAGGCTTGAACTCAATACCTGACTTAAATGATGTGCACCTTATTAGATATTATAATTTAAAACTAATATCTGAGTACCTTTTTGACTTCTTTCAGTGTGGATGATAATCCTGGTCTTTGTATGACGGAATCCTGCAGAAAGAAGAAGAAATTGTTTGTACCACTTATTGCATCATTTTCAGGATATATCGTAATCCTCTTGATTTCTCTTGGATTTTGGATATTCAGAAGATACAAAGGTACTTTAAATATGATGTAAGTTTTTACAATTTTTTATTAGCGCAGCACAAGTTTCTTGCTTTGCAAGCAATGTGAACTATGAATGAAATTATGGAGGAAGAAGAAGAGAGTATTTAGAAGTTGTTATGGAGAGAGAAGAGAGTATTGGAAGGTTGTTATGTTCATTGATTGATGAATAGAGAGGTTACATAGTATTTATATACATGACTCAGAGAGAAAGTCTTATGTAACTAACTAACTAACTAACAAACTTATCCAAATGTAAGAGATGATCACAGTTAACTCTACTAATTAAACATGATTTTGGATTAATAACAAACTAATATTTTTTACCTGATTATTTTTTTCCACATTCTTGCATATTTTTTTATCACTGCAGCAGTTGCGTCTTCAAATTCTAAGAAAAGCGGTTCAATGAGATCAACACATCAAGCATTCAGTTACACTGAAATTCTCAATATTACTGATAACTTCAAAACTATTATTGGAGAAGGAGGATTTGGAAAAGTTTACTTTGGCATTTTACAAGATCACACTCAAGTTGCTGTTAAGATTCTTTCAACATCATCAAAGCAAGGTTATAAGGAATTTCAATCAGAGGTTAGACATATTTTTTTTGAACAAAATCAGAGGTTAGACATTGTTTTCAGTTAAAAAAAACAACATACTCAATTTAGATTTTAGTTAAGTAATATGGCATTAGTTTCACAGTTAGCTTTGATAGAGATAAAATTTAAAATGCAGGCTCAACTTTTAATGATTGTTCATCATAGAAATTTGGTCTCCCTCATTGGATATTGTAATGAAGTTGAAACCAAAGCATTGATTTATGAATACATGGCCAATGGAAATCTCCAACAACACTTATTTGGTAATTTATTTTTGTAAGCTATTGCAGAATTTCATACGCTTTCGTTTTAGAAACTTTGCTGTTTAGAATTTCAATTCAAATGCCTAAATGCATGCAGTGGAAAATTCAAAGATCTTAAATTGGAATGAGAGACTTAACATTGCAGTTGATGCAGCACATGGTAATGTATCGTTTATGAAAACATCTTTCTTGCATTGTGTACCCTTACATTGTACTTAGTGTTGATTTTTTCAGGATTGGATTATCTGCATAATGGATGCCAACCACCTATTATGCATAGAAATTTGAAACCGTCCAACATATTACTAGATGATAAAATGCATGCCAAGATAGCAGATTTTGGGCTAAGTAGAGCTTTTGGTAACGATGCGGATTCTCATATATCCACGCGACCTGCGGGTACATTTGGTTACCTTGATCCAGAGTAAGTGATAATATAAAAGTCAAATTAGATTAACCGAATTTCAATATTATTTTGGCATTTACCTTGCATAAGCATTGATTTAAAGAAATGGATTTAATGACTTTTTTTAATTAATAAGTCTACAGTTTAATTCAATTTTAATTAGCTTTTTTATGGTTGCAAAATAAATGGTTGTAAAAGTACTTCAGTGGCCAAATAATTATATGACATCTAGTGTGCAAAAAGTTAGATTAGTATATTTGTTTTATTTGACTGTATGTTTTTACAAATACAAGTTTACTATATAGATGAAACCATAATGCAGATTATGTGATATAAATTTATCAACGTGCTTCTTAATCTTTCAAAATAAAACTTTTGGGATACTCTTGACAAATTATTGATGCTAGACAAAAGATTAATTTATCTTGGTCAATAATTTCTCAAATGTAAAAGAAACCAAGCAATACATAAACTTAAGGATCACTTATGCAGTTTATTTGTTTGTTTTATTAATAGATATCAGAGAACAGGAAACATAAATAAAAAGAATGATGTCTACAGCTTTGGGATAATTCTATTTGAGTTGATCACTGGCCAAAAAGCACTAATAAAAGCATCTGAAGAAACCATTCACATACTTGAATGGGTTATTCCCATAGTTGAAGGAGGAGATATTCAAAATGTTGTTGATTCGAGGTTGCAGGGTGAATTTAGCATCAATTCAGCATGGAAAGCTGTAGAGATTGCCATGTCATGCACTTCACCAAATTCAGTTGAAAGGCCAGACATAAGCGAAATATTGGCAGAGCTAAAAGAATGTCTATCTTTGGAGATGGTTCAGAGAAATAAGGGAAGCACAAGAGCTAGAGATGAATTGGTTTCTGTTGCTACTATATCAGAAACCACTCTTTCACCTAGATAACCACCATTTATAATGATATTTTGGTCCTATATATATTCAGTGTCACTCCAAATGTCCTAGTACATTAGTCCTTATCGTATTTATATAATAATTTGTATTCTAGAAGTTTTCTAGGAATAAAAAAACTAATGTGTCAACTACTATAGTATGAGGTATGCTTTCTTAGAATCATTGTTAATTTTTCTCCTAAACTATCAGGTAGAATAATGTGCATGGAGAAATAACAAAATTGTTAGTTGTCGTTCTAAATATCAAAATTTGATTGATATATCAATGCACGTATTTTACTAATTATGTGTTGACTTGCAAGGTCGTGATGAATGAGTGATATCTAATTGTTAAAAGATTATTTTTTATATATCCATGATGACTGAATGAAATCATGATGGGAATACTTGTCTAAGTTTGTCAAAAGAGATTTTTGAAGAAAAAGGAACCAATACAAGAAAATATGAATGGTGTGCACTTTCCAAATTCAGAGATTCTACATGTGAGAAGCAATCTATATGATGGAAGGAACAATGTGATATGGTCCTGACTACCAACGAGATAGTTTATGATTTACTCTAAGAGCTACAGATTATTGGAAGGGTCACTTTCGCATTGGTAGTCTGGCTAGGATGTGAATATGCATACTTATTCATATATGGTGCACAAAGTTGAGAATTATCTGTTCTAACAGTTTTGTACTTGCTCTATAGATTCACTTTTAGATTTAAGGAGAATGACCAAAGTAAAGTGATTGGAATCATCACGACCATTAAGAAAATACTTGTAGCCATGAACAAAGGCGCAGAAATATGCATACTTAATGAACATAACAAGTTGCCGCAACTGATTAACTATATACTATTCATTCACCGTTCATTCAAAATAATTAACCACATATTTAATTGTGTTAACAATCTAAATTGATGTCGGAATTTGATGTTAAATTTTTTTGTCAAAATAAAACAGCTCGAAAAATATATACAATTTGCTTTAATTTTTTTTTTTCACCAAATACTAGTTGATGCTATCACAAACATCAAGAATGCTTATGGGGTGGATAGAAATTGGCATGGAGATCCATGTGGTCCAGTGAAGTATATGTGGGAAGGCCTAAACTGTAGTATCGATAGGAATAACATCCCAAGAATCACATCTTTGTAAGTTTACAATCCCTTAAATAAACCATATGCATAAATTCAAAAACTTCAATTATCCTCTGAAATTCTATATTTGTCTTCAAGTGGATTGACAGGAGAGATAGCATCTTCCATATCAAAGCTCTCTATGTTACAGTACTTGTTAGTTCCGAATCTCATTTCATTACATAAACTAAGGGGAGACTAAGGTGCGTTTGGAATTGAGGTAATGCAGTTTCTAACTACCACTTATTATCTTTGGGTAATCAACTTCTGATTACATTAATTATATAATTTGTAATGAACTAAAACACTTTTCCACAGAATTATCAGATGGGAACAGTCATGTGCAGTCAAATATTCCAAATGAGTCACAATTTGAATCCAAGCAAAGACAATATACATATGATGATGTTTCTAAGATCACCAAAAACTTCGATAGTATTCTTGGCAGAGGTGGATTTGAAACATTTTATTATGGCCTAATCGATGAAACTGAAGTAGCTGTCAAGATGCTTTCTAAATCATCAGTACATGGATTTCAACAATTTCTTGCAGAGGCAAGTGATCATCATTTGCACATAAGTTTCTGTACAACCAATGATATGCTATCATGACATAAAAGTTGTTTTTGAGTTGCAGGTCAAGCTTCTAATGAGAGTTCACAAAAAATCTGACTTCTCTTATTGGCTATTGCAATGAAGGAAAAGATATAGGGCTCATTTATGAATATATGGCAAATGGAAACCTTGATGAACTTCTTTCAGGTATGTTATTTAATTAATCACAACCGTCAATCTACCTCGAAAGTACTAAATATTATTTTATTGTAAAGGAAAAATAGCAAGGCAAGACTTGGGCAGACAGACTCGGAATAGCAGTGGATGCAGCCCAAGGTTAGCAAGGAAACTAAATATTACCTTCAATTTTTTGATTCATGTAATCTAATTATGGAAATAATTTAACATCAGGACTGGAATATCTTCACAATGGCTGCAAGCCACCTATAATCCACAGAGATGTGAAATGCACAAACATTTTGTTAAATGAAAGCTTCCAAGCAAAATTGGCTGATTTCGGCCTATCCAAAAACTTTCCCACTGATGGTGGCACCCATTTGTCCACTGTTGTTGCAGGAAACTCCAGGTTACCTTGATTATGAGTAAGTAATTCAATTATATATATCAACGCAGGCATCATTTTCTTCACGTCAAATTGTAATGTATTGTCAAATTAGTCCTTGAAATATGAGAAACTCCAAAAATTTGCATGAAATAGGAAATTGAAGGTTATTTAATTCAAACACAACTCTTTTTTGTTTTGTTTTAGAATCTTGGTATCCGGCCCAAGACTGATATTTAGATGTTACTCGTCATTAGTAAATATTTAAAAATAGTCTCTAAAGTTGAATACTTACCGTGGAAGTGGTTCTTAATAAGTTAGTTATGATTATGAATACTTTTTATATTTTTTACAAATAATATGGTCTGCCTTGCAGGTACATGACATCAAACAGTTTGACTGAGAAGAGTGATGTCTACAGCTTTGGAGTTGTCATTTTGGAGATAATCACAAGTCAAACAGCCATAACTAAATCACCTGACAAGACTCACATCAGTCAATGGGTTAGATCCATGTTTTATAATGGGGATATAAATAACATCGTTGACTCGAGAGTACAACAAGATTTTGACACTAACTCTGCCTGGAAAGCTGTTGAGATAGGAATGGCTTGTGTGTCCACTAATTCTTCCGATAGGCAAAACATGAGCGAAGTAATGTATGGGCTAAAGGAGTGTTTGGCTGAAGAATTAGCCCGAAAAAAGGTTGGTCGTTGTAAAACTAAAAAGGAAGATCCAATTGAATTGGTTCCCCTCAATCTTGATATTGAACTCGGTCCCCAAGCTAGGTAGAACCTTCTTGAATGATGAAATATTTCTGTTAGTTGTGGTGTGTTCCATTTTCTGTTTGATCAGTAACTTAATCTATTGCAATCTTTCATGTTCAATTTGATGCACTAGTTTTTCTATTGTTATTGTGATTCGATTTGAATTGTACCAAGAAATTGTACTATATTCATAAATATATGTTTGTTTATTATATTTTGCATCATTTTCTTTAACGTGTATATGATTTAGCCTTTTGATTTGTGAAACTGTTTTGCAGAGTACATTTTGCTTTTCATATTAATCTTAAAAATTTGAATTTAATATGAAGGGGACTGTGTTTGAATAAATCTGCACACTACTGGATGGATGGATGGATTCTAATTAATGTGAACTAGTATTTTGGGCAATACACGGTAAACAATGGTTCCTATCAAGACAAATTATTAGTTGCATAACATTAAAATTCAACTGTGAAATCCACAAAGTCGATCATTATAAACTTTCGAGGGAAAACTAATGAAATGTTTTTCTTGTTTTGCAATACTTGAACTTTTTCGGCATCATTTTCCTTAAGAATTATATAATTACATCCTCTTCTAATTTTTACAGACTTCTGGTGTTATGAGAGAATTTTGTTGCACAACTCAATATCTTTGTTTCTTTAATTTTCATTCAGTAGGAACCACCTAAGACTGAAAGTGGTGAAAGTATACCTTAAAAATAAGTATTTCATGAGATGATGAACATAGTAGGTATAATAGTCATCACCATTTTGATAAGGTGGGGAATTTTCATGAACTGATGAGGTCTTTGCTTTTTTTTTTTTTTTTTTTTGTGATGAAAATAGGGTCTTTTTTTTTTTCATTAGCATTCATCTGCTCTACTCCTTTAATTGATTTTGTTTCCTAAACAACTTTGGAAAATAAGGGACTGTACAACACAACTTCATTGTTGTGTTTGATTTTAAAATTGTTTAAGACACTAGACAAAATAAGGGGCAAGAGACTAGTAGAAAGCTGAAATTCTTGCCAATGTACACACTTGCTAACTATACACTGAAATAGTTTGTATGTGTTGAATATACAATGTAGATGGTTTCTCCGAAGCTACCATTGCAATGACATTCTATGGGATAATGGAAATATATAACAAAAAGGACATCTATTTTTTAAACAGGAAACATAGAAAATGTAGTTTTTTTTAACCACATTAAATATCATACAAAAGAGACGCACTATACAGTTTTGATATTTGCAAATCAAAGAATATTCAATTTTTTATATATAATAGTGCTTACTGCAGGTCTCAACCATTTCTTAATCAACATAATGACAGTAGCTTACCAAATCGATAAACACAAAGAAGAACTAGTCACCTTGTTTATTTGCTCAGCCTCCTTATTCATGCATAGTATCCATGGTTTAGGTTGCAAGAACTTCACAGTATCCTTTTGATGATACTCAGGTTGAAGAGGTGAAATTTAAACACAGGTGTGAACGATGTACCGCAGGACCACCTTAAACACTACTATGAATCTTTAGCTCAGTTTCAATCATAAAATTCACGATCTGTCAGCAAGAATAGGTGGTAAGCACTGCAACCAAGTTTGTGAATTTAGTTCCGATTGATTCTAAATATTCAAATCCAAATGTCATTCATGATATAGAAAAATTGAGACTATCCAAAGTGCCATCATATGCTTTATTCGACAATTAATTTGAGTTAACTACGTGACTTTGAAAATCTCCAAAAATGGAGGTATTGCACTAAAAGGTTTGAACTTCGTAGTAGGACATGCATTGAACAAATTATGTTCTTATTCAAAATAGTTGTTGACTTTAAACTGGAAGAGGAACTTCATCACCTCAGTAGAAAAGAAAAGTACACTACAACATATATGAGGTTTAGTAACACTTCAAAATTGTAAAAAAAAAAAATCAAAAAAAAAATGTTACAATTTAGATATTGTAACATTTGACAAATGTTAAGTAAAGTCCGTGTTACTAAATGATTTCAGTAACACTTGAGAGTATCACTTGTAACAATTAAAAAATGTTACTTATTAGTATTCTGTTGCATAATGAAAAGAACAAATACGTTATACATCTCTTCAAAAAACAAATACATTGTATATCATTGGAAATATAAAATGAGTAGCTACCACCCTAATTTAAGCAAATCAAACAAGTTTAATTCAAATGACACACATCGTTTGTCAACTGCAATGAATCTCCAACCAGCCCTCTAGAAGAGCTCATCTCCCTTGAACTTGCAGCAACCATAAGTGCAAACTATGCCCATAAGTGCAAAAAACTTGAATGCTTTGTGGAAATGCTGTCATTCGCCATTCTTTGCAAGTGAATTGTCACAGCTACAATCACTCCATAGTCAAGAACTCCATTCCCATCAACATCATCCTAAGCAATTAACAACAAAGAAAAAAAAATCCTCAAATCACAGAGCTTAATATTGCATCCACTCATACACTTGACACAGGGCATAAATGACAAATCAATTTATCAATTTAAGGCTTCAGAAACAAAATAAATTTTCATATCCATCGTAACAATTTCAAACATCATCCTAAGTATATCTCAGGGAATATTTATGCCATACAAAAAGCACTCTTTAAATTTGGCATTTAACATCATATGATGTAATACAACACAAAGCCCAGAATCAATTCAGATACATTTATATTACATATGTATCAAGCAGGCACACACCATGTCATATACATTTATATTACATGTATCAAGCAGGCACACACCTGTAAATGCCTTTTCAGTTCTCTTGTACCTAGGGGTGTAACGGTTCGGTTTGGATTGGTTTTCAGTCAAAAAAATGTCCGAACCGATGAAATCTTCATCGGTTCGGATTGGTTCGGTTTTCACTGTTTTTCAAAAAAGAAACCGAACCAAACTAATCGGTTTGGTTCGGTTTGGATTGGTTCGGTTGATCGGTTTGTTTAATAATACAATTAAAAAAAAATCATATTCTCACAAAAATACTTCATAGAACTTTGTATAATTGTATTTCATATTTTGTTTTTTCAGGTTCTCTATTTTTCAAACAACTTTTCATAACTAACCTTACTCAATATTTCATACATATGATCCAAAATTCATTCATCCATTATTCTTTAAAAACAACTTCATCAAATTTAAATATTTCAATCATCCATGATACATTCATCAACAAACACAAAAATTCCAAAAAGCACATCCTAAAATTAAAACATAGTAAAAATAACAAATCAATGGCATAAACATGATAAAACTAACCAAGTGATAAACGATCGCAGCGGTGGCCGGGGTGATGAACAATTGGTTTGGTGTGGTTGATGGCTAGGGTTTATTTTTTAGTAGAAATGAAAGAGTCTGACTGATGAGATGAGATGAAGATAATGATGAGAGAAAGTGAATGGATTAAAAAGTATTTTATGTTAGACTTTAATTTTGGGATTAACCATAAGTTTGTGTGAGGTAGGATAATATTAGTAAAATAAGGAGTGGGGTTATCATCGGATTGGTTCATCGGTTTCACGGATCTCGAAATGAAAAACCATGAACCAAACCAAACTAGATCGGTTTTGATTGGTTTGGATCGGTTTCAAACCGAACCAAACAATGTCGGATATTTTTTCGGTTTGGTTCGGTTTGGATTTTCGGTTTCGTTGGTTTAGTCCGAACCGCTTACACCCCTACTTGTACCTCATTATGCTATACCTCTTTTTCTGCTTGATTTACCAATTGCTGAATATTTCCTTGTTTTATTCTTTTATTGATTTTAAGGAATGTATACTAGCATAAAGACGGACAATCTGTCTTGTGCTTAATTATATATCTATATAATCGGATCAGGTTTTAAATGTGTTAGAATTTACCATTCTCAAATTATTTTGTTAACGATTGTACTTTATTGTGACAGAGCCAGGTCCAACAAATTTTTTAAGAATAAGCGTTATGCATGAAAAGTTCCATTTATGCATTAAAAGTTCCATTTGATCTTCGACATCTACAGCAAATTATTGTAGATGATATATTTAAAAATGTATAAATACATTAAAAATTAAAATTATGTTCGTCTTCCACATCTGCAACAACAGTTTATTATACTTGTTTAGCTCCCACTAATTTATTTTCTTGATACCTCCCATTATATTTCATTTAATGTTATTTTCGTTGAATAGTTCAATAATTATATAAAAACAATAAGTAAATCACTTCATCAATACAGCTATAGCAAGTACTGTAATCCATAATCCTTTATTTTTTTACAAGAACTCTAATCCTAAATATTAATCATAAGCAAGCTGTACAAAACAAACAAAAGACAAAGAGAACAACAACATATTTTGGAACTCCTATGCTGATTACTAGCCTGTTTCTTAATTCAGATAATCAAATGAAAGTCTTGGACCTACTTATTCAAACATTAGTGTGTAATATCCCGCTTGTCAGTATCGGAATATTACCAGTCAAACGTGTTGGAAGATTAATGTTCATGGAAGATAAGCATGATGGAGAATGTTTATTAATGATATTAGTCAAGCACGAGTTATGTATCAGTGTCAGGTCAGACGCGTTTGAGCCGCAAGGGATACTTAAGGCCACAAGGGCCATATTTTCTTCATTTTCATTTCTCTTTCTCTCTCTAAGCTTTTGAGAGAAAGAATTCTCTCCTCCTTCTCTCTATCTCTCACGCCTCCCTCTCTGCGCATAATCTTCCAAACTTCCTCCAACTGTGAATCAAGCAAGGATTATGTCAGCCTTATGGGCATGAAACAATTAGAAAGAATGGATTGAAGCTTGGTTTGGAAAAAGGGCTAAAACATCATGAATGAGTCAAAAGCTAGAGTTTGAGCTTGAAGCTTGAAGAAATTGCAAGAAACATGTTAAGGTGAGTTCTTAGATAGCTTATCCTACCTTTGGGTTGTGTGATTTCTTGTGAGAAAGCATGATTTATGCTAAGTTAAGAATTAGGGTTATAGAACCCCTTTGTTTCATTTATGATCAATTGTTGTTAATTGTCGCCATGTATATGATAAAGATTGTTTTTATGATAATCTGGATGATTAGGATGGGTTAGAACACTTGAAATTGAGATTTTTATGTCAAAAATACGATTTTTGCACTTCTAGACTGATGACAGCACGCTCAAGCGTGAACAGCACGCTCAAGCATGGAAAACGTCGTAACTACTGGTCTGCACGCTTAAGCATGCAGCTCCCAGACATCACTTTTTGAAAAATGTTTTGGTGGTCCAGAAATGTCGTTCGAGGCCCGTTTCTTGCAATCTTTTAATGAAATTTGAACCCCTCAATTCCAAGTGACTAAAGAACAATTCTAAACAAGGGAAAGACATGGTAAATCATTAACAATGGTTGTTGATAAATGATACACAAGAGTGTTATGATATGCAATATGTCCGAGTAGTGATGAACTAAGGAAGGGAATGAATGTAGAGTCTCGACATAGTTTGTCGAGAAATAGAATGCAAAGCATGAGTCTTAAGTAAGTTAAGACGCGAAGTGTTTAGTGTATTCTCTTCGCATATGATTAAGAATGACCATGCAAGCATGTTAAGCCGTGATTAGTTAAGTTTAACCCTTCACTATGAATGAGCATGATTAAGTAGGTAGTTTACTGTTAAACGGGTAGATCACGGACTCGTGGTAAACGAGTAAGTAAGTATAGGTTTAACCTTTTTCGTATGTATGTGTAAGACTATGAAATATGTGTAGTTTACCACACTTTGGATCGCTTAAGGATCCGTGGTAAATGAGTATGTAAGACGTAGGTGTTGTGAGAACGGGATAAGCTTCTTTCGAGGGGGGGCCCGCACGTCACTGAGGGAGTCCGATACTACCTAGATAGGTTTTTATCGGTTATGTATGAGATTGTACTCGGGATTACTCCACCTCGGGACTCTCCGTAAAATGAACTCAGATAATAATGTTTGTTCAACGCTAACATAATGAATGAATGAAATTACGCACGTTTATATATGATATGAACATGATTACGATTATGATTATGATATGATGCTAGGCATGTATAGGTTATGTATTAGAGCAAGATAAGAATGTTATACCGTTGACGATCTTAGGTTTCCCTAATCGTCCGGTTTAGGACCGTGTCATGATTATGTTATGTTTAGACCTCGATGCGTTCAACGAATCTTGGCATAGCGGTCTTAGGATCCCTTGACCGCCATGACACGTATAATGTTAGCAAGACCTATGACATGTTAAGATGAATCTATGACGGCCCTAGTATGCACAACCGTCTAAGTATGCAAGTACCCATACACGTATAGTCAACCGTCAGGTTGTATTGTAGACACGTGGTGACCGTAGGTTTTCCCCGAGGTTACCTATAGCCTAGGATTAGGGGAACTCACTGAAACATTATGTCTCATCCCAATCCTTATTTGTTTCAGATAAACAGGTTGGATTGCAAGTTCGTAGCCGGGTGGATATTTCAGCAATTGCTCGTTCGTACCCGCTGCAGGATGATATGAAATTTTCAAGGATGCATTTCCTATATTTTAGACAAGATGTATTATATTGATATTGTACGAACGCGTATTGTTGTATAAGAATAAATACTCATTCAACTGCTTTTGTTTTTTAATTTAATAAATCTCAAAAAGGAACTAGCTAGATTTTTGAGGTGTGTAGTGGAATGGTGAAAAGGGTATACAAGATTGTTTTAGATTAGAGGAACGACACAAGAGTTGAGTCAATTACTTACAAAATTTCAATAATAACGTGATTTACAAAAACATATGTGTGATCTTAAAAAAACATAGAGAGGGAGAGATAAGAAAATCACAGAAGTCACTCACTTTTATTTGTCGCGGATCTTTTATAAACTCAAGAGATGAATCCATATGCTTGTTTAGATCTAAGTCCAGATAGATACTCAAAAACCAGATACAATCGCTTGTCACTCTGCACTACATCTTGCAACCTGTCATCAACACAACCACCAACTTTATCTTAATAAGGAAATGGCTACAAATTTAGAATAAGATCTAAAGCAACATAGGTCATAACCATTAAGCTACCAAAGGACTGAATGTATAGTTTTTTTTTTTCCATTCTCATTTTCTCCATTGTATATATTAGAGTGCAAAGGTGGTGTCAATCATAGGTCCAAACACTATATCACATTTAAATCAATATGTATGTATATCATAAAGTAGAACGAAACCAAAGTAAAATTGCCATGATTCCAACCATGAACTACACTAAAGCATTCCACCGATCTCGGAACCAGCCTACTCAAAGAAATGCTCCAAAAGAATAAGCGAAGATAATTCATACAAGAAGGTGCATGGAAGCACATATAAAAAGGAGGTGCATGTTGTAAAGTTGGCAAAACAATACTCTGATAATATTGAAAGGAAACTTGGCTATATATAGCCATTATTTACAATGCCTTGTAACACACGTAATACTAGTAACACAAGCCTACTTATTAATCCGCACAAACATTCCCCTAATCTGAAATTTCTCAACACAGATTAAAGGAAACAAAGAAAACAAATACAACTGCAGGCATATTTCTACTTAACATTCTAAACTGTCAAAGTGGCAAACTCCTAGTCTTGCTCTCAATTTGCTAAAGCTGTCCAACTTCAGAGGCTTAGTAAAGGTGTCTGCAATTTGCTCTTCAGTATTACAGTGCACCAATTCAACTACACCTTCTTTTGTAAGATCTCTTAGGAAATGATATCTAACATCAATGTGTTTGCATCTCCCATGCATGATTGGGTTTTTAGAGAGCTTAATAGAAGAACTATTATCACAATGTAGCTTAGTGCATTCCTCCTGAGTCTGACCAAGATGTTGAAGGATCCTTCTCAGCCATATGGCTTGACAGGCACATGAAGAAGCAGCAACAAATTCAGCTTCTGTGGTTGACAGTGTAACAATAGGTTGCTTCTTTGATGACCAAGACAAAGCTCCAGTTCCCAGCTTGAACACATAACCTGAGGTACTCTTTCTGTCATTTATGTCTCCAGCATAATCTGAATCACTCCATCCTTTAAGTCTATAGTTCATATTTTCTTTCTTATACAGAATTCCAAGATTGATAGTCCCTTTAAGGTACCTGAGAATGCGTTTTACAGCAGCTTGATGCATGCCAGTTGGTCTTTCCATGTATCTAGCTATTAAGCAGGCTGAATATGCCAAATCAGGTCTTGTTGCAAGAAGGTACATTAAGCTCCCTATGATTTGTTTGAACTTTGTTGCATCAACAGATTTCCCTGCTTCATCCTTTGTGAGTTTGATTCCTGGCACCATTGGATTGCATACAATATTGCAGTCTTCCATACCAAACTTAGACAGGATTTCTCTGGCATACTTTTGTTGATGGATGAATATACCTTTTTCATTTTGAGTTACTTCTACACCAAGAAAGTACCTCATCTTTCCTAAGTCTGACATAGCAAAATTCTTCTTCATGGAGCATTTGAAATCTTCAAATAACTCTTCACAATTTCCAATGAAAATCAAGTCATCTACATACAGACTGACAATCAATATTTTGCCTTCAATATGTTTCACAAATAGTGTATGCTCATGTGGACACTTTTCAAACTTTTGTTGACAGAAGTAAGCCTCAATTTTACTATACCATGCTCTTGGAGCTTGCTTTAAACCATATAAAGTCTTTTTCAACTTGTAAACTCTGTCATCTCCTTCCCTTTGATAGCCTGCAGGTTGCTCTACATACACATCCTCAACCAATTATATTCTCCATGTAAAAAGGCACTTTTTACATCTAGTTGATACACATTCCAACCTTTGCATGCAGCAACTGACAAGATTGTTCTTATAGTGTCCCACCTTGCCACTGGTGCAAATACCTCACCATGGTCTATTCCATACTACTGAGAGTATCCTTTAGCTACCAGTCTGGCTTTATACTTTTCTACTTCCCCTTTTTCATTCAATTTGGTTTTATAGACCCATTTGAAACCAATTTTCTTAGCTCCTGAAGGTAAACCAGTGAGATTCCAAGTATTGTTCTTCTCAATGGAATCAATTTCTTGATCCATTGCTTTTCTCCATTCTTCATGCTTAACAGCTTCTTCATAGGTAGTAGGATCATTATTGGTACTGAAGACAGCCAGATTATGTTGCTCTATCTGCTCATCTATCTCTTCACATGTAATATAATCATGCAAATATTCAGGTTTCTTTCTTGTTCTTCTGTTACTTTGCTCATTGTGGTTTTCACCTTTAGAGACTTCCTCATCAGTGATATCATTGTTGGTAGATTCACCACCATCATTGTTGGATGATTCACTGCTATCATGCTCTTCAATTACATCTTCATCACCAGCTTCTTCATCGTTATCTTCCATCTCAATCATTCCAGTCTGTGTTTTTTCATCCCAATTCCAACCTTTGGATTCTTCAAACACAACATCTCTACTCACAATAATCTTCTTTGCAACTGGATCATAGAGTTTATAGGCTTTGGATTCTTCACTGACACCCAGTAAAACACATCTAGTGCTCCTATTATCCAGCTTCTTTCTATTCACATTAGGGAAATGAACAAATGCTAAGCAACCAAAGACCCTGAAGTGTTTCACTGTGGGTTTTACATCACTCCATGCTTCTTCAGGAGTGATATTTTTGACTGATAGAGTTGGACTTCTGTTCAACACATAAGCTGCCCATTTAACTGCCTCAGGCCAAAACATTTTTGGTACATTTCTTCCATTGAGCAAGCATCTCACCATATTCATTAGTGTTCTATTCTTTCTCTCTGATACACCATTTTGTTGTGGTGTGTAAGCAGTTGTTAACTGTCTTTTGATGCCTTGATTGCTGCAGAAGTTAGAGAACTCATTAGAGGTGAACTCTCCTCCTCTATCAGTTCTTAGACATTGAATTTTGCAACCAGATTCTCCTTCAACAGCTACTTTGAACTTCTTAAAAATATCAAAGACACTGGCTTTATCATGCAGAAAGTAAACCCAAGTTTTTCTACTGAAATCATCTGTGAAGGTGATAAAATACCTATTCCCTCCATTGGATTGAGGATTAATTAGTCCACACACATCACTGTGGATCATTTCCAGCTTCATTGTGGCTCTCCACTTTGCCTTCTTAGGAATTGACTCCCTGTATTGCTTTCCCATCATGCAATCAGAGAATACTTCAGATTCTTCCTTCAATACTGGTAAATCTCTTACCATTTCATTCTTTACCAAAGTGTTCAAACCTTTATAGCTCAAGTGACCATATCTGTCATGCCACAACTTGGTTTCATTCATGCTTGATGTCTTCAAACACATAGGAACAATGGCTGGAGCATAGATGATATACATTCTGTTTGAAGACATTTGTGTTGACATTATTAAGCCCTTCTCTTCATGAAACACTTTACAGAAATCTTTCTGAAACACAATAGTAAGATTCTTTTGTTGAAGCTGACCTATACTTAGAAGATTATTGCTTAATCCTGGCAAATAATGCACATCTGTAATAACCTGAACAATTCCTCCTATGAGCAATTTCAGGTTCCCTTTTCCCATAACATGCATCTTTGAATCATTTCCCAATTTTACTGATGATCTAAAACTATCATCAAAATCAAACAGCCATTCCTTAGAGCCTACCATATGATTGCTACATCCAGAGTCCAGAAGCCATACCTCATCTTTGGCTTGAACTGGATTTTGATGTTGTGCCATGAGAAGCATTTCTTCACTATCATCAAATGCAGCATAGTTTGCATCTCCCCAACTAGGACATTCACTCTGATAATGGCCCAATTTGTGACATTTGAAGCATTCAACAAATTTTTTACGTTGCCTTCCCCGTCCACGACCTCTAGATCCAGATCTTGCACCTCTTCCATGCCCATTACCTCTACCAGAAACTTTCAGAGCTTGTTCTTCATCTTTAATAACTTGAGATTGCATTCTTTGTTCATGAACAAGAAGGCTACTCTGTAGTTCATCAATGGAAAGCGTTGTGACATCATTAGATTGTCCAATTGAACACACTACGTAGTTGAATCTTGGTGTCATGGATCTCAAAACTTTCTCTACAATCACAGTTTGTTCTAATCTTTCACCATGTGCAGTCATGCGATTAACAATTGCAAGAGTTCTTAAGATGTATTCGTTCACGGTTTCACCTTCTTTCATAGCAAGAATCTCAAATTATCTACTTAAAGTTTGCAATTGAGCGCGTTTTACCTTTGTTGAGCCTTGGTACTTTCTGCGCATGGAGTCCCATATGTCTTTAGGAGTGTCACAAACAAGTATAGTTTCCATGATAGATCTATCTATGGATTGGAAGAGGTAATTCTTCGCTTTCAGATCACGAAGCTCGCTCTCATCTGCAAGCCTTCGTTGTTTCGGTGTTGCGTTTGCAGGTGCAACCGTAACTCCATGTTCAATAAGGTTCCAGTAATCTTTGGAACGAAGAAGATTTTCCATCAGCATGGACCAGTGATCGTAGAAACCATCGAATTTCGGTATTGCAGGTTGAAGAAACGATGATGATTCTGTCATAGTTGCAAGGTAGAAGATGAAGGAGGATTGAAACCACCGTAACTGATTTGAACAACCACCGTAACTAACTCTTCTCTCTTTCTCTCTCTTCAAACAAAACTGCGTTTTTCTTTTGAATTGAGAGAAAAATCAGGGCCCTTCAAAGCTCCTGATACCACTTGTAAAGTTGGAAAAACAATACTCTGATATTATTGAAAGGAAACTTGGCTATATATAGCCATTATTTACAATGCCTTGTAACACACGTAATACTAGTAACACAAGCCTACTTATTAATCCTCACACATGTAACACTTTTTAAAAAATGTCACATATAAGATGTTGCAAAAAGTCATATGTGTAGTAGCGAAAAAAATGTCAATGCATAAGATATATATCAAAAACTTTGAAAGCAATGTTTCTATTGCTGGTTAAGTACATTATCACACGAATTCAATATCAAAAAGAAAAGAAAAAGATGTCAATTCATAAATAAACAAAACAAATAAGAGTCTAAAAGCATATACTGTTTGTTCAAAATGATTGAAAAACAGGACATCGTTTTTTCATGAGGTAGTGCAATGCAGATAACAGAAAACCAGAGTTTTAAAGATACCAGAAGAAAAATATTCAACCACAGATTAGTCAATGTACATCATTCAACTCATGGATATTTTTTTAGCTTTAGTAACATAGATGTATATATATAAGATAAGATGAACAGCATCAAATAAATTTCCATATTAGGGTTAGCTGCTATCAAATAACACTAAAAGAATTGTCTCGTCTTATAATAAAAAAATACATCAGCATATTAAAATATTGGGTCTTGCTAACCAGTGCCCTAAGGGCAATGGTTAAGGATTCCATTAATGGAAACTTTGTCTTGGAAATAAAAGTTTTTACTTTTTTCTTATCAATGACTACACCACTTTTCGATACAAACTTACTTATTTTAGTACTTTAACCAATGCCCCAAGGGCAATGGTTAGCATTTCCCTAAAATATTAAAATTATTTGATTTTGTTTGTATTTGAATTCAATGTGCATACAATCTTCTATCCCAACTCCCTCCCATCGGTGAAAGGTATAATATAACATATTGCCATATACAATGAGAAAATAAAAGAAAGCTAATAACAAATTTTTGGGGAATATAATAACTCAACTTTATCATTGCTCATATGGTGGTGATGTGTTATTTCTCTTTCATTCCCTCTAGAGTCATGTGCAATGAGTTTTTATGATTGCTCGGACGCAAAGGGCTGCTATGAGGGAGAGTAAGTGAAAGTAGGACATATATCGAAATTGATGGAAGAACTAAGGTTATGTAAACACACTGACAAAAGGAATACTATGAAAATGATCTAACCACTATGGATCTAACAGAACTTCTGAACTATTAACATAATTAAAAAGAGAAGGGTAAACCATAGAAAGAAAAATATTTAATAAACGAAAGTAATGGAAAAGAACATAAGATGTATAAATACACTGAGAAGACTGAAATAAAAAACAAAAACACTTAAGGTGTGTTTGGGAAGAGGGTTTAGGAGGGGAAGGGAAGGGAAGGCTTACATTCCTTTCTTAATTTAAAGATATTATAAAATGATTTTTAAAAAATTGAATGAACAACATGATAAATGATCATATAATACTTCAAAAACACTTAATTTATTTTAAAAAGACATTTTACATTGTTCGCAATTTAAAAAATAAAAGTGAGTCATCCCCTCCCTTCCCCTCCTAAACCCTCTTCCCAAACACACCCTTAATAGGAAATTAATTAAGTTAAAAACTTAGCAAACAAAATCTTTAAAATGATAAGCTACATGCTACAAGATATAATCAAAAAGGTTCACCATAGATACGTAAACCAAATTTGACATTATAAGGGCACTAGTTTTCTATCACATTCTAAGCAATCAATAAGCAAGTCAACCCGAAGCAACAATCACAACAGAGTTGACATTATCATAGACACATGACTTTTGCATTTCTTAATCCAAGTTGGGTCATGTTAACCTTTAACGCAGCAAAGTTCTGCTAGTGGTTCAGTGATACTGAGGGACTACTACAATTGCAAAGATGCTCTACTACACTCTCTTAACTGAGATATAGAACACTAGATGATTCACCAAGAGTTTGGAAGTAACGGCTTATACGCAACAGGTGGCCTTGAGCATATGCAAGAGGTGCGACCGCCAAGGGCATCATTTAAGGGACACCAAAATGATTGTTTATAGTTAGTATTATATTTCTTTTTACTCACTTTACTTAATTCTTTTTTTTTTTTTTTTGATAAATTTGGTTACTCATTAAATTTCTGTCTTGTTTTGTTTACTCATTAAATTTCTAAGTTTAACCTACAAACTCAAATTTAGCTTCTAATCTTAAGGTCCATGTTTCTGAAACTAATTTCATCTAAATAGTAGAAACATATAACAGTTCTTAAAAAAACACATCATTAACAAAAACAGAAAAGAAGAATTGAAAGTGATGTAGGAAGATGAGTGAGCATATCACGGATCATTTGGTTGTGCTATGTATTACTTCTCCTTCGCACATTCAAAGATCCTCCCCTGCAATGAACGTATTGTGTATCACTTGTTCTAAAGCAGAGAAGGATAATTTGAAAGCGAAGGTGGCAAGTAGGACATATTGAAAATTGAAACAAGAAGTTGGACTTGTAGTTAGGGGTTTCAGAACTGAGAATTGAAACGCTGAAATGAATTAAAAAGGATAGAAGTGAATCGTTATATATAAAAACCGTTTTCACTCTCTCTGATTGGATTTTGAGGGTTCAACTGGATCGCTGACGTGGACTTTTGGATCCCATGAAAAAGCAACGCAAAGAAAAGAGATGTGGATCGATGAATTGGCACTTGTCTTGCCCATTGAACTAGTGCGTGTTACTCCATCTTTTCATCAAGGGGAAACACTCTCTCCAAGACCACTCCTCCAATAATATAGGGAGTGTTAATTCTAACATTTCATGACATAAATTCCTTGGAGCCAAACTGCATAAAGAATAATTATAACTTTTTTTTACACCAACGAAATTAACCCATTCCATTCATTAAATTAGTCATAATATAGGATGGAATGTAATTAAAAACTTGGCAACTAGCGCATAATCAGGCACGGATGCAATGTGGGGGCAATGGGATCAACCGACCCCACTTGCCTCCACTTGCTTATTGTATATGTAACCTAAAATTTGATATTTATGCACTTTGACCCCACTTATATAATATTATTGTCTTCATATAGTTTATTCATAACACTAAAAAAATCCAAAACTAAGAAGGATTTCAATGAGTGTTCTAAGATCACTAGATAACAAATTAAAAGAAGTAATTTTTTATAGAAAGTTGTTGTAATTATTATATCGACAAAAATAACACTTATTTTTAAGGAAAAAAAAATTCTTTTATGAAATCTTTAACCAATTCTCTTAGAGCATATCGTTAGCAAGGCCATAAAACTACTATTATATTCTAAATTATTTTTATATTTGTTGAAAAAGCTCTGTGATTGACGTTGGTGGATGAAAAAAATAATTAATTTGGGTTATATTTTTTATACTATGGTAGAAATAGAAAAATATCTTTATGATATAATTTGGTGATTGAAATTTTTTTTTTGAGCAATCATAAACATAACCTATATAATGTTTGCACACTTATGCGTTTATATAGTTTCATATAAATTTTTATGATATAACTTTGACCCCACTTATTAAAATTTTTGGATCCGTCACTGCGCATAATACCTTTGAAAACACATAAAATAGCACCCCCCCCCCCCCCCCCCCCCCCCCCCCACCCCACACACACACCATCTATGGCTTAGTCTACCCGACATGTCGTGCACAACCAATTTGGAGTCTAGTTTAATAGACACTTTAGGATAACCCAAACTCAGGAGCTAAAGTAGGGTTTGCTTAAGACCACATGCTTTCGCCTCTTGAGGGCTCAGTTGGTCAACGTTCCACATTGTTTACGCAGATATGAAATTTCTTTTGTCGTCTCGAACACGCACATCCGCACTAAAATACTTTGCCTTGAACAGTCGTGCTGTTAGATTACCTAGATTAGAGAGTAGCTTCCATGCTTGCTTGTTCAACATAGCGTAATTTAACGCTAAAATACTATTAAATCCCACCCCTCCTTCGCTTTTGGGATATTTCGAAGTTATTGTTGGAGCACTATTTTATATTTATAATGTTGTTTTTAATTATTGATTGGGACAAAGACAATAGTATGCATGATAATTTTGTCAAAAAAAAAAAAAAGTATGCATGATAATTATTTAGTAGCTAATTGGTACGGTTGTAATCTATATTTCGCAGATGCATTTTTGTGTTAAAATTCATGATGGCAATGATGTGTCAAATAGCTATGATAAATGTTGGTACATTGATAAATATTTCCTTCTAACTTTACAACAATATCTTTTTTTGACAAAAACTTTACAACAATATCTATCAACCTTTTTTTAGTGGAATCTATATCAGCTCGTTGTTTTAATAAATTTGACTTTTTTCAAGACAAAAAGAAATAATACATCGTGCCAAATTAAATAACAAATTAGATTGTTGAAAATTGATGTTGAAGTTCTTCAATTTTCGGTCCTCTAAATATTTTCCGTCACAATTTTTGGTCCTTGCTTTTCAGCCTGGTCATGTGTACCATTCATTTTTTGGAATGAGATTTTTTCAAAAATGTTAGACTATCATAAGAATATCTTCAATTTTTTTTTAGCAAAACATGAATTAAATATGAATTTATCTCTTGTTAAATTATTCTAAACTTTTGCAAAAGATAATTATATAATGTACTAATCGTGATTGCAAAAAAAATTAAAATTTTGAATGATACTTATGAGTTGATTTAAAAGCTGGAAACAAAAGTGGTGACAAATTATTTGGAGGATCAAAATTGAAGAAATTTTACAAAGGTACTAAAAAAGAAATTTGGAAATTTTGTAGAGATAAAAAACTTATTTAACCCCTAATTTTAATTCTTCGTTTTAATTTGTTTCAAGCAAGAGGTTAGTAGTGTAAACATTTTAACAGTAAAATTGAATACATGAATAAAGAAAAAGAATAAATGAAAAAAATATTGGTTTTAATGTATTGTTACTTTACGTTTTTGTTTTATAATTTTTTTTCTTAATTTAGGTTTCATGTTTTACTCTTATTATATGTTGGTGCATTTTTCATTGAAGCACAAGAAAACAAAACCAGTTGTAAGGACTACGGACTGCAGGCTTACTATGTTTGTGAAAGCAATGGAAAGTGAAAAAAAGGACATCATTGTTTCAACCAAAGTCTTAAAGTTAAAGAAAACTAAAGATATAAGAGTAAATATTCAACCGCATGTAACAACACTTTCTCATGAATAATCCAGCACATAAAAGAAATGCTTCCTTCAATAACGAATAACAGAACAGTTAATGTACATATATCATTGCAACTGTTGAAATCCATGCATTGTTTGAATGACAAATCATTTTAGCCCATGAAAAAATAGGATTCACATTCCCGTATTTTAGAATTCTTTCATGTTCATTACAATCTTATATTGGGCCCGTTTGTTACGGATTAAAATAAAAGTGATTTTGATATAAAATAATTTAGAGATTATATTATAGAGATTATATGAAAAATCAGAATCTATTTTGCGTTTGTTTACTGTAATAAAAATCACTTTTTTTAAACAAATAATCTAGTTTGTTTGGATACAACTATATAAAAGGGATTTTTTTGTTACAAAATTAGTTCAATCTTTTAAATTATATTTTCTCTCTCCTCTAAAAAAAATCTATTTTATTTTAAGCTGCTCCTAACAGCTTCTCATTTGAAGCTGTTTTTAGATTATTTTTAGATTCTGATTTTTTTAAAAATCTGTAACAAACGGATGCAAAACTCTTAAAAGTGATTATTTGTTTAAAAAAAGTGATTTTTTTCTTAAAAAAGCTATAACAAACGGGCTCATTATCACTATCGTCAATAAACCTAATACTTGATGGCATGCTGTCATTACGTAATTTTTAGGACTTATTTTGATAATTTGGTAGAGTTCTGATGCAATATGAAGGATCCAGGGTTGTAAAAGCAAGAATTTATGGAGAACTGAAGCTAGCAAATCGTGGCGCGTTTTGCACTGCCGTGACACGATTTTCTCTTGGCAGAGGCATGTTTTTGAAACAATGAAATCGTGATACGATTATCCATGGCGTGCTACGATTAGAGGAAGGATCTGGAAGGAATCTAGGGTTTAATGACAAATCGTGATACGATTTACACTACCGTGGCGCGATTTTGGGCGCAACCAGACTTGCCTATTTAAGCTGAAGTCAGTTCCAAACATAAGGGTTATGATTTTGGAGAGCAAAAGTGCGATTTTGAGATCTGAAGACTGCTCGAAGGGCGATTTCATCCTCCTTTACTCAGTTCTGTATGTTTTAATTATTTCCTTGATTATGCTATTTGTAAACTCGATTATGAGTAGTTAAATCTCTCAGAGATTAGGTTCGAGATGAATCTATGTAACCCTAATTGATCCATGTTGTTGTGAAACTCTATTTATTATGAATAACAATCTAGTTTTTATTCAATTCAATTGTTATTAATGCTTTTTATATCTTGGTCACATATAAACCTAGTGAGAATGAATGACTACTGACCATAACTTTCAACTTAGACCTAATTGAATTGTTTTAATAAACAGGGTTAGTCTAGGAATGGATAATCGTTTGTTAGTGATATTATGTTAACGTGCTTAAACCTTCAAAGATTATTAGACCACCTAAGGAATTAGGGGGTGTACAGTTTAAGAAGACGGTCCTAACTCAAGGGATTGATTAGGACTATTTTGTTAACCATCGTGAAACTAGAGAATCATTCGTAAGAAATAGGTGCAGTATACCAATTAGGGGAACTCAGAGGATTCGAATGACCTAGTCTCATCTCTCCATATACTTTCCAAACAAATCTTTATTTTCTGTTATTTAATTTTATGCAATCAAACTTACTGCCTCGGGCATTTATAAAATTTACACATCCTAGATATTAACTTTATTGCTGAGTTGAGATTAACACAGTCCTCGTGGATACGAACTTATTTGTATTACTTCGATAATACTCATCATATACGTGGATACGAACTTATTTGTATTACTTCGATAATACTCATCACTATATGATATTGTTTATGAAGTTTCTTGCACGCTATGCATTGTTAAGAAAAAAATTATTGCTAAAAATTAATATTTAACCTTTTAAAAAAGGAAAATGTTAACTAGTACCCCCGGGGCACTGGTTAAGGAAACCAAATATAGCATAAGTACATTGGAACTTGTGTAGTCAAGATTTAAAAAATGTAAATAATGATGTTTTCAATGCAAGTATTTCCTTTTTTGTTTCCTTAACGAGTGCCCCGGGGGCACTGGTTAACAAGACCCTTATTTTAATGGGAAACTTGGTGACGAAGAATAGTTTTTTGGTCTAGAATTAGTCCACATGAGATGTTTTTAATTGTGTTTTTTTTTCTTTTTCTTGGGTCAAATAGTGTAGTGGTTAGAATTTCGCTCCTTAAGGTGAATAATGGAAAATCTCAAGTTTAAACTCCGACCCATCATATTGCGATGTTCTTATCAACTAAGAGATATTCATGAGTGTTTTATACTAGCATCAATAAATGTTGCGAAGTTCAAATGTGATGTTGTGTTGAATTGATTTTCGGTTGAGAAAATAATACAGTTTCTCATTAGATTTTCGGTTGAGAAAATAATACAGTTTCTCATTAAAATGCTATGAAAATTCATATGTTGTTTTAACTTTAGGGGGCATGGTTTTTTTTTTTGACAAAAACAAAACGATATTCATTCATTCAAATCGATATAATACATCAGATACAAACATCGTTAAAAACGTAAAGGATGAATCTGCGAACAAACTCACAACACCCAAGTTAATAGCATACGACGGCAAAATGCCTACAAATAATATGATAAAACCTAAGTCACCGAAATACTCATGCTTCTGAATCTGCAACGTTGACGCCCAAATCATTGGTTGAATTTGTAATTGACTGATGTTGATCTTTCAATAGGAACTAAACAAACACCGCGACAAGACGCAGAATCAAACGCCGCACAAGATGACAAACAACACAACGCCGCACTTAGACGACGAAATCACAAAAAGTACAAAAGGAAAAACTTGATATATGTGAAAATCACTTATTTAAATTGAAAGAAAAGGGGAAAAAAATGTAGAGGAGTGATTCTAGGTCGGAAAATGACCTAAAACCACCCCTCCTCGATGAAAGAAAGAGACGGAAAGTTTAGAGAAAAGTTGGAGTTTCTCTCACTAAAAAACTAGTGCCGACTTCTCTTATAAAACTAGTAATAGACACGTGCATCCGCACGGGTCACGTTACATTGTGCTAATCAAATAAAAAATAATTACATTTTTTTTTTAAAATGTAATTATTTTTTATATGATTAGCACAAAGTAATTACATTGTTGATTATTTTCAAAATATCAAAATTAATGTGATATTTCTATTAAATAACTTTTTATGAAAAACATTGTTCAATGTTTGCATCGCGCACGTTGCAGATTTTATGTGTTTTATCTGCATAAAACAATTTTTAAGTAAATATATGAGAAAGTTGATATGATAAAATTGTGGAAACTCATTAATATTGTCAAAATATAATAGTGTTTCTATTGAATAGCTTTTTATTTTATACGCAAAACACGTGCAAAATGTGTTTAACAGTAAACCTTTAGAGTAAGTTTTGATGATAACAAGGTATTACAAATTGACAATTGGAATTGCTACAGGACCATAGACAAAAATTTATATACAAAGGTTCTGAATGAGCAAATAAAGAGCCAAGAATCAACAAGAATGGCTCATTCAAATTGAGTAAAATTCCCACGAACTATTCGATGCAGACTGCAAATTTAGGAACCGTGCTGCAAAACAATGGACTAAACAAACAAACAAATAATAACTAGGCGCAAACATGGTGAGATGCTTGTACCTACAGTAGCCAAACAGAAAGAAAACAATACTAAGAATAAAAGAAACACGAACAGTAGCGCATCAAATTGCTTCCAATGGATTGATGGAATTATGCAGCAACAGTGAAAATAAAGGCTCAGCACACAAGCTCATCGGCACAACAGCACTATGACAATTAATTGGTTTTTTGGAATAGACTTAGTAGCAGCCAAAAATAATTTTGTTTTGGATTTCGAAAACGTAGTAACAAACAAAAGTAATGGCTGAATACTTAAAATAAAGGTTTATATGGTAGTAAAAGTTCCAAAAGAAATAATATAATAATTGAAAAAACTAGGTTCTGAAAGTAATCAATCGAAAATAAGGCATAGTAATAGTATGGAACAAGCAATTGAGATCAATGAGTATTCACGGCTGAATGGAAACTTGCAGGCTAAAAATATTGTACAGCAACTAGGGTTCCAAAAAATAAAACGGAAAAATAGGGTTCTGAAAATTACAGTGAAAATTGCGGTGGCTAGGTCTTGGTTTTCAAGTTTTTTTTGGAATATTTGTGTGTGTAAATTGTGTTGTTGGAGGTTTGGTTTTATAGTGTTAGGATTAGGGTTAGGGTTTGTTAAAAAGAAGCAAAAAAAATTGTGGCTTGAAGAGGAGGAAAGCATGTGTTTGTTACATAATTTTGGATTGGGACAACTTTGGACTTATCGAATAATATCAATCTATATATAAAAGTTGCCCCAAGCAAACTTTGAAGCCCTAATTTTTCCTAAACCCTAATGACTAAAATTCCTATTTTACCCCTAACCTAACCCTTAATTTAGAAACAGCTGTAACAAAAGAAGAGCAAAAAAGCACGGGTTAATTCTTCTTCTTTCTCTCTCTTTATTTGAATCTCCTATTTCCCAAAACAAGGTCACGCGTTTCTTCTTCTTCTTCCTCTTATCATCACCACCGCCAACCCTCTCCCCCATCCATCGACGGCGACCACCAAACCTCTCCCACAACATATCAATAGCAAAACTTTCTACCATATCTATCCTCCATCATAGTCGTATTTCTCCTCTCATCCCTCGCCGTCGTCGACTCGATCGCCGCCGTCCGTCCTCTACCGCCTCAGCCTAAACATACTGTCGTTGTTTGCCTCAGCCTCAACAGATTGGCTCTGTTCCAATTTGGTTGAATTGTGTTTTAGTGGATTGGCTCTGTTTTAATTTGGTTGAATTGTGTTTTAGTGTTTGTTTATGGGTAAGTAAATTTGGTTGAGAGGTAGAGTGTGCAGACCGAGAAGAAAATCCCATATCACATCAAAATCTCGAAATTCACGGCATTTTCATTTGCTGGTTTCAATCCATGGCAACACATTGAATTTTCCTCTCCAGGTAATCAATTTATTAACCCTTTTGTTTTGTTAATCAAGTGCAGTTAGTTTGTTTTATTTTTTATTGTATGCTTCTTTTTCAATTTCAAAATAAACAAAAATAATTGAGTTTGGTTCTGTTCCAGTTTCATGAGTTAACATTAAACAACATAAATTTTCATCTTTTCTGTGTAATGGGTAAGCGTTGCTGTTGTTAAGAATGAAATGTGGTGTGCGGCTCTACTACTATTTTCTTTGATCAATTTTCAAGAAAAAATTCATCTTTAACCTTCTCTTTCGTCTGCTGAATTTTTTATTTGATTTTTTTGAATTTTTGAAGAAACAATTCTAGGGATTCATAGATCTTTGTGAGTATGGATTAATTATGCTATATATTTGCAACTCACAATTTCCGTTAACTTCAATCGGATTCTCTTAATTTTGCTTCCTTTAATCGGAACTCACAATTTCCGTTGACTTTACAAAAATAGACATTTTTTATTTGAACATCTTTTGAATATGCCAATTTTAGTTTCGATCCTCAAAAGAACTGATTTTGCCAAGTAATTCTTTTAGGTGGACAAATTCAGTGCAAAGTTTGATGCTGCTGGAAGCAATGCTCATATTCGTGTTGCAGCTTTTGAAAACTTTTAACAAGGTTTGCTCTAACTTTGGATAAAATAGTAGATTTTGAGTGTGTAGTATAATGTAAAATTGGTATTTTCAAACTTGGTGTGGTATTCATATTTTTCAAACTGATGGTGTTTCGGTCAGGAAAGAAGTAATTTTTGTATGTTTTGTGCTTGCTTTTGTATCTGCTGCTAGAGAGTTATAAATTGATGGTTTGTTGGTTTTGTGTCTTGGTGTTTTGCTAATGTCTATTATGTTATTTTCCCATTGAGTCCTGCTGTTTTTTCAGTATATGGCTGTTAAGGTTTGTCGTTTTGGCCGGCTGTTGCTAATGTAATCTATTTTCAACTGTGTATCCTTTCCTGTTAGTGCAGAGTTGCTGTAATTTCTATCCCAAGTCCGGTGATGCCTTCATGATTGCCTTTTTTAACTACAATTTTAGTGTTATTTTAGATTAGATTGTTTCTGTTTTTCTTTTTCTTTTTCAATCAACCAATTATACTGATGTAGGAAAATAGGAAAAAAAAAGTAAAAGCTTGCTGAAAACACATAAAATTTGCACTAAAACTAAACATACCAACTGCAGGCAAAAATGCCTAGAAAACCATATATAAGTACAAAAGAAAATTGCTTTAATCTGCATACCCGACATCAAAAACAATGCAGAATTTGGACGTTCCTCTTCAAATAATTTCTGGACCTTGGTTTGTTTGTTTTTCAATTTAGATTTGCATATTGGTGATTTCACAAATAAATGTAATTGTCCACATAAATAATCGTCCGAATTTTACACTTTGATTGCTTGGAAGCTTTTTTCTTCGTATTTATGGTTTAGGATAAATATGTTTATATGTCTTTGTATATATCTATTTTGCTTTCAACTGATTCTTTATATCTGATTTCCATTCATGGCTTAAGATGACTTTTGCTTTTGGTTGCTTTTGCTTTAGGTGACTTCTGATTCTTCTATTGTCTCTTATGATGCTGCCTATTGAGCAAAATCAAACCCTCCTTTCAAGTAAGCCTTGAAATAATCCATATCCTCAACAAAAAATTGCTTCTTTTTTATTTCTGCGGATGTATTAGTTTTCCTCTATGTTCCCTTACATACACTAATATAACTTATTTCAGTATTAATGTAGGTAACATGTGCCTTAACATTGTTGACAACGGAATAATGGATTAACAGATTAAGTTATAGTGATGAAGAAGTTGCTAAAATAATAAATATCCTTTGCCTTAAGGTTGTCTAGAACCATTGTTTTGTCATGCTGCCATATGTCATTCAATAGCAGCAAACTAAATGGAGAATCTATTGCAATCAAATATACTTTTCAAAACAATCATTTAGGTAGTTAATCAAAGTGATTTTATATTATGGTATTAGAACTCTCCTTTTGAATTGATAGATTTAATTGAAGATATGAACTGTGGTCATGAATTTACTACTCATTTCAACAAATAGTTCATATGTAGCTATGTACAATTTGGTATTAGAACTCTCCTTTTGAATTGATAGATTTAATTGAAGATATGAACTGTGGTCATGAATTTACTAATCATTTCGACAAATAGTTCATATGTAGCCATGTACAATTTGCTAATAATATTTTTTATCTTCTCATATTCATATTCCACTTGAGTCTTCTTGCTCTGTTTTTGACAATCTCTACTATCATTCCTATTATTGTTTAACTTATTTTGACATCTCAGTTATTTTTTTTCCTTTCTTGAGGGGTTATTCAATTGGCAATGTAGAAATGATATAACCAAAACCATCAAATGGGAGATATGATTGTGTAATAGTGGAAACTGAACTTTTAATACTTTAATGGCTAGGATATATCACATATTTTCATATATATGTTTTGATACTGTTGTTTTACCCCCCATGACTTTGGCTTATTGTCAGTTTTTTTCCTTTCAATGTGAATGCAACGCTTTTTTCAGTTGACTCTTTTGTATCCCTTTTTCAGTTTAGTTTTTTATGCAATACTTAGATGTGCATGTGGTATGCCTTTTAATTATCTAGGTGAGAAGCATTCCTTGGCCTGATATGAGTCTATTAATATGATTTTGTTGTCCTTATAATTTGTTTTTCGCTGTTATATATTCGAGATTGGAGATGAACAATGCCATGTAGTTTAATGATTGACTCACTTTTTTTGTGAAATTCATCTTTGTGGCCATCGTGATTTTGTATCAATTTTTATTATAATGTAGGTTTTGTGACCGTTGGGTATTTCAAAGGAAAAGATGGAGTAAGTTTGATATGGATTTTAGATAGAGTGCTTGGTGACTACTAATTGAGTTATTGTGGGAATTTGCAACTTTTAGTTCTGCACGAAAGGTTGTCTTGAGTCATGCCTTTTGGTGTGTTGATAATCAAGTGGTGCGGCCTTCTTGACCGTTTCCTATTTCTTCAACGTAGACAGTTTCCTATTTTTGTGTCGTTCGCTATGACCATGATTAAAAGCCAAGGACAATCACTGAAAAAAGTTGGTATATATCTACCTCAACCTGTATTTTCGCACGGTCAACTATACGTTGCGGTATCAAGAGTAACCTATCGAAACGGTCTGAAAATTTTATTGACAGATGAGGACAACAATTGCATCAATACTACATCAAACGTGGTGTATAAAGAAGTTTTTTTGCAATTTATGAATTGTTCGGTGCTGATGAAATATAGGTGTTGCCGTTTTGTTGATACATTTGTCTGCCATCAATACAAGTATGTACTGTATTGATATTAATCTTAAATAAATGTCTGAATCATGGTCGTCAAACCTAACTCATCAGTGTGTTGCTTAATTTGTTTTTACAGGTTTTGTTTGACCTGACTGTTGCATTTGCCATCATATCTGAAACGCATAAATTCATGTTTATAGTATACTCAATGATCAATCCTTCTGTCTATATGAAAGGCTTGATGTATACAGGTATGTTGATTAAAATTTCGCATAAATCAGTTCTTCTCATATTATAAATAACTTATAATAAGGATTGCAGCAACTAATGCTTCAATTTTATGCTATCTTTGTTTTTCTTCGCAGGTTGAGCACAATTAAGCCATTGCATTTTTGGAATCATTATCATTGTTTCACCATTATTATCTTTGCTAATATATGCTCCTAATTGTTTAAGAATTTCATCTATGGTCTATTATTGACAGTTTATTACTGATAGCATCTATGGTCTATCATTATCATCGTTGGTTAATTTGTGGTTTTAAGGTACTTTCATTCCATTTTACATTGTAATTTTAAGATTGGATTTAAGTTGCTAGAACAATTTGTTCAAGCAGTTTTCTTCTTCTTCTGTGTGATGTTTTCAGTGCATGTATTGAATTGTAGTGTCATGAACAATGACATTTTGTTTGGATGTAATGTTTGCTGCCATAACTATACAATTTCCTTCCACTTGGTGTGCTCGGTAGAATTTAAATGGTATATGAAGAACATGTTTTGTTGGCATGCAATGCAATGTGGTCTGAATATGTTTTTTGTGGTCTGCCATAACTATATGATAATACTTGCTAATTGTCAAGCCTAATGTCCCTTGCTTATTTTTTCTTTGCTTAGTTCATTTTTTGTAGTTTAGATGTGCATGATAGTATCTGATGGTAATTATGATTTTTGCTTGGATAACATGCCTTAATTAGAACACTAAGAGAAATGCATAATGAGTCTTATGAAAAAAAATGGTATAAGTTTAATTTTCAATGATAAAATTTTCTAACCAGTTAATTATGTTAGTATGAAAAATTTAACTTTGACAACAATATTCAATTACATTGTTGATATTTGTTTTAGCTGTGATTTCACAATGGTGATTCTTATTACATATGAGATGGGTTAGTATAGCTTGGTTGTTTGAGAGGAAGGTCAGTTTTTGATCTTTCAAAGTGTTTATTATGCATTGATTTATTTGCATAACAAAGTTTGCTAATTTATTTATCTTGCAATAATTTACAGGTAAAAGCTTTCATATTTGAATATGTTCCAAGAATCAAGCACCAATAGAGGGAAGGAATCATAGATTTAGATGATGAGGTTTTAATAATACGAAAATGAGCCTACAAGTGTTGTAGAATACTTATGTTGCGTTCTTTTCAAAGAAGTATAAGTGTTATTTAGTTATGTTATATTAGTAGTGTAGTTTTTTTAATGTCAAAGTCAATTGTGGAATCCGAAATAGTGTAATTTCTGTTTGCATTTGTATTTATCAATTGACCTCTTTGTATAGCTTGCATAGGATCATTGACCTTTTTGATTAACTTGATTGCAGCTTGCAAGAAGAAATTGATTATAATGTGTTGTTGACCGGCAAGCCAAGCAATCCAACTATCTTTAATTAAATTTAGTTGAAGCATTGTAAGTGATATGAGTTATTTATACATGTTACTAAGATTGGACATCAATTGGTCGCATGAAATTTAATGAAAGATGGATATTTGTAATGTTTCATTGTATATTTGGTATTTCCTTGATAGTTGTTGATAAACGAATTTTCAAATTCAAAACTTTCTGCTGAATTTAGTTAGAATGAATAAAATAATGCAGGTGAAGTCATCCCAATCCCAATATTATGAAAGATAAAGTTTAAGCATTGTGCATATGTGGAGTAACTTACCTCTTTTTTGAAGGAATTAGTCTAGGTTTGCTTTGATCAAATATGATATAATGTGTTCAAATGTCTTATTTAGGAGTGCGAGTGGATTAAGATTATATGAAACCAATGACAATAAAGTTGTCTATTCTATGCTATTATTTTTTTTTTTAAGGATATTCTATGCTATTCATATCAATTAGTAATAAAAATACATTTTACATGTGATGTAACTCACCCATGATGGACGGGTGTGCGATCGAGTTGAGTTCTGAATGCTAAAGTTAATAAAAAAAGATAGGAAATCATATGCTTGAAGGAAATGTGATATCATTGGTGGGAGGAAAGATTTTGAGGTTATCTCTAATACTTTAAAAGAAGGGATGAGGATATCTATAACCAATGAAGATAGTGACAATGCTACTATAACTTCAAATATGGTCAAATATATTAATGTTAATACAAGTAATATACGGTTTATTTAACATTAAAATTTTATATGATATACTTTATTTTTATATATTACCGTCAACATGACCCGTGCGTCGCACGGGTCGTTGGTCTAGTAAATAAATAATAAAAAGGATCTATGCATATTTTTGGATTTGGATTTTTTGGACTTATCTATAACTAAAAATAAAAATAAATAAAAGTGATAAATAAGAATAAACTAAAAAATTATAAAAAGTGAAATAAATTAAAATAATGGATAATAACAAAATAAATAAAAGACGGAAATGAATAAAAATAAAAATTAAAAGGACTAATAATAATAAAAAGTTAGAAGAGGACCCGAATCAAAACAAAAATGAGGTATTTTAAAATATCTCTCAGCCGAATTTTCATTGAAAAGTCAGAGACTGATCAGTGTCACGCGACGGGTGTCAGTGGGACCTTAGGTCAAAAATTGGGGTATGACATTTTCAATTAGTTGTTTTTGCATTAATTGTTACTTCATCCATTTTATTGATTGGTGTACCTGTTGTATTTGCTTACGTCTTTCACACACACCTACACCATTATTTCTTACGTCTTTCTCTTTGTGAATTTGCTTTTCACATTCTCTTTGTATTGTTGTTCCAGAACCTTGTTTACTTTCATTATTTTACACACCACGTTTCTTTCTTTCTTTTTGATTTGCTTTTCATTTATTGTTCTAGAATTTGTTCTTTTCTTGATAGTAGTACTAGTTGTATCATTTTCTTTGTGATTTTTATTTTTGTATAATTTTGTTGTATTTTCCTATTTTTTGTGACGATTTTGGGTTTTTGCTTTTGACGTTCTCTTTGTATTGTTGTTCCAGAACTTGTAAACAGTACTTTCATCATCTTTACACACCACGTTTTTTTTTTCTGATTTTATTTTTGACTATTGCTCTTTATTTTTTGTTCTAGAATCGTTTTTGTTATATTTTCCTATTTTTTGCAATGATTTTGGGTATTTGGTTTTTTGTTTGTCAGTTCATAGAAGAAAGAGGAAGTTAGAAACTCAACATTACAGTGAGTGTGATATTTTGCATTTCATGATTTCATTCCTTGAACCATGGAAACAAGAGATTCACAAGACATTAACAATCTTCATGAATCCATCGCAACACTAAACTTTGCATTTCATGATTTCAAAGTAAATGAAGATCTTCACCATGAATCATTTCTCAAGAATTTTCAAAACCTACATACTATCACTGAATCCTTTTCACATGTTCATCATCAAACCATTTCATCTTTGAACTCTCATACATCTTCAAACTTCATTTCATCCATTTCATCTTTGAAGTCTCATTCTCTCGTACGCGAGTCATTTAAGGAAATTGATCAACGTATAGATGAATCATTTTGTAAAGTCATTCAAGAACTAACAAAAATGAATGACATATTGCAAAGGATGATTGATTCTGAATTGTCCATCGTCATGTCAGAATCGTCCATCACTTCAGAGACAAACTTGATTGTTGTGTGTCAACCGCATGTTATAATTTTGATTTTGGGTTTTTGCTTGTTTGTTTGCTAGTTTATAGAAGAAAAAGGGAATCACAAAGAGGGAATTAGAAACTCAAAGGCACCATTATAGTGAGTGTGATATTTTGTTTACATTTTTTCTAGTTATTACTTATTATGTATAGTAGTAATTGTTGTGTTTGTTTTAACTGTAATTGATATTTGAAATTTGAACCATAAATTTAACATTAAAATTTGTATTTTTATTCATGAATCTCATTTATTCATGAACCATAATTTGTATAGTATTAGTAACTATAAATAATACTACCTTCGTCCCTATATATAAGACCATTTTGCTAAAATTACGGGGATTAAGAAAGTGGATATTTGTATTAAAGTTGTTTGTAATCACTATTATTTTTACAATTTTATCCTTAAAAGAGAGAGTTAGTTTATTTTTTCCATATGCTATTTATTGTTGATTGAAGAAAAAATATGTATAATAAATAAGAACATGTATGTAAAGAAATAATTAATGTAGTTAGAAATAGTAAATGAGTCTTATAAAAAGGGACAAAAAAAATTCTCAAAAGGGTCTTATAATTAAGAACGGGGTAATAAGTAATAACTAGACAAAATGTTATACATGTACGTAATTTGAAATAAATTTAACATTATAATCATGAATCTCATTCACATTTGACTAGCGATATAGTTATGCAGCTTCGTTATATCCATCTAGCTTCATTGAGTCACTTTGAGTATCCTTTAATGGCATCATATATTGATCTAAATTAAATTAGGTAACTGGTTTGATACCCAAAAGTGGTCAGAAATGGTCCCCTTATTTTTAAGAGACCAAGAATTCCAACAAATTAGTAATTTATATAAACTCCATATTGACCAAATGTTGCAGTTCATCTGGATCCGGTTCTTTATCTTCCTCCCTAGATCCACAACCTTCCACATCTATTTGGGAAAGACTTGTATCTGAATCTCCAAAGATGTGTGTGTGTGTGTTTTTTTTTTACTTACTTTTCTTAGTGTTTAAATTTGAAGATCTTGAATCTTCTTATTTTTGTTTAATCTGTATATTTTAATGCAGAATCCAAACATTGACTTGGCTGGTGATGTATACAAAGCTTGTCTTTCCAGTATTGTAATGTTGTTAAGCATTTTAAACTTTTTTTTTTTCCTTTTGTTCTCCTTAAACTATTTAGCAATCAGTATTTGTTATTTTTCCTTTTGCTCTCCTTAAACTATTTAGCAATCAGTATTTGTTTTTTTTTTTTCCTTTTGCTCACCTTAAACATTTCATCAAATACTTGGAGTGCAAATTATACATAAACCCTAAAACTAAAAACTATAAAATTTCTAATTTAAGAGGAAAAAATGTAACATATAAACTTAAAATGTTAATGTTACTTGATTATAAAAACTAACTTGTTATTGGAGTGTCGAGTGATTTAAACTTGAAGAAAAATTGGGGGGTTTGGTTGATTTGAGAGTTTTTAGAGATTTTAGATGTGAAATGAAGAAAAATGAGAAACGAGTTGGTATGAATTTTTTGGCATAGGGTGGAGGTTCACTAGTCACGTTACTGGAAACAATAGAGGGTGTGGTTAAAGGGCCGTTCCGGTAAAATCGGAGGCCATGTTCAAATTATAAAAATGGGCCCCTATGGCAAAACAAGATTTTTAAGCAATAGTAATTATCTATTTAAGTTGTAAATAACATAAAAAATAGTCATTCTTATTAAGTGAAAGTAAGTTTATATGGGAAGGACTAACTAACTTGTGTTGAACTTCACTAACCACTAATTGTTTTAATATTAAAATTTGGGTTCATGTTTCATAATAAAAAGAAACACCAAAAACTTAAAAAGAATCATCACTTTGTTTAGTGCAAAATGGGTCTTAAGTATATTGGTTGTTGTTGCTTAAATAAAATGTCTTTGTTATCTAAATAGTGACAAACTAATACTAATATCGAAGAAAAAAAAATAGTGGCAAATTAGTACTAGCTTGCATGATTAAACTTAAAACAATAGAAAAAATACTAATTATTTACCGGATTTAATTTACATTGTTAATGGAAATAGATGACAAAAATTTCAAGATATATAGTAGTTTTATACATTCATAGTTAACTCTGAAATGCATTTTAAATTGCAATGACCTAGTAGTTGTGTATGTAATTGAGACTTTTATATTTGGTTCAAATTCACACAAATGCTCAGGATTGAACCTCAAGACCGATGACTCAAGTGCATTCTATTTTACCACTAAACTATTCCAAAATGTCTATTAATTTTTTATATTTTATTATATATACCTAACACTTTTGAGTGCTATATTAATTTGTATTTTTTTATTAGGGTTGTGTTAACCGGTGCCCCCGGGTACTGGTTAAGGTATCTAAAAAAGGAAAAATTAAATTAAAAGTAACACTTTTTTGACTTTTGATACATTGATTACACAATTTTCAATGCAAAAGATACTATATTTGCTTTCGTAACCAGTGTCCCGGGGACACCGGTTAACATTTCCCTTTTTATTATATATACTTAACACTTTTGAGTGCTATATTAATTTTTATTTTTTGAGGCTATTAAGATTGCGAGGTCCGGCACCTTAGCTCACCTTGCACATGCCAAGGGCCGGGTGGTAAGAGCTGTGAGAGCGGTAAGCGTCTGCTTATCGAGGACGGCGATGAATTGAAATTTGATAACTCAGCCTACGTATCCTTGTTTGTACACATATATTTCTTACTTTAGAATAGATGTAATATTATATATTTTTTATATTTATATTCTTTTATGAGTATTTTTGCGACCTTAACCAACTTGCGATTTAGATTTTTCTATTCTACAAAGTAGTTTAAGCTCTTCTTTGAATTTAAAAGACTTAGAACTGGCACAAAGCATAAGAAAAGCATGGGAAGAAGGCTTGAAGAAAAGCATTATACATGCTGATGTTATTGATGCATCCTTGGAAAAGTTTCCTTATTTTATAAGGTGCAATCAATTTTATTTATACACGTAACTAATATCTAATTTGATTGAAGTGTTAAAGTTCCTTTTTGTGACACTCATTCTATAGGAAGAAATTGGATGTGAAAACCATGTAGTTCATTCGGTAGAATACATGTTGTGTTCTGTTCATTTTTGTGAGTTTTCAAAAAGACGTGCAAACATTTACATTAAGTATAAGACATTTTAATGCTAACATTCTCAACAAACTTCCATGAATTAAACTTAAATTCCAACAAAATAAATACACTGCTACATAATATTGATGCTACCTAAATATAATCTTATATCAAAAATCAAATTCTTGAGAATATCTTCAGGCGATCTCAGCAACGTAGCATCCATCTCAATCCTCGTGAACATGCGGTGCGGGCGAAATACGGAGAACATGCTCCTCACGGAGTCGTCGTCTGTGAGCATTATCTTGTCGGACTGCAATAACCCAGAACGTCCATATTGAACGTCTTCCGCCCTCCTTGTGTCTTCGAGGTTGAGTCCTTGGTTGATTTCATTCAGTTTATCCTCCATATCCTTTAACGTGACATCGTCCTGAACCTTGAACAAATAAGGGTGTTCACCGTTGAAGCATACTTGAGCGCTGAACAAATTGTCCATTGTTTCATATCTACACCATAAGAAATTAAACATTCAATGAAAAACTCATTCAAACATTTCATCAAACACTTAGAGTGCAAATTATACATAAACCCAAAAACTAAAAACTATAAATTTCTAATTTAAGAGGAAAAATGTAACATATAAACATAAAATGTTAATGTTACTTGATTATAAAAACTAACTTGTTATTGGAGTGTTGGTTGATTTAAACTTGAAGAAATTGGGAGGTTTGGTTGATTTGAGAGAGATTTTAGATGTGAAATGAAGAAAAATGAGAAATGAGTTGGTGTGAATTGTTGTATGATCTCTATATACACGCCGCGTGAGTTAACTTGTGTTGGATGTAGGTTGTATTCCAACGTGAGTTACGTCACGTTGGGATTAACACTTGCGCCCATGGGGGTATTTTGGAAAGTTCGGTTGAAAGTGAGCAATTTCTGTTGTGAGAAGAGCAATTTTCCAGTTGTAAAAGTGGTTCAA
Source organism: Medicago sativa (assembly GCF_051527215.1). Lineage (NCBI taxonomy): Eukaryota > Viridiplantae > Streptophyta > Magnoliopsida > Fabales > Fabaceae > Medicago > Medicago sativa. Next base: position 11,624,620 of record NC_140756.1, read on the forward strand.
CAATGTGATTGATGGGCCGACTTTCAAAGGGAAGGCCGATTAGATAATTTGTAATCCGGACAGTCAGGATGGATTCTTATATTTAACCCTAAATCTTAAAAACAGTCAATCCGCAGCTCCATCTCCACGCTCTTTTGTATCTATCTGTTCCTTTGTCGGCCGCCAGTCCCAGCATGAATTCCTGTTTATCAAAGTTATTGCGGCCATCACACCGCAGGATCCTCAAAATCTCCTCCTCCTCAAAGATGATGACAACAACCCGCACTCTCCAAGGTTGTGAAAAACCCCAATCTCCCCTCAAAGTTATTGTGGATGAATTCCTAAAAAACTACGTCCCTCCTAAAAATAAAATACAAATCGTACCCTCCTTCTTGCCGCCATCATATTTCGAGGAAGATGATTATTTTTTTGATGATTATGATGATTATCCCGCTTTCCTTCCAATGATCCCCCTTCTCAATCGCGTCATTCACCGTTTTAAATCAATTGAAAATGTTATCGCAAAGTTACACTCTTACAATCTTTATGAATCTGACCCAGATTCGCATTCGTATATGTTTTTAGTCTTGTTAAGACTTTTGTCGCATGCAGGTAAACACGATGTGCTCCTTGATGCTTATCACCACATAGTAAATTATTGTGACTTTGTTCCAAATACTTTTGCTTCAAATCTACTTATGGATTCTCTATTTACAACTGGTCAGTCCCAATCTGCTTTTTCTGTTTTCAAACAAATCTATTCCCCTGATTTTTTCACTTTTGACATTGCACTTTTTCACCTTTCCCATCTCAACGATATTGCCAATATTTCACATGTCCTTACACACATGTTGAGGATGCCTTGTTATCCTAGCCATGATACTTTTAATAAACTTTTGTATTCCTTTTGTAAAATGGACGCCATACCGCAAGTGAATCAACTCTTGGGTCTAATGGTAGTTAAGTTAGGGTTTGAAATCTCTGTCAATGTTTGGGCTGTACTAGTTACTAAGTTTGTTAGGGAGAGGAGTCTCAGTCGAATTGATGCCATGATTTCCCAAGGTTTTGTACCAGATGAAGAAGGTACTTCTTCTGCTATGATGCAAATACATGATACATTTTGTGATCTTCTCTATTCAGTTTGTAAAATGAATGCCATGCCGCAAGCCTTCCAAATTTTTGGTCTAATGGTTCATAATTTAGGGATTGATTTCTCTATCAATGTTTGGACTTCACTCGTCACTAAATTCATTCAAGAGGGTAGATCGGGTGCTTTGCTAAATCAAATGTTTTCAGAAGGTTTTTTGCCTGATAAAGGTAAGTCTGTTGCAAAAGTTTATGCAATATGTGATGAAGTTGCAACTGCTGCAACATCTGGTGTGTTTCAAGTTCGTACTTTGGATTACTGTGACTATCAAACATCCCCGCTTTTTAGTTTACAAACTGAGGTTCATTCACGAGGCTTAGCCACATAAATTGTGAAATATGGTGAAACAGACAGACTTTTTGAGCTATTCCTCAACACTACCCTTATATTTATTTTTATGTTCTATTTCAAATAAATAATTACTCAACTTGGTGTAGTTTATATTTTGATGCCATTGCACTTGGAGTTTATATTTTAATGTTATTGGTTTCTAATTATTTTTGCTATTTATGTATTGTTTCATGGTTTCAAATTGCGGTATGCAATTGCGACCACAATATTGCTTTCGCAGCAGCGTCTGCTACAACATCGCACCTCAATATGCTTGTTAACCATTACTAGCTTTATTAGCATTCTACTTTTGAGTATTTGGAAACATCGTAGTATTATAAAACTTTGTAACAATTCTACAAGAGTCAGGCGTTGACACCAAATCTCAACCCTCCATTTAAAGTTTGATCAAAGGCTCTTAATTCTCAATTAATGGTCCTCTAGAAATGGCCAAATTTATTGATGTACTGAATGTCACTATTTATTTTTATTTTCGGCAATCACTCTTTATTAATCGTATATTATTTAGTGAAATCTTGTTTGTGCTCGCCGATCTCAAATTACACAATTAATCCTTATTTGCTCATGATTTTTTCTTGTTTCAGCAAATTGATTTTTTTTACACAATATTATTGTTCAGTCATTGAAAAAATCAAATTGAAAACATTGTCTACATCTCCTTGCCCTCTTGGCTAATAGTTCGTACAGCAAAGATAATTTTTACCAAATTCATGATAACCATGATAATTTGAGAGGAATATAGTGAACGTAGGACTGTGTTAGATGGGTTTGCTTCTATCTATCAGTTTATGTGCTTAACAAAGATTGAATTCGGTTCAAAAAAATAAATACTCCTGGGATTGTATCGTTCAAAATTAATTGAATATATATAAAATTAATTGTATGATTTTGATAAATTGGAAAACCCTTTAAATTGAATTGGGGCCAATTTCTCAAGTCAAGAGAAAAATCAAGAAATTTCTTTACAAGGTATGAATAGATGTGATTGTGTAATTGAGATTTGAGAGGAGAACGAATAGACTTTCAGATCAGGAGGAAAGAGTTTGCTCAGCAGGGAAATCAAGTGAAAAAGGCTCACGAGAATAAATTTAATAAGCAATTATGTACCTTTGGATTAAATAGATAAACGGTCAAGATTTGGTGTCAACGAATTCGTTGACACCAGGTGTCAACGTATCCTAACTCATTCTACAAATGTATCATGGTTTAAAGTTTTGTTGCTACTATTGTTTGGAAACGTTCAATTATAAACAGTGGATCAATAACTATTTATCGCAACAACACGTCTACGCTATTGCGGACTGTGTGTTCTAATAAACAACAAATAGGTGTGCTGATGCCACTTTGTTTAAGGGGAAAAACCGGCCCCAAGGAGGGTAAAATGATGCCGCTTTATCAACTAGCAACAATTGATAGTATAAGAGATTACAACTGTATTTTTTATCCTTGCAAGTTGCAAAGAATGAGAATTTCAGTAACCAAAATCTTTGGACAAAAGCCAGATCATTGAAATATTGTGTCTATGTACCATGCAATAATGCAACGTTTTCACCCGTAAACTATACATCTTGAGTTCTTGATCATTTTTTTTTTTTTTTGACAATAATTTAAAAAATTATTTGGATAAACATTTTTTAGACAATTATTCATTAACGGGAATTTCAATAATTAAAATTATTAGACAATTTGTACCAATTTTTTTTTATTAGACAATAGGTACGCCATTAAAATAGCGTTTATGCACCATTCCAAAATTTTATAATGCCCAAGTCCTTGAATGTATTATCTTATTATAAAAAAAATTAAAAAATAGCATTGAATTACAAATCCATGCTATTGCACGGTTTAGTTTATAGTGCAACGTGTCAAGAAAATGGTTTAGAAAAGCTTGCATTTCTATTTATACATTTGAGGAAAAACCTCAAATTTATAGTATATATATAGAATACGTGTCATGCCAATACCATGTCGGACATAAACATGTTGGATACCATACCAAACACACCTTTAATATGAATTGTTGGTGTTACACATACAATCAAAAGAAAATTATTACAAATGTAGTTGCACTCAATCCTAGAAACTCCTATTTTTAAAATCAGTCATTAAGCTGACATTAAGCTGACAAACTATGACAATGAAGTTCCCAAAACTAAAGGGGAAGAAGTAAGGAAATGTTTGAAACCCATCTTCAACAGTCGTTATTTGCTTTGTGCAAGGAATACCTTCATTCTAAAAGCTCTGTCAGCAAACTCCGTAAGTTGAACTCAACCACCTTTTTGTTTATTTCATCGTTTATTTCATCATCTTGGTCGCTACCAAGTTGACCAACATATACTAAATCGGGGTTTCTGCTGAGTTCACCATCTTGGTCACCACCAGCTGCATAACTAGTCTTGAGATGGCTGCCGTGATAGCTTCCTGGGACACCATAGTCACCACCACCAAACCCAGGATGCGGCTTTTCTATAGCATAGTTCACTCGTACCATCCGACCATATAGATCCTGTGACAACACAATTTTAGATACTACAAGAAACATTGCCAGCATTTTCAGTTTAACAAAGCAGCAAAATGAGTCGATAGAAACAAACAGCAACAATTCATTGATGGTGAAATTGTAATACACACTGCCTTGTAAAATTTTGGCCAAATATCTCTGAGATTCATCAAAGTTAAATGTTTGTAATTAAAAAAAATTACACCAAATTGGTTATCTAAGTCAATATTTTGACCATTACCATCTTTTCATCAAACTCAGTTAAAAAGTGTGCATGTGCACGTTTAAAGCTAAGTTGGTGAGTTCGAATTTACTGCTCTCAAAACTGTAGTTCAGTGTATTATTTAGTATAGGTTTGAAACAAACTTAATCAATTGATTTATAATGTCAATAGTTTTTCCTTAATGTGCGTGAAACAAACAAGTATGCTAATTAATACAAGATAGAGAAAGTACATCTTTCAAATACTTAATCTAATTCCATTTTGAAAGAATTTTCATGGTTACTCTGATATTACTCCCTCCGTTTCAAAATGAGTGTCACTTTAGTCAAAAAAAAATTGTTTCAAAATGAATGTCACTTTACATTTCCAATACAACTTTAATTTTTTTCTTCCAACTTTACCCTCAATAAATACTCCAACTTTTCTCTCACACAATTTTCAATGCAACTTTAATTTTGTGTTTTTCTTATAAAGTAAGGGCAATTTAGTAAAAGCGTTATATCCAATGATTATTTCATTCCATTTATTAATCTGTGTGCCAACGCCTAAAGCGACACTCATTTTGAAACGGAGGGAGTATATTTTTTAAATGTATACTAGAAAAGATCTAGAACAAAGAATCAGTAACACACACACACACACACACATATATATATATATAGTTTCTGGTTTAAAAAAATATCTTTATCTAAATAATTACAATTGCTTCCTCCAAGTATTGAACATTAAGTGATGAAAACTCTGAAAAAATTCTTAAAATAAGGCATTAAGTCATGATTACCATATGAATTGGTGAATGTTATAATTTAGCAAGAACAAATCATCACAAAAGTTGATAGGCTAAAGTATTATTTTGATCCCTTAACTATTTAATTGGTTTAGATCCCTTAACTAGTTTTTGTTCTGTTTAGGTCCCTTAATTATATTATGTTACACACAATGGCCCCTACTGTGAGTTTTTAACCACAATTGTCTATGGACCAACATTGTAAGTGGTCCACCAAAGACTTCATTTTTTTTTTATTTCGATCATTTGATCTTTTTTTAAAAAGAAAAAAATTGGATTTTGCAGGGTCTATTGTATCTAAAAGTTAACCTCCCACAACTAATTATTTTTACATTTCTTCAACTTACTCTTTTTCCTCACTTTGTCTTTGTTTTCATCATTACCTTCAGCAAACGAACCCAGAAAGAAATTGAAAAAAAAAAATTAAAAAAATCAAAAGAAAACAAAAGCTTCACTCTCCTCTTTCATGGTCTCTCTACTCTCCCACACAACACAACGCTACTAATAAAATAGAAAAAACAGTAAAGCATCATGTGATCCCTCTCTGAAACCAATGTCTCAAATTAAGTCTCCATTGTTACTAGATGCACCACAAAACTACCTAGGTTTGAAACTTTCTCAAAAACATGCTCACCTCAAATCCAACCTCGTAAGCATTGTGTTATTAACAATATACCCAAATCTCCAATTACATCATCACTAGATGTTGGAAGTGCTTCAAGATTGTCAATTTCAGTAACCATGAAAGGGAATTTCACAAGACAACGAATCACGCTCATCTTCTCCAACGCTTTAGGAACCGTTGGCTGGCACTAATTCTTTTCGCGTTGATTAATAAAATTGAAACCATTTGGGTTCTGTACCAACAACAATTCATATATTGAAAGAGATGGTGAAGAGAGATGGAGCTAAGAGTGGCTTGGATATTGAAGTATCGTTCTTTGTTTTCACAATGATTGAATTGAGACAAACTGGAGTTTGGGGATTTGTTTTTTCAGGTTAGGTTAGATTGAAGGTTTTAAGATGAAAACACAAAGAATGAGACTGGTTAGATTTTTTTATTGATTTACTGTTTTTTCATGAATTTTATGATGAAGGTTAAAGATGATAATGATGAAGATGAAGAATAGTAGGAGGAGGAGGAGAAGGAGGGAGGAGAATTAAGAAATGTAAAACAAAAATTAAGTGTTAATGAACCAAGTTGTTTGGGCTCCAGTGGCAATGAGCACCTTCCAGGGACGTACCCGCGGAATACCGGGTTCGATTCCCAAGGGGCACAACGCTTGGTCAGTGTGCATGACTCTACGCAAGAGCCGGATTAGTCGCCCACCATTGGTGGGTCGAAAACCGGTGCGAAAGCCAAAAAAAAATTAAGTGTTAATGGCACGTAGTAAGATACTGCACGATCAAATGGTTTCTTTTATGAAAAAGATCAAATGTTTAAAATTAAAAAAATAAATAATAATAATAATAATAAGGTGCTTGATGGACCACTTACAATATTGGTCCATCCTACACATTTGTGGTTAAAAACTAATGGAACCGACAAATGCTAGTAACAAATATATAACTAAGTGGCCCAAATGGAACCAAAACCAATTAGGCAACCAAAGCGAAACCAATTAAAAAGTAAAACGACCAAAAGAGTAATTCAGCCAATCAAATAATACCTGGTTTTTCATGGCCTTAATGGCAAGATTCATGGTCTCAAGGGCAGCCGATGCCTCCTCGGCTGTTGCAAAAGTTACGAAACCAAAGCCTCGAGGCATTCCTGTTTTACGATCCATGATAATCTTTGCTGGAGGAACATTAAAAACAACCAGTAGTAGGGTATAAATCAATAATCACCATATTATGAAATACATTTTTTTGACACAACTACCATTTTTCTCGTTGTCATATAAACATTCATTGTTGCTTGCCATTTTGCCACGCATGACAACTGGTGCCAATTACACAACTAGAATTGTAAATTAAGAGAGGAACAAAGAATAAAATCAAGTACACCCACACAAGAAACAATAGCATACAGAAGTATAAATACGAGATCTTCAATTTCATTAAAAAAATTCATTTTATCAGCAAAAAAAAAAAATAACCACTCAATCAACTCATATATGAAATTTAGGGTTAAATATACTTTTAATCCTGCCATTTGAGCAATTTTGAATTTCCAACATGTAAAAAGAAATTGGATTACAACCTAGTAAATCAAGGATTCTTCTCTTTTAGACCTTGAAAACATCAAATATGAGATTAAAGGTACTTTCGTCTCCTGCCATTTGTGCAAATTCTAGTTTACCCCTTCCCAAATCATCTATTTAGTAAAGTAAGATGCCTCGAAAGTTAAGAATCTTTGAACTACAAGGTTGGCCTCCTGAAATAAAAACAATTATAAGGGTAAACTGGAATTTGCTCAGATGACAAAGGGCAGAAGTACATTTGGATCTAAAATGAACATCATATTAGTTTGCTTTGTCTCACTATGTTATGTTATATTCAGAAGGGGATATTTAGGGGGACCAAAATCGCTAGATTGTGATACTTAGGGGCCAAAACTGCAATTAAGTCTATTCAGAAACCATTTAACAGTAATTACCATCGAGAACTTCCCCGTATCGAGCAAAATGATTTTGGAGACGGGTTTCATCAGTGTTATCTGAAAGGCCTGCATTATGATTAAAACTTGAAAAAATTGTAGCCACATTCCATTTAGATAATTCAACATGATAAACTAACATACCTCCTACAAAAAGTTTTGCAGATGACATGGATCTGGTTGCTTGAAATACCGAAAGAGTAGACATAGGTGAATCATGATTCACAACAAAATTCTTCCCCATTTTACGAAATAATGCCATTGCTCAAACCTTAAAAACATCAAACCACGGAAAATCTCCGTCTCAAATTAGAGTTACTAAGAATAATAAATAAATGTGGTTAATAAGGATATATTAGCGGAAAAAAGATGTTGCATTGGTATACAATAATTTGAGACAGAATAAGAAAGAATGGGGACACCCTATTTGAGACAGAGTGAGAATCACCTAATTTCACATGTGATATGATATGACCACCTAGTGTAGTGGTTAAAGTTCCGAAAACCCCTAACTTGTAGGATGGACGATTTCATCCTCAGATCAATGATCCGCAGGTCAGGCTTACATGCAATTGGGTTCTAAATGGGGTTGTACTGTTATACATGTCGTCATCCTATCCTAGAGTTCCATTTCAAATTACCAAATGTTATAAGTGACGACTAGTTGTCAATAGCGGCCTCGCCGCCTGCTATAGCGGATTTTTCGTGCCCAGCCGCGTCGGAGCTGTGTAAAAGTGAGAAGCTACTGCTACGGTTGATATAGCGGTCACCCATCTGCGGGCAAGTTCAATATCTCACAGCAAGATCCTACCTATTGGGGTAGTAAGTTCTTACGGAAGACATGGGGCGCAGCACCAGCTGTGGCACAACTAACCAAAACAATTTTTATAAGCTAATACCTTTCTTTGAGGAGTATGGGTCGATTTCGAAAATAACAATGAAAGAGAAGATAAAAGTAGGAAAAGAGACGAACCAGAAAACAAGTGTGGGGCGGCGGCGGGTGCCGATGGTAGAAAATGATTGAAGAAAACTAGGGTTGATGTTTTCCTTGACACAAGGAAAAAAAAAATAACCTCCCTTTTGATATTTATTTATTTTTATTTTTTTAAGAATTGTTTTTGATAGTTATAACTTATAAGTGGTTCAACAGTTCCCTCAAAAAAATAAAAAAAGTGGTTCAACAGTGTGATTGATGGAATTCTGCTCTTTACCTCTACTCATTTCTAAAGTAAATAACCAAAATGCCCCTACGTAAGTTAACTCACGCTGCGTGACTAAGTCACGCAGAAAAAACACACACTAAAACTCAACGTGAGTTAACTCACCTTGGTTTTGCTTCATTCAATTTAACACACACTGAACACCCATGATTTTTGAATGGTTGCTTTCATATAAAGAGTACATGACAATCATGAGTATATATGTATTTTGCTGCTCTTCCTCTTTGATCCCCTCAATATATATATAAACTCCTAGTTCTATACCTGTAATTATACACCACTGTGACGTTACTATAAAACTTAGTTTTGAATTTTTGTTTGTTTGTTGCCGACATGGAAGAGGAAGGAAAAATGTTTAATTTATGATAACTTGCATAGTTGGTGAAGGTTATAGTCTTATTAGGAAAAGAACAAAAAATTATGATGAAAATAAGGGAATAAGGTGGCCCCCTACTGTGTGTGCGAATGTGTGATAGAACATTGATCAAACAAAACCAGCGTGAGTTAACTCACGCCGGGTTTTAGTGTGTGTTTTTTCTGCATGATTTAAGTCACGTAGCGTGAGTTAACTCATGCAATGTGTGTTAACTCACGTTGTCATTTACAATAGCGTGAATTAACATGCGTAGGGGTATTTTGATCATTTAATTTGGGAATGAGCAAAACCGTTTGAGTAAAGAGCAGAATTCTGATTGATGGGCTTGATGGGCCGACTAGATAATTTGTGGAAGAAGATTTCTTTTTTGACATTCATTGTGTCTTAGTAATATAAGTAAATGACCAAAAAACCCAGCGGCAGTTAAGACGTGTTTTTTATATATAAGTCAGCGGTAGTTAACTAACAAACACATTAGAACTTTTTTTTCCTTCTTATTTATTTTTTGTTCTTTTCAATTATTCATGTTATTTTTTTGGTCCATACTTTTAGTATAAAATAACAAAGCTCTAACAATAAAATTATAATTATTTCGTAAAAAATTAATACAAAACAAATGTTATAAACACTTTTTTCTCTTGAAAAAAAAATTGAGTATTTTTTCCTCGGGGCCTCTTTTTATTTTTAGAATCGGACCACAAATTTCTTAGGAACGGCCCTGCAAATAACACATCTCAATACGTAAGCGGTCCTCCAGATATATGGTCAGTTTGGATCTTGATTCCTGAAGAAAAAAATTGAAATATGCCCTTACATATTTTTTTGGCCTTGGGGTGTTGTGCTGCATGTAGAAAGAAGGGTTAATACACCTTTTGGTCCCTGCAATATGGGCGAAATCCAGTTTTAGTCCCTGTAAAAAAAAAAGTTTAGATTCTGTCCCTGTCATTTGAGATTCTACAACTTTTGGTCCCTCCTCTAACCCAGTCTGCAGAATCTGCACATGTGGCACGCTGACTGTGTATTTATTTTAATTTTTTATTTTTGTTATTGTGCCACGTGGCATTTGTAATGATTTTTTTAATAAAAAATTCTTTAAAAAATAAAAAACGAAAAAAAATCTTAAAAAATAAAAAAAATTATAAAAATTAAAAATAATGAAAAAAATCTGAAAAAATTATGAAAAAAATCTTAAAAAATTTTAAAAATATAAAAAAATCTTAAAAAATAAAAAAAGTCTAAAAAATAATGAAAAAATTTAAAACGAAAAAAAATCTTAAAAAATTTTAAAAATATAAAAAAATCTTAAAAAATAATAAAAATTCTTAAAAATTTATAAAAATCTGGAAAAATTTAAAAAATCTTAAAAATAATAAAAATTCTTAAAAATTTATAAAAATCTGGAAAAATTTAAAAAATCTTAAAAAATAATAAAAATTCTTAAAAATTTATAAAAATCTGGAAAAATCTTAAAAATTAAGGAAAAATAAAAAAAATCTCGTAAAATGAAAAATAATGAAAAAATAAAAAAAAAATCTGAAAAAGTTAATATGTATCGAAATTTTCGAAAATTATGTATCGAAATTCTGAAAATTTTGAAAAATATGTATCGAAATTCTGAAAAATTCTCGAAAAATATGTATCGAAATTCTGAAATTTCTGAAAAATATGTATCGAAATTCTGAAAAACTTTCGAAAATTATGTATCGAAATTCTGAAAAATATGGATCGAAATTCTGAAAAATTTTCGAAAATTATGTATCGAAATTCTGAAAATTTTGAAAAATATGTATCGAAATTCTGAAAAATTCTCGAAAAATATGTATCGAAATTCTGAAATTTCTGAAAAATATGTATCGAAATTCTGAAAAACTTTCGAAAATTATGTATCGAAATTCTGAAAAATATGGATCGAAATTCTGAAAAAATTTCGAAAATTATGTATCGAAATTCTGAAAAATTCTCAAAAAATATGTATCAAAAATCTGAAATTTCTGTCAAATATGTATCGATATTCTGAAAAATCTGAATCAAAATTTTACGAGATTTTTTAAATTTTTCCAGAATTTTTTTATTTTTCCTTATTTTTTTCTAGATTTTTTTTAGATTTTTTAAGATTTTTTTTCGTTTTAAATTTTTTAAGATTTTTATATTTTTTTCATTATTTTTTAAGATTTTTGAATAAATTTTCTAGATTTTTTTTATTTTTTTAGATTTTTTTTTCGTTTTAAAATTTTTAAATTTATTTTTCTAGATTTTTTTTCATTTTTATTAATTTTTCAATTTTCCAGAATTTTTAATATTTTTTTCAATTTTTCAATTTTCCAGATTTTTTTATTAATTTTCAGATTTTTTAATTATTTTTCATTTTTCCAGATTTTTTTTCAATTTTTCCAGAATTTTTTTATTAATTTTTCGGATTTTTTTTATTTTTCCAGAATTTTTTAATTTTTTTTTAAAAAAAATTGAAAATGCCACGTGTACCCCCATAAAAAAATAAAAAAAATTACACAGTCACCCTGCCACGTCAGCAGATTCTGCTGACTAGGTTAGAGGAGGGACCAAAAGTGGAAGAATCTCAAATGACAGGGACAGAATCTAAACTTTTTTTTTTACAGGGACTAAAACTGGATTTCGCCCATATTGCAGGGACCAAAAGGTGTATTAACCCTAGAAAGAATCACTTACATTTTTTAATTTTAAATTATCTTCTTACATACACAATTTTTTTTTTGTGGTGGTCAAGGTTTGAACCTCGAACCTTGCATATATTATGTATTGTTCTTGTCAACTGAGTTAAGCTCACGACGACATCTCCTTGCACAACTAAATATCATATATAATTTTTTTCAATGACTAAAAAACATTGTAAATTATCATATAAGAATATAAAAAAGTTAATGCTAAAGATGAATTTGATTTGATGTCTACAGGAAATTTAGGAAATTTGCCCTTGATTATTGTCCCAGCTGTATGTAAACAAAGAGGCAACCCTGTTTGTCATAGAAATGGACTTGCTTATACTTCTTTATCAATGGCAGTACGATACTGAATTAATGCATATTTATTTAAATCAACAGCGAAATTGTCTTAATGCATATTTATTTAAATCAACAGCGAAATTGTCAGAATCAGTAATACTGAATGCACATTTCGTCAGAATCACGATAATCAACTATAGTCCGTTGATAGGTTAACTAGAGCTATTAATTTGGTCAAAGCTAATTGGAGTTAGTTACTCCAACTAATTTCTATATATAGGAACACACATTGTATCATTTCAATTATTCATTCTTTTAACAATCTATTCATTCTACTATAAATTTCTATGAGTATCTCCCACGTGAATACTCCTATGATTGCTTTCTTGCTCATCACTATGATCGCTTAGTGGTATCTTCCATTCGATTCCATGATTACCAACACAGAGGAGTACTACAATTTATAACTTAAACAAAATTACAATGTCACCATCGAAACATCCACAGAGGGAGAGTATACTTTAATGATTAAATTGATAGTTTATTCAAAAAGATATTATACATATTTGGTCCATCTCTTAGTGGTATCGACATTTCATAATAATGTTGAACTAATTTTTGTTGTTTTTTTCTTTTCTTCTTTTTCAGATAGGAACCATTTACATTTGGTCAATTGTGTACAACATTTGTTCGCATATATTCAAGCAAGATTTCCAATGAAGTTAAAGTTGATGATTCCATGATTAGCTCAAATTCTGCATTAGAAAATGATCCAGAAAACATTTCAAAGGATAGATCACACAACGAACATGTGAAGCAATTTGAAATTGAATGTACAAATTCTAATGGACAAGTAAAGGTAGCTTTATATAATTAGATTATGAAAGCATTGTATTTATTTGATAGAAGTTATTACGATCTTATATTTTCAAGAATTTTACATAGGTATCAAAAAAGGAAAAGATTATGAAACAAGTAAAAATATTAGCAGAAAAGATGAAATTGAAGGCATTATTTGCACCAGCCACAATTGGAGCGGTATGTAAAATTTCTTCCTTATTGTTTCTCTTTGTTTTTTTCTATAATTTTTCATTTAACCCATTCCTCATAGAGAAACTATAGTTTAGATCAACACATGAACATAATTCGACAAATTTCAACTTTGTGTTTAAATACTACGGTCTATTTACAAAATTAACAAACTAACTTAATTTTATACTTAACTTATGACATTTAAGTTGAAATATAATTAAACTTCAATTATTTGTTAACATATTTTCTTTGTTTGTAAGCAGCTTGTTGGTTTAATAATTGGCGTAGTTCCTATATTTCGAAAACTGTTGATTGTAAACAATGCTCCTCTTGGTGTTGTCCAAGACTCTGTAGTCATGGTAGGGTAAGTATTCTAAAATTGGTCAATATATCCACTGCATCCATATTTTGTTATTATTAGGTAACAAAACTAGAACTAGGTTAGTATACTTTGCGTTAGTGTAAAAACGTTTTACAATGTCAATAAGTTACTACTCGTATTATTAAAAAAGTTTTGTACATAACTACTTTTAAAATAATTCATTTTATTGGTTTTGATTTACTAACAGTATATACAAATTAAACTCACAAAATTATACTTCTTTTCTTTGATTTGTAGGGATGCAGGCATTCCGGCAATGACCATATTGGTTGGAGCAAATCTTATAAAGGGTAACTAATTTTATTTTATTTTGTCAAAATTTAGTAGTTTATTTGAAAATGAATGTGACAACAAAATTGAGATTTTTTGTTTGTTTTCAGGTTTAAAAGGATTAGGAAAACAAGTTCCAATTGTTGTTGGCATAATTGTGGTTAGATTTATTATAGTCTTGCCAGTAATCGGTATAGGAATTGTTAAAGGTGCTATTCATTTTGGCTTGATCCATCCTGATCCACTGTATCAGTTTCTTCTACTGCTTCAATTTGCTCTTCCACCTGCAGTAGCCCTAAGTAAGTTGTTTATGAAACTTAAGAATATTTGTTTTTAGAAATAATTATGTCATATTCCTAAAATTAGTTTTTTACTTACTGGTGTTTTTTTTTTTTAATAGGGAACAAATAAAATTTATTATATGTGAATTGTGATTGAGGCCAATTTTACTAACTATAGCATAAACTCAAACATTATAGTTTAATGATTTATCACTATATTGTTGAATGACTCCATTTTTCACTATAAGCTTTAAATTAGTTGTTATTAATAAATATCACTCTTTTCTAAACTTGTTTGCATATTTAGTATTTTTTGCTCGATTTTCTGTCTCTAGAAGATTTGAACTTTTTTTGGTTGAAAATGCACTTACTTTATTAATGTTACAGGTACAATTACTCAATTATTTGGAGTTAGTTAGGTGAGTGCTCAGTTATCATGTTGGCAACTTATTCTTGTGCTGCATTTTCACTTACATTATGGAGCACATTCTTTATACTTTAATTATTTTAAATTGCAATGCTTCAAGTATATTATTTCTAGATGTAATCTATATATAGTATACCTAAATTAGGAGTGATTTTAGGCAAACATTTTTTTTAACTATATTATTAGTGGGAAGTATTTGCTTAGACAAACAATCTTAATAAATAAAAAGTGTGAAAAACGTATATTTATATGACAACTACATTTTTTTTTTTGAGGAAAGGATAGCTCATTTCATTTCATCCATAATAAGAGAGTGAATACAATAAGGTGGATGATAGAAATACTGGGACTAGCATGTAATATAGACGCTCTAGCAAGACTATGAGCGACTCTATTAGCTTGTCTCCTAATAAAAGCTAGAGTATAACTAGCATTAGATGAGAGTAGAGTCCTACAAGTAGACAATAAACTTCCAAGTTCGTTCACATATAAATTGTTGTTGAGGACAGCATTCGCAACTACCTGACAATCAGTTTCGAAAGCAACTCGATTAAAGCCCTTGTCAAGAGCAATTTGAATGGCTTGTTGAAGAGCAGTAGCTTCACATTCGGCTGCTGTTGCAACATATGGAAAAGTCATGGAGTGAGCTTGGAGAAGACGTCCAAGGTTATCACGGAAACAAATACCGACACCAAATTGACCTTCAGCTTCAAAAAGAGCACAATCCACATTGCATTTGATCCATTCTGTCGGCGGTTTAGTCCAAGTTCGATCAACAATTTGCGCATCAGTATTAAGACGGTTGCACCACATATAGTCTTGAACCGTATCTAAAGCTAAAACACAAGATGCTTTAGCATTAACAGATTTTTGTTCCCACAAGCATGCATTACGGGCGCGCCAAATACTCCACAAAATAGCCACAAAACGTGAACGTTCTTCCACATCAAGAGTTGCAAGAATGGTAAACATTATATGACAACTACATTTATCTATCACAGAAAGTTGAGTATTTTCTGTTAAGCAAAATTATCCCTTTTTTTTTTAGAATTTTATATTTTTCTAAATGACTTTTGTTTTACTTTTTGGATATTAATATGCAACAAATCGATGCACAAAATCATAGGTTTTTGTTGAGCTTGTTCAGTACCAAGCTTACTAGCATGATGAGGAGAATGAGAGGAAGTGTTATCATTACGAGTGCCCAATGTTTATGTCATTTTTTTTAGTTGCGCTTTATTCATTACTATATTTTTTGATTTTTTTTTTTTGAAACTTTAGTATACAAGTAGTATAGATTTAACCAAAACTGATGCACATGACCTTTGAAGAAATGTACTCTAATTTTTTTGAAAAAAGAAAAAGAAATAGGTTTGGTTTGCATTAGAATTAAAGAAAGATTATAGTATGGAGGAAGCGATGTTGGTGATTGCTATACACGCTCATGCATTGGTCAATTTTGCAAGAAAAAACCATACCTAAATATGGATTATGATAGGTTTTATGAGTAAAGAAAACCTACCAGAAGATAGATAGATTCCAGTATGTGTGTTGGGGTTGGGGGAGATTAGCATCAATGCTGTTTTGTCCCTAAAAAGTCATATTGCTACTATTGGGCTACTATATGAAGAACTAAGATACGGTGAGATTGGACAAGGAATTTTGATGGTATGGTACACCCCCACCTTTAACAAGAATGCCATTATTTTCCTTTTTTGATGAGTGGATAGTTATTTAACTAGTAAAATTCCATAAAAATTTCACATTAAAGGATTAATTTACGAGTTTAAAGACTGTTATAAAAAGATTGTAATGTATGTTGGATTGATTTTACATATGTTAGGCGGCTAACCAAATTTGGGTGTGATCATCTCAAAGTCTCAAATTTAATTATCCATGATGTCAATTTTGATAGATTAGATTGACTTCATAAAAAAAAAAATCTCTAAAAGATATTTTCAAGCCTTATATTTAGATACAAAGCTAAATAGTGTCGGGTTGATGTTCTTGTTCTGGCATATTCATTTAATTAAAGGTTATTCTAACAACAGTGCAACCAATAAAAGACAATATTTTTGTGACAACTTTTGGTATAATTTTTCAACTTTTTTTTTTTTTAAGATGAGAGAGAGTTATCCTAAATGATGATACAACCATCATTTCTCATAATTTAATTATAGTCAACAGTACCTATATTATTGATCTTAAGATGAAAAATCCTTCATATTTCAAATTAACATTCCACATAGGGTTGGGAATAGGCCAGGCCGGCCTACAGGGGCCTACGGCCTGGCCTGTTTTGGCCTGGCCTGGCCTGTTTAGTAGATAGGCCTAGGCTTAGGCTTTTTAAAAAGCCTGTTTAGTTAAATAGGCCAGGCTTAGGCTTTCAGAAAAGCCTGTTAAGCCTAATAGGCTGGCCTATTAATACTATTTATTAAAAAATGTTTTTTTATATTAAAATAATTGCATATATTAAAAATATAAATATCTTTTTCTCTATCTAGTAGTCCCATAATAGGCTTTGTTGTTATAGACTTTTAAGTAGGCTTTAATCTAGTTAAAATTTACTTGTAGTTAAATAGGCTTTTAAGTAGGCTTTAAGGCTTGTTTAGCTTATTTAGTAGGCTAAATGAACTATTTGATGGCCTTAATATAAAGTAGGCCTGTAAGTAGGCTTTCAGGCCAGTCCAGGCTTTTAAATAGGCCAGGCCAGGCCAAGAAAAACGGCCTATGATAGGACATAGGCCAGGCTTAGGCCTGTAAATTTTTTCATAGGCCAGGCTCAGGCCTATCAAAGCCTTGCCTGGCCTGGCCTATTCCCATCCCTAAATTTCCACACTTCTATGCTGAGCAATCATATTATACTTCAGTGATAATTTCGCTAAAGTTATAGTTTATAGCACAAGCCACATGAAGACGGTGCACCAAAGGGTAAGTAAAAGTGGAGCAGAGGAATAAGTTGCAAACATGATAAGTGAGCATTCACTTTGACCAACTCCAAGCAAGTAAAAGTGGAGCAAAGGAATAAGTTGCAAACATGATAAGTGAGCATTCACTTTGACCAACTCCAAGCAATTGATTTTAAATGTTTTTTTTTTGAAGAAACAAAAATGAATTATATTACCAAAATCAACGTAATTGTTGGAGCACAAGACGTGCCATAACAATCACGGAAAGAGCAACATCCTGTCAAATTACAGCAGAGTCAATCGATGCCCATACATAAAAGCAGACTCGACCACCAATTATGAGTACAAAAATTAAAGACCACATTACTAACTTTCAACCACCACAAGGTATGAGATTTTACTTTATCTAGCAAAAGTGGCATAGAACTTTGACGGTTCCTAAATAATCTATCATTCCGTTCATTCCATAAAACCCAAACACACTGAAGCCAAATCAAATGGAATAAGGATCGACGGGATTTCAAGCCACCTGCATATTCAATAAATTGCATAAAATGATCTGAAATAGCAAGAGAATCTACCCTTTCAACACCAAGCCAAGCCCGCACCATAGGCCACAATGCGCCAAAAATTGGGCAAGACAAAAACATATGAGTCACATTTTCAACATGCCCACACCCTGTAACACAAAACCGAGCTTCCATAGGTAGAATTCCACGATCTGCCAAATTGGATTTTGTAGGTAATCGATCCCTCAATAGCCGCCAAGCAAGGATTGAAACTTTAAGAGGAACCTGTTTATGCCAAATTAACTCCATATTTTGATGAACATGAGGTTGTTCCTGTGATGTCAACATATCATACACACCACGAACAGTATAGCCTCCAATCTGATCCGGTAACCACAACCACCTATCACTTTCTGATTCCTGCAAAGAGATTGTTAGTAATAAATCCCTACACTCCTCTACCAAGTCCTCCTCCCACACCCATAAACGATGTCGCCACTGCCACACTCCCCTACCCTCCTCCACCCCCAACAAGAACATGTTCCTTACTGTGATTACTTTATTGACAGTTAAGTCATATAGTCGCCTAAAGCGCTCACACAACGGAACACTACCACACCAGCAATCTCGCCAAAAATCTGTTGTGATTTTAAATGATTTAGTTTTATAGAATTAGTTTTGGGTGAAACTGATTTAAAAGTAAACTAATTTATGTTTGTATACATTTATAAAAAATGATTTTTATGAACATATGTTTGAAAAATTGGGTTTAAAATTACTTTTGTTTGTGTATATGTCACTAAAGTCAAGAATTGATTCTATGTTAGAGTAGAAGCTAGACATATTAGCTTTTTAGTACTATATATACACACTACATAGTAATAATTTGATAAATACATGAGGAATCAAGTAATAATAATAATAATAATTGTAAAGTATGATAAATAAACAACTTACTAATGGATACTGCAGGAGGAACAACATAGTGAAGTAGTAAAACAAATTGATATAATGGATCAGAGTTTATCAAGCTGAAAGGAGCTGCACCTTTCACAATGCATATACCTATTGCTGGCAATGCAATATACATTACCACTATAATGCCAACAACTAGTGGAACTTCTTTCCTAATCCTTTTAAACCTGAAAATCATTCCCTCACATTCATTTTCAAATTTAATTGACAACTAAATTGAATTTAAACACAACATATAGATTAAAAAGAAAGTTGAAAATTTCATTTCATTGTGATAATTGATTCATTACCCTTAAGAAGATTTGCACCAACCAATAATATCATTGATGGAATGCATGCTTCAATTCCCTGAAAATCAAGAAAATTGCTAAAGGGAGTATATAATCTATTAGAATAACTATATATTTTAATATAAGGACTAAATTGTCATGCCTTCATAAATTTGTTTAGATGCATTTTTTACACTCTTTCAAAAATATTGGTGACAATTATCTTATCATTTTAGTAGAGAATAGTAGGAATAAAGTATATACTACTTTACGTAACTAAGTTTTTTCATTAATATAATAACTTAATAGATGTTCCCATGTGTATAACTCAATTGGTAGACATTGTATTATATATGAAGTGGCCGGGGTTCAAGCTCGAATTTCCCACTTACTTACCTTAAAAAAGTGAAATTCTAACTACGAGACTATTTAAAAAAAAAAAAAAAACCAAATAGGAGGTAGATGATACTCACCCCACATAGCTATAGAGGTTTGAACGACATGGAGATGAGCACTTTGACCAACTAGTAGTTTTCGAAATTGAGGAACTATACCAATTATTACTCCAAAAATCTGCATGAATATATTCTTAAATCAAGATCACATTGTCTCTCTTAAGCTTTAGTGTATAACAATCAACTTGTTGATGTTTGTTTAAAGTAGACATTAACATTAACTCAAGCATTTCAAATGAACTTAGTGCTAGAAGTTAGTTTGAATAAACTTCTCTCTAAACACTTCAGAAAAATTTGTATACCATTTCCTTTTTATTACTTGATTAAAAAATAATCAGAAAACTAATGAGAAAACAATAATAGAATTATGGACGTACCGATCCCCACAATGCAGGTGCAAATAGTTCCTTCAATTTGATTTTGTCGCATAATATTTTCAGATGTTTCATAATGTTTGGCTTTTCTAGTACCTGTGAGACACTTGAAAGTATAAGACCTTCCTACCTTCCTTCTTTTAAATAATTAAATTAAATCCTTAGTGCATGATGACATGCCATTTTGCATTCAATTCACATTATCATTTCTACAATACAAGAAACTTTACATAAAGTAAATTATATACTAAGAGCCAAATTGAAAGAAAAAAAAAAGTAAATTATATATTAGAAAATACACCAACCTCTTCTTGACCATCAATCACTTTACATTCTACTTGAAGTTGATCAATATGACCATTAGACAATGATTCTTCCTTAATTGGGGTCAATGCTCTTATGGAACATTTAGAAAGGTTTTTTGGATTATTAATTTCTTCAAATTTTGTGGATTCATCAAATTTGACAACCTTGGTCTTAGGTGTATATATGCGGAGAATGTTGTACACAATAGACCAAGCATAAATGTGTCCTACCTGCAAAACAAGAACCACATTTAAAGTAAAAGTTTTAAATAGTTTAGAAATCTCAATTAATTCAACTATACATAAATTTTTCAAATGATTGGAGTTAGTGTCATACTGCCATTGTTAGAGAAGTAAATGCTAGTCCTTTATGGTAGCAAAAATCTACGTCTCCAAAAGGATGACTTCTTCCCTTACAGATAGCTGGAACTATGATAAGAGGCAAATAGCCCAGATTTCCTGCATACATCAATATGCACACAAACATAACACATGAATATAATCTAAATAACTTTAAAACAGATGAAAAATCACGATAATTGTCTAATGACAATCAGAGCATAACAATAATTTTTTCTTTTACAATAGATAAAAAATTCTCTCAAACTCCCCACGACCATCGGTAAACCCACGCTCTCCAAGCAAATACATAAGCATATCTCACAACACGTTAAAATAAGAGTATAAGAGAAAAATAAATAAAGTCAAATACAAGCATAAAGAGCTTCCGACTGGTGCATCTTGTGACAAATAACTATAACCCATATTATAGTCTTGGTCTTCCTCTTCCTTTACAAGACTAAGCACTATGAGATTTTTTCAACATGTATCATTCAACCATCACTAACAATTTTCGCCTTGATTGAAAATTATACATATGCTTTTACTATCAACACCATAGTTCAAAACAACTATCATACTTTCCCGTAAAGAAAAAAAAAACTATCATACTTCACCATTAAAATTAGACTTCACGTGAAGTCAAACCACTCTATGAATTTTCACGTTGTCTTCACCGACAACCATAATTCAAAAGAACTATCATACCCAACCATAAAGAATACACTTCTCTTTAAGTTAAAGCACTCTAAAAATTTCCATATGTTGAAAATCAGGCTGCAAATTTATGGTGTAACTTTTTTATGGCTGAAAGTTCTTCAACCACCATCATAATCTCACAACACACTTCGCATCAATGTAAATCAGTGCCCATATACTAATCAATACTTTGTACGATTCCGATTGTATCAACGGATCTTTGACTTTAATACTTAACAAGACAAAAGTTGATTCCTCCATCAAATGTCTATAACCTAAACTTCACATCGAAACATGAGATTGCAACTAAATTCATACTATAAATTATGCACAATGTGGTTGTTAGGAATGAGAGGCGGAGTCACATTAAGTATCAAATATTTCCAAGCCAACACCTTTACAAGTTAGCACTTTAAAAGCACCGCCTTTATTTTATGATGTGAAATATCATACAATGATATAGCCATAGAGCACGATAAGAATTCTTATCCCTTAATGAAACAAAATCTCTTATAACAATTGTTGGGAGTAAAAACGGATCAATGTTCTAGGATCACAAGAAAGTGAGACACCATGTTTTCACCCAAAATTTTAAGATATTGAAAATCTGAGTCACATTTTTTATATATCTAACTTTTAATAAATTTATAAGTTGATGTGAGATTAACACTCACAATTGATTATCATGAGATGGAATCTTCTCAAGGATTATCATGAGGGAATTAATTTGAATCCTCATTTGAATTTGAAAATTCGGGTTTTTCAAAACAACATTGTTTAGGACTAGCTTATTTAATTTTTGTTTACATTATCTTAAAAATTGATTGATTTTCAGAGATATTATGTAAAGTAGAAATTCACTTGTATTTTCTTACATATTACAATTAAAAAATAGAAATGATTTTAACAGTCTCTTCCATATATCACATTTGTTTAATGGAAATCATTAGGGGTGTAACGGTTCGGTTTGGACTGGTTTTTAGTCAAAAAAATGTCCGAACCAATGAAACCTTCATCGGTTCGGTTTGGTTCGATTTTCACTGTTTTTCAAAAAAGAAACCGAACCAAACTAATCGGTTTGGTTCGGTTGATCGGTTTGATAAAAAATACAATTAAAAAAAATTCATATTTTCATAAAATATTTCATAGAACTCTGTATAATTGTATTTCACTGTTTTTTCACTAAAAAAAAATTACCTCTAACGATGTCTCCTTTTCTAGCTAATAATAAATAACATATGGTTATTAACACTCTGATCCCAGAGTATAGATTAAACTAAAAACCGGCAATCAAATAAGAACTAGAGGCATTAATTCTACTCAATTAACAACAATATAGTAAAGGAAGATTTTTAGTGGCACAAATTCACCAAAAACTCCAGCCAAATATATCTCAGTGTCACAACACCTAGTTTTCTCTGATGCATGATCACAAATATGTCTCAGTGATGTGATAGGTTCTGATTGTTGGTTGAAATTATGGCATAGAAAAACCATTACAGAATATACATGTATTTATATGTCACAGGTACTTATTATGGTGCCAAGTGCCAAAATGGTTGAGAATTCAACTAAATATAGTATACATGAATATCAATAATCTTAACCACAGCAGCAAAAAAAAAACCCACTATAGATTCACGATTAAATTGCAATATTTTAATCAAGAAATAAATATTATTAAGCTAATTCACCACTTGCAACGGTTTTGTCTTTTTCAACATCCACTTGCTAATCCTTCCCCATACAATACCTTTCCCATACAATACCTTACCTATATATATATATATATATATATAATATCTACAAAGTTACTACATAGGTTTGTCTTATTTGGTTATATTTTTCTATGTATATAATGCCTTTGAAGCAGTGTTCTCCATCGCTTTCCATTTCCTTCCACAACTTTGCATTGTTTTGCCATTGAAATCTTCACTTTCCATAGTCTTCATGTTTCTCAATGGACTTCTCATATGTTTCTTCCTTTTCCTTCCTGCAGAATTATTTGAAGAGGGGGAAATTATTAGGAAAGCTATTACATGAGAAAGGTGATAAAAGAGAAACAACAAATATGAAGGAATGAGTGAGAAATTGTATACTACTTCAAAACACAATGTTTGACCTATTCATTGTTTTGCTTTTCACTTATACAAAGGTATTCCTCAAATTTCTGATATGCATCCATCCTTTAATGGCATTCACTAACTTTTTATCATTCTTTTCATTTTTGCAGATGGAATACTTCATAATGTAAGCAAATGCTCTTCTAAATTCTGGAGTTTAAACTACACTAATATAGCTAACGATAGTCGTAACTGAATTGTGTTCTTCATTATTCAAAGTATGCTAACTTAACCAAATTATATTTATAAACATGGTAGAAATTGATTTCATTAACTTTAAAGGTAGAAATTGTGAAGATAATGTTTGTTTTTCAAACAAAGATTTGAAGGCTCTAATTGCAATTCAAACACAATGATTATATGAATACAGACATCGAGTGTTACCTGCATCTTTGGACTGATTGCATCAAAATACCAGCCTTCACACTAGAGTCATGTGAGTAATCTTGGCACTCCATAGTAAAATGGTAATAATCCCTAAAACAAGGGTTTACCTTCACACTGTAATCAAATCATTGAAGGTATAAAAACACTTTAACGCTATAAAAAGTTATCAGTAATTCAATTTATATTTTTTATTTCAGCCGTTCTTATTGGTTATATTCAAGTTGAAGATTTATGTTCTGAGAATCTTAAAGCAACCACGTCAGCAAGATTTTAATATTCAAGTTTTAATTGAACATATAATGTAGAGTTAAAAGATTCATTGTTGCATTATCGCATGTTTTATTACCAAAATGATCAATGGTTCTCACCTTACAATCAATTTTGGTGGTGATAAACTGGTTGAGAAAGAATGATCAGAAAATAAAACAAAAGCCATGATTTTAAGCCACATATTGCATGCATCACATACTAGAACCTTAGAAGAAATTTCGCAACAAAAAAATAGTTTAATCTATCACCAGAAATGAAATTCCAGATTTCAACTCCGAAAGGTAAATAGATTTTGAATAGACGTTGGGAATTTATGATTTATACATAAATCAGTGTGAAAAACAGATTATGCAACAAAAACAAATTCAACATTAAGATTGAATATGGAAAGAAAAAGTTCGCACCATTCAAATTCACTAACTATAACTATGATATAATAATAACATGTTTCTCTATTTATATAAAACATATAATTAGTCTACAAATTCATGAAAAAGTTGCAATATTTTATCCAAGCAATTTTATATTATTATAAAGTTAAAAGTGTCACACTATCACATAAGGCTACATACAGATTTTATGACTTTAGTTAGGAAAACGACACAATATTTCAACTATACAGTAAAGGCAATACATGTAGACATGCATATTGCAATATATTAGGTTTGTCTTATTTGGTTTCATTTTGGGATATATAATAGCATTTATGCAAATTGTAAAAAAGAAGTAAACGCAGTACAATGTGAGTTCAAAATTTAGCTTATATTTCAAACATTAAACCTAATATACAAGTAAACCTATATGGAGATGATGCGTCAGCATACAGAATAGGAGAGGGATGCATACCAAATAAGTATGCTTAGTGAAACTCACCACAAAGAAAATTCAGCAGCCCCGTTAGATGAAACACCTTTGCTCTTAATGGCTTCAATTATGCGTTTTGCAACTTCGAAACATTTGTCCTGCATCAGAGAATGACACAATTTGATACAATCTGTAATGTTTAATTAACAATCAGTAAAAGCCAGATGACAGTAAAGAAAACAATTTGTAAAAGCGGATGGACAGTAATGAAGTGATAAAAAAAAACACAAATACGACATTTTCAGTTTACTTGTGCGTATTCCAAAATCAACACATTCCTATTTCGGTGATAAAACTTTGATTTCAATTTATTAGCCAAAAAATTTGTTTCATTTAAACGTATCACAGAGGAAATCATAAACAATTGAGACATTAAAGAGGACACAATAGTTGGCATAATTCTCCAATCAAGTGAATTATTCCCCATCTTCCAACAATCAATAATCTTAACCACAGTGCTAAAAAAATCCCACTGTTCAAACGGGAATAGTTTATATTATTTTGATTTGTAACTATTATTTTGATTTGTACATATGGAGTACATGTTATGGTGGGCTCCTGCGTTGAACATTTTCAAATGTATGGCTGTAGAATAAAATCAGATTAAATTAACATCCACTTGCAATGGTTTTGTCATTTTTTGCATCTACTTGCTAAACAATCCTTCCCCATATAATACCTACAAAGCTACAATATAGGTTACAAACCTACTATACAAGTTTGTCTTATTCAATTTTATTTTTCTATATACTCCCTCCGGTCCTAAATATAAGCAAATTTCACTTTTTAGGTTCATTCAATTAATGATGTATGTGGTCCATATTATGGACCATATACATCATTAATTGAATAAATGTAAAAAGTCAAATTTGCTTATATTTAGGACCGGAGGAAGTATATGTTGTCTTTGCTAAAGTGCATTCCATCCCTCTGACCCTTCATACTCTCTTGTTTATGCATCATTTTATAAGCATTTCTCATGTTTGATAAATTAATTTGTCCTTCATGTTGAGATTTGTCTTCATAATTGTGCTCCATGCTCTAACTTTGATGATGCATGTGGTCTATTGGAGGATATAAATCAACAAGTTTTGTTAATGGTATGTAAACTTCTATACAAGATATGTATGCAATTTCATGCTTCTTCTTTGTTTCCAATTCATAGGTTTACACAACTAACTCATGAGACTCTTGAGGCAACCACAACAGCAACATGAAGGCATGCCAAAAGAATACAACAATTAGTCTCAAAAGTTTAAATTTTATTTTGAAAGGAAAGATGATTAAAGGGCAAAAGGAAAATTGAATCTTTTCATTTTTCTACAATCTGTCCAAGGTGTAAATATAGTTTAACAAAAAGGTTCTCATGTTTATTCAAGAATTCAGGGTATAAATTGAGCAGTGCCTGAAGCAAACAAACCAACATTTTTCTTGAATTATCTCATGCTATATTGCCAACATGATAATTGGTTCTCACCTCACAATCAATTCTGGTGGTGATAACACTGGTTGGGAAGGAACCATAAAAATATTCCAAAAGTAGACAACTCATCCCTACACCTGAAATAGTTAATCAGAAGACTATTATTTTAAAAAAGTAAACTTTCGTAAAATTTAAATTTAAATATTAAGAGAAATAATACAAAACCTATGATTTTAAGCCATAATATATATGCACGCTTACATGCATCATACTAGAATCTTAGATGAAATTTCAAAACAAAAAAGTCCAATCAATCACCAAAAATGAAATTTCATATTTGAATTTTGAGAAGAAATTATAGTTCAAAATAGAAATTGAGAATACGTTGTCCATCAATCAATGCTATAAAAGTAGCATAGTCAATATAATATGAAGTAGATATTAGTCGTAGTACAAAGAGCTAAATTGGTAGTTGTCCATCTATCCTTGCTATAAAATGTTTTTGTATCTATTACTCAATACTCAATATAATACTAATATTATTTTAAAGTTAAAATATTAATAGAATACCATGTCAATAATTAAGTAATTCAAATAGGTGCCACTTTTTGGAAGGAATGATACAAAATATAATAAGGGATGGAATTAAAATCATTAGGGATAATACTCATATTCTTTGTAAAAACTAGGATAGTTCTAAAAAAAACTTTAGTATTAAGAGATGCTTCTAGAGCTTGGTGCTTTTGAGAAAAGAAACAATTTAAGATAGGGATGATTCATTATTTTCGATGGAGCTTTTCAGAAAGCATGACTATCAGTTAATATTAAAAAAATACAATATTGTAAGAGATCATGAGATTTATAATTACTTGAATCAAGTTGACAAGAAACCAGAGACTTTGAAAGAAAGGAGCGAGAAGCCAAGGAACATACTCCCTCCGTCCCATATTACTTGACCTATTTAGAATATTTGCACTATTCATGCAGCATGCTTTGACTCTATTTTTCTACTAATATATAAAAACAAAATATAGCATATAAGATGTTGTTAGATTCGTCTCGATTAATATTTTCAAAATATCAAATTTTCGTAATTTTTTCTACTAGATTATTAAAGAAATTTAAGTTTAAAATTGTGCATTGGCATACGTGACAGAGTCAACTAGGTCAAGTAATATGGGACGGAGGGAGTATTATTTTTATCATGCTCTGAGATCATAGATATTATTTTTAAAATACTGCATTATTTTAGGTCTACATAAATTTACCAGCAGCCATTGCAGGAGAAACGAGAACATTAGCTTTCCTCAGAACTTGCACTACAGGGTCACAGGGCATGTTTGAACTTAGGATTTAAATAATAAGAAGCATATTTTATTAGTGCACATGACAGTAACACAAATTGTAAATTTACTTTGAGTAAATTTGTAATGCTTTATCAAAATATCAAAGCCACAAGTAAAGGTGAGATAGGCAATTGCTGAAGTGTTAAAAAAATTAGACAGTCAAACATATGGATTTAGACTTGCACACTCCGAAACCAAAATTCAAATAAGTATACAAAATTTATCACAATATATTGAGAAAAAACAAAATTTGTTTCTTGTTTACTTCTAAAAAAAGATCATAAACAATTGGTTAAATAATACCCAACAGTTTTGTGATCTTTAATCCAAATAGGCCAAAGAAATAAGGAACAACCGCATAATAACAATCAATAATATTTCCAGTAATCAGTGTGATATGTGTTTCTTGAACAATATATCAGATTAAATTATTGATACAACATGCAGATTTTTTTATATTCTAGCGCCACACTATCACATATTGAACTTTTTTAGATTCCTATCTGAAAATCTGATAAAGCAACAAAACAAATACAAGATTAAGTTTGGATTTGGAAGGAAAAAGTATTAACGCTTCATAAAAATTGGGCAATTAAGATTTTTATGCAAACTATCCACAAAAGAAAAAGGAATATTTTTTAAAATATAGTTTCTAATATGAGGATATTGCATAATGCTACTACCCAGTTTTTTTTTTTTTTGCTTCAATCCATCTGAATGTAGACTGAAATTATAGCCAAGTTAGCATACTCCTATACTAGGGCTAGGCTATCATAAAGACTATGAATCTATTCAGACAATAAAACTATTTGATGTGATTTTGATTTTTTTTTTCCCTCCAATCAAACTAAGAGGTTAATAGCATGCAAGCACATGAAAGTTTCTTTTTACATTTCACTCCTGCAGTTAACAAAACCATATCAGGTTCTCTGTATCAAGAATACATTTTGGCATTTTCTCCAAGGCTAGCGCAGGAACCCAAAAATGCATATCAAAATCACAAATTCACATCGAATGATATTACTTTTTTACATTCAAACCCATAGTACAGTCCATCACCCATGAAAATAAAATTTCAAGTTTCTATTATAATTACTCAATCTGGCATTCACACATACAAATACAAAATACAAATAACAACACATCACATTGTTTGAACTTAGATTACCTGTTGGTTGGTTATTACCATGATTGGTCATTAACTACTTCAGAATATGCAAAAGGGTGGGCTTTTGAGGAGACACTAACAATTCATGGTAATCTCTGAAAATTTCAACAAAAAAAAAATTAGAAATTCCATTTACAGCATAAATCGGTGCATATTAAAAAATAATGATAGTGTGGGAAACAAATTTAATTTTCTCAATTAACACGTGGAATGAAGCAATTAACAATAAATATATGAGAATGTAACACCTAATAGTATAGATGATTTGAATCTGCCTCATATATCTCACCTAAGGTTTCCAGCAACATTAATGGTCTGTTTGGTTGAAGAGAAATAAGGAAGAGAGAAAGAGAGAAGAGAGAAAGAGGGAAGAGAGAGCAACTTTCTCTTGTTTGGAATGAAGAGAAATAGGGAAAAGAGATTAAAAAGTAGTGGGACCCATCACTTTTTGGTTTCTCCTCACAATAGAGAAGAAAGGGGAGAGAGAAGACTATTCACTTTGTTGTTCCAATATTGCCCTTGCATTAAAATATTATATTCTCAATCTATTCACTTTATTGTAGGGTCATTTTAGTACTTTTATAAATAATCAACACTTTTCTCTTTTCTGTTTCTCTCATCTCTCTCTTATAACAAACAACACATCAAATCTACTCTATTTCTCACATATTTCTCTCTTCTCACTCTCTCTCACCTATTTCTCTCTTCACAACTTCTCTTCCAAACCAAACACACCCAATGATAGAATACCCATTTTTTCGACCTGCTGCTTTCGTACCTCTATCCAGATAGAAAGACAGACATTGTTGAGGAGATGAAGAAAATGAGGTTCTTTTGGCCAAACGAGGCCAATCTCGACGGTGCATGCGGGGAAAGGTTGGCGGCGGAGCATGAGGAAGGAGAAAATGAACAACCCGTCAGTTTTGATCTAGGCTTCAGAATGAAATAAATGAGAGGGAGACTACCGCTCGATTTGTGATGGATATATTGGGCTTGACCCAATTCTAGATAGTGCAGGGGTGTCCGCCTAAAGCAGTGGTACTAATAGCAATGTATTCAAAAGTGTTTTTTTTTTATTGAATTCAATTCAAATTACCAATGTCCATGAGACACACCGGTTTAGGAAACATATATAGTAGGTACCCCTCCGTCCCGCAATAGATGACCCATTTGAAATGTGTCATTTTGACCTAAATTTTTTCTAATATATTATTCAAGATATTTAAGCTCAAAGTTATGCATTGACATGCGTAATAAGGTCAATTGTGTCAAGTATTATAGGACAGATGAAGTATTATAATTATGTATTATAATGTGTAGTCAATTACTCAAAAGTCAATGAAATATCATTTTCAGTTTAAAAAATGTCACGAAGGCACAGGTTAGCATGATCCAATGAATAAAACAATTTCAAACCCTACACATTATATCAATCAATTTTTAAAATACCAACCCTATAAAATATATGTTCTAAAATTTATACAAAATATTTTCTATTTCAAAATACTAAAATTATTTAAATACGTCAATATTTGCTATTCTTGAATTTGAATCTTGACTCTTCGCATGAACTATCATTGAAAGAGTTCTCTCTCGGAATTAAAGAAAAAATTCATTTTATTGTAGCCTTACCATCACTTATTTTTTGTTCCTATTAGTGTTTAATAAATTTGAAATTTATTTCTATTTCGTGTTGTTTGTTGTTCCATAACAAAGCAATTTCATTGTTCAAAATAGTTGTTATGTTCTAACTAAATTATTTGTTTATATATTCAAAATATTGTATTAATATTTTCCTTTTTAATTTAATCATCGTTATCGGTTTACATTGTTTGTCTCTAGCTTCTATAATTAGTTTTATTGCTTTGGGTAGTTTGAAGCTAATCATGTGTTGATTTATTTATTTGGAAATCAATGACGATATCCACCCCGTACGCACGGGTGCTAGACTAGTAGTATAACAATAGCATCAAGCCTACCAGTATCTTCCAAAACACGAAGTATTGGACTCCATTCAGTAGTTCCATTTCATGTCACCTCCTCTTTAACCAACCTGAATATTGGAAAGAGCATCAACAATACGTAATTTCAAATAAATAATAATGGCGAGTTGCAAATAAAATGGCAAGAATATGTTATTAAGAATGCAAAATAATTAAACAAGTCAAAGAGGTGTTATTAAGAATGCAAAATAATTAAACAAGTCAAAGAGGCGCCAATTTTTGGAAGGAATTATACAAAAGATATTAGAAGGGAAGGAATTAAAATCATCAGGAATAGTAATCATATGGACAGTTCTAAAAAACTTTATTATTTGGAGATGGCTATAGCTGATAGAGCTTAGTGTTTTTGAGAAAAGAGAGATCAAAAGCTTTATATTTACACCACCCTTTTAGGCGTAAATAATAAAATATAGAGTATAACCTATTTACAAAAAATATTAACAAAAAAAATCCAAAATAGCAAAATAAACCATATCTCGTGTATCTTACGTTGTTGTTGCATGTATATGACAGAAGTGGAGAAGTCACGAAAAAGATTGGATCCAAAAGATAGATTCATGATGAAAGCTACAAATCTGTTGATGGCCGGAACAGAGGTGTAGCATTTACAGCCATGGTGTTGATGATTTCTGACACGGTGGTCGCCGTTGAAAGAGTCACGATAATGATTGTGATTTGCGAATTTTGTAAAGAAGATGAAGAAGAGTCCTTCTAGAGTAACGTTTTTTCGAAAAACGGCTTGTGTTTAGAGAAACTATAAAAACCCGTTTTTTCTTTCTCCTTAATTAGTGAATCTGTCAGGTTAGATAGATAGAGAGGGTTGAGGAGAATAAGAAAACATATTTCTTTTGGCCAAACGCGGCCGATCTCAGCGGTGGCGATGGGTGAAAATCTGGTGGCAGCTGAATGGAGATGAAGAAGCGGGCGCTTCACTTGAAGGTTTCAGAATGAGGGAGAGAGGTTACTGGTTTGTTTACAGAGATTGGGCTCTGCCCAATTCTGATTAGTGCATGGTGTTGTAAACAAACTTATCATATGCACACATATGTTTCAGATTTAAAAGAAATATGAAACAAAGCTGCAGAATATAATCAAACAACACTGAAACAAACTTTGTCTAGAAATAAACACCGGCAGTTTTTGCAGCCACCTGATCCACATTTAAGGTATAAAAAATGGCCATCTCTTTGATTTTATATAGCTTAAAAGGACCAAAAAATGAAAAAACACTGATGAACTTTAAAGTGACCACCTTAAATGAAATCAAAGAAAATGTATTATGAGTTGTATTGTATTTACCTTAGTTGTGGAATGAGCCACAAGAACTTCCTTTTCTGGAACTACTCGAACATCCATTTTTTTGAGCACCTCGACATCTTTATCATGATCGCAGCATGCTCCTGATCCACATTTAAGGTATAAAAAATGGCCATCTCTTTGATTTTATATAGCTTAATAAAGGACCAAAAAATGAAAAGCACTGATGACCTTCAAAGTGACCTCCTTAAATGAAATCAAAGAAAATGTATTATGAGTCGTTATTATATTTACCTTAGTGGTGGAATGAGCCACAAGAACTTCCTTTTCTGGAACTACTCGAACATCCATTTTTCTGAGCACCTCGACATCTTTATCATGATCGCGGCATGCTTTCAAAATCAACCTGATGTATCAATTTTCTAAAGATGAATAGTAAACTTTCAGAATAGATCAATCATATAGTGTACTAATTTGAAAGAAGCTCTAACACAATTCAAATACTCTTCAATATTAGCTCAGCAGACATGGTAATCCATCTAATCCACTCTTAAGACAGAAGAGATTTTGAAGACATTCTAAAACAAAAAAATCATGCAAATAACATTGAGAATTTCTTCGGGAAGCACTACTCCTGAACATTATCAAGAATTAAGAATTTGAAATTCATGTATAGGCATATATGATGGGCAGTTTCTATCAAAAAAATTCTCAGCAACATTGCCCCTTACTTTTTGACTACCAAAGTGTAAGAGTTAACTTAAAATCAGGTTCAGAATTTCAGAAGCAACGTGCCACGATGGAGAGCAACGTGCCACGATTGGTGGTTTCAGATCCTGAGGCAAGCACTGGAAAAATCGTGCCACGATGGAATCGTAACGTGGCACGATGGTACGCTGAAGGAAATAAAGAAAACGTATTTTCAGTGCAGATTTGTTCCATATTTTAAGGGTTACTTTTACTATAAATATAAACCTTGTATCAGATGAAAAAGAGAGGAGAAAACAGGGTTTAGAAGCCAACATAAAAAAAACTAGGGTTTATAGAGAATTCTCTTGGCAACAACACTAGGGTTGGGTTTGTTTTCGATTCACCTTGAACAAAGCACTATTAGGATTGAGTCTCTTGGTCACGGGAAGAGGCTGGGATTTTGGGTATAATTAGGTTTGAAGACTGATTCTTGTAACCCTCTGACATCTCTTTGTAAAGAAACTCATTTCATTATAGTGGAACGGAGAGCTGCTCTCTCCCCCAGAGTAGGTCATCATTAGACCGAACTGGGTAAACAGATTCTCGTGCTCTCTCTCTCTCTCCTCTCTTGCTGTTTTATTTTGTTTGTTTTATTTTTGTCATCCGCTTCAATTGATTGCTTGGTATTAATTTGCTCCACACATCAAGTTTATTATTGGTGTGGTTTTCACAACGAATCCGCAACAATTGGCGCCCACCGTGGGGCAAAGGTCAAATCAATAACCAGGTATCATGGGTTCGAAGTGGGATATTGAAAAGTTTACCGGTAGTAACGACTTTGGGTTGTGGAAGGTAAAGATGAGGGCAATTCTAATTCAACAAAAGTGTGTTGAAGCATTGAAGGGAGAAGCACAGATGCCTGCGCATCTGACACCTGTTGAGAAGGCGGAGATGAATGATAAAGCGGTCAGTGCTATCATTCTGTGTCTTGGGGATAAGGTGTTGAGAGAGGTATCAAGGGAGACTACTGCTGTGTCTATGTGGAATAAACTTGATTCATTGTACATGACCAAGTCCTTGGCACATAGACAATGTCTGAAACAACAACTCTACTTTTACCGAATGGTGGAGTCAAAACCTATAATGGAGCAACTGACGGAATTCAATAAGATTATTGATGATTTGGCGAACATAGATGTAAACCTGGATGATGAGGATAAAGCCTTACACCTACTGTGTGCTTTACCTAAGTCCTTTGAGAATTTCAAGGATACAATGCTTTATGGCAAAGAAGGCACTATCACTTTGGAGGAAGTTCAAACAGCTTTGAGAACCAAAGAGTTAACCAAGTTCAAAGAGTTGAAGGTTGATGATAGTGGAGAAGGCTTGAATGTCTCAAGGGGAAGAAGTGAAAACAGAGGAAAGGGGAAAGGCAAGAATTCCAGGTCAAAGTCTAGGTCAAAGGGTGGTGATAATAAAACAAAGTACAAATGTTTTCTTTGTCACAACTATGGTCACTTCAAGAAGGATTGTCCGGAGAGAAAGGGCAATGGAAGTGGTAATCCATCCGTTCAGATTGCAAGTGAAGAGGAAGGTTATGAGAGTGCTGGAGCACAAACTGTGACAAGTTGGGAACCTGAAAAGGGCTGGGTCTTGGACTCTGGATGCTCTTATCACATATGTCCGAGAAAGGAGTACTTTGAAACTTTGGAGCTGAAAGAAGGTGGAGTTGTTCGCCTTGGTAACAATAAGGCTTGCAAAATTCAAGGTATGGGTACTATCCGTCTCAAAATGTTTGATGACCGTGATTTCCTTTTGAAGGATGTGAGGTATATTCCTGAACTTAAGAGAAATTTAATATCTATAAGCATGTTTGATGGTCTAGGACATTGTACTAGAATTGAACGTGGTATGATGAGAATTTCTCATGGTGCATTAGTTATAGCTAAAGGGTCTAAAATACATGGTTTATATATTTTAGATGGTTCCACTGTTATAGGTCATGCATCGGTTGCTAGTGTAGACACTCTGGACATAACTAAACTGTGGCATTTGAGGTTAGGTCATGTCAGTGAGAGGGGTTTAGTTGAGCTAGCTAAACAAGGTTTGCTAGGGAATGAAAAATTGAACAAACTAGATTTCTGTGATAATTGCACATTAGGCAAACAACACAAGGTGAAGTTTGGGGTGGGTGTGCATAAATCTAGTAGGCCTTTTGAGTATGTTCATTCGGATCTTTGGGGTCCAGCATCAGTTAAAACTCATGGGGGAGGTTCATATTTCATGTCTATTATCGATGATTATTCTAGAAGGGTATGGGTTTACATTCTGAAGAATAAAAGTGACGCTTTTGAAAAATTTAAAGAATGGCATACACTTGTAGAAAATCAGATTGGAACTAAACTGAAAGTGTTGAGAACTGACAATGGCCTGGAGTTTGTTTCAGAGCAGTTTAATGAGTTTTGCAGGAAACGAGGTATAAAGAGGCATAGAACCGTGGCATACACACCTCAACAGAATGGTCTTGCTGAAAGAATGAACAGGACCTTGTTGGAGCGTGTGAGGTGTATGTTGTAACGCCCCATTTTTATTCTAATATTTTAGTAGATGTGTGAATATTTTATATATGACTTTAATTGCTATATAAATGATTTTATGTGAAATATATGTTTTATATGATTTTTATATGAAATATGTTATGATGCAATTTTATTATATGAATATTGGGGTTGTGTATTATTTAAATGAATGTTGTTATTATTTGATAGAAATAATATGAGAAATAGAAATATTATAGAAATAGTATTTATTTTTGGTTAATGGGAATTAAGTGGAAATTAATAGAAATTAAGGGAGTTGGGTGAGAAAAGAAAAGAGAGATATTTTTGAAGTAAAAAGAAAGAAAAAGGGAGAGAAACATTTTCACGTGAAAACATTAGAAGAAAACCTGCTTTTGGAGAGAAAACCTAG
Organism: Medicago sativa; assembly: GCF_051527215.1. Lineage (NCBI taxonomy): Eukaryota > Viridiplantae > Streptophyta > Magnoliopsida > Fabales > Fabaceae > Medicago > Medicago sativa. The sequence goes on from NC_140756.1 coordinate 11,660,507, forward strand.
AAGAGGCAAAGAGAGAGCTAGGAAGGAATCGATTGCGGTAGCTTGTCGTTTGGTGTTGCTGAATTAAGGTAAGGGTGGGATTCCTTTCAATAATCTTGATATATAATTTGAAAATTGATGAAATTGTTGTTCTTGAGTTTAGGGTTTGAGAGGTTATGTTAGATGATAATTTATGATAAAACATGTTTAATTGTATGAATATAGGTTGTTTTACCCCTATGATGTATACTAAACCTGTAAACATTGTTCTAATTCATTTTGGGTGATTGGGGGATCAAAAATTGGGTTTTTGGAGTGAAAACTGGTCTTTCCCGTAAGCTGTGAATGTCCAAAATCGGGTCCCGAACTGCCAAAATCGGGCCCCGAATTCTGAGCTGATTTTTCAGCTTTGGTTCGACAAAAATCGGGCCCCGAACTGCCGAAATCGGGCCCCGATTTCCTGTCAGTCAAAACTGGAAAACACTCACTTTTTCGCCCGTTTCTGTTTTGAATTAGCTTTCGGTGTAAACATAAAAGTTGTAGATAATTGAGTTAGCTTTCTAATGGCCTTGGTTTGGAGTGGAAAAGATTTGTAGATTTTGAGTTATGATAAAAATAGTCCAAGTGGGTCTTTAGCAAAATTTAAGAAAACTTAGCATAACTAATCCCAAGTTAGTCCAAAAACTTATGGTTGGTTTCCCAACTTCAAACTTAAGTGTTAGGGCTTTAGTTGAGGTGTTTTATGGATATTTGACTTATGTTCTATTGATCAAAACTTAATTGCTTTTGGGGGATGTTTTAGACTTGAGCTGAATGTAATTGATTTATAAATATATGTTATGTTGTTGATTCCGTTGTTGACGTTGTTGTATCATCTAATGTCAAAGTTGGGGAGTGTGTCATAATTGTTTTAGGCACATATGTTGTTGTTGTAGTCGCTGTTGAAGTTGTATGTTGATATACACAAGTTGAGTCCATTTGCATACTCACATCTGTTGGGGGCTTATGCCCTGGAATGTTCATCATTCAACCCGTTGGGGGCTTATGCCCTGGAATGTTTATCATTCACCAGTTGGGGGCTTATGCCCTGGGATGCTTTAACCATCCAAATTGTTGGGGGCTTATGCCCTGGAATGCTTAGCATTCAACGCGCGTAGATTGGTACCACCTGCATGATGCATAGTTGTTGTTGTCGTAGCATTGTTGAGTAGTTGTTGTTGTCGTAGCATTGTTGAGTCGTTGTTGTTGTCGTAGCATTGTTGAGTCGTTGTTGTCGTTGTAGCATTGTCGAGTTGTCGGTGTCGTTGTGGATAATGTTGTTGTTGTTGTTGTTGTACCTTGTTGCTGAAATTAATTATGTTGTTGCTTATGTATTTATTTATATACTTTATTAATTATGTCTGTTGTGATATGCTTTGTTGTTTTCATTAATTTGATGAATTATATATTATTATTATTGGATAAGTTTCTCACCCCTTCTGCGTATATGTTGCCTCGACCGTGGGTAATGTGCAGGTAATGATGGCTTGTAGGTTGATTGGCTCAAGTGTCTAGGGCTCTGATACATATTAGGATGGGGATCGTCGCGAGTGTCTTCTCATTTCTTTTATGTATCACATATTTTGGAAAGGACTTGCTATTAGAATAAAGTTGAATTATGTTGTGGCCTTTGTGCCAAGATTTTTATTGATGTTGAATTTGGTTAAATTTATATTTTAAAGAATTATTCCGCTGCAGTTTATTAAGATTTTTTTATGTTGGCCTTAAATAAATAGATATTTTCTATTTATGAATTTTTGAAAAGTAGTGTGACACTCCGTTGTGTGATTACTCTGATTAAGTTAACTAATATTACGCTGTTGGGAGAACGGGGTGTTACAATTGGTATCAGAGCAGGTCGGTCCGTCCGGCCAATTAGTAGAGTCGTGTCGAGCCTAGTAGTGTTGTGTGACAATTTTGTATTGTCCTTGTTGTCCTGATTGTTGTTTGTTGTTTGTTGTGCAATCCCTAGTATGAACTGGTTGGAGTACAACCATGTTCATATTAATTGTTTTAGAAAGACGGTGTACTTTTCTTCTGCTGAAGAAGAGAGTGGAGCAGAATTTTTATCTACCAAGCAGCTGAAGCGATTAGAGCATGATGGAAACTCAATGTTTTCCTTGATGGCGTAGTTGTCTGTAGAGAGTCAGTCGATAATTGATAGATTACCCATTGTGAATGAATTTCCTGAAGTTTTCCTGATGAGATTCCAGATGTACCACCAGAGAGGGAGGTTGAATTTTCGATCGATCTTGTGCTGGGTACGAAGCCTGTGTCGATGGCTCCTTACCGTATGTCAGCAGTTGAGTTAGCAGAGTTGAAGAAACAGTTAGAAGACTTGCTTGATAAGAAGTTTATAAGACCAAGTGTGTCACCTTGGGGAGCGCCTGTGTTGCTAGTTAAGAAGAAGGATGGTAGCATGAGATTGTGCATAGATTACCGTCAGCTGAATAAAGTGACGATAAAGAATAGGTATCCACTTCCGAGAGTTGATGACTTGATGGATCAATTAGTGGGTGCACGTGTGTTTAGTAAAATCGATTTGAGGTCAGGTTACCATCAGATTAAGGTGAAGGATGAAGATATGCAGAAGACGGCCTTTAGGACACGGTATGGGCACTATGAATATAAAGTGATGCCTTTCGGTGTTACTAATGCGCCTGGTGTGTTCATGGAGTATATGAACAGAATTTTTCATGCTTTTCTAGATAAGTTTGTTGTTGTATTTATTGATGATATTTTGATTTATTCTAAGAATGAAGAAGAGCATGCAGAACATTTGAAGATTTTCTTACAGGTGCTGAAAGAAAAGAAGTTGTATGCAAAACTGTCAAAGTGCGAGTTCTGGTTAAGTGAAGTAAGTTTCCTTGGCCATATTATTTCTGGTAGTGGTATTGCTGTAGACCCGTCGAAGGTTGAAGCGGTATCACAGTGGGAGACTCCTCAGTCAGTTACGGAGATCAGAAGTTTTCTTGGTTTGGCTGGTTATTACAGAAGATTTATCGAAGGATTTTCGAAGTTGGCACTTCCATTGACTCAGTTGACCTGTAAAGGTAAAGCTTTTGTGTGGGATGCTCAGTGTGAGAATAATTTCAATGAGTTGAAGCGAAGATTGACGACGGCTCCAATTTTGATTTTACCAGAGCTGGATAAACCTTTTGTTGTATATTGTGATGCGTCCAAGTTAGGCTTAGGTGGTGTGCTTATGCAAGATGGCAAGGTAGTGGCTTATGCTTCAAGACAATTGAGAATACATGAGAAGAATTATCCTACACATGATTTAGAGTTGGCTGCTGTGGTTTTTGTGTTGAAAATTTGGAGACACTATTTGTACGGTTCCAGATTTGAAGTGTTTAGTGATCATAAGAGTCTGAAATATTTATTTGATCAAAAAGAGTTGAATATGAGGCAGAGAAGGTGGCTTGAGTTGTTAAAAGATTATGATTTTGGCTTGAATTATCATCCGGGTAAAGGCAATGTGGTTGCAGATGCCTTGAGTAGGAAAACATTGCACATGTCGGCTATGATGGTGAAAGAATTTGAATTGCTGGAACAGTTTAGAGACTTAAGCCTTGTTTGTGAATTGGCACCTCAGAGTGTGCAGTTGGGTATGTTGAAAATTAATAATGATTTCTTGAAGAGTATCAAAGAAGCCCAGGAGGTTGATGTGAAATTTGTAGACTTGATGGTTGCTAGTAATCAGAATGCCGATGGTGATTTTCAGGTTGATGATCAAGGAGTGTTGAGATTCCGAGGCAGGATTTGTATCCCTGATAACGATGAATTGAAAAAGTTGATTTTAGAAGAGAGTCACAGAAGTAGCTTGAGTATCCATCCGGGAGCTACAAAGATGTATCATGACTTGAAGAAACTGTTTTGGTGGTCTGGATTGAAGCGTGATGTCGCACAATTTGTTTATGCATGTTTGACTTGTCAGAAATCGAAAGTTGAACATCAGAAGCCTGCTGGTTTGTTGACACCATTAGATGTGCCAGAATGGAAATGGGATAGCATCTCCATGGACTTTGTGACGAGTTTACCAAACACGCAAAGAGGGCATGATGCCATTTGGGTTATTGTCGATAGATTGACGAAGTCGGCACACTTCATTCCGATTAATATCACCTATTCAGTAGCTCAGTTGGCGGAGATCTATATTCATAATATTGTGAAGTTGCATGGTGTTCCATCGAGTATTGTGTCGGATAGGGATCCGAGGTTCACTTCGAGATTTTGGAAGAGCTTGCAAGAAGCTTTGGGCTCTCAGTTGAAGTTGAGTTCAGCGTATCATCCGCAAACAGATGGTCAGTCAGAAAGAACGATTCAATCATTAGAAGACTTGTTGAGGGTGTGTGTACTTGAGCAAGGTGGAGCTTGGGACAGTCACCTACCATTGATAGAGTTCACGTACAACAATAGTTACCACTCGAGTATTAGTATGGCACCTTTCGAAGCTTTATATGGTCGAAGGTGTAGGACTCCTTTATGTTGGTTTGAGTCGGGTGAAAGTATTGTGTTGGGGCCTGAAATAGTTCAGCAGACTACGGAGAAGGTCAAGATGATAAGAGAGCATATGAAAGCGTCGCAGAGTCGACAAAAGAGTTATCATGACAAGCGTAGGAAAGACCTTGAGTTTCAAGAGGGTGACCATGTGTTTTTGAGGGTCACTCCTATGACCGGTGTGGGTCGTGCTTTGAAGTCCAAGAAGTTGACTCCAAAGTTTATTGGTCCTTATCAGATATCTGAGAGAATTGGTACGGTGGCTTATTGAGTTGGTTTGCCACCACATCTTTCGAACTTGCATGATGTGTTTCATGTGTCGCAACTTCGGAAGTATGTAGCGGATCCTTCACATGTCATTCCTAGAGATGATGTGCAAGTTAGAGACAACCTTACGGTAGAAACTTTACCTTTGAGGATTGATGATCGCAAGGTGAAGACATTGAGAGGCAAGGAGATACCTCTAGTGAAAGTTGTTTGGGGGGGAGCAGCTGGTGAAAGTCTTACTTGGGAGTTGGAGAGTAAGATGCAGGAGTCTTATCCTGAGTTGTTTACTTGAGGTAATATTTCGAGGACGAAATTCTATAAGTTGGGGAGAGTTGTAACGCCCCATTTTTATTCTAATATTTTAGTAGATGTGTGAATATTTTATATATGACTTTAATTGCTATATAAATGATTTTATGTGAAATATATGTTTTATATGATTTTTATATGAAATATGTTATGATGCAATTTTATTATATGAATATTGGGGTTGTGTATTATTTAAATGAATGTTGTTATTATTTGATAGAAATAATATGAGAAATAGAAATATTATAGAAATAGTATTTATTTTTGGTTAATGGGAATTAAGTGGAAATTAATAGAAATTAAGGGAGTTGGGTGAGAAAAGAAAAGAGAGATATTTTTGAAGTAAAAAGAAAGAAAAAGGGAGAGAAACATTTTCACGTGAAAACATTAGAAGAAAACCTGCTTTTGGAGAGAAAACCTAGAAGAGGCAAAGAGAGAGCTAGGAAGGAATCGATTGCGGTAGCTTGTCGTTTGGTGTTGCTGAATTAAGGTAAGGGTGGGATTCCTTTCAATAATCTTGATATATAATTTGAAAATTGATGAAATTGTTGTTCTTGAGTTTAGGGTTTGAGAGGTTATGTTAGATGATAATTTATGATAAAACATGTTTAATTGTATGAATATAGGTTGTTTTACCCCTATGATGTATACTAAACCTGTAAACATTGTTCTAATTCATTTTGGGTGATTGGGGGATCAAAAATTGGGTTTTTGGAGTGAAAACTGGTCTTTCCCGTAAGCTGTGAATGTCCAAAATCGGGTCCCGAACTGCCAAAATCGGGCCCCGAATTCTGAGCTGATTTTTCAGCTTTGGTTCGACAAAAATCGGGCCCCGAACTGCCGAAATCGGGCCCCGATTTCCTGTCAGTCAAAACTGGAAAACACTCACTTTTTCGCCCGTTTCTGTTTTGAATTAGCTTTCGGTGTAAACATAAAAGTTGTAGATAATTGAGTTAGCTTTCTAATGGCCTTGGTTTGGAGTGGAAAAGATTTGTAGATTTTGAGTTATGATAAAAATAGTCCAAGTGGGTCTTTAGCAAAATTTAAGAAAACTTAGCATAACTAATCCCAAGTTAGTCCAAAAACTTATGGTTGGTTTCCCAACTTCAAACTTAAGTGTTAGGGCTTTAGTTGAGGTGTTTTATGGATATTTGACTTATGTTCTATTGATCAAAACTTAATTGCTTTTGGGGGATGTTTTAGACTTGAGCTGAATGTAATTGATTTATAAATATATGTTATGTTGTTGATTCCGTTGTTGACGTTGTTGTATCATCTAATGTCAAAGTTGGGGAGTGTGTCATAATTGTTTTAGGCACATATGTTGTTGTTGTAGTCGCTGTTGAAGTTGTATGTTGATATACACAAGTTGAGTCCATTTGCATACTCACATCTGTTGGGGGCTTATGCCCTGGAATGTTCATCATTCAACCCGTTGGGGGCTTATGCCCTGGAATGTTTATCATTCACCAGTTGGGGGCTTATGCCCTGGGATGCTTTAACCATCCAAATTGTTGGGGGCTTATGCCCTGGAATGCTTAGCATTCAACGCGCGTAGATTGGTACCACCTGCATGATGCATAGTTGTTGTTGTCGTAGCATTGTTGAGTAGTTGTTGTTGTCGTAGCATTGTTGAGTCGTTGTTGTTGTCGTAGCATTGTTGAGTCGTTGTTGTCGTTGTAGCATTGTCGAGTTGTCGGTGTCGTTGTGGATAATGTTGTTGTTGTTGTTGTTGTACCTTGTTGCTGAAATTAATTATGTTGTTGCTTATGTATTTATTTATATACTTTATTAATTATGTCTGTTGTGATATGCTTTGTTGTTTTCATTAATTTGATGAATTATATATTATTATTATTGGATAAGTTTCTCACCCCTTCTGCGTATATGTTGCCTCGACCGTGGGTAATGTGCAGGTAATGATGGCTTGTAGGTTGATTGGCTCAAGTGTCTAGGGCTCTGATACATATTAGGATGGGGATCGTCGCGAGTGTCTTCTCATTTCTTTTATGTATCACATATTTTGGAAAGGACTTGCTATTAGAATAAAGTTGAATTATGTTGTGGCCTTTGTGCCAAGATTTTTATTGATGTTGAATTTGGTTAAATTTATATTTTAAAGAATTATTCCGCTGCAGTTTATTAAGATTTTTTTATGTTGGCCTTAAATAAATAGATATTTTCTATTTATGAATTTTTGAAAAGTAGTGTGACACTCCGTTGTGTGATTACTCTGATTAAGTTAACTAATATTACGCTGTTGGGAGAACGGGGTGTTACATATGTTGTTGGGAGCTGGATTGTCCAAGAGTTTCTGGGGAGAAGCTGTTAGTACTGCAGCATATTTGATTAACAGATGTCCATCAACAGGGATAGATCTCAAGACACCTATGGAGGTTTGGAGTGGGAGACCGGCAGACTACTCTAATTTGAAAGTTTTTGGAGCTTTAGCATTTGCTCATGTCAGACAGGACAAACTTGATGCTAGAGCTGTGAAGTGTATTTTCATGGGTTATCCTGAAGGTGTGAAAGGTTACAAACTGTGGAAGATGGAACCTGGAGGATCAAAATTTATTATAAGCAGGGATGTTACTTTTGATGAGACCCGCATGGGGATGAAGTGCAAAGACCTGGATACAAGCTCAGAAACGGGGATAGAGAAAATCCAGTTTGAGGTGGAGCCTACCACTGATGAAAGGGAAGGGGAGGATCAGACTCCAGTACCTGATGAGAGTGAAGGCCAAGAAACAATTGATCCTGACTATCAGCTAGCAAGATGTAACAGCCCGGTGGGCCCCTCGCAAGGCACTGCACCCACCACACTGCACTGTTACTCACAAGCTTAATCACTAGCCCCCTCACCATACTAGTGTTTTTGCCTCCCGTGGGAATCGAACCTAGTACCTGGGGATAAGTACTACTTCAATGCATTCCCACTACCAATTGAGCTAGCTCAATTGGTAGTGGGAATGCATTGAAGTAGTACTTATCCCCAGGTACTAGGTTCGATTCCCACGGGAGGCAAAAACACTAGTATGGTGAGGGGGCTAGTGATTAAGCTTGTGAGTAACAGTGCAGTGCGGTGGGTGCAGTGCCTTGCGAGGGGCCCACCGGGCTGTTACAATAAAAAGGCGCCTTTTTTATTGTAACAGCCCGGTGGGCCCCTCGCAAGGCACTGCACCCACCACACTGCACTGTTACTCACAAGCTTAATCACTAGCCCCCTCACCATACTAGTGTTTTTGCCTCCCGTGGGAATCGAACCTAGTACCTGGGGATAAGTACTACTTCAATGCATTCCCACTACCAATTGAGCTAGCTCAATTGGTAGTGGGAATGCATTGAAGTAGTACTTATCCCCAGGTACTAGGTTCGATTCCCACGGGAGGCAAAAACACTAGTATGGTGAGGGGGCTAGTGATTAAGCTTGTGAGTAACAGTGCAGTGCGGTGGGTGCAGTGCCTTGCGAGGGGCCCACCGGGCTGTTACACAAGAGATAGGCAAAGGAGAAAAATTAATCCACCTAATAGATACGGTTATGCTGACCTCATATGTTATGCTTTGAATGCAGCTGAAGAATTGCAAGACTCGGAACCAAAGAACTTCAGGGAAGCATTAGAAAGCAATGAAAGCAAGGACTGGCTGAAGGCAATGAATGAGGAAATACTTTCATTGGAAAAGAACCAGACTTGGAAACTTGTTTCATTACCTAAGAATCAAAGGGTAGTGGGAAGCAAGTGGGTGTTCAAGAAGAAAGAAGGTATACCAGGGGTCGAAGCACCAAGGTATAAGGCAAGACTTGTAGCAAAGGGTTTTACTCAGGTGGAAGGGATTGATTACAATGAAATTTTTTCACCGGTGGTAAAACATTGTTCTATAAGGGTACTTATGGCGATTGTTAACATGTATGATCTTGAGTTAGAACAAATGGATGTGAAGACCGCATTTCTACATGGAGAGTTGGAAGAAACTATCTATATGCAACAACCAGAAGGTTTCGTGGAAGATAATACAAAAGTGTGTTTGTTGAAGAAATCTTTGTATGGGTTGAAGCAAAGTCCAAGGCAGTGGTATCGTCGGTTTGATGAGTTTCTTATAAAGGCTGGTTTTGTGAGAAGCAACTATGATAGTTGTGTGTACATGATGAGAAGGAATGAGAAAGTCATTCTCTACCTTCTCCTTTATGTAGATGATATTCTTATGGCAAGTTCTGACATGCAAGAGATTCAGAAGCTCAAGGAAAGATTGAATGATGAATTTGAGATGAAGGATCTTGGTAATGCAAAGAGGATACTTGGTATGGATATCATAAGGGACCGAAACAAAGGTGAGCTATTCTTATCTCAGCAAGGTTACTTGAGGAAAGTGGTGGAGCGATTCAGAATGAAAGATTCTAAAGTCGTTGGCACTCCTCTTGGTCATCACACAAAGTTGTCAATAAAGCAGTGTCCTCAATCCGATGAAGAGAAAAGCAAGATGGAGGGTACTCCCTATGCAAGTGGGGTTGGAAGCATCATGTATGGTATGGTTTGTAGTAGACCAGACTTATCCTATGCAATAAGTGTGATAAGTCGATTTATGGCAAATCCGGGTCAAGTGCACTGGCAAGCTTTGAAGTGGGTTCTAAGATATTTGAATGGGACTTTGACAGGTGGTCTGAAGTATACGAGGTCACAACCAGGAAGGGATGCTTTGGAAGGATATGTGGATGCGGACTATGCAGGTAATGTAGACACTAGAAAATCTCTATCAGGTTTTGTGTTTACTTTGTTCGGTACAGCAGTAACTTGGAAGGCAAATCAACAATCAGCTGTAGCTCTTTCAACAACTCAAGCAGAGTACATAGCCCTTGTTGAAGGGGTCAAGGAAGCCATATGGTTGAAAGGTATGATTGGAGAAATGGGGATTAGTCAAGGGTGTGTGAAGATATATTGTGATAGCCAAAGTGCCATTCATTTGGCAAATCATCAGGTGTATCATGAAAGAACAAAGCACATTGACATTCGTTTGCACTTTGTTAGAGACATGATTGATACAAAGGAGATCATGGTGGAGAAAGTGGCATCGGAAGAAAATCCAGCAGACATGTTCACCAAATCATTACCAAGATCAAGATTCAAGCATTGCTTGGACTTGATTAACTTCATTGAAGAATAGATGAAGGTTGGAGAGAGCAGCAAGGTGATTGATGGTTAAATTGGCATCATCACTGATTTGAAGTCAAGGTGGAGAATTGTAAGATTTAACTTAAAATCAGGTTCAGAATTTCAGAAGCAACGTGCCACGATGGAGAGCAACGTGCCACGATTGGTGGTTTCAGATCCTGAGGCAAGCACTGGAAAAATCGTGCCACGATGGAATTGTAACGTGGCACGATGGTACGCTGAAGGAAATAAAGAAAACGTATTTTCAGTGCAGATTTGTTCCATATTTTAAGGGTTACTTTTACTATAAATATAAACCTTGTATCAGATGAAAAAGAGAGGAGAAAACAGGGTTTAGAAGCCAACATAAAAAAAACTAGGGTTTATAGAGAATTCTCTTGGCAACAACACTAGGGTTGGGTTTGTTTTTGATTCACCTTGAACAAAGCACTATTAGGATTGAGTCTCTTGGTCACGGGAAGAGGCTGGGATTTTGGGTAGAATTAGGTTTGAAGACTGATTCTTGCAACCCTCTGACATCTCTTTGTAAAGAAACTCATTTCATTATAGTGTAACGGAGAGCTGCTCTCTCCCCCAGAGTAGGTCATCATTAGACCGAACTGGGTAAACAGATTCTCGTGCTCTCTCTCTCTCTCCTCTCTTGCTGTTTTATTTTGTTTGTTTTATTTTTGTCATCCGCTTCAATTGATTGCTTGGTATTAATTTGCTCCACACATCAAGTTTATTATTGGTGTGGTTTTCACAACGAATCCGCAACACAAAGCATGAACCATTTAGGATTAGATCAGAAAAAATTAACTTTGTCATCAACCATCATACATACAGTACTCCTTAAGATTCATCAAAGCTTGCCGAATCGTATTCTCGTCTTGATTGGAATATTTCAGGCATAACAACCTTTGCGCAACATGATAAGCACTCTGTATCAAGTGATTCTGCAAGCAGTTGACATCCATCATTTTCTTTTCCTAATGACAGTGAGTCATATCACATGTTAGTGTCAGTGCTTAGTGCCGGTTTATGTTTAACACTTGCTCTCTATCCACTACATACTTAACAAATGAATATGAAAAACAGACAAGAAGCAAACAATTTTGTGAAACATAGCTGTATTCAAAATAGATAGCACAATCATTGTGAATTGTGATGACAGATTGACAGCTTAATGAAATTAAAAACAAAAAAAACCAATTAACCTGTTCATATAACAGTTTGTTTGACTACAAATTTTATATGCATTCATGTATGAGTTTCCATGTAAAAATTTAAGCACATGATTCTCTGTTATTTGCACTGGAATTTCCTCCAAGAGTATTTATAATTTAAGGAATCAAGCTTCATTATCTTTTCTTTCATGGAAAGTTAAAGTGTGCATCATTTAAATTAATATCCTATTTTTGCAAGCATGATATAATCACCTTTTCTGAAATCCTTAATTGATCCATCATGCATTCACTAACCCAATCTAGAACTTTTCAACCGAATTAGTTTTACACCAAGCCGATTCATATAACTCAAGTTTTGGATTACCTAAAGTCAACCATGTACCTTAAAATTCTGTGACAGAACAGCTGTGTTTAAATAGCAACTGGGACATATAGGCAAATTATAAAATTATGAAATTAAACATGAAGAAACTACTGTATGTCCTCTTTCAAACGCAACTGGTCCCACTCGAAAAGGATTTTCCAAGCTTAAGATATTAACTTTCTAAGCTGACTGACGCAACATAACTTGTAAAATGGAACAGCTCAATTCATAAAATCACTATAAATCACATAACCAATATAAAAATATAAGACTTGACAGTATTAAAGTCGTAAAAGTAAGCTTTCCAATCTAATTGGTTTCACTCAAAATTGATTCCAATCGCTCAATCTATACCCAATTTAACTCAGCTACGTCATAATGTTTTTAAGCAGAAAATAATTGTATTTGTTTCGCTCACAACCGCTATATCGCATATAATTTATTTAATAACAACTAATTCTTCATAACACAATAATATCTTTTGCTTGAGGGATGCAGCCTACATCACAACAACAGATACAATAATCATTAGTCAGATGATCGCCTTTCAGTTTAAATAACTTTTTATTTTACTATGAAGAACATCTAAAATGAGAGAAGTGACCTCTGCCAATTTGAAGAGTTTTTCCGTTGTTTCATGGGTGGCCTGCTACCTTGAGTAGTCCCATAAAATTCCATCAAATTCACTTCAAAGAATGCAAAATTCAGAAGGTTATTACATCACACTGTAAAATAAAGTATCACATTGTAAGACTATATAGCTTCATAAAGTGACGTACACCGTCATTGACTTGGATCTCCCTTCGTTACTTAATAAATCACGTAAATGAGTCTTTTTAATGTCCTCAACATGGTCCTGTAAAAAGCAGAAGCATTGAATAAATCTTCAAAATTTTTGCATTATGCATATTTAAGAAGTATTGTTCCTGTCACACCTTTAAGTCCTTTCATAGCTGAGTGTCAGAGATGAGAGTCGAGGAAGCCATTCAGAACTGTAGTTATAGCAGAAAATATGGGATATCAGTCGCCATTTACCATAACCGAGAACATAAAAACTATCACCGCAATCTGCCGTAGTGACAGATATTCCATAACAATGCTAAGAAAAAGCATTAGAAACAAATTAATTTTTTCCAGAATCTCACCTTACAATATGTCTGGATAGTTGATCAGACATTGTTCACCTTATAAATGGTGCCTGGATAATTCTGTCAACCCAGGCTCTTTTGTCATTGTTTTCAAATTCAATGAACGTAGTGTCAGGCCGATTGATATATCTGTGGAGCAGAAAGAGTTGATAAGCAAACATGAGCAGAAAGTAGACGGGGATTTTAAATGCGTTGGATAGAAAACCATAACCTTGCTATTTTCAAATTTACCTATGTCAATAATGTTCAACTGATATGACATTTTATTAATGCCTTTGGTTCTAGTATGATGATAAATACAATAGTTCAAATTGGGGTATTGAGATTTTGTTGTTCTAATGGTAGTATCACAAAACTCAGATTATGATGAGTCAAAAGAAAAATAATTTCAGAACACCAAACCATTAGCAAAGATAAATACATATACATAATGTATACCTGCAAGCTTGCATTGAGCATGAGTCAATATCAGAACAATAGGTCCTATATCATTCCGATCAGCCAACTAACTCAGCAATTGTTTTCTTCGGATGCATACGAAGAAATTCATCCTCTAAAGAACAAATGCTAAATAAGCCTAAATTTTAGCTAAGAAATTTTCACAAAATTTAAGCAAAAGGTTCAGTTGGCACCTTGAAGAAAAAAACCTAATGCAAGAAGCTTAAGATCCCGTAAAATCGCCTTTCTAGTCGCATCAACTTTGCAAGATGGTTTCTGTTGAAGAAACAGATAAGGTAGATTAACAAATGAACAATTTATCAACAATGTTTCAATACAAATTCTGATTCTAGTCAAGTATCATAAAATTAATATAGATCAAAGAATTCAAAGATACTGCATTATCACTAAATAATATCATTACATTCTTTGTAACTATAGAAAAGTTTCAAGTAACATACCTTGTATGTGAATGCTAGTGCAACACCAACAATAAAAAGTAAAAATGGCATAACAAAATCTGCTATTGTTAAGCCATTCCATGGAGAATGAGTGCTGCAATAAGTCCACCAGCATCATCCACCAATATCATAAGCTGCATTGAGTTTCAGTTGCACATATAAGGAGAGGTTTGTTCACTACCTCAGAATAACAGATCTATGAAACTGATGCATAAAAACTTGGCCAGCAAAAAAGGAGATATGTAAAGAGATATATGTACTGAGCATTCTCTTTTTAGTGTTATCGATTGCGAATGGCAGAAAGTAAAAAGACGCAATAAAAACACTATGGCGTTGCCATGCTTCATGAATTGGTCATGGTGGTTGCCACGAAGTATATCAGCGCAATCCGCCATGGCCGATAAAACTTTCAAGCTTGAAAATTACATAACCCATGAACTGCAAAAAGTGATAAAAGGTCATTTAATTACCTGCATTGTGATCCCTCTTTTTCACGCTGGCCTGAAAATTTAAGGCACTAAAATATATAATTTTGATAAAGTTGTATAGTCCATCACCAAGGATTAATGCAATGGAAATAGAAACCTGCATCATGAAAATAAAGAAAAGTTAAGACTTAAAATGGAAGAGAAAAAACACAACTCAAATCAAAGAAGTTCTAATAGAGTGTTCTTAAGTTTTTGTTTATTCAAAGACCTTATAACCATTAAGACTCTTCATGATGTTTCTTTGTCTCTGCAACATAACATACACATTGATGAGAAGATAGACATAAACTTGGAAAAACAGCTTCTAGTGTTAGGTGTTTCAGACCAACAAACCTAGAACTCTGTCATGAGATCCCTGAACTTTTTAGTCAAGGAACTGCAATTTCAAGGAAAAGTAGATATTTTAGCTTCTTAAATTGTTTTTATCAAGTATGCTAATAAACATATACACTATATATATACTTTGTCATATTCATTCTTGCTCTGTCAATACCGGTTCCCTTCTCACAACCAGGCTTTTGTCTATTGATTAGATTCTGCATAAAACATATCCCGGTTAACTATTTTTTATCCGTATTTGAAATCTATATAACAAACTGAAATATGCTAAAACAATATTCAGCTAGCATCACATTACTTCTCTGTTGATAGCTTCAATTTTTGCTTTGACCCCATGTAAGAGGTTTGTTAGTCATACAAAGAACACTAAATTTCACATAGATGTGATGTCTTAATGGAAAAGGTGACACATTCAAACAAAATAAATATGAAATATTCAATGAACGTGTCACTGTTGTTAGCAAGACAATTGTCATGATTCAGTAACCAGTACCAGTAAAATCTTATGAGCATTAAACAATTTGAAGTATCAACCAAAAACCCAGAACATAGATATAACATCAAAACCACAAAGGAAACCAATAAACATCCCAAAAACTGATACAACAAAGACAAACCACAGGCTCAAAACAAAAACATGCAACAACAAACATACACAAAAATCAGAAACCGAAATCAACCAAACACAAACAACACAAAAACAGCAAAATCATACAAAAACAAAACAAAATGTCAAGAAATAATTGACATAAACAACATCAACTACCAGAATCACACAAACCTTTAAACTTGATGGCAAAGAAACCTGAAGAAGAACATAAAAAACAGAGTTAGAACAGAACCAAAGCACAAAACACCAACAAAACAAAAAACAGAACAAAATCAAAGCACAATCAAAAAAATCTAACAGATAAACGACATGCAAAGTGATCAAAAACAAAACACAAACCCTTAAATTTAATAGCAAACAAACCAGAAGCAGAACATGAAAACCTAACTTAGAACAAAAACAAAGGACACAAAAAGCAACAAAACACAAACATGCAATGCAATCAAACAACCCAAACCTTGAAACAGCAAAGGATTGTACCAGAAGCTGCTATCTACAAAACAAACCTGAAGAAGAAGATGAAAACCAACATTAGAACAGAACCAAAGCACAAAAGAAGCAAAAAAACACAAACATGCAAGGCAATGAAGCAACACAAACCTTAAAACGACAAAGAACCGGACCAGGCGAAAGAAAAACGGAACCGGACACAGGTCATAAGAAATATGACGAAGTAGTAGTAGTGGGATGAAATAGTGGGAAGGAGAATTGAATCATATCACCCCATATATATATATAGATGAAGAGCATGATTTACTAATTTACCAAACTACCCCTACAGGGGTTAAATTAAATTGTAAAAAAAAACGGATAACAATTGTCCTATTTAGTTTAGTAGAAGATAAAACAATTTCAATATAGAATTATATAATTAATTTTCAATATTTCAAGAAAAAATAATTAATTTTCAAAATACCTACATCCTAAAATATATCTTTAATAATTTACTAGTTACAAACCCGTGCGAACCGTGCTTCGCACGGGTTCAATAACGTATTCGATAAAAAAATTCTTCGAAAGAAGAGATGTTAAAACGACGGAACATTGTGATTCATCATAAAATATGTATGGGCTGATTAAGAGAGCATATAATCAGTTTATGAGATTATGAATTGACATAATATTTAGGATGAAAACAATTGGAACCAATAAAGGAACCAATGATGTGTGAATTTACATATTATCCAAAATTATAAAAAAGAGTGTTGTTGTTATAGAGTTAGCAAAAAATGATTGATACCCATATTTACATCAAATGAAATCAAGCAAAGAAGTAGCATCGGTGAGTGAAGATAATCTAGTCTAGGATTAGAGTTAAGGTGATCTGTTGAAAGTGCGGATCATGAACACCAAATCTTTATTTGGAAACGACTTGAACATGCATATTTTTAGGTGGCTTCTCTAGATCAAAAATTAACTTATTACCTACCTCTAACATATGTTCTCGACAAAATTTGAACCATTGGCCGCCTAAGTATTTTTGTAACTTGCTCTCTTTGCCGTTATCAAGCGACACTTATACCTTTTTTGAGCCTGTTTGTCGATGAGTGTGATTGTTTTCCGTGTTCCTTTTAGAAATGTCAATGATATCTCATTTGAGAAGTGCTGGGTATAAAACAAATTGCAGTGTTAGTTAGAAGTTATATATATGTACATTTCTAAAACATTTACCAAAGCATTATAAAGATCTACAGTAGGAAAAGAGCATATTTTATTTTGTTCAAGAGATTAGGAAAACAACATTACAATTAACATGATACTAATTGGAACCAATGAAGGAACCAACAATGTGCAGATTAACGTTACATAATAGTTAGGTTTATAAAAGAGATTCCAAGTTTTATAGACTAACCAAAAATGGATTTTTGCTAATATTTACAACAGACTAAATGAAAAGAACAAATGACATCCCAAAGTCAAGATAGTTTACGACTACAGTCCAAAGCGATACGTCAAAATAGAAGAAATTCAAAGAGTTCAACAACAAAGATCTACTTTGGAGCAACTCGAATTTGCAAGTTCTTCTGTGACTTTTCGAGATCAAAGATGAGCTTACCACCTTCTTCCATCACTCGTTTTCTGCAGAAATTGAACCACTGCCCACCGAAGTAATTTTCATAGCTTGCTCTATCCGCGGTAATGAGGTGACAGTTATATTGTCTCTGTGTCTGGTCATCAATGAGAGTGATTGTTTTGCGCTTTCCTTTCAGAATTGTTCTTGACACCTCGTTTGGGAAATGCTAAACAGGAAAATAACTGCAATATTAGTCTAATGCATATTTACATGGATAAGATGTATGCGAATATAGTTACATATAATTTATAAAATAAAGGTAGCATAACTGATTTTAAGCTAAAGAAAATGTAGCATGACCAATTAACATTGTTGAAACAAATGAAAATTAAGCATCACTTACGCGTGTGCATATATAGCTAGCACCATTTGACATTGATGTCTTCGAACATTTGGTGCAACTCTCATAATACAATCCAAACTGGTTAGGATTGAATTTAGTTGTTTTCCAAATAGTGATGCAGTATGTTTCCTAACACATATTATGCACATGAAATAAAGAATAATGCAATATATATTTTTAATTTGTGCGTAAAAAAACACAAAGCATGTTTGTGTATAAAAAAAAGCAGACACTGACTAAGTTTATAAATTCAGCAATTGGTCTAACCTGAGACAGTTTGGAAAAATCGTTGTACGAAGTACGTTGAGAAGAAGTCGAACTCTGACTTAAGTTCTAACTGAAGCTTTGACTCTGAGCTTGAGAAGTGTTAAGGTCATGACAACAATTCAAGAAACATGGTCAAAAAACAATCAAATCGGATTGTGAAATAATAAGTTACTCTACCACTGTATTGTGAAATCATAATGCAAACTTACTAAGTCTTAAATTTCTCAACAACCGGATGATGTAGGTTGATGAGCAGCTTCGAACCTGACCAATTGTTACATATATTTGGGTTGCCATTGACTACAAAATGGAAGCAAAGAACTCAAGGTAAATAGATGGTAAATGATAAAGCTACGGAGTATTTTTCCCATAGTGTTACATCAACTATATTCCCACTACATAAGGAAAGACATCTTTCGGGTCATTATCAAACTTATACAAAATCCTATCATTTGATGCAGAAAATAATATCTTTTCTATTTAGCAATGTTTAGTTTTTTTGAATAAGAAAAAGATATGCATAGTTTGTTACGATATAAATGTGCAATATATATATATAAGATAAGTATAATTTTTTTAGGCATCTATACCTTTTTTGAAGAAAAGACATCTACAATTTTACTTTTAATTAAAATCAAAAATTTATAAAAATTATACGCATTAGCGTAACAAAAAAAAAACAGACACACATAAAATATTACTCTAAACGCTAATATGTGTGTCTGTATATTTGCGAGGTTGATGAAAGAAAATAGTTTCCCTCAAATAAAAAAATTGGAAAATAGTTAAAAGTTTTTAAAAATATTAAAATTGGAAAATAGTTAAAAAAAAAATATCGGTGAGGTAGCACTCAACCAAGCAACACTAAAAAATTATATGCATCAGCGTAACAAAAACACAGACGGACATAAAATATTACTCTAAGGGTGCGTTTGATGGTCACGATAGGGAGATAGGATATGATACATTAATCATATCCTACTTAAATCTCATGTTTGATGCACCACAGTGATATGATAAAATAAACCATTTTCCTATCCTATCATGACTTTCCTTTGTAATTTCTATCCTGAGTATAGGCTAGGCTAGAAATTATCCTGATGGAATTAGAAGATATTTCCTTATTTATTATCTTAATATTCTGCCGTTTTTAAAATATTGTCATTTTTAAAATAATGATAGCATGTATTTTCTATTATAATTAATAACATGCCATTTTTACAATATTTAATTAATTATGAGAGCAATTTTTTCATTTAATTATAATGATATTCTGTTTGTTATCATGTGTGCATCAAACACATGATATGATTAATGTTTATCATGTCCTTATCATATCCTATCTCTATCCAATTTTATATCATATCCTGACCATCAAACGGACCCTAAACGTTAATGTGTGTGTAAATATTTGCGAGGTTGAAGAAAGGAAATAAAAGTATTTGGTATTATTATATGACAGTGTGAATAAAAATATTTGTGAGGTTGTGATGATTAAACAATATTGAAATTAAAATAATTGATAGTGTATTTGACCTAACTTCTCCTTAAAAATGTAGAGAAGTTGGAAAAAAGTCGGGTCAAACGATACCTTAATCTCCCACAACGGCAATGTAGAAGTAACTGAATTTAGGTGAAAAAATTGAAAAATAGTTTAAAAAAATAAAAATTGGAAAATAGTTAAAAATATAAAAATAATAAAATAATTAAAAAATGGTGAGGGGCAAAATGGGAAATGCACCCTAAAAATGATGAGGTGGCACTAACCACACCACATCAATAGGAAATTACAAAAATGCCCCTCTTAGGGACAAAATGGTAAAATCATTGGGATTTATCTTTATAATATAGTAAGTAGATTCAGTATTTTTTTTTTTTGGGTTAATTATTCAATATATTTTCTAATCAAAAGAATAAAAAAAATTATTTGATTACTTTTTTGAAGAGGAACAGATATTTTGATTACTAATTTTTTTTTTATTTTGAATAATTAAATACTATTTTTCATTGTTGGACTTTAATTTTCCTTCAAAAAAAAAATTGTTGGACTTTAATTTATTTTTTAATTTTCAATTAAACCTACCCTACTCGGATTGATGGCCGGTTGGGTTTTTATATATTTTATTTATTTTGGTTCTTATATCTAAATTGATTTGCATATAATAATTAAACTCTTAATTATGAAATCCACTTGAATTTTAAGGTTACTCACTATTACTTGCAAATATATCATGTTATCAAAACATGAGATAATATATATTAAAATGAATGTCAAATTATCATGGGTAATCTACTTAAAATTGACCCAGCTCACTTGATCACAGTCGCAACCTGAACTACACTAAAATTTATGCATCAAATAGTTTTAAAATCTTTTCTCTACTGAAATATATTTCGGTGAACATAATTTTGCTTAAAGTACGTTTTGTAGCTGATCCTTTTTTTTTTGTCGATTTTTGTGATTTGAGGCTGATCCTGTTTCATATCTTCATAGGAAAAACCTTAGTTTATGTCCACGCACGGGTCTTAGACTAGTAGTACACACAAACACAGGTTCTGATTGTCATTTCAATGTGAATATAGTTACAGGAATATAATATACATACAAGTTTCTGCTAAATATAATCCTTAGTAAACAATTCTAGTTATTAATAAACTTCATATAATCCTTAGTTATGCTAAATATATCTTAGTGTTGTCGGTAGGTAGCATAAAGCATGTTAAATTAACAACTTTCCATAGACCTTAGTGAAATTTCGTGTTTACTGTCAGGGACCTAACTGATAGTAAGTATGCACAGTCAGGGACCTAACAGTAAGTTGAGGATATCGATTTTCGGTTCAAGGACCAAAGTGACCATTTTCAACTTTCACTTTAGTCCCTGTGACACGTCATACTCCTTGTCATCATAAGCCATGTGTCACATCTTTACTTAACAGATTTTTTTAACGGCAAGGACTAAAGTGATAACGGAAGTACAGAGTCAGCAACTTCTGTGTGTTTAATCCTAAGTCAGGGACTTATGTGACAGCGAGGTGCACAGTGAAGGATTAAAGTGACTATTTACTCGAAAAAAATATATATAAATGTTTAAATAAACCTGCCTGCAGCACAACACCCCATCACAAGGCCATGAAGATGACGAGGAACTCTAGTTATTTTAGTAAGAATCCATGCAAGAGTTGTCCCAATTGTAGCACCCAAAAATAATAGCATATTTCCATTAGTTATTATTTATTAAATTACCTTAATTTAATATAACATTTTATGAGTGTGTTAATGGGATAGAAGCAAATAAGGTTATATTGGAAAAGAAAATAAAGAGTAATGGCATAGCTGTCATTTTACAAACATAAGTTTTTATATTTAAGGCTAAGTCAACAATTAGGGAAAGAAAAAAATCTCTCACAACTTCTCCACGTTCTGACTCACGTTGGGCATAACCAAAACCCCCACTCCCATTTGACCTCTCTAAGAACAGCAAGAAGAATCCCCAATCTTTCTCTTCATTTATGACTCTTTAATCAGGTGAGTTCTAATCAAGTATTAATTTCTGAAATACAATTTATTGGTATGGTTTACTTTGATGAAAACCTAACTATCAATCGGAGGATATTTATAAGATTCATCTAGGGTGATGTGGGGTCGATATACTATCTTACTGATGAACTATGAATTAATTATATATATATATATATATATATATATATATATATATATATATATATATATATAGGGGTTTGCTAGAACACACCCACTAGTTTTTATGTGGGAGTGTTTTAGCAAAGCTACATCTTAGGGTGTAATTAACCACTTTTTAGTTATTTACTTGCTAAAACACTCCCACATAAAAACTAGTGGGTGTGTTCTAGCAAATGCCTATAGGATTTGCTAGAACACACCCACTTGTTTTTGTTAGAAGGTGTGTTATAGCAACATACACCTTAGGGTGTATTTAACCACTTTTTAGTTATTTACTTGCTAAAACACTCCCACATGAAAACTAGTGGGTGTGTTCTAGCAAACCCCATATATATATATATATATATATATCTGATATTCAATCCACTGTTTCCATTATGTCGTGGCTATATGTGTTAATCGGTTTACTCTGTCTATGTTAATTGTGGACTGTGAATTGATGCCCTGCCACTTATACACCGTGTATGTATATATTCTTGATCTTTGAGAAATTACTACTACCTCCAATTGCTACTTGATGCATTATGGTTTAGTGGTAAGTCTCTAGTTAAATAATATGGATCCTGATGGTGTTTCACGGATAGTGAACTTCCTCATTATTAATATGATGATTTGGTTCTTGTTTTAATTTCATTTCATTTCTTCATATTATACAATCAATTAATTAATTATGGAAATATAGTTTTGGATTTTTTGTGGATTTATAACTAGTGAAGGATAGGTGCTACGGCAATTGCATATGGGTATACATATATATATATATATATATATATATATATATATATATATATATATATATATATATATATATATATATATATATATATATATATATATAACTTATGTTTCAGTTTGAATCATCACCGTCCATGGATATATATGTTTGGTGGCTATACTTATGAATTATGTGTTGGATTTCAAGCATTGTAATCTACTGTTATATGTATTATTATTTATAGATCATTAAAGGGATACTGTTAAGAGTCCCACATCGGTTAGGAGTTGGCCTGACAATTTGTTTATAAGTGGGGGCAATCCTCACCTCACAAGCTGGTTTTGTGGGGTTGTGTTAGGCCCAACCACGATTTCTAAGATGGTATCAGAGCCTCTTCACGATTTTGGGCCACCTGTTGTCAGGTTTCCGTTATCGGGCCACCCGTCATTTATGTTCACGCTTCAGATGTGTAATCCTGAGCGTGAGGGGGTGTGTTAAGAGTCCCACATCGGTTAGGAGTTGGCCTGACAATTTGTTTATAAGTGGGGGCAATCCTCACCTCACAAGCCGGTTTTGTGGGGTTGTGTTAGGCCCAACCACGATTTCTAAGAGATACTAATTAAGCAAATCAAGGGTAATAATTAAAAGACACAAATTGTGAGGCAGAAGGGTATTCCCAAAACACATGGGGTACCCTAAGTAAGTTCGGTAAGGGCAGGTAAATGGGGCGCCATTTACGACTTATTAGTCTACCTTACCGGTTATCTAGATATAATCAAATAGTTGGTAAGAATTTTATATGCAAAAGCTTAATAATTATTGCCGATGAGGCGAGGTGCATGTATGATTTATTTATGAACTCACTGAGATGTATTCTCATTCCAATTAGTTTGCATGTTACAGATAAGTGAACTGATAAAGCCAAGGCGAAGGAGACTTGAGGAGTTGTTCGGCGTGGCAGCCTTTCTCTCAGTTTCGTTTACTTTTATTCGTTAATAATTTGAAGTACGTGACTCGGTACTCCTTTGGATACTTCATGTAATAAGTGCTATGTTTATTTGAGTTATAAACCTTAAGTTTCAACCAGTTACTAGTACCTTAGCGAACATTCTATATTATATTCTAGTTAATAATATGGAGTGTTACACCAATAATATATCTCAGAAGAATATTTAACGGCATAAACCACCTATATAATTAATTCATCAAATCACCCCTCAAAAAATAAATCATCAAAGCAATTAAGCATCTCTTCTTAATTCCAAAAATCAATTAAACCGAGAAATGAATGGAAACAAATGTCATATGCGGACCAAATGTGTATCTAGGTCCAAAATAAATTTTAAAATGGGGGCTTTTAAAACAACTAAAATAAGATATCATAAGGACATATGTCCTCCTAATTAGTCCTAACAATCGTAAGACCCATAATTTACAGATTTGCATCTCATTTGGAATTGGAAGAAACCACACTAAATTGAAACATTTGTTTGGTTAATGTCTCATTAGAGAATCTTAACCAATTTTAGGCGCCATAAATGGATTAGATTAGTTTCTTCTAATTGTTTGCCTCAGTGTCATTCTTATTCTTAAATGGATTAGGGTTTTAATAACTTTAGTGAGAACATTTTTTGGTTTGAAGAATTCGAGAGTTAGTGAAAAAGAATTGGCACGCCAATTTCAACCATACTTGGCGTGAGGGAAATTGCCGCGTAGATTAACTTGCGAACTTCACTCTTAGCTTAAACATTATAGATTTTCTCATCGTTCACAATATTCCTTTGGATGCGTTGAAGATTCTCTTAGTTGATGATACCTCTCGAGTCGCTTCTCCTAGGCTTGTTAGAATATTTTTAGGTTGTGTTTGATTGTTTCTTCTTTGGCGGTCAGGCCCTCTCTTTTACCCAAACAAAAGGGTTGACAAGTTGTGATTGATTGCCAAGTAATTATTAATTATAATTTGTTGCCAAGTAATGTTCTATTTCTCATTTAATCCTTTTAAAAACGAAATAAGAGAGGATTGAAAGAAAGACAAAAAAAAAAAAAACTGTTCAGAATGAGAATGATTTAAATTTTATACCTATATATCGATCATGAAACCTTTTAAAAACGAAACAAGAGAGGATTGAAAGAAAGACAAAAAAAAAAAAAAAAACTGTTCAGAATGAGAATGATTTAAATTTTATACCTATATATGGATCATGGAAAAAAAATATTGGTGGTTTAAAAATTAATTAACTTACAATATTGAGGTGCTTCTTGGCATTCTTTGTGAGTATGCCAATGTTATCAAGTGCAAGTACAGCCCCAATAATAGCAATGAACAAAGTGTTCACAACTGGGGCTAATGCAACTAGGAAAAGCTTCAAGAAGTTCATATTGAGATATCTTTTTGCACCACTCTAAATCAAGTTGTATATTATATATATGAAACAATTTCAGCTTTCAAATAAACACCAAATATAATGAAAGGGATTTTTTAATATTTCTCTTAGAGGTAATCACTAATATGATTATTTTTGTTAACACAACCAATTGGATTATGGACAAAATGGCTGTAGAGTGATGACGTTAGCCATTTTGAATTTATAAGGACTTTTCAAATATAATACCTTTGAAAATTTAACAACCAAAGCTAATTTTAATGTTTATTTATAAATTAAAAATTATAAAATAAATTATCACAATTTTTTTCATAACTTGAGCAAACACGCTTATTATTATTATTATTATTATTATTATTATTATTATTATTATTATTATTATAATTATTATTATTATTATTATTATTATTATTATTATTAGTATTCTTTGTTATCATTTATATTTATATTATAACTATTTGTGATTTTAGAATCATCTACAGCCAATTTTGTGAAAATAAGAAAATAATATTGTCTTGGCTATACAATTACATGAACCCTACAATACTTCTAATTAATGAACAAAATAAATGAAAACATATGTATATATATACCCCAATTAGATATATAAATGATTTTTTTTAAAGACTAATTAGATAAATGATGTCAACCGAGTCAAGATAATTTCAACCCATCTTTTTCTATTTCAGTGAAGGGTTAGGCAGCAACATTCCTCACCCCCACAAAAACATTTCTAAAAAAAATCACAAATGATTCCAAAAACTTCATGACACATAACTTGTTTAAAGTACTTACGACACAAAATTCATTTTTTTCTTCAAATAAATAAAGCTTATCCCAAATTGTTATGAGAGCTTTTTTTTCGCCTAGGAATGTGCTCTTTCAAACAGGATTTGTCTAGAACGCTCCAGACAGAATTTGTCTAAAAGTAAAATTTTGAACATAACTTCATCAACCTCACTAAAATTTAGACTTAATACTCAATTCACTCACTCCTACACTTTTTTGGCACACTTAATCATTGATTGCTTATTCAATTATGACAACTATTTATGTTTAGTTTATATATGTTTCAATATGAGATCAATTTCATATTTTGTTGAATATTTATTTCAGAAATTTAGTGCTCGAGATGACCTATTGAAATGTGTTTGAAATGAAAACCATTATTAGTGTTTGTTTTTATTTTTTTACAAGGTTAGATCATGGTGAAAATAGAAGAAAGATGACATTGGAATTGGGATGTGAAAGGGATGAGAAATAAAAAAGAATACAAGAAGTTGTTGGAATAAGATACATGATCCATAAAATGTGATTGTCAATTCATATTATGAAATGTGCTTTTAGAAGATTAGCATATTGTGTGAAAAACACAATCATGTGATGACATCTCATAAACATGATCGAAAGTAACAAAAAAAAATATGGATCATGTATATCTTGACAAAAATATGGATAAAAAACATGGATCATTTTGGTGTGTTTCCTCCTCGCACACCTTGTACGGTTGGAAGCACCTTTGAGTATATATATCATTTTGATTTGTTAAAAAAAAATGGATCATGACAAAAATATGATCGAAATACAATCGTGATCACATTGTCAACATGTTTTTGGTGAGATGCACTTATGAATTAATTAGATCTTACTAAAGTAAAAAAAATACTTATGCACTTTTAGTGAAGTTCTATTCAAGTTTAACCTTGGTAATAAATGTTGAACAAGTGACTTCAAACACACAAGAGGGGGGTGAATTCTGATCTTTAAGAAGTTTTTAAAAAATAAGCACTAAAAATTATTTTAACCAAAGTAGAAAAAAATGCTTATAGAAGTTTTTAATAAATGCGAAAAATAAAGATGTTAAAGGTAAAATAAATAACAACAAAAAATAAAAGAGATAAGGGAAGAGAGAAAAGACACAAGAAGTTTATACTAGTTCGGCCTAGAACAACAAGGCCTAGTCTAGTCCCCAAGGAAAAGCCCCTTGAGATTTTCACTGCTCAAGCTTTTAATTAGGATAAGCCGGTAACCTTTACAAATAACGAACACTCTCCAAACAAAACAATCCTTTGTAGAAGAGTCTCTAAAACCAAGAGATATCACCTCTCTTGAAAATTTGGGATCGCACCCAATACAAAAGAAATATAATAATTTAAATGATTACACCGAATGTGTAGATAAAAACAACTTGAAGCTCAAAAGATTACAAAGCAAACTATATAGTATATAAGCTCTCAAATAAAATAGAAGTGATCAAGTGAGAAAATAGCAATGCACGTTTGAGAGGGAGAAAGAGTTTTTGACTGTAAGTTGCAAGTCAAGGTGTTTGAGAGGGAGAAAGAGTTTTTGACTGTAAGTTGCAAGTCAAGGTGTGAATGAATGTGTTTGCCAAAGCTCTTATTTATACTGAAAATATGATAGAGGAGCGTTGAAAAAAAATTCAGCCAATGCACAATTAAAACCAATTACCGTTGCACTTCAATGCCCATAATAAAATTGATTATGTTGAAACAAAGTCAATTGCCATTTCATGGTCAGAGGCTGTGTGTCAACGGTAATACACAATCTTCCTTTTCAATGAGTATCAAAAAGAAATATGCCATTTAAAGTATATGAAAGTTCAGCCAAATAATAGACCACGTTGAAGCTATTTTAGGCATAATGGTTGAAAACAAAAAAACATGTAATGCCATATATAAAAAACATGCTGAACTATTATTCTTATTATATGATACCATATACAATACAATAATTGATATGGCTAAGATAAGACTAACACTAGCAATTGTTAATGCATGCCAAACTTTATTTTTATGCTAAAAGATATATGCAATTTCCAAAATAAATTATATTTCATGCAAAAATATTTTCATGTAAAATCACTTTAGAAGAAAAAAAACATTGTGAGTGTGTGATTTATTTAAATGAGACCTTTTTACTATTTACATAAGGTTCCTAAAAAGAAATATTCTTCTAGTCCATAGCTTGAATAATTTAGATCCCTTTGACCGCTTTTTGTTAACGAGTTCTTCCTTTGTCAATCATCAAAATAAGATTATCATGTCAAGGCATATATTCACAATAAAAAATTGATTCATAAACTGATAGATCATTGAAATAAACGAATTAATAATAAAATCTAATTATGTGGTTTAGGTTTTGGGTTATCTGTTTTGAATTAGGTGAAAGTGATATCTGAACCAATAAAAATCAAGTTTGATTTAGACCTTAACATGAAGAGAAAAAAATTGAACAAATTTAATTGATTTGTATCTTTGAGTTCTTTGAGTCATTAGTTTGATTCTTACGTATCCTTAGATCTGATGATTTTTTTTGGCTGATCTAATCAGTATAGAGTTGTTTCATATTTTGCAAGAATATGGGTTCAACCACTTTAATCCTTGAGATGTGTCTCATCTTCATTAGTATCAAAAACCTAACTAACGTAAACTTTCTTTAATGACAAAAAAAGTTATTAGGAAAGATTTCGTTCATGTAACAATGATTGGATACTAAAATAATCATGTTGTTCATTAACAAATGCTGGGTGTGGAGACATCGCCTTTTTGCATGGGAGGAAGATAACGTGAGGGAGTGCACTTTATTATTACATAACATTGTTTTGCAGGATAATGTCCCAGATACTTGGAGATGGCGTTTAGATCCTACTCACGGTTACACAGTTCGTGAAGCTTACCGTTTGCTCAATTCCAACCCGCAAGTAGATAGAAGCATGGTTGTTGATGTGTGGCACAAATACATTCCGACAAAAGTGTCTCTGTTTGTGTGGTGTTTGCTTCGTAATCGTCTTCACACGAAGGATAATCTGTTGCGGCGAAGAGTGATTCAGGTTGCTGATACAGTGTGTGCCTATGGGTGCGGGGAATCAGAGTCAGTAAATCATCTATTTTTAGAGTGTGATGTGCCCAATATGGTGTGGCTGTATGTGATTCATTGGATAGGTATACCGACGGTGCTTCCTTGTCAGGTGTGGGAACATCATGCTCAATTTACATTATTACCAGGTATTCCTCGAAGCTTTCAGTGTATCTTCAAAGTGATTTGGTATGCTAGTGTTTGGGTGATTTGGAAGGATCGTAATGATCGCGCCTTCAAAAATACAGGTTCTCATTTCTCCGCCCTCCTAGAGAAAATCAAATTGCATTCTTTTTTGTGGCTGAAAGCTAAATGGCCGTCTTTTCATTTATGTTATCATGATTGGTGGCAACACCCGCTGATTAGTGTGGGTGTTAGCATGTAAATATTTCTTTGTTGGTATCCTTTCTCCCTTGTCAACATCTTCTTGTAGACTTTTGATCGTTGCTTTTCCTTCGTACACCTTGTTCCGGGATCAGCAACGTCTTTGTTAATATATATATATCATTTTGATTTGTTCAAAAAAAAAAAAAAAAATACATCCGAGGAAGATAAGAAGAAACATATTTTCATTGATTTCATGATCAAGAATGTAAATATAAGCAAAGTAGACGATTCTATGATGATAACTGGAATAGTGGCACCTCCAGCAGCTATGGTAGCTAAGAGAACAGGACAATCTGTGCCTCAACTAAGTGTTATAAAAGCCATTCCTGATGTTATCTTTGTTCCAACAGCTACTATTTTAGCTCTCATTGCTGTTAAAGTCACCAAAAGAATGTCATTGAAGAAATTGAATCCTATTTAATTTTCACTTTTAATGTAATAACATGACTAATCTCCAATTGTTTGTAATTGTGCTATGTTTAGTTTAACAAGGCAGTGGAAAAATGGATGTGTTAATTAGAACTTGTCCACTGATGTTAATAAGGCAGTGGCTCTTATTGCTGTAAAGGTTACCAAAAGAATGTCATTCAAGAAATTGAATCCTATTTAATTTTCCCTCTTAATGTAATAACATGACTAATCTCTAATTGCTTGTAATTGTGCAATGTTTAGTTTGATGTTTCATACCATTCATGTCATTTCCAATGCAAATAATTGTCAACCTCAAATTATTGAACAGATATTAAACTTTCAGGTTCCAAGAGCATTTGAGCATAACACCGAACCCTCAAAATTACAGTCTTTCTACACCATAGAGCCAAAATCTTGCGCAAAAGATGATATAATTCTCTGACGAAGAGCATGCATAACCCACTAATTAGAAGTACTTCAGTAAATACTGCTCGTCTTTTCCTTTCTCTCAACTCTTCTTCTTCCTCATTAGTACTAGTCTCACGATTTGAAATATGCTTCCCCATAACCTTCAAATAGATATCCTTGTATGTCTGTGTATCTAAACCCTCCTCGTCAATCATTTTATGTATAGCATCAAATTTAGCATCCCAGGCTTCATGCTTTGCGAGTGATTCCTACTGGTTAAGAGACATTGATGCTAAAGAATTCAAATATGCACATTAACTAAAATTGTGAAACTTGTGTCAAAAGCATTACTAAAAGCCCCCATAAACGGCTTTGCCTATACCCCATGAGGAAGCTTTCTCTTTGTGCATTCTACTTTTTGCTCCTTTGGTTTCTCCTCGCGAGGAAGTTCTCCCTTTGAGCTAGCAATTTGCGGCGCTTGTGAGGTGGCCATTGGGGAGATACTATGATGTTGGCTACGTTCCTTTAAATTCCTTTAAACTGATAGAAAGAGAAATTTCATAATAATGAAAATAATAACAATAAAATCGGAGAACATGTCTATAAGAAATCATAAGTTACAACAAATCTAATAACAGTTTGGTTATTGATGTTAGCCAATCAACTAAAACCCTCCAAAATTGAAAGGATGAAAGTACCTAGAGCAAATTATGGAAGAAAGAAAACGAACTCTCTGAAACCGTGATCGATGAGGGAGGGAGGGAATAACGGCAACCCTTGCTTGAACCAAAAGTCTAACAAGTATGTAATTACCACTGATTTCATGATTAAGAATGTGAATATGAGTAATGTAGATGATTCTATGATGATCAGCTATGGCAGCTATGACTAATCTCTAATTGCTTGTGATTGTGCAATATTAATTTTCATGTCATTTCCAATGCAAATACTTGTGAGCTTCGAGTTATTGAACAAATATTAAACTTAACAAATAAATACTGTATAACAATTTTACACCTTAGACTAACGTGACAAAAAAAGTTGAACTTTCATCTTCTAAGAGCTTTTTTTTCTCCTTTTATATAACTCCTTGAAATTTGACAATCCAAATGATTACCAATACAGAAAATAAATTGACCATCAAATTCGAACAAGTCAATATATAAAATCTGTAATTTTGCATAGCTATTAGTAGTCATAGTTTCACAATTCGCTTTGTTTTGTGGTACAATATGCAATTTGCCACTCTTAAAGAATTAAGTATGTAGGAGTGTATACATAGTTGGTACGCAATTTACATTCGCGCAGTACTTTCAAATATCTGTGAGCATCTCACATTTATTTATAACACGATTATATTGTTTACCTAATATTATCAATTTGAAGTTTATATTATCAACTTGTTACTTCATAAATTTAAAGTTCAATTTTTACTTCATAAATTTAAAGTTCAATTTTGTTAGAAAAGAATTTATAATGTTGTTTTCATATACTGATAGTCAGGGCCGTCCTTGAGAAGGTGCAAACAGCTCTACTGAGCTGGGCCTCCAAATTTTGGGTGCCCAAATGTCTTTTTTAAAAATAAAATATATATATATATATATATATATATATATATATATATATATATATATATATACTGCATAAAAGAGTAATATATAGAAGCAGCGCGACATAGATTTCACGATTGCTGTCTTGTCCTAGTGGTATAAGCTCGCGTTAGCTATGCGTGGGTCAGGTGTTCAACTCGTTTCCCTTTTTCGTTTCCCTTTTTTCTTTTAAATTTCCTTTTCTTCTTTTTTCTTTCTGTGATTAATTTTTATTTTCCTTTTCTTCTTTAATTGATTTTTGTTTTCCTTTTCTTCGTTTTTCCTGTTTGATTGACTTTTCATTTCACCAAAAAAAAAAATTTTTGACTTTTCATTTCCTTTTCTCTCTTTTAATTTTTTTTTTAGTATGAGATAACTTTGATTTGGACATAATTTATTATGAATTTGAGTCTCGTCTATTCTCAATACTCTTTCCAATTCAGTCAAATTCTCCTTAACATATTGAATTATATATTTACAAATAAAAACACAATATATTTTCTTTAGAGCACTACTTGTAATTTTTAGTCCATACTTATCTTATAAAATAGTAAAGCTCTAATTTTTCTTTTATATTTTTTTTAAAGAACAAACATTATAATTATTCTCTCAAATAAAACATTATAAATATTTTATTTTTGCCTGTGTGCAAATTAAACTAGGGAAATTAACAACCTAAAAGATTGATAAAGATATTAGCTTGAAGCTGTGTTTTTATTTTTATGGATCTTATTTTCAATTAAAATAAATGATTGCCCTTTTAAAAAAATTATATTTTTATTTTATTAAGGGCCTATTTTTTATTGAAAGCCGAGCCTCCAAATATATAGGGACGGCCCTGCTGATAGTTTTATTGATGTATGTTGGCTAAGAGTTTAAGATAGAGATAACCTATGTGATTTCAAAGATAAAAATATATTAGTTTCAAAGAGTCACTCATGTCATAGTATTGGTGAGTCCGGTTAGTTTTTCTTTTTATTTATGGATTAAATGTGTTTTTGGTCGCTATAAGGGACCTTTTAATTTTAGTCCTTACTTAATTTTAATAGTTCTTTTAGTCCCTAATTTTTTTTTGTGCACTCAATATTAGTCTCTTCACAATTCAAATTTGTCTAATTTATGCTTAAACTCGTGAGGTTTTGAACAATTTTTTGAAGACGTGTTAAGAACATTACTAAAAGCTCCTCTGCAAAAAAATTGTCGTAAAATTTGATTTCTACATCTAGATTTTGTTAATTTTATCTTTAACTTTTGTTGTTTTAAAAAATTCATATTTAATTTGTTTCATGTTAAAAAAATTCTAAATTTTAGTAAATGAACATTTCATAGTGTTCTAAACGTGTCTCAAAAATAGTTCAAAAATTTAAAAGTTTAAGGATAATTGAACAAACTTTGTTGTAACTGGGACTATAATTAGAAGTAATTTTTTTGCAGGGACTAAAAAACCTATTAAAATTAAGTAAGGACTAAACTTAAAAGTTCTCAATTTTATAGGGACCAAAAACATATTTAACCCTTTATTTATTTCCATTTTTCCTAGTTCGTTTGTTGGTGCTCCATTTTTTGCAAATTTCCGAAAAATTGTGATGACCCAATTCGCTAAAATACCAAGAAATGCTACTCTACTTTTTGTAAATTTACTAAAAATTTTGATGACCCAATTCACAAAAGTACCATAAAATGGTACTTCCAAACCAATTTTGAATTGCATTCAGTTAATTATGTTACAATGGCAATTACATAAGAGTGGCATCTGCATACCATATCACTTACTAATCACCACTTGTGTATAATATCAATAATTATAAGATGTGCAAATATCAATAATTCTGAGTTTATCTACTGACATAAACACATTCTAGAGTTATGTATTTGGGTATGTTTGACTTATTTGAATTCAGGGCCGTCCCTGGGGAGGTGCAAACAGCTCTATAGAGTTGGGCCTCCCCAATTTTAGGGCCCAATTTTTTCTTTTTTTAATATATAATGCACAAAAAATGTTAATATATACTTGTAGCATTGTAATTTTAACATTAGTGAAGGCGTGGCCCAGTGGTAAAACACGTGAGTCTAATAGTGTAATGCTTGTTGACTTCGGTTTGATTCCTAGAGATGCCATTTGTTCACATTTTATTATTGTTCAGCATGACACTAGTTTTTTTTTTTCTCTCTTTTACAAAAAAATTGTATTTTTTTAGGGGCCAATTTTTACTAAGAGAGTCGAGCCTCAGATTTTACAGGGACGGCTCTGTTTGAATTTATCCATTGACATAAACACTTGTAAGACTGTTTGAGAGAGCTTATGACATATCCATTAACTGTTCTGAGTTTATTTCCACATGCAACTCTCCAAGATAGCTTGTGAAAACAACATATAAGTGTTTCACTGAAAGGAAACATTTTTTCTTAAAAGATAGACTTATGTCTGTATTATAGGATCCATTAATATTGAAAAATTGATATAATACATAGGCCTTTTTAAAAAAATTGGAGTGTGAATGATTACATATGTACAGTTAAAACTCTATAAATTAATAATGTCAGGACCGGAGAAATTTATTAATTTAGAGAGTTATTAATTTATCGATAAATTAATAATTATTAATTTAAAGAGTTTTTAAGTAATTATACTATACATACCAAACAAAAAGGCAAATTAGTCTATGCCTCTTGGAATTACGTTGCCGCGAACCTTGAGACTCAACGTAAATTAGTAACTACTGTGTTCATATGCATTGGAAATCAATAATGACTTTTGAAGTACAGTAAATGTAAACAAGAGGAACAAATGTGTTCAATGTATTCTTAATATATTTTTTTTCAGTTTCTATGAATTATTAATTTATAATTTTCTTGGAACCGAAAATTATAAAGGGATCTCCCGAAAAATTATTATCTTATTATTTTATCGAGTTTTTCAATTTTTTACATTGGCCCAAGTCGGGACCGGACAAATTTATTATTTTAGAGAGTTTATTAATTTACCGAGTATTAATTCAAAGAGTTTCTACTGTAGTAGTATTCTATCAAGGTGAGTGGAGTGAGTACTTTGATAGTGTGACCATATCAAATTTAGCTTATGATGTCCGAATTTAGCAGTACTTAAGTTATAAAAAAAAAAAACAAATTCTAATTTTATATAGTTATATATTATTATAAAATTATGTATAACTAGATATATTTTTTTTTTTGGCAAGCTAAAGAAGTAATTATTAAGTAAATGGTTAAAAGTTAAACATAATCTTGAAAAATATGTACTTTTCTGTGTTTTACATGAATATGATCTAATGAAAGCATTGAATTTCTACTTCGGGTTAATCTTGTCTAAGAAGAGAGTCACATTCTAAGTTTTGTTTTCACATGTGACTTGATTATGACAGTAACTAATAAAATCTCATATGTGTATTTTTTAGCGTAAAATGAAGTAGATATGACTTTTTTATATTTCCAAAAGTTCAAGGTAAATCTGATGAAAATCAGGACCAAAAAATCATATTTTGAGTTAATTTTTTACGGAAGAATTTTTTATAATATTTAAAATGTGTATGAAATCATTCAAATACTTATAAGTGTAAGGATAATTAAATAAATTTGAATTTAGTGAGGACTAAAAATATTAAGTTGAACTTTTTTATAGGACTAAAACATGTCAATTTTTTTATGAAGACTAAAAACAAAATTTGATATATTTATAGGAAGTAAAAACTTATTTAACCCTTTTATTTAAAAAGGTTATTCATAAAGGGAAAACATACGACAAAACCAACTTATCTAAAACTCTAAAATGGATTTGACTAAAACGGAATACTTGTTATCTCCATGGTTGTTGTGTCAAGATGAAGCTCCTTGTTCAAGACATGAAAACAATAATCAATGTCGTCACAATCACAAATAAGTTTCGTATTGCAGGTGGTCGTTGATTCTTCAAGTTTGAATTTAACAGCGAAATCGAATTTAACTACGAAACCTAAATTGGAAACAAAAGACGAATTTGTGAAGCGCGAAAGAGAAAAAGAGAGACTATGAAGTTCGATCAGCTTCAACTGTGAAGATGAAGAAAGTGTGAAACTCGATGGAGTTGAATTTCGAGAATCTGAGAATCTCAACGGTGGAGAATAGAGTGTGAGAATCTGTGAAAGCTGGTGAAGTGAAGCACGCTGGGTGGGAAATTTGGTTTGGCGCCCAATATATATAAGCAATTTTTTATGTGTTGTCTAAGTTTTAATTGCTACAATACAATATAATGCATCTAGATGAGTTGGAAAATAATATTAAAAAACTATAATTGATATTAATCTCCTTTAAAAAAAAATCTTGAATAAACAATTGAAGATTAATTTACAGTTCAATAGATTGATTATCAATGATAAATTATTTTTCTCAATATTAGGGGAGACTAAAAGTTCAAATGAATATAAGCAGCTTCATATATGAACCAGAAGTTCAAATGAATCATTTGAAATAAATTATTATTATTATTATTATTATTATTATTATTATTATTATTATTATTATTATTATCATCATCATCATCATCATCTCATCTTATCCTGGGGTATAATCTCTTCATGTGAATCTATTTTTAATGCATCTTTTTGGGGAGGAAGTGATGAACTTAGGAAAATTTCTTGGATTAAATGAAATTTATTTTTTTATAAAAAAGAGAAAAGTGGGTTGGAGGTTAGGAGATTGCAAGAGTTTAATTTAGCTTTGCTTGGTAAGTGCTTATTATAGGGTTTTAATTGCTTGGTACGTCAAAGAGGGGGTGCATCTGTCATAGTGAAAGATGGGGGATCTGTTTGGTGGCAGAACATCCATAGGATAAGGGAGGGTGTTGGTGTGGGAGTGGGGAGATGGTTGACTGATAATATTAGGCGTGGGGTGGGAGATGGTGCTACAACTTTTTTTTGGAAGGAGTTGTGGGTGGGGGAAACTCGGTTAAGTGATAGGTTCAATAGATTATATGACTTAGCAAATAATAAATGGGTGACAATGGTTGATATGCATTTGCTCGGTTCGGGTGTGGATGGTGAGGCTTGGCAGTGGCGTAGACGTTTGTTTGCCTGTGAGGAAGATAAGGTGGGGGAGCTTAGTTTACTGGTAACTTTTGTTGTTTTGCAGTATGTTGAGGAGGATAAATGAGTTTGGTTGTTAAATTCTTCCAAAAGTTATATTGTGAGTAGTGCGTATGACTACTTGATTTCTATGGATATTAATGTTACTATCATTAATAATAATGTTTGGTCAAAAGATGTTCCACTCAGAGTTTCCGTGTTTGTTTGACGTCTGCTTTTGAATCACATACCGACAAAAGACAATTTTCTTAGGAGAAGAGTTATTACAAACAATGATTTCTTCCTATATAGTAGCTACCTCCATTAAAGAATGATTACAAATTGGGTTGGGAATGAGCTGGGCCGAGCCGGACTTTTCTTATGTATGGGTGTTATATAAAGTAGCTATCTCCCCTTTTTTTGTCTTTTTTTTTAGTGCCTTTTGCTTTGACAATAGACATTAACTTTGTAATTTGTAGGGTGATTCTCTTCTGCACACCTTGTACGAGTTGAATTACTCTCGGTGTTTAATTCCATTTTGATTTCTTAAAAAAGATATATTTAAGAGCAAATTGCAAAATTAGAGAGTAATTTAATGGTTTACTATTTTGATCATATATTTTTTTTTTGACAGGAAACCATCTCATTCATTGCATTAAAGAAGTTCAGAATTTACAATAGATGAGACAGGATCAGGGACATTCCCAATCCATTCCTTAGTACCTACACTTCTAGCTACACCTACAAGAGCATGGGCAGCTTTGTTCTTACATCTTTTAACAGCAACAACACTTACATTTAATAAACTAACCAAAATGTCTAAACAATCAACAATAATAAAATCAATTTCAACACAGTTCAGCTTCCCTTTAATGCAGTTGACTACATTAGCAGCATCCATCTCAATCACCACATTTCGGAGGTTTTGATTCTTTACCCATTGCAGACACCATCTCAGTCCCAACGCCTCAGCCAGATTTGGGGAACATGTGATCCTCTCGCTCCTGGTGGCTGCAACTTGTACGACACCTTGGTGGTTCCTACTAATTAAACCCCAACAAGTGTGGTTATCTTTAAAACAGCCAGCATCAATGTTCACTTTGACAGAACCCGCTTGCGCCGGTAGCCAAGTATCACGCACAACATTTATGGTTTCCTGCATCTCATCAGACTCAAAAAACAGATTACAAGCTAAGTTAAACTCATCAGCCATAACAGAGACATTTTGGGCGGCATACACCACATTAAGTGGTCGCTTGTTGAACACTGCGTCATTCCGCATTTTCCATATGGTCCATAATAGACTAAAGAGTTGAGTAGCTTGGGCATTAGAATTAGATAACCATTTCATCATCCATTGAGCTAAGTTAACCTGTGTTGGAATATGTAATCCGAGCGGAGATGTAAACCAGAACCTTTGAGTTTCTTGACAGTGCATGAAGAGGTGGTCTTGGGATTCCTCATCGGTATGACAAAATGGGCAGCTAGTGTCTAGAGTAATTCCTTTTGTCTCCAGCTTACATCTAGTTGGTAAGATACATTTAGCAGCTCTCCATAAGAAATTCTTGACCCTTTGAGGAGTTCTAACTTTCCAAATAGCCTTCCACATACCAGTGTTGCCCATTACTGACGCTTCAGGGGTGCCTCGTAATGTATCTTCCTTAAGAAGATGGTAGGCTGATCGAACGGAGTATTGACCATTCCTTTCCCAATTCCAAACTTTCTTATCCTCTGGCAGTCTCCATGAAATAGGAATGTTGAGAATTTGGTTGGCTTCGAAAGCATTGAAACTATTCAGCACAAGTTCTTTTTTCCATTGTTTCAAATCAACATCAATTAAATCTGCTACAACAGCATCCTCATTTAAATTGCAGACTGGGCTCCACACCTTGAAGCTCGACAGTTCAGGAAGCCAAGGGTCTTTCCAGATTTTAGCTTGTTGCCCATTACCAATCGACCACCTCCAACCGAGATCAATCACAGATTTAGCATTCATCAAACTGCGCCAAGCATAGCTGGGCTGGTAGCCAATTTGAGCATCCAAAAAACATGATCTGGCAAAGTACCTACTCTTGAACACCCGAGAAAGGAGGGAGTGTTCGTTGTTCATGAGTCGCCAGCATTGCTTTTCTAGAAGCGCCTTGTTAAAATCACTGAAGCCTCTGAATCCAAGACCTCCTTTGCTTTTTGCTCTTCCTAACCGATCCCAACTCATCCAGTGAATTTTCCTTTGTTGCTCTGTAGAACCCCACCAGAATTTAGATAACATGCTTTCAATATTAGTGCAGCACCCTTCTGGAATCTTGTAACAACTCATGATATAACTAGGGATCGCTTGTGCCACAACCTTAACTAGTGTCTCCTTCCCTGCCTGAGAAAGGCACTGCTCTTTCCACCCCTTAACTTTCTTCCAGACCCGATCTTGAACAAACGCAAACACTTCTTTTTTGGATCTCCCAAAAATCACAGGTAGCCCCAAATATCTAGTATGAGATGTCACAGCCTTTATATCGATCTTGTTACAGATAATATTTTTCTCAATATCCGGCACATTTCGGCTAAAGGACACCTCAGACTTGTCATAACTAACTAATTGGCCCGAGGCTAGTTGATACTTAGTCAGCACCTGCATGATTGTATTTGCTTCATTTTGGTTAGCTCTCGCAAAAAGGAGGCTGTCATCGGCAAACAGAAGATGTGTAATTTTGGGGGCATGTCTTGCCACTTGGATACCGTGAATGGACTGATTATTTGACTCTCTGTGCAGCAAACCAGATAGGACATTAGCACACAAAATAAAAATATATGGAGAGAGAGGGTCACCTTGGCGGATGCCACGCTCCGGAGAGAAACTTGTGCTTGGTTGGCCATTGATAAGAACTTGGTAGGACACAGTAGAGATGCACGCCATTATGAGTTGTAGGATCCTTTCAGGAAAACCCATACTCTGAAGAACACAATTGATGAAGGTCCATTCCATTCTATCATATGCTTTTGCCATATCCAACTTTAAAGCCATAGTCCCTTTCTTTCCTTTAACTTTCTTTTTCATCCAGTGAAAACATTCCATAGCAATGAGGGCATTATCAATTATCAATCGACCTTTGACAAAAGCACTTTGTTCCTCGTCAACCACATCTGAAAGAATACTTTTGATGCGGTTTGCTATTGTTTTTGTAACTATTTCCATAGCAACATTGCAGAGACTGATAGGTCGAAATTGTTTTGGTGATGTCGGATTCTTGCACTTGGGAATGAGGGCAATAAAGGTATTATTGATGTGCTCAAGAGATTTTCCTTCATTCAGAATGCCCAAAGCAAGCTCAGTTATGTCTTTGCCAACAATATGCCAATATTCCTGGAAAAAAAGTGCCGGAAGGCCATCTGGACCAAGGGCCTTTAAAGGGTGCATCTGATCCACGATCGCTTTGATTTCTTCCGTTGTGAAGCTTTTGTTACACCATTCTACATGATCCGGTGATAGTCTTTTTTGTATCGCTTCACAAGTCTGCTCTACACCTATCAGATTGGAAGATGCAAACAAATCAACAAAATAGTGGAGAAGAACTTTTTCCACATTGTCTTGGCCTGACCGCCAAACCCCATCATCGTCCTTTAACTTTTTGATATGTTTGGTTTTTTTCCTTTGGTTTGCTTTCCCATGAAAGAACTTAGTGTTCTTGTCACCATCTTTAAGCCAAGTTGCTCTACTTCTCTGATGCCACAAAGTCTCTTCCTTTTGGAGAAGCTCAGCATGGTTTCTTTCAAACTCTCTATACCTTCTCAAATCATCTGTTGATTCTGACCATAAATTACCATCTTGAAGCATCTTTTCAATTCTGACAATCTCCTTACGAACTTCGTTGGTTCTGTGGTCCACAAATTCATTATCAAGAGATTTGATTGAGTCGAGTTTTAAAGTGATGTTACCTCTGTTTCTGCACCATGCTGATTGCACCAGTTGTTCGCATCTGTTGTCTTTATACCATCTTTCCTCAAAACGAAACACATGAACTTTATTTCTATCCTTGCCAGTTGAAATATCCTCTAGAGTAATTGAGATTGCAGAGTGATCTGATCCAAATCTAGGAAGATGCATCACCTTGATTGGGGAATGAACTGTAATGAAGCTTTCTGTAGCCAACGCTCTGTCAAGCCT
This sequence comes from Medicago sativa, assembly GCF_051527215.1. Classification (NCBI taxonomy): domain Eukaryota; kingdom Viridiplantae; phylum Streptophyta; class Magnoliopsida; order Fabales; family Fabaceae; genus Medicago; species Medicago sativa. The sequence goes on from NC_140756.1 coordinate 11,701,149, forward strand.
ACATTGGATATTGTCAAAACCTTCCCTCCCATTTGACCAAGTGAAAGGATAGCCAGTGAAGCCCAAATCATGTAGCCCGCATTCTCCGGTAACATCTCTGCCTAACTGCAGTTGATCAAAACTTCTTAAGTTTCCTCCTTTTTTTTCATTTCCTGATAAAATATCGTTGAAGTCACCCATACAGAGCCACAAATTATTAGCCAGATCAACAAAAGAATTAATCAAAGTCCATGTGTCTTTTTTCTTACTCTCATCAGGAAAACCATATACACCAGTTACAAACCAAGGATCATCACCATTTTCTCCTTCAACCTTGCTATGAATATGGTTTAAAGAGAATGATAGAATAGAAATGTTGATCTGGTCATTCCAGAGAAGAGCCACTCCTCCTGCCCTTTCCCTTCCTTCACCTCTACAACCAACCGCAATTCCACAACTAAAGCCACATCTGTACTTAATTCTTTCCATCTCACTTTCTGATAACCTAGTCTCCATGAGAAAGACTAGGTGGGGATTTTCTAAACGAATGAGCCTTGACAAGGCCCGAACTGCCCGAGGGTTCCCTAACCCCCTGCAGTTCCAACTTAAGAGTTTCATTTTGTAGGGCGGTGTTGGTCATCCAACACCCCCTCTGGTTGTGATAAGTCAGCCTCATTTTCTTTGTTCTTCAACTTTTTCTCTATCTTACACACCTCCATAGGAACCTCCTCTGTTATGGTCACCTCCACCAAACGCTTCTTTCCCAATTCAGCATTAAGTAACTTCTTAGATGGGCTTTTCCGCTCCGATTTATTCCTCACCCACCTCCGAGATGTCTTGACAGATTTTTCCTCCTTCCCTTTTATCTTGGTGTTGGACTCCTTATCAAGACCGCCAAGTGTTGGTTTGGATATGGCCACATTCCCCATGGATTCTCACATCATTAAAGCAATAACCTTATTTCACGTGTCAAAATTCTATTAGCTATTTATGCATGTTTGTGAAACAGCTATTTTATGTATGTTGCTGAAACAATTCAAGCTGTGAGTTTGACGTCCTGGTGAAGGAATTTGACGAAGCTATCATGTGTCTCTCACACCAACGTTGAAATAGGGGCTTATTGGTAATTTTAAAAGAATTGTGCACGAAGTGCATGGGGAAAAGAATCATAATCATTATCATCTTCGATGCGCAGTCCATTTCCACGATACTACATCCTCCGGTCACTATTATAAGCAAAAAAACAACATTTTAGGTTCATTCATTAAATGATGTATGTAGTCTTTATTATAGACCACATACATCATTTAATGAATGAACCTAGAATGTTGATTTTTGCTTATAATAATGACCGGAGAGTGTATATTTTTAGTTCCACTAATATAATTTTGTCACTCATCTTTCATTTCCTCCAGAAAATTTAAACACCAAAATTAAATAAAATCATTCTAATATGATAAAAAAAAAAAGATGAATGTAATAATCGAATTTCTTATTATTTCTTAAATTTGGATGTTAAAAAAACAAATAATCTCTAATTACTTTGAATGGTAGACCAATTATCTTTTTTGAAGCGAAAATTTATGAAACTAAATAGTTAAACTTTTGTGTGATCATAAGATTTTTGGACACATTCACAAAAATGAAAGAAAACTAATCAATAAAAAAGAATTAAATAACGAATATTTACATGTGTGTATAATGCGTGCTTAAAGACTTGTGTCAAGTAATTTTTCAACTAAACAATATCAGAAAAAGATTTATAATGGCAATAGAATATAAAGAAATAAATAATTTGCAAAAAAGTATACATAGAAATAAGGACCAATAGTAGTATTGATTTTATTTTTACTCAAGTTTATATTTTTTTTTTCGTGTGATTTCATAAATTGTAAATGCTATGTATGTACCCAGTTGAGTAGTCTATAATGTTTTTCCTTTCAAAAAACACAAACAAAGAAATAACCTTGTCCTATGGTGCATTTAAAAGTTCATTCTACGTGTCACAATTTTATTAGTTATTTATGTATGATGCTATGACTTGTGAGTGAGGCAATTTGATGAAGTTTGCATGTTTCTACGACCAACTTTGAAACAAGGGCTTATTGGCAATTCAAGCACGAGAGAGAAGAAAATAGTCGTAATCGTACACCAATTTTTTCACACATCTTTTTTCATTTTCTCAGGTAAATTTAAACACCATTTTTTTTTCTTCCCTCAACGGTATTGCTAATAATCACATTTTTTGGGGATATGAAAAATTATTCCGAATTCCTAATATTATATTTATACCAGCATTGTCATATAATTTATTTCAAGAACTATACAATCTGTGTTACGAATTATATTGCAAAGATATTATAGTTAGTTTAATTTTTTAAAAACATTATTTATTTATAATTTTGAAATTTGTGCTAAATTTATTTGTAAAGTAGGAGATAGAAACTTTTGAAATGAACAATTGGCTGCAAATATAAAAAAAAACAATCAAAAACATTGAAAATTACATTATTTTAAAAAATGGATCATCTCTCTATCTCAATGATTCAAAGTCTCACATCATCTTCATGTGTCTTTCATTTCACAATAGAGATAGCTTCATACACTTAAATTAAAATTGATTTTGACATTTGATTCTAATATAAAGTTAAGGTTTCTAACTTTTAACTCCAATATTAATTTTTTGATAGAGTAATTCTTGAATAAGTGTAGAAACTTTGCAACCTTCATGGAAGGTCGATAGTTATTTTTTGATGGAGTAATTCTTGAATTGTAACACTCATTTCAACACATTATTTCTAACACACTCTATAATTGGATGACATACATGTGGGTCACATAACTTTGAAAATGAGTCTCATATAAAGTGGTGATGCCACATATATTTCATTAAATAAAAAATGGATGTTAAAAAGAGTGTATTAAAATTAGTGTTGTTAATTAGCATTATTCTCTTTGCTATGATATTATTTAGAGACCTAGTTCATTTTAAGTGTTGAAATATCTTACATACTTAGGGATGTAAATGGATATCCATCCATGGATGCGGATAGTGTGATATTCGTGTCCGCTCCGTTGAATACATATGAAATCCGTACCCTATCCATATCCGTGCGGATATCCGTTTAGCGGATAATCCACGGATTTTGAGGTATCCGCGGGTTTATACAGATATCCATGGATAACATCTATAAAATAAAAAATTAAAAAATTTGTTAATTTTTTTATAGCTGAAATTTAAAAACAAAAGTTCATCACATGCATGTTCTTTGATTTAACAAAAGCATAAATAAAGTTCATCATATTCAATAACACTCATTGTCGTGTAATAACTAATAACACTCACAGTACAAAGGTTTTTTGCTTAGAAAGTTGAAAGGTATTAAGGTTATTTATGTAATTTACTTGGTTTAATAGCGGGTATGGATATCCGCGATGCGGATACCATTAAATCCGCATCCGTATCCACTAATTAGCGGGTAGTTAAAATATCCATTTATTTTATTCCCAGTCCCATGTGCTAAGCCTGTCATTAATCAGTTATTTATTCATTTTTATTTTTGCTAATACATATTATTTTTAATGGTAAAGAGAATATAAATTATAATTATAATAGGTAACAGGTAGTTCACAAGCATTAACTGAATCAACAAAAAAATTCTAAATGGTTAAGAAAGAGATATTGTGATTGAAGTTCTAATACTGGTTCATCTTCTTGTGTGTACGAATTTTCATTTACTATTGTCATTTCGTATATAATGGTAGTCTGATGCACTAAAGTTTTTGCACACGCAAAATAGAGAGTGCATCCCATCTTAAAAAAGATTACCAAATATATAGTACATTGATTATTGTCATTTCGTATATCTACCATAAAAAGGATAACCAATGTCACTTAAATAATTGATCGAAAATTCTTTTTTTAACGGGTGTGTATGAAAAACATTTATTAGAATACATTAACCCTTTAAACGAGTCTCAGCTACATCGAAAATATTAAACTTTACACTTTCGCGTGAATGATATTATTCAATTTTCTATTTTCATTTTGTTCACTAATAATAACAACAAATTCACAGTCAGTCACTAATCATTTTCTATTTTCATTTTGTTCACTAATAAGAAGGGCATATACGTAATATAGCTTAAAGAGAATCGTCGTACGTACAGATACTAACGAATTCCTTACATAACAAATCATAGTCAGTCAAAGAAGAAAATTATTTCTTGCCCTAAAAAATTGTCTCTCCAAAAAACAACGTTCTCAACATTTTCTTCCTAAATTCAACTAAAGTGAGTGTGAAGTTTTCACTAAGATCTCAATTTTTATATTCATTTTCCATCAATTGATTTTATTTTTTCAGAAGCATTTAATGCTTGTGCAGTTTGTGTTTTTTTTCTTCTTTCTTTTCAGAGTTGCACAAATGTGGAATTATTTCTTTGGTTCAGTGTTTGTTCTTGAACTTGATTCTGCTCAATTTTTGTGCTTGTGCAGAAACATAATGATGCTCTCATGCCTTGGCCACGAATATAACTACTTTTGATGCTTCATCCAGTTTTCAACTCCGTACTAAGGTTTATATTGTGTACCTTAACCCTCAAATATCATACCAAATAATTTTCAACAACAGTACTTCATTCATAGATTTATTGAACTTAACAACTCTTTATTACTTAACAAGTGGACTGTAATGTTATTTCAAAATTGATTTTCTTGTGATATAGAAATGCTGATTCTACTAGAGGTTTTTTTTTAAATGGCAAATCACATCACATATACATTAAATAGAGAAATGAGTATAAGAGGTGCGATCGGACCCATTTATAAATAAAAGCAGCAGCAATGAAAGCTGGGACCTACAGATAAAGATTGGAGAGGACAACAAAGGACAAAGAAAATAACCCAAAACAAAGGGACCACGAAAACAACTCAAATCAGTAGCAGAGACATTCTACTAGGTTGTTGTAATGAACTTTTTTTGGATTGAAATCATGTTCTAATAATTTGCTATTTTTAGAAATTGGTATTAAGATGCAAGTGGTTTAAATTGCAATTAACTGTAATTGCAGCCACAATATATCGGAATATAAATATTCACAATATAACAATAACTGCAGTGTAAAAGAAAGTTTGCATCTTTATAATCCATATACTAAGTACACCTTCAAGGTTCCGAGCTGCATTGTCATATATACAGTCAATTTAGTCTAGAAGCTATAACTTCTCGCTATGTTAGTCCTTAAACCAGACAAATCAATTAAAAGGTTCTTAAACTATAAAAAATACATCAAATTTGTCCTTAAACCATCATGAACAACTAATATTGTTAACCTAGGGCGTGCACAATTGGATGGAAGAATAGGTCAAGGACTTTTTAATCGATTTTAATAGTTTAGATATTAAATTGATAAGAGTGATAGTTTAAAGACTAAATTAATTGATTGTTTGTTCCATGATTATTAAACCAAAATTGAGTTATGATTTGGAATGTTCCATGACTATTAAACCAAAATTGAGTTATGATTTGGATAACTCAATTTTGGTTTAATAGTCCTTAAAAATAAATACTTTCATCTTTAGTCCATAGTAACTTTATCTTCAACTCTCAAACTCATTTAATATTTATCTTGCACTTTAAAATCAAATGTAAATATCGGGTGCCTCTAATATGGTCCCTTTTAAAGAGGTTTACTCGTGAACCCATTCAAGTGAACCTTCTATAACTAGGGGTGTGCATTGTTATGAACCAAACAAAACTAAACCACTTTTTTTGGCCTGGTTCAGTTCATATAACCTCTTCCTTCAAAAACTGGGTAACTTTAAATTCTGGTTCGGTTAAGTTTAAAATCGGTTCAAAACTGCTTTGTATGTTTAAACCAATTTTCAGCTTGAACCGGTATTTAATCTTTTTTTTATTTTTTATTTTTTTAAAACTGCGTGCTAGATGAAAAACACCATAAAAAAACGCTTCAACTTTATTAACAAAAATGTAAAACACCAAACATAAATAAGTTATAAGCTTATCGTAGCACCAAGCAAAAATAGCAAAAAAACAAATGAACAGCAAATTCAAGTACATCAGAAAAATTCAATAATTTGATATACAATCACCATTGGATCTGAGAAAGAGAGCCGAAATCAAATTTCATAGGAATGAAATTGGCCAAAATTGCATGAGATGAGAAGAAAATGAAGGAGAGTAATGAGAGAAAAAAATCCAGAGATGTTAGGAACCAATGAAAATTAGTAGAGAGAAGAAAATGGTTGCGGCCAAAGATGCGATGGTGGTCGCAGTGGAGGCGGGAAGGAAGTCAGGAACGTGTAAATGGCGGCGACGAGGGAAGTATCAATGAAAGAATTTGAAGCGCGTGCAATGTAATGAGAATGAATGAGATTCAGTTCATTTTGCAGTGTGCTCATTAATAAATCTTGAGATTAATTTATGTACATGTATAAAAAATTTGTACCCTAACTCATCAAATGTTGATAATATGAATATTTTAAAAAAGTTTATGACTCTAATAAATCTAATTAATTGTTAAATTGATTTCTATATTTAACAATTTACTATCAATTATTCTTAAAAAAAAATTACTATCAATTATATGTTAAACATTTACAATCAATTTAGTCTAAATACATATATTTAATAATTTAATATCAATTTAATCCTTTACATTACTATGAAATTTCATCCTGCGCTCTTAAAAGGATTAATATAAATAAAATTTGACAAAATCAATAACACTTTAAAAGTATTTATTTATTATCTTTTTTTCTTAGAGAGAATATTTATTATCTTATGCACCTATTTAAAAGCGCGTGTCCGTGTAAAGTCATAGCCAAATTTGACGGGTAACGAAAAGAAGAAAAAACAAACATTATAGACTACTGAATGGGGTACTTGGATTGAGATTCTCTCCATTGAAAATTCTCTTTTCTCGTATGAAATCTCAACCATCAATTATGAGAGAGAAAGTGAGAATTAAATTATAATAAAAAGTAGTTATTGTATTTCAATGGAGAGGATCCAAATCCTGGGGTACATATCATTTACAATCTGGGACGGATCCACCCTATGTGAATTGGGGGCAGCTTACCCCACAAGCTTAATTAGTTTTTAACCAATAATTAAATATTTTGATGTTTTACTTCAAATATTGTGTTGCCCCAACACAATTCAACTTATGAAAACCTACGTTGATAAAAAGCTATGATCTTTGCCTCAGTAACCAAAACGTTTTCAACATTCAGGAGAAGCCATTCTTTTTTGTTAATAAAGGATGCTTCAAAAGAGAAACCAGAAGGTTTCAACGAATGAAATTAATAAATAAAATACTTCTCACATACTACCACACCCAAAAATACAAAGAAAAGTGCAAGCTTTTTACCCCTATTTTTTTTGTCTCATGAAATTAAACTTTAGGGCTTAATACAAGTAAAAAAGGGCTTCATAGCATTTAATTTTGTGAAATATCAACTTCTCATAGTTTACATGGAGATAGATTTTTGATCGATTGTCTCGAGTAGTAATTTATTTTTTGGTGGTGACCGGGGTTCGAACCTCAGACCTTGCATATATTATGCATTGTTCATACCAATTAAGAGAAGCTCACGAGGACGGGTAGTAATTTATTTGATAGTGTTGAAAAATAGCTATCTTATTTATTTGATAGCAATTATAGCATTATATATATAATGCTATAATTTTTTTTTGTTTTATTTAGGGAAATGCTATAATTTTTGTTATCTTCATTGTTTTTTTTAAAAAAGAATGATATCATCATTTTATCGCTTAAACATTCATATAATTTTTGTTTGAGAACTACTATAAACACTCTAAGACTCATTTTTTTATTTGATAATTCATTTGGGTTTACGCTTTAGAGATGGAATCTACGTAAAGTGGTGAAACTCATATGAATTTCATCAAATAATAAAAAGTTAATGTTTGAGAGTGTTCATAACATTTCTCTTTTTGTATGAATATTCATAACAAATAAATAATCATGCCCCCAGATATTAAATTTTTTGGATCCATCGTTGTTTACAATATGACGTAAAACATTAGAGGGACCCTTAAATATGACCATAAACATTTTAACTATTATTTTCTGTAACAATTTAACGTTTACAATATTCTTTTCGTTTATTTGACGAAAATCGTCTCCAAAACTAATTAAAAAGGGGCATTTCTAGAAAAGGGGTGATTTTAGGCCTTAATGTAACATAAGCTTTTAAGTAAACTTTTCAGGGTTTATCAAACCTTTAAAAAGGTTAGGTCTAAGCTTGAAAATAGGCCTTTTGCAGACCACAGATCTGACTTAGGCCTTATAAACATCAGCTTGATTTGTCCTATTTCCACACTTAAATAAGGGGTTAGGTTACGGTTACACAACATTTACAAATCTACGACATGAGCTGAGTTTAGGAAATTTGCACTATTCATCATGCTCTAGCTGTCAACAATATCACAAACTTCATCAAAATTACTCTAAATATTTGCACTATTCATCCTGTTTTAACTGTCAACAATATCATAAACTTCATTAAAATTACTTTAGATATATTGAAAAGAGTGAATGCAATACATGATGTGAGATATTTAACATTCATGCTGCTCCAGCTTATGAGATTTTTGACCACATCAAGTATCTCTAACTTATATACAATATACTAATACTTTATACAATGAATATCTTATATTCTATATAGTACCTTATGAACTCCCTTTTTTTTTTTTTTTTTGGTACAAACCTTATGAACTCCCTTTAATATTGATTTATTGTTTATAAAAAATAAAATAAATCACTTCAAGTTCAAGTTCAACCCAACTTCTAACTAGAATCAATTTTATTCACGGTTAAACCAAAAATAACCTTAACAAGTTAAAGTGACATGTGTGGAACAACTTCCTCTGAAAAATAATGTGTAGAACAACTTATACAAATTAGTAAAGCAATAACCTTATATTCCACGTCTAAATTTTTGGTTAGTTATTTATGTATGCTACTGAAGAAAACGATGGTGTGACTTACGGGTGAAGGAATTTGATGAAGTTAGCATGTTTTTTCTCACACCAACATTGAAAATATTGGAAGTGGGAGAAGAATCTGTAATCATGATCATCTGCAATATCCGTTTGCACGTACCATAACAGATTTTTTTCGTTCCACCAATATATTTTGTCACTTATCGTTCTTTCATTTTTTCAACAAAATTTAAACACCAAAGTCAATTTGTTTTCCAAAATCAGTCTCAGATTAATTTTATAATCAAATTAATTTCACATGCCTACGAGCAGCACCACCATTACAAAGACATCCCTAGTCCCACGTGCTAAGCATTTCATTAGTTATTTATTTATTTTTATTTCTGCTAATATATATTAGTTTTCATTCCTAAAAAAAAAAAAATCATGGCAAAGAGATATATAAATTATAACATATAACAAAATACTCCAGTTCACCAATCCGTAAGAATGTCGAAATTGTCAAATCGAATATTGTGATTGAGATTCTAACGCTGATTCATCTGCTTGTGTGTATGAGTTTTCATTTACTATTGTCATTTCGTATATCTCCCATAAAAAGATTACCAAATATATTCATTGACTATTGTCATTTGGTACATCTACCATAAAAAAGATAACCAAATACAAGAAAGAAAATAATCAACATAGTTTGACATAAGTGGTAGATACTTGATTCACTTAATTGCTTGGTCAAAAGCATTTATTGAATATGTTAACCTTTTAAATGATTCTCAAGTTTCAACTAGATCGAAAAGATTAATTTATGCAATTTCGCGTGAATGATATTATTTAGCGCTTCCATTTAATATTTTTATTTTGTTCATTAATACTCCCTTTGTCTAACAATACGTAACTTATTTGAGTGTTACACGGTTATTAAGAAATAATGAATAATTTTAATTTTAATGACAAAATGTGTATCAATTTAACTAAAACATCCTGTATCAATTTAACTAAAACATCCTTATTAAATTTTGATGTTAAAAAAACAAAAAGAAAAATTAATTACTTTGAATGGTGGGCCAATTTTCTTTTTTGAAGCGAAATTTTATGAAACTAAATAGTTAAACTTTTGTGTGATCACAAGATTTTTGGACACATTCACAAAAATGAAAGAAAACTAATCGAATAAAAAAGAATTAAATAACGAATATTTGCATGTGTGTATCTAAATGTGTGCTTAAAGACTTGTGTCTATTTAAGTATTTTTCAACTAAATTAACAAGATCAGAAAAAAGTTTTATAATGGCAATATAATATATAGAAATAAATAATGTAAAAAAAAAATATACATAGAAATAAGGACCTTGTTTTTCTTGGCCTGAAAAACTTGTACAACACAAGACCAATAGTAGTATTCTTTCAAAAATAAAAAGAAAGACCAATAGTAGTATTGATTTTTTTTTTACTCTAATTTCTTTTTTTTTTCGTGTAATTTCATAACAAAGAAATAACCTTGTCATGTAACTATGGTGCATTTAAAAGTTCATTCTACGTGTCACAATTTTATTAGTTATTTATGTATGATGCTATGACTTGTGAGTGAGGCAATTTGATGAAGTTTGCATCTTTCTACGACCAACTTTGAAACAAGGGCTTATTGGCAATTCAAGCACGAGAGAGAAGAAAATAGTCGTAATCGTACACCAATTTTTTCACACATCTTTTTTCATTTTCTCAGGTAAATTTAAACACCATTTTTTTTTCTTCCCTCAACGGTATTGCTAATAATCACATTTTTTGGGGATATGAAAAATTATTCCGAATTCCTAATATTATATTTATACCAGCATTGTCATATAATTTGTTTCAAGAACTATACAATCGGTTATACACAGTACTGTGAAAGTGTGAAAGCAATTCTCAATTTTCATCTTCATTTTCATCATTGATTTTATTTTTTCAGAAGCATTTAATGCTTGTGCAGTTTGTGTTTTTCTTTTTTTCTTTTCTTTCTTTTCAGAGTTGCACAAATGTGGAATTATTTCTTTGGTTCAGTGTTTGTTCTTGAACTTGATTCTGCTCAATTTTTGTTTCCATTTTTGGATTCAAAACCATTTAGTACTATATACGTGAATTGTATTGTATTGATTGAAATTTTTGTTTTCATTTCATTGATTTATTAAGAAAATTATACTTCATTCATTTTTTCGTCACATTCATTAATTACTCTCACTTGTTTTCAATAAAAAAAAAGAAAAGAATGAATGAATGATACTAGTATTTGTTAATTATGAATGCAATTTTTGTGATGAAGTTTTTTGTCCATTGTGAGTGTTGTTTGCTAAAAAATTTGTGCAATGAAAATCTTAGTTTACCACAATATATAAATCTAAAATCTTCCGCTAAACTCAACCCCATTGATTTAATAATCAAATTTCTTTCCTATCACAATTGGTAGAATGAATATTCCAACCTTTTTTTTCCTCAGCTTACCACTTAAAATTCCAAAGAGTTGTTGTTGATTAATTCAAGAAGGTAACAAACAAGAGAGAGAGAGAGAGAGAGAGAGAGAGAGAGAGAGAGAGAGAGAGAATCATTAGAAAGTGTGCGCGTGTCAGTAGTAGTGGTCGGTAGTGTTTGTGTGCGCTATAACAAAAGAGCCATATTGAGTGAATCAGTGTTTTTGTTTTTACTTGGTGAAAAAGAGATGAAAAAAGAAAGTGAATATTTGAGACAGAAAAAAGGGTTTGTGCTTTGTGGTATTGGTGTGAGAGAGAGAGAGAGAGATCGTCAGGTTGTTCCTAAAAATCAGGAGCAGAGCTGCGCGCGACCACTTTTGCTAGGTGTGCTGTTGTAGACATTTGCACATGAATAGGGTAACAAATCCTTTGGTCAGTCAAAACAAAATTTTCACCTTATTGATCGGAATTCCCAACAAACTAACACTTCACTCTCTGAGTATATTTCTTTATTTTATTTATTTCTTATATTTTTAGTTAACTTGAATCAGTAAATGTAAGTTTTATCTAAATTTTATTTAATTTTTTTTTTGTTTTTGTTTATTATGTATTATTTTGAGAGGTTTTCTTAGAGGTTGTTTATTATGCATATCTACTAATAATACGATAACAACTTTTTAAAAAAACTTTACTCAAAAAAAACTTTTTTTTTATATGTATCGTAAATTTCTCAAAGTACCACGTCTATAAACACTCGTCATATCCAATAATTTTTTAAGAGAATTTGTTTTAATTTTCTGTTTTTTAAAAAAAAATCGGCGATAATATATTTTAACAAACTACATACATTTCTTTCAAGAAAAGAAAAACTATATACAAAAACAAAATTAACTGAGATATTAAAATTAACTGAGAATTTTTCTATTGACATTTTTGTGGTAATATCGACTATTATAAATTCTCAGTTGAGTCAGTTCAATGATCATATCACTATATGCATCATCTATATATGTAATTTAATAAATGAGACATATTAATCTTTATCCAATAAAGACTATCACATATATATATTGATCTCCGAATTATTGATGTCCTACTCACAATAATCATACGATTAAGAACGATTTAGATTAAAAATAATAAAAGACTTGTTTCTCATTAACATAATCTCTATCATGATAACAAATCTATAGTTTTAATCAAGGACTTTATCAAATTAACTATTTCACTAAACATTAAATAAGATAATGAATATTTGTTAAGTCTAAAATTGGTTACATAATTGATTGGATCTTGGGCATCTCCAACATTAGGGTACTTCAACCCATACAGTGAGCGAGGTATGTAACTAGCATCATAGCAAAAAGAATAGGGAAATGTTAAAGCGTGCTCTTGGGGTATTGATTAAGATGATACAAATAGAAATATTGTGTTGGAAAATGGTAAAAAGTGACGAACTTAACTTTTTAAAAGTCAAAATGCTATTGAATCCAATCCAAACATACTAATTTTGGTTTCCTTAACTTGTTAGTCTAACCCAAAATAATAATGTTAGCAACACTCATTTTAATATTTTTTTTTACAACTACTTTTTTATTTGATTAAATACATGTGGGTCTAACCACTTTATATGTGACTCATTTTCATAGTTGTGTGACTCACATGTATTTCATTCAATTAAAAAATGAGTGTTATAAATAATGTGTTAAAATGATTTTACGAGCATTACTCTAGCAAAAAATAGTAACTATCAACGTTATATGAAGGGCTCTACACTTAAAAACTATCAACGTTCTATGAAGGGCTCTACGCTTAATAATTAGTTCAACAATAGATTTTAGTGTAAAAATTAATTTTTGAAGTTAAAAGCTAGAAATGTTAACTTCAAGTTAGAATCAAATGTCAAAATCTGTTATAGTACGTGCAAACGGATATTGCACAACGACGATGATCATGATTACATATATTCTTATTCCACTGCGCTTGTGCACAATATTTTTTAAATTGCCAATATGCCCCTGTTTTCAATGTTGGTGTGAGAAAAAAAAAACATTATAACTCCATCAAATTCCTTCACCCGCAAGTCACACAATTGTCACTTTAACTTGTTTAATGTACGTTTGGTTTTGTAACGATAAAAAGATAAAAAAGCTGGTTGAACATGATAATGTATGTTTGGTTTTGTTTGACTACCCCCCACATTGTCAAGTGCTTGAAAATCACCAACATTATCTTTGTTTGGATTAAGTGTACATTAGACTCAAATTGTAGGATCAGGACCCACTGGGAATGATAATTGAAATTAACAATGAAACTTGAAACTTTGTAGTATGGGTGGAGCCCTTTTGTTTGCTATACGTGTCATTAATTATTTATTGTCAAATGGTCAAAGGTTTCAATTTGTTTTGTTGTTTGTTTGATGTTGGAAATGGGTTTGGTAAAGGAGGCTGCCATGTTGGAGAAGCAAAAGAGATGGAGAAACTTCCTGAAATGGAATTGAATGAAGAAATCGAGAAGCTGAGGCAAGCATGTTTTAAAGCTAAATAGAGTAAGAGAAGATTAATTAATTACCCTCAATCCTTGAAGTTCAACCTCTTTTGCTTGAAATGAATGTAAAGAAAAGCCTCACACATCGTATAGTGAAGAGGACTCATTGATATGTTACTACTTGATTTTAATGTTTTTTTTTTTTTTTGCTTCTTCTTATGATTGGGATCAAATTGAGTAGTAGATACTTTTAAAACTATATTTTAGTAGGAGACTAATTTGAGTGAAGCAAGTGTATTTTGAGAAGTTTATGAGTAAGAATTCATTTTGTCACTTTTAGTAAAATTCTTGAAGACTTTTTTAAACAAAAATTGTGCTTTAAAATCCTAATTGAATACACCAAGCATTTGGCTCCTTCTATTAATTCCAAGCACGAGGTTATTTTGCTATATGGTGCAACACAATTGACACACGATGAAAAGAAAATCAAAGAAAACTCTTTAACCCCACTAAGTATGGATTGTTGGTGTTTATCTTAGAACCATGTGCTAAAACAATACAGGTTACTTGTAGTTAACAAGACAAATATGAGACAAGACAAAACACATACATTATTGATTTGGAGAAGTGGCTTGAAATATGTTGTACCAGTAAATTATAAAAATCAAGTACTAATCATAAAAAATAAAAAAATGTCCAATATATTTAATAAAAAAAATGTGAAACAAATTCCTAAGAATGTCAACTAAATTCTTCATATTTAAATACAAATATAGAATGAATCAAAAGATAAATATTATGATAAAGTTAGCTAGCTATGTGTGCATTTATCCTTGAACCAAGTAACGTAATTGTGCATGCAACAATGGTTTGGTTATTCACTTTTTCAACATATCATAACAGAATCAAGTGGCACCAATTTCTTCACCCACAAAATGACTCACCAATGTCCAATTTCACTAGTGGCACACACACGTAAATACCTTCAAACCCCAAGGACAAGATCGGAAATCCAAAAACCATCCCAAGGCTATAACTTCACACATTCCTCACTCACAACTCACACTCTCCATTTCTCAAAATCAAACCAATTTCATTCCTCATAAACCCTTCCTTCCTTAGTTTTCAATGATGAATCTCGTTAACTTCAAATTTCTCGGTAAAAAAATGGCAATGTCAATAACAAAAAAACATAATGCAAGTTTCAGTTCCTCCATTCTCTCCTCACTATCCACTCCCACCTTTCCCAAGCAACCTATACTCCCAAAAAACGACAGTTCCTCCATTCTCTCCTCACTATCCACTCCCACCTTTCCCAAGCAACCTATACTCCCAAAAAACGATTTCAACTCGATAGTTGTATCGCGTTCACTTTCTGAAGATCCTTCTCGTGCTGTTAACTTCTTCATAGAGAAGAAGCTGAAAGGGTTCAAGTTCGATATGCGTATCTATCCGTCTCTCATCTATGCGTGTGTAAGGGTGAATTCTATTGGAACATTGTCAGCTGTTTTAGCTGATTATGTGAAAAAAGGTCTGAACTTGCATGTAGATTCTGAAGAGCTCTCCCTCACCAGTAAAGTTCTTCGTGGAGAAAAGGTGGAAAGGTCTAGGCTTGCTGTTGCTGCAACAGCAGGAAAACACCTCCTCACCATCAATAATTTAATGAGAGCTTTTAACATAGTAAAACATGAAGAATTGGTTTTAGCTCTATTTAACTCGGTCATTTTGAGAGGTTTGACTCCTGATGAGTCTACCCTAGATGAATTAATTTCATCCACTTGCTGTTCAGGGATGAGTGCATTATCACCCGCAAGGAGCGTTCACGCTATGGTGTTGAAACTCACCTTCTTTAATCCAACAATCAAGCTCTCCAACTCACTGATTAGGATGTATTTCATTTGCGGCGATGTTGATTCGGCGACGTCGATATTTCATTCTTTGCGGGATAAAAATCTCGGTTCCTGGAACCGCTACCTCACCGGACTTGCTCATTCCGGTATGGTCGTCGAATGCGTCAAAGCATTGGACCTTATGTTAGACGCAAATTTCAAACCAAACCCTGCCACTTTCCTTGCGATTTTCACTGCTTGCTGCCATTCGGGTGCTGTCGATCTAGGCATGAGATTCTATAAGAGGATGTCAAAATACGATGTCACACCAACTTTGAAACACAATGGTGTGATTATCGACATGCTAAGTCGAGCAGGCCAGTTTGATATGGCACTTGATTTCATTGCCAAGATGGGTTTTGCTGCTAACGATATCATCTGGGGATCTCTCTTTAGTGGTGCCAAACTGCACAATAACCATGAAATTGGTTTACTTGCTTTTGGAAAATTAACTCCACGTGGAAAAGCTTTACATGAATTGGAGCTGAAGAAGTTCTATTGATTGCTTTCTAATTATGTTATGTTATGTTTTTAAATTTTCAGTTTGTTTGTTTGTTGGAATTATGTTATGTTATGTCTCTGTTAGCTTTATAATCAAATGAAAAAGAGTGAGAGCTTTTTTATATTACCATTACAAGGTTCACACATTTTATTTGAACTGGGCAATTTGGTGGAACGTAGGAATGATTAATTTGGTAAAATCGACCCACTTCAAAGTCCACAGTAGTCCCTGCAATATTTGTTGAAGTTTATAGCACACTTGGTCAGAAACGTGGAAACAACTTAGGGTAAGGATAAAGTAAATGGTAACAAATACATCTAATTATTGCCATATTCATTTGTTAGCAAAAAAAGTTGGAAAATATATACAATTTAGACGGTGCAAAAAGCATACTTAATGGCCATTTCAGGGGTATTACCTAAGATATAAGTATAAGTAGTTGAATCAGAGGTGGGTTTGTCCAAAGAAGATATTTTTTTGCTTTTTCCCTTGTTGACGTGGACATGGTCCTCTTCTTCCTGGTATAGAATAAAAGGGACCCAAATTATTCAAATCCCAATAAAATCATCATAGTACTTGATATTGTTACTGAATAATGACTCATATTTTAATTTATACAATACCCTTTATCATATAGTAAGTACTTCTAAATCATCTAAATTGTTGATATAAAGCTGTGTGCCAAAATATCATTTCTTTAAATAATGATAGTTTTGTTAAAATAAATCAACTAACATTCTTTTTATAAATCAACATCGAATGCTTGAATTTAAATAAACTAAAAAATTTATTGCCGGTATGTTTCGAAACATACCCTTCAACCATCCATTGTCGAGTATGTCTCTTTCTATTGATGGTGTAGTCATCGGGATATATTTCAAAATATAGCTTACTTCATATACATTATCACGTAAAAAAAATGTACATTGTCGATCAATCATAACCATCAAATCATTAAAAACATCTTACTTCAATTATAACTTTTTCTAAAATCACATGGATATAATTGGTCGGTATAAGACTTTTTACAAACTGTGTGATCCCTGAATTTATATTTGTGACTTAATATGGGAGCTAGCTTCCAAAACGAGCACTAACTTCTTAGCCCATTTCTTGATTTCACTTTTCAACTTGTTTGAATCCATTTCTTTCAACTTCTTTCCTTAATTCCTCCATAGACACCACCTCAACTAAAGAGAAACAACGATCAAAACGTCTTTGTTTTGTAGATTTCTCCTTCTTCAAATTATGATTGGTATTGCCACCATTAAAAGATAGAGATTTCTTCACAGACATATATTGTTAGATTAGCAGCCAAAGGTAGTTTAGTTTGTGAAAATTAAAGTAGTACAAATTATTATGAAATTGTTGGAACACTAGTTAAATCTCGTGAGAAATTGGATAGAAAAACACAATGTAAGAACTAGTGTGTGTGACTTAAAAATGTCCCACATTGGTGACCACACCAACTAGCAAGTGTTTAAATAAGGGTAGAGTGACCTCCAAGGGTGTGCCCTTGGGGTAACCACTTTTTTCTAACAAGGTTTGTGTCTATTTGAAGGGGTGTTTTGCACTAGGGGGTTTTTCTTTTGTGCTTCATTCATTCAAAATATTAACATTCATTCAAAATAACTAGCATAAGGATTTTTGTTTTCTTCGTTTCCTATGGCTTTAATGTATATTAACAAAGGGGTTTTGCAGTAATTGTAAATATAGAAATTACTAATGACAGTTCTTCAAAATGTCAATGAGACAAGGCTTGTTTCTTTTGTGGTTCACTTTTTTGTAATTTATAATTCATAGAAATTACTAATGACAGTTCTTCAAAATGTCAATGAGACAAGGCTTGTTTCTTTTGTGGTTCACTTTTTTGTAATTTATAATATTCAAAATAACTAGCATAAGGATTTTTGTTTTCTTCGTTTCCTATGGCTTTAATGTATATTAACAAAGGGGTTTTGCAGTAATTGTAAATATAGAAATTACTAATGACAGTTCTTCAAAATGTCAATGAGACAAGGCTTGTTTCTTTTGTGGTTCACTTTTTTGTAATTTATAATTCATAGAAATTACTAATGACAGTTCTTCAAAATGTCAATGAGACAAGGCTTGTTTCTTTTGTGGTTCACTTTTTTGTAATTTATAATTCATTTTATTATTTATTTTGAAGGGAAAAATTTATATGTTTTGGTTAATACAATGTATATTCTATCGAAAGAAACTATATGTATTTATGTTATGCTGTATTGACACTAATATTAGTAGCGTTTATTTATTTTTTGGGTCTTGTTAACGAGTGCCCCCGGGGCACTCTTTAAGCATTCCAAATTAAGAAATCATTTATTAAAAAAGTCAAATAGTTCAATTTCCAAGGCGTTGAATACACAACTTTTCATAAAAAGCTTACTACTTTAGACCCTTAAAGAGTGCCCCGGGGGCACTCGTTAACATTTCCCTTATTTTTTTCAATGGCTAAATAGGCCACCAAATTTTTTATCAGAACCAATGAGTATTTTTACTTACAACTAACAAGCTAAAAAGAAAATACAAATTGTGCTGCAGAATTAATATACATTTCACACAATATAGTTTAACAATACAATGGAAAGACAAAAAATTACTTTTTTTTTTTATTCCTGATTATAATTACAATATCTATCTCTTCAAATGATTGGAATATGTATGATAAGGCATGATTCTTGTTTTCGAGAGATGCAATGTCATGTACAGCAAACACTTCTCTTGTTCTCTTACGTGTTTGGACTTATTCTCCCAGCAACAAACTCTACAAGCATTTGATGCAAATTGCAAAGCTCATTTTCATGTCCCACCAACAATTTTTCCAAAAAAAAGTCCTGTTTATGACCCAAATTTAACAAATATAAGGTAACAGTAAATGAGTTTTGTATAGAAATTCAATTATACTTTTTTTTTGAAAGGATAATTCAATGCATTATAACAAATATAAGGTATAGAAATTCAATTATACTTATATCATCATCATCATCATCATCTTATCTCACTAAAAATAGATTTTAAGAAGTTATATCACGATGAATTTATTTTCAATGCATTGTAAATGTAAAACTTTCCATACATAAATCAAATTATAATATCAACTTGTAAATGTTTGTTAGAATGTTTTAGAAACTAAAATAACAAACACATGTAAAGAAGTTTCATACATAGCAGTTAATTTCAATATGAAAACATGGGAAAAAGACTGATTCATATACATTATTACCGTACAAAAATTGTACGTCGTCAATCAATCATAATCATCAAATCATAAATAACTTTTGAGTTCGTTGTAACTTTTTCTAAAATCACACATATATACTTGGTCGGTATAAAACTTTTTACAAAATGACAGTGTATTAAAATTAAACTATATAGTTATTAAACTTAACTCTGATCCTTGAATTTACATTTGTGACTTGCTACGGGAGCTAGCTTCCAAAACGAGTACTAACTTCTTAGACCATTTTTTGATCTCACCTTTCAACTTGTTTGAATCCATTTTTTTCAGCTTCTTTCCTTCCTCCATAGACACCACCTCAACTGAAGAAAAACGATCAAAACGTCTTCGTTTTGTACATTTATCCTTCTTCAAATTATGATTGGTATTGCCACCATTAAAAGAAAGAGATTTCTTCACATACATATATTGTTAGATTAGCAGCCAAGGTAGTTTAGTTTGTGAAAATTAATGTAGTACACATTATTATGAGACAGATTATGATATTTTTGTGTTGTATGTACTCATTTTAAAGGGTGGCGAATTAGACTTAGACAAATAACATAGTATGAGAATGATTAAAAAAACTAGACGTCTACCCGCGCGATGCGCGGGGAAGTTTTGTTAATTTGATATCACTAATTATTATAGTTTGAAAAATTGTTCATTGTATATATTGAAAGGAATGTAACCAAAAAAATATGCATTGAAATGAATGTTTTTAATTTATTATTGTTTGTAAGGAACTTGAATGCAAACGAAAATCGATGATACAATCAGTTTGTTGTTGCTGAAAAATAAGTGACGTAGAAGAGAGTTAGACCAAGAAGATTTAAATACATAAAATTTCTTTAATGTTCACATAATTGGACCCAAAATGCTCATTAATGCAAACTCTTAGAGTATAATATGGGAAGAAAAAAAAAACAAAAACGCAACTAAAAATGCATGTCAAATAAATCCATAATTAGACTTGCACCACCTACATCAGCTTGTGCTCCAAAAAGAATTGCTGCCACCATTGCCACTAACCCTTTGATGTGCCTACTTCTAAGCTAATTTTTTGAAATTCTAGAACAAAACAAAGGTAATAAAAATGATGTTTCAGCATGTAAAATAGAAGAAGACAAAGAAGAGAGTGTACGTGAACCATTTTTGTCCACTAACAACCGTTTATTCCTTCTTATGCATATAAGCTTACATTGATGACCCATGAAATATGTATTTGCATGTGTCAATTATGCGTATAATTGTCCACTAACAACTGTTTATTCCTTCTCATGCATATCACCTTACATTGATGAACCATGAAATATGTATTTGTATGTGTCAATTATACGTATATGATTTTTTTTTCTGCATCGAAATCATTCAACTTTAATAAGCCAAACAACTAAACAAATGAATTAAGCTTACAATACTATACATTACCATGTAGAAGTTTTAAATCTGCATCAATAAAAAGACGTGATGACAAAAGGTTATTGTTAAGTGAATAAATTGTGTTAGGTTTTCTCTGTCAATTAGAAGTAGAGAAAGTAGAAGAAACAAAAAAAAAAAATTAGCAAAAAATAATGGATTGGGAAATTCAGAGAAGAATGAGTAGAGAATGAGAAAGTGGGAATGAACAAATGTGCCGTTACTTCTTTGTTAGTAAATGTTCAGTTACCTCTTTATTACTCCTATTTTCTTATTTTACTTTTTAGAGGACCAATTTTCTTAATTTAATTTCTATTTTTTTATTAAGTAATAGAAAGGGAGATTTTAAATGAATAGAATGTGGATTTTAATTTTGAGTGGGTAAAGTCGGTTGTGGCATATGATGTGGGTTTGGTTGCATTACTTAATTAACGGGGTAGTTTTTTTTTCTCCATTATCTAATTTATTTTTAAAAATTTATTTATTTATTTATTTATTTTTTGAAAAAACTAAAATAGAATTTATTAAAATCGCAATGAATCATAACCACCACAAGGAGTGATAGGCTAGGATAGCAACATACAAAGGATAGATGGGAAGCCCCCAATGGAAAACCCATACACCCGTGAATCAAAGAAAAATCCAAAAAACTATAGGAAACGCCTCCTAGCAAAGAGTAATCTCCGAAATCAATAAATAGAAATACCAAAACAAAGCTAACACCACGATCAACAAAACAACATAAACAAAATCCACAAGCATCGTCGCAACTGCCACAAAAACAACTTCCACCACCCACATTCTGCTCTTTGCACACAACCCGTGAACACCAACTTAAAAACCTACACCACAACGAACAACCATTGAAAAAAAGCCGAGAATAAAACCCCAAACACCACCATTAGCTCTCCCAAGCACCTTCACCCAAAACACACCTCACAAACAACCGCAAAAGCCAACCAAAAATCCTTGTACCATCACCTAAAAACCACCACAAAAATCAACACCATTACCACCACCGTCACCAAAACTACCATTGACCACCACAAAAATCACCATTAACCCTCACCTAAAAGCAACACCAGCCACCACGTGCAGCACCACCCAAAACCACCACAAGCACCACCACCAAAAACCACCACGATCCCCGCCACAAAAGACCCAAAATTAGCACCACCAAGAAAACCACCATGAAGCACCACAAACTAACACAACCAAAGATCCATCAAAACCATAACAATTCATAAGCGAATCCATCACCACCATCGTGACCGATCCATCACCACCTATGTTGCGAGCAAATATAACCTCCACCACTACCAAGAGAGAAAACAAATCAAATAGTCTGAGACCCACAAAAACCACAACCACCTGCAATCATCCAACGACACACCATAAAAACCACCAACATCTCAGCCAAACGAAACAAATAAAAAACACCAAAAACACAAACAACCTTTACGATGACAGATAGCAACCGTACGTCTGAAAGGTATGGTGGTGTGGAGGACAGAGACCCTCGTCGCACCACCATCCATTTGATCTACATGATGACGGCGGCGGATTTTGAATTTGTGTGAGGAAGAAAAGAGTGCAGCGGTTCTAGGTTTAGAAATAAAAGAGTATCTCTTATGTTTAAAAATTTAATTCCTACTAGATTTTTGACCCGTGCTCCGCTCGAGTTTATTGTAAAGGGATTGACATACAAATAATAAAATGCAATATATAATAGGTAACGGTGAAAAAATAACACGTGATAATTCATAGTAGACAAAATAAAACACTTCATAAAATGTATGAAATATGAAAATATTATAAAAGAAAATTCGGTAATCCTATCAATAATTCAGATATATATATAACCAAGTTTACATGGAAATTAGGGT
The DNA here is from genome assembly GCF_051527215.1 of Medicago sativa. Taxonomy (NCBI): domain Eukaryota; kingdom Viridiplantae; phylum Streptophyta; class Magnoliopsida; order Fabales; family Fabaceae; genus Medicago; species Medicago sativa. The sequence continues at coordinate 11,723,986 of NC_140756.1, forward strand.
AGCCGAAAAAAAAGTATAAAATAGAAGACATCAAACGTGATCATTGATATGCTTATAGTTTGTAGAACAAACTTGCAGCATCAAATAAGTGTAGAAAATATTTTCTTCAAAAAAAAAAGGCAAGAGGATAGGAATGAAATTGGTGCGATGCATTTTTTTAGATGGAATTTGTTAGGTTAAATAATTGCAAACCTAAAAAAGCAAATGAGCGGGAAAAAATTAGGTTAAATTGCAGCAGACGTAACAAAATTAATAAATAAGGAAAAATTAGGTTAAATTGCTGCAGACGTAACAAAATTAATTAATAAGGATAAGTGTAAAAAATATTTTCTTCAAAAAAAAAGGCAAGAGGATAGAATGAAATTGGTGCAATGCATTTTTTTAGATGGAATTTGTTAGGTTAAATAATTGCAAACCTAGTAAAGCAAATGAGCGTGAAAAAATTAGGTTAAATTGCTACAGACGTAACAAAATTAATAAATAAAGATAAATAAGGATAAAAAAGGCATGAAATTGGTGGGCATGAAATTGGTGCGATGCATTTTTTTAGTATTAAATAAGTGTACAAAATATTGTAAAAAAAGAAAGGCAAGAGGATAGGAATGAAATTGGTGCGATGCATTTTTTTTAGATGAAATTTGTTAGGTTAAATTACTGCTAACCTAATGCAGCAAATGAGCGGAAAAAAAATTAGGTTAAATTGCTGCAGACTTAACAAAATTAATAAATAAGGATGTTTCATGCATCCACCATGCTTTTGTGGGTTTAGTGTTTTGTTTTTTAAGGAACCGTGGGTTTAGTGTTCTTATTACATTTGTTATTTATTTTTAATTTAATTAATCTAGTGGTTTGATACTTGTATGTGGGAATTATTTTTAGAGAGAACTTGTAGGATCATACTCATTGCACACAAAAAATCCTTGATTCTGTTATGATATGTTGAAAAAGTGAATAACCAAACCATTGTTGCATGCACAATTACGTTACTTGGTTCAAGTATATATGCACACATAGCTAGCTAACTTTATCATAATATTTATCTTTTGATTCATTCTATATTTGTAGTTAAATATGAAGAATTTAGTTGACATTCTTAGGAATTTGTTTGACATTTTTTTTTATTAAATATATTGGACATGTGATGATATGAATGATTGATTAAATTAAATAATTGATAAAATGAAATACTATAAGATTGTATGCAAAAATTAACATTTCAAATAGGTGATTTTATTATCAGTAATTTAAAATGGTCCCTAACTCTAGTAGTAAACAACCAAATGTTATTATTTCTTAAATTATTTTGTTTTCAGCCGTGTTACTTGTGTCTAATATGTACTTATTACTAGTTTGCGCACCTGCTTTATTTTTTTCATAAAAAGAGAAGCCTTCATTTTACTCCAATTCATAACAAAATATGTTTACTTAATAAAGGGTGTTGCTTAAATTTAAATTTGAGTCATCTTTCAAAAATAATATTAATATTAATTCATAACATAGAAGTATACCATATGATAAAGGGTAGTGTATAAATTAAAAATATGAGTCGTTTTCAGTAACAATATCAAGTACCATGATGATTTTATTGGGATTTGAATAATTTGTGTCCCTTTTATTCTATACCAGGAAGAGAACCATGTCCACGTCAACAAGGGAAAAAGCAAAAAAAAATCTCGGTATTAAGGTTTATATTGTGTTCTTTAACCCTCAAATATCATACCGAATAATTTTCAAGAACAGTACTTCATTCATAGGTTTATTGAACTTAACAACTCTTTATTACTTAACAAGTGGTCTGTAATGTTATTTCAAGATTGATATTTTTGTGATATAGAAATGCTGATTCTACTAGAGGTTTTTTTTATTAATGTTGTGTACAATACTTAATAATTAATGTTGTGTATACTACTTTCAAAATAGAATAGGGATATCTTAGTAAAAGGGTTGTGATTATTTTTTATTAAAGGGAAAGAAAAATGACAAGAGTCAGGCAAACTAATCAACTCATTGCCTAAAAACTCATGAAGAGTGGGCCAACAAGGTGAGAACTAATTGCGGAGGAGAACTCCGCATCTTCAAAGTGTCGACATTCATTGTCCTAAATTTAGCCAGTCAATCAGTATATTCATTGTCTTCCCTCAACGAACATAGTATAAAAAAAAATGAATTTTCAAACGAACATTGTATAAAAAATGGAAAATATTTTTGTCATTATAACAAGCTACCTCCAATGATTAATCCATTCATCAAGATTCACATGCTTTTTTTTTTTTTTTGTGGAACCAAGATTCACATGCTTTATGTATGTTTCAATGTCAAATATTGCTGTGGAATTACAAGTCAATGGAGTTCATGCTTTAATCCTTTGAACCATTCATTGTTATTTTTTGTTTACTTCAGACATTAATTGTAAGCACCTCTTAAACGAAAATTGAACTTTAGTTTACCACAATATATAAATCTAAAATCTTCCACTAAACTCAACCCCATTGATTTAATAATCAAATTTCTTTCCTATCACAATTGGTAGAATGAATATTCCAACCTTTGTTTGCCTCAGCTTACCACCTAAGATTCATCATGATATGAGAAGTCCTCTTTAAAGATGATCTTTCAATCTCTAACGGGTAAAGGAATGTTGGACTACAACCTAATCTCATATCATACACCAAGGAAAAAAAACACAACAAACAAACAAACGTGATTCCTATCTACATAGAGAAAGAAAAAAAGCATGACACTCATTTATTAACGCCTTACTCGTTGCTCAACAAAAACTTTTCCTTTGTTAGGACAATTATATTGTCATACTAGATTTTATTTCGCACATACTAATAAGAAGTTTCAAATAAAAGATGAACAACTGTAATTTTACTAAATTAATCATTGGTATATTTTTAATCAATGGTCAATGTGGAATCTAATTCAATAATAATGGTACGAAGACCTTGTTCTTTAGTTATGTATTGCAAACCAATCTAGATGGCATGATGCTCAATAAGCAACTAGAGGTCTCAAGAATATCCAGTCACCATTGATATGCGCATAATGCCACCATATAAATCAGCTCTACCATGATTTTTGAAGCAACTTCCTTCTACATTAACTTTGATGGTACTCATCTTGTTATGTTTAATGACTTTGGTTAATTTTAATTCTAAAATTATTATCATTTACTAAAATGTAGTAGTTAAGTGAAGTGTAATCCATTAAATAAGAGTATATATGGGTAAAAAAAATACTACATTAATATTTTAAAGTAGCAATTATTTTAATACTAAGAAAAATACAAAATAACACTTAATTTGAGACGGAGGAAACAACGTATTTGTTGCTATGCTATAATGCTTCTGTTGTGTTTCCTATCAAATCTCTTCAACAACCATCTTAATCTATACTACGGTTAACTTGAGCTTGGTAATAACGAATTAGTCATAAGTGAATCGCATTTGTATATGATTCACACAAAATCTTATTATACGTCCTTCTTTTTTTGACAAATCTTATTATATTTGCAAAAGAAAGAAACACCGTACTATAAATTCTTACTATGTCTGGTAAAAGAAAGAATGACAACGCAAAGCAGCAAATTGATGCACTGCCCTACATCATTGCTTCGTCCATCGATCAATGCATGGGACATGGTATTGTTCACAGTCAACTTGGAAATCGTACCAATCATACACAATTGGTGTAACTTTTATATTATAAAACAACCACAATCAATATTATTAATTTTTTATCATAATTGAAATTTAATTCAAATATTTTTAATTGATGTGATCAATTTTTATGTATTAATAGTATAAAATACGTTTACACATTCATTCAATCAAATCACACTAATTGAAGAAGAAGAAGAGGAAGAGGAGGAGGATGAGGAGGAGGAGGAAGAAGGAGGAGGAGGAGGAGGAGAAGAAGGAGAAGAAGAAGAAGAAGGAGGAGAAGAAGGAGGAGGAGGAGGAGGAGGAGGAGGAGGAGGAGGAGGAGGAGGTGAGGGAGGTGATGGAAAGAAGATGAAATTGGAGGTGTGGATTGCTCGTAGGATAAGAGAGGAAGAGAAAGAAATATTTGGTTTTTAGTTTAGTTTAATGGTATTTTAGGTATTTCATTTAATGACAAAAATGATAAGGTGTGGCTGGTCTTACATAAGACTTGGGTGTCATACAACTTGTACGGCAGGTACTGAACTATTAATCCTAATCGTTTATATAAAATATTATTATATCAAAGGTTAGATTTCAATTGGTCCAAGTTGGACCCCAATTTTCATTGGTCCAAGTTAAATTTTACCTAGAAACTAAAATAAAGTGGACAAAATTCCCTTACGAGACCTAAAATAAAGTGCACATAAATTATTGAAGTGTGGTGATTAATTTATTCAATCTGCTAATGCTATATTATGGACGATGGAAGAAGGAGGGTGATAGTGACCCGTGAAGGGGGTGGAAAGAAGAAGGAAGACTGATTAATTTTAGAGTTAGGGACCGATTAAAAATCAAATTGAGGATTTTAAAAATTAGGGTTCTTAAATAATATAGACATTTTATTTTCAAATTTAAAAAGAAATTCTAATTATATAATTTTATAATTATATTTTAATCTAAATGATATGGATTTGACACCTCATTTGATTGACTATGTAAGCAATGTCACATCGGATCCATGTCATTAATGAACACGCCACATCATTTAAATAGAAGGGGACTAGAATTTTTCTTTGACTTTTTAAATAGAATGATCAAAATACCAATTTTAAAAAATAGGATATCAAAAGTTAACAAATTCAAAAATATGAGGATCAAAATTGTATTTAAGCCTTAATTATACTTTTTTTGACACAAGCCTTAATTATACTTGAAGTTATAAATTTGTAGATTTTTTAAGATTGATTTTAAAATTAATTTTCACAAATAAATTTATACTTCAACATTTCTATTTAGAGTCACTTTTGACCAAAATAAATTATACTAATCAATTTTTATCAAACTTAATTCTCCCCACCAAATAACAAAAGAGACTCTTAGCCTTAAATTTACATGAGAAATACTTACTTAGGAACAAACCTAAATGTAAAAGACTTGGACACACTCATACAAATGTTTTTCTTTTTAAAGATAAATCGGTTTAATGATATGACTAATTTATTTATAATTTAATTTAATTCATTGTTGTGTGTCTGCCCAAATGATTTTATTTGTGTTTGTATTTATATAAGACTTACTCAATTTACATTAGGGGGCTGTTAACTTGCACCCACCTAAAAACACTAAGGTGCAAGTTAACAAGCTGCACCCACTTGTTATTTACTAAAAGACCCATTTGTGATTATTTAAACTAATTTTAAATGAAAGGGTAGTTTTGTAACTAACTAAATAAGACACTCCTTGTTTTCCGGTTTCTGGGCATTATATGTTCAAATTAAGGAGCACAGTTTTTTCCACCGACGAAACAAAAATGTTGACTATAACTTCAATGCTTTTGCAGCGTTAATAAAAATTCTTTATCAGTGTTAACAATTAATAACCCAAATCAGTTTATTAAAAAAAAAAAACACCAATTTATAATTGAAATAATCTTCATTAAAAAATATCATTTTATTATAAAAGTTTTGAATAAAAAAGACACATGTGGGTTGTTTTAACGGAAATAAGAAAAATATTTCCGTCAATCGGAACAAATATCATTTTATTCTATCAATCGGAACAAATCAATATTTTCACGAAAATTCCGCCGACAAACCAGGGAAATAATATGTCCATATATTAGTTACTAAATTGCCCTTCAAGTTAAAATTAATTTGAAAAGAGACAAAAATGTGTTTTAGTAAAATACAAATGGGTGCAGCTTGTTAACTTGCACCTTAGTGTTTTTAGGTGGGTGCAAGTTAACAGTCCCCTTTACATTATATCCACTTTTACATAAATATATTTGATGCACTTTTATTCAAAATTAATTTTACGAAATTTGAAACCAAAGACACGTGTTGCCGTTTCTTTGAAGGCAGTCCTCAAAATCCTCGAACTTAGATCCTCGTCGTATAATCCCACGTTTTTTTGTTACCGTGAAAAGTTTTAAGATTATGCTGAACAATATTGATCAACCATACTTGTGTACATTTTGTAAACTAGAATGATAAACCAAATATTTTTTTGACTAAATAAACCAATATTTGTATATACCGGGTGGTTACTACAATATTTAGCATTCATAAATGATTCATCACCGTCCCTTAGTTGGATCTATGTCTAAACGTTATTGAAGTTCTCATCATTGGCAGCATTAAAGAATGCTCATTGTTCATATACTAATAGCAAAGAAGCAACAAAAGAGTACTCTAATGACTATACTCGCACATTTTAGGTGTGAAAAATGGGAAATCGAAGCCCTAGACCTATTAACAACACTGGTTTTGTCTTTTCTTATTCTCTTGGTGTATTACTTTTGTTTTTCTTTACACTTTTCGATGCGTTACTTTGAGAGTAGTCGTTTTTAGGGGTAGCATTTTCTCCAAATCAAATAATTGGAAAAATCAAGTCACATGTAAACTGACAAAACTTGACCAGTCTTTATAAAGAAAGATATCTTTCATTTTACGAGTTAATTTTGTAAAGATGAGATAAACTTGATATAAAAAATCTATGATCATATCAAATCCTATCAATTTGGTCCATCTACCATTTATATTAACTCACCAAATTCAATAATAACAAGCATGATGAGTTTATTTGAAAAAACAAAGTCACACAAAGAAGACCTGATTAGAGTTAGACAACCCTCGATTTATAAGTCGCACGTGTCATCTTACAAGTTGGATTGTAAGGTTTAGTTAAACCCAATATTAAAATCTTATTACACCAATAGATACGGAGAATAATTGGCCTTCCACGAATTAAAAAAGAGAAATAAGAATTGTTTTTCATTTTGACGGCTTTACTCATAAGGCTCATCCGATAACGATAACATAGAAGAAAATTCAAATGAATGCATAAATATTTTATTAATTACTAATATACTTCCCACTAAAATTTGTCCTTAAAGAAAAGAAAGAAAAACATTCACTATCCAGATGAATGTTTCCAAGCATCATGACTAAACTTTGATTTTCGAGAATTGTTAAAAAAATAGTGTAACTAAACCAAATAAATACTCACTCCGTCTTTATATCTAAGCACCCATTTAACTTTATTTTTATCCCTAAATGTAAGGGAGCCCCTAATATGGTCCATAATATTAAAGGTCCATTGATGGACCTCATTGATTTACTGGACATAGCCGGTCAACTATTTTGTTGGCTTTAATTTTTGATATGACTCGTTTTATTTTTTTTATTTTTTTTTTTTGGATTTCAATATTACCCAGTCTTCTCTCATGAAACAACTCAAATACGTGGCTCTACGGATCGGTTATTGAAGTCTTATTGACCTTTGAATCCAGACATTGAGGCATACTGGTTACCCCTATAATTAATAAAACAAAATTAAAACACTCAAATGAAAACGTTTACGCGTTCTGGATTGAAAAAGTGTTACTCCTTTTGTTAATTTTTAACTAAAAATATGAACTATAATTTTCTTAAAAAAATGGGTTCTACGATGTTTAAGAAACTCCAATCCAACAAAACTTGAACATGAAAGCTTTGGGTATCAAAGTTCCAATTTCCAAACATTGAAGCAAAGTGATGAAGAGGTTATCGCCAGCTCATTCCGGTGTTTCATGAGTAATCTAGCTTGGACGTTTGGTATTATTAAGCATTTTCCATAAATTTATTTCAGATTCAAACTCAGATTTGCATAAAATTTCGAGAGAAAAAAAACACACACACAAAGATGGAAGACTCTGTCGACGCACATATTGATTTCAGAAGGAAATAAGAGATATACTAATATTTTGACACAAAATACAGTAGAGGACATAGCATAATAAAATAATATCACAGATTGGAGAAATTCAATACTATGTAAAATAGATCATAGTGAGGGAAGATACAAAGACGAGAGAGCTGAACGAAAGCGGCAAGATTCTGAACAAAGGGTTAGGTGAAGAGACGAGAAGATTTTAGAATAAAAAATCATGACTTTCTAAATTGAACAAGCAATATTTATAAAATAAAAAATAAAAAATCAGTCTAATAAAAGTGTGACCTGCTAAAGCTGGTAAACTAAAGAGGTCCACCGGTGGACCTTTATTATTGAGGACCATATTAGGGGTTCTCCTTTACTACTTCAGCGATTTAATATACTTGCCGAATTCTCCACCATCCACCAAACAATAAAAATGGTAGAGTGAAATTGTGCAATGCATTGAATTGAAACGTTCAAAAATCAATATGTATAATCATGAAAAATTAAATTTATTAATGATGATTCCAATATAAATAATATACATCGAGGTTTTCAAAATCGGAACTTTACTTCAGGTCGAAAGGGAATAGCAAAATCGGGACTCGCAAAATCGCAATCAAAATCGAAGGATTTTACTCAAGGACTTTTGTAGAATCAATATAAGAAATTGTAAAATCGCAATCAAAATCGATGGATTTTACCAAAAAATAATAATACTAAATATATGTTATAAATGGTATATAGTCATAAATGACTTAGTTTATAAGAAATTGTAAAATCGCAATCAAAATCGATGGATTTTGCCTATTTTAGGATTCTACTATGGATTTAGGTCGTTGAAGGTGAAGAAAGTCGCAAAATCCTGGATTTTAGGATTTAAGTCGGGATTTTGACAACAATAGATTTAATACAGAATCACATATACATATAACCTTAATGAAGCTCAACTCTTATTCAAAGATTGTAAGGAACTGGAATTAGAAATAGATCACTTTTTCTTTTCACTGTGGTTCCAAAGGCTTCAGTCATGTCAAAATTTTCATGATTGGTTCCATTGGGAAATTGCCAATCAAAATAGTATAACAATTGTGCAAGAGGAAGTTCTATATTAGATTCAGCAAACAACATGCCTGGACATATTCTCTTTCCTGCACCAAATGGTATGAACTCAAAATGAAACCCTTTGTAATCAACTGGACAATCCATGAACCTCTCAGGATAAAACTTTTCTCCTTCAAACCAATACTTTTGGTCTCTTCCAATTGCCCATGCATTCACAAGAACTTGTGTTCCTGCTGGTATTGTGTATCCACTAATCTCACAAGTTTCAATACACTCTCTTGGAAGTAGTAGAGGACCAGGAGGGTGCATTCTTAAGGTTTCTTTAATCACTGCTTTTAGAAATTTCAATTCTTGAAGATCCACTTCATCAACATATCCTCTTCCACTAAAAACCTGTCTAACTTCTTCTTGAGCCCTAATCAGTACTCTTGGATTTTTCAGCAATTCTGAGAAAGCCCATTCCAAAGTTGTAGATGATGTCTCACTTCCACCAATAAGCATATCCTGCAGCATATGAGAGTGAGATCTCATGAAGAAAGACTCAAATAATATAATTCCACTGGGATTGAAAATTCAAGGTTCTTTGAAAATACAGATTACCTCTGTCTAGAATACTTCATTGGCTTACATTATTTCTTAGATTAGAATACCAATTAAAGGAAAATGTAACTTGAAACATAGTAAGTTTTATATCTCAAAAATTTAAAATTTTATCTTTTCATTACAAAAATTAATTTTCAATTCCATTTTTAGCATATTAACTTGTGCCCTAAGGAAGTTAACATGACCCTAAAATATTGATTACTTTTTTCAAATATTATCTTTATTCATTGAAGTAGTTGCAATTTGCAAGTACGTGATACTAGACTAATAATAAACGATAGTACAAAATCAGGGCCAGTCCTAAATTTTTTAATGCTCTGGACGAAAGAAAAAAATTGTGCCCTTTTAATTATTCTACTATTTTTCTTCTTGTATTTTTTGTTGCACAAGATTCATTTATAATCAAAGTTCTCTAAAAATATTTGTTTCAATAGAATTAATCAAAGCAAATTAAAAGGAAATATACCTATATTGTACTAACTATTAAGTAAAAATAATAATTTTGGTGTCCTTAAAAAAATGATGCCCTGAAGTGCCGCCCCACCCACCCACCCTCATGGTCACCCCCGTACAAAATGATAATTTAGTCATAGCATATTATTTTTGCTTTGAAAATTTGTGGGAGTGATCATTTTCTTTAGATGCGTGCATTATTACGTTAAGAGACAAATAATATGAGACAAGTATGTAGTTATGTACCCTAAAAATTATTCTTATAAGAATATTAATTAATTAACCTGAATAATGGCTTTAATATTGTTGATTGTCAAATGAAATCCAATCGGGTTAGGAGAGCCATCATCTTTGAGATTCAATAGATAGGACAGTAGACTTCCATCTTTTGTTGTTTCTTTGTTGATGATATTTTCAAGAAACAAATCGCCAGTTCTATGCATTTTCTTGAATTTATGAATCATTCCACTAATCACGTGTAGCCAATGTTGCGAGGGGAACAAATTAGGGACACTGAAACTCTCAGCCAACCTCAAACTTTTCTTGATGAACAAGATATATGCTTCTTGGTCCTTGCATGTATCACCAAAACATGCCCTTGAAACAATGTTATATGTCATAGATAAGATTTCATTTGTGAGGTTGATAGTAGATCCAGAGTTAATAGAAATATATCGAATTAATTTCGACATCTCTTCCTCTCGAATTGATTGAAATGATCTCACGCGTTTAGCACTCAACAGCTCCAACGTACATATTTTTCTTAGCTGCCTCCAATAGTTTCCATAGGGTGAAAATACAATGTCAGTGAATCCATAAGAACTAATTTCTGCACCAAGAAAGCGAGGTCTTTGAGCAAATGTGACATCATTGGTTTTCAACACCTCCTTGGCAATTTCTTTAGAAGAAACCACTATGGCTGAAGTCTCTCCAAGTTGTAGGTGCATGAGAGGACCATATTTTTGGGACAATTCTCTCATTCTATGGTGGGGTAGGGCACCAATTAGGTGGTGTATGCTTCCAAAAATTGGTAGCTTCCAAGGCCCTGGAGGAAGATTGGATGATATTTTGTCAATACTGATTCTTTTTCTCACATGATGGATAAAAAACATTACGAGGATGAGACTCAAAAGGATGAGAAAATTATCCACCATTTGAAAAGTTAAGTGTTGTTGGATTAATTAGAACTAATCACAATCGGTATTTATATGCATAGAGTGCCTAATAAGCTGGAAATATGTGTATATTAATTAATTAAGGTTATGTTAACTCGTCTCATTAAGCTACATGTTAAAATTTCATAAAAAATAACTATTTATTGACAAAAATAATTTTAAAATTTTAAAAAATAAATTGACATAATTTCTAATACATAATTTTTATATTTGGTATATTAATATGTGCGTGTTTCCCTATTAGTTATACTACACGTTGGCTGCAATTTAGCTTTTTTATTTGAGATTCAGTTAAACTAGCCTAACATGAATATTTTTAAATGTTATACTTCACGGGGTATATGGTTTAAGAGCAGATCTTGAGTGAACACTCCCCTAATATTAATAGCTAGATCCAAAATAATTACGGAAATTGTTGTTCACACTTTTTAAAAGGCTGAAAAATACCTGTAAAATATGCAAATGCTCCGGCAACAGTTAACTACCGATGCAATGAACCGGCGGAAGTTAACTACCGAGATCCATCGACAGTTAACAGCCGATGCTCTGTTATAAGAACATAACAGACATAGGAATTTTCTAAACTCCATTGTTGCGGTTTTGAGATTCTTAGGTGCGATTTTCTCCAAGCTAAAGCCATTTCAACGCCAATTACAAACACAAAATCAAGTAAGTGCATATTATCCTATTGCATTGGCTTTTTTTGATTGAATTGTTAGATTTTTTGGATAAATTGTCACATAATTAGGTTTTGTTGATTTTTTATTTTATGATGTTGGATGTTTATTATTTGATTGATTTGTTAGATGTTGATTAGAGTATAATTGATTGAATTGTGTTAGAAAATGTTAGGAATTGTTAGAAATTGTTAGGTATTGTTAGAAATCGTTAGGAATTGTTAGAAATTGTTAGGTATTGTTAGAAATCGTTATGAATTGTTAGAAATTGTAAAAATTGTTAGGAATTTTGTGGTAGAATTTTTAGGATTAGAGTAAGTTTTGATCCGATGTTTGCATTGTGTAGATATGTCTCAGAAACAGGGCGATGCTGCTCAATTAAAAAAAGAGTGAGAAGAAGAAAGAAAAATTGACTGTGACATGACACAAGTGTGAACCTTTGGGTCGCAGCAATGGATGTCGCAGCAATTAACTACCGCCGGTTCTTTGCATCGGTACTTAACTGTCGCCGAGACATTTGGGTCTTTTTGTGGTGTTTTCAGCCTTAACACAAGTATGAAGAGCAATTTTCAACAATTACATGTAGGTTGGGCAATAATCAGAATTAGATCTATTAAAAATGGATAAAGAAACGCATGTGTTACTATTCTTAGCTCAATTTACTTCCCTGAATCCTTCCATCTTTGTTAAAATGTCCTACCGGCATTCCATATTTCTTATTCAATATTTCAATATCAAATAACAAGCAACATAATTTTGCCATTCTCATTGAACAGAACAATAAAATTTACTCTCTCTATAACTCTAGTTTATTCTCTTTTATCTATATCAAAAAGGATGATTTGGGCCAACTTTTAACTTCAAATCACTTCTCTTAATCATCTATTATCCTTACCTATTATTTAAATAAGTGATTTTCACGTATATTTATTTTTTTCTTTTGTGATTTCGTCGTCTTAGTGTGTCGTTGTTTTGTTTTTCTATCTTGCTACAAATGTTTGTTTTGTTCAAATTGTAAGATCAACTTCGACTCACTCCAGATGCAATCAACGGTTTTGGTGTCGTCAACGTTGCAAATATATATGAAGGTATGAGTGTTCTGCACAATTGACTATAGTCCAATTTGTAGGCTTATATAATTTGTCGCTTTTTGCTACTGACATACATGTTGTGAGTTTGTTTGTAGATTCATCCTTTTTATTTTTAGAGAATTTGTATTATATTGATCATGTACTCTATAAATTTGAATGAATATCGTTTATTTTTAATAAAAAAATGGCATTCTCAACAACAAAAAAAATAGCCGCAATGAGAGATATTTATTGATATTAGAGAAAAAAAAAGTCCAAGTGGTACTAAATTCCACCATGAATTAAAGTACAAGTAGTACTTCCCCCTCTTAGAAAAGCCGACACCAAATTAGCATGGGACAAACTCTATCTCCTTAACATACAATAAATGGGAAGTGTGTATCATTCATTAAAAAGACATAGAGGACCCAAATTTCTACCCAAAAACCAACTTCAAGATAAGTTTTTTCTAGTAACAAGAGTTTCATGGTAGGAGACAATGTATGATGATAAAGAAATATTAAATGTAAAAAATACAGAACAGACAACATGGGCATTGAGCGGTAATGAAAGAGAACTAAATTAATTCAGAATCAAATAGCATGTGTGCTTCTTTTTCCATTTCTAACATATTAGATTTTTATTATTGGTTTTATTATTTGCCATTAGTAGATTGGATGTGCCTAACTATTACTCCCTCCGTTTTAAAATGGGTGTCGTTTTAGCCAATTGCACACAGATTAAGGAATGGAATAAAATAGTCAAATGTCATAGCAATTTTACCAAATTATCCTAATCAACTATTGGTTTGTTTTTCATTAAAGAAAAAATAATACTTTGGAAGTAGTGTAACATAGTATTAATTGAAGGGTACAATTGAAAAGAAAAAGTTATTATTGCATTGAAAACCGAAAGTGACATTCATTTTAAAACAGATTTTTTTGGCTAAAGCGACACTCATTTTGAAACGGATGGAGTAATTGTTAGGTGAGATTTCACTCAAGGATTTCTAATTTAGTTTGGGTTCTCTTCAATGGTTCATTCTTTTGATATCAGTTCAAATATATTTTCAAAACGATATCTTAATATTTTTTTAAAAAAAATAAGATATCTTGTTCTTTTATGAAATATATACACACACACTTGTGAGCTTAGCTCAGTTGGTATGGACAATGCATAAAATATACAAGGTCCAGGGTTCGAACCCTAGATTAAAAGTGAACTTATTTTTGTGCATAAAAATTAGATTTGATGAACTTTTTAAGAAGTAGATGAGATGATAAATCATAGTTGGAGATCTTTTACGATGTATCTAAAGGATATTATTTGATTAAAAATTTGTCAAAAAAAACTCAAATTCTCTCATCTTAAATTTGTCAACGTCACTCCCTTTTTCTTTTAATTTCATAAATATGTATATAGTCTATTTATGGTTATTTGTAAAAGAAAATCTATCTATATTTTTATAAAAATAGCTAATCAAGCAGTTTTTTAAGCTTAAAAGTACATTTTTCAGTCAAAATAGGGATTTAGTGTACCTTTTAAAAGAAGTAAAAAAGACTACCACATTCGTTCATTGTCTAACACGTCTTAATGGTAAGAGTTTGACTTTGTAACCTTAAGAGCTTTTCCCAACATTAGTTTCTGAACAAAATAATTTAAAAATATATAGGCATGAAAACGTTAAAAGAGTAGTTTTATCTCTAAATATCATGTTTTTGCTATACTCCAATCAAAATTGTGCTCAAGCTACATGAATCATGGTTCATGGATATTGCTATGAATTTAATTTCTACTGAAACTATTACAATATTCATCATAGACTTTTTTTTTTTGTGTTTTAGTTTCATGTAGGTTGTGAAATGAACATGATCTAATTCTATTGCAATGTTGTTTGAACAGTAGAAAGGGCTATGGTCCTACAATGACACTTTCTCTCTACACTCCTGTGCTTAACGTTGATTGAATTTTACTCTTTCAACCATAAAAAATAAAATAAAAATTACTCTTAAGGTATGTTTAAGGTATGTTTGGAGTTTAGAAGGGAAGGACTTCAGAAAAAATGAAGTGGAATGAATGGATGCTTTAGACTTTAGTTGGGAAGGGATTTGAGAGATTCATTAATCATTATAAAGATCAGAAAATTATTAAAATGAACATTTATGAATTTTTTGAGCTTTGAATATCATGAGAATTTTGTAAAAAGGGTCTTGCTAACCAGTGCCTTCAGGGCAATGGTTAAGGAAACCAAAAGTAGTATATTTACATTGAATTCAACAATGTTTTGACTTTTAAAAAGTTAAATTCTTCACTTTTCACCATTTTCCAATGCAATGTTTCTATTTTTATCATCTTAACCAATGCCCTAAGGGCACTATTTAGCATTTCCCTTGTAAAAATATAAGGATAACAATACTCCCTCCGTCCTAAAATATAAGCAAAAAAATCTCATTTTCTTTGTATCAAAATATAAGCAAAAAACACCAACTTTTATGTTATTATTGTGTTTTTTCAAACAAATCATCTTTTCCAATATAAAATTAAATGCATGTTGCATTCAATTTGTTTCTCTTTTTATTTTCTCCATAATTTTTAACCAATGAGAATTATTTTTACATCTTTCCATGAAACTTATTCCAAGGAGAACACAAAAAATTATACCTCAAATCACTAAGTATTGGTTTTCTTAATAAGTGTGAATTAGTGTTTTTTGCTTATAAAAAAAGACGGAGGGAGTATAAATTAATTAGTTATAAAATTCCTCCCCTTGCGAACCTATCACATGTGTAATTAAAGTTTTTCTCCTCCATTTTACCAAAAATTAAATTATCCTCCCTTCCTTTGAACCAAACATATATATAATTAAAATTTCCCCCCTTCACTTTCCTCGGTTAAAATCCTCCCCTCCGTTTAGATGGGAGGGGCTTTGGAAGGATGGGAGTAAAAATAAAAATAGATAAAATTTCAACCTTTTTTGAGATTTTTTTGTAAAGAATGATAGATGATTGTTATAATTAATGTATTTTTAATATTGAGCCTTCAATTCAATTTGTGAGCTCCCCAAGATTCTCCCATCTCAAAGCTCTATTCATTCTTTCTACTTCATGCTTCCTTTTTATCAATGTGCTTTCCTCCCACCTAAACTCTCAAACACACAGTGTCTATGCATTGTCCTTATCAACTTAGCTAAGCTCACGCGGACATAATAAAACACATTTTCATACCTTTTTAATGGGAGGGTTAAGATTATACAACATAAAAAAAAAAAAAAATTGGAGACAATCCACTCTCGTATGCCAAATAATATTGTTATGAACATGTCCAATAATTTTGAGTCCTTTGATTGAATCAATCGAGTTATAGTCATGGCGGTGACTAATGTCAAAAGTTTCAAGATTGAGTTAAGTCATTGGTGGAAAAATCCTCGAGTTTTTCAAATCTTTGGTGTGAAAATTATGTTTCGTTGCTTTTATTGGTTGATTAATCATTTTATGTGATTTAGTTTGTGGTTGAATATTTGTAAGACAATGATTCATATTTGTAAGTTTAACCATTACGAAAACAAATTCATCAAAATCTTGAACTTCGTCAATTCACACAAATGAAATATCAAAAAGAAAACCAATCTTAGATTTGGTTTGTTCAACGATAGATTTATTTTGTTCAAAGTCATGGAAAATATAACATCGTTGTTTCATGAGGTAGTGCAATGGGGAAGAGAGAAAAACAACAGTCTTAGAGATATCATAATAAATATTCGACCCCATACTTCATGAGTGAGTCATGGACAAAAAATGTTTGATATGATAGCATAAAGTTCCTTTACTATTACTCCATATATAGCCATTTTTGTGTTCTAATTAATGATGAATATTAGTGAACATCAACCTTGTCTCTATCATATGGTGGTGTTATGTCTTATTTCTCGTTTGCTCATTCTAGAGTCCTCTGCAATGAGCTTTTATGATTGCTCTAAAGTGGAGGGCTCTTGAAAGCGGCAAAAGTGAAAGTATGACATATTTGAAATCGATGTGAGAATTAGGGTTCTTTGAACACACAAATCTTCAAACTAGGTATGCTATGGAAAATAGAACTTCTATAAATACGATCAAACTTCTGAACTACTAATTAATAATATCATAAAAAAGAGAATTCCTTCAAAAAAAAATCATAAAAAAGAGAATTGTAAACAGAAATGATGAAAAAAGAAGAATAAAACAAGAAACAAAAGCCTTGAAAATTGTGGAGTTTTATACAAACTTTTTGAAACAAAAAATGGTTCTTCCATGTGGTCAAGGGTCCATTGTTTAAAGAAGAAAATGCAAAAGCTTGTTTGGTTAATAGATGAAAACAAAAAATCATAACACTTAATAACAAGTTAAAGACAAAGGATCTTTCGCAATTAAACTTATTGCATTGCACTAAAAAAAACGAATATATAGCAGATCAATAAAAACATCAAAACCCTAACTGCCAAATAGAAAAAGTGACATAAGAAGAACACTTGAACGAAAAACAGCGAAAAAGTAAATCAGATTTAACAGCATAAAACAATAAAACAAGACATTTGAACATGAAAAAGAAATCAAAAGCCAACATTAACAGTGGAGGATAGGTAAAAGAAATGACAGACTAAAATGTAGATATATTTTTCAATAACATCCATGAAAGTATCAGTGAAATATTTCCTCTCGTTACTACTTCATCAGATTGCAAGAGAAGATAAGGAGTATGGTTTCTACCTCACTGATCCCCATATGGAATGTTATTTGAAAAAACATAAGGCAGTGTTTTGAATGGGAATGGGGTTCAAAGGATGAATGAAGTGTTACTTATATATGGATATAGATTATTAGGGTTTAGTTGGAACATAAAAGGAAGGGTTGGTCTACAATTGGATAAAAAATGAAGAGGAGGGGGGGGGCTGTCCTTTACTGCTCCCCTTTCTGTTTCCAACTGATGAGAATTTGTCACCATTCGATCTGCCTTTATCTCCTAAAACACAATCTGGACCATTAAAATGTATGACTATCCGAGTGAAATTATTCTCACCAACAGCAATTGGCCATGTGTCAAGATTTGATTCGTCCATATCTTTAGTACTATGCCCACTGCACACACTAATATGTAACTGTCCAACAACTTTGGCACTTTGTTGTTTTTATTCACATGTGACTTCTTTGACAAACTCATTCCAAGTTACAACCGTTCACCAAATCCATGTGAGTCTGACTACTCAAATTTTAGATAATGTTTTTCTCAATGAATGAATGTTTAAATGAATGTTTATGATTAATGTAAAGCAAAAAATAAATAAATCTTTTCACCTATTTTAAGTGTTTTTATAAAGAATGATAAATTGATATTTATAATTAATGTATTTTTAACATTGAGTACAAAGCTCTCTAAAATATTGTTTCCGACACCTCAAACAGGATTACCTGTCTCAACTTCTTAAAAGCCTCTGTAACATAAATTTACAGCCTCAGCCGAATTGAGTAAAAGGTAAAATTAGAAAAATTGTAATATTTGATTATAAAAGAAAAGAGATCCCTGACTCCTAAAATTAAAAATAATCTGAATTGCAAATTATAAGCCATGAATGAATTGTGAACGGAAGTTTTTACTTCATTTAAAAGCAGAATCTTAGATTTGTGTAATTTTTCAAAAGCTATCAATAAGCCATTAAGGTCAAAGCAAATTGTATGTCCATAATTCAGTTACACAAAAATCACCTTTATCTCAGAACTGATCCTAACAAGTGTGTTTGATATTTGTTTTGTTACGAAAATGATTTGTTGATTCAGAATTATTACCTGCGTACATCTCATTAGTTTCAGGTTAGATAACCATTGCCAAAACAACTTCATTGGAATCTCTTAACCTTCATCATTTTGGACCTTTGGAATTTATTTTTCAAAGCAATGTTATGAGGTTAGATAAGTACTCCCTCTGGTCCTATATATAAAAAAAAATTCAAAAAAAATTTTGGTCCTAATTATAAGAAAATATCACAACTTTTAAGGTGTAGTTATTGCTTAAAAGACTTTTCTATCTCTTATTTAATATTTTTATTTTTAATATTAGTGGTGTATTTAATGTTTCACAACTTTTTATGAGGGTATATTTGTAAAAATATTTAAAAAGTTACACTAATTAATGATTACATTGGTTTTGATGTTTTTTGCCTTTTCTTCTTATAATAAGGACCGGAGGGAGTACATTATTACACAAATTAAATATCGAAAACAAAAGAAAAAGATGCCAATGCATAAACAAACAAAACAAATAAGAGTCCAACAACAAATTTTGTTCATAATAATTGAAAAAAGGACATTGTTTTATGAGGTAGTGCTGCAATGCAGTTAACAGAAAACCAGAGTCTTAAAATATCAGAACAAATATTCAACCACATATAACACATTCTCATGGATATAAACACTCCAGTGCAGATAAGAAATGCTTCCGTCAATATCGAATAAAAGATCAGTAAATGTACATCTTTGCAACTGTTGAATTTCAAGCATGTTTGAATGCTAAACCATTTTACCCCATGATAAAAACAAGATCCACAGACTGATTCCAGTATTTGAGAGTTCTTCAACATTCATCACAATCTTCTTTATTACTATCATCAACAAACTAATACTCACTCTTCCTATGGTAATTGTTCATGAAGTTTCTTGCAGCCTATACATTGTGATTTCCTGCTGCTTGAAGTATCGCCTGTCCTCTTCATCAACCAACACAAGATTCAAAAAGTACTTCACGCTGAATTTGTTATTGATGTTGTGATGAGTCGGCGTCAGCTCGTAAGGACTGAGGAACAGTCTGATTGGTATTGACTCACCTGGAAAAGTAATCAAGCATTAGTCAGTGCGTTTATGGGCACATATGAAGTAATTTTTTTACTTCAGGGTTAACACGCTAATGATAGTATTAACTGTTCTATTTATTTAATGTGTACACAGTCCATGAAAAAAAGAACTGCTATCGTTGAGCTGTACTCAGAACATATATTAAAAGGTGAAATTTATTTTATGTAATTAACATCTGTTGTAGAAAAGTTCTGTGAGAGATTGGTTTTGCTAATTGCAAGACTACATAGCAGAACGTGTTTTATTGTTGAGCCATGTCATAATAGATTTGACAATTTTAGTTACCTACCAATCACCTAAATTACCTTCTTTTATCTAGGCTTGGGAGCAACTATATGATGTTAAACTAATTTTAATCATATTTGCTTTGTTTAATTGCAAACCTGGGTTGTTGCATAAACTTTCTGTCTTAGTTTGTTTATTCATCCAATTTAAAGTTTAACCTACCTCTTACGGGAGCACCATCCATCAACTCGAATTTAGCCAGTGTTTCTGTCTCCACATGGGTGTTGGTCCCTGATCCTGTTGACTCTCGGCGTCTAATCTCAAGATCCATGTTTTTTATCTTGATTCTGACAAGTAAAAAGTAAATCTTGCCAATGATAACGTCTTTCAGATGATACCTGAAAAGTTGAAATTCCCAATTAGTATTTACAAGTTTCTTGTCCTTTAACCTAAAAATTATAAATAAGTTGATGAGAAGAATGTTCTCTTCAAATATAAGGCCTGTACAGCGTTAGAGTTTGACAAAAATATCTTTGGTGCACATGCCTGCCTAATTACCTAGGATTGTTACTTGTTTATAGTAAACTAAGTAAAGGTGATCCGGAAGTCGAGGTAAGAAATTTACAGGCCAATATAACCAAACAAGATAAAGCAACAAGTAAATTTCATATTTCAAGCTTTAAGCAGAAAAAAGATAGGATACAATTACAAGCTAGTAGTAGTAAAAGTAATAAAACTAAGACATAAAAATTGAGCAAAACTCCAGTCAAATGGCCAATCAAAACAGTCAACTTACTTGCTTTTGTTATATTCAAATTCAATGTGCAGACAATCTTCTATTCCAACTTCCATCTGTGCAAGGTATAACATATTGTTAAATACATAATGAAGAATTAAAAGCAGCTAACAACAGAGTTATGAGGAAAAGCACAAGGAAATAACTACATGTGCCTGCAGATATTTAATGCAGGCTCATATTATTGAGCTCACCTTAATGCTGTTATTAATCTGCGGAAGCGGCGAATAGTTGCGAACCTGACAAATGATGATAAAAATAAAATTAATCAAGTGATGAAATAGAATCAAAAACCTTATCAATGTAATTACATATACAGATATGCAAGTAGTTTTTGTGAGTGGGAATAGTGTAGTCATGGTGAAAGCAAGGTTAGAATCCCCCTAGACTCAACTCGTCAGGGTTTACATGTAGACTCATACAAGTTTATTTAATACAAATCTACACATAATTTAATACCATGTAGTAAGTTGGATGATACATGATTTAATGCTGTATACTAAGACAGATGAGATGACAAATAATTAACTACTATGTAGTAAGATGACTTAGACCAGACCGCAAAAAATATAACAAGTTCAAAAGGATGACGAACCGGGCTTCCCGCATCGGAGCTGCAGTAAGCTGGATAGAGATAGGTCTCAGCTTATTATTAGAGTCAGGTTCAGTTATCTCGTTAGTCTGTTGAGTTATTGCAAACTTGTGTGTTTGTTCATGTATTCTAGTTCATGATTTAAATTATGCTGCGACCTGGGAGTATGGGATTGTGACTTGATCTAGTATCCTTCACCTCCATTGCAGATGGGTTTACATTCAGAGGTTAGATGACTCTAAAGGTTTTGTGCACTGGAAGTCTTAGTTTGTGCACTGGAAGTCTGGCAGTCAAGGTTTAGTGCAATGTGAAGCCTTAACCAATGAGCTGTAGCAATTAGAGTTTTTTTTTTTTTTTTAATACACTAAACTACTGTCATTTTCAAAATGTTTAATGGAAATAACCATTATGTTCGGCACACATTCAATTGACCTCAAACTCAAAGTTCTATGCGAGGCTACCTGAGTTTACACATGAATGACTTTGAAGTAAGTTAACACGGTTTTGATGTGTTATCTCGTACAAGATTAAATTCTACAAGTCAACTAGAGAGTTTAACAGCCCCATGGTTGAAAGTATAGGAGTGTCAATTGGAAAAATATTATTGGTGTGACATGACCATATAAACTTTTTTTTTGGGTGTCGGGGATAAAATAACATTCAACTGGATATCTCAGACCATAAATAAATCACAAATTGTATTTCACTGATAAAGAACGTACCACGAAATCCTGGTACTCAACTATGCTTCCTGCGTAACCACGATTAATGGTCACTTTCAAGACATACCTGGAAAATGCAAATACTTAAAAACATCGCATGATATCATCATATTAAAGCTCTCCCCATCCTGTTATTTGCAAAGCAAATAATCCAGAAAGACAGCGAAAGCACATAAAGAAAACTTAAACTGAGACACATGCATCTTCCAAGATATGATACCTAAGCCTCACATTCACCCCGTTGTATGTCTCATATGGCATTTCAACAGTTGAGAATTCAAATGGATATGTTTTCCTTTCATAGATTTCTCCAGGAACATCTAGTTCTCGTACTGCAAAAGACAGCAAAATGAAATTTAGTAATCGGCTGTAAGTAATTCATCATTAAATGAAAGGCTAACAACAATTGTGTAGAATATGGAAGAGACAGAATACTCAATTACCAAGGGACGTAAAGTCATAAAAATTTCCTCTGTCAAAATACATCTCTGCACAGTGAAATGAAATTCAAAATGAACTTTATATCAGTAATCAGTAATACAGTAATATGGGATTAAAAAAAAATCATAAACAGGAGAAAATATTCAAGCAGAAGCGGAATAAAAGCTGTATATATTATATTAGAGATGAATGTATAATCTATTCCCTTTGCTAGTCATGACCAAAGAATAATTTAACAGTTAAGTTACAGATCATCGAGGAGGAGAGGGGAGGGAGGAGTGAAAGAAAACATTTTCTTAAACATTTTTGACAAAACTGAGATGGAAGGATCACAGTAGGGCAACTTGTCTTCTTGTATATATAAGAAGTAATCCAAGATTAACTGTAATGTCAACTTTAACACTTTAAGAATTAGGACTGAAAGCTTTTAGAAATATAAGGATCGTTTTACGTTTTATCCTGAATCAAATGTACTAAGCAGAAAAACAACTATCCAGCTGACTATCACACCGGATAAAAATATAAAAGTATAGAATCAAGTTGGAATATCTCGCCTGAATAGCAATTCTAAAAGGAAAATGATGAATAAAAAGCTTCAAGCAGCATACACACTCAATACAAAGAAACAAAACAAATTAAAAAGTGGAAGGATTAGTCAAGTACAAACCTATCTGTCCAAGGAGCTCAACTTTTATGCCATTGTGGTCAATCTTCTTCCCTTGCATAGGTTCTATTGTAATCTAAACATGGCAGCAAATACATAAATAGTCAATGCATGAAGACCCACTGGAAAATATATCGAAAGTCATTGCAACAATATGATGAGTTTAAGATAAACTAAAACATATAATATTGTTTAGATAAACAACTAACATACCTTTCCAGCAATGTTTTCTTGACTGTGGAAAAGTGGGACTGTAACTGTTTGACCATTTTCTTTTTTAAATGGAACCTTGAAAAATGGCAAAAAGAATGTCAACCAAAACGATCTAAAGTCGCTAAAATCATAACTCGTGAAAGATTCAAAATCATTAATAGAGCAAAGATAAATATCAAACTATGTTAAAATTTCCCTACTTGCAAGGAAAACGTGAGGAGAGTGTGAAATAAGAAACTCTGAACATGTTTAAGTGAAGAAGATAGTGAGCAATATGATATTTATATACATGATTAATACAATAGTCATAATTATCTAAGGGTGCAACCAATCTCTATATGCAATGAATTATAAATATTCCCCTAAAGCTGGAAAGTGGAGACAAAAAAGTATCCAGTTTGTTATAAGATATAAGAAATCCTTGGTTCCCAAAGTGCTCTGGTGAACGAACCTGCCAACTGATCATTTGAGTTGACAAAGGATGTGCAATTTAAGATAGAGTGATCATTATTATATTTTTCTGGTACAACCTTGAATAATAGAATGATCATTATTATATTCACAATGAGGTTATGCATATTTATATACAAGAGAGAATCTCAAGAAAGGAAAAATAGAATATAAGGTAAGTTTTCAGAGGTAATAGATGGAGTGAAGGCAAATGTAATGGGACTTTTCTGATTGTAATCAGACCTTTCAAATGATTCTGTAAGGTAGAAATGACAACTGAAGCTATAAACTTTTAAGAGCAAACTACAGTGAAGTCTAGGTACTTAGAGTGATTCAAACTACGAAGAAAATGAGATTGAGATCATAAATAGGTACAGGAGATACTGAGGAGTCTTCTGGTGGAGGCGCAATGAGGTTCTGACAATGGGAGGGGAGGGGAGGGGAGTGTGTGGCTTTCAAAAGCAGGTTGAGACAGAAAACAGTTGCGACACGTACAGGCACACTAGAAGGTTTCTAGTCGCGCAACTTTGAGAAACAGCCGGAGATACAGAGATACACTTGATAGGGTTTTTCAGAATTCGGACAAAAAAAGGTACTTCTCAGCAGCAGACAGACCATCAAATGAACTGATGGCAGCTGGAGATACAAAATAGCCAAAACTTGCTGTGACAGAATAAAATGCACAGCTAAAGCTCAACAAAGGATGTGACAATTTAAGAAGAAATCTACTCACAAATAAAATGGCAATCAATCTCAATGAGCTTAGTTTGTTCATGGAATTTGGATTGGATGCGATGTCAGTATTTGGCTGATTATAATAAAAAGAAACTTGTCTCAATACTCAATAGTTCCAATCTAAAACAATTTATATACTCTTCAATGAGGAGTCTCGGCCATATGAGTTCACATGTAGCAAGAGTCATAGCTCGATATTTTGCTAAAAACATCAGTCAAAGGAAATTGATATTTAGCCCCTTTATGGTAGGAAGGATGGGATTCGTTAGAACATTAATTTCAGACATTTTCAAAATCCTTATGTAGGCCATGAAGAACAAAAACCATGCGCATTTGATCTATCTTATCTATAACTTTTTGAAGATCACTATCGGTTAGCATAGTCTTCATTTGTTGAATAGTTGACTGAGCTTTGTTTAAATAGGAAACAAAATCATGATCTTCAATTTGAAGAGTTGCAAAATTATGAACAGAATCATAGAGATTCCGATTGTCATTAACATAAATATTCTTAGCCTTCTTCAAAATCTCATAACAAGAAATATAGGAGTGGAAGTGAACTACAAGTGACGGGTGAATTGATTGCCAAAGTAATAATGCTAATTGATAACCAGTATTTTCCCGGTCATCCTTCAATAAATTGTCGACTCTTTGAACTTGGGGTGTCAAATGATCATAAAGTCCCTGACCAAGAGACCAAAATTTGACAGCGCAGTTCCAGTCCAAATAATTTTTGCTATTCAAAATTTCAGAGGGAATAGATGGAGTTCTTGAAAAGGCGTATGAAATGGGATTTTTCTGATTCTAATCAGATTTTTCAAATGATTCCATGAGGTAGAAATGAAGGCTGAAACGGTAAAGTTTTAACAGTAAACTACAGTGGAGTAAAGGCACTAACATGATTACTCAAACTTGGAAGAAAATGAGACATGAGACCAAAAAATAGGCACTGGAAATACAAACGAGTGTAAAGAATAAAATTAAAATTCAGAGCTTAGTTCAACAATGACTCTTCTATGCAATGGAAGCGTCAAACGAGAGCGGAATCGAACCCACTTTGAGTCTAATAACAGCTTGAGAGAAAAAATGAATCAATTGCTTGAGTAAAGAACACATAATATAATATATAAAGGGATTAATTCATATGCACCGACAGTCTAAAGAATTTTTTTATTGTCAGTCAATCATTGTCGTTCGATCATTAAAAAAGTCAACTTTCATCATTTCTAACTTAAGAATCATAAAAATGATGGTTTCTGATTGGTTGAAATTGTAAAAAAAATTACACAGTACATCAAAATTACTCTCATACAAAATGAGTTCAATTCCCAGGCCATTGGCCCTCTTTTTTATGAAAAAAAAGTACAGTTTCCAGAAAGAGAAATTAAAGCGATCATAATTTCCAACACTCTCTAAGAACCTCAATATGTAATGAATTATAGTATTAAATTAAATTATTATTTACTATGTGATACGTGTAAGTCTAATTCAGCCCGAAAAGTGAAACTTCAATTATATTCTATTTTCAACACTCTCTATCAACTCTCACTACTACTGACATCAACCTCAACATTAACAACAATACAAAATGCAATTGCCACACAATATGATGCGAGTATATATACTACAATGAAAGTCTGCTCACCTGCTTCCGGTTTTTTCCATCATTAAACGAAATCAGGACATTACATGCAGGCTTGAAAGCTCCAAGAAGATAATTCTATAAGCACAGAATCAAATGAATCAAAGTCAGAATTGAAGAAAACCAATAATTACATAACCAAAACACAAAAACCCAATTAAACAAAACTCACCATACTGTTCACAATTCAATCTTCTACTATCTACCTCAAGCACCTGTTGAAAAATACAAATTTCCAATTACCACAAAATCAAGATCTTCAAACCCAAAATATTGAAATCAAGATCATTGGGTACCTAAAATCAAACTCAAAATCAAATTTTTCTTAAAGTATGAAAAGATCATGATTATCCCCTCAAAAACCCTAAAAAACGAAATTCGAGAGATACCTTGTAGAGTGCGATCACAACGATGAGTTTTGAGAGTGCAAATCAAGGAAAGGAATTGAGAAAATGAGTGAATGGATCTAAGAAAAGCATAATTTGAAGTGAATCTAAAGCTGAATGAGTAAAGACATCGATCGGAGGAAGAAGGAGTAGAGTGGTTGTTTCTTCTTCTTCTTCTCTTTCTTTCTCCTGAACTGAATTTTCAATGCTTAAACGCTTGTCGTTTAACACAGTCTCAATGCTTTTCTTTTTTTTCTTTTCAAATAAAAAAATAACTGTGGTTTTTTCTCTTATTTACTTTTATTTTATTTTTTTAATGTAGTTTTTAGAATTAAATCAGTTTTTCCTTAAAAAAAAAGTTTTTAGTCCCTATAAATAAAGTTAATTTTTTTTTTTTAGTTTTCATAAAAAAAATTACATGTTTTAGCACCTATAAAAAATTTCAGTACATAGTTTTAATTCTATTAAACGAAAAATTGTTTACCTATGTTTAAAATTTTAAATTTTTCAATGATTTTTTACAAATTTGTTTAAAATATTATAAAAAGTTTCTCAAAAAAAATTAGCTCAAAACTTTATTTTTAGATTCAAATTTTCATTAGTTTTATTTTGAAATTTTGTTGTTCAATTAAATTTATGATTAATTAATTAATTAGATGTTAAAAAACTCCAAATTTTTATAATGTTCGTGTGTAAAAAATATTCAGAAATTTAAAATTTTAAACATAAGTAAACAAATTTTAAGTTAACAGAGACAAAAACTATATGCTGAAAAAAATTATAGGAACCAATATCCGTCATTTTTTATGAGGACTAAAAACTAAAATCAAATTGGTTGTCGCATGTCAGTAAAAATGTGCCACTCCAGCAAAAAAAAAAAAAAAGACTAAGGACCAAATTTAAGGAGATTAGAAATTGCAATGTCGAATTAAAATGATTTATAATTACATGGACTAAAATTCAAGTGACACATATTTGTAGGAATCATTTTCATATTCATGCCAAAAAAATAACATCTAAATTTTAATAAGGCCAAGAGTACGTAAGACAACAAAGATATGTGCATTCATCTTTACCAACTCGATTAGAAAAACATATGTAATTCAGTGGTTATGTTATATATTTATATCATGTTATTGTTGGTTTTGTATTTGACAAAATTACCTTGAAAGGCACCGAAGAGATTATTATGTCGCTCTCTTTAAGACGTTTTGCAGCAGTGCTCAAAATTGTGCAAGAAAGACTATCAACTATGTCGCCTCTAGGATAAAAACAACTCAGTTCACATTGTGCGATTAACTACTATGTTGTAGATAATCATTCAAGAATTACACCCTCAATATGGTTAAAATGGCCACTCAATTATGGTACATGTATCACTCAAAATTGAAGGGATATAAAGAGAATAACAACTCAATGAAACAAGCCGAAGGAAGAAAAGAGAAACATTTGATAATTCATAAGCGTTTTTCGATGTACCGAATGAACTATGCGGGCTCTCCTTTTATAGGGTGAATTCAAAACTGATATGGAAAGGCTTAGGGAACAAGTACTTCGCAAATTAGTTCTAGTAACCAGCAGATCATACAAGTTTGGAGCTTAAGTTGGAGCGCGTGAGTGGATAAGACCAGAAATATCTGAATAGTTAGTTGGATCAAATATGATAGAAACTTGTTCGTTAGTTGGACAGATAGAATCGTTGTCACACGTGTTATATAAACAATACTAATGTGTGTTTTATCATATGTGAGACTTCAACTTTTTTCAATTCATACTACATTAAGTCTATCCGATTTTGGACTTGATGTTTATTCTTCCAACTTTCATTTTTCACTCTAGCTTTCCAACATAACCAAATTGAACTTCCTTGAAGTCCTGTTTTGAACCAAATTAATAATTGAGATCTAAAACCCTAACTTGAGTCACTTGGACCAGCCCTCGTATTTACCTTCGTTACCATTGTTTGGATGCATTTGCTACACATTGAAGTTGAACGCAACAAAAGCAATTTGAAAATTTTAT
Source organism: Medicago sativa (assembly GCF_051527215.1). Lineage (NCBI taxonomy): Eukaryota > Viridiplantae > Streptophyta > Magnoliopsida > Fabales > Fabaceae > Medicago > Medicago sativa. The sequence goes on from NC_140756.1 coordinate 11,752,636, forward strand.
TGACCATTAGACTAGATTTTGTCTAATTTGTATGTCTCTTAATACTAGCAACTTGTATTTTTAGAGTCCAAAATGGCTATTCACCATACTTTTTACTTGTCTGAATCAAGGCTAGTTTTTTTTTTTTTTTTTTTGTTAATGCTTCGATGAGTCCAGTAATTCAGAGTTTGTTCTCGCGGCCTGAGTATAGAAGACTTTCTTCAAGTATGAGCTAAGAATTGTTTTAGCTAATCACTAGACTTGAGAGTGACTTCATCCTCAATTTTGCAATCAAGGCATGTGATGAAGTGGCACCATACTCAAGTCAATAATCGATTAGTTTTCATTTCTATCAATTTTTATCATGAAAACTTTATCACTTAAGGAATGTTGTTGCTACCACATCTTATATGGTTTTATAGTTATGTTGCCTTTTTATTATTGCTTATTTCAACATTAAGATGGCTGTCACAGATAATATGTGTATGGAAGTGATGAAGTCCATCTGCAAGTTTTAAACCTTTCACCACATTACCTCCTTTTTGGAGATTTTTTAAGTCTTGTAGTTAACTTCAAATTATTGTCTATTAAACACACACACATTGATAATGAGTTATGCCCTTATGTTACCATCCATTTACATATACTTTTGATCTTTTGAAACCATACAACTTACCAATTTAGTACAATTTTCAAAGTTTAAACCTTGAACCTCCTTCTTAAATCTACTTTGATGTTCCTTAGCTCACCAACCAAGTTACCTATTTGGGACCTATGTTTTGAACATTTAACCATTAGGAGCAGTTGTGATTATTATTTTTGTTATCATTAGTATTTGAAGTGTACTGGTGAGTCCCTTATTATTATTTTTTGGGGGCTAGAAAGTCTCTTAATCACTTTCAACCTTTAAGCTAAACTAGCGCGATACAACAGGAGATTGGTAAAGTCGTTTAGGAGGCTTTATTGGTGTTCAAAAAAAAATATTTAAAAGGATTTCAATGGATGAATGTTTATGAAATATTCAGGAATATTCTACCTTGCTCGTGGACCGAATTCAGTTGTCACTTGTCAGCCACACCATGCCCAGTTGGGATCCGCCCCTGGTTGTCAGATGAAGGGAAACCAACTCAATCGAACCTTCCTTTTTAGTTCTACCCCGACAAGCCCTTTTATCGGGCTAATTCTGCGACCAATCACTCCCTTAGCCCGTTCACTACTTCACTCATGTTTGGCCTATCAGAAGAATTAGTGGACAAACAAGCCGTTTGTATCGCAACAGCTTTCCAGGCAGAGTTAGTGTCAACAATATGCTCTATATAACAATTGTGATTATCACCAAAAGAACAAACAACTCCTAAGCTGTAAACATCACTTTTTTTGGGTCAACCTGTTTGATGTCATGTACCTTGCAGGTAGACCATATTATTTGTAATGAATATCCAACTTAGTCTCTAAAATTATAGAGCGCTATTAGGTTAATTAGTCCTGAAGCAATTTCCTTGCTGACCTTGGCTGCATCCACCCAAGATCAGCCCAAAGATAAGGCCATCAAGGCAATTGCCTTGAGCCTAAAAAAGATAATATTAAAAACTAGTTTATAAAAAGGTTTCATATTCTACTATTGGTAAAAAACAATATTTGATATAAAGGGCTTCATATTCTATGAAAACTAATAACATGTTATCTAAAATTAACATTGTTTTAATAAAGATTAAATCAGTTCATCCACTTCAAGATTTTCTATTCATTCTCTTTTTCTTGTTGAAATAGACTCTTCGATTGTTGTTAGCCTTGTAAAAAAAGGTACCACATTCATTATTGCTCTCCAACCCATTTCGAATGGCGTCTCTGAACCTTTACGATTAGACTATACGAGTATCTCGTAATTATAGAGAAGATAATAGTTGTGCGGATTTTCTAGCAAACTTGAGGCATTTTGACACTCTTTTGGTGTTTTCCTTTTGTTTTAAATAAAAACAAAAAAGAAAGAAGAAAGAAAAATGACTATAATTAGTAGCAAGTAGAGTAACCTATATATGTTGCCAAGCTGGATAATCTACACCTATACAAGCCCACAATACAACTGTTACTTAAACAAAGTCAAGTCTCTCCTTCTTCCCTTCCCACTTGCCAACGCCAGCCTACTAAAAAAATGAGCTCACAAAAATATTTTCAACACGGAAATTGGTTATTTATAGACATTTTCAAATTGATTATTAAGAAATCAAAAGGAGACAAACCAAGCAATAACATAGTTTTCTAAATTTAGCAAGAAACTCAACTTCTATGACCTCTTTTGTCCAATCAGGATCAACCTTCCGTTGCAATTTGAAGAACAAAACAAGCAACCACGTTCAAGTAGGAGTAAGACCCATAACAGTACACAAGTTGAGTTCAGAAATTGTTGGTTTTTATTTTTTATTGTGTAACACAGGCAGAATATATATGTGCCAATAATAACAAATTTTTTTTTTTGACAAGCCAATAATAACAATTATATCCTTCTAAATACTTTGTGGCATGGCTTATTATTTTCTGACATTAAGTGTATGACAAATAATATCCGTAGTTTTGTTTTAACTCTCCCATTTTCACAAAAAGATGACTCTAGAAATTTAGAATTCAAACTGAAGGTAAATAAATTTGGTCGAAAATTGTTTCGGACAAGACTCAAACTCAAATTTTTTAAAACGATATTATTATTAAAATAAATGTCACCCAGTTGAAAAATTTAATTTATGTGTCAAAGAAGATATGACTATAATTTTGACGAGGATTTCGTAACTAATTTTTTTTAGGGTTAAATATGTTTTTAATCCCTATAAAATTGGGATCTTTTAAGTTTAATCCTTACTTAATTTTAATAGTTCTTTTAGTCCCTAATTTTTTTTTCTGCATTGAGTATTAGTCCCTACTCAACTTCAATTTGTTTAATTTATGCTTAAACTCTTAAATTTTTGAACAATTTTTTTTTAGAACATTACTAAAAGTTCATCCGCAAAAAATTATCGCAAAATTTGATTTCTACATCTAGATTTTGTTACTTTTTATCTTTAACTTTTGTCGTTTTAAAAAATTGATATTTAATTCGTTTCATGTTAGAAAATTCTAAATTTTAGTAAATGAACCTTTCATAGTGTTCTAAACTTTTCTCTAAAAAATCGTTCAAAAATTTAAGAGTTTAAAGATAATTAAACAAACTTTGTTTTAGCAGGGACTAAAAATCGTTCAATTTTATAGGGACCAAAAACATATTTAACCCTTTTTTTTTTTTAAGCTTTTCTTAACTTAAAAGTTTGAGGCTTAACTCTAGTTTGACATGTTTGACCCTCCGATCCGTAAGTGAACAAAAAGTGGTGAGATTTGTATTAAGAATTTTGCTAACAAATGTCCTAACTTATATATCTTATAAGGAGACTTGTTAGCATAATACATGCATCTATAACTTATCTTATATAGATTTTAGGCTAAATATCACGTTTGGTCCTTTTAGTTTGACAGAATTCTCAAGTTAGTCCTTTAAGTTTCAAAAGTTTCAAATAGATCATTTTAGTTTGACAGAATTCCCAAATTAGTCTTTTAAGTTTCAAAAGTTTCAAATAGGTCCTTTTAGTTGAGAAATTATTTCACCACTACCTCTGCTGTCAGTTAGTAAATTAATTGATGATGATGTAGCTGTTAAGTTGTTTACTTGGATCAAAACGTTGTCTTTTAATAGTGCTAGAAAGACATTTGTTGTTGTAAATAGCTGTCTTTCTAGCACTATAAATGATCATTTATGATCACGAAACGTGACATTTTGACATCCTGGAGCTTTTAAAAGGCATCATTTTGATTCAAGTCGACAACTTAACGGCTACATCAGCATCAGTTAAACGAATACTGACAGCATGGGTAACAGTGAAATAGTTTATCAATTAAAAGGACCTATTTAAAACTTTTGAAACTTAAAGGACTAACTTGGAAATTCTATCAAACTAAAAGGACCTAATTGAAACTTTCGAAACTTAAAGGACTAACTTGAAAATTATGTCAAACTAAAAGGACAAAAAGTGATATTTGACCTAGATTTTATATAGAATAAGTTATTTTTTAAACTTTCAATACGTTGAATGCATAATTTTCAATGCAAAATGTTCTCTTTAAATTTTTTAACAAGCGCCTAAAGCAATTATCTTAAATATTCTCACGTTGTTTCATCCATTGACCATTTGGTGACTTGATCAAAGGATTTAAAAATGTATAAGGCCCAATGATTAAACGTTTTAGATCTAATAGGAGCATATTTGATATATTAATATTATAGTGTCACGCATTATACTGCACAGAATGTTGAAGGAAACAATGTACAAGGGACACTCTTGCTTCAATGAAGGGCAAAGCCTAACGAAAATACGAAAAAAACCACATAAAAAAAATAATACAAGAACACATCAATACATAGGGAACAAATGCAACGAAATACATGATACATCCATACTTACATAAACAAAAAACATACATGATGAAAGCACCACAAAAACCAGAAAGCATGAGGAGATAGAAGTCAATCCAAACCCTATCTAACCAAGGATAAGGCCTATCTCACCAAGCACTTCTAAAATGTGCAAAAGACCTATAGAATATCATTAAAAAACCATCTTCAAAAGGAGAATTTAATTATATTTACGATTGCTCAACACATAGAACCTTGTCATCAGAGAAGATAACATCATTTCTTTCTTCAAAAAAAAAACATCATTTCTATAATTTCAAATATTACACACTACCACATGCCAAATCGGGGAGAAACCCTTTATATGGTGAGCAACAGCTCCAAAAGACATGAAAACTAAATGTAGATGGAACAAAATTCGATAGAATTGACAATTGTCACCATAACCACCAAAAAACACATTATACCATACTGGGAGAGTAAACTCTTTATATTTGACAATTTTATACAAATTAAGAAAAAATATAACAATTGAAATTGAAATAAAGAAAATAACGTGGTTTTGTTAATTATTTTTATTATTATTTTTATTTCATTAATTATCGTGAATCTAAAGTGACAAGCATTGAGGTTGTATTTTAAGTTAATTTTTATCCTTGATTTATCACATAGCAAGAGTAAATGTAAGCAAATAAATATATATCTTAATACGTAGGCGATAAACTTGGCTTGTTTTTCATCTAGAGGGAATAAATTTGTGTGTGACTTCATTTTAATTTGAGCTAAAAAAATATCGCATGCAGATAAAGTAACAAGCACAAAGACATGCATGGTGAAGACATTCTAGTTACATTAAGATAAATTAGGACAAATGTTAAACATGTGTCTTTAAGACATGTTAAGGGACTCAATATAAAATACATGTTTTAGGAGTTTTGCATTTAACTCTTTAAAAGTTTAAAAATTGTTTTTTCAATATAAAATTTTGGGTTAATATCCCTTTTGGTCCCTGTAATATTAGCGAATTCCGGTTTTAGTCCTGTAAAAAAATTGATTTAGATTTTGTCCCCGTAATTTCAGATTCCTCCATTTTTAGTCCCTCATTTAGCATATGTCAAAAGAATCTGCCTACATGACATGCTGACCGGGACATTTTCATTATTTCTTGAATTAATTAATTTCAAATGTATTTTTTTTAAATACAATTAAATAAAAAAATAAATAAAATTATAAGGAATTTAGAAACAAATAAAAAATCAACATGTTCATCATTTCTTTATTCATGTTCATCCAAATCTTGGAAATTTATCATAAACTCATCTTTCCAAAATTTTATAAAAACCCAAAAATTAAGTGTGCTTAAATATGAAGAGGAACGGCAACAAGAATTTATCAAGGAACAACAACATGAATGGCGCATGAAAACAACAAGCAGCACAAACCCATAAAGAATTTTAGCAACAAAATTTTGTTCCCATTCTTTTCTCTGCTTTTTATAATGAATTTCAGCAATGGAAACTTTCAAATCCACAGAAGCAACAACCTAAACAATAAGCCCATAAAATCCCAAAAAAATGGCTGACTGAAACTGACGAAAAAAAATCAACAAGAGATGCAAAACTCAACAAGAGATTGAGAATGAGTTTTTTTATTTGGGTTTCATTGATTTTGTGGGTTTCCATATTACATGAAGAACACGAAGAGGATGGAAGAACTAAGATGAACACTCGGTTTGGGAAGTACAAAATTAGGAAAATGAAAATGAAATTGGGGATTCTAGGTTTAGAGAGGAAGGAGATGTGGTAGAGGAAGGAGAAGAGATAAGAAAACGTGAAAACATTTTTTGGGTTTATGTTTTTTTTTTTTTAAAATTTGTTGTTTTTATTGTTTTTTCCTTTTAAAAATAAATGTTAATAACAAAAATTCCATTTCATAATAATTAAATAAAAAAAGGAAAATAGTTCAATCAGCATGCCACATGGACGGATTCTTTTGACATGGTTAAATGAGGGACTAAAAGTGGAAGAATCTGAAATTACAGGGACATAATCTAAATTATTTTTTTTACAGGGACTAAAACCGGAATTCGCTAATATTACAGGGGACAAAAGCGGTATTAACCCTAAATTTTTTACTTATAATTTATGTCCTTAACACACAAGTTAACATGACCTTAAATTAAATTATTACGTTTTGTTCCAGCCGTCGTTATCATATCCATCATCATTAACAATATCATCTTAATATATAATACGAAGGTTCACAATGCATGCCTAATATTGAAACCCTAAACCTAATTTATATCTCACAATTACCTTTTTGTCCTCCTGTCTTTTTTAAGGGTTTTGAAAAATATTTATTTATGAAAAAAATTCTCTCCAAAGATTTGAACCCATGACATATTGGTTACTTCAAAACATTTTGACCACCAAGCCACTTACTGTTTTTGTGATATCATTTGGCTTCCACTACATGATATCCAACATTAAACTCCCTTTTCTAAAAACCAATTAATTCTTTTTCCTTTCTTTCCAAACGGGTTTGAACTCTTTTTTCTCCTTCGCAATCTAAACCCAAAAGTTTGTGATTTTCAACCATTTTTTCCCTTCATACAGTAATTTTTATGTTGACAACTAATGATATAGTCAATCTGATGCTTATATATGAAAATCGAAATAAACCATCTCTTTTACTTTATCTGTGTCATCTCTTTTTTTTCAACTTCAATACACCATTTTTTTTCATTGTTCCATCTCCCTCTCTCTCACTTCTCTGTTCACTATCACCATTCTTTATCCACACCATCAGTGTAGTAACCAAACAATCATCACTAACCAACCGTCACCGTCGTCACCGTTAACAAACCATCGTCGCGGTCAACTTTCATCACGTCATTACCATCACCGCCATGACAATGACTCCGTCGCCGGCAGTCCCCTCGATCCTCTCTAGCGATCTCATCCTTGATGTACTTTCGTTTCTTCCTATAAGATATTTTCTTCGATTCAGGTATGTAAGTAAGTGTTGGAAAACCCTAATTTCCGACCCCACCTTTGTGAAATTGCATCACCAGAAATCACAATCACAAACAGGAAATTCACCCTTCCCACTGCAGGTTGAAGAATTCAGGTGGTGGTTGCGGTTATGAAAACAGACCAATGCCTCTTCTGCTACTATCATCTATATTTAAGTTTTTTTTTAGTGAATCATTGAGGAATTAAATAACTTCGAATTATGTTGTCCGTAGGAAAGAAACTAATAGAAGGTATGTATGTTCTCTCTAATTTGTTTCTCTAATCATGGTTGTGTGATATCCGGTGTTCATTCTTTTGCAAATAAATTTCCTGTAGCATCTGATTCAGTTAACTATCTATTTTGATTGTGTCTCTTTGGTTTTTTCAATTTTCAAACTTCCATGAGATGGACTAGACATGAGAATGTTGTGATTGTTAATCTTTTATTGTTTATTTGATAAAATTTTGTCTACACATTTTGCAGATGGGGAACAATTGTTTCATTGTGCTTATAAAAAAGTTGTTTCATTGTGATTATAGTAGAACGTGCTAAAACTACTATTACTTAATTCATATATTCCATTTGATTGTTCTGAATTTTTTTTCATTTGATTGTTCTGAATTTTTTTTTTAATTCTTACCTTTTGATGTTGTAAACTTTTTTTTTTAATTTGTAGGTTCTAATGAAGGTGCAGACAGTTGTAGTTACTTGAATCTGAAGAGAAAAAGAGCACGAGTATTGAAAGGTCCACATTTAGTTACACTGGTATCACCACTTCGTATCCGTTAAGTATAACTAATTTCCTAAATCTCTGTGAAGCGATAGCTGACAATATATTTTCTCTGCAACATACTCTATTATACGATTGGAAAAAAGCATCAGATTAAAACCTTACACTGCAACTCATTGTATCTACAAAATGCATGCGATCAGTTCAGCTTATGTTTTAAAGTTTGGTGACTGTTAAACCATAGTAGTTACAGTACACATAATATTTTCTGCTAAACTTTGTCACTTAATGCTGAACAGGACGCTATTTGACATCTTAGTATAGTAAATTGTTGACTGATCTCTATTATGTTATTATTCCGAGCAACCTTCTATGAACAACGTACCTTATTGTAAGCTCATTGCTTATGACATTATTACCATCAATCATAACTTCATATCTGTTACGTATAACTAATATTCTAATTTTTCAAGAAGCAAGAACTGATGGAATTATTCATTGCAAGATAATCTAAGAAACCGTGTTATCTTATCCATCAGTGCATCTAATATCTTAAAGTGCGTTGACTGTTAAACCAAGATTGCAGTTACAAGGCACAAAATGCATTCAAATAAACTTTGCCTTTTTTCTCCTGGAAAGGAAATTTTTCGACATCTACCCATAGTCAATTCATATCTGATCTCAAGTTAGTTATTATTCAAATCATAATTCTATGTTTTCCTATGTAGCGGCGAGTATCCAAAATAATTAAGATATTCGTTTCGAACAACTATTCGAAAACTAATCTTTGTGGACAAACTACCATATATTTAATGTCAGTTTCAACAAATGAAACACCTGTATTTGTTAGTATATGGTGGAGATGGTTCTCATATTTTAGATTGCGGCGAATTTTTGAATGATTCAAATCATCCTAAATACAATGTTGTTTACAAGGAAATTTTTCGTAATGTACCAGCATGATTTGTTCCCTTTTTTAAGTTGTATTATTATTTTTAATATTGTATTTGCATAAATAGATTATCAATTAACAGTATAATTGAATATTTTGTTTGCCATCAATATGGCCCGTGCGGCAGCACGGGTGCAAGGTCTAGTTAGTTACATTATTTGAGACACAATGTGATTTTATATACTCCATGATGGTGACAAATACTCCTGCCAAAAAAGAAGAATAAGCAAGCACGTTCCTAGCAATGCGTTTTGGAGTGATTTTTAAGAGCACGCTTTGGGTTGAATTAAGGAGACAGGACAACTGACTCTGCTCACTAATCGTAAGAGAATGTCTTTTGCATTGGTTAGCTAACTAAAGCACATTAATTAAAAATCTTTGTTAAGGTTCTCCAAGAAAAATACAACTTAAATTACCATACTTTTAATTAAAGTGACAATCACTTTCTAGCCCTTTATAATAGGGACCTTTCTGCATGCTAAAAGTTATCGTCACCCATTTCCATTATTTTCATTAGTTTCTCATAATCAATTGATGATAACTTGGCCTCAGATTAACGTTTTCATAAATACTTCATATGCTCTTACTTATATTTATAAAAGACGTTTGAGTCAATAAAAATTGATGTATCAGATACTTTTTTTTTCTTTTGTTCAGGGAATATATCATGTATGTTATTAGGAGGTTCCACTAGATATATTAAGTTGATCTAAATGTCACTTATAAATAAAACTAGAGAGAGTGTAGTTTTGATTTATATTGTATTGGTGCTTCATATCAAAATAAAACATGTTGTTTGATATTTGATTTATATTGTATTGGTGCTTCATATCAAAATAAAACATGTTGTTTGATATGAAGTGACAAGGGTTTTATTTTGAGTGTCATGTGTGAACTAAGATAATGATGCTCTATTGACCATTTAAATATTTTTCTACTTTCATTTTTTGCTAAAAAATTACGAATAATCATTTGAAAACAAGATTTTCTTTTGAAAAATAAAAACTCTAATAACTTTTGGTTCTTCAAATATAATTTGATTATCAAGAATATCATAATAATATTCACGGTAGTGTTAATTTGTGCCCTTAGGGCACATGTTAAGAAACCTAAAAAAAAAAATATTCCATAAAATTTTGTGCATTCAATTCATTAAAAAGTTAAAGATTAAATGCAATGCACACATTTCAATATATTATTTCTATATTTGATTAATTAATATGTGCCTTAAGGGCACAAGTTAACATTTCCCTAATACTTACTACCTCCGTCCCAATTTAATTGACACAATTTTGTTTTTCACACATATTAAGAAAAATGTATAAATAAAGGGAAAGTGGAATATATTGTATTGGAAATGATAAAAGTAGTATTATTTAGTGTTATATTGTATTGGGAATGATGAAAGTTGTATTGAAAATTGAAATGGGTCACACTTTTTTTTTAGAAAATGGGTCAGTTATTCCGGGACGGAGGAAGTATCATATTTTAGAATGGTATCAATATGTTTACAATGTAACTAAAGTCATGAAAAATAATATTAATTTTTCAGTTCTTCACAAGGGATATTGGAAGTAAAAGATTCAAAATACAATTTTAATTAGAATTTAGTTTAGATGCCACAATATAGTTCTATAAACTAACACTTACACATAGACATAATATATTTTCAAAAATAGAAATAATTGAATGTAATAATACATCATTCACGTGTCGATGCCACAGTTGCACGTGTCGTATACAACTTCAATATAAAGTGTCGGTGCTAAACAAGTTAAAAACCTCCAACATGTCAAGAGCAATTGTATATTTATGGGAAATGTTAACAAGTGCCCTCGGGCACTAGTTAAAGAATTATAAAAGGAAATGTTTTCTCGGAAATTGTATATTTTACTTTTTGAAACTTGAAAAAGTGTTGGTTTTAATGTTGATTTTGTTTTTTGTTTTCCATTTTTAGCTGCTTAACTATTGCCCCGGGGGCACTGGTTAACATTTTATTTATTTAGTTATACTCCTATAATCACTTTTACCAAGCAATTGTATTTTTATACTCCTGTATTCACTTTTACCTCTCAAATTGATTGACATTGTTAGTGCCCGAACTACACTGTAACCAAAACAATAAAATTATTTGATCATGCACAATGGTGCTTATGCACCTGATCAATTATCACAAGACCAGAAAACATCATTATTAATGAAAATTTTAAACAAGTCACTGATAATTATTATACTGAAGAAAGTTACAAAAAAATTTGATAATTAAACATTAACAATTAGATATTTCCTGCAACTTTGGCTAGAAAATTAATGAAGATCAGATACATTAATCATTGTCTTTGGTAATAATGAAATGATTAGAGATCATCATGAATTCATGATAATAATCATGTCAACCCTGTGAGTGAGGATTATGATTACTAGGGATGGGAAAAGAAGGGTTAAAAGAGAAAGCAATACTAGTTGGATTACAATCCATAGCATTAACTTTGTTACCTAAACTTTCAAGTGCCTTAACCTGTGACCTTAAAAACTTTAGATAATTTGCAGCCTCATCAAGCATTGAAGCAGTGTCCATTTTGCTTCCACCAGGTACAATCTTTTGCAAAACCCTAATTCTTTCACTTATTCTTTCCCTTCTATGTCTTGCAGCAACAGTTTGTGGATCATTTGATATCTTAACATTCTTCCTCTTAGGCTTTTTTTCAATTACATCAATATCATCCATTCCAAAATTCACTGGTCTAAATGCTGCAGCTCTATACATCATTTCCTTCATTTGTGCTATTGCTTCTGGATCAGCTTCTTCAATTGAAGAAGAACAACACATTGATGATGAATTTGGTTGTTGAAAATTGATATTAGTTGAACAAGGTCCCTTATCACATCTTGGTTTTTTGCATTTTGGTGGTTTATCAGTGATAAGTCTAAAGCCACCTTCAACAGGTGAAGAATTATGAATAGTACTTGATTGTATTGCTTTTCTTGGATGGATGTATTGATCCGAGGAACTTTGAGAGATTGTTTCATCAAATTCATTGAGTGGACACTGAATGTTTTTGTTTCCGGTACCATCTGTAGCACTGACAATTCTGATTGAAGGTGTGTCTGGTGTATGTGTCTGTGTTTGTGTCAGTGCTTCGTAGCTTGTACTGTTTGAAACATTACTATCAGTTTCACCTGAGGAGGTTGCTGTGTTACTGACATAACTGAAGTTCCATAAGTTTTTGCAGTCAGAAAATAGCTTTGAAATTCCATCATTATCATTTTCAACAGAAGTGTCTGTGTTACTGTTAGTACCTGAAAGCAAACAATCAAAAGACTCAAAAGAGTTGTTGAGTTTTTGTTGTTGGTGGGCCATGTTGAAATCTGGCATAATGTTGTAAGGTCTACTGTCTGAAAAGGACTGAAATGATTGAGGTATTAAAGGTTCTTCTCTCCAGCTGGATCCAGCTTTTGATTTCACTTTCATATTTGTTGCATGCTGTTGTGAAAGATTTGTGTTTGGAATCAATCTTTCAGAATTTGAATATGTGTTACCAATTTGAACTTTATGCATCTCTTGTATTTGATGAGTAAGAGAGTTTGATATGTTGTAGCCTTCTTCAAATTGTTGAGTACTCCACAAGATTGGTGTGTTCTCTTGAAATTGTGAGCCATCCCAATTTAGACCATCCATGGATATGATGTTCTAATTGTTCCAAAGAAATGAAACTTGGGAAGAGAAATTGATCCTTGTTACCTATATATCATGGTGAACACAATATATCAAATAAAGTAAATAGACCAAAATAAATATTTATCATCTATGTAGCACAGATATTTCAGATCATAGACGTGTTTGGTGTCTGACACAGACACTGATACTAGTACACATGAATCAATTAATCACTTTTTTTTTTACAAGTGTCTACGTGTGAGTGTCAGTAACGTGTCTGGTGTTCGTGTCCAGACCAATGATTCATAGTTTATCAAAACTATATGAAGTAGAAAAGTAAGTTTTGAACTAAATATCTTACCAGAATTCTACTACTATATGCAGCTGAATAGCTGCAAGAACTAGAACACCAATCCAAGAGGCAAAAGGATGAGAGAATTCTTGTTTGAATCTTGAATATCAGAAACAAAGCAGAGGAATGAATGCAGCTTTATAACAAGTTTTTTTCTTTGAACAATCTGGCAGTTGTAGCATTTAACTATCTTTGTTCATTGAATATGGTACAAGCTGTGATGAAAGAAAACAACCAAAGTTTAATTATGTCAAATTTTGCAACTGAATTTTGTATATACAATTGTATAAGTAAAGTATAGAAGAAGTTATTTCCTTTGACAAGATAGAAGAATAGAATAGATACATACTATAACATAATACATGTAACAAACTAGAGAGAGAGAGAGAGAGAATAATTAAGGTTGTGTATTGTATACCTTAAGCTGCCATTGAAGACTAGTACTATTGAATGATGCCGTGTGTGTTAGATGAGGTGAAACTTTGTATTGGTAGGAAGCACAAAAGATACATGCTTTTATAATAAAAACAAATATTGGTACTTGTGCAATTACATCATGAAATTGTATAATAAATAAGCACTTGAAGATGAGTATACAATAAAAAAAAATGTAAATGAGAAGCTATTAAAATATTCTTTTGACAGTTTTAGATGAGTATAGTGGTTTTTGAAAAAAAGGATAATGCTTTTTCATCAGCTAGTTTGTTGGTGGGTCTGTAAAGTTATTTTTGCAACACTGAGATTTCAAAGGACATGTATGATAAAATTCAAAATTCTCATTTTATTTGATTTTTTATCTTGTGAATTTTTCAAAATTTTGTATTCTTTTTAAGTAGGGAAAGCTGTGACTTCTTTTTTGTTGATTAGTGAAAACTGCACTGTAATTGAAGCATCTTTTAATAGCAATCTCCTCTTTACAGAAGCTTTCTGTAAATTAATCATGATTTTAATCATAGCTTGTATTTTTTTCACTTTCTACCATAGTACTTTGTGTGCATTCACATATACTATATAATATTAGAGTACAAATTGGACTAATATATCAACGAGGTTGGGTCTAGCGGAATGAACTAAACTTTTATAATGTAGTGAATCAAAGTTCAAATCTTGTATAAGAGAGGTGTCAACATTAAGTGTCTGACACGTCTCGAATAAGATTATCTCTAGAAAAGGTAAATATAGAAAGAAAATGTACTAATATCTTAAATAATGTTGAAGAATATTCAATATTGAATAGAATTTTATCTTCATAGAATATTAGTCTATCCTAAAGTTTGAATAAAATATATAGTAAAAGCCTGAACTTATTATACAAAATCACATACATAATCTGAAAGGATTTCATATATTTTGATAGGATTTTATTTTCTTAGTGATTAAATCTGATAATAGAGAGAGGCAGAGAGGACATAAACATGTTGACAACAGTGAGATTAGCGAATGAATCATAAAATTGTAGTTTGTCTTTTGTTTAGATTTGTTACAATATTATAGCATGATTCCTGATCATATAACATTCACATGTACCCCATGCCATGAATTACCAAAGCACTTTCTTTTCATTGACCAAACCTTGCAGATCAAGTCAGGTTTGTGAATGTCAACTACTATTTTCTTCAATGAAATCATTTCAGGAAACAGATTTTGTTCCACCATCACATTCAGTTCACAGTGTAAGGCATCAAAGTCCTTTTCTAATTACCTAATTTTAAAAATTTAATCTGTAATTATTGACGTCAACTGTATGTCATTTTCAAACATGTATGAAAGACAAGACCAGTACTCTATTTGGGAAGTTAAGAATGATAAGATTAAGAGAGATTAAGCAAATAATATATGCGCAATTTTATCTTTCTTCAAATGTTATAATTTAAACTCTTTTATATGAGGTGAGTATACAAAATGTCTATATAGTTATTACTCTCTCTGTTTCACAAGGAGTGTCGCTTAAGATTTTGACACACATATTAAAAAATAGAATGATATAATCATTAGACATAACACTTTTACTAAATTGCCCTTACTTTATAAGAAAAATACAAACTTAAAGCTGCATTGAAAATTGTATGAGAGAAAAATTGGAGTATTTATTGAGGGTAAAGTTGAAAGAAAAAAATTAAAAATGTATTGAAACAAATATTTTTAGATAAAGTGACACTCATTGTGAAAATGGTGAGAATATTTACTTGCAAAACTATCTCATTTCATTTTATTTTTATAAAATTTGAAAATTATTTTGTGAAGTGAGATGTATATAAAAAACAGACAAATGTACTTAACTATTTATGCATAAATCAGGAAAGCTACATAGTTTATTTACTCCCTCCGTCTCTAAATAATAGTCGTTTAAGGTGTACTTAACTATTTATGTATAAATCAGGAAAGCTACATAGTTTATTTACTCCCTCCGTCTCTAAAAAATAGTCGTTTAAGGTTTACGCACGATTATTAAGGAAATGATTAACTGTGTTGATTTTGATGGTAAAATTAGTGTCATTTACTAAAACACCCTTATTAATTGTAGTTAGTGGAGTAGTTAAGTTGGATAATATTCAATAAATAAGGATATAATAATGAAAAAAAATAATAAATGCTGCATTGGTATTCTAAAGTGACAATTATTTTGAGAAAAAAAAAATTGTAAAGAGACAATTATTGTGAGACGGAGGGAGTACTCCCTCCGGTCACTATTATAAGCAAAAAATTACTTTTTAGGTTCATTGAATAAGTGATGAATGTGGTCACTAATATAGACCACATACATCATTTATTCAATAAACCTAAAAAGTAGTTTTTTGCTTATAATAGTGACCGGAGGGAGTATTTGGTAGTGTTAACTTGTGCACTTAAGACACATGTTAAGAAATCTAAATGAAGAAATATTCTCTAAAATTTTGTGCATTTAATTGATTAAAAAGTTAAAGATTAAATGCATTGCACACATTCCAATAAATTATTTCCATATTTGAATCATTAATTTATGCTTGAAGGCACATGTTATCATTTCCTTGTTTATTATGCAAATTTAGATGGGTCCTAAAATTGGACCTGCCATTTTGTCTGCGATAAAGAATGTCAAATTCTGAATCAATGCGTTTGCTATAAAGCCGCATTTTTCTGACAAAAAATACGTGAGCTGTCGGCTTAACATTCAAATTACCGGCTCGGCTCATTTTGTCCAATCATAAAATCTTCACACGTGAAGTGAACCCTCCTATTCATACATGGCAACCATTCATTGGAGGAAACCATGATTAGATAGGCCTTTCCCACGTGACCAAAAATCAATACATGGATGGGGACCATTTCAATGTGAATATAGATTATTAGATTGGGATCATATACAATCTTTTTCTTTTTTATATGTGTCAAAAAAAAAATCTTTTTCTTTTTTATGAAAGGATATCTACAATCCCGTCTTTTGAAATTTTGACTTTAATATCTTTTTGTTTGAGTCTTGAAAACACATTCTTTCCAACACACATACGTTTACGAGTAAAATCAACATGAGTCTTATACTTTGAAAACGAAAATCATATAAAGTGATAAAACCACGTTGTTTCGGTCAACAAAGAAGTAAATGTAAGAAAGAGAATATTTTCGACATTTTTTTATGGGTCATGCTAACTACAATGACACCACCCAAGAAATTTGAAAATAGAAATTTTTCATTAAAAACAACAATTTATTTACTTTCAAAAGATATTACAACCGTCTCAAATGAGATGTAAACTATGTCTACAAATTCAAACTATTGTCATTAAGTATGATAACTTCTATAATATTTCTCTCTGATTAAGTTATTGGCCAATCATAATCAATCATATTTACGACTTTAAAAGTAGTTATTATAAAATTCCTTTTAAGTGATCTAACAATTAAGATTGATTGACGCTGTAAGATTTTTTATACTGAAGGTTTATATAAATTACATCTATTAAAAAATATATATCAAATAGTGATGTTCAAGTTATGAGAAGAGCATAAATGATCAATATATCATCGCATTCGACTAAGAGGAATTGTATTATAACTAATTTCAACATCACATCTTCACCAAAAAAAACTTAAGATATTAGATATATAAATCCTCTAAGTCATATAATGTTCAATATTCACTTTCACATCAAATGTGAGACTCGTAGCTCACACTTTGACACTAACAATTGACCTCCCTATTTATTTGTTTAGCATGCTGTCAATGTGAAATGTTTTTCAAGTTCAATCAGTTCCAACATTCTCTACTAATAATGCTCACACAAGCAATATTATTGAGCCAGAGAGGAAAATGTATATATAATATTAGTAGTTTTTTTGGATGATTGGTTGTTGAACTGCACACACACGGTGCAGTTTTTTAAAAAATTGGAGGTGATCCACCTCTCATATGTCATGTCATATGATCGTATATCATTTGGCTTTAATTAATCACTTATGATATTCGTCCTTTCATCTTTCAAATGTACCAAGTGGATTGCTTCTTCAAAAAAAAAAAAAAAAACGTACCAAGTGGATTTTGTCTTGTGTGACATTCATGGGATACAATTGACATCAACTTACCTGGGCCTTATCAAGACAATATCCACTTTCCTTCCAAAAATAGAAAAGAAAATTAACATATTTATAAGTGATATCATTTTATATGTAATCACATATGAAACGATATCGTCGTGACATACTAAGTGTATTAAGATCATGTGTGAATGTGAATCATTATATAAATACTATATTCGTGCTCATTTTTCTATTAAATTAGTTCAATGATTGAATGACTAAAATTCAAATTGATTGAATGAACATATTAGATAAAGTGATGAACTCGATCATGAACCAACCAATTGTTTAAAAAGCTTGACGCAAGCGATTGTTTATAAACTATTGATTTGGCGTATATGCTGCATTACGTAATAGACTTATAGATTTAAGGAATCAATTTCAATATGAAAAAATTGAGTAGAGATTAAAATAGAGTAACAAAGATAAAAGAAAAAAAGTAAAAAGTTGTGTATATTTGCAAAATAGTTTGATTATCCATTTTATTAAATTCACGAAAATAGTTTGTTTTTTAAAACTGGACTTTTTGTACCAAGTTGAAAAAGAAAAAAATTTCAATGTAGTATTTGTCTACTATTTCTATTTCTATTTTTAGTTTCTTAACAAATATCTAAGGACACTTGTTAGCATGGCAATTTCCAAAAATAACCTTTAGAAAATGTAAATAAATGCATGCTCATTATTTCAATCATAAAATGACTTATATTAGGGATAATTTGGTGGAAAGTTCTAATTATATATACGATGCTAACCTATTTAATATATATAGGATGCTAACCTTTTCTGATTTTGGGAATATATTGGGAAAAGAAAATAGATAATGAGAAGGAACCAGAAGAATAACAAAGAAGAGAAGACACTTGCGACTTTGGACCATTAGGACATGCAATGTAATATCATATCATATCCTAAATAATGGCTCAATTTAGTGCCACTTTGGATAATAATAGAGTCATGCTTGTCAAATTGGAAAGAAAACTGAAATTAGCCAGTAATCTTGTAAATTATACTTTTAATGGATACAAATTCATTTTTAAACAATTTTTTCATTGCATTTGTTTTAGATTTTTAAATAATCCGAACCTAAATATAGTTTTTTCTTGTTAAAATAAAAAAAAATAACTACTTTTTAAAGATTAAAATAGAAGTTACAAGACTTGTTAAGCAAAATTCAGTTGATAGTTGCAACAATATTATGAATGGGTGAGAGTTCAAACTAGGTACTTACTCTTCTACCTTTAAGATGTGTGCGCCATAACTACTAGACCACTTGAAAGAAAATAAGAAACTACATACTCCCTCCCTCCGTCCCTTAATGTAACCCCCATTTGTTTTTTTTTCACATTTCTTAAGAAAAGTTGTCAGTGTAATTAATGTGTCTGTTTTGTGTATTAATATTACCAAACTGTCCTTTGTTTGTATGTGTAATAAATTTGACTATTCATATTTCAAGATAAATTAGTAGTATTAATTAGGGATATGTTTAGGAAAAAAAGTAATAAATGCATCTAGTAATTTGAAAAGGAGGTTACATTTAGGGACAAAAATAAAATCGAATGGTGGTTACATTAAGGGACGGAGGGAGTAAATGGAGGGAAAATGTCGGGTAAGGATCAGATAGGAAAATGGACCAATGACCATCATTATTGACAAAAAAATGGATTTTACATTAACCATGACTAGTCGTAGTCTTGCAAAGAATTCCCCACTTTTAAATGGCTTTCTTTGTGTACATGAATGTATAGTTTCACCACATTCAATGGTCTTGTGTCAAAAA
The DNA here is from genome assembly GCF_051527215.1 of Medicago sativa. Classification (NCBI taxonomy): domain Eukaryota; kingdom Viridiplantae; phylum Streptophyta; class Magnoliopsida; order Fabales; family Fabaceae; genus Medicago; species Medicago sativa. The sequence continues at coordinate 11,772,088 of NC_140756.1, forward strand.
CCAAATAAAAGAATCTCAAAATCCATCGAGGGCACTATAATTTACTATCAAAAAAGAAAAAACAAAGAACCGTCACTTTCTCTAACTCTTTCTAGAACTTGTACAATTTTATCTTGGAATTTTTTGATCTGGACCTTGCTGATTGCCATAGCTCGAGGGTGATATGAAGTTGGAATTTTGCTCTCCACCCAGCACGTTTTGCTCGCACCCTGCAAGCCTACCAAAAATGCCCTTGCGCAAGTGTTAATTTCTGCGCAAGTTAACTAACGCTACGTGAGTTAACATGCGCAGCGTTAGTTAACTCACGTGGCGTGCTGTCTTAAGCATGCAGACGACCTCATTTCCTCATTTCTCATCTAAAATCTCAAAAATCTCTCTCAAATCACCCAACTCCAAAATTCCTTCAAGTTCAAATCAAACAACGCTCCAATAACAAGTAAGTTCTCATGATCAAACATCATTAACCTTTTATGTTTGCATGTTAGATTTTTTCTCTTAAATTAGAAATTTTTTAGATTTAGAGTTTGTTTAAATTTTGGTGTTTTTGGTAGGAAATCATACAATGTTAGGATGTAAATGACTTGTGTTGCTTAAAAAGTTCAGATGTTTGCATGTTTATGTTGATTTTTTTAGAATTTTTTTTAGAATTAGGGTTTGTTTAAATTTTGATTTTTTTTGCAAGATATGATACAATGTTACATGCAAATGAGTAATATTGCTTAATTATTTAGATGTTTGCATGTTTATGTTGTAGTTATCATTTTTAGGGTTTATGTATAATATGCACACCAAGTGTTTGATTAAATGTTTGAATGAATTTTTCATTGATTATTTTTAATTTCTATGTGTGTAGATTTGAAACAATGGCCGGGTGGATCGACGTTCTTGCAACATTCAACGGCGGAGAACCTCAGAGGTTGAAGGTTCGGTGCCTTGATGTATTGTTAAGAGATCTCGAGGATCAACTGAATGAATTCAACCAATGAGTCAACCCAAGAGACACAAGGAGGGTGCAAAATATTCTGTATAAACGTCCAAAGCTCGACGAGGGGAGCGTATCATTCACTTGGGTGGAGTTAAAGAACGACGAAAACGTGACGAACATGTTTTGGGTGCACACCAAGTTCCAGTGGATCGATATGCGGGTGACGTTGCTGAGATCAACTGAAGATATCATCAACAACTTGATTCCTCCAGAAGATCGTCATTAGTTAGGGTAAGGTGCATTCAAACTACAACATTTGTCTCACCTCTGAAATGAGGTAATTCGAACTTGCCAAACGGCGAGGACTCAAGCATTTCGCTCAGCCTTCATGTTTTTCCTTTAAAAAGATTAAATTTTTGTTTGGCTGGTTTAGATGAAGGTATTAAGTGTCAAGGAATGGACCTCATTTCGGTGGCACTGGAATACATTCATCTAAATCAAGCCTAACAAAAATTTATTCTTTTCAAAGGAAAGCATGAATGCTGAGCGAAATGCTTGAGTCCTGTTGTTTGGCAAGTTTGAATTTACCCCATTTCAGAGGTAAGACAATTGTTGTAGTTGGAATGCACATTCCAACTACAACAATTGTCTTCCTCTGGATGGGGTAATTCAAACTAGTTAAATGGCATGACACCGGCATTCGACCGGGAGTGTTTTTATTCCATTCTAAATGTTAATTTCTTGTTGGCTTCGTTTAAATGATGGTATCGAAGTGTCAAGGTCTGGACCTCATTCCGTTGGCTCTTAGATACTATCATTTAAAACCAAGACCAACAAGAATTTAACATTTGGAATGGAATAAAAACACTTCTGGACGAATGTCGGAGTCCTGCTTTTTAGCTAGTTTGAATTGACCCCATTCAGAGGTAAGATAATTGTTGTAGTTGGAAGTTACATTTCCGAATGTAATGTAATGATAGTTGACGTACATGTCTTTTATGTAATGTAATGTAATGATACCACAATGTAATGTAACGTAGATGAAATTATATCTAAATAAAATTGTCTAAGAATTAATGTTGTGTACTTATCGAATTTATTTATTCAATACGCCATTTTTATTTGAATTAATGTTGTGTACTTATTATAATTTACTTATTCGATACGCAATATTTATTCGAATTCACGCTATCGCAATATTTATTTGAATTCACGCTGTCGCAATATTTATTTGAATTCACGCACTCGTAATATTTATTCGAATTCACGCACTCGCAATATTTATTCGAATTTTATTCAAATTTATTTTATTGACTTTATTCTTCTAATTTATTTTTTTTTACTTTATTAGAAAAAATATATTGCGTTAATTAAGTCACACTGCGTGACTTAACTTACGCACCATATAAGCTGTGCGTGACTTAAGTCACGCACGTTATAAGCTCTGCGCAAGTTATCTTGCGTAAGTTGGCCGGTTCTAAAAACTGAAGCACAAACGTTTCTTGGACGGTAGTCAATGGTCTTCAATGGTTTTTGCATGTTTTCCTTCACATTTGACCACGTTTTTTGACTCATTAATTGCTATATACCTAATACCCTTGTAAAAACCCTCACATACTTCCTCTTTTCCTCACATTTTCTCATCTCACTCTCCCCCCCTCTTTCTCTTCTTCTTGTTCTTCTTCTTTGTTTCTTATTAGTTTTTAGTGTGGTTATACCGCTTTAGGTATATACCAGTGGCTTTTGGGGGAAGTAGCGGTCGGTCCGGTCGGGAAAAGGGCATCTTGATGTCGTTTTCCCCAGGACTGATCACTATTTCCCCCAGGAGCTATTTGACATATACCGAAGAGGGTATCAAATAAGTTTTTACCTCAAGATGGCATAAAAAAAAGAAGTAAAAATCAGTCTTATTTGCGCGACTTAACTCGCGTATTGTGTGACTTAAGTCACGCATAAATACAACGTGCATTAGTTAAGTCACGCTGCGTGACTTAACTTGCGCAAGGGCATTTTTGGTACGCTTGCAGGGTGCGAGCAAAACGTGTTGGGTGGAGAGCAAAATTCATGAAGTTGACCCCCACGTGCACATGACGCTAGGCCCACATAATCATCTATGTCGTTTTTCTATATTTTGTTTTTTTTGACTAAATGTCGTTTTTCTATTTTCTTTGTTTCTAGTTGTGAAAATTATTGATGGTTGTTAATTCACCATTACAATTATTTCATTCATGCATCATATTCTTCCCTCAATAACTTTGCTACACTCATCATCACGCGCATACCACATGCCTAGCTAGCAAAGCTATATATATACATATATATATATATGGGATTTGCTAGAACACACCCACTAGTTTTTATGTGGGAGTGTTTTAGCAAAGCTACACCTTAGGGTGTATTTAACCACTTTTTAGTTATTCACTTGCTAAAATACTCCTTCTAAAAAGTAAGTGGGTGTATCCTAGCAAACCCCTATAGGATTTGCTAGAACACACCCACTTGTTTTTGTTAGAAGGTGTGTTATAGCAACATACACCTTAAGGTGTATTTATTAACTTTTTAGTTATAACTTGCTAAAACACTCCCACATAAAAACTAGTGGGTGTGTTCTAGCAAACCCCATATATATATATATATATATATATACAATTCATATCAAACTGGAGGTGATGTTGAAACTTTTGGAAAAAGTTAGAAGCAAATGAATAGGACTCATGTTTTTATTCGTTTTAAGTAATTTAATTATAGATTTTGTATGCTCGGTCAACATTAAACTTTTTTATTAGATTTGTGAAGTATTTTAGGAACAAATATAGTAAGTTAATATTATGGTATGCTTTCATTATATATATGAAAAAAATTACATAGATGTTGCATAGAAATTAATCTCATTTGTTTATTATTGCATTGGTTTTTATGGTGAATAAAATTTACAGAATTTAATCGTATTGCATACAATGACTTCGATCGACAAATGAAATTGATTTGCTTTTGTTGATGCTGATATATTTTTTCCATTTTTTTTCAGGTCACATTAGTGTTGGCTTCTGTTATTTTGCCTCATATTTTGTTGCTAGATATAGAAAAATGTATTTTATACCTGAGGTTGTTGCCTCTATATTCTATTGTTGCACCTTGTCGACTCATTCATTTATAACAAATAATTTTGTTTGAGTTATTTAAGCACGGGAAATTTGATCCCAACATTTTCAAATTCTGGAGTGTGTAAGTGCCCTTTGTGGGTTTGTAGTGGACCAATATTTTTAACCATTAAATCAAACTGATTCTTATGTTCATTCGATGGACACACTGCATTGTTTCTTTTACGTTCTTTTACAACCTTGGCTATCCTCTGAATCTTCTCCGAGACCACCGTGTCTGGACTAAAACTCTGGCGCGCTTCCATCATTCACAAACTATCAACCACCACCACCAATCCCACTCAGTCCGCCTGTCCTGATGATTTGGCATTTATCGAAGAGACATATTAGTGCAGTTTGCAACAGCCAACCTTTTGATCAATCTCTTTCGCCCCCTATAACATTAACCTCTCCTCCAACTTATAAAGTCAAAATTTACAAGTTGTATGAGAGAATGGAATTCACATATATTTGAGGGGTGGTACGTGAACAAAGGTTACATATTTTATTAAAACTACTTTTTGAAATACATTTCACATACGATTATCTGGCATAGAAAGAACTAATGGAACTAGAAAAGATCACTTATATAATGTCACTGGTAGAAATATAATAGATTTTAAGATTAAAATGAGACGGGGTATTTTAGATAGGGAAAAGCTTGATGGCGCGAGAAGCTGTTTGACGAAAAGCAACGAAAGATGACAACCGTAGGATGTGTTTGAAATTGTAATTTAGCTTGATTTCTAATTATTTTTACAATTATGATACAACTACCAGCATGCATCGTGTGCCATTCGCCCTTCAATTCCTTCGCACTGTTTAGCATTCCTCTTTTAGATAATATCAATTTCGGGTGTGCATCAATTATCCCTATTTTCACTGTAATCCAATGAATTATGTAGTTAACACCAACAAACAAACCATACATAAATCATCAATCTACGTAAACCATACATATAAATCATCAATCTAAGTGAATTACTCCCTCCGGTCCTATTTATAAGAGAAAGTTGGGTCAACAAAAGTCGATGGATCTGGACTGAATTGTTAACCAAATACATCAATTTTTCACTATGTTTATTTTCTCTTATAAATAGGACCGGAGGGAGTATTTATTTTCACTGTGTTTCCCCAAAAGTGTATTCCCGGATAAGAGATTGCAGGGAGACGCAAATCTTTGCTGATGTGCTTTTTAGAATCAATTTCCTTTCATAGCAAAGGAAGAGTTTTTGAAAAGCTAAGAGGAATTACTTTATTTAATTCAAAGACAGAATATGTACTTAAGAATTCTTGTCTTTTAGTCGCTATTTATAAGAAACAATTAATTTTTTATATCGAATACATCAATTATTCAATGAATTAAAAAAAATCAATTTTTCTTATAAATATGACCTGATGGAGTATTAGTTTTAGTTCTTGAAAAAGAAAAAAAACAAACATATATTTAAATATTCTTGTCATGTTGGTTGGAAATGTTGGATTGGACAAAATCTAAACGACTGGACACTGCCACATGCAATGAAGGGAACATGGTCACATTTTGAGAATTTTAAGAATTTTCAATCACATTCATACGAATGGTGAGAGATAATAGACATCGCCAATAATACATTTTAGCAAATACTGGTGTTGAGATGCATAGTCTACTATCTAATTAAACAACTGTACGGAACACAGTTCAGAATTGTAATTTGCAACACAAATGATAAAGAATGTGACTTTCAATTTTGATCAAAGTTGAATAGTTAGTGGTTCGTGTTGTTGGTTGCTGCTTACGTACATATCAACGCTTCAGACAATGCAAATAATAACGTGATCATACAAATTGAGAAATAAAAAAATGGCTTAGCAACAAAATAATACAAACTATAAAAATCAAATCTGGGTCTACTCAACCCACCATCAATAACTACTATAGGCTACATATAATACCCAATGAAGAAAGTCAAATAGCAACCAAGATCATCGTACCCAAGAAACCGAATCAATTTCATCCCTTGCTGCTTTATATAGTTCAAGCCTTTTGAAACATTGTTGTCTTCTCTCCATCACGGTAGGGTCTTCGTCTAATACCTCTGATAGTTGTTTAGCCTGCACCAACATTATAGCAGACAAGATCTTAGGGATATAATGAAAACAACAAAACGGGTATTATGAGCATAAATGTATGTTTTCATAATTAGCCATTCGCCTAGTTCGTTTTGTGAAGAGTGGATTTACACAGTTATAGATTCAAATGTTAGTGTACCTTTTAAAGTGAGTTAACTTTAGAGGAACCAAATCCATGTAGTGGTATATGGCAGATTTTATGCTAGGATATTATAGGGCACGTTCAATGTTTGTATTAATGTAGATGTAGACTAGAGAGCAATTGTATTTAGCATGAAACAGTAAGGACAAAATGAGAAAGTTCAACATTTTATACCATGCTTATAATTTTTGTGCTCATCATGCTTACAAAAATACACTAAGACGGCATTGAAAAATTCTTATGGGGACACTGGCTATGTGATCAAATAAATGATTTCTATGTATTCATTTTAGTCAACAAACTCCTAGTAGAATATCAGTTTGAAAAGAAATCCAATCCAAACCCAAGACTATTCTCCTTCCATTGTCAAGACACTTAATCCGCATCATTTATAAAAAAAATGGTTGTATTTTATTCGATTGTTTTTAATGTCTTTGTTACCAAAAGAGGTTGGACTTGAAAGATAAATCTAAAATTGCAATTGCAAGGATAGGGAAGAGAAGTGAGCTTTTCACTGAGAGAGGGAGAGAGAGAGAGAGAGAGAGTACCTCTTTCTTTCCTATTTGTGTGTAGAAATAGTTCAGCAATGACTGTTTTGCTTCTCTGACCTGACAATAAACCACAGCCTTTGGAATAGTGACCCTGAGTGTGTCCGACACCATTCCTATGTAGGATGACACATTTGATCCAATCCTTCTAAAATGCCCCTCACCGTAACGATCGTCATTTATGCCAGCACGGTTAGATGGATTAGTAGGTTGATCTGGATTACCCCGATTAGATGGATTAGTAGGTTGAGCTGGAGTACCAGCTTTCTCCATTTCTTGAGGAAGTCTTCGGAAGAAATCCACAGTAAGATACGAAGCCTCCATATCCACAAGCCGAATAGTTGTCTTCTTACTCTCATCGCGGAACCTCTCTAGAGCCTCAGTTGTAGCTGCAGCTAATTCGGCTTGAAGGGTAGGGAAACGTCTCAATTCCTGTAGAGAGACACAATTTGTGCTTTATTGACTATTCTAAGTACATTTCAAACAGGGTTACTGCAAAATGAATCTAAAATTTTTACCTCAGTTTCACCTATTGATTTTCTCACAAGTTCTTTTAATACAAAGTGAACCTACATCCAGATCATAGAGATATATAGCTTAGTATTTTCGTTCATGTTAGCTTTAAAACAAATGAAAAAAAGAAAACAACTAGGGCTGCTTACTGCATCAACTGAAGCTTCGGCTGGGCCTCTAAAGTAACTGAGAGTCCCTTCAATCAGTCTCCGGTAACCTTGCTCTGGGGCAATTAAGTGAGGCTGGTAACCATCTGCCTCTGACACCACTCTCTTCACATTCTGAAGAGAAAGATGTTTGTCAATCGGAAGCTTACGTAAAGCAGCAGGAAGCTGGTTGTCAAACACATTATATATCCTATCTCCTCCTGGTCGCCTGTGACAATAAACAAGAGAGATGATTGTGTAACCAAAGAGAACCTATCAACTTGTCTATCACATAAAAGCTGACTTCACAAAATTATTCCAAATTGCTTAAATATTCATTTGGTATATTAAATCTTTCATCTTTTGCATAGCAGTATGAAAAGTTTTTCTCAGAAAGAACCAGCAGTGAAAACATAACTAAGAATTAAATTTGGATTTAGCTAACTCAACAAATACAACACTATTGAGTTTGGACGTCCAATTTAATCCATGGTTGATGGTTACTGTAAAAAGAATCAAATAAGTAAGAGCATTTTAAGCAATAACTTTCTTTCATTAAAATATTTTTTCTTTTTTCTTTTTGCAGAAGCTATTTCATGAAGGCGGGAATAAAAAAAGCATTTTTTACCCAAGTATCGACCCAAAACGTCAAGTTATACAATATACATGCTGTCCACCCAGAAAAGGCAGAGAATAGAGATAAAGTATAGCATGATAGAATATATTTACCCTCCATCTAAATGCTCTTTGAATACACGTTCAAATTTGCGGCAAAGTTCAAGGATGGTGTATAGTTGAGCCTAAAAGAAAAAGATACAGTTAAAATGTAATTATAATGGATGTATAGAAAGCCTATACTCATCCTGAAATAAATACAAATGCAAACCACTCACCCCCGCATCAACAGCAATTGGTCTCCCAAGATGATCCATCTCTGATTCAAGTTCTTCGATGCTTTTATTTATCAAAGATGTTATACTAGGTATCCGTGCCCGAATTACCGACTCCAAGTGCTACAAAATAATCAAACAGTGTTAAATTATACCACATTTCATTAAAGGCAAACAACTTTCCATAATACAAACCTGTGAGAGCAGTTTTGCAAGGTACTCTGAACCCATTTTACTGACTAAGTGGCCATAGTCAGGACTGGTTTCAAAATACTCAACCTCCTTGCGCCTGGCAACAATCATATCAGTATTTCTGTTGATATCTGCTTGAGATCGATTTACTACACCGACCCAAGGATGTTGCAGACGATAAGACCTCCCTTCAAGGACCTAAAAGGGAAAAAAACGGGTGAAAGGACAAACCAATTATACAAGGAATCATGCCAGAGAAAGTGTGAGAGAGATTACATCCAATGCATTAGTTCCTTTGTCCATCAAATCCAGCTTTGTCAGCACGCCAAATGTCCTCTCACCTGGACAGTTAACATACAAGGATTTCAGTGACAGACAATTACTCGGCCAAAGGCAAGAAGCGATAAATCCATGGTACATTAACATACCTGAGGGGTCCACTTCCCTGGAAATTTTGATAGCATCAGAAGTTGCTAAAACACTCCCACATAAAAACTAGTGGGTGTGTTCTAGCAAATCCCTATATATATATATATATATATATATATATATATATATATATATATATATATATATATAATTTTATATCATACTATAGTAGTATGTTGGAACACTAGTTAATTCTAGTGAAGAAAATTGGAAAGAAAAAACACTATGAAAGAACTAGTGTGTGGGTGTGACTTAAAAATGTCCCACATTGGAGGGTCACCCCAACTAGTAAGTGTTTATATATGGGCAAAGTGACCTCCAAGGGTGTGCCCTTGGGGTACCCAATTTTGTGAACGGGTGAACGCTTACAAAATATATATATCGAATAAAAAAAATGATATATATATTTTTTGTCACTTGAAAATGTTAAATTAATTAATTAATTAATTTAATCATTATCCGTAAGCGCTACGCGTAACAAATAAATTTGTTGCGATCCGACCCAATCCATAACACGTATCCAGAAACTTCCGAATATATCCAATTAAGAAACAAAACGCGTTTGCTTAAGGATTAAGCAGACTTAATCCCCAAGTCACTCGTTTTTTGTTACAAACTCTCCCTATAAAACGAGAAGTTCGCCCCACTCATTCTACACACCGAAAAGAATTTCATTGAGTTGTCGGGAATTCTTTTCTTCTCTTCTCCCTCCGACTTGTGTTAACAAGTTTCTTCTGCTTCTACTCCTTTCTGTCCCTTTCGGTTTCAAATAGAGCGGTTACGTACCGTATCGAGTGGCTTCGATCAATCGATTGAACCATATTTTAAGAATGTTCTTAAGACCATAGTCCCTTTTCGGTTTAATGTCCCTTAGGAATTAAGAGTGGTCTTAAGTTCATAGTCCCTTCGGAATATAGAGTACTATTAAGATCATAGTCCCTTTTCGTAATACTAATGTCCCGTCGGAATTAAGAATGATCTTAACAGTATATAAATTATTTCAATAATTTTCTATTTGATGAGAAATGGTGGTATCACCATATTTGAGTGGTCGTAGTGCCATATTGATGTTTTGGAGAAGTTAAAATTAGAATGGTGGTAACACCATATTTGAGTGGTCTCAACACCATAATAGAATGGTAATAATACCATATTAATTTGAGTGGTTTCAATATTAAAGAGTGGTCTTAATACCATATTTGAAGGTGTAAATCTCGAACGATTTTCTACAGTGCAGTAGTTAATCGAACAGTTGTAGCTGGGCTTGTTTTATCCTGGAGGCGGCGTGGTTGATAGTCTACCTTGCACAACTTTGGGTAGTGCCACGAAACGTCTTAAAGAGAGCGACCTGGTCGTGACTCAACCTAGTAACAACTTCGGTAGATAACAGAATTTGGAAATCCAAATTTAACAGTTTGGAAATCCAAAAACAACAATTTTAAGACGTTTCGATCTGCTATGTTTACTGAAGAAGTTACTTATTGAGGTTAAGTTGTCCCTAAATACATTAAGGATAAATCAAGCTACAGATTTACATCTTTTGACTGAAATGATGAAGTGATTGTTGTTTCAATCAACAACGCTAAAAATTTATTTGATGAAAACAATAATTTGTTACAAAATAAATTATTAGTTACAAAACCAAACAAGTTTTGATTGTTACAAAACATGAGAAAAACGTTTGGAGCTCATAATGCGAGCGTCGCGTATTTTTTGTTACAAAATAGTAACAAGATAAAATAATTTAGTTCCATTTGTTACAAAATAGTAACAAAGAATGGAAAATGATAAAGTTTTATTTTATGTAAAACTTAATGTCCCTTACGTGTTATTTTAAAACAATAACAAGAATTGCCATAAAATGGCATACTGGATGTATAGACATGTTGGATGCGCTAAATATTAGAAAGAATCTGAATTTCAGATTTTATTGAATAAGACTGAGTTGACTCAGACTTAAAGAGAGACTTGTGTATCATGCACTCTTGTGGGAAAAGGTTGTGCCTTTGATGACATGTTCAAAATTAAATTCCCTTTCTATATAAGTTGGGTAATTTTAATATTTGACATATCAAAATTGATCATGAACAAGAGTTTAATTTTTGAGTAACTTGGACTTAATTCCAACGTTATATAATTAGACAATTTTATTTGTTGCAGTCAAGATATATGAACCAAAAAGTTCATATAAATCATAATTTAGAGAATTTGAATCTCTAAACATAATAAATTATGATATGTGTTAAATTGATGACACATAAATTAGAAATGATAAAATGATATTTTTATCATATTTATTGATGAATGTGAACTTTGGAAAAATAAAATTGATATGCTTGAATGTTCAATTTTTTATAACGAAAATTGAAATTTATAGAGTACCCAAGTCTAAGAACAAAAATTCTAATTAAGAAATTTTTGAAGAAAAGACAATCCAACTTGTCTTATTTTTGAACTTGGGATTGTCTAGACTATATTTAGATCCTGGACCCCAAGAGAGTTGAACTCACTAGTAGAGCCTACGAATATGTATTCATCGGGTATGCGATAAATAACGAAACATATAGGTTTTATGACCTAAATGTTAAAGTGATCATAGAATTTAAAAGATGTCGAATTCTATGTAAATATTTACCCCTTTAACTAAAGAATAGTGGGGGCACTAGTGGGGGCTCTAATGGGAGCACAACATTAGTGGGGGCAAAATAAATTCCCTTCTAAAAATTAAGAACTAGTGGGGGCACTATATCTAATCACATTCATGTAATTAGAAATAGTTATGAAAACATCATATGAGATGTTATAGAACCTCAAGGAGGTAAGAAAGCTAAAATTGCTAAAGAGTATGAACTTGGTTTATACATTGGAAGAAGATTCATTAAGCCTTAAAGAAGTTATATCCTCATTGGATGCTGAATTATGGCAAAAAGCAATAAACGATGAAATGAATTTTCTAGAATCTAACAAAACATGACACTTGGTTGACTTGTCTCATAGTTGCAAAACCAATCGGTTGAATTTGGATTTTGGAAAAAGGAACTAAAACCTGATGGTACAGTTGATGAATACAAGGCTTTCCTTGTAGTCAAAGGTTTTAGACAAAGAAAAAAATATAGACTTCTTCGACATTCAATCACCAGTCACGAAAATCACATCCATAAGAGTACTAGTCCCTTTAGCCGCCGTTCATAACTCGATAGTACTCCAAATGGATGTGAAAGTTGCCTCTTTTTATGTTGAACTAGAAGAAGAAATCTATATGAAACAACCTGAAATTTTTGTGATTCATGGACAAGAAAACATGGTCTGTAAGTTAGATAATTATTTGTATGGTCTAAAGTAAACTCCTGAGGAATGGCATGAAAAATTTGACATTCTAATGTTATCGAATGAGTATAAAGTGAATGAAAGTGACAAATAATATTTGCACGATCATATGTCTCTATGAAGACGACTTGCTCATATTTGATTTAAAGATTCATGTTATGAATTATGTGAAATCATTGTTTATCAACAACATTGATAAGAAAGACCTAGACAAAAAAAAATTGAAGTAATTCTTGGTTTCAAGATTACTAGATCAGAAAAGATAACTTTTTTGATAAATCTCACAAAGTTGAGAAGATCTTAAGGAAATGTAATTATTTCACCGTAAACTTGCAATCATCTATTATGATCCAATTGTAAGAACACTTGATATGGAGTTATAAAAACAGAATATACGAGCATCATTGGCAGCACTTAGGTATGCCACTGAATGTATTAGATCTGACATTGTCGATGTCGTGAAACTCTTGTGCAAGTTTACTAGTAGACGGATGAGAAGCATTGCCATGCTATAGAAAGAGTCACGAGGTGCCTTAAGAAGACTATGACTCTAACATTACTTCACTAGGAGTAACCTATTGTACTTAAATGGTACAAGATATAAAATAGAACATCTTTCAGATGAATATTTAGCGACTAGTGTTTGCACATTGAGCATCACTAGAGGAGTTGTTTGTTAAAACAAATGATATTGACTCAGTCCACTATGGAATGAATCTGAGATGAGAACACTAGAGAAAACTAGTGAAGAAGCAAGTTGGCTAAGATCCTTGCTAGCAGAAATCCCTTTATGGGAGAAACCGCTACCGGCTGGGTTAATTCATTGCGATAGTACCGCGGCTATTGCAAAGATTAAGAATCGTTATTACAATGGTAAGAGACGACATATAAGGCGAAAACATAGCACGATTAAAGAGTGTATCTCTAATGGAGCGGTTAGAGTTGATTTTGTACGTACGAATGAAAACTTAGCTGATCCTTTGACGAAAGGACTTAATAGAGAGAAAGTCCGAGAAACATCCAGTAGGATGAGACTAATGTCTATAGCCCACTGAATGATGGTAACCCGACCTATATGACTGGAGATCCCAAGACTTAGGTTCAATGGGTAAAAACAAGTCATGAAGTGGTAGAACATGCTATGAGAGAAAGAATATAGAAAGCATGATCCTGCAGCGAAAGAAGGATGATGTAATAGTAACTCTTAATGAGATCTATACTCTATGTTGAGTGGGGTACACAGCTACAGGAGTACCCTTGATAGACTCACCTATACGAATGTGGAACTTAGGCCGGTCCTATGGAATTTTGAGGCAGAATTCCTAGAGCATTCGTTAAAACCAGGAGACACGTGCATGGCCTTAAAACGCACGGGCTTTTAGAATACACCTATGAAAAGGTTTGTGTGTGGATTCTATGTCTGAGATAGAGTTCAATGCTGTAAGCAACTCTTGTTAAATCAGAATACCTTCCACTATACAAAGGTTCAAGTTGTTGGCGACACCTTTGTAAATTAGCAAATCTTATTGAAAAGTTTACGAAACCATTTTGAAGTCAAGTGGGGGATTGTTGGAACACTAGTTAATTCTAGTGAAGAAAATTGGAAAGAAAAAACACTATGAAAGAACTAGTGTGTGAGTGTGACTTAAAAATGTCCCACATTGGAGGGTCACCCCAACTAGTAAGTGTTTATATATGGGCAAAGTGACCTCCAAGGGTGTGCCCTTGGGGTACCCAATTTTGTGAACGGGTGAACGCTTACAAAATATATATATCGAATAAAAAAATGATATATATATTTTTTGTCACTTGAAAATGTTAAATTAATTAATTAATTAATTTAATCATTATCCGTAAGCGCTACGCGTAACAAATAAATTTGTTACGATCCCACGCAATCCATAACGCGTATCCAGAAACTTCCGAATATATCCAATTAAGAAACAAAACTCGTTTGCTTAAGGATTAAGCAGACTTAATCCCCAAGTCACTCGTTTTTTGTTACAAACTCTCCCTATAAAACGAGAAGTTCGCCCCACTCATTCTACACACCGAAAAGAATTTCATTGAGTTGTCGGGAATTCTTTTCTTCTCTTCTCCCTCCGACTTGTGTTAACAAGTTTCTTCTGCTTCTACTCCTTTCTGTCCCTTTCGGTTTCAAATAGAGCGGTTACGTACCGTATCGAGTGGCTTCGATCAATCGATTGAACCATATTTTAAGAATGTTCTTAAGACCATAGTCCCTTTTCGGTTTAATGTCCCTTCAGAATTAAGAGTGGTCTTAAGTTCATAGTCCCTTCGGAATATAGAGTACTATTAAGATCATAGTCCCTTTTCGTAATACTAATGTCCCGTCGGAATTAAGAATGATCTTTACAGTATATAAATTATTTCAATAATTTTCTATTTGATGAGAAATGGTGGTATCACCATATTTGAGTGGTCGTAGTGCCATATTGATTTTTGGAGAAGTTAAAATTAGAATGGTGGTAACACCATATTTGAGTGGTCTCAGCACCATAATAGAATGATAATAATACCATATTAATTTGAGTGGTTTCAATATTAAAGAGTGGTCTTAATACCATATTTGAAGGTGTAAATCTCGAACGATTTTCTACAGTGCAGTAGTTAATCGAACAGTTGTAGCTGGGCTTGTTTTATCCTGGAGGCGGCGTGGTTGATAGTCTACCTTGCACAACTTTGGGTAGTGCCACGAAAAGTCTTAAAGAGAGCGACCTGGTCGTGACTCAACCTAGTAACAACTTCGGTAGATAACAGAATTTGGAAATCCAAATTTAACAGTTTGGAAATCCAAAAACAACATAGTATATAAAAAAATTCAAGCTGTCACCCCTCTCCTATCGAGGTACCAAACTGTTAGGAATCCTCCGATTTTTAACAAAGTCGGTGTAAAGAATTGGTTAAATATTCCAAATAAAATAAAAAGGTGTAAGACGCTACAAAATACATTTTTTTTCTTCTAATTACCCTAGTTACGAAAAATTCAAAATAATTGTTCAATATGCCATGAGTTTCAGATGGAACCATCCTAATAGAAATCACAATTTTCACTCTCTTCCACTTACATTCCTTTCATCTTATTTTCTCTCATTTTCATCATGTCTACTCCTGTACGCAACTTGGTTAATTACGATTATATAGAAAATAAGTTAGACGGCGAGTACTGCATTTGTTGATCCTTACATCTCGTTGGCAAACGACGACAACAATTAGAAAATAAGTTATGATATTAAGGTTGTTGATAAGGATGTTGACGTAGAAGACATCTTTCAATGGAGAATGGGAAGAAAAGAACCGATGATGATGTATTACGAGTGGGTTGATTATGTATAATTATATTTCGTAATTTTATAGTATTTGTTTAGCTAAGTTTATGTAATTATAATTATGTGTTGTCAATAATGGATGGGGTTGAGTCATGACCGGCTTCAGTCATGACTATTTATATTATGGAGAATGCTTAATCTCGCGACATTTATTTCACGATAATTTCACGAATGCAAATAGAGACAAGTTTTTGAGTTGGAATGCTACGTTTTGGGTTTAGTTTATAATCACACAAGTGCCAAAGCTGTTAAGTACTCCATGACCTTTTTTTTGTGAGGATACTCCTAACTTTTATTATTTTAAAAAAAACATAAAAATATAGTTTTAAAAAAGAAAACAAATTAATTTTTGGTAAATATTTAGATACCCTATAGTTTGGTTGAGTATCGGTATCAAATGGACGAAATTCATTTAAAATTTATTTTATTTTTAAATAAATAAATACGAAAATAAAACATGACATTGAATAATCGGATGATATGCACGTATCAAACCAGACTTCAAGATAACATTGTGTTCCTTAATTTTTATGTATTGATGGTGTAATTTTTGTATTCATACATCCAATCAAATCACGCCTAATAGATATATTTATATATATTTTAGGAGCTTATCTAACAATTTGACATCATATAGTGAGTGTTTGGATTGGAGTTTGCATCATGTTTCTCACTTCCCAATGCGCTTTTGATGTAATTTTTGTGAAGCTACAATTGCAAGCTTCTACACAGTCGTGCGTTTGGGTTCATTTGGACGCTGTTCCTAACAAGCTATCGAATACACATGTAAAAAAATTACACTTTAAATGTATAAAAATTAAATCCAAAATAAAAAATTAAACTAACAAATAACTTAAAAAACTTGTAAAAATTCTATGTGTTTGCACACAAAAAATTAAAAGGTAATAGCCTAGTACTAAGTACATGATATAGTACGCTCGTGATATATTTGCGATGTTATTCTCGCTACACTGTCTTAGATAGTTGGAATGGAATCGGTAAGGTTCGCTAGCTCTTTCTCTCAGTTGAAGCCATCATGTAGGATGGTGATGTAATTTCAGCCAAAAAACTGAAGAAAGGAAAAACCTCTAAGAAGGTTCCATTTTAGATAGAGTTATGAAGGTGGATACTCAAAGAAAGGGATATTAGAAAATTATTTTGAATGTATAGTATATTTAAGATAATTCTGAATATACTCTACATTCAAAATAATTATGAAACCCTCTACAAATATTCATATCTATACTAGAGGATTTGCTTTCGCTGTTGCAGGCTGATGCCTAGTAAAAGATGTATCAAAGAGACTAATTTTTAGCTGATTTTTTTATTCTTTTCTTTTTGTGTGCTTCTTTTCCAAATAAAATAAAATAATTGACAGGGTATGATGTATAATTTTCTTTGATGTTGGTATCATTTTTGATCTATGTCCAAAAGAAAATAAATGATTATTAATTTTCTCACCTTATTATCTTCTCTTGCACCTTTTTTTTTATAAAAATATTCATAGGGTTTCAGATTATATAATCCGAAATATGCTTATACATAAGCAACAACACTAAGAATTTCTCTCATTTCAGCAGTTGCGAATTTCAATTTTAAAAACAACAAATAAAAAGTAAAAAAATGATAAAACATGTCAAATAAAATAAAAAAATATAAAAATACCACAATTTTTTTCTTCTAAAAATCAAATAAAACTTGTGAATTTTTTGTTGGATTTTGAGTTCTAAATTAAAAATACAAATAATAATTCAACACACAAGGATGTCACACATTCTCATCATTCAAAAATCATCTCAAATTAATTAAACATATCGCAGCGAAAAATAAGTTCAAACATCATCACATCGTCCCTTTATCCTTTAGAAAATGTAACAAACTAGATGAATATATCAACACTTACTTTTTCATTATCCAAATTATACCCTTAAACAACTTTTCTATAATAAAGATTGTTGTTGGTGCCATTAAATCAAATAAGAATCTAGATTATATTTTTTGTTATATTGCTGGTGTCATTAAAATAGATAATCAATGTTAGTTTGATTTGTTATAATTTGAAAGCAAAAAACATTTATATTCTTACTTTTAATCAAAATGTCATATAAAAACATCGTTCATAATTTTCAAACGCTAGCGCAATAATTTATACATGAGTAAACGTGAGTGCCCGTATTTTCGCTAGTTTATAATAATTATAATCCTACAAGTTCTTCCTAAAAAATTTCCCTCAAAAACTCTAATTCTATTAATTAATGATTAAATTAAGAAAATAGAAATTTAAATTAAAAAATAGAAAAAAATAACTTATATATCCCACTAACACACATCATTTACACATATAACACACAAAAAAACCATCCTATTATCCCACTAACTCACCATTCTCATGATCAAATTATCCACAAACAACATCACTAATAAATACACACTATACATGAATAAATTCATAACCAACAAACTATTCGAACCACAAATCACACCTACTACATGCAATTGTTACAACAATTGCACGTTTACTTTCCTCCTCTCTCAATACATTTATCTTTTTATTTTTTGTTACTTCATTCTCTTTTCATGTATCATCTAATCATTATCTCTTCCTTATATTAGAGTTGTTGTTTGTTGATTCTTATTTTTTATTTATTTTCCAGAGGCAACACTTTTGATGCATGCACACAATATTTGATGAAAAGGTTCAACAACTTCTTTACTCATTCGTATCCCATGTTATTACTCTCTATAATAATATGCCAAAAAAAATGATATTTGGTTTTCATTTTGCAATGTCTGGTACAATATTAGTCCACCGTTTTTCTCTTGAGGATTTCATTTCATTTTTTCATATTCCTTTTGATTTGATTTTAATCTGTTTGATACAATCTTAATCATACTCTTTTGCATAACTATGAAACTCTTTTTTCTATTGTTCTTATTTGTTTTTATGTCTATACGTTAATTACGACGAGATTTTACAAATGTGTCATTTTTTTAAAACAAAATAGCTAGAGGTGCCAGAGAAAGCCAATCATGCCTACTATATTAACACCCTACAAGTTCTACTATAACTTTTCCCTCCCTTTCTCTTATTATTATATAAATTAAATTATCCAATAAATAGAAAATCATTTGTCTTCCTTCAAAAAAAAACATTTGTCTTAATGTAATATTTAGTTGCGTGTGTAATTTTTTCATTAAAATCACATATTCAATAAAGTTATGATATACTAAAATATTATTATAATTTGTAAATTATTGTATGATACATATAGTATATTCTTATTTCCTCATAAGATATATAATATTAAAATGTTGTATATTTTAATTACAAAATTTTCTTATACACGACAACAACGATTCAAACGATCTTTACAAATTTTATGGTTTACCTTCTACCATTTAAAAAGTTTTGTTTTTATCATATTTTCACTTTACTATTCTACCTCTCTTTTACTTAATTTATTTTTCATTTAAGAGTGTGTGAGACATTAAATGTAAGTGGTTTATTTAACTTATTTGTTAGCTAACAATGCAAGCAAAAAATAATATAATTAACTTATTTAAAAGATTAAAGAATCAATCTAATAGTTTAAAAAAAATCAATCTAATAAATTATCTAACTTAACTTATTGCACTGATAATTTTACCAAGATTATACTATACGAGTTCGGGTATGCTCCATTTAGGCTAAGCTCCATTTACTCCATTTAGGGTTTGGATGCAAGACATGTGGCAAAAAAATATCTAACGATTGAGATTTTAAATTAAAAAACAATAAAAGGTTGTTGTGATATGAGAGAAAAAGGGAACATGATTTTGTTTGTTATTATTATGTATTTTTATGAAACAAATATTTGTTTTTTAATTTAAAATCTCAACCGTTAGGTATTTTTTTGCCACATGTCTTGCATCCAAACCCTAAATAGAGTAAATGGAGCTTAGCCTAAATGGAGCATACCCGAACTCATACTATACTAGTTTATAACTTAGAAGAATCGTCGTTTCCCAAACAAAACTAGCGACCATAACAAAACACACTATATGTGGACTATGATTCCCTACAGTCGGCTAAATAATACAGTCACACAATCAGAGTGTTGTTGTTGTCCTTACGATTGAAATCCGATTGTGAATATTTAAAGATCAGAAAATAAATGAAAAATGTTCTAACAGATCAGACGATCAATATCATTATGTAGTCACTATTTGACTGCAAAAATAATTTCCCTATATATCTATCCCTTACTCAAAGAAAACAAACACGGTATGAGCGAGTACGTGATCTCAAAACACGAGTCAAATATCATTACTTATAATTTTTTATATATCAAAATTTAAAATATTTGTATTTGATTGTCTTCCCGTTTTACTATTAATTTTATAGATTAAACTACTTAACAAAAGAGATATAACCAACCTAATAAATAAAAAACATAGAAAGATCAAACTACCCAACAAAATTAGTGTTTTTTGTACATTTCATATATTAGGAAGTCGACTCACAAATTCAAAAGACCAAAATGATTATTTAACAAATAAAAGAGTGAATATTAATCTAACAAATTAAGACTTAATTGATCATTTGGTCCTTTAATTTAATTCTTTTTTTTTTCATTATGGTCCCTTAATTTAACCCAACAAATTAACTACTAACATCTCTCATTAAAAGAATGAAGATTAATAGTCGTCCATGACAAAAAAAATACGATAAAGGACCAAGTTGGTCTCTCACAAACAAAAAAATTTAGTCCCTTACAAAAATAAAGAGAAGCACTTAAGTCAAGGGTGTGTTTTTTAGTTGGTTTTTGGAGGGTGTTGAAGGGAGAGTTTTTGAGAGTTAAGTCTATATGGTTTTTGTTTTTGTACGGAATCTGTGCCGTGCAAGCGTTGTTGATCCCAATTTGGTATTCTTGTTTTGTCCCCATTGGTATGTAAAGAAGAAAAACAACTATTAACAATGGGGCGCCTTCATCACAATCAGAACCTCAATGGACCAAGGACCAAGGCTTCACATGTATGTTTAATTATAATTAGTGCATATTTGTGACTAAAGTGATCATAATATCATAATTTTCTCATAAAATCTACTTTTGTTTGATATAATGTACGACCACCCTCGAGGTTTCTCTTGTGCGTAGTTGCAAAGAATAATGACTCGAGGTGTCTAGGATCCATTTAGTGTGTTGATTGAAAGGAACATAATGTATTGAAATTTTATGTGAAAGGAATATAAACTATATATTTTGTAAATTTGGTAAAGATAAGAAGCTTTTTATGAGTTGATAGAGTGTGGGAAAAGGAATAGAATGAAAGGGGCAATTGATGAGGGAAAGGAGATAAGTCCAATGTTTCCTAGGTTGCATGTTAAAGATGTAGAGAAAGGAGGGCCAAAAGCACCCCTAAGGAATAAAATGGCTCTTTATGAACAATTCGGAAGAAATAAGGGCCAAAAACACCTCCCAAGTTCTCTATGAATTTAGGGAGGTGACATACCTAATATTGATGAATATCTACTGAAATCAGGTAGTAACTAGTTAGTAATTAAGGAAACAAGTGACTTCATGACTTAAATCAGCCCAATAACTCTATTCTCCTCGCACCTTGGTAAGGTAGACACTGATAGGGCTGCCCGTTTGTAGAACTACAGAGAGAGAGTGTGTTATGTACTTCTAAGACTCATAGATGAGAGAACCATTAGGAACACTGGCCACCATACCTTTGGAAATTTAGGTACTCTAATTTAAGTTTATGTTTCAATTACCCTTGAGGGAGTAAGAACCCAGACGTAAGGATCACCGTGTGACCAGTAGGTGCAACTCAACAGGGGCGAAGGGATAAACCAAAATCGACCGAGAGAGTAAGACCCTGCACGTAAGGATCACAGTGCGACCAAATGTGCAACTTGACAAACTGACTAGGTTATCACGTCCCAACGAACTCATCACTTAGATAGTCTACTTATAATAATTGAACGTGGCTTGACTGTTAATTAATTCCAACAAATGAATATAGGGGATTCAAAGAATTCCAACCGTTGCTAACATTCTGCAATCAAACAAGTAAACTTGCTCTGTTGCAAACAGATTAAATTGCAAACTCTAAACCCTTATCTTATTTATTTATTTTGTTCCCAAATAAGTAACGCAAGAATTGTTTAGACGAAACGAAATTCATGTGGATACAATACCCTACTTAGCACTTTATTACTCAGTAAACGATTTGGTACACTTGCCTAATCCGACCATCACATACATTAAGAAGTCTACTCACAAATTCAAAAGACCAAAATGGTTATTTAATAAATGAAAGAGTGAATATTAATCTGACGAACTAACTACTGACATTTCTCATAAAAAAATGATGATTAGAAGGCGTTCATAACAAAAAAAAACGATAAAGGACTCTCTTACAACAAAAAAAAAACTTGTAGTCCCATACAAAAACAAATTTAAGTAGGTTTGTGTTGGTTTTCAGAGGGTTTTGAAGGGGAGAGTTTTTGGGTGTTAACTCTATATCTTGAGTTGGTTTTTGTTTTTGAAAAGAATCCGTGCAAGTGTTGTTAATCCAAAGTTGGTATTCTTGCTTTGTCCCCGCATGCTTACATTGGTATGTAAAGAAGAAAAACAACTGGTAACATTGAGAAGGTTTCACGTGTATGTTTCATTATCATTAGTGCATATTTATATATTTATGACTTATGATCATCGCAACTTTCTCACATAATCTAATTTTGTTTGATATAATGTAAGACCACCACCCTCTAATATCTAATTACTTGATGCAAGGCCACCTCCACTATCAACGTCTCTTTCGCTAACTACAAGTCTTACTTCAACAATAAATAAGACCACAACTAGAGCAATAGTATTTAGATAGAATTGTTGCGCAACTAATAATAATATAGCACTAAGTAAGTATATTTTGTGGATATTTCATGGATCACTTTTATTATGCAATTAAAATTTTGATGAAATAAAGAGATTGTGGATCTTATGTTAATTTTCTTCTAATGTTGTTATTAATTTGTTTTTTTAATATACCTCCACTGCCCTTAAATATTTACATTAACACAGATTTTTTTGATAAATGGACTAAAATGTTTCGTTCAAAGTATTGTTAGGGACTAAATTGCTTTTTGTTGTTATGCAATGCATTTTTAAAATAAAGGTAATGAAATATCACTTTGAAATATATATATATATATATATTACAAATCTTTAAAATTTTGTTAAGAGACTAAAATGACACTCAACTCAGTTACAAGACACGTCGGCATCTAACTATAACATGCCATGATGGACAAAAATAGTTCAACATAAACAAAGAAAACTTCATTTGTTAGATGATGATAATTCGCTGAAAGATTTAAGTGTCTCGGATTATTTTTGTAAACGACTAGAAGTAGTATACTTTTTTTGGAAAGAAGTACCAACTCTGGTTGCAAGTTTTGTCATGAACCACTTTATTTACAATGTAACGACTTTAAACGGATATTTCGTGAAAGATTTAAACATGTGGTAATGATGAAATCAGTTACCCTTTGGGATTGCCGTGTCCTTCGCCAAACAAGTGCATGATGAAAATGTAAGACTTGGTCTCTCCAATCATATCTTATGCCATATCTTGCTCTTCTCTCTTTCATTTGAACACTTCATCATCAAACATATATTCTAACCCTCACTCATCACATCACAATACTTGTTACATACTAGATATTCTCTAGTTACAAAGATTGGGTTTTCCACATTATTTGGGTTCGTTGGGTCCCTTATTAACTACTACTTACTTTTTTCTTTTATTGTTTTTTGTTTGTTTTACATTTGTGGTTTCATGGTAACCTTTGTGTTCTGTTCTTGTACTCAAATCTATGTTCCTTGTAGCTTTTTTTCCTTCTTTAATATCTTTCTTTCTTCTTTATCTTTTTAATATTAATTGATTCTAGCATTTGTTATACTCCTTGTTCATGCACTTTTTCTCATTTCTCTCATGTGTTCCTCCTCCATATTGATAATGTACAATCAGAAAAATTGTTTCTTGGAAGCTGGTTAAGGTTGATTGTAGCCACAAGAGTTTCTTGTGGATCAATTAAATTATTTTTATAGGGTTGGTTCTCTCATAAGGATTTGAGTTTTCAATACTTACTAACACATACTCTATTGGCCAAAAAAAAAAATATTGTAAGCCAAAGGTTTCCCTTGAGCGTAATTGCAAAGACTAATCACTCGAGGTGTCTGGGATCCATTTAAGTGTTGACTGAAAAGAACATACTATATTGGCAATTTTACGTGAAAGGAATGTAAACTATATACTTTGTAAATTTGGCAAAGATAAGAAGCTTTTTATGAGTTGATAGAGTGTGGGAAAAGGAATAGGATGAAAGGGGCAATTGATGAGGGAAAGGAGATAAGTCCAATGTTTCCTAGGTTGCATGTTAAAGATGCAGAGAAAGGAGGACCAAAAGCACCTCCAAGGAATAAAATGGCTCTCTATGAACAATTCAGCATCCCTTCACAAAGTTTTGCATCATCAGGATCAGGATCATTGTTTACTCTCCCTCTAAGAAATTGTACAGTTCCTACAACATCAAGCCATGTGAGTCATGTAGTAGTTCTTTAAATTTTACAATGTAACCAATTTTTGTACCATAAGTATGAGTCTTATCTCTCACTTACTTTCGTATATAGAATTTTCGGTAGGAGTATCAAGCTTGATAGGTATTAAGTTGCATGAAATGACATTGTCACAAGAAGTTTTTTCAATGTATATTTGTTCGGTATGACTCATAGTTAACTGTTATGTACCCTTTGGGCTTGTCCCAAAAGTTTGTTAGGCTGTGACTATTTGTCCCCCGCGGTACGATTATGAGGTACTCTTGAAAACTATACAACAGTATTTAAACATATAAGTTGTACTCTGCAACAGAGATGACCTAATAGCACCCTGCAGTCGGACACATAAGCACAATTGGCCGAACTCGGTGTTCAAATATTGTGTTCTCTCTGCGTTTTCCGTATCTTTTTACTTTTGAACCAGGGTTATTGTTCTAACAATATTTGTATGGTAAACTCTTGTGAGAATCAACCAGGACTTTTTTGACATAATTCAAACAATGACACTTGGTAATAAGAACTACTTAACCTTTATCATTTGGTGATTCTACTTACACTTTATAACCATTTTAGTTATGATGTTTATACTGTGTTGCAGCTTGGTTGTGGTCAAAGCATCAAGTTTTACAGCTCCAATGCATCTTCTGTTCTATCTGAGAAGACTCAAGCCTATAATTCTAGAAAGATTAACTCAACCAAGTTGATGGCGAGTCATGACTTAGAGCACATGACACCGGCAAAACAAATTACCAAAATTCAACACGATTATTTAAACTATAATAGTAAGAATTCTCTGAAAACACTTGATGGTGAAGATGCTTTTATAACTTCTGGTTCTGTTCTTGTGAAAAGTATTCAAAACGACAAAGATGAAGAAGACAAACTTGCTCGCTACAATTTGAACTGTTCGCTTAAAAGTCTAAATTCATTTAGAAAGGTGATGAACTCACCTGGAACCATAGAACTGAAATCAGCACAATATGGGAAGAGCCTAATGAAAGAGCATAAAGATGTGAGACAAATTGATCAGAATGCAGAAAAAAAACCTCTTCACTCATTAAATGGTTTCGATGACACGGCAAATGCATCCTCAAACTCATCGATTAAAGATAGGAATTCTAAATCAATGAATAAAGAACAAATATCGCTGAAGGAAGAAAATAGAAATATTTCAGTAGATAGCTTGAAAACATTGCAAGGTAGCAATGGTCATAGATATGAAGAACATGTAGCTTTTGCGGACAAAATCAATTTAAGGGATCACTGCATGGAGAAGCCAGCAATGAGTGATTTCCAAAAATGTTCTGGTGAGTTAGAAATCGGTACAAGGTCCTCACATGGCAAGAGAGAGAGGAGTAAAGATGAGGAGACTAGTAAAAATTATGATGCCTTGAATAAATCCAGCTCAGAATGTAGATTTGGTATGGATATCTCCCCTGACGATGTCGTAGGACTTATAGGTGAAAAACAATTTTGGAAAACAAGAAGAACGATCATCAAGTAAGTTGATTTGTTTAGTATTATGTTTTTTATGATTTCAACTTTCTCTCTTTTTGTTGAACTGTTAAAATTTTCATCTGCACTGAGCTGAGTTTAATGTTTTTGACATGTTAAACCTATCTTATTTATCTGCACTATCTTCTTTATTATGTGCATAGGACTTATAGGAAACTTCCAGTTCATGTACCAAAGCAGTGACTCTGCTTAAGTGTCCTACTTGGAGAGTTGAGGGAGGAACTAAATGGGAGATTATAGACTTGGAGACAATTCTTAGACGCGTATGGCTTCCGCCTGCGTAGAAGCAAACCAAAGTATATGGAATGCAAGTTTAGCAAAAGGCAAAACATTTCTAACTTAAAGGTGAAAGTTGAAGACCATGTCATACCACCTGTCACACATTTCAAATATCCTAGGTCCATAGTAGAACAGTACAAAATGAGGAGAAATAGAAAATGTAAACTATTCAATTCAAGCAGGATGGTAGGACCAAAGAAGTGCCTCATGTGATATAAAGTAGCATTCAAATTGAAAGAAATGTTTTGCCGTACAACTGTAAGACCAACAATGTTGTACGGGATGGAGTGTTGCGCGGTAAAAAACCAACATGAGAATAAAGCGTAGCAGTGATGAGATTGTTGTGTTGGATGTGTGGACTATCAAGATAGGATTATGAATGATAACATTAGAGAGAGAGTAAAAGATGGTGGAAACTCGGCATAGGTTGTTTGAATATGTGGAGAGAAGACATGTAGATTCTTTAGTAAGGAGAGCAGATAACATAAAGGGTAGTAAATCACTAGAGGCAGATAAAGACCTAGAAAAACTATTGAGAAAAATCTAGAGATTAATGAGTTGGATAGAGATATGATATACGACAGAACATTAGGATCTCGTTTGATCCATGTAACCGGTCCTACTTAGTGGGATAAGGCTTGATTGTTATTGTTGCTGTTCAAACTGCCAAATCGATATTGCGATAACTAGTACATTGCCACGTATATGTTGACATATCAACAGAAGATCTTTTTGTAAGTTTTGCGGTTTTCCAAAGATTAATTGGTACATGAATGCATTATATAGTATGTCTAAGATAATTTTGAGTATAAGTGCAACCTATTACACTAACTTTAAGTCCCAACCATAAATCTAACTAGATCATCCTCCTTACATGAAGTCTTGCATTTCTCAAATCATATTGTAGATTGAATCATGTAGACTATTTCTTGTAGTACTTACACATTCATTTTTTTTAAATGTTTGTATTTTGCTACTTACATGGATCTGACACTGACTTTGCTATACCAGTCAACAGAGAATCTTCTTCATGCAAGTGTTTGAGTTGCATAGACTTATAAAGGTAATCCTTATACTATATGTTAATAGACTCTTTGTTCTGTTAAAAATGTGTTTCTTTCATATGAGAAGTGACTAAACCATATCCTAAAAACAGGTGCAAAGATTAATTGCTGGATCACCACATCTATTGTTTGAAGATAAACTTTTACTCAACAAACCACCAATAGAAACATCCTCCTCCAATAAGTTACAATCTGACTTTATCAGTGAACAACCGCCGACAGTTTTTAAACTCGACAGCAAGTCCGAGAAGGCCACTACTTCCGAGGATGTTGAAAACAATGCAGTTGGAAAGATTTCCCTTCCTTTTGTCAACAATATAAGCAAAGAAAATAATCAGCTTTCAAATTATGGCAATCATCATTTAGGGAACCTTGCATTAGCCTCTGCAGATAAAAGTTCCAATGCCAAACACTCTCCAAGCATTGTCTACCCTCCACCACCACCAAACCAATGGTTAGTTCCTGTCATGTCTCCATCTGAAGGTCTTGTATATAAGCCAATCATTGGACCATGCCCTCCAAATGCTGGCGGCATCATGACACCGTTATACGGCGGTTGCGGTCCAATGAGCTTCAATCAAGGGAGCAAAGATGTTGCTTTGGATCCATCTCTTACTACAAGTTTTCATCAAAAGATTCGGCTCCTTTCCGGTTCATCATTACCACAATTGTTACCACCATGTGTTCCATCATTCATGCATAGATCTATATCAGCTTCTTCTGTTGAACAAATGGCACAATCTAATGGTCCTAAAAATCACTACTCATCTGCAGAACTCAATTCAACCATATTGTACCAAAGTCCATCTAACATGTCCACTCAGATAAGTCATGTAATGGCAAGAAATTTTTCACCTTATCAATCATTGGAAGATAATAAAGAACTACAAATAAGTATAGCTAATAGTCCATCCAAGAGAATGAAAAGAGATGAACTTCCTTTGTTTCCGTTGGCACCGACGTTTTGGTCATCACCAGATCGCGACTCGAGTGATGAACACCAGGAACATCACTCAAGAGTAATCAAAGCTCTTCCTCATAATCCAAAATCAGCAAGTGAGTCAGCAGCCAAGATATTCAAATCAATACAAGAAGAAAGGAAATTTTAGTGACAGGTCTTTTTTCTTCATAATATGTCTAATAAAGCAAGATATTCTAATATGACACTATACCCAGACACTAACAATGTATCTATATACTGTCAAAAAAAATGTATCTATAGATTGATAACAATACATAAAGCTTTTTGAGAGGTATGAAGAAGTATACTTGGAGAAGCTGGAGAAGGATTGTAGCTTCATGGTCAAAGGCCATTAAAAATAAATTCATGTATCAACCATTGTGGACACCTAATTTTTATGTCTTGATCAAATAAAGTTTATTTCATTTTCATGATGATAAGATAGAAATAGAAAATAGTGTATTTCTTTCATGAAAACTCTATTTTTCCTTTAATCTCTTAGTAGATAAGATGGAAATAGAAAATAGTGCATTTGAATATATTTTTAAGTTGAGTTGGTATGAATGTATAGGGGATAAGGAATAATTCAATAACAAAATAAAAAGGTAAGGGAATCAAGTAAGTTGGAGCCTCTGAAAGTGAGAATAAAAAAATATTGCAAAAAGGGAGAAGAAAGAAAAAGAATAAAGGGAAAGTGGAGAAAAATAAAGTGATATTTAATTTCAGATGCTACCATTGATAATATACTGTCACTTTTTATCTTATGATGACTGTATGCACTTTTAATTTATCAAAAAAAATTGTATGCACTTTTATCTTTGGCACTAATGTTTTTTTTTTGGTACTATAGTTTTTATGGTGGTCTTTCTATTGCATAACTTAATGTGATTAGTCACCATAAAACTAGCTAAAAATTGCATAACTACCATGTAATTTTTAGTTGAAAGAGACAAAGCAAACCATCACATTAAGTTACATGAATGGTTGATATAGTCAGAGCCAATCCAAAGATAATGCTACTAAATCTTTCATTTTAGATCTACCAACACAAAATTATCTTTCCTTAAAGTTATAAAAAAAAAAAAATCAGATATGGAGATAACAAATGACCTATTTATAAAGATTGTCTTAGACATAACTTATTATTAAAAATTATTTGACCGGTCGTAAATATAATAATATGTAAATATAATTATTTGTCATGCATATATATATTCAACTGTTTATTTATCGACCATTGATATTATTTAGCTTACTTTGGAGAATTACTCACTTTAAGGCTATGGTTGAATTGGTGGAGAGTGGTGGAATGGAATGGAATGAAGTGGGATATATCCATATTTCATTATTTGGTTTTGTAAAAAATAAATGGAATGAAATAGAGTGTGATGGAACTCATTCCATCTAATACCACTCATTTAACCAATTTTTCATTCCCCCTAATTTGAAACGTATCTAATGGAATGGAACGTATTAATAATACAATTACAAGATTGTCCCTACTTTTCATTCTCTAATTTCATTTACGCGTGCCTCATTCCCTTGTTTTTTTCTCTTCATCGTTTTTTATTCCATCTTGCTCTCACTGTTCGCCATTTTGCAGCTTATTATAGTGTTGCGGATTCAAAATATTGATGTTTCACTATTACTTTTTTAAAAAAGGTAAAATTGGAATAAAAAAAATTATAACTCATTTCGTTCTGTCCACTTTCAAAACAATGGTATGAGAAATTAGTTCCATTCCGTCATAAAATATTCAAACAATTAAATGGAGCCTTGATCCGTTCTATTTTATTCGGAAAATGATATTTCTCTAGAAAAATAACATCAAGAATTTTTCAAGACACAATTGGTAAGTTTTAATTGCATGATTTATTTGTTCACTTCCTATTTTTCAGCCGCATCTCCTTGAATTGTGGCAAATAGTGCATTGTGATTGGCTGCTCTTTATTCTTGAAGAATTCTTGATGTTATTTTTCTAGAGATATAGCATTGCTCATTTTATTCCGCTCCATTCCATTTTGTTTTATTTCATTCCGCTATGTTAATTTTAAGTTGTCTAAGCGGAACCTAAGGGTTCTATTCTTCAAGATATAGAGGTAGTAGCAAAAAAGTCACATATTGCATCGCATTACTTGGTTGCCAACTATACTAATTACCACTACTTGCATATAGACCCAATCTGTTATCATGGATCAATTTTTGGGGTAATCTATGCTTGCCTAAACCTAAATTTTGCTATACACCGAGTCACCAAATTTGGGGTAATCTATGCTTTGCCTAAACCTAAATTTTACTATACACCGAGTCACTAAAACAACCAAACAATAGTTCGAATAAGGATGGGTTATAAGGGATGTGTTTTATTATTATTTACTTATTTTTTTTAGGAGATTATTATTATTGGGGTTTGCTAACTTTGACCAACAAAAAACATGAAGGTCTTCCCTCAAAAAAATTAAAAACATGAAGGTCTAAGTAAAAGTGCACTTTTTTATTTGAAAAAAAACTAATATCCACTAATGTAAACCAATTTAAAGTAAGGGATGGTTTAGTAAATTTCATTTAATTTTATTTTTCAATAAAAAAACATCCAACAACCGTTTCCTAATTTTTCAAAAATTACTAAATTATCCCTCAAGCTATTTGTAATAAAATAAGAGTGCGTTTAAGTTAGCAAATTGATGCAATTTAACAAATATGTTTTAATGAAATTTACTATAGTAACCCTCAAGCTATTAGTTTTAAATAATAAAGATGAAGGGTATTTTTGTCCAAATGAAAAGGTAGAAAAAAATTACTAAACTATCCCTCAAACTATTTGTAATAAAATAAAAGTGGGTCTAAGTTAGCAAATTGATACAAGTTAACAAATATATTTAAATAATAGTAAATATGAAGAGTTTTTTGTCCAAATGAAAAGGTACATTTTTGCTAACTTAGACCTTCATATTTTTTGTTGGTTTAAGTTTGCAAACCCCATTATTATTATTATTATTATTATTATTATTATTATTATTATTATTATTATTATTATTATTATTATTATTATTATTATTATTATTATTATTATTATTATAAGATGTATTTATTATACGGTCACAAGCTAACAATAAATACGTGTAATAATTTTAAGAATGTGTTTTTGTTGACGGACAATTTTCTTTACACAAATATGTTGATAAATAGAAGTTCTTGTAAATTTGACTTAGATGGTAATGACATTGTAATATGTAGGGTTTAAAATTCGATTCCCATTAAAAAAGAGAGGAGTAATCATATAATTTTGATTTCTTCATATGAAAGGAACCTAATAACTTTTTTTCAATAATCATATAGGGGAATTATTTTTCGATGATCTATACATTTTATTTTATTCAGGTTTTATCTAATGGTAATAATTTTAAATGTAAAAAATGAAAATTTTAATTTAAACAGCTTTAAAGACATTTATTCCTTCTGTATAAAAATAGTAAAATACACTCTTGCATTGTGATTTTCCCAACTTTACAAAGAGCATCATGTCACTTTTTCGTTGTCTTTACTAAAACAATCATAAGTTAAACGTTGCCATCATCGACATTAAAACGTTCAAGTAAAGGAAAACGTTCAAGTAACATCATCAAATTATTATACCTTCCATTTCCAACAACAACTAGGAGGAAATGCTCAAAGAAAAACAAAATCATACACGGATCTTAACATGATATTCTCTTTCTAGAAACTGCACCAATACCCTCATTAACAATAAGTACTTCCTCTCAACTAATAGTAGCTATACAATTAAATTAGGGTAAATTACACTGACCTCCCCCAAGGTTTACTTATATAACACAAACACCTCCTCTAGTTTTTCAAACTCACTTACCTCCCCTCCTTTTAACGGTGTCAAACTTTTGTTAAATAAATAATACAAAAAATGTTATACTCTTGTACAAGCTCTTTGAAATTACAACATAAACAAACTATGGCTCTCTGCCTCTCCATTATTGACGGCTATGGCAAGCTTACAAGTTAAAACCAGTGGCTCCCCATTAATCTTCTGTTAATTTTTTCCCACCATCAGTTTAATGTATTCACCCGCCGTCCATTCACCATCATCAAGTTTTCTATGTTTTATCCCTATATTATCATCAAATTATTCTCTTAAATTGCAGTATTTTCTTCGTTAATTTTAGAACATCACAGTCCTTCAAACTGCACAGTGCACACAAACTTTCTCCAAACGATCCTTGGTTGACATGGGTCCACAAAACTGACGGTGAAAAAAAAATGTTAACGGAATATTAACTGTGTTAATACAGAAGGGAGGTTTTAGTCTATATAATGAAAACTTAAGGGAGGTTTGTGCATGTTTTAAAATTAGAGGGGATGTTAGTGTCATTTTAATAAACCTCAAGGGAGGTGTGTGTAATTATCCCATTAAATTATATCGATATAATGTTGCACCGTTCAAAAACAATTTACTTAATGCATATTATTTTAAATTTGATGATAAGTTTATATCATAAAAATAATTCATATAATTTTTTTGGCAAATATTTAAAATTATTTGATATGTTATTGAAACCAATTAAGATTAATTGTTTATGCAAATTTAGAAATTTCTTAATAATTCAACCAAATATGGTAAATGTGAATTACAAATAAGTATAGATGAACTTCACTTTTTCTCTAAGTTTTCTTTCTCCTTCATTCATCGATGATGGGTGGGTTTAGGTCATTTTTCGACCTAGGATCACCCCGCTGCATCTTTTTCCCATTTCTTTCAATTTAAATAAGTGGATTTCACACATATCAAATTTTTCATTTTGTGTTTTTTGTGATTTCATCGTCTGAGTGCGCGTTATGTTGTTAGTCATCTTGTACGGCGTTTGATTTCGCGTCTTGTTGCGGTGTTTACTTGGTTCCTATTGAAATATCAACTTCAGTCAATTACAGATTCAATCAATAATTTGGGCGTCAGCGTTGCTGATCCGGAAGCATGTGTATTTCAATGACTTAGAATTTATCATATTATTTGTAGGCGCCGTTGTATGCTATTAACTTTGATGCTGTGAGTTTGTTTGCAGATTCACCATTTACATTTTTAGCGATGTTGAATATGTTATTATATATGATATACTTTCAATTTGAATGAATAAATATGGTTTTGTTTTTGTAAAAAGATAATAAGTATAGATGAACAAAACTAGTATGCCAACTCAACATTCAACATCCTCTAGACACTAGTATGCCAACTCAACATTTATGACTATGTTGGATTCTTGTTGAAGATGTGACTATGTTAGATGAATGGTGAAAAACTAAATTAATCGGGGAGCTTTAATTTCAAAAATTAATTTATTAGGAGTATATTTCGTAAATTTTAAGATCAAATTGTCAAACTATAGCTTTTAGGTATATATCCTTAAAAAATAGTGTATAGTCAATTTCTTTAAAAAAAAAAAAGTGTATAGCAATTTAGTCAATAACTTTATGAATCGAAGATTCAAGTCAATATAATTTTTTTTCTTCATGTTATTGAAACAAACAAAATCAATCAAATCTAAATAATTCATGTATCAATTTCACGCTATTTAAAATTCACGATACAATAATCGAAGCAAACAAGTAAGTACATATTATGATTTATATTATTTTCATATATTATAGTACACTCTTTATCTTAAATTATAAGTCACTTTAGGAAAAAAGTTTTCCTAAAATATAAATCTCTTTACGATATCAATGAAGAAAATGTTATTTTTCTTATACCCTTAACTATTGATTACCTTCTTTTTTTTTCATTTCAATTATTTAATTTATCTTTTCCTCAAAACAAAAAAAAAATTAATTTATCTTTTTTATTTTGTTAATGAAGGATAAATTTGTAAAATAAGTCGTAATTTCTCCTTTTTTGTATAAAACTAATTATCTGTAATATAAGTGAAATGATTAAAATGACTTTTTTTTTGAAGGAAAATGATTAAAATGACTTATAATTTGAGACGGAGATTAATACTTCAAAAATTTGTTAGATGATATTGGTAACTTAACTTGTTTGAATTAAGGAATAGAAAGTTGGAGGTTCTGAATTCAAACTCGGACGAATGAGTAAATATTAATTTAATAACTAATTACTAAGATTTGTCATTAAAAAAATTAAAATTTTATTATGTTCATTTATTTTGTAATTAGTATATATTACTTTTTCAATTTTAACTTTTTTTTGGGAACTTTTTCAATTTTAACTTACGTACTTGTTATAATCTAAGTCTATAGTAATACTTAAAAAATTTATTAGATGAGTTTGATAACTTAATTGATTTGAATTAAGGAATAAGAAGTTGAAGGTTCTGAATTCAAACTTGGACGAATGAGTATATATTAATTTAATAACTAATTACTAAGATTTGTCATCAGGAAAATTAAAATTTTATTATGTTCATTTATTTTGTAATTAATATATATTACTTTTTCAATTTTAACTTACATACGTACTTGTTATAATAGTTTTAAAAGATATTTTAAATAAATGTCTTAAATGTTTAAAGATTTTTTTTAATGATTAAATGTTTAAAGGTGTCAATTGGTTTAACCGAACCAAACTAATTCCTTTGTTTTAATGATTTGATTAGGATTTCATCAGAAAAATTTACATAAATCGACAATTGATAACTAAAGAGAAATGATATTTTTTTGTCAAAAAAAAAAAGAAATGATATTTGGACAACTAATTTTAAACAATATTAGTGACAACCTTATTTTCTCATTGGACAATAACAATAGAGTGAAAAAAACGGAGAGACATAATAAAAGTAAAATGAAATTATGAGATAGAAAGTTGTCACAAAAATTATTTAAAACTTATTATTCAAATATCATTTCTCATAATTAAAAAACTAAACCAGTTTTATTAGTTTGGATTTATTTTCTTCCAAACATTGAATCAAACAATAATGTTACACTTTTTTTTGCGTGGTTTTGATTTTTTTTTGATCGATTTACGTTTTAGTTTGGATCAATTTAGATTTAAACACCCTTATCTTTCATTTCTGT
The DNA here is from genome assembly GCF_051527215.1 of Medicago sativa. Taxonomy (NCBI): domain Eukaryota; kingdom Viridiplantae; phylum Streptophyta; class Magnoliopsida; order Fabales; family Fabaceae; genus Medicago; species Medicago sativa. The sequence continues at coordinate 11,807,271 of NC_140756.1, forward strand.
CACATTATATATCGGTTCACACACGAAAAAAATGTCTACACTTTAATACTTTCGATTAAAATGTGATTCTTTAAAAAAAAAAAAAATATTAAAAATGTGATGAACTCAAAATTATTAACTGCACTACACTATACTACACGTAACCCCATATTAGGCCACAAAATTAGGCATATAGACAAACCAAAGGAATTCAATGGTCCTCCTAATATAAAATCACACCAAACCTTAAAAAAAACGACAACAAAACAAAACCCACAATTAAAAGAAAGAGGAAAAAAAAACCTTTTTGTTTTTACTCCTATGTTGCTGTTTCTTCTTTATTGGTTCTTTTCTCTCTCTCAACTTTCCCTTTAACTTAGACACAGAGAGAGAGAGAGGTTGCTGAGTGAGATAGCATTAACACTATTCTCACTTCCATTGAAATCTGGCGCAATTCAAGAACGAAGAGAAAAGTGTGAAGGGATCACAATCTACACTCAATCATCACTTTCCTCTCTTTATATGCACTTTTCATGCTTGCCCAGAAACGCAGAACAAATAAAGTTTTGATTTTTTTCATGACCCTTTAATCTTTGAATGATATTATAGTTTATTAGCTTTGTTGGGTCACTGAAATTTTCTCATATTTATTTGATGTGATCTAATATTTTACATGGGTTTTGATTAATTTTCCTAACAAGGAGAATATATTAGATACCCTTTTGATGAAAATTTGAATAGTTTATCTATGTGTATGATCATGAGCATGACAATTTTGTTTTGATCTGGTTTTGGTATGGAAAGTGAGGTTTTTTGTGTGTATGAGGTGTTTTTCTTGAGATAGATTTTGTTATGTATGAAGTTATACACTTATATTAGTAACAAGATCTTAGATTTGATTTGGAACTTGGAAAAGGGGAGAGAGAGAGGAAGAGAGAAAACTATGCAGTCTAGAATGGAGGAAGGGAAGGACCCTGCTGCTGCCACTGCAATAAGAGTGACACACTCTAGGCCATTTCCATTGAGACTTTTGCAATTTTTCTTGCTATTTTTGATTATTGGAATTGGTGGTTCATTTCTTAGTATGTACATGATTAGGCATTTTGGTATTCATAATGTCGCTTTCGTGCAATCTTCGTTTAAGCCGTGTTTTCCGAAGCCGGCGATTATAGAGAATTGGTTTAAGCCTCCATCTAGTTTGTTGCATACTATGAATGATGATGAACTCTTTTGGAGGGCTTCTTTTGTTCCAAGGATTAAGAGTTATCCTTTTAAAAGAACTCCTAAGATTGCTTTCATGTTCTTGACTAAAGGACCTTTGCCAATGGCACCACTTTGGGAGAAGTTCTTTAAGGGGCATGAGAAGCTTTATTCCATCTATGTTCATTCATTGCCATCTTACAATGCTGATTTTTCGCCGTCATCGGTATTTTACCGGAGACAGATCCCTAGCCAGGTATGAACTAGCTTTAATATATTTTTAAGTTTGTTTTTAATATGGATCATAGGTTCTGTATGTATATAGTAATCATTAGGAAATTAATATTATTGGTATGGATGGATTGCCATGTGTTGATTGATTAACATGGATTGAGCCTTAGTAATGCCAAAATTTATTGACATGGCTTGATCTATAGTTTGAGCCTTAGTAATGCTAAGATTGCTATTGATTTTGAATGTTTTGCACAAGAATAGACCATCAATTTAATCCCTAAACTATCACCCTCTTCCCAATTTGATTATTGAACTATATATAGAAATATAATAAATAGTGGCTAAACTCTTAATCCATCAAGTTAGTCCTTCAGATACTTTACAAATAGGAGAGAAAATGATAGGTTAGGGACAATCTTGATGGGATTAAAAAGAGTTTTGGGACTTTTTATTATATTTCTATAGTTTAGAGACTAAATTGGAGCACATGTGACAGTTTAATGACTTATGGTTTATTCGCTTGCACCGAGTGAGTAAAGATCTGCAGTTTTGCACATCATTTGTCGCTTGAATTCAAAGGCTTCAATGTCTTGAAAATATTTGATTTTTTTATTATTTGTTTCTTGCTAAATTATGTGGTATGAAGTATGAACTATTTGTGATGAAAAAGCATGTATCTAGGAAAAAATAAATATCGTAATTGAAGTTATGATTGATAGGAACAAGAGTAAATTACCAAAACACTTTCACCCGGCTACAAATAACCAAACATGTATACTATTCTAACAGTATTCCACAATTCCTTGGAAGAATTTTCTTCTAAAACCAACAAGATAGTCACCACGTCTAAACTCCCATTCATTGAGATGCCCCTTACTCTCAAATAATGTGCATTGTTCTTCAATTTTGATATGACTTTTAGGAGCAAGAATAGGTTTCAGGTTGGATTCTTTTTTTTTCTTTCTAAATTTCTAATTCACTTCCTTCTTCACAGGTGGCAGAGTGGGGAATGATGAGTATGTGTGATGCTGAAAGAAGACTTCTAGCTAATGCCTTGCTTGATATCTCAAATGAATGGTTTGTCCTCCTATCCGAGTCCTGCATACCTCTCCAAAACTTCAGCATTATACACCGCTACTTATCGCGGTCAAGGTATAGTTTTATGGGTGCAGTTGATGAACCTGGTCCTTATGGGAGAGGACGCTACGACGAAAACATGGCACCTGAGATCAACATCAGTGACTGGCGTAAGGGGTCTCAGTGGTTCGAAATTAACCGAGAACTGGCAGTTAGAATAGTTGAAGACAATACTTACTATCCAAAACTCAAAGAATTCTGCACTCCACACAAATGCTATGTTGATGAACACTATTTTCAGACGATGTTAACCATTAATACTCCTCATCTTTTGGCGAATCGGAGCCTCACCTACGTGGATTGGTCAAGAGGTGGTGCTCACCCTGCTACATTCGGGAAGAATGACATCAAAGAAGAATTCTTCAAGAAAATTTTGCAAGATCAGACATGTCTTTATAATAACCAGCCAACTTCACTTTGTTTCTTATTTGCTAGAAAATTTGCACCTAATGCTTTAGGTCCCCTTTTAGATATAGCGCCGAAAGTTCTAGGAATATGAAAATTGTCTGGATTCTGAGTTGCTGGCTGCAGCATCCTTGCAGGAGTACCGTTTGGACCATGTTAGTTAGCTACTGGCTTACTCCATTTGATCGCGTAATTCATCTTCTGCTTTCTCTATTTCACAGAAATATTGAGTTGCTCCTCCGTTTAGATGTGTAGGACATTGAATTTAAACCGTATACTTATACAAGTATTAGCCAAAATATAGACTAGCATTTTGTTGGATTATTACTTGTTAATCAAATAAATATATTAGCTATCTTTCTGGAATATGTACTGCTGCTACTGTTAAGACTAGTTACTTTTTCTGGCCATTTTATTATACAATATAACCTACCCTTGCCCAATATTCTTCTAGTTTCAAGGTAAAAGTTCCTAATTTCAGCTTCAAGTTAGAATCGATTATGGAGATAAAATCAATTCTAGAAAACAGCCAAACACGTAAAAGTGAATTAATTTGATTTCACTTTTAAGCAATTTTTTATATGCTTTTAGAATCAACTTCACCAAATCTGAGTGAAATCAAACAAACATACATTAATAGGTTTGAAGCTTTCATTTGAAAAAGCTCAGAAGATGCTACTGAGTGTGACAGTGTGAGTAATGAAGGTCTTCCTGAATCCTGATACTAGCCTTTTGCTATATTCAATGATCAGCAATTATTGTTATTATATATTGACAAGTTAATGTCCATACCTACACACTCAAGGAAGCAAACAAAAGTTTTTACTAATAATTAGCATTGCACAGACAGTGCACCAGTCTTTAAAAACACTGAAAAAGTAGTGACAAAAGTTGTTTAAGAGTAGTCCTCATCCAACTCATTCTTTAGTTGCTAGCGTCTATATCAAGGATCATTTACTGCTTTACATATTCTGGTAAATCTAATCAACTACAAGAGATCAACTCAGTTAATTACTTAATCCTTACTTACACTGTCACTCTGATCCAACATAATATCATTACATATAAAGCCCTCAATCTCAGATTCTCTCCTATCTCTGCATTCAGAGATCGATTGTTGGATTCATCCAATGGCTAAATCGCTCGATGAATCCAACTATTGAGCACATCCGACATCTACCTACAGAGTCTGCAAATCCATTGCATTCACCTCACTCTTAGAAATGTGTAATGTAGTTTACTATACAAACATGCCATAAATTACACATATTTTTCAATATAGATAAAATGTAGTGTGTAACAATAAAAATAAGAAAATATTGATTGATTTGACGAATAAAAGAACATTTAATTTAATAAAACAAAACAAAAATAGAAAATACAAATATTTGAAACTTTTCAGCTGTAGACATTCTTTAATTGATACTATTAGAATATTATTTCACTAGCGATTTACAAATATCTCATTATACATTATTTGACATTTGATTTAAAGAGTACATGACATATACATTTGAATGGCTTACCAACTAGTTTAAATTGATAGGCAATCTCACTTAACGTTCAAGAACACTCCAGGACTTGAAATTGAAAAGAAGGTAAAAAAATAGACATCAGAAAGGACTAAGTAATATCAGCATTAATTTTGATGCATAATTATATTTGAATTAATTAGAGAGAATAAGAAAATCATTCAAAAACAATAGAGAAATGTGTGGTGTTTAATAATGATGAAACCACAGAGTATGTAGTGAAAACTCTAATTTTTTATCTATGGCTAAGGCAACATTGGCTTATTAAGATTATTTACATTTATAATTCATCATGATATTTTCTCTCAACACCAGGTACAATATCCTGCTGATGTTTTAGAAGATAACTAGCAGCTAAAGATGCATGAAGTGCAGCTCCATAAGGGAGACCATCTTCATTGATTTCGAGATAAGGTGAGTGTAATAAAGACTCGAACCGTTTATGTGAAGCATTCTTCACTCCAAGCATGAAGAAGTATCCAGGTATGACCTCTTGATAGAATGAGAAGTCTTCAGATCCCATAAATGGTGTCATGACACTATCAACATTGTTGATGCCAAGCATATTCACCGCAACATTCACAAAATGTTCATGCAGGTCACCATTGTTTACAGTTGGAGGATAAAAAGGTTTCACTCCATGAAGGAAGTCCACAGTTGCATTGCACCTATGCACAGCAGCTTGTCCAATGATAACCTGCATAAATGAATCAGTCCTAGGCCTTGTTTGGATAAACGACTTGAGTAATTACTCTAAGTTTTGTAATTAAAAGTGAAAACAGGAAATGAAAAAATAAACATTCTCTCAAACCAACCAATGCATGACTCTCAGTTATGTTGACTAATATTTCATACGAAAATAGTTAAGACACAAACATAATGTTAACGCAGTAAAATGAACCTGTTTCTGAGTTAACTTTACGTACAATCAAGCTAATCAGGTTTAACAATCAAAGTAAGGAAAACAACAAAGAGATTATTTTAAGCTGATGATGCATACTATAGGAGAGGTCATTGATTTCATATTTCACTTTACGCATTCAAACTGAATTCATTTATTTCCAATACATACCTCCTCAATCCGCTGTCTCAGTTGGTTAAAGCTTTCTTTAGAAAAGGCTCGGAAGGTACCACCAATTGTGACATGATCCGGAATAACATTGAATGCATTACCTCCTTGGATCTTTGCAATCGTCACAACCTGCGGGAGCATGAATTATGTAAGCAAGACAAGAGGGGTTATGTCACCTTCAACAAGCACGTCTTTCATCATTTACATTTCAAACAATGATGATTCTTGGAAACAAAATTATAGCAAACTACATATCTAAAGCTCTAACAGTTTTCCATTTTATGCAGAAGAAGCAGGTGGAAGTTTTCCACAAATAGGTTCCTACTTAGGCTCTTAATAGTCTTCTCTTCTTATTCTTTTTTAAATTGAATTATAGCTTATAACATGTAGAAAGAACACATGCTGATTGCTTAGCATAGTTATGGATTCAAGAGTATCATGCAAACTTATTGATTTTAGCAAGTAAATAAGATACTGTTTGGAGGAGCTAATGTAAACAGCTCATGGCATGTACATCAGATGTTTTCAGCTTATTTCCGAAAGCTCTACAAGAGATCTTATGAAAACATCTTACAAGTTATATGAAAAAAGTTTGAATTTATTTTATATTTCATTATAGAAACAACTTATACATAAGAATGTATATGATACACGTTTATGCTTAAAGAAGTGTTTATCCAAAAAGAGCCTAAGTATGAAATAAGTGTAATAAGTGGATAATAGGAAGGGAAAATGTAAGAATAATTTACCTGGGAGTCTAAAGGATCAGCCTCGCGAGAAACAAGGTGTTGCAAGCTAATAATCGCACCGGAAGCTGCTAATATGGGGTCTATAGATTGTTGAGGAATAGCTGCATGACCTCCCTTTCCATTTATTTTTGCTTCAAAGAAGCCACTTCCTGCCAATATTGGACCAGACCTAGAGGCCACTTCACCAATTGGTAAGTCAGGAGCAATATGCAATCCAAAGATAGCAGTGACATTTTCTAATGCCCCAGCATCTAAAATTTTCTTAGCCCCTCCCCCTCCTTCCTCTGCTGGTTGGAAAACAAGAACAATGGTTCCCTTTCAGACAACAAAATAAAGAATTTATCAGTAATCCACGAGGAGGTGAAGACCAAGACAATACTGAGAAAAGTACTGACATGTTAAGCAGACATGGACGCCGCCACGATATTAATACTGACATGCAGACACAGTAATAACTTAAGAAAATACAAGTGATTGAATCTAATCATATGTATCAGTCTCGAGCATCAGACACACCTTTAATCTGAAGTGTCAGTGCTACATAGGATATGAGTGAGTTTGTAGAATAATAATAATATAATAACGGTATCAACTTTTTTCTCTTTTAATTTTCTGTTCTCCCTTCTTTTATTTAGTATCAAAATGGCAAGAAGCCAAGAACTAAGCAAGATTTTGAGAGAAAAACATTACAAAATGGATTCATATGTGTCATGTATGCCAGATGATAGAAGTATTGTAATTTACAAATATTTCATGATGAGACCATAGTAGTTAATAGCGGATAGCGGCGCGTAGCAGCCGACCCCAAAAATGCTATAGCGGGATAGCGCCTAGCGCTATGACCGCTATTTCATATAACTTTTTGGACAAATTATATAAATAATACTATAAACTTCTCTCAAAAATTTTTTTTTTTGAGAGAAGATGCTTTTTAGGGTACAGATCTGATGCTTTTGAGAGAAGATTTAATGAAGAGAGGAAGTTTTTTGAGAGAGCAGATGCGTACAGATCTGAAAGGCGCCGTAAAGAATGAAAGAAGAGAGAAACTGAAGTTATTAATTAGGGTTTGACAAAAATACCCTTGTTTTTTATTTAAAACCAAGGAGAATCTTGTATTTTCACGTAAAATGAAATAGCGGTGCAAGAGTGCAAAACCGCTATGCAGTGTTGCGGCCGCTATTGCGCCGCTATCTCATAACGCTACGCCTTGGCTTATTGCATAGCGGTCCTGGACCGCACCGCACCGCGCGGCCGCTATTGGCCGCTATAGCGCCGCTATTAACTACTATGGATGAGACAACAAAAACTTAAGAAGTTAAGATCATCAAAAGGGACAAATTTTTATAGTTGAAGACAAAGAAATATATGTTTCACTTTGATTCAAGTTTGACATTGGAAAAGAAGTATCTAAGGAAAAATCAAAGAGATATGATTTTAAACGAATTATATGATACAATCCAAAGAGATATATGATAGATGATAGAATGCCTGTAATTTACAAAACTTGCATCAGGAAAGATATAATTTCCCCACAATTTGGTAATATGCTACATGCCAAAGAGATATATGTTTCACTTTGACATTTTTGGACTTTGACTTCAAATAAAAAGTATGAAATCATCACAAGGATCAAAATTGTAGAGTTAATGACACTTTGGACAATAGAGAAGTGGCCACACATTTTTAATTCATATCAGAATCTCAGGAAAAACAAAGCAGAATATTTTTTTGTCTAAACCCTCCCAGTTTCTATGGGTGGCCATGAATTATTCCAGCCATGGATAAAACTCGAGTGCTCCCAATCGATTCAACTTTAACTAAATTTCATTACCAACTGAGTCAAGCCACTTGTTTAAGCAGAATATAACATAATAATACAACATAAACGAAACCGAAAAATAAGAAGCTAAGACAAATTAAAGATCTCACCTGTATCTCTTTTTCATGCTGTTTGAGAATCTTTGCAGCACCAAGTAGCATGGTAACATGAGCATCATGACCACACGCATGCATCTTTCCAGGTACTTTACTCTTGTGCTCCCACTCCACCATTTCCTAAGTTTTAAACATGAGATGACATGACAACAAATCAATGATATATACAATAGCAAAATGCAATACAAAACCCTTTGTAGAAATATGATATTAGAACTATCCCATAAAACAAAATAAAAAGTCAACCATCATAAAAGATCATATATACTATAGGGTGTTGGCTTTCAAGTATGAGTAGTTAAATCTCACATCGCTTATGAATTGGTAAAAATGTTGGATATATAAAAGAGGTGTCTCATATACGTAATGCCTTAAGGTTTTGGGTGGAGATGTGTCGTCTCCCTCTCTTGTGGTTCTAAAGCATTTGGCCCGTTGTTTCTCCCGACGCTCCTCCTGACTCCCCAATATACATAGGGGAAGGCAATATGAATTATATGATGTAATTAATCAGAGTGATAAGATGTTTTGGTGATTTGTATGGAGCAACATAGAGGCGACACGGATTCAAACTCTCCCCTAACATTAACATTACGTAGAACTAATTACTAACATTTATCGTTCAAAAAGAAAATCAAGTAGTTTATTAGAAGAAAAAAATGTGGAAAAGGGATAAGGTCTAAATAGAGTTTATAGAAAGTAATTTGTAAAGATGTCGCAGACTAATGAATAAAACATTTTAGTTCTTCTTTAAAAAAAAAAAAAAACATTTTAGTTCTTAAAGTAATGTTACTATTATGATCTATTTAAAGATGCCGCAGACTAATGAATAAAACATTTTAGTTCTTCTTTAAAAAAAAAAAAAAACATTTTAGTTCTTAAAGTAATGTTGTTCTTAAAGTAATGTTACTATTATGTAAAGTATTATCGGAGGGTTTGCCATCACGGTGGATACCCACCAAAACCACGTTTTGCCAAACTCTACAATTTCCAGCTTCACATTTTTCACGGTGGAAATGCATTGGAAAGCGCAATTTCAGTTAAAAAAGTGATGGCAAACACACGCTATGTAAAGTAATGTTACTATTATGATCTATTATAAGTAATGTTACTATTATGATCTATTAAATAGTTACTATTATGATCTATTATGATTTGGACATGTTGCTCGCAGCTGTAACGAATATCGAGGCCTAACTCATCCATACAAAACCGGCTTGTATGGTGAGGAGTGCCTCCTCTTTATAATCTCTTCTCAAGAATCCTATCTATCCAATGTGGGACTAAATCCCCTCGGTGTTGGCCGCTAACACCGACAAAATTGACGGATTTTCATATACTTTAGAGACGAAATTAACGATTTCATATACTTTGAAAACTAAATTGAAGAGAGTAATAGTTTAAGGACTAGCATAATGAACCTGCATAGAAAGAGCATCCATATCAGCTCTTAAAGCAACAAAAGGAGGCATTCCTGTTCCAATGAAGCCAATGACACCAGTGACTGCAACTGGATGTTTATAAGGAATACTCATCTTATCCAATTCTGCTCTTATCAATTCACTTGTCTCAAATTCCTCATAACCCAATTCTGGATTCTCATGAATCTTCCTTCTAATATTGATCATCCAATCAAAAACCTCAGGACTTTTGGCACTCTCTAGAAAATTGCTGAATGAGGAATTATGTGTTGATGATGACAAAATTTGTGTTGCAGGGAAGACATGTAATATAATGATAAAAAAATGGTAACATATGAATTTGAAGGAAGAAGACATGGTTTGTTTTGGTGGTGAGTGTGAAGAATTATGAGATGAAGGTTGATGATTGAAGCATAAAACTAGCAGTAAATGTTGTTCTTTTGTTTTTTTTTTTTAAGATGAAGATTAGGTGGCTGGTTCTTCAATCAATGCTTCCAACTTCCTATGACTTGGACCGTTGTTGTCTTATAGTTATACTTGTATGATCTACACGTGAGATATTTTGTTGGTTAGATATGTTTTTCATTTACATAAAATTATAAAAAGGAAATGTTAACTTGTGCCCTTACGACATAAGTTAGGAAGATAAATGTAGAAGATTTTTCTTGGAACTTGTGCCTTCAATGTCTTAAAAGTTGCAAAAGTTATACTTTTAATATACATTTTTTTTTAATTTCCATTTTAACCTCCTTAACTTGTGTCCTAAGAGCACAAGTTAACATGACCCATTATAAAATTATAAGTTTTGTTGGTAATATTGTACTCCATCTTTCTTATAACAAATGAGTCATTTGTAAAAACATATTGTTCTAAAAGAGTTGACTCATTTCATTTTTCAATACAATAATAGTTACTTTTTTCCAATTATAACTTTAATTAATATTACTTTCATCACTCTCAATTCAATATATTCTACTTTGAATTTATGATAAGAAGGAATGCACCAATATTTGACAAAACGCTCAAAACTATTTTTTTTTTTCTCTTTTTCACTTATACACTTTTTCTTAATATGTGTGAAATGAACAAAAAGCTCAGTTAAAAGAGAAAATCTTGTGTGGACCAGGACCAAGAATTTTGGTTGGGTCACAGACACAAGAATTTGCCTTCTCTCTCTTCTCTTCACTCTTCTCCATTTTCTCTCTCTTCTCTCTTCTCTCTCTTCTCTCTTCTCTCTAAGTGTGTGACCAAACCAAAATTCTTGGTCCTGGTCCACACAAATGTTTCTCCAGTTAAAATGGGACGGAGGAAGTAGTTGATAACAATAATCTCCTATCTTAAAAACTACTCCCTCCGTCCCATATTACTTGACCTATTTAGAATATTTGCACTATTCATGTAACATGCTTTGACTCTATTTTTCTACTAATATATAAAAACAAAATATAGCATATAAGATGTTGTTAGATTCCTCTCGATTAATATTTTCAAAATATCAAATTTTCTTAATTTTTTCTACTAGATTATTAAAGAAATTTAAGTTTAAAATTGTGCATTGGCATACATGACAGAGTCAACTAGGTCAAGTAATATGGGACGAATGGAGTATTTTACAAAAAAATTGATATTTTTAATCCTTTAAAAGAATCCTTATAAAATGCAAATAGGACTAAAATGAATAAAAGAATCTAAGGACTAAACTTAAAAGTCATAATTTTGTAATAACTAAAAACATATTTAACTCTCTATATACACACACACGAAATGATAATCCTTATTAAAAACTTGGCTTAATTAAACGTTTGGTCCCATAACTTAATTGTTGTTTTCGATTTGGTCCCATAACTCTAAAAAATTTCTGTTTGGTCCCTCGTGTACATCTCTGTTAGTGAAGTTAGTCCCGTTCCGTTAATTTTAACCTCAAATGTCTATAATGTATCAACATGGTAGATGGTACACCATAGACCTCATTATGTTGTTTAGTTTAAACCGTTTGATATTTTTTTTTGAAAATACAACCATTAGATCATGTTTGTCTACTGTATATAATCGTGCACCACCACCACCTAATTATTTTCAACTTTCTTCATCTTCTTCCTTCATTGTCTTCTTCATCTTCATCACCATCTTCATAAATCATCAACACCAAACCCAAAACAAACAAAAAACCAGTAAAAAAACATTTAAAAAAGCTCATAATCATCAATTTCTTCATTGTTCATATTCTTCTCAATCTTCATCTTCTTTGTTTTCATCATAATCATCATCATAAACATTCATCCATCTTCATCATTAAACTCAAAATTGAAAATCAAAAATCAAACACTCAAATTAATTTGTTAATAAACTCATAATTTTTTTTTTTCTTCTCCCTCTAAAATTTCTTCTTATTCGGTCTCCACTTTCCTCATCTCTCATCAAATTTCCACTCATCAAAACCACAAAATTTCAATTTTTTCATCAATTTAGTTTATGGGTCACTCTCCTCCAGATCCGTGTTCCTTCTCTGTTCGTAAAAAATTTGTGAAGACCACCCTTCACTGTCACTCTCTCTTTCAGAGAAAGATTTGTGAAGACCACCCTTAATGCATCAGGAATCAATTCATCCCAACTTCGTAATTCACCTGCTTCTCCCATCAAATCCAATCTATAACAAAGAAAAGTCAATTTTTTTACTTTTAGATCCGTGTTCCTTTTCTCACCATTTTCACAACCCATTTCGAAAACTGTCCAGAAGAAGAAAAAAAAATCCCCTTTTGAGAGGTTAGATCGGCGGAAATTGAGAGGTTGAGGATGAGATGAATTGGTTTGGACTTTGGAAGGGTAGAAAGGAATATCGAAGGAAGATAAAAGCAGTAAGGGTGGAGAAGTTGTGATAAGAGCAATTGATTTAGTTGTGATAAGATGAATGAATTTTATTGTGTTTTTTTTTCTTCTGGGTTTGCTGTAATTTTTGGTTAATTTGTTGGGAATTGTTTGTGGTCCTTATTTGTTCTTCATTGCCAAAACCTAATTTGAGAATTTTTTAGGATTGTTGTTGTTGATTGTGTTTTTTTGGTTTCTGGATTTTTTTAGTGGGAGAAGAAGGAAGATGATGAAGACGTGAGGAGAGAGAAGATGGAAGATGATGAAAAGAAAAGAAAATTATGTGGTGATGGTGCACTATTAGATGCAATGGACTTGCAATCAAGTGGCTAAAATCACATCATGCATATTATACAATAAAAAACTAACGGCAGGGACTAAATTCACTAACGGAGATGTACATGAGGGACCAAACGGGAAAATTTTAGAGTTATGGGACCAAATCGAAAACAACAATTAAGTTATGGGACCAAACGTTTAATTAAGCCTAAAAACTTAGACACACAAGTGAAAGAGCTAGAATTCAAACTCCCGGTTAGAGGTCACAATATCCGACTTAGCAATTTTGACATGAGTAATGATATTTGTCCAATTTTTACTAAATTTTAGGTAAAATACAAGTTAAATTTACTAAAGTATTCTTATTGATATCCATTTATTGCCCAAGCCCTCTCCTCACCACATCCATCAACATTGGCATTTGGCATCACATTACTATGTTCTTTGAATAATAGTATTTCCAGATTAGGTTCCAATTCGCTTCCACATGGAGATTTTCGTCAGGTATAAATTCCTGCACACGTAAGTGCGTATGTTTAGTTTTGTGTAGCGTTGTTGACTCAAGAATTGATTTTAACTTGAAGCTAATACTTATAGTTTTTTACTCCAAACTTAAATTTACACTCAAATTTATTTATTCAATTCATTTTTATGATAAATGTTTTTACATTCAACTCGGAACCAAATATCAATTCATTGTAAATTATTTTTATTCAACGCAGAGCCAAACACACACTGCAAGTCATTGTCTAGTTGTGAATTAGATGAGAAAAGTCTTAATAAGAATTGCCACTTCATCCTGAGGGTTAAAAATAGATTGATCGAACTGTCTCAACTCAATATTTCAACCAAGAGTTGTTGGCAAGAACAATAGCATGACATAGTTAGAAGTCTTCTTGTAGAAGCTTAGACATATATGGTTAGATTGCTGTCATTGGTCTCATAGTAAGACTATATCTTTATCCAAGCCTCATACCAAGCTTTGATCTCAGTTGTCACCAAATTAACTAGAAGTTGCAATTATAATAAAGAGAACAATAATTTTATAATTCATCATGATATTTTCTATCAATTCCAGGTACATCCTGATGATGTTTTAGAAGATAACTAGCAGCTAAAGATGCATGAAGTACAGCTCCATAAGGAAGTCCATTTTCATTGATTTTGAGATAAGGGGACTGTAACGACTCAAACCATGCTTGGATAAATGGCATTCTGCACTCCAAGCTTGAACAAGTATCCAGGTATGACCTCTTGATTGAATAAAAAAGCTTCAGCTAGAAATTTTAACCAAACTATATATTTTTATCGACAAACCAATCTATATTTTTTTCTGAAGGGACAAACCAATCTATATATTTGATGGGCACACAAATATACAGTGTAAATTATCTCTCAATTATCTCTCTAAAATCAAAATTTCAAAGAAATTTAACTCTGGACCACTTATGAGTGAAAAAAAGCTGGTTCAACTGCATGATCATCACTATGTACATATTAGCAAACAGAGTTGATACATGATTGAATTTTGGCATAATTATCTTTCTGGTTCTTTATCTTACTTTACAGGTTTATTTTGGTCCTATGACTTTTAAAAGTGTCAATTTGATCCCCTAAATTATATCGATCGAATCAAGTTAGTCCTTCCGTCAGTGTCTTCTGTCATCATACTTTTGAGGTTTATTTTGGTCCTATCATTTTTAAAATTGTCAATTTGGTCCCCTAAATTATCTAGGTCGAATCAAGTTAATCCTTCCTTCCTTCATGAGCACATAAGTGTGTTTTGCTTGGATTTAAACATGAAACCAAAGGATGTATGGTTCTTGACATATCCCACAGGGCAAATAACCATTTCTCGAAATGTTGTGTTTTATGAACATTGATTTCCTTATAAGAAGATACAATCATCTACTGCTCCACCTCCTAAGTCCTAATCCAATATCAAACTCATTTCGTGCCTATTATTTCCTATCCCCTGAATTTCGAGAAAACTCCTCCTTGCCTGCTGCATCATTACCCTTACAGCCTGCTGCCAATGCACCTATGCCTCCTGCACCTATATCCCCATCTGTTGCTGCATTTCTTAATAATTGTTTAAACCAAAATCCTGCTGATGTTTTAGAAGATAACTAGCAGCTAATGATGCATGAAGTGCAGCCCCATAAGGAAGTCCATCTTCATTGATTTTGAGATAAGGTGAGTGTAATAATGACTCAGACGGTTTATGTGAAGCATTCTGCACTCCAATATTGAAGAAGTAACCAGATATGACCTCTTGATAGAATGAAAAATCTTCAGCTCCCATAGATGGTGTCAATACACCAACTTTATCGATGCCAAGCATATTCACTGCAATATTCACAAAATGCTCATGCAGGTCACCATTGTTTACAGTTGGAGGATTGAAAGGTTCCCACTCTTCAAGGAAGTCCACAGTTGCATTGCACCTTTGTACAGCAGCTTGCCCAATGATAACCTGCATAAAAAAATCAGCCTTAGTCCCTCTACCAAGATTTCAGTGAAAAATATAGTATGCATTTCAAGCATCATTTTTGTTTCAACAACAGAAACTCATGAGCTTAAGTTGAAAGGGAAAGATGCAGAAGCCTGAGGCTCCAACTTGCACAGGTTAGATGTATGCAGCTTACCATAAACTAACATGTTAATTTCATTATTACAGTGACCAATGAGCCATATGGCAACAACCTTTCAACTCATAAGCTTGTCAACAAAGGAAAAGGTCTATCATTTTGGCACCACTTTTGTTGGCAGAGGTTTTATGCATATATATATGCACTACTTAGAAAAACTACCTTGAATGAATTTAGGGTCTAATTGGTTTCAGAGAACGTTCTTTGTTTTCACTTTTAAGTACAAAATTGTCACCTTGTTTAACTATCAAAGTAAAGAAAAGGAAAAAAAAAGATTATTTCAAGTTGATGATGTATATAAAGTATAGGAAGGATCGTTAATTTCAGATTTCACTTCATGCATTCAGAGTTCAGACTGAAATTATTCATTTCCACTGCATACCTGCTCAATCCGCTGTCTCAGTTGGTTGAAGCTTTGTTTAGAAAAGGCTCGGAAGGTACCACCAATTGTGACATGATCCGGAATAACATTGAATGCACTACCTCCCTGGATCTTCGCAACTGTCACAACCTGTGGGAGCATGCATTATGTAAGGAAGATAAGAGGGATTGTATCTCTGTCAACAACTCAACATGCATGCCTTTCATATTTTTAAATAATCAGTAATTATCACATTAAAATGGTCACACACAGACATACATAGATCATAAAGGTATAACAAAATTATATTAAATTTCGGGCTTCAGCCCTCTATATAATAAAAAATAATAATATCAAACTATCCCTACAATGGAAAATATCTAACAAGTCTTCCACTTTATGCAGATGGAACAAGTGGCCGTTTTCCATGAATAGGTTGCTATTACTTGCTCTCTCTGATGTCCAAATATAGCTTATGTAAACATGTAAAAGACATGCTGATTTCTTAGCATAGTTATGGGCTCACAAATATCAAGCAACCTTGTCGATTTTAGCACCTGTTTTGATAAACTGCTTAAATAAGCGTTGGTAACATTAGCTCTTACCATGTAAGCTATTTCTATAGCAAAAGATAAAATAACGTTAACTATCTTAGTGGGATAAGGCTTGGTTGTTGTTGTTGTTGTTGTTGTTGTTGTATCTTCATATAAGTTATAAGCCGTTTTCATAAGCTATCCTAGAGATTTTATGGAAATAAGCGTAAACTAGCTTATGGACATGTGAGCTATTTCTATATGTTTCTATAAACAATTCCACAAGTACTTATATCAGTAAATAAGCTCAAATTCACCTGGGTGTCTAAAGGATCGGCCTCATGAGAAACAAGTTGTTGTAAGCTAATAATCACATTGGAAGCTGCCAATATAGGATCTATAGAGTGTTGAGGAATAGCAGCATGACCTCCTTTTCCACTTATTTTTGCTTCAAAGAAGCCACTTCCTGCGAGTATAGGACCAGACCTAGATTCCACCTCACCTATTGGTAATTCCGGATCAATATGCAATCCAAAGATAGCTGAAACATTTTCTAATGCTCCGGAATCTAAAATTTTCTTAGCCCCTGCACCTCCTTCCTCTGCTGGTTGGAAAACAAGAACAACAGTTCCCTTGTTTAGACAACAAAAAATAATTTATCAGTAATTCATGAGAGGATGAAGATTACAATAACAAAATAATACAGAGAAAAATAGTAGGCATGAATGATGTAGATTGTAGAATAAGAGTTAGTTTGGATTGACTTATTTGAACTTATCTACTCCCATAAGCACTTGTGAGGCTCTATGGATTGGGAGAGCTTATAGAAAGTTTATGACATGTCCATAAGGGCTTATGCTATCTTTTGACTTTAACTAACATTCATTAACCACTTGAGATCAGCTACTTAATTAAGCCAAATATAACATTAAGAAACCAAAATAAATAAGCAAAGACAAATTAAAGATCTCACTTGTATCTCTTTTTCATGGTGTTTGAGAATCTTTGCAGCACCAAGTAGCATTGTAACATGAGCATCATGACCACACGCGTGCATCTTTCCAGGTGCTTTACTCTTGTGCTCCCATTCTACCATTTCCTAAGGTTCAAACATGACATCACAACAAATTATACATGTCAATTACACTACCAACTTTTTTTAGTATGCGTAAAAATTTCTAATGGGTCTTTTTTTAGTAAGTGATAAACCTGCATAGAAAGAGCATCCATATCAGCTCTTAAAGCAACAAAAGGAGGCATTCCTGTTCCTATGAAGCCAGTGACTGCAACTGGATGTTTATAAGAGATGCCCATTTTATCCAATTCTGATCTTATCAGTTTACTTGTTTCAAATTCCTCATAACCCAATTCTGGATTCTCATGAATTTTCCTTCTGATGTTGATCATCCAATCATAAACCTCTGGACTTTTGGCACTGTCTAGAAAGTTGTTTGATGACAAAATGGATGTTATAGCAAAGACATGTAATATTGATATGATGATGAAAGAATGGAAAGAGATGAATTTGAAGGGAGAAGACATGAGAATCCAGAATTGGGTTATCAAGAATTTGAATGCTGCTTCCAATTCCAACTTCCTATGACTCGACTCTCAGCGATGTCTAACACATATGAGCCATCGTCTGACAAAATAACCCAACACAACAAACTAAAGGAAAAAAATTCTTGTCACTAAAAAACACAATTTTTGTCTCATTTACAGGTTGTTTAAAATATTAAAATAATATTTTGTTGATCAAACTTTGTATAAGATAAAAAATTGTTCAATTTCATAATGTTCTCTCATTACGGAAAAACATTTAAAAAATTCTCATAAACTTTTTACTTTGAAAAATTAATTTGTGAAAGACAAATTTTGTAATTAACTAATGATAAATATTTTTTTTAAGGGAACTGATATTAGACATTCTTATGTGTATTATTTAGTATTAATTTAAAGCAAAATTGATCGATTACTTGATTTATAATATTATTGGTAAAATATTTATCTACAAAGTTAGTTTGAATTAAAATAAGAAAACAAAAAAAAAAATTGCGTTAGGAATCAAGTTTGATGTCATAAGCATTTTTGGACCTATCATCTTAATGTTATATTGTCCTTAAGATCTTGTTAAAGGACCAATTTACTATAAGTAACTCAAAAACAACTAGAGATTTTTCGTTTGAATTTTTAAATTTTATAAAATGTCAATCACATTGAACTCAACCAAACCAACGTTCGTCTTCATCGATCGATTTGGTTTGGTTTAAATTTTGTGAAAATATATTGCAAAAACTAAATAAAACTAAAATGGTTATTTTAATTGGTTATATTTTTTCCTTTCTATAGAAAATCAAACTAAACTAACATGTCAAACCCCAATTAATCAGAATTAGTCTTTTTTTAAAGGGCTCTTGTTTATGTGATTAGTAATTTTTAAAATTTAACTATAAATTCAAATCAAACTCTTCGATCTTACTCTAATGATGCACATCAATATATATAAAGTAATAAGAAAAAACACCTAAGATGGATGGTAGCCAATATCATCAAACTGTTGATAGGAATCAAAATCTTATGTATCATTTTTATAGTCCATTCCATTGCACTCGTTCTAATATGGATGGTAGCCAATATTAGAAGAGGAAAAAAAGGGGGGGGGGGGGGGGGGGGGGGGGGGGGGGGGGGGGTAAATAGAATTAAATTGAATAAAACAATCCTTAAAGTTTTGAAGTTTAGCCTATTAGGAACACTTCAACTCTTGAAGTTTGGAGTTCTTACTTTTTAATCATCCTTAGTTTCCACCTACTCTTTACATTAAGCATGTGTTTGGCCCAGCGGTATATTAGACGCTGCCGCACATTTAGTGAAAAGCTTGAATTACCGGCTTTAGCAATTCACGGTGAAATGGGCATTGGGACGCGAGAATCCTGCTTTCAACGTGAAACCAAACACGCCATAACTTACTATGGAATCCAACCTTGGTGAGGTGGGATTTTCAAATAGAGTAAAAATAAAAATAAAAGGTTGATTTGCCTAATAAAAGATTATTTCATTTAATAAAACAAAACAATAATGTAAAATACAAACATTTGAAACTTTGAGTTGTAGAAATTTTTTAATTAGAGACAATAAGAAGAACATTGAAAAAAATAGAGAAAGCTAAGGTGTTTATTAATGATGAAACCACATGTTTATTAACATTTATAATTCATCATGATATTTTCTATCAATCATGTTGATGTTTTAGAAGATAACTATTAGCTAAAGATGCATGAAGTGCAGCTCCATAAGGAAGTCCATCTTCATTGATTTTGAGATACGGCGAGTGTAACGAGTCAAATCGTTTATTCGAGGCATTCTGCACTCCAAGCATGAAGAAGTATCCAGGTATGACCTCTTGATAGAATGAAAAATATTCAGCTGCTATGAATGGTGTCATGTCACTATTAACATTATTGATGCCAAGCATATTCACTGCAACATTCACAAAATGCTCATGCAAGTCAACATTGTTTACAGTTGGAGGATGGCTAGGTTTCACTTCATCAAGGAAGTCGACAGTTGCATTGCACTTGTGTACAGCAGCTTGCCCAATGATAACCTACAATAGGCGAGCCGAGATCATTAAATTCAGATTTCAATTATGCATTCAAACTGAATTTATTCATTTTCCATTGCTTACCTGCTCAATCCACTGTCTCAATTGGTTGAAGCTTTGTTTAGAAAAGGCTCAGAAGGTACCAGTACCAATCATGACATGATCCGGAATAACATTGAATGCACTACCTCCCTGGATCTTCGCAACTGTCACAACCTTTGGGAAAATGAATTTTATAAGGAAGACAAGAGGGATTGTATTCCCTTCAACAAGCAATGAAGATCCTTGTAAACAAAATTATATCAAACTCTCTCAACAACGCAAAAACTCTTAATAATTTTTCCACTTTTTGCAGATGAAACAGGTGGAAGTTTTCCATGAACAAGGTTGCTACTTAGGCTATCAATATTTTTTCTATTACTTCTTGTTCTTTCTAATGTCCAAATATAGCTAATAAGTAAAAATATAGAAGACAAGCTTATTTTTTAGCATAGTTATATGGATTCGAGAATATCATGTTAGCGACTGTTTGGATAATTAAGCACTTGTAGCATAACCTTTTACGATGTAAGTGTTTGTGTATCAGCAATTTCTATAACAAAAGATAAGATAATGTCAAATTATTTTCTTATAAGCTATAAATTGTGTTTCATAAGCTGTCATTGAGAATTTATGGACATGTCATAAACAATTTCCATAAATTCCCTCAAACAATATCACAAGTACTTATGCTAGTAGATAAACTCAAATTTACCTGTGAGTCTAGAGGATCAGCTTCGCGAGATACAAGGTGTTGTAAGCTAATAATCACATTGGAAGCTGCCAATATAGGATCTATAGAGTGTTGAGGAATAGCTGCATGACCTCCTTTTCCACTTATTTTTGCTTCAAAGCGCCACTTTCTGCCAATATTGGACCAGACCTAGATTTCACTTCACCTATTGGTATATCAGGAGCAATATGCAATCCAAAGATAGCAGTAACATTTTCTAATGCTCCACCATCTACAACTTTCTTAGCTCCTCCACCTCCTTCCTCTGCTGGTTGCAAAACAAGAACAACAGTTCTCTATATAGACATGAACTGAATCTTTGTTACTTTGGTCTTTAAAACCAGCGTGAGTTAACTCACACGGGTGTATAACCCAGCGTGACTTAAGTCACGTAACGTGAGTTACCTTACGCAGAGGCAATATCGTCATTTCACTTGGGAATGAGCAAAAACGTTTGGGTAAAGAACATAATTCTAATAAGTTTTAGCCAAGTTAGCTGTAAAACTAGATAACAGTGTAAATATTCTATAACTTTTATTTTGACGCAATATTCTATGACTTAACGAACCAATTCATAACAAAAAAATAATAATCTAAAGAGCAACTCGTTATAAACGACCATAAGAGATATTTAGTTTAAATTTTTTAATTTTATAAAATGTCAATCACTTTGAACTCAACCAAACCAAACATTTGTCTTCATCGATCAATTTGGTTTGGTTTAAATTTTGTGAAAATATATTGCAAAAACTAAATCAAACTAAAATGGTTTTTTTTTTTTAATTGGTTATATTTTTTCCTTTCTATAGAAAATCTAACTAAACTATATAATGTTAAACCGAATTAGTCTTTTTTTTTTCAAGGGGTCTTTTTTTGTGATAGGTAATTTTAAAAATTTAATTATAAATTTAAATGAAACTCTTCGAACTTACTCTAATGATGCACAACAATATATATAAAGTAATAAGAAAAAACATCTAAGATGGATGGTAGCCAATATCATCAAACTGTTGATAGGAATCAAAATCTTATGCATCATTTTTATAGTCCATTTCATTGCACGGATTCTAAGATGGATGCTAGCCAATATAAGAAGAAGAAGAAAAAGGTAAATATAATTAAATTGAATAAAACAATCCTTAACCTGCAAGTAACCTATTAGGTGGAACACTTCTACTCTTGAAGTTTGGAATTCTTACTTTTTAATCATCCTTAGAATATTGTTACACTAGTGATTTACAATATCTAATTATACATTAGAGCACAGCACTGATTAAAAGAACACATAGATGTAGATTGCTTACCAACTAGTTTACATAGATAGGCAAACTCATTTAACATTTAAGAATGGTTCAGGAATTGAAATTGAAAAGCAGGTAAAAAAATGGACATTAAAAAGGACTAAGCAATATGAGCATTAAGTTTGATTGCCAATTATATTTGAAACTAATCAATTAGTGGGAATAAGAAAAACATTAATAAAAATAGAGAAAACTAAGGTGTTTATTAATGATGAAACCACATGTTTATTAACATTTACAATTCGTCGTGATATTTTCTCTCAATACCAGGTACGACATCCTGCTGATGTTTTAGAAGATAACTAGCAGCTAAAGATGCATGAAGTGCAGCTCCATAAGGGAGTCCATCTTCATTGATTTCGAGATAAGGTGAGTGTAATAAAGACTCGAACCGTTTATGTGAATCATTCTTCACTCCAAGCATGAAGAAGTATCCAGGTATGACCTCTTGATAGAATGAAAAATCTTCAGCTGCCATGGATGGTGTCTTGGCACTATTAACTTTATTGATGCCAAGCATTTCCACTGCAACATTCACAAAATGCTCATGCAAGTCAACATTGTTTACAGTTGGAGGATAGCTAGGTTTCACTTCATCAAGGAAGTCTACAGTTGCATTGCACATATGTACAGAAGTTTGTCCAATGATAACCTGCGAAAATGAATCTGCTTAGGGTCTGTTTGGATTGACTTGTTTAAGTTTATCTACTGATGTAGGCATTTGTGGTACTATTTGGGAGAGTTCATAGAAACAGCTTATGATTGTCCATAAGCTGCTTTTAGTAATTAAAATTGAAAATAGAAAATGAAATATGAAAACATTCTCTCAACCAAATAAGCCATTAGTATTCCAAATTTGTCCTTTTTATGCTCTACTCAATTATGTTGACTAATTTTTCAGATGAAAATAGTCAAGAGTCTTGAGACACAAAAACATGATGTTAATGCTGTAAAATGAACCAGTTTACAAGAATTCTTGGTATAAATACAATCATTATCAAGCTATCAGGTTTAACAATCAAAGTACAGAATATATTACACAAATCATTTTAAGCTGTGATGTATACTGTAGAAGAGATTCAGATTTCACTTTATGCATTCAAATTTCAAACTGAATTTATTCATTTCTTATTACATACCTGCTCAATCCGCTGTCTCAATTGGTTGAAGCTTTGTTTAGAAAACGCTCGGAAGGTACCTCCAATTGTCACATAATCTGGAATAACATTGAATGCACTACCTCCATGAAACATTGTAACCGACACAACCTGCGCAAACATGCGTTATGTAAGGAAAACAAGACGGATTGTGTAGCCTTCAACAAGCAATGATGTTTTTGGAAACAAAATTATATCAAACTAGCTCGACAATGGAAAAGCTCTAACAAGTTTTCTATTACTTCTTCTTTCTGTTGTCCAGATATAGCTTATAAGGTGCTACCTGGGAGTCTAGAGGATCGGCCTCGCGGGAGACAATGTGCTGTAAGCTAATAATCACATTGGAAGCTGCCAATATAGGATCTATAGAGTGTTGAGGAATAGCAGCATGACCTCCTTTTCCACTTATTTTTGCTTCAAAACGGCCACTTCCTGCCAATATTGTACCAGACCTAGAGGCCACTTCACCTACTGGTAATTCAGGACTAATATGCAATCCAAAGATAGCAGTAACATTTTCTAATGCTCCAGAAGCTAAAATTTTCTTGGCCCCTCCACTTCCTTCCTCCGCTGGTTGGAAAACAAGAACGACGGTTCCCTGAATTAAATAAAAAGAAAAAAATCATCATTTATCCTATCCATGAGACGATGAAGACTACAGTAACAAGACAATACATAGAAAAGAAGCATATATGATTGACGTGGCTTATTTGAACTTATCTACTATCACAAGCATTTGTGGGATTATTTGGGAGAGCTTATACATGCTTACTACATGTCCATAAGCTTTTTTCAGCTTATTTTCATAAGTTACCACAATAGCTGATTATCATTTATCTTCTGTTAATAGAAATAACTTGCACATTAAATGAATTCACAAAAAGAGATGTGTTTCACTTTGACAATTGTTGACTTTGAGTCTTTGACTTCAAATATATAGTATGAAATCATCAAAAGGATCAATTTGCTAAGGAAAAGCAAAACAGGATATAAAATAATAGTTATTACAACATAAAGGAAGCTAAAGATAAAAAAGGTCACACACTTGTATCTCTTTTTCATGCTGTTTGAGAATCTTTGCAGCCCCAAGTAACATGGTAACATGAGCATCATGACCACATGCATGCATCTTTCCAGGTACTTTACTCTTGTGCTCCCACTCCACCATTTCCTATGGTTTAAACATGACAACTAATCAATAATCGTTATAATAGCATAAAACTAAATTTGAGAAAAGATAAACAAAAGTACAAACAACATGAAAGATCATCTTTACAACTATATGAGAAGGCAATATGAATTATATCATGTAATATAATGAACCTGCATTGGAAGAGCATCCATATCAGCTCTTAAAGCAACAAAAGGAGGATTTCCAGTTCCTATGAAGCCAATGACACCAGTGACTGCAACTGGATGTTTATAAGGAATACTCATTTTATCCAATTCTGATCTTATCAGTTTACTTGTTTCAAATTCCTCATAACCCAATTCTGGATTCCCATGAATCTTTCTTCTGATATTGATCATCCAATCAAAAACCTCTGGACTTTTGGCACTGTCTAGAAAATTGTTGAATGAGTAATTATGTGTTGATGATGACAAAATTTGTGTTGCAGCAAAGACATGTAATATGAATATGATGATGAAAAAATATTGGAAGCATTTGAATTTGAAGGAAAAACACATGGTTTGTTTTGGTATATGGGAATGTGAAGAATTATGAGATGAAAATTGAAGAATTATTTGTTGATGACAATAATTATTGTTTTGTTTATGTAAGAAGAGTAGGTGGCTGGCTCTTCAATTATTCCATCTTCCTATGAGTTGGAGCTGTCTTACTCGTATAACATATGATCCACATGTGAATATAAATATCTGAATTTGTTTAGTTCACATTTTTTATACATTACAATGTCAACTTTAAAAGGAATATGTTAATATGCAATGATGATTGATGCAGCAAATCTTACAAATGCAAATCAAGTTTTCTCTATAAACATAGTCAGAGATCTAACTCCCCACTACTTACATAATTTGCAGATCTGTAATTCCTTTTGTTGGTACTTCTCTACGTATTCATTATAATAAATCTTTCTTTGCTTTTCAAAAAAAAAAAAAAATGTTCATTGGTGACTGCTTGGACCAACCGCATCTTGGTCCATATGTTAACCAACATGAATTTGGATAGATGATTTTATTTTGAGGTATGTTATTTAAACAACCATATTTTTGGGATAATTTATAGAACAACTAAAATATAGACCACATCCACCCCTTACACACTTATATATGTGGTATTTTTATTTATTAAGAGCATCTCCAATGGGGGGTCCTTACTTAACAAGGACCACTCCCCGTTAAGGACCCTCCATTGAAGGAAGAAAAATTGAGTCCCCGTTAAGGAACGGGCAACTATATAAGGACCCTCTCTCTCCTGAGTAACTAACGGGTCCCACGTTTAAAAAAGTAATAAAATATGCACTACTTGGTCCCACTTGCATAAAGAAGTAATAAAATGTGTACTACTTGGTCCCACTTGTAAAAATGAGTAATAGATAAATTATTTTTGTTTGATATGTAAAGATAGTGGGACATATTTAAATACTTTTCATTGGAGTCCTTATTAGTGTATTGACATTGGAGTCATTGAGTCCTTAATAGGTACTTTTATTAAAAAATTATAAATAAGTGATGTGTCACGTGAGGTCTATTTAAGGAGTCCTTGTTAGGGAACTACCATTGTGGATGCTCTAATAATGTTATGTTGACACTATTTTTCCTTACCTCCATTATACACCCCATGTGAAAAGGACATTTTAATAATTTCACCCATGTGAGAGAGTGTTAGATGGGGTAATGAGGGCCACATGTCACATTTATGTGTAATGGTAAAAGAGATGTGTGCCAGATATGGTGGTCAATGTATCACCATTTATTTTTATTCTTTTGTTGGATAAGACACGTAAAAAAAGGAATGTGAGTGAGTATAAAATAGATGTTTACAAATTAATGGATGTTTATTTATCATGTCTTTCTTAAGATACAACGTTTTGGTTCTTTATTATCACATTTGCTGCATTTTTCAAACAAGAAATTGGTTTTTTTTTGACACAAACAAGAAATTGGTTTAAACACCTTCTCATAAAAATAAATTAAAAAAACTCATTTTATGTATTTCAACTTTTTGCTACAATTTTTTTTCGATAATGAAGTATTAAAAATGGTTAAAATGAGAAGTTATTTTGAATATCTTCTCCTAAAAATCACTTTCGAAAGATATATTGTATTATGTTAAATTTCTAAGAATGAATATTAAACTTACTAAATGTCAAAATTAGTCTTTTACTTCATAACAATTTAGTTCAATCTATAAAAAATTAGTCCAAAATAACTTCTGCTATTTTTGAGTAAATTTTCTTCAAAATCATTTTTAGAAACTTTTTTTAATCTATAGCAAATTTTCTCTAAAACAGAGGGATCGGTAATGCAATTAAACCAAATAAATATTCATTTGTTTTTAAAAAATTGTTTTAAAATGAAATGTCATTTATATGTTTCAATGTAGGACTAATTCAGTTTTTTTAATTATTACTCCCTAATCAATGTTGTGTAGTACTTCCAAGACATTTTTTTCACTTTATATAGTGGAAAATAAACCAATAGTGAATAGAGATAGTTTAGTAAAAGTGTCGTGCAATTTGACAACATCATTACATTTCTTAATTTATGTGTAAAAATCTTAAACTTCATTCTTTTTTAAAGGAATGACAAAATTAAAATATTTTTGTCATGATGATGATGCTTCCTCCAAGTATTATGCCCTTCATCTAGAGTCACATGCTCATGTATGTTTCAATGTCGAATATTGTTGAGGAATTACAAGTCAATGGAGTTCATGTTCAATCCTCGTAACCATATCATGCGTTAGAATATTGCTATTTTTTATCTATTGGGGTGATTCCGTAATTCTTTTCAAGTTATTGTTTGATACTTGTTGCAAGCATCCCTTTCAACCGAAAGTTAAACTTTAGTTCGTCGCCTTGTGCGAATCCAAAAGGTGAAAGTAACGAATGTGGGTTTTATAATGGGGGCATAAGAATGAAGAGGACCTTTCAAAGGGTAGTCAATAGTCAATGTGGAATCAGATTCAATAAGTCAATAGTCAACGTGGAATCAGATTCAATAATAATGTTACTAAAACCTTGTTCTTTAGTTATGTACTGTGAATCAATTTAGGTGCCATGATGCTCAATAACCAACTAGAGGTCTCAATGAAGCTAGAAAGACCAAGAATCCGGTCACCATTGATGTTACTAAATCTATACTACGATGGCAATGGTTAACAAAACCCTATTTATATTTATTAAAACACTCTTGTTGATTTATAATTAGAGACGTAGTTAAGTGAAATGTAATTCAATAAATAAAAGTATATGGTGGAAAAATAATAAAAAATATTTCATTAATATTTTTTTTAGGGAGAATCCATTAATATTTTAAAGTGGCAATTATTTTAAAAGTGAGAAAAGAATGCAAATGTATCAATTATTTTGAGAGAGGCGTGTAAAATATTTGTTGCTCCTCCTTCATATTTGTGAATTTGGGAGATTTTGGATATTGCTGTTATAATGCTTCTGTTTCATTTCCTATCAAATCTCTTCAACAATCATCTTAATCTATGATACGGTTAACTTGAGTTTGGTAATCACGAATTAGTCACAAGTGAATCACATTTGTATATGATTTACACAAAATTTTATTATATCTGCTTCTTCTTTTTTTGACAAATCTTACTCTCTCCGTTTCAAAATGAGTGTGGTTTTAGTCAAAAAAAATTATTTTAAAATGAATATCACTTTCAGTTTTCAATGCAATAATAACTTTTTCTTTCAATTGTACCCTTCAATTAATACTATATACACTACTTTCAAAATATTATTTTTTTCTTTAATACTCCCTCCGTTTCAAAATGAGTGTCGTTTTAGGTGTTTACACACATATTAAGAAATGTAATGATTAAAAGAAAGAGAATGGTTATTTTACCAAATTATCCTTATTAACTATTGGTTAGTTTTAAAAGTAATACTTTGAAAGTATTGTGCAGAGTATTAATTGGAGGGTACAATTGAAAAGAAAAAGTTATTATTGCATTGAAAACTGAAAGCGACACTCATTTTGAAACAAATTTTTTTGGCTAAAGCGACACTCATTTTGAAACGGAGTGAGTAAAAAACAAACTAATACTAGTTGATTAGAATAATTTGGTAAAATAACATCTCTCTTTCTTTTAATTAATGTATTTCTTAACATGTGTGTAAAAAACTTAAACGACATTCATTTTGAAACGGATTACCATAGAATCTTACTATGTCTGCTAAAAGAAAAAATGACAACGCAAAGCACCAAATTGATCCACTGCCCTGTATCATTGCTTCGTCCATCCATGCATGGGACATGATCACACTCAGATTGTCTCAGAATCCTAAATAAGAATGAATTTCAACTTGGAAATCGTACCAATTTATTCACTCAAATGATCACACAAAAACTCTTTTGTTTCTTTTAAATTTTCTTTTTATTGAATATAATTTTTTCAGAAATATGTCACATTGTGAGAGTCTAACTTCTTTAGCTAGATCCAACACTTTGTTAATAGAAAAGGATAATATTAAGATATCATATAAATAATATTTCGGAATGGTATAAGATGATATATTTCTAATTTATCATAAAGGGTAGATTTTTTTTTATGAGAAATATAAAAGGGTATATTGAATCAAAATAATAATAATGATAATAATGATAATAATAATAATAATAATAATTCCTTCAAAAAAAATAGTAATTGTGTAATTTTAATACACAATTGATGTAATTTTTATATTATCAAACAATCACAATCGATATTATTAATTTTTTACATTCAAATAATTTTAATTGATGTAATTAACTTTTATGTATTAATAGCATAAAATACTTTTATAAATTCATTCAATCAAATCTCGCTACTATGTAATATTTATAGATTAATTCGTAAAATATATCTTTCAATATCAACTTTATATAATTTATTTAGATATATGTGTGAAAAATATTATAATGTCGGTGTGCACAAATTTAATGCTTAATCGGTAACTAGTGTAAAATATGTATGTTTTCTCAAATGAAGATCATAGTTGACCTCAAAGGCTCAGACACAATGAAATTTAATTATGTAGTTTTCATCGAAATTCTATCATTTAGTATTATTACTTTTATTTTTATTGCTATGTTTTATATATAAAATAAAGTTAAGAATAATTTAAATTTCATTCGCTAAGATTTGTATGAAAATATGGATAAAATTACCAAAAATTAAACCAAAAATTAGCATTTCTATAGTTATAGACTACACTATACACTTAGAACCCAATAAAATATAACACTAGATACCAATTATTAAATCATCTGCAATTAAAATATAGGGTTAAATATGTTTTTGATCTCTATAAATATATCAACTTTTCGTTTTAGTCCCTCTAAAATTTTCCTTCAACTTTTAGTCCCTATAAAATTTTGAATCATTACTTTTGGTCCCTCCTTTAAAGTAAACTCATATGTAGAATTCACATTTTTAAATAAAATTTTGCAGAAAAATGTATAATATTATAAGGATCTCTTCCAAAAAAAATTAGAATTTTTTACCAAAACATGAATTAAATATGAATTTTTATATTTTTTACGGTAAAAAAATCTAAATTTTTTTAGGAGTGATTTTATAATATTCTATACATTTCTGCACAATTTCATTATAAAATACAAAATTTATTTAAAAATAGAAACCAAAAGTAGTGATTGAAAATTTTATAAGGACTAAAAGTTGAAGAAATTTTTTAGAGAGACTAAAACGAAAAGTTGACATATTTATAGGGACCAAAAATATAATTAACCCAAAAATATATAAACGGAAAACACAAATTTTGACCGGACTTTTTCTTTTTTAAATTTTACCCCTTTATTTAAACTATTGTATCATTTTTACAATTTTACTCCTTAATTTAACATTTTCAGGTGATAAAAAATATTTATTTTTTTAACTTCAGTCCAGTCCAGCCGTCTAGACGATGGTGACGGTGTTGATTATACCTCCAAGATAATTCTACTTGAAGGCATAATTTATTGCTTTTTTATTCTAAAATTAATCTATACACATAAATTACAATTTACTTTTACATAATCTATTCAAATATAAATCATTTCTAATTAATTCTTTGGAAAAAATTCTATCAAAATTAAAACTAATTCTCCCCAGCACATAACAAACAATTTGTTTTTGAAAGAGCACACTACAGCATATGTTGATAGACATACTAATGCACTCGACTTGGAGGGACAACATGACAGCCCATTATCGGTTAAAAACAGTACAGCAGCGGTTGAAAGTCATATAAATGCTGATGATATTTTGTGTAAGGAAGTGGAAGGTCAGTTTGTGGATAATTTGGAGATTACAGCATCTGTTGACAGTCAGACCAAAGCAACCGACTTGGAGGGACATTATAGCAGTCCAATATCGGTTAATAAGATGGCAGCCCTTTATGAAAAGAAGCTGGAGCATGCGATATCCGAAAACTCCGTTAGGCCTGGGGTGATGGCAAATTCCATGTCGGTTAAGGATGTTGCAGAAAGGGCTGAGAGGAATGCATGTTGCCGAGAGGAAGTTCATGTTGCTGAGAGGAATACAGCACCAAAAGCAGCTGCTCTTAACAAGGCTGGCGGTGATGTGTTTCCCACGAAAAGACGCTCCATTGCTTCAAGGAGTAACATGAAGGAACAGCGGTCGATTGGCTCCGGACCGTGGAGTGTGGATTGGTTAAGGCATATTCAAAAGAGTGATGTTGGGCTCATATCCTCCAAAACCAAGAAATTGAAGATGGTTGGGAAGGCATCAAGTCGGCAGTGTGTAAGCAATAACAAGAAAGTTACAAAGAAAAAGGTGAGCGGTGCTCTTAGGCACCCGGTGGTTACTTTGAAGAAGGTGGCGAGGTTACCAAGTAAAGATAGAGAGGAGGTTATGAAGGCGTTACGTGATTCCAAGGTTATGAAAGTTTTGAATAAAAAAATAACTTCTCGGAAACGCCAAAAGGAGGAGGTTCTTCGGTCGTTAGAAGCGAATACCCATAATTCAAATTCTCAATCAACGTCGGTGGCTTCTGTTAGTAATGACTGGACAAACTGGGTGGTTTTACGGGGTAATGAAGAGTCAAAGGCGGAGGATATTCAGGACATTGGTAAATCTATTGGCATTTTTTTTACTGGTAATAATCATAATAAATTTAGCATTTTGTCTAGGCCTAAAGGTGTGGGCCTAGGGCCAGTGTTGACTCCGGTGGATGGAGGTAAGGGAGAGGTGGAGGAGGATGTGTAGGGGAAGTGCCGCGGTGGTTGGGGTGTGCGGGGTGGGGGTTTATGATGAAATTGGTTTCTTGGAACGTCCGGGGTCTAGGGAGTTTTGAAAAAAGGAAGGAAGTGAAGCAATTGGTGGTGGATAGAAAGCCGTTCATTTTGTGTTTACAAGAAACAAAGTTAGCTATTTGTGATGATAACTTGTGTTTGTCGGTGTGGGGTGATACTAATCATGCTTATTCTTATCGGCCGTCGAGGGGGGCCTCGGGGGGTTTGTTAGTTTTGTGGGATACTATGGAAGTGGAGGTATGGTGGACAGTTAGCCGGGATCATGTGCTCATCATTCATGGTAAATTTTTGCGGACAAATGAGGCGTTTTATTTATTTAATATTTATGCTCCATGTGACCCTGTGGCAAAACAACAGTTATGGGTTTCTTTGTCAGACAAATTGCAGTTGTTGAGGGGTGAGAAGGTGTGTGTTTGTGGAGACTTTAATGCTATTCGTAATGTTGACGAACGACGGTCTTCTAGGGTGGCGGGGGTTGCGCTGGAGCCTCCTCATTTTAATCATTTCATTGACAGTAATTGGTTGATTGATTTGCCTCTGCGCGGCCGACGGTTTACTTGGTATAAAGGTGATGGTACTTCGATGAGTCGAATAGATCGGTTCTTGCTCTCGGAGGACTGGTGCTTGCAATGGCCCAACTGCATTCAGGTGGCCCTTCTCCGGGGTCTTTCTGATCATTGTCCTCTTCAGTTGTCTGTTGATGAGGAAAATTGGGGTCCCCGACCGAATAGAATGTTGAGATGTTGGCAAGAGTTACCGGGGTACAAGCTGTTTGTGTTGGAAAAATGGAATTCTGTTGAGATTTCAGGTTGGGGCGGATATGTGCTTCGGGAAAAATTGAAATTTATAAGGACAGCTCTGAAGGAATGGCATTCTTTACATGTGAGGAATATTCCAGGTAAGATTGCGGGTTTACAAAATCGGTTGGCGGAATTAGATGAAGCTGGGGAGGATGGTGATTTGTCGTCTGGGGAAGTAGAAGAGATGAGGGGTATGACGCATGAAATTCACTCGTTGTCACGCGTCAGTGCTAGCATCAGTTGGCAACAGTCAAGATTACATTGGTTGAAGGAGGGTGATGCAAATTCTAAGTATTTTCATTCTGCTATGTCAAGCCGGCGGCGAAGGAATGCAATTGTTTCTCTTATGGTAAATGGGAATTTTGTGGAAGGGGTGCAGCCTATTAGGGAAGCTGTTTTTAATCATTTCAGAGATCACTTTGAGACTCCGAATGTAACACTACCGGGGGCGCAAAATTTGTCCTTCAAGACTTTATCTTATGCCGAAGGAGGTGGTCTAATAAAACCGTTTTCTGAACAAGAGGTTAAAAAAGCAGTTTGGGATTGTGACAGTTACAAGAGTCCTGGACCTGATGGGGTCAATTTTGGCTTTATAAAGGATTTTTGGGATGTCATGAAATGTGATGTTATGCGCTTCTTAGTAGATTTTCATAGAAATGGCAAGCTGACTCGAGGTATTAACTCTACTTTTATCGCTCTTATCCCAAAAGTTGACAGCCCTCAGAGATTAAATGATTTCAGACCGATTTCTTTGGTGGGGTGTCTGTATAAAATTTTATCAAAGGTGTTAGCGAATCGGTTGCGTATGGTTATTGGAGGGTTGATATCAGAGACCCAGTCAGCGTTTGTCAAGGATCGGCAGATTTTGGATGGTGTGCTAATTGCTAATGAAGTGGTTGATGAGGCTCGCAAGACAAAGAAGGAGTTGTTGATGTTTAAAGTGGACTTTGAAAAAGCATATGATTCGGTAGATTGGGGGTATTTGGATGTGGTAATGAATAAAATGGCTTTTCCGGTACTTTGGAGAAAATGGATAAAGGAATGTGTGACAACTGCAACTGCTTCAGTTTTGGTGAATGGAAGCCCTACCGATGAATTTCCGCTGAAACGGGGTCTTCGTCAAGGGGATCCTCTCTCCCCTTTTTTGTTCCTTCTAGCAGCTGAAGGGTTGAATATTATGATGAAGTCGGTTGTGGAAAACAATTTGTTTCAAGGGTATGCGGTTGGCGCTAATAATCCGGTGGTTGTCTCTCATTTACAGTTTGCCGATGATACGTTATTACTGGGTTCTAAGAGTTGGGCTAATGTTCGCGCGTTAAGGGCGGTGTTGACTTTGTTTGCTGATATGTCAGGATTAAAAGTGAACTTTCATAAGAGTCTTTTGGTTGGCATTAATGTGGGGAGTTCGTGGTTGAATGAGGCGGCATCTATTTTAAATTGTAAGGTGGGTAAAATTCCGTTTCTGTATCTTGGTCTCTCAATTGGTGGGGATCCTCGAAGGTTGGCTTTTTGGGAACCTATGATGTCTACCATAAAATCTAGACTGTCTAAGTGGCAAAGTCGATTTCTTTCTTTTGGGGGCCGTTTGATTCTGCTCAAGTCTGTCTTGACCTCGCTTCCTGTCTATGCTCTTTCCTTTTTCAAAGCTCCGTCAGGTATAATCTCTTCCATTGAAACTTTATTTAAAATTTTTTTTTTGGGGAGGGAGTGAGGATAACAGGAAAATCTCCTGGATTGCTTGGAGCTCTATTTGTTTAGGTAAGGAGTTTGGAGGGTTGGGGGTGAGGCAATTGAGGGAGTTTAACATAGCCTTGTTAGGAAAATGGTGTTGGCGGATGTTGGTGGATAGGGGAGGTTTTTGGTATAGGGTGTTGGTTGCTAGATATGGTGAGGTGGCAGGGAGGTTAGAGGTAGGGGGCCGGAGTGCTTCTATTTGGTGGAAGGAGGTAGTGAAGATTAGGGATGGGGTGGAGGGCGCTGCTGGAGGGTGGTTTGGGGATAGGGTGTCGAAGGTGGTTGGGGATGGTCATAATACGTATTTTTGGTTTGATAAATGGCTAGGAGATGTCCCTTTGTGTAGAAGGTTTAGTCGTTTGTTTGATTTAGCTACTAATAAATTTTGCACGGTAGCGGATATGTGTGTTCGTGGGTGGGATGACGGGGGAGAAGCGTGGAGTTGGAGAAGAAGGTTGTGGACGTGGGAAGAAGAAATGTTAGCGGAGTGTAGGCTATTACTTGATGGTGTTTTTGTGCAGGATAATATTACTGACAGGTGGCAATGGGATCCTGACATACATGATGGATATACAGTGCGAGGTGCCTATCATATTCTGTCAACTCCGGTGTCGTCAACTTTTGACCCATATAGCGACCATATCTGGCATAAGCAGGTTCCCCTAAAGGTTTCCATTGTTGCTTGGCGTTTATTGAAGGACCGGCTCCCAACCAGAACCAATCTTTTTAGGCGCGGTATAGTGCAAGCGGGAGGGACTATGTGTGTTGCCGGATGTGGGAATGAAGAGTCAGCAGCGCACCTGTTTCTCAATTGCGGTGTTTTTGGTTCGTTGTGGCATCATCTGAGGGCCTGGATTGGAGTGGAGGGAGTAGACCCGGCCACTATTTCCGATCATTTTACTCAATTTATTCATTGTACAGGTTCGTCAAAAGCTCGCCGTTCTTTTCTTCAACTACTGTGGCTCCTTGCTGTTTGGCTTTTATGGAGTGAGCGTAATAATAGAGTTTTTAATAATGTCGAAACTCCTATTATTCAGCTTTTAGATAAAGTCAAGTTTCATTCTCTATGGTGGTTGAAGGCTAATAATGCCACGTTTGTGTACGGATTTCATAGATGGTGGTCGGACCCTATGTCTTGTTTGGGTATCGACTGACCTCTTATTTTTGTATATACTGTGTATGACTCTTTGTTTTTTGGGATGGTCTTTTCGGTACACCTTGTACTGAGAAGCACTCATCGCCAGTGTTAATATATTCCATTTTTATGTCTTCAAAAAAAAAACAAATAAATGCTTAGCCTTTAATTTACTATTATATCCATTTTTAAATAAATAGTAGTATATTCGATTCACTTTTATTCAAAATTAATTTTTTAGAATTTGAAACCAAAGACTAAAACATTGATTATACATGGATTGGACGTGTATAGCACATGTTGCCGTTTCTTTGAACACAACACAGTCCTCTAAATCCTCGAACTTAGATCCTCGTCGTGTATTTCCATGTTTTTAGTTTGTGTCTTTTTTTAACCAATATTTGTAGTTTTTTTTTTTTTGAGCCTATAATCTTTAATTTCGCCACTTTCTTTGAAATTATCGTCATTTTCATTTTACTCATTAACAAAGCAAATTTTTTTTAGCACAATTCAATCTCTCTCTGAAAAAATTCTCCATTTTTATGGCATTTCCATAACCCCTTCATCTCAAAAAACGGATCTTTCTTCCATCCATTTGGCCTGTTTTTGTTGTTAAAGAAGAGATTTTGTTGGGGAAAAATGAATGGAAATGGAAATGAAGAAGCTGTTTTTGAAATTGGGGTGGTGATTCCAAGGAGAATTATACAAGAAAAAGATGAATCTTGTGATTGTGCTTATGTTCTTATTGAGGAATTTAAGAAGGTTGGGTTTGTAGTTGAAAGAATTATTGGCATTGCTGATGAGTTCATTAAGGTTAGCTTTTATTAATTTCTTTCTATATTAAACCCCTTATATACAAAGAAAGTTCATGTATTCAAATTCAAATGTTTCTTAAATTATTTTTCATATATGTTTACATTCCATATTGGATGATATTTATGTATTATGAAGTAATTTTGGTTCTTTTGTTTGATTTCTCTTGAAAAATTCTAGTCCCTTTTTTAATTATGCCAATAGAAGGGTAACAAGAATTTTCTTTATATTAGGCATGTTTGGATAAATAGCTTAATAAGTGCTTATAGCATAAGTTCTTATCTATGAAGCACAAACACTCCTCGGATTAGGCGTGTCCCGGTGTCGGACACGTGTCGCGTCGTGGCTGACACCGACACTTGTAATTACACAATTATGTGATTTTTTCAAACTATTAGCTGTGCCGATGTGTCAGTGTCCGTGTCCGTATCCGTGCTTCATAGACTCTTATCATATAGGGCTTATATCTAAACTAATAAACTATTGGTATAACTAAAGATAAAATAAAGCCAAATTGTATCTCTATAAGCTATAGGTTGTTTTCATAAGCAGTCTTATAAGTACTTATAGCAGTAAATAAGCTGAGATAAGCTGAAATAAGTCAATCCAAACATACCCTTGTCATGTTCCATGGTGTTTCTATATGATTGTATACTCAGTTCTATGTGTCTAATTTAAGCTTTTTGTGGAGTAGCTAAATTGGGCTGTGATTTGTTTAGTTGGCTGCACCTTTGGAGACATTAGGAAGAGCTGCAGCTGAATTACAAATAAAGAAACGGACTCATATAGGTAGGTATATGCAAATCCCCAAAAGGAGCGTGTGTTCTACCTAATACAATTTTATGTTTAAGTTCATGTTGTAAAATGTGGCTAGCAAGCATGTGATGTGATGGTTTGTGGTTCTGTGTTTTGTGCTATGCCAGGTATGGATTTACAATTTGAGGTGGAAGAGGTTGAAGCTTTCGTGAAACAACCTGATGGTTCTATTTTCAGTTGGTGCGAGCGTTTTCATTGCTACTGTCATTTGATATATGGAATAGTAAGTTCTTTTCCTATAAGCTATAGTATAAGCACTTATCATATAAGCTATGCCTATAACAAAAGCTAAACAAAGTCAAATTGTTTTCATATAAGCTATAAGTTGTTTTCACAAGTGATCCTGGAGATCTTATTGAAATAAGTTGAAAATAGCTTATGGACATGTTATAAATTGTTTCCATAAGCTCTCCAAGACAGTCTCTCTTCGTGTCAACATCCTATTGACATGACTATTATGAAACGGAAGCTGGATATGAACTCTATCCTATTGACATGTCTTTAACTTTTATTTTGAATTTGCAGGTAAACAACAGCAAATCAGTGATAACCCTTAAATTTGATGGAAAAGAAATCCATTGGGAAACCGGGGAGAATCTGATTCAGAAATTGGAATCAGAGAACGTTGTCAAGCAAGTGTTTCCTTTACATGGTATTTTTTTTTTTTACTCTTACGTGCCTTCAAATTTTCTCTAGATTTAGTATCACTTGAAGCGTGAACAGTTATTGCTTTTGATTGATAGATGAAAAGACTAGAAAGAAACTTCTCAGGACTTGGGCTCTTCATTGGTGGGACTTCACGAGTCAGCCAATCGACGAGATTTATTCGTATTATGGGGCAAAGGTAAAATGTGATTATGAACTTTACCACACGATATGAAAATGATAATTATCCATTCTCCTTATCCTACGGCTACGAATGAATGAATCGTCTTCAGATTGCAGTATATTTTGCTTTTCTTGGAATGTACACACGATGGCTGTTCTTCCTCGCTGCATTTGGACTTACATTGCAATTGATTGATTTTAGGTGAGCCAATCTGGCTAGTAGTGTATGTTTATGCCACCACAGCTTCTTTATTTTTGCAAATAACCTGATGATTATATGATTCATTACATTTCAGGTCAATGAAATTAGTAGTGCTTCCTGTTTTCTTCGTAGTGGTGATACTTTGGGCTGTAATGTTTTGTCAATTCTGGAAACGTAAAAATTCAGCACTTCTAGCCAGGTACTAGTAATGACTTACTTTTTACTTCTTTTCAAGTCAATACATTCACTTTTCTTAGGTGTTACTACACTTTCTGAGATGTTTTTCCTCTCATGTTGTCTTGCAGATGGCCTCTTAGCTCTGCAGTTGCAGCTGATCCAGGATACAAGATTCCAGGGAGGAAGGGAAGTTCCCTACAGCCACCAATGGAACTCCTTAAAGTATTTGAGACTGATAGAGCAAAAGGGAAGGAAGTATTTCAGAGATATGAGTGGTTAGGGCGTTTTATGCGATTTAGAAACGACGCTATCATTATCTTCTGCATAATATGTCTCCAGTTACCTTTCGAGTTGGCATACGCTCATCTTTATGAAGTTATTGGTTCCGATGTATATAAGTGAGAATCTGTATCAATCCTTCTTGTTGTGATTCTACTTTCTAGAATAAATTGAATATTCTGTTATTTCTTTTTTTTGCAATATATTTATGGATTGTTTCACTTAGTCCTATGAGTCTATTATTCGGTGCTAATAAGTGTCTATTATTGTTAATCTAGTTATACAAATTCTTATACTTGATTGAGTCAAATATTTCATTATTATGACCCTTGCTTTAATTATTTGGGTTCAGGTTTGGGCTCACTGCTGTTTATCTTTTCGCCATTCAGTATATTACTAAGATTGGAGGTCAGGTATCTGTCAAACTTATCAAAAATGAAAACAACGAAAACACTGAAAAACGGTCCGACAGCTTGGTCTACAAGGTGATAATGGGGAATTAGTAGGTCCTATGGTTATTTTTATTTTTATTTACTGTAATACTGAACATGAGACTTAGACGACGACTTTCTTCTGCAGGTGTTTGGTCTGTATTTTATGCAGACATACATTGGAATTTTTTATCATGCCTTGTTGCATCGTAACTTTTCAACTCTTCGCAAAGTTTTGATTCAGCGGCTCCTTCTGTCGGAGGTTGCTTTTCTAATTTTCTCTTGCTTTAGGGTATTCCCTTGAGATTGTGTAGTAACAGAAAACATTTTTTCAGGTTTTGGAAAACTTGGTGGAAAATTCATTGCCTTATCTCAAGTACAGCTATAAAAAGTACAGCGTTCGGTAAGCCTTATATATCCCCCACTAAGCTAGGTATTCTTTTTATACCGTATTGCAACCATTAAGTAATTAATTTATCTTTCATTTTTTAAGACACAAGAAGAAGAGAGAGAAAGGAGAATCAACAGATATGATTCAATTTAGCTCTAGAGTAGAGAAAGAGTACCTAAAGCCTTCTTACTCTGCCAGCATTGGGGAGGAGCTTGAAGATGGGTTATTTGATGGTATTTCCAAATCTGTTATACTCTCAATTTGCATATGTTATTAAATTCTTGAACAATGGAATATTTGTATGGATGAACACGTGTATCGCGTTGTTAGAACTAAAATGGCTTACATTGTCATCATGTTCAGTAAGCATTACAAGACTGGTGTTGTTTCATTGATCTGACTGAAAAATTCTAATCTGGTTGCAGATTTCTTAGAGTTGGCGTTGCAGTTTGGAATGATTTTGATGTTTGCTTGCGCATTCCCACCTGCATTTGCTTTTGCTGCCGTGGTATAAATTCTTTTATCTTTCCTTGCTTATTTTTGGAGGCTGTTTTAGCTTATGCATGACCACTTAACCAATAATAAACGCTTAATTCATTTGAACGACCCCTTGCTTGGCTTAATGTTGGCTATAAATGTTCTTTAATTCATTTTGAGCCTTTGTGAAAGTTTATATCGTTGAAAACTCAGTCCCTTTCTGTTCAGAACAACATAATGGAAATCAGGACAGATGCCCTGAAGCTGCTAGTAATTTTGAGACGGCCTGTCCCTCGTGCCGCTGCGACCGTAGGAGCCTGGCTTAACATATTTCAGGTATTTATTTTGCAGGACTTTGGAAGGTTTTGTCGATTATTATTTTAGACAATCCACTTTATATTGTTGATGATTAGGTGTTCTTGTTTACCAAATAATCTACTACGTAAAATGTGAATCTGCCAAAATTTTCACATTTCAACGTTTTTAAGTTTCAATTGATGAAGGGATGACAACAACAATAACCATCAACCGTGCTTTTTCCCGTTAGGTGGCTACATGAATCGATTGATGCCATAAATTCCAGTTATGTTAATGTCAATGTAATTAGGCGCTTATCATATAAGTGTCTATGTATACGCTATTTATGTAACAAAAGATAAAATAAATTCAAGCCGTTTTCACATAAGTTATGGCCGATTTTGTATGTCATCCTTGAGAGCTTATGGAAATAAGCTGAAAACAGCTTATAGGCATTTCGTAAGTTGTTTTCATAAGCTCTTCCAAACAGCTTACAGCTTTTCAAGTACTTGTCAGTGTTGTCAAATATCGGCCATCGCGATGCCTTGGTGGATTGCAGTGGTAGATTTTTTGACAAACACCATGACCAGTTTTTGAAGGATAGCGACACCATGTTTTTTTTGGTGGATATGGCGGATTTTTGGCTTTCCGCCATGGTCTGCCATTGATAACATTTCTACTTACGTAATAAATAAGGTCAAATAAGTCAATCCAAACAAGCCATAAGTCTAAAGATAGATCATTTACTTTTAATTGGTGAAGTGGCATGTGAAAGATTTATGTACTGTTGGTCAATCTCATTAGATCTTTGTATAACTATTTTTTAAGCATAAAGAAGTGCTTCATCATTTAGATGGCATTCTTTCACACCTGATGTCACACTGTGAATTATATATATCTCACTGATTTGAGGACATCCTTGATTTTTGCAGTTTCTCACAGTGATGTCAATTTGCACCAACTGTGCTCTTTTAGCTTGGTTATATGATGAGGAAGGGAAATGGAAAGTAGAACCTGGACTTGCAGCAATTTTGATCATGGAACATGTCCTTTTGTTGATTAAGTTCGGTTTCGCTCGCTTGGTTCCTGAGGTGATTGTTTCTTCTCTCTTGTTTACATCCAAATTAATAATTCATTTCCATGATAGAAAGTAGAGATGTTTTGTGAGAGATGACACTAACAGGTAGAGCCAGGAAAATGGGCTAGTCCGACCGGCCCAATAAGCGTAGGGCTGGGCTTAGGAATTGTTTTTAAAACCCATATTTTAACCAGGTTTTTTAGCTCGGCTTGGCCCGATGCAGACCAGGTAGCTTGTTTTGCCAGTTCTTCTGACAAGCTAAGGTACTGTTTTCTTTTGTAGGAACCTGCTTGGGTAAGAGCGAACCGTGCGAAACACACTACACAGGCACAGGATTTGTGTTCTAAGAAGCTTTTAAGGACAATCTCCGGAGGAAAAAGGAACTTTGGAGAAATGAAGACGAAGACGTTGTAGTATAGTGATGTTTTTCAGTTATTTGAGTATCACTTTTTTGACACTCCAGCAAGAGAGAAAGAAAGCTCAAGCTGGATTTTTGTTTTCTCCATTTCCTATGGCTTAAATGTATATTAACAAAGGGGTTTTGCAGTAATTGTAAATATAGAAATTACTAATGACAGTTCTTCAAAATGTCAATGAAACAAGGTTTGTGTCTATTTGTAGGGATGTTTTTCTTTTGTGGTTCATTTTTTGTAATTTATAATTCATTTTATTATTTATTTTGAAGGGAGAAATTTATATGTTTTGGTTAATACAATGTATATTCTATTGAAAGAATCTATGTATTTATGTTACGCTGTATTGACACTAATACTAGTATTTATTTATTTTTTCCAATGGCTAAATAAGCCACCAAATTTTTTATCACAACCAATATGAGTATTTACTTACAACTAACAAGCTAAAAAGAAAATAAAACTTGTGCTGCAGAATTAATATACATTTCACACAATATAGTTTAACAATACAATGGGAAGACAAAAGATTACTTTTTTTTATTCCTGATTATATTTACAATATTTCTTCAATAGATTTGAATATGTTAATCTACCTTCTGAATGATAAGGCATGATTCTTGTTTTCCAGAGATACAATTTCATGTACAACAAACACTTCTCTTGTTGTTTGTACATATTCTCGCAGAAACAACTTTACAAGCATTTGATGCAAATTGCAAAGCTCATTTTCATGTCCCACCAACAATTTTCCATACAAAAGTCCTGTTTATGCACAAATTTAACAACTGTAAGGTAACAATATACATGAGTTTTGTATGTAAATTCAATCATACTTAGAGTAAAAATAGATTTTAAGAAATTAATATTAAGATGACTTTAATTTGCATGCATTATCAATGTAAAACTTTTTCATACATACACCAAATTACAATATCAACTTGTAAATCTTTGTAGATTGTTTTAGAAACTTACATAACAAACACATGTGTAAAGAAGTTTCATGCCATCAGTACATAGCGATTAATTTCAATATGACTTCATGGTCAAAAAGACTCCATTCATATACATTATCAAGGTAAAATAAATGTACATCGTCAATCAATCATAATCATCAAAATCACTAAAAACATTTGATTCAATTGTAACGTTTTCTAAAATCACATATATACTTGGTCGGTATAAAACTTTTTACAAAATGACAGTGTATTAAAATTAAACTATATAGTTATTAAACTTAACTGTGATACGTCAATTTACATTTGTGACTTGCTAAGAGTGCTAGCTTCCAAAACGAGCACTAACTTGACGAGCATATGCAACAACAGCCTTAGCCCATTTCTTGATCTCACCTTTCAACTTATTTGAATCCATTTCTTTCAGCTTCTTTCCTTCCTCCATAGACACCACCTCGACTGAAGAAAAACAACGATCAAAACGTCTTCGTTTTGTAGATTTCTCCTTCTTTAATTTGTGAATGGTACTTCCACCATTAAAAGATAGAGATTTCTTCACAGACATGTATAGCTTGATTTTGTTTGATTAGCAACCAAGGTAGTTTAGTTTGTGAAAATTAATGTAGTACAAATTATTATGATATTTTTGTATTGTATGTACTCATTTTAAAGGGTGGCGAATTAGAGTTAGACAAGTAACATAGTATGAGAATGCGTGTCATAATTTGCTTTCATTGACCTTAGACTTTGTCGATACTTCTAGGGTAGATTCCTAAACAAGTTTAATTTAATTAATACTTGATCATAATATGATTTTTTGTTTTTCTTTCCTTTTTTTTGTCTAGAAAAATAAGTTTAATATAATAATTATATGAAAAGTCAAAAAATGTTGGTAGCATATAAGAATCAAGAATGGTATTTGTCTTTCAATATTTTGATATATTCTTTTCTATATGTGTAGATACCACGTTAACTTAACTATGAAGAATAATTGGAAAAATAATTGATTTTTATCATTAAACAATTAGTTTGATTAAATTGAAGTTGTAAGGGAGTATACGATTTTTATTTTCTTTGACTCGTTAATATACGTATTTAACTCGTGATAATAGTGTATTTTGACTATAGTGTGCATGTACCTGTAGTACGATTACCAAAAAAGATAGGGGAAACGAAAGCATGGGAATCATTTCATAGTCAAAAATAAAGTCACGAGAATCTCAAACATTCAAAATTCAAAATAACAAGCATAAGGTTTCGAATACGATTTCTCACGAAAAAACAATGAATCATAACTATTTGTATTACGAAATTTGGTAACATTTGATTTGATTAGTTACCAGCATATGCTTCATGTGCAAGTTAAGGTGCCAAACGTATGAAGGGTGGATTTTTCATTTTTAAAACAATGTACGTATTTCTAAGTTCAGTTGTCAAGACTAATCATTTGAAATAATTGAGATCAATTTTACAGATTGATATCTCTCAACACATATTTTTTCACAAGAACTGATCAGAAATTAAATCATGACCATACGGGACATAAGTTTCGGTCTCACTTGTGCCATAAAATAAAGAGTACACATTAATCCTACCCCC
Organism: Medicago sativa; assembly: GCF_051527215.1. Lineage (NCBI taxonomy): Eukaryota > Viridiplantae > Streptophyta > Magnoliopsida > Fabales > Fabaceae > Medicago > Medicago sativa. The sequence goes on from NC_140756.1 coordinate 11,851,335, forward strand.
ATGAATGGATGATGGTGTTTTTGTGTGGCATCGATTGGTGCTATTATATTTAAATGGTTTTATTGTTTTGAGCATGAAAAACGCAGGCACGGATACATTTCACATTTCAACTTTGGGTGAACTCGATGTAAAGTAATCATGGACTAAAATCTTCACTGTAGGGCCTTGACTATCCTATCGAAGTGGGAAAGAAGGGTGATATGTTGTTCAGAAAAAAAAAAAAAAAAAAAAAAAAAGACCATGGAATAGTTTGGTTCAATTTAAATATACATATCAATACTTTCAAAATGACTAAATGTTTTCTTATATGCATAACTCTCCTTATCATTGTTTTGTTCCTTATAGACGGATGAAATTTCGTTGGTTGTCATGATAGTTGTTCAGAAGTTAGGTCGGAAAGATGGCCTAGAATTACAGGTGGATTAACACCTTAATCCATTGTAATTTCCATACTTATTTCATAATATTCATGTTATTTCATCACACACACACACACTACATTCATTTGAGTGATTCAAATTACAATGTTCAATAAGAGATGTCTAAATTTGTGCGTCGGCATAGGTCACACACTAGTATCATTATAAAAGAGCAACTACAAATGGATAAAGAATTTATTTAGTTGAAAATTCATTTTCCAAAATTTCACAATATGTTCACTTAATCAAACCCATATTTTCAACAAAAAAAAAATTTAAAAATACGGTCCAGCTATCACATGAAAAACAACCTCAAGATGAAAAAACATTTAAGCTTTGTTGTGCTTTAAAAATCTTTGTCTCAGCTGCATTTTCAAGGAGAAGTCAACAAAATTGATTTGTAAAATTTGTCAATTTTTTAACGCTGCTCTCTCTTCTCCTTCTCTCTCTTGGAGTCGTCGCCAAAACCTAGTTTCTTCACCTTCATCCACCAAAGAGGGGTGATTTAGGGTCAATTTTTGACCCAAAATCACCCCTCTAACTCGTTTTTTCTATTTCCCTTTTATTGAAATCAATGATTTTCACATCTATTTCGCTTTTTCTTTCGTGATTTTGTCGTCTTTGTGCGACGTTGTTTTGTTTGTCGTCTTTGTGCGACGTTGTTTGTCTTTTTTGTTTCGTTCAGGTATTTGTTCGGTTCAGATTGTCAGATCAGCTTCGATCCAGTGCAGATCAAATCAATTACTTTGGAATCATCAATGTTGCAGATCCGGAGACATGAATATTCCGGTGATTTAAATATAGTCATATGTGTAGGCTTTAGTACTTTGTCGTTTGATGCTATTAACATGGGTGTTGTGAGTTTGTTCACAGATTCATCCTTTTTGTTTTTGGCGAATTTTCATTGTATCGATGTACTCTATCAATTTGAATGAATGAATATCATTAAGTTTTGTCAAAAAAAAAAAAAATTGATTTGTGCGTGCAAAGATAAAAGAATCAGACAAGTAATTTCTCATGTTCTCTCAAACTTTAATACCAAGGTCATTAATCATTCTTCATTTGTCATTTGACTTATCATACAATATAATAAATACTAAGGTGAATATTTTGGCAAGTTTGACATTTGTCATCTTCTAGGAGCATCCTTCCTTAATACTCTTTCTTAATTACTGCTTAATAAGGAAACTATTGTGTTGTTTTTCTTTTACAGTTATATTTTTTTTAATTATTTTTGCATGTAAATTCATTGTATAATTATTTCGGTAATTGTAATTAGACTTTTCAACTCTTTCATCTTTTAATTTCACTATTTTCCAAAAATACTTCCCATGTCTGCCCCTTTAGTTATGTACTCCCTCCGTCCCATAATGCAACCCCTCTTTGCATTTTTCACATTTTTTAAGAAAAGTTGTCGATGTAATTAATGTGTCTGTTTTGTGTATTAATATTACCAAATTGTCCTTTGTTTGTATGTGTATTAAATTTGACTATTCATATTTGAAGACAAGTTAGTAGTATTAATTAGGGGTATGTTTAGGAAAAAAGTAATAAATGCATCTAGTAATTTGAAAAGGGGGTTATATTTAGGAACAAAAATAAAATCAAATGGGTGGTTACATTAAGGGACGGAGGGAGTAATTCTCATCTGTTGTATTAGACTATGATTTTAAAAGATTTTTTTGGTAAAAAAAGTCTTTAAGATTTTAAAAGATTTATGCCAAAGGATTTTATTGGATTTATAACACAGACCCTTAAGATTTCAATGGATTTTATTGGATTTATAACTCAACTTTTAGGATTTTAAACGAATCATTGACATCACGTAACCTCTTTGTTTATAGCTACACCAAGAGGTGCAACAACTCAAAAGTTTTATACATGATTCAAGCTACAATGATTCAAACTACATAACTATCTTTGTCTTTCCCCTTTCTTATGTTGTTTTCTTATTGTGAATCCCTCATCAGATAATATTAATAAGGAACTATTTATTTCACAGCAGCAATATTGATATTCCCTAATTAATCAATATAAGCAAATAAAATAAATGAAAAAATAACAAGAAATCGTAAAGGAAAAAACAATGGATTGTTTCAAAAAAAAATCAATGAATTGTTGTAAAAATTAAACAAATCCAACAAAAGAAAAAGAAGCAAATCTGACGAAAAAACAACAAATTGGAAAGAAAAAAATTATCGATCAAAAAACAAGAATTCAGAAAGAAAAAAAAAAGCAAAAGACAAGAAATCATACCAAAAGGAAAAAAAACAAGAAATCATAAATAATTATAGACTTTTGAAGAATTTGACAGAGAAGAAAAATAAAATATGGCATGAACAAATGACGGCAGACAAGGGTTTGAAAGAGAATGACAAAATCTTAAGGGTTTGTGTGAGATTGTTGGATAAGAGTGGCATTTATATTTTTCACTAAAAAGTCTCACAAAATCCACTTCATCCAAGAATCCATCAAAATCTATAGATTTTTTATTACCAATTCATAAGTCACGAGGAATCTCAATTGAATACCAATAGATTTCATTGCCCTGACAAAAAAGTCATGATTGTCTTAATTGAATATCACAAGATTTGTTTACATTTTATAAAAGTCTTGATTGAATATCATTAGACTTTTTTATTATAAAAAGTCTTTCAAAATCCTTTGAAATCTCAATCCAATACAACCTCATCTATATTTTGTTTTCCCTTCCTCTTCTCACATGTGTTATTTCTCTTCTTATTTTGTTTCTCACCAAATATCTCACCTTTGTTTGCTCTTTTTTTGCTAAGCATCTACTTTTGTATGAATTTAATCTTCTCATTCACTTATGCTTTCTTCTTTGTTTATCTTTTGTTTTTATTTTTTCCAGCTTCGATGGGTTTTTCAAAATGGGAGATCTTGCATATTATTTGGAGGAGCTGTGGAGGTGAATGCATGAAGCTTTTACAAGAGTTGGTCCCAAGCTTTATTAAACTGGTCTAAAAAGCTTTGGTTGTATGATGGGTAATTTATATTTGTTTGTTTTCACTATTTTAACCAAAGTAGAATTTTGGTTCTTCTGTTGTACCATGTTAAATTTTATTGTTTTGCTATGTACAAGATTTATTTTAAAATTGCATAGTTGAACTTCGGTATTTATTTTTTGTTATGGACATTAATTTCTCTATTAGGACACATTGGATGTATGACAAAAAAGTAAGAGATTTGGTGTTAATTTCTCTGATGGTTTATTTTTTGTTATGGACATTAATTTCTCTGTGGAGGAGGCCTCTATATGGAATTTTTGGATGTATGACATATTGGACATATTTTATATAGTACCCAGTATAATATTCTGCAGGGAATTAATATATATAATTAAATTTCTCTCTGCTGAAAACAAATCACCAATTCTAATCAAACTGTGTAAGTTTGTTCATGTCATAATCCATATATTTTCTAAAATCTATAGGAGTATATTTCATTTAACTTATGGCTTACATGTTCAAAGGTGTTGGGAAATAAAACAATAAAAAAGTGGTTGACAAAAATATAGATCAAACATGCAACATCTCATGTTCTATTGTATAAAAATATAGATCAAATATGAAGGATAAAAAGTCACGCTGCATGATACATTGATCTCGTTGAGTGTTGGGGAAAATGAGGTGGACTTCATAAGATTTCATCACCTAATGTTTTCACAAGGAGATTTTATTATATTTTTACTTTATTTATGATTGGGTCCATAAATGCATTATAGAAATCCATAACTTCTTTCTAAATTTGCTTATCAATTATATATTGTGATTCTTTTTGAACATTTTTATATCATTTAAGTGTATGTTACATGCTATGATTTGGTTTAAGGAATAGCCGAGTAGATTTTTTCTACATGTTCTTGTCTTTTAAGAAAGTATTATTTTTGTATAATTGTAAAAAAAAAAAAGTTGAATTTAAGATTATCTTTGACAAGTTCAACATTTGTATAATTGCAAAAATGATTTTAGATCTCTTATTAAATTTGCTTATCAATTATATATTGTGATTCTTTTAGAACATTTTTATATCATTTACGTGTATGTTACATGCTATGATTTGGTTTAAGGAATATCCGAGTAGATTTTCCCAAGATAAAACACATGTTATTGTCTTTTAAGAAAGTATCATTTTTGTATAATTGTAAAAAAAATTGAATTTAAGATAATCTTTGACAAGTTCACCATTTGTATAATTGCAAAAATGATTTCAGATCTCTTATTCATAAAACTTATCATTTATTCCACGAGGTTTGTTATCATTCAAACATTCATCAAAAATTTTTTTGATAGATGTTAGGTTAGATGTTAGGGAATCAACACAACATTTGCAAACATATCACTTTATCATCAAGCAAGAATTTGGGGAGCTCAAGAAAGGATAAAATGAATTCTTGAAGTAAATGAAGAAAAGGGGGAAATATCACTAAAGAAAATGAGACTGATAATTGGATTGATTTACAGCTCTGTTTAACTCAGTGGGTTCCAGAGGGTTGGCACTTGATGAGTCAACATTGGATGAGTTGATTTCATCTGCTTGTCGCTCGGGATGGAGTTTATTAACACCTGCAAAGTGCAAAATTAATATTTCATATGAGCAAATTCTCTTTCCTTAGTTTCATTGCAACTTCTTCCATTCTCACAATAAAATTCAGGGAGAATTACGAAATCAAACTTAAAGAAGAAAACATTTATGTAGCAAAATATATGTGTTATTTAACCTCATGGTTCTTGTGTTCCTTTATCTGATGTCTGCAAAACATGAAAGTGACTTTCCATTTTAAATATTGTTCATATTGACTTCCCAAACTTAACCATAAAAATTTATACAAATCAATTAATATCAATGAAATTAAATTTGTCAAAATTTAAACTAAAATGAGATCAAGTCCAACACTCTATTGTTGAGAGGACAATTAGGCAAACATACCAAAAACAATTTGATGGTAACTTAAAGAAGCGAAAATAATTTCATAACAACTCATCATATGAAGTTCAATATTCTCACCCATTAAACATAACATTAAAAAAAATTAACATAAAATGGGAAACTAACTTGAAAGAATAATATAATATAATTTTGTTTTAATAAGAAAACAAGTATTTATATAAAAGGCGGTATAAATTTTTAATTATTATGTATTTTTAAAATATACAACATTTACTCTCACATTTCTTAAAAAAAAATATTTAGTCCGCATGAAATGTATGATTCAAATAGTTAATGTTTTTTGTTGTTTGAAACTTTTCAATGTTGTTTGTTTAAGTTTGCTCATGAAGCAAGTACTATTTGCATTTTGTTTGTTTATGTTTGCTCAAAGAGTGAGTACTATTGTTGTTATCGTTTGCGAATTAAGTAAGATTTTCGTTAAAAACAAAAAAATCATAATAATTTTTACTTATATGAAATGTTTATAATACAAATTCACCATTTTTGTAATACGTAAGAAACATATCTATAAGAATTGAGAATTTTTAACATTGGATGAGTTACAACTCTGTTTAACTCAGTGGGTTCTAGAGGGTTGGCTCCTGATGAGTCAACATTGGATGAGTTAATTTCATCTGCTTGTCGCTCAGGATGGAGTTTATTAGCACCTGGAAAGTGCATTCACCCTGTGGTGCTGAAACATACTTTCTTCAATCCCATGGTAAAGCTCTCAAACTCGCTCATGCGAATGTATTTCATTTGCGGGGATATCGATGCGACAATTCAGCTATTTCATTCTTTGCCAAAGAAGAATCTTGGTTCTTGGAACTAGTACCTTACCAGTCTCACTCATTCGGGTTTCGTCGCCGAATGCGAGAAGGCATTCGACGATATGTTACTCGCAAATTTCAAACCAAACAATGCGACATTTCTTGCTATTTTTATTGCTTGCTGCCATTCGGGTGAGGCTGATCCTGGCATGCGCTTTTATAAGTTGATGTCCGAATATGATATCACACCAACTTTGAAGCACAAGGGTGTAATTACAGACATGCTTAGTCGAGCAGGGCTCTTTGACACAGCTCTCAATTTCATCGACAATATGGGCTTTCCGGGTAACGTGATCTGGGGTTCTATGTTTACTGGTGCCAAGTTACTTAATAACCATAAAATTGGTTTATTGGCCTTTCGCAACTTAACTCAGCATGGAAAGGCTCGATATGAAAGGGAGCTGAAAAAATTCTATTGAGCTATCTTCTTATGTTTACGTTGCTTCTGCCAATTGAATATTCTTATATTTATGTTGCTTCTTGCCAATTGATCTAGGAAAAGAAAGTGTGACTTTTGTAATATTTCATATGATCAATGAGAATTGAGGATTTTTAAGTGTTGAAATATCCTACATACTCCCTTTAATATTAAATCATGACGTTCAATCAACATTTTGTCGCCGCATAAACAAAATACACTTAATAAATTATGGTGACATGTGTTTAACAACTTATATTTGAACTACTAAAGCAAGAACATTATATTCCAGGTGTTAAAATTATATATAGTTATTAATAATGTTGTATTTAATTTTGTTTCCATTTTTGGATTCAATAAATGTTTAGACAAATAGACACCGTATACCTGGTTATACACAATACTATAAAGAAAATTTGTTTATACATGAAGGGTGTTGTTTAAATTTAAATTTGAGTCATGTTTCAGAAAAAATATTAATAATAATTCATAACATAGAAGTATAATATTATTATAAATTTAAATTGCTATGAAATAAATACTCACCAATGTGAATTAATCAAGGAAACCACAGTTGAAATGAATTTATATAAAAATCATCAATCACAAGGTCAGCAGATCGAAATGATGCATCATGTTGTGAATCAGGTCTGATAATAAACAAACTTAACATGCAAAATAGAAAGGTATTGAATCTTCGCGAAAAGGTTTGAAATCTTATATTAAGTTAATGTGAGATGCAAAAACTTGGGGTTGTTTCACTTTGTGTAATATGAATTTTCATGTTGGTGTCATGTTCTTAATGATAAATATTTTTTTGCTTATGTTTCTGGAAAATGTTTTATTGCATTGTTGGCCTAGAAAAAAAAAAGTTTATGTTGACCCTTGCAAGCGAAAATTGAATAAAATATATTATTGTTTCTTTTTCCGTTTGTTTGTATGGTTTGCCCATGCATTGTCTTCATTTAAGGTTTCTTGAATGCATTTTTTGATAAAATTTTGTTATTAGATAAAAGTCTATTTTTCTTCATGATTTAAAATGGTTGTTCAAATTATAAGATGATATAAAATGGGACACCTACACCTTATTAATTTGTATGCCATAGATCATTTATTTTGGTTTTATAATTAAAAAAATCCGTCATGGTTTTTACGTCAATATCCACATTGTCATATCCACCTTGTGTGTTGCAAAATGTTTGTTCAAATAGTATACCTAGATATTGTAAGATGATATACAAAATAGATTAACATTGTAAGAAAAAATGGATTAACAACACTCTTTAAACACGCTATTCATCAATAACTCTACAATTAGATGAAATTCAAATAGTTTTTTCGATACATTAATTCATATAGAACGGAATTCAAATCTTCACCAGTTTGAAAACCTAATCCTACCTCATTTCCAAAACAAACAAAAAATTTGACCATATAAAAATATTGACCGTAGTCGGGTTACAATAATATTATTGTACCAAGATCATTATACAAGAGCAGCTACAAATGTATAAAGAAATTATATAGTTGAAATACATTTTCAAGAATTTCACAATATGATTACTTAAACATGAACACCTCTTTCAATGGAATTCAAACTTCACACGTTTAAAAACCTAATCCTACCTCATTTCCAAAACAAACAAAAAAATTGGACCCCTAACAATATTAATTGTGGTTGGGTTACAATAATATTAATGTACCAATATAATTATAGAAGAGCAACTACAAATGTATAAAGAAATTATATAGTTAAAAATAAATTTTCAAAAATTTCACGAACACCTATTTGAACGGAATTCAAATCTTCGCCAGTTTGAAAACCTAATCATACCTCATTTTCAAAACAAACAAAAAAATTGAAATCCTAAAAATATTAATTGTGGTTAGGATACAATAATATTAATGTACCAATATAATTATAGAAGAGCAACTACAAATGTATAAAAAAATTATATAGTTGAAAATACATTTTCAAAAATTTTACAAACACATCTTTGAACGGAATTCAAATATTCACCAGTTTCAATAATCAAACCCATATTTTCAACAAAAAATAATAATAACCCAACATATACACGGTCCAGCTATCACATGAAAAATAACCTCAAGATAAAAAATCACGCTGCATGATACATTGATCTCGTTGAGTGTTGGGGAAAATGAGGTGGACTTCATAAGATTTCATCACCTAATGTTTTCACAAGGAGATTTTATTATATTTTTACTTTATTTATGATTGGGCACATAAATGCATTATAGAAATCCATAACTTCTTTCTAAATTTGCTTATTAATCATATACTGTGATTCTTTTTGAACATTTTTATATCATTTACGTGTATGTTACATGCTATGATTTGGTTTAAGAAATATCCGAGTAGATTTTCTCAAGATAAAACACAACCTGTTCTTGTCTTTTAAGAAAGTGTCATTTTTGTATAATTGTAAAAAAGTTGAATTTAAGATTATCTTTGACAAATTCAACATTTGTATAATTGCAAAAATGATTTCAGATCTCTTATTAAATTTGCTTATCAATTATATATTGTGATTCTTTTTGAACATTTTTATATCATTTACGTGTATGTTACACGCTATGATTTGGTTTAAGGAATATCCGAGTAGATTTTCCCACGATAAAACACATGTTATTGTCTTTTAAGAAAATTTCATTTTTGTATAATTGTAAAAAATAGTTGAATTTAAGATAATCTTTGACAAGTTTGAACATTTGTATAATTGCAAAAATGATTTCAGATCTCTTATTGAGTTGCACACTTTTGACATTGTGGTTGGCCAATGTCATATGACATTGGCACCCAATATCACCAAAGTGCAACCCATTTCATACATTCTAAGTGACAGTTTGGGACTATGGCATAACGCTTCTAGACGTGCGTGTTTCTAAAAGTTAGAAATTTCAGCTTCACAATATTCACGTTTAAAGTGCATTGTGAATTGAAAATGAGCCTCCAAAAGCTAATCCAAACACACATTAAACTCTCTTAAAATGAACTATGTAGAAAATAATTAAAGTGAACTGCAAATAATATTTGTCTAGATATTATAATTATTAAATACACATAATAACATTAACAGCATTTTATTTCAGAGGATAATAACATTTTTATATAGGACATAAAAATAGCTTTCCCAATTATAAAATCCACAAAAGTGTGATATTTTCTTCATGCATCATCTGTACAAAGAATTGCAAAGTAAAATCGGGAGGTGTTAATAATAATTGACTAATTTAATTTAATTAGTAGTGGGTTTACTAAACCTTTGGTCCAGTCATAAACGGGTCGAACTTTCCGAACCGGTCCAATCAAATCAATAAATTAGGGTTTTCTAATTGCAACTATATAAACCCTAGATCAAAACAAAACCCTAGTTTGTGCGTTGCAGACAAAGAAGAAGAAAATGGCGACAGTACCAGGGCCACTCATATGGGAGATCGTGAAGAAGAACAACTCTTTCTTGGTGAAGGAGTTTGGAAACAACACCCAGAGTGTTCAATTCAGCAGAGAGAGTAACAATCTCTACAATCTTAACTCCTACAAGTTCTCTGGTATGATCCCTTTTCTCTTTTTTGTGATTCTGATAATGGGTATTTGGAAGAAAATAAATTAATTTCTTATGTTTTGATGTTTTGATTTTGCTGTTGATTTTTATTGTTTTTTTTTTGTTTTTGAAAATTGGTATTTGAAAAAAATTAACCTCATTATGATGATAATGTTATTGATGATTTAAACTTCCCCTATGATAGGAGTGATATATATGAGATTTGATTGTTGAAGTAGAAGTTTTGCTGATTTGGGATTTTCAGAATTTGTTGATTTTTTTTTTGACCAATGGTAGTGGTTATGGAAAAAACTGATTTTTTTGTTAGTTAGCTTCATATTGCATAAGATAAAGATAAATGTACTTGTTAATGGTAAAATTTTAATTGATTCTGGTGTGCTAGGTAGAATGACACAATGTATTTGAATTGTTTTGTCTTGGTTGATCCTTACAATGTACATGTTCTAGGGTTTTTTGTGTTTCTGATAATGGGCTTTTGAAAAAAATAATAATCTTATTTTGTTGCCAATTTTGGTTGTTTTTTAGTTTTAACATAAACTGTGTTGATTGGAAGTGAAAATATTTGAGATGTAGAAATTGACGCTTTTTAATTTTAAACTTTGATGATTGTCTGATTAACCTAGTCCGGTGTTGAAGGAATTAAATGATATCTGTGATAGCTTCACTATGTTTAAGAAATGAATCATGTTTTTCAATTGTTAGTGGTAAAATTTTAATTAATTCTGGTGTACATGTAGAATGAATCTTTGTATTTCAATGGGTTTGATTTAATTTGTCCTTACATTGATGTATGATAGGTCTGGCAAACAAGAAAACTGTGACCATTCAGCCTGCTGGTAAAGATCAGTCAGTGTTGTTGGCTACAACTAAGCCAAGGAAGCAGAACAAGCCTTCTGCTTTGTCTCACAAATCTATCATGAAGAAGGAGTTCCGCAGGATGGCAAAGGCCGTTCAAAATCAGGTAATTTTTTCAAACTCTGGTTTGGTTAGTTTTATAGAACATATGAATGGTTTATGAAGAATTTTGTTGATTACATGAAAATTTGATTTTTTTTGTGTCAGATATCTGCCTGTTCCTAATTATTTAGATTTGACTTTAATATGTTTTGTTTGTTGAGTAGCTGTTTGCTGTCAATTGCCATAGCTATTCTTCAATTTGTTGTGTTCCCTTGAAAAGGACCTGGATGATTTTATGCATTTGTGTGGGTGTGATTTTGGTGTTATGTTTCTGGAAAATGTTTAGTTGCATTGTTGTCCTAGAAAAAAAAAACAAGTCTATACTGGCCCTTGCTAGTGAAATTTGAATGAAATATATTATTGTTCCTTTTGCTTTTTCTTTATATGATTTTTCAATGCATTGTCTTTATAAAGGCGTAAGATGGTTTGCTGAGATCTATGATGTCCCATTCATCAAGTTCATATTTTTGATCCGTTCTACAAAATGATGCTGCAGTGATGAAGCTCTAACATATAAGTAGGATCCCTATGTGGGTTTCTTCAATGAAATATTCATGTTACGCTTGGCTTCTGAGCTTCTATCATTCAAAAGCTCATTCTTGAATGCCTTTTCTGATGAAATTTTGTTATTAGATGAAAGTTTCCACAAGTATTTCACTTGTTTCCTAATGCCTTTGTCTGTCATGCAGTTTTTATATCATGGTGGAAAATAGTTTTCTTTATACTTAGTTTTTTTTTCTGATTTTCTAACTTAATGCTTCTTCCTATGTCCCCTCTGATTTGTGCTAAAAGCGAAATATAGCCAGTTCCTTAGTATTTTAACATAACATTTTGATGTGGTACAGGTGGCAGATAATTACTACAGGCCTGATCTGAAGAAGGCAGCTCTTGCAAGGTTGAGTGCAGTTCATAGAAGCCTCAAAGTTGCCAAGTCCGGTGTCAAGAAGAGGAACAGACATGCTTAGGCAATCTAGAACCGTTTCTGTCTTTAACCCTGTCTTGAGTTTTTGAAGTCCAATTATTTTTTTGCTTTTGAACCTTTGTTTTTGTTACATCATTTTGTTTTCTACCTATTGTCTATGACTCATGAGTTTTGAAATGCAATTATTTATAAACCAGAACATACCTTGTTATAGCTTTCATATTTGTTTACTTGTGATGTAACTATCTATGCTTCTGGACCCGTGTACCACATGAGAAAAGTTTGTTTTAAACAAAAGTAAATGAAAAATATTTTATACTCATTTTTATGAAATACTAAAGAGTTATTTGTTAACTTTTAAATTTTAAAAAATATCATTTCATATGAAAATTCGTTGCCACTTATGATAAGATCTAGTTATTATAATTCCAAATTATTGAAAATATTTTAAAAAAATTCATTTAGTTGTTAATTTAAAGATTGATGGTACGTTACACTCATTTTCAAGTCTTCCGCATAAATTGTCGATTTAAAACTCACTTTTTTGGGTGGCACTTTGGTGACATTAATGTCACGGTTACATTAAATCTGAGCCACACATTGTCATTACCATTGCATCTGGGCCACACAACACATCTAATGTCACCCAATGTGTGGTCCAGATTTAATGTCACCGTGACATTAATGTCACACAAGTATTTTCCTGGATGGATCCTCTCCAATTGGCAGCCTCTCAATCTAATAAACCAACCATTAGATAAATCCAATGGATGATAGGGAAATGCAATAAAATGTTAAAATACACCGAAGCAGAAGTGTGCAAAAAATTATGAAACATGTTGCAACCACGTGGCTTGTGAATTATTTCTCTTTAACTCACCTTTAGATATGGGGGATGAAAATAACTAAGAAGCAAGGAAATGAACCCCCTATTCCAAAGGTTGGGGAAGGCATCATTTAGGTTTATTTTCTACTTTTTGTTTATGAACAGTGATCATTTATTTTTTAAGATTGGGAATAATTGAAATTAAAGGATGGATAGATTGAATTTGATTCAAATAATTAATCTATGATGGAAACAAAAATTTGGCCCCTCCTGTTATATATGAGGATTCATTAATCTTTGAGAAGGAATAAGAAAGAAGTCTAAACTTAAATTCCTGATGAGTATTCATTAGTAGGTCTCTTTGGAGAAATCCAATAACTGTTCTGTTTCTAAGATTTTGAGAAGCAAGTTGCACCCTATGCTTCATCGCTAAAACATGATGCGATGTATATGGTTTTAAAATTAAAGTATCTAGGATTGGTGGCACACTATGTACGAGATGACATTATGCAAAAATATTAAGATTTGACTGAATTAGTAATTAGTAGAAAAGATTGGTTGGATAGGTACTTCTAAAAGAGTAATCAAGACAACTAAATGGATGGCTGAGATTTAAATTTGTCTATGTCATGTAGGATTTCCTAAGTAGGATTTCCTTTCAAAACAGTGAGTAGGATTTAGAAAATCCACCAAGAGAACATGAGGGTGATTTATAGGTGAAGTAATATAACTTAAAATTTTCATCATCACTAAAGTTTTAAGCCAACTATAAAATTTAGAAGACCAGAGATTAGGGAGAGAGTACTATATATCAAAAAATGGCCCTCTGTAAGATTAGAACATATATGAATGCTCCCTTTTTGACAAAATCCTACACAGATACTTCAACAAACTAAAATAAACTATTTCAATATTTGTATAAAACTTTTTAAAAAGATAAACTTGACCATTTTTTTCTTCTTTTACATAATAGTCAAAGAAGATCACAACCAAATACTCAAATATTTGAAGCTAATAAAGTAAACATACAAAACAAAAGAAAATGATACTATTCTTGACAATCTGTATATGTATCTATGGCATGACAAGGTTCAATACAATACAAAACTGAAATGGTGACCCACTCACTATTACAGTTTTGCTTTTAGCCATTGTAGAGGAGAGACTTTGGAATAAATTGCCAAGTCCAAGTCCAGCATGAGAGTACAACATCTAAAGCTACTGACCCAAACAACCAGATTCATTACTTTATAACAAACCCAATATCAGGTTAATTACCTAATAACCAAACCATGTTTACCTCTCATCCAATGTTACATTATTTACAGAGCCAAGAGAAGGCTCATGTGATTAAAACTCCTACAAATGTCTTGAAAATTGTACAGAAGATTCTCAACCTTCATGGCAGAAAGTGTAGTGCTGCAAACTGTGAATAAAAGTTGAAAAATAAATATTATCATCTTCTAACCAAAATCTCTTATGAAGTACTAAAGTAACAATTCTCTGCAGCATCATTTCATTGTAAAACCATCCCTGATAACTGATTTCACGGGTTGGTAGTCGATACTGCACGGTGCGTCGACCGTGCCTGCCCACTCAATGCCTCATTTATCCTACTGAATACTATTGTAAGAGGAATACAAGCTATAACAGGACCCTTGAGCTTATCTACCACCGGTTTTCTCTTCTCTTCTGACTGTCTGTGACCGGTCAACGAGGACAACTTCCGAATCTTTTTATTCAACAGCCCAGATTTTTTTGACTTTGAAGATTTCCTACGAGAAAAATGCGATGATCTCTTCGGTCTTCTTGTGGTGACCGGTTTTGGCTTCACCGCACAATCGATATCACCAACTTCCACGTCGCCTCCCATGCCGCTCAACATTTTATCGCAATGACCGTCCTCCAATACCTCCACTGTCAAAGGGTGTCCGATAAAGGCTTTGCCACTCAATTTACTCGCAAGAGAAACCAAAGGAACATGTTGTGGCCGGTAGCTGGATTTAACTTCTAGTTTAACATCGTATAATGTCCCATCAGAACTACAGTTTCTACCAGGAAAATCTGCCGTTTCATATCTGGAGTTAACGGCGAAGCGTGACTGGCGATAAGGAAGTGATCTCTGAGGTGGTTCTGCAGTGGTACCCCCAATATGCTTGCTCAAGTCCCGAAACCCTTCTGCTTGACCTTCAGCAACTGTCTTGCAGTTGATTTGTGAAGTACAATTGTTTGAAGCATTGGATACACCTGTGCCGTTCCAATCAATTTTCTGTTTCTGACCGGCACCTTCACATAATCCATCTGAGTTCCTTGTTCCTGTTAAATAAGCATCAGATTCACCATCCATGCCGATATATTTTCTCGAGACTTGTTTTCCATTTTTATTTTTATGTCTTAAATTCCTCTTCCCTTTCGACTGCCACTTTGAACTATCTTTTTCTGCTCCATCACCAACAATATCGTGACCAACAGCAGAACTGGTACAACCAGCTTCATTCTTGCTCCCATTTCTCAATGCAAAAGCTTCTGATTGATTAGCTTCACAAGATTTCTGTTCCAATGCACTAACTTCAGGCATGCCGGATGAGCAAGAAACAAGTGTGGGTGAGATACCTAGCAGAAGAAATTACAACAATAATGTGAGGTAATTATCCAGCATAAGTATAGCTAACCTGATGCAGCAAAGAAGAAATATGAACGAACTTGGGGAAAGGAAAACATTCATATAGACAATTACAACAATTATGCTTGCTCGACACCTAGAGCTTGAAGAAGAAATTTTTAACAATCAGTTTGCACACTACTATTGGGACATTAAAAAGCAATGACTGCGTAAAAAGAAAACGTAAAACCGAGCAAAGATCTCAATGGGGAAGCGGGCTAACTATCAACTTCAGATAAGTTTTCTTCTGCGGCAAAGTAACATGAATATAACTTGCTCAAGTGAAAAATTAAAGGGTTGTGTATCTTAAGTTTTTATCTCCCAAAGAAACTGTAACGAATCATGATGTATGTTTTAAAATTTACATGGTATGTTCTAAGCAGTCAATGGACTATTTTACATATATATGCAACACACCAAACTAAACAATATTACAATAAACACTAAATCTAACATGAAACCAAAAGGCAGAGTTAGTGCTAAATCTAACATGAAACCAAAAGGCATAGTTGGTAAATGTGAGGGGAAGGAAAATCAATATTTGCAAGCAAAAAGGGATGAAAATAAACTGTGAAGCATTTCAGATATAGAAGAGTAGAAGACACTAAGGAAATCATGGTCTAGTGTACCTGGAGTGGGTTTCTCCTCCTCTAGAACCCCAACAAATGGGACATCGAATAACATGTCAGAAGAATCATAGCCAACTAGCCCTGATATTTCCATAGTCTCATTCTCCTTCTTGATCTTGTGATTGACTTGGGGAATATCGCTACCCTGGTCATGAACCGTTAATGAAGTCCCATTCTCACAAGCAGTCTCAGCAGCACTATCTGAATTGTTAATTTCCTTTGCAGAAGGTTTCTTTGAATCAGTAGAATCTAATCCTGAAATCTTTACATCCGTTATCCCGCATGGTGGAGAACTGCTTGAACCGGGAAGCTGGTCACAAATGACAGGAACTGATACCATGGCAGTACTCTCTAAAACCTTTGTCAAAGTCCGGCGTCGATTTTTTCTTTTCAAGAGTTCATGAACATTTGCCACTTGTGATCTCTTCCTTTTCAGAGAAGAATAAGCCTTACCAACGTTTACAGAAGTTCCATTTGTCAGGCCATTCTCTGTCATTGAGTCGTTCAGGGAAGCACTGACATGCTGAGCTATCTCAGTTGGACCTAAACCCTGTCCCTTTCTATTTGACACTACACCATTGCCAAGGTCCTCAAGTCCTTTCATTCGCTTCACTCCTTCAGTTCCATCGTCTTCTGAATCATTAGGTGTTCTTCTCCTTCTTCCATGCATAGATGGAATCTTTAAAGAACCGTTATGATTAGGTTCTTCAAAAGATATACCAGATTGTGACAATTCTGGAGCTGAATTAGAATTGTCTTCAGAGTCACTCAAATCATCAATCACATCCTCATTGCCATCACCAGAATTGGACATAGCGGGTAATTCTCCAGCTGGTTCACCGTGTTCGCTGTCAGATTTATCTGATCTGAAGCATAACGGTAAGGGTGACTTGTCCAGGTGAGCACTCTCTAGCTCAAGAGCATGAAGAATAGCATCTTCCCTTCGAGCATACTTCACTGCCTTCTTGCCTAAACCAGCGGCAGATGCCTTTGCCTTCTCAATGGCTTCAGCATACTCTCTACAACGAAAAGCTTTTACCCTCTTCGATTTTTCAAGATTATACCAATCCCTGCACCACAAAGAAGTGTTTCCAAAATCAAACTTATGCAAACATAAAGAACTTTGCACCTCAAACAACATACAAATTCAAGAATCACGGTCGACAATTGATCGGAAACTGGCCTGAACATAAAGTAATCATAAATGAAAAGGAACTAAAACTAAACATTACAAGGAGATTTCTTGACCAATGTCATGACACCCGAGTGAAAAACATTTATCTAAGGTAATATATTGCAAGCAGCTTCATAAGTCTCACTCGTCAAAAGATTGCACACTGATCTTTTGCTACAGATAGTTTCAGAAGAAGAAAAAAAGCACTCATATAAAGGCTCAAGCAAATCAGTGACTTGCACACAAGTGTGATGATACAAAATAACCTCAACACATTTCTCCACATCCATATCTCGTATCAAACATCTGACAAAATATTAAAAAGAAAACAATTCCAACCATATTTTGGGAGAAGCATAAATTAGGTCAGCACTCCTAAGCTTTGATGGCTGTAAAGTTTCCTAGTATATCAGAAAGCACAAAACAAGGACATCCCCTCTGCCAAATATGCAGGTATATAAATCAATCTTCATCCCACCAGAAACACCAATTCATGTATGTTAATGATAAAATCACTTTGACAAAAGGGGTCCACAATATTGATATAAACCAACATTTTATTAAATTTATGGAAAAGCTTGTTTTAAATATAACAAACAATCCATTGTCTGGTATCAAAGCAGGACTTTAATCAGGAACTCCCCAGCCATCACCACCCCAGCCCCACCTAAAAAAACAAAAACCTAAATAACAAACTTTAATGATCAAGCCAGCATCATATAGCTACAGATACAACCTAAAACTTCGGGATGAACAAGACAGCATCATTTAGTTACCGCACGATCCAATTAAGGGTGCATTTGGCAGATATGAACACTAGAAGAAAAAGATAGTTAGACAGCCGTAACACAAATCATAAATTATTAAAAGCATAGCATCCTATTACAAAATCAACTCCTCCATTCCTCCTCTCTTCACACCAAACCTACCAAATAGTCAAAAACTAAACGTGTGTTTGGAAAACACCAAAATCACATGGATCAGAAGCTACACCGCTCAGCCAAACACACACTAAGTCTTTGTTTATGAGGGGTTTTTAGGAGGGTAGGGTTTATGGCAAACACTTGCCTTGTTTGTGGGTTTTTATAATAGAGAAAATGAGTTTGAAGATTTTCTAAAAACCCTCCCAAACCCTTATCCATCTCTGTTGTCCAATCTCTCAAATTGAGGGGTTTTGAAATCCAAACAAAGTGATGGACTCCCCTCCCTTCCGTCTCGAATCCCTCCTAACTCCCAAACACACCCTTAACATCAAAATCAACACAATCTTTGAGGGTAAAACTTATGAACAATCAACCAAAAAATTGTAAAAGAACATATACATAAATCAAAGAACAATAAGAAACACTTACACACTAGCATCATCACGACCCAACAGCTTAACAGGAGTACCCGATCTCGGAGAAACCAAACAACCATCAGACAATTCATCAAGACTCATTATCCGACCAGGCCACCACGACCCATTTCTCCTTCTAACCCAAACCAAACCACCCACAGAAGCATTTATACCATTGACATTCGATTCTTCAGAACTACCCATTTCACCCAAAAAAATCATAAATCAAAACCCCAACAAAAAATTCAATCTTAAACCCTCATTGCAGAACAACCCAAGTTCAGAATCAGCTTAAAGGTTTCACTTTTGGATGAAACAGCGCAACCCCTTTAAACCTAAAACACAAAACATAGCAAATAAATGTTACAGATTGAATTTTTATCAATTGTGCATGCAAAAAAAGGTAGAAAAAGATTGGAAAAATTAAAGGGTTGAAAAAATAATCAACCTAGTCAAAGGGGGTTGTGAAGTGATGAAGGAGAAAAGAGGAAGAAGATCTAGGAGAAGAATAGTGAAAGTAGTGAAAAACAGGATCTAATTCAGTGTTTTTTGAGACATTTTTGGTGATACAGTTTGTTTCTGTGTGTGTGTTGGAGTTTGTTTGTGGTCTGATTTCATGAGTGGAGGAAAAGAGTGTGGGTAGAGAGAGAGGGAGGGAGTGAGAAGCAGTTCAGAGAGAGAGGGAGAGGGAGAGAGAGAGAGAGAGAGAGAGAGATTTGTACCCTGTTTGGATCAAAATGCAACTTATGATGTTTCTAGGACTTGGTACATTAGAAAGTAGAAACCTGTGAGGGAGCCAAGGAAGTGTTTCATTATGTGTTGGTTAAATAAATGATTATTGTTAGGGTTCCTTTATTTTAGAGTTAAGGTGTGATTGTCCCCGTGAGCTTAACTCAATTGGTAGGGACATTGTATAATTTATGTAGGGATTGAGGTTCAAACACCAAACACCCCACTTCTCCATATTTAAATGTGTGAGCTTCCGTCACTAGTCTACTAGACCCAAAAAAAAAAGAGTTAAGGTGTGATTGGATAATAAAAGAAAAGGTCTTGTTAACTAATGCCCCCGGGCACCAGTTAAGAAAGTTATATATGGAAATTTTTTATTGGAAACAACAACTTTTTGACTTTTAAAAAGTTGAATATTCACTTTTTCGCAATTCTCAATACAATATTTCTAATTTTGTGTTCTTAACTAGTGCCCGGGGGCACTAGTTAACATTTCCCTAAAAGAAAATAAAATGAATGAAAGTCATTAGAAATAGATAAGGATTTGGTAACTCCACTTATTTGAGCTTTAGAGATAATGAGTTGGATGTCAATAGTTCAAACATGAATGAATGAATATTAATCTAACAACTAACATTTGTCATTCAAAACCAACAAAGGTGATATGGTTTTTCAGTTGGGTGGTAAATAGTTCAATAAATTTTATTGGCTCTCGTATTTCCTTTTTGTGTCCTTATGTTGTTCCAAACAATACATTAGAGACTAATGTTTCGAGATATGAAGATAATATCGACATGTGGCATTTCCTAATAAGTGTTCTTTCATACATATCGTCAAATTTGAATTCATATTGTATGAGGTTGACAATATCACACATTCACGCAATTGGTACATCAGTGGTTGTTGAGTTGAGATTAGACATACCAGACTACGAGCTCAGTAATTTAATTTTAAAAAAAAACTAAGTATGCATTCAAATATGAATTGTGTAGTATGGATCCAATGATCATCGATGTGTTTGTTGCTTGAGTGTGTGAGACTATCAAATAAAGGCAGTTCAAATTCATCATACTTGTTACGATATGCTTAAAAAGTTGGTTATTTGAATGGATGCTCATATGTATTTCCTATGTATTCATATCTATCTATGTTTTAACTCTGTATCTGGTTCAAAGACTGATTAATCTGAAGATCGATCTCACCATCCATTGAAAGGGGGTCGTTCAATTGGAGAAAAAAAATTCTTATCTATGTCAACACTTTTACCACATAAAGGGTGCGTTTGATTTGTTAAAAAATGAAGGACAGGACAGAACAACTTCAGTTGTCCAGTGTTTGATTTGTAAAACTGTTTCAGGTACAGGACAAACTGGATGCAAGGGACAGGACAAAAACTCATATTTTTGTCCTTCACTAAACCACAACACAACTTTTTGTCCCACGTACAAGTTGTCTAAAAATCCAAAATAGCATTTCTTCCCCCAAAAATCGTATAAAACAAAAAATTATTCAATGCCATAAAAATTTGTCTTGTGCTGTTCTGTCTTGTACTGTTATGTCTAGTACTTACTGTTTTGCAAACCAAACACACCCTCCAAAAAAAATAGTTACTATAAACAACCACCCAAAAAAATTATAGTAATTCTCAATATAAGTTTGCTCTTGATAACTGCAAAGAAAAAGAAAAACGATCCAAATTTAACTTTAAACTTATACCATAATTAAATGAAATTTTAAAATTAACTATCAATTTTGTTATATATTTTTTACCCTAAAAAAAATACTACCAATTTTGGTTGGATATTTTTTTTTATACAGATACGCACCTAACACAACTTTTTTCTTGTAGAAATAAAACATAATTTTTTCTTCAAATTTAATTTTTAGAATATATAATAGTGATATTGAAACTTAAATTTAGACAGAAAAGATGTAAAAAAATTAAAATAAACATATTAAAGTGAGGCAGATATTATAAAAAACAATAATGATAATAATAATAATAATAATAATAATAATAATAATAATAATAAGGGTTAAATATGTTTTTGATCCCTATAAATATAGCAACTTTTCGTTTTAGTCCCTCTAAAATTTTCCTTCAACTTTTAGTCCCTATAAAATTTTCAATCATTACTTTTGGTCCCTATTTTAAAGTTAATTTTTGTATTTTTTTAATGAAATTGTGCAGAAATGTGTAGAATATTGTAAAAATATTTCCCAAAAAAAATTAGAATTTTTTAACAAAACATAAATTTAATATGAATTTTTAACCATCAAGAATATAAAAATTCATATTAAATTCATGTTTTGTTAAAAAATTCTAAATTTTTTTGGAAGAGATTCTTATAATATTATGAATTTTTCTGCAAAATTTTATTCAAAAATATGAATTTTACATATGAGTTTACTTTAAAATAGGGACCAAAAGTAGTGATTGAAAATTTTACAGGGACTAAAAGTTGAAGGAAAATTTTAGAGGGACTAAAATGAAAAGTTGGTATATTTATAGGGACTAAAAACATATTTAACCCTAATAATAATAATAATAATAATAATAATAATAATAATAATAATAATAATAATAATAATAATAATAATAATAATAATAATAATAGTATATACAGTGGATCCCTCAAAAAATAATAAAGTATATACAATAGAATGCAATTGAAAGGGTAGATAGAAAGTGCACAAATGTCGACAACAAATGTTGTTCAGTTGATAAGGAGTTGAATCCATGTTCCGCAAAGACGTGAGTTCAACTTCCATTGTTGGCGTGAGAATCTCTTTGATTGATGATCTCTAAGTACTCTTTAATGTATTGAAAAACCACTGCATTACTGCATATATGTAAACCATACAGCTTCTAAACCTTATCATGTTTGCCCAATTGCATCATTGTAAACCTCTACAAGTTGGATCTCACTTGTGTGACATCGTGGCGAGAATGTCACATGACATTGTCCAATTATAATAAGTTGTCCACTTGTGTGACACCATGGCGAGAATGTCACATGACATTGTCCAATTACAACAAGTTGGATCCCACTTGCGTGACATTGTGGCAAGAATGTCACATGACATTGTCCAACTACAATATTACACGTGACTTTTTGTTTTCTTCCCTCTCTCATAATGCTTTTTATTTTATTTTATTTGTGAACACAATGATACCCATATGGTTTGATTTGGTATGTATCCCCATCCAATTATTAAATGTCATGTCATATTTTTATTTATTTTAAAATAAATACAAATGTTAAACAAATTTAGCTTAAAAAGGTATTAGTATTCAACTAGACTCCAAGTCCAATGTATCTAAGAATTCGCTTTTATATTTTATTTTTAAAATGAGGTTGTCACATTGTGGTTGGACAATGTCATGTGACATTTTCGCTACAATGTCACACAAGTGGGATCCCTACAAGTTCCTCAAGCAACGTCCTTTTAAAACATCAACAAGTTTCATAGTAAGTGGTCGTTCTTATAAAGTATTTCCAAGCTTTCAAGACAATCGTCACAATATTAGGTTAGATATAAGTTACAAGAATCATTTTGTATGATATACAATATTGATTGGTTGTGTACTTAAACTCTTTAGAGCATCTCAAATGATGAGTCGTTTACGTAATAAGGACATCAGCCTATTTAATGATCCCACTAGAGGAAGAATAAATGGGTACCTATTATGCACCAACAACTATAGAATGACTCTATTTCTTCAACGACTAACGGGTCACACAATCAAAATAAGAAATAACAAATAAAAATTTGTTCCACCATCTCAAATCCACATGATTCTCACTCTCTTTAAAAAAAAAACTTCTAAATGTACATATTAAAGTATAGATTAGTGGGACATACATAAAGACTTTTTTTAGCTTACCATTTGAGTCATTGAATCATTAATTGATATTTTTATTAAGAAACTATAAGTCAATAAATTACGTGTACACATTGTTGATGCTCTGGTTTACTACACAAGTAGCTTATAATTTTTTTATGATGGTACTCCAATTTCTAATACTTTGACGATGTTGATTTATGGTCATGTAAGTGAAAATATAAAAGGAATGTGATTATACTCAAAAGTCAGTTCAAGCACTCAACTCTACTTTCAGATAATCAATGTTTTTAAAAGTAGTTCCCTTATCTAGTTTCAGATGAAGAACCTACCAATAGAGGATATTAGGGCATGTGTCAGGCTTATATAGTCCTTTGCAATAGCTTTGTGCACCTGCCCAGTTGGGTTAGGCGTAGCCGTTTGTGCTTCAATTGGGAGAAACGTTAGGATACTAAAGGATATAATAGTTGCTTCCTCTTTTTTTTTAATTAATTTTTTGGTTAATAATATTTGTTTCCTCTATTAGAGCTTGAAGAAGGATTGAACTTTAGCCTTTGTTTGGTTTTGCATCCACAGTCAGACGCACGTTGCCTTATGTCTGACATGGTTTAAGACTATGAAAAAGGTGTTTGGATTTTATTTGAGAAATCAATTCATAGTGTGTTTGGATACACATTCAACACTCTTTTCCCCACGTCCAAACACAATTCCACCGTGATTTTCTAAAGCTAAAATTTCAAGCTTATTAGTATTCTTACGTTTGGAGTTGTTTTAACATGGAAACAAACGAGAACATAGTGGTCTAAACGCGATTCTACATGAAGTAGGTAATCTTAGTTTCCACATTAAACAAGATTGATTCTACCAATTACAGGTAATCCTAATCCACTTTAACTCTAAATTATCGCTAGAGTCTTCTCATGTAAATGACAAAAAAGTTGCTTCTTATTTATCCCGATCATAAATGATAATTTTAAATATTTACACGTTCGAACGCTCTTGGACACACCTAAGTTGGTGTCACAACTTCTCTCATTGTTGTCGTCATATTTCTACTAAAAAGGATCTCTAACTGTTGCATATTGAAAACTTGACCCTGTTTCTTTTTCACACGTCTCCTAAATTCCTCTTAGCACCTATGATTCTTGATTGTTCGTCCTACAAAAAAGATAATAGTTGCAGCAAATAAAGGTGTACAATGATTGAAGCTCCTTGACACCATAATATCATCCCCCTTCATCTCATCTCCTTTTAAAAGGGAGGAAAGAATCTCATCACATATGATAAAAATGCAAGACGACAATGATCACCTTGCATGAGACCACTTCTTGATGAGATATTTTCAATTTGCCCTCTCTTCATCATAACCAAGTAGTAGTTCATCGGTTTCACATATATGGAAACTCATATCATTCATTTTTCATAAGAACCCAACTTCAACCCAATACACCTAAGATAATCTTAATCCGCTACTTCATCATAAATCTTATCTATGTCAGTCTTTAGATCCCAATCACCTTAAAAAAGAACCTTGAGGCAAAACGAAACATGTTATTAGGATAAGTTATTATTATTAACTAATTTTATTATGGGTGCAAGAAACTAATGACTCGATGAACCCAAACATCCAATCCAATTATATTGATTCGTAATTTTGTTACTCACTCAAATCAAAATCAAGCCAAACCAATCAAATTCGACCTCTATTTATTCTAATTCTACCATGTGTTTTACATCATTCAAAATAATTACACAAGATTCGGACGAAGCCTTTATATTTGATCATTTATTTCTTTTACTCTACGCTATATCAATAGTTTTATCTTAAAAAAGATGATATACTAGTGTATTTTTAATTATTATATACTAATTTGTACACTTTTAATTATTATTATTATTTGCTTCAAAAAAATATTACTATTATTTTTACAAAAATATTATTATTATTTATGTAAAAAAGTAATAAAAAAAACTCAAATTAAAAGGTATATTTGGCCATGGATGAATGAATACAGAGAGAAAGGGGAAGGGTTTGTGTTTCAGTCAGTGGTTGATTGATTGATTAGGTCTTCTTCTTCTTCTTCTTCTTCTTCGACCTTTACACCTTCACTTCAATCTTTACACTTTCACTTCAACAATCCAATTCAATCCAATCCAACTAACTCACCATGACAGGTATTCCCAAATTTCAATCTCCAACTCTCCAATTTCATTCTATTCCATTAAAACGACACCGTTTTGCTAACCCTTTTTGATTTTTCATCATTATTGCACACAGACTACGCGCAAGAACAAGAAATGGAGATTGAAGCATTGGAAGCTATACTCATGGATGAATTCAAAGGTTTTTTCTTGTTTGCCCATTTATTTATTTTAATAAAAAAGATATTTTTATTTCTCAATTTCGTTTTCTTATTCAAAAATTGCTTCATTTTTCATGTTAGAAATACATTCTGGTGAAAGTGGTTTAAGCACTTCCAATAGGTGCTTCCAGATTAAAGTCACTGCTCAGGTAAATTCATTGTTATTTACTTCTTTTTGTGTATTTATGTATATAAGTTCTTGGGCATAAAAATGATTTTTTTAGTCCATGTAGGCTCTATTTGGTAAAATAAATTGCGGATATGTGATAAGCTAGCTTATAGCTGATTGAATTTGTAGTGTTTGGTAAAATTAGTGGTTGAACTAGCTTTATTAATATGAAATAACATAGAAAAGTTATGGTTAATTAATATTTAAGTTTTTTTCAATTAAGATAACCAGTGTAAATTTGAGAGAAAAAATGATAAGATATAAGCTTTAGTCTGTCAAAAAGGCTATAGGATAGTAAGAATAAACTACAAGCTCATGAGAAAACGACGGTTATCAAACGAATTATTTTAGTCATCGAGCTTATAAGATACAAGCTATCAGCTATAAATTAGTATCTTTTTTTTGAGGGAAGCTATAAATTAGCTTGCTGTGCTTACCAAACAGACCCGTAGCACTTTTTTGTATTTACAAATTACAAAATTGCATGCTTTTATGTTTATATATTTTTTAATCAAATCTGAGGAGTTGATTTATGGAAGAATACAATGCTATTTTTTTTATACGTGTAATATCTAGCTTACCCTGCATAACCAAAGAAAAAGTCATGTTGTTGTTTCTGTTGTTGAAGTCTATGGTAGAGTTTGAATTAGTTTTTTAGCTAATGGGAGATTACCAGTTATATAAATTATTTATGTTTCTTCACTTACAAAAATGGTTCTTATAAAGTTGTAGATGTTTATAGAGAAGTTGAATGGGACAGCTTTAAAAAAAATTGAGATGCATAAGTTAATTTCAACTAATGTGAAAAGTCACGATTCTCTTGGTATTTATCCAAACTGGCTTTATGTCATGGCTAGTCTTAACTGTTGATCTTTTGCAGCTTTCGTACTATGGAATCAATCTGTGTTTGAGTTATATTGTTGCTATTAATATGTTTTGATTACTTGAGCAAAATTTACCTTTGTTTTTATTATTTTAGAACTAAATAAGAACAGAATATTTTCCTATTGTATGTACTGGATGAATTTCAATGAAATTATTTGGAGTTATATATGTTAGCGTCTTCTTCCAGCTTAAAGTAAATTGTTCACACAATTTAGTGGAGTTTTCATTGTTTGTGGATATAGGAGTTTGGTTTATTTCCATGACTTTCCCTCTTTCTTTGACTGACATAATGTGCTTATGCAACTGAGATATCCTCCTCCTCACAATCACATAAATTTGGAAAAAGTGACCCTTATATTTATCTGTCTTGGCAATTGTACAGGAGGAAGATGGAGACGAGTCAAATACTAATCCAGGTTTCTTCCTCTTTGATATATTATTTTCTTTTCCATCTTGTCTTTCAGTTTTTGTGAAACTTTAGATTTTAGAATATCATGTCGTTGTCTTAATATATGACTTTAATTTTGGAGCTTATTTACCAAAATCCTCTGATGGTAATATACAAAAGACATGGTTGATAATTTTGTTGCAGCTCAACAACTGGCTTTGATCTTCGCGCACACAGAAAAATATCCAGACGAACCTCCGCTTTTGAATGTGAGCAGGTCAGTAGTTTTAAATATTTTTACTGTTGTTTGTATGTCCAATTAATGTCAACTGCCGTACATATTTTTTTGTTTCATTTTTTGTATACTCATTTTGAGACGCTTTTGTTATATTTCACTATACAAAACAGTTTGCAAGGAATATCGTCTGAAGATTTAAGGATTTTGAAAGACAAACTTCAACAAGAGGTGATCTTTAACCATATGCAGTTTTTCTGTTTATTGCTTGAGCTGAATTGGTCTTTGTTCTATACTTGCACTTGTTGTCATCCAAATTGAAAGACTTCTTAATGGCCATTTTGAGTACAATACCTGCACTGGTTGTCATTCAAATTGAAAGAATTCTTAATGGCCATTTTGAATACAATGTTTCCACCTTTATGTATATACGCATAAGCATTTTCATGCTGCACAATGACCGATGGGTTTGGAACTCAAGATTTGTTGTGCATAATTGTCAGGTTATGGAAATTTTGATGCAAAACTTGTGTTCCACAGGCATCTGAAAATCTTGGCATGGCTATGATTTACACACTTGTTAGCTCAGCTAAAGAGTGGTTGACTGAGCGGTATTGTGAAGACTCAGATGGTGATGCTGAAGCAGAAGAGGCGGCCAAAGAAGATGTAAGAATGCCTACAGTATATAATGATAGTTTTTTATGTTAATTAAATGCTTTCTGAGTTTCAAGTATAAAACATTTGTTCTGTTGAGATTTCCGAGCATTTGTTACGTGGTCGTGAAGCATGGACAAAGCGGACATGATAATATTATTGGAATCAGATAATATATAATATTATTGGAATCAGATAATATTCGATTTGGATATGCATATATGCACATTTATGTCTAAAGAATATAGAGCTTTTAACTGTATTCGATTTCCCCTCTTTTTTTATAAATCTTCTGAAGCTACATCGATGTTAGAAGGATTAAGGTTGCTTGACATGGCAGGATACTTATTACGCCAGTGTGCCTAGACTAGTGAAAGTCATAGTAGTATGCCTTTATTAAACTTCATATCCAAGGTTCATTGGTTAGTGAGTGCTGAGTAATGGTAGCAAGATCACTTATACTGAATGTTACATTATCTCTATGATATTTTCACCAAGGCTGAATCTAGATTTTATGCTTTGGTTAACAGAAGTAATCTTTTTTGCTCAAATATTTGCATACCCGTGTTTAACCCAACTTTGTTTTCAAAGACAATGCCGACTGCCTTTGTTTTCGAAGACAATGCTGATCACTACCATTATCCTTTATCAAAAGTTGACTAGCAGATAATATATGTAAGGTGTGGTTAGGGGCGTTCCAGGGTTGGATTGCACTTCAAATGTGCTAAGCCTCTGGAGTGGGGTGTGTGTGTGTGTGATTCTTACAAAAGTTACCTAGTTATTGCACATGGTAGATGAGCATCATGATTATGATTATAGTATGTTTAAAGTATAATCCTGTAGTTCGGGTCAGTCGTATTAGCAAAAGTGGCAGTAGTGATTTTTTTACGCCTTCTGTTATTCTTACGTGGAGTAAATTTAAAATGAAGATATGTTTTCTTCTGTCATATATGTTCTTTTTACAATTTTTCACATTCGTCTCTGAAATGTTACTTGGAAAAAGCTGGCTAACAATTTTTTATCCTTCAACATTCTTAGATAGTGGTACCCCATGGAGAAGCAGTTACTGTTGAAACATTTTTGGCATGGAGGGAAAGGTTTGAAGCTGAACTAGCACTTGAACGAGCCAAGTAAGCCCCTTATTGTTGCTCTTGTTGTATAGCACATAATTTTTAAATACAAAGCATTTGTGACACCTGATTATCAGTAGGGCTAGGGATTTTAAGGGCTTACGCATCTCAGGGAGAGTTTAAAAGAAAATGGGTGGGAGTTTGTGAATTTGTAAGTAGCATTTATAGCAAATAATAGAACATAGTCAGTGATATTTAAAGGGATTATTACAATCTTCAACCCAAATTCTTTTGTTTTTAACAAGTGAAGTCATTGAAAATAGAAAATAGTCAGTGATATTTAAATGGATTATTACAATCTCCAACCCAAATCCTTTTGTTTTTAACAAGTGAAGTCATTGAAGGTTGAGAGCTGCTGTAACAACTTTCCATCTGACGCCAAACCAATTTGTCATGATTGCAGGCTAATGCCAGAGTCTGTGCTTGCTACTTCGAAGGAAAAGAAACTCACTGGCAGACAGTGGTTTGAAAGTGGAAGGATGGTACTTTTCTGCCTATTTATACCTTGATGCCTTAAAATGACATTTTCTATGTTATAAATTTCAAGCATATAATTTTCCACTTATGACTAAAATACACGTTGAACGTTGAATTAATTTATAGTTGATAAAAAAAAATTCTTGGTGCCTCCAAAATGGGACATTAAAAATTGAGATAATTATTAGGAATGACATGTCACCTGTGAGCTATAAAATTATCATAATTAGCACAATAACCGTTCACTTGATTACAAAATGACCATACTAGTGGTTAATGCGTCCTGGCTTTTAAATTTGTTAGGATTTGTCTCATTTAAAACACTTAATAGCTTAATTAACCACACGTTAGACTAGTTGGATAGAAACTGGTATCTATGATTCAGAAAATTAAGGGGTAAACACAGTTTATTACTTTAACCTCTGGAGAATGATTCTCAAAACAGAGGAAGCTGTAATACAAATTACAGACACAATTTTGACAGAAATAGAATAAAGACAAAGGAAAATAGTAACACTAGGAATGCTTTGTTGATAGTAATTTTTGAAATCGGTTTACAACCAGAATGTTGCATGCACGCCAATAATTACAGTGAAGTTTCAAATGAGATAAGGCACAGGGCACAGTATCTCTCTTAGTTTTTGAGAGCTTAGCCTCTCCCACCCAATAACAACTCAATACCTTCTAGATAAGATAACCCACTATGCCTGGCCCTTTCCCTATTTATTCTTAATACAAACACACACAACCGACAACATAATTAATGAATAAAAATCATATAACACAACTGCAACTGACTGACCAAAGTCAATTTTAATATTATCGGCCCCTCCTATTATAATGTCTCTTAATGAGAAGTCTAACAGTACTCCCCCCAAAAAAGTTTCACCTTGTCCTCAGGGTGAAGGGTTGCATTAGTGTCTACCAGGGTTCTATAATTAGAAGTAGAGTGACAGAGCATGGCAGCAGTAGGTCTTGTCTCCACCAAATTACCTCGTAACCACACAACAGTCGTTGGTGCTCCAGCGACCAAAACCCATAACTGGCGGAGAATGGACACGGCAACGAAATGGCGGTTGGATGGACACTATGGTGCCCCACAGGAAGGAACTCCTTCATCTTTTCTACATTTTTGACGGTCTCTTCATCACTCAGATCCTTCATTTTTCTTTCGATCTCTGAAATTTCACTTATGATATTCAACATTTCAATCCCTCTTCTTTGTGCGTTTTCAGTTCTTTAAATGGACCCTTCATTTCCTTTTCCTTCACTTTCATTCTCTTCTACTGTCTCATAAGAACTCGTGTTCCTTGATCGCATGAACCGTGAGCCTTCAATGACTCTGATTCAATTTTAGTTGCTCTTCATAGAATATAGGCAATACGTCCCGATATTCTGGCTGAAAATGCCAAATAAATGCGAGCAATAACGTGCGCCAACTAACCTGTTGATGACGTCAATTATACCAGTGCGACTATCGGTGAACACAGCCTCTGAGTAACTTCAACACCTCTGTCGGTTTCTCCTCCTCTGGTGTTTCCCTCTTTTCCGAAACGTTCCTCAATGCTAGCACCCACTATGCATCTTTTTCTTCATCAAACACTAAAACTCCATTTTCGGCATGATGTACCAAAAACTTAAAAATCGGTGCTCTGATACCCGTTGATAGAAATGGGTACAAATACTAATTATACTGAATAACAAGTGACTTTTATTGAGAAATCTCTGGAGAATTACTCCCAATCAAACGATAGAATACATGCATTAACACTGGTTCAGAATTGAATATTACACAGGAACTGGAAATACATAGACATGGTTTCGGCCATGGTTAGAGTTTGGTTCTCTCCCACTCAAATAACCACTCTAACTTCTTGGGTTTCGGCCATGGTTAGAGTTTGGTTCTCTCCTACTCAAATAACCACTCTAACTTCTTGATAACAGTATGCTTATCCTTTTGCTATTTCTTCTTAGTTCTTGATACAAACAGACACAATTGACAACATAATTAATTAATAAAAACTATAATTACCATTTATTGAATTATAAAACAACAGCAACCAAAGCCAGTTTTAATAATATCGTCCCATCCTATTATAATGTCTAAAATGAGAGGTCTAGCACATGTCTACTGCTAGTACCTCTCAACAATTCTCTCTTAAATATTACAAGATCAGCAATGATACAAGTTAACCTAGTGCAAAAAAGGTTTTGTTATTGTTTTGTATAGATAATAGACATGTTTTGTGTTTGTTCACAGAAAGGTGCAGCTGTTGTCACTGAAGATTTGGATGAGGAGGATGAGGAAGACATTGACTTTGATGATGATGAGGATTTCGAAGGTATCTTATGCTCTCTATCCTTAATTTATATTCTATTTTGTCCAGAAAGTTTACACGTAATGATAAAATACATGTTTTTATCTGTTTCTTGGCAGATGATGAAGATGATATGCTTGAGCATTATCTAGCTGAAAAATCTGATTCATCCACACATTCTTCCATGCGAGCGAGTTAAATTGCATATGTAATTTTATCATGTAGTGATTTACAGCTTTCCTTGTTGTCTTTTGAGGGAGTTTCCATCATGAGGGGGATTTGTTTTTGTTATCATCAAGGGAAGAGTATTTAGCAGATGTTTTTGGCGTGTGACAATGTATTAAGGAACGTTTCTATTTTGTAGTTATCGGCTATAAATTATATGAACACAAAGACTAATGGGTGGACAAACTATTCAACTAAATTTGAAGTGAGAGAAATGAGATGAGTTTGTTTCATTATGAACCATGCAAAAGTATCATGCAATAAATCAAGAATTTTCCTATGTTTTTATCTCATTTCAAGTGTATCTAGCAGCTGTCTGAATTTGGATTCTCTCAGGTTTACTATAGATAGAGCAGAAGTCTTGGAACATATTAGACTGATGGTTATTTATTTATTTATTTATTTTATTTTAAATAAAAACTAAAAACGAAGAAAGACCCTGCTGAATTGAGTGACTGTTTTTTTTGTTATTTACTTTATAATCATGAAAAATTACCTTTTTATAATCTGTTTGAAAAATAGAGGTTTGAAGGCCGGTTACATGATTAATATTTTTCGTACTTCTGTTTTCGGAAAAATTCTACAAACTTCAAACTTCGCCTTCCCTTCCTCTTTTACGTGTCACAGTTGCAACAAGCACACTAATCAGAACATTTAAAAAAGGAATGTTATTTGAACAACTAAAATTGACATTGTATTTGATACCTTTTAAAAATATTCACTTATAAGTATGGATTTGATCTGAAGAGAGAATAACGAATAAAAAAACAAAATTGTATCTATATCATATATAAATATGTTGTTGGGCAACAAAATAGTTGTCCAAATACCATTTCTACATTTCAATACATTGATGAAGATGGTATTTTGGATAATATAAGATTGAATTGAGTATTTCTTTTATAAAGATTGAACTAACCATATGTGGCCCGATAAACTCCATATTGCTATGTCAGCTTGGTTGATGGACATTGGTATGCAGAGTTTGAACTTTGA
This sequence comes from Medicago sativa, assembly GCF_051527215.1. Classification (NCBI taxonomy): domain Eukaryota; kingdom Viridiplantae; phylum Streptophyta; class Magnoliopsida; order Fabales; family Fabaceae; genus Medicago; species Medicago sativa. Next base: position 11,884,464 of record NC_140756.1, read on the forward strand.
ATTTCCCACTTTTCCATTATTACGATGTATGAGCCATTATCGTTCATATTGTTAGAAAACTTCATATTGCTATAATTTGGTTGCAATGTAGTGATTCCCCCCCCCCCAATGCAAGTTATTTTAATTTTGCTTGAAGTTCGTTGTGTATATGTTATCGTATGCAAAGCAATTAAATTTATGTCATTGTCGTTCAGGAGTTTCAAATTCAATACACAAGGGTCTCATTGGAATTTATTTGAAACATTGCATTGCATACATCATTGAGCAGATAACAATAATAATATTCAAATGTTAAGTATTTTATTTAAGTATTTTATTTCTAATCTCAACATCCAAATATTTCACAGCAATCATCAAAGCCTGGCCAGGTTAAACAACGCAAAGGACAATTTCTCCTTTTTCTTGACAATATTGTACAAGTAAAATTTGTCCTCTAAATTTTGATTTCCCCCTTTTCATAATCAGTTTTTATGTTACAAATTCTACAAGGAAATATGCTTTCTTGGCAGTGACATTGTGTCATCGACCCTTGGTGATAAATACTAGCATCATGATGCATCCAAAGTTTCGCAATATTCAATTTATTATACACAGCCTTGATCAGTCATGGCTTGAGCAATAGTTAGAAAGGCAGAGATAACTGCTCCATGTACCAAAGCCCTGACATATAACAACAACCAAACAAATATTAACCCGGGTTGCATGTTTGGACGAAATAAAATATCCATTGCAGGGGAACAAAATGTTAAGACTTCAACATAGTTGGATAATATTAAGAAAAGCTACTAAGAATATTAGTTACATGACATGAACCACTTAGACTCAACCACTTAGTAAAACGCATTTTACTTTTATACAAGGATGGTTAATTTACGCAATTTATTTATTCAAATTGCAATGATGCCATGTTACTAGATATATAAACCTGGGCACTATAGAGAGTAAAGTATAAAAAATTGTTAAGAGTTTTCATAGGTTTTGTTATGTTACTGAAAAAAGAACTTACTCGGGGCTTTCTTTTTGATAACCAAAATCAGTTGCAGCCTTTATAGCTCTTTGATAAGTCTGTTTCATTGCTTCCTGCCAAAATAAAAAAAGCAACAGAACTTGATATAACATGACATAACATTGTTTATGGAAATTATACACTTCCCTCTTTTTTTTTTTTTTTCTTTCAAAATACTAACATGGAAGAAAACGAGTTTCATTCAATTTGAATAGAAAAAAAGATATACAGAAAAGTATGTGACACTCAATAACCGCAACCTATCGACCATTTATAATTCTTAAAAGGAGACTTGTATGATTTATAAGAACAATTTATTTTAACAAACTGCACTCATGATTAGTTCATAAAACTGCATCCGGTGACCAGCTCATTATAAATACCTGTAATTTAGATTCAAAGTCCTCCGGTGACCAGTTCATCAAACTGCACTCATGATTCAGTTCAAGTTCTCCAGCCACAACCTACATGCAAGGAGAACAAGATGAGCTAAATGATGCAAATCAGTCTGACATAAATTTATGATCATAGTTTCAATTTGAAGTTTTATATTTTGAAATGACAAGGGTTAGATAAGCCTCTTCAGTCATACACACATCAATGGCCTGTTTTTCAGTGCAAACACAATTAATCAATTAAACCATCATCAAGCGAAACCCTCAGGTCAAAAATGGTATTAGTTTAACAAGTACAATACGCACACAGGTCAATAAAGGATGAGTTTCATCAATAACTACATCCTTAAATGAATTAGTTATTTATTAGTTAATATTTTTTTGCGCAAGGCTCTCATCATTGCAGGAGGAAGAAGGTCGGATATACACAAACATACTTGGCAGAGGTAGTTTCCATTACCGGAATCCTCCTTGACCATCAGCCACAATTTCACAAAGATAGAAACATACGGTTGTATCAAGGCTTTTGTGCGCATCGATTTAATCAGCACCGACTAAATTTACATTTAACAATGGTTTAATATATCGGAAACAGCGAAAGAATTGTTAAACAAATAATGTTATGTCTGATGTTTGAGGAAAAATGAAGCAAAGCAACAAAATGTTATATTCCTCAAACAAGAGCCTGAATTAGGGAACCACTTGGTCTCCCTTCCCGTTTCACTACATATCCATGCCAAATGGAACACAACAACAACGACAACAACAGTAATAATAAAAAAATATAGAACTGAATTCAAATAAAAACTCTCAATCATGGATAATAAACTTCAAACTAGAGTTAACGACCACTAATGTTAACGGTCAACTAATGTTGTTTTGCTTAACACGGGAATATGCATGCAATTTGCACAGGAAAAGTTAAGCAAACATCTCACTCACCCCTCCAGCACCAGCAGCCATTGCAGGAGCAACAAGAACATTAGCTTTCCTCAGAACTTGAACTGCGTCAGTAGTACAGGGCATGTTTGAACCTAAGATTCAAATTATAAGAAGCAGATTTCATTAGTATATACATACACTCAAGAGAAAAAAAGACGAGTACATATCACATCTCAGAACGACAACTACCTTCTATTAGTATACGACAACCTGAATTAACCAAATTCATGGCATCAGATTGATCAATCTCATTCTGTGTTGCACAAGCAAATGCAAGATCGCACCTTTCTGTCCATGGTTTTGCTTCATCATAATATTTGGACCGAGCATAGGTCTTTGAATAGTCTCTGCATACGCCAATTTATGAACAAGGATCATCATATCATACATAACTGGCAGCATGAAACATAAATGAAAGACAGATGTGATACTAACCGCAAACTTCTATGCTGAGCTTTGATGTCTCTCAAAAATTGTACTTTCATGTAGTCAAACCCATCTTCATCAACCAAATATCCCCTAGAATCTGATTAATGCTTTAGTTAAAAATAATGCACATTCTGTGAACAGATCAGGGTACATATAGGAGGTGAAAATGTCACTGACAATCCTATAGTTATATTTACCAATATTCTTAGTGATGATTAATGTTATTGAGATGAAATCCGACATGCAATAATGAAGTGCAATAGCCTCAATATATTCATCAAAGAAAAACGTATTACCTGATACTGAAATGGGAAGAGCACCATATGCAATTAGCTTCTCTAAAACATGCAGTGCAATCTTTCCAGAACCACTCACTACACATCTGCAGGAAATTTTAAATTAGAAGAGCATTCCAAGTATGAAATAAATTTAGGAGACGGCAAATTTCACACTAGATAACTGGTTTTGAAAGAATCTAAAACATTCAGAAAAGGAAATTATGGAAAATGGGAGCTTCTAAGTTTCTAATCTTGATGGAATTTTGAAGTCAAGAAAAATTATATTGAATACAAAAGGAATCATTAATAATGACAAACAAGGGTCGGAAAAGTAGCAAGTAACAACAATCTTCTTTATATAATGGTCTAAAAATTAAAAAAGAAACCTTAATCCTTTGAGTTCTTTATTCATGTCAGCTAGCATGAGCTGGGCAAAGAAAACCTGCAGATGCACAAAAACTTGTTAAATTTAATCTTGACATTCTTGGTTGAAATGGACATGCATGTCATACGCTCTTTATTCTGAAACGAAAAGCTAGCATATAAAAATGCAGGCACGAGGAAACTTAAAGGACCTGCCTTAAAACGTTCCAAGAAAAAAGAGAGAAAATGGAAGTCATGGAGCACATTTCACACACACACACACACACACACACACACACACACACACACACACACACTCAGTTTCACGTTTCATTTTGGCAAGGAGCAATTAAAAGTTGAAATTACCAGTCCATAACCAGTAGCTTCGGGTCGAAGACTGGAGCCGGACCAAAATATTCTTGGCCCTGTGAAAGTTCCCTGCAGAAATAAGGTAAGCATATGAAAATTACCTGACAATAAAAGTTTTTCTTTCTTCAATGAATGCATAGTGCGTATAATATGGACATTCATTTGTACACAACACAACAATAACTCAAGTACATAAAGGAAAAGATAGCATAGGGAAAAAAAGAAATCTAGAACAACCAGATCAAAATTATAAGTTAAAAACAATAACAAAAACACAAAATATTGTATAAAACAAGTTTTCAAATGTAAAATGTAACCAAGGTATATACTCCCTCAATCCCCATATTTATGAGTGTCATATTTGCAAAAAGAATTTGTCCCAAAACGAGTATATTTTTCGGTTTTCAATATAATAGTAATTACTTTTTGCTAGTTTTACCATCTAATCTAATCAATACTATATGAATCACTCACCACCTTGTATTTATGATAATGGTGAATACACGAATGCACAATAAGGTTAATTTAGTAATCTTTTGTTCAATTCCTTTCATTTATAGTTTCTCCTAAATTTGTGTGACATAACCTAATATGTCACTCATACTGGACGGAGGGAGTATATCTTGGGCTATTAGGATTTACATTTATTGATGTTTTTGTTGAAGCTACAAAGAGACTTTGAATCGTGATTAGGTTTTTGATACAACAGAATAAGCACCAACTCATATTAATGTCAACTACTGATGGGGAAAAATCATTAAACATAAAGAAATATGGAAACCGAACCTAAGAAATAATCTAAATTACTCAAAGACACAGCCTTAACATAATGAGATATTTTCCATATATTCTAACAAATTTTTAAGCAATGTGAATCAAGCGAGTAATATTCATCCAAGTACAGGAGGAAAACCCCAGAAAAAAAACGGGAGAAAAAATTCCACCAAATAGTTATAGTTAGTATTTAAGAATGCTTGAATTACCTGAAAATGACCAACCAGACGTCTATACTGTCCAAAAAGATACCCCATCTCGCGAGTACCAACGCCCATCTCCTCTGACGGAAGGTCCTAATATACATCCATAAAAAATAATATGTCGAACAGGCCTTTGATGTGAATAGGTAAAGAGATAAAGGAAAAGTGTACTTTCAGTTACCTTGTCAGGACCAAGGTAATGATACATCTCACACATGAAACTCTGGCAAAATCGCATAATCTGCCATCATATCAAATTAATTTAGTAATTATAATCTATAAAACTACACAAGATGAGATTAAACTGATAACTCACCTCATTATCACTTTTTCCCTTTGGATCAAAATCACTTCCACCAGCTGCACCTCCTAATTTGTAAGGAGACAAAGCATTCTTTAAGGTCTGCAGAGAAGAAGTTTTGTGTAAAGGGGTCCACCTCAGAAATGCAGCTTGAAATTTAGATAGTAAACTTTTGTTGATATGATAGCCTCAGTATATTCGTCAAATAATAAATAATAAAGACTTAGTTATCTACAATTACTAAACCAAACTTAAAACTTTATTACTAGTATCTAGGTAGTCAATAGCGCACTATAGCGGCGTAGTGGAGCATAGAGGTCATGGGCCTCACCGGGAATGGCTATAGCAGAGCAGTTAGCAATAGCGGCCACCACAGGTGCTATAGTGGCGTAGTGGGCTTTGATCCACTATTTTATTTTAAACGCGAAAACCCCAAATTGACCCTAAATCTTTAACTGTTTCGAGGGCAATTTGGGGATTTCGGATTAACCCACCCTTTTCCTTCTTTTCACACTTCAGCCAGCTGTTCATCACACAAAACCTGAAAACCCCAAAAAAAAATTCATAGCAAAAACTCTTCTCCCAAACTCTTCAGCCATCATCGACGCCCATTAAACTGCCGCCTTCGCTGATTAACACTAACCCTTTCATCTTCCTCTGTTTTCTCATATCTGTTAAGTTTCATGGATTTATTTTGTTCCATCTCTCGTTCTTTCTATGCCCTATATCATCTCTCATTTGTTTTCTATGTTTTCTTTTTTCTTTATTTGTTATGAATCTGTTCTATTATTCTTTCTATAGGAACTTTGAAATTTTTCCCATCAAGCAAGTATATAGGTGTGTGAGCGTGTCTTGTGTCTGTGTACTGCACATCAATTCTACATGTACACATGTTTGTGTATTTATCCTCACATCTGAACATTTTCCCCTTTGGGAAAATAAATACTTCTAGAATAAAGCCCTAAAACTGAAAGTGAAATAAAATTGATGTAAAAGTAATAACAAATACCAAAAGTACTTGTAATACCTGCTCAAAGCCAAGGAATTTGGTAATGCTTAAATTCATCGACGGATGAAAACGAATGCCACCTCTACATGGACCCATTGACTGGTTAAATTGTACCCGAAACCCCCGGTTAACGTGTGTCTCGCCCCTATCATCCACCCATGGAACTCGAAAAATAATCATTCGTTCAGGTTCCAACAATCGTTCCATGATGTTAACATAACTGAAACATGAGAATATTAACGATATGAATCCAATGGTAAAACATTAGCCTTATCATCTGTAATAATAAATAAATAAATACATAAAACTTATACAATAACAATTATAACCATTTGAACAAAACTCACTGAGAATTTTTCCCGATGACTCTCTCAAGAGCTTGAACTACCTCCTGGACTGCCTGAATGAATTCAACCTCATGAGGATCCCTTTTTAGTGTCGCTTCAAGAATTGATCCCGCTGTTTTCGACATTACAGCTTCAATTATACAATTTGTCAGGCAATACCCAAAATAAAGCAAGCATTTTTATCAAGAAATTAAAATTGTAGAACAGAAACTGTATCAAGAACATGAGAAATGGGCTTGAAATTTGCCAGAGGTAATGATAATGCAAAGCCTGACATATTAAGATGCACACTGAAATTTTAAAATGGAACTAAACTATATGAAAATTTAATATTATTCAGGACAGAAGCATAGACCTTGTGGAATATCAAAGAAGTCAAGATTAAGAAACTCCATAACATAGATAGAGACTGAGAGAGGAAAGAAAACTGAATCTGTAACTATATTTCTTATATTGTGAATATTACAGTGTGAGTGTGCATCAAATATATTAAAAGTAGTTGTCCAAGAGTTAGTTGAGCCAAACAAACTATAAACTGAATAACTGCCACAAACTGGGGCCCAAACTAATGCCCGACAAAGCCAAGGCTTATCCCGAGTCTAGAGTCTGCCACTGACACATACTCCTTATACAATGTATTCAAGGAAACTATATTTCACAAAGTGGTCATCAAAAAGGGAGGAACAAGTAAAAATGATTGTATGTCGTATAATTATTTGAATTCACCAAAATAATTCAGATTTACCTAATAAAATTATGTTTTGACTTGATACAATACAAAGGATCAGTTGAATGCAGCAACAAAGAATATTCCCATTATCCTATATATAATTGATCAAATGCATTTTTTGTGACATTTCAACACAACTAACTAAACATTTATCATGAATGTAGGACAGATAATTAAAATGATTTGGGGTAAGATCACGGTTACTGTATTCCATAACTCTGATTGGTAGCTAACTCAAATATTAGAAAACACAGTATATGCCAATTAACTATTTTAATGGAACTGAAAACATTATATGCAGATCAATGCTGAGATGGCCAACCTTTTACATAAACAGGCTTATCGGCCATGATTTTATCTTTGGAGGCTGATTGAAGACGAAGAGCCTCTTTATGAAGCAAACTATTATTATGTTCTTCGAGGGCACTCATCTGCATATTTCGACTGCCTTCATTCCCATAAGGATTTCTTCGATGTTTTCGGCCAAATTCCCTGCAGACAGAGCAGAAAATTCTTGGTGTCCCGTCTTTCACATCGACATAAGCCCATTTGTAAGTGTCTGCCCATTCCTCTCTCCATCTTTTAACAACCTTTTTCTTCCTTTTCACCTGTTGGTTCTGAGACATATCTTGAGTATCATTAGAAAGCTGAGAAACCGTCGCCATCTGCTTGCTCTCACCATGCTCTTCTGCAGAAGATTCCCGCAACGGTGCACCGATTAGTGTTGTGTTACCAAATGAAGGATCATCTTCTCCAGGTCCAATTTCTAAATCAATCTCTTCACCAATCTCCCTCACAACCAAGTGATGCCTTTGTGCTTGCTGAATCAAATTCATATCATCCAATGCAGAATTCATCCCTCCTCCAATGGTTGGCAGCAACATTCAGCATGACAACCCTCCCCACAAATCTGAAATCATTTGCTCTCTGTCAATATCAATACAACAAATAATCAATTTACCTCTTTTACAGCTCATATTTAAAAATAAAAAAAATAAAAAAAAAGACACTCATTCACAAGATAATGGCAAAAGGGAAAAAAGTTGTTCCGAAGTATCAAACTTTGAAACACAAACACTTGATACAACACTACTAACACTAACACATCGACAATTGTAACATCAGATACGCCAGCAATCTGAAGTATCAGTGCTACGTAGGTGACAAACAGTCAGACAATTCACCTTCATAGCATTGCTTGGTCTAATTTAGTTGGACTAATTTCTAGCCACAAAAGAAACCAAACCAACCTATCAACAACAACCACCAAACTTTATCCCACTAAGTGGGGTCAGTTACATGGGTCAAATTACGCCGTAATGTTCTATCATAAATCTTTCTTAATAGTTTCTCTTATAGTTTTTCTAGGTCTACCTCTGCCTCTAGTGATCTAACAATCCTCTAGTTCTCACCATCTTTTCTACTATAGACACTACCCCAATTCTCTCTCTGATCAAAACAGTAGCATTGTCAAGGCCCATTTTCATCCATTCAAAACCACAATAAACCAAAAGTACCAAACACAAATATATTTTTCCAGACCTCAAAAAACATTGCAATTTAAGAAAAATCCATCACAATTTCCATCAACCCAAGATTAAGTGAGTACCCATTTGAATTAACAATCATTTACACCCAAAAGCACAACAAAAACTCATACTTTTCAGCAAAACACAAAGCCAGAGTACATAAACTTAAATTAAGTAATGAAGTAAAAAAAAAGTCTTGTTCTTGCAAATGACCCACAAATTATAATCAAATTTGAACAACACCCAGAAGCTTAATTTCATCACAGAGCTTAAATACCTTGAGAATTCAAAGAAAGTGATAAACTTGAAAAGTGGAAGTTTTGAGCATCTCTCTCTCTCTCTCTCTCTCTCTCTCTCTCTCTCTCTCTCTCTCTTTCTCTCTCTCTCTAGATATAATAATATAAAATAAATATATAATAAAGGAGAGAGATGAAAGAAGGAAAATTTGATGTGAATTGAAGGTTGAGATTTGAGCGTGGAACAAAAACAATGGGGACAAGGACAAGGTAGGTTTGAGATTTCAATGATGTTTCGGTGTTTCTGAAATCAAAGTGGAAGAGTGGAAAGATGAACATATCATCATCATTGATGCGATGTTCTTTTTGGACAAAAACATCATCAACACGAACAAACACTGTTTTTCTTTTGTTGCTGAATATGTTTTTTTTTTTGGACAAAAATTTTCATTTTATCTTTTTATTGATTTATTATTATGGTAAATTTTAATTTACCAAAACTCACACATTAAAACTCACACATTTTTGTTTTACAAAAACATACTATTCATTAACTAATTAAATGGGTGATGGAAATATCTCTACAATCCAATAAAAGTAGAGTGAAATTACAATTATAATTAAATAAATACATAACGGAATTGAGAATCATGATCATGTTTGGCTAACATATTGACACAAAGACTTCTCATATATAATTGTGTATTGAAGAAGACCAATCAAAGTTTCAAGAAATAAATAATCGCTTTCATGAGAGGTTTAAGATTAGGTAATGAAAGTGGTTCGATTGAGAATTGTTGTTGAAACAATAGTAGAATCCGTTTCTAAAATAACATGGTTGATGCGGAGATGCCGAGTTATACAAAAAACATGGATCAAACCCCATATCTCAGCACAATGGGAATCAATTTGTCCAAGTTTACGATAAAAACCCTTGAACTTTACTTGTGGGAATCGATTTGTCCAAATTTGCTATAGAAGCCCTTGAACTTGACTTGCAATTCAATTCTCTTGCATCTCACCCGATTGATTAATGCAATCTCATTTTGATCCTTGCACAAAAAAAAATTAATTGGGACACCAAAGAAGGTTATCCAATTCCAAAGGGCATCGTCTATATTGAGATTCCATTCAAGCCAAGAAATAAGGCTTAAGTTAAAGAGTTTCGAGCAATACTCACATATTTGATTTTAAGAAAGAAAAAAACAAGAATATTAAGTTTTAACAAAGCTTAATGGTACTATGACTATATAATGAGAGTGAATATGTCACGTCGGTCAACATCAGGCTATGATCTAGTCTATGTCAGATCTAGACCATACGAGATATTTTTTTTAATAGAAGTATAATAAGTTTTTAGAAGTCTATTTAGCTATAGCAATCAGACTATCAATCATTAAAAAAAACTTTTAGGCTTACTAGTTCGGCACACTTAAGTGAATATGAATAACACACTTTTCATTACTATTATTATATTAAGTTTTGTATTTTAGATTCAATTGTAAATTTGGTAAGTTTTTCAACAATTTAAGTTTTTCAGTCTACATTAGTTTTTTTCATATTTAAATATATTATTAAATATGCTAAATATGTATTATTATATAATTGAAATATGATATCAATTATAATCAAATTCTCTAGAATGTCATGTTAAATGTCAAAAACAAATTCCCTAAAAAAAATGTCAAAAACAAATATAATCTATTTGTTTTTTTTTTATCTATTTTAACATAGATATGATTTTTTTTAATTTTTAAGGAAAAAAATAAATAAATCATATCTATGTTAAAATAGATTATTCTTTTAACATAGATATGATGACTTACTTAGATATTTTTATGCGAAATAAGCTTTTAAATAAACCAATAACTCATATCAAACTCAAAGCTAAAAGAATAAATATATGACAGATTGCAAATCAAACTTAGACCTTATATTTTTTAACAAGCTAAATTCATTTTCACAAAACCTAATTCGACTTATTTTATTCTCACCTTTAACCACAAGGGATGAGTAGTGCTTTGACAGTGGGGGGAATGAGAACCACTTAGGGCTCGTTTCCTTCAAACAAGGGATGATGTTTTAATAGATGGGAGTAAAGGAATTTAATAATTTAAACAAAAGAACTCGATTTCGACCAAAAGAACAAAAAGCAAAACAATAACTGGATACAAGGCTCATCTGTCCTCGTGGAATAATAAATTTCTCTCATTTGGTGGTTGCCTGGTATTACTGAAATCCGTCATGTCGTCGCTCCCGGTTTACTTTCTTTCCTTTTTCATGGCTCCCGCTGGTATAATCTCTTCTATTGAATCTATATTTAAAAGTTTTTTTTTTTTTTTTGGGGGGGGGGGGGGGGGGGTGTAGTGAGGATCATATGAAAATAGCCTGTAGGAGTTTGGGGGTCAAGAGATTAGGCGAATTTAATTTGTCGTTGTTGGGGAAATGGTGTTGGAGGATGTTGACTGATAAGGAGGGTTTGTGGTATCGCGTTTTAAAGGCCCGTTATGGGGAGTTAGGGGACCGATTAAGGGAGGGGGGAAGGCATGATTCTATGTGGTGGAGGTCTATACGTCGAGTCAGAGGGGGGTTGGGAGGGAGATGGCAGGACAACCTTATTTTGGTTGGATCATTGGGTTGGGGAAACGCCTTTGCGATTCAAATTTCCTAGACTCTTTGATTTAGCCATAAATAAGGATTGTACGGTGAAGGAGATGGAGAGTTTAGGGTGGGAGGTGGAGGGAAGGGCGTGGGAGTGGAGACGCCGTTTGTTAGCCTGGGAGGAGGATAGTGTGAGGGAGTGTTCTGAGGTGTTACATAACATTGTTTTGCAGGTTGATGTCACTGATTCTTGGAGATGGCTTTTAGACCCTGTGCATGGTTATTCGGTGCAGGAATCCTATCGCTTTCTCACAACTTCAGGTGAGCAGGTGGATAGGAGTCTTGTGGATGATGTCTGGCATAGGAAGATTCCTGAGAAAGTGTCTTTGTTCGTGTGGCGTCTCCTGCGTAACCGGCTTCCATCAAAAGATAATCTTTTGCGGCGAAATATCCTTCATGCGAACGACTTGGCTTGTGTAACCGGGTGTGGAGCTTCCGAAACAACTAAACACATCTTCCTTGATTGCGATTTTTCCTACTCTTTGTGGCTTCTTGTTTGGAATTGGATAGGGATCTCAGTGGTTGTTCCTTGTCAGATTCGTGATCATTTCATCCAGGTTTCCTTCATGGCAAGGATGCCGCGTGATACTCACTCGTTCTTTAAGGTTATATGGTTTGCCTGCGTTTGGGTAATTTGGAAGGAACGTAATAACCATATCTTCAATAATATGGTGTCTACTCCTTTGGTTCTTTTTGAGCGAGTCAAATTACTCTCTTTTTTGTGGTTGAAAGCTGAACATACATCCTTTTATTATTGTTATCATGATTGGTGGAGACATCCACTACCTTGTATGGGTGTCCACTAACTGTTGTCTGTTTTGCTTGTACTCTTGTTGGCTTCATGTGTCTGTAAACTTTGATTGATGGCGTTCTTTGCACTCCTTGTGCATAGAGCTTTGCTTCACTGTTGTTAATATATATAGCATTTTGATTTGTGCAAAAAAAACTGGATACAAAAATATAAAATAGCTAGATTTGATTACACTTTATTTAGAGAACTATTAAAAAAATAGTCAAAGGAGTTGCAAATAATTAAATTAAATTTTATTATCGTACCATGTTGTATTTTGAATTTCAAAAGTTCTATGTATTCCTTCAAAAAAAAAAAAAAAAGGTTCTATGTATTCACCTACTTGACCAAAAAAGTGCACTCTTTCCATTTAGACAAGTAAACCAATTTTTCAACCTTAGAATAACTTAATGATTTTTTTTGGGAAATTTTTGTATAACACTGATTTTAGGACAGAAAAATCATATACACATAACATAATTGTAAAAAAAAAAAAAAAGAAGAGGAAAAATATATGCACACATCTAATATTTTCTTTAGCAAGATTTGTATTTGTTGTTAAATATTTTAAAAGATGTTTATCCTTTATATAACCCAACAAAAAAGAGAATCCAGCCATTATAAGTTTTGAGAATTGTTCAACCTCTTAAATAAGCCGATCAGAAGTTACACCCTGATTCAAAAAATGCTCATAGGATCGTAACTCTCGATAGATTTGTGTGATTATAATTACGATCCGATAAATCTGAGAGGTTTTTGAGCAAACTGAAAGACCCTTAAAGCAATTCTCATCAGTTATCTACACCATTGGCCAAGTTAAAAGTGCTCACTATATAATGAAATAGGGATTTACTCGTCTAAAGATTGCAACTATTTTCATTACTTATAATAAATAATTCCTGGCTTTATTTGGCAACAATTTTCTTATAATGACCAAGAAGCATAAGTTCAACAAAGCTTGAAATATCAAGTCTCAATTTTCTCCAGGAATGGTGAAAACGAAGCAAGCTAAACTTGTTTGACTAGAAAAACAATACAACATTTATCCGGAATTTGAAAAAAGGGTCTGGCTAAGCCAAAAAAATTTCATACCTATGCATAAGTAATTACATTTTCTTTATGTAAAAACATACGGCTCCAAATACATCTAATAAATGTAAATGATACTCTTGCATTTTCAATCTTTATTAGACTGAACAAAGTCTCTGATCCTTTGCTTCGTATTCTGCATGAAGTGTGAAGAGGCAGCATGATGAGCACATAAAAACTTAACAGCTATGAAGTAAAGAAGTTCATAATTGAATAAAAAAAATATCAGATTAAGGTTACAAAATATTTAAATAATTACCACCAGTTCTTCATGAAGCACAATAAATATTTTCTTCAGTCTGTTTTGTCTCTGCAATTCACATCATGGCCACATGTTCAGAAAATAGATACTGAATATAATGCGAACGTTACACAGATGTGATTTTTCTATATTTGCGTTCTACAGTCATAAATGTGAATACTACATGATGCAGTATTGAGTCTACATGCACGGGTGAAGACAGATAAAACATACCGATCCGCATTGCCTATAGGATTCCCTAATTTGTGTTGCAATGCCGTCATATCTATCCTTATCCCCCTTGCTTTTAGCATTCTCTAAATCATCACCTAGTTTCTGAAACTCAACCCTGCAAATGAGTGAGATGTTTGACAAAATATCAGGAAAGTAATCCAAATACACACTTGAACCAAAAATCAAAGAAACTTTTACTCATTAGATTATTTTACCTGTATTCCTTCAAAATCTTGTGTAAGGAGATGTAACTCTCGTATTTACCCTGGTAATCCTGCACATATTCTTTGTATCTAGTATTTCATATAGAAAACATATATCAGAACAAACAAAAAAAAAGCATTTAAGTCAAAAGAACCTTACCACCACACTAACTACTACAAAAATAATTACAAAAGAAAATAAAGAACAACTGCTTACTGGGAAAAAGTTGTTATAGGTCCCTTTAATTCAGGTTCCTCCTTTTCAAACTTTGAATAAGAGCAACTATTTTCATCCGAGGATAACTCTTTCTTCTTTTGGTCACCATTATTTCTATTTGCAAATACCGAATCCTTTCTTCCATCAGGCACCTCTTCACATGAATTAGGTGTTTGTATCTTACTTTCTTTCACAGGGTAGGGAACCATTCCATGTTTTGTATCTTGCTTAGATCTATTTGCAGGCACTCTTCTATTGGTTTCCCTGCAACCATCCAAATCAATACCACGGCTCACTTCTGGCAATTTTTTTTGAGATCCAACGTTCGCGCTGTCTGCTTTCAAATGATGTGAATGAGTTTGTGTAACGCTACAACGAGACTTTGTTGAATCTTCAAAATGATTATCAACATTCTTTTCATTTGTGTTGTCCAAAATGCTAGGAAAACCTGAACTTAATACCAAGGTTGGCCTTCCAGAATCCAAAGTTGTTTTCAATAAAGGTTTTACTTCAGTGATATTTGAATTCATGTCCTCTGAAGTGTTTGCTTTGATTCCCATATGTTTAAACGAACCATTTCGTTCAAATTGCTTTGCAACAATGGTTTCTTCGGGAGTGGACTCATGAAGTTCTCCCAAATCCAAGTCTGAAAGCTCTCTCTTAAGCGAGATACCTCGCCCATTAACAGTGGAGGATTTAACAAGACCAGTTCTGTTGTTATCCCTGAGCAATTTTTCCAAATGTGACTGCGTACCTTGTCGGCCTTCCTTTAACTTACCAACCATTTCACTGTGTTTTTGGTAATTAGAATCCACTGATAATAGTGACTGCTTAGTTCCGTTACTACCATCCCTGGAATTCCTGGGGACTTTTTTCTTGGTGGCATAAATATCTTCATTTTGAGCATCTTTAAGAGATTTATTTTCCGGCACAAAAGAAACTTCATGTGTACGGATGTCCTGTCCTGTGTGTTTCCTGTTGTGCCTTGTGCTTTCACCAAGTTTATCTGATTTTTCCAATGGATAGGAAGGGTTTCCTAGAGGTCTTTGGTCAAAAGACCTTTGACCTGTTTTTCGTAAATCTGAACTAGATTTTCCAGACAATGCCTGACTGTATCCTTTCTGGAAACCACGATTGCAGTTTCTTTGTCTGTCAGCTCTACCAGAGTCTTCAGTAAGTTCAAATGGTGAAAAAATTCTAGAGTTCCCAAACATTTTCACATCTGTACCTGGAGAATATGATTCACGAGTCAAGTGTCCTGCTTTCAACCTCTTTGTACCTTCAGATTTCTCATCAATGTTCGTCAATTCTGAACCCCTCTTATGTTTACCTTTAGATAGGCTATCAGACTGTTCGTTCCTAGAGCTATCCGTGACTTCACTTTCCCTTTCATCAAACAAACTCCCCATATAACTTTTGCGCTCCTTCAGCTGTTGATAATCATGTGAAGCATGTTTCATATCAATTTTTTCCAATGTGTTTGATTCTTCTTTCACTTTGGATTTTACTTGCATTGTTTCCTCCAAATCGTCATTTGGAACTTCCTCTTTGGAACCTCTTCCCTGTGGAGCTGATGTAGTACAATATTTGATTTTGAAGAAACTGATGCAAAAGATACAAAGCCCAGCATATATTAGACTATTTATACAACTAGTCGAACTTGTACTGTAATCCATTCACTTAACAGAAATCCATAAGCACTGTAACAAACTAAAGAAGGTTCTAGAATAGCTTAGTAAGCACATACATGATACTCGATCAAAATAAGAAAGTACACTTGCAGTATTATTATCCACTGATAACGTTAGGTGAAAATAACAGGTACCTTCCACTTTCAGTAGGTTTCTTGAAGCTTTCTGAATCCACTTCTGGCTTTAAAATATACCTTCCAGGGATATATTTTGCAATCTGATGTTCAAGATCAAATGAAAAATTAGATCACATATGCATCACAAATTAATATCTGAAAAATATTCCCACCACTTACTCTTTTTATAGTGGGCTCAAGATCCTGTATGAAACTTGGATGTGTGTCACTGACTACTTTCTCCAAGGCCTATAATCAAAAATGGAAAGCAGATAGATAAAATGTGATTAAATGTAAAGTTAGAGATGGTAAAAACAAGCCTAAGAAGTAAGAATAACGACATATTTGGTTTTATACAGCACCTCAAAAGTCATTCCGTTAGGGTTATCCCTTAGGAGAGAAATTAACATTCTCTGCAAATCTATTGGTTTAGATCCATTATTTCCTTTGCTTGCCCTGGTAGGGATTTCTTTCTCAAAAACAGTATTGGTGTCTTGCTTGTCTGTCATTCGTGATGGCACAACATCATAAAGGCTTTTAGAGATATTTGCAGCTCTCCGTGAAGAACGTTTGCCCTTGGCAGTAGCACTTATTGACATCAATCCAAATCTATGGAAGCCTCCAACTATGAAAAAATTCCAGACATTGCATATAAACTACATGAGCAGATGAGCTAACAAAGATTTGTATGAAGGGTTTCAATACTTCTATGTAATGTCATCTTACTATTGCTTTAAACTGTGTTCAAATGATGTAAATTTTAATACCTTGAAGAGTTTCCACTTCCCTTTCCTTAAGTCCAGCCTCTTCCATTTTATCGTAATTCTTCCTTGGTGTAGCTAGACAAGGGAAGTACAAGCATAAACATCGTCAAGTTTTTTTTTTTTTTTTTTTAAGTTTCTTGGCCCAATGACACTATAAAACAACAACTTGAAATTCAAATTTAAAAACTCAGGAAAAATTAATACATAAATACAAGAAGCAAAAAAAAATTTACCTTCATCAGCTGCCAATGCCTTTATCTGGCTCTTCATGGACGGGTTCCCAGGCTCCAAGTCAATGGCTCTATCGTAAGAACATAATAAATAATTAATAAGACAAAAAATGGGAGATATCCATACATCATGTACTATCGTCAGTATGGAAAGTAATATCAGAAAGAAAGAAAAAAATCATTGAGTTCTTTAAAAATTAAGTAGCCTATTTAGACTTTTAACACTATAAATTGAACATTTCTGAACCAAGAAATTTTTTACAGGCCAAATGGCTGATTACGACTTCATCAATAGTTCATTTGCTTTTCAAGAATTGAAGTTAGTTGTGTGTTATTGGTGTTGGTATTGTAGAAATATGATAGAACAGTACAGTAGAGAAGATAAATGGGTACCGACAATGGAAATTAATATCGACGGTTATTCCTATCCTTCGGTCTGAACTTTGAATCAAGAAGGTTGTAGAACCAATAGGAAATGTTACAATGAAAATATCAAGGAAAAATCTCCTCTAAACTCCAAGGATTCGAGAATCCAGGCCCTCCCAAAATCAGTTTACACAACATTGCTATTCCTATTATTTCCCTCCCTTGTCTCTAATTCTGTTTGAGCTCCAACCACTAAACCAATTCAGCAAGCAGCTCCAACTAACTAAGTGCTAACATGGCTATCAGCTGCTGGGTTGTTAATAACAGAAACTGACCCGGCAATATTCCCGGATGATCACCCCTATTTCACCTAGTATACACCTATTTGATGGGGTCTGTTAACAGAAATTCATAATTCTTCTCAATCAACACAAATCAACAAACCTAATTACAAATAATCTAACACATGGTGCTGTTATTAAATAATCAAGTGGCAAGAGATTAAAAGAATTACGGAGTTAAAGGTCGAGGGTACGACCCCTGGCAAGGGAGAAAATACTAACATTACAATTAACATACTAACATTTGCCATTAAAAAGGGCAGCCCGGTGCACAAAGCTCCCGCATACGCAGGGTCCGGGAAGGGGTCCCACCATTTGGTGTATTGTACCAGCCTTACCCTCTTTTTTACACAAGAGGTTGTTTCCAGGACTTGAACCCGTGCCATTCAGAAAGAAAAAAAAATCAAATATGTGAGGCAATAGAAATCCTTTGTGATCATAGAAAAGAGAAGTGTTTCAAACATCGCCGTCAAGAATTTAAAACTTGCTTGACATTTATACATGGTCATGCATATATTAATTGTTTTGAATACTGAAACCCTCAAAATTTATAAATACAAGTGCAATACTTTGATTAACTGCCAATAGTTACCATCTAAAAAAAATATTCAGATAATTATCACCAAATATATCATGCGTAAAAATTTATTGTGTTCTCATTAGCACATACCAAATGCATAAATTAACAAGAAAAATGTGACAGAGACTGAGAAATTCACAAGTTGAAGACAAGGTTTTCAAAGGGAATAGTGCAAAAAAAAAATAAAAATCAAGAGTGTATGACAATAAGTAAGGAGTGTGTGACAATACTTGAGTGACTTGAACTTGGGTTTGGCTTCCTCTGACCGCATTTTGACGTGATTCTTAGTTAAATCGTCCATAGATCTCGTTCTTCGACCGTGTAAATCTGAACTCCTTCACACCAACGTCAATAATCTGCTACGAAGATAAAAAACAGCAGGCCTTTCAAACTACATATAAAAATTTCATACAAAAAGGCAAATACACCAAGACGAAAGACGGTAGATCGGAACTAATCTGCAATGGTATTCTTGTATTAATCTCGAATTAAAAAGTTTGTCACGTTTTTGGACAACTATCAAACTAGGTACATCATTCATTGGTTAGTTTTTATTCCTATATATCACTAATACAATACTTTAAGTATTTTAATCTAGATTCGGGTTCACTACGTACCATGTATTTGGCCGCATATCCACCACTCACTAAAATCTAGAATATACACGTGTGATGAATAGTAATATTACTCCTCTTTTGGGGCCACCAACCTCCACCCACGTGCGGTAAAGATAACGGTCGAACTCATTTTTGAGCCCATCACAAGCAATTTATCTCGCATGTTTGGATACACGATATCATGTGTCAAACGCGGGTTTTTTTCTTATTAAACATGATTTTGGAAGAAAAAAAATTATATCAGTTTTTATATTGGACTTAACTCATCCTTACGAAACTAGCTTGTAAGGTAAGGGGTGTCACTCTTTATATACTCTTTTCATGCCTCATATCTATTCAGTGTACGCCTTGGGTTTTTCCTAATACACTTCCTCATGCCCTCAATATATTCTTGTTACTTTGAATCAAAATTGTTTTGCCACCAAACCTCGATTCGATTGGAATCAATTACAAATGACTTCTGCAATTTACATTACGCTAAAAAATTTACTCTTAGTTTTTTACATCCAATTTGCTTATCGAGAGAAACATGATATTATAAATACAGTTCTAAAACATTAGATGTGTCTGTAATAATAAATGAAAATTATACAAAAATAACCATTTGAACAAAACTCACTGAGAATTTCTCTTGATGACTCTCTCAAGAGCTTGAACTACCTCCTGGATTGCCTGAATGAACTCGACCGCATGAGATTCCCTTTTTAGTGTAGCTTCAAGAATTGATCCCACTGTTTGTGACATTGCAGCTTCAATTATAGAATTTGTCGGGCATTACCCTAAAGAATACAACCATTTTAAATCAAGAAATTAAACAATGCGCTGAAAAGAAAGTTATTCTGGAAATTGCAAAACCAAAATTCTATCAAGAAGATAAATAAGGTTTGAATTAGCCAGAGGTAGTGACAATCTGAAGCCTTACATTTTAAGATGCACACTGAAATTTTAAAATGGCACTAAACTAGACGAAAATTTAATGTTATTCAGTACAAAAGTAGAAACCTTGTGGAACCTCAAAGAAGTCAAGATTAAGAAACTCCATAACAAAGACAGAGATTGAGAGAGGAGATAAAACTGAATCTGTAACTATATTTCTTAATTGTGAATATTACAATTTGCATTAGATATATCATATCGAGGAGTGCTAGCAACACACTCTGTAGCACACTCTTTTCAACACACTCTAATTTGTTGAATTTCTCTCTAGCACACTCTTTTCAACTTCAAATGGGTCCCACTAAATCATGTAGGTCCGACATAAATTTAGTGGGATTCATTTAACATCTAACCAATTAAAGAGAGTATGTTGGAAATAGCGTGTTAGAGAGTGTGTTGCTAGCATAATTCAAAGCCAAGCAAACTGTAAACAGAATAACTGCCGCAACGGACACTCCTCGGATTAGGACACGTGTCCGACACCGACACATATAATTACACTGAATTATGTGATTTTCTCATTATTTGCGGTGTTAGCGTGTCGTGTCCGTATCCGTGCTTTATAGCTCTAGACTGTGCCACTGACACAAACTCCTTACAAAAAGTATACAAGGAAACTAAATTTGCAAAGGGGTCATTAAAATGGTTGTATGCCATAGAATTATCTAAAAATCACTACCAAAAAAATAGAATGATCTAAAATGACCAAAATAATAAAGATTAACTAATAGTATATGCCATTAATGTTGTTAATGAAACTGAAAACATTATTTGCAAATGTCAATTAATGTAGTGTGCTGGGATGGCAAACCTTTTACATAAACAGGCTTGTCTTGTCGGGCCATAATTTCGTCTTGGGAGGCCGATTGAAGACGAAGAGCCTCTTTATGAAGCAAACTATTATTGTATTCTTCGAGGGCACTCATCTGCGTACAATTACATTCATTGCCTAAGGATTGCTTCGACGTTTCCTGTCAAATTCGCTGCAGACAGCAGAAAATCCTTGGTGTCCTTTTTTTCACATCGACATAAGCCCATTTATAAGTATCTGCCCATTCCTCTCTCCGTCTTTTAACAGCCATTTTCTTCCTTTTCACCTGTTGAGTATGAGACAAATCTTGAGCATCGATAGAAAGCTGAGAAACAATTTCTTCACCAAATGAAGGATCGTCCTCTCCAGGTCCATTATCTAAGACAATGTCGTCACCAATCTCGTTCACAACCAAGTGATGCCTATGTGCTTGCTGAATCAAATTCATATCATCCATTGCAGAAATCATCCCTACTCCAATGGTTGGCAGCAACATTCGGTATGACAACCCTCTCCACAAATCTAAAAGCATTTGCTTCCTGTCAATAACAATACAACAGATAATAAATTTACCTCTTTTAGAGTTCATAGTAAAATAAAATAAAAATCGGCAGAGGTCCAAACTTTGACCACCAAGAGTTGGGAGGGGACAACTTCTCATGTGTAAGAAGGGTACTTCTAATGATAAACTTAATTTGTAAAAATATTGTGATTCAAAATTTGGTGATTTAATTTGTTTTCTCTTATATGATTTTTTACAAGCAATTCATTAGGAAGCAAACCAATTGGACCATGTTCTTTTTGAATCAGACTCTTTGACAGTGGCATACTAATGTTGAGTATAAATACCATCTTGTACTTGACATTCTGAATTAAGCAAATTGTGAGTTCACTCCTAGAAATACTTCCCTCCCTCTAACAAAGACCTCTATATATGAACTGTGGTTTTGATTGATTTCCATGCCACACTATGACACTAACAATCAGTGAACTAGTGTCGTGTTATTACATCAGACAAGTAACTACCAACTAATGTAACTAAAAATATGAAGCACATATACTCCTCTCATTAGGTGTGTCATGGTGTCGGACACATATCGACACCAACACATATGATTACATTGAATTGTGCCATTTTCTTAATTTGTACACCCTCCGGTCACTAATATAAGCAAAAATTCACATTTTAGGTTCATTCAATAAATGATGTATGTGGACTATTAATTAGACCACATACATCATTTATTGAATGAACCTAAAAAGTAAGTTTTTGCTTATATTTGTGACCGGAGGGTGTATTTGATAGAACTGAAATAATTCTTCAAAAAAAGAACTGAAATAATATAAGTTACTAAATATAACAGAATTTTAGAGAAATAGTTTGTAACACAATGCAGAAGCTATGAGAATTATGAACAGTAACATTTTAGAGAAGTTACTAGAATGATTTGAATACAACAGAATGCATGTATACTCACATTGAAGGAATTATAGTTGATGGCAGAGCTCATAATTTTCAACCCAAGATTTCGTGAGTACCCAGAAGCACGACAAAAACTCATAATTTCCAGCAATACAGCAAAGTCAGAGTACATAAACTCAAAATAAGTAATGGAGTAAAAAAAGTTTTGTTTTTGCCAATGACCCACGAATAAAAATTGAATTTTTACAACACCCAGAATTCGAAAGAAAGTGACAAACATGAAAAATGGAATTCCAAAGTAAAAAGAAGGAAAAATTGATGTGAATTGGAGGTTCAGGTTTCTCTGGGTTGAACAAAAACAAGGTTTGTAAGTTCAATGAAAATGATATGTTTTTTTGAGGGAATAAATGTTTTTTTCTTCATTAAACTTTTTTCTTACTAGATACTAATTAAAACTTGTTGAAAATATTCCCTAAAAAGTATTTAAAAAAAAATTCCTTAAAAAGAAAATTAAGGTTGTTAAAAAAGCTAACATTGAAAATTTAATGTCTCTCGTTGAAAGAGAATGAGGTTTACCCAACCTAAAAATCTAAGGTAGGGAAAAACTACTATTAAACATGAGTGATTGAATGCTCGATGTTTGTTCTAATCTGAGACGTGTTAAAAAA
The DNA here is from genome assembly GCF_051527215.1 of Medicago sativa. Taxonomy (NCBI): domain Eukaryota; kingdom Viridiplantae; phylum Streptophyta; class Magnoliopsida; order Fabales; family Fabaceae; genus Medicago; species Medicago sativa. The sequence goes on from NC_140756.1 coordinate 11,907,353, forward strand.
AGTTTAAATCTATTAAAATTAATATGAATAAGAAGTTTTTAGGACTATCTTATACTACATTAATCTCTAAATACAAAACCTTTTTAAGAATTTTTTTATCCCTTTTTATAAGATCTATTTGGTGTTCCCAACAACATTAATTATTTATTTACCAACATATCATTGTTTATTTATATTTTTTCTTCAATCAACGATAAATATTAGGTTTAATAACAATTTTAGCCCCTTAACTTTTCTAAAGTTGCGATTTTGGTCCCTAAGAAAAAAACTACAAAACCGCCCCCAAGTTTTGCACATGTGGCAGTTTTGTCCCCCAAGACCAATTTTGACTCAGTCTAAGCTGACGTGGCACCCTAAGTGAGGTGCCACGTGTTTTTTTTTTTACCAAAAATTGGCCTTTGGGGGACCAAAACTGCTACGGTTGCAAAACTTAGGGGGCGGTTTTGTAGTTTTTTTTAGGGGTCCAAAATCGCAACTTCGTGAAAGTTAGGGGGCGAAAACTGCTATTAAGCCTAAATATTAATATGTTGAAAATATAAATAAACTCTCTATCTTAAAAGATAAAATTGTAAAAATAAAATTAGTAATTACGAACAAATTTAATATTACTATCAACTTTCTTAACTCCCGTGATCTGACTAAATTGGTCTTATAATTATGGAAGGAGGTAATAATGTCTTTTTAAAAGGGTTGCTCTGTCTAGCCCTCAACCTATACATAGTTAGGCTCATGTAAGCCTGAAGTCCGTTAGACCCGACCCTAAATAGGTTGGATTAGGGCTGGACAAAACCCCCGCGACCCAGCCCAACCCGCGGGTAATCGGGAAAAAGAAAAGAGTGAAAACGGGCGGTTACAAACGGGTCACAGATCATCCGGGTTAGAGTTTTGGTTTAAACAGTTTTGACCTGGACCGGTGCGGGTGGAGAGTTTGGAACCACGGGTAATCGAATCCGCCCAAATATACAACAGAATCATTAGTAAACTGCATGGTACGGTATTGCAGTCTATAAGGATCATTAGTTTTAAAGAGAAAAAAATGATAAACCAAACAGAATATACGTTTGTAGCACCATACTGCAGCTATAAAGGATCCATGTGCGTAAAAGTATAGAACTTTACAAACTGTATAAAACAAAGCGTGTAGTCTTGAGGCAAGATGGAATTTTTGGTCCTATTTTCTTTGCAACAATAGCTGAAGAGATCACAAATGGTTGATATCTGTCTCATCAATAAGTATCATGCCTCCATTTGCTCCTTTTCACCTTTGATTCTTTTGAACTCTGCAACCTAAAAACCCTTTGGTCTTTGTTTTGTTCAATGAACTCTCAAACATAAGGATACATTCATTCTTAACTTAAGAGACTTAGATTTTTACCTTGATCCAATCACAGAATAATAATGAGGCTCCTCGTGGTGTGCAACAAATTGCATTAAAATTGCTCAACATGATATGATAGACTTTTTTCTTTCTATTCAACCAATATTTCCTTCATTTTCAGCATATGAAACTACAAGAACTCGTCGATGTAGCATGAAAGGACCCTATGGATATAGCATCATGGAAATTAATCTATGTTAAAAATCATCCAAATGATTTATTTAATACATTGTGCTTAACATGATAGGTAACAAGGATCACTTTTCCCTGCTAAGTTTCATTTCATGAGAAAAAATACAATCATATCTATGGATGGTTTAGGATGTCTCACAATTTGTAGAGAGCATAGCACACCAATCATGTGAAGTCCTCAACATCATAGTTATGAAGGAGGCTACCCTGTATCAAGCCTTCGTAATTGCAATAAAAAAAATCATATCAACATAGTATACCAAGTTAATTTTGTAGCTCTCTTATAAAAACCGCTTTCAAAATCTAAACATTTATTATTCTACATTTAACTAATTTTTATTGAAAATCAATTTTCACCTTTCCGGAAAAAAAAAACACAACGATATATTTGAACGTGAAAAGTGATTTTTCTCTGAGCAGATCCGATTTTAGTTGAATCATTTGAAAAAATAACAATTGGAACAAATGAAAGAGAGGTATGTAATAAAAAAGCTGGTCAAGTTATATTGTTGTTTAATATTAAATTGTTTTTTTAATAATGCTTTGAATTTGGAATCTTGTCTATAGATTGAGTGGTATAGTAGAGATCCTAAGGAGTATTTGTACTCGGTTGAGTTGAAGGATATAAAGCAATTTGGAGGTGGCAATTCAAAAGTCACACTTACAATGCGAGTGGCAGGAGTTATGAACACATTCTGGTTCGAAACCAATAAGGTATATAGTATTTGTTTAATGTCTGCAACCTTTGATAACTCCACTTTGTTGAAAATATTTTTACCAGAATTGTGTCACTTTAATGCAGGGGATAGAAATTTGCACAGCTCTTCAGACACGACTAGATAATGTAATGCTGCGCCTGTAAGTATCATACTGACTCCACCCGCTTCTTTCACTACCTTGCTCTTTTTCACCTTTGATTCTGTTGAACTCTCTACATGTCTGCAACCTTTGATAAGTAGAGCTGGTAGAAATGTTGGTTTATGCTCTTTTTCACCTTATCGGAATTTTGATTATTTTACGTTTGAACTCTCTATATGTCTGCAACCTTTGATAAGTATAGCTAGTAGAAATGTTAGTTTATGCTGTTTTTGGTTTTTGTCCTTGAAATCGGGTATCTGCTTTTGTTTGGTTTGTATTTTCTCGCTTTTTCTGCCTTTTGTTGTTTGCATCAGGTTTTTAGCGTTTGTTTTCGCTGTTGCTGTGGGTCTGCTGTGCGGTTTACAGACAGAGCTGGGTTTGGTGGTTAAGGGACAGGCATGACTGTTTTGGTGCGGCTTTGTCAGTTTGTTGCGGAAGGTTTCATTGGTTTTTGTCTGCATCTTGGTCTGGTTTTTGTTTTCTGGTTTATGCAGTGGCTACTTTAACTTGGCGATCTTTTGAGAAGGTGTGGTTAAGCGAGGTCTTCAAATTGGCTACAGTTTGGCCTGCGGGTGTTTTTAGGTGGTCTGCTTTGGTCCTATGTGTGAAAGGGTATTTAGGCTTGCTCTAGTGTGATTGCCCTTGGACTGCTTTTCTAGTGTCTAAATTTTGGTCTCTTTCTTGTGTTTATTGGTGTTTTGGTGGCTAAGTTTTTGGTTTTAAATGTAATTTTTGTGGTTTGAGGATTTGTGTTTGTTTTTAGGGTCACCTGCATTTAGCAGTGTTTGTATTTCTAACACTACTCCCGGGTACATCTTGTACTGTGGACGAGTTATTCAATAAATTTTGCCGACTCAAAAATATAAAATAAAAAGAATACCAGGTCTAAAACAAAAAACAAATATTATAATATTAAAATAAATCAACGAGGGTCGGATGGAACATGGATTTAGATTTGAGACTAAAATCACCGATAGAATTTCGTGGAGCAATGCCAAGGCATATGTTAAGATCGACTTGTTTGAAAGTAAGTTCATGTTCGATGATTTACTTGTTTGAATTTGAGAGTTGAACCGTGTACGTGTACAATGTATTGTGTGGTTATTTTCATACGATGGTTTTGATTTGATTATATGGTTGAATAATTTACTTTATTTTCAATTTAAAATCATGGTTTAACGATGTTGGAGTGAGTTATAGCCGCTGTAACGACGTTGGAGTGAGTTATAGCCGTTATAACGTTATAACGATGTTGGATTCAGTTATGGTTGTTTTATCATATACCAAGGATCGGTCATTTTTTTTATTGACAATTAGAACTTTGAAGTTAGTAATAGCCGTTATAACGACGTTGCCTAGCAGACCCTAGGTGCTAATCGAAACTCAGCTGCATTGCCTTTTTTAGAAGCTATGTGTCCGTTATGTAAAAACCTACACATGCCCTGAATATATATGCATTTCCTCTGTTTCTTTTTTAGACATTTTTTAGTATTTTTACTCGTAACAATGAACATTGATTATCGGCTATGAATGTCTTCAATTTTATGCCTTTTTCTATTTTTTAGCTTTTATGTGTATGGTGCTTTGGTATAAATTTCTTGTATTGTTTCCCTAAACTTCGACCTAATGGCCTTGCCACTATACCGTTTTGGGGCCAGCCTCTACGCTTCACTATGCGCCGTTGACTACGAAGTTAGATAAACCCAATTATAAGCTTATCTGCATTCTGTATTACACGAATTCAACTATCCATTACTCTATAAAGTTCCAATCTGATTGATTTGCACTCTCTATGTCTTGTTGTGTGTAGTATTTAATTGGGAAAACTAAAGAGTGCAAATGGCTTAGGTCCTGAAATGTTGCTAAGCAGTGCTTGCTGAAGCGCGCGCAACATTCATTAACACCAAATGTTGCTTACATCAATAAATTTCTTCAGTTTTAATTTTCGCTCGCATATGGAAACACGTCTCACCTTGGTGAAATTTCATTTTTTTTCATTCCTTCTATTTACAAAACTTGATCTTATTTGCGACTAGTTAGAAGTTCTCAATTCTCCAAAATTAAAACAAGGTAACATTTGTGTTACTGTAATGCTTCCATCATGTACACATGCAAGTTTTCTAAGCTTATGCCACAATTAATTGTTCGATATCATCCATTGATAGATTGCATCCTTTTTACTGCACATATGGAAACACATAATTAAGATAAATGATATTTGAACAACCATTTTTTGATAATTTTTGTGACAATTTTCTCTCTCATACTCACGTTATGTTTATATGCACAATTATTTATTAAATTTCTTCCTTAATTTGGTTTAACTATGGAGGAAGGATGGGTGTTTCACTCTGACCTAAGACTCATGTGAATTTGGTCATAGGCCCCTCTCGAGCAATTACCTATTTTTATCCTTACTCAAATATAACATTGCTTTGATGAACACATTTTATCTAATCTGAATCTCTTCAATATTGGAGAGGAGCTCTTGTCTAAAATATTGAACAAAAAGTTTCAAATCTAAAGCATTCGATTATTATATATTTTAACCAAAACACGTCTAGAAATGGGTTTTGATCAGGAGATCGTAAGTTCGACATCCTCCTCTAAAAAAATAGCAATTAAGTATTAATATTGACCATTTAAAAAAAAAAAAAACCAAACATATCCAAAATGGTTATTGAATTCAAGTCACATGAATGAAAAAACAAGAGTGTTTTACTCTTTCCACACGAAAAATTAGTTGTTTGACTCGAATCAGACGTGCTTTATTAGACTACTATAAAGAATAATCAACTCAAAAATTCATTTTTTTTTGTGGTGACCGGGGTTTGAACCCCGGAGACCTTGCATATTACCATGCGTTGTCCCTACCAACTGAGCTAAGCTCTAATAACCTGAAATAGACAAATATTTTTCTATACAAAAAATTATGGGCTGTTATATTTTTCTATATTTCTCTTTAATGTATTTTCAAGATTTTTATGAGAAATCAAATAGGGTGGAAAAGGATGCCAAAATTATATTTGTAAATAGCATAATAGTTCATCTTTTGTTATCAATATAGGATATTAAGAGAGTTGGTCACTGAGAAGTCCGAATGCTTAGCATGCACAGAAGATGAAAATCGTAGTTATCTTCAGCGGCGAAGCTAGCAAAAGAATTATGCAGGGGCCAACTATAAAGAAACAATAAAATATTTTTAAAACCAATATATTAATTTTAAGGATAAAATATGTTTTTAGTCCTTATAAAAAAATTATTCAATTTTTGTCTCGATTTTTTAAAATTTTACAAAAAAAAAAGTCTTTTTAGTCTTGCATTTAATCTATAACAAAAAATTAAGGACTAACATCAAACAAAATCCTAAGAGTCCCCGTGAGCTTAGCTTAGTTGGTAAGGACAAATGCATAATATATGCAAGGACCAAGGTTCGAACCCCAAACACCACAAAAAAAAAAAATCTTAAGAACTTAACTTAAAAACCGCAAGTGTTCCAGAGACTAAAAACAAATTTAATCGAAATTTAACCAATACATGAAAAAAATCACAATAATTTTTACTTATATGAAATGTAAATTAAAGCAACAACAAAGGATAAAAATTGACAATAGTTATTTAGAAAAGTTGTGTAAAATGCATTTCAAGAAGCCAAATTTATCCATAATTGACCGTTTACTAAATAGATTAATAATGTATTTTTCAATGTAAGGAAATAGGTTATTTGTAAGAAACTATTGTACATTTAATTTGTTTATGACTATTGTCTTAATAATTTTTATTGTTGAAAAGTTTTCTCTATAACTGTTATTGAGTTCGAAAGTATCAAACAAATATAAATAAATCTATCAATCAGGTATTAATATTTTTACTTTCTTATGTTAATTTTTGACAACTGAATTTGTTTGGGGTGACTCAATGTTTATTATTTGAGGTAGCCGGATATAATTATATACCAGTCAATTGAAGAATAGTATATTTTTTGGGGTAGCCTAGGCTACCCCTTGTTCATGAAGGGCTACGCCCCTGGTTATCTTAAGAGTTAAAACATTAATAAAATGTTTTTCTTCTTTTAAAACCTCAAAATAAAATTAAAATAAAATTAATATAAGTTGATTTTGTCTAACGTGCACAAGTAAAATTGTCTTTTTTTTGTGGTGGCCGGAGTTTGAACCCCGGACCTTGCATATATTATGCATTGTTCATACTAACTGAGCTAAGCTCACAAGGACAAGTACAAGTAAAATTGTCTTTCATTATGTAGTATGCACAAGTGTATTTTTCTTTGAAGGGCGTTTTTCACCATTGAATAAATAAGTTACAACAAATCTCATTTGATCAAATGGCGTGACTTGTGGATCCCATGGTAGATATCAACTTGTTCATAATGCAAGACATATCTCACTTGTGCATGATAGAATAAACTATAATAAGTTAGTAACAACAAAACAAAATAAAAATAAAATGGGTTCTACTATGTTGTTTATAGAAAGTGTGAGAAGAAATGAATGATAAAAGAAAAGAGTAAAACATAATTATTTTTTTGTTATCCTTTTTAATTTTTGGTCAAAGGAAATATTTTATTCATTCAAGAAGCTATAATAGCCACAGATTACACCATGTGTAGATCACTACCACTATTGGGTAAAGTACAGAATTTTGCAAAATCAAACAAATAGAATTTTAAAGCACAAGACTTGCTCATGACTTGTACATCTACTTAATCACGGCTACCTTGGCAAGCTAGGAATGAAGAGAAGCATCTACAACAAAACACTACAAGCAAAGAACAATACACAATAACTAAAAATTAATTCCTAGAAAAAATAACAGCTCCCACCAGTATTAACTTTACAACCATAAAAGTATTAGAAAGCAATCTTAAACTCTTAAGAGCATAAGCCCTTGTTGAAGGACCGTGGCTACTGCACATCTAGAATGAACAATCTTAATGATGACAACAGATTTTTGTGGTAGTGCCCAAAAGAGCCTTGTACAGAAACTTTTTCACCTACAAAAATCACAAAACTCAAAGCCTACCCATTATGTAATAAACAGAAACTATAAACCACAGGTAGGCAGAGAATTTAGTTTAAGCAACCCACAAGGACCATGATTATGGAAGGAGGGTTTGAAGAAGCATGTGATTTCATAAGGGTTTAAAGGTTCAAACTTTTTGGTTCAGATCTGAAATTTGAGAGATTGACAACACAAAAATGTAACCAGAAGAGCAACAGGTCACACAAAACACTAAAAACACCAATTAAAAGATAACTAAGCATAAAGAGAAGACAAGGAACTAAAAAAGACCACCAATTGCAGAAACATGAGTGACGAGTTGGAGGCCAGATTTACAAAGGAGGGGGCTCCGGAGGAGGTCGGATCGACACCGGATGTGAGGTAGGTGGTGGCACACCGCCACCACCGTCAGAGGTACGAACTGTGGGATAGTTGTTGAACAACAACAGCAGAGTAGCCATGAACAAAAGAGAAGGGTATGGGGTGAAAATGATGAGAGAAAGGGCTCAAAGGAGGATGAGAAGAAAAAGGGAGAACACTCTCCTCTCAAAGGAGAACAGAGACCTAGCCGGAGGGGTGGGCTGTGCTAGGGAGCGGCTAACCCTAGCAAAGCTAGGTTAGGAAAGGAGCGCTGGGTTCAGCGGCGAAGCTAGCAAAAGAATTATGCAGGGGCCAACTATAAAGAAACAATAAAATATTTTTAAAACCAATATATTAATTTTAAGGATAAAATATGTTTTTAGTCCTTATAAAAAATTTATTCAATTTTTGTCTCGATTTTTTAAAATTTTACAAAAAAAAAAGTCTTTTTAGTCTTGCATTTAATCTATAACAAAAAATTAAGGACTAACATCAAACAAAATCCTAAGAGTCCCCGTGAGCTTAGCTTAATTGGTAAGGACAAATGCATAATATATGCAAGGACCAAGGTTCGAACCCCAAACACCACAAAAAAAAAAATCTTAAGAACTTAACTTAAAAACCGCAAGTGTTCCAGAGACTAAAAACAAATTTAATCGAAATTTAACCAATACATGAAAAAAATCACAATAATTTTTACTTATATGAAATGTAAATTAAAGCAACAACAAAGGATAAAAATTGACAATAGTTATTTAGAAAAGTTGTGTAAAATGCATTTCAAGAAGCCAAATTTATCCATAATTGACCGTTTACTAAATAGATTAATAATGTATTTTTCAATGTAAGGAAATAGGTTATTTGTAAGAAACTATTGTACATTTAATTTGTTTATGACTATTGTCTTAATAATTTTTATTGTTGAAAAGTTTTCTCTATAACTGTTATTGAGTTCGAAAGTATCAAACAAATATAAATAAATCTATCAATCAGGTATTAATATTTTTACTTTCTTATGTTAATTTTTGACAACTGAATTTGTTTGGGGTGGCTCAATGTTTATTATTTGAGGTAGCCGGATATAATTATATACCAGTCAATTGAAGAATAGTATATTTTTTGGGGTAGCCTAGGCTACCCCTTGTTCATGAAGGGCTACGCCCCTGGCTGGGTTGAATTACATGTTTCGTTCTATTCTAACATGTGTTATCCTATAGGGGAAAAATGTCATACCTGAAATAAAAGAGTTGTAAAAAAATGTATTATGCTCTCAAATTACTATTATAAAATTAACATTCATCCATCAAAAAAAGAAATTATACCACCACCACTCGAAATGGGGGATTTACTGGGTCATTTATAATAGTTCCTTGCTTTATTTGGCAGCAATTTTCTTGTAATAACCATGTGACCAAGCATAAGTTCAACGATGCTTGAAATGTAAGTCTCAATTTTCTCCAGAAATGTGGAGACTGAAGCAAACTAAACTTGTTTGACAAGAAGAACAATACAACATTTATCCGGAATTTGAAAAAATGGTCGGGCTAAGCCATAAAAATGTCATACCTATGCATAAAAATAAATACATTTTATTTATGTACAAATATACGGCTCTACCAAAATTTATACTAAAAGCTAGTGCACATACAAATCTGCACAATAATTCATCTATGAAATGTACTTCATGTATCACCCAAAAGTTTTAAAGCTTTGATGAGCATGTTTCAATTTTATGTAAATGGTACTCTTGTATTTTCAGTCTTTATTGGACTGAACAAAGTCTCTAATCATTTGCTTGGTATTCTGCATGAAGCGGGGAAAAAGCAGCATGATGAGCACATAAAAACTCTAACAACTATTAAGTAAAAAAGTTCATAATTTAATCAAAAAAATTAGATTAATGATAAAAAAAATATTTAAATAATTACCACCAGTTCTTCGTGAAGCACAATAAATATTTTCTTCAGTCTTTTGTGTCTCTGCAATTCACATTGAGGCCACATGTTTAGAAAATAGGTCCGGAATATAATGAGAATGTTGCAATTTAGGTACCACAATGCTTTAGAAAATAATTGGAAAAAAAAAATACAATATCCCAAACACAACATTTGAATAAAAATTGATTCAATAATTTGCTCAAACTCAACCAAAGTTGATTGAGTTAAACTAAACAATTATCAGTTAATTAGTTTTTCTGGTAAGATAAACCAGCTTATATGACTACACACTAGAGGATTAAATTTGTCATATGCACCATCAATGTACATAAATTCATTACTGTTACCAAATTATGGTAGAACTAACAGTACATGTTAACAAGATTTTGTCTTACTCACAGTGATTTGGACAGTACATGAATTTTCAGTTTTTATTGTTCAAAACATAAAGGTAACGGATAAGATAAATAAAAGGACCCCAAGTACAAATTGAGAAACTGTTAGCTGCAAAACAAGTCAAGAATATAAAAAAATGACTTTTCAATATTTGAGCTCTACACAGTATATGATGAATACTACATCATGATGTAGTATTCACTGAATACTATTCAGTCTACATGCATGGGTGAAGACAAATAAAACATACCGCTCCGCATCGCCTATAGGATTCCTTAACTTGTGCTGCAATCTCTTCATATCTATCCATATCCCCCTTGCTTTTAGCATATTCTAAATCATCACCTAGTTTCTGAAACTCAACCCTGCAAATGGGTGAGATGTTTGACAAAATATCAGATACATAATCAAAATACACACTTGAACTGAAAAGAAAAGAAACTTTTAATCATTAGACTATTTAACCTGTAATCCTCCAAAATCTTGTTCAGGGAGAGGTAACTCTCATATTTATCCTGGTAATCCTGCACATATTCTTTATATCTAGCATTGCATGTAGAAAACATATATCAGAACAAGCAAACGAAGAAGCAGTTAAGTCAAAAGAACCCTACCACCTCACTAACTACTACAACAATATTTACAAAAGAAAATAAAGAATAACTGCTTACTGGGAGAAAGTCGTTATAGGTCCCTTTAATTCAGGTTCCTCCTTTTCAAACTTTGAATAAGAGCAACTATTTTCATCTGAGGAGGATTCTCTCTTCTTTTGGTCACCATTATTTCTATCTGCAAATACTGAATCCTTTCTTCCATCAGGCACCTCTTCACGTGAATTAGGTGTTTGTCTTTTACTTTCTTTCACAGGGTAAGAAACCATTCCACGTTTTGCCTCTTGCTTAGATCCATTTGCAGGCACTCTTCTATTGCTTTCACTGCGACCATCTAAATCAATATCATGGTTCACCCCAGATTCACTATTTCTAAATTTGGTACTCATTTCTGTCAATTTGTTTTGAGATCCAACGTCCACATTATCTGCTTTCAAATGCTGCGAATGAGTCTGCATAACTCTAGAACGAGACTTTGTTGAATCTTCAAAATGATAATCAGCATTCTTTTTATTTGTGACTTCCAAATTGCTAGGAAAACCTGAACTTAACACCGAGGATGGTCTTGCAGAATCTAAAGTTGCTTTCGATGAAGGTTTTACTTTATTGATGTTTGAATTCACATCCTCTGAAGTGTTTGCTTTGTTTTCCATATGTTTAAATGAACCTTTTCGTTCAAATTGCTTTGCAGCAATGGTTTCATCTGGAGTGGACTCACGAAGTTCTCCCAACTCCAAATCAGAAAGCTCTCTTTGAAGCGAGATGCCTCGCCCATTAACAGCAGGGGATTTGTTAAGACCAGTTCTGTTGTTATCCTTAGGTGATGTTCCCAAATGTGACTGCGTACTTTGTCGGCCTTCCTTTAACTTACCAACCATTTCACCTTGTTTTTGGTAATTAGAATCCATGGATAATAGTGATTGCTTACTTCCAATACTACCATCCCTGGAATTCCTGGGGACTTTTTTCTCAGTGGCATAAATATCTTCATTTTGACCATCTCTCTGAGATTTATTTTCCTGTGCATAAGAAACTTCACGTGCACGGAAGTCCTTTCCAGAGTGTTTCCTGCTATGCCTTCTACCTTCAAGTTTATTTGATTTTTCTAATGGATAGGAAGGGTTTCCTAGAGGGCTTTGGTCAAAGGACCTTTGACCTGTTTGTGGTAAATCTGAACTAGATTTTCCAGGCAATGCTCGATTAAATCCTTTCTGGAAACCAAGATCAGAGTTTCCTTGTCTGTCAGCTCTATTCCCCACTTGTGTATTGGGGCCCTTACCAGTGTCTTCAGTAAATTCAAATGGAGAAAAATTTCTAGAGTTCCCAAACATTTGTACATCTGTACCTGGAGGATATGATTCACGAGTCAAGTTTCCTGTTTTCAACCTCTTTGTACCTTCAGATTTCTCATCAATGTTCCTCAATTCAGAACCCCTCTTATGTTTACCTTTAGATAGCCTATCAGACTGTTCGTTCCTAGAGCTATCTGTGACTTCACTTTCCCTTTCATCAAACAAACTCCCTATATAATTTTTGCGCTCCTGGAGCTGTTGATAATCAGGTGAAGAAGGCTTCATATCTTCTGCATACTTTCCAACTTTATTGGAAATGGTATCTGTAGTTAGCCCCATGTTAGCTTCCTGTTCCGCAGGTGAGTCATTTTCAATATCAACTGCATCAGATTCATTACCATCCTGCTTCTCATTAACCTCAATCTGCATAGATCTTCCATCAGGAGATTTTACAGGAATGGACATCCTTTGATCAAAGGCTTCTGCTTTATGCTTTGGTTCTTTTTCATCATCACTCATAATATCTACATCCTCATCAGAACCCTCCAATGCCTCCTTGCTGCTGGAAGACGCATCGCTTTCACTGTCACTACTACTCCCACTCCCTGATCCAGCAGGACTTCTACTTCTGCTCCTACTATGGCTTCCACTGTCACTTCCACTGTCACTACTGTTGCTTTCACTGTCACTATCACTTCCACTAGCACTGGAGCTGCCTGCCCTCCCTTCACTATAATCAGAACCTTTTCGGTCACCAAATATATCAGGTGAAACATGTTGCGTGTCAATTTTTTCCAATGTGTTTGATGCTTCTTCCACTTTGGATTCTACTTGCACTGTTTCCTCCAAATCGTCGTTTTGAAGTTTCTCTTCAAAACCTCCCTGTGGAACTGATGTCTGATTATGAAACTCTTCATGGGCAGGTATTTGGTTATGATTTTCTTCAGGCGAACTGTACGAACATATTGAATTTAAAGAGAATGAGAGGAAGAGATAATATACTACTAGATTTGATTTTTAAGAAACTGATGCAAAAGATACAAAGCCTGGTAGCTATTAACCTATTTATACAACTACTCAAGCTTGTATTGTGTCTGAAATTCATTCACTTAACAGAAACTTATAATCACTGTAACAAACTAAACAATGTTCTAGAAAAGCTTTAGAATAGTCCAGTAAGCACATAAACTATACACAATGAAAAAAAGAAATGACACCTTAAATAAATTATGGGTCCAAACAAGACACACTTGCGGTACTAGTATCCAGTGATAACGTTGAGTGAAAATAACAGATACCTTCCACTTTCAGTCTGAGGTTTCTTGAAGCTTTCCGAATCTACCGCTGGCTTTAAAATATACCTTCCAGGGGGCTGTAATGTTGCAATCTGATGTTCAAGATCAAATGAAAAATTAGATCACACATGTATCATAAAATAATATCCTCAAAACATTCCCACCACTTACTCTTTTTATAATGGGCTCAAAATCCTTAATGGAACTTGGAAGTGATTCAATGACTGATTTCTCCAAGGCCTATAAACAAAGAAGAAAGCAGTTAGACAAATGCTATTAAATCTAAACTTAGAGATTGTAAAAACAAGTCTAAGAAGTAAGAATAACTATGTATTTGACTTTATAGAGCACCTTATGAGACATTCCGTTAGGTTTATCTTTTAGGAGAGAAATTAAGAAGCTCTGCAAATCTGATGGTTTAGATCCATTATTTCCTTTGCCTCCTGGTTTGTTCCTCATAGCATTGCTTGCCCTGGTAGGGATTTCTTTCTCAGAGACAACATTGGTATCCTGCTTGTCTGTCATTTCTGATGGCACAGCATCATCAAGGCTTTTAGAGATGTTTACAGCTCCCAGTGGAGAGGAAGAAGGAGCAAAATGATCAGGTGAAGATGGAAGAGGAGAAGAACGTTTGCCCTTAGCAGTAGTGGTTGTTGACTTCAGTCCAGGTCTATGAGAGGTTTTTGGGGGGCCTCCAACTATGAAAAAATTCCAGACAAATAAACTACATGAGCAGATGAGCTAACAAAGATTTATATGACCGGTTTCAATACTTCTATGTAATGTCATCTTACTATTGATTTAAACTGTATTGGAAATTTTAATACCTTGAAGAGTGTCTGGTTTCCTTTTGTTCTTATTAAGTGCAGCTTCTCTCTTTGCATATTTAGCCTTCCATGACGTAGCTAGAAAAAGGGAAGCACAATGCACTACAGTTAGATAGTTCAAATATAAACATCATTAAACTAAAAGTGGAAGTCTTTGACAGAACAAAATAGAACGGTGATAAGATAACAATACCCAAACATCATCAAGATTTTTCTTTCTTCCAAGTTTCATGGCCCGTTGACCCAATAAATCAGCAACTTGAAATTACAAATTTAAAGACTAGGGAAAAATTAATTCATAAATACAATAAGCAAAGCAAAAATTACCCTCCACAGCTGCCACTGCCTTCATCTGGCTCTTCGTGGACGGATTCCCAGGCTCCAAGACAATGGCTCTATCATGAGAATGTAGTAATTGATTAATTGGACAAAAAATGGGAGTAGATATCCATACATCATGTACTATTGCCAGTATGGAAAGTAATGTCAGAAAGAAAGAAAAAAATCATTGAGTTCGGTAAAAACTAAGCAGCCTATTTAGACTTTTAGCACTATAAATTGAATTTCTGAACCAAAATTTCTTTTACAGGCCAAATGGCTGATTACAACTTCATCAATAGTCAGTTCACTTTCAAATACTGAAGTACAGTAGAGCAAATGGCTGATTGCAACATTACATTGTAGAAAATTGATAGAACAGTACAGTAGAGCAGAGAAGCGGGTACCAACGATGGAATTTAATATTGAAGGTTACTCCTATCCTTCGGTCGGAACAATAAATCAAGAGGATTGCAGAACCAAATGAATGCCAAGGACAAATCTTCTCTAAACTTAAAGGATCCGAGAATCCCGGGCCCTTCCATCCACTCCACTCCCAAAATCAGTCTACACCCAAAAATTGCTAATCCTATTATTTTTATTCTGCCATTTCCTTCCCTTGTCCTTAATACTGTTTGATCCCCCACCACTAATCAATTCCGTCAGAAACTCCAACTAACTAAGTTCTAGGACAGCTGTCAACTGCAGGGTTGTTAATAACAGAAACTGACCCGGCCATGTTCCCCAATAATCACCCCTATTTCGCCTAGTATAAACCTTTTTTATGGGGGTCAGTTAACAGAAATTCATAATTCTTCTCAATGAACATAAATCCACCAACCTAAATACAAGTAATTTAACACAAGATACTTTTATTAAATAATAAAAAATGTGAGGAAATGTCCTGAGCAAAATAGAAATCCTTCGTGATCATAGAAAAGAGAAGTGTTTCAAACATCACCACTGTCAAGATTTTAAAACTAAGCTTCAAAATACCCTAGCAGTTGCTTGACATTTATATACATGCTCATGCATATATTATTTTTTTTATTACTGAAACCCTAAAAATTTATAAATACGAGTGTGATACTTTGATAGACTTCCACTAGTTACCATCTAAAAAATATATTCAGATAACTATCACCAAATATATCATGTTTACAAAATTTATTGTGTTTTCATTAACACGTGCCAGATGCATAAATTAACAAGAAAACTGAAAGAGACCGATAAATTCACAAGTTGAAGACAGGGTTTTCAAAGCGCATAGTGCGAAAAAATTAGGAGTGTATGACAATAAGTAAGGAGTGTGAGACAATACTTGCGTGACTTGAGCTTGTGTTCAGCTTCCTCAGACCGCATTTTGACGCGATTCTTAGTTGACTCGTCCAAGATACGTTGTACATTCACTTTGCGCCAGGCACACCCAGATTCAACAAGCAAACCACTTCCGTCTACACCACTTTGGCGCTGTTCATAAATATCACATAGATCACCATCCCTCGACCATGTAAATCTGAACTCCTTCCCACCAACGTCGATAATCTGGTACAAAGAAAAAACAGCAGGCGTTTCAAACTAAATAAAAAATTTCATACAAAAAGGCAAACACACCAAAATGAAAGACAGTAGATCAGGACTAAACTGCAATGGTAATCTTATATTAATCTCGAATAAAAAAGTTCGTAATTTTTATGGAAAGCTATCAAATTAGGTACACCATTCAATGGTTAGTTTATATCCATATTGTCATTAAGACAATGCTATAAGTATTTTAATCTAGATTCAGGTTCACTGTGAACCATGTATTTGGCCGCATATCCATCGCTGAACTGTAATCCATAATATGCACGTGTGGTGAATATATTAATAATACTCCTCTTTTGGAGCCACCAACCTCCTGCCACGTGCGATAAAGAGATGGGCGAGCCCATCATAAGCAACTTATCTCGAATTTACATGTTAATCGCATGTTTGGATACACAATATGGAGTGTCCAACACGGGTTTTTTCTTATCACACGTGATTTTGGTAAAACTTAATATTAGGTTTTTTATATTATACCTGACCCATTCTTACAAAACTGGTTTGTAAGGTGAAGGGTGCCACTCTTTATAAACTATTTTCAGGCTTTATCTCTTTTCAATGGGTGACTTGAGTTTTCCCCAATATACCCCTCAAGCCCTCTTTATATTCTTGTTAGTTTGCCACCAAACCTCGATTCAACGAGAATTAAAAATTACTTTTGCAATTTACATCAGCTTAAAAAAATTACTCTCAAGTTTTACATCAAATTTGTTTTTCGAGAGAAAAAATTAAAACATAATCACTTCACTTCAAACTAATTTATCAAACAAATCAATTTTACAAAGTCAAGTTGATTCAGAATCACATTTGGTAAAAACTCACCCAAATAAAGTCTAATTCCACAACTCGAATCTACGAAACAGTCTAACTCCATAACTCCAACCCATGACCTATGACTAAAAATATTTAAAACAATAATCACTTCACTTCAAACTAATTTTTAAACAAATCAAGTCGATCCAAAATCACATTCCGCCAAAAATCGTCCTAATAAAATCTAACTCCACGACTCAAACCTATGAAACATTCCAACTCCACAACTCCAACCTTTGACCTATGACCATAAATATAGTCAGGCAATAGCAACTCCCAACACTTGTACCGAGACTATTACTCGTCAAAATGATTATTTTCCCCCTAAAACAATAATCAGATAAACTCAAATGGAAAGGGGTGATAAGTCATAACCTAACAAGAGCATTACTAGAAACAAAAATCAACAAATAACAAATTAGCATCTAATGATCAAGTGATTGAACTCAAACGGTTAACCAGCTTCGTTAACGAACCAACCGTTCGTGGGAACCAAAGTTCAAATTCTGACTGAAACAATCATTGACCAGACAACTTCTGATTACTAGGGCTCCCTTCTATCTGAAACTTAGCATTTGATTACACTAACTATACTTCAAAATGCAAATGCAGTAATCAAATCAAACAAAAAAACCAATCAACAATTCAAAACTAGTAAGAACAAGAAGAATCATACATTTCCATTAGGATTATTCGGGTTAGGATCAAATTTCATACGGGGAGTACCACCCTGTGCTTCCACGCGCTTGATCTCTTCGATAAGGTCAGGAGCAAGCCTAATGATCATAGAGAATGCGGGGGGATTGGTTCCAGAGACAAGGCTGAAAGTTTCCTCCACCGCCGGCGGTGTTTTCTTGGCGGAGCCACCGAGGGAGAGACGAGAATTGGCGGAGGAAGGTGGACGGTGAGGCGGAGGTGGAGGAAATGAGTTGTGGAGACGTTTTGGACCGCCGCCGCGGCCCAGTTTGGAAGAAGGTCCCCCGTACATGTTTCCGACTCCGACCCGACGATGATGATGATGATATGATTATTATTAGGGTTAAATATGTTTTTGGTCCCTATAAATATGTCAACTTTTCGTTTTAGTCCCTCTAAAATTTTCCTTCAACTTTTGGTCCCTATAAAATTTTCAATCACTACTTTTGGTCCCTATTTTCAACTTAATTTATGTATTTTTTAATGAAATTGTGCAGAAATGTGTAAGATATTCTAAAACAATTTCCTTAAAAAAATTAGAATTTTTTAACAAAACACAAATTAAATATGAATTTTTAACCGTAAAAAATATAAAAATTCATATTAAATTCATGTTTTGTTAAAAAATTCTAAATTTTTTTTGGAGTGATTCTTATAATATTTTAAATTTTTCTGGAAAATTTTATTAAAAAATATGAATTCTACATATGAGTTTACTTTAAAAGAGGGGCCAAAAGTGAAGATTGAAAATTTTATAGGGACTAAAAGTTGAAGGAAAATTTTAGAGGGACTAAAACGAAAAGTTGACATATTTATAGGGACCAAAAACATATTTAACCCTTATTATTATATGATGAAAATGAAATATGAAATAAAAATGAAACCTATATTACTTGATCGTATTTTTTTTATACTATGGTTATATTTTTTATAATTCACTTTCTCTAACATTGCAATGATATCCCTCAATTTTTTGTTTATTAGATTTTATTTATGTTTGTGTGCTTTTTGTAACATATAAGTTTTGTGTTGTGTCACTTGTGTGTTTAGATTACCTAAAAATTAATTTTATAAAGTTTTGTTTGTAAAAATGAAATTAATTTTTTTAATATGTTAACTTTCCGATTTTTTGAGGAAATAATGGTGGTTAAATGAGGAAATATGTATGACTAGCAACTGAGGCGCGCAAATGAGAAAATATGTGTGACTAACGACTGAGACGCGCGTATGGTATAGTTTATAGCGGATCTTATTTATGAAACTAATACTATTTTTGGATGGTTTAAATCACGTTATTATTGAATCGGATTCGAACGAAATTATATCTTATATCTAATAGGTGTCTTGCGACTAGGTCTTTTTTTTTTTTGCTAGACAAGGAGAGAGGACAAGCATCAAGAGAAAACACCGACATCCCAACTAGGTTGGCGCCCTGGGAAACCTCCGTCCTGTGCAGCCAAACTCTAAAATTTTATTAAAAAAAAGTAAAAAAATATATACAAGAAGAAGGGGGACTAGGCCAAAACCCTCAAAAGAAAATAAACAAAAAAACTAGAGCAGACAACAGTGAACTAAGGAAACATGTAGTTAGGCAAGCCAACTCGACCACAAAAGAAATCCAGATGCAACTCCGTCGAAAGCGTATCTAACCAAAAGAGAACCCTGAATGGCGTGACCCATATTCGCTAACCTGTCAGCACAACAATTACCTTCGCGAAAAAAAATGGGAAGAAATAATCTGAATTTCAAGGCTACGGGCGTTATGCCATCTGTTCCGAAGCAAAAAATGGGACTAAAGAAGGGTTCGAAAAAATCAGCAAGACACTAGTTGAGTCACTCTCCAACCAGACATTCCGCCACCCGTGAAGAGCCACATGTTCCATAGCTAAGATGAATGCAAAAACTTTCGATTTTAGACTCTTATAAATAGACATGCTATAAATTATGAGTACTATGGTATATTATTTCTTTATTTTTTTTAACTTTATTCTCATATACCATGAGTCAAATAAAAAAAAAAGTTCCAATATAATTGCCTATATTAATCTATCAACATGTTCTTTGTTTATTCTAAAAGTATGTAAGTGTTTTTTTCTACAATATGTAAATGTTATTATTGTTGACTAAAAAATTATGTAAATATCATAATGTGATATTCCTATTCTATTACATGCTACAAAAATTAAGATGATAATATTTTTTTACTCATTTGTTGATCTTCTTGGATTGAACCAATCATATATTCTTCTTTTTCTTTTTCTCATTATCGTTGTATTTATCTTTCTGTCACGTGCTAGAGGATACAGTCACTTAAAAAACGTGGGACTGAATCCTAGTGTGTTAGGATATTCGGAAGTTTTTTTTTTGTCACAAGGATATTGGAAAGTTAGGAAATAAGAAATTAGATCATCATTATGTTTTTTTTTTGACCAAATAGATCATCATTATGTTGATATTTTATTTACTGCTTTTAAGCAGTGAATATTTGCTTTCATTTGATTTCAATTCTAAACAATTTGCTTTCAAAATACATACCGCTAATTTTGGTGAAGCGGAAACTAGTTTTTGAAAACTTTCCTGAATTACGCGTATTGGAATTAACAAATAAAATTTTAGTTTTGTCAAAAAAAAATTTAGCGTTATCAATGTGAATCTACACTTTGGAAACGAAATTCAAATAAAATGGTGAGACATGTATTAATTTCATTCAAAAAGAGAATGAATGTTAAAAAAAAAATGTTCAAAAGAGAACGTTGTTAACATTTCTCACCTATAAAAATATTGGTAAAAATGATTGCAAAGCATAGAAAATTAGGACTTCCTTCAAAAAAAAAAATAGGACTATGAGAAATGGCGAATATGCAAAGATTAATTGATTAAGAAAATCAACCAATTGAATTTGCTAAGTTAGTGAATGATTTAGACGAATTATTCAACCAATATTACTTCTAGCATACTATTTTGCTATTATATAGTTAAACAAAAAATTAAGTTTTAACCCCTCTAATTCAAAAACTAGCTTTTTGGTCTTTATGTTGAGTTTTGATCCCCACATAAGAGTAAAGATCCTTTCTATCTAGACTTATCCCTCATCCCTTATCCCTTATTCTTAAAATTTATTATGTCCGGTTACATGTAAACGTAATCTTTTTCCACTAATTATCTGTCATCCTTATTTATTAATTTTGTTACGTCTGCAACAACTTAACCTAATTTTTTCCCGCTCATTTGCTTTATTAGGTTTGCAATTATTTAACCTAACAAATTCCATCTAAAAAAATGTATTGCACACCAATTTCATTCCTATCCTCTTGCCTTTTTTTTTTGAAGAAAATATTTTCTACCATATCAATGATCTTACGGGTTAAAGATTATTTATTGGTCTCTATTATAGTCGAGAAAACTCGTGCGACGCACGGGACAAAAGTCTAGTTAAATGTTAATCCTTTAACCCTAAACTTTTTTTTCCCTCACAAATTGCTATAACTAATGCAGGTTAACGTGATAATAAGGTTGACTATTTATACTCTATCGGCTCCCCCAAACCATTCCTGCAATGCATTAAAAGCTTTGTCACCTATTTAAATTGAATTTAAAATTTCCCTTTCAAACTACCTTCGATTGCCCATGTAAATCAACAAACCATCCCATGCAATACATATATAATCTCATGAGCAATTACCATGCTTCACTACACGCACCCACCCTTTCCTTTTTTCTTGCCCTAAATGAGATTTTGAATATCGAATTCTTATGTATAACTCTAAACAGCCTTAAAATTCCATCTTTAATTAGTTAACATCGTAAATGGCAAAAAAAAATAAAATAATTGTTGTGTATTTTTCTATACACACACATTAAATTTAATTAGAATATTAAAAAAAATCAAGAGTATGTAATTTTTTGTATAAAATATCCATGACAATAAATATTAAGAGAATTAGAGTAAGTACCTTTTCCATCCTAAAATGAATGATCGATTTGGAAAAAAATTGTTTTAAAACGGTTCTTTTGTATTGTTTTTCTTGTCAAACAAGTTTAGTTTGCTTCAACCTCCACATTTCCGGAGAAAATTGAACATTTCAAGCATCGTTGAACTTATGCTTGGTCACATGGTCATTATAAGACAATTGTTGCCAAATAAAGCAAGGAACTATTATACTCGTGCACATTAGACAAAATCAACTTAAATTAATTTTGTTTTGAGGTTTTGGTAGAAGAAAAACATTTTATTAATGTTTTAACTCTAAGATCCCTACAATTTTTATCTTCTGTGCATGCTAAGCACTTGGATTTCTCAGCGACCAACTCTCATGATATCCTATATTGATAACAAAAGATGAACTATTATTTATAAATATAATTTTGACATCCTTTTCCACCCTATTCAGATTATATAATTCGAACGACATAAACATCACCTAAAAACCTCCAAAATACATTAAAGAGAAATATAGGAAAATATAACAACCTATAATTTTTTGCATGGAAAAATATTTGTCGATTTCAGTTTATTTCAAATAGATTTTTGAGTTGTTTATTCTTTATAGTTTAATAAAGCACCACAACTAATTCAAGTCAAACAACTAATTTTTCGTGCGGATTTATTTAAAGAGTAAAACACTCTTGTTTTTTCATTCATGTGACTTGAATTCAATGACCATTTTGGATATGTTTGGTTTTTTTTTCTTTTTTTTTTTAAACGATCAATATTAATAGTTACTTCCTCCGGTCCTATTTATAAGAAATTTTTCAAAAAAAAATGGTCGTATTTATAAGAAAAAGTTACAATTTTTAAGGTATATTTATTGCTTAAAAGACATTTATAACCCTAATTTAACGGTGGTCTTTTCAATATTAGTGGGTATATTTAATACTTTACAAATTTTATAAAGGTATATTTGTAAAAACATTAAAAAAGTTACAACAATTAATGACGATTTTGGTTTTGATGATTTTTGGTTTTTATTCTTATAATAAAGACCAGAGGTATTTGGATCACTCTCCATTCAATATCCATTAAACTTTGACTTCTTCAAACACTCCCACGACCTTCAAACATTTGTCTCAACATCCATTAAAACTTTTTTAAGATATTGTGATTTATGAGGTTTTCACCGTTAAGGACAACCACATTCTAACAATCATCACCATTAAAAATAATCCTCTGCTGAATCAGTAATGTTGTAAACCTTGATGATATTTGGATTGCCTAAATACCGGCAAAACAAATATTTAAGTCAAATAAAAAAATATATATCATATACGAAATTAGCATTTTTCTAATAAAATAGTAAAAAAAATTGTACATTTTTTATTATTTTCTGTAAGTTATGTGTAAGGTAAACAACCATCTTGCATGGATTAAAGATTAAATATTTGTAGTCTTTATAAATATAACAAATTTTTATTTTACTCTATAAAAGTTTCCTTCAACTTTTAGGATTTCAATCGTTTTTCATCACCACTTTTGGCACCTACTTTTCAATAAACTCGTGTGTATCATTAGAATTGCTAAATGAGTTTGTGCATTGATGTTTATAGTATTATAATTTTTTTGTGGAGAGAATATTATAATATTATAAATACTTATGTAAAATTTCATTCAAAAATATGAAGGTTACACAAGAGGGGGACCAAAATTGGTGATGAAAAACTTTTAATGAATTAAATGTTGAAGAATTTTTTAAAGGAGAGAGAGAGATCACACGTACTCCTTGTATATGTTTTACAAGATGGAATTATGGTCTCGTCAGCGTAACTTCAATTTATGCATGCTTGAAAGCACAAAAATTAAGTTTTATCACCAAAAAACCTGTTGAATCTTCGTGGCTCTAACACCTATAACTCGTAAGGTTTCTACTAATGACCTTACTTACTCTCTTTTTTAGTCAGGTAGCCTAGTGGCTGGAACTCACACATTTTTAAAGTGGATAAATGGGGTGTCAGGGGTTCGAACCCCGACCCCTGCATATAATATGTGTCTGTCCCTACCAACTGAGTTAAGCTCACGTGGACAACGACCCTACTTACTTATGGTATCATGAAAGGGTAAAACATGAATTTAAATAATATAATAAATAACTAGTAAATTAATGAATTATAAAGACCATCAAGAGACAGTTAATAATAATTAAATTTGTAAGAATGAAGTTGTTCACACTATAAATTGATAATGTAAATTTATATTTCTACATCCAAACAAGTAAACAATATGGGTGAAATTACAAAGATTGTTTATGTTATGATTATTTATCTTTTCATGTTCACCATGGCATCCAACAGTAAGTTTATTTTTGCAAAATAAAAATAAAATTTCTCTATTTAATCTTATACATAATGTTTTATTGCATTTACTAACAATTAATTTTTAATATTTTGCATCATAGAGGTCACTGTATGTAATTCTAATAAGGATTGTCGCAATTATTACTGTGGTCCTTATAAATTTCCAGTGTGCAAGGGGAAGATTTGTATATGTCTATAATGGTAGAAATTAAGTTCAAAGCTACGGATATGGTACTTCTAAAAGCGAATAATTGTATTTAAAATTATATTGTTCTTGCTTTTATGATGTATTTCACACTTCAATATTTGTTTGTCCGACCTTTAAATTTATTTGAATAACTATTGTATTTCAAACTATGATGTTGATACTCTTATTCCTCAAAAAAAAAAAACTATGATGTTGATACTCTTATGATATATTCCACACTTCAATATTTGTTTGTCAGACCTTCTGATGATGGAACATCATATCATATTATAGTCCATGTTTTTAGTTATTTTCTTTGCATTTGAAGACAAATTAGAAGTCATTTAGAGGAGTTGCCAATGATTTGAGGAACTTTCTGTATTGTTTTCATTCGATTCGTTGTAATTCAGTTTTATCCTAAATCATGAAACTTCATAGATGTTTTGAGTCTTTTTAGTGAGAAATCGTGTAAATCGGAAAGACAAAACATCGAGTGAAGGATCAAGTGAAGTGGAAGAAATAGTCGCAAGAAAGATGGGGTTTGAATTGCGACCCTCTTTAAATTTAATCCTGAAACTTAACAAGTTTATGTACTCAAGAAAATTCTTGGTAAATGTTAGACAAAAGAAGATTATAAAATATTTAGATATTTAAATAGTTGTTTTTATCAAGGACCAGAACGTTCTGGATATGGTAAGTTTAAATAATTAAATAATTTTACTAAGGATCATAATGTTTTGGATAATAATTATATAATTAATAAAGAGACTGAAATAATAAAACAATATTAATAATTACCAAGGACCAGAGAACTATGGAAGAATATAAATGTTAAGCAGTTATATTAGGACCAGAATGTTCTGGATAACAGTTATAAGATTAATTATTTAAACTGAATGGCAAAATAATATTATGGTTAAATAAGGATCAGAGAACTCTGGATAAATATAAAGTAGTTATATTTAAATATTAAGCTGAATGATAAAACAATATTAATGGTTATTTAAGGAACATAAAACTCTGGATTAATTTGGTTGTGATTAATTAGGACCAATATATTCTGGAGATTAATAAATATTAATATGAGTGTGATAATGTGAGTATAATAAAGTAAAGATTAAATCAGGACCATTGAACTCTGGATTAATATGGTTGTGATTAATTAGGACCATAATATCCTGGAGATAAATAAATATTAATGCGTGTGATAGTGTGTGCATATCGTGTATAAATAAAATAGAGAGAGAGAGAGAGAGAGAGAGAGAGAGAGAGAGAGAAGAGAGAGAGAGAGATAAGAATAACACAGGAGAGTTATCCTGGTTCACCAAACCCGGCTACTTCCCGTCCCCACACTTCGTGTGAGATTATCCACTATAGTATTCAACTAGTAGAAACTTCTAACTAGCACTATAAGGTCTGGATCACACCAGATCAGTCCGGAACACCTGTATTATCAACCTCAATAGGCTTCTACAATTCTTTGCTTTCGCACAAGAAAGGTTGGAGCTTTTTTATCTCAAACTATTAAGCCCAATAGTCTTGAGACATAGATTACACTTTGTATGATGGTTGGATTTGGTGGAAAATAATATCTCAAACAAAAGAGATATTTTACAAACACAAACTCAAAAGACTACATGGCACAAAATATAGTGTGAGAGATTATGGAGTTTTCTTATGTCTATTGAAGAGATTGATTGAGATAATGATTTCCTTAGCTTTAGAGAGAGAGATATAAAGCTTTTGTATTTCAAACTCTTGCTTTTAACCTTCATAAACGTCCTCTATTTATAGGAGATGTATGTCTTGATGTCATATGATGATATCATATGCTTTTCTCACAAGGAACAACATTTGATATCTTTCTTTGGTGGTTTTGCTTACCCAGAACATTCTCTTTGTACAAGCCAAACTTGAGCAAAGAATGAACATGTATTACAAGTTGTTATGAGCTGTTATCTTGATTGTAGAAGCTTGGAGACCACTTATGATGATGCCTTTTGTAGTTATTTTTATGATATTTTGGCTGTTTTTCATGTATTATATTTACACTTGCATCGGTGCGCATTTTGATGACATTTTCATTAGTTAATTATTCGATTTAATTTTACGTATTAATATGCATATTTTTTAACTTGAATGATTGAATTAATGTATGAATAAGAGATGAAATTGAATAAATGAAGTAACGAAGAAAATTAAGAAAAAAAAGTGTTTATGCTGTTTTGGTATTGGACACAGGCAGAGCGTGACTTAACTCACGCCGACCTACAATCTACGTGAATTAATTCACACTAGATATAATACCTGCGTTAAGTCACGTGGAAGATACTTTCTTCCATTTGTATAGGAGAAGAACAATTTTCTACATATTATGAAGTGTTACATGTCTCATTTCTTTAGAAAAATAAAAATAAATTGACCCATTTTCTAATATCGGGTTGTTTGACTAGATTAGCAAGCCCAAACCCGAAGAGAAAATATGGACCCATCTATAAGTGTTGATTCAATAGCGCGTGTGGTTTGGTTTCGTATCTGATTTTTCCCCTTCTTCAAGCCAAGAACAACCTCTTCTCAACTCTTCTCACTCTCTTCTTCGCTTCTCGATCTTTCTCTAATTCTTCCACCATGATTAATGGTTCGATTTCTATTCCTTTTCTCACATCTACATTCATTCACCTGATTTTGATTCCTGTTAAATTTTAAATTTAGCGATTTTCATTCATGTTTTGTAATTTTGATATCAATTCGATTCGCCCTTTGTAAATTAGGGTTTGCGTGTGGAAAAAAATGTGTTTTTTTAGGATGGGTAAACAAAATGTGTTAATTGGGATTTTTTAAGGGATGAGATGATTTTAGCTTGATTTATATGGATTATTTTTAACGAGATTGTGCTAAGGTAGGATTTTTCGTTAATCTGTGTTATTATTAAGTGCAAAGTTCACTTTTTTCGGTGTATTTGTTGAACTTTGGAAATTTCAGATGTAGTTAAGTTGAAGAATAACCATCAATCTTGTCACCCTCTTTCCAATTTTGTTCCTAAACTATATGAAATCAGTCTATTTAGTTCTTAAAGCATATGAAAATCTGTCAATTTAGGCCTAGCATATTAACAACAGAGACTAAATTGATGGAGTTTGTATAGTTACGAGACTACTTATTATATTTGTATAGTTTAGGGACTAAATTGAAGGTAGAATGATAGTTTAGGGGCTAAATTGATAGTTTATTCTTAATTTGAAATTGCCTTTGCTCGTGAGTTTGGAGGGGAGGGGAGGTCTCTGGGGTGGTGGCAATTGGAAAATATGGAGAAATCTTTCACATTTTGTTAAACTGTGTTTTTGCAGAGAATGATAAACTAATGCTTATGATCAATATATTTTTAATAATTGATGTGAAGTAAGTTTGGTTTAATATTAACGAATGGATGCATTGTCAATCGTTAGTTAGTATATTTCTAACGTGATATTAATTGATTTAGAATGCTGAATACTGAGCTTTTTTCTGCAGTGAGTGTTAAGTGGCAAAAGGAACTTTTCAAGGATGTAGAAATTGATACCAGCCAGCCCCCTTATGTTTTTAAGTGCCAATTGTTTGATCTGACTGGAGTGCCTCCTGAAAGACAAAAGATTATGGTCAAGGGTGGTCTTTTAAAGGTGAGTACATAAATAGATTGCTGAATGTGATACTAATTAGAAAACTGTTGATGAGCATGTTTTATCTGATTTCAATTTGATTTGATGTTCCTTACGTTTTTAAATAAGACCTAATATGTTTTTCCCACCTTTTATTTCCTCTTGCAATGCAGGATGATGCTGATTGGGCAAAGTTAGGAGTGAAAGCGGTTAGTGGTGCTAGAATGTGTTTTTCAGTAATGTTTTAGTACGTTCCATGCATCATTTTATTTGAATGACCTAGACTATATGTCTTTTACAGGGTCAAAAGCTAATGATGATGGGAACAGCTGATGAAATTATGAAATCTCCAGAGAAGGGAACTGTTTTTGTCGAAGATCTTCCTGAAGAAGAACAAGTAGCTGCTGTTGTAAGTTTTAACTCTTTCTTTATATATTAACAACAATAGTTCATAAACTTGTGAGTTGTCATCATGCTTGTAATTTTTATAAACTGTAACTCGAATTAACATGAATGGTCCAAAAGAATCTTGATTGCATTGATCCATAAGATTCTTGATTGCATTGATCCTTGTGTTATGTGTCATCTATAGATCTTAGAAGTTAAAACTAAATTTTCCTTTAGTTTAAAGGTTTATTGTCTCCAAAGACCATGGGAAACATATTGACGATAATGCCTTTTATCTTCATGCTTATCAATTTTCTTACAATTCATGCTAGCCATGAGATTCGATCGGGAAAGAAAAGGTTCATCAACTACATTTATTTCCATTTTCCACTCAGTTCTTCCTCTTGGTTGTCTTGGGAAAGGAGATTAAATGCCAAAGCACATTAAATATTGCATTGTCTATCCTATTGAATTTTGAAGGGAAATCGAGCATTGGCCATGAGAGTGTTCTTGCTGCAATTGTCTGCTTTGTGCAACTTATTTTTAGGATCGTGGTTTAGTTGATCTAGGAGGGCCTGTCTAGTTTTTAATTTTTGAATGAAAAAGAATTCTCAAATTTTAACTAGAATCATGTTGAAGAATTTTATAGTAATTATATAATTTTTTTGATGAAAACTTGAAAACAGTTAGAAAATGTTTAATAATTAGGCAAGTTTCGTGATGAAACTCAAACAATCTGTCTTAATGCTGGATTGAATCATATAATGTTTTTGTTTGAATATTTGATTCCCCCCTTTTCCTGTGGGACAGGGACATACTGCTGGTCTTTTCAATTTGGGAAATACATGTTACATGAACTCAACATTACAATGCCTCCATTCTGTCCCAGAATTGAAGTCGGCTTTGATTGAGTAAGTATTTTCTAAGGAGAAATTAATCAACATTTTCTTTTGCTGCATTTGAAGCTGATATCTGACAGCAATATTTGAATTTTTTTGTTATCAGTTACTCACATTCAGGACGAAGCAATGATGTTGATCAGACATCTCATATGCTGACCGTTGCAACCCGTGACTTATTCAGCGAGCTTGATAAAAGTGTCAAGGCTGTGGCACCTATGCAATTTTGGATGGTATAATTATTCATCTATTGCTGTTGATTTATGTGTATACAATGATGTGATGAAGTTTTGGGATTTATTTTTTAATTTTTTTTGCAATGTCATGGTTATATCATAGAATCATGATAGTATTGGGTAGATATAATTAAAATTTAGCTACAAATTTATGTTTCCAGGAATCTGATTCTAAAGAAAGTATTATTGTATAAAAAAATTATTTGTTAATTTGTTCTTTTTCTTACACTTTTTAAAATATGGATATTTTTCTCAATTTGACAAGGGCTTAGGAGTTAGGAAAACCATATTCCTCAACCATCATTACTGTTTGGAACAGTTATTTCGTATTTATTCTTATTATTTTTGGCATATAACTTGAGTGTTTACATCTTGGAGGAGTAGTATTATGAATTTTGCTTACGCTCTTAACATATATCTGTAGCTAGTCACTGCATTTACTTCGTGGGAAGTAAATTATTTGATGTGTTCATAAATTGTTCTAAGTCACACCCCACCCACCCCACCACCACCACCACTCACACACACACACACGTGATCAGACATATAACTCACACTGGTAAATATGTTTTCTGCTTGCTATATGTTTTTTAGGGTTGAAGTCATTTCGTAGGGTCTGCCCTTTTCTTTTGGCCATTATCTACCTTTGCCTTTGCTTGTGTTACCCGGTCACTTAATTTTTTGCCAATATCATCTGCATCGTTTAAGGCACAATTTCAAACCTTTATTTTCCAACATTTCTTTCATGTAGATTGATGTGTATGGGTTTGTTGAGGCAAAGTTGGTTTATGCCCTTTTCTGTGGCAATACTTTCGTGTTCTGAAATTATCGCAATACCATCCAAAGTGGGAATGTTATTTTAGAAGAAATTATCGCAATATCATCCAAAGTGGGAATGTTATTTTAGAAAAAAATTAGTAATTAATTTCGGCCACTTTTAGTTTACTGCTTTTGTCAATTGAGCAGGGTAGCTTATTCTCTGCCAGTGTATATTGTAAATTTTGTTTTCATAACTATTTTAATTATTGATTACTGTTTGACTTTTGCCTTACGTATAAAGAAATGATATATTCATAATTTGCTTCTGCATTTGCCAGGTATTGAGGAAAAAGTATCCTCAATTTGGCCAGCTGCATAATGGAGTGTTCATGCAACAGGTTCGTAAGTTGTATGCCTTTTTTTGGAATTACATTCATTGATCTAGTGAATTTATATACCTACGTATTTAACTTCCCATGTCTAACAGGATGCTGAAGAATGCTGGACACAAATTCTATACACACTTTCACAATCTCTAAGATCCCCTGGATCTAGGTAACTTTCTTCATATTTCTTGGTAAACAAATGCAGTTGTTGCAGTATATTGTAACTAATATTTTATCATTTAGAGAAAGTAGGAGACTTAATTGAATTGCTAACTTGTTGATCTCGATTATTCTTACTTCGTCTCACTCCTAGACACACTGTCTCGTCAAATTAGTTTAAAATGCAATTTCAAAGTAGTCTACTATATTTTACGAACTCTTTGTTATGCTTTATATTTCATCAACTTCTTTCTAGTGTGAATATTGATTTCAATCAAACTAATTTTATCTGTCATTTGTTCAGTGAAAATACTGATGCTGTGAAGGCTCTTTTTGGCATAGAACTTAATAGCAGGTACGTTTTGAGACATCTTCAACAATTTTTGACCGCATGTGCAATACGTGAATTCAGTCACAAACTATACTGTGCTTAATTTTATATTTCGTCTTTTGTATCACTTATGTTGTTACTATTTGCCTCTAGTGATAGCACAAACAATACTATGTTGTATACAAAAACTCAAATACTTTGCATTTTAATATCCAAGTTAATTGCATAATATTAATTATGAGCACCATTTATAAAAAATATCCAAATTGAGAATTAAGATGACCACAAAATGACCACTAAGAGGGGATGATGACCCTACAGACGAAATAGAGGACTGAAAAGTGAAAAGGGAAAGATGTGTCAAAGTGATGGGAAAAAGTTGTTTTTGGGGACACTTGTCTTAAGATCCCACATATGTTGCACGGGTGGTGTGGTGTTTGATACGTGTTGGACACGCTTAAACCCACAAGCACCGTTGCTTCGTTGCAAACAACCTTAGAGGGACAAATGTGATAGAGACGACAAAGGATAGAGTTTTAATGAACCACATAGTAACTAGGTGACATAACTCGAGAGGACAGTTGAAATTCCATGTTCTGATGCAATTATGGTTGGGCTGTTTGGGCTGATAATGGTTACAAGTTGTAATGTTAGTAATGGATGGACAAGCGTTGAGCTGGTTCTAGTGGTGAGAATCTTGTCCTAACAAATTAGCCGGGCATCATTCCCAGTCTATTGTCATCTGTATAATTTTTTTAATTTGTTTACTTGTTTCTAGCTTTCTATTCTTATTTGACTATATTTTAACTTTTGTTTCTTGTAACTTTATTGCCCATACTCTATGGTGCATATGGTTTAGTTCAACTAAGCATGGATAAAAAATAGAAATTTACTTGTTTTTAATGTTAAAAAATGTATTAAATCTTTTATTCGGTTCATAAGATTGTATCTTTTTATGTACACCCATTGTCTGTTATTGATTTGATAAATTCTCAGGATTTATTGCCAAGAGAGCAATGAAGAAAGCTCAGAAACAGAATCTGTTTATTCACTTAAATGCCACATATCGCAGGAGGTAAACCATTTGCACGAAGGACTAAAACATGTAAGTGCTGAAGCCAATCTCTTCGAATTACTGATAGTGCAAGCATAATAAACATTACTCGATATGTATATATATTCCACTTCACCTTCCATCTTCCCTCAATGCGCTCCAAGATTTTTCAATAATTTTTCTTGATAAATCTGTATAACTATGCCATTGCATATGCATGCGGTGTAATGACATGTTGGATTGGTGAAAATCTAGTGAACTTGATAATTTAATTTTTTTTAGTTAATGATTAGGTCTCGGTTACCTTGAAAAATCAGTAAATTATATTTTAATTTTTGTACTTTCACCTGGACACATTATCTTATTTTGGTGTAAGAGGCATGGCGATCTTTAGGCAGAGGTATTGGGTTTATTTCAAAGTTATTGGGTACTGTTTAATATGTGAATTTCTCAGTTTTGAGTTCATGAGAGGTAAGAGAGAGAGAGAGAGAGAGAATAACAGAAATATCTTTCTAACTGTTTCTAATATTGAATGAATTAAATTATCACATGATGAGGAAAAGGTCCTTATATAGGCCTGAATTCACTATTAACTAGGCTCTGATACCATGTTAAGTTTGTGAATTTCTCAGTTTTGAGTTCATGGGAGGAGAGAGAAAATAGTGAGAATAACAGAAATCTAACCAACTCTAACTGTTTCTAATATTGAATGAATTAAATTATTACAGTATGAGGAAACGGTCCATTTATAGGCTTTGGCTTCACTGTTAACTAAACCAATGAAGTTAACCAACTATAGTTACCAGTGTGACTACAACTAACTAACTTTAGTTGAGTCATTTCTAAATTCTAATCTATCCTTTAATAGGCACTAATTCTTTTCTTCCTGTTTTAGTGCAGAGGTTGGTGGGGTTTTAGGCAGAGGTGTTTGGTTTGGTTCAAAGTTATTGTGCAATAATTCTTAGTTGTGATTAATTAATGGTTAATGTCATTCAAACAGTAGTTAATTATAACAGGCAGCTTATTTAATTTATAACACGTCAGTAATTAATTGTTAATAATCTTGAGTTATGTCTTCTTTGTCATAGATTTTTTTTTTTCCTTCCCAAATTCCCCCGCTAAAACATTTGCTACATAAAATTTTAAAACCATACGAAATAACTAATGTCTACCTAATAGTTTGATGTTTGAATTCTTTTACATAGTTTCTTTTTTGTGTGATGATTAATTTGCTTTTGAAGAAGCTCTATTAACATAGATGATTTTTGCAGGGTTTAAAATCAGAGTTGGAAAAGGCTTCTGCTGCTTTGGGTCGTAGTGCTATCTACTTGAAAGAATCGCGCATCAATGCCCTGCCAAGGTTATTATTCTCTTCTTAGATATCACGCTCGCCCCATTTGCCATTGCCATGCAATTTCAGTTGGAATACGTTCCCAAATTCAATCGTCATTTAGGTATTAAGTTACATATATGTGATGCCCATGCCCGATTTAATTGAATTATAGTGATTGGATGTGTCAGGCATCAAACTTCTAACGAATAGTCACTTAGTCACATTGGCCTTACTACTGCGTTATGAATAGATTAAT
Organism: Medicago sativa; assembly: GCF_051527215.1. Taxonomy (NCBI): domain Eukaryota; kingdom Viridiplantae; phylum Streptophyta; class Magnoliopsida; order Fabales; family Fabaceae; genus Medicago; species Medicago sativa. The sequence goes on from NC_140756.1 coordinate 11,940,842, forward strand.
CCAAACCAAAAGTCTAACCTAGTTCCCGGCTCAATAATGATTTTTATCTGCAACAGGGGAAGTGAGTGGAAACCCATTGTGATGTGTGCTTACTTATCTTTTCCCCTGTTGTACAGCTTATATATATTAGCCCTCCCTCCTACCCTTCCCAAAGAAAACTTACCCACACGAAATATGAATGCAAAACTATCATAGTCTTGTTAAAGATTTATTGAATAATGTAGGTCTGTTGCATATTAATAAAAAGGTATAGCTAGTCTAGATAAGTTTGGTTTCAAAGTTGTGTTTGCCAGGACAATCTTCAGTTGATAGTGAATTTAGTCTCAGTTTTTTCTGGGTAGAATTACGAAGCAAAGTTCAGTTGTGAGTCGATATTACTAATTTTAATTGGGTCATGCTAACTTGTGCCCTTGAGGCACATGTTAAGCGACCCAAAAGTAGAAACTTTTTCTTAAATTTTGTGCATTTAATTAATTAAAAGTAAAAAATTTAAATTCAAATGCGTTAATTACAACAAATTTTTTCTAATTTTGACTCATTAACTTGTGCCTTAAGGGCAAGTTAGCATTTCCCTACATCTTAGAAATTACATGAAAGTGTTGTCAAGATCTTATGCTATTATTTATGATCTTTTTCATTGGTCATAATCAATTAAAATATTGGTGCAATTTTTGGCTAAATTGGATTTCAAAATATTGATTTCATGTTAGTTTAGATGAAGATCTTCTGTTTCATGCGTTTCGTTTCTTGCTAGCTAATTTCTTTTTGAGGAGTCATAATCAATTAAAATATTGGTGCAATTTTTGGCTAAATTGGATTTCAAAATATTGATTTCATGTTAGTTTAGATGAAGATCTTCTGTTTCATGCGTTTCGTTTCTTGCTAGCTAATTTCTTTTTGAGGATACAATTCTGAGAGTGGTTTCAACTTTTGTGTTTTCAAGGTACTTGACTGTTCAGTTTGTCCGTTTCTTTTGGAAGAGGGAATCAAACCAAAAGGCTAAGATTTTGCGAGTAATGCATACTATCTCTTTTTATTTTTTTGGATACTGTTGGGATGGAACAAATTTCCTTTTATTCGCTTTCTCAATTTATTTTTTAATGCAACTGTGTTTGGTTATGTCAGAAAGTAGATTATCCTCTGGAGTTGGATGTTTACGATCTTTGTTCTGATGATCTTAAAAAGAAATTAGAAGCTCCTAGAAAGGTATCCACTTTGTTTTGACACTTGAAATCTGATGGTTGTTTGTACTAGTGAGATGTTTGCCTAGTTAAATGTGCGGGTCTATATTTTCGTTCTGCATGTTGTGCCTACAGTTCCTAAGAGATGAAGAAGGCAAAAAGCTTGGTCTGAAAGTGAATGAGAAAAGCTCTGTTCCCAAGGAAAATGATGTAAAAATGTCTGATGCTGAGGTACGGAAACAACTAAACTTAACATCATGTAGTTATGTTGGTGATTCCATTCCCTGATTACAATGTTTCTAGGATGAAAGTACGAAATAGTTATTCCATCCAATTCTGAATCCCATTTTTAAAAGGGAGGTACTGAATCCCGTTACCTTCCAAGCGGTGGGGTTGGGATTTCACGCTCCATGAAATCCCAACAGAAAAGTGGACTAATCCAACCAATCTTGTTTGCACAATGGAAAGAGCCACTGGTTTATCTCTCCATCGAATCAAATTCGCCAATGATATGTATTCTTTCTTTACAACACAACTTCTGATGTTTAAAAAATAAGAAAATATCAGTGTTGTTAAATTAAACATGTATACACCTAAATATTTCTCTTTTCAAACCAAACCAAACCAGTTTCCGTTTTAAGCAACATTTTTTGCATTATGGTGCTATGTAAAGAAAACTGAACATTTGTACATTTAGGGGCGAAAATCCATTTTCTCTAGAAAATTAGTAATGTTGACCTTCCTCCATTTATGACTTTTTGTAGAAAATGAATTTAGCAAATTCACCGAGTGAATCTTGTGGTATTAACGTGATGATCATATATGCCAGATTTAATAATTAAACATTCAGAGTTAGTATGTAATTTAATAATTGGCGTGACAAAAGTTTTCAATCAATTTTAGATTTTACATAATTTTGTACACTTGTCTACTTGATGTGTACGTTCAATTCAACAGCTGGATTTATTAAATGCACATTTTATCAAAATTTATTAAATGAAGTAAGATTGATATTTTTCTTTTCTTTCTAGAGTATATTAATCCCCTTGTAAATACTTTGGCAAATAGATAGAGGGGGACACAACTATAGGTTTCAAGCAGGGCATTTGAAATTTGAAATGAACTAATGCTTCAAGTGTGGTATGCAATAGAACAATACTTCAAGAATATGTATGTAGAGGAATCACCATTCCACTTTTCACGAATGTCCATAAATAGAACGCAATGATCTCTTATACCGTGTTTCTTTCATTAATTTAGGGGTCATCAAATGGAGGAGGGGAGCCATCTGTTGCTCCAATGGAGGAAGGTAAAAACCTAGTACATTTTCTACGTTGTATGATTTGATTACCAATATTATTAATTTTTTTTTTCTTCCGCTTTTTACTATCCCTTCTGTGTCTATAGGTGAAAAAGAAACACAAATGACTGGGGTTTATGATTTGGTTGCTGTATTGACCCACAAGGGTAGGAGTGCTGATTCAGGACATTATGTTGGCTGGGTCAAGCAAGAGAACGGTTAGTTGTTGTAAACAAAGTTGTGTTTATCTGGTATGTGACTATATGTCATAGTTAATCACTATATATGTTACTTGTTGGCAGGGAAATGGATAGAGTTTGATGATGACAATCCAAAACCTAGAGTTCAAGATGACATCACTAGACTATCTGGAGGAGGTGAGAATTTTTTTGACAAGAATAATATAATATTTATATAGTCATTAACCTTAATTGAGCCTAGCATGAGTTGACATTAAGTAAAAAATCAGCAGCACTATTTGTTTTTCTTCCAAGGATTAGCCAACTCATATGACAGTTTGTTTTAATTATATGGAAATTTAAAAACCACCTTTTTTTTTTTTCACTTCAAATTTGTTGTATATGATGATATGATTGAAAAAATGTTTGATCATCTGTGTTTAGGTGATTGGCATATGGCATATATAATCATGTACAAGGCTCGTGTTGTGTCAATGTAATTGGTAAGAAGAGCACGATTGATGTTTTACTTCAGATTCAAGGATTGTGAAAAAGAATGGTCCACGGGTCATTGTTTGTATTTTACCCTTTGAGATTTGATCAATGTTAGTTAGTCTTATTTGTTTATTTTAGATATTGTTTTTTTTTTAAGAAAGGATGTATAAGAATTTGAATGGAAGCACGGTTACTATCCTGAGTATTCTCCCTCCCCTCGACTGAGCTTATCAGGCAGCTGAACATCAAGTTATATTTATATGATGAAGTCCAGTCTATTTCTATGAACTAAAACATCAGGGCATTGTCTTTTATGGAAGTGCTTAATGAGCAGACTAATTATTAGTGTAATTGCCATTGTTGATGATATACAGGAAGAAATACATAGGGAAACCTATTTGATTTGGATTTGGTGAACATTATTGTCTTTTTTTAGATGATTTCTCCTTATATCATGGTCTTTTACACGACCTTCATTTTATGCCTCTTTCTTATATTATTATCTCATTATATTTATTATATCTCTTCCATCTATCTCATAAAACACAAATTATAATAAAGTCACCGAATCCCAACCTGGGGAAGGATGGTCCAATTATTTTTTCTGCCAATCTGCTTCAGGATTTAGCAGTCGGAGAAAGTAATATGTCTAACTTCTTTTTAATTACGATATTAGTAACATGTCTAACTTCTTTTTAATTACGATATTACTAACATAAAATGAAAAGTAAACCCTTCCCTCCATTTCCCTCATAAACCCTCAATTCAAACACACCCTAAGGGACACCATAGGAGTTTTACGCATGTTTAATGTTCAAACTTTAAAAAGGTAACCACTAACATGCTAATATTTTTCTATTCAAAGAACATACATAATCAATGAAGTCTTTTCTTTTACTCCACAAAACTAACTCTTATATTTGTCCAGTAAAGAAAAAATCTATTTATTTTGTGATGTATCTTGTCATATTCATTCTCATATCGTTGTTATATATAACAACATAACATGATGAATTAGTATATTAAAACCTCATCGCGAAGGAAGGAAATAAAGTTTGTAGTTTCCACGATTTTGACGATCGTCGATCAACCACCGACCGTATCTCTCAGTTTCAGGCAATTTTCAAAGTGATTTTACAACAGGTTTGATTTCAGTTTTCCAGTGGTGATTTTGATTAAATTTTCACTTCAACCATCGTGTTTAACATGGCTTTTGTCTTTTCGCAAAAGCAAAATGAATTGTATCACAAGATGTGCAGAATGTCTTACAAAATTTCCCAACACAATTGATTGTTAAGACTATAAAACCAACCATAATTGGTAAATTAGCAATCCATTAGTTTCTGGCATTCTACTACAATAAACATGAGTAAATACTTTTTGTAACATTAAATGGGATGTAAATATATTCAAATCACCATGACCAAACCATGTTTATACCAGAACATGGACGCAGCACTATAACACTCCGATATTTTGCATTTGTTCACAAATATGTTGATCTTTCCACCACTTTGTCTTTGTATCCCATTCTATACTTTTTAAACTTCCTTTCACAATACCATTATCTTGATCTTCTTCACAACCTTATCCAGTCATCTCATATGCAGCATATTAGCATTGTGCAGCACTTTATCGCATTCTCATGACACTTAATCACAATACATGAAGCACATAATCCATGTATAATCTGCTGAGAAAAATCACATCTTTAAAGCAACTTGTTAAATTTATAACTTTGGGAATTAACTACACAATGGAACAATTCACATGTATTCTTAAGAATAAAATCCAAAAGAAGCCATGAACTTACTTAGCTATATATATATATATATATATATATATATATATATATATATATATATATATATATATATATATATATATATATACATACAAGTAGGAAAAAGTCTGTTGCCGTGTAAATATGAATATATGATGGAACAATTAAACAAAAGTCCCCCAAAACAACAAGAGATGTGAAAGAAAAGCCGGTACAAACATAAGAATAGTAGAGAACAATATTTTCTCTCAGAAGATAAAGGCTCAAATGCAGTTTTACCTCCCCTATTGTGCCTAATTTTGAATTTTAACCCTCATATTAAAATTCAAAATTTTAGCCCCTCTAATTTGTATTTATCAGGATTATACCCCCAACCACATGTATACTAATTTTTGCTGATTTGGATCATAATATATTATTTTATCATCCACATAATTAATTAACAATGAATATTAATTATTTTTTAAAATTAAAATATTTTGAATAAAAAAAGGACATGAAAATAAAAGAAAAAATATTAAATAAAAACAGAAAAAACTAGAAAATCGGTAAATAAAAACCAGTAAATAACCATAAATAAATGCATAAAAATATTTAGATAAATACTAGAAAATTACCAATAAAAATACTGAGTTTTCCATGTAATTTTATTGGGATGGATTTTTCTGGTATTGTTTTTAGTATTTTCATGCACATTGCTGGTTTTTTTTACTGATTTTTATTATTTTTTATTGTTTCATTTTTGAACTTTCATGTACTTTTTTCATTCAAAATATATATATTTTTAAAATAAAATAATATTTAATATTAATTAAATAAGCGGATAATAACATAATATTTTAATTTAAAAAACATAATATTTTATAATCTACGTAAACATTGCCACATCAACAAAAATGAGTACAATTGTGGTTGGGGGCAAAATCCTGAAAAATACAAAATAAAAGGGTTAAAATTCAAATTATAAAATAGAATAATTAAAATTGAGAGTTGGTCAAAACAAAGGGGAAACACTGCATTTAAGTTGAAGAAAAAAATAGAGAACAACATAAACATCTTTTGAGGAAACTCTAGTACTGTATGTATAGAAACAAATCATATATTAATAACCCAAAAATTCAAAATTGGTTTCTAGTAACAAGCAATAAATAGAAAAGGTTATGTAACTTATGTTATTACTATGCTAATACTTCATCCAATCCTATTTATAAGAGAAAATTGGGTCAACAAAAGTTGATGGATATGAACCAAATTGTTAACTAAATAGGACGGGAGAGAGTATGATTTTTATGCCAAATTTGAAATCAACATAATAAACTCGAGGTTTTTCCATCAACCAAATCCATCAACTACACACAAAAACTTTGCTACCGCACACACACAGACAATATTATTAATGCCTTATTGATTATGGCAGTGACAAAAAACAGCACATCAACATGTAATTATATATTAAACTTCTAAGCTAAACAATATAGAATTCATCTTCATGTTTAATCATTATCTATCCAAGGCCATACTCCAAGTAAAGTAGTGTACTAGGGTGATCCACTCAGAAATCGTTGATGCTATAGCAAGTTGGCATCAACAAAACAAAAACCAAAATAAATGCTAATATTATTTATAATTCTGGCTTACACTACAAAACAAGAATCAAGGATAAATGTTAAAACTCAAAAGAATAATTACAAAACAAGAACAAATGACTTCTTAATTTTATTCGTTCTTTTAAGATGCGATTCATCAATTTTTCTTTTTCAAGATGTCCTTCATTTCAATCAACAACCACAAGAAATAGTAGTATTTCATAATTTTTTTTCTTGAAAAAAATATGAAATATTATAACTATTCCTTGAAATTGTTACTGAATGAAACACATCTTGATTCATTAAGACTAAACAAGTGTTTCATTTGACTAGGAAGAAGAAAAGAAAACTTCTTCTTATTAAGGCGAGGAGTGTTTCAAGATGGAAGTGTGTTGATGTAGAGTGTGCACGCTCACATTTATATAAAGGGAGGTGGAGATTTTTACTGCTGTTAAATTTGAATGGACGGATCAGATTAAAAGTTAAAACAAAAGAAAAGATGTACTATGTGATTTTTATCTCCCTTCATTTTCTCTGCAATATTGGATACCCATATGGCCTTTTTCTATTGGTTGCTGAAAAGTGGAAGATGGCTTTGTACCATCGTAAATGGAAAGTTGTTTTGTTGAACGCTCAAAATGGACTCACAATAGCTGTCTCAATTTCATCTTATTTGTTGTAACCACTAAACATACAACAAGCAAGGTTTAAGGCCCCATTAGTCTATTTGTGATGGGGTGAGTTATCCTAAAATGCCCATTGAAGCTTGATTGTTATCCCATCTTGTATAGGGCAATACCCCCTAGCCTTAAATGTGTTTTTTAAGGAAAATATATTTTGGGTGCGTCTAATATGGACCTCTCAAGAATGATTTAAAAATAAACGTTTACCATTTTCAGTAATTTTTTTATAATAGTAAAATATTAACAAAAATAACATTTTATTAACTTCTTAAAGATATGAATGTCCACCTTTAAAATAAATATCATATAAGAAGATAATGTTCTAATGAATATATTTTGAAGCTTAACTTTATCCAATATGATATTAGACCTATTTTATAGATAAAAAAAGACATATTTTTAAGGGACTTGTTTTTTTACATGGAATTAAAATTAATCAGTGTAATATATACTTTACTTTCATTTCTACTATAAAACATAAATTTAAAGGTAATTTGTTTGATGAGGAAAAAGCCAATAAACTTGTGTAGTAAGAGTCAAAATGGTTACAAGGACGTATGCAGAGACCGGTCATGGTTATAAACGCAAGTAACAATGGTTTCCTAAGCATTCAAGAGATAAAGGGAAATCCCAAGAATAAAATATGCTTCCCTATTGCTTCTTTTGTCTAATAAATTTGTATTTGCAACCCGTATTTGTCCTTTTTTTAAACAATGCAAAGGAAGAAAGAAAGAAAAAATAGTGATAGGATAAACCAGTTGATTTAATGTATGTTTAAGTGTGTGTAATTGGTTATATGATAACATAAATTGATTTTACATTAACTGATTATGTAAATTGACTCTAGTTAAAAGTGAGTTGAATGAATATAAAGTGATTTATTTATATTTGGATACACTCATATAAAAGCAAGTTGAAAAAAAAAAATTCAAGATTAAAAATTAATTATAGAAGGTGTTCTGGACCGGCCAAAAGGACCTTTGGCCCATTTACTTAGGCCCAATACAATCCAAAGCCCAAGCACCACGTTTGGCAACGTTACTTGCGACACACCCCTTCCCAACGAGGGGGGGTGCACGGAGCGAGCGAGACTGGTTCAAGCAAGCCACAACGTCTCTCTGCACGTTCCCGCAATAAACTCTCTGGCGGTTACACTTCCCACGATTTCGTAACCGCTAGAGCTAGGTGTGCCACTACAACGGCTCTACAGCCCTCCACCTCTATAAATATGGGACTCACTACAGTCCCCAAGGTAGAATCTATCCCTTCCTCTAAACCCTCACTCTCTGATCTCTACTGACTTGAGCGTCGGAGTGCCTGCAGGTACACTCCCCCCATCCGCTCCAAGAAGCATTCTGACGTATTCCACCACCGTCTAAACCACCGCATTCAAAGCACCGGTAGTCACTTTCTGATCAGGTACGATCAGAAGGCAAAACCACAAATTCTTATGTTACATGTGAGCTTGTGTGGTTGAAACATTTGGTGCAAGAGCTGCATTTTTGTTAGGTTGGTCTAATGTTACTTGTATGTGATAATCGATAAGCTTTACACCTCTCCTCCAATCCAAGAAGTCAACTTCCGTTTAATTAATTACGAAAAAGATTCTATGTAAAGTCATCAAAACTTCCGTTGTCAATTCTAAAGATCAACCGAGTCATCAAAACTTTTGTTGTCAATTCTAATGATCAACTTGTTGATATCTTAGACAAAAGTTGGATGCAAAAGATATACACGCTCCTCCTTGAGTGTAGTGTTTAGATATTGATATTTATCATAGTTTGATTTATTAGTATCCTTCGGGATTATGATTGGATTACATTACATTCCTATTTAGATGGCTCATGTATGATAGAACAAGGTGCCGATTTTGTGTAAAAAGATTATGTAATTAGGGTTCTTGAGGAAATTGAAGAAGAATTGAGAGAGAATTAATATTGAAACTGTAACAGTTTTATTGAAGTGAATTGAATCAGTTATTTACAAAGCATAAAGGAGCTTATATACATTGAGATATGTAACCAACTCCATAACAAACTAGATTACTTGGTTTACAAGTTAACCAAGGTAGTTACCATAAAACTAGGGTTTTCTAACTAATTGAATTCTTAAACCTCCAATAATGTACTTAAATGTTTGTATAAACCTTTTCATTGATAATGAGAAATATTCATATTCAAGTCTTCATTATACCACCAATCAGAGTTGTGATGGTTGACTTGATAGCAATAACATTTGAAATTAGCCAAACGATATACAGTGCCATAACATTGCTATTATTGAATGGACTTACAATATAGTGTCTCCTATTCTTTTGAATTTTGTTTAGAACTTAATTCCATAAATGAGATGATAATAATACCTTAGCTATCTGGTAACCAAGTAATTTTTTATTTTATTTATATAATCATTTTCTTTATTCTTCTATATGTCATGTGACACTGTAACATGATAAGTATGAAGAGAACCGTATGTTTTGAATTTTGATCCCTCACTAATGTTGTTCATTTGCTCCAACTCTAAAAGCATTGTTGTTTCTTTTATAAATCACTGATACCCGATGAATTTCTAACCTAATGTTTGTGTTGATTGTTGTTGATGTTGGTCATAACTCTTTTCGTTTTGTGAAGGTTGTGCTTACTTGATTTCATGAAATGAACACTAGCATAGTCGATGCTTCGATTACTTCAAGAAGACGTAAAAAAAGTGAATATGAACATGTGCTGTTTCTCCGAGTTTTTTGAATGCGAAATTGAAAGATTTAGTCTGTCATATGCTAGCATATTCTATTAAATCCATGTTAGAGAGGGATTAAAATTTTGCTAATGTGCTAACATTGTGTACCAATGAGTTTTAAAGAATTTGGATTAAAATCAATGTTCTACAAACTTTGTACCACTTATGAGAAGGGGAATTTTTCAAGTACCTCTTGTGTTTCAGTTTATTCTTTTGGAAGAGTAGGCTAAAGCTAAAGAATACCATGTTTAATAGTAAGATTATGAGACTTGTTATTGGTACTGCTGCTGGATGGGGTAGCATTGGCTTTTTTTATCCTTGGTTGCTTGTATTTTATCATGAGCATTATGGCTACCTTGGTGCCTCGCAGAAGAAGGTTAATGTTGCTAAAGACAAGTCCACAAAGGTTAATCGCTTTATTTGAGAACATAAGTTTACATTTTTAATTGATTGAGTTATATTCTTTTAAAAATTGAAAGCAATTAAATAATTTGGTTTTGATATCTCTCTCTCTCTCTCTCTCTCTCTCTCTCAGGTGTTATGGTATGCTATAACAAATTATAGGATATGGTCACTACAAAAAAATAATTATAGGACATGGATTTTTTTGCCCTGTTTCATGGTTACGAATTAACCACCGATAATGTTATCGGTGGAATTAAGATTAAATAGTTAAATTATTAAACTAATGATATTTTAAGGTCTTATCAATTTATTAAAAAAAAGTCTTATAGATGATATGAAAAAAATAAATCATTTGGAACTCGAATGGCGAACTTTTGTAAAAAATATGGACTTAAATTTTTAACAAAAAATTTAGAGGGACAATTGAAGGAAATTTTTAGTGGAGCTAAAAATGAAAGTTGATGTATTTAAATAAATGTATGAAAAATATATTTAACCCTAAAATACCGGTCCTATTTATAAGAAAAAGTCAAATGTTTCTTATAATTAAATAGGACCGATGAGTAACCATTAATGAGATTATTTTGGAGTAATTAATTAGGAATGATGAGTTGTCGGACCCCACTTATTCATTTTAAAAGGTGAATTTCAGTCTATGGACTACTTGACCAAAATAAATGCAAAATTGTTTTAACTTTTCTTTTGTTGGTCAAGTAGCCTAGTTATTTGAATTCACATAAATGCAGAGAAGTGTGGTATCGGTGTTCAAGCATCGACTATTGTATATACTCCTTCCGGTCCTATTTATAAGAAAAAATTGACTTTTTACATTCATTGAGTAATTAATGTACTTGGTATAGAATATAGACCAAATACTTCATTTATGCAATGAATCAAAAAAGTCAAATGTTTCTTATAAATAAAACCGGAGGGAGTATTGTACAATGTTCATACAAATTTTGTTAAGCTCAGGACGACACGACGACAATTGTTGATTTAACCATATTAGTAATAATGTAAGTTTTTGTTCCTCGAAATATTAAACCTAAATTATTATTTTTATTATTATTATTTTTTGAATCCCTCAAAAAAAATTTATTTTTTGAAATAACCTAAATTATTTTTTGATGTAGTTTTTTTGGTGATTAATACATCATTTTTTTTTGAATCGATAATACATCATTTGTTTGTTTAAAATTTATCGATATCCCTGCAATTGTTTGGTATTATTTGTTTAGATGTAGGAAGGAATCCTTGGACAAAACTGTGGAAGGAAAGTAGTAATAAGGAGAACACGTTCATCTTTATTTTATTTTTATTATTTTTTTAATAAATTAAATGAGGTGTAATGTTTTTATTGGTTGTTTGTAAATGCTGACATGTTACTTACGTTCCCATCTAAGAATTTCTCACAAATAGGGTTTAGAGAATTGGCATGTAGGGTAAAACAAGAGGTGAGAAAGAGAGAAAAACTTGTTGAAAGGTACGCACCATTTTTCCTTTTAAAATAACTGTGGTATTGAGGCGTTTGTTTTCATTTTTTTTTGTGTTTAAACATGTATCAGTGGTCGTTGTTTTATATATTCCATTGTAATTGCTGCACTGCACAACCATTGAACTCAGAAAAATCGCAAAAACAGTTCAATAGTGCCGCCACTGTTAGGGTTAATGATAAGGTCTATTAGTGGGCATCTTAGAGGTATGCCTTCCGGCTACGCTCCATCTTCATCCGGAAAGGAAGGATGGTCATTGTATGTAGGGGTGATCCTAGAGGGACAAGCACCTTTGTTGGAAGAGGTGTTTGGGAAAGATCCCCAAAGAGAATTGGTTTTACATTCTCAAAACGTGGAAAACGGCCATGCTTTGCAAGAGGGGGCAACAAATGACAAGTAGAAGATTTCATTCACCTCTTATAACATGGGGCATCTTGATCATATTACATAGCTTGAAGTCAATGATATTTGAAACGAAGACAAAATCGGGTAGAACATTAATACTTTGCATATCTGAGCATATTTCGGATTTTAGAAACATAAATGTAGAAGAACACATTTTGGTTTCTAGAATCCAAACAACAGTAGAAATTCAGAAGAAAAAAATTAGTCAAACACCAAAGATTTGAGCAAATGTGTACTAACCTATTGTGTAGTATTTAGAACATCTCAAATTCAATGGATTGAACCAAGTTTAGTTGAAAAATGACACAATAAAGAGAGATTCAGATTTTTTTATTGTTTTCATTTGGAGGGAGGGGTTGTTGGAGTTCTTAGGTTAAAAAACGAAAAATGGAGAAATGAGGAAAAGTGGTTGAGCACTATTGTTATATACGCATGGTTCGGATCCGATAAACTAAAGTGCATGTTTTTTTATTCGGTTTCCAGAATTCATGCGGAGCAAAAGTGGGAAATTCGAAGGACATGTAAGAGACATGGGAGGGGGGAGAATTTTATTATTACGATTCCATTTTGGGTAAGTGTGATGTGTGTGTCTTAGTTATTATTGTTCTTTCTCTTTGGTGGTGAAGTGGTGCTTGAATTAGGCATACATGTTAAAAAAAAGTTTCAAAGTAAAAACCCATCCCTGAGAGATTTTGAAGGATACTGTTAGGAAACATGACATCCATTGATGAAGGAGAGAAAAGCTTAACTAACTTTGTATTGATGAATATGAAAAAAATGTTACAATGAGTGAAAGTTGTCCCACTTATGGGGAGGTTACAACTATATATACTAATAGGACTAATACTAGTAACTAAACTATATATCTCTAATAGTCCCCCTCAAGTTGGCAGGTGTTCAAAAACACATCCAACTTGAAATGAGAAAATACAAGGAAAGATGCCGGAAATACATCGGCTAAGAAAAATATCAAACAAGTGCTCATCCAATAAGAAGCAACCACAACTCAAGGTTGAACCAATTGAAGGAAGGAGCATCAAATCAACGCTTAACCACCATCCGGTAGAAGCCAATATCAACAAAGCCAATTAAGGCACAACGCTTAACCATCAAGAGTGTTCAATCACTCAAGATAGAAGCACAAGACAAGAAATACAAGGATATCCAAAAATCAATGATGATATCCAAAAAGAAGTGCAAGGAATGGCCATAGTCTACAATGGAAGGAGGTCATATACAAGACCAAGGTTCCAAAGATAAAAAGTGATGCCCTCCAATGCCGAGCCGAGACAAGAAAAAAAACAAAATGCAAGGAAGAGTCATAGTCAACAATGGAAGGAGGTCATATGTTGAACAAACTTCACACCAAAAGTACCATGAAGCAACAAGACCAAGCTTCCAAAGATAAAAGTGATGCCCTCCTATGCCAAGCTGAGACAAGAAAAACCAAATGCAACCAATGCACCAATAATGAAGCTAAAACAAATCCAAAATAGTCTTCAATTGTCACAATAATAGGCAAAGCAGAAGCAAATAATAGGCGAAAATGCACTCTTCAGAAAGCAAACCAAGAATCTTCCAACAATCCAAAAAACTGAGCCAAAACGTTAAACCTTACCAAACTGAAGCAAATGCAATTCACAATGAAAATCAAATTGAATAATCAATATTGGTCAGAACAATTATGCAGCAAGAAGGAAGCTTCATACACTAAACCATTCACATAGGCTACCAAGTTATGAAATGGCTCAACGACAGTACACAAACTCTTCATATTGCACATCTCAATCCATGCCTTCTTTAGCCAATCAGAATGTGTTTCATGTGCAATTGTAGTCACCAAAAATATTTCAAGAGAGTGAATCCAGTAGCTTACAATTCCCACACAATTATACTTGATGCATGGGTAACACATTTAGCAACAAGAGGCATGAAAAGAAATTACCAAACAATTTCAGCAAGATATCAATAATCACAGAAACTGTAGCAGCAATCGATCATCAATAACCAGAAACTAAACCAAACAACCAGCTTTTCGCAAGTTTCAGCCAAACCAAACTTATTCAAAGCAAACCAGAATAGCTTTCCAGAGACGCACTCGTCCAATATCAAAATCACTTACGCTTTTGGCAACAACTTCTGGACCTGTTGAGAATCAAAGAATGGAACAAAGAAACAACACAACATGCTGAGTTAAGCATGACCAGCAAAAAAGGTTATTCCAATCGTGATTCTTGGAGTATGATATTGATGAACAAACTATGGAAAGCCAAACTTGAACCGAACACGTAATCATCAGAGGAATTTCCACAAACACCTATTGAGCACAATATCAACAGACTGCAATTACAACACAACTCTATCTATAAACAGAGTTCTCTATACGACACAGAGAATCAATGCGAAACCGAGTCTGAATGTGAACAAGCACATCTGATGAGGATAAGCCACCATAGATTGCACAAGAATTACCAATAACAATCAACAAAATCATGTAACAATCAACATCACACCGTCAAAGTTGCCGAAGTCGAAAGCCAGCAAAAATAGAGAGAAGCTTCTGCAATCAGTAACCGAAAACCAAAAAAAATGTGAATCATCAAATCTTGCTTTGATTCATCATTCAGAAGTGATCCTAACAAGAAATCGCGAGAGGTAGGATTGTGATCGGAATCACAAACAAGAGGAATCAAAATTGAGATGGATGAAACATATTGAACCAAAAAGAATACATGAGGAAGATGAAAACAAACCGAAAGTGAACAGAAACTGAAAAGAAAAGAAAGAAACGATCGTAAAATCCGGAAACCCTAGGATTTGGTGGAAAATGAGAAGAACAACATCTTAAACAATTGCGAACAGAATCGCAAAGGAGAATATACGGAAAACACGAAAACGATCAAAAGAATTGGAAGAAATTGAGATAAAGAGAAGAAAAAAATCTGATCAGAACGATGAAGAATGAAGACAGAAAGGTGAAAGAAGTTTCACGAGATAGTGAAGAAAGAAAAAAAATCTAAAATGGGAAGGAAAGTGAAAATTGAGAAAATTGGATTTTCTCATGAAAATGCAGCGGAAAATATCCTTCACAAGGTGGATACCAAGTTTGCTCTGATACCATGTTAGGAAACATGGCATCCATTGATGAAGGAGAGAAAAGCTTAACTAACTTTGTATTGATGAATATGAAAAAATGTTACAATGAGTGAAAGTTGTCCCACTTATGGGGAGGTTACAACTATATATACTAATAGGACTAATACTAGTAACTAAACTATATATCTCTAATAGATACTACTAGTTCATTCAAAAGGTTTTAGTTTTGAAAATGGAAAATCACTGATTAAATTTGTTCTTGATCTCTCTTTGATCCATCCAACTAGGACACGGCGTTGTGGCTTATTTAACATAGATATTGATATTCTTGTTGGTTTCAGAACTTAAATGGAGCTGGAGGTAGATCGATTATCGAGTGTGCCAAAAATAATTCTCCACGATATTATGTCAATGCTGCTAGAAAAAGATGCTGCTAGAACAAGTGTTTTGTCCAAGTCTTGGTTAGAGACATGGTATACTTTTCCTATGTTGTCTTTTTCTGATACTAAAGTTGTCAAGACGTTACCTCAACCAAAGGAAAATTTAACGAGGACTAGAAAGTATTTTATTGATTGTGTGAATAAATCGTTGTTGAGATTCTATGTCCGTAGATTGGCTATCAAAGAATTTAAGCTTAGTGTGAGGTGTTTTGAGCTTCGTTACATGTCAAAGGATGTTGATTTTTGGTTGATGTTAGCAAGTGAAAGTTGTGTTGAAATACTAGAACTTATTTTGCCTATTCAGGGTGAATGCTATGTTTTACCGAAGGGTGTAATTGAAGTCAAATCATTGAGTAAGTTGTTGTTGAATGGAAGAATTAGAATTGATCAAACATTCATGAATCTTTCAACTAGGTTATTCTTGTTAAGAGAATTATATTTGTATGTTCCTTTTGGAGACGAACAAGCAATTGAGCATCTCATTTCTTGTTGCCCTTTGATTGAATGTATAACTTTGCATTTTTTTCTAGTGCCGCCGAGCTCAAGTATTACGTGGTTCAAGAAAAAAACATGTTTATGAGAAGAACTACTTGAGATAAATTATGTGCAAAGTACTAGTTTCAAATTCTTAGTGAGTACCTAGAGAAACAGAAAACCAATACCTTGGCTTTGTGCTTTCTCACAATTCAAATCATCATCACTCACTTAAGTTTGCTCAATATTTGGCTCTTTCGAGCACTTTATACTTTGGTGTTCATGAGCAATTTTCTTTTGAGAGACACAAGTAAGATTAAACAAAAATTATCCAAAGCACAACAGTTAAAAACAACAACAAGCTAAGTTATTAACTAAGGTAAATAAAACTAAAAGTACTGAAATATAGTACCAAAATGACAATGAAAATTGTTCCAACATAAAAATAAAGACATAAAGTAAAATGTCAGAGCAAAAGCAATAAGCATCACTAAAAACACAAAAGCTGTGGTTAATGGTTCGCCTCATCATCCCCATCATCATCCATGTCATCTACGCCATGAACACTAGCGGTCCTTTCCTCGTCATCAACAGGGCCACCGAATGCACCATCCCCTCCAGAGTAGACTGGCCTGTCCCCAGGCCACATGCAAGACTGGTAATACTGGGCGGGAGTCATCATCGCATAAGTCAGATCCATGTGAGCATCATAAAGATGTTGGTAGGTCCCCTGATTACTTCTGAAAACAGCAGCTTGCTGGTCCATCAAGAGGGTGTCCTTCTGCTCCTGTCGCCGAGCTCTCTGCTCCTGCCTCTGCTCCTGCTGAGTTAACATAGCAGCAAGGGATGAAAATCATAAGCGCCAGAATGCTGAGGCATATCATGCTGATGTACATCCTCCTGTGGTATCTCTGGTTCGTGCTCAGACTCAGGCTCATGTGGCAGTACTCCACCTATTTTCTGGGCATGGTTGTGAATGTATCGATCATTAATCACCCCCGTAATATTCTCAGCACAAGGTTTAGGAATTTGGACACCTTGATGATTCACTAGTCCCATGATGAAGCCAGGAAAGCCCAATTTGGCAGCCTTATGCGTCAAACCACTCAAAGCTATATATCTCAGCTGATCGGAGATGATTCTGGCGACATCTACCTCTCCTCCCTTAAGTATGTGCCTAATCAGGGGCGTCACAGTCACAGGGGTGGTAGTGACATGACTCTTGGGCCACACATTATGCACCAAGAACTGGAAAAGCATGGCTGCCTCGAGGGTCATATCACTAATGTTCGCAATGGTAAACTCCTCGTTCTTCCCCCTATTGTAACGTTTACAAGGCAAAAGAATCTCTCTTTGGATCTGGGTATGGTTCCACTCTTGGTCTTTTTCCTTTTGACCATAGTCACAAAGGGAAGGGATGGTCAGATCCTTAGATGGTGGGAGTTCAAATGGGTTGCCAAGATACGTGTTGATGGTATCTCGGTCAAAGTGGATAGTGGAACCCCTCACAAAGGTAGTGAAAGTGAATTGTTCCACCAAGAGATGTTTCTCACACACCGGCATAGCATTGGCATAATTTTTTTTGACAATATAAGGATTGATGCGGGTTGGGGGGGGTCATGAGTTTGTCCCACTTCCGGCTAGTAATCAACTCAAGGATGTGGGCATATGGTCCCTCCGGGTTAATGCTAACCACTTTGGTGCCATGTACCCTTTTCAAATGAAGTAAACCTCTGAAAATGTCGGCCGGAAAGGAAACGGGATCGGTCAAAATTTCTTGGTGGTGGGATTGGTCGCTCTATGGTACTGGAGGTGGAGGCTGAGGATTTACGTTTAACACCAGTTTTGGATTTGGGTGCCATCTGCAAAACAACCAGCAAAATCCATATACAAAGTATAACAAGTAATTAGAACACGTATGGAATTAAAGGAAGTAAAACAGTTTAGAGCTACACAGAAAAGGGCAGTTCTAGGGTCTGCACGCTTGAGGCACGCTTAAGCGACCTCACAAGCGAGCATTCATAGGAATTCTGGGTTTGCACGCTTGAGGCACGCTTAAGCGACCTCACAAGCAAACATAAAAAAAATCCAAGCAGTTTCCTATGAATACACGCTTAAGCGTGCTGTACTTTTTTGGCAAGCGTGCAGCCCCTGTCCCTACTAAATTTCACCAAAATCCAGCCTATTCCAACACAATCCAGCATATTTAATCATGAAATTTACCCCTAATCCTCTACAATTCAAAAGTGATCAAGAAATGAACCCGAATCATAACATTTGACAAGAAATCACTCAAAACCCTTATTTTTCAAAAGTTTCTAAAATGGGTTTAAAATTTGCAATAATTGAGTGTTCAAGGCATTTGTGTAGTGATTCAAGTTCATTTGCACACTATAATCTTCTACAAACAGTCTCTAACCACAACAATCTATCCCTAACCTAGCCATTTCTAAAAATGCTCCAAAGCATGATTTTTCAATTTAAATCAAGAAGAAAGGGAGGAAAATCAAACCTGTTAAGCGATGAATGCAAGGACAAGATGAAATGTGATGCAATGTATGTAGTGCTTGACTTGTCTTTGACTAGGAAATAATTGGATTTGATTTAGGGTTATGTGTGTGAGAGAATTTTGAAAGTGTGTAGAGAGAGACAAAAACGTGAATGAATGCAAGTGAGTGGGTGGGAGTGGTTATGCAGAGTAATGGCCTTAGGAACCGTTACTTTTGGCCTGCCAAGACGTTGTTCGCTTAAGCGTACAAATGGTCGCTTAAGCGTGCGGACCACAGTTCTCTCACAGTTGCTTGAATTTTTGCTTTTTTAAATGCTTGGTTCCTATCCTACATGCAATTAAATATAAAAATCAACTTACAAAACTGGGTTGCCTCCCAGCAAGCGCTTGTTTCACGTCATAAGCTCGACGCCTTTTGCATGAAGAAATCGTGGATCGATTAGTGAAATTGTCGACATTTGCCTATCAACTTCACCACCAAAGTAGGGCTTCAATCTTTTCCCATTCACCGTCCAGTTGGACTTTGTCATTGGAACTTCTAACACTATCGTTCCATAAGGCTCGTCTTCTTTGATAGAGCTTGAATAAAAAAGTTGCATGAAAGCGAATGACATCCAAAAACTAAAATTCAAGTTAAAAAAATTAAACAATTGACACCCCAAAATAAACAAAACAAATCATCGTAACGTTGAAACTTTCGTTGGAGCTCAATTGGAATGTATCATCGCTTTAGACTAAGAGCAATCACACAAGTGAGATTGACATCACATCTTCACGCAAAATCTTAGGACATTATGTATATGTGTCGTCTTGCTTATATGTTGTTCGACATCTACTCTTGCATACAATGTGAAATTTTAGCTCACACTTAACACATTAATATTTCTCTATCAAGTGTCAGACTTTCGGTGTCGGTAATCCACCACCAAGAATCACTCTCGATCCCCCATAATATTGAGCAAATATATGATACCACTGTTAGGCCTTATGAGCGAGCCAACACTTGTGTGAATCGACACATTAGTGAAAGAGCAACCACACAAGTGAGAACAATACCACATCTTCATCCAAAATTTTAATGTTCAAGAACATGAGTTTTCCACTTATTTGTTGTTCAATTTCTGCTCATTTATCCAATGTTAAGCTGTTTTTGATACTTGACACAACACAATATTTTCTCCCTCAAATAAGATGAAATTCTAGTATGTGCTTGGCACGAGAGTTTCCATACTAGTTTGATGCAATTGAAGACTCCAATATTTAATCATATATTGACGAATAACGACTATCTGTGTGGTAACACCAACACTTTGAAACAGTTGGACTGTATGTTTTGAGTCAATGCAACATTATTTTACACGAACCTTCTTTCCAATACATGCGAACGCCATGCATCAAGGCTAGAATCTCAACATGCAGGATGATCGAGACACCAATATTTTTGTAGTATCCTTAATAAAGTCTCTTATAGTATCTTGAATTAGACCACCAAATCCGAGCACCCTAGGGTTTGTTAGAGAGCTCCCATCAACATTAATGACATTTTTTTTTTGTTACCAACATTAATGACATATGTATCTTCCTGTGTCGTTTCCAATCCTAAAATTTATTATAGTTTTATTTAAAGTGAAGCAAAAAAATATTTTTACCAATCCTAAAATTTATTATAGTTTTATATAAAGTGAACCAAAAAAAATATTTTTATTATTTCTGAAAATAAATCATCCACACTAAAAAAAAATAAAAAAATATATCATCCCTAACTAATTAGTATTTTTTTCCTATAAATATCGAAACCTCACCGCCACACCAAGCAATTACAGCTTTCAAATTGTTGTCTCTGAAGATTCCGACCGACAGACGATAGTTGTTCAACCACCAAACGTTAACCTCTCTCAGGTAACTCTCTCTCTCTCTCTCTCTCTCTCTCTCTCTCTCTCTCTCTCTAAATCTTTATCACCTAATCATCTGTTTCGCAACTTAAGCTGATACGTTAAACCCTAAACCCTAACTATATCCACTAAAAGTTGTTGATTGAATTTCGTTAATAATCTCACTCTTATGCTTCTTCACTTTCGTTATTGCTTCTTGCAGAACAAAAATATGGAGCACGATGAGGACCGATTATCGAATCTGCCGAAAATCATTCTTCATAACATTCTGTCGAGATTACGAGAAAGAGATGCTGCAAGGACAAGTGTTTTGTCCAAAGCTTGGTTAGAGACATGTCATACTTTTCCTATATTGTCCTTTTCTGATGCTAAAATCACTGGGATGTTTACCCCATCTGATATAGGGAAGTTGCTGTTTCCCGAATCTATGGATGATGTTGTTAGAAAGATAGAAAACTTCACTGATTATGTGAAAAGGAGGTTGTTGAGATTCTATGATAATGGATTGGCTATCAAAATATTTAAGCTTTCTGTGTACAATGTTGAGCGATGTAGTTACATGTTAAAGGATATTGATCTTTGGTTGAAATTGGCAAGTGAAAGTGGTGTTGAAGTAATACATCTTTATTTGCCTTATGATCTCGATCAGGATGAATGCTATGTCCTACCCAAGGGTGTAATTGAAGTCAAATCGCTTACTGAGTTAGTGTTGATTGGGGGAATCAGAGTTGATACAGCATTCATGAATCATTCAATTAAATTTTTCTCACTAAGAATATTGTCATTGTGGTATGTCCTTTCGAAAGACGAACATGCAATTGAGCAATTCATTTCTTGTTGTCCTTTGATTGAACATATAACTTTGAGGTTTGGACGTGGGGTTATGAAGTCTTTGAGTTTGCATCGTCTACTTAAGCTCAAGAAAGTTGATGTTCAAGGAATCCAGGAGGTATATATTGATGCTTCGTATCTTGAGGAATTGTGTTTTTGTCCCGATGTATATATTGATGCACCATATAAGATTTATTTTGATAGATGCCAACATTTGAAATATTTGTCTCTGGAGAGTTGTATTATCACAAAAAAATGGTTTCTTGAACTATTTCCAAAATTTCCTTTCCTTGAGAGTTTGAAATTGGATGATTGTGCAATGGCCGAGAGGATTAATATTTCAAGTGTTCAACTTAAGGTGTTGAAGATATCTAATTGTTCTGACGTGAAGGAGGTCAACATTGATGCTCCAAATCTATTATCATGTGTATATTGCATTGATGAT
This sequence comes from Medicago sativa, assembly GCF_051527215.1. Classification (NCBI taxonomy): domain Eukaryota; kingdom Viridiplantae; phylum Streptophyta; class Magnoliopsida; order Fabales; family Fabaceae; genus Medicago; species Medicago sativa. The sequence continues at coordinate 11,962,775 of NC_140756.1, forward strand.
GATGATTTAGAGCCTATTATATCTTTTTTGACAAGTTCTAGTCTACTAAAAGTTGATATGGAGATTGACATTGAATATCATCATCTTTGTAACTTGAGGGAATTTCTTCAAAACATCAAACCTCAAAATGTTTTGTCATCTCTGTCCCTAGACATCTTTGATCTAACTGAGGTGAGTATTAATTAGCTACTTAATTCGTTATTTCAATCTTCATACCTACTTATTGTATTTGTGTCTGGATTATGTAGGATGTACAACACCCGATGGTATTTCAAGTGTCATCCCCTCCACCAAGTATCAAACACTTGCACCTTCACTCTGTTCCAAAAAATGATACTTTGTTTTCATCTATTGTAAATATCTTACTTTCAAGTTGCCGCCCTGCATTTATATCTTTGAGGCAGAATTCTTCTTGCAGCAAAGCGTTCATTGAGGTGTGATATTCTCTCCTATGTTCCTTTATAGAGATATATCATTGTCTCACATGTTCATATAGTATTAGACCATGCTTCCTACAATTGGTGATTGTCCTATTTAATCAAAAAAGTAAAAATTGTATTGCCATGTTTCCGTTTTATGTCAGACACATGCATTTATGCTTAAAAGATTTGCTTTTTATCAATATATAAAACATAATTATTTTGTATAGTGTCTAACTCTATTTGTTAATCATCTGAATCTGCAGTTCTTATATGAGACGCTAATGGAAAGAAAGGGGGATGACTGCTTTTGCAGTTCTAGTGATACTAAATGTTGGTGGCATGGCTTGAAGAATGTGAAAGTCATAAGCTCAATGAAGATTGATGAGAATATTGATTTCAAGACCATGCTAGAATTGTTGCCAATTTGGGAAAAAATTAATTTTATGTTAGAATTTTAATGTTGCTGTCATAATCTCATAGATATGTTTTTACTTTGAAGTTTGATTACCTCTTGATGCATTTAAGTGCAGCTGTTCCTTTTTATGTTGCATAATGACACTCCATTTGTTTTGATATACACTATGGAAAATGCTGAACGGTTAAGTTTGTTATAATCCCATCAATGATAATTACAACATGTTCTCCTAGTTGCAATGTACACATCATGTTCTGCAATCTTTCTTGACTAATTTCGAATTAGGAGGTTAGCCGATGAGTAGTTACTTTGAAAAAATTGATGAATATAACAACTCAATCAATGTGTATTTTATTTTTCTCGTGAAATATTTATAAATTGGAACAAGTATGTGAGGGTTATCTATATTCATATGAACTAGTCACAATGGTTTCCTTTCTTGTCTTGATTTTGGATTATGATTTATGAGAAAGACCTTTGATTATGCTTAAGTGGTGTGTTCAACACTCGAGTTGCGATCCAGCGATGACCAAAACGTTAGTGCCATGTTAGATGATCTTTGGTGCAATATGGGCATGGCTAAAGGGTTGCACAAGAGTTGCGATTTTTTTTTTTTAAGGAAAGAGTTGTGATTTTTAGGACCGTTAGATTGTCCCATTTGCTGAACAGCGGAAGCCGATATAGATCTATCATCTATGCATGAATGGCGAAACACATGGTCGTAATGATGAACCAGTAAGGATATGAATCTTTCGATTTAAATCCTGTGGCAAGATATGGATCTAAAACATCTCTGCTTCTTGAACTGGAGCTCATTGCACTGTAATGAAGCCGTCGGCATTTGAAGGGTACGGTCTAATGATTGGCTTATATACAAAACCTTCGGACGGAGACATGACAGGAACAAACCATTGGTAAACCATTAGCACTTCAAATAATAGTTCACGTGATATAGGTAAACACTACTCTAATTGTATGCGTCAAAATAGTGTCTATGTTCAAGGGCCGCCCCTGCCTATATAAAAAAATGTTATGAAAGTATGAGAATTAAGAGGCAATAATTCATATACTTATACTTAGAAGACAAAGAAGCCTCATCCTTGCTCATATCTCTCCTTCCAAGGAAGGACCCTCTGCCAATTTCTAACTCACCGTAACATTTTCGGACATCACTCATTTCCAGCTTCTCCGTGTAATGATCCCTTAGGTTTATTTTGTCTACAAAAGGTGCATGATGTTCATACCTTGCAATGTTTTCAAGCTGTCTACTGAAATATTTTTATTTTCTTCCTTTATTGATTTAAAATACTTATCTTTAACCGATGAGTAGTTTGCTCTTCCTATATTGTGCTGATTTCAGTTCTATGGCTACAGCTCAATTCATTGCCTTTATAAATGAATCTATGGACTTTTCACATGAATAGAAACCTAATTAAGTTACTTATCTTGCTGAATTTTGGTAACTTGTTTTGCTTGTTTCATGTGTTGTAAGTCATGACTTACTGTCAACTTGGTTAAGTTAATTTTTCTGGAATTACATGCATCGAAGCTGCAGAATTTGATGCTTTGATTGTTACCAAAATGTAATAGTATAAACATCATATCTGGATGGTTATAAAATGTAAAGAAAATAACCAACTGAAATGTACGTCACGTTCTTTGATAGCAGGCTAACATGCTTTCTTTCCCTTGTTGGAATACGGGACTTTTCAGATTTTGAATTTCCAGCCATGAGTGCTGAAAAATTATTCAATATTTTTTTCATATTTTACGTTTCCAGAAACTTTGAAAATTTCAAAACAATAGCTACGCGGGGAAACTCTTGCAGCGTCTCTCATGAGATTGAGAAGCAAACGAAACTCATTTGGAGGATCAGTCATAACAATTAACTCGTTAATGGTTCTAGCACCAATCTTGACAAGAAAATCATGGCACATGTTCCCCTCATGCAACATATGATGCAATTGAAGACTCCAATATTTGATCATATATTGACGAATAACGACTATCTCATTGCCGAAATGTTGTGGAGTAACAACACTTTGAAACAATTGAGTGTATGTTTTGAGTCAATGTAACATGAATTATAATTTTTAAATTGTATTGTCTACTAACAATATATAAAAATTGAAGTACATCAAAATTTCATAACCGTCCTTCTTAAAACTCATAATCTCCTTAATTTCATGTGCATAATAGTCATTTTGCAATTTATTGTTTTTTAAAAAATTATTTATGATAATGGTGTAATAAATTTCCACTTCTACGTGTAACAAAATTCCACTTCTACGGATAAGTCATTTTTTTGCCTAAATTTAATTGTTTTATAAAAAAAATTTGTTGATTCAATAAAGTATAATGGTGTAACAAATTTCCAATGAATAGTGTAACAAATTATAACTTCCACAGATGGGTCATTTCTTTGCAAAATTTAATTAAATATTTTTAAAAAATTATTTAAGATAATGATGGGACTTAGTGTAACGAATTTCCTTAAAATTTCATACGCCAACTTCTTCTTATCTAGACGTATCACTTCCATTCTATCCGAACAATTAATTTCATCTCTTCAGTTCTCCTTCTTTGCTATTCAACTCACAAAAGGTATATGTTTTTCTTAAAAAAAAAAAAAGGTATATGTTTTTTCTCCAACCCATCATTTGATTTCACGACTTTGATGAACAATTAGTTGTTAATCTTATTCTTCGTTTTTTGTTTTAAGGATGGGACTATCTATTGATGCAATCATTGATATCAATGACTCTAAAGAAATATGGAGGCTTGCTGTTTGTGTTCTCGATGTCTGGAGTGTTGTGAACAATCACGGGAATGAGCAACTTGAAATGATCGTTATGGATTTTTTTTTTTGAGAGATGATCGTTATGGATTGAAAGGTAAATTCTTTGGAAAGAAACTTTTATGATCCTGCTAACTGGTGCCCCTAGGGCACTGGTTAAACATACCATAAAAGAGAATTATTACCATAAAAGAAGAGAATTATTACCATAAAATGAAACTGTTTTTGACTTTATTATAAATTAATTACACAATTTCAATGTATTAACTACTATATAATTTCTTCAGAAAAAAAACTACTATATAATTTCCTTTTTAATATCCTTAACTAGTGCCGGGGCACCGGTTAGCATTTCCCAACTTTTATATATATTTTTTAACTCATTTTGCTATAGTCATTCTAGAACAGACATCATTTTTTTTTAATGCGGATAAAGAGTGATAATAGCAAGGGTTGAATAATAAATAAATACTAATTCTACTCAAATAATGTCATAGCTTTATTAGAGTTTTCTTTCCTATTGCATCGTATATGGGAGCTTTATTAGAGTTTTATTTGCTATTGTATCATATATGGGATAAAATGACCATCATGGGTTCTTTAAGTGATGATCAAATTTTTATTTTTAAGGGATTTATTTAGTAGTGATGTTAATAGGGTGGTTACATTTTTTTATAGCTGATGCACCTTTCTAATTTGCGAATTATGTTAGCTGTCTTTTATTTTCAATTCGTATAGCTTTTACTCAACCTTCTGATCCTAACATATATTTGTAAGGGAAATTGCCTAAACTGCTACGACCAAAGCATTGCATATTAGCAGCAACTGAAGTATTCCCTCATCAACTCCCAATTTGAATCTATAAATAGTGGCAAGGTCGCAATAATCAAAAGAGAAGATTTTAGAAAACCTTTTCATTTGCTTTATAAACCTGTTATAAAAAGAAAAAGAAAAGATTAGTGAAATTGTGTTAGGGACTATGAAATGATTTAAAATATTAAAAAAAATCAGTTTCCATTGATTCTTGAATTTTCTTAGGCCCTTTAGTCCTGCCATTCATCATTTCCTTAATACGAAACTTAATATTTAAACAATAACTTTATGGAGGTTAACACTAATTTGATAATTCATATATATTGAAAAAAAAAATCAATTTAACACTTACTGTAATTTTAATTTGTGTTACCAGGGTTACGGTTGTCTAATGAAGAAATTTTCAATTTACCACTAATTGAAATTGAGATACACTTGCAAAAGAATCGTAAGTCTTTGAAGGACTGTGTTGAAATGCCATATGCAAATGGATATGTTATAGATTTATTTATGAAAGCGTGCTTATGATCATAATGAGCAACTTCAAGAATTCAATGGCTTATATCGAAGTCTCACAGGTTTGTATATTTTACTATACTGATTATGTTAGATCTAATTTTATTTTTTTTATTTTTTTATAAAAGAGTCATGCTAATTGTGTATTATTAATAGCTTCGAGAAAAAAAAAATTGTTTATTGGTAATAAACTTATTATGTCTTTGATTTTTTCACAAGATAAACAACAAGGTATCTTCAGAAAAAATAGTGGAAGTTGTAAACAACCAAAAAGGTGTTTTTCCTTTATGGTCATGGTGGCACATGGAAGACATATATGTGGAGAACTTTAGCTTCTTACATACGTCAAATAAACAAATTGTTTTGACAGTTGCTACGTCTAGAATTGCATCACTGTTACTGTTGGGAGGTCGAATAACACATTCGAAGTTCATGATTCCAATACCTCCTCTTGAGTCATCAACATGTGGTATAGATAAAGAGAGTGATTGTGCAGAGCTTATAAAACTAGCCAAGTTAATCATTTGGGATGAGGCCCCTATGGCTCACAAGTTATGTTTTGAAGCATTAGATAGAGCACTTAAAGACCTAATGATGGGTATGCAGATAATGACATTCCATCAGATTTGTTGATCACTAATTTTGATGATCCAATTTAGGTGATCGTTCAAAGCATGTATCTAAACTTAGTCAAGGATCCAAATTTTTTTACAATCCAAAGCTATTTTAGCTGGAACACTTGAGATTGTTAATGATATCAACAAATATATTTTGGGCTTGATTCCAGGTAATACATTATTTCAACATGTGTTTAGAATTATTTGTTATAATTTGATCATTAACTGTAGTTTTATAGGTGTTGAAAAAGAGTATTTAAATGCGGATTCTGTTGATAGATCTCAAGCTGATAACAATGAGAATTTTGATGTGTTAACCCCTAAGTTTTTAAATACTGACATGATTTCAGGGCTGCCTAACCATAAAATAAAACTCAAAGACCAGCACACTTATAATGCTACTCAGAAATATTGAACAGGGTTTGTGTAATGGAACATGACTCATAGTAACAAAAGTAGTAAACCATGTTATCAAAGCAAATGTTATTTCAGGTAAGAACATTGGAGGAGTTTTAAATATCCCTAGAATGGAGATAACCCTTACACAGTTTCCATGGCCTTTCAAGCTTAGTAGAAGGCAATTTCCAATTACTGTTTGTTATGTTATGACAATCAACAAATCTCAAGGACAATCACTGGATTATGTCTTCCTCGAAGTGTGTTTAGTCATGATCAATTGTATGTGGCAATATCAAGGGTAAAGAATAAAAAGGTATCAAATAGTAATTCATAATAAGAAAATCAAGCATTGAAGTGTACCACCAATGTCGTTTTCAAAGAAGTTTTTGAAAACTTATAGTTTGTAATATATTTACACCTATATTAATGCTTATATATATATTAAACAATTGTAGTAATAAGAGTGGTGTTCGAAGTTTGTTCAACAAGGTCTACTTTTGTCCAGGTTTCAGCATTTACAAGTTGTTCTAACTTTTGGAAGTTGACTATGGATAATTTGTTGATTAAAAAAAAAATTTGTGTAAATCATCTTTGACAGAATTATTTGTATTAATTTGACCCTTTCAATTTATTCTATAATATATGTTGATTCCGACAATAATTATCGTAATAACCCTCGACCCGTGCGAATGCACGTGTCTATTACTAGTTTGATAAATAATAATGGTTTAATGACGTGGAAAATGAGGTTTTTTAAAGAAAATGTCAGATCAACACATTGTTTGCCACGTCATCGTTTTTGGAGAGCCAAAATGAGGATGAGGGCAAAATTGCAACAAAAGTAAAGGGCAAAAATTTTCAATTTAGAAATAGGGGGGCCATTTTTATGAGAAACGTAAAATAGGGAACCAAAATGCAATTAAGCAAAAAAATAAATAAAAAAAATACATCATCCCTAACTAGTTAGTACTCCATCCGTTTCAAAATGAGTGTCGCTTTAGCCAAAAAAATTTGTTCCAAAATGAATGTCGCTTTCAGTTTTCAATGCAATAATAATTTTTTCTTTTCAATTGTACCCTCCAATTAACACTATGCACACTACTTCCAAAGTATTACTTTTAGGGTCTTGTTAACTTGTGCCCTAAGGGCACAAGATAAGAAACTAAATAAAGAAATTTAACGTTGGAAATTGTGCATTCATAACCTTAAATACTTAAAAACTTGTCTTTTCAAGACAATATTTATTGTTTAATTCTATTTTAAGATCCTTATCTTGTGCCCTAAGGGCACAAGTTAACATTTCCCTTACTTTTAAGACTAACCAATAGTTAATAAGGATAATTTGGTAAAATAACCATTCTCTTTCTTTTAATCATTGCATTTCTTAATATGTGTGTAATCACCTAAAACGACACTCATTTTGAAACGGAGGGAGTATTTTTTTCCTATTAATATCGAAACCTCACCACCACACCAAGCAATTACAACGTTGCTCAACCACTAAACGTTAAGCTCTCTCAGGCGACTCTCTCTGTAACACCCCGTTTTCCCAACGTAAAAATTTCATAATTAAAAATAAGAGTAATTAAACTTTAACGGAATGCTACACTTCTTAAAAATTCATAAACTGAATAAATAGCAATTTATTCTTCAAAATCATTTAACATAAGTAATTCAAAACTCCGCGGAATTAGTTCATTCAACATAAAAAGTCTTTGGCACGCAGACCTCATCATAAAAATCTCAAGTCTTGTTCAACATTTATTCATAAAAATCCATAAGTAATACGTAAGGAATATAAATAGAAGACATAATCCCATCCCGTTACGTATCAGAGCACCTAAGACACATTTGTGAGGAGTCCACTCACGACCGCAACTAATCCTGGTTACCTGCAAGCTACCCATACGAAGAGCAACATTTCCAAGCAGAGGGGTGAGATTTCTCAAACAATAATATTAAGCATATAAATCATATAAAATACATTCAACAACTTAAACATCTTATAATTCATTAATCATATCTAACAACTTAAACTTCCTTAACTAGTGTCATTAATCTTCTTATATTGGTCGTAAAACTATCTTAATACTAATCATAAACATCTTCATATATTATCAATTACTAATCTTAACATCATCATATAACATCAAATAATAGTCTCCAACAATAATCACATAACATCAATATTAATCACAAACGTCACCACATTTCATCAAACATTATTTATAAGCATCAACACCTAATATCAAATATAATCATAAGCATCATCATGTAATTTCACATAAGTATTATTATCAAAACATAGCATTACCGAAAACAACTTCATAATCAAATTCGTAATCAACTTCATATATCAACATAATTATAACTCACGTAACATCTTATCATAAATCATTCGTCTTCATTCATCATATATAGCACTTCATTAATAACTTATCAACTTGACATCTTAACAACTTGACAACTTGACATCTCAACATCTTAACAACTTCGACTCTACTATGCAACCTCTACTTCTCAAATCATCTTAGACATCTTCATTATGCATGTGGTACCACCAGGAATTAAGCCCTCTTCTCTAAGGTCATAAAGGACCTATCAGGCATTAAGCCCCCATCTCTAAGGTCATAAAGGACCTGTCGGGCATAGAGCCCCCATCTCTAACTATGCAACGACACAACTCTAATGCAACGACATAAATTTCGTACAACTTAGACAACTTCATGAACATCTATGACATCCTAACATCTTGACATCTTGACAACATAACATCTTAACAACTTGATGACTTCATAATGACTCGACGACTTAACAACTCTTATCATCTTAACGTCTTAACATCTTAACATCTTAGCATCTTGACAACATATGGATCACATAAATAATTATGTCATATCATAATATAACAATATCAAATGATAATAAACAACATCTTAAAACATCATATTCATCAATCATAAACAACTTCATATAACATCGTATTTAAACATCGACAATAATTCACTATGTATCTTTGTAAAAACATAATAAATTATCCACAACATATTTTCATGTCAAATCAAAGCTACTGGAAAGATATCACAAATATCAACAACTTTCATGTTTACAACAGATCAATTCAAAACAGAAACATATGAACAAAACGCAAAAACATGAAACAGAGAATGCTGTCACCGTACAATTTTGCTAAGACCTCCCTGTAGTATTTTCATCATAACTCAAATACCAAACATCATTTTCACGTCAAACCAAAGCCAATAGAAAGCTAACAAGATTATCTAAAACTTTCATGTTTACGCCTAAGACCAATTCTGTACCGATCAATATCAGTTTTCATTTTAAATTCGGAAAAGTTGTGTTGAAAGTCCATAAAAATTCACTGTGACCTACGTGCAGTAATTTGACCATAACTTAAGTTCTATAAATGTGAGACCAACGGCATTAGAGAGCTAACATCCATACCTAAAACTTTCGTGTTTACACCTAAGACCAATTCCGCACCGATCAATACCAGTTTTAATATCAAAATTCGGGCAGAATGCAGATTTTCTTCAAGTTTCACCTAATCTCATGGTGCTAACCTCAAAACTGTTTCTAATTATCATCCTAATGATTATCTAAGGTTTGTACATAATTTCTACATCAATTCAACAAGTTTTCATCATCTAATCATCAAATCTCTCTCAAAACCCTAATTCTCAAATTCTCACAAACTCTCCCCAACTTGTTAGATGTAATCTAATGATTAACAACTTAATATTAATGCAAGATAGTCTCACCCTCACCTTAGATTAATTCTTGAATCAGCAGCAGCGGTCTTCTTTCCTAAGGTCTGCTCCTCTTCTCTTGACTTTTCTCATCTCTTCTCTTCTTTCTTGTTCCCCTCTTTTCCAAAAAGCGGTTTTTGGTAAACTCTTTCTAACCTAATCTTCTCTATTTATAATACTAAAATATTCTTTCCAAATCTATTTAGGCCCAACAACTTATTCTTCTTTCTATTCTAACCTCCAATTTTACTCACACTAATAATCCTCATATTCTAATAAATAATATTTCTCTACTAATTATATAATAATACACCAAATAACAAATATATATCTATAACAATTAACAAATATATTATGCTAGTAAATACCAACATATAACATAACAAAATATCGCTCAACAAAATATATTAACTAAATAATAAAAAGACATCTAATCTCAACAAATCATATATCCCTCATATACATCATATAAATATATAAATGGGTTTAATATGTGATTCGTCCCAGCAAATAGGGGTCGCTTAAAATTTCGTCCCTGCAATCACTAATCCTTTTTTTTTGCCCCTGCAAAGTTTAATCAGTTAAAAATTCGTCCTTTGACCCAGTTTAATCACTGCCACGTCAGCAAATTACCAAAATGGCATGCAAAAGGACGAAAATACCCCTGGCTTATTTTTTTTAAAAATTTCAAATTTTTGAAAATTCTTTTTTTAAATTTAAAAAAATCTGAAAAAATCATAAAAAATTTCGGAAAAAAATGTTAAAATTAAAACTAAAAAAACTGAAATTTTTCCGAGAAAAAATCGGGAAAAAGCTGGGAAAAAAATTTTTTTTGAAGGAAAAAACAAAAAAAATAAGCCAGGGGTATTTTCGTCCTTTCGCGTGCCATTTTGGTAATTTGCTGACGTGGCAGTGATTAAACTGGGTCAAAGGACGAATTTTTAACTGATTAAACTTTGCAGGGGCAAAAAAAAAGGATTAGTGATTGCAGGGACGAAATTTTAAGCGACCCCTATTTGCAGGGACGAATCACATATTAAACCCAATATAAATATATTCTAAAACTAATTAAAATAATTAAATAAAAAGGAGGGTGTTACACTCTCTCTCTCTCTCTAAATCTTTATTACCTAATCATCTGTTCGTAACTTAAGCTGAACCGTTAAACTCTAAACCCTAATTAACTATATCCACTGAATATTGTTGATTGAATTTCCTTATTAATCTCACTCTTACTCTTACTCTTATGCGTGAAGAACAAAAATATGGAGCACTATGAGGACCGATTATCGAATCTTCCAAAAATCATTCTTCATAACATTATGTCAAGGCTGCCAGAAGAAGATGCTGCTAGGACAAGTGTTCTGTCCAAAGCTTGGTTAGAGACATGGTATACTTTTCCTATTTTGTCTTTTTCTGAAACTAAAATCACAGAGACGTTTCCTCACCGAATGGAAGATTTCTAGAGGAAAAGAAAGTACTTCATTGATTATGTGAAGAGAAGATTGTTGAGGTTCTATGATAAACGATTGGCTATCAAAGAATTCAAGCTTAGCGTCGACAATTTTGAGCTTCCTTACATGTCAAAGGATGTTGATCATTGGTTGAAGTTGGCAAGTGAAAGTGGTGTTGAAGCTCTAAACCTTTTTTCGCCTAATCGGGGTGAATGCTATGTGTTACCAAACGGTGTAATTGAAGTCAAATCATTTACGAAGTTGGAGTTGACAGGGGGAATACGAGTTGATACAACATTCATGAATCATTCAATTAAGTTTTTCTCATTAAGAGTATTGTCATTGTGGAATGTCCTTTCGAGAGACGAACATGCAATTGAGCAATTCATTTCTTGTTGTCCTTTGATTGAACACATAACTTTAAGGATTGTCGACATGAAATTTTTGAGCATGCATGGTCTACTTAAGCTCAAGACAGTTGATGTTGAAGGAATCCAGGAGGTTTATATTGATGCCCCGTATCTTGAGAAATTGTGTTTTTGTCCCGATGATTTTTTCGCACCATATAAGATTGATTTCGATAGATGCCAAAATTTGAAAGAATTGTCTCTGAAGAGTTGTATTATCACAAACAAATGGTTTCTTGAACTGTTTCCAAAATTTCTTTTCCTTGAGAATTTGAAATTAGATAATTGTACAATGGCCGAGAGGATTAATATTTCGGGTGTTCAACTTAAGGTGTTGGAGTTATCTGATTGTTCTAACTTGAAGGAGGTCAACATTGATGCTCCAAATCTATTATCATGTGTATATTGCATTGATGATGATGATGATTCAGAGCCTATTATATCTTTTTTGACAAGTTCTAGTCTACTAAAAGTTGATATGGAGATTGACATTGAATATCTAACTGAGGTGAGTATTAATTAGCTACTTAATTCGTTATTTCAATCTTCATACCTACTTATTGTATTTGTGTCTGGATTATGTAGGATGTACAACACCCGATGGTATTTCAAGTGTCATCCCCTCCACCAAGTATCAAACACTTGCACCTTCACTATGTTCCAGAAAATGAAACTTTGTTTTCATCTATTGTAAATATCTTACTTTCAAGTTGCTGCCTTGCATTTATATCTTTGATCCCGCATCCTTATTTTTGCAGTAAAGCATTCACTGAGGTAGGTAATTCTCTCCTATATCTGAATTATGTAGAAGAATTCTTTGAATATCATCATGGTACTATCAGCCTTCACTATATCCTAAAATACAAAAAGAAAAGCATAGTGGAGACAACAATAGAGCATATCTCATTGTATTTTCACGTTAGTGGAACAATAATTTCTGAGACAAATCTGTCAAATATCGAGCCTACTGAAATTTGGCAATCTAAGAAGTTTTTTTATAATACAATTGTTATCCTCAATTTGGGTTAGATCCAATTCCTTTTATGTCTGACATGCATTTATGCTTAAAAGATTTTACTTTTTATCATCTGATATAATTCCTTTTATAATTATTTTGTTAATCATCTAAATCTGCAGTTTTTATATGAGACGCTAATGGAAAGAAAGGGGGATTACTGCTTTTGCAGTTCTAGTGATACTAAGTGTTGGTGGCATGGTTTGAAGAATGTGAAAGTCATAAGCTCAATGGAGATTGAGGAGAATATTGATTTCAAGACCATGCTAGAATTGTTGCCAAATGGAGAAAAAATTAGCTTTATGTTAGAATTTTAATGTTGCTGACGCTGTCATAAACTCAGAGACATGTTTTTACTTTGAAGTTTGATGTTACCTCTTAAATGGATGATGACACATTTGTTTTGATATAGACTATGGAAAATGTTGAACGGTATCGTAGAGATGGTAACTCTTAGTTTGTTCTTTATTATTGATAACTAGTTATTGTGATTCGCATCTTTCAAGCAATGACCTTCTGCTGATTTCCATTTCTCCAGAACATTTTTGGATATAACCCATTTCCAACTTCTCCATGCAACGATCCCTTTAAGTTGATTTTTTCTACAAAAGCTGCATGATCTTTGCATCTATGGGCATTAATACACTGCAATGTTTTCAAGCTGTCTACTAAAATATTTTTATTTTCTTTAACTGAAATATTTTTATATCACGCGCGATGACGACGCCGACCGTCCGGGGGGTTTGGACTTGAGCTTGAGAGCTCAAAAAAATATGTATCACTTGACGTCGTCTGTCCGGGCTTGCGCATGGGCTTCTTAACGATTTTTAATCTAATCCAACTAACTATCCGACCTTATCCGCTCGCATGCTCTAAGCTTATCTGATCTGTTTGTTACTTGAACCTTGTTCCCCAAGTCTCTGTAGATCAGTTGCGAATTTTCCCTTTGAAAGGACACTTCTGAATAATCGAATCTTTTTCTTCTCTTCTCCCTTCGGCTTGCTTTCATCAAGATGTTCTTCCATTCTTTTTCTGTTAATTTGGTTTCAAGTGGTATTCGTATCATATTGAGAGTGTGAACTGTGTTGTTTTGTTCCAGAGACAACACAATTGATAATTTGTCTTGCACGATTTTAGACAAGGCCGCAAAACATTTTAAAGAGAGCGATCTGCTCGTGAGTCAGCTCGATAATCTATTTTGGTGGGAAAAAAATAATGGTATTTTTAGAATCTCAAATCCAACAGATTGCAACTAAGCTGCGAGACAATATAAAGATCAGAACTAAATGGTATCAAACAAAATAACCAAATGAAATGTACGCCATGTGCTTGGAGTTATTGGCAGTGAATGGGATACAAAATTTCAGCTTTTGAATTTCCAGCCATGAATGATGAAAAAGTGTTCGATATTTTTTTTCTACATATTTTAGCTTTCAAGAAATTTTATTTATTTTTGGCAAAAAGTTTCAAGAAATTTTGAAAATGTCAAAAATATATATTTGAATTGTTTTGGAACTTACTCCACAACCAATTTTTCATTTGTTTCCTCTCTTTTGGTCTTAATTCAAAATGAACACTATTTTTAAATGGAAAACAAAATATATATTTTTAGAAAGTAATGGTGACATAGGTTGCTTACTTTGTGAAAATATTTTTCTATTCTATTTTTATTTCTTTAAAAAAAATTGTTACACGAGAAAAGAGGATAAAAAACTAGTTATGCTGGTAGAAAATCCTGTGTCTCTCATGAGAAGCAAACAAAGCTCATCTTTGGCAATACAGTAACATCAACTCGTTGTTGGATCTAGCACCAAGTTTGGCAGAAAGAAAAAAATCAGCATACATGTTCCTTTCACGCAACATATGATGCTGCTGAAGACTCCAGTCTTTGGCAATACAGTAACATCAACACTTTGGAACTACTGAAGTGTATGCTTTGAATCAATGTAATAAATTATTTTCCGCAAACCTTCTTTCCAACACATGCGAACGCCATGCATCAAGGCTACAATCTCAACATGCAGGATGTGTGAGACACCAGTATTTATGCGGTATCCTCGAATAAAGCCTTTTCATAGTATCTCAAATTAGACCACCAAATTTTAACACATCGAGATTCATTAGAAAGCTCTCATAAACATTGAGGATATATGTGTCTTCCTGAGGCTGTTTCCAATCCTAAAATTTATTATAGTTTTATTTATTTATTAACAACGAAAAAATATATTCTTAAAGTGAAAAAAAATTATTATTATCATCGTCAGTAAAAAAAAATACATCATCGCTATGGTGATTAGGAAGGTACATATATCGGGTTTGTGTAACACTCTGGCAACTCTCTCTAAACTTTCAATGAATGCATCTTTCTTGTTTAATCATCTGTTTTGTGTTATGGTTCGGTGTAACGTAAGCTAATAGGTTAAATCTGTGGTGTAAAATTCACGTGAATAAGTAACTCATTGCTGAAGAATTTTAAGCAATACTGTTGATTGAATTTTGCTGATTTATCCAATGATTCACATGTGATTCTTCTGCTTGCAGATCATAATTTCTCTTATTTTTTTGCTGCTTACAGACCAAAAATATGGAGCATGATGAGGACCAATTGTTGAATTTACCGAAAGTCATTCTTTATAACATTCTGTCCGAGATTGCCACAAAAAGATGTTGCTAGGACAAGTGTTTTGTCCAAAGCTTGGTTAGACACATGGTATACTTTTCCTATATTGTATTTTTCTGATACTATGCATGATATTGTGAGTAAAGGAGATAACTTTATTGATTATGTGAAGAGAAGGTTGTTGAGATTCTATGATAATGGATTGGCTATCAAAGTATTTAAGCTTATTGTGTACAATGTTGAGCTTCGTCGTTACATGTCAAAGGATGTTGATTAACAGAAAAAACAGTATAGTTTATTTGCTAATCATAAGTTCTCCATAGTAACTTATGATAACAATTTATAGCATAAACAAAAACAATTTAATTTAATTTTACGTTTTGCTATAGAAATAGGTTTTGTAAGATTATACATGAGTGCTTATTAGGATAAACGCTTGTGCTATAAGCCGCAAATAATTTGTTTATCCAAACAAGGCCTAAATCCATTCAAAAGGTTTTAGATTTGAAAATTTTCACTCTCTTTGGTCAATGCAAGTAAAAGTAGAAGACTCCATCTTTTGTCTTTCTCATGAACCCTAACAACCCGTTTTGATTCACATGGAAGTAGGACATGTATTATGCCTTATTTTTTCATAGCATTCTGTCAAGGCTGCCACAAAAAGATACTGCTAGGACATGTGTTTTGTCTAAAGCTTGGTTAGACACACAATATACTTTTCCTATATTGTCTTTTTCTGACACGAAAATCACAGGGATGTTTCCTCACCCAATGGAAGATTTTCAGAGAAAAACAAAGTACTTCATTGATTATGTAACGAGAAGATTGTTGAGGTTCTATGATAAAGGATTGGCTATCAAAGAGTTTAAGCTTAGCGTCGACATTTTTGAGCTTCCTTATATGTCAAAGGATGTTGATCATTGGTTGAAGTTGGCAAGTGAAAGTGGTGTTGAAGCTCTAAACCTTTTTTTTTGCCTAATCGGGGTGAATGCTATGTGTTACCAAACGATGTAATTGAAGTCAAATCGCTTACCAAGTTAGTGTTGGTAGGAGGAGTTAGAGTTGTCAAGCATTGATGAATCATTCAATTAAGTTTTTCTCGTTGAGAGAATTGTATTTTTGGCGCGTCCCTTTGGGAGATGAACAAGCAATTGAGTATCTCATTTCTCGTTGCCCTTTGATTGAATGTATAACTTTGAATTTTTTGTTGTCATCGACCTCTGATTGTGGCATGAAGTCTTTGAGCATACATGGTCTACTAAAACTAAAGTCAGTTGATGTTCAAGGAATAAAAGAGGTTCATATTGATGAAGCTTCGAGTCTTGAGAATTTTAATTGTAATCATGATGATTGGGACACACCATTTATAACTGAGTTTATTCGGTGCAGAAATTTGAAAGGGTTATGCTTGTTTTCTTGGAACAATACTATTATGACAGACAAATGGTTTCTTGATCTCTTTCGAAAATATTCCCTTTCCGAGAGGTTGAAATTGCAAAATTGCAAAATGTCCGAAAGTATTAATATTTCAAGTGTTCAACTTAATGTGATGGAGTTATCACATTGCTCTAACTTGAAGGAGGTCAACATTGATGCTCCCAATCTATTGTCTTGTGTATATCGTGGTAGGGGGGTTTCAAAACCTACAATATCCTTTTTAAGAAGTTCTAGTCAACTAGAAGTCGATGTTCAGATCCACCTTGATTATCTGGATATTTGTAACTTGGGTGGATTTCTCCAAAACATCAAACCTCAAAATATTTTGACATCACTATCTCTATTCATCTTTCAAATAACTACGGTGAGTATGAATTAACTACTTGATTTGTTCACTCATTCTGAATATTTATGTATTGTATTTGTGTCTATTTTACCTGAATTATGTAGGATGCATCGGACCCTGTGGTCTATCAAGTTTCATCCCCTCCACCAAGCGTCAAACACTTGCACCTTCGTTCCTTTCCAAAAAATAAAACTTTGTTTTCGTCTGCTGTAAATATCTTACTCTCAAGCTGCTGCCCTACAACTATATCTTTTAGCTTGCATCCGAATTTTTTGCAGCAGAGCATTCATTGAGGTATGTCATTGACTCCCATGTTCCTTTAAGTTCAATTTGTGCTTCCAGTAGTGAAATTCTTACATAACATATTGTGATTGTCTAAAAGAAGAAGCTTGTCTTGCATATTATCCCTCTATGTCAAAGACATTGCATGTTTTAATAAAATGATCATACTTTATCAATGTAAATGTTATGTTTAGCTTGAGTTTAACTCGATATTTTTTTTGTTTAAAACTACAGTTTTTCTATGAGACACTAATGGAAAGAAAAGGCGGTGACTGCTTTTGCATTTCTTGTGATACCAAGTGTTGGTGGCATGGCTTGAAGGATGTGAAAGTTACAAGCTCTATGAAGATTGATGAGAATGTTGATTTGAAGACCATTTTAGAATCGTTGCCAACTTTTCCAGATTCTGATCAAGAAAAAATTAGCTTTATACTGAAATTTTAATGTTGTTGTGATCAACAAATAGACATGCTTACTAGTGAGAGGTGCATCTTTTTTAAACTAGTGATTTATAAATTGTGGCCAGATATGTCGTCCTTAAATTCAACTTTCCATGGCTCAAAGTTTAAATTGATTTAGTGGTTCTTCTGGTTTCCAAAAATAGTGGTCTATAACTTGTAGTTTTTTTGTAAGTGTGTTAGAACTTAATTCACTTTTATTAGAAAACAAAGAAACTGTGCATTTTGATCTTTTCAAATTCAAATTTTTGTTTTTCTATGAAGTTTCCACTTTTGAATCCATGTTCAAATGAAAATTTTAAATCAGAATTGAACATCTCTATAAACCAACATCATAAGGTTCTATTGAAGGTTCATTTAGGTATGCATTTCTTCCCCTGATGTTGATGACAATCAGTTGTCTATATGTAGAAAGGTATAATTCCATGTTTGAATATCTCTATTATGGAAAATGCTATTTATCTAGAAAAATAGCATCAATAATTTTTCAAGACACATGTGGCAAGTTTTAATTGCATGATTTATTTGTCCACTTCCTATTTTTCAGCCACACCTCCTTGAATTGTGGCAAATAGTGCATTGTGATTGGTTGCTTTTTATTCTTGAAGAATTCTTGATGGTTTTTTTCTAGAGATATAGCATTGCTCCTCTATTATTTAAAAAGAAAGCAGGATGGTAGTTTCTCTCACTCTTAAGTTAATTGCAACATATTATTTCCAAAAGCTTGTAATAATTAACAATATGATGTGAAACCCAACCTTGACTTCAGAAACTTCACATTTGCATATTTTGAAGCACACGAGGCCTCTATTTGAAATAACATTCGAAGAGAGGTCAATTATAGCAAGAAAAATCAGATGAAGCGTAAACATATTAGAGATCAATTAATCAGCCCTTGTTTGTATAAGAGGCTTAGCTTGTTGATACAAGGTGTCATAGACGGAAGGGGACAAAAGATATATCATGCTGGTTGTTGATGACTGTTGAGTAAATAAGGAACTGGAAAAACGAAGTAAAATTCTTGTTGTTCAATGAGGAAACAAAGAGCAGTATGCTGGGTAGAATAATGGACGTAAGACTCATTTCAAGGAGAAACAAAACTATGAACAAAATTATTATACCATTTGCAGAGAAGTCAGTCTGTCTGGGTGTGTAACAGATGAAGTTCTCCTGTCTCTATTGCATTTGAGCATAAGTATTATACCATTTTTTCCCCTAAGAACAAAAGTATTGTACCATGAACAATAGTAAAAAAGATCTCTATGAACAAATGTATTATAAGGGTTTTCATCACTGTTGCGGCCACCACACGAGACAGTTAACTCTGCTATTTTCCTGTTCCCCTCTCCTTGCATTCTTATTCTTGCATTTTTATATTATCAGTGGCTAGTGTTGCCGAATAAATTGTTGTTGGCGTGGTTTCTTTTATCTGTGTTGCATGCAATTTTTGTGTTGTGCTATGTCTCTTCATAATGGATTGGGATTCCTATTGTAGTGTTATAAATGTTTGTTTATAGTATTTTGTTTCTGTTCGTTAAGTTGTTTTGAAGTTCACCACATTGTGTGAGCTTGGAGTTAAATAATTCGCTATCTAATTTAGTGTTCATTTTGAATTGAGACCAAAAGAGAAGAAATAATTGAATAAATTGGCCATGGAGTACGTTCCGAAACAATGCAAAAAAAAAAATTGTTGACATTTTCAAAATTTCTTGAAACCTAAAATATGAAAAAAATTATCAAACACTTTTTCATTATTCATGGCTGGAAATTCAAAAGATGAAAATTCCGCATTCACTGCAAATATCTCCAAGCACGTGGTGTACATTTCATTTAGTTATGATCTTTATACTGTGTCGCAACTTTGTTGCAATCTTTTGGATTTGAGATTAGAAAAATACCTTAGAATTTTTTTTTTACAACCGAATAGATTCTCAACTTAGGGTTGAGTTCATGTGAAAAGTTTATAAATTCATTTAGAAAGGAAAGGAATTGAGATGTAGCTATATAACTGAAATCAGCACAATATAGGAAGAGCAAACTACTCATCGGTTAAAGATAAGTGTTTTAAATCAATGAAGGAAGAAAATAAAAATATTTCAGTAGACAGCTTGAAAACATCGCAAGGTATTAATGCCCATAGATACGAAGATCATGCAGCTTTTGTAGAAAAAATCAACTTAAAGGGATCATTGCATGGAGAATTTGGAAATGAGTTATTGATACACCTTGATGTATCGAAATAGAAGCACTCTTCGAGTGGGTGTATACTTCTTGAGAAATTAAAAAGGAGAATGAGGACATTTTAGAGAGAAATAGAATTTTCTTATCATTCATCATAAGTATAAAGGGTTTCAAGCACATATTATATAAGGGAAATGTTAATCAGCGCTCCCGAGGCACTAGTTAAAGACTTTTAAGCGGTAACTTTTTATGAAAGTTTGTGTAATTTGTTGCATTGGAAATTGAAATTTTTCACATTTTTAAAGATTAATTACTTAATTTAGCATAACAAACTTGCTTAATTTGTGGAACTAAAATATAAAATAAAGATCAAAGAATTAATTGGTTTGTCTCTTCTCAAATGTTGGGCTATCTGACATCTCATCACTATTTGGCTCGTCCATGACTTGGTTGGGTTTTCACTTAACGGGTGGTGGAGTTGGAAATCAGAAGAAGTTCCTTGCTTGGCAGGAGAGATAAGAGTAAGGATAATGAGATTAGTAGAAATTATGATGCCTCGACTCGAAATGTAATTTTGCTATGCATATCTCCCGACGGTGTCGTAGAACTTACAGGTGAAAAGCAATTTTGGGAGACAAACGATCGTCAAGTAAGTTTATCTTATTAGTATGATATGTGTTTATAAATTGAAATTTCATCTCTGGTTAATTATGCTGAGTTTAATGTTTTTTAGATGTTAAACCTATATGTTTTTAGAAAATAAAGAACTACAAATAAGTAAAGCCAATAATAAAGAACAAACTAAGAATTACTATCTCTACGATATCATTCAACATTTTCCATAGTGTATATCAAAACAAATGTGTCATCATGCATTTAAGAGGTAACATCAAACTTCAAAGTAAAAACATGTCTATGAGTTTATGACAGCTTCAGCAACATTAAAATTCTAACATGAAGCTAATTTTTTCTCTATTTGGCAACAACTCTAGCATGGTCTTGAAATCAATATTCTCATCAATCTTCATTGAGCTTATGACTTTCACATTCTTCAAGCCATGCCACCAACACTTAGTATCACTAGAACTGCAAAAGCAGTCATCCCCCTTTCTTTCCATTAGCGTCTCATATAAGAACTGCAGATTCAGATGATTAAAAATAGAGTTAGATGCTCCACAAAATAATTAATATAAGCATGCATGGCAATGTCAGAAAAGGAAGAAATTGACAATAAATCTGGTGGAGAAATTTGTTAATTAGTCACCATGAGATATGCTCTATTGTTGTCTCCACTACGCCTTTCTTTGTGTATTTTAGGATATAGTAAATGCTGATTAGAGTAGTTAGTTTAAGTAGTTAAGAGTTGTTAGTAGTAGGGTATTTTTGTATTGGAGACGATTATGGTGGTTGATTTGTTGTGAGAAAGGAGAGTGCTCCTTTGGGGTGGCCTTCTTGTCCATTCCTATAATTACATTCTGTTTATAGTACCATGACGATATTCAAAGAATTCTTCTTTTTCTCAATTATATTGATCAATATTTATTCTAGTTAAAATCAATATTTTGTTTCCTCAATTTTGTCATGTTTTTAGCAATTCATTCTTACTCAAAGAACAAATCCTAACACATTTTAAGCATAAATGAAATGCATTTGACATAAAAGAAAAATAGATGACAAGCTTTTTTTTAACTTCTGTCATATAGTACAATCACAGATTCACGATATAATATGTAAGAATTTTACTGCTGGAAGCACTCTTTGAAATTAAAGGTATATGAGAGAGAATTACATACCTCAATGAATGCTTTACTGCACAAAGAATGTGGGCTCAAAGATATAAATGCAGGGCAGCAACTTGAAAGTAAGGTATTTATAGTAGATGAAAACAAAGTTTCATTTTCTGGAACACAGTGAAGGTGCAAGTGTTCGATACTTGCTGGAGGGGATGACACTTGAAATACCACCGGTACATCCTACATAATCCAGACACAAATACAATAAGTAGTTATGAAGATTGAATTAATACATTAAGTAGCTAATTAATACTCACCACAGTTCGTTGAAAGATGTATAGGGACAGAGATGACAAAACATTTTGAGGTTTGATGTTTTGCACACATTCCCTCAAGTTACAAAGATGATGATAATCAATGGGAATATCCATATCAACCTTTAGTTGACTAGAACTTGTTAGGAAAGATATAATAGGCTCTGAATCACCAACACTGCAATATACACACGATAATAGATTTGGAGCATCAATGTTAACCTCCTTCAAGTTAGAACAATCATATAACTTCAACACCTTAAGTTGAACACTTGAAATATTAATCCTCTCGGCCATTTTACAATAATTCAATTTCAAACTCTCAAGGAAAGGAAATTTTGAAAACAGTTCAAGAAACCATTTGTCTGTGATAATATCACTCTTCAAAGACAACAATTCTAAATATTTCAAATTTTGGCATCTATCAAAATCAATCTTAAACGGTGCTTTAAAACGACCAGGACTATAAAAGAATTTCTCAAGATACGGGGCATCAATATAAACCTCCTGGATTCCTTCAACATCAACCGTCTTTAGCTTACGTAGACCATGCATGCTCAAAGACTTCATGTCAATAAACCTCAAAGTTATATGTTCAATCAAAGGACAACAAGAAATGAATTGCTCAATTGCATGTTCGTCTCTCGAAAGGACATTCTTCAATGACAATACTCTTAATGAGAAAAATTTAATTGAATGATTCATGAATGCTGTATCAACTCTGATTCCCCCGGTCAACACTAACTCAATAAGCGATTTGACTTCAATTACACCCTTCGGTAGGACATAGCATTCATCCTGATCGAGATCATAAGGCATATAAAGATGTATTACTTCAACACCACTTTCACTTGCCAATTTCAACCAAAGATCAATATCCTTTAACATGTAACTGCATAGCTCAACATTGTCCACATCAAGCTTAAATTTTTTGATAGCCAATCCATTATCATAGAATCTCAACAACCTCCTTTTCACATAATCAGTGAAGTTTTCTATCTTTCTAACAACATCATCCATAGATTCGGGAAACAACAACTTCCCTATATCAGATGGGGTAAACATCCCAGTGATTTTATCATCAGAAAAGGACAATATAGGAAAAGTATGCCATGTGTCTAACCAAGCTTTGGACAAAACACTTGTCCTTGCAGCATCTCTTTCTGGTAATCTCGATAGAATGTTATGAAGAATGATTTTCGGCAGATTCGATAATCGGTCCTCATCGTGCTCCATATTTTTGTTCTGCAAGAAGCAATAACGAAATTGAAGAAGCATAAGAGTGAGGTTATTAACCAAATTCAATCAACAACTTTTAGTGGATATAGTTAGGGTTTAGGGTTATCAGCTTAAGTTGCGAAACAGATGATCGGTGATAGAGAGAGAGAGGGAGAGAGAGAGAGAGAGAGAGAGTTACCTGAGAGAGGTTAACGTTTGGTGGTTGAACAACTATCGTCGTCGGTCGGAATCTCAGAGACAACAATTTGAACGAAGCAACTACCTGTAAATTGTAATTGCTTGGTGTGGCGGTGAGGTTTCGATATTTATAGGAAAAAAAATATACTAATTTGGGATTCTTTTTTTCTTTTTTTTAGTGTGGATGATTTATTTTCAGAAATAATAAAAATATATTTTTGGTATTGTTATAAAATAAACTCGGTTTTTTTTTTTTCTTTCTAGATTTTACCCTCTCTTATTTAGGGGTTATTTACCCCCTCATGATATCAACCAATCAAAATGAAATATACATTGGTAACATTAAATGTCAATAAATGAGTAATTTTTTCTATAAAAAAAATCAAATTTAATCATAAGGTAACTTCTAATACTTTTAATTTTTATTTAATTATAGACAAGATTACATTAGAGGTCCTTTATATTATTTAATTGTAACACTTTAGTCCTTTATCTTTATTTTTTCCGTTTAGGCTTTTATCTCTCATAAAAGCACATATACATCATTTTTCTCATTTTTTTATTAAAAAAAATATAATTTTATTTTTTAAAATATATTTTTATTAAAAATGAAAAAAATCCAGAAATATAATGTAGATATTTATCATCTTCATCTTCTTCCTTTGAATCTTCATCATCTTCATTGAATCAAAATAAATTCTACCCAAATATATCTCCAAATATCACGAACTAATGTTATGTTCATCTCAAATCTTCTTTTAAACACAAAAATAAAAACCCTATAGAGAAAGAGATTTTGTTATCACAAAAAATTAATTTAGTTATATAAATTGTCACACCGTATATTATAATAATAATAATAATAATAATAATTATTATTATTATTATTATTATTATTATTATTATTATTATTATTATTATTTTCTAACTCAATATTCAAACTCGGCATAAAAATAACCCCAAAATTGAGAGCAGCTTTGCACGTTAATTTTGTTGTTTCCAGAACAATCTTAACTTTCGTAAAGCCTAACCCTTCCGCCTGTGACTAAGCCTCCACCATCCGCCTTGCAACATTTGTGAAATTAAGGTTTTGAATTTTGTGTTTAAAAGAAATTTGAGGTGAATATAACATTAATTCACGATATTTGGAAATATATTTTAGTAGATTTTTTTTATTTAAAGAAGATGATGAAGATTCAAAGGAAGAAGATGGAAATATATTTTAGTAGATTTTTTTTTATTTAAAGAAGATGATGAAGATTCAAAGGAAGAAGATGAAAATGATGAACATATTCATCATATTTCTAAATTTTTTTCATTTTTAATAAAAATATATTTTTTAAAATAAAATTATGTATTTTTTAATAAAAGATGAGAAAAAAGATGTATATGTGCTTTTAAGAGAGATAAAGGACCTAAACGGGAAAAAATAAAGATAAAGGACCAAATTGTTACAAATAAATAAGATAATGGAACCCTAATGTAATCTTGCCTTAATTATATTTAGGTGTTCAATCTTAATTAATTTACACTACAGGACTGACTTAGAACAATTAAAATTTCACATCAAATTTCTTTCATTTGAATGTCCTTAAAATTACCAGTTACATTCATAAAATTTCTTATTCCCATTTTGATTGTTCAATTTTGTCGTTCCAAACTGCGGCATTTTCCAATTTTCGTGAGAATCGTCGTCGTTCGTTTGATTCCAAATATCGTGAGAATTGCCGTTATTTCCAGAACCACGTCAGGTATGGTGACTTGATCTTTCCTTTTGATTTGATTTTTCTTGGTTGTGAGGTAGTTAATTATAACAATTGAGTAAGTCATTCGTTGTACTTTGAGGACTGCTAGCAGGTGTTGCCGCTGTGATGTTGTGTGAGTTTGCTAGTTTTTTTTTTTTGGTTTAAATGTGTAATTGGTCCCTGAACTTTCAACAGATTTTGGCATTGGTCCCTGCACTTTTTTTTGTTTGGCATTGGTCCCTGCACTTTGTAAAAATATTGACATTGGTCCCTGCACTTTGTAAAAATATTGGTATTGGTCCCAATCATTTCATGCCACGTGGCACCAATACCAATATTTTTCCAAAGTGCAGGGACCAATACCAATATTTTTACAAAGTGCAGGGACCAATGCCAAACAAAAAAAAGTGCAGGGACCAATTCCAATATTTTTACAATGTGTAGGGACCAATGCCAAACAAAAAAAAGTGCAGGGACCAATGCCAAAATCTGTTGAAAGTGCAGGGACCAATTACACATTTAAACCTTTTTTTTTTCGGTTGCTGCTGAAATGGTTATGTCATGAGGCTTTTGTTCTTTTGTTTGGACTTAAAGGCTTTGGCTGATAGTGAGACAGGTCTATGCGTGTTAGCATATTTTATTAGGTTGGCAGCTTAAATAAAAAAATCAGTCATGATACCTGACGTGGTTCTAGAAACAACGACAATTCTCACTATAATTGGAAACTACGGCAGTTTGGAACGACAAAATTGAACAATCAAAATGGGAAGAAGAATGAAAAAGGAACAAGAATTGATCAATAGGGAAGAATAAAGAAGAAGAAATTTGAATGAAGGATATGTTTTTGTTCTCACGTTCGGGGTTTTGGAATGGAAGAAATTTTATGAATGTAAGTGATAAATTTAAGGACATCCAGATGAAATAAATTTGATGTAAAATTTTATTTGTTATAAGTCTTGTAGTGTAAATTAATTAAGATTGAACACCTTAATATAATTAAATAAAAATTAAAAGTATTAAAAGTTACCTAATGATTAAGATAAACTCTTTTATTTTTAGAAAAAATTGACTCATTTATTAGACATTTAATGTTGCCTATGTATATTACATTTTGATTGGTTGATATCATAAGAGGGTAATTACCCCCTAAACAAGAGAGGGTAATCTAGAACCAATATTACCTCAAGTTGTGTTGGTAGAGCTTCGTGCTGATAACGTGTTATAAAATAAACTCTAAGCACAAGATCGAAGAAGAAGAAGAAAACCTTTGTATTATTCTCTTCACTTACATGTCAATGTAGGTCCTATTTATAGGATACAAAAGTTTAACTTACAATTACATGAAGAGCCATGAGACTAAATATCAATAGGAATAAATAAAGGCATTTAATCATAGTAGTTAAGGGATATAGAAGGTATGGAGACAATGAACAATCACATATTGTCCATTTTTATGAGCATATGCTACCAATTGTTCAATATCAATTGACAAATGATACTTATCAAATGCTTTCTGAAAAGTTCAGAAAATAAACTTAGTCAAATTTGTTGACATAATAATCTCACAAACTTCTGGTTGTGGATATACATGTGATCATTTAGTTGATGCATCGATTCAAATCATATAATATCCCAGTGATTCACATGATCAGTGCATTAATTTAAATATCACCTTATATAAGTGAGAGACTCATTCTTTTAAATTGTCTACTTTCTTTGGGAACTAGTAACATACAATAGTTACTAGATTGAAGAATATTCTGGCTCTTCAATATATATCCATTTTTTTCCAACTAGTTTTTACATCATAATAGATCCGGGATAACCCAACCGGTCTTGCCAACGGTTTGTAAACTTATGGTTTACAATGATACATGCTTCCATTGCATTAATAATATGTAAACTTCAGGTTTACAATAATATGTGTTTCCACTGCACTAATATAAGTATAGTATAAATTAGAGATAAAAATATATTTTTCACTACACTTATTTTCTTCAGAGTAAAAAGCCTTGAATAATCTTTTGCATTATCATAGATATATTAAATATAAAAAGAACTAAACACGATTTTTCCAACAAATAAAACTTTATAAATCATACATATTTTTCAGGTAAGTAATTATACACCACATATTGTCAGTAAGACATATTTCCAAGTTTGACATCTCCAAATTTTATATTATATGTAAGATCAAGATCAAATAAATTTATTTCATAAGAAAATATACATATTTAACATATAATAATCTTGAAGGATTAAGAAGTAAATAAGAGAACGTCAATTCATAGAATATGTTTTCAAGAGTTATGTAGAAAAGAGTTTGTGCTTTCTTACCTTGTAATTCAGGCCTTCTAGAAGTCTTATGCAATAAGAAAGAAGAAAATCATAACCAAACTTTAATCATAGAATAAGGAAACAATATTGCACGTTTCAATCCATATAATAGAAATATGATCGTATCAAGAAATTTTTTGATCAAACAATAATTTCCCAAATGATCTAAGTCCATACTAATGGAATTTTATGATCTTGACATGTATTGTATCAATAGTAGACTATACTGAATCGATTACCATAACCACAACATTGGTTATATGAAACAAATAGTATGAACCATTCGCTTCTCGGAATGACGTTCAATATGACCTTTCACCATTTTGATCAAGAGCCACTCTTTTTTCAATTACAAATGTGACTAATCTTTCAAATATATTCTTGAAGATACTCACTTATTTTGTTACTCCAGGAGCATTTCGAATGACATAGAAATAGACATATTGTCTCATATTTTTTTTAGATCAAATAGATCGTATAAATTTCTATCATGTTTTAAATGTATTGTTCTTCAGTAACTCAAACACAAACCTCTATCGACAATGACAAAGGAAATCACAATAAATTTATTTTGCAATCTTTCACGAATGCTTGATATTAAGTTATTAGTTCTTCTAGAACTATACTAGTTCTTCAATAACTATATCATAAAAAGATTTTCACTCTTTGTGTAATCTTTATGGATGCTTTGATGTAATGTTTTTGCATCAAACAAGATAAGTATTTATAAATCGTCTCCTCAGGGACTAGTGCGATATCAAAGACCGTTCAACACCAAATATCATTTTAAGTTATAAGAGTGCTTGTTTATTTCTTTTGTAAACTAAGTTAACTATTTTGCAAGTAATAAAATGGAGATTAATAAGGCTTGAAACTTGTTAGGATTAGAGTTCCTTGATCAAGCGTCACATATAACCTAATGATCATATATGGATTCTAGCTTTCCTTTGATATTATCATGTATCCCTCAACAACATCATTCGTGTCCAAACAATATCGTGAGATCTCTTGTATCTTTCAATCGTTGATGTCTCAAACTATTTAACGATCCAAGAGTCGTTCTTATCATTTAATCGATGATTTCTCAATCTATTGAATGATAAGTAAGCATTAAGTTTGGATACAAAAAGTGATTATCAAAACATACATTCCATGTCTAGAATCTATGTTTTGATAGATGTTCATTCTAGATCTAGATTCAAAAGTATTTTTCAATCACTATTAAATCAAACATGAAGATTAAAGTACAAGAATAACATCAATATCAAATCAAATGCTAGAACCATATATTTATAGATCAAAAGATTACATTTTAGCAAGGATCAAGTACCTCTAATCCCAACAATAGGAGATTTAGCTACTCATTATCATGGAAGCCTTGCAAGAATGGATTGAAGAGGAAAGATTCATTACAAATTGTGATGTCCCAACAACAAAGGAAGAATCCACCTTCTAACCACTCTTACTCTATATGCTCTAGCCCTATTTCTCTCTCTAAGAATGTTATATGATGAACTATGAGAAAGCTAAGAACAAAAACTAAGATGTCTTCATGAAAAGGGCAAGTGGCTATTTATAGAAAATCTGTACTACATCAACTCGCCTCGCGAGCAACTTCACTCGCCATGGCGAGTTGATGTTTCTTCACCATTAAGTCTTTGCCACGTCATCTCTGGGAGTTGAAACCGCCCTAGCTCGTCTCGCAAGTTGATTTGCTCGCCGTTGCGAGCAAATCACTGCTCCTGCCTTTGCCAGCTTCCAAGTTACTCGCCACTGCGAGTTGGGTGCGAGTGGGATGCGAGTAAATACTGCTTCCTGTTCAGCTTGCTCGCCACTGCGAGCTGATTTGCTCGCCACTGCGAGCATTTGTCTCATTCTGCCACTTTTGTACTTTTTCTTGGTTTTCTTATTTTCTTAGTGTCTTGATGCTAATTCCTGCACAATTGGGTAGAGTAAGATATATAAAGCGTAATAGGGCAATTAACATTTATCTCTCGGCTTTTCCCTCAATAACTTGCAAAGCAAGCAACAAAAGTCCCTAAAATATAACATTAAATTAACACTTCCTGGCACTTATCAAACTCTCCCCGGCAACGACGCCATTTTGATGTAATGTTTTTGCATCAAACAAGATAAGTATTTATAAATCGTCTTCTCAGGGACTAGTGCGATATCAAAGACCGTTCAACACCAAATATCATTTTAAGTTATAAGAGTACTTGTTTGTTTCTTTTGTAAACTAAGTTAACTATTTTGCAAGTAATAAAATGGAGATTAATAAGGCTTGAAACTTGTTAGGATTAGAGTTCCTTGATCAAGCGTCACATATAACCTAATGATCATATATGGATTCTAGCTTTCCTTTGATATTATCATGTATCCCTCAACAACATCATTCGTGTCCAAACAATATCGTGAGATCTCTTGTATCTTTCAATCGTTGATGTCTCAAACTATTGAACGATCCAAGAGTCGTTCTTATCATTTAATCTATGATTTCTCAATCTATTGAATGATAAGTAAGCATTAAGTTTGGATACAAAAAGTGATTATCAAAACATCCATTCCATGTCTAGAATCTATGTTTTGATAGATGTTCATTCTAGATCTAGATTCAAAAGTATTTTTCAATCACTATTAAATCAAACATGAAGATTAAAGTACAAGAATAACATCAATATCAAATCAAATGCTAGAACCATATATTTATAGATCAAAAGATTACATTTTAGCAAGGATCAAGTACCTCTAATCCCAACAATAGGAGATTTAGCTACTCATTGTCATGGAAGCCTTGCAAGAATGGATTGAAGAGGAAAGATTCATTACAAATTGTGATGTCTCAACAACAAAGGAAGAATCCACCTTCTAACCACTCTTACTCTATATGCTCTAGCCCTATTTCTCTCTCTAAGAATGTTATATGATGAACTATGAGAAAGCTAAGAACAAAAACTAAGATGTCTTCATGAAAAGGGCAAGTGGCTATTTATAGAAAATCTGTACTGCATCAACTCGCCTCGTGAGCAACTTCACTCGCCATGGCGAGTTGATGTTTCTTCACCATTAAGTCTTTGCCACGTCATCTCTGGGAGTTGAAACCGCCCTAGCTCGCCTCGCGAGTTGATTTGCTCGCCGTTGCGAGCAAAGCACTGCTCCTGCCTCTGCCAACTTCCAAGTTACTCGCCACTGCGAGTTGGGTGCGAGTGGGATGCGAGGAAATACTGCTTCCTGTTCAGCTTGCTCGCCACTGCGAGCATTTGTGTCATTCTGCCACTTTTGTACTTTTTCTTGGTTCTCTTCTTTTCTTAGTGTCTTGATGCTAATTCCTGCACAATTGGGTAGACTAAGGTATATAAAGCGTAATAAGGCAATTAACATTTATCCCTCGGCTTTTCCCTCAATAACTTGCAAAGCAAGCAACAAAAGTGCCTAAAATATAACACTAAATTAACACTTCCTGGCACTTATCATTCTTCGATATTAGTTTTTCAAGAACTATATCCCAAGTCTTCATAAACAATGATTAAGAAAATTTCTTTTTTTGAGCGATCCTTCAGGGATCCTTAAAAAACTTAATTCTTCGAGAACTATATTACATTCTCAACATATAACTCTTCAATACTTTCATTTAAAAAATTATACAAAGATAAAATAGATTTTATTTTCAACCATAAAACTATCAACACCAAGGAAGATCATAATTTTTGCTATCTTCGAGGATGCTTGATATTAAATATTTAGTTCTTCAAGAACTTTACATCTCAAGGGGCATAAATTTTTTTTT
Organism: Medicago sativa; assembly: GCF_051527215.1. Taxonomy (NCBI): domain Eukaryota; kingdom Viridiplantae; phylum Streptophyta; class Magnoliopsida; order Fabales; family Fabaceae; genus Medicago; species Medicago sativa. The sequence goes on from NC_140756.1 coordinate 11,994,056, forward strand.
TTAATTTCTTTGGTATAACTATTGGAAAAAACCCAAGTCCCACATCGGATAGACAAGACTCTTGAGAAAAGTTTATAAAGAGGAGGCAATCCTCACCTTACAAGCCGGTTTTGTAAGGATGAGTTAGGCCCAAAATTCCAACATGGTATCAGAGCTTGTCGAATTCAAGGGCCACCTACCTATTCTCACGCACCAAGCCCAAAGAGTGTTGGGCGTGAGGGGGGTGTATTGGGAAAAACCCAAGTCCCACATCGGATAGACAAGACTCTTGAGAAGAGTTTATAAAGAGGAGGCAATCCTCACCTTACAAGCCGGATTTATAAGGATGAGTTAGGCCCAAAATTTCAACAATAACTTATACTACATCGGATAGACAAGACTCTTGAGAAGCGTTTATAAAGAGGAGGCAATCCTCACCTTACAAGCCGGTTTTGTAAGGATGAGTTAGGCCCAAAATTTCAACAATAACTTATACTAGGATCAAATAGATCTCATATATTTCAACTGTGAATAAATATAGTTCTTCAAGAACTCAACCACAAACCTTTATCGACAATGATAAAGAAAAATCACAATTATATTTTATCAAATAGATCTCATATATTTCAACTGTGAATAAATATAGTTCTTCAAGAACTCAACCACAAACCTCTATCGACAATGATAAAGAAAAATCACAAATATATTTTATCTTTGATGAATGTTTGATGTTAAATCATTAGTTCTTCTAGAACCATATCTCAAATTCATAAACAATGATAAAATTCCTAGTTTGGGTGATCCTTCAGGGATGCTTTAATATCAATAAAAATAGTTCTTCATGAACTTATATTATGATCAAGGATAAAATGTTAAAGATAAACGATAGTTGGAGAAAATGTAAGAGGAAATGAAATGCAACAACATATTCAAAGGTAAAAATTACATGTAAGTTCTTATTGATAGTGCACTTACGGTTAATCGCATTAGTTTAAGATAGAATACTATATTTTCAAGTTTTACATTTCTGTCAAAATAATTTACATATTGACTTTTAACTTTTCTAAAGCCAATATAATCTAATTTAATTTTAACATGTATCAAGTAGTTCCTTCAAAAAAAAAAAACATGTATCAAGTAGTATTTGTTCAAATGAAACCTATGATTTATGTTGAAATTAAAATAAATTGTTAGAACAATTAAGTTTCTGTAGATCAATGAAATTTTAGACATACACAAGGAGTCTCTAAAGGTTGGCTCACAATCATTGAAAAAGAAAAGGCACAATGCATAATGTACTTAGATCATAACAGGACATAAATTGTTCGTAATGCATTTATAAATTGCAAGACAAAAATTCATTGCCATGGAAGTAAAATTACAATTGAAAAATTATGTCACAATTAAGCATCAAATGTTTAAAAACTGAACCAGACATCAACCTGGGACGAAACCACGGTTGAATGGACGAAACCACGAGTCTCAATTAGAAATTTGTGAAGTTAAAAGTTCATCTTTGATGATTATGTTGACATTTTTTTGTGTATGACAGATGAATTCGCGGAAGCATGGTTCCGCCCCGATTCCTGAGCCAATTTTAGTACGTGTGAGAGAGCTTGCAGAGATAAATTCTCAAGTACCTTCAAATTCCAGTTCAAGCAAGTTGACAGCTAATGGTGCAACTGATGGTGCAAGGAGTATGCATGGAGACAGAGTGGGGTACTTGTAGCAGTGTTGTAAATATTACCAAATTCCCAAAAAAACAAAAGAATTTAACTTGTGCGCTTCTTTAAACCAGTCCTTTTTTAGAGCTTCGTGCTGATAACGTGTTATAAAATAAACCAGTCCTTTGTATTATTTTCTTCACAAGTGTGTTTTTTATATGACAATGTAGGTCCTATTTATAGGATACAAAAGTTGTAACTTACAATTACATGAAGAGCCATGAGACTAAATATCAATAGGAATAAATAAAGGCATTTAATCATAGTAGTTAAGGTGAAACACCCCTACTAGAAATCACCTACGATATCTAGCATGTGTGTTAAACTTGACGTCGGATACACTAAAATTATAAAATAAATAAATATTCTCTGAATACAAATCATATAATTTCTCGCCTATTACCTCCATTGACGTGTACTTTACATGGTCCAGCTATGTCTGCTTTTTCATCACGAGCTATCCTTATCGTATAGTAACTTGTACATCTGAGATAAATAAAAGGGATTGGGGTGAGACAAGATGTCTTAGTGAGTTCCATCTATCCTAGGTTGTAGGCAACCTCGGTAAACCTAGGATCGCCATCTGTTTCTAACCTCAACCCATTTTGGGTTTATACAATTTCATTATGCATAACTGATCGATCAGGGGATAACTAAAATCGCTGTCTGAAAGACTATTTTGATCATATACAGTAGAAACTCTTTAATTTAATACTCTGTAAATTAATAAACTCTCTAAAATAATAAATTTGTCCGGTCCCGACTTGGGCCAATGTAAAAAATTGAAAAACTCGATAAAATAATAAGATAATAATTTTTTGGGAGATCCCTTTATAATTTTCGGTCCCAAGAAAATCATAAATTAATAATTCATAGAAACTAAAAAAAATATATTAAGAATACATGGAACACATTTGTTCCTCTTGTTTATATTTACTGTACTTCAAAAGTCATTATTGATTTCCAATGCATATGAACACAGTAGTTACTAATTTTCGTTGAGTCCCAAGGTTCGCTGCAACGTAATTCTAAGAGGCATAGACTAATTTGCCTTTGGTTTGGTATGTACAGTATAATTACTTAAAAACTCTTTAAATTAATAATTATTAATTTATCGATAAATTAATAACTTTCTAAATTAATAAATTTTTCCGGTTCTGACATTATTAATTTATAGAGTTTTAACTGTAATAAATATAGCCATACTCATAACTTTAATCATAAACATAACAATAATCATAAACATATACCCAATCTATCATATTCTGGTATAGCTTATACTTTGACATACTTATTTGAGTATGTCTATGATTCTTTTTCGATAACAACTAGTTTCGGCTACTAAGCCGGAGTTTCATAACTAAAATTCCTCATTTCCAACGATTAGTAAAATGCCCATAAAATATTTTCTCATTTGTACAACTCAATATAAACTATCTCATCATTTATCTCTTTTCATTATTTACCACATTATCTCTTCGTTGTGGCAAACGGGAATATAACACATTATCTCTTCGTTGTGGCGAACGGAAATATACCACATTATCTCTTCATAAGTGTAGAAGAATGAAGAAAGTGAGGGATTTTTCATTTAAATAATCTTAGGTGGAAATATTACCAAAATGCCCTTCAAGTGAAAAAGACATAATTATCCTCCGTTAATTCGTAACCATTTAATTTCTCATGTCCGTTGGAATAGTAATACGAGAAACTTACCAAATATCGTCGATTTCTCAATAAGTAATTAATCCTTTGAAAATTATTTCCGTTCTGACATGTAACTGATACGACAATTTATTACAAATTCAGCGGGATATTACATAAGGGATATAGAAGGTCTGGGGACAATGGACTCTACATATTTTCATTTATTCATAACAGGTATATATTTTTTCGTTGTTAATAAATAAAAGGTTTAATTGCAGTTTTGACCCTCTCACTTCCAAGGGTGTGCACTTGGGGTATGAACAAATAGTGAGAGAGAGAGAGAGAGAGAGAGAGAGAGAGAGAGTGAGAGCGCTGAAGACAATATATATCACGTGCGGCGACATTGTCGCCCATGGGATTGGGCGCTCAAGAAAATATGTATGACATGTGAGGACACCGTGAACTGAGAGAAAGATAGCGCTCAAGAAAATATATACCACGCGCGATGACGACACCGCCCATCCGGGGGGTTTTGACTTGGGCTTGAGCGCTCAAAAAAATATGTATCATTTGCGACGTTGTCTGTCCAGGCTTGTGGATAGACTTATCAGGACGTTACCTCAACCAAAGGAAAATTTCACGAGGATGAGAAAGTATTTTATTCTATGTCCGTAGATTGGTTATCAAAGAATTTAAGCTTAGTGTGAAGTGTTTTGAGCTTCGTTACATGTCAAAGGATGGCAAGTGAAAGTTGTGTTGAAGTACTATAGAACTTATTATGCCTATTCAGGGTGAATGCTATGTTTTACCAAAGGGTGTAATTGAAGTCAAATCACTGACTAAGTTGTTGTTGATTGGAAGAATTAGAATTGATCAAACAATCATGAATCTTTCAACTAGGTTTTTCTTGTTAAGAGAATTATATTTGTATCTTGTCCCTTTGGGAGATGAACAAGCAATTGAACATCTCATTTCTTGTTGCCCTTTGATTGAATTTATAACTTTGCATTTTTTTCTAGTGCCGCCGAGCTCTGGTGGTGGCATGAAGTCTTTAAACATGCATGGTTTACAAAAGCTCATGACAGTTAATGTTGAAGGAATAAAAGAGATTTATATTGATGAAGCTTCAAATCTTGAGAACTTATATTATTTTCATCGTTATTCAGACGCACCATTGAAGACTGATTTTATTCAGTGCAGAAATTTGAAAGGGTTAACTTTATATACTTTGAAGATTACTATTATCACAGACAAATGGTTTCTTGAACTCATTTCGAAATTCCCTTTTCTCGAGAGCAGGGGCGTAGCCCTTCATATGGAGGGGTAGCCTTGGCTACCCAAAAAAAATATTATTCTTAAATTAGTCGGTATGTATTTATATCCGGCTACCCCAAATAATAAATATTGAGCTACCCCAAACAAGTTTAGTTGCAAAAGTTAGCATAAATAATAAAGTAAAAAAACTACTACAAAATTGATAGATTTATTTGTATTGGTTTGATACTTTTAGTCTCAATAACAACAATAGAAAAACCTTTTTCAACAATAAAAATTATCAAGACAATAGTCATAGACAAATTAAATGGACAATGAGTTTCTTGCAAATAACTTATTTATTTATATTTGAAAAGACATTATTAATCTATTATTAAACAGGCAGTTGATGAAATTGGGTTTTTCAAATGCATTTTGCCCAACGTTTTAAAATAGCGATTTTTATGTTAAGTTTCTAAGATTTGTTAATTTTAGTCCTTAATTTTTTTGTTAGAGATTAAATTCAAGACTAAAAACACTTTTTTTGTAAAATTTTAAAAAACTGAGAAAAAATTGAATAATTTTTTTAAGGACTAAACCTAAAAAACTATAATTTATGGGACTAAAAATATATTTTATCCTTAAATTTAATACGTCTGTTTTCAAAAAAAAAATCTTCTTTATAGTTGACCCCTGCATAAATTTTTTGCGAGTTTCGCCGCTGCTCGAGAGGTTAAGATTATGGCAGTGCACAATGTCAGAGAGGATTAACATTAATATTTCAAGTGTAAAACTTAAGTTGTTGGAGTTATCACTCTGCTCTAACTTCAAGGAGGTCAACATTGATGCTCGTCATTTGAATATTATGGTAGCGGTGGTGGTTCAAAACCCGTTATATATTTTTTAAAAAGTTCTAGCCAACTGAAAGTCGATATTGTGATGTACATTCATTATCTGGATCTTTGTAAACTAAACGAGTTTATCCAAAATGTAACACCCCGTTCTCCCAACAACGTAATATTAATAATTAAAATCAGAGTAATCACACAACGGAGTGTCACACTGCTAATCAAAATTTCATAAATAGAAAATAGCTATTTATTTAAATCAACATTGAAATATCTCCAAAACTGCAGCGGAATAATTCTTAGGAAATACCATTTCAACCAAATCCAACATAAAGGAAAATCTTGGCACAAAGGCCTCAACGTAATCAACATTATTTTCAACAACGATAAACTCCATTATTAAGTCTTTCAAAATATGATACATAAAAGAAATGAGAAGACATTCGCGACGATTCCCCATCCTAGTATGTATCAGAGCCCTAGACACTTGAGCCGACCAAACCTATAAATTATCAGTACCTGCAGTTACCCATACGAAGGGCAACATTTCCAGCAGAAGGGGTGAGAAACTTATCCAATAATAATAATATATAATTCTTCAAAATTAATGTAAACAACAAAGCATATCACAACCGACATTCATTAATAATGTATATAAATAAATACATAAGCAACAGCATAATTATTTTCAACAACAAAGGTACAACAACAACAACAACAACAACAACGTTATCCACAACGACACCGACAACTCGACAATGCGACAACGACAACAACTCGACAATGCGACAATGACAACAACAACTAATGCATCATGCAGGTGGTATCAATCTACGCGCATTGAATGCTAAGCATTCCAGGGCATAAGCCCCCAACAAATTGGATGGTTAAAGCATCCCAGGGCATAAGCCCCCAACAGGTGAATGATAAACATTCCAGGGCATGAGCCCCCAACGGGTGAATGATAAACATTCCAGGGCATAAGCCCCCAACAGATGTGAGTATGCAATGGACTCAACTTGTGTATATCAACATACAACTTCAACAACGACTACAACAACAACATATGTGCCTAAACTATTATGACACACTCCCCAACTTCGACATCCGATGATACAACAACTTCAACAACGGAAATCAACAACACATCATATATATATATAAATCAATTACATTCATCTCAAAGTCCAAAACATCCTCCAAAAGCAATTATTTGATCAATATGACATAAGCCAAATACCCATAAAACACCTCAACTAAATCCCTAACACTTAAGTTTGAATTTGGGAAACCAACCATAAGTTTTTAGACTAACTTGAGATTAGTTATGCTAAGTTTTCTTAAAGTTTTCTGAAGACCCACTTGGACTATTTTTATCATAACTCAAAATCTACAAATCTTTTTCTAGTCACTCCAAAGCCATTAGAAATCTAACTCAATTATCTACAACTTCTATGTTTATGCTAAAAGCTAATTCAAAACAGAAACGGGTGAAAAACAGTGATCAATCGAGGAAAAGTTTGCAGAAAACGTGTCACGATTTTGGAAAACGTGCCACGTTTTTACGACCAGAAAAACCCAACTTTCGACATTTTAAAATCATGCCACGATTCCCAAAACATGCCACGTTTTTGACAGTACCAGGTCAAAAAAAAAAACAACTTTTCAAAAGTGCGATTTTTACCATCCTAAGCCCTTCTGAGGTCCATAATCAACCCTAAACGAATTAGAACAATGTTTATAGATCCTATATACAACATAGCCACCAAAACAACATAGAAACATGCATCAAACAAAACAATTCATCATATTTTCCTCAATTAACATAAAACTTCTAACCCTAAAATCAAGAACACAACAATTCATCAAATTTCAGAATTATACATATTATTAGTGAAAGGAATCCCACCCTTACCTTAGTTTAGATGAATCAAAAGCTTACAGAATTGTTCCTCCTCTTTTCTTTGCCTCTTCTAGGTTTTCTCTCTTCTCCCAAAAACTTATGTTTTCTTTTGTACGTGAAAAATGTTTCTGACTTCTCTCTATTCTATTTCCCAATAAACATAACCTCTCCTTTATTTTTCTTAACTCCCTTAAACTCATATAATTACTAATTAACTCCCATTAACCAAAATATTAATATTTTACTCCTATTTTTATTTCTCCTAATATTTCCACAAATAATAAAGCCATATTCATTTAAATAATATACAACTACATAAATCATATATTTCACATAAAACCACATATATATAACAAATAAAATCATATAAAAATACTCACACATCTACTAAAATATTAGAATAAAAATGGGGCGTTACACAAAACATCAAACCTAAAAATGTTTTGACATCACTATCTCTATTCATTTATCAGACATTTGTGGTAAGTATGAGTTAACTACTTAATTTATTCACTCAATCTGCATATTTACATATAGCAATTCTGTGTACTTACTATGGATTATGTAGGGTGCACAAGACCCAGTGATCTTTCAAGTTTCATCCCCTCCACCAAGCATCAAACACTTGCACATTCGCTTTGTTCCTAAAAATGAAATTTTGTTTACGCCCGTTTTAAATTACATACTTTCATGTTGCTGCCCTACAACTATATCTTTGGATTTGCATCCTAACTTTTACTGTAGAGCGTTCATTGAGGTACGCCGTCTCCCATGTCTCTTTAATTTCATGTTGTGTTTCCATAAGTGAAATTCTTACATAAGCTATTGTGATTTTCCTATATGACACAAGGAGAATAAAAAGGTTGTCTTGCCATGTTTTCCTTTTATGTCAAACACATTGCATTTATGATTAAAATGTCTGTTCTTTTTTATCCATATAAAAGTTATGTGGAGTTTCTCACTTCTAACTCAATTTTTTATTGGTCTAAAACTACAGTTTTTTTATGAGACTCTAATGAGAAGAAAAGACAACGACTGCTTTTGCCGTTCTAGCGATACCAAGTGTTGGTGGCATGGATTGAAGGATGTGAAAGTCACATGCTCTATGAAGATTGATGAGAATGTTGATTTGAAGACGATGACGGAATCATTGTGACTTTTTCGGGTGGGGGGAATATTAGCCTTATGTTAGAATTTTAATGTTGTTGTCATGATAGACACATTTACTTAGAAGTTTGATGTTGATGTTGCCTTTTAATATTGCATCCTAAATCACAACCAACTCTTCCTCTGTTGCACAATGACACACCACTTTGTTTTGATATATACTTTGATAAATGTTGAACAGAAGCATAGAGGGTTAGTATTCTCATTTTGTCCTAATTCCAACAATGGCAATCACAGCATGGTTCGATTTGTTTAGAAAAACTTGGGTCGCAAAACATTAAGTGACCAATAATAGCAATCTCTGAAATGTGGTCTGATGAAGGATGCAAGATGCACGACAAGTTCTGCAATCTTCATTGATTAATTTCATATTACTAAGTTAGTGGATGAGTTGTTTGAACAAAATTTGGCGGATATAGTAACGGAGACAATGTGTATGGACTAGTTTATCTCGTGAAATCTTTCCAATTGCAAAAATTATGTGAGATTTATCAGTTTTCATATAAATGCACATGTTAAAACACATCTAATATGTGGGTTAAACTTTATAGTGTATAACTTTTCTGTTGAAAAGAATTTTGTGCGTGCTGAACACATGAAGTTCTCCTGTAACTATTGCATTTGAGCTGTTGTCCGTGGAAGTGGAGGATACTTGCCTGGGAGTGGGATGTGATATTATGGACATGGGATGTATAATGCTTGGAAATGTTGCATAATTTTGGCCTACATTCTGCATGGATGCATATGCATTCGCTGTATGTCAATAGTGATGATCCTGGTGCGTGAGTATAAAAAATTGTACATATCTACACATCCAAAATTCTCAAACACCTATTCAACTTATCATTTTATCTCTATCTCTCTTAATCTCCTTTATGTGCTTATTCAATCCTCCTAATAAACATTTTGATTCACAGGTGATCTATGTAGTATTGAAAATTAATGTGTCTTTTGTTCAACCAACACATATGGTTATATTCAATCACTTCTAATTTGTAAATTTATTACCGGTGAATACGTAGTTGCGCCATTATTCAAAACATGTAATTGTTCTATGTATCAATGGTTATGATTAATTTTACAGTTTCTCAGCTGTTCAAGCTGCTTTCCCAACAAAAATGTAGCAGGAGGAGGATAAATTATCAAATTTACCCAAAACCATCCTTCATAACATTCTGTCAAGACTTCCAGAAGAACATGCTGCTAGGACAAGTGTTTTGTCCGAGGTTTCGTTAGAGAATTGGTATACTTTTCCTATACTGTCTCTTTTTGAAACTAAAATTGCTGGGAATCCGGGGATATTTTCCCAACAAATGGATGATTTTCTGAGGAAAATAAAATACTTCATTGACTATGTGAAGAGAACATTGATGAGGTTATGTGACTACCATAGAATTTAAGCTTAGTGTGGACTGTTTTGAGCTTCATTACAAATTACAATTTACATGTCAAAGGAATTTGATCGTTGGTTGAGTTTGGCAAGTGAAGCTGATGTAGAAGTACTACAACTTTGTTTGCATAGTGATCCCGATGAGGACGAAGAAGGTTGGGGAGAATGCTATGTCTTGCCGAATGGTCCAATTGAAGCTAAATCACTTACTAAGTTGGTGTTCATGGCCGGAAAATCAGAGTTGATCTAGCATTCATGAATCATTCAGTCACATTTTTCTCATTGAGAGTATTGTTGTGGGATGTCCTTTCGGAAGATGAGCACGCAATGGAGGAGAACCTCATTTCTTGTTGTACTTGTACATCCTTTGATTGAACATATAACTTTGATGTGTTGTTTAGTGTTGAGGCTTGGTGGCTACACAAAACGCCTATTTGAGTTGGAGACAACTGGATTTATGAAGTCTTTGAGCTTGCATGGTTTGTTAAAGCTCAAGACGTACAGTTGATATTAAAGGAATACAAGAGGTTTATATTGATGCCTGAGTCTTGAGAATTTATGCTATTGTCCTAGTGTATTGGCAGCACCATTTAATATCGACTTTTATAAGTGCAAAAATTTGGAAGAGTTAGAATTGTTTTCTTCCAAGGTGTATATATTCTCCATTTTATGGCTTGAGTTAGAATTGATTCATTCCCAATTCATCTTGTCTTATGGCAGAGGAAATGTCACTAGTACTCTCCATGGCACAATTTTTCTTTTTTATCATAACGTTCTAATAAAGGTATTTTGGATTATGAAGTATGCATTTCATTTATCTAAAATCCATAACATCAGCAAATTCTAAGTGCACAAGAGGCTAATCCAGAGTTCTGAGGGAGCCTACAATGGGTTGGATCAGCACATTAGGCTAAGAGCAATCACACAAGTGAAATTGACGTCATATCATCATCCAAAACTTTAAGGCATTAGATATGTTGTTCATTTCATGTTTCTCAACATCTACTATTGGATACAATGTGGAACTTTAAGTCGCAACTGACACATTAACATATCTCCCTTAAGTGTGAGACTCATTACGTCTGTGATCTCATGACATAGCCAAATAAGATGAGGCGAAGGCACAACATGGTAAAAAAGGTGGGTTGATGGTGCTTTCATGGAGGGGTGTATGTTTCTATCTTTCTTGAAAATAGAGAAAGAAAGTTATAAAAACAAAGAATATGAAAAAGAAATTCGAACTCGAGAGAAATGATAAAGGGAAAAAAAGTAACGTGTGTTTTAACTATGGAAGTATAGGGAATAAAGTGAATTATTGGTAGTTTTATGAGTTAGTTGAAGAAGTTACAGATTTATGAGTAATTATTTCACCAAAAAATAGACTCAGTTTAAAGAAACGTCACATGGTTTTAAAATGTCTAATAAACATGTATTTTATCAACTGAGTATAACACATCTACATTTTTTTCATTGTTAGATCCCACTAAAGACCAAAAAAGAATGTATTTGAAATAATAAAGGTTGAATAAAAAAATGCATGAATGCAAACGACATCCAAAAACATATATTTAAGAATATAAAAAAATTTAAGAAAATGACATCCAAAAACTAAAAAAAAAAATATATAGTTCATCAAAATGTTGAGAGTTCCGAGGTAGCATATAATGGGTTGGATCATATCACATTTGACTAAGAGAAGCCTCTCAAGTGAGTTTGACACCACATCTTCATCCAAAACCTTAAGACATTATGTATATTACACATCTCACTTATATGTTGCTCAATATATATATATATATATATATATCTGTGAAATTCTAGCGCACTTGTTTTAAAAGTTCTGTCAGATGTTTTAAACGTTTGCAATGTTCCGATCAATGTTTCAACATCGCGCGATAAACAGAAATAAAACAAGAAAAATAAAGTACAGAAAATAAAGAACACAGGAAGTTTGTTGACCCAGTTCAACACAACACGCTTACATCTGGGGGCTACCAAGCCAGGAAGGAAATCCACTAGTGTAGTCCTTATTCAATAGCTCTCAGCAAACTCCTCGTTTACACTATATGACCTAGGACCTACCCGTCTAGATTTCAACCTAGGAACTCCTAGATCTGAGATCCCATCTCACTATCCTAATGGTCAGTCACTGCCCCAGTGACCTATCAGACCTCAACCACAATGAAATAGAAGTTACCTTCCAACACAAACAACCAAACCTTGTTTCACAACTTCGGTTTGATGCACAAGAGTATCAATACTCACAAAACCAGTCCTAAACAAGTATCTAAACTCGACACTAGCAAGAACACAACATAGATCCTAAACCTGCATCACAAACGATACAAGAGTAGAATACATAAAGAATCAAACCCTAAAAATCTAAACTTTTTAGCATGACGGCTTGAATGAATAATTAGGTCTTCAAGTCTTCCTTTTATACTGAAGCAGCTTGGGCTAAATAATTCGTTGGGCTTCAGTAAAGTTGCAGATCGGTTCAGCAAACCTGCAAAACAGAATCAGATACAAATCTGGAAAGTCCTAATATGTCGGAACCTATATTAAAACATTCCAAATCGTAACAAATATTTCCTAAAATAAATATGTCTACTTTAGTAATATTCCACAGCTGATTCTAGAAGATATGCGCGTTACTTGGTCAGTAAGTAAAAGGAAATACGATTTCCTTAATGGATAAACTACGCGCGTACAGATAAGGCAGAACTCAGGCACACTGAACCATGCCAGGATGTTGGAACATTGTATCCAACATCACACCGAGCTGCCTAACTGCATGCTGGAACATTGGTTCCAACTTACAAAACAAGGATATTTGTTTTAGCAACAATGCAGCCAATACAAATACCCAACAATCTCCCCCTTTGGCAAATTTTTGGCTAAAACAAATTAAGCCCAATTCTTATGAAACTGAGGGATACAAAAAGAACACCATTCCTCCAAGAGCATGAGAAACACACCAATGAAGAAACAGCTAGCACACAGAATCCGAAGAGACACCATAGATACACTTCCTCAAGTCATCACGAACACATATTCAAGAAGAAGAAGTAGCAGATGATATCACTCTAGAAAAAGTAAAAGTGTGCATACATAGAATACCTCACAGATCTTCAATCTCAGCTTGAGCTGGCAGAGGTATTACACTGGATCAGAGACATGCAGCAGCGGATCAGATCAGTAGCATGGTCTCAAGAGCTAAGGAAAAATAAATTCCTGAGCTACAACTAGGGAACCTAAGTTCTTGTACAAAGAGAGAACCAGAATTCTCTCAAGAGCAGTGGAGAGCAAACTCCAATGCTACAGTCAAGGAAGATAACTTCCAACACAGAAGTGGAGAGATGCAAGCTCTCTCTCTAGAGCAGTGGAAAACAAGTTCCAATGCTACAGAATTAGGATGTTCCAACATCCTTTAGCACATCAGACAGGAGTACCTGCCACACATAGAGGCAAGGGAAAAAATAAATTTCCCATACCTACAGAGTACTGTCACCAACCAACCATAGAAGCACAGAAACCTAGATTCCTATACTTACATGTGACAGCCTTGGATGTCTTCAGAGAACTATCACTACTGGCATTAAGAAGTCAGGAAACACAATTTCCTAAACTTACAAGTGATAGATAGAGAAGTTGAAACTACTGACTCAACATCCTTCACCCAGCTTGGTCAAAGCACAAGCACACATCGAAGTATCACCCCCCCTGAATATATGAACTCATGAGTGACTACTTACAGGAATATTCTATTACTCACCTTGAATACATGCATACTGAAAATCTGGACATTTAAAAGCTCCTAATGCATAGACAAAACAGATTCAGGATCTGGGCATAAGTCATTCTAGGAATATTCACAAACTAGCAAACTATCAGAAGATACATGCTAGCAGACCTGTCAAAGGTCACACATAGAGACTGAGACTTCAAGAAGTCATCAGACATGTTCCATAATATGAAGAAGTAGCAGGGAACATGTACACTAAAAATCCTGAGAAAATTCTCAGAATTACATCAAGATGTTGCAGCTGAAGTGCCAACATCTGCACAGAGTCTCATAGACATGTTCCAACCTTGGATTGAGCATTTGCAGGGAACATGTACAGCAACTGAGAAATGGAGTTCTCAGAAACACAGAGATGTTCTAGCACAAGTGCTAACATCTAAATTAGTCTTTATAGACATGTTCCAACATATCAGAGAATGTCAGCATGGAACATGTACAAACAAGATTGCTGAGAACAGATTCTCAGATCATCATGAAGACCTAACAGATCAACAATATGTTGCAACATGAGGGCCAACATCTACACACAAGCCTGAAACAGTTGCAAAATGCAACAACATATAATATGTATAATAAGCAATCAGGCATACACACAACCACATGCACATATAGATACATGCAAAGCACATATACATAAGGGAGTATAAGCAAGAATCATCAATTTTTCTCCCCCCTTTTTAGCCACAAAATATGCCAAACAAGAATAATGGAAATAAAACAAAATATCCAAGGTCTGCATGCATTAACCAAAAGGTATCACATAGTAGCAGGAAAACAAAGTAGAGTGCTGTAGAGAATAAGGTTACAGACCAAATAGGCACACACAGGTGCACAAAATAAAAGAAACAGGGCTATGCCCAACATCTGTTCTGAAATTACAAATAAAACAGAAATGAGACATTCATTCAGCTGCCTCTGAACTGCTTTCAGAAGCTTCCTTGTCATCCAGCTCCTCATCATTAGTATCAGCTTCGTCCTCATCCTCATCAGCATCCTCAGCCTCCTCAGTATTAATAGCATTAGCAGGATCATCATTATTGTCACCATATTCCTTCTCCAAGGCTTGAATCATTAACTCAAACTGAGTTTTCCTTTCATCAAGCATAACACATGTATCCTTTAGAGCAGTAATGATTTCTACCTTGGTCATGATTCCTGCAGCAGGGGTGAAGGCAGATGTTCCAACAAGATCTGGAGCATGATTATCTCCAACTAGTTTCTGATGGATAGTGAGTGGAGATTCTCTCTTTTTAGGGAGATCAGTGGCAGTGATAAGGCTTGGATGTTGATCTAGCATAATACTACACAACAGAGATGGAAAGGCTATTGGAAGCCTGACAGCATCAGTCTTTGCATGCCTTATAGTTTGATCAAATACATACCTGCCATAATCCATCTTGACTTTGTTTCCAACAGAATAGATGAATTTACCCAAGCTAGTTGCAATATCTGAAGTGTGGGTCGTGGGAACCCAATTTGCAGCTCCAATTCTGTTGAGAATGGCATACTTCACACTCAGTTTTCCAGAAGACATCTTTCCCTTCTTAGGCCATGTCCTTACTTTATCACCCGTTATTTCCCTGCAAACTTGATTATCAGTTGCTTCTATCTCAGCAGGTCCTTTCTCAGTTATCCCCAGAAATTTGTTGATGATGTTGGGTGAGAAGTTGACACATTCTCCTCTGACATACACCTTCTGAAATTCCTTACTTAGAGGGTTGTCACAGTCTTCAGGAATGTTTACTATGAACTCCCTTACCAGCTTTTCATAGCAGTCACCGAGATTACATACAGTTTTTATGAGTCCAACCCTTTTGATGAGATCCATAATTTCCTTGATTCTAACCGTTTCTTCACTCAATTCTCTCTCAACTGCAACCCTTCTGTGATAAATAAACTTCCATCTCTGTGCAAACTCTGGAAGATGGAATGATACCTTATCAATGGGCACATTCTCTACAGTCTGGACCGTCTTCTTCCCAACAGACTTCCTAGTACCAGTAGTAGTGATGTTTGGTACATCTTCCTCAACATCATAATCAGACTCGCTAGAGGTGATCACTTTCCTCTTCCTTGATGTTCCACCGGTAGTCTTCACCTTTACCTTGCTCCTGCTTTTCTTAGGACCCACTCCAGTGCTTTTTATTTGGCTTCTGGGAGTCTCAGTTTCTGAGATGGTCGCAGTTTTAGGATTAGTACCAGTGGATGTCACAGCCACCCCTTTGTTGCTTCTCAGTTTCTTGGTCACACCTTTGCCACTAAGCTTGTCTGCAAGAGGAATGTCATTTGAGTCCTCTTCCTCAATACTAGCCTCAACTTTGTCCTTGTCTTTGTTCTCAGAACTGTTATCCTCATCTGTCTCTTTAGAGACTTCCTCTGATTCACTTTCATTCTCAGAAACAACGTTATCGACAGACTTGTCAGACTTCTCAACTTCATGTGGATCAGTTTCCACATTCACCTGCATGTCAGCACCATCAGTTGCAGGAAAGTCCATAGAGTTACTGGGTTGGCCCAAAGATGTTTCAACATCTGGTCCAACATTCTTACGAGCATCTGTTCCATCAGGTTCTTGACCAACAGATTCATTGATGTTTGTTTCATTACCAGCATCCACATCCATCTTCTCAGTACTATTTATTGCTTTATTTAAGTCTTCTAACCCTAATTTTTATAGGCATCAGGAGCATCTGAAATAAAGGGTTTATCAAGATTACCTTTACCAGTGCTTGATGGTGCTTTCTTTTCACCTACAGAAATGTCGTTGAGTTCTTCTTTCCCCTTATTCTTCTTGGTTTCCAGAACTGAGGATTCTCCTTGAACACTTTTTGAACAAATCTTCTTCAGGGATTTCTTTTTAGTAACAGATTTTGGAGTGTTTCTCCCTTTTGTTGAGACAGGTGCAACAGTGGTTATTGGCTTGATCCTCATAGGTGTTGATGAATCTAGTTTTTGTTGATCAGAAGTAGTCCTTTTAGCGGGAGTAATGTCAGATTTGAACTTCATGGTGAACTGATGTGAATATTGAATGTTACAGATTGTAAGAAAGTGGTGAGACTTAGTTTTCACACAGAGATGTGGACTGTCATAATATTCCTAGAGTCTTAGGGGACATCCAGAGGGACTCCAAGACCCCCAGAAGGGCTCCAAGACCGCCCTAAATGGTCTAAGACCTCTAGAATGGCCTGGGAGCCCTCCAGAAGGACCCCCCCAGCCCCTGGCGCGCTCAGCTGAAGGCGCCGACCTATTGGCCTTCTAGAAGTCGCCTAAAACTCACATAAATACGTAAATACCCCTGTTGCTTGGAAACCAAGCAACCAAAGCCCAAAGCCCACAGCAGGCTATAAATACCATTCTTGGGAGCATTCCCAAGGCATCGAATAATCAGTGAAAACCCTGGAATCCTAGTATTCCTTACCGTACTTTTTGCAAGTACAGTTGGCGCCGTCTGTGGGAAACGGTAAAACTAACCTAGACCACACTCATAAACCTAATACCTTCCTGGCATCTCTGGCCGGCGAAGACCAAACCATCAATCATGGAAATCGCAGAAGGAAGTTGTTCAACATGTTATGCCAACACGCCGTAGCCGTTTTGCAATCCGCTGATTGGAAGTTACTCACATCGTTGCCGATTAAAAAAAACAAAAGTTGGCGGCCAGTTGGTGTACTACCTTCCAGGTTGTGTCTTTATAATTATAATTTACTAGTTTATTATTTTAGATAGCATGCCACGAATCTGTTTAAACAGCGATATTCTATGCTTGTGTGCGATTTGCTTTATCCATGAGGTAATAATTGGCGACGAATCAATAATAATGGATAACAATTAACAATTGGCAATGTTCTATAATGTCAACGTTTAATAACTATTTCTCTTTTTCGGTTTTGTCCTACCCGTTCACTAATTCAACAATTACAACTTTATACTTGCTCATTATGTCACTGATTTCTAAAATTGATTTTCATGTATCTTACTTATTCAAAGCGGTACATAAATTTTTGATTAGCTTGACAACTACTGACATGTTTATATCATTATATTCGAATGCCTTTTGGGCACTTGATGAATTGGTTCCTCTATTCCTATCAATTTTGAATTGGATATTCTAGCATATATGAGAGTTTGACAACTAATAGATCTTGATTATTGCGTCAATCCATTATATTACTATCTTAAAATTTATAATTGCCGTTCTAGTTTTCTTTGGGTGATTTATAAACAAGATAGGAAGTACATGCACGATCGAGTAAACATCATGAAGATGAAAACCGAGGCAGATGAGGCGAGGAATTTAAAAGATGCTAGGGGATTACGTCCGATGCTGCTGGCTACTTTAAAGAAGACGGAGATCAAGAAATAGAAGCCCTAAAAATCTACCGGCGATCTCAAAAGAAGCCTAAGGCAAATCATCATGGACAACTCGTCACCGGAGATCATATCAGGTTATTCAAACCATTTTTTTTTTAATTTTGTGACAGATCGTATACAATTTTCGACAGCTGCTATGTTACTTATGTTTTCATCAATGCTTAATATATTTACAACCAATTATTCAGCGATGATGACTTTGTTTTTTCTATCGAAACCAACTATATGAATGAATTTGTCATCGGCGGCTTCAATTTCCTATCCTTTTTACTTGCTTACCTTACTTTTTCATGGATAACTTTAATTATTTGTGAATAACCGATGCTATACCTTATGGTTTATTTTCACCGATAATGCCTTGCTTGCCTAAACGCCCAATAATATCTATTTATTTTTATGCTATTGGGTTTTCAATGATTACTTTGTTCATGTGAATATATTATTAAAGCTTAAATGATGGCTAGTCTTTTGTCAAATTAATCGGTGGCTATACTTCATCATTAAAGATAACTATTCTTTTTGTGTTTGTTGAGTTATTGAACCAATTCTATGTTGGGGAGTGCATACGGAAGGAAGACCGAGAAAGATGAGGCGAATATCAGCGCGAGCTTCACAACGAAGTTTGCAAGTTATAGTGTTGCATGTGACATCAAAAAATTTGGAGCTGCACATGACGCCCTTGGACCTAGCGGCGACCTCAAAGAGACGAGGAGATGATGGCCGGCGAAGACCAAACCAAATTCAAGTCTCAAAATCTTGGCGACGACGTACTTTCTCGAAGTGATTCTCCCACACGTACTTTCTCGAAGTGATTCTCCCACCAGGAAGCAATTCTCTTTCGAAAGAATTCTTTTTCGAAAAAATACCAGGTTCTATGTTTCCAATATCTTTTGAGAAAATACATCTACGCTTTTTGCTTTGAAGAAAATTTTATGTTCAATATATTTGGAGACTATATTTCCACCTTTTGTTTTTGAAGAAAGTGTCTTGCCCAATATATTTTGAGAAAATATATTTTGAAGGCTCTTATCGATTTTTGTTTATTTTGTAATTATTTTTTGGTGCATATACATGATATGTGGACTGTCAACTGACATGCTATTATCCTTCACTAACACATTGTTTTAGCAAAAATATTTATTCTGGTGGGCTAGTGAGTGTATGAGGAGCAAAAGAATAAGATAACAAGAAGGGTAGTTAGTTTCAATTTAGTAGAAGATGGAGGATTCATTTCAAGTTAGGGGAGTATGATATACATATGGGGCGAGTTAGGGGAAAGAATAGAAGGACTTTAACGAAGAATTAGTACCAAGTTCGGGCGAGCAAGAAGTGAGAGTGTGTAAAAATTAAAATATGAGCTTGGGGGGCTGTGGACTGTCATAATATTCCTAGAGTCTTAGGGGACATCCAGAGGGACTCCAAGACCCCCAGAAGGGCTCCAAGACCGCCCTAAAAGGTCTAAGACCTCTAGAATGGCCTGGGAGCCCTCCAGAAGGACCCCCCCAGCCCCTGGCGCGCTCAGCTGAAGGCGCCGACCTATTGGCCTTCTAGAAGTCGCCTAAAACTCACATAAATACGTAAATACCCCTGTTGCTTGGAAACCAAGCAACCAAATCCCAAAGCCCACAGCAGGCTATAAATACCATTCTTGGGAGCATTCCCAAGGCATCGAATAATCAGTGAAAAAGGCATCGAATAATCAGTGAAAACCCTGGAATCCTAGTATTCCTTACCGTACTTTTTGCAAGTACAAGATGGTAGACGGTTTTGTGGGATTTCGATGGAGAAGTGAGATGGCTAGGGTTGTAGGTGAGATGATTGCGCTTAGTTGGGAGTTGTAAAAGGAAACCGCCTGAAATGTCGTGCACCACTAAATAGAGAGAGACTAAAAAGAGTTTTGCACGCTCTTCACGAATCAACTTCCATAACTTCTCTTCCAACAAAAAGTCAATCTTGTCCTTTAAGTTTAATATTTTTGTAAATCCAAAGAGAAACACCAGTTCTCTAGTTAAGGTAAGTATCTGCATAATGGGATTTCTAATGAGACGGTTCCTTTTATAGACAAGATTACCCTTCAAAGAGATCCTTGTTAAGCTGTTCAATTTTTCTAGATATGAGAGGTCATAAATTTTACGACTCATATGATGTTTTAACATTCTACTCGACATTGTCTCTGGCTTCGAAATATGATGCTCTTTATAAGCCTCCCATATATAGCAATCATTCTCAGATCTTGTTCCTCTCATCATCAGCTTCCCTTCATGATTAGTAACTTGACATTCTGCTTTGGTGAAGGTTACCTTCAATCCTAGATCACAAAGTTGACTGATACTAATTAAGTTGGAAACAAGTCCTTTGACTAAAAGAACATTTTCAAGTTTGGGTGATTTCTTGTTGCACATGTCTCCAACACCCTGTACTCTTCCAATGCTTCCATCACCAAACATGACATTTCCCTCTTTACAGGATTTTATGTCCTTAACCAACTGCTTTTTCCCAGTCATATGTTGAGAACATCCACTGTCAAAGTACCAAGTGTCACTAGAAGATGTTTCTAGAGATGTGAGAACCATTAGACCAACATTGTTGTATTTTCGTATCCATTTGTAACTTGAAGTGTCAGGGTAACCATACAATTTGAAACAAAATGGTCTTATATGTCCTTTTTCTTTACAGTGATGACAAATCCAAGTATGCCTTACTTTTTTGTTCTTTGTATTGAGATGTTTTCCTGAATGCTTCAACATTTTATTTCTATCAGATGGAGTATGTAGTCCATTAGTACTGATATCCTGCTTTTCCTTTCTTAATATCCCATAATCTTCTGGTGCATAAGCAACATTACGTTTCTGTTGTCTTTGATTCAAAGAGCTGTAATTGAACCCTATAGATTTTGAATTCTCTTTGACTTGCCCTTCTAAAATATCATTCAGGATATTAGTACCAGTAGTCATCATTTTCACCTGCTTCTTTACATTTTCAAGTTGAGAGGTTAAGAGCCTTACCTTATCACTAAGTTCAGAAATATTTGCCAGATGATTACCTCTTTCAGCCAACAATTGACTATTCACCCTTTTTTGTTCTTCTAGCATCTGACACATTTCTGCAGTTTTGACATTCAATCCATTGTAGGAGATAATAAGCTCATCATAAGCTGACTTTTCTTTACGTGTTTCAGTATCTGAAGAGATTCTGCCAGTAAAGGCAGTTACCTGCTTAGCAACATTGTTTTCAATATTTCTTTCAGATGCACTTTCATTCAACAAGGTGCCATTTAGACTTTTATCTTGATTCTTGAGAAACGTGGCACATTCTGTTATGATGTGACCATATCCTTCACATTCATGACACTGATCTCCTCTGGAATGTTTAATCATGTCCGTCAAACCTGTTTTGTTCATATGATCTTGTTGTTTTCTGATGTTGTACATGATGTTCTGATCATCTGATATGGATCTCCAACCCGCTTGTTCCAGAACCTCGTTGAATTGTTTTCCAAAAAGTGCAATTGCTTCAATGAATCCTTCATTCGAATCGTATTCTTTCTGAGAATCATTTGAGTCACAGTTCGAAGAAAAGACCATGCTTCTCTCTTTCTTCACTTTTCTGTGATTAATCATAATTTCAAAGTTCTGAAGGGATCCAATTAGTTCGTCAACCTTCATAATGGAGACATCCTGGGCCTCTTCTATAGCAATTACTTTCATGTCAAATCTCTCAGGTAGAGATCTAAGGATCTTCCTTACAAGTTTTTCATCAGAGATTTTCTCCCCAAGGGACTCAAAAGAATTTGCAATGTCTAGAATATTTAAGTGATAATCCTGAATGCTCTCATCTTCTAGCATTTTTAGATTCTCAAATTTAGTGGCAAGGAGTTGAAGTTTAGCACTTTTTACCTTAGTTGTGCCTTCATGAGCAGTTTTGAGAATTTCCCAAGCATCCTTAGCCACAGTGCATTGCTTGATCAGTCTAAACATATTTTTGTCCACACCATTGAACAGAGCATTCAAAGCTTTTGAGTTTCCAAGAGCCAATTCATCGTCATCAGCACTTCATTCTTCTTCAGGTTTCAACACATCAGCCCTGTTGCCATCAGCATCAAGTTGTACAGGATGTTCCCAACCTCTCAGAACTGCTTTCCATGTTTTGTTGTCAATAGATTTAAGAAAGGCACTCATGCATGATTTCCAATAGTCATACTTGGAGCCATCCAACAGAGGAGGTCTGTTCACAAATCCACCTTCCTTGTCCATAGTGCTAGAATAAAACTCCCTGGAGCTCACCCTAAAACAGGCAGGGTGCCTGCTCTGATACCAATTGAAATTCTAGCGCACTTGTTTTAAAAGTTCTGTCAGATGTTTTAAACGTTTGCAATGTTCCGATCAATGTTTCAACAAGTACAGAAAATAAAGAACACATGAAGTTTGTTGACCCAGTTCAGCACAACACACTTACATCTGGGGGCTACCAAGCCAGGAAGGAAATCCACTAGTGTAGTCCTTATTCAATAGCTCTCAGCAAACTCCTCGTTTACACTATATGACCTAGGACCTACCCGTCTAGATTTCAACCTAGGAACTCCTAGATCTGAGATCCCATCTCACTATCCTAATGGTCAGTCACTGCCCCAGTGACCTATCAGACCTCAACCACAATGAAATAGAAGTTACCTTCCAACACAAACAACCAAACCTTGTTTCACAACTTCGGTTTGATGCACAAGAGTATCAATACTCACAAAACCAGTCCTAAACAAGTATCTAAACTCAACACTAGCAAGAACACAGTATAGATCCTAAACCTGCATCACAAACGATACAAGAGTAGAATACATGAAGACTCAAACCCTAAAAATCTAAACTTTTTAGCGTGACGGCTTGAATGAATAATTAGGTCTTCAAGTCTTCGTTTTATACTGAAGCAGCTTGGGCTAAATAATTCGTTGGGCTTCAGTAAAGTTGCAGATCGGTTCAGCAAACCTGCAAAACAGAATCAGATACAAATCTGGAAAGTCCTAATATGTCGGAACCTATATTAAAACATTCCAAATCGTAACAAATATTTCCTAAAATAAATATGTCTACTTTAGTAATATTCCACAGCTGATTCTAGAAGATATGCGCGTTACTAGGTCAGTAAGTAAAAGGAAATACGATTTCCTTAATGGATAAACTACGCGCTTACAGATAAGGCAGAACTCAGGCACACTGAACCATGCCAGGATGTTGGAACATTGTATCCAACATCACACCGAGCTGCCTAACTACATGCTGGAACATTGGTTCCAACTTACAGAACAAGGATATTTGTTTTAGCAACAATGCAGCCAATACAAATACCCAACAATTTGTGTGTGTGTGTGTGTGTGTGTCTATATATATATATATATATATATATATATATATATATATATTTTGCATCCAATGTTAGAAGTTTAACACACACATGACACATATAACATCACTCTATTAAGTGTGAGACTTTATACGTCTGTGATCTGATGAGATACCCAAATAAAGTCATAGGCACAACATGATAAAAAAAATATGGTTTGGTGGTGGTTTCATGGAGGGATGGTTTTTCCCATTCTTTCATGAGATGAAAGAAAGCAAATCCAAAAAAGATAGAAGATGGAAAAGAAAATTGAACATGAGAGTAATGATAAGAGTAAAATAAAAACTAAGGAATGTGTGTTTTATTCGTAAAAATATAGTGACTTGCTGATAATTTATGGATTATTGAAGGGGTTGGAGATTAATGGATAATTATAATACCAAAATATTAGACTTATAAAAAAAAATGATTGATCAATTTAAAATATCTAATAAGCATGTATTTTATACACCAATATATTAGATTTTTCCATTATCACATCCCACCAAATACCAAAAGTGAAAGAATTTTAAATGATAGAGCTTGAATAAAAAAGTTGCATGAAAGCGAATGACATCCAAAAACTAAAATTCAAGTTAAAAAAAATTAAACAATTGATACCCCAAAATAAACAAAACAAATCATCGTAACGTTGAAACTTTCGTTGGAGCTCAATTGGACAATCACATCAAGTGAGAACATTATGAGCAATCACACAAGTGAGACATCACATCTTCACGCAAAATCTTAGGACATTATGTATATGTGTCGTCTTGCTTATATGTTGTTCGACGTCTACTCTTGCATACAATGTGAAATTTTAGCTCACACTTAACACATTAATATTTCTCTATCAAGTGTCAGACTTTCGGTGTCCGTAATCCACCACCAAGAATCACTCTCGCTCACCCATAATATTGAGCAAAGATATGATACCACTGTTGGGCCTTATGAGCGAGCCAACACTTGTGTGAATCGACACATTAGTGAAAGAGCAACCACACAAGTGAGAACAATACCACATCTTCATCCAAAATTTTAAGGTTCAAGAACATGAGTTTTCCACTTATTTGTTGTTCAATTTCTGCTCATTTATCCAATGTTGAGCTGTTTTTGATACTTGACACAACACAATATTTTCTCCCTCAAATAAGACAAAATTCTAGTCCGTGCTTGGCACGAGAGTTTCCATACTAGTTTGATGCAATTGAAGACTCCAGCATTTAATCATATATTGACGAATAACGACTATCTGTGTGGTAACACCAACACTTTGAAACAGTTGGACTGTATGTTTTGAGTCAATGTAACATTATTTTACACGAACCTTCTTTCCAATACATGCGAACGCCATGCATCAAGGCTACAATCTCAACATGCAGGATGATCGAGACACCAATATTTATGTAGTATCCTTAATAAAGTCTCTTATAGTATCTTGAATTAGACCACCAAATCCGAGCACCCAAGGGTTTGTTAGAGAGCTCCCATCAACATTAATGACATATGGATCTTCCTGTGTCGTTTCCAATCCTAAAATTTATTATAGTTTTATTTAAAGTGAACCAAAAAAATATTTTTACCAATCCTAAAATTAATTATAGTTTTATTTAAAGTGAACCAAAAAAATATTTTTATTATTTCTGAAAATAAATCATCCACACTAAAAAAAAAAATATATCATCCCTAACTAATTAGTATTTTTTTTCCTATAAATATCGAAACCTCACCGCCACACCAAGCAATTACAGCTTTCAAATTGTTGTCTCTGAAGATTCCGACCGACAGACGATAGTTGTTCAACCACCAAACGTTAACCTCTCTCAGGTAACTCTCTCTCTCTCTCTCTCTCTCTCTCTCTCTCTCTCTCTCTCTCTCTCTCTCTCTCTATCACCTAATCATCTGTTTCGCAACTTAAGCTGATACGTTAAACCCTAAACCCTAACTATATCCACTAAAAGTTGTTGATTGAATTTGGTTAATAATCTCACTTTTATGCTTCTTCACTTTCGTTATTGCTTCTTGCAGAACAAAAATATGGAGCACGATGAGGACCGATTATCGAATCTGCCGAAAATCATTCTTCATAACATTCTGTCGAGATTACGAGAAAGAGATGCTGCAAGGACAAGCGTTTTGTCCAAAGCTTGGTTAGAGACATGCCATACTTTTCCTATATTGTCCTTTTCTGATGCTATAATCACTGGGATGTTTACCCCATCTGATATAGGGAAGTTGTTGTATCCTGAATCTATGGATGATGTTGTTAGAAAGATAGAAAACTTCACTGATTATGTGAAAAGGAGGTTGTTGAGATTCTATGATAATGGATTGGCTATCAAAGTATTTAAGCTTGCTGTGAACAATGTTGAGCGATGTAGTTACATGTTAAAGGATATTGATCTTTGGTTGAATTTGGCAAGTGAAAGTGGTGTTGAAGTAATACATCTTTATTTGCCTTATGGTCTCGATCAGGATGAATGCTATGTCCTACCCAAGGGTGTAATTAAAGTAAAATCGATTACTGAGTTAGTGTTGATTGGGGGAATTAGAGTTGATACAGCATTCATGAATCATTCAATTAAATTTTTCTCATTAAGAGTATTGTCATTGAAGAAGGTCCTTTCGAGAGACGAACATGCAATTGAGCAATTCATTTCTTGTTGTCCTTTGATTGAACATATAACTTTGAGGTTTGGACGTGGGGTTATGAAGTCTTTGAGTTTGCATCGTCTACTTAAGCTCAAGACAGTTGATGTTGAAGGAATACATGAGGTTTATATTGATGCCCCGTATCTTGAGAAATTTTGTTATTGTCCTGATGATTTTTCCGCACCATATAAGATTGATTTCAATAGATGCCAAAATTTGAAATATTTGTCTTTGGAGAGTATCATTATCACAGACAAATGGTTTCCTGAACTGTTTACAAAATTTCCTGTCCTTGAGAGTTTGAGATTGGACGATTGCACAATGGCCGAGAGGATTAATATTTCAAGTGTTCAACTTAAGGTGTTGGAGTTATCTGATTGTTCCAACTTGAAGGAGGTCAACATTGATGCTCCAAATCTTTTATCATCTTTTTATCGTGGTGGTGGTAGTTCAGAGCCTGTTATATCTTATCTAAGAAGTTCTAGTCAACTAAAAGTTGATATATATTTTTCCATTGATTATCATCATCTTTGTAACTTGAGGGAATTTGTGCAAAACATCAAACCTCAAAATGTTTTGTCATCTCTATCCGTATACATCCGTAAACCATTTGATGTGAGTATTAATTAGTTACTTAAATCCTTAGTTCAATCTTCATAACTACTCACTGTTATTTGTGTCTGGATTATGTAGGATGTACTACACCCGGTGGTATTTCAAGTGTCATCCCCTCCACCAAGTATCAAACACTTGCACCTTTGCTCTGTTCCAAAAAATGATACTTTGTTTTCATCTATTGTAAATTTCTTACTTTCAAGTTGCCGCCCTGCATTTATATCTTTGAGGCAGTATTCTTGCAGCAAAGCGTTCATTGAGGTGTGATATTCTCTCCTATGTTCCTTTATAGAGATATATCATTGTCTCGTATGTTCATATAGTATTAGACCATGCTTCCTACAATTGGTGACTGTCCTATTTAATCAAAAAAGTAAAAATTGTATTGCCATGTTTCCGTTTTATGTCAGACACATGCATTTATGCTTAAAAGATTTGCTTTTTATCAATATATAAAACATAATTGTTTTGTGGACGTTCTAACACTATTATTAATCATCTGAATCTGCAGTTCTTATATGAGGCGCTAATGGAAAGAAATGGGGACGACTGCTTTTGCAGTTCTAGTGATACTAAGTGTTGGTGGCATGGCTTGAAGAATGTGAAAGTCATAAGCTCAGTGAAGATTGATGATAATATTGAATTCAAGACCATGCTAGAATTGTTGCCAATTTGGGAAAAAATTAATTTTATGTTAGAATTTTAATGTTGCTGTCATAATCTCATAGACATGTTTTTACTTTGAAGTTTGATTACCTCTTGATGCATTTTAAGTGCAGCTGTTCCTTTTTATGTTGCATAATGACACACCATTTGTTTTGATATACACTGTGGAAAATGCTGAACGGTTAAGTTTGTTATAATCCCATCAATGACAATTACATGTTCTCCTAGTTGCAATGTACACATCATGTTCTGCAATCTTTCTTGATTAATTTCGAATTAGGAGGTTAGCCGATGAGTTACTTTGAAAAAATTGATGAATATAACAACTCAATCAATGTGTATTTTATTTTTCTCGTGAAATATTTATAAATTGGAACAAGTATGTGAGGGTTATCTATATTCATATGAACTAGTCACAATGGTTTCCTTTCTTGTCTTGATTTTGGATTATGATTTATGAGAAAGACCTTTGATTATGCTTAAGTGGTGTGTTCAACACTCAAGTTGCGATCCAGCGATGACCAAAACGTTAGTGCCATGTTAGATGATCTTTGGTGCAATATGGGCATGGCTAAAGGGTTGCACAAGAGTTGTGATTTTTTTTTTTTAAGGAAAGAGTTGTGATTTTTAGGACCGTTAGATTGTCCCATTTGCTGAACAGCGGAAGCCGATATATATCTATCATCTATGCATGAATGGTGCAACACATGGTCGTAATGATGAACCAGAAAGGATATGAATCTTTCGATTTAAAACTTGTGGCAAGATATGGATCTAAAACATCTTTGCTTCTTGAACTGGAGCTCATTGCACTGTAAGCATCATATAAATGGTGTCATGAAGCCGTCGGCATTTGAAGGGTACGATCTAATGATTGGCTTATATACAAAACCTTCGGACAGAGACATGACAGGAACAAATCATTGGTAAACCATTAGCACTTCAAATAGTAGTTCACGTGATATAGGTAAACACTACTCTAATTGTATGCATCAAAATAGTGTCTATGTTCAAGGGCCACCCCTGCCTATATAAAAAAATGTTATGAAAGTATGAGAATTAAGAGGCAATAATTCATATACTTATACTTAGAAGACAAAGAAGCCTCATCCTTGCTCATATCTCTCCTTCCAAGGAAGGACCCTCTGCCAATTTCTAACTCACCGTAACATTTTCGGACATCACTCATTTCCAGCTTCTCCGTGTAATGATCCCTTAGGTTTATTTTGTCTACAAAAGGTGCATGATGTTCATACCTTGCAATGTTTTCAAGCTGTCTACTGAAATATTTTTATTTTCTTCCTTTATTGATTTAAAATACTTATTTTTAACCGATGAGTAGTTTGCTCTTCCTATATTGTGCTGATTTCAGTTCTATGGCTACAGCTCAATTCATTGCCTTTATAAATGAATCTATGGACTTTTAACATGAATAGAAACCTAAGTTACTTATCTTGCTGAATTTTGGTAACTTGTTTTGCTTGTTTCATGTGTTGTAAGTCATGACTTACTGTCAACTTGGTTAAGTTAATTTTTCTGGAATTACATGCATCGAAGCTGCAGAATTTGATGCTTTGATTGTTACCAAAATGTAATAGTATAAACATCATATCTGGATGGTTATAAAATGTAAAGAAAATAACCAACTGAAATGTACGTCACGTTCTTTGATAGCAGGCTAACATGCTTTCTTTCCCTTGTTGGAATACGGGACTTTTCAGATTTTGAATTTCCAGCCATGAGTGCTGAAAAATTATTCAATATTTTTTTCATATTTTACGTTTCCAGAAACTTTGAAAATTTCAAAACAATAGCTACGCGGGGAAACTCTTGCAGCGTCTCTCATGAGATTGAGAAGCAAACGAAACTCATTTGGAGGATCAGTCATAACAATTAACTCGTTAATGGTTCTAGCACCAATCTTGACAAGAAAATCATGGCACATGTTCCCCTCATGCAACATATGATGCAATTGAAGACTCCAATATTTGATCATATATTGACGAATAACGACTATCTCATTGCCGAAATGTTGTGTCGTAACAACACTTTGAAACAATTGGAGTGTATGTTTTGAGTCAATGTAACATGAATTATAATTTTTAAATTGTATTGTCTACTAACAATATATAAAAATTGAAGTACATCAAAATTTCATAATCGTCCTTCTTAAAACTCATAATCTCCTTAATTTCATGTGCATAATAGTCATTTTGCAATTTATTGTTTTTTAAAAAATTATTTATGATAATGGTGTAATAAATTTCCACTTCTACGTATAAGGAATTGTGTAACAAAATTCCACTTCTACGGATAAGTCATTTTTTTGCCTAATTTAATTTAATTGTTTTATAATTTTTTTTTGTTGATTCAATAAAGTATAATGGTGTAACAAATTTCCAATGAATAGTGTAACAAATTATAACTTCCACCGTCATCATTTTGCAAAATTTAATTAATTGTTTTTAAAAAAATTAATTAAGATAAGGATGGGACTTAGGCTCTGTTTGGTAAAAATAGTGGATGACTGATAAGCTAGCTGATAGCTTATAGCTTATAGCTGATAGCTGATGACTGATAGCTGATAGCTGATGACTGATAGCTGATAAGCTACTTGAAGTGTTTGGTAAAATTAGCGGTTCAATTAGCAGATAGATGTAAAATTACATAAAAGGACATTTTTAATTCATAATAAAGTTTATATCAATTAATGTTTAAAGTATTTAAAAATAAAAATTGTTAATTTAATATTATTATTATTAAATTAATTTTTAATTCCTAAAAGTTATTTATATTTATTACTTAAACGTAACGGCAAAAAAAAAATATCGTTTTCTATGGAGAAAAAAAAGGATCTTTCATTCATAAAAAAAAATAGCATTCATATTTAAAACATATGTATTTTACTTTATAATATAATATAATAAATGATTAAGGGTAAAAAATGGAATTTAGTTAGAATAATAAGGGTAAAGCTGGAATTAAAAGTGAGAAGCTATAAGCTATAAGCTCAAACGCTACTTGGAATAGCTTTTGAAAAATAGCTTATAAGCTCGTGAAATAAGCTATAAGCTCATGGTGAAAAAGTGTTACTAAACAGAGTTTTTTTTGTCAAACGAGCTTATAAGCTATAAGCTAATAGAGGTGTCTTACCAAACAATCTCTTAGTGTAACGAATTTCCTTAAAATTTCATACGCCAACTTCTTATCTAGACGTATCACTTCCATTCTATCCGAACAATTAATTTCATCTCTTCAGTTCTCCTTCTTTGCTATTCAACTCACAAAAGGTATATGTTTTTCTCAAAAAAAAAAAAAACAAAGGTATATGTTTTTTCTCCAACCCATCATTTGATTTCACGACTTTGATGAACAATTAGTTGTTAATCTTATTCTTCGTTTTTTGTTTTAAGGATGGGACTATATATTGATGCAATCATTGAAAGTTAAATTCTCTGGAAAGAAAACTTTTATACTCCCTCCGTCCCTATATCTAATCACTCATTTGACTTTATTTTTGTCCTTAAATCTAAACCACTTTTCAATTTACTAGATGCATTTATTATTTTTTCCTAAACATACCCTTAATTAATATTACGAACTTGTTTTGAAATTTAAAAAGTCAAATTTAATACTCCCTCCGTCCCAAAATATAAGCAAAAATTGGTCAACAAAAGTTAATGTATTTGGTTAAAAATTTGTACCAAATACATTAACTTTTGTTCACCAATTTTTGCTTATATTTTGGGACGGAGGGAGTACATATACAAACAAAGGACAATATGGTAATATTAACACACAAAACAGACATAATAATTACACTGTCAGCTTTTCTTAAGAAATGTGAAAAAAACAAAGGGAGGTTACGTTAAGGGACGGAGGAAGTATATATTTTTTAACTCAGTTTGTTTTAGTCATTCTAGAACAGACATCATTTTTTTTTTTTAATGCGGATAAAGAGTGATAATAGCAAGGGTTGAATAATAAAATAAATACTAATTCTACTCAAATAATGTCATAGCTTTATTAGAGTTTTCTTTCCTATTGCATCGTATATGGGAGCTTTATTAGAGTTTTATTTGCTATTGTATCATATATGGGATAAAATGATCATCATGGGTTCTTTAAGTGATGATCAAATTTTTATTTTTAAGGGATTTATTTAGTAGTGATGTTAATAGG
The DNA here is from genome assembly GCF_051527215.1 of Medicago sativa. Taxonomy (NCBI): domain Eukaryota; kingdom Viridiplantae; phylum Streptophyta; class Magnoliopsida; order Fabales; family Fabaceae; genus Medicago; species Medicago sativa. Next base: position 12,025,632 of record NC_140756.1, read on the forward strand.
GTAGTTACATTTTTTTATAGCTGATGCACCTTTCTAATTTGCGAATTATGTTAGCTGTCTTTTATTTTCAATTCGTATAGCTTTTACTCAACCTTCTGATCCTAACATATATTTGTAAGGGAAATTGCCTAAACTGCTACGACCAAAGCATTGCATATTAGCAGCAACTGAAGTATTCCCTCATCAACTCCCAATTTGAATCTATAAATAGTGGCAAGGTCGCAATAATCAAAAGAGAAGATTTTAGAAAACCTTTTCATTTGCTTTATAAACCTGTTATAAAAAGAAAAAGAAAAGATTAGTGAAACTGTGTTAGGGACTATATATGAAATGGTTTAAAATATTAAAAAAAATCAGTTTCCATTGATTCTTGAATTTTCTTAGGCCCTTTAGTCCTGCCATTCATCATTTCCTTAATACGAAACTTAATATTTAAACAATAACTTTATGAAGGTTAACACTAATTTGATAATTCATATATATTGAAAAAAAAATCAATTTAACACTTATTGTAATTTTAATTTGTGTAACCAGGGTTAAGGTTGTCTGATGAAGAAATTTTCAGTTTATCACTAATTGAAATTGAGATACACTTGCAAAAGAATCGTAAGTCTTTGAAGGACTGTGTTGGAATGCCATATGCAAATGGATATGTTGCTGAGCAATTAGGGAATAGATTTATTTATGAAAGCGTGCTTATGATCATAATGAGCAACTTCAAGAATTCAATGGCTTATATCGAAGTCTCACAGGTTTGTATATTTTAATATACTGATTATGTTAGATCTAATTTTTTTTTATTTTATAAAAGAGTCATTCTAATTGTGTATTATTAATAGCTTCGAGAAAAAAAATTGTTTATTAGTAATAAACTTATTATGTCTTTGATTTTTTCACAAGATAAACAACAAGGTATCTTCAAAAAAAATAGTGGAAGTTGTAAACAACCAAAAAGGAGGTGTTTTTCCTTTACGGTCATGGTGGCACGTGGAAGACATATATGTGGAAAACTTTAGCTTCTTACATACGTCAAATAAACAAATTGTTTTGACGGTTGCTACGTCTAGAATCGCATCACTATTACTGCTGGGAGGTCGAATCACACATTTGAAGTTCATGATTCCAATACCTCCTCTAGAGTCAGCAACATGTGGTATAGATAAAGGGAGTGATCGTGCAGAGCTTATAAAACTAGCCAAGTTAATCATTTGGGATGAGGCTCCTATGGCTCACAAGTTATGTTTTGAAGCATTAGATAGAACACTTAAAGACCTAATGATGGGTATGCAGATAATGACATTCCATCAGATTTGTTGATCACTAATTTTGATGATCCAATTCAGGTGATCGTTCAAAGCATGTATCCAAACTTAGTCAAGGATCCAATTTTTTTACAATCCAGAGCTATTTTAGTTGGAACACTTGAGATTGTTAATGATATCAACGAATATATTTTGGGCTTGATTCCAGGTAATACATTATTTCAACATGTGTTTAGAATTATTTGTTATAATTTGATCATTAATTGTAGTTTTTTTTTTTTTCATGTTTTATAGGTGTTGAAAAAGAGTATTTAAGTGCGGATTCTGTTGATAGATCTCAAGCTGATAACAATGAGGATTTTGATGTGTTAACCCCTGAGTTTTTAAATACTCACATGATTTCAGGGCTGCCTAACCATTAAATAAAACTCAAGACCAACACACTTATAATGCTACTCAGAAATATTGAACAATCATAGGGTTTGTGTAATGGAACATGACTCATAGTAACAAAAGTAGCAAACCATGTTATCAAAGCAAATGTTATTGCAGGTAAGAACATTGGAGGAGTTTTAAATATCCCTAGAATGGAGATAACCCTTACACAATTTCCATGGCCATTCAAGCTCAGTAGAAGGCAATTTCCAATTATTGTTTGTTATGTTATGACAATCAACAAATCTCAAGGACAATCACTGGATTATGTCTTCCTCGAAGTGTGTTTAGTCATGGTCAATTGTATGTGGCAATATCAAGGGTAAAGCATAAAAAGGTATTAAATAGTAATTCATAATAAGAAAATCAAGCATTGAAGTGTACCACCAATGTCGTTTTCAAAGAAGTTTTTGAAAACTTATAGTTTGTAATATATTTACACCTATATTAATGCTTATAGATATATATTAAACAATTGTAATAATAAGAGTGGTGTTCGAAGTTTGTTCAAGAAGGTCTACTTTTGTCCAGGTTTCAACATTTACAAGTTGTTCTAACTTTTGGAAGTTGACTATGGATAGTTTGTTGAGTAAATTTTTTTTTTTGTTTAAATCATCTTTGACCGAAATATTTGTATTAATTTGACCCTTTCAATTTATTCTCTAATATATGTTGATTCCGACAATAATTATCGTAATAACCCTCGACCCGTGCGAATGCACGGGTCTATTACTAGTTTGATAAATAATAATGGTTTAATGACGTGGAAAATGAGGTTTTTAAAGAAAATGTCAGATCAACACATTGTTTGCCACGTCATCGTTTTTGGAGAGCCAAAATGAGGATGAGGGCAAAATTGCAACAAAAGTAGAAAGTGGAGGGCAAAAATGTTCAATTTAGAAATAGGGGGCCATTTTTATGAGGGGAACCTAAAGTGCAATTAAGCAAAAAAAAAAAAATACATCATCCCTAACTAGTTAGTATTTTTTTCCTATTAATATCGAAACCTCACCACCACACCAAGCAATTACAATTTACAGCTTCGTTCAAATTGTTGTCTTTGTGATTCTGACGGACGATCGTTGCTCAACCACTAAACGTTAAGCTCTCTCAGGCGACTCTCTCTCTCTCTCTCTCTCTCTCTCTCTCTCTCTCTCTCTCTCTAAATCTTTATCACCTAATCATCTGTTCGTAACTTAAGCTGAACCGTTAAACCTTAAACCCTATTAACTATATCCACTGAATATTGTTGATTGAATTTCGTTATTAATCTCACTCTTACTCTTACTCTAATAATGAAGAACAAAAATATGGAGCACTATGAGGACCGATTATCGAATCTTCCGAAAATTATTCTTCATAAAATTCTGTCAAGGCTGCCAGGAACAGATGCCGCTAGGACAAGTGTTTTGTCCAAAGCTTGGTTAGAGACATGGTATACTTTTCCTATTTTTTCTTTTTCTGAAACTAAAATCACAGAGACGTTTCCTCACCGAATGGAAGATTTCCAGAGGAAAAGAAAGTACCTTCATTGATTATGTGAAGAGAAGATTGTCGAGGTTCTATGATAAAGGATTGGCTATCAAAGAGTTTAAGCTTAGCGTCGACATTTTTGAGCTTCCTTATATGTCAAAGGATGTTGATCATTGGTTGAAGTTGGCAAGTGAAAGTGGTGTTGAAGCTCTAAATCTTTTTTTGCCTAATCGGGGTGAATGCTATGTGTTACCAAACGGTGTAATTGAAGTCAAATCGCTTACCAAGTTAGTGTTGGTAGGAGGAGTTAGAGTTGTCAAGCATTGATGAATCATTCAATTAAGTTTTTCTCGTTGAGAGAATTGTATTTTTGGCGCGTCCCTTTGGGAGATGAACAAGCAATTGAGTATCTCATTTCTCGTTGCCCTTTGATTGAATGTATAACTTTGAATTTTTTGTTGTCATCGACCTCTGATTGTGGCATGAAGTATTTGAGCATACATGGTCTACTAAAACTAAAGTCAGTTGATGTTCAAGGAATAAAAGAGGTTCATATTGATGAAGCTTCGAGTCTTGAGAATTTTAATTGTAATCATGATGATTGGGACACGCCATTTATGACTGAGTTTATTCGGTGCAGAAATTTGAAAGGGTTATGCTTGTTTTCTTGGAACAATACTATTATGACAGACAAATACTATTATGACAGACAAATGGTTTCTTGATCTCTTTCGAAAATATTCCCTTTCCGAGAGGTTGAAATTGCAAAATTGCAAAATGTCCGAAAGTATTAATATTTCAAGTGTTCAACTTAATGTGTTGTTGGAGTTATCACATTGCTCTAACTTGAAGGAGGTCAACATTGATGCTCCCAATCTATTGTCATGTGCATATCGTGGTAGGGGGGTTTCAAAACCTACAATAAGTTCTAGTCAACTAGAAGTCGATGTTCAGATCCACCTTGATTATCCGGATATTTGTAACTTGGGTGGATTTCTCCAAAACTTCAAACCTCAAAATATTTTGACATCACTATCTCTATTCATCTTTCAAATAACTACGGTGAGTATGAATTAACTACTTGATTTGTTCATTCATTCTGAATATTTATGTATTGTATTTGTGTCTATTTTACCTGAATTATGTAGGATGCATCGGACCCTGTGGTCTATCAAGTTTCATCCCCTCCACCAAGCGTCAAACACTTGCACCTTCGTTCCTTTCCAAAAAATAAAACTTTGTTTTCGTCTGCTGTAAATATCTTACTCTCAAGCTGCTGCCCTGCAACTATATCTTTTAGCTTGCATCCGAATTTTTTGCAGCAGAGCATTCATTGAGGTATGTCATTGACTCCCATGTTCCTTTAAGTTCAATTTGTGCTTCCAGCAGTGAAATTCTTACATAACATATTGTGATTGTCTAAAAGAAGAAGCTTGTCTTGCATATTATCCCTCTATGTCAAAGACATTGCATGTTTTAATAAAATGATCATACTTTATCAATGTAAATGTTATGTTTAGCTTGAGTTTAACTTGATATTTTTTTTGTCTAAAACTACAGTTTTTCTATGAGACACTAATGGAAAGAAAAGGCGGTGACTGCTTTTGCATTTCTTGTGATACTAAGTGTTGGTGGCATGGCTTGAAGGATGTGAAAGGTACAAGCTCTATAAATATTTATGAGAATGTTGATTTGAAGACCATTTTAGAATCGTTGGCAACTTTTCCAGATTCTGATCGAGAAAAAATTAGCTTTATACTGAAATTTTAATGTTGTTGTGATCAACAAATAGACATGCTTACTAGTGAGAGGTGCATCTTTTTTAAACTAGTGATTTATAACTTGTGGCCAGATATGTCGTCCTCAAATTCAACTTTCATGGCTGTGGCCAGATATGTCGTCCTCAAATTCAACTTTCCATGGCTCAAAGTTTAAACTGATTTAGTGGTTCTTCTGGTTTCCAAAAATAGTGGTCTATAAACTAGTAGTTTTTTTTTTTAAGTGTCTTAGAACTTAATTCACTTTTATTTGAAAACAAAGAAACTGTGCATTTTGATCTTTTCAGATTCAAATTTTTGTTTTTCTATGAAGTTTCCACTTTTGGATCCATGTTATAATGAAAATTTTAAATCAGAATTGAACACCTCTATCCGCCAACATCATAAGGTTCTATTAAAGGTTCATTTACATTTATGTACCCGGAAGGTATGCATTTCTTCCCCTGATGATGGTGACAATCATTTGGCTATATGTAGAAAGGTATAATGCCATGTTTGAATATCTCTATTATTTGAAAAAGAAAGCATGATTGCAGTTTCTCTCACTCTTAAGTTAATTGCAACATATTATTTCCAAAAGCTGGTAATAATAATTAACATTATGATATGCAACCCAACCTTGACTTCAGAAACTTACTTCTCATTTGCACATTTTGAAGCACACGATGTCTCTATTTCAAATAACATTCGAAGAGAGGTCAATGATAGTAATAAAAATCAAATGAAGCGTAAACATGTTAGAGTTCAATTACTCTGGACTGCCCTTGTCTGTGTATAAGAGGCATGAAGGGGCTTAGCTTGCTGATACAAGATGTGTATATCATGCTGGTTGTTGATGACTGTTGAGTAAATACTAAGATGCCTAACAAATAATTTAGAATTTACAGTTCATGTTATTATGTCACTGTCGATTATTACACATTTGGACAGACCCTCCTCTAGAAAGATAAAATCTTGTAAGAGAGGAAAGATGGAAGAGATCCAGGTAATTAAGTTTTTTAAGATTTGGACACCAAGTGATGAATAGAGAACAAAAAGAATGTGGAAGCAACCCTTCATGAAGAAAGATTCCGTGTCCAGTTCTTCAATATACAAAGAAATTAGAGAGGTAGTATGTAATATCCCATGAGATTTTTTTAGCAAGGGCAAAATGGGTATTTCCGATCAATATGGTTTAAGTAGAGAATTTTATAACATTCTTCACACAAAAAAAAAAAATATCACAACCATTTTTTCCTTCCCCTTCTTAAGAAATCCATCGGCTCTCTCTCCCTACTATTCATCATCATTTTCAATTTTTTTCCAATCTCTCAAAATCACTTCAAATGTCATGATTCAAGCTTAGTAGTGGTGGAATAAGCAAGTGGAGCTATTGAAAGGAGAAGGAATTTAGCTAGTGGCTTGGAGTTGGAGATTTTGCCATAAAGTGTTCTAGAGGAATTTCCACAAGATTGTGAGTTCCTTTAGTTAGTAAAACTTCCCTTTGGGTAGTTTAATTATACCTTTAGAATGACAATATATGATTTTTATACATTAGGACATAATTAGTGATGTTATAACATTAGGTTAATTCCCCTTGCTAGTATTCTCTAAAATAGCTCTTATGATGTTAAATATGTTTATGGTAGTGTTGAAATTGGAGGAAGGATAATTTGATAAATTTTAGTGTATGTCTGCACAATTTCGGCTAGTGCTCTGGAAAGTAAATTTGTTGAATTTTTATAACTTTGACACAATCCTTTGATAGTGTAAATGAAGCTTTTATGGAAATAAATGGCTTTAGCTTGGTTAAGAATTTTAACACTCATTTTATCGAATTTGTAGCCGAAATGTGTATAATGTCCTATGTGAGTATTAGTGTGTAGATTAGATGGTTTATTAGAGTTTATTAGTAGTAATGATATCGTTACTTGTGTATTGACATTGATAGTTCGTGGATTTAAAGAAGTATATGGATGATTAGTAATAAAAAGGAACATATAAAGTTATACGATATGTGTATAGATAATTTAAGAACTTGTTTGGAATTGGATTGAGATGGTGATTGATGGAATGTCTATGAATTATTAGAATAAGTTGGCATAATTATAGCATGACTATTATGCCATATGAACGGTACATTTGAAACAGAATAAATATGAGATAGTAGAATGGTTATTTCTGAATTAGTGTATCCTAAAATCTCTTTTATGTTAATAAGTATGTTTATGCTAGTATAAATGTGGAGGGAAATTCTATCAAGACAATTGATGTATAAAATTATAGAAATGATTTGAAAGAAAATTTGAAATGCAATCTATGAGTAATATGCTCACAGTGAATTATAGAAAGTCACAGAAAAATGGAAATGATGAGAAAAATTGAAATGAGTAATATGCTCATAGAAAAAGAAAGAAAGAAAGAAAAAAAAATAAAAATGAGAAAATTGATGAAAACTCCGTTTGCTACAACGAGAGATAATGTAGCCTATGACGTACGGGTCATAGTAATGAATTCTATATCCGTTTGCTACAACGAGAGATAATGTAGCCTATGACGTACGGGTCATAGTAACGAATATGAAAATCTCGGTTTGCTACAACGAGAGATAATGTAGCCTATGACGTACGGGTCATAGTAACGAATATGAAAAACTCCGTTTGCTACAACGAGAGATAATGTAGCCTATGACGTACGGGTCATAGTAATGAATTCTATATCCGTTTGCTACAACGAGAGATAATGTAGCCTATGACGCACGGGTCATAGTAATGAATTTTATATCCGTTTGCTACAACGAGAGATAATGTAGCCTATGAGGTACGGCTCATAGTAACGAATGAAATGTATAATTAATGATATGAAATTTTAAGTCAAGAATTATTCGAATAATGTTTGAAAGAGAACAAAAATAAAATTTATGGAACTAAGAAAAAAATTTAAGGACCCTCCAGCATGAATACTAACATAGCATACGCATATTAACATGAAAATTATGTTTAGAATGAGTTAGCTACGAAGAAATATTTCAGGGGCATTTTACCAATAGTTGGAAATGAGGAATAGCGTACTAAATTTATGTAAATTTCTCGATAAGATGGAATCTATATGCATAAGGCCATGTAAAATTCTTATTAAGGTTTAAGTTTAGAGATTTGATGTGATCAAATAGCGTGGATATGATTTGTGACTAAAGATATTTAAATAGTGAGAAGGATTAGAGACTAAGGGATGATAATCAAAATTAGGACTCAAACTTTGATATGATATACTATGAGTCGGTTGATTTATCTTATTTCCTCGAATGATTGTCTTAGTGTTGCTGATGATGTTCTAGATCAAGTAAGAACTTTTGGAATTATTGTGGTGTTGATGCCTTTAGTTTAATTTTTCCTTTGAACTTTTTTTTTTTTTTTTTATGATTTCAAATCGAATTTTTAATCAATATCATTGAGGTTGAAATAGGATTGGAGAATATAGTTAGTATTGATGTAAATTGTAACTGTGATTAAGTATCTTAACTTTTGGATTCTATAAGTTGAATTGTAACTAAGGTTGATTGTGACCTTAAGATGATGATTATTAAGTGAATGATGGCCGACTCTTTTATTTATGTATATTCTAGTTTCAATTGATGTATCTGCAGCTATTTGGATGTTTATGATGTTTTATTTTGAGTTGTACAAGTAGTATGAAAATAAAAACGTTATTTGAAGATTCTGGCTGATAGAACAGGTTTTTAAACAGGATTTACATCTTTGAAATGTTGAAAATACAGAGGAAACTCTGTCGAAATTTCAGTGAATATTTTTTTAAATGAAATTCAAATTGGAATTTTTATTTATTTATTATAATTGTCAAGTTTGATTAATAAGCTTGCCGGGCTAGAATGATCTAGTTCATGCGCCGGTCACGATGACTGTTTTTGGGTCGTGACATAGTATTTGCCAAAACCAAAGCACATTTGAGTGATTGCAAATGTTTGGAGCAATTGCAAAGATACAACACTTTTAAGTTTGATGGAAAACCTCCATCACATAACAACTCAAGTTGTGGAAAATCTTGTCATATTGGATTATACATTGATGGAAGGAGACTGTGAATGCACTCAAGCAATGATTTCAACTTCTAAAATAATGTGACAAACCAATAACTCATGTGCACTCCTCTTGGAAATGACACAAATATAGACAATTGGAAATTCGCAGAAGTTTAAGATTTTGAGTTTTCTCTTGTGAAGTCCCATATTGCTTAGAAAAGTGAAGGTTGAACACTTCATAAATGAGAAGATCCATAAACCCTTTGCCTTAGGCTTTATTTGGGATAATGGAGAAATCTTTCACATTTTTTTAAAGTGTAGTTTTTTAGGGATAATGGAGAAATCTTTCACATTTTTTTAAAGTGTAGTTTTTTAGAGAATGATAAATCAATGCTTATGATTGATATATTTTTATTTTAAGAATATTATGACAACATACATTAAATTATTTTAAAGAATTCATATAAACCCTATTAGAGATAGAAGAGAAAAATGCTAAGGAATCTACATCAATAAACTCCACATCACCTAGTTTACTTGAGATGCAAGCTAGCTAGTCCTACTTACTCTAATCTTCCATATTAGTGTGTAATTAGGCTAAATGTAATTTGCATGTTGTCTATAAATACTTGATGTACTCACTTTTACATCTATGAGAATGAGACTATTATTCATTTCTTGCTTTCCATAACATGATAATGGAGAAATCTTTCACCTTTTTTTAAACTGTAGTTTTTTACGAGAATAATAGATCAATGCTTATGATTAATATATTTTTATTTTATAACAACATAGATTAAATTTGAAGAATTCATATAACTGACCCAATATAACATATAATTTGTCATCACTGTAAGTGTAAATTTTGTTTGCGACGAAGAGTTCGAGTTTTTGGTTGATTATAATCAAAATCTTATTCCTAGTTTGACGCAGACAAAATCTTGTACCGAACCAAACCACATAAACTATCAGTGCTAGGACTTTAAATGATCATTATTATTATTAATTAAAAAATATCTTTTCACAAATATTTGAAAGTAATGAACCTGAACAAATTCATTTTCAGTTTCCGCGATTTCGAAGATATTTGATCAATGATCAACAACTAACTATCTCTCTCTCTCTCTCTCTCTCTCTCTCTCTCTCTCTCTCTCTCTCAGGTAATTCTCTCAAAACCATAATTGAATGCATCTTTCTTAACTCCTTTCTATGGTTTCTACCTGGTGTGTTCTCTCTGTTTCGTGATTTTGTGCCGTGTATCCTAATCTTATAGGTTCATTTTTTTTTTTCTGTGTAAAATTCATGTGAATGAATGAATAGCTCATTACATTGAATTTAGTTGATTTATCTAGTTTTATATGCACAGAAAATTGTTGATTGAATTTTGTTTTGTGTTTTTTATCTACAAACCATTCTGATTCACATGTGATGTGATTCTTCATAGAAAATTATTGATTTACAATATTATTATATTTTATTTACAATAAACCGTTCTTAATCTCAATTTTGCACCTCTTCCACAATATGATTTACTTAACATAATTTCTCTGTTTTACTTGTTGATTGCAGAACAAAAATGGAGCAGGAGGAGGAGGACCGATTGTCGAATCTACCAAAAGTCATTCTTCATAACATTCTGTCAAGGCTGCCAGAAAAAGATGCTGCTAGGACAAGTGTTTTGTCCAAAGATTGGTTAGACACGTGGTATACTTTTCCTATATTATCTTTTTATGATACTCAAATCACAGGGATGTTTCCCCAACCAATGGAAGGTTATCTGAGGAAGAGAAAAAAATTCATCGACTATGTGAAGAGAACATTGTTGAGGTTCTATGATAAAGGATTGGTCATCAAAGAATTTAAGCTCATGGTGAATAATTTTGAGCTTCGTTCAATGTCAGCGGATGTTGATCTTTGGTTGAAGCTAGCAAGTGAATGTGGTGTTGAAGTACTAGAACTTTGTTTGCCTGAGAGTAGAGGTGAATGCTATGTCTTACCGAAGGGTATAATTGAAGGAAAATCACTTGTTAAGTTGGAGCTAATGGGGGGAATCAGAGTTGATCAAGCATTCATGAATAATTCAATTAAGTGTTTCTCATTAAGAGTATTGTCATTGTGGTGTGTTCTTTCGAAAGGCGAACATGTAATTGAGCAATTCATTTCTTGTTGTCCTTTGATTGAACATATAACTTTGAAGTGTTGTTCAGTGTTGAGCCCTAGTGTCACCACAAATGATCTATTTGAATCTGATACCCCTGGGGTCATGAAATCTTTAAGCATGCGTGGTCTATCAAAGCTGAAGACAGTTGATGTTCAAGGAATACAAGAGGTTTATATTGATGCCCCGTGTCTTGAGAATTTTTGTTATTGTCCGGGTGATTTTGATGCACCATTTATGATCGATTTTGAAAGGTGCAAAAATTTGAAAAGGTTAAACCTGTTGTCTTTGAAGAGTATCATTATCACTGACAAATGGTTTCTTGAACTGTTTCCAAAATTTCCTTTCCTTGAGAGTTTGAAATTGGACAATTGCACTATGTCCGAGAAGATTAATATTTCAAGTGTTCATCTTAAGGTGTTGGAGTTATTTGATTGTTCTAACTTGAAGGAGATCAACATTGATGCTCCAAATCTATTATTGTGTGTATATTGCGGTGGTGGTAGTTCAGATCCTATTATATCCTTTCTAAGAAGTTCTAGTCATCTAAAAGTCAATATAAATATTCCCATTCATTATCATCATCTTTGTAACTTGAAGGAATTCGTGCAAAACATCAAACCTCAAAATGTTTTGTCATCACTCTCTCTATTAATCGTTGCGCCAACTGTGGTAAGTATGAATTAGCTATTTAATTTGTTAAATCAATCTGCATAATAACTTAGTGTATTTGTGTGTACTTACTCTGGATTATGCAGGATGTACTAAACCCGATGATATTTCAAGTGCCATCCCCTCCACCAAGCATCAAACACTTGCATCTTCGCTCTGTTCCAAAAAATGAAACTTTGTTTTCATCTATCGTAAATATCTTACTTTCAAGTTGCCACCCTGCATTGATATCTTTGAGCCCGCATCCTTATTTTTGCAGTAAAGCATTCATTGAGGTATGTAATTCTCTCTCATATACCCTTAATTTCAAAGAGTGCTTCCAGCAGTAAAATTCTTACATATTATACTGTGAATCTGTGATTGTACTATATGACAGAAGGTAAAAAAAAAAGTTTGTCATATATGTTTTCCTTTTATGTCAAACACATTTCATTTATGCTTAAAATGTGTTAGGATTTGTTCTTTGAGTTAGAATGAATTCCTAAAAACAGGACAAAATTGAGTAAACAGAAGATTGATTTTAACTTGAATAAATATTGATCAACATAATTGAGAAAAAGAAGAATTCTTTGAAACAACATAATGAACAAGACTTCTAGGAATGAACACACCCATACTCTATTAGTGAAGTTCTCTTTTTATTCATATTACAACAATAATGTGAGTAGTTTCACTCTACTTCCTTTGCATAAGCTTTTCATGGAGAGGAAATGAGAGATAACTCATCTAAGAAACTTTTGAATTCACCAGCCACTTCCATGTCATTTTTACCCAAGTCCATTAGGTTTAATGTTGTAACCAAATCATAAAATATTATTTGCGGTCCAATATCTTTCTCCTCTCTCTGCGTTGAATCGTCGACTCTTCGACATTACACATCAATGGTGTTGCATATACCAGCGGTCCGACGAATATCATAGGTGGACTGGTGACTTGGATTGCGGTGCTGTCATAGCAAGTGGACTAATTTCTGAAGGTTCCGGAGGTGGTGTTGGGGCGATCAGGATTTGAGTTATTTGAGTTTCTATGAAGCACGTATACATATACGGACACGGACACGGGACATGACACGGAAACTGACACGCCGACACCGGTAATAATTTGAGAAAATCATATAATTCAGTGTAATTATATTTGTCGTGTCGGTGTCGGATACGACACATGTCCGATACGAGGACACGCCTAATCCAAGGAGTGTCCGTGCTTCATATATCACCACAATACTTCAACCCATTTTTAATCCAAGGAGGACACGCCTAATCCAAGGATGGTTTCGTTCTTCTTCGTTTTGCAAACTACTTGGCTTCTGCTCCTTTCTTCTTTTATTATTGTCCCTGTTTCTTCTTCAATTTCTTCACCAGATTTGTTGTCAGTTTCTTCCTTTTCTGGTGTCGTCTCTGTTTGGAGGAATTAACTCACGCCATTGCAATCTATGCTTATATTAATTACCCTATGATTCTATTCAACTTCCCTTCTAGCTCCGTTTATCCTTCCTTCAACTATTTTGTTCAATTTTGAGTTTAATGTCTTCAGCAGTGCATTCATTGAGGTATGTCATTGTTTCCCATATTCATATAGTATTAGACCATGCTTCCTACAATTGGTGATTGTCCTATTTAATCAAAAAAGTAAAAATTGTATTGCCATGTTTCCGTTTTATGTCAGACACATGCATTAATGCTTTAAAGATTTTTCTTTTTATCAATATATAAAATATGATTGTTTTGTGGAGCTTCTAACTCTATTTGTTAATCATCTGAATATGCATGCAGTTCTAGTGATACTAAGTGTTGGTGGCATGGCTTGAAGAATGTGAAAGTCATAAGCTCAATGAAGATTGATGAGAATATTGATTTCAAGACCATGCTAGAATTGTTGCCAATTGGAGAAAAAATTCGTTTTATGTTAGAATTTTGATGTTGCTGTCATAATCTCATAAATATGTTTTTACTTTGAAGTTTGATTACCTGTTGATGCATTTTAAGTGCACCTGTTCCTTTTTATGTTGCATAATGACACACCATTTGTTTTGATATATACTATGGAAAATGCTGAACGGTTAAGTTTGTTCTAATCCCATCAATGACAATTACAACATGTTCTGGCAATCTTTATTGATTAATTTCAAATTAGGAAGTTAGCCGATGAGTTACTTTAATTTTTTTTGAATATAATAACTCAATCAATGTGTGTATTTTATTTTTCTCTTGAAATATTTACAAATAGGAACGAGACAAGTATGTGAGGGTTATCTATTTTCATATGAACTAGTCACAAAAGTTTACTTTCTTCTTGTATTGAGTTGAATATCTTGGTTGATGACTCACTTGCTGATTTTGGATTATGTGAAAGACCTTTGATTATGCTAAAGTGGTGTGTTCAACAGTCGAGTTGCGATCTAGCGATGACCAAAATGTCAGTGCCATGTCAGATGAACTTTGGTCCAATATGGCTTAAGGATTGCACAAGAGTTGTGATTTTTAGGACCATTAGATTGTTTCATTTGCTCAACTGAGGAAGCCGATATAGATCTATCGTCTATGCATGAATGGTGAAACACGTGGTCGTAATGATGAACCAGAAAAGATATGAATCTTTTGATTTAAAACTTGTGGCAAGACATGGATCTAAAACATCTTTGCTTCCTGAACTGGAGCTCATTGCACTGCAAGCATCGTATAAATGGTGTCATGAAGCCACCAGCATTTGAAGGGCACGATTTAATGATTGGCTTATATGACAGGAACAAACCATTGGTTTGGTAGTGGCGGAGGATAGACAATGCTTGGAGATTGTTTGGCATTGGAAATTTTATCTGCAGAGGCTGATGCAAGGATTCCTAAATGATGATTACCATAACTTGAAAGCTGATCATGTTTTTTGCTTATGTTGTTGACATAAGGAAAGGAAATCTTTCATCTTGCATTGTTTTCAACAAACTAGGAAGTAATGGTCTTCTTGGACTTGCTGTCGAGTTTAAAACCTTTTGATGGTTCTTCACTGACAAAGTCAGATCGCAACTTCTCAGCGGAAGATGTTTTCATTGGTGGTTTTAAAAGTACCTGCAAATTGCAATTAATCTTTGCACCTGCTTTTAAGATATGATGTATTCACTTCTCATATGAAATCAACACATAATCAATAGAGCAAACAGTGAATAATATAGTATGGAAATTACCTTTACAAGTCTATGCAACTCAAACACTTGCAATGTGAGCAAATACAGACATTTTAAAAAAATGAATGTGTGAAATTTTAGTACTTCAAATAATAGTTCACGTGATATAGGTAAAAGTAAAACACTACTCTAATTACATGCCTAAAAATAGTGTCTATGTTCAAGGGCCACCCTGCCTATAGAAGAGAAAGAAGCCTCATCCTTACTCATATCTCTCCTGCCTAGGAAGGACCCTCTGCCAATTTCTGACTCACCGTAACATTTTCGGACATCACTCGTTTCCAGCTTCTCCGTATAATGATCCCTTAAGTTGATTTTGTCTACAAAAGCTGCATGATGTTCATGTCTATGAGTATTACTACCCAACAATGTTTTCAAGCTGTCTTCTGAAATATTTTTATTTTCTTCCTTCATTGATTTAAAATACTTATCTTTAACCGATGAGTAGTTATTGTGCTGATTTCAGTTCTATGGCTACAGCTCAATTCATTGCCTTTCTAAATGAATCTATGGACTTTTCACATGAATAGAACCCTGAGTTACTTATCTTGCTGAGTTTTTGCAACTTGTTTTGCTTGTTTCATGTCTTATAAGTCATGACTTACCGTCAACTTGGTGAAGTTAATCTTTCTGGAATTACATGAACCGAAGCTGAAGAAATTGATGCTTTGATTGTTACCAAAATGTAACAATATAATTGTCAGCTCAGTTGGTAAGGACAATGCATAATATATGCAAAGTCCGGGGTTCAAACCTCGGCCACCACAAAAAAAATGTAACAATATAATTATGGTTATAAAATGTAAACAAAATAACCAAAATAACCAACAATATAATTATGGTTATAAAATGTAAACAAAATAACCAAATGAAATGTACGCCATGCATCAAGGCTACAATCTCAACATGCAGGATGACTGAGACACCAATATTTTTGTAGTGTCCTCAATAAAGTTTCTCATAGTATCTCGAATTAGACCACCAAATTTGAACGCCCTAGGGTTCATTAGAGAACTCCCATCAACATTAATGACATGTGCTTCCTCGTGTCGTTTCCAATCCTAAAATTTATTATAGTTTCATTTAGGCTTAATTGCAGTTTTGACCCCTAAGTATCATGAACTTGCGATTTTGACCTCCTAAAAAATCAATAACAAACCAGCCCCCTAAGTTTAGACTCTTTTACAGTTTTGGCCCTCATAGACTCTTTTGCAGTTTTTTGGCCCCCATGCCAATTTTGACCGATTCAACGAAGATGTGGCACCCACATCAATTAAGTGAGGAGCCACGTGTTATATATATATATATATATATGTATTTAAATTTTATTGCCAGTTGGATTTAGAGCCCGTTTGTTATAGCTTTTTTAAGAAAAAAATCACTTTTTTTAAACAAATAATCACTTTTAAGAGTTTTGCATCCGTTTGTTACAGATTTTTAAAAAAATCAGAATCTAAAAATAATCTAAAAACAGCTTCAAATGAGAAGCTGTTAGGAGCAGCTTAAAATAAAATAGATTTTTTTTAGAGGAGAGAGAAAATATAATTTAAAAGATTGAACTAATTTTGTAACAAAAAAATCCCTTTTATATAGTTGTATCCAAACAAACTAGATTATTTGTTTAAAAAAAGTGATTTTTATTACAGTAAACAAACGCAAAATAGATTCTGATTTTTCATATAATCTCTAAAATATAATCTCTAAATTATTTTATATCAAAATCACTTTTATTTTAATCCGTAACAAACGGACCCTTAATAAACTGAAAAAATAAAAAATAAAAAAATAAAATAGTAAGTCACAGCATGTGACTTAGAATCAGACCAAACTATGGTTGTGCTATGCATTTTTGGACCCCTTTCTTTCATCTTCTCACTATCGCTCTTCTCTCCTTTCTTCATCCTCTCTTCAAAATCGATGAAATTTCTTAAATCGATGAAATTTCTTTGTTGCTTATGTTTCTATTGTTTGAGTTACTAATTTCGGTGGAAATCGAATCGAAAGAAGTAGTCTAATTCTAGGGTTTGAGTTACTAACTTCGGAGAAGATGAAGTTGATGGATAAAGATGTGAATGGGAAGGAGGCTGGTGGAAGTTCTCGAGAAGACGAGGACACACAAAAGATTCCTAACAAGAATGTCTCAAAGTAAGTTACTATTTTGTCTTCTTTCACTTTGTTTGTATACTGTAACTTGCATATAATTTGGTTGATATTAGACTTTATAATTTTGATTTTGATTAAAAGTAAAAATATAAATGTTGTTTTTTTAGGGAAAAAATATAAATGTTTGTTACTTTCAAGTTATAAGAAACGAAATTAACCATGATTATATATTTCAACAATATAACAAAAAAAATCTATTTTTTTAATGATACCAATAACAATCTTTATTATAGAAAAAAAGTTGTTTAAGGGTATAATCTATACTATATATATAGAAAACAACTTCTTTAAACTCTTTTGGGCTGACTTTTTCTCTTTCCAAAAATGTTTTCAATTTTCAATTCAAATAACACATGAACAAATAGATAAAAATAAATTTAAATATTAAATTTTTTTGTAACAAACACGATATGAGGGGGTTGCTAACTTACCTCACCTAAAAACATGAAGGAGTAAGTTAGCAAGCCTACTCCCACTTGTCTTTTACCAAAAACCAATTCTATATATTTAAACTATGTAATTAGTAAAGGATATATTTATAAATTTAGTTTTATTTTACTTTTTTTAAAACAAAAAACATGTTCCTTAGTATATGTAGTGTACGAAAGAACTCTATGTTTTAGTTTTTATTTTTTTTGACAAAAAAGCACTTAACATTGTTAATATTGTTTTTTTCAACAAGCAAAAATGAATTATATTACCACGGACAACGTAATTGTTGCAGCACAAGGTGTGCTAAAACAATCACGGAAATGTCAAAGTCCTGTCAAGATTACAAACATGTCAGTCCATGCCCAAACATGAAAGCGGGTTCGACCACCAAGTATGAGTACCAAAGCTAAATACAACATTACTAGCTTTAATTAACCACCACAAAGAAGATGATTTTACTTTATCTAACATATGTGGTAAAGAGCTTTGTCTATTTCTAAATATCATGTCATTCCGTTCGTTCCACAAAACTCAAACACATTGAAGCCAAATCAAGTGGAAAAAGGATCGTCGCGATCTCGAGCAACCTACGTAATTAATAAATTGCCAAAAATGATTTGTAGTTGTCTGAGAGTCGACCCCTACCACACCGAGCCATGCCCGCACTAATGGCCACAAGGCACCAAAAGTTGGGCAAGACAAAAACATATGATTCACATCTTCAACGTGCCCGCATCCAGTGACACACAACCGCGCCTCCGACGGTTTGCCAAATTATCTTTTGTAGGTAAACGATCCCTCAGTAGCCGCCAAGTAAGGGTAGAGACTTTGAGAGGAAGCTGTTTATGCCAAATTAACTCCATATTTGGATTTTGTTAATATATTTAATGTAACAAAATCATTCTAACTATCAATCTTTTTTCCTTCCAGTTTTCTTTCCGTTCAATTTTTTTTTAACAATTCATGCCTTCAATTTTTTTTCTTTCTATTTGTTAAGTATTTTTCCAATATAATAGTTTCGACAGACACAATATGTAGAAACTATGCATTTTTATTTAATATATTTTGGCCATATGTACCTTTTAACAAATAAAAATGTGTTTGTAAAAAAAATAAAATTAAAAAAGTATGTGTGTAGTTGTGTTGAGGCCTGAATCAAGTTAAGGAAAAGAAGAACCAAACATGAAGAAAACCTAACAGTGTCTGAGGCCAAACAGCGTTAAAAAAAATTGTTTCAAACATAAAATAATTACAAAAAGAAAATTACAATTATGCACTCATTAAAGTAGTGTTTACTAAAGACAAAATGGAGTTTATGGTAAATATTAAGTGGGAGTAGACTTGATAACTTACTCCTTCATGTTTTTAGGTGGGAGTAAGTTAGCGGCCCATATATATATATATATATATATATATATATATATATATATATATATATATATATATATATGATCTTTTCTTTTATTATTTAAAAAGTATAACAAACTTGATAAGTATATTTATACTCACTTTTTCATTATCTCAATTATATCCTTAAACAACTTTTGAAAATTATGAACGAAATCTTTTTTCAAACATTAATACAATAAAAAGAGCGGAAACGTCTTTTAGCTAGTTGAGATAATGAAAAAGTAAGTGTAAATATACTCATTTAATTTGTTACACTTTTTAAATGTTAAAGAAAAAAATCAGACATATATATTCATATCATGTTTGTTACATTTTTCTTAGGGATGGCAAAGCGGGCCGGCCCGCCCTGTTTAGGCCCGCCCCGTCTAAGCCCGCTAAAAACGAGACGAGACGAGACGAGTCAAAATTAGTGACCGAGTCCAAAATCTCACTCCGCCCCGTTTAGTGGCGGACTTGCGAGTTGGCGGGCCGGCCCGCCAAACAAAAAACTTTTTTTGATTTTTCTTTTACAACTTAATTGTTACAAAAAAAACTTTGTTGCTTTTATAATAAAAAAATATAAAAGAATAGGTGGCAAATAAATTTGTGAAAAACAAGATAATTAACAAATTATCGAATTCAACATTATAATTAATAGCAAAATAAGGCAAATGCGCAACATAAAACAAATCATAAAATAAATCCAACAACCAAATTAAATCCAAAAGGATAAAATAAGTCTCAAAATAAATAAACTCAACAACCAAGATAAATCGAAAAACATAAAATAAGTTCCAAAATAAATCCAACAACCAAAATAAATCCAAAAGCATAAAATAAGTCTCAAAATAAACTAAACAACCAAGATAAATCCAAAAGCATAAAACAAGTCTCAAAATAATCGCAGCAACAACATAATTCTTTTATTAAGTCAATCATCATCTAAGTTATGAATATATGGTGCATCTCCTCCTCCCCCTCCTGTTGTCGTCGTGACATAATTGTATCCAACGAGTTAAGCGGGCCGCCCCGCCCCACCCCGTGCCTGCCCCGCTTTTCAACGAGATGAGCCGAGCCGAGCCAACTATAAAAAGCGAGTTCAAAACTTCGACTCGGCCCGCCAAAAATAACGAGCCAAACGGGCTGGCCAGGCGGGTCAAGCCCGTTTTGCCACCCCTTCTTAATATTTAAATTTATTCTTATCTATTTGTTACATGTGTTATTTGTATTGAAAATTGAGGGCATTTTTGGAAAGAGAAAAAGTCAGCTCAAAAGAGCTGAAAGAGGTTGTTCTCCTTATATGGTACTAGCGGAAAGACGGGCATGACAAAGGAGCTGAAAGAGGTTGTTCTCTTTATATAGTACTAGCGAAAAGACGAGCACTCCGTGCCCGTCTTTCCGCTCTTTTTATTGCGCTAAAGTTTGAAAATTATGAACGGTGTTTTTTTATGAAATTTTAATTTTGATTAAAAGTAAAAATATAAATGTTTTTTTGTTTTCAAATTATAACAAATCAAAGGTCTCATAAGTCCTAGCTCAACTGGAAAAAATGCCGAAATTGTTAGGCCGGACGTCATGACCGGGGTTCGAACCCTGGTACCTCCACTTTGTGTGTGTGAGTTTTTGATGGCAATTGTCATCTCGTCTATCTACCAAAAGAAAAAAAAATTATGACAAATCAAACTAAACATGATTATCTATTTCAATGAAACCAACGAATATAACAAAACAAAAAAAATCTAAATTCTTATTTTTTTTAATGACACCAACAACAATCTTTATCATAACAAAAGATGTTGTTTAAGGGTATAATTGAGATAATGAAAAAGTAAGTATAGATACAATAATCTAATTTGTTACACTTTTTAAATGATAAAGGAAAAAACTGGACATTTGTGTTTGTTACACTTATATTTTAATATTTAAATTTATTCTTATCTATTTGTTACATCTGTTATTTGTATTAAAAATCAAGGGCATTTTTCGAAAGAAAAATCCAACCCAAAAGAGCCGAAAGGGGTAATTTTCTTTATATATACTAGCGAAAAGACGGGCACTCACGTGTCTATTTTTTCTTTCTTTTTATTGCGTTAACGTTTGAAAATTATGAACGGTGTTTTTTTATGAAATTTTAATTATGATTAAAAGTATAAATATTAATGTTTTTTGCTTTCAAATTATAACAAATCAAACCAACTATGATTATCCATTTCAATGAAACCAACAATATAACAGAAAGATATTATCTAAATTCTTTTTTTTTAATGACACCAACAACAATCTTATTATAGAAAAAGTTGTTGTTTAAGGGTATAATATTTATTATAGAAAAAGTTGTTGGTTAAGGGTATAATTGAGATAATGAAAAGTAGGTATAGACACATTCATCTAGTTTGTTACACTTTTTAAATAATAAAGGAAGAAACTTACAGTTGTGTTTGTTACAGTTTTATTTCAATATTTAAATTTAAATTTATCCTTATATTTATCTATTTGTTATATGTGTTATTTGTATTGAAAATTGAAGGTATTTTTGAAAAGAAAAATCCAAAAAAAAAAAACTGAAATGAGTAGTTTTCTTTATATATGTATAGATATAGATAGATTTCTGAAAATAAATCATCGACACTAAAAAAAAAAGTATATCATCCCTAATTAGTATTTTTTTTTCCTATAAATATCGAAACCTCACTACCACACCAAGCAATTTCAGCTTCACTCAAATTCTTGTCTCTGAAGATTCCGACCGACGATCGTTGCTCACCCACTAACCGTAACTCTTTCTCTCTCTCTAAAACTTAATTAGTAACTAATCATCTGTTTCGTAACCTAAGCTGAATCATTAAACCCTAAACCCTATCTATATCCACTCGCATAATTGATCTGTTTTAATTGCTGCTTGTAGAACAAAAATATGGAGCACGATGAGGACCGATTGTCGAATCTACCAAAAGTCATTCTTCATAATATCATGTCGAGATTGCCAAAGAAAGATGCTGCTAGGACAAGTGTTTTGTCCAAAGATTGGTTAGAAACATGGTATACTTTTCCTATTTTGTATTTTTCTGATACTCAAATCTCAGGGATGTTTCCCCCATCTGTTATAGGGAGAATGTTGTTTCCCGAATTAATTGACGATTTTGTGACAAAGATAGAAAATTTCACTGATTATGTGAAGAGAAGGTTGTTGAGGTTCTACGATAATGGATTGGCTATCAAAAAAATTAAGCTTGATGTGGACAATGTTGAGCTATATAGTTACATGTTAAAGGATATTGATCTTTGGTTGAAGTTGGCAACTGAAAGTGGTGTTGAAGGAATAAAGCTTTATTTGCCTGGTGATTTCGAACTGGATAAAGAAGGTTGCAGTGAATGCTATGTCCTACCGAAGGGTGTAATTGAAGTCAAATCGCTTACTAAGTTGGTGTTGATGGGGAGAATCAGAGTTGATACAGCATTCATGAATCATTCAATTAAATTTTTCTCACTAAGAATATTGTCATTGTGGTATGTCCTTTCGAAAGACGAACATGCAATTGAGCAATTCATTTCTTGTTGTCCTTTCATTGAACATATAACTTTGAGGTTTCGACGTGGGGTTATGAAGTCTTTGAGTTTGCATCGTCTACTTAAGCTCAAGACAGTTGATGTTAAAGGAATCCAGGAGGTATATATTGATGCCCCGTATCTTGAGGAATTGTGTTTTTGTCCCGATGATTTATTCGCACCATATAAGATTGATTTCGATAGATGCCAAAATTTGAAATATTTAGAATTGTTGTCTTTGAGGAGTAGTATTATCACAGACAAATGGTTTCTTGAACTGTTTTCAAAATTTCCTTTCCTTGAGAGTTTGAAATTGGATAGTTGTAAAATGGCTGAGAGGATTGATATTTCAAGTGCACAACTTAAGGTGTTGGAGTTATCTGATTGTTCTTACTTGAAGGAGGTTAATATTGATGCTCCAAATCTATTATCATGTGTATATTGTGATGATGATTCAGAGCCTATTATATCTTTTTTGACAAGTTCTAGTCTACTAAAAGTTGATATGAAGATTACCATTGATTATCATCGTCTTTGTAACTTGAGGGAATTTGTGCAAAACATCAAGCCTCAAAATGTTTTGTCATCTCTGTCCCTAGACATCTTTGATCGAACTGAGGTGAATATTAATTAGCTACTTAATTCGTTAGTTCAATCTTCATAACTACTTATTTTACTTGTGTCTGGATTATGTAGGATGTACCGGTGGTATTTCAAGTGTCGTCCCCTCCAGCAAGTATCGAACACTTGCACCTTGACTGTGTTCCAGAAAATGAAACTTTGTTTTCATCTACTATAAATACCTTACTTTCAAGTTGCTGCCCTGCATTTATATCTTTGAGCCCACATTCTTTGTGCAGTAAAGCATTCATTGAGGTATGTAATTCTCTCTCATATACCTTTAATTTCAAAGAGTGCTTCCAGCAGTGAAGTTCTTACATATTATATTGTGAATCTGTGATTGTACTATATGACCGAAGTTAAAAAAAAACTTGTCATCTATTTTTCCTTTTATGTGAAACACATTTCATTTATGCTTAAAATGTGTTAAGATTTGTTATTTGAGTAAGAATGAATTGCTAAAAACAGGACAAAATTGTGCAAACAGAAGATTGATTTTAACTAGAATAAATATCGATCAACAAAATTGAGAAAAAGAAGAATTCTTTGAATATTTTCATGGTACTATCAAATTAATGTAATAATATGAATGAACAAGGTAACCTACCATCCTTTCACACTAGATAAATATCTAGTCACAACAAATCAACCACCATAATCTTCTCCAGTACAAAAGTATCCTACTACTAACAACTCTTAACTACTTAAACTAACTACTCTAATCAGCCTTTACTATAGCCTAAAATACACAAAGAAAAGCTTAGTGGAGACAACAACAGAGCATATCTCATGGTGACTAATTAACAAATTTGTCCACCAAAATTCTGACATTGCCTCTATTTGAAGGCAGTAACTCAAGACATTGCCATCCATGCTTATATTAATTACCCTATGATTCTACATCCAACTTCCCTTCTAACTCCATTTTTCCTTTCTTCAACTATTTTGTTCAATTTTGAATTTAATATATTCAGCAGAGCATTTATAGAGGTATGTCATTGTCTCGCATGTTCATATAGCATTAGACCATGCTTCCTACAATTGGTGATTGTCCTATTTAATCAAAAAAGTAAAAATTGCATTTCCATGTTATCGTTTTATGTCAGACACTTGCATTTATGCTTAAAATTTTTTACTTTTTATAAATATATAATATATAATTATTTTGTGGAGCGTCTAACTCTATTTTTAATCTTCTAAATCTGCAGTTCTTATATGAGACGCTAATGGAAAGAAAGGGGGATGACTACTTTTGCAGTTCTAGTGATACTAAGTGTTGGTGGCATGACTTGAAGAATGTGAAAGTCATAAGCTCAGTGAAGATTGATGATAATATTGATTTCAAGACCATGCTAGAATTGTTGCCAATTGAAGAAGAAATTAGCTTTATGTTAGAGTTTTAATGTTGCTGACGTCGTCATAAACTCAGTGACATGTTTTTAATTTGAAGTTTGATGTTACCTCTTAAATGAATGATGACACATTTGTTTTGATATACACTGTCAAAAATGCTGAATGGTATCGTAGAGTTAGTAACTCCTAGTTTGTTCTTTACTATATCCTAAAAAAAGTACCTCTTAACTACTTAAGTCTTAAACTATTCTAATCAGCCTTTACTATATCCTAAAAAACACACCCCTCACGAAAACAACCTTGTCATCAAGGTTGGAATGTGCTAAATTTCTTAATGTGTAATTGTCTTCAAATGTATCAACCCTTATCCCCATTTTTTATTACTGAAGTACTCCTTTTCTTCATATCTTCAACAATAACATGAGTAGTTTCTTTCCATTTCCTTTGCATAAGCTTTTCATTTTGAGAAAAAGAGAGATAACTCATATCAGAACCATTTAAAATAAATTATTTGTCTAAGAAACTTTTATATTCGCCAGCCTCGTCCATGTCATTTGCACCCTAATGCTAAACTTGTCATCCCAGAATTCCAAGCAGTATTTGACTTGTGTTGCTTCAAAAACAACAACAAAGGAGTACGCAAAGAGAAGTGCAGTGGAGACAATACTAACAAAGCATATCTCAGTGGAGACTTATTTTTACTTTGAAGTTTTGTGTTACCTCTTAATACATTTTAAGTGCGGCTTTTCCTTTTAAAGTTGCTTAATGACACACCATTTGTTCTAATTTCCATCAATAACAATTAGAACATGTTCTGGCCTTGCTTCAATGTACACAACTACACATCATTTTCTGCAATCTTTTATTGATTAATTTCAAAATATGAAGTTTGCTGATCGGTTACCTTGAATTTCTTTTATGAATATAATAACTCAATCAATGCGTATTTTATGAATATTTACAAATAAGAACAAGTACGTGAGGGTCATCTATTTCCATATGAACTAACTAGTCACAAAAGTTTCCTTTCTTCTTGTCTTGACTTGAATATCTTGGCGGATGACTCACTTGCTGATTTTGGATTACGAAGAAGACCTTTGATAACACTCAAGTGGTGTTCAACACTTTAATGACCAAAATGCCAGTGCCACTGGAAACAAAGGAAGTTCTTGGGGCTAATGTCTGTAGATCATAAGTGATGGTAACCCGAGATCCCAAGAACTAGGTTCAATGGATAATAACAAGTTATGAGGTGATAGAACATGCTATGATAAAACTAGAGAAGCATGATTTTTGCAGCGACAGAAAGATGAGATAATAGCAACTCTTAATGAGAATTATACTTTATATGGAGTGGAGTACATAGCTACATGAGCACTCTTGATAGACTCGCTTATGCGAACGTGGCACTGAGGTCGGTTCCTATGAGATTTTGAGGCAGAATTCCTAGAGCGTTCTTTAAAACTGGGATAGACGTGCAGGGCAATAACCGCACGAGCTTATAGAATACACCATAGGAAAAGGTTGTGTGCAGGTTCTATGACTGAAATAGAATTCAATGCTACAAGCAACTCTTGTTAATCGGAATTTTACTCGTATAGGTTCAAATTGTAGGCGACACCTTTGTTTATTAGCAACCTTATAAAAACGTCTTTGACATTATTTCTCGAAACCATTTTTTAAATTCAAGTGGGGGATTGTGTGGAAATTGAGTTAAAAGACTAAACACAAATTTTCACATTGGGAAGAACTAGTGTAGTGTGAATGAAAAAAATTGGAAGTCCCACATCGGATGAAACACATGTATCAGTAGTGTTTATATAGTGTGCGGTGTACCTCTAATGGAATATGTAATTATGTGAAAGAAACGAAGTAAGCACTAGAGGAAATATATATTTTAATATATTTTATTTTTTGGAAATGTTAAATTAAATTATTAATTTAATCATTATTAGAAAGTTTATTAAAACATGTTTTCTTAGTTTTGCTAAAGTATTTTGGAATACAATCTGAAATATTTTGATATGCAATCTAATATATTTTGGTACTTGATCTGAAATATATTTTGGTGCTCAATTATATATTTTTATACTTAATTTGAGATATTTTTGTAATAGATCTAATATGTGAATTATTTGTTCCTTAAGTTTCTAGCATATTAGTTATGAATCGCACAGTTTGAACTAGTCGTGACTCAACTGGTAATCTCTTCGGTGGTAAAATCTCTTTTAACAAACCAAACAAAATTTTGAAGATTAATATATTTTATTTTTTGGAAATGTTAAATTAAATTATTAATTTAATCATTATTAGAAAGTTTATTAAAACATGTTTTCTTAGTTTTGCTAAAGTATTTTGGAATACAATCTGAAATATTTTGATATGCAATCTAATATATTTTGGTACTTGATCTGAAATATATTTTGGTGCTCAATTATATATTTTTATACTTAATTTGAGATATTTTTGTAATAGATCTAATATGTGAATTATTTGTTCCTTAAGTTTCTAGCATATTAGTTATGAATCGCACAGTTTGAACTAGTCGTGACTCAACTGGTAATCTCTTCGGTGGTAAAATCTCTTTTAACAAACCAAACAAAATTTTGAAGAGGACAACCATTGCTGACTAAACTAACTAACTACAAAAAAACTTGAGCGGAGAAACAAAGATCACATAAAAAGCATAAAGGAGTTGGGTGAGAGAGTTTTCAATATCATCATCGGCACCGACATTACATAAGTTGCTGAAGGGGGGAGGCGTGGCAATGGCGTAGGCGGTTGTGGGCCTGGGAGGAGGAGTTGTTAGGGGAGTGTAGGATTTTATTGTCTGACATTTCCTTGCAGCATAATTCTACAGATAGGTGGGTGTGGAGATCTGATCCGCCTAATGGTTACTCAGTTAGCGGTGTTTACCAAATGCTCACCAGTCAACCGGTCCAGACATCAGAGGTTTTATCGAATTTAATTTGGCACAAACAGGTACCCTTGAAGGTCTCTATTTTTGCGTGGAGACTCCTTCGGAATAGACTACTGACAAAGGATAATCTGTGCGTGCGTGGTGTTATTCCTCATGATAATCAACATTGTGTGATTGGTTGCGGTGACGTTGAGACTACGCAACATCTGTTTCGCTCTTGTCCGTTTTATGTTGCCTTGTGGGGGCAAATTCGGTCTTGGTTAGGGATAGCTACCGCCGAGCCTTTATGTTTGTCAGATCATTTTTATCAGTTGTGTATTCCGCAGGTGCCTCTCGGACTATTCGCACTTTTATGCAACTTATCTGGTTGTGCTCTATGTGGGTTATGTGGAATGAAAGAAATAGCAGGGTCTTCAAAAATAGGGACCATACTGTTCACCAAGTGGTAGAGAAAATCAAATTACAGTCTTTTTGGTGGATGAAGGCTTCTAATATTTCTATTCGTAATAATTTTCATATGTGGTGGTCAAGCCCTTTTGTTTGTTTGGGCATTGGCTAGTTTGTTTCTGTTTGTCTCACTGCTGTCTTTGTAATTGTATACTGTTGAGTTTTTTCTAGCACACCTTGTGCTTGAAATTTCTCTTTGGGTTTTAATATATATTCCATTTTTGCTTGTTCAAAAAAAAAGTTGCTGAAGCTATATTGCCTTTATTAAACAAAATAATGATTTATTTAATAATTAAAAAAACTGAGCCCCAATTCTAGGAAACATACAATCGGTTATATAATAATATAGCTTATTTGAAGAGAAGCAAATAAATCATGTAGTAAATAAATCGAGAGCTCTATATTGTACCTCATGCAATATAGCACCTCTAAATAAATCATGTCGGCTAATGTTTATTTTTGTCCCCAAGATATTTGTTTGGTTTATAATTGCTTATTTGACTTATACAAAAATATATTCATGAAAACTTACATTCGTTATAGCCTATTTTGCCTTATTAAACAAAATAATGATTGTTCCCGTGAGCTTAGCTCAGTTGGTAAGGACAATGCATAATATATGCAAGGTCTGAGTTCGTACCTCAGACACCACAAAAAAAAAATAATGATTAAAGAACCACGGTTCTCTTTATATAAAAAAAAGTCACGCTATCAAAGTATGTATAAGCAATTATAAACCAGCAAAATCAAATAATCCTTAAAATTAATCGTAAACAATTTGAATCGTAAGCACTTATAAACCAGCAAAGTCAAATAATCCATAAAATTAATCGGAATCATAATCGCTTATAAACCAGCAAAATTAAATAATTCATAAAATTAATCGACTTTGATTAGTTGTAACATGAAAGTAAAAAAAAAAATTACAGGTTAATTCTGAATTCTGATACAGAGGGCCGAGAGAGGTTGAGAAAAACTAAACAATGCGGGAACGAACTATGAACTGTGAGACCAGTACTTATTAATATTTAATATGGTGATAACAAATCTTTTTCTAAAATATTTTGAGTCTTAAGAGCATCCACAACAGAACACCCTAAATTGGGTGCTTAAATTAAATTCATATGTCCACATCTCTTATTTTACCGTAATACTTAATAAACACCAATTTTCTCCAACCCAGCACCTTAAAAGAAATTATTAAATAGTTTCCACAAATAATTTTATATCATTACATTTCAACAAAATTTATTTATTTTATTAAGATTTATTAAATGGGATCCCTGACAAAATGAAGAGAGGGAGGGTGCTTCCATAGCCACCCATGTATTATACTCCACAATGGTGGTGCCTATTTAATGTGGTGCTAAATAGGTGAAGCACCCACGATTGTGGATGGTCAAACATTTTTTTAGATGATTTAAAGTCCAATCTTTAACATTATTTTTTGCACACGTTTGTTACTAATATTTTTTTTAGAGGATGTCGAATCTTTCACGATATTTTTCGCTTACGTTTGTTACTAATCTTTTTTTAGAGGATTTAAAGTTCAATCTTTAACAATATTTTTTGTTCAGGTTTGTTACTATTATTTTTTTTAGAGGATTTAAAGTCCAATCTTTAACATTATTTTATGCTCACGTTTGTTACTAATCTTTTTTTAGTGGATTAAAGTCCAATCTTCACCATTATTTTTTACTCACGTTTGTTACAATTGATCAAAGGCTAATGAAGAGCAACTTATATTAATAAAATAAAATAATATGGAAATACTGTTTTTTGTGGAAGTAATAAAATAATATGGAAATAATGTTTTTTGTGGAAGGGGTATGAAAATACTTGCCAATCTTTGTCGCTTGTATCGAGGTGAACAACACAGATGTACAACATAAAATCGGCTGATAAAAAAGTAACATGAGTTTCACCACAAAAACAAAAAAAGTAACATGACTTTTTATTTTGCACTAGTTTTTTTTGTGAGTTTGATATGTGGTTAACAGAGGTAAAAGAGGGTTAATGAGATTAGTGACATGGATTAGTAATCCACATGTTATTTTATAATTGACTATTTGTTACATGTGTTATTTGTATTTAAAATCCTTGTCCTTATTTATTAATTGTGTTACGTCTGCAGCAACTTAACCTAATTTTTTCCCGCCATTTGCTTTATTAGGTTTGCAATTATTTAACCTAACAAATTTCATCTAAAAAAATGCATTACACACCAATTTCATTCCTATCCTCTTGCCTTTTTTTTGAAGAACTTATTTATTAATTTTGTTACGTCTGTAGCAACTTAACCTAATTTTTTTCCGCTCATTTGCTTTATTAGGTTTGCAATTATTTAACCTAAAAAATTTCATCTAAAAAAATGCATTGCACATCAATTTCATTCCTATCCTCTTGACTCTTTTTTTTGAAGAAAATATTTTCTACCATATCAATGATCTTACGGGTTAAAATTTTTTTATTAACCTCTATTATAGTCGAGAAAACTCGTGCGACGCACGAGTCAAAAGTCTAGTTTAAAATTTAAAATTAAGGGTATTTTTGGAAGAAAAAATCCAACCCAAAAGTGTGCTGAAAGGGAGTATAGATGTATGTCATTTCCAATCCTTTTTTTTTTTTGAAACAATGTCATTTCCAATCCTAAAATTTATTATAGTTTTATTTAAAGTGAACCAAACAAATATTATTATTATTATTATTTCTGAAAATAAATCATCCACACTAAAAAAAAATAAGGTAAATGCTAACAAGTGCCCTAAGGGCATTTGATAAGAAACTTAAAGTAGTAACTTTATCTCGGAAATTGTGCATTCAACTTATTGAAATAATAAAAAAACAACTTTTTCTACATGAAATTTTACAATTATTTCCTTTTTTGATTCCTTAACCATTGCCCTAAGGGCATTGGTTAGCAAGACCCAAAAAATAAATATCATCCCTAACTAATTAGTATTTTTTTTCCTATAAATATCGAAACCTCACCGCCACACCAAGCAATTACAGCTTTCAAATTGTTGTCTCTGAAGATTACGACGGACGACGATAGGTGTTCAACCACCAAACGTTAACCTCTCTCAGGTAACTCTCTCTCTCTCTCTCTCTCTCTCTCTCTCTCTCTCTCTCTCTCTAAATCCTTATCAACTAACCATCTGTTTCGCAACTTAAGCCCTAAACCCTAACTATATCCACTGAATGTTGTTGATTGAATTTCGTTAATAATCTCACTCTTATGCTTCTTCACTTTCGTTATTGCTTATTGCAGAACAAAAATATGGAGCACGATGAGGACCGATTATCGAATCTGCCGAAAATCATTCTTCATAACATTCTGTCGAGATTACCAGAAAGAGATGCTGCAAGGACACGTGTTTTGTCCAAAGCTTGGTTAGAGACATGGCATACTTTTCCTATATTGTCTTTTTCTGATGCTAAAATCACATTGATGTTTCTCCCATCTGATATAGGGAGGATGTTGTATCCCGAATCTATGGATGATTTTGTTAGAAAGATAGAAAATTTCACTGATTATGTGAAAAGGAGGTTGTTGGGATTCTACGATAATGGATTGGCTATCAAAACATTTAAGTTTGTTGTGTACAATGTTGAGCTATGTAGTTACACTTACATGTTAAAGGATATTGATCTTTGGTTGAATTTGGCAACTGAAAGTGGTGTTGAAGGAATAAAGCTTTCTTTGCCTTATGGTTCCGAACTAGATAAAGAAGGTTGTGAATGCTATGTCCTACCGAAGGGTGTACTTGAAGTCAAATCGCTTACTGAGTTGGTGTTGTTGGGGGGAATTAGAGTTGATACAGCATTCATGAATCATTCAATTAAATTTTTCTCATTAAGAGTATTATCATTGAAGAATGTCCTTTCGAGAGACGAACATGCAATTGAGCAATTCATTTCTTGTTGTCCTTTGATTGAACATATAACTTTGAGGTTTGGACGTGGGGTTATGAATTCTTTGAGTTTGCATCGTCTACTTAAGCTCAAGACATTTGATGTTGAAGGAATCCAGGAGGTATATATTGATGCCCCGTATCTTGAGAAATTGTGTTTTTGTCCCGGTGATTTTTTCGCACCATATAAGATTGATTTCGATAGATGCCAAAATTTGAAAGATTTGTCTCTGAAGAGTTGTATTATCACAAACAAATGGTTTCTTGAACTGTTTCCAAAATTTCCTTTCCTTGAGAGTTTGAAATTGGATGTTTGTGCAATGGGCGAGAGGATTAATATTTCAAGTGTTCAACTTAAGGTGTTGCAGATATCTAATTGTTCTGACGTGAAGGAGGTCAACATTGATGCTCCAAATCTATTATCATGTGTATATTGCATTGATGATGATGATGATTATGATGATGATGATGATGATGATGATGATGATGATTCACAGCCTATTATATCTTTTCTGTCAAGTTCTAGTCAACTAAAAGTTGATATAAATTTTTCCAGTGATTATCATCATCTTTGTAACTTGAGGGAATTCGTGCAAAACATCAAACCTCAAAATGTTTTGTCATCTCTGTCCCTATACATCTATCAGCCAACTGAGGTGAGTAATAATTAGCTACTTAATTCGTTAGTTCAATCTTCATACCTACTTATTGTTATTTGTGTCTGGATTATGTAGGATGTACTTCACCCGGTGGTATTTCAAGTGTCATCCCCTCCACCAAGTATCAAACACTTGCACCTTCGCTCTGTTCCAAAAAATGATACTTTGTTTTCATCTACTGTAAATATCTTACTTTCAAGTTGCCGCCCTGCATTTATATCTTTGAGGCAGCATTCTTCTTGCAGCAAAGCGTTCATTGAGGTGTGATATTCTCTCCTATGTTCCTTTATAGAGATATATTCTCTCCTATGTTCCTTTATAGAGATATATCATTGTCTCGCATGTTCATATAGTATTAGACCATGCTTCCTACAATTGGTGATTGTCCTATTTAATCAAAAAATTAAAAATTGTATTGCCATGTTTCCGTTTTATGTCAGGCACATGCATTTATGCTTAAAAGATTTGCTTTTTATCAATATATAAAATATAATTATTTTGTGAAGTTTCTAACTCTATTTGTTAATCATCTGAATCTGCAGTTCTTATATGAGACGCTAATGGAAAGAAAGGGGGATGACTGTTTCTGCAGTTCTAGTGATACTAAGTGTTGGTGGCATGGCTTGAAGAATGTGAAAGTCATAAGCTCAGTGAAGATTGATGATAATATTGATTTCAAGACCATGCTAGAATTGTTGCCAATTTTAGAAAAAATTAGCTTTATGTTAGAATTTTAACGTTGCTGTCATCAACTCATAGACATGTTTTTACTTTGAAGTTTGATTACCTGTTAATACATTTTAAGTGCACCTGTTCCTTTTTATGTTGCATAATGACACACCATTTGTTTTGATATACACTATGGAAAATGCTGAACGGTTAAGTTTGTTCTAATCCCATCAATGACAATTACAACATGTTCTGGCAATCTTTATTGATTAATTTCAAATTAGGAAGTTAGCCGATGAGTCACTTTATTTTATTTTTTTTAATATAATAACTCAATCAATGTGTGCATCTTATTTTTCTATTGAAATATTTACAAATAGGAACAAGACAAGTACGTGAGGGTTATCTATTTTCATATGAACTAGTCACAAAAGTTTACTTTCTTCTTGTATTGAGTTGAATATCTTGGTTGATGACTCACTTGCTGATTTTGGATTATGTGAAAGACCTTTGATTATGCTTAAGTGGTGTGTTCAACACTCGAGTTGCGATCCAGCGATGACCAAAATGTCAGTGCCATGTCAGATGAACTTTGGTGCAATATGGCTAAAGGATTGCACAAGAGTTGTGATTTATAGGACCATTAGATTGTTTCATTTGCTCAACTGCGGAAGCCGATATAGATCTATCGTCTATGCATGAATGGTGAAACACGTGGTCGTAATGATGAACCAGAAAAGATATGAATCTTTCGATTTGAAGGGCACGGTCTAATGATTGGCTTATATGACAGGAACAAACCATTGGTTTGGTAGTGGCGGAGCATAGACAATGCTTGGAGACTGTTTGGCATTGGAAATTTTATCTGCAGAGG
Source organism: Medicago sativa (assembly GCF_051527215.1). Taxonomy (NCBI): domain Eukaryota; kingdom Viridiplantae; phylum Streptophyta; class Magnoliopsida; order Fabales; family Fabaceae; genus Medicago; species Medicago sativa. Next base: position 12,059,593 of record NC_140756.1, read on the forward strand.
TTGATGCAAGGATTCCTGAATGATGATTACCATAACTTGAAAGCTGATCATGTTTTTTGCTTATGTTGTTGACATAAGGAAAGGAAATCTTTCATCTTGCATTGTTTTCAACAAACTAGGAAGTAATGGTCTTCTTGGACTTGCTGTCGAGTTTAAAAGCTTTTGATGGTTGTTCACTGACAAAGTCAGATCGCAACTTCTCAGCAGAAGATGTTTTGATTGGTGGTTTTAAAAGTACAAGGTTATCTTCAAACAATAGATGAGGTGACCTTGCAAATTGCAATTAGTCTTTGCACCTGCTTTTAAGATATGGTGTAGTCACTTCTCATATATATGAAAGCAACACATAATCAATAGAGCAAACAGTGAATAATATAGTATGGGAATTGCCTTTATAAGTCTGTGCAACTCAAACACTTGCAATGTGAGTGACAGATCCATGTAGGGAGCAAATACAGACATTTTAAAAAAATGAATGTGTGAAATTTTAGTACTTCAAATAATAGTTCACGTGATATCTACTCTAATTATATGCCTCAAAATAGTGTCTATGTTCAAGGGCTATAGAAGACAAAGAAGTCTCATCCTTACTCATATCTCTCCTGCGCCCAAGGAAGGACGCTCTGCCATTTTCTAACTCACTGTAACATTTTCGGACATCACTCATTTCCAGCTTCTCCGTGTAATGATCCCTTAAAGTGTTACTACCTTGCAATGTTTTCAAGCTGTCTTCTGAAATATTTTTATTTTCTTCCTTCATTGATTTAAAATACTTATCTTTAACCGATGAGTAGTTATTGTGCTGATTTCAGTTCTATGGCTACAGCTCAATTCATTGTGCCTTTCTAAATGAATCTATGGACTTTTCACATGAATAGAACCCTGAGTTACTTATCTTGCTGAGTTTTTGGAACTTGTTTTGCTTGTTTCATGTCTTATAAGTCATGACTTACCGTCAACTTGGTGAAGTTAATCTTTCTGGAATTACATGAACCGAAGCTGAAGAAATTGATGCTTTGATTGTTACCAAAATGTAACAATATAATTGTCAGCTCAATTGGTAAGGACAATGCATAATATATGCAAGGTCCGAGGTTCAAACCTCGGCCACCACAAAACCACAAAAAAAATGTAACAATATAATTATGGTTATAAATTGTTTGTAAACAAAATAACCAAATGTTTACATTTTATAACCACATTTGGTTATTTTGTTTACATTTTATAACCACTTATAAAATGTAAACAAAATAACCAAATGAAATGTACGTCACGTTCTTTGATAGCGGGCTAACATGCTTTCTTTCCCTTCGAACCTTCTTTCCAACACATGCAAACGCCATGCATCGGCTACAATCTCAACATGCAGGATGACTGAGACACCAATATTTTTGATGGTTATAAATTGTTTACATTTTATAACCACATTTGGTTATTTTGTTTACATTTTATAACCACTTATAAAATGTAAACAAAATAACCAAATGAAATGTACGTCACGTTCTTTGATAGCGGGCTAACATGCTTTCTTTCCCTTCGAACCTTCTTTCCAACACATGCAAACGCCATGCATTGGCTACAATCTCAACATGCAGGATGACTGAGACACCAATATTTTTGTAGTGTCCTCAATAAAGTCTCTCATAGTATCTCGAATTAGACCACCAAATTATGAATTCTTTATTGAGCCATGCATCAAGGCTACAATCTCAACATGCAGGATGACTGAGACACCAATATTTTTGTAGTGTCCTCAATAAAGTCTCTCATAGTATCTCGAATTAGACCACCAAATTTGAACGCCCTAGGGTTCATTAGAGAACTCCCATCAACATTAATGACATGTGCTTCCTCGTGTCGTTTCCAATCCTAAAATTTATTATAGTTTCATTTAGGCTTATTTGCAGTTTTGACCCCCTAAGTATCATGAACTTGCGATTTTGACCTCCTAAAAAATCAATAACAAACCAGCCCCCTAAGTTTAGACTCTTTTACAGTTTTGGCCCTCATAGACTCTTTTGCAATTTTGGCCCCCATGCCAATTTTGACCGATTCAACGAAGATGTGGCACCCACATCAATTAAGTGAGGTGCCACGTGTTACATACATATATATATATATATATGTGTGTGTGTGTGTGTGTGTGTGTGTGTGTGTGGGGTTGCTAACTTACTCGCACCCAAAAATATGAAGGAGTAAGTTAGCAAGCCTACTCCCACTTGTCTTTTACCAAAAACTCCTAGTCTTTCCTTTTACAACTACTTAAATACAAGGGTGTTAATGTAATTCACATATCTCCTAACAATTATTGTCTTTTTACACTTTCTTTCAAAAAAAACAAATGTCTTTTTACACCTTGTTTTTAATTGACAGAATTTAGCTTCTTTTTTTTTTAATGTTCCAATTAATGTTGTCGCTTTCCTCACGTTAACAGTGTCATGGCCTAAAAAAACCTTTTTTCTTTATAATAAAAAAAAAGTAAAATCCTGTATGGAGTACATAATAAATAATGTTTGGACAAAAAAAAACTATTTATAAAAATAAATTAAGTCACCTTTTTTTAAAGGAAATTACCGTCACGTTATATAAAAACGTTAATGAAAAAAACATGGTATTTAATGGTTATAGCTTACATTCAGCCATGGTGATTGGTGAGAAACCGATCAGGTGTACGACATAGATATTTTCAAAAATTAGTTTCAGCGAATAACAATGTTTCCGGCACGTTTAAGAAAAATCAGAAAAAAAATAATACAAAAAGCAAATTACATTAATGCCCATTCATCAAAGTAGTGTTTATTAAAGATAATGGAGTTTTTAGTAAAATATAAGTGGGAGTAAGCTTGCTAACTTACTCCTTCATGTTTTTGGGTGGGAGTAAGTTAGCAACCCCCTATATATATGTATTTAAATTTTATTGCCAGTTGGATTTTTTTTTTTTTTGGTAGATAGACGAAATGACAAAGTCATTATAAACTCACACACACAAGTGGAGGTACCGGGGTTTTCGAACCCCGGTCATGGCATCCGACCTAACAATTTCGGCATTTTGCCAGTTGAGCTAGGACTTCTGGATTATTGCAAGTTGGATTTAATAAACTGAAAAAGTAAAAAATAAAAAAATAAAATAGTAAGTCACAGCATGTGACTTAGAATCAGACCAAACTAAGGTTGTGCTATGCATTTTTGGACCCCTTTCTTTCATCTTCTCACTATCGCTCTTCTCTCCTTTCTTCATCCTCTCTTCAAAATCGATGAAATTTCTTAAACCGATGAAATTTCTTTGTTGCTTATGTTTCTATTGTTTGAGTTACTAATTTCGGTGGAAATCGAATCGAAAGAAGTAGTCTGATTCTAGGGTTTGAGTTACTAACTTCAGAGAAGATGAAGTTGATGGATAAAGATGTGAATGGGAAGGAGGCTGGTGGAAGTTCTGCTGCTCGAGAAGACGAGGACACACAAAAGATTCCTAACAAGAATGTCTCAAAGTAAGTTACTATTTTGTCTTCTTTCACTTTGTTTGTATACTGTAACTTGCATATAATTTGGTTGGTATTAGACTTTATAATTTTGATTTTGATTAAAAGTAAAAATATAAATGTTGTTTTTTTAGGGAAAAAATATAAATGTTTGTTACTTTCAAGTTATAAGAAACGAAATTAACCATGATTATATATTTCAACAATATAACAAAAAAAAAATCTATTTTTTTTAATGATACCAATAACAATCTTTATTATAGAAAAAAAGTTGTTTAAGGGTATAATCTTTTATATATATATAGAAAACAACTTCTTTAAACTCTTTTGGGCTGACTTTTTCTCTTTCCAAAAATGTTCTCAATTTTCAATTCAAATAACACATGAACAAATAGATAAAAATAAATTTAAATATTAATTTTTTTTTGTAACAAACACGATATGAGGGGGTTGCTAACTTACCCTCACCTAAAAACATGAAGGATGTAATATCCCGCTTTTTATGATACGATGAGTTACCTGACAACGATAGATTATTCGCGTTTAAGACTAGGGGTATTTTGGTAAATGCTCGTGGAATGGCTATCAAAGGATCTTAGACCCAAAATTCTTCATTATTCTCTTCACGTTCTCTCTCTAGGGTTAAGACTTAAATCTTGCTCTCCCTTCTCTCTAAGAAATCGGTCCATTCTCTCTCACTTTTTGGTTGATCTTTGCTTCAAACTTTTCCTAGTTGGAATCCTTGCAAGAGTTGGTCTTGGTTGCAACTTCTCAACTTGTTTTCTTGCTTGCTAGAGATAGAGATAGCTAGGGTTTGGCTGTGTTGAAGCTTGACAGCCACTACAAACTTTCTAAGGTGAGTTCTAGGTTAGATTTTACCCAAGGGTTGTGTGATTATGTTATCAAGAGAGTACTTGAACTTTTAGGGTTTTACATAGTGTTTTGTTACCCCTTTCCATTGTTGTGTTTGCTATACTTGTTTATGCTTGCTTTAAGATTGTTTTCAGGTCCCATATGAATACTAGAGACACCATATGCCTTGGGTCACTTTGTGTTGGAGATTTTTGGCTTAAAATCACTCTTGTGCAGGTGCTGAACTACACTAACTTGCCACTGCGAGCACAGAGCTCGCGAGGCGAGCATGAGGAGCCGAATGGGGGTGGTTGCTCACCCCAAGCTCGCCAAAGTGAGTGAATGGTGGCTGCTGCCCTGTTCGCTCGTCTCACCCTTCTGTCGCTTTTTGGTTCGGTTCTTGCTCATGCAAACTTTTTTAAATGTAAACCCTTCATAACTAGTCCCCAAGGCATAGTTTTAAAATAGTTTCTTGTAGGGTGAAGCAAGTATTTAATAGTATAGTAAAGTATGGCTTGTGGGAAATGAAGCAAGTATTGATTGGGTAGCAAGTAAATACTTAGCAAGGGAAGACAAACTAGAGCCTTGACTTAGACGTCAAGAATTACAATGTTTAACATGAATGTTTAAGTATGCATAGGTTGCGAAGAATTTATTCTACGCCATGAATAAGATGAACATGTATGTGATTTACCCTAGGGGATCGATCAAGGGTCCGAGGTAAAGGAATTAACTTGAATAGTTTAACCCTTCATGTATGCATAAGAATATGATTATTACAAGACGTAGGTGCTCGTGTCTCTTGTTATCCACGCCAGGGGGATACGGGAGGTTCTCGAACCAAGGGGAACGATTCAAGCCGTAAGGGACCCGCACGACACCGAGGGAGTCCGATGTACGTACATCGGTCATGTATGGGATTTTTCTCGGGGTTACTCCACCCGGGACTATCCGTAAAAATGAATCAAGACTTACAAATTGTATGATCCACGCTAACATAATGATTTAATGATTTCATCCATGCATGATTATGTCTATAATATGATGTTAGCTAGAACAAGTTATGAAATATGCCAATGACGAACTTAGGTTTCCCTAATTGTCCGGCTTAGGTTTGTGTCATGAATATGTTATATTTAGGTCTCGATGCGTATAGCGTATCTTGGTAATGCGGTAGTAGGATTCCCCTTATCCGCCATGACACATATGTTGCTAGTAAGCCTATAACATGTAATGAAGATTCTAAGACGGACTCTAGTATGCACATCCGTCAAGACAAGAATGACCACACACGTATAATCAACCGGCAGGTTGTATCTTAGACACGTGATAGCCATGGGTTTTTCCCCCAGGTTATCACTAGCCTAGGGCTAGAAAGAACTCACTGAGGCATTATGTCTCACCCAACTCCTTATTTGTTCAGGTTCTCAAGTTGTTCGTGGAAAAGGTAAAGAAAAGGTCTTGGATTAATCGAGTTTCATGGAAACTTCTCGTTGTGGATTAGAGATGCATAAGTTGTATTATGAGATGTGATGTACAAATTTTATATTTCGACTTCGTGTGACAAACTCTGTTGTAATAAAGTAACATAGAAACTTTGGGATGTTGTTGTATCATAAACTCTCGACTTAATGTCGTTTCCTTATTGTATAATTAATGTATCCAATATTAGTTTTAGCGCACAATTGAATATTCTAGACACTTTCAAATTGGGCGTTACAAAGTTAGCAAGCCTACTCCCACTTGTCTTTTACCAAAAAACCAATTCTATCTATTTAAACTATGTAATTAGTAAAGGATATATTTGTAAATTTAGTTTTATTTTACTTTTTAAAACAAAAAACATGTTCCTTAGTATATGTAGTGTACGAAAGAACTCTATGTTTTAGTTTTTATTTTTTTTGACAAAAAAACACTTAACATTGTTAATATTGTTTTTTTTAACAAGCAAAAATGAATTATATTACCACGGACAACGTAATTGTTGCAGCACAAGGTGTGCCAAAACAATCACGGAAATGTCAAAGTCCTGTCAAGATTACAAACATGTCAGTCCATGCCCAAACATGAAAGCGGGTTCGACCACCAAATATGAGTACCAAAGCAAAATACAACATTACTAGCTTTTAACCACCACAAAGAAGATGATTTTACTTTATCTAACATATGTGGTAAAGAGCTTTGTCTATTTCTAAATATCATGTCATTCCGTTCGTTCCACAAAACCCAAACACATTGAAGCCAAATCAAGTGGAAAAAGGATCGTCGCGATCTCGAGCAACCTACGTAATTAATAAATTGCAAAAAATGATTTGTAGTTGTCTGAGAGTCGACCCCTACCACACCGAGACATGCCCGCACTAATGGCCACAAGGCACCAAAAGTTGGGCAAGACAAAAACATATGATTCACATCTTCAACGTGCCCGCATCCACATCTTCAACGTGCCCGCATCCAGTGACACACAACCGCGCCTCCGACGGTTTGCCAAATTTTCTTTTGTAGGTAAACGATCCCTCAGTAGCCGCCAAGCAAGGGTAGAGACTTTGAGAGGAACCTGTTTATGTCAAATTAACTCCATATTTGGATTTTGTTAATATATTTAATGTAACAAAATCATTCTAACTATCAATCTTTTTTTCTTCCAGTTTTCTTTCCGTTCAATTTTTTTTTAACAATTCATGCCTTCAATTTTTTTTCTTTCTATTTGTTGAGTATTTTTCCAATATAATAGTTTCGACAGACACAATATGTAGAAACTATGCATTTTTATTTAATATATTTTGGCCATATGTACCTTTTAACAAATAAAAATGTGTTTGTAAAAAAAAAAAAATTAAAAAAGTATGTGTGTAGTTGTGTTGAGGCCTGAATCAAGTTAAGGAAAAGAAGAACCAAACATGAAGAAAACCTAACAGTGTCTGAGGCCAAACAGCGTTAAAAAAAATTGTTTCAAACATAAAATAATTACAAAAAGAAAATTACAATTATGCACTCATTAAAGTAGTGTTTACTAAAGACAAAATGGAGTTTGTGGTAAATATTAAGTGGGAGTGGACTTGATAATTTACTCCTTCATGTTTTTAGGTGGGAGTAAGTTAGCGGCCCATATATATATATATATATATGATTTTTTCTTTTATTATTTAAAAAGTATAACAAACTTGATGAGTATATTTATACTTACTTTTTTATTATCTCAATTATATCCTTCAACAACTTTTGAAAATTATGAACGATATCTTTTTTCAAACATTAATACAATAAAAAGAGCGGAAACGCCTTTTCGCTAGTTGAGATAATGAAAAAGTAAGTGTAAATATACTCATTTAATTTGTTATACTTTTTAAATGTTAAAGAAAAAAATCAGACATATATATTCATATCATGTTTGTTACATTTTTCTTAATATTTAAATTTATTCTTATCTATTTGTTACATGTGTTATTTGTATTGAAAATTGAGGGCATTTTTGAAAAGAGAAAAAGTCAGCTCAAAAGAGCTGAAAGAGGTTGTTCTCTTTATATAGTACTAGCGGAAAGACGGGCATGACAAAGGAGCTGAAAGAGGTTGTTCTCTTTATATAGTACTAGCGAAAAGACGAGCACTCCGTGCCCGTCTTTTGGCTATTTTTATTGCGCTAAAGTTTGAAAATTATGAACGGTGTTTTTTTATGAAATTTTAATTTTGATTAAAAGTAAAAATATAAATGTTTTTTTTTGTTTTCAAATTATAACAAATCAAAGGTCTCATAAGTCCTAGCTCAACTGACAAAAATGCCGAAATTGTTAGGCCGGACGTCATGATCGGGGTTCGAACCCTGGTACCTCCACTTTGTGTGTGTGAGTTTATGATGGCTTTGCCATCTCGTCTATCTACCAAAAGAAAAAAAAGTTATGACAAATCAAACTAAACATGATTATCTATTTCAATGAAACCAACAAATATAACAAAACAAAAAAAATCTAAATTCTTATTTTTTTAATGACACCAACAACAATCTTTATCATAACAAAAGATGTTGTTTAAGGGTATAATTGAGATAATGAAAAAGTAAGTATAGATACAATCATCTAATTTGTTACACTTTTTAAATGATAAAGGAAAAAAATGGACATTTGTGTTTGTTACACTTTTATTTTAATATTTAAATTTATTCTTATCTATTTGTTACATCTGTTATTTGTATTAAAAATCAAGGGCATTTTTCGAAAGAAAAATTCAACCCAAAAGAGCCGAAAGGGGTAATTTTCTTTATATATACTAGCGAAAAGACGGGCCCTCACGTGTCTGTTTTTCCTTTCTTTTTATTGCGCTAATGTTTGAAAATTATGAACGGTGTTTTTTTATGAAATTTTAATTTTGATTAAAAGTATAAATATTAATGTTTTTTGCTTTCAAATTATAACAAATCAAACCAACCATGATTATCGATTTCAATGAAACCAACAATATAACAGAAAGATATTATCTAAATTCTTTTTTTTTAATGACGCCAACAACAATCTTATTATAGAAAAAGTTGTTGGTTAAGGGTATAATTGAGATAATGAAAAGTAGGTATAGACACACTCATCTAGTTTGTTACACTTTTTAAATAAGGGAAATGTTAACTTGTGCCCTCAAGACACAAGTTAATGATTTAAATATAGAAAAAACTTATTGGAATTTGTGCATTGCATTTAATATTTAACTTTTTAATCATTTAAATGCACAAAATTTTAGAGAAAGTTTCTTCTTTTAGGTTTCTTAACATGTGCCCTAAGGGCACAAGTTAACACTACCCTTTAAATAATAAAGGAAGAAACTTACAGTTGTGTTTGTTACAGTTTTATTTCAATATTTAAATTTAAATTTATCCTTATATTTATCTATTTGTTATATGTGTTATTTGTATTGAAAATTGAAGGTATTTTTGAAAAGAAAAATCCAAAAAAAAAAAAAACTGAAATGAGTAGTTTTCTTTATAGGTGGATTCTAGGGTGAGGGTCCAATTAAGTCCCTCACCGGTGGACCACTATTAAGAGGCGTCAGATTATTCAAATTACACATATCTTGTTATACACCGTCTACACCGGATCACAAATGTTTTCTTCTCTCACCGGTAAAAACCATGGCTCTTGGGTTAGGTTATCCCCAGTTTTCCACAACCATTGTTTGGGTTAAAAAATGATGTGAAACACAATTCCTCTATGAAAATTCAGTCCCTCGTTCAATGGTAAAATTTTAAAAATTCCAGATTTTTCCCATTATGCTTCAATGGTAAAATTGAAATACTGTATTTTCAATATCAAGCACACAATGGAAAATTTAAGTCATAAAAGTTCTTTTACTTCAGAAAATAATAATGTAAGGGTGTTTTAAAAAACATCACAACAGTTCTTTTTCCATTTTCTCTCTGTCAATGTTGATATTTATTTATAGATCTTGACATGAGAAAGGCTTTAATGGATGCTTTGATATCAACACAGTTCCAGCAGTTTTTTTTTCCCTAGCCTATCGAGATTACATTAGAATGGTAGGAAGAAAATAAATCAAAAAGTTGTGGTGTGTGTCTTCATATTTTATCAGAGCTTCTGAGTATTGACGGAGAGAGATTGAGATTGGTTAAGAGAAAAAGAACATTAATTCAGTGTGGTAGAGTCTAATGAGATCGTGTAAGCCTTGTTTAATCTAACGGTAAAGTTAAATGGTCCACCGGTGAGGGACTTAATTGGACCCTCACCCTAGAATCCACCTTCTTTATATATGTATAGATATAGATAGATTTCTGAAAATAAATCATCGACACTAAAAAAAAAAGTATATCATCCCTAATTAGTATTTTTTTTTCCTATAAATATCGAAACCTCACTACCACACCAAGCAATTTCAGCTTCACTCAAATTCTTGTCTCTGAAGATTCCGACTGACGATCGTAGATGATGACGAGTTCGTTTCGGATTCGAATTCGTGAGTGTTGTTCGTTTGCTTTTGAATTGATTTGGTTCCTTTTTGATCGCGAATCCGTGAACACAGCACTGCCTTCCTTCTTCGAATTTGCTTCAGCTCAGGGATGCTTGGAAAGTTGCGGTGTCGATTTCCTCGGACCCTTGCGATTAGCGTTGATGCCGGAAACGATTGAATTCACAACGATGAAAACCTTTGCATTTGAGATCGATTTGATGAGGAATGTGTGAATCTAACTTTGAAGAATTTGAATGTTTTGGTGTTGAATCCATGAATGAATCGATCGAAGATTAGTGATGATGATTGTTGAAGATGGATTATGGTGGTGTGGTGAATTTGTGATGAATTTGGGAGGTTATGGAGGTTGTTATGGTGGTTGAAGTGATGAATGTGGTTGTTTATGGTGGTTGAAGTGATGAATGTGGTGGAGGAAAAGTTAGTTAGGGTGGTTTGGGTGGTGGTTGGAAGTTTGTTAGGGTGGTGGAAGGTTGTTAGAATGGGAAAGTTAGTTAAAAAAAGAGGGAAAATTGAGAGAGAAATAATTAGGAATTTTGTGATTTTTTTGTGAAAATGATTGAATGTTCAATGAATTGACCCTTTGACCAATTTATAGGCTAAGTCTTTGACCTTGGGCCAATAGGATAGAGACATGTGGCACTAGACTTGTAACAAACTCTTAAGGACCAATAGCATTTGGACACATGGCACTTGGACTCTAACAAACTTAAAAGGGATTAAAACGTAAATAACAAAAGTGCGCGGACTAAAATGAAAATTAAAACTAAAATTGAATTGAAAAAGTAAATTGAAAATTAACGTAAAAATGAGACGATTAAAAACAACAAAGCAGATTAAAACGAATCAGAAATATTATGTGAAATGACCAAAACGCCCCTAGGGCTTAAAACAACTAAAAATGACTCAGATGCAATTTTGAAATGGATTTTTAACAGGAAATTAAAGCAAGAACTCATACAAGCAAAATTAAAAAACTCAGAGACAATTTTTAGAATTTTAAACAGGGTTTTAACACATGAAAAGACTAAAATGCCCTTAGGGGCAAAACTGACTCAAAATGACTTCAAATGTAATTTTAAAATGGATTTTGACATGGAATGAAACAGAGACTTATTCTAACCAAATGAAAAGACTCGAACAAATTTTTAAAAGACTGGAAAGAAATTTTATCACATTTAGTTCAAATTAAATAATTTTCAATTCAATTAAAAATATTTTTTTATTAAATTTTATAAGTATGTTAATTCTCGTGCTTAGCACAGGTATCATACTAGTATTTACAAATAGGAACAAGTACGTGAGGGTTATCTATTTTCATATGAACTAGTCACAAAAGTTTCCTTTCTTCTTGTATTAACTTGAATATTTTGTCTTAACTAGTCACTTGCTAATTTTGGATTAAGAGGAAGACCTTTGATAACACTCGAGTGGTGTTCAACACTTCAATGACCAAAATGTCATTGCCACTAGAAACAAAGGAAGTTCGTCTACATTGATTCTGGTTGGGACTAATTCCTATAGATCATAAGTGATGGTAACCCGACCTAACTAATTGAAGATTCAAAGAAATAGGTTTAATGGGTAATAACTAGTTATAAGGTGATAAAACATGCTATGATAAAATTAGGGAAGCATGATTCATGCACCTACATAAGGATGAGATAATAGAAACTTAATGAGATCTATACTTTATATGGAGTGGAGTACATATTTACAGGAGTACATTCTTGTTATACTTACCAATGCGAATGTGGAATCGAGGTCGGTTCCTATGGAATTTTGTGGTAGAATTCCTAGAGCTTTCATTAAAACTAGGATAAACGTGCAGGGAAATAAACGCACAGACTTTTAGAATACACCTTAGGAAAAAGTTGTGTGTGGGTTCAATGTCTGAGATAGAGTTCAATGCTACAAACAACTCTTGTTGATCGGAATTTTACTCGCTATGCAGAGGTTCAAGTTGTAGGCGACACTTTAGTTTATTAACAACCTTATAGAGATGTCTTTGACGTTATTTCTCGAAACCATTTTTTTAAATTCGAGTGGGGGATTGTTAGAATATGTGTGGAAATTAAGTTAAAAGACTAAACACAAATTTGCGCATTGGGGAGAACTAGTGTAGTGTGAATTGAAAAAAGTGGAAGTCATACATCGAATGAAACACACATATTACTAGTGTTTATACAGTGGGGGTGTTAATCTAAGGGGTGTACGTAATTACGTGAACGATGAGAAAAAATATATATTGATATATATTATTATTTGAAAATGTTATATTCAAATAATTAATTTAATGATTACTTATTTTTTAAGGATAATTTAATCATTACTAGAAAGTGCTTTCTTAGTCTCTAAGTTTTGTTCCCTCTGAAATATTTTGGTGATTAACCTAAAATATTTTGGTATGCAATCTAATATATTTTCGTACTTTATCTTAAATATATTTTGGTACTCAATAATATATTTTTTTACTCTTTGTCAAAAAATTATATTTTTTACTCAATATAGTATATTTTGGTACTTAATTTGCGATTTTTTTTAATAGATTTAATATGTGAATTACTTGTTCCCAAAGTTTTCTCGCATATAAGTTGTGAATCGCAAAGTTTGAACCGGTCGTGACTCAACCTTGTAATCTCTTCGGTGGAAAATCTCTTTTAAGGTACAACCTTGTAATCTCTTCGGTGGAAAATCTCTTTTAAGGTACTTTTCTAAATCCAAAAACAACAATTATTCAATATTTTTTTCTTCATATTTTGCATTTTCAGAAACTTTGAAAATGTCAAAAAAAAAAAAAATTCATTGTTTTTGAACGTATTCCATAGCCAATTTTTCATTTGCTGCCCCTTTTTTTTCATTTGCTTTCCTATAACACAATTATACGATTAGTCTACATTAATTTAAAAGGAACACCAATTTTTAAAATCGAAACAAAAAGAATTTTTTTGGACAGTAATGTGACAGAGACAGAGAAAGACGTTGCTTGTGAAAATATTTTATTTGTTTCTATCACAATTTTTTTAGAGGTTATTTCTATCGCAATTATTTGTTATACGAGACATAGCTGCTTGCTTTGTGAAAATATTTTTCTATTCTATTTTGATTACATAGATGAAAAAAAAAATTGGTTACATGAGAAAAGGGAAAATAAATAAAAAAATAGCGACATAGATACCCAACCCAGCAGGGTGAGAATAGGTCAGACCGTCTGTCACGGGTCTATGACTCGGCCTACTTAAAGCCCGACTCGGCTTAACTTGATATGCTCAAACTTTTCAAAAAGCTCATTAATTTAAATAGGTCAGGATCAGGCTTATTGAAAAGTCTACTAGGCTTACTAGCTATGTTGACCTATATATGTGTAATTATATCTCTATTATATTAATAATTTTTTTGCTATGCAATACACACTTATTAACCTCTACAAAATGGATTTACAGACTCTAAAACTTTTATTGGATATAGCAATAGCAATATATGCTTGTAAAGTGGGGAAAGAATGGATGTACATGCTTTATAAAATTTTATTGACTTATTAACTTTTTAGAAATATATGCTTATTAGCCTTTCTATAAATAAGTCAAATGTTCTATTTAAAAAAATTTAGTACAAATTAGGTTTTTATACATTCTAATAGATCAACCCGGTCTCTTAAAAAGACCATATGCCATACTTAAAACAAAGCCTTTGGTAGGCTAATAGATCAGGCTTAGGCTTTAGTTTTTTCAACTAGGTCTAGCTTACGTAAGAAAAATCCAACTAGATCCAGCCTATTCCCACCCCTATTCCGCGGCATATATTCATGAGAAGCAAACAAAACTCATCTCGGGGATAGTCATCACAATTAACTCGTTATTGTATAATCCAGTTGGGTCAAAATTGCAATCTAAACACCAGGCAACTCTCTCTCTCTCTCTCTCTCTCTCTCTCTCTCTCTCTCTCTCTCTCTCTCTCTCTCTCTCTTAAGCTGATAGGTTAAACCCTAAACCCTAACTATATCCACTGGTTGTTAATTGAATATCGTTATTAATCTCACTCTTATGCTTCTTCAGTTTTTCTAATTTCTCAGATTTTATTGCTGCTTGCAGAACAAAAATATGAAGCATGATGAGGACCGATTGTCGAATCTACCAAAAGTCATTCTTCATAACATTTTGTCAAGGCTGCCAAACAAGGATGCTACTAGGACAAGTGTTTTGTCTAAAGCTTGGTTAGACACATGGTATACTTTTCCTATATTGTCTTTTTCTGACACGAAAATCACAGGGATGTTTCCTCAACCAATGGAAGATTACCAGAGGAAGAGAAAGTACTTCATTGATTATGTCAAGAGAAGATTGTTGAGGTTCTATGATAAAGGATTGGCTATCAAAAAATTTAAACTCACCGTGTCCGTGAACAATGTTGAGCTTCGAGGTTACATGGTAAAGGATCTTGATCTTTGGTTGAAGTTGGCAAGTGAAAGTGGTGTTGAAGTACTAGAGCTTTGTTTGCCTGATGGTCCCAACATGGATGAAGAAGGACGGGGTAAATGGTATGTCTTACCAAAGGATGTAATTGAAGTCAAATCGCTTACTGAGTTAGAGTTGATGGGGGGAATCAGAGTTGATACAGCATTCATGAATCATTCAATTAAATTTTTCTCACTGAGAGTATTGTCATTGTGGGGTGTCCTTTTGAGAGACGAACATGCAATTGAACATCTCATTTCTTGTTGTCCTTCAATTGAACATATAACTTTGAGGTATTGTTCAGTGTTGAGCCCTAATGTCGCAACAAATCATCTACTTGAATCTCACACCTCTGAGGAGGACATAAAATCTTTGAGTATGGATGGTCTACTTAAGTTGAAAACGGTTGATGTTCGAGATATACAAGAGGTTTATATTGATGCCCCGTGTCTTGAGAAATTATGTTATAGTCCTAGTGATTCTGAGGAACCATTTAAGATTGATTTTGATAGATGCCAAAATTTGAAATATTTAGAATTGTTGTATCTGGAGAGTGGTATTATAACAAACAAATGGTTTCTTGAACTGTTTCCAAAATTTCCTTTCCTTGAGAATTTGAAATTAGATAATTGTACAATGGCCGAGAGGATTAATATTTCAAGTGTTCAACTTAAGGTGTTGGAGCTATCTAACTGTTCTAACTTGAAGGAGGTTAACATTGATGCTCCAAATCTATTATCGTGTGTATATTGCAGTGATGGTGATTCAGAGCCTATTATATCTTTTCTAACAAGTTCTAGTCAACTAAAAGTTGATATGGAGATTCCCATTGAATATTTGGATCTTTGTAACTTGAGGGAATTTGTGCAAAACATCAAACCTCAAAATGTTTTGTCATCTCTATCCGTATACATCCGTAAACCATTTGAGGTGAGTATTAATTAGATACTTAATTCGTTAGTTCAATCTTCATAACTACTTATTGTATTTGTGTCTGAATTATGTAGGATGTAGAACACCCGGTGGTATTTCAAGCGTCTTCCCCTCCACTAAGTATCAAACACTTGCACCTTCACTATGTTCCAGAAAATGAAACTTTGTTTTCATCTATCGTGAATATCTTACTTTCAAGTTGCTTCCCTGCATTTATATCTTTGATCCCGCATCCTGATTTTTGCAGTAAAGCATTCACTGAGGTATGTAATTCTCTCCTATATCTGAATTATGTATAAAAATTCTTTGAATATCGTCATGGTACTATCAGCCTTCACTATATCCTAAAACACAAAAAGAAAAGCATAGTGGAGACAACAATAGAGCATATCTCATTGTATTTTCATGTTAGTGGAACAATAATTTCTGAGACAAATCTGTCAAATATTGATCCTACTGAAATTTGGCAATATTAGAAGTTTTTTATAATACAATTGTTATCCTCAATTTGGGTTAGATCCAATTCCTTTTATGTCTGACATGCATTTATGCTTAAAAGATTTTATTTTTTATCAATATATAAAATATAATTATTTTGTGGAGCTTCTAACTCTAATTTTAATCATCTGAATCTGCAGTTCTTATATGAGACGTTAATGGAAAGAAAGGGGGATGACTGCTTTTGCAGTTCTAGTGATACTAAGTGTTGGTGGCATGGCTTGAAGAATGTGAAAGTCATAAGCTCAGTGAAGATTGATGATAATATTGACTTCAAGACCATGCTAGAATTGTTGCCAACTGAAGAAAAAATTAGCTTTATGTTAGAATTTTAATGTTGCTGACGCTGTCATAAACTCACAGACATGTTTTTACTTTGAAGTTTGATGCTACCTCTTAAATGAATGATGACACATTACACTATGGAAAATGCTGAACGGTATCGTAGAGATGGTAACTCTTAGTTTGTTCTTTATTATTGGCTTTACTTATTTGTAGTTCTTTATTATCTTCCAATGATTGATAACTGGTTATTGTGATTTGCATTTCGCATCTTTCAAGCAAGGACCTTCTGCTGATTTCCCTTTCACCAGACCATTTTTGGATATAACTCATTTCCAACTTCTCCATGCAAATGGTCTCTTTAAGTTGATATTTTCTACAAAAGCTGCATGATCTTCGTATCTATGGGCATTGCTACCTTTGCAATGTTTTCAAGCTGTCTACTAAAATATTTTTAGTTTCTTCCTTCATTGATTTAAAATTTGTATCTTTAACCGATGAGTTTGCTCTTCCTATATTGTGCTGATTTCAGTTCTATGGCTACAGCTCAATTCATTTCCTTTCTAAATGAATCTATAAACTTTTCACATGAACTCAACCCTAATCTGCGAATCTATTTGGTGGTAAAAAAAAAAAAAAATCTAAGGTATTTTTCGAATCTCAAATCCAACATATTGCAACTAAGTTGCGACACAATATAAACATCATAAGTAAATGGTATAAAACAAAATAACCAAATGAAATGTACGCCATGTGCTTGGAGATATTTGCAGTGAATGGGATACGGAATTTTCAGCTTTTGAATTTCCAGCCATGAATGATGAAAAGTGTTCGATATTTTTTTCATATTTTAGCTTTCAAGAAATTTTGAAAATGTCAAAAAAAAAAAATATTTGCATTGTTTTGGAACGTACTCCATGGCCAGTTTTTTCAATTGTTTCCTCTCTTTTGATCTCAATTCAAAATGAACACTAATTTTTAAATGGAAACGAAATATATATTTTTAGAAAGTAATGGTGACATAGGTTGCTTACATTGTGAAAATATTTTTCTATTCTATTTTTATTTCTTAAAAAAAAAATGGTTATGCTGGTTATGAGAAAAGAGGAAAAAAAACTAGTTATGCTGGTAGAAAATCCCGACTCTCATGAGAAGCAAACAAAGCTCGTCTGGGGATCAGTTATAACATTTAACTCGTTGCTGGATCTAGCACCAAGTTTGGCGGAAAGAAAAAATCAGCGCACATGTTCCTTTCACGCAACATATGATGCAGTTGAAGACTCCAATCTTTGGCAATACAGTAACATCAACACTTTGAAACTACTGAAGTGTATGCTTCGAATCAATCTAACAGATTATTTTACTCAAGCCTTCTTTCCAATATGCGAACGCCATGCATCAAGGCTACAATCTCAACATGCAGGATGTTTGAGACACCAGTATTTATGATGTATCCTCGAATAAAGCCTTTCATAGTATCTCGAATTAGACCACCAAATTTAAATGCCTCGAGATTCATTAGAGAGCTCTCATCAACATTGAGGATATATGTGTTTTCCTGAGGTTGTTTCCAATCCTAAAATTTATTATAGTTTTATTTATTTATCAACAACGAAAAAATATATTCTTAAAGTGAAAAAAATTATTATTATCCTCCTCACTAAAAAAAAAAAAATATCATCGCTATGATGATTAGGAAGGTACATATATCGGCTTTGTGTAACATTCTGGCAACTCTCTAAATTTTCAATGAATGCATCTTTCTTGTTTAATCATCTGTTTTGTGTTTAATCATCATCGCTATCCAGTGGCGGATCTTGACAAAATATGTGGGGGGAGCCAAATATTTGTTAGATATATATATATATATATATATATATATATATATATATATATATATATATATATAAGTTGTTTCACACAATGAACACAAGTTGATATGTGGTGTTGTTGTTTGTATTGCTTGGATACCACCTTAAGATCAATGGTTCGAATCCTTGCCTAGCCACTTTTTGTCAAATTAAGATCAATGGTTCGAATCCTTGCCTAGCCACTTTTTGTCAAATTAAAATAAAAATATGAAGAAAAAAGAGACAGAAGGGTCGAACTCACGACCTAATAGTGCAAAACAACTGTCGCTATCGATGCTCCAAATCATCTGTGGTTCAGAACCTACTCAACTAGAATTCGATTTGTATATTCCCATTGAATATTTGGATCTTTGTAACTTGAGGGAATTTCTTCAAAACATTAAACCTCAAAATGTTTTGTCATCTCAGTCTATATTCATCAGCCAACTCTGGTGAATATCAATTAACTTCTTAATTCGTTCTTTCAATCTATATGATATTAAGTTATTGTATTTTTGTGTACTTACTTTGGATTATGTAGGATGCACTTTACCCAATGCTCTTTAAATTTCCATCACCTCCACCAAGCTTGAAACACTTGCACCTTATCTCTATTCCAAAAAATGAAACTTTGTTTTCAACTATTGTATATAACTTACTTTCAAGCTGCTGCCCTGCAACTATATCTTTGATTCCGGATCCTTATTCTTGCAGCAAAGCATTCATTATGCCATTGTCTCCGATCTTCCCACAGTGAAGTTCTTACATATTATATTGTGACTGTACTGTTTTTACTTTTATGTTAAACACATCTCTTTTATGCTTAAAATGTGTTAGGATCCGTTCTGTGAGTATGAAATAATTCCTAAAAACAAGATAGCATTGAGAATGATTCTAACTAGAATAAAGATTGATCATCATGGAACTATCAACTGAATGTAATAATAGGAATAAACAAGGTAACCTTGCAGTTAGCACACAAGGCCACCCCTAAAGAAGACTCTCCTTTCTCACTAGATAAATCTCTAGTCACAACATATCAACCACCATAATCCCCTCCAAGTACAAAAGTACCCTACTATTTGATGCCTAAACTCTTACTAATTAACAAACTTCTCTAACAACTCTTAACTACTTAAGATTGGAATGTGCTAAATTTCTTCATGTCTAATAGTCTTCAAATGGACCGCCCTTATCCCCATTTTTTGTTAGTGAAGTACTCTTTTTCTTCACATCTTCCACAATAACGTGAGTAGTTTCTCTCCACTTCCTTTGCACAAGCTTTTCATTTTGAGAAAAAGAGAGAAACCTCATATCATAACCATTTAAAAAAAGTTACTTGTCTAAGAAACTTTTGTATTCACGGGCCCCTTCCATGTCATTTGCACCCTTATATTAAACTCGTCATCCCATAATTCCAAGCAATATTTGACTTGTGACCATTTATGCTTCAAAAACATCGCCAAAGGAGTAGCAAAGAGAAGTGCAGCGGAGACAACACTAATGAAGCATATCTCATTGTATCTTCACGTTTTATGTCAGACACATGCATTTATGCTTAAAAGATCTTTACTTTTACTTTTTATCAATATGTAAGAATATAATTGTTTTGTGGACCTTCTAAGTTCTAACTCTCTTTGTTAATCATCGAAATATGCAGTTTTTATACAAGAGGCTTATGGAAAGAAAGGGGGTTGACTGTTCTTGCAGTTCTAGTGATACGAAGTGTTGGTTGCATGGCTTGAAGAATGTGAAAGTCATGAGATCGGTGAAGATTGATTAGAATATTGATTTCGAGACCAAGCTAGAATTGTTGCCACTTGAAGAAAAAATGAACTTTATGTTAGAATTTTAATGTTGCTGTCATCAACTCATAGACATATTTTTACTTTGATGTTTGATGTTACCTATTAATGCATTTTAAGTGCAGCTCGTCCTTTTTTACTTTGATGTTCTGGCCTAGCTGCAATATACACATCATGTTCTGCAATCTTTTATTGATTAATTTCAAATTATGAAGTTAGCAGATGGGTTAGTTTGATTTTTTTTTATGAATATAATAACATAATCAATGCTTATTTTATTATACTCGTGAAATATTTACAAATAAGAACAAGTATGGGAGGGTCATCTATTTTCATATGAACTAGTCACAAAAGTTTCCTTTCTTCTTGTCTTGACTTGAATATCTTGGCATATGATAACGCTTGAGTGTCACCGGAAACAAAGGAAGTTCGTCTACATTGATTCTGCAGAGGCTGATGCAAGGATTCCTAATGATGATTACCATAACTTGAAAGTTAATTATGTTTTTTGCTTATGTTGTTGACACAAGAAAAGGAAATATTTCCTCTTGCATTGTTTTCAAACATCCTATGAAGTGATGGTCTTCTTGGTTAATTACATCTAATCCCAACAAAGGAGATTTGGCTACTCACTGTCATGGTAGCTTTGCAAAGATGAAAAGAAAATAGATGAACAAGCATCAACAGTTGATTTCTCGACAATTGTTACGAATCCACCTTCAATCACCTTGTTGTAGACTTGCTTTGCGTTTTTCTCTGTTTTTATGTGTATAGAAGTGTAATAATTCCCGTTTTCTGAGTTTTGTCATCTATTTATACTATTTCTGAAAATATAAGCTCGCTTAGCAAAATATTGCTGGCTTAGCGAACCGACCTTTCTTCACCATTAGGTTTCTACCACATCAGCATTGAAGGTCTCAAAACTACTTTATCTCTCTTAGCAAGGCATTATCTCGCTTAGCCAGGATGTCTCGCTTTGACCTCACTTAACCTTTGTTGTCAATAGCGGCCGCGCCGTCTGCTATAGCGGAGCGGAGCGAAAAAAAAATCAGTCCACCGCTCCTGGCCGCGACGGAGGGGGTTGTGTGTGAACAGCGGTCAAAGCGGCCCGCTATTCAAAGCGGGGCGGAATCAATGCGGCCAAAGCGGCCACTACACACACCACGCAGAAAAACGGTTTTGCCCATTATTTTAAACTGTTTTAAGGGTAATTTTATAATTTTTGAAATGTAACTTTTTAAATCATTAGTTCTCTTCTTTCTCTTCTCTTGCGGTTCAACACATCATCACACAACAACCTCTCTTCTTTCTCTTCTCTTGCAATTCAACTTCAGGTCTTCAACACATCTCATCTCCTCTTCTTCCTTCTTTCCTTTCAGTATTTGTTAATTGGGAGGAAGAAGAAAAAGAGGATGAAGAGGAAGAGATTGAAGAGGAGCACATGCACAAATCTAGCGGTGGAGGAAGTGATGATGAAGATTTTCATGATTCTTGAATTTTTACTTGAGTTTTGTTGTTTAGTACTTTTTTTACTTTTAGCTTTAGAGGCTTAAAGTGTTTGTTTGTTGGATTTTATTGGTATTCTTTGCAAGTATGTTCTTATGTTTTACTTAAGATTTGTGTCGTTTCAAATTATGAATACTTCCTGAATTTCAAGTAATGTTTAAGGTCCGCACCACAAATTAAATATATTAGTGTCCGCACCACAAAATAGCGGCTGCTACGTGCCCCGCTCCCGCGCCACATTTCCGCTTTGACAACAGAGCGTTTAACCACGCTTTCAGAACCAAATTTCCTTAGTACTTTGACTTGCTCGCTTTCACCTCGTTTAGCGAGAAACTTGACATAAAAATTCTTCAATTTTGGTTCTCAAATTCATAACAAGTATAAATATCTACAAATATGGTTAGGATCAGGTATAAGAAGCAAATATTAGCTATTTTACTAATAAAACTAGGTATTTTTTATCATGTGCAAATTTGCACATGTTAAGAAGTTTAAAATATGTAGTTTTTTAATAAATAATTATTGGTTTTCAATAAAAACTTGCTACTTTTAGGATTTTTTTTTTTTTAGCAAAGGCAAGATTAATTCATTTCCGCAAGAATAAGCGGAGACAAGTAGTCAGGCACATCAAAGAAAAGGTAAAGGGTAGGATGAGATAAGGAAGCTCTAACTATGTTATGAGCTGTTCTATTTGTCTGCCTCCTGACATAAAACACAGAATAATTATTGTGGGATGTTAATAAGGTCTTACATCTAGAGATTATATCTCCAAGCTCATTAAGAGGAGTTAAGGTGGAAATAATAGCATCAACTAGTTTACAATCAGACTCAAATATAACAGACTCCATGCCTTGATTGTCAATGAAGGTTCAGGCTTCAAGAAGGCTTAGAGCCTCGGCTTCTGAAGGGAATAAGTATATAAAGAATACTTAGATAATCCACAATGTAACGTGCTTGAAGAGTCTCGAAAGCAAATGTCGAACCCTGTGATAGTATTGTTGTTGAAGAGGGCGCAGTCTACAATACTCCCTCCGTCCCAAATTATAAGCAAAAAAAACTCAATTTCTTTGTCACAAATTATAAGCAAAAAAGACCAACTTTTATCATATTTAATTATGTTATTTCAAAAAATTATCTTTTCCAAAGGAAAATTAAATGCAAATTGCATTCAATTTGTTCTCTCTTTCATTTTTCTCAATAAACAATAACCAATGAAAATTGTTTTTGCATCTTCCTATAAAACTTATTTCAAAGATAACACAAGAAACTATGTTGCAAATACACATAGACATGTATTTTTCTTAACAAGTGTATTTTTTTTTCTTATAATATGGGATGGAGGGAGTACATTGCATAATACTTTTAGGATCTTTAACCTTTGCAATATTGCACATAGACAAAGTCATAAAACTAATATTTACATTTGGGTTAAATATGTTTTTGGTCCCTATAAATATATCAACTTTTCATTTTAGTCCCTCTAAAATTTTCCTTCAACTTTTAGTCCCTATAAAATTTTCAATCACTACTTTTGGTCCATATTTTTAAGTTAGTTTATTTTATTTTTAATAAAATTGTGCAGAAATGTGTAGAATATTGTAAAAATATTTCCCTAAAAAAATCTAAATTTTTTTGGGAGAGATTTTTATAATATTATGAATTTTTCTGCAAAATTTTATTCAAAAATATGAATTCTGCATATGGGTTTATTTTAAAGGAGTGACCAAAAGTAAATATGAAAAAAATTTGAGGAACTAAAAGTTGAAGAAAAATTTTAAATGAACTGAGACAAAAACAAAAATTTTATATATTTATAAAGAACAAAAACATATTTAACCCTTTACATTTTATACCACGAACCAAATATTGGCAAAAAGGAAAAGGGTCGTCCAAGTTGAATTCAAAATCTCCTTTTCAATTCAAAACCAATTTTTGGCACTTTACCAATTATACCCCTCATTTTTGCCGCTATAGCTCTCCTTTGTCTTTCTCTCTCTCCTCCTATTGTTCTCTCTCCTTCCACGACGGCTTCCGACGTCTTGAATTCACCGGTGAAGTTGCTCCGTCAGAAGCCATTCCACACTGCATTTAGTTTTCACTAAACGATAGTTGCTCAACCACCAAACGTTAACCTCTCTCAGGTAACTCTCTCTCTCTCTCTCTCTCTCTCTCTCTCTCTCTCTCTCTCTCTCTCTCTCTCTCTCTCTAAATCTTAATTAGTAACTAATCATCTGTTTCGTAACTTAAGCTGAATCGTTGAACCCTAAACCCTAACTATATCAATTCGCATAATTTCTCTGTTTTTATTTCTGCTCGCAGAACAAAAATATGGAACACGATGAAGACCGGTTGTCGAATCTACCAAAAGTCATTCTTCACGACATCCTGTCGAGATTACCAGAAAAAGATGCTGCTAGGACAAGTGTTTTGTCTAAATCTTGGTTAGAAACATGGCATACTTTTCCTATTTTGTATTTTTCTGATTCTCAAATCACTGGGATGTTTCCTCCATCTGATATAGGGAGAATGTTGTTTCCCGAATCAATGGATGATTTTGTGATAAAGATACAAAATTTTAATGATTATGTAAAGAGGAGGTTGTTGAGATTCTATGATAATGGATTGGCTATCAAAAAATTTACGCTTGTTGTGGAGAATGTTGAGCTATATAGTTACATGTTAAAGGATATTGATCTTTGGTTGAAGTTGGCAACTGAAAGTGGTGTTGAAGGAATAGAGCTTCGGCTTTGTTTGGGTCTCCACGAGGATGAGGAAGGTCACTGTGAATACTATGTCTTACCGAATGGTGTAATTGAAGCCAAATCACTTACTATGTTGGTGCTTAGAGGAAGAATCAGAGTTGATCCAGCATTCATGAATCGTTCAATTAAGTTTTTCTCATTAAGAGTATTGTTATTGTGGAATGTCCTTTCGAGAGACGAACATGCAATTGAGCAATTCATTTCCTGTTGTCCTTTCATTGAAGATATAACTTTGAAGTGGTTTCCATTGTGGAGC
Organism: Medicago sativa; assembly: GCF_051527215.1. Lineage (NCBI taxonomy): Eukaryota > Viridiplantae > Streptophyta > Magnoliopsida > Fabales > Fabaceae > Medicago > Medicago sativa. The sequence goes on from NC_140756.1 coordinate 12,084,234, forward strand.
TCTATATGGATTATGAAGTCTTTGAGTTTGCATCGTCTACTTAAACTGAAGACCATTAATGTTGTAGGAATACATGAGGTTTATATTGATGCCCCGTCTCTTGAGAAATTTTGGTATAGTCCTGGTCGTTTTAAAGCACCATTTAAGATTGATTTCGATAGATGCCAAAATTTGAAATATTTTTCTCTAAGGAGTGGTATTATCACAAACAATTGGTTTCTTGAACTGTTTCCGAAATTTCCTTTCCTTGAGAGTTTGAAATTAACCGAATGCACAATGTCAGATAGGATTAATATTTCAAGTGTTCAACTTAAGGTGTTGGAGTTATCTGATTGTTCTAACTTGAAAGAGGTCAACATTGATGCTCCAAATCTATTATCATGTGTATATCACGGCGACAGTGATGGTAGTTCAATGCCTATTATCTCTTTTCTAAGAAGTTCTAGTCAACTAAAAGTTGATATGGATTTTATCATTGATTATCATCATCTTTGTAACTTGAGGGAATTTGTGCAAAACATCCAACCTCAAAATGTTTTGTCATCCCTATCCATATTCATCTTTAAGCGAATTGTGGTGAGTATTAATTAGCTACTTAATTCGTTGGTTCAATCTTCATAACCACTTATTGTCTTTGTGTCTGGATTATGTAGGATGTACTACACCCGGTGGTATTTCAAGTGTCATCTCCTCCACCAAGTATCAAACACTTGCACCTTTACTATGTTCCAGAAAATGAAACTTTGTTTTCATCTATTGTAAATATCTTACTTTCAAGTTGCTGCCCTGCATTTATATATCTGAGCCCGCATTCTTCTTGCAGTAAAGCGTTCATTGAGGTATGTCATTCTCTCCCATGTTCCTTTAATTTCTAGTTGTGCTTCCAGCAGTAAAATTCTTACATATTATATTGTGAATTTGTGATTGTACTGTAAAAAACTTGTCATCTATGTTTTCCTTTTATGTCAAACACATTTCATTTATGCTTAAAATGTGTTTGAATTGGTTCTCTGAGTAAGAATTAATTGCTAAAAACAGGACAAAATTGAGTAAACATGAGATTGGTCAGTTTCTTCCTTTTCTGACATCGCCTCTGTTTGAAGGCAGTAACTCGTGCCTTTGCAATCTATGTTTATATTAATTACCCTATGATTCTACATCCAACTTCTCTTCTTGCTCCAATTTTCTTTCCTTCAACTATTTTGTTCAATTTTGAGTTTAATATCTTCAGCAGAGCATTCACTGAGGTACCGTATGTCATTGTCTCCCATGTTCATATAGTATTAGACCATGCTTACAACAATTGGCGATTGTCCTATTTAATAGAAAAAGTAAAAATTGTATTGTCATGTTTCCATTTTATGTCAGACACATGCATTTATGCTTAAAAGATCTTACTTTTTATCAATATATAAAACATAATTGTTTTGTGGAGCTTCTAACTCTATTTGTTAATAATCTAAATATGCAGTTTTTATATGAGACGCTAATGGAAAGAAAGGGGGATGACTGCTTTTGCAGTTCTAGTGATACTAAGTGTTGGTGGCATGGCTTGAAGAATGTGAAAGTCATGAGCTCGGTGAAGATTGATGAGAATATTGATTTCAAGACCATGCTAGAACTGTTGCCAACTGATGAAAAAATTAACTTTATGTTAGAATTTTAATGTTGCTGTCATCAACTCATAGACATGTTTTACTTTGAAGTTTGAGTTTACCTCTTAATGCATTTTAAGTGCAGCTCTTCCTTTTATTGTTGCATAATGACATGCCATTTGTTTTGATATATATTATGGAAAATGTTGAACAGTATTATAGAGTTAGTACTCTAAATTTGTTATAATTCCCATCAATGACAATTACAACATGTTCAGGCCTAGCTACAATGCACGCATCATGTTCTGCAATCTTTATTGATGAATATAATAACTCAATCAATGTGTGTACTTTTATTTTTCTCTGAAATATTTACAAATAGGAACACATATATGAGGGTTATCTATTTTTATATGAACTAGTCACAAAAGTTTCCTTCTTTTTTTTTTTATTACGCTTAAGTGGTGTTCAACAGTCGAGTTGCGGTCTGGCAATGACCAAAACGTCAGTGCCACTGGAAACAAAGGAAGTTCATCTCCATTCATTCTCTTGGATGAACTACTGCCTTTACTTATTTGTAGTTCTTTATTATCTTCCAATGATTGATAAGGTGAAAAATTTCTTGAGATTACTTGGCTTATCCGAGTGGAAATGTTAGATGAACTTTGGTAGAATGTGACTAAATTGAGTTCTGCAGATGAGTTGTGATTTTTAGGACCATTAGATTGTCTCATTTGCTCAACAACGTGAGGTGATATGGATCTTTGCGTGATTGGTGAGACATGTAGTGGTGGGTGCTGATGAACAAGAAAGGATGTGAACCTTTCAATGAAAACTTGTGGCAAGACATGGATCTAAAACATCTTTGCTTCCTAAACTAAAGCTCATTGCACTACAAGCACCTTATAATGGTGTCATGATGTTGCCGGCATTTGGAGGGCATGGTCTAATGATTTGCGTATATAGAAGACCTTCAGACGGTCTAACGACATGGATCTAATGATTGTTTATGTTGTTGACACAAGGAAGGAAAATCTTTCCACCCGCATTGCTTTCAACATCCTCGGAAGTAATGTCTTCTTGGACTACTTGTTGAGTTTTATTACTTTTGACGGTTGTTCACTGACAAAGTCGGATTGTAACTTATTTGGGGAAGATCTTTTTTTTTGTGGTTTGTTAGGTACAAAGGTGTCTTCAAGCATTAGATGAGGTGACCCTGCAATTAATCTTTGCGCTTACATTTAAGATATGGTTTAGTCACCTCTGATATATATTAAAGCAACACATTCAACGGAGTAAATAAATAGTATGGGAATTAAATTTATAAGTCAATGCAACTCAAAACACTTGCAATGTGAGTGCCAGATCCATGTAGTGAGCAAAATACTGACATTTAAAAAAAATGAATGTGTGAAATATGAGACTCCAAATAATAGTTCACGTGATTCAATCTACGTTAAGATTTGAGAAATGAAAGACTTCAAGCAAGGAGTATGAATCTTTTTAGGTTTATTGTTAGGACTAGTAGTTAGTATAATAGGTTGTTGCTATTATACTAAATTTACCTGTATAACTAGAGTAGTGTTTACCTTGATGAAATATTTGTATTATCTTCCTTTCATTGAATTTGATTTAAAATTCGTATTTTAACCTATTTGTTTTGGTTTTCTCATATTGTGCTGATTTCACTTCTATGGCTCCAGGTCAATTCATTGTCTTTCTAAATGAATCTATAGACTTTTCACATGAACTGTTGCTTATCTTGCTGAATTTTGGTAACTTGTTTTGCACGTTTCATGTATTTTAAGTCATGACTACGGTCGACATTGGTTAAGTTGATCTTTCTGGAATTAAATGCATCAAAGCTGTAGAACTTGGTGTTTTGATTTATAAATAACCGTATGAAATTAAATGTACATCACTTGGCTATATCATTTTTTTTATCGATTTAGGATGAACACTTTTTCAGACTCATTTTAAAATGAATACTAAGTTCTAAAATGGAAACAAAAAAAAAAATAGTTTTAGAAAGTAATGAGATAGGGGTCGTTTACATTGCAAAAACATTTTTTGTATTCTTTTTTTTTTTGAGAGAAACATTTTTTGTATTCTATTTTCATCTCTTAAAATTTATGTTAGTTTTTTGTTAACAAGGAAAAATATATTTTTAAAGGGACAATTGTCTTGCTTTTTCAAAAACAACAAAAATATAAATACATCATCCTTGCTAAAAGAAAAAAAGAAAAACACCTTCCAAATTAAAATAACGTATTGAAACGCACCAATGGGACACCAAATATGACACCTGGCATTGTTCACCATAATTCGATGAACAATGTCTTTTTCGTCTATTTAAAAAAATCATTTAAGGAGAATTTTGTTACATAACACTACTTCATCAACTATAAAAATGCACTTTGTCAACCACTTTTGGAACATAAGTATTACTACTAAGAGAAATGATATTTGTACAACCACTTTATTACAATTTTTTGACAACTTTCTCTCTCATACTTACATTATATTCTTATTCTCTCTTCCTTTTTCTCTCTCTATTGTTTTGGACTAATGAGAAGAGAACAAATTAAAATTGCCAACAAAGTTGTACCAAATGGATGTACATATATCACTACTCTACTGCTAACAACTTTGATTTGGGGCGGATCTCTTTGTTAGCGGAGGTGGGCACGACATCCGCTAAATTTTGTATATGTATATTAATATGGTACATGATATTTACATGAGTGTGTGTTCGATCCCCACTATTGCACTTTTTATTTTATCCTTTTTTCCTATGCTACATAAAACAAATAGTTCAACGCAAGTTTTTTTTTTAAAAAAAGAGAGAGTTCAACATAAGTAAAATGTACTTTTGACAATTGATTATCGGGATTTTGAGAATCAACACACTCCCACCTAGAGGGGATTCCACTCGTGGATGTCTCTTTTGGTGTAGACTTCACCCTTTTAGGTTCTCCATTGGTTACCACCTTTCGTGGAGGTAGAGAGTAGAGACAACATTGTCTTTCGGAAATGCTAGTTGATGCATCACCTCTTTGATGTGGAGTTTCATCTTGTAAGGGGCTTTTTTGAGACGTTCTTGAATGTCATTCCACTCCTCCATCACGAAAAATCATCATCAACCTCTTCTCCATGTACACTTAACCTTTGTCAATGAGGGTGTGCGTCATCCAAATGAATAGGTGATTTTTCCTTTTTCTTCATGGCAATAGTACATGCACAAGGTAACCCGTACGATGTCTTTTGCACACAACCGCAATCTTCCTTAGCAAAGCCGAATGTCCTAGAGCGTATTTCTTCATCGTAGATAAAACCCAATGCGGGTCTAGATACATAACCCTCCAACTCATAGTACAAAAAGTGTCTTTTGTATCTATGTTCTAAAACAGTTTTGTTCCTCCCAAAACTTGCTTGTATCTCACCAAGCTGGATAGCCACATTTTATCTATTTCATCCCAACATGATGTCAAATCTCCTACACTACTCCACAAATATTTTTTCAACTTTCCATGAGCCGATTCAACAATGTTGGTGGTTCTACATCCTAGATGCATTGTACACTTGTCACCTTTATTCGCCATGTGCCATCTAGTTCGTGCATTGTACACTTGTTTGGTATCCGTCAAACTTTCTTTGTTTTTTTGCTTCAAATCCGTGAAAATATTCCTAGGCACCGCCATGCTCTTTGTCATGTTGATAACTCTTTTCTTCTCCTCCTCTTTTATTCTACCCTCAAGAAGGTGACCGACTAACTTTGGCGCAACTCATGGTTGTGAATTCCACTAAGCATTGCCAACCACCAATCATTTGTATCCTTATCAAAGAAATCACGTAACCTAAACAGACAATCACATTTCCTTGAGCACGTGTCTTCAAGTTTCGGTTTCTTCCTCGTCTTTGGTGGTTTGTATTTACCACTCCCTTTCACATTGCAACGTCAATGTTGGCCTTTTTAAACTAGATTTATCCATAGATATAGTAAATTTCGCCCTTGCCGCTTGTCGACCGAACGCAACTAAGCAAATCATCTCACTCTCGTCGTCTTTCCTTTGTAAAAAAATGAGGCAGTGTCCACTTCATAACCGTGAAGCTTGGCAACACCGGTAGGTACCGGTTTAGGTTTTTCTTCAATGTGAGTTTGAAAGAGAATTTTGACTTTAAAATTCACATTAACAGTTGGTCGCCGGAAGCTTCAATTATGGCCGGTTTCGGCTCAAAGCCATCATCTGTGACATTTTCAACCATCACCAAGTCTATTGAATAAAAAAATGACAAGAAAAAAAAAATAAATAACTTAAGCAACAAGCTAAGAAAGAAAGAAAAAAATGGCGCAAAATTTCAAAAGTGGGCGGTACACCTGTGTGACTTAAGTCACGCAAGACTTACACCTGCGTAAGTTAACTGACGTTCAACCTTCATCCCAAACTGACGAACCAGCCCCAAAAACCAGCAAAATCAAATGAGTTTAAATGATACATTACCTGGTTTTTTTTATGTTTGATGAGCATAGAAACCTGCTTCTTGACGATTTGCCATGATATGAAGTGAAGATTTCCACCCAAAAATTCGCAATTTTTGAGTTTTGTATCAAATAAGTATATCCTTCCCACGTGAGTTAAGTCACACTGGATTACAACATGTGTGAGTTAACTCACGCTATAAGTACCAAGCGTGACTTAAGTCACGCATGGGTACTTTTGTCATATTAGTTGGGAGTGGAGTGGACAATATATGATGTTGTGAGAAGAGGAATTTTTCAGACCGTAAGGTTAAAACCCAAAACTCTTTAACCCCACTAAGTATTGGATAGTCTGTGTATAATTGTTTATCATAGAACCATGTGCTAAAGCAATAAAAAGTTACTAGTAGTTATTAAGACAAATATGAGACAAGACAAAACTCATCCATCATTGATTTGGAGAAGTGGCTTGATCCTTGCTTCGCAGGAGAGGTAAAAGCAAGGATAATGAGATTAGTTGTGATACCTCGAATAAATCCGGCTCGAAATGTAAATTTGCTATAGATATCTCCCGACGGTGTCGTAGGTCTTACAGGTGAGCAGCAATTTTGGGAGACAAAAACTATCATCAAGCAAGCTTATCTTATTAGTATGACATGTGTTTATAAATTGGAATTTCATTTCTAGTTATGCTGAGTTTAATGTTTTTTAGATGTTAAACCTATATGTTTATGTTTCTGAAACTTCTATAGTTCACGGTAAAAGGATAGGTACCAGTTATCTTTATCTGCTAAGTATACGAATTATTGGCACTTAATTTTCCTACTTCCGTAACATTTATTATTTATATAGGTAAACACCACTCCAGTTATCTGCATCAAAATAGTGTTGATGTTCAAGACTTCAAGCGTATATTTAATGATTAAAAGTGCAAAATGCGAATCACAATAACCAGTTATCAATCATTGGAAAATAACAAAGAACTACACATAAGTAAATCCAATAACAAAGAACAAACTACTACTAAAACTACGATACCGTTCAGCATTTTCTATAGTGTATATCAAAACAAATGTGTCATCATTCATTTAAGAGGTAACATCAAACTTCAAAGAAAAAACATAACTATGAGTTTATGACAGCGTCAGCAACATTAAAACTCTAGCATAAAGCTAATTTCTTCTTCAATTGGCAACAATTCTAACATGGTCTTGAAGTCAATATTATCATCAATCTTCATTGAGCTCATGACTTTCACATTCTTCAAGCCATGCCACCAACACTTAGTATCACTAGAACTGCAAAAGCAGTCATCCCCCTTTCTTTCCATTAGCGTCTCATATAAAAACTGCAGATTTAGATGATTAACAAATAGAGTTAGAAGCTCCACAAAACAATTATGTTTTATATATTGATAAAGGGTAAGATCTTTTAAGCATAAACGCATGTGTCTGACATAAAACGGAAACAAGGCAATACAATTTTTACCTTTTCTATTAAATAAGACAATCGGCAATTGTTGGAAGCATGGTCTAATACTATATGAACATGGGAGACAATGACATACGGTACCTCAATGAATGCTCTGTTGAAGATATTGAACTCAAAATTGAACAAAATAGTTGAAGGAAGGAAAATTGGAGCAAGAAGAGAAGTTGGATGTAGAATAATAGGGTAATTAATATAAACATAGATTGCAATGGCGTGAATTGCTTCCATCAAACAGAGGCGACGTCAGAAAAGGAAGAAACTGACCATCAAATTCACATTATAATATGTAAGAATTTCGCTGTTGGAAGCACAACTTGAAATTAAAGGAACATGGGAGAGAATGACATACCTCAATGAACGCTTTACTGCAAGAAGAATGCGGGCTCAGATATATAAATGCAGGGCAGCAACTTGAAAGTAAGATATTTACAATAGATGAAAACAAAGTTTCATTTTCTAGAACACAGCAGAGGTGCAAGTGTTTGATACTTGGTGGAGGGGATGGCACTTGAAATAACACCGGGTGTAGTACATCCTACATAATCCAGACACAAATACAATAAGTAGTTATGAAGATTGAACTAACGATTTAAGTAGCTAATTAATACTCACCGCAATATGCTGAACGATGAATAGTGATAGAGATGACAAAACATTTTGAGGTTTGATGTTTTGCACAAATTCCCTCAAGTTACAAAGATGAGGATAATCAATGAAAATATATATATAAACTTTTAGTTGACTAGAACTTCTAAGAAAAGATATAATAGGCTCTGAACTACCACCACCGCGATATACACACGATAATAGATTCGGAGCATCAATGTTGACCTCCTTCACGTCAGAACAATTGGATATCTTCAACACCTTAAGTTGAACACTTGAAATATTAATCGTCTCGGCCATTGTACATCCGTGCAAGCTCAAACTCTCAAGGAAAGGAAATTTTGGAAACAGTTCAAGAAACCATTTGTTTGTGATAATACCACTCGTCAAAGACAAATATTTCAAATTTTGGCATCTATCAAAATCAATCTTAAATGGTGCGTAAAAACGACCAGGACTATAACAAAATTTCTCAAGAGACGGGGCATCAATATAAACCTCATGTATTCCTACAACATCAACGGTCTTCAGTTTAAGTAGACGATGCAAACTCAAAGACTTCATAATCCATATAGAGCTCCACAATGGAAACCAATTCAAAGTTATATCTTCAATGAAAGGACAACAAGAAATGAATTGCTTAATTGCATGTTCGTCTCTCGAAAGGACATTCCACAATAACAATACTCTTAATGAGAAAAACTTAATTGAAGGATTCATGAATGCTGGATCAACTCTGATTCTTCCTTTAAGCACCAACTTAGTAAGTGATTTGGCTTCAATTACACCCTTCGGTAAGACATAGCATTCACAGTTACCTTCTTCATCGTCGTACTCATAGAAACCCAAACAAAGATGAAGCTTTATTCCTTCAACACCACTTTCAGTTGCCAACTTCAACCAAAAATCAATATCCTTTGACATGTAACTACATATCTCAACATTTTTCACAACAAGCTCAAATGTTTTGATAGCCAATCCATTATCGTAGAACCTCAACAACCTTCTCTTCACATAATCAGTGAATTTTACTATCTTTGTCACAAAATCATCCATTAATTCGGGAAACAACATTCTCCCTAAATCAGATGGGGGAAACAACCCAGTGATTTGAGAATCAGAAAAATACAAAATAGGAAAAGTATACCATGTTTCTAACCAAGCTTTGGACAAAACACTTGTCCTAGCAGCATCTTCTTCTGGCAATCTCGACAGGATGTTATGAAGAATGACTTTCGGTAGATTCGATAATCGGTCCTCGTTCTCCTGCTCCATATTTTTGCTCTGCAAGCAGCAATAACAAAATTGAAGAAGCATAAGAGTGAGGTTAATACCGAGATTCAATCAACAACAGTTAGGGTTTAGGGTTTAACCTATCAGCTTACCTTACGAAACAGATGATTAGGCGAGAGAGTGAGAGAGAGAGCTTAACGTTTAGTGGTTGAGCAATGATCCACCAAATACAATTTGAACGAAGGATGGAAATTGAGCTCTCACCAAAAACAATTACTCAAACATTAAATAAACTCAACTAACACGTACTGTCAGTATGACATTGTGCCGATGAATACTCCCTCTTTACCAAGTAAGAAATTCATTTCACAAAATTAAAATATTAGTAATTTGGAGTCACACAAAATATTGTCATTGGCTAGAATCTTGATGAGTCACACTTTGAAGAGTGGTGATACACATACATCCATAAGTGGCATACACCTTTAAACCCTCACACAAAATTGCAACATGTGGCAATGTGGGACCCACACACAAACACATTCAGCTTTTTGACCATCTCTCCTCTCTTTTCCTTTCTTCCTTCCTTCACACTTCACACCTTTAGCTCTCTCATCTCTTTCTCTCTCTTCCTTTACCCTTGCTCTGTTTTAGAGAGAGAAAATTGAATATCAACTATGAAAATCACATTTCATAACCCAATTTTTGGAACTGCTGAAGAGTGTTGTTGCCTAGAGTACTTTGGTGCAATTTTAAATCATAAAAAAAAAATGTTGCTTCCTTCGTAACAAAAACACAACCCTTATAGCTAAAATTTACATGCAGCTCAATTTCTGTCTACATCAATTTTCCATAAGAATAACTAGTCCCAACAAATCCTCTCAAAAAACTCATTTTTTTAAGTGAAGAAAAAAACTAAAACTAAATTTGTGAGATTACAAATTCTAGTTTTGGTGATGAAGTGGATTAATAGATATCAAACCAATTGCCAGAGTTTCAATAAAAAAATGGTCACATTCTTTTCATCTTCACTTCTCAAAATCCAACAAGTTGTTTTTGTTGTATTAGGTTTTTATTTTTGAAACGGCAAAATTTATTAACCGACGAGTCTGTGCGAGAAGCACTAACAAGCTCGGGTTGAGAAAAAAACAAAGAAGGGGAAATCGGTTGCCAATCAATCACCAGGCACGAACAAAAACCCCTTTAAAAACCACCTAAATACAAAAAGGCCAAACCCAAAGAGTAATGATGCAAGAATATACATTTGAGGATCACATGCACACCCCTGCATCAACACCAACTATCACTCAAACAAACAAAGAGAACAGCCGGCCAAAAGGCAAAACCGAACACCAATCTAAACCAAAAAACTTCCTATATCCTAATCCCAACGCCAACAGGAGCTCAGGACCAAATGGAAGGATGCGCCTACAAAACACAAAAATAAAACCAGAGCACGCAGGCCCCAACAGAGACAATTCCAGAGCCCATAAGGGAGCAAAAACCCCAGCAGAAGAGGACATTAGCTGATGTGGCAGGGACCAAAGCCGCACCAGAGGGACACAAACATCAGCAGCAGCTCACACAAGCGCGTTACCCCCCAAAGGACCTTCCCCTACTGCCTTCTGCACAAACAGCTCTTAGGATCCCACTTCCATTCATACAACAAACATGGAGACATCTTCAACCGGGCTAAACTCCACCTCCATGACAGCACCTTTATAAGCTCCACAATATCATCAAGCCTAAAGGTCTCATCCTTGAAGATCACGTTATTTCTCGCAATCCGAATACCCCACACTGTCGCATGCCAAATAAGACGCATCCCCTTGATTAATTCTTTACGGTAGGGGGTCACACCGTTCCAACACATCCAATGTATGGCCAAATTGGGTGGAGTTATGATGCAAACATCAAGCCATTGTTGAATGAGAAACCAAATCTTCCACGTCTCATGACAATGCACAAAAAGATGGTTATTGGACTCCTCCTCCATATTACAAAAAACGCATTGAAGATTACCATTCGGAGGGATTGCATTGCGCCGAAATAAATTGACTCTTGTTGGAATACGGTTGAGTAACGCTTTCCATGATAGAGCCACCATTTTAGAAGGAGCCGGGCTCTTCCACAATTGAGTAAACATCCGTCTATCATCCTCTCCCATCTCCTCCTCAACTACCGAAAAGGATTCCAATTTCCCATAAAAAGAGTTAACCGTAAAAACCCCGTCCTCCTCCAAATTCCACCACCAATCATCCTCCCCTTCGGATAAAACCACTCCTTCAATATCGGACAAAAGATTATTATAAAGTTCTTCCTCCCACACAAATAGTCTTCGACGCCAACTAAAATTCCACTCAAGGTTGGAGTCACCCTCTACCCTCATCTCCGCAACCGTTGCCTCCTTTTGATTTGAGATTGCGAAAAGTCTATGGTACTTGGAACTAAATTTTTCACCACCCCTCCAAATTGTCCTTCAAAATGAAGTATTACGCCCATCTTTCACTCTTCTCTTCACTTCAACGTTAAACCAATCTAGGCCGCCACCTTCATCTAGAGAGGTTATATCTTTCCACCATCCCTCCCATAAATAAGGTCATCAATTCTAGTACCATACTTTTCTCTCAAAACCTTCTTCCAAAGAGCATCCCCACCATGAATAATCCTCCATCTCCACTTGACCAAAAGACTTAAGTTTACTAACTTAATGTCCCTTATGCCCAGCCCCCCTTTATTTTTTGGTTGACATACCTTACTCCACTTCACCCAATTGATCTTCTTACCACCACCTACCCCTCCCCAAAGAAACTCTCTTTGGATTCTAACTAACCTCCTCCACACCTTCACCGGCATTCTCAAAAAGGAGAGATAGAAAATAGGAATAGCGTTGATCACCGAATTGAGGAGCACAATTCGACCACCAAAACTCAAATACTTATTACCCCAAGAGTTCAACCTATTCGAAATGTGTTCCACCAATTGTTCCCAAGTAGAGGCACTTCTAGGATTAGCACCCATTGGGAGACCCAAATATTTAAAAGGGAGATAAGATTGGCTACATCCCAAAAAATTGCAAGCCATAGCCATAAACTCTGTTGGCACATTCACCCCTATTAAGGCACTTTTCAAAAAATTAACTTTCAAACCCGAGGCCATTTGGAATCCTTCCAACAAGGCTTTCAAGGTCCAAAGATTACCCACCGCCGCCTTACCGAAGCAAATAGTATCATCCGCATATTGTAAGTGAGATAACACCATTCCTTCCCTCTTAAACCGGAAGCCTTCAAACAAATTGAGTCTCATCGCATTCCTCATCAAACCCCAAACCCTTCCGCCACCATTAGGAACAAAAAAGGTGCCAAAGGGTCCCCTTGCTTAAGCCCTCTTTGAATATCAATCTCCTCCGTTGGGCTTCCATTAACTAGGACCGACATACTTCCTCCAAACACACAAGCTCTCATCCACGCCACCCACTTCCTCCCAAAGCCCAACCTCTTCATCATGTACTCCAAAAAAAACCCCAATCCACCGAGTCATAAGCTTTTTCAAAATCCACTTTAAGAACCATACACTCACTCTTGGTCTTCTTTGCATAATCCACCAATTCATTCGCCACTAACACACCGTCCACCAAATTCCTCCCCTTTACAAAAGCTAATTGAGACCTAGAGATAATGGAGTCCATCACACTAGCCAATCTTCTAGCTAAGACCTTCGCAAGAAGCTTGTAGAGACAACCAAGCAAAGAAATAGGGCGAAAGTCTTTCAAAGTCATCGGAGAAGAGACTTTCGGAATTAAAGTCACAAAATAAGCTAGAAGACCTTTATGAATCACCTCATTTGCATGGAATTGATCAAACATGATTCTTACTTCATCCTTCATCAAATACCAAAATTTCTTAATGAAAGGAAAATTAAAGCCATCCGGGTTCGGGCTCTTGTTTCCTTCGCTTGACTTCACGACCTCCTCTATCTCCTCTCCCGTAAATGGCAAAATCAATGAAAAATTCTCCTCCTCCGATAGAGAGTCAAACGGCACCCCATCCAAAGTCGGACGCGCACCTCCAACCGCCGCCACTTGGGATCTATAATAATCTACCACCACTCTCCTAACCTCCAATGGTGCTTGAAACCAAACATCATCCACCTTCAAGGCCCTCACCGCATTTCCCCTTGTTCTAGCCTTCATACAATTATGGAAAAAAGTAGTGTTTGGGTCCCCCTCCTTTAGCCACTTTACCCTAGACCTTTGGAATGTAAGAGAGTCTTTAGCCTTTAAAGTGGTCCAAAGGGTGTTAAATTTCTCCTTTCGGGTTCTCACCTCATCTTCGTCCAACGGAGTAACCTCCCCCCTCACATCAAGATTTCGAATTTCCTCCGTGAGCGTAGCTATTCTCAAATCCATTTTACCATATTCCTCCTTATTCCACTCTCTAAGTTGCACCTTCAACGCCTTTAATTTTTCCTTCAACACGAAACCCATCCAACCTCTCGTACTATTTGAACTCCAAGAACCCTCCACCACATCCTTGAATTTCCGATTCTCCAACCAATAATTGTTGAATCTAAACGGTCTTGGGCCCCAATCCCATCCACCAACCTTAAGCACCAAAGGGCAATGATCTGATACATCACGAGGAAGAACCCAAAGAGTCGTCTCCCCCCAAAAATTATTCCACTCTTCGGAGATAAGCACCCTATCAATCCGACTCATCGTTCTACCATTAGCATGATACCAAGTAAACCTCCTTCCAAACAAATGGTGATCCTCCAACTCCACCTCTATTACAAATCTTCTATATAAGCTCATATCTAAAATTTGGCTAGGTGATGCATTATCATTTACTCCTCTTCTTTCATCCCCTTCCCCTACAGCATTAAAATCCCCCAAGATACACCACCCACCTGTATTAGGTTGGATTTTGATTTTCGAAATTTGAGTTTGATTTTCTAGAGTTAATGGGTTTTGGGTTTAATTTTTTGGATATGTGGGATTCAGGTTTTAATTGATGTTCAGCTTGCCAATGAGTTAGGGGGATTTGGATTTTTGCTTGAATTTTATAGGTTTTGGGTTGTTAGATGAGTGGTGTTATAGGGATAAAGGAAGGAGTTGCAAACTTACACAAGAGAAGTGATGGTGAGATAAAATGACTAAATTATCCCTTAAAGCCACATGGGGGTGGTGTAAAAGTGGTACAAATAAAAGGGTGTACACCAATATTTTCCCCACTTTGAAAATGAGTATTGAATGAAGATGGTGGTAGAAAAGAGACTGTTACTATCATTTCTCTTTAGAGTATAAATGATTTTCTCGTGTTCTTCTTGAAATTAATTTTATCGAAAAATGTAAAAATAAATTTTATTGGTTATTTGTTATGGAGAAAATGAAAGGAAGAGTTCATTTTAGAAAAGATGATTTTTTTAAAATAACTAAATATGATAATTTTCTTATGATTTTATTTTTAATTGAGTCATTCGGTTTAACTCAATTAATTATAAGAACAATACCTTTTTTTTTTAAGAAAGAACAATAGTTTTTAGAGACTCTGTTGTTATTCGGTTTAATGTGATTCAACTAAAGAAACTTTTTTTTTCAAATTGATTTTTATAAGATGATTTAAAAATCATTTTTTAATTATTTTTTCTTAAAATTATCATTGTTATTAATGCTTGAAAAATAAATTATATCTTAATGATAATATAATAAGAAGATTAAATTAAGTATGAGATCTGGTAACAAATTAAATTAAGCTTGAGATATACACATTTGCTTGTGCATCAAAATCAAAATCGTATAGCAAAGTTTATTAATATTCTGATGATGCACTAATAATACATTTGAAGAAAATGTGGGATATTAAAAACTTTGTGTGAGACTAAATTGATTGACATTTTACAAATTTAGGGACTATTTTGATATTTCGTTAAATTGGAGGACGAATTTGACCGATTCGTGCAAATTTAGAGACGAATGTGATGATTCACTCATTTAATTTGCGTCTAAATTTTATGTTTCAATTACATTTTTTCTAATTAATTAGTATTTTATTTTATCTCCATCACAATAACACACTTAAAAAAAATCTTCATTTTTGCTTGTTAAAAAAACACACTTAAAAAATCACTCATACATTTATTTGCAAATTAAAATGAACATTTAAAAACTAAAAACAAAATGACACTAGTAACTTAAAAACATTTCTTTGACCAAAAAGTCAAAATGTTTTCACAAAATAAATAAATAAATAAATGTAAGAACTCTACAACAAAACAAGCAGGAATTTGGGATCGAAACCTCACCACCGCTGCACCAATGGTAGAATGAGTGAAGGAAGTTATCGTCTCTGCGATTCCCACGATCCTTCATCAACAACCAGGCAACTCTCTCTCTCTCTCTCTCTCTCTCTAAACCCTCTTCAATGAATGCATCTTTCTCGTTTAATCATCTGTTTTGTGATATGATGCGGTGTAACATAAGCTATTAGGTTAAAATTGTGTTGTAAATGTATCCAATTACAGCTCATGTGATGTGATCCTTTTGTATCATATGCTTGCAGGTAAAAATGGAGCAGGAGGAGGAGGACCGATTATCGAATCTACCGAAAATCATTCTTCATAACATTCTGTCAAAGCTGCCAAAGAAAGATGCTGCTAGGACAAGTGTTTTGTCCAAATCTTGGGAAGACACATGGTATACTTTTCCTATTTTGTATTTTTCTGATGGTATGTTCATAGGGACATTTCCCCAACCAAGGGAAGGTTTTTTGAGGAAAAGAAAGAATTTCATTGATTATGTCAAGAGAACATTGTTGAGGTTCTATGATAATGGATTGGCTATCAAACAATTTAAGCTTAGCGTCAACAATTTTGAGCTTCATTACATGTCAAAAGATGTTGATCATTGGTTGAAGTTGGCAAGTGAATGTGGTGTTGAATTACTGGAGCTTTGTTTGCCTGATGGTCCCGACCAGGATGAAGAAGGTCGGGGTCAATGTTATGTCTTACCGAAGGGTGTAATTGAAATCAAGTCGCTTACTGAGTTGGTGTTGTTGGGGGGAATTAGAGTTGATACAGCGTTCATGAATCATTCAATTCAATTTTTCTCATTACGAGTATTGTCATTGTGGGCTGTCCTTTCGAGAGATGAACATGCAATTGAGCATCTCATTTCTTGTTGTCCTTTGATTGAACATATAACTTTGAAGTGTTGTTCAGTATTGATCCCTAATGTCGCAACAAATTTTCTACTTGAATCTGACACCTCTGGGGTCATGAAGTCTTTGAGTATGCATGGTCTACTTAAGTTGAAAACAGTTGATGTTCAAGGAATACAGGAGGTTTATATTGATGCCCCGTGTCTTGAGAAATTTTGTTATTGTCCTGGTGATTTTGATGCACCGTTTATGATTGATTTTGATAGGTGCCAAAATTTGAAATATTTAGACTTGCTGTCTTTGAAGAGTAGTATTATCACAGACAAATGGTTTCTTGAACTGTTTTCAAAATTCCCTTTCCTTGAGAGTTTGAAGTTGAACAATTGCAGAATGTTTGAGAGGATTAATATTTCAAGTGTTCAACTTAAGGTGTTGGAGTTATCTAATTGTTCTAACTTGAAGGAGGTCAACATTGACGCTCCAAATCTATTATCGTGTGTATTTTACGGTGGTGGTGGTTCAGAGCCTATTATATCTTTTCTTAGAAGTTCTAGTCAACTAGAAGTCGATTTGCAAATCCCCATTGATTATCTGGGTCTTTGTAACTTGAGGGAATCTCTTCAAAACATTAAACCTCAAAATGTTTTGTCATCTCTGTCTATATTCATCTTTCAGCCAACTGAGGTGAGTATGAATTAGCTGCTTAATTCGTTCATTCATTCTACATAATATTTATTTATTGTATTTGTGTGTACTTACTTTGGATTATGTAGGATGCACTGAACCCATTGGTCTTTCAAGTTTCATCCCCACCACCAAGTATCAAACACTTGCACCTTCGCTCTGTTCCAAAAAATGAGATTTTGTTTTCGTCTGTTGTAAATATCATACTTTCAAGCTGCTGCCCTGCAACTATATCCTTGAGCTTTAATCCTTTTTTTTGCAGCAAAGCATTCATTGAGGTATGTCATCGTCTCCCACGTTCCTTTAATTTCAAATTTCAGCCATGAAATTCTTACATATTATATTGTGATTGTACTATATGACAGAAGGTTAAAAAAAAAAAATATGCTTGGCTTGCCATGTTTTCCTTATGTGGCGAACACTTGATCGTACTAGGAAGATATTCAAAGATTTTTTTTTTTTTTTTCAATTATGTTGATCAATCTTTATTCTAGAATCATTCTTTTGTTCACAACATATCAACCGCCATAATCCTCTCCAATGAAAAAGTACCCTGCTTTAGAGGCTAAACTCTAATGAACTAACAAACTTCTCTAACAACTCTTAACTACGTCTATTGAGTCAGACTCTTGAAATGCACTCAAATTGGTAATTGAAAAGAACGGCTGCCAATGGGGATACCTGCGTTTATACAGTAAGAAACTGAATAATATGTTGCTGGTAATGAAGGTTGTTTCCGGTGTTCATGTATTCAGAAGCAAACTCTAATGAAGGTTCGAGAATGGAAGGTAGATGGGTTAAATGGTATTGATAAATAAATGTAGGTGACCCCACTTAGTGGGATAAGACTTGGTTGTTGTTATTGTTGTTGAAGGGTTGATTGTACTGACACAAAACATATGCTTGGGCACAATGTTGTTTTCCAGAAAATAGGGATGGATGGACTTCTTTGCAAGTGTTTAGTGTCACTGAAAATTGCCTCCCTCTGGGCAAAATTGTGAAGTAGTAGTAATGATGTCCTGTGTGACAAGATGATGGAGCTTTTGGCGCATGGATTATATTGTTGAAGGAACCATTGACTATGCAAACTGGGTGTATTGATTGTTGTTTCGCAAGTCTGGACTTAAGCTTGTTTTTGAGATTGAGATGACAATAGTTCTAGTCTTGTGTAGGTGTCTGTCTTGGTGCAAGGGTGCAAGTGATCAATTTACTTCTGCAGAGTTCGATTGCTATGTTGACAGTCTCCTATAGTATCCCCTAGTTGTATTTTCTGGTTTGGCTTCATTATTACTGCAACTAGAGTCATGTTAGGGGGACATGTGTGTTTTGTTGTATTGAATGGGATGGTGGAGAACTTCAGGTTGAAAAAGGAGGTGTTGTGGGGGAATTTATCAGCTACTGTCTCAGTAATTGCGGGGTATCAAATTTTGATTCATGTGTTTTCTTGGTTATTATGGTTTGGGAGTTCTATAGGGGATTGAAGCATTAGGGTGTTGTTTTGTAACCTGTTTCAAATAGCTTGGAAGCTAATTCCTTTGTGGATGACCTTGATAATGAAGGACCTTGCATTAAGGGATGAAGGATCTATACTCAAGATAGCTTGAAAGCCAACTCCTTCGGTAAACTCGGCGTCCCAGAATACCAAGCAATATTTTCCTTGCTCTGCTTCAAAGACATCGACAGAAGAGTACGCAAAGAGGAGCACAGCGTAGACAACAACAGAACATATGTCTGTTGTATTTTTCATATTAGTCGAAACATAAGTTCTTCTACATTTCTGTTGAATATTTGGCCTCTTGAAATTTGTCAGTCTAAGAGTTTTTTAGAATACAATATCATTTGTGGTCTCTTTACCACCATAGGTTCTTCCACAATCCTGACGAAGGCATAGGGTTGACTGAAATCTTCTGAGACCAAGTTCTGGTCTCTCCACCACCATACTTTGACCCATTTTGAACAAGGGTGACAGGCGTTCTTCGTTTTGACAACAATTTGGTCGCTGCTTCTTTTTTCTTCTAAGATCGTTCCCTGTTTCCTGTTCAGCTTCACTGATTTTGTTGCCATTTCTACCTTTTCTGACACCACTTCTATTTGGACGTGGTTACTCTGACACCACTTCTATTTGGAAGCGGTTACTCACATAATATCCATGCCTATACTACCCTCTGATTCTAGATCAAACTTTTCTTCTAGCCCATCTTTCCTTCCTTCAACAATTTTGTTCAATTGAGTTATATATCTTCAGCAAGAGCATTCATTTTGATATGTCGCTGTCTCCCATAATTATATAATTTCAGAACATTTTTCCTAGATATGGTGATCGTCCTATTCTATTTCATGAAAAAGGGCAACCCGGTGCACTGAAGCTCCCGCATATGCAGGGTCCGGGAAGGGGTCCCACCATTTGGTGTATTGTACGCAGCCTTACCCTGTTTTTACACAAGAGGCTGTTTCCAGGACTTGAACCCGTGACCTTACGGTCACATGACAACAACTTTACCAGTTGCGCCAAGGTTACCCCTCTCCTATTCTATTTCATGGAAAAAGAAAAAATTGTATTGCCGTGTTTTCGTTTTATATATGCCTAAAAAATGTTTACTTTTCATCAATATATAAAATATAATTGTTGAGTGGAGCTTCTAACTCTTCACTATCTATTAATTATCTAAAACTGCAGTTTTTATATGAGACGCTAATGGAAAGAAAGGAGGATGGCTGTTTTTGCGGTTCCAGTGATACTAAGTGTTGGTGGCATGGCTTGAAGGATGTAAAAGTCACGAGCTCAATGAAGATTGATGAGAATGTTGATTTCAAGACCATGTTAGAATTGTTGAGATTTGGAGAAGAAATTAGCTTTACCTTAGAATTTTAAGGTTGTTTTCATCAACTGATAGACATGTTTACTTTGAAGTTTGATGTTACCTTTTAGTATTGCATTCTAAGTCCACATCTTCCCTATTCTGCTGCATAATGACACACCACTTTGTTTTGATATACACTGAAAAATTCTGAACAGTATCAGAGTTAGTACTCTCATTTTGCTCTAATTCCCATCGATGATAATTACAGCTTGTTCTGGCCTAGCAAAGGATGCGAGGTACACAATCTTCTGCAATCTTTATTGATTATAAGGTTACATTAGGAAGATAGTAGATGAGTTACTTTAACAAAAATTGTCATATCATAACTGAATAAATGGAAAATTTTGAGTATTATGAACAAGGACCTAGAGTCGGTTACAATCAGTTTATTTAAGGCTAAGTTTATTTGAGGTTTGAGTGTATGCTTGGATTCCATATGAGTTTGACAAAATTATAATGAGCCACCGTGATTTTACGAGCTACATTTTGAAGCTTTCACATGATCCACTAAATTGGTCCCTAAATTTTAAAAAGTGTCACTTTTTTTTTTTTTTTTTTTTAACTTTACCCTTTTAACCGATACCGGTAATTTTTCACAAATACATGTAAACGAAGCTTCTGAAAGACGGTGTAACAAATAATACAGTACAACCAAGATGTAATTAAATGATTCGAGATTTTAGTTTAATTTTCTTGTAAGTTTAAATGACCAAAAATATTCAAGGCATAAATAGGGCTAAACTTAAGTTTGCGCCCTATGGTAGTTAATGCTGACAACTATAAACCGTTGAAAGTTAAAAATTATCGTATCAAGTAACTTTATTCATTATTTTGGTCAAAAATTTAAATTTTTATACACCGAATAAAAATATTACGTTGTCAGCAAATTACAATCAATCATATGTATGATTTTTTTTATTTTTTTTTTATTTTAGAAATATTTATAATTAAAGTCAAATATTATTAATGTCCTCCCTGTTTTGATTGTAGTGTAGTAATTTTTTTACAACAACTATGTATAGAAATTTAGGCATACAACATTGACAAGTGAGTCAATGAAGAGTACTAAAATCAAACAGACATTAAGTAGCTCCGAGTCAAAATGGGGTCGAAAAAATGGATGGATAAGACAACTAGGGCATCCTAAAAAAAGCCACCCAAACCTAATTCATCTCCAAGTTAATTGATGTGAACTAAAACCACCAAAGCAGAATCAGTTTCCATCCGAAGGTTAGGCCACTGATTAAGATAAGCAATCTTTATGGATCTCCTCATACCACTCAGCTCAGCAAAAAAAAACAGTGCAGCTAGGCAATCTCTCAGCAAAACAATTAAAATCTTTTATATCCCCCAAATTGAGAGAGTCATATTACCTGGATGAGAAAGCGAGAGAGATCTTGTATTGACATCATTCTTGTATCACCATGCATTTCTGAGGAAGATCTCTTGCCTGGTCGAAACTCAAAACTACGTCGTATATTTGCAATTAATTTAAGGATTAATATGTTTTTGGTCCTTACATCTTGAGGGGCTTCAAAGAATAGCCCCTACATTTCAAAAGAAAAAAGTTTTAAAAATCTCCACATTTTCTTCAAATGTATTATTAGTGCATCGCAAGAGTATTAATAGATTTTGCTATAAGATTTTCATTCTTATCTAGAAGCAAATGCGTATATCTCAAGCTTAATTTAATTTTTTTACCAGATCTCATGCTTAATTTAACATTCTTCTTATTATTAAAAAAATATAATTTATTTTTCAAGCATTAGTAACCATAGTAATTTTAAGAAAAATAACTAAATCCGATTTTTAAATCATTTTATAAAAATCAATTTACGAAAAACCGGTTCAAATGAATTAAACTAATTTTAAACTATAAATCATGTTAGTCCTTGAATGTGTAACCAATAGCCACAACATTCCTTCAATGTATCGAAATTTTAAAATAGTCTCTAATTATGTATTTTATTAGTTAAAATAGTCTTTGATATTAAAATGTTTCATTAATATTGTCATATCAGTCTTTCAATATATTCACTTATTATCGTATCAATCCTTACAAGTACTTAATTATTGACATTTTTGTCCTTTTTAAATCAGAAAATATTTTCAAATTTTGATATTTGAGAAGAAAAGAAACAAAAAGAAGAAAAGAAACAAAATGAAAATTTCCTTTCGACGGCCGCGATGACTGTTCACATTTTGATTTTCCCTCTTTACGCAAAAAGAAGGAAAGTGATTTTGATTTCGATTACAAAAGGGTTTATTTAGGGTTTTCAAAAGAGTTTCTTGTGTCTTCACTCTCTCCATTTTCCTTCTAGCTTTTCACTCTCGCCTCACCGCTTCAGTGTTTGCTTCTTCGAAATCACTTTTGTAAGTTTCACTTTTGCATCTTTTCTCTCTCTTTTGTTGATATCATCGGTGATGAACAAACAATGAAGAAGCATCATTGATTTTTTGTTTTCAAGAATCTGATTCTAACTTACTTCCATTTTTGTGTATGCAGTAGAGAAATTATTCAATCCAAACATGAATAATTTATTTAAACCCTAAACCCTAGCTATATCTACTGAAAATTGTTGATTAAATTTTGTTATTAATCTCACTCTTACTCTTATTCTTACTCTTATGCTTGCAGAACAAAAATATGGAGCACGATGAGGACCGATTGTCGAATCTACCAAAACTCATTCTTCATAACATCCTGTCGAGATTGCCAAAGAAAGATGCTGCTAGGACAAGTGTTTTGTCCAATGCTTGGTTAGAAACATGGTATACTTTTCCTATATTGTATTTTTCTGATACTCAAATCACTGGGATGTTTCCTCCATCTGATATAGGGAGAATGTTGTTTCCAGAATCAATGGATGATTTTGTTAGAAAGATAGAAAATTTCATTTATTATGTGAAGAGAAGGTTGTTGAGATTCTACGATAATGGATTGGCTATCAAAATATTTAAGCTTGATGGGAACAATGTTGAGATATGTAGTTACATGTTAAAGGATATTGATCTTTGGTTGAAGTTAGCAACTGAAAGTGGTGTTGAAGGAATACATCTTTATTTGCCTTATGGTCTCGATCAGGATGAATGCTATGTCCTACCCAAGGGTGTAATTGAAGTCAAATCGCTTACTGAGTTAGAGTTGATGGGGGGAATCAGAGTTGATACGGCATTCATGAATCATTCAGTTAAATTTTTCTCACTGAGAGTATTGTCATTGTGGCATGTCATTTCGACAGACGAACATGCAATTGAACATCTCATTTCTTGTTGTCCTTTGATTGAACATATAACTTTGAAGTGTTATTCTGTATTGATTCCTAATGGCGCAACTTTAAAGTCTTTGAGTATGGATGGTCTACTTAAGTTGAAGACGGTTGATGTTCGAGGAATACAAGAGGTTTATATTGATGCCCCGTGTCTTGAGAAATTCTGTTATTGTCCTGGTGATTTTGACGCACCATTTAAGATTGATTTTGATAGGTGCCAAAATTTGAAATATTTAGACTTGTTGTCTTTGAAGAGTGGTATTATCACAGACAAATGGTTTCTTGAACTGTTTTCGAAATTCCCTTTCCTTGAGAGTTTGAAGTTGAACAATTGCAGAATGTTCGAGACGATTAATATTTCAAGTGTTCAACTTAAGGTGTTGGAGTTATCTAATTGTTCTAACTTGAAGGAGGTCAACATTGATGCTCCAAATCTATTATCGTGTGTATATCACAGTGATGGTGATTTGGTGCCTATTATATCTTTTCTAAGAAGTTCTAGTCAACTAAAAGTCCATATGGAGATTCCCATTCATTATCATCATCTTTGTAACTTGAGGGGATTTTTGCAAAACATCAAACCTCAAAATGTTTTGTCATCTCTATCCCTATTCATCTCTCAGCAAATTGTGGTGAGTAATATATTAATTAGCTACTTAATTCGTTAGTTCAATCTTCATAACTACTTAATGTATTTGTGTCTGGATTATGTAGGATGTACTTCACCCGATGGTATTTCAAGTGCCATCCCCTCCACCAAGTATCAAACACTTGCACCTTCACATTGTTCCAAAAGATAAAACTTTGTTTTCATCTATTGTAAATATCTTACTTTCAAGTTGCTGCCCTGCATTTATATCTTTGAGCCCACTTCCTTTTCTTTGCAGCAAAGCATTCATTGAGGTATGTCATTCTCTCCCATGTTTCTTTAATTTCATGTTGTGCTTCCAGCAGTGAAATTCTTACATATTATATTGTGAATCTGTGATTGTACAATATGACAAAAGGTTAAAAAAAAAGCTTGTCATCTATGTTTTCCTTTTATGTCAAACACATATCGGTTCTTTGAGTAAGAATGAATTGCTAAAAACAGGACAAGATTGAGTAAACAAAAGATTGGTCAGTATCTTCCTTTTCTGACGTCGCCTATACTCATGCCATTGCAATCTATGTTTATATACTCACGCCATTGCAATCTATGTTTATATTAATTACCCTATGATTCTACATCCAACTTGTCTTCTTGCTCCAATTTTCCTTCAACTATTTTGTTCAATTTTGAGTTTAATATCTTCAACAGAGCATTCATTGAGGTACCGTATGTCATTGTCTCCCATGTTCATATAGTATTAGACCATGCTTCCAACAATTGGCGATTGTATTATTTAATAGAACCGGTAAAAATTGTATTGCCATGTTTCCATTTTATGTTAGACACATGCACTTATGCTTAAAAGATCTTGCTTTTTATCAATATATAAAACATAATTGTTTTGTGGAGCTTCTAACTCTATTTGTTAATAATCTAAATATGCAGTTTTTATATGAGACGCTAATGGAAAGAAAGGGGGATGACTGCTTTTGCAGTTCTAGTGATACTAAGTGTTGGTGGCATGGCTTGAAGAATGTGAAAGTCATGAGCTCGGTGAAGATTGATGAGAATATTGATTTCAAGACCATGCTAGAACTGTTGCCAACTTATGAAAAAATTAACTTTATGTTAGAATTTTAATGTTGCTGTCATCAACTCATAGACATGTTTTTACTTTGAAGTTTGATTTTACCTCTTAATGCATTTTAAGTGCAGCTCTTCCTTTTATTATTGCATAATGACATGCCATTTGTTTTGATATACATTATGGAAAATGTTGAACAGTATTATAGAGTTAGTACTCTAAATCTGTTCTAATTCCCATCAATGACAATTACAACATGTTCAGGCCTAGCTGCAATCTTTATTGAGTAATTTCAAATTAGGAAGTTAGCCGATGAGTTACTTTGAAAAAAATTGATGTATATGTATAATCGCTCAATCAATGTGTGTATTTTATTTTTCTTGTGAAATATTTACAAATAGGAACAAGTATGCGAGGGTTATCTATTTTCATATGAACTAGTCACAAAAGTTTCCTTTCTTCTTGTATTGACTTGAATATCATGGTTGATGGCTTACTTGCTGATTTTGGTTTATGAGGAAGACCTTTGATTACGCTTAAGTGGTGTTCAACACTCGAGTTGCGATCCGGCAAATACCAAAATGTCAGTGCCACTGGAACCTAATGAAGTTCATCTCCATTCCTTCTCTTGGATGAACTACTGCCTTTACTTAGTTGTAGTTCTTTATTATCTTCCAATGATTGATAAGGTGAAAAATTTCTTAGCGTGAACAATTTTGAGCTTCATTACATGTCAAAAGATGTTGATCATTGGTTGAAGTTAGCAAGTGAAAGTGGTGTTGAAGTACTAGAGCTTTGTTTGCCTGATGGTCCTGACCAGGATGAAGAAGGTGGCGGTGAATGCTATGTCTTACCGAAGGGTGTAATTGAAGTTAAATCACTTAATGAGTTGGTGTTGATGGGGGGGAATTAGGGATGATACAGAGTTAGTACTCTCATTTTGCTCTAATTCCCATCGATGACAATTACAGCATGTACTGGCCTTGCAAAGGATGCGAGGTACACAATCTTCTGCAATCTTTATTGATTATAAGGTTACACTAGGAAGATAGTAGATGAGTTACTTTAACAAAAATTGTCATATCATAACTAAATAAATGGAAAATTTTGAGTATACTGAACAAGGACATAGAGTCAGTTACAATCAGTTTATTTGAGGTTTGAGGGTATGCTTGGGTTCCATGTGAGTTTGACAAAATTATAATGAGCCAACGTGATTTTGCGAGCTACATTTTGAAGCTTTCACATGATCCACTAAATTGGTCCCTAAATTTTAAAAAGTGTCACTTTGGTCTTTTAACTTTACCCTTTTAACCGATACCAGTAGTTTTTAACAAATACATGTAAGCGAAGCTTCTGAAAGACGGTGTAACAAATAATACAATACAACCAAGATGTAATTATATGATTCGAGATTTTAGTTTAATTTTCTTGTGAGTTTAAATGACCAAAAATATTCAGGGCCTAAATTGAAAGCTTTCTTTCTTAAGCTTAAATGACCAAAGATATTCAAGGTGTCTATAATTAAAGTCAAATATTATTAATGATCTCACTTATGATTGTGGTGTAATTTTTTTTCAACAACTATGTATAGAAATTTAGGCAAACAACATTGACAAGTGAGTCATTTAAGAATACTAAAATCAAACAGACATTAAGTAGCTCCAAGTCAAAATGGGGTCGAAAATGGACGGATAAGACAACTAGGGCATGCTAAAAAAGCCACCCAAACCTAACTCATCTTCAAGTTAATTGATGTGAAGACCATTTGAATAGTGGAAGCAAGCAAGCAAAACCATCCCTTCTTTCCTGCTCATTTATGGCCATATAGTCAAAGAATCAAAGCTTGTATGTCTATTATCTTCTCAAAATAGCAAAGTTTGAATGAAATTCATTACGAAATCTCTCATTCATCCCTTCCATTCAACGTTGGGCAGAAGTCAACAACACCTTTGAGTTGACATCTAATGTCCATCCATTTGATTCCTAAACACGTTTTCCTTTGTGGTGAGGGATGACTCAAGACAATTTTCTACTCACGTTGACACTAATATTTGACCAATTAATGAACACTTAAACGAAATGAATTCAAATAAAATAGAATGGAAAAATGCAATATTATTATGTACTTATATCTCTAGGAAAAATCTAAGTTTCGCATAGAATAAAGATAGAGCATAAAATAAGTTTATAAATAGTGACATCATTCACCTTACAAGTTAGATTTGTAATTATGAGTTTGTTTAATAGTGAATTGTAGGTGTACTGACTCGTTAATGTGCTTGCGATTGGGTTCAAGCCATGTTATCAAAAAATTCGATTATGACGCTTTTCAGCTCATACATTTAGTTTGCAATTTAGTTCCGGACACATACGCGAGTCTACTAGATTGTACTACAAGTGGTGTACGGTTGTGTACTCTAGATTAGGATTGTTGGCTTTATACTTTTTAAGGTTATTGTATATCACCTTATGGGTTGATTGTTTTTTGTTACACTGGGTTAAGTTTTTATATATCCTCAGTTTTTGTACTATTTTCTTTTAATCTACTTAAGGTAGTGCAGAAACTTCTGCATCCCATACACAAAAATCTTGGCCAATCTGTGTTAAATCAACCCCACACATGTGGAGGGTCGTAAATGAAATGGTAACTTGGAGGACAACCTTGCAACCCATCTTTAACACATCATGGCATGTGGAGACCACTTGAGAACTCAGCACACATTAAAGAAGAAGACACTTCTCCATCCCAAAACCACCCAATCAATTCAACTAGAACTAGAATTTGGTTGTGGGAGCACATTACGGTAGAATTTGGTTGTTCTTTTCCAGATCTTGGTAATTCACTTACGTAAAATGGTTCATAATGGAACATATAATAAAATGTCATAGGTGTGAAATATCTACTTTTTAAGTTAATTAAATACATTAGGTTTTCGATGAATCTAAAAATAATTTTTTGCTTATAAATATGATTAGGGAGTATTAATTTGTAAGAAAAAAAGTTTATTAATCACGAGCATCCTTGATTCAAGTTTATCTATTCAACTCTTATCTAAGAAAATATCTATTCAACGTTGAACTCCTAAAACTCGCTCCTTTTGCCATATCCATTATCTACTTGAATTCGAAACTTTGCTTAAGGGATTTACATTCAATTCGAAATAGAATGAAAAATGAGTTCCCATATATATGTTGGCCAAAATCCATTTGATTAAAGCTAAACAACAAAGAATGGAAAAGGAAATATAAAGCCATAAATTGAATCTCAAAAGAGTTGATTAGTACATACTGATCAGTAAAATAACAATCACCAAGATGGAAACTTGGTAAAAGAAACAAACAAGGTATCAGTTGTCATGCCCTCCATTGACAAGGTACATACAAATAAGGCTCAACTATACGTCACTCTCTGAACTTTCCAATATATCATCCCTTCCATTCCCAAACATCTAGATATAATGATCAACAAATTCTCATGCAAGCTTCCAAATATCCATGGATGCTTCAAATGACTAGGCTAAAACACACCAATTTACATGATCATCCTAATCATCAATGTAGCATTCAAATCACACCCTTACCCAAAAGAAAAAAATCATTTTTTTTTCATTACCACCATGGTAAACAACACCATTCACAAGCATGCAGATATAAATCATATAATAAATATATAAAAGAAAAAAAAAACATTTACCTAGAGGATACTTCTTTAGTGACCTTGTCAATGTATGATCCTCCATGGCATACAAATCCATAAACTTGTACAAATTAGATAACTCTTTACAAAACCATAGTATAAATATTATGAGTATAAATATTAAGCAAATTATTGCATGATTAAGAAACTAAATTAAGCCATAAAAAAGGCTCAATTTTTTTTAAATCTCTTCTACTGATAAGTTGAGCTAGGAGTGTATATAGCAAGATCAGACCAACCATGATTATCATTCCAACAATTTGAACCACCATTTTGCAAACCAAGAAAGATCTCTGATTCCCCATTTCTACCACCCGGGTTATGACCCAAATCCGTATTCACAACCGGGTCACAGTTCAAATTCTCACCAAATTCACCCATTTTCAAACCCGACCCATTTGAATTCAGACCTTCAAAAAGGTTCCCAAATCGCTCAGTTGATGCAAGAAGTGAACTAAAACTCCCTCCACCAAAATTCCTCTCACCCGGGTCAACATGAATCTGGGTCGGGTCAGTTTCTGAAACTGAAGGTGAAACTTTTGCTGCTGAAGAACTGGTTGTTGATGCTGATGGAGAAGATGAAGATGGTGTTGTTGAACGTTTAGAATTTGAAGAACGTTTTGTAACTTTTCTTGTTCCACCACCAACTGGTATGTTCCTTAAAGCGCCACCTTTAGTCCAATATCTTTTGCAGTTTTTGCAAAAATGGCGTGGTTGTGAGAGATTGTAGTTGTTGTAGTAGCAGAATTTTGTGTTGCTTGATTCACAACGTGGACATTTGAGTTGTTCTTGTTCTGGAAAATTTGGTTTCATGGGTTGAAATGTTGTTTGGTTTTGCATCTTTATGTCACTAAAAGGTAGCAACTTGAAGAACTAGCTTTTGAAAATTGTTATGTAGAAACAAGGAAATTAGGGTTTTGAAATTTTGTTTGATATTTCAATAAAGTTCAAAGCTTTGAGCTTAGTAGGATCCAAAATGAACTTTTGGTGAAAATGGGTTGTTATTTATGTTGGGTTTTGAAGATGTGACAAAAAAAAGAACAAGTGAAGAGAAAAAGTAAAAAGAAGACAAAAAGTTGGGTTATGTTTTTTCTAAGAGAAGTTGAAATAGGTTTTGGACTTATATAGCTCAGTAGCAAAAAAGAAAAATCAGATGAAAATTTCAGAATCAAGAAGCAATTTCTCACCAAGTGTTGCAAGGTCTAAGGATAAGTGCAAAAGATGTAGTAACATTTAAGAGAAGATGGGAGAGATGTATGAATGAAATATGATATTTTGAAGAGGAGGAAGATGGGTTAAGTATAACCACAAGATGAGTCTTCAAAGAGAATCACAATACTGCACTTTCTCTCTGATCACTATTCAGTATTCACACCAGAAGGATTTGACTGGTTTCTGTGTTTCTTCAATTTTAATTGGACAAAATAATTTCACACAAGTGCATGGTCCCATACTCTCATTATACACTTAAATTCATTTAAAATAAAGAATGTGTTTTTAAAATATATTTTAAAAATAAAACAAAGGATGATTAATCATTTGTTAAAGAAACCAAAATTAACAATTTTCCGTTGAAAACACCAATTTTAAAAAATTTACAAGTTGAATTCATAATTTTTTTATTTTCGTTCCTTAATTGATATTTTTTTTTGTGATGATCGAGGTTCGAACACCGAACCTTGTGTATATTATGTATTGTTTATACCAACTCCCGAGGACCCCTAATTGATATTCTAATGACACTATTTAATATTTTTGTATATTAATATGAAAATGACACTAAAAAGTTATAAAAAATTTAAATTAAATGACACTAATTTTTTTTTGTCAATTAGTCTATCGGTTAAAGAAATTCACCTTGAAGGTGAATAAGTAGGGTGTCCAGGTTCGAACTTCATCCCCTACATAAATTATGCATTATCCCTTACCAAGTGAGCTAAGCTCATGGGACATTTTTGTTTAATTTATGTTTGAGTTTATTTTAGCGAAGGTTTAAAAAATTGGAAAATATTAAATTTTGTTAATTTGTTAAATGTGATCTTTAGTCGCAAATACTCCTAACACGGCAAATTCAACCCTGCCAATAGAGCTCAAAACCCATCTTCTATCTTCTACTGCATTTTATCAATAACCTTTTGATTACGAGGAGAAAAGGGTATGAAAATAAGATTGTTTAATCTATTAGTAAATGGAAAATGTTAACAAGTGTCCTAAAGGTATTGTTTAAGCATCTAAAAGTAACAACTTTTGCATTGAAAATTGTACGTTATGACTTTAACAAGTGTTTTGACTTGTATTTTCAAG
The DNA here is from genome assembly GCF_051527215.1 of Medicago sativa. Classification (NCBI taxonomy): domain Eukaryota; kingdom Viridiplantae; phylum Streptophyta; class Magnoliopsida; order Fabales; family Fabaceae; genus Medicago; species Medicago sativa. Next base: position 12,115,293 of record NC_140756.1, read on the forward strand.
ACATAATTTCCTCTTGTGGGTTCCTTAAACAATGCACATAGGACACTTGTTAGGAAGATCCTTAGTAAATAAAGGTTTACTAAGTTAGTGGCAAGGGACATTGCATAAATGATTTTTTTTTGGTTAAGTGATATGGAGGTTAAAAATTCATCTTTTAATGTTTGGGGTTTGAATTTCTATTTTTATATATATTATATAACGTCTCTACCAACTTAATTAAGTTTTCAGAGACACTCATATGAAATTTTAACCACTAAATTATTTAGAAGAAAAAAAAAAGTTGACAAATAATTATTTTCTTAACAAAAGTGTTCATTCATTTTCTGTTATTTATTCATGGGGTAGCACTTAAATGACATTGAAGTGTCAATGTCATGTGATTACCACCTGACTTCAATATTATGAGTGGCTTTCTTCTCTCTCACAAGATTTTTTTTGTTTTTCTATACACTTTTTACATTAGTAAAATGTTAATTAGTGCTCTCGAAGCACTGGTTAAGGAAACCAAATATAGTATAAATGCAAATATTTCTTTTTTTGTTTCCCTTTTTGGTTAAGGAGTAGACCTTTTACATTATGGTTGATCAATGTCACATAATAAAAACACCTCAATATCATAAAAGTGCTGATTGTGATTCATAAGTGTACGTGCAAAATTATATTATGTTGCAATAAAATAAAGGTATGGAAGTAGTAGGGTACGTGGAAATTCTACAATGGACTTTGGGCGCACACATATTAAAATATGTTTTCTAATAATAAAAAATAAATTGATAATAAAGTGATTTAATAGTTTAAAGAAAAGAGTTGTGATGTATATATTATCAAACACTATATATTTGTGTTTGTGTCTATGTAAGAATACCTCGTAGGGTACAGTAAGAACAAAAATTTCTATTGCAATAAACAAATCAACACTTTTCTATTGCAATAAACAATGTATAATAATAATTTTTTAGATTGTGATCATACTAGGAATGTCTCTGTCAAATTAATCTTCTCAATTAATCCACCAACCACGAAGGACAACTATAGTAATTTAATTTCGACAAAAAAATATAAAATATTATAATAATTTAAAAATCTTATGATCCAACATCATCATAATAATGTTTTCTTTTTCAAAAGGAAAAATAAATAAATACACTACTAGTAATAATTCGGAGGGATTATCAATTTTATGCAAGTATTTATTTCTTTATTTTTTTTCACGTCATTTTGAACATTCATCCATGTTTTGATAATGTTTTCTAACTTTAAATTTATCGTTTTTGATTTGAACTCTTATCTTAAATACACCCTCCGGTCACTATTATAAGCAAAAATCCATTTTTTAGATTCATTCATTAAATGTTGTATGTAACCTAAATATAGACCACATGCAACATTTAATGAATGAACCTAGAAAATGGATTTTTGCTTATAAAAGTGACCGGAGGGTGTATATATTAGACGTCAAAAGAAAAATCATAAATTTGATTCATATAATAATACATATGCAAAACATAGAGATACTAAAATAATATGAATAAGGTGAAGATCAAATTGTTATTCAAAACTAAGTTTAAATGCACTTTAAATACCAAGTTTTTGATCTTGTATTTAACTTTTTAAGTTTTGATCCCTTGTCTCATTTTATTGTAAGTTTTTACGAGGGATTAAATAGGTCTAATAAGCGTTATTATGATCAAAATAAATAATTACATCATCACAAATATGTAACATATGTAAGATTAAAATTTCATATGTAAGATATCTTTAAATTTATTTGTTACTATTTTTTGTGAATTTAACTCGATTGTTAAAGATATCACATAATGGTAAAATTTAACTTGGACCAGTGAAAGTTGGGGCCCAACTTGGACCAATTGAAATCTAACTTTTGATATAATAATATTTTATATAAACGGTTAGGATTAATAGTTCAGTACCTGTTGTACAAGTTGTATGACACCCAAGTCTTATGTAAGACTAGCCACACCTTATCATTTTTGTCATTAATTGAAATACCTAAAATACCCTTGAACTAAACTAAAAACCAATATTTCTTTCTCTTCCTCTCTTATCCTACGAGCAATCCACACCTCCAATTTCATCTTCTTTCCATCACCTCCCTCACCTCCTTCTTCTTTCCATCAAATCCCAATCCCCAATTTTTTCCATCAATTTGATTTCTCAAAGGACCACTTCCTGGCTTCCAGACAAACCCTTTATCACTGATATTTTCGTTTTGTGAACCTTCTGCACTGGTTCGATTTGGTTTCTGGATCATTTTTGGTTCCAGAAGCAATTTTTCAATAAATTTAATAAAAACTTTCAAAAAAATAAATTTAATAAAAATAAAACCAGAACAGAAAAATAAAATTGAAATCAAATCCATCTTTGATTACTCGTTTGCGATACCAGAATTGTTGACCATTGACTTTTGAATTTCGATATATAAATTTGAAGGTAAGTTTTAACTGAAACTGAAATTAATTCCATAAATCAATATAAGTGTGTTAAAGGTGTTGCTTGTAATGTTATTCTTAAATCAATTTTAGCAAGCGAGTGTGTTAAATTTGAAATCATCTTGGATTTTTTTTTTTAGGAAAAATCATCTTGGATTTAACATTCAGAATTGAAGAAGAAATTTCTCTACTCCTTCAATACAGTGTTGGGGTTTGTTAGATCTGAAGGGAAAAAAAAAAAACTTTGTAAATTAAATGAGGAAAGGGGACTGCTAGTGTGTTTTTAGACAATAGAATGTAGGGTATGTTTTGACTGAAAGACAACCTACAATACTAAGTCATTTAAGTGGTCTAAATTGAACCAAAACATATACTGATCCAAACTAAATGGACCCTAGTTTGAATCTCATACATATACATATGTTATGATAAATTTATAACCCTTAATTTAATTGATAAAATAAAAAATAAATAAATACTCTATTATTATTGGTTGGTACTGACATATACTTGACCGACATATGTCTAAGTTTGAGTCAGCTATATCTGACTCGTGGATAAGGTGGTGGGCCATAGTAAAGTGCACGCTGTAGCCTCGCGTGCGAACAAAGCAAAGAGGTAGAATCATTTGTACATGTTTTTAAACAAAGATCACAACCATTGAGTTGTAATAACAAAATCGAATCTGAAACGTTGATCCAAATTCTCTCTTTGCGTTGAGTTACCGTTACTCTAATACGTGGCGGAACCCGGCGAGGGAAAGGAAAGAACACAAACAGTGAGTGGGTAAGTATGACTGACACAGACAGCTACAACACAGTGACAGTGTTTTCGTGGAAATTGTATTTGTCATTTTGTAATCATCATTATTGTGATTGATGACGTGTTTTTCTGCTATTCATTCCTCTCTCTCTCGTGCACATTTCTCATTTGCTACTTGTGTTCACTTCCTTTTGTTTGACTCATTCTTCTCCGGGACATATTTGACGTGCTGCACAATTTTCTTCATATACAATTTTCATATATGTGCGATATCAGCGAGAAATACTTCTTTGGTCACAAACACAAATAAAATATAGTTAAACATATACATAAATTAAAAAAATTAAAAGAGAAAGTAATTGAATAAAGTGATTAAATTCTTTTTCATTTATTTTTCTCCATTTATGTGAGTGTGTCTAAATATTTTTCATTTGTGTTTGTGTTCAAGTAAGACTAACTTTCATATCAACATTTTTTACATTCTATGATCTACTAAACATGGTTAGAAGCGATTCTAACCAAAAGTAATTTGTGTTTAAATACATTAATATAAAGAGTTTAATAATGGTTGTGTGTAAACCGTTAATAAAGAGTTTAATAATGGTTACTCCCTCCGTCCCGGTTTAATTGACCTACTTTGGTTTTTCACACAGATTAAGAAAAGTGTATAAATAAAGGGGAAAGTGGAATATATTGTATTGAGAATGATAAAAGTAGTATTATTTAGTGTTATATTGTATTGGGAATGATGAAAGTTGTATTGAAAATTGAAATGAGTCAGTTATTTTGGGACACTTTTTTTTAGAAAATAGGTCAGTTATTCCGGGACGGAGGGAGTATTTTAAACCGTTAATCCACTATCATTAAACTCTAAAATAAAAGTGAATTCAATTATAAATACATGTGTGAAAATCAATTAGCTTCAAGTAGAATCAATTTTCAAGATCAAATTAATTCTACTTAACAATTTTTTGTCAATAGATCAATATATTTAATCTCCAACTATCAATTAATTTTTACATTTATTGTAAAAAAAATAGATTGATAAATTTTAATGACTTGCTATGCATTTTAATTTTTATATTTTATTGTTTAATCATTTACTATCAATTTTGTCTCTGATATCCTTTCAAAATGACTAATATAAACAAAATTAAATAGAATAGACATTTTTCTTTCAAAAAAAAAATTTGAATAGACATTTTTGAAAATATACATAATCTAATAAATCTATTTAAGAAGGTTCGTATGTACCTTGTCAATAGATATCATGCAGGTTAGTCTCAGCAGAAAAAAAAAATATCCCAACAAAAGAAAAAGGATTAGCAAGGTGACACATTTGCCATTTAAAGGATCGAGTCATGGTTTGAAAACCCTCTAATCCATGTGTTTGCACGAGGATGTGAGAAGAAGCTTCATAGTCAATAGAAGGAGGGTAATTTTAGTATCCGTTTGATTCAGCTTCTACATCCTTCAAAAGAAATTCTGATAGTTTCAAAAGTGAAAACTAGCAATTCCAACATGTTTGGTTCAGCTTTTCAAAATCAATTCTCATCTCCAAAAGCAATTCTGGTTGAAGTTACAATTCCTAGCTTTTGAGTTTACAAGAATCAATTCTCCATTAAATTTTATAGGCTTAAATGCTCAATTGGTCCCTTAACTTGATTTCAAGTATGGGTTTGGTCCCATAAGTAATAAAACATCCGTTTAGGTCCCTTAACTTTATTTAAAGTATCGGTTTTGTCCTTTCTGTTAATTTAATTAAAAAAACGTTAAGTTTAGGGACCAAATTAATACTAATTAAATAAGTGAAGGGACCAAACTAATACTAATTAAATAAGTTAAGGGACTAAAATTTAACGTTTTTTTGAATTAATTATGTTAGAATCAATTCTATCAGAATCAATTCTTTTCGAATCAATTCTTTTCAAAGTTGAACCAAACTTAATCTTGTGAATGAAAGAAAAGTTACTACAATTTGGTCCCTATTACGCAAAGGTGATTTGAAATCTCTATAGACTCATCATTTTTCATGCAACATATTCATCTGAATTTTAATTGATAAAAACAAGTAAATTAAAAGTATATTAATATTTTAATTAGATGAGATTCATCTGAATTTCATGCCAAGACTCTTCAAAAAGAATAATTACAACAACAAATTATTAAATTTTAATGACAAGTATTAACAATTAGTTATTATATTAATATTTACTCATTTCTCATATATAAATAAGAAACCTTCAACTTTTAAACCATTAGCTCAAACAAGTTGAATTATCCAACCAATACAACATATTCTTTAACAACAAAAACAATCAAACATTTTTCCATTAAGTGATGTCAACTTTTAAAAAAGATGCAACACAAAAACTTCTTCGAAGCAGGGTCGGCCCTAAGATTTTTGGTGCTCTTGGCGAAACAATAAATTGTGCCATTTTAATTATTCAAACATTTTTCTTCTTGCTTTTTTGTTGCAAAATATTTATTTATAATCCAAGTTATTTAAAAATATATTTTCAATAAAATTAATCAAAGCGAATTAAAAAGAAACATATTTATATAGCACTAACTACTAAGTAAAAATAATAATTTTGGTGCCCCTAAACCAATGGTGCACTGGGCTGCCGCCCCCGCGCCCGCCTCAGGGCCACCCCTGCTTCGAAGATCAAACATTTCAGTGCTATCGCTCAACTATGCTTAGCTTTAGAGTTTGGATGAGATACAATACATTAATGCCGGTATTCTTTTGGTTACACATTAATGCTGGTATGGTGACACATATATTCTTTAACAAACTCTTTAACAAACATGTTTAAAAAAGATGAGTTACATGTTTGATACTTTGATTGCGTGCTAAAAGATAAATTTGAAAATGATTAATTTGTCAATTTCTTTAGGATTATTATTATAATTTGGCACCTCAGCTGGTTTTAATTTTAAATGAAAAGAGAGTGAGAGTGATGGATCACCTGGCCCCTATTGAATGATAATGAAGGCTAAGGTAAAAATTGTACAGACAGTGTAAATGTACAGTGAAAAACAAGATAGCAAGAAAGTCAAAAAACACAAGACACGGTTATGATCTGATCTGATCTGATGTAGGAAGGAAGGGTGCGTGTGCGTGCAACGTGTGTTTGAAGTGAGAGTAGCAGCGTGAAGCCAGTGTCTTATCCATGTCTTCTCCCCGTCAAACACGCCACTATTTCACTAACACTATCCTATACCTTTACCTCTAGTCCTAGAATCTACTATTTGGTAAACCTAAAAAAAGAGCTTTTAGCTCTTAACTTTTAGCTTATAAGCTCATTTGACAAAAAAAACTCTGTTTGGTAACACTTTAGCTCTGTTTGGTACAACGAGCTTATAGCTTATTTCAGGAGCTTATAAGCTTTATTTCAGGAGCTTATAAGCTATTTTTCAGAAGCTACTTCAAGTAGCTTTTGAGCTTATAGCTTTTAGCTTCTCATTTTTTTCCATATTTACCCTTATTATTCAAAGCAAAAGCTATCAGCTAATTTTACCAAACACTTCAACTAGCTTATCAGCTAAAAGCTATCAGCTATCTTATCAGCTAAAAGCTATCAGCTAGCTTATCAGCTATCATCTAATTTTACCAAACAGAGCCTATGTATGCACGTTTAATCGTTTGTATCCATTTCTAGTATAATAATGTACATGGTGGAAATAAGCTGCGTCGAGCTAAGCTTTGTAAAGTTTGAGTTTGGTCTTCCAAATTTTATGAAGGCCTAAATCTGACATGTGGCCTGTCATAGACTTACTTTTTGCCTGATCATAACCATTTGAAAACCTAATACGTTCGCTAGCCTGTTTAAAAGTTTATTTCATATGAACATCTTTAAATAAGAAATGTGATCTAAGTTTAAATTGACTAGCAAACTAACATATCAATTAGATTAAACTCTCTTTTGATAATCAACATGAGTCTTTAGGGAATTTGACTATATTGTATCATATTTCAATTCCAATTCCAATTTATAATAATACATTTAAATATGCAAAAAATTAATGTATACTAATAAGCTTAAATTACTAAAAAAGTTAACAAATTTTTATTTTAATTTAAAGCACAAAATATAATATAATAATAAATAATATTATTCATATTTACTTAAATAGGCCGACCTAATAAGCCTAAGATGCTTTTTGAATGACATGCGGCCTGACTTTTTAAGCTAAATAGGCTTCTAAAAAAGCATAAGCCTTCTCTATATAGGCCGACCTAATAAGCCTAAGATGCTTTTTGAATGACATGCGGCCTGACTTTTTAAGCTAAATAGGCTTCTAAAAAAGCATAAGCCTTCTCTATTTAAGAAAAAAGTCTGGCCTGACCTGATCTGTCGTAGGCTAGGCTGTAGGCCGGCCTGACCTATTCTCATCCCTAATAATGTAGTCCCTAGTTCTATTAAATAATGGATCTAAAAAATTAAATATTTCTTATAAATAAAATCGGAGAGAATTTTTTTTAACAAAATAAAATCGGAGAGAGTAAAACTAAAACTCATTCTATCCACAAAATTATTAGTGGATAATATACTTTTTTTTTTCATTTTTAACGTGTTTGTTTTATCGGTGAGAAGATTGCATATGTGCGTTTTCTTAAAAATAATGTAGTTTCTTGTGTTCACGGTAGAAAAGGATGTGAAAGTGTGGGAAAATACTTGGGCGGTATTGTGGTTGGTGACATTGGCCAACCACAATGTCACAAGTGGTTTTCTTCTCTCTCGCAAGGATGTTTTGTTTTTTTTACACTTGTGACATTGTAGTTGGTCAATATCATCAATGTCATCAACCACAATGTCACCTAAATACTACCCGAAAGTGTGCTTTTAATAGATAAATGTAGAAGAAAATTCCGTTAAAATCAATTTTAAAGACAAAATCAACTCTATTTAAGTGTAATCAAATACATCCAAATTAATTACACGTTCATCATCAATTATAGCAGCTCTAAACGTGCAAATCAAACATTAGGCTTAATTCCTATGTGAATCATTGTAAAAAATGACAATTAAGTCTTCAACAATAATTCTTAAAAAAAAGTCTTCAACAATAATTAAGAAAAAGTAAAAATTAATTATATTTGAGTCATGTTAACTTGTGCTCTTATGACACATGTTAAAGATTTTAAAATGGTAAGTATTTATTACAAAACATTAATTTTCAATCTCCATAAGAATAAATTGGGACAATTTCTTAGATAAAATTTCCACTTTAGGTTCTTAAACACAAGTTAGCATTTCCCATTATTATACAACCACTTTACGTCAACTTTTTAGCAACTCTCTCCAGTATGTACATTATGTTCTTATTCTCTCTTTTCTTGTTTTCTCTCTATTATTTTTTATCTATAAAAAGAAAGAAAAATGAAGTTGTCACCAAAATTGTATTAAATGAACACTATTCTAAAAAATCTTCTATAAATTATGCATTTTATTTCTTTTTCTTCTTTTTAGCTAACAGATAATGTTGTTCAATTTTAAGCGGATTAAGGTCATCCAATGACAATAGTTATTCAGCTAAATATTAGCAATATTTAGCAACTCTAAAAAAGAACAACAGTATATCAATTTTTTTATTACCAACGGTGCACTAAAAACAAAATATATGTTATGTGTTCATAGCTACAACGATATGTCTACGTAGACTAGTTGTTTGAATTTTTTTTGAAGGAAAGGTTGCTTATAGCATTTCATTAATAATAACTAGTTGTTTGAATTTTAAAGAAGAAAGATGAATGGTTTATTGAAGAAATTATTATTTAGGACATTTTCATTTGTAGGGTTCAAATTGTTTCTTTTTAAAATCGTTGTGAAGTGTCAGGTTATCAATTTTTTTATTATTAGTAACGACGGAATTGTCAATTTTCTTATGGTGGTTCAACTAGACACCAATGCAATGTAGTGTTTGGATTGGCGTTTGACGATATATTCTCGCGTCCCTATGCAAGTTTAATGCGAATTTAAAGAAGTCAAAAATTGTAGATCTCACTAGACGTGTGTTTGTGGAAAATCCATCGATGTTTCAAACACACTATAACTTGTCCTGATTTTTATTACTAAAGGACTAAAATATGGTAACTCTCTTCGAACATTGGTGACCACTATCATTTATCTTAAATCCCACAATTTCGTTCATGCTAATAAAGGCAATCATTTTCCATTATAATAGGAAAATACTCTTTTTTCGAAAGGATTATAGGAACATACTTTTTTTTTTTGAGGAATTATAGGAACATACTTAAACACCACTTTGTCGACCATTATCACCAAACCAATAGGGTAAAAGCATTTCAGCAATATTTATTGGATGATACAAGGATAGAAGATAACTTGCGCAGCAAGTTATCTAGTTAAGCTTAGTTTACAGTTTGTATCCTATATGAGCTAGATCACCATAGCTATTCTACACTAGCATTTCATGTATATATATGCTTGTACTCACTAATATTGAATAATAAGAATAATTTTTCCCTCATTCATAATATGGTATCACGAGACTCTCTCAAGAGAGAGAAGTTTGTTACGATCCTTTTCTTTAACCGTTTCCGCCATGGAAGCTTGAAGCTCAAGCTTCTTCTTTCTCTGATTTCTCATCGTTTTTCGTGTGATTCTTCTTTGTTTCACCGATTATTCTTGCTTCTTGATCTCAATTTCTTCATTGAGACTCTTTCTTCTTGATTTTTGCGTTATTCTTCAATCCTCTGTTTTTGATTCATTTCTGCTTGATTCACCATGGTTCGTTCTCAACAATCCAATCAAGATATTGAATCTCCTTTCTATGTTCACCCTAGCGAAGGTCCTCATTCTGTGGTGATTTCTCCAAAGTTCAATGGTTCCAATTACCTTGCATGGAGTAGATCAATGCAACGTGCTCTTGGCGCGAAGAATAAACTTTCATTCATCAATGGATCTCTCCCTGTTCCTGATGATGATGATCTCAACAAAAATGCTTGGGAAAGGTGTAATCACCTAGTGCAATCTTGGCTCATAGCTTCACTCTCTGATCCAATTGCACAAACAGTTGTTTTTCACAACACTGCTTTTGATGTCTGGCAAGATCTCAAGGAGAGATTTTCAAAGGTTGATCGTATTCGCATTGCAAATCTACGTTCCTCCATTAACAATCTTAAGCAAGGTTCCAAATCTGTGTTGGAATATTTCACTGAATTGAATGCATTATGGGAAGAACTTCATTCTCACCGTCCAATTCCAACTTGCACTTGTCCTCATCAGTGCAGATGTGCTGCTATGAGAGTTAACAAAGAATATAGGATTGAAGATCAAATAATTCAGTTTCTAACTAGTCTCAATGATCAGTTTTCAGTTGTGAAAACTCAAGTGCTCCTACTTGATCCTTTACCTTCACTGAACAAGGTATTTTCTCTTGTTGTTCAGGAGGAGAGTAACAATGTGTATACTCCTTCTCTTCCTTCTCTAGAAGAAGGTTTTGTACTTGTGAATGCTTCAGATACTAGAAGACCCCAAGGGCGTGGAAGGGGATCTTCTAACAAATCTTCTGGCAGATATTGCAGCTTATGCAATAGATATAATCATACTATTGAGTATTGCTATCTGAAGCATGGTTTTCCTAACAAACCTAATCCACAAGTCAATATGAATTCTCAGGCTTCTATGAATTCTCAAGCTAATGCTTCTTCAGCTGAATCTTCTGATGCAAGCAATGTATCTGGTAGTATTGGTTTGGCTCAGGAGAAGATTGATCAGCTTGTGTTGCTTCTTCAACAAGCAAATTTGGTTTCCTCAGTATCTAACCCTTCCCCTGGCCCCACTACTAACCATATAAGTGTCTCTCCCAATATCACTTCTGGTTATTCTGCTTCATCTTCATCTGCAGGTATAACCATTGTTAATTCATGTTCTTCAGTTTCCAATTCCTTTTGGATTCTTGACTCTGGTGCAAATGAACATATATGCACTACTTTATCTTTGTTTACTTCTATACATTCCATTCCACCTGTTTATGTCAATTTACCTAATGGTTCTTCTGTTTAATCAAGCTGGTACTATTGTTTTTAGTCCTCAATTTTACTTGACCAATGTGCTTTATTCTCCCACATTCAAATTGAATCTCATGTCTGTTGCTAAAGTGTGTCAAAGTTTATCTTGTGTTTTTCATTTCTCTGATAATCAGTGTCTTATACAGGACATGAAATCATTGAAGATGATTGGTTTGGCTAGTCAACAAGATGGACTATACAAGTTTCATGTTTCCAATTTAGCTTCTTTTGATTCAGTTTCTAGCAAAATAAATGTACCTTGTACTTCTATTTCTTCTGTTACTTGTAATTCAAGTATTTCTATTCCTGTTCAAGCCTTATGGCACTTTAGATTGGGTCATTTATCCCATCAAAGATTAAATAAAATGTCATCTTTGTATCCTGCTATTACCAATGATAATAAAGTTATCTGTGACATTTGTCATTTTGCTAAACAAAAACATATACCTTTTCATACTAGTTTATCTCATGCATCTTCTAATTTTGAACTTCTTCATCTTGATATTTGGGGACCCTTATCTGTTTCTTCTATACATGGTCATAGATACTTCTTAACTATTGTTGATGACCATAGTAGGTTCCTTTGGGTCATTTTACTCAAAACTAAAGCTGAAGTTGCTCTTCATGTTCAATCTTTTATCACCATGATCCAAAACCAATTTCATGTCACCCCTAAGTTTGTTAGGTCTGACAATGGTCCTGAGTTTATGCTCTCCACTTTTTATGCCTCTCATGGTATAATCCATCAAAAATCTTGTGTTGAGACTCCCTAACAAAATGCTAGAGTGGAGAGAAAACATCAACACATCCTTAATGTTGGTAGGGCTCTTCTTTTCCAATCCAAATTACCTTCCTCATATTGGTCTTATGCTATCTTGCATGCTGTTTTCCTCATCAATAGAATAACCACTCCTGTCCTTAAAAATCAATCCCCATTTTAGGTTTTATACAATAAACTTCCTGATGTTACTACCTTTAAGGTGTTTGGTTGTTTATGCTATGCTTCATCCTTGCAAGCTCATAGAACTAAACTTCAATCCAGATCAAGAAAATCTGTCTTTCTAGGTTATCAATCAGGATACAAAGGATTCAATCTCTTAGATATGCATACTAGAGAGATCTTTGTATCCAGACATGTCATATTTCATGAGCATATCTTACCTTACCCAAGTAATTCAGAGTCCATTTCTTCCACTTGGGAATACTTCTCAACTGTTTCTTCACAATTATCTTCTCCCAGTTCTGAAGATACCATTATTCCTCCACCTATTATCATTGATGACCTCCCTATTGTGACCTCCACCCCTAGTCCTCCTCCATCTCCTCCTTTACCTATTCATGTTAGACATTCCTCCAGACAAATTAATACTCCTTCCTATCTTCAAGACTATGTTTGTAATAGTTTTCATACTTCTGCATATCCTATTTCTGATTATATTTCTCATAATAAATTGTCTAACCATCATTCTTCTTATATCCTCTCTTTACACTCCAACCCTGAACCAAAATCATATACTGAGGCAACTAAATTTGAGTGTTGGAGGCAAGCTATGCAAGCTGAAATTTCTGCTCTGGAGTCAACTGGTACATGGAAAATTGTTGATTTGCCAGATCATGTAAAACCTATTGGATGCAGATGGATCTATAAAGTGAAACACAATGCAGATGGAACTATTGAAAGATATAAGGCCAAATTGGTAGCCAAGGGTTACAATCAAATTGAAGGTCTTGATTTCTTTGAAACATACTCTCCAGTGGCCAAGATGACAACTGTCAGATTAGTTCTTGCTTTGGCATCCATTAAGCATTGGCATTTACATCAGTTGGATGTGAACAATGCTTTTCTTCATGGAGATCTGCAGGAAGATGTTTATATGACTCTTCCACCTGGTGTTTCATCCTCCAAGCCAAATCAAGTTTGTAAACTGATGAAATCTTTATATGGTCTTAAGCAAGCAAGCAGAAAATGGTATGAGAAGTTGACTTCTATCTTACTGCAACATCATTTCATTCAAGCAACTTCTGACCACTCTTTATTCATCAAACAAACTGCTTCATCCTTCACTCTTCTTCTTGTATATGTGGATGATATTATCTTGGCTGGTGACTCTTTAGCTGAATTTGATCACATTAAATCCATTCTGCATGCATCCTTCAAAATTAAGAATCTAGGTCAGCTTAAGTATTTTCTTGGTCTTAAGGTTGCTCATTCCCACAAGGGTATATCCCTATGCCAGAGAAAATACTGCCTAGATTTGCTTTCACATTCAGGCTTTATTGATTCCAAACCTATTTCCACACCCTCAGACCCTTCTATCAAGCTATATGCTGATACTTCACCTCTTTATGAAGAAATTTCATCCTATAGAAGGTTGATTGGAAGGTTACTTTATCTTACCACTACAAGGCCTGATATTACATTTATTACACAGCAGCTGAGTCAGTTTCTTTCTAAACCAACTCAAATTCATCACCAAGCTGCTTTGAGGGTGCTCAAGTACCTCAAGGGTTGTCCTGGCAAGGGTCTGCCCTTTCCCAGAAGCTCATCATTACAGTTACAAGGATTTTCTGATGCTGATTGGGCAGGGTGTTTTGATACCAGAAGATCTATCAGTGGCCAATGTTTCTTTCTAGGAAACTCATTGATCTCTTGGAGAACTAAGAAACAGTTAACTGTTTCTAGATCTTCATCTGAAGCTGAGTAAAGGGCTCTTGCTTCTGCTACATGTGAGCTTCAACAGCTTCTTTACTTGCTCAGAGATCTTCACATTCAATGCCCTAAGCTTCCTGTTCTCTTCTGTGACAATCAGAGTGCTATTCACATAGCTTCCAATCCTATGTTCCATGAAAGAACAAAACATTTGGACATTGACTGCCATATTGTAAGAGAGAAGCTCCATGCAGGCATTTTGAAACTTCTCCCAGTTTCCTCCAAAGAACAGCTTGCAGATTTCTTCACCAAATCACTTCTCCCTCAACCTTTTGGTGTTTTATTGTCCAAGATGGGTTTGATAGATCTCTACCAACCTCCATCTTGTGGGGGGATATTGGATGATACAAGGATAGAAGATAACTTGCGCAGCAAGTTATCTAGTTAAGCTTAGTTTACAGTTTGTATCCTATATGAGCTAGATCACCATAGCTATTCTACACTAGCATTTCATGTATATATATGTTTGTACTCACTAATATTGAATAATAAGAATCATTTTTCCCTCATTCATAATAATATTCAAGTTTATTTGAGACATACATTGCACGTGAATTTTTTTTTTTTTTCAAAAGAGTTTAATAACAAAACTCACTAATTTTAGAAATGGAAAATTATGATTTCGAACTCACACTAACATGTTAAATGTCCAACATTTTTTTACCATCTTAGATGTATTTATGAGATATCATAATAGGAACTTTAAATGGGCTATTATAGACTCTAGATATTTTATTACTTTTACAAAAAAAAATATATATTCCCAAATTTCTTTTAAAAATTAAGAAGAGAAACTATTATTTGATAAAATGATAGTATTATATAATAAAATGAACTAATAACTATTTTAAAACTTCCTTAAAAAAAACTAATTTAAAACTGTGAAGACGGTGACCAGTTGAATGGCTGAAAGGATAAAAAAATATGAAGCCATTAGAATAAAATAAATTTAAGCATAATTTCCTATTATTATTATAAAACCAGTTTCACCTAAACATGAATAACAACAACTCAATGAAAGTAAGAGGAACCAAGGGTTTTTAGGCTGCACAGTTTCATTAGTTTATGAAATCAATTCCCAAATTAATACGTGCCCCTAAATTGTATAAGCATTCAAGAAAATCATCGAATAACATAGTCTATATACGGTGTACTTTCTTTAACAACTTTTTTCGATCACATATGTATCAATATATTTATGCATAACCATCATGACGATCACAAACTCTGCTCTCTCCAACACAAAATCTACTGAGGATTATTAGATTCGATGATTGTCTGACACATAAAATCTACTGAGAATAATTAGATTCCATGATTGTCCTCACTATTTGAACCATGTGGCAATCACATACATTTTGGACCTGGATTCCCTGCTGTAACTGTTTCACACAGCGGTCAAAAATGATCCAACGGTTTAGATTTGTTCAGCTAGTTTTCAAACAGTTTGATCTCAGCCACAAATCTTTGATCGGACGGCTCATATATATTAAGCATTTAATTGAAGCATGATGTGAGGACTACTACCAGTCCTGGTTTAACATGAATGTTTTCAAACATAACAAGAGTCTAAAACTTCAATTGAAACTATAAAACATTGAAGCAGGACACAGCATTATATTTATTTCATAATCTTTCAAGTATTACTTCCTTCAACACTATACATCAAATTATTACTTCCTTTTAACATTATACATAAAATTGATCTGTTTAACAAAACCACTAGACATTGAAACATTGTCAAAATAAAATTCCCAACACAAAAATAATCAATGAAAAAATGATGCACTGCATTGTTTCCACTGCTCCATCCCACAAGACATATCTATCTTATCTAAGGCAGAAAGAAAATAAACTACAATTTTTATCTTTTATCTTTATCTGTTGTAGGAGAGCTACAATCACATTTTTCTTCTTCATTTGCAAGCCAAATACAGTATGAACCATTGACTGCACCTTCTTTTCACAAAAAGATACACAAAAAGGAGGGGAAAGAATATTAGGGTCAGAAGAAGGATGAAATTTGAAAAGAAAAAAAATATGCCACTTCTGGATCGTTTTTTCTATGAACTCCTGCTAAATATTTTGAAGGGCACTTTGTAGTGTGTGAGTTAATGTAGCCTCCAACTTAATGGTTGGTAAGAAGACTTCTTCATAGCAACCACGGAAACAGGTTAACCAAGCAAATGTATGTCTTTCAACCATCTTTCTTTCATGCATAGTACATGTATAAGCTATTTGCAGCAGCACAAGCAATTGAGTTTTCACTTGGGTGCCATGCTAAGTGTAGTAACTTTGTTGTGAAATCAAAAGAATTTCCATTTGCGTCGACACTGGTGTTCTCAGCTCCTGTTCAAGATTAGCAAAGCATTTTAAGTATTGTTATTATACTCCCTGATTGGATAAACAACTTAACCAAGTGTTTATAACATAAACGTTTATCATGCAAGTGTTTATGTATAAACAATTTCAATAACAAAAGATAAAATCAGGTCTTGTTTTTTCATATAAGTTGTTAGCTGTTTTCCTAAACTATCCAGGAGAGCTTCTGGAAATAAGCTGAAAACAACTTGTGGACATGTCATAAGTTGTTTCTACATACTCTTCCAAACAGTCTCATAAGTGCTTATGCAAGTAGATAAGATCAAATAAACAAATCCAAACAGGTCCTAACAACACATTATGAATACTCAAGAGTCTGACAATGTAGTTAAATAGGGGGGAAAAACTAACCGCGTCTTACAACTCTTGTGATGCTGTTCCCGATCGATCTAGAAGGCCTTGAAGGCGTTGGAACTTGTCGTCTGCGGAAATGAAAAAGTTAATATAAATGCCACAGTGCCTATTAAAGCACAATTCGTGTTGTGGAGTTTGCAATATATGATTACCTCATTGGATTTTTACTGGCTTCCAAAGTTGTGGCCTCAGTACTTCCAGGGGCGCAACCAAACACACGGAATAGATTGCTGGCATCAAATGAAACAAAATAGTAAGATGCAGGCTCAAAGATAACAAAATCACTAATGGGTGAAGTTGAACCAGACCTGTAAGAACCGGTTGAAACACGCGATCCATCACCACTGAGACAACATTCAAACTTATCAAAAATTGAATCGTTTTCGTATAAATCACATAGCTGCACATTTACAATCCAAATAGAAAACAGTTAGTATAACTCGTTAAAGCAGCAGAAATTAATGACTTGTCACTAATCAAACCAAAGGAACCTAACCCTTGGCCTTAAATGCTCGTGAACACGGTAAGTTGCAACTGGGCCAGAATCCATATTTATGTCCCATAACTGTCAAACAAGGAAAGAAGTAAGATGAGGTGTAACGAGATATTTAGAGCATAACAAGAAGGTAAGCAAACATAGCATAAAAATAAATGGCAAAGCATACTTTGCCGGACCAACAACTTAAAAGTCCAAGGAACAAACATGTTCAGTTTTAATAAACAGTTTGATTAAGCGCTTAAAATTATTTTGCTTATGTATCAACTACTTCTATGACAATAGATAAAATAAATTTGAAAGCTTCCTTTGTAACAAGACGGTTTTAATATAAGGTAATAAGCTGTTTTTGTAAGCTATCATGAAGAGCTCATGAAAATAAGCTAAAACAGATAATGGACATGTCATAAACTGTTTCTATAAGCTCTTCATAACAGTCTCACAAGTGGTTATACCAATAGATACAATGAAATAAGGCAATCCAAGCAGGCCTTAGTTGTAAATTAAATATTAAATGAATAGCGAGATGTTTGCTCATTGGACTCAACAACCAATTCTATCACATACCAAATGTTCAATAAATCCAATGGTACTTGGGATCTCCTTTATCTATTTGTTGAGATGAGATGCCCATGTCACATTGAATTTAATCCAATTCATTAAATTATAAGTAGCTCAGCAGCCAAAATACTCGGAATGAAATTTTTTATAATAGAAGCATTGATTTTGGAACAGTAAAGCTTTCAAACCTTCAGAGTCATGTAATCGCGACTAAGTATATATCTTCCATCCTTTGCAAATTTTATATCTGAGATAGAAGCAATAATCTCAGTGAAAAAGGATCTGGACCCAGGGGCCTCCTGTTCCTCAAATCTGCAAAGAAGGTTAATTGTCTGTGAGTCTACCAGGCATAAGAAGCTATGAAGCACTGACACAGACATAATGTGATAAATGTAATAATTGAATGTAACCACATTTGGCAGTGTCGTGTCATTGTCGGACACTGGACACGCCTTCAATCTGAAGTGTCGGTGCTACATATATAAGAAGCTACATAAATGCATGTTAGTGCATTGAAAATGTATTTTTTGTACATAGGCATTTGACTTCATTAGTATGTAGTTAGTAAAGTGACTTGCATGTGTAAAGCATGCCACCAGCATTCAGATAAAGTGTTAATAGTTAATACTTATTATAAATTATAAATCAATCGATACTACTTACTTTACTCTCTAAAAATAGTTGCTCACTTTATAGGAGTCAATCAAATCTTTTGCATAGGGAACATAAATAAGAGTAGACATTAGTGAAAACATCAGCAAAGGATGATCTTACAATTTGGCATGAGAATCGCATAAAGCTGATTGCCGCAAGTCAACAAGACGAATTGAGCCCTTTGAGCTGCTATATGCCAATGTATTACAATGTGTAGGGTGAAATTCTGCTGATGTTATAACCTCTGCAATAATAGTATCTACAGTCAACGACTCTACCAATACTAATAAAAACAATCGAAGCCAAAAAAAAAATACTAGAAATAAGAAAACAAAAAAAAGTGCAATTTAAGAATTCTAATCCAAAAGACCATCTAGACTTTTTCTAGCTAGCATCACAGTAATCAGGTTTCTTTGCCGAGTTTTGTTTTGTTTTGTGAAAAGGGTCTTACAAGTTGTCAATCACTAAAGGCATGCTGCCTTGCCTCAGACATAGAGGTATGCATGCCTAAGACTCCAAAAGTAGTTAACTTACTACAAGACTAACACCTCAACCAGCAAGAAGCACCGAACATTCCTGGCACATAAGCTCAACGCCTTATGCGCACAATTATAGCGCGTCTCGGCCAACATTATTTAGTGGCAGAATAGAGTCTTCATACTTATGGGTTTTGGATTACATTCCTCGTCATGAATATAGTGCAACACATTGATATATGCCTGATTGTGTAGCAATCAACTCCTAGAAGTAATAATAGTGCAGATCATAAAAAATGCAACCCATGGAAGCCGTAATTAATTCATTCTTCGATTGTTCCTGAAACCCAATCACAAACACTGATTCAATAGGTAATGTTCGAAGCAATATAACTGTCATCGATCCGACCACAAAACTGATAGGCCCCCAATAATCAGAAGGGTGTTTTAAGGAGAGATAATAAGGCTCGTTAAGAACTCAGTCAGAAACCTACGGAGAGGAGAGGTGCTCTTGAATTCACCTTGCGTTAATTCAGGGCATCCATTGCCCTATATTTTGATTCTCGTTCTTTCCTTCATACCAGTTGAGCCTATCCAAACCCATCGGATTGCTTGCAAATACCCCTAACCAAAAAATACACCCGATGAACCTTCATTACACACATTAACGCTATATACTCGCGACTCACCCAGAAAACCCTGATTATGATTTGAATCCTAATCTTACTGCTGCTCAACGTCACAGATGAGACTAGAAAGATTCACAAATGCAAAACAAACATTTATCAGATAACCATGACTCATGTTTTTATCAGTTCTTTAACTAGAAAAATTATACTAAGTTACCAGCAGAGTTTCATTTTCAGAAGAACATAAAATTATAGTAGTGAAAGCTTACCAGTCAGATCCTCCATATTTGCAGGCTTTACATCGACTATATTAAAACTTTGACTGCTAATTTCTAAGTTCCAAAGATTTATTCGCAAGTCATCAGCCGATATGAAAGTTTCTCCATCGCTAGAAGATATTAGGAACATAACATCGTTATAATATGATCAGCTTTCAGAAAAACGTGCATTACAACAAAAATCAAATGCACGAAAAATCATGCAGAGCAGACACAAACTCAAGAAATTAAAGCAGTCAACATTTTCAAATCAATACTACATGCAGAAAATATATGGTATACAATAAGATAGCCAACTCACCTGTTATTTGAAATAGAATTGATGTGATAGTCATGAGCATGTGCATATACTCTACGACATCGAGCCAGCAGACTGGTCTCATGGCTAACTACCTACATATTTTACAATACATGTGTAAGCACTAGCTGCACTACAAAGTATCAAACAATTAATTGTCAAGGTTTAAAATGAAGCATATAACTGTAACTACTTTTCTTTCTTATAAAAATCAAGGCACAAAAAACCGACATTACAAAGACGGAACAATGAACAATAAAATAAATGCAACTGATTCTCTATCTGTTTTCTATTTCAACTTTCTTTATCAAAGCATCTATACAGGACGGCTAAAAATTAATACCAAAGATTATTACACTGAAGCTATGTTTCGTGTTAATACGCCAATTTACTGGCTGTGCTTAGCGAAAAATCTTTTTTCAAAAAAAAATAAAAAACTGCAAATAACCAAATAACCAACATTACAAAGACAGAACAATGAACAATAAAATAAATGCAACTAATTCTCTATCTGTTTTCTATTTCAACTTTCTTTATGAAAGCATCTATACAGGACGGCTAAAAATTAATACCAAAGATTATTACACTGAAGCTATGTTTCGTGTTAATATGCCAATTTACTGGCTGTGCTTAGCGAAAAATATTTTTTCAAAAAAAAATAAAAATCTGTCAAATAACCAAATATAGGAAAAGGGAATTCGACTGCAAATGCTGAAGGTTGAATACAACTACCGAGGGTAATTTTAGCGAAGGCAGGCCTCCAGGTGGAAATGAGAAATCATTGCTTAGATAGCTATATGATTTATCTGAAGGTCCTCCATTTGCAAGATGTGGCTTAGAGCTACTGGAATTACTTGAACTAGCAATAGATCCATTTCCCATTGCTTTTGAAGAGTCAATATTCATGTCAGAAATTTTCTTCACCTTTTTTTCTTGAACCTGATCGATTCAGATAAAAAGACAATAAGAATAAATGGTCTAGGAGACAAATCAATCTTTTTTTCTTCAAAAAGGCAACAAATCAATCATATTAATTCATATCGAAAACTAGGACTCAGCATGCCAAGGGTGTGCCTTCATTTCATACCTTCCAAAACTTGATTGTTTTGTCGTTTGTAGATAGAAGGAATACAGCCCCGTTAGCTGTTTGGCACCATTTGATTTTGTTAATTTTCTCTTCTATTTCCAAGCTCTTAAGATAGTCAAACTGAAACAACAATCATGTTATATATGTTAAAATTTTTGAGCCACGGATAATTTGGGCAGCATTAACTGGTGTATGGTGACGAATAATTACCTCAGGCTCATGACTCTGAAACTCGGTTTTGTAACGGAACTCGGGATGCCTATTAACCGAATAGTCCATCCTCTCCAAATCACTTCTTGATCCATGCTGCTATATTATACAGTAAATACATAGATATTATCAATACCAAGTTTGTTACAAGGAATCATTCAAAACTAAGTAGATATGTTTGCTTTGAAATAAAAATTGGGAGAAGCAACAGTCAGACTTACATCTTTTGAATCTGTGCGCTCAAAGAGAACTACTCTGCCACCACGATCACCGGTCGCAAGATGATCACCAGACTTGTCGAATTCAATAGCAGATATTATGTCCACTGTAGACAGAAAATTGGGTAAATAATTAGGAAACTAACACATTAACCTGCAACAAAAGCTAATCCAGATCGGTCAATCGTTCTGTACTGAAAGAATCTATCATTCTGTTAATGGTGTCTATAGGCCGAACATAAATATTCAACAAGAATTAACTAGATTCACAAAATTCATATCCTCTCTACTTCCTTAAACAACTCAATCAAGTGGTTATAACAACTTATCATCTAAGTGCTTATGCAGAAGTTATTTTTATAACAGAAGGTAAAATCAAATCAAATTGTTTCAATAAAAGCTATAAGTTATTTTCATAAAATATCCGAAGAGCTTATCCAAATAAGATGAAAACAGCTTATGGACATGTCATAAGTTGTTTACATAAACTCTCACAATCAGTCTCACTGGAGCTTATGCCGGTGAGTAAATGAGTTCAAATAAGTTTATCCAAAACTAAACAATCTTAGAATCAAATCATCCAGATTCAATATCTTTAATAGAAGATATCATTGCTCCCTCGCAAAAAATATTATTAAATGAATATGTTTCACATTCCAATTACACTCTGTTACTAACCATCAAGACAATTGTTTACTCTCGTAAAGTCCCTGTTTTATTTTAATATTTGGTTATGACTGGGAAATTGAAGTTCTACGATACTTGGCACCTTGCGGTCTATTTTCTTCAATCATCATTAGACCTATAAATTAGAATGAAGGACGACCATCATAACCTATGCCGTCAATCATGCTGCTTTAGCAGTTTTGGGGTCCGGTGCTCCACGCCGCTATCCGAGATTAACAACATAGATCAAAACCAGGTATGCCGTATGCGGCTGGGGGGAAATGCTTTAAGACCATATAGACTCAAAGTTGAGACACTGAATTGTTTGAATTATCAAAAACTAATTTCGCCGGAAACAACTAGAAAATAATAGAGAAATAGTGCAATCAAGATGAAGGACTACACTAAATCCCAAATTCCAACCGCTACATTGGTATAACAGTATCACCGAGTATCTAACTATCATAGGAAAAGCCCTTCCTTCAAATTTATTTAGTACATACTTTCATTGGCTTTGTGGTGAATTTGATTAAATCACGGAGTTGCAATGTGATTTTGGCAAATGTGATTTTGACAAAAGCTACACTCTGACGCTTCAAACAAAATGACAAACCTTATGAACATATGTATATTTCTTCCTCCTTTGGCACAAACTCATTTGCTCCATATCAATTCTCAGTCCCACTCGTCGAACTACACACCATTAAGATCTAACCCACGATCACTCGAACTCACGTCGAAAACTTAACAAATCAATTCACCACAACAAGAACTGCTTGGAAAACAAGCACAAGCTAAATCCACAAAAAATTTCTACCAAGAATAGTTACACTGAAGCTATGTTTCATGTTAATACACCAATTTATTGGTTTTGCTTAGTGAAAATCTTTTTTCAAATAAAAATAAAGATAAAAATCTGCCAAATAAACAATTATTGGAAAAAGGAATTCGACTGTGAATGCTTAAGATTGAATACAACTACCGAGGGTAATTTTATCGAAGTTAAAATTCCAAGGATGACAGACTACACTGAATCACAAATTCCAACTGCTACATTAGTATAACAGTAACGACACCGAGTATCTAACATTATGCGAAAAGCCCTTCCTTCAAACGTATTTAGTGCATGTTTTGATTGGCTTGTCGGTTAGTTTGATGAAATCACGGAGTGCCGGTGTGATTTCGACAAAAGCTACACTCCGATGCTTCAAACAAAACGACAAACATGCACTTATGAACATATATATAGTCCGTCCTCCTTTGGCAAAAACTCATTTGCTCCATATCCATTCTCAATCCCACTCATCGAACTACACACCATAAGATCTAACCCCCGAACTCTCAAACTCACATCGAAAACTTAACAAATCAATTCACCACAACAAGAACTGCTAAGAATATAAGTACAACTAAATACACAAAAATCAATGCCAAATCCAAATCCAAAACTATAACCACTTCATTAGAACCTCAGTTTCACTTTCACACTCATATCAATCCAACCAAGTAAAACTTAACAATGCAAAAAAAAAAAAAAAACATTATTTTATACAAACACGATCCAAAACGGATCCAAAGCAAAATGGAACCAAACCCTAATCCAAACACAATAAAGTGGATCCAACAACATAGTACCCATCAAAAAAACACACTACAACATGTGAAGCAAACAATTACCTTCCTGAACTTCCTCTCCAGCCGCACGTTCACCAAAAACCTGCGAGAATTTCCACTCCAACGGTTGCACTGGTTCCTCCGGAGCTACAACAACCTCATCGCCACCGTTCATTTTTCAATCAACGGACCACACAAAAAATCCTCAAAATCTCTCTATCTATCAACACATCGAAGATTTCCTTTCTGGGTTTTCACAAGATCATAATTTCAAACAAACCCATCAAAAAAAGATACAATTTTTTCTTCTCATACCCTTGTTTCGAATTCGATTTCCACTTCAACCATTGCAATTTTCAACACCCCACAGAAGAAAAAAAAAACACAATTTTTTTTCCCCTTTTTTTCCTTCTCTCTCTTGCAATCTTCTCTCTCTAAAAGGAGAAAAATGGGAAATTTTTTGTTTGTGATAAAAATGACGAAACAAACGGTTCTTTGGATTTGGAGATGCTAAAAAACACACAACACAACACACACTCTCTCCTCTGTCTACTTCTCTCTCTCTCTCAATAATAGGTTCCTGTTTGTTCTTTTCTTACGTAAATAAAAAACAAATTAATTATCTATAATTTCCTTGTCTTGTGATAAACTCACATGTCTGTCACACGAGGTTGTTTTTATCCGACGCTGACACGACACCGATCAAAAGCAAAATAGATTAGTTATATGTGATTATATTTGTTGAAATTGTGTTGTTGTTTAACATTGACACATATCGAATATTAGACACGTCTTTTATCAAATACTTTATGGTGAAGGAGTATGTTAGTGCTACTTGATTGAATTTATGGTGAAGGTGTCACTTTGTTAATATTTGGATTGATTGAAATTTTCTCATTAGTTAACCAATTAAATAAAAGTACTTGCGATAGGAACAGAAAATGTTGAAAGGAAAAGTTAAGGTTAGATTTATGGGGAATGACATATTTGTCCTTGCCTTTTCATCTCTTTGATATTCTTTCACCATTACTCCTGAGATCTTATCGCTATCACGTAAAAGTGGGCCATGGTGAAGGGGATCAAATGATTTTGGATTATATATAAGGGATTTTCCAATGCTGAATGTTAAAGAGACTATCTTGTTAACGCATGTTTTAAGATATCTGTTAGCGAACTTAAAAAAGAAAGTTTTATGATAAAAAAAGAGTTTTATAAAAGTCGAGTGCACAACTTTTGATAAAATATTAATCATCCGTCTCAAAATAATTATCGCATTAGCGAAAGAATTTATTTTAGAATAAGAGTTGTTTTATTTTTTTCATTTCAACATTAATTAATTTATTCTCCAACTTTACTCCTAATTAATATTGTATGTATTATTTTCTAATCATTAGAGGAGGGAGATGAGTAGTTCACTTGGTTGAACTAAATTATTAGAAGAGTTAAGAAGTAAAAGTTCATGGTTCGAATTTTGACAAGGAAAAAAAACTAATGTCACATTAAAATACTAAAATTTGCAATTAAAAAAGGTAATTGATGCATTTTTGTAAAATTGATGTATTTAGTCATTCATTTTTTTATTAATCTATGTGAAACATATTTAAACAATATTTATTTTGGGATAAAGTAAGTATTATATTAGGTTCCTTAACAAGTGTCTTTAAAGAACTTTTTAACATATTTTTTTTTAAAAAATAGACAAATGATAACTAGAGTCTTGAACCACAACAATTAATTATGATGTTTGATTCTCGATCGACTTTTGTGAAAGATAGACAAATTCATGATGATGTCTTAATTGCCAGCGAGGTTGTGGATGAAGTTAAGAAAGATAAGAGAAAACTAATTATGTCAGAGATAATTTTGAGAAAACTTACGACTCGATGTATTTGTCTTACCTTGACTCTATTTGAAACATAATGAATTTTTCTTTAAAATGGAGATCTTGGATGTCAGAGTGTTTGAGGACAACGCAGTCTCAATTTTGTTAATGGTTGTCTGATTGATGGATTTATTATGGGTTGTGGGTTAAGGTATGGAGATCCTTTATCACCTTTTTTTTGTTTTTAACTACATTAGAAGGGTTTCACTCGTTATTTTTCAAAGTTATAAGATTGGAGAAAATTTGTGGTTTTCAAGTGGACGATGATGTTGCCCTCAAAAAAAAAAAAAGTGGACGATGATGCATTCAAATTTACGCATCTTTGGTGTGCATATGATACTTTGATCATTGGCCTAAAAAGTTGGTGAAATATTTGCACAATCAAGGTCTTTTATTTATTTTTTTTCTTTTTGAACTGATTTTTAGGTTGAAGGTGAACTTTCTAAAAGTTTACTATTTGGTGTTAACTTTCATATCTTTTGGTTGAATGAGGTTGCTTTAATGTTGAATTGTAAGGTGAGTTCGACTCCCTTTAAATACTTGGGGTTGCCACTTTGCTATAATCATTGTAGATTATGCTTTTAGGATCATGTGGTTGATCGTATAAGAGACAGATTGTCTTCTCTGAAGTGTCATGATTCATCTATACGAGATCGCCTTTTTCTCTTGAATTTCGTCTTAACCTCGTTGTTCGTGCATTTCCTCTCATTTTTCAAAGCCCTGTCACACACCGTCTTTAAAATTGAGCCTTTGTTTAAATCTTTTTTGTGGGGGTGGGAGGAGTGGGGAGGATCGTGACTACTTTAGATTCATGTAGATCAGCATGTTATATTCTCTCACACATAATTTGTTTTAAATCGTCTGTATATATTTTGCAGTTGATTTATTGGAGAATGAAGATCAATTTGTTATGTTTAATGTAAAACCAAAAAAACACATTGGGTTTAAACCAGAAGTTTTTCACAATATCAAAACTACGAAACAATCAAAAGCAAAATGGTAAATACATAAATAAACATGTAAGCATGGAAAGTTGGAAACCTCTCCTTTAAACATCTAATTCTTTTGTATCTTTTTGTTCTTCAACAATTTAAACTCCAAATCAAGATATCAACAATTGTTGAACCGGACAAAAGTTTTAGAAACAAAATAAACTTTACAAAGTAAATGGAAACATATTAAATTTGGTACAATTAGTCTAAAATTTGGCCAGTTTCAGATCAATGCGTATACAACTTGATCCTAAGTTCAAATTATGCAAACACAATAATAACTTATAATTAAAGAAGTTATATCCTAATTTTTTTTTCTAGTTTTCTATATCTTATGTTCTTCAACAATTTATGGATAGTTCAATGTTCACATTTAAATGCACATTCACTATTTATCTTATAACTATTTCAACGTCCATAAATTTGAATATCCTTGAAAAAATAGGAACTTTAAATCACGAAACCAATATTTTTTTGCAAAACCAAAGATGAAGTTTATTTATGTATTGATTGCTCGAAGACACACCGAATGCATAGAATGAATACAAATAGAGATTTTAAGGTTTTGTTTCATGAATAATTAACTTGAATGCATAATACAATTATTGGAATGTAATGCAATAAGGTGTATAAAGAGAAATATAATGATTTCAAATGCTCTATTTATTTTTGGATTGGTAGTGGATTTGACACTTGTGTTTTTTTTTTTTTTTTTTAATCTTGAGACTGTTTCACCAAATATTAGTGAAAGCCATTGAGTTCTCTAAAAGTAAGAATTATGACGAAAGAGATGAGAGTTGTTATTTATTTTCTCACATTTTAGATTACATGGATAATGGAATCTATGGACGTGAAAAGAATTAATGAAGTTACAGTTAGACAATACAAGCCAATAACTTTTGAAAAAGAAAATATATATATTTTTGTGTTTAATGGTTTTTGTTTAAGACTGATGTTGACTAAGGGACAACATTTTCTGTAAATGCTTATCCTTTCAAACAGTTTTTCAAATTACCAATCCCTTTTAATTGCTCCTTGGGATCATTTTTTTGCTAATATGGTGCTTATTTCCTGACATGGTCATGGAGATTATGTAAGAATGTTGTTGGTTTGTAAAAAACTGGCTCCGATGAACGAAAATGTTCTTAATGGTTCTTAATGGTTCAAATAAAATGCTCTTAAATCTTATCTTTGCCATGTTTCTTGTGTTTCGCACGAGTAGCGTGGTAACTACATGTCTGCTTTTGCATTGAAGGTTCTATACGGTAGAACACATGAATAAAAACAACATTGTCTTCTTCATTTTGTTGCACTCCATTATTTCAACGAGTTCATTCAAATACCATGTTCAAGATGCATAGTTTCATGAGAACAACCAAAACTATTTAATTGCCTTTTCAAGTTCTTCCCAAACCTCTTCTTTTTCGATCCTAGAGTCTACGTAGGTTTCCAACATGGTTTCTACACAACGAAGCATAAAGAAAGCTAGTGAAATTGGTTTGAGTGTCTTCACCTCTAAAACTTATAAATATGCTTTTATTATAACTAATATTTCGAGTTTGTTAATTGTTTTGAAAACTCCTACTAACATTTTTGGTTTCGATTTTTTTGTTGAAAGGGTTTTCCGTTTTAGTTTTTCTAGTTTACTAATTTGAGTTTTTCGATTTTTTTAATACACATTGAAAAAGTTTTTCGGGAAAAAATAACAAACCAAAAAATCTTTTACATACCGAAAATGTTATGTGGGGATGAACTCATCTTAAATCGGAAAGGTTAGAAGTAAGAGTGAAAAAATAAAGGTGTAGAAAGTTAAATTAAACGAAGAATAAAATTGACATTTTTAATGGTTTGTAGGGGGGCGACGGTACAAATGTAGGGATGCATGACAAAATTTCATGAAACAGATATCCTTTGTTGATAGAAAATCAAGTTTTGGACCCGCCTCATGTAAGGTTTTTTTTTTTGCAAATACACCTTCCGAGGAGCTATTTTTTTTTAAAAAAAATATTTTCTCTTAATATTATCTTTTATACTATCATTAAGGAATGTTAGGCCCAAATTAAATTTTTTGAGACTTTATTATTCAACCATACTAAAAGAGAAACTCACCTGGTGATAGGTGATGAATATCACCAAAACTAAATTACTCTAACTTCTTTTATCTAAGAAACTAAAGAAAATACTCAAAATTTTCATTGATTTATTATAAGGTCATACAATGCTTATATAGATAAATACACACCCACAATAAAACAATTGCACAATAACATACTCAAGATTGTCCATTCAAATTAGTTGGTCATTGAACCGACTACAAGTTTAAAAAACATACCATAAGAGACGAGAATATATTAGTCTATTACCGAGATTGTCCATTCAAATTAGTTGGTCATTGAACCGACTACAAGTTTAAAAAACATACCATAAGAGACGAGAATATATTAGTCTATTACCGAGATTGTCCATTCAAATTAGTTGGTCATTGAACCGACTACAAGTTTAAAAAACATACCATAAGAGACGAGAATATATTAGTCTATTACCGTACTACATGTGTATGTTATTTAAAACAATAAAGGGGTGTGAATATACGTCATTCCGCATTGAGATATAATGTGTCAAATATTAGGTGATGGGAGTAAATGTTTATAAAGAGGTATAATCTAATGCAAATTATAATCAACCGAACACATGTAAAGGTGAAAACTAAAATAACCAAACACGAAAATAATTTACATTTTTAAATTTTCCTTCAAAAAGAAAAATTACATTTTTTAATTTGATTATTAGTTTTTTTTACGTTATTATTAGTTAGTATTGTGAAAACTAGCTTTTTTTTAATATTTTTTTTAATCACAAATGCCTACTTTTATTTTGTTTGTGGGAAGATTTGCATCCACGACACCATTATCACTCAACTTTTTAGAGATTTCTTTTATTCACTTACACTTAAGAATACTCTTTTGAGAGATTTGAACATAATCATCAACTGATATTATCACTTATATTTTGAACTATATATGTTGCGAATAAATTATAACTAGATGTCCCCTAAAAAATTAAAAATAAAAATAGATGTGATTTTTTATATTGGATTAATTGTGTATATCCCAATTTATCAATTTAGCTTGGTAAAGACATTTACAATAAGCAAGATCTACTGATTGAATCTCAAACTCTCTATTCATTCATCTTAAATGGTTAATTCTTAATCATTAGACTACTTAGAAAAACGAAAAATTCAATTATCTCAATCCATATAAATTGAATTGGATTAATTAAATGTCGTTTCACTCAAATAAAATCTAGTCTATATATGATACTCTACTTCTCGCAATTTTTTTTATAAGCATCTATCTTTATAAGCATGGTACGTATATAATCAAACTACAAGTAGTTTTTTTTTTTCTTCATATTTTTTATGATTAGGATTGATTCATGGCTTCAATAAGAACCCTAGGAGACACGTATATACAAATTTCCAAAGAAGTGGAAGAAAAAGTGGAAGAGACGTGCATGGTTCTTAGTTTGATTCAACAACCACAATATTAATCAAAAGTGAAAAGTGAGCAATAATGGTTGCTAATGCTCGTGAACTTCCTAATCGGTTATGAACATATTGTCATGTTAGGCGCCATGTGTAATTCCCAATGCTTGTGACAACCGATCAAGATTAATTTGCATGTTGCATGTTGCATGATGAAATAATAATGCCAAAACATATAGTATATTATAATGTATGTATTGGACAATGGACACCACGTGTATTCATAGCCAACTAAAAAAAGGACATTTTGCATTACGTTTAATCCAAAACTCCTAACAAATTTATTGAGTGTTTATTAAATTTGGCAAATGACGACTAGATAGTAGATAATATGGACTCATCGTCATGTCCCAAAACGATAGACTAACTTTTTTCTAAAGGCTAAGATGATTTGTTGTATTTGATGAATCAAATCTTAAAAGAGTTTTTATCCAAGTGTTTTTTTAGAAAAAAAATATTTAACAATTATTTGATTTGCACTCAAACATTTACATTTATTATAGACATGTTTCTTACGTGTTATAAAAATGGTGAATTTGTATCTAATATTTTAGAGACTTTGTAAAAGTATAATTTATTTTGTGTTTGTTCTCTTGATAAAACTTAGTCGTAATTTTTTTTAAGATACTCAAAACAGCTTATATAATTTTAAACAGTTATTATTAATTTTTCTTTCAATTCTCACTAAATCTGTAACAAATAAAGACAAACTTCTAAAAAAAATTCTCCTAAAAACACTGTAACAAAGAGACTCTGTGTTAAGAGAACCCAGCTTGACTGATTTAAAAAATAAATAAAAAATTGATGCTATTTATTGGTGTTTAGTAAAAGACAAATTTTGTTTTGCTGGCTTGTGTGCAGATTCATTCACCCATGTGTCTGTTCACTGTGTATATATTGAAAATGTGCTATTGCAATATTTTCAGAGATAATTTGTCTCCCACATTAATTAAAAAGAAATAACTTGATCTCTAAAACTCATTTAGATCTCTAAACTCCTTTCTTTTCCCATTAACCTTTTCCATTCGTGTTGTGGCACCTAGCAGGACCGTTCCTATGAAATAGGAGGCTCGGCTATCTTTTTAAAATAGGTCTCTAGTAAAATAAAAACGTAATTTTTTTGTGTAGCTAAACTTCATTAAAAAAAAAATCAGAATAAGAACTTCTAAACATGAAACGAAATAAAAAAAAAACAATTAAGTGAAAGAGAGGTGAAATTTACCTAGCAGTGTCGTTTGGATTTGTCACTCCTTCGTTGTGGAAAGGGAAAACGAATGGTTTATGCGGAAAAAATGATTGTTGTGATTTTGTCAATGAAATAGCTTTCTAAATTGACTGATTAAGTGATTTTACAAATTGAGGTGGTTTGATAGTATCAGATTTATGTACCGAAAGGAGAACTAGAGTCTAAAAAAAAACTCAAACGTGTGCTGAAGAAAGAAAAAGAAGTAACATATATATTTTTTTATTTAAATGAGGGATGGGTATTAAACTTAATTTTTTGTTTGAGGCTCGTAACATTTGGAGGCCCGGCCTGGTAGAGCACCTTGCACTCCCCCAAGGCCGGGCCTGGCACCTAGTTTGATCTTCTTAGACACATTTTGAACATTAAATTTGGACACATCTTTCAGCACAAATTCAAATCTTAATTCGTAGTTGTGAGCGTCAAACTCATTTTGTGAGCTCATTTTATTTTATTATATTGATTTGAGATTTATATAATGTTGTCACGTTTTTGTTTGATATGGCCTTATAGTTTTATGCATATATAATCAATCGATTTAAGTTTGATTTTTGAGAGAGAAGAATTGTAAAAAGATAATGTGTTTGGTTTCGCTAGTTTGATCCGCTTGACATTTGTTAATATTAAGTAACTTATCTTACAAAATATAAAAAAATAACTTTGTTAAAAACAATTAAGGAAAAATAAATTATTATTAATTAAAGTAAAAAATATTAGTTTGATGGGAAAATATTTCTTTGATTCAATGCTGCAAATAAAAGCTAGAAGAAAATTTAATTAATCCAAAAAAAAAAAGAAGAAAATTATTAATTAGACTAATCTCATTAAACCAATGATTTAAAAAGTTCAATGATTTCAAAAAATGTTTTAAAAATGAGTGATACGTTGTTATTACTCGATGACTACTCTAGGAGACCAATTTCACTCTCTGTTTGTATGGTCTAGCCCACAAAAATTGACATTAATAAGATTTGAACATGAGTAAAAATATTATTACATTCTATTCGTAATATCAAACAAACAGAACATGATTTAAATATATGTAATGTGAGTATAAAAGTATAAATACATTTTACATTGAGATCAATTGCATATTTACAATTTCACTAAATCACCTTACTTTTGGTGATAAAAATAATTCATAGATGTGTAAGGTTCTAAGATTCACTCAAGGTAAGAAAAACTACAAGGCTTATAGATATATTCGAACTCAAGTTCTTGTAAAACCTGAGCTAAGATTCTATCAACAAAATCCTTACTCCTTACATTAACAACTATAGTGAATTACCAACATATGAGAAATTAAGTACACGATTTTATACCACATATATATGTAGAATAGGACTATACCAAGAATATTCTTGTGAGGTGAGGTGCATGTAGTATTCCATTCCATTGAAGTGGTGCAGAATGGAATTAGTGCATTTCACACTCACAGGTGGCGGCTACCTAATACTTGCAATTGCATCCTCCAAACCTCTCGAATATTCCCTTTAATCTCAATCTTATGGTTTAATCTTCCCACACAAACCACGATTTTCCAGCCAACCAAATTTTCAACAAATCCAACAGCTCAGATATCATTTTAATCCCATGTCATGATACACTCTCTTTTGTTTTAAAATAAATAGGGGAATTAGTCACTTTAGTCCCTGAATGGGGAACGATTCATCAATTTAGTCCTTGAATGCAGATAATATGCAAAACAGTCCCTGCATGGTCAATTTCAGGGACTAAAGTGACTAACGAAGTCTACATTCAGGGACTAAATTGACTAACGGAGTCTGCATTCAAGGACTAAATTGACTAACAAAGTCTACATTCAGGGACTATTTTGCAATTTATCTGCATTCAGGGACTAAATTGACGAATCGTTCCCCATTCAGGGACTAAAGTGACTAATTAGTTAAAACACGTGAATTGTCCACGAGTCCTGATTCGATAAGTAAAAATGTCAAAATTGTTAAACTAAACGTCATGAGTGGTGTTC
Source organism: Medicago sativa (assembly GCF_051527215.1). Taxonomy (NCBI): domain Eukaryota; kingdom Viridiplantae; phylum Streptophyta; class Magnoliopsida; order Fabales; family Fabaceae; genus Medicago; species Medicago sativa. The sequence continues at coordinate 12,148,833 of NC_140756.1, forward strand.
AAAGTGTGACATTTTTATTTATGTGTGTGAGTTTACGTGGTTTTATCATTTCGTCTATATAAAAACGCACACATTTTTCCTAGTTTAAAATTATGGTTAATTTTTTTATTTTATTTTAAAACTATAAGATTATATATAATTTTATTATTTTTTGACGTGATTTAAATTTTTCATATATTCTATTCAACCAAATAAAACACAATTTCACAGTTCATGCAAGGATAACTCTATTAGCAAGGACAACACATTAAGTTCGAATCTATAATTTCTACACTTACTCATTTTAAAAGTTAAATTCTAACCACTAAACTATTTTAAAGAAAATGTAATTATCAAGATATCACAAAAATATTAAGGCCAATACAATGATACAATGTTTGGTCATATTTTCATATTAAATTTTTAAAAAATAAAATTCAAACGTTAGACGAATTTTTCATAGATGATGCCGATACACCAAGAAACTCTAAAGATAAATAAGAATTTATTAAACGTGAATAAAACATTTTAGTTTTGATAAATTCCTCTAATCTAAAGATAAAAACCGGTAACTTCTCTTTTGAATTAATCTTAGCCTCCACTTTTACGAGGATGCTATGTAATATTCCAAAGATTCCTTCTTCTTTTTTCGGTCTTGTCTTTTTCTTTCTTCACTATAAATACCTTTCTCCTTCTCTGCATCAATTCCAAGCCAAGAACAACAAATATTATTCAATTCAGATCAATCACTATTAAACACCCATTTCCCTTCTATTTCTTGTGAACCATTTTTCACATTCTCTTTCTCATATCATATCTCAAAGAAAAAAATGGCTAACAATATTGTTGTAGTTTTTGATTTTGATAAAACCATCATTGATTGTGATAGTGATAATTGGGTTATTGATGAATTGGGTTTCACTGATTTTTTCAATCAACTCCTTCCCACTATGCCTTGGAATTCCCTCATGGTATGTTTTTTGTTCTCTTCATGTGCTCTGTTTTCATAAATACTCTGTTTTTCACATATCATAGTATCTTTGTTTTTTTGTTTTAATTATTTTTTTTCAATTTTTTAATCTGCATTGTTTCAATGGAATAAATAACTCAAGTTTATGTTCTTTGATTTTGGAATTACAGGATAGGATGATGATGGAGCTTCATTCAAATGGTGTAACCATTGAAGAGATTGAAAAAGTTCTTCATAGGATTCCAATTCATCACAGAATAATACCTGCTATTAAATCAGCACATGCTTCAGGGTGTGATTTGAGAATTGTTAGTGATGCTAATACATTTTTCATTGAAACAATTTTGAAGAATTTGGGAATAAGTGAATACTTCACTGAGATTAACACTAATCCTGGTTATGTTGATCAAGAAGGAAGATTAATAATTTTACCTTATCATGATTTCAATAAGGATTCACATGGTTGCATTCTATGCCCTCCAAATATGTGCAAGGTATAGTTCTTTTTGATGAAAAATCATTTTGAGCTAATTCTTAGTTCTATCAATTATTTTCTTTTCCTTTTAATTAGCTCACTATTACAAATTTTAATAAGTAGTTCTTAATATATTTTCAATTCATTAAGTTAGTAGTTTCTAAATTGCCATCCTCTCCTATTTTTTGAAATACTAGAGATTAATATTTTGTTAAAAAAAGTACTAGAGAATAATTTGATAAATTAATAACAGTTTAGAGATTATTTATTATATTTTATAGTTCAATGACTAAATAAGAGAGAGTAATATTTTGTCAAAATAAATAAATTAGAGAGTAATATGTATTTTGTCACAAAATAAAATAAGAGAGAGAGAGAGAGTAATATTTTAATGATGAACTTGAATGTTTACTCAATTGTTTTCAACTTGATCTTAACTTGCTTTATCTTCTGGAGAAGTAGTATGATGTTATATTTATAATAAAATTAAGATAGATGATTACATGACATTATCTGTATCCAAGTAATGACTTGATCCTATAAGGCTGGAATGTTGTCGTCTCCAATTTGTCTAGCCTTAAAATATTATGCCAAACCACCTATTTTTAGTGGTATTTTGTCTATCATTTGAGGCCACTAGATTGAGTGCAAATATAAAATAAAGAACATTTTGTTTATTATCTAAAGTCACTAGTGTTTTTTAAAATAGAAAGAGTTTGATTTATGTGTCTCTTTTTTCATTTTGAAATATTATCTATCAAATATAATTATAACTTTTTTCGTTTTGCATATTACAGGGTTTAATCATAGATAGAATCCAAAATACACTTTCTGAAGGGGAGAACAAGAGGTTTATCTACCTTGGTGATGGTATTGGAGATTATTGTCCTAGTTTAAGGCTTAGAGAGAAAGATTTCATGATGCCAAGGAAGAATTTTCCAGTGTGGGATTTGATATGCAAAGACCCTTCACTTGTTAAGGCTGAAATTCATGGTTGGTGTGATGGAGAAGAGCTTGAACAAATTTTGATTCAATTGATCAACAAAATTATCATTGAGGAAAATGCTCAATTCATTTCAAGTGATTGCAAGCTACAAACTCTATCAATTCCTGTGCATGAAACCTTGCCTAAAGCTCTTTCAGTTAGGCCATAGATTTTTAGTTTACAATCATTGCAAATGTATCATAAAGTACTGATTTTTCTTGTGTTTTGTTTGATTTAAATCAACCTTTTATAATATTGCTAATCATGTAATTGGTCCCATATGGATTTGTATTATAACATGCTAAATATCAATTTACCTTTGATGGTGCTGGTTAATTATTCTAGTAGATTATTACTGTGTCAAAATAATTAAAATATTTCTAACAATATATTACTGTATCAAATTGCTATTATCATATAGTATTTGATAATACAACAACAAATACTTGTGGTGCTTTGAACCCTCATCAAAGGATGCGTCCATGTTTTTTTGGTTACATCATAAAAATTATTATGAATAAAGACAACCTACTTCTTAACCTTTATCCATATTGCAAGACTTGTAGTATTTCCTTTGTGTATTCGGGTATTCCAATTGGCGGGGATTGTCATCGTTTAAGCTTCTGGAACCCTCTCCTTGAAGGCATTAATTTGAGGTTGTCTAGTTGGAAAAGCAAGTATCTTTCATTTGGTGACTGCCTGATCCTTTTGAAGTCTGTCCTGTCTTCTCTTACGATTTAATTTCTTTCATTCTTCAAAGCCCCCACATGTATAATCTCTTATATCAAAACTATTTTTAGAATATATTTTTTGGGGGGGATGCGAGAATTTCAGGAAAATATCTTGGGTGAATTAAGATTCTGTTTGTCGGAGTAAGGAGGATGGAGGGTTAGGTGTTAGAAGCCTGAGGGAGTTTAACTTGTCGAAGGCTCATTATGAGGAACAAGGGGGAGGCTTAAGGAGGGCGCTAGGCTAGGTTCAACTTGGTGGAATATGACTAATAACTATTGTAATAAATAATTTGACCCCAAAGTTAAATTTACTTTGTGATAAATACCACTAACTCAAAACTTGAAGGAACATTATGACTCATATCTTATTTCCTCTTCCCCTCTCTTTGTTTCTTCTTCTACTTCACTTCGTTCTTCATGATTTTGTCAAGACCTACATGAGGTATTAAAACATTATGACTCATATCTTATTTCTTATGATTTTATATTTCACACATTAATATTAATTAAATCTATATCCTAAGTTATTTTTTACATAAATTATATATCCTAGCCTAAGGTATAGCTTATGTTAAACTCATAAGTAAATGAGTATCTAACGTTATAAATTGAAGGAACGCAAATGCAAATCAATATGTATATCAAAACATCACACATATATATTGAAATGTATACATTCCAATTAATGTATATTAATTATATTATCTCTTAAACATAATATACATATTACACAATATATATTCAAATATACACGTTATAACATAATGTTACAAGTTCTGTTTTGATGTTTTTAACGAAAATCTTACTTAATTCACAAACGATAATGTAACACCCACAACGTGGCCCAGTAACAGTGCCGGGTAGCCCATAGTGGAAGTCGGCCAAGGCCGGGTAGCCCAGGGAAGTCGGGCTGTTACATGATGACCCCACGTTGATATGAGGAACCGAATCACATCGGAATGAGAGGGATCCGGAGGCCGTGTAGGTATGGGACTACATGGTTGAAGTAAGGCTTATAAGAATTGTTAGGTACTACCCATATCAACAAGATGCATCTTCTTTTCGGGAGCTCAATCCATAGGAACTCCACAGTTAAGCGTGCTTGGCTTGGAGTAGTACTAGGATGGGTGACCTACCGGGAAGTTTCCCGGTAAGCATGTGAGTGAGGACAAAGCATGCTGAAAAGACCCGTGTTGGTTTGTGGGGTTAATCGGCAATTCTGTAAGCAGTCTGGGATGTTACACTTGGTATCAGAGCACACTTGGTATCAGAGCAGACCTCTCCTAGTACGGTGTGGTTCGGGGACGAACCAGGCGGAAGCTGGTGGGCATGTAACACCCACAACGTGGCCCAGTAACAGTGCCGGGTAGCCCATAGTGGAAGTCGGCCAAGGCCGGGTAGCCCAGGGAAGTCGGGCTGTTACAGGATGACCCCACGTTGATATGAGGAACCGAATCACATCGGAATGAGAGGGATCCGGAGGCCGTGTAGGTATGGGACTACATGGTTGAAGGAAGGCTTATAAGAATTGTTAGGTACTACCCATATCAACAAGATGCATCTTCTTTTCGGGAGCTAAATCCATAGGAACTCCACAGTTAAGCGTGCTTGGCTTGGAGTAGTACTAGGATGGGTGACCTACCGGGAAGTTTCCCGGTAAGCGGATGGGTGACCTACCGGGAAGTTTCCCGGTAAACATGTGAGTGAGGACAAAGCATGCTGAAAAGACTCGTGTTGGTTTGTGGGGTTAGTCGGCAATCTTGTAAGCAGTCTGGGATGTTACAGATAACATCAATAGTACTTACTCTATGAGCAAACATAAACATACAAAATGAAAATAGTACTTGCTCCATGAACAAACATAAACAAGCAACATTGAAAAATTTCAAAAGCGAAATCAAAGCTAAACCAACAACGAATGTGGCAACACCTAAAAGAGCATCTCCTTATCATTAGCAGCACCCGCGACTCTCTTCCCTCCTCCAGGTAGTCTCTCATTCAATAAAGACATAGAGTTGGGTGAAAGTGGTATGGAGCCTCCCATTTACGCTGGCGAAGAGACCTCTCACCACATCTTCTGTCGGGGCACGCTGTTGCAGATTCAAAACCTAATTATGAAGCTCCGTAATTCTAACAAGATGAGCACAAACCTCTACAATCCTAACCCAATATAAGGTTTTCATGCCACACTTGTGCATGACCCTAAGAATCTGCGTCGCGCACTGTTTCACAGACTTGTCTGAAATGTCATGTGCGTACTCTATGTCATTCTTGATGGCATTCACATTAAATTCATGCGCAACTACTCATTTTTAAAGTGAAGCCTTTGGAACATACTCAAATTTTTCCACGGGGACGAGTTTTTCGGACATGTCATAATCGGGAACATGAAAGGCAGCAGTGTCTATAGCTCCATCAACTATGTACTATTCGAGCAATCCACCGACAACGATCAGGATCTCCGCCGGAGTTGCAGTGGTAAGGTAATGAGGATCCATTTCAATGAGATCGGAAATGTGTGGGTTAGTAAGGAACTTTTTTTGGTGTTTTTTTTTTTGTTTTGCATTTTAAAATGACCAATTATATACGTTGAGGACTAGTTAATGTAAATATTTAAATTTATTAAGATTCTTTTTGTATTCGTATATTACGGTAATGATGATGAATATAAGAATAATTAAAAAATTTGTAAAAAAATAAAAATAATTAAAACTATGAAGTGGTGGATATATATGTGTTTTGTTTCAATTTTAGCAAAACGTAAAAAACATAGAATTTATTTGTATAATTTATTAAAATAGAGTTATAGATTTATTGTTGACAGATCATCATAATTTTGACATATAGTCATAATTTTGTCATGTCATAAAATTTATGATTTGTCACGCTTAACATATATTCGTTCACTCATCCCTTACACTCTCTTTATGTAATTCATGTTTTATTTTGTTATATTTTTTATATTTACTACAACAACGTTTATTGACTTTATATCCGTTTTTTTTAACATAAACTTTATATCCTATGTTAGAACTTACATTAAATTTATAAAGCTCTAGGTTATAACTCATAAGTAAGTTAATAACTTATGTTATAACTTGAAGGAACTCAAATGAAAAAAATGTGTACATCAAAACATCATATATATATATATATATATATATATATATGGTTAATAGGTCTTTACCCCCTGTAATATAGGTCATTTTCGGTTTTCCCCCTGTATTTTTTTTTTTGATTTACCCCTTGTAAAAAAAATTTGTTTTGATTTACCCCCTAATAGGCCAAACAAAAACCGATTTTATTTATTTTTCAAGAAATTTTCATTTTTTGTTTGGCCTATTAGGGGGGTTAATCAAAACAAATTTTTTTACAGGGGGTAAATAAAAAAAAAATTACAGGGGGAAAACCGGAAATGACCTATATTACAGGGGGTAAAGACCTATTAACCTATATATATATGGGGGTTGTTAACTTACACCCACCTAAAAACACTAAGGTGCAATTTAGCAAGCTACACCTACTTGCTTTTGACAAAAAAACCAAATTCTACTATTGTAAGTTCACTAGAAGTTGAAGGATAATTTTGTAAATTTAATTTTATAAAAAAACATATGTAACAGTTTCCTATATTTTCGCTGCTTACGGTTTTTTTACAATGCGTTGCAAGACACTTGCTTTTTTATTTTTGTTAATAAAACAAAGCCACCACTGACGTTGAACTTAAACATTTGTTTCCGTTTTCAATTTTTATTTTTATTTCTTGAGCCAATTTTTTAGATAAAAAAAAACCTTCAATTCCTAAAAAAAAAAAAAGAAGCCTGAAGTGCTTATTTTTTTTACTGGTTATTGTTTTATTTTGCAACAATACTAGTTCAAGCAAAAACAAAACTTTAGTAGTCTCATTAGGAAAAAAGAAAACGAAAGCTTCAGGGAAAAAAAATTAACATTCAATATTGTTTAGAAAAATTTAAGGAAACATGTTTCTCATGTTTTGTCTAAGAATGAAATTTACCAATTAATCCTTTGTTTAAAAAATACTTTTAATGGATAAGATTGGTCTTTTGGTAAATAACTAGTGGGTGTAGCTTGCTAACTTGCACCTTAGTGTTTTTAGGTTGATGTAAGTTAGCAGCCCCCTATATATATATATATATATATATATATATATATATATATATATATATATATATATATTGAAATGTACACATTCCAATTAATGTATATTATACTATCTCTTAAACATAATATACATTCTACATGATATATATATTGTAATATACACATTACAACATAATGTTACAATTTCTGTTTTGTTGTTGATTTAGTTTAGATGTAGATAATGTCAGAGAATCAAATAAGTCGATGGTCATAACATATCAATCACACACAATAATATATCATGTAAAAATATAATTCGCCCTCATTATTCATGTATTATACATGAATATTAAAGTCATGCATTTGAACTAGAAACAACAACAATAACTAAATGTACGAACAATAAATAAATATATCTTGCAAATAATACATATTTTCTTTATTCTCCATGTATATAACATTGACTATTTGACGTCAAAAAAAAAACATTGACCATTTAAATCATACATTTCATGCGAGACTAATTTTTTTTTTTTTAAGAAACGTGAGAGTAAATATTATATATTTTAAAAATACACAATGATAAAAAATTTATATCTCCTTTTATTATAAGTAATTGTTTTCTTATTTAAACAAAATTAAATTATTATTTCAAGTTAATTTTCCATTTTAGGTTAACAATTTTTTTAATGTTATGTTTTATGAGTGAGGGTGTGGATGATGATGAACCCAATGTTTTTTTTTGACGTCAAATAGTCAATGTTATATATAGCTCGCCAACCACATCGACATGGGTTCATCATCCACACCCTCACTACCAACAAACAAGGATTTCAATGCTATGATAATTTCTCTTTCACTGTCAAAGTATCACATTCATGCAGTTATCTTGTTTTCTGATAAGAAACAAAGAAGGTTTAATTTTGATTATGGTGTTTTCCCATCTGTTATGTATGCGTGTGTAAGATTTTTTTTAGCTCCTTTCATATCGAGCCTTTCCACGCCGAGTTAAGTTGCGAAAGGCCAATAAACCAATTTTATGGTTATTACGTAACTTGGCACCAATAAACACAGAACCCCAGATCACGTCGTTACCCAGAAAGCCCATATTGTAGATGAAATCAAGTGTCGTGTCAAAGAGCCCTGCTCGACTAAGCATGTCCGTAATTACACCCTTGTGCTTCAAAGTTAGTGTGATATCATATTCAGACATCAACTTATAAAAGCGTAGCCAATATCAGCCTCACCTGAATGACAACAAGAAATAAAAATAGCAAGAAATGTCGCATTGCTTGGTTTCAAATTTGCGAGTAACATATCGTTGAATGTCTTCTCGCATTCGGCGACGAAACCCGAATGAACGAGACCGATAAGGTACCAGTTCCATGAACCAAGATTCTTCTTCGGCAAAGAATGAAATAGCTGAATTACTGCATCGATATCCCCGTAGATGAAGTACATTCGCATGACCAAGAAACTACTACATTGCTGCTATTCATTCCGCCACTTCCATCAAACCCTCTTTATCACACCTCTCCAATGCTTCATCATCATCCATACCAAGAAACTACTACACTGCTGCTATTCATTCCCCCCTCTTTATCACACCTCTCCAATGCTTCATCATCATCCATACCAAAAAACTACTACACTGCTGCTATTCATTCCGCCACTTCCATCAAACCCTCACCACAAACAAACAATGATTTCAATGCAATCTTAGTTTCTCTTTCTCTGTCAATGAATCCCACTCATGCAATTAAGCTTTTTGTTGACAAGAAACAAAAAGGGTTTACTTTTGATTATGCTGTTCTCCCAAGTGTCATGTATGCATATGTGAGAACTCAGGATTTTTCAAATATGTATGTGATTTTGGCTGAAATTGTTAAGAAGAGTTTGAACTATGCTAGTGAAGATTTTTTGTTGATTAAAGAAGTTCTTCAATCAGCAAAAGATGGAATGATGAATACGTTCCAAACTACTCCTTGCTGCAAACAAAAACATGGATATGTTCACCATGAACTCCTTCATGACTTCATGTAACATAGCTGGACATCATGACTCAAGTGTGATTTTATACAAATCTATGCGTTTGAGAGGTTTAACTCCAAACCAGTCACCCTTGAATGAACTTATTTCTACTTGCGATTCAGGTTCTAGCTTATCATGTCCAAAAAATGTTCATTGTGAGGTGATCAAACAGACTTTGGATAATCGAACAGTCAAATTAAGAAACTCATTAGAATGTGGTTTATTTGCGGCAACAAAGACTCCGCAATAAAACTGTTTCACTCCATACATGATAAAAATCTAGATACTTGGAATCGGTTCATGACCGGTCTTGGTCACTTGGGTTTTGTTGAAGAATGCCTACAAGCGTTTAATGAAATGTTGCTTTCGGATCTTGAGCCGAACTTTTTTGCACTTCTATGTTAAGTTGTTTTTACATTTTAAGTTTGTTTGTTTGTTCCCTGTTTACTCTATCTCATCAACCTTTATTAGCATCTAGGAAGAAGAAGAACTGTTTGTTGTGACTTTTGTAAGCCAAAGTTATTTTAGCTTCATTTTGCACTTCAGATTTAATTTGTTTATGACTATTGTCTTAATAATTTTTACCTATGAAAACGTTTTCTATGTAATTGTTATTGAGACTGGAAGTATCAAACCAATATCAATAAATCTATCAATAATGTAGTAATATTTTCACTTTTTTATTTATGCTAATTTTCGGCAACTGAATTTAATTGGGGTAACTCAATGTTTACTACTTGGGGTAGCTGAATATAAATTTACCCAACCAATTAAAAAATAATATATTTTTAATACATTTTTTGGGGTAGCCAAGTCAATGAAAGGCTACGACCCTATTTCTAAAGGCTAAGATAATTTGTGGTATTTTATGAATCAAATCTTAAAAGAGTTTTTATCTAGTGTTTTTTTAGAAAAAATATTTCAACAATTACTTGATTTGCATTCAAACATTTACATTTATTATAGATATGTTTCTTACGTATTATAAAAATGGTGAATTTATATTATAAACATTTCATATAAGTAAAAATTATTATGATTTTTTTGTTTTTAACGAAAATCTTACTTAATTCGCAAACGATAACAACAATAGTACTTACTCTTTGAGCAAACATAAACAAACAAAATGCAAATAGTACTTGCTCCATGAGCAAACATAAACAAACAACATTGAAAAGTTTCAAACAACAAAAAACATTAATTATTTGAATCATACATTTCATGCGAGACTAAATATTTTTTTTAAGAAATGTGAGAGTAAATATTGTATATTTTAAAAATACATAATGATTAAAAATTTATACCGCCTTTTATTATAAATACTTGTTTTCTTATTAAAACAAAATTATATTATATTATTCTTTCAAGTTAGTTTCCCATTTTATGTTAATTTTTTTAATGTTATGTTTAATGAGTGAGAATATTGAACTTCATATGATGAGTTGTTATGAAATTATTTTCGATTTAAGTTACTATCAATTTTTTTTTGGTAAGTTTGCCTAAATGTCCTCTCAACAATAGAGTGTTGGACTTGATCTCATTTTAGTTTAATTTTTGACAAATTTAATTTCATTGATATTAATTGATCTGTATAAATTTTTATGGTTAAGTTTGGGAAGTCAATATGAACAATATTTAAAATGGAAAGTCACTCACATGTTTTGCAGACATCAGATAAACGAACACAAGAACCATGAGGTTAAATAACACATATATTTTGGTACATAAATGTTTTCTTTATTAAGTTTGATTTCGTAATTCTCCTTGAATTTTGTTGTGAGAATTGAAGAAGTTGCAATGAAACTAAGGAAAGAGAATCTGCTCATATGAAATATTAATTTTACCCATGCGGCATTCAACATGTCTTCTTCCTCTTCGTCCTTGTGACTAACAAACAACAATACCAAATAAGCTAGAACTCAAATCATACACACCGTTATACTGGTGAGCCCAGTAATCAAAGAAGTTGCGACCATGTTGATAATCATATCGAAGATAAAGATAATCATAATCCACACACGATACTTATAGAAATTTTTGAAACATATCCTGGGAAACATATTAACCCACCCTAGATTTAACATAACAAAAAGTACATTGCAGAAAACATGGTTGATTTCTGCAATCTTTAATTCATGTTGTTTCTTTAATTTTGACATGAGAACCAAAAAACTCACCGAGAAGATGAGAAATGAAAACACACCTAAACGAAAGATGGCCTCCATCCTCTGATTGGCGGCGTCGATGTTTCCACCATTAGGGGTGAACAATGGTGGATTTGACGGTGGTATTCGATGGCCTGAAACTTCGGCGGAGTATGAGATTAGTTATATACATTCTAAAATGGCAAATTATATACGCTGATGGCTAGTTAATGTAAATATTTGAATTCACTGTGATTATTTTTGTATTCGTGTAATACAATAATGGTGATGAATATAAGAATACTTAAATCTTCTGTAAAAAAAATAAGAATAATTAAAACTACTTAGTGGTGGATATATACGTGTTTTGTTTCAATTTTAGCAAAACGTAAAAAACATAGAATTTGTTTGTATAATTTATTAAAATAGAGTTATAGATTTATTATTGACTCGTTATCATTATTTAGACATATAATCATGATTTTGTCATGTCATAATATTTTTAATTTGTCACGCTTGAAATATATTCGTTTACTCATTCCTTACACTTTTTTTTATGTAAATTCATGTTTTTTTCTTATATTTTTTATTTTACTACAACGACGTTTATTGGCTTTATATTCTATGTTTTTTTTACATAAACTTTATATCATATGTTACAACTTACATTAAATTTATAAATAAATTAATTGTGTCTTTCACAATGTAACACACAAACACATTCACTTACTCATTCATCCCTTATATTGTTGTCAATAATAAAGTTTATTGTAAAAAACAAAACCAAATAAAGAACAATGAGACATATAAATTCCAATTAATAAATAATGTATATTTATTATTATGTTAGAGGTGTTACAATATACGTTGGAATGTATACATTATAACACAAATATTTTTTTTACTCATTCTGAGATCTTTAGAACCCACGTAGTTAGAAATTTTGAAATAATTAGAATATTTGTAGCAGTATATTACTGTATCAAATTGCTATTATCATATACTTGACACTACCAAAAAAATATACTTAATAATACAACAACAAAGACTTGTAGTGCTTTGAACTCTCATCAGGGGACGCATCCATGTTTTTTTTGGTTACACCACGAAAATTATTATGAATGGAGATAATATATCCTTATCCATAATTTCCCTAATGATGAGATTGGTGTAATGAAAATGTTTAGTCTCTTCATACGATAATTTCATCACTCGCAAAAATATATAACACACGATATTCTTGAAACATATTTCACAACAAAGCTTGGCACTAGTGCAAAAGCTGTATTTTGAATCGTTTTCAAAGACCTTCTAAACCAGTTTGCAACCAACTTAAGATGTCTAATAGTAGTATATGATACGATTTGAAAATTGGTTGCTTAACCATTGTTTAACAAACGACTTCTTGTCACATGAATTTACATTGGGTTTTAGAAATAACTGGCTTTAAACCAATCATTATTATTAGGCAACAATTAAATAATCAATTAAACAATATGTCAGTGGCGTTTTCAAGACACTGAATTACGAGGTCTAAAATTTTAACTTCATTAATTATTATTATTAATTCAAATTATATATATATATATATATATATATATATATATATATATATATATATATATATATATAGGCAATAAAAAGGGTATCAGAGAGTATCATTTACACTATATACAAAAGAAAAAGAGTAAAAATATGATCAGAAATTATAGACTTAAAATATTTTTTTAGTAGTTTACATTATTATTTACTATCTCCGTCCTTAAATATAAGGCCCTTTTGAAGAAAAAAATTGTCTCTTTTTATAAGACCCTTTTGGTATTTTCAATTACATTAATTAATTCTTTACCAATACACCCCTATTTATTTTATATCTTTTTCTTCAATCAACATTAAATACTATATACTATATTAAAAACATACACTAACTCTCTCTCTTAAAGGATAAAATTGTAAAAATAATAGCGATTAAAAAAACTTTATTACCACTTTCAATTTTTTTCTTCTAAATTCCCGTTATTTTTCCAAAATGACCCTATAATTAGGGACGAAGGTAGTATTTGCAAGTAATAGCATGTGCATTTGATTTGGTGTAGTAGATGAGTAATTGAAGTATTAGCCTTGAAAACTCGTGTTCTGTGTTTTTTGTTGCTTTTATGGAAAAATAAAAGTCTATCAAAGTTAAGTCGCTTTATGGGAGTAAAATAACAACATTAAAGTCATTTTTATGGGAAAATTAAGCATTAAAAGTAAATTAAGCATTAAAAATCAATATCATACGTCAATCTAGTGGTGAGGTGTAAAACAAAAATATCTGGGTATGCAAATAGCTGTAAAAGTAAGAATATTGATGCAAATAGCAAAAATCCTAAAGCATGCATGGGTTCTCCACTGTAATAATTGCCTCCATTGTATTCCTGAATGATAATAGTATGAAGTTTTATTAAGATGTTATTGATTAGAACATGTCTCATTTTGACGTTATTTACAAGTTTTTGAATGTTATTTAAAATTTACTTTAAAAATGTACTTTTTTCGTGTTTTTCCTATTAAGGGCTCAATTTTTAAGTTTAGAGCGGACTCTCTAAATTCTTTAAGACGGCCCGGATTAAATTAGACTAATTAAATTAGAATAAATAAAAAAATATCAAATTTATTTGGTTGATGAGAATATTTAAGGTGAATTTACCGTATATACAACTTAAAGTTAATATTTTGAAGTAGACTTTGGAAGTGTCATTATATAAGTTAGGGTCATGCTAACCGGTGTCCCCGGGGCACTGGTTAAACATACCAAAAAAGAAAATTATTATCATAAGAGAAAACTGTTTTTGACTATTTATAAATTAATTACACAATTTCAATGCATTAACTATTATATAATTTCATTTTTAATATACTTAATCAGTGCTCTGGAGGCACCTATTAACATTTCCCTATAAATTAAACCTTGGCATTAGTTTGATTTGACAGATAACTCCCAAGTAATTAAAACTAACCAAATATTTATTCGGTAGTTAAACGTGTTTAGGTCGGACTTATGTTAGATTCTTCTTAAATGTAATCACAAAATATATTTTGAGAATTAAGTGCTTTAACTTAAACTGGTCTAGGTGCTTTTGGGTATTTAACCAAAACTTTTGATCTACCTAATAACTATTATAACCCCAACATTAATTCATTTGATGAGTTTAATAGTATAAATACCATTTATACTATTTGATTTAGCGGAGAACAAGTTGATCACGGTTGCAACTTTGTTCTCCCTAGGATGGGAGGAGGGGGGTGAGACGTGGCAGTGGAGGAGGAGGCTTGGTAGTGAAGAGTAGGCATTTGTTATCTAATGTTACTTTGCAGGCTAATGTTACAGATATCTGGCAGTGGCTTCCTGACATCATTGGGGGTTACACGTTGCGTACAGGTTATTGGTTGCTTACCACTCAGGATGATACTCTCTTGGACGATACATAAAACAAGATTTGCCATCCTCAGGTGCCACTGAAGGTCTCCATCTTAGCTTGGTGTCTACTTCGCGATAGGTTGTTGACAAGAAACAATTTACTAACTCGTGGCATCATTTCAGCCACGGATAGCAATTGTGTGGCCGAGTGCGGACAGTTAGAGAGCGTTTAGCCTATGTTTTTGCAATGCAATATTTTTGCTAAAGTTTGGCAGCAGGTCCGATTTTAGATTGGTGTGTCTGGTGTTGATCATTACAGGCTTCGTGATCATTTTGTTCAGTTCACTAATTGTTTGGGTGCCTCAAGGGCGCGGCGATCATTTCTTCAGTTACTTTGGTTACTTTCTGTGTGGCTAGTGTGAAATGAGCGTAATAATAGGCTTTTTGATAATTCTCCCACTCCGAATGTAGAGCTTATTGAAAAGGTCAAATTTCATTCATACTGGTGGTTGAAGGCTAATAATGCCCCTTTTGTTTTTGGTTGTCAGTAGTGGCGATCGGACCCCTTAGCTTGTTTGGGTATCGGCTGACTGCCTGTCTTTGTTTTTGAGCGTCCTCTTTAGTACGTCTTGTGCTAGAGAGGCGTCTCAGCTAGTGTGAATATATATATACCATTTTTGCTTCTTAAAAAAAGTATAAATACCATATACTCAATACTTGGGTTAATTGATCCTACCATATCTTTCTTTTTTTCCCCTAATTTATTTCGTTCTTTATAATTTCTCTATATCTCAAGATACAAATATCTTTGCCTTACCAAGTGAAACCTTCATTAGGATAAATTCATCTTTTTATGTAACTAATGTGTTTCTTCATGCCGCATTACAAGGACACATATGTTTCTTTATGTGTTCATTAATTTTCCTTTCAAGCCCAGATCAAAACCATATGACATTACCATGCGTGATTCTCTTTTAGGTTGAGAGATAGGATATATAAGAATAAAGAAAGAATAATGAGTCAATTAATTTTTAGAAGAGATATTTCAGGATACTCTATTTGTTAGTTACTAAGTAGTGATATTATCTCGCAGTTATAGTTATCTTTGTTAGTTAGTTACTTACGTTGCTGTTATAGTTAACTATTATTAAGTATGCGTAAGACTATATAAGCATTGTCTGCATATGCTTTGAAGGAATGACAAAATAATTAAGTTTCCTTTCTAACTTCTCTCTCTAAATTCTGGAGTGCGATCCCTATTCGAATTAGATCGTATTATTTGGTTCTTTCAATCTTGATTTCATTCGTGATAATTAAGGTTAATGATGAAGTTTTCACTTTTCGATGGAAACGGAGATGCCTACTAGTGGATCATTTGTACTGAACGTTAGTTCAGGTCGGCATGAAAATCCAAGTTGGCAAAGATGACGGTGGTTACCTTGACTATGCGAGGCCGTGCTCTCCAATGACGGTTATGGTGGTCTCATCGTCACCCAAACTCTGATTGGAATCCTTTACAAAAACTCTTTTTACGAGGAAATGCTAGTTTTCCCGAAAACTCAAACCACAACAAGATCACGATGATAGTTCATCAATGCATGCATTTAGCCACTTCAATCTTTAACCACCCATGTTTTCCACTTAATCCAAAATGTAACGCTTATTATAATTATTCGTGATAGTTCGGGACGTTTTCTTTCGTTGTGAATAACATGGCTCCTCTTTTATGACATTTCAAGCCTGAATATTGACATCTTTTACTGATATTAGATGAAAGAAAGGTGGATTTTGAATCATCCCAGTAGGCGGAAAAGTCTCACCTTCTTGACAATTTTATTGAGGATTATGCATCATCGTAGTCGGCAGAGGAATCTTACCTTATTAATGATTTTGTTTTTGAAGTCATGACCGCCGTTGTTAGTGAACAAGATCCAACATGTGTCTGATCGTTATCCACCGTAAAAGTCTAAACGCACCATAAAAATTTGCGAGTGATGAATAAGGTAAACTTTTGCAATGTGTTTTCACTAAATCAGAGGAAAGGACAATGCATAATATATATGCAAGGTCCGGGTTTCAAATCCCAACCACCACAAAAAAAAAAGGAAGGAACATAACTACCTTTAGTTGTGTTTCTTGATTTCAAACATTAGTCGCCCGTAGTAAATCTTATGTTACTTCTAGATACTACTATAACTATTAATGACAGGTAGCCAATGAGTTTGGCAATTTAGGCTCATATCATATAAAATTCATAACTGATGTCATTCAACTATTTAACAATTACATTAATACTCATAATCTTTTTTTAATATCTATAAACATTTTACAATATATTAACAATCTAATTATTTTTTATATAATTATCGTAAAGTTACTTGTTGCACGAGTCTTTTACCCAATAAATAGTTTTTATTAACCAAGTGTAGAGAAATTAAACACGATTTTGTAACCACGAATGGACTGGAACTACACCAAGAATATTCTATTCTTGTGGGTGGATATATGCATTATGATTATACAGTCAGAAAACAACTCACTCCTGCATCCTCGTCTTAGGCTCTGTTTGGTAAAAATAGCGGATAGCTTATAAGCTAGCTGATAAGCTAGCTGATAGCTTATAGCTGATAAGCTAATTAAAGTGTTTGGTAAAATTAGCGGTTCAACTAGCTGATAGTTGTAAATTGACATAAAAGGACATGTTTTATTCATAATAATGTTTTTAAGAGTTTATAATACAATCTATACCAATTAATATTTAAGATGTTTAGTCATTTAAATTTATTAATATAATCAACATATATTTTTCATTAAGAAATTATTTTAAGTTTATTTCATTCAATTTTTATACTTTATGAATGATTAAAGTATAAAATTTTATCCTATAAACAAAGTTAAAAATAATCATCGATAAGATTAGAAGAAAAAAGTGTTAAAAGAATAACACAAAAAAATAAAATAAAATTGGTAGTCAGTATATACCCAGGAAAATTAAACTTTTTTTTATTAGTTGGGAAATATAAAAAATTGCATGTGTCATTACATGAAACGAAATGGTGTCATTTGCATTGTAATACATTGAAAGAGTGCTAAATAAAAGCATGCATACTTTCAAAGTATAATAAACAATAGATATTTGTATAATAAACAATAAATTGAGCTATAAGCTAAAAGTATAATAAACAATAAATTATAAAGGGTAAATATGGATTTTAGTTAAAATAATAAGGGTAAAAATGGAATAAATGATAATAAGCTATAAGCTCAAACGCTACTTGGAATAGCTTCTGAAAAATAGCTTATAAGCTCGTGGAAATTCGTGAAATAAGCTATAAGCTCGTTGTAAAAAAATGTTACCAAACAGAGCTTATTTTGTCAAACGAGCTTATAAGCTATAAGCTCATTTGGTGGGCTTACCAAACAGAGCCTTAATTTAATTTAATCCCCCCGTTTAGTACTCATGATCTAATTATGTCACACCCTTCAATTTTGTAACTAACCCATCTTCATATATATCCAACGGCTCATATGTAATTTAGATTTCGAGTTTTTAGAAGTTACGTAATATTCCTTTGGAATCAAATATTTTCTTTATCTTTCTTCCAAAAAAAATATATTTTCTTTATCTATCTTTTTACTCCTAAAAATGCCTTATAAATACCTTTCTCTCTCTGTGTTTCAAATCCAAACCAAGAACCAATTTAGTTACTATTCCTTGTGAGTTTTTTTCTGTGTCATTGAAATTAAGATGGATGTTTTACTAAAAAAAAATAATAATTTAGATGGATGTTTACGTGACTCAGTCGGTGGGATTTAGTATGGGAAAGGGAAGTTTTTTCCCACCATGGGAAAGTTATTCTTAGACCATTAAATTAAAGAGGTGCACAGATTTTATGATGGTCTGTCAACACTATATATTTTCCCCACATCATCTTCAACCTTGAGAATGCAAATCTGCAGCTATAGATTTCTTATTTTCGTTTTTTTTTTTCCAGAACATGAAATTCAAAATATAAAATACAAGGAATTGAAGCTCTTTTTCAAAAATTCCAAAATACATGAAATTCGTGAACATTGACTATTGTGTTTTCTGGATTCAAAATTTAACTCTTTTGCAAATTTAAAATTAGGTAGATTCAGAAGAAAAGTGCTTTTGGTTAGTGTTGTATTTGGATTTGGTTGCTGAAAGTCTTAAACTAGGATGGTTGAAGCTTTTGAAAGGCTTTATACATGTGGGCAGGTTGAAGGTTTTGAAAGGTTTTATCATGAATGTCTAAACCAATTTCTAAGAGTTTTGTCATTGTTCTGAGTCAATACCATTTGAATCACTACCCTTGAAGGATGACGAGGAGTGTGGTAAAGTAACTGCAATTCCAGATCTGAGATTGCTGCAGGTGGTTTGTGAGAGAGACATGGAGGAGAGTGAAAAAAATCTTGTGTTGAGTGTTTATAATAAAATCATGTTCTCTATTTGATCTAATGGTCAAGAATAACTTTCCCATGGTGGGAAAAAACTTCTCTTTCCCATGCTAAATCCCACAGACTCTCAGTCTGTTTACAGTAGTGATCCTGATCCTATAAGACTGGAATGTTATCATTTTTTTTTTGAACAAGACTGGAATGTTATCATTAGATTGAGACCAAATATAAAATAAAGTACATTTTTTATGTACAACCACCAGTTTTCTATATAAAGAAGAATTTTGGTATATCTGTCTCTCTTTCTTAATTTTTAAATTTTACATTAAATATAATTATAACTTATTTGTTTTTGCATATTACAGGGTTTTTTTGAACAATGCATATTACAGGGTTTAAAAGATAGAATACAAAATTCAATTTCTGACGTGGATAACAAAAGGTTTATCTACCTTGGTGATGGTGCTGGGGACTATTGCCCGGTGGGATTTAGTATGGGAAAGGAGAGTTGTTTCCCACCATGGGAAAGTTGATATTTACCATTAGATTAGTGAGGAACATCGACTTTATCATGGTCTGTCATCACCATATTTTTTCCTTTCTCTTTCACATTTTCTTGAACTTCCAGACCTAGATTTTCACCCAAAATGCATCAGGTGGAAACCTCTTCTTTGTTCTCTCGGCACAATTAAATTAAAAGAACATCCTTCATGTCAATTTCTTCAAGCCAAATTCTTCACATATTTTATTTGGGAATTTTTTTTAATTGTGTTACTTTACCAAATTGACAGCAGTCTTATCTCTTCAAACTGACTTCTCTTTGCTCACCTATGTGCTTTAAGCAAGATGTTTGAAGAGTAACTTGAAAAAACATAAAATAGATCATCAAATTTCACTGTAAAATCCTTCAAACGAGTTAATAATCTATTTTATGTTCACTCACTTGATGTTCTGCTCACTCACTCAAAATAATCTATTACTCCATCAAATTTCACAGTTCTCTCGCCTCCATGTTCTGCTCACTCACTCAAAAATGAAAACAAGGAAAGGAAATGTGCGGATCTAAATACCGACGTCGAGAGGTGCGGCGGCGACGTCGAGAGGTGCAGTGGCAGATTCTTACTTCGATTCCAAAGCTCCAAAAGGATGGTTTGGCATGCAGTCCTTAAGAAAATAGAAGGATTATCAACTGGACTTCCTCCTATATTATATATTTTTCCTTCTCTTTAATACTATGTTGAATCCCATGAACACCAACTTTTTTTCCCAGATCTAGAAATCATATAGTTGTCGATTACTCTTCTTCAATTATTAATAAATGAATTAGAAAGTGCTACATTCCAAAAACTCAAAAGGGCCAATTAAACTCCAATAAATGTATACAAGTGTGTTTCTAATCTCGTGAGCTGAATTTCTTGAAGGTTGCTGGTGGTAGTGAGTGAAAAGAGGCATATTTGAGACGGTGGTGGAGAGGAGAGTGGGGATGGAGGAGAAAGAAGAGTGGTAGGAGAGAGTGTGAAAAATATCTAGTGTTAATAGTCCATGATAATACCATGTTCTTCATTTGATCCAATAGTCAAAATCAACTTTCCCATGGTGGGAAACAACTCTCCTTTCCCATACTAAATCCCACCCTATTGCCCTAGCTTGAGACTGACTTTATGATGCCAAGGAAGAACTTTCCAGTGTGGGATTTGATATGCAAAGACCCTTCACTTGTTAAGGCTGAAATCCATGAATGGAGTGATGGAGGAGAGTTGGAACAAGTTTTGATGAAGTTGATTAACATGATAATCATAGAGAAAAATGCTCAATTCATTTCCTCTGATTGGAAGCTACAAACTCAATCAATTTCTTTGCATGAAACCATGCCTAAAGCTCTCTCAGTTGCACCATAGATTTTTAGTTTTGATTAATCTTAAGAGGTACTTCTTTTGTGCTTTGATTAATTTTAATCAACCTTTGCTAATGTTGCTAACCCTAGAATTGATCCAAGATGGATTTGTAATCTATCATCATGCTGATCAATTATTCTAGCAGCTTATTACTGTGACAAAAAACATCTAAGAAATATAATTTAATACGTCTTTTTACAATATAATGTCTATTTTTTTTTTAAGGAAATATAATGTCTGTTTTATCAACCGTTTAAATGTATATATATTATTGAAATGAATCAAAAAAGAAAATTATTTTAGCGAAAAAAACTTATTTGACGTCTTTTTGCAATATTATTGAAGTATTGATTTTGTTTTTCCTATTATATCTATAATCATTTATTACCCTCTTCTAATTTTTCTTTTGCATACTATAGAACGGTAATTTTATAAAGTCGTTGAAAAGAATTAAATTTTTAATGCAATCATCTATTTGGGATTGAGAGATAAATATTATGACATGCAAATATCAACAATAGACAAATCCAAATAGTAAGAAATTTAATTTCCTTAAGCCAGGGCCGTTCCTAGAGTTTTACAGGCCTTAGGCATAATATGAGAAAAGAGGCCCTTTACATAATACATCATATTTTTTTTTAGCTCATTGTTGTGATTTTATCAGGTCTTCTTTTCATTTTCTTCCCCGCTTTTTATTACCAGAAAAGAACAAAAAAACAAAAAAAAGATGAGTGGGCCACATGATCCTAAATTATTCTAACATGATTTAGCAAAATGATATAATTTAATTTGTTGGAACATTTGAAAGACAACATTGAGATTAATTTCTCTAGTAGGCTTATTTTCAACTAAAATATAATTTGTTTTATTATAAAATTCCCAATTTCTTGAATAATAAATATGACCAATATATTTAATATTAATGAGGCACATTATTAGAATCAAAGGACCCAAAAAAATATCACAAATTTATTCGATAATAATTTTTTAAACTAAAAAATTTATAGGGAGGGTGTATATAGAAATCTTTGTATATAAGGGGCTATATATAGCAAATTGAGACAAAAGGGCCATAAACTAACAGGAATCAGCACAGCCTTTTAACATGTTTGGGCCTTTCAGTAAACTTTACTATACACACCCCCACAAATAAAATATTTCTATATACACCCCCTATCATAATTTTTTTTAGGGCACCCTACCGACAAGGGCCCTAGGCCGTCGCACCCCTGGCCTATGCCTAGGACCGGACCTGCCTTAAGCATGTGTTGTGGATTCAAACATTGACTTTTTGGTATGAACAAAATTCAGTAGAGATGGGCAAATTCATCTTGTGTGTTCCATTAATGCATCGATGGAGATTAGTCAAGCAAAGCAAATAAACACCATTAATAGGACAGGAAAAATAATAGTAACACCATTTACTAGTAGATATATCATGGGAAAAATACACCACAAAAAAAATATATCATGGAAAAAATAATAAAGTATGACATTCATATGATAGCTTAATTAAGTGAACAAATAAACACCATTTTTTAACAATATAATCGGGGAAGGGAAAATTTATTAATAATTGTCCATAGTGGATTAAACAAATAGACTTGAGGTTGCAAAGTAAGCTCTAACCACCAAGCTAACGCCTCTTAGACAAATAAACACTATTGGATTGAACAAAATTGATTGATTTGCAAACAAAAAAAAATTGAGCTTGAATCATAATACAATTTATGTGATCTTGAAAAAGTTTTAAAATGTTAATTTTTTTTTTTATAGATATTTGTATATGACTACTTGTCATAGCATGTATTTCAGTGTTCTCAACAAAGGAAGAATTTTCCTTTTTTAATAGTAACATGTGAATGAAGACGTTCCTTCATTTTTTCCTTATTTTTAGGGTTCTTTTTCCTTGTTTTAGGTGTGATTCATACGAAATGCATGTAACACTCACAACAAACTAATAATCCTCGTCTTTAATTAATCCCACGTTGTTCTCATAACTTACGCATGGCACACCCTACAATCTTCTAACTAACTCTCTTTATCTTCTAATCTAACTAAAACAAAGGAAGTAACTTATAAGATGCTATGTAATATTCCTTTTAAATCAAATACTACTATTCTCTACCTTTTTTAAAGAAAAAGATGAATTCACCCTATTTTAGTTTTATCGTTTCACATCATAAAATTACTGTGACGGACATTAAAAATAGAAAAACATAAAGATAAAATTGAAATAGTAGTTTTTTAAAGATATCTTGTATCTGAAAATACCTCTATCTTATTTTTTTCTCTCCTCTAAAAAAATCTTATTTTTTGGAAGTTACTCATTACAACCTCTTTGGAAGTTTTCTGATTTTTTTTTTAAATTCTGATTTTTATAAAAAATTGTAACAAACAAGTACAATACTACTAAAACCGATTTATTTAAAAAATATAAAAAATAAAAACTATAACAAAAGGGCTCTTAATATTCCTTTCAAAGTTTCTTAACTGGCTTTATATTCTAGAGAATTTTTATGATAGATGCTTACGAGACTCGATCTGTTTACATGATCTTGATCCTATAAGGCTGGAATATTGTCGTCTGTTAATTTTCTAACCTTAAAATATTATGCTTGACTAAAGTCTACACCACCCATTTTAAGTGGTTTTTTGTCTCTTATTTGAGGCCACTAGATTGAGTGCAAATATAAAATAAAGATTTTTTATTTATTTTAAGACACCAATTTTCTAAATAAAATATAATTTTGATATACTTGTCTCTTTAATCATTGATAGAATCCAAAATTAATTTTCTGAAGTGGATAACGAGAGGTTTATCTACCTTGGTGATGGTGTTGGAGATTACTCTCCCAGCTTGAGGCTTAAAGAGAGAGATTTCATGATGCCAAGGAACAATTTTCCAGTGTGGGATTTGATATACAAAGATCCTTCAAATTAAGGATGTAATTCATGGTTGGAGACTTGGAGAAGAGCTAGGACAAGTTTTGATACAATTGATCAACAAAATTATCATAGAGAAAAATGCTCAATTCATTTCAAGTGACTATATGTTAAAAACTCTATCAATTCATGTGCATGAATCATTGCCTAAACCTCTCTCAGCTAGACCATAGATTTATAGTTTACAATAATTGCAAATGTATCATAAAATACTAGGTTTTTCTTTTGTGTTTTGATTTAATATAATCTACATTTTCTAATGTTGCTAATCCTGGAATTGGTCCGGGATGGATAAGTATCTTATCATATGCAAAGATAGAATTTTCCTTGATGGTGCTCGTTAATTATTCTAGCAGCTTGTCATCTCTAGTAATACAACAACTCATACCTATGATTTTTTCTTTCATTTTTACCTTTCATTTAAACTATTTTATCCATTATATAATATTATTTAACTAAAAAAAATGTTAAATCTCATTAAAATATTTTTTTAAAAGAAAATCTCATTAAAATATTAACCACCCCACTAAAATAGAAATAATATTAAATACTATAAAATAAGCTTATTTTAATATTTTTTTCATAAATATTTTATAATAATAAATACTAGAATTGATTTTTTTTTTTGGGTCAAGTGGTTTAGTGGCTAAAATTTCACCTTTAAAGTGAATAAATAAGGAATCTTGGTTTATCCACGGCTCATGCATATCATAATGCTCACGGAGAAATTCTCTTTCTATATTCAGTTAATTGCTGTAGAAAAACAAATAAATAGGTAGTAAACGAATACATTGACATATTTCTGCAAGTGTTATTAAAGATAATGGGTTCGTATAATATATTCATGATTCGAATTGTCATAATATCAGGACCAGTGCTAAGAGCCAATTTATGGGTGTTATCCAGTTTTAGTTATATATATATATATATATATATATATATATATATATATATATATATATATATATATATATATATATATATATATATTTTTTTTTTTTTTAGTTTTGTGAGACTCAATTCGATGGAGCGGGTGCTACCGTCAAAATCTAACTTTGCAAGACTAATATCTGGGACCCAAATATGAAAGACGCGTGTGGTGCTCAGTTCCAAAGAACAAAGAGGGTATGTGGAGACTAGTTAGACGAGCCATATTCTCGATTTCAGTTGATCTCATACATACATATGTTGTTGCTAATACCATCAACTGAAATTGAGAAAACCTTATAAGTCCCGCCTATAATAAAGAAAATGCCTTAAATGAATTTATAAAAAGTGATATAAACCGGTTTTTTTTATAGGAATGAGTTAAATCTGACATAAAGCATAATATCGTTTCAAAGTTTATCTATTCAGGTCATTTATATTCATACACAAGTCCAATAGTGTTAGGCTTGATATTGGAAAAAGCTCAAATCCCATAGGAAAGGAAATAAAGTCTAAAAGAACTTATAAAAAGTGGTACCCTTCACCTTACAAGTTAAATTTTTAAAGATGAGTAAGACTCGATATAAGACCCTAATAAAAATAAAAATAAAAGGTAGTTCAATGCACTAACGCTCTTGGATACGCATGGTCCGGGAAGAGGTCCCACTAACAACAACAAAATATATTTTTCAAGTCTGATAGAGCCGTATTATATTTTCAACAAATCACTTGTAGAACAAAGTGACTCGTACTCAAAAGTAAATCTTATACTGTCCATTGTTGTGAAAATGAGCTACTTCCTTCGTAGTTGCAAATTAATGCTGCTGGGGAACCCTTATCGTTGAATGAACATCTTTCTGAATTCTTCATTGGATTTTGGCTGTTCATCACCCACTTCTGCTTTTGGTTTATTTTCAGCGGAACCAAGTGCTCTGACATTTCTAGGCACGGCAAAAGTATTCTTCCCTTTAAACTGAATGTTGTCACTTCCTGGCTTTCTAGAAGAGAACTTCCCATCTTTTACATCCTTCTTGGAAGTATCATCAGTTTCTTTTGATACTGAACCTTTTTTATCAGAATGATCAATGTCATGTTCTGTAATCAACACAAACAAAACTAGCAGTTAATTCTTAAATTAACCAGAAGAGGAGAGGTAGGATTAGCAAAAAAATTAGAGGTGGAGGATACCAAAAGAACAATAATGCATGTGACTTACAAAAATATTAAAGCTTCTTATTGTTAGATTTTCAACTGTTTGGTTTTTCTTTAACGGATAAGGTTTTTCTCTAACGGATAATTATATATACTTAATTGTCTAGTTTTACCGTGATCTTAGCTGAGTGTACGGATTTTGGAGGTAGCCCACTTGCCACCACTAAATGGTTAGGAATTGTTGTAATGCCCAACCTGTGATTTATGCAATTTTAAATTTTATAAGTGGTGTTTGTCATTTCCCAATTTAACTTTAGGGTCTGTTTGGGAGATTGGAGGGGAGGGATGGACTTTGGGCAGAGGGGATTAGAGGGAAAGATATGGAAATCTTCCATCCCTTTTAAGAGAATAAGTTTGTAGAGAATTATAAATGAATGCTTGTAATTAATACATTTTTATAAATAAACATGTCAGCTCAATCTCTCAAGTCTTTCAAAAACAATTTCAGATATTCCCTAAATTCAAGTGATCACGAGTTATCTGACAAATGGAGTTACGTAACAGCTTTCAACATATCTATGTAAGGTATTATGCACACATGAAAGATCAGTAGCAAGGAGTGTCAAATGTATATTCATGTAAGTGCTAGTATAAAGTAAAAATATATTCAAAGTTCACTTACCATGTTCTGCGTTTTTTTGATTACAAGTTTCCTTTCCACCTCGCTTAGGATTAGATCGAGCAATACTTAGCTTTTTCCCAAGTAAGGTGTTCTTGTTCTTAGCTACTGCTGCAACAAGGTGCTCGTCATCCAAAAAGTCCACATAAGCTAGTCCCTAAATCAATATCAAGTTAACAATTATATACCATTCACTTCTCGAAATGTAAGGCGGCCCTTACGATTAAAATAAAAAATAAAAATCAAAGGAGCACAGCAAAGCATGTTTTAGTTCTCTCATACTACTTAAATATACTCCCAGATTTAGCTAAGCAAGTGATTAACGTCATATAGTATTTGTCAGAAATTCGTGTATCTATATAAGAAAGTCCCGCATCAGAATAAATGAACTAAGTGAGGGCAATAACCACAAATTTGGAAACTCTTGTGAACCGAGCCTTAAGGTTTTCGATTAAGGTGCGTAAAGTGTAGTTCCTCGCCTAGCTCATGGAGGAAGGCTTAATTTTACAGTTGTGTTCCCCAACCTAATAGAATTAAATTCTCAACAAGATGAATGTAAAAAGGTAAGTAAAAATCCCTAAAATAGCATGGTTTCAAATTGAAGGCACCGAACCTTCCCGAACCCCGCCTCATGCACTCGACTAAATAAACTCAGGAAGGGGGACTTTCTCCAAAATGAAGTCCACTTTAAAATTTTAGTCAACAGGCCAGTTTACTTTCAAAACCAATTAAGGCATAAAAAAGAAGTAAAATAAATAAGAAAGATAAAGAACTATTAATTTAGTACCCTGGACTTTCCAGTGAACTTGTCGTGTAGGATGCGGATGGCTACAATTCCACCAATATCACTGAAGAAATCACGAATATGCCCATCATTTGCCTGCAATAACACAACTCATTAGTCTCTCTGTCCCAAACATGCACACACAGACGAAAGACAGGCTAAGAGCTCTATTTACCGTAGGGTTAAGATTTGATAAAAAAGCAGTGCACTGGTCAGAGTATGCCCGGTGTTTTCCACGGGTAAGCTGTTGCTTTTGGCTGTCATCCGATTTGTTATTTTTGTGATTGGAACCTTCCACTTTTGTCACCTGAGTAGAGCTCTGCACTTGATCTATATTATCCTTGGGTGCTTTTTGTATTTTTTTACCAGCATCTTTCTTTCGCTTTGCTGGCGACTGAACATCGGCTATATCTGCCCCCGGCTTTCTTTTTTCACCTACATTTTTCCTTGGATTATTTTCACTTTCCTCTGCTGACTTGGATTCCTGCTGCAACCTAAATAAACGTAGCTCTTCCAGACGTGGATTAACCTGTGGAAAGACAGCACAAAAACAAATCAGCATACCAAACCTATTGTTTGTTAAATGTCTTTTTCTCATC
This sequence comes from Medicago sativa, assembly GCF_051527215.1. Taxonomy (NCBI): domain Eukaryota; kingdom Viridiplantae; phylum Streptophyta; class Magnoliopsida; order Fabales; family Fabaceae; genus Medicago; species Medicago sativa. The sequence goes on from NC_140756.1 coordinate 12,177,050, forward strand.
AAATTGATATTCAAGTTCATGGAGTAGGGTTAGTCAAATCGTTAATTTCCTTAATAAATGACAAGGGATAACCAAAGTAACCACTATTAAAATACGATAGAGATTTCTGAATGCTTGAGTAACACTCAACAAGAGCATCTATTTATATACATGACAATTACAATTTACAAGAGAACTATAACTAGCATTAACTTCTAAGGTACAAAGAATCTAAGAATGCAGAATGCAATGAACCCTATGATATTATAATTCTAATTGTAATTGACAATAGGAACATTAATTATATGATACTTCCAACAACTTATTACACTATAGTTCTCTCAATTTTTCCTTTGCATATTTTCAATCATTTTCTCACCTTCTCTTCTCACCATTTATCACATTTTCCTATTGATTACAAACTTACATTTTTTAAAAGACATACATTGAAGAGGAACGAATATACCTTTTGCAAAGCAAGATCAAAATCTTCCAGCTTGCCAAACTCCCTCTCAAAGCGTAACCATGAGTTGCAAATGTCCTGAATGATTCTGTGTTTTAGGAAGGGAAGGTATCATCTAATCCAAACAGTATTAAAAAGCAAATAAAATCTAACCCGTAAATATTGTATACATACGAAAAATCGCAATCCTTTTATAATTCTCTCAAGGAAAAAAATAAAAAATAATGTGATGTCCCTCAAGCAATGATGCTGGTGAAAATATCACGTGTTCAAGTCATTGCTCATGCGAAAGACACATTGCTTGCAAAGTACAATAGCACAGGCTCAAGACCCTATAAAGCGCACGAAGCTCCCCTTTTAATCTATCTTTCTATATAACCCTCGAGTAACTTCTTTTTCAGCAGTAGTGTAAATCAAAGAATTCATACTTTGACTAGACAAGATCAATGTAAGTAAAAATCATTTCAAAGTTTGCTCTAGGAATATTCAAATTCAAATGCTAAAAATCTATAAAGTTTTCTTATGCAAATAAGGTTCATCTATGTCTCTATTTAGCAGTAGAGCACTGGGCATGGTATTGGGTATTGAATTTGATACAGCTATAAGGTGGAATAAGGCACGGACGAGCCATTAGGTCTACCATTTTTGGAAGGACTACTGTGTAAGAAAAGTAATTGCCAAGGGGCATGGTAGTCAAGATCGCAAACAATCACATGAAATCATGCAAGTCTGCGATCTTGATGGGTTTGGGCGTGTTTGGGCATGGATGGAATTGCAATCTGGTGGTCACGGCTGTGATATCCGCGCAAAATCGAGAAAATGGTGGTATCGTGCCACTTTGTCAATTCCATTTTTGGGTTTCTTAGAGTTGGATTTGTGAATCGGGAACCCGGCTCCTTAACACGCCTTTTGGGATTAGAAAATCCTTGAACAAGTTTTAAACACGTCTTTTGTGGAAAGTCGGTCAATTTTTTGTGCATATAAACTTCCCTCGTCATGTTGTGTTCTGATCTGTTTTGGATTGCATGTGAACTCTCTCACCAAACTATTGTGTTGCAACCAAGCTCCTCATCGCGCCACAAGTTTGTGATCAAACACAAAAGCGTTGCATTTGACATTATAGAATAAAGTGGCAATGTTTATAGAAATAAGAGAAGCTTGGTATACCTCTGAACCGGTCCCATAAAACCTTTTACTGTAGCATCTCTTGTATATGGACCTTGCTTCATTTATGTGACCCAATTCAACTTCCATGGCTATATAACCAGTCCATGCGGCCAGCATTGAACCACTGCATAAAGCAAGTCAAAAGGTATGTAGATTTGAATAGGATAAATAACACATAAAAAAAGCATTTAATTATGAAAGGATTTAATTGAGCATTATCAGACCAGATCTTAAGAAAATTCTCCCAAACTCCACGAGCTGCAGTTATATCTTTTCCAAGTTTTGTTTCTAAATGGGCCCAATAAGCATGTATTTGTAACAAACCATCTGTATTCTTCATGTATGGTGACAAGTAATCTGATGCACGCTGGAAAAGGCAAATAGTAAGTATATATAGTTCTATTGACAAATAATACACAAATTTCAAAAGAAAACATTTTACAACAGCATACAAATTGATTAGTTGGTGAAAACTGAAAACCCTGTCTGTTGTAACAAGCTCAATTTTAGGTTGTCGAAAATATTCATGTCATCAAGCCATTATGTGAATTTGCTTGCTAAATGCTAAATTTTAGTTAATGGTGGTACTAGCATTGTATTCGTCTAGCTAGCCCTAGACTAGTTTAAACATTTCTACCATATGCATCAAGTATGATTCATATACAAGCAAGATATCCTTCAACCTCTGAGAAACTTGTTATATCAGCCAACTAATCATTGAAGTTCACAAAGGATGTAAAAATCTAGCCATGAAGAGTTTTCTCACAAAATAAGTGGCAATCAATCTTTATGTGCTTAGTTTGCTCAAGAAGACTTTATTGAATGTGATATGTAAAGTTGCTTGATTATTTATCACAAATAAGACTCGCTGAATTAGCTATGAAGAACTCTAACTCATCAAGAAGTTGTTTCAACCAAATATGTTCACATGTAGTGAGAGTCGTAGCTCAATATTCAGTCTCTATCAAATTTAGCAATGCTACGTTTTTTTTCTTTTCCAAAAAGTAACATTCCACCAAATATCCAACCCAGTCTGCATATGAATGTACAACAGGTTAGCAAGACCTTTGCTCTCATAAACTAACTCTCTTTCTTGGGACACCTTTATATATCCCATGATTCAAACCACTACATTTCAATGACAATCGCAAGAATAAATAAAAAATTGACTTACAGCACTAATAGAAAAGGTTATGTCAGGTCTAATCGTAGTAAGATAGATCAGCCCCCTACCCAACATTCGATATCTACCTGGATCTAAAAACGACTCCCTATATCTATGTGGGAATTTGGTTTTTCTCAATACACTCTATTAAGATTATGTAAACTAGGCATAGATTCTCTTAGAGCTCATTAGGTATCTCTAACAGAATTGTGTTGAATGATTGATCAAAAATGATAACAAGCTCTAATTGTTTATTTATAGACTTCTGCACTGGACCAGCAGTAGCAGGTTGCTACTCTAAGTTGACTGACTAGTATCAGTCAATTAGATACAACTCCTCCAATGATCTTAGATGAGATCTCGAGTTTGATAGCCTCGGTAACAAGAACAATTAATGACTTGCTACAAATTTAGCTTGATAGAGATGCTTAAATGTCTCTTTGGAAACTAATCGAAGTGGGAGTACCGAGTACCAACAACCAACTACTACAAAAGACATTTCCCAATAAGGCAATACGCGTGACGGGATAGCTAGTAATGTAAACAACAACAACATATTTTGTCATGAACCAAGTTTTCAAAAAGTCCATTCGATTTTGGTCCATTTTGATCGTCTCTGGGAGTTCTTCGTGGCTTCCCTTTACCTCAAACTATTTTGTCGTGAATCAAGTAACTTCTTGGATTCTATGGGTTTTCTTACACGGCCAAATTGCCTTAGTTGAATAACCAGAGACAGAGTTAACACATGAAGAACTAAGCGAGAAATAAAAAAAAGATGGAGTAGAATATCAACAAGACCATTTTCATTTTCAATTCCAACTTATCATTACTAGAATATTTTTTATGCAAAAGACAACACTAATTTTGGTAAAGATGTACACGGTTTACAGGTCTCAAAATACATATAACTAACCTGGAAGGTCTCCCTTATTATTTTATATTCCAATGGATCCTCTCCATCGGTGAATGTCATTCTTCGCCTTAAGCCATCTACCCGGGTGAGAAACAAATCAAGATACTGAAACAAAAATTTATATTAAAGAGTTTACAAATGCAATATATTCTAGATATTTATGGAATTTTAGAGAAGCATGCAATTGAATTAGAGAAAGGCAAAATTACAAGTATAAAGAATGAAGCAAACAAACTAAACTAAATATCAGTCATACCTCATCTAACGTAGAAAAGGTGCATTGCAAGGACTTCTCAAAGATCTGAAATCAGTAGCAAAATTGTCTAAACAACGCATTAAAATATGAAAAATTCGTTTCACAAACAAGTCTAGCAATTAATAATTTATATGCCAAAAGAATTTCCTTCTAATTCAATTCATTAAAAGAGTCAACCAAGATCCTTGATCTGGGACAGGAAATAGAAAGGTAATATGAGAAACAAAATGGAAATTGCATGCATGTCAATGTTGAAAGGAGGCAACTTTGCCACTCTTTGAGAAAAACAGAAGAGATAACTTAAACAATTAAACTCAAGCATTAACATAATCTCTGTAAAAGACATAGCTGCATACAATAGGAAAATATGTTTATTGCAGACATATTATCGCATTACATACACAACACATATTTAAGAGGATGGCACGGGGCATTATACATATATGCAGGTTTGTCATTAGCAGCCCCGATGACAGGATGGCATGCATCTTCAACATGTCAATGCTATGACACCAACCATGTATATGGATAGCAGCTTTATGACAACTATCCGTAGCATTCGCCATGAAGATGAAATGGTTCTTACATAGAACTTTCTCTCATTACTTCCATCGTTCCCAACATCGAGCTATTGGGATTCTTATTCTTGGACAGAAATGTGTCCTCAGTTCTCTGTTTCAAAATATAAAAGCTAATTAAGAGAAAAACACTCCTTAACAATACTCACTCCTAACTCCCGACTCAATGCACAACGCAGTCTCGTAAAGTACTAAACCCAACAATGTTAAGGCTCTTCCTTCGTAGAGTCTGTCGACTCAAGTACTCTGTCTGAAAAGTTTCATCTATCTTCTTCCTCTAATCATCGTTCTTTCACATTATTTTGACAGAGAACAGACCCCCGCTCTAATGGGGTGCATTTAGGGTGGGAAAGCAAAAGATTTTCCCACCATGCACAAGTTGAATTCTTACTGCCAGCTACCAGTTTCCACGTGTAACTATAATTATATTAACTTCTATATCATTTATTATAATATTAAACTGGAATTTCCTTTCTGCACCTCCCATTTGATCCACTCACCGACATGCATCTATACCTCTCTCTTTTACTCATCTTTCTGCCCTTTTTTCTCATATTTTTTTCCCCTTTAAAAAAGAAAGCTACTCCACTCAAAAGAATGTTACAAAATGAAACTTTGAATTTAATTTTATTGTCATTTTGATAAAATTATTAACAATTTGTATTATTAAAATATTGAAAATATAAACTGGGCCTGAAAAAAAGATAAAAAATGTATAAAGATATTAAATGTAAAATGTCTTAAATATTTATAGATTTTTTTAACGTAAACAAATGTTTTTAGAAATCCTCTAAAAATGATTTTAGATATGTAAAAGCCACAATTTTTAAAAAAAAAAATGTAAAAAGAACATCTATGCAATGATGTAAAAAAAATCTATGTAAAAGCCACGGTTTTATAAAATAGTAAACAATATATATAGAAATGTAAAAACCACAAATAAAACAGTGTATTATATCTTATCTTATTTCAAACATGCCAACAAAATACTGGGTTCAAACAATATAATTTTACTGCAGCCCAGACCAACTTTCATATTATCCAAACAAATAAAACAGTTAATATGTATTTTTTTATAGTAAGTGGGGTCTCATTTTTTGTGTAACAAAAAGTAATAAAAGGTAATTGGTAATAGATCTGAACCATTGAATATTTAAACAATAAATCTATGGTTGAAACATGAACTTTCCCATGGTTGGAAAATCGTTACTTTCCTACCCTAAATGCACCCGCTCTAATGTCTCTTTAATTTAATCTGTAATTATAGATGATTTGTTTTCTTCCACTTTGCATTCTGGATGAACTAGACTAGACGAGAAACAAATTAAACTTTCCGAACAAACCACTCTCATCAGTGTTTTGGAGATTCCACTTTTACGTACTGTTTTCCAGCTTTCAAACCTTTCCTTGAAGCCTCCATGCACACCTCCATTTTTTATCAAACCATCAACAGATCCATGGATTTGGGATATTTAATATTGATTGATAGAACTGTTTGTCTTTTGTTTTCCTTCTTTTAGGTGGGGTTCGACAGGCAATTGCTATAGTGCCACGTAAAAGCAACGCGTGAGAGATCTAGTAGCAAGCTACTGTAGTGGACTCTCCCCCTCAATTTTTTTTTTTTTTTTAATATCGTGTGGACCACCGGTCCATATATAAATTTAAACAAACCTATGTGCAAAAGCCACTCTAATTAGTATAAGTAATATAAAACCAGAGATCCCAAACAATGCCCCTCTCTCTAACTCCCAAGCATTGAACAGGCCCTATTCTCACTTCCAGTTTCCTTCTATGACAAAATACATGTAGTTATTCTGTTATCATCAAAGTTGAATACTAACCCCCTACTAACACTTCGACTCTACCTAACATAGTGTTAGGTATCTGGTGGTATTGATAGGGTAACTGCTGATGCAGTCAGTTATTTTAATATATAGTTATTTAGGAGCAGTTAGCATTTTGTATAATATGCAGTATTTGTGTTGATTAGAAGCAGTTAGGCAGTTTATGCAGTAATTTGTATTGATTAGGAGCGGTTACAGGCGGTTTATGCCCTTTGTTTGTATAAATAAGGCCATTTGGCCACAACAGTAGGGGAAATTCAAAATTGTTCAATTAGGAACCTTATTGGTTTTGGGCAGAGAGAGAAATGTCTCTTCTTTGAGGAGCTTTTGCTCTGGGATTACAGAGGGATAATCTTCTGTAATATTTTCTTTTCAATCAATAATACTATTTCTTTTGATTCTCTTTAATTTGGGTTCCTATCACATAGACTCTCTTGATTGGGGGGTCAGCTATCATACTCCTTTGTATGCATGTACTTGATACTAAATATCAATTGCTGGCTAAAATCTAGCAATCATTATGCCATCTGTCATATCGGTTTAGGGTAAGAGGATTATATGCATTAAAAAGAAAGAAAGAAAAAATCTATGAAGGAGAGTTGTATCTGAAATCTTACTGCAGCCAAGTCTTTCTCTGAAGCATGACCGCGCTCCAAACAAAGCATATACCGAACCCAAAGTTCTCCGACCCATGGGCAGTTCTTAGTGGCCCTAGAATATACATCACAAACAATCTTACCAACCTGGAAAGAAAGAAAAGGGGGGTATAAATTCAGATTATAATCTTGGTCTAGAAAATGGATATTGTGAATTGACAACAATGACAGCAAGGAGGGGAACCGAAACCTTCAAAGTTTTGTCCAAATAGCGTGTATAATCAAGCCAGAGATCAGGCGATAATGGAAAGTCGGTAATAGCCCGCTCGTATAGAACTTGAATTCGGGCTGGTGTTCCTGAAGACTGCTCAAATTTCAAATAGTTCTGCAATAAAATTGTCTCAATTAAAATGAACAATAAATAAACAAATTTGTTAATTCTATCTCCTACAATTAAATAGTTGTATTTAGACTTAGAGACATACCATGTATTGTTGTAGTCTTTCTGAATCAGAAATATCTTGGCTAGAAATCTGTTCTTCAAGATGAACGCGAGCATTATACATCTCCAAGGCCTTCTGGTATGCTGATGCAACGTGAGGATAACGATCAATCAGGTCAATGGATACATCATGAAAATTTCCCTGTTCCACCTCCCAAGTCTTATAGGCAATAAGTGCGGAATTCATGTCAGCAAGGGGGATAGACAGCTGGCGATGGAATAAACTTCGAATGTGTTGAACTTGCTTTTCTTTTGCCTGCAACACAAGAATATAACTTACTTCTTCAGCTGGAACAATCTATAATGCTGCAAAATACTACAACAGTTAGCATGTAACCAAACGGTTGTCTTGGGTTGCTGAGTTTTCTTTGTTCTTAATCTCTCTTAAACAAACCAAAATTTAACAATGTTCATAATTAAATTTTCTTACATTTAGCTTTGGCCGCATTTGTGCATTCAAGGCACTAACCAAAATTAAACAAGGCTTAATTGCACTTTTACCCCCTATATTTTGCCAATTGTGCGATTTTGCACCCCATTGTTTCAAACGAGCGATTTTGCACCCTATATTTTGCCAATTGTGCGATTTTGCACCCCATTGTTTCAAACGAGCGATTTTGCACCCTATATTTTGCCAATTGTGCGATTTTGCACCCCATTGTTTCAAACGAGCGATTTTGCACCCCATAGTTTTCCCCCTTTCTGATTTTGCACCCTTAAACAATGCATTCGATTGAATTTTTACATTTAGCTTGGGATGCTTTGGAGCATTCAAGGCACTGCCACAGCAATAATATTTTTGTAGAGCTGCAACTACCTTGCTTTGTCTTTAATTATATCTGACAAGTAATACCATTATTTATAATTGATGAAAAATTCTTTGACTTTGTCTAAGACAGTAATGTGTAGTGTATATAAAACATTTGCCTAATTAATCAACATTAACCCTTTCTTCAGCAGATAATTATGTAATATTTTTTTAGAGCTGCAACTACCTTGCTTTGTCTTTAATTATATCTGACAAGTAATACCATTAGTTTATAATTGATGAAAAATTCTTCGACTTTGTCTAAGACAGTAATGCGTAGTGTATATAAAACATTTACCCAAGTAATCAACATTAACCCTTTCTTCAGTAGATAATTATGTAACCAAAGCAATGCCTGGAACAGAAAATAAAACCATTGCATTGACATGTATAATTTACCTAGAGCCCAGCTACTATCGGCAAGTTTTTAAGCATTGTCATAAACTCAGCTGTCAGTTCCGGATAGCGGCCTACCCCAAAAGTAGGATAGCATGACAGTGTGTAGCAGGTGGGCTCTTATTTTATCATTTTTTGGACAAATTACATGAATAATACTGTAAACATATAGTTAATGTAACATTAAACAAATAACTCAAAATCAACAACATTCATAACAAGGAAGAAAAAGTTACAAGTCTTCAGCAAAACATACATTAAAAACCAACATCATTCCAAAGTGATTGCATAAGTGCAACATAGCATATTTGTAACAAACAGCATCAAGATAGATGTATATTAAAGTAAAGAGAAATATTATTTGTAACCTGTGTATCAGATTCATCAATGGTCAGAAGTATAGCCTGCTCATATTGCCTAAATGCTTCCCATATCTTGCTGCCTTGAGCAACATGCAAACCAGCAGCAGTAAGGGCCCTTTCAAAGAGATCCCTTGCCTTGGAAATAGCAGTGGGTGAAGATTGTTGTAGCATTGGATCAAAATCTTGGACAAATTGGAGGTAGTCACACCATAGAGAGACAGACTGAAATGAAGGATAATGCAGCAGTTGAGTAAAAGAGCTACTGTTTCAAAGTGAAAAGTAGAATGTGAAGGCAGAACAGTGTTAACAATATAGAGAATCAGAGAGAATAATAAAGGAGGCTAATAAAGGCGGCTAGTGTTTTTTAGAAGAGCAAAGCTTCGAAATACAAACGTTACTCTAAGAATATATAGTGAAATATAAATACACTAAACTACACTTAGCTCCATTATAACAAAATCCCCAATAACCGATTATCTAACACCTCTCCTCAAACTCATGATGCATCAACAGGAAGCATCCAAAGTTTGTCAAACAAAAAATGAAAACATCTATACCATTATATAAAGGCAATTCCAAAGTTAAATAGTACCAATTAACTACTTTCTGGTCGAACCTTTTTCTGGACAAAATAACTCTTATAAACTCAATTTTATTTAATTTAAATTTAAATATAAATCTACTCCAAAGTTCTAGGAAATCTGAAAACTAGCTGATATTAGCATATAAGGTTTTTTTGCTACAAATTGGCACCCTAATAATCTAATCTTATTTAAATTTGAAAACACATAAATTGAATTAAAAAATAAAGAAAATATTTTATAACAAAATATATGTACAACGAAATACAAAAAAAAAAATGCATTAAGAGAATTAAAAAAGCGGACAAACAGGCACTCGTCTTTCGGCTACTACTCAATAATATAAACTAATATTCTAAATCAAACAGGTAACAAAAAAAGTTGTCGAGTTTAATCCCCTTATTTTTTAGCAAATCAAACGCAATCTTAACTCAATTATAACAAAAGGCTCAATAACCTATTATCTAATGTGCATCAACAGGAAATATAATCAACAATGTAAACTCAAAACAACTAATATCCTAACAAATGTAGAACGTACTTACGAGATAATCAAACACCGCACGTTCATAAAGCTTAACAACGGTAGAGAAAGCGTCATTCTTGGCGGTGTTGAGAGAAAGCTCATCTTTAATCCACTGCTGCCACAAGGAAGGGGTCAATGGAAAGATTTCAGTCATAGCTTCCCTCGCTATTCTCAGTTTATCAACATCACCAGTTTTCCTCAGAAGCGTTATATACTGAAAATGAAATGAAGATGAATTAAGAAGCGAACGAGTGTAAGAATAATTTGATTGAATGGTAAAGAAATGCGTTCATAAAACCTAACTCAACTGACAAAAATGTCGAAATTGCTAAGCTCAGAAGCATGAAAAGAAAAGTAAAGAAATAGGAATTACTTGCAAATGAGCATCGTAGTTGGCGGGATTGGCGGCAAGCTCGGTTTGGAGAGATTGAAGTTGGATGTTCTGCTGAGCTTCGTCGTCGGAATCGGAATCGGAATCGTTGGAGGAATCAGACATGGCTGTTGCTTCGTCTTTCTCTGGCTCTCGTTCTGCTTCTGAAGTTAGGGTTAGAGTTTGTTCCTCCTCCATTGCAGATTACAATACTACTTGCTTTCAGCGTCGTTGCGTATGGGTCGGTCCGGTTTTCAGCGGCGACGGTAGAGATACTGGCGAGATTGAGTGAGAGTTTTTTTGAGAGAGAGATTGAGTGAAAGTTGTTTGTTATGTTATGACTTATGTCAAAATAATAATGTATAAATAAATAATTAAATCTATTTTTTTAAGGGGAATTAAATCTATTTTTAATAGTCATTTTCGTCTTGTTTAACAAACTAGACCCTGACCCGTGCGATGCACGTGTTTATTTCGATTTTCATATATAAACATCAGATTGATTATATTATTAGTTTTTTAGCAAAGATTATATTATTATGTATAACATTTCAATAAAGACTACAATGAGCAAATTAAATAGTTCAAAATACATATCAAAGGAAAAAAAAGTTACTGTATAAAGGGGAAGAAATGGTTCAAAACCGTTTGGAAAGAAAGGAAAAAAAAAATTTCAAAAGGAAGTTTAATATTGGATATCATGTAGTGGAAGACAAATGATAACACAATCAGCAAGTGGCTTGGTGGTCAAAATGCTTTGTTGTAACCAACATGGCTTGGTGGTCAACATGCGATGCACGGGTTTTTGTAGAGTTTCATATATAAAATATCAAATTGGCTATACTATTAATCGTAGAGTTACATTTAAACTCAGAAACAATCAAACTAAGTGACAATTGAAAGTGATCGACATGCACAATCTCAAAGAAGCAAATTAACAACATTTAGTTTGCATCAACAAAAATGAATATGGAAATCAACAAAAATTTATTTAAAATCAAAGTCATTACTTTGCCAAAACAAAGTAATGTTATAGTCTACCGTAGTGATTTTTGCAAATAAAAATTCTGAACAAAAACTTCATGTAATATAATGCAGGAAAAAGTGAAGTTTCTAATGAAAAATTTTATCATATGGATCAGTCAAATTATCTACAATTTTAAAGATGCAACTTTAATATCGTAACACGTAGTTAGCGTACACCAAAAAAAATATGAAAAAGAACTACTATCAATAAAATTACTAAAAAATAACTGCTATGAGAGAGGTAACCGCTAGGGCGGTTGGGGCTTTAAAAAAAATATTTTAGTCATGTATTTTATTTTTGGAAGCAACAATATTTCAACAAAAAGAGAAATGACATAGTGGCTATACTTGTAAAATGTAAGCATAATATGGTACCTGGTTCGATTCCTTGCAAACTCTTTTTTTCATAAAATCATAAAAATTACTCAGACCCAATTACTCAGACCCACCGAAAAAGGCGGGATCAGAATTAGGGCAAACATTTCAGAACTGTTTAACATTTATATATATTAAGTTAACATTTATATATATTAAGATAATCAATCACGCTAGTCACTCAATCCATTGAAATTTTAATTAATTAAGTTAACATTTATATATATTAAGATAATCACGCTAGTCACTCAATCCATTGAAATTTTAATTAAAAATAATTTTTATCAGTTAATCAAAATTATTATATATATTAAGATAATCACGCTAGTCACTCAATCCATTGAAATTTTAATTAAAAATAATTTTTATCAGTTAATCAAAATTAGTCTCAATGTTGAAAGTAACTATTTTCGCGTAAATACATATACAATTGATATGATTTTTTTGAAAGAATACAACTGATATGATTGTAGATGGTACACCTTGTGCCGTCTATATAGTCCGTTGTTTTGTGGTAATATATCATTTTGATTTCTTAAAAAAAAAAATTAAAATATATTAAAGGACAAATACGATAGTATTATCACAACATTTTAACTTCAATAATTATTTTTCTTTAAAAAAAAAACTTCAATGACTATTTTGACTAACAAACTGCACAATCAATTATTATGTTTAAATTTTAATACAATAAGAGACTCTTGGAGCTACTCATTATACATTCAGAGACGAAAATGACTATTTACCTTTTTTTATGGCAAATGTTAGCTAAACTCGAACCAATTCAGTTTTTTCAAATTTGTATGACTTAAGTCTAGAGGTGTTCACGAGTGACCCAATAAACCTAGTCACTCAACCCAAACCAATCCGCATTTCACCCGAATCTATTTAAGTTTGGGTTCAATCCGAACCAACACATTCAAACCCGAAGTAGTTTAGTTCAGAAAATGGATTTATCGTTTCAAACCCGCAAACCCAATCGGTTAAAAAAATCAATTTATTTTTATTTTTATAATACAATTTAAGACTTTTATACGTTAATCTTGAAGTGCTTCAAGTGACATCATTTTAAATACTTAAATTTAATTCAAATGTTATAATTTCATGAAATAGAATGTCATTTTATTATATTTTTCCAATTTCTTTTTAAAAGTATGTTTAATGAACATGTTAACTGTAACGCCCTCCTTTTTATTTAATTATTTTAATTTGTTTTAGAATATATTTATATATTTATATGTATATGAGGGATATATGATTTGTTGAGGTTAGTGTCTTTTTATAATTTAGTTAATATATTTTGTTGAGTGATATTTTGTAATGTTATATGTTGGTATTTACTAGCATAATATATTTGTTAATTTTTATAGATATATATTTGTTATTTGGTGTATTATTATATATTTAGTAGAGAAATATTAATTATTAGAATATGAGGATTATTAGTGTAAGTAAAATTGGAGGTTAGAATAGAAAGAAGAATAAGTTGTTGGGCCTAAATAGATTTGGGAAGAATATTTTAGTATTATAAATAGAGAAGCTTATGTTAGAAAGAGTTTACCCTAGAACCGCTTTTTTGGAAAAGAGGAGAACAAGAAAGAAGAGAAGAGAAGAGAAGAGAAAAGTCAAGAGAAGAGGAGAATACCTTAGGAAAGAAGAACGCTACTGCTGATTCAGGAATTAATCTAAGGTGAGGGTGAGACTATCTTGCATTAATATTAAGTTGTTAAATCATTAGATTGCATCTAACAAGTTGGGGAAAGTTTGTGAGAATTTGAGAATTAGGGTTTTGAGAGAGATTTGATGATTAGATGATGAAAACTTGTTGAATTGATGTAGAAATTGTATACAGTCCTTAGATAACCCATAGGATGATTATTGGATGTAGTTTTGAGGTTAGAACCATGAATTTGGATGAGATGTTGGTGAGTTTAAGAATTAGGGTTTAATAATTGTAATAGATTGTTAATAGATTTGAGAACCCTTTGAATTTGCATATAGTAAGTTGATGAATAATTAGTGTTCTAATGATAGGGTAATCATAGGGTAATGATTAGGGTCAAGTTTAGAGAGTATTGGATCGAATACGAAGTGGAAAAGATTTCCACAAAGCGAAATCGCAGCTGAACTGCGATTTTGCTGTCAATGTGCAAAACGCGTTTTTATTGTCTCAGTTTGACAAGTTTAAGTTCCGAACTGGGTTTAGGTGTGAACACGAAAGTTGTAGGTATGGATGTTAACTTTCTAATGTCGTTGGTCTCACGTCAATAGGATTTATAGAACTTGAGTTATGGTCAAATTACTGCACGTAGGTCGCAGTGAATTTTTATGGACTTTCAGCACAACTTTTCCGAATTTAAAATAAAAGCTGGTACTGATCGGTACAGAATTGGTCTTAGGCGTAAACATGAAAGTTTTAGATAATTTTGTTAGCTTTCCAGTGGCTTTGGTTTGACGTGAAAGTGATGTTTGGTCTTTGAGTTATGATGAAAATACTACAGGGAGGTCTTAGCGAAATTGTACGGTGACAGCCTTCTCTGTTTCATGTTTTTTTGTGTTTTGTTCATATGTTTCTGTTTTGAATTGATCTTTGTTGTAAACATGAAAGTTGTTGATATTTGTGATATCTTTCCAATAGCTTTGGTTTGACATGAAAATATGTTGTGGATAATTTATTATGTTTTTACAAAGATACATAGTGAATTATTGTTGATGTTTTAATACGATGTTATATGAAGTTGTTTATGATTGATGAATATGATGTTTTAAGATGTTGTTTATTATCATTTGATATTGTTATATTATGATATGACATGAATTATTTATGTGATCCATATGTTGTCAAGATGTTAAGACGTTAAGATGATAAGAGTTGTTAAGTCGTCAAGTCGTTATGAAGTCATCAAGTTATTAAGATGTTATGTTGTCAAGATATCAAGATGTTAGGATGTCATAGATGTTCATGAAGTTGTCTAAGTTGTAGGAAGTTGAGTCCATTGCATACTCATATACGTTGGTTGGGGGCTTGATGCTCTGGAATGCTTAGTCATTCACACGATTGGTTGGGAGCTTGATGCTCTGAAGAGCCTATTTACGCTCATATAAGTTGGTTGGGAGCTTGATGCTCTGTATTGTTACCAAATGCATTTGCATATCAAGAAGTTTTAAGATGATTTAAGATGTGAAGTTGTCGAGTTGTCAAGTTGTTAAGTTGTCAAGATGCTAAGATGATTTGAGATGTTAAGAGTTACATAGTCGAGTTGAGTCGCATTGTCAAGTTAAGTGAGGTTTGATTATGAAGTTTGATTGTGATTCGAGGATTATGATTTAATGATGATGTTTGTTTATGAAGTTGATGATGAATTTGATTATGAAGTTGTTTTCGATAATGCTATGTTTTGATAATGATACTTATGTGAATTACATGATGATGCTTATGATTATATTTGATGTTAGATGTTGATGCTTATGATTATTATTGATGTTAGATGTTTTGTGATTTATGATAAGATGTTATGTGATTTATGATAAGGTGTTTGTGACTATTATTTGATGACATGTGATGATGTTTTATGATTAATAATTGAGGTTATTTGATGAAGTATATGACTAATGTAGGAAGAATAATGACACTAGTTAAGAAAGTTTAAGTTGTTAGATATGATTAATGAATTATAAGATGTTTAAGTTGTTGAATGTACTTTATATGATTTATATGTTTAATATTATTGTTTGAGAAATCTCACCACTCTGCTTGGAAATGTTGCTCTTCGTATGGGTAACTTGCAGGTAACCAGGATTAGTTGCGGTCGTGAGTGGACTCCTCACAAGTGTGTCTTAGGTGCTCTGATACGTAACGGGATGGGATTATGTCTTCTATTTCTATTCCTTACGTATTACTTATGGATTTTTATGAATAAATGTTGAACAAGACTTATGAGATTTTTATGTTGAGGCATGCGTGCCAAATATTATTTTTATTGTTGAACTAATTTCCGCTGCAAAGTTTTGAATTACTTATGTTAAATGATTTTGAAGAATAAATTGTTATTTATTCAGTTTATGAATTTTTAAGAAGTGTAGCATTCCGTTTAAAGTTGAAAAACTCTGATTTATTTATGAAATTTTTACGTTGGGAAAACGGGGTGTTACAATTGGTATCAGAGCAGGTCGGCCCGTCCGGCCAAGTAGATGAGTCGTTGTGTCGTGGCGTCATGTTTTCTAGTTAGTAGTTATATTTTTTATGTGATCATGTTTAACTGACTAACTTGATGTGGTTTTTGTGTTTTGTTTGAAGAAGTAACGACTAAATTTATTTTCTATTGTGCTTGAATTTCGAGGACGAAATTCTTTTAAGTTGGGGAGAGTTGTAACGCCCTCCTTTTTATTTAATTATTTTAATTTGTTTTAGAATATATTTATATATTTATATGTATATGAGGGATATATGATTTGTTGAGGTTAGTGTCTTTTTATAATTTAGTTAATATATTTTGTTGAGTGATATTTTGTTATGTTATATGTTGGTATTTACTAGCATAATATATTTGTTAATTTTTATAGATATATATTTGTTATTTGGTGTATTATTATATATTTAGTAGAGAAATATTAATTATTAGAATATGAGGATTATTAGTGTAAGTAAAATTGGAGGTTAGAATAGAAAGAAGAATAAGTTGTTGGGCCTAAATAGATTTGGGAAGAATATTTTAGTATTATAAATAGAGAAGCTTATGTTAGAAAGAGTTTACCCTAGAACCGCTTTTTTGGAAAAGAGGAGAACAAGAAAGAAGAGAAGAGAAGAGAAGAGAAAAGTCAAGAGAAGAGGAGAATACCTTAGGAAAGAAGAACGCTACTGCTGATTCAGGAATTAATCTAAGGTGAGGGTGAGACTATCTTGCATTAATATTAAGTTGTTAAATCATTAGATTGCATCTAACAAGTTGGGGAAAGTTTGTGAGAATTTGAGAATTAGGGTTTTGAGAGAGATTTGATGATTAGATGATGAAAACTTGTTGAATTGATGTAGAAATTGTATACAGTCCTTAGATAACCCATAGGATGATTATTGGATGTAGTTTTGAGGTTAGAACCATGAATTTGGATGAGATGTTGGTGAGTTTAAGAATTAGGGTTTAATAATTGTAATAGATTGTTAATAGATTTGAGAACCCTTTGAATTTGCATATAGTAAGTTGATGAATAATTAGTGTTCTAATGATAGGGTAATCATAGGGTAATGATTAGGGTCAAGTTTAGAGAGTATTGGATCGAATACGAAGTGGAAAAGATTTCCACAAAGCGAAATCGCAGCTGAACTGCGATTTTGCTGTCAATGTGCAAAACGCGTTTTTATTGTCTCAGTTTGACAAGTTTAAGTTCCGAACTGGGTTTAGGTGTGAACACGAAAGTTGTAGGTATGGATGTTAACTTTCTAATGTCGTTGGTCTCACATCAATAGGATTTATAGAACTTGAGTTATGGTCAAATTACTGCACGTAGGTCGCAGTGAATTTTTATGGACTTTCAGCACAACTTTTCCGAATTTAAAATAAAAGCTGGTACTGATCGGTACAGAATTGGTCTTAGGCGTAAACATGAAAGTTTTAGATAATTTTGTTAGCTTTCCAGTGGCTTTGGTTTGACGTGAAAGTGATGTTTGGTCTTTGAGTTATGATGAAAATACTACAGGGAGGTCTTAGCGAAATTGTACGGTGACAGCCTTCTCTGTTTCATGTTTTTTTGTGTTTTGTTCATATGTTTCTATTTTGAATTGATCTTTGTTGTAAACATGAAAGTTGTTGATATTTGTGATATCTTTCCAATAGCTTTGGTTTGACATGAAAATATGTTGTGGATAATTTATTATGTTTTTACAAAGATACATAGTGAATTATTGTTGATGTTTTAATACGATGTTATATGAAGTTGTTTATGATTGATGAATATGATGTTTTAAGATGTTGTTTATTATCATTTGATATTGTTATATTATGATATGACATGAATTATTTATGTGATCCATATGTTGTCAAGATGTTAAGACGTTAAGATGATAAGAGTTGTTAAGTCGTCAAGTCGTTATGAAGTCATCAAGTTATTAAGATGTTATGTTGTCAAGATATCAAGATGTTAGGATGTCATAGATGTTCATGAAGTTGTCTAAGTTGTAGGAAGTTGAGTCCATTGCATACTCATATACGTTGGTTGGGGGCTTGATGCTCTGGAATGCTTAGTCATTCACACGATTGGTTGGGAGCTTGATGCTCTGAAGAGCCTATTTACGCTCATATAAGTTGGTTGGGAGCTTGATGCTCTGTATTGTTACCAAATGCATTTGCATATCAAGAAGTTTTAAGATGATTTAAGATGTGAAGTTGTCGAGTTGTCAAGTTGTTAAGTTGTCAAGATGCTAAGATGATTTGAGATGTTAAGAGTTACATAGTCGAGTTGAGTCGCATTGTCAAGTTAAGTGAGGTTTGATTATGAAGTTTGATTGTGATTCGATGATTATGATTTAATGATGATGTTTGTTTATGAAGTTGATGATGAATTTGATTATGAAGTTGTTTTCGATAATGCTATGTTTTGATAATGATACTTATGTGAATTACATGATGATGCTTATGATTATATTTGATGTTAGATGTTGATGCTTATGATTATTATTGATGTTAGATGTTTTGTGATTTATGATAAGATGTTATGTGATTTATGATAAGGTGTTTGTGACTATTATTTGATGACATGTGATGATGTTTTATGATTAATAATTGAGGTTATTTGATGAAGTATATGACTAATGTAGGAAGAATAATGACACTAGTTAAGAAAGTTTAAGTTGTTAGATATGATTAATGAATTATAAGATGTTTAAGTTGTTGAATGTACTTTATATGATTTATATGTTTAATATTATTGTTTGAGAAATCTCACCACTCTGCTTGGAAATGTTGCTCTTCGTATGGGTAACTTGCAGGTAACCAGGATTAGTTGCGGTCGTGAGTGGACTCCTCACAAGTGTGTCTTAGGTGCTCTGATACGTAACGGGATGGGATTATGTCTTCTATTTCTATTCCTTACGTATTACTTATGGATTTTTATGAATAAATGTTGAACAAGACTTATGAGATTTTTATGTTGAGGCCTGCGTGCCAAATATTATTTTTATTGTTGAACTAATTTCCGCTGCAAAGTTTTGAATTACTTATGTTAAATGATTTTGAAGAATAAATTGTTATTTATTCAGTTTATGAATTTTTAAGAAGTGTAGCATTCCGTTTAAAGTTGAAAAACTCTGATTTATTTATGAAATTTTTACGTTGGGAAAACGGGGTGTTACATTAACCCGATCCAAATCAACCTGCTCAATATTAATTTGGGTCGACTCGAGTTTGACATATAAAATGGGAGTCTCTTGACCAACCCAAACCAAATATTTTGATTGGATAACGAGTTTGGACAAAAGTGACCCAACCCAACCTGTGAACGCCGCTACTTAAGTTAAATAAGTTGAATTACCCAACTATCCAAAATAGATAAAAGAGTGTATTGAATTATGATTTTAAAAATTAATTTTGGTAAAAAAATTCTTTTAGGATTTTAAAAGACTTTGTGGTATTATATTGACTTTGTGAGATTTTAAAAGACTTTTTACGCTTTAACTCTACAGGGTGTCATAGTATTTTTGGTATAAACTAGTGGGTTGATTCGATCAAAAAATATTGTGAAAATATGAAGACTAATCACGGTCAAGACATGAATATCGTAAAACTTGATAAAAATGTGCTTTGTGAGATTCAAGATACCATAAACAGCGATTTCAAGCCATGGCAACAAGATCAAAGGCCTTTTAACACCTTTGTTGAATGCATTGTTATTTAACCTATTGAATATATTTTTTATTACTATCACAAGTAGCTAAACTCAATATATTAGGAGTGAATGACGAACCTCTATGTTATTGTTCTACTCATGTAATCTACGAGTCATTTATTAACGCACTTTAAACATTATGTTTATTCATTACATCTGGTGTTTAATTTTTTTTGCTGTGGGATCAACATTCAGCATATTTTATGATATAATTCACTATCCACACTACGTTTTGTAACATGAACTAGGCATAGTATTCTCTAATTAATTTATCTAGACATAGGAAATTAATTAGTGTGACTAATAGTTTAAACACTCAATCAAGCTTTTGATAATAACACTTTCACATAAGACATTGGATTTCTATGTTAAATAAACAAGACATCTAATTGGTCTTTTGATCTATTTTGTTAATTGACATGAACATAAGTATCAAATTGTTATTTTTTAGGGCCTCGAATCACCAAATAAGAACATATATGGGATTTGAACAATTCTAATAGCCCGTAATCATTCTAATCTGCGCTTTTATTTAATTTTCTTATGAAATCCATATCTTAACTCCTACAATTATGGGGGAAGGATCATCCCAACATTTTTTTTTGGAAGGGAGATCAAGGTTTTAAGCCCCCCTAAAGTACTCCTCAAATACAGCCTACGAAGCAGAGCCTTAAAGAAACTCTTTCCCAATTTATTAAGGTATCACAAAGCAACTTCAAAGCCTTGGCAAAGAGTCAAGAGAGCGCCAATAGAACAATGAAGGTTCTATAAAGAACTTTGAGACTCGTATTGGACAATTGTCCAAGCAGATGGCTACCATGACTAATGATAGTTTTGCAAGTAACACTAGAGCAATGTCTGCTTGGGGGTTATTTTTGTTCCATATGTATGAATGATATTTTTATGATTGATTGTCAAATTTGGTTTAAGCATCATGTCATGCTTAAGGCATGACCTCTTTTCACGGTTACTTGTCGGGAGATTTGAAGAAATAGAATGAAGAGATTTTTTTAACATGTTAAGATAAGTGTTTGGGTTTCTGTTAATAGTATTTTCTCTTGTCACTCTTATGTGGTTCGTGTTATTGGTCACTCGGACGGACATCCTATCCATCGGGAAGTTCGTTGACATCCCTTGCAGATGGTTATATCAAAGTTAACGTGGATGGTTCCTCCTTCGGCGGACAAATCAAGTAATCCAGATTTTGACATCCTTTTAAGAAATAATAGTGGTGTTTGGATTCAAGGTTTTTATATTTTATTGTAGAAGAGTATCTTATTTGTTTGTCGAGCTCTCAACAATCTGGTGAGACCTTCAAATGGTTTGGGGTCTTGGTTATCACTTTATTACTATGGAATTTGATTGTTGATGATGATCATAGTCAATTTCATCCTAATGCGACTATTCTTTTGCTCATTAGAAAACTCCCTCCCTTCTTTGATTAGTTTCCTTTTCCCACATACCGAGAGGAGACAATAGTGCGTTGCTTAGTTGGCTAAATACGATGGTAGTAACGATATGGTTGTTCCCTCCTTTGCAATTAAATTTTATCTTATTGGTAGGCTACTCTAGAGTGTTTGGTCAACAAGTTGCTTAATTTTCCATTGTTTTTACTTTAAATTCCTTTAGATAAAAATTCCTTTAGATAATAATTTAATTTTTCAAAATTGATGTACAACTTTAATTTTTTTTAAGGGTTACTTGATTTATAACTTAAAAAATAAGTCAAAGAAAGGATGGGTAAATAATACTTTTATTAATTTTTGTCAAAAAAAAAAGTACGTTTATTAATTAAGTGTAGATATATATATATATTTTTTTTGAGGAGCAGCGTAGAAAATTAAACTACCAGGAATATTCTTGTGGGATTTACACCAAGTGCATGTAACATTCACAACTCACACCAGCTCATAATCCTCGTGTCTTCAATTAATCCCCCGTTTAGTTCTCATAGCCTAAGCATGCCACACCCTCCGATCTTCTAACAAACCCAAATCTCAACAGATCCAAGGGCTTAAATTAAACTTGAATTTTCACACGGATTACAACTTTTGATAAATTCAATTAGTTCTAGAAATAATAAAGCGAGTAACTTTTTTCTTTGGGAAAATTATAACAACCTCCCCTTAGTTCTATCTAAATACAATTGACCACCCCTCTATTTTCCTAAACATAAAAAAACCTCCCTTCTGTTTCTTTCCGTCAAAATTGTCGTTAGCAGGCAAATTACTCCATTCCAACCCTATCTCATCCCCTTAATTCTATTTCTCACGAAGCTCCAATTTGCATGTATTGCTAGAAAGAAATGTTGCAACTATTAATAAATCATGGAAAATTTGTGATTGTCATAGCAGAAAGTCAAATTAATCACTCAATGTGTTATCCTCTGATTGATAAGCTTCTTAATTCGATTTGATTCATATCAACAAAAATTGCTGCCTAAGCCCAAAGAATATTTATTGACTTAATTACTAGTTGGAGACGCAGTGGAGAATTTTGTCCAGTTTTGGAGAGAGAATGAAAAACAAGGGCTTAAGTATACTTAACACCAACCCAATCTCGATGATATATACATGGTGAGGGGTAATTAAAGGCACGATCATCAACCCTTTATTCTTGACAAAACAATGGCATTGGTTTTGTAGTTTATTTTGCCATACTTCCATTGGTTTATTTGTCCCAAAATTAAGAGGTTTATAGTTACCATGTTTGAAAACAAATTTTTGCTGCTAAAATAGCTACTGCCAATAAAGATGTCATTGTATGTGGATCTGGAGAAGTATTTTGGGTTGCAAATTGAGTGTTATCAATTGCCAAATTATGAATGACATGCTTTCGGTTTATAGCAGCATTTTAGAAATTGAAATTGCCTTAAAAATAAAATGAAATTTATGCTTTTACAAAAAGCTCTTTTTTTTTTAATGGACAAATTAACGGTGTTAACAAAGAAGGGATGTCTTTGTCTATTTGGTGAGAACTTAGGGGAGGTTAGTATAGATTTTAAAACTAGAGGGGGTGTTTGTGCCATTTAGAGAGATTTTAAGGGAGGTAAGTATAATTTTCCCTTTTTCTTTTTACGCCAAAATGGGAGTAACGAACTTAGAAGATGCCATGTAATATTCCTTTGAAATCAAATATTCTCTCTGATTTTTAAGGAAAAAACCTAAATTCCCCTGTTTTCGTTGCACCGTTTCACATCATATTTTTCCGCTATAAATACCTTTTTCTCTGTGTATCAAATTCAAGCCAAGAACCAATTTTGAGAGCACTGAGAGAAACCCATTTGTCTTCTATTTCTTGTGAACGTGTTTTTTCATTCTCGGTCATTGAAATTTTTCACATTCACTTTCTCACCACTCAAAGAAAAAAATGTCTAATAATATTGTGATAGTTTTCGACTTTGATAAAACCATAATTGATTGTGATAGCGATAATTGGGTTGTCGATGAATTAGGTTTCACCGATTTGTTCAATCAACTCCTTCCCACTATGCCTTTCAATTCTCTAATGGTATGGTTTTCACTCTTCTCATATGCTCTGTTTTTTTAAATACTCTGTTTTTCATTCTATCGATATTCTGAAAATTAACTTGTGTTTTGGTTTTTGAAATACAGGATAGAATGATGATGGAGCTTCATTCAAATGGTGTAACCACTGAAGATATTGAAAAAGTTCTTCAAAGGATCCCAATTAATCACAGAATAATATCTGCTATTAAATCAGCTTATGCTTTAGGGTGTGATTTGAGGATTGTTAGTGATGCTAATACGGTTTTCATCGACACAATTTTGAAGCATTTGGGAATAAGTGAATGCTTTTCTGAGATTAACACTAATCCTGGTTATGTTAATCAAGAAGGAAGATTAAAAGTTATGCCTTATCATGATTTCAACAAAGCTTCTCATGGTTGCACTCTTTGTCCCCCAAACATGTGCAAGGTATAATACAACTTTTTATTTTACTAATCACTGCTTTAAATTGATATAGAAGTTATTATTCTCTCTTTGTATTTAGTTTCAAATTTATGATTAAATATACTTAAACTTTTTTTAAATTATTTATTATTTCAGGGTTTAATCATTGATAAAATCCAAAATTCAATTTCTGAAGTGGATAAAAAGAGGTTTATCTACCTTGGTGATGGTGCTGGAGACTATTGCCCTAGCTTGAGGCTTAGAGAAAGAGACTTTGTGATGCCAAGGAAGAATTTTCCAGTGTGGGATTTGATATGCAAAGATACTTCACTTGTCAAAGCCGAAATTCATGGGTGGAGTGATGGAGAAGAATTGGAACAAACTTTGATGATGTTGATCAACAAAATTGTGATGGAGGAACATGTTCAATTCATTGCATCTGACTGCAAGCTAGCTACAAACTCTATTTGTTCCCGTTCACCAGTCATTGCCTTAAATTCTTAGTTTTTGTGTTACATGTTTCTTTTATTTTTGTCCTTTGATAAGAGGGTTTGTATTGAATATCAATTTTCGAGGAAATGCTCCAAATGATTTTTGAATGTTGAAGACAATTTGAACCATCACTCTTTTTCTCAAATGTGATCCTTTAAGGAACACGCCATGGAAATTCTCTATATGATCGATCTATTGGCTAACTAGAAACAATTACTCAAATTTTGCATATAACAAACCTTATATTCTAAACATTGAATGTGAAAATTTGTTTCTGACCATTATTATAGGTCATGGGGCAACCAAGGTTTGTTTGTTTGTTTCTAGCTTTTGAGACGGTGTCGTCCAATTGAAGAGCAATTAAAGAGGGAAAATGTGATAGGAAAGGATAAAATAATGAAAAATTTTGTTAAAGAGACTACAAAGACAATTTCGTGGGTGAGATGGTTAGAATTGTTGAGATTGACAAGTGCAGATTTCGAAGAATGCATATTTGGAAGAGAAGATGAGTGAACTCTATACATCAGATACAATGTATGTTAGTGAAGAAAAGATGAATTTGAACGTAAAAACTTATGTTGTATCATGGATCAATTTTTTTTATTAGAAAATGATATTTGAACAACCACAAGTGTTTTCACTTAT
Source organism: Medicago sativa (assembly GCF_051527215.1). Taxonomy (NCBI): domain Eukaryota; kingdom Viridiplantae; phylum Streptophyta; class Magnoliopsida; order Fabales; family Fabaceae; genus Medicago; species Medicago sativa. Next base: position 12,201,886 of record NC_140756.1, read on the forward strand.
AATCACTTTCACTCTTTATTGTTTTGATTTTTGTGCTAATTTTCTTTGTATATTTTGCTTGTTTCACAGAATGGTTGTTCAAATAACATTAATCTTTTTTTGTTGGTCAATTTACACCAACTTTTGTATTGGTCCATTTTATTCAAAGTCTTATGTAAGACTTGTAAGTAAATAAACCAAACAATTGAATTCAAATGGTAAATGAGTTTCACCAAAGATGAATCATTCGGGAGAACCTGTATTTGAATTTTAGGCGAAACAATTCTTGATCTGACTATCTCTACCTAAAGGTCGAACTCCGGATTGCTAAGTCTTTTTCTTCTGCTGTTTGTAAATGACAACAAACAAATATGTACAACCTTTATAATTAAAAACTAAAGTGGCAACGACGGAAAGTACAACACTACAACTTACCTTAAAAAGGAAAACAAGTGGTGATGACCTATTTGCATGAACCCATATATAACATGCAAATAGATCATGGATCTGTTAAGACACCTAGAATTTTACAAATCTAAGAATCTATCATAACTTTGTTTATGGCATAAAAAATATTCAGATGCTCACCTATGTTCCCAATCTATATATGGCCATACATCATAGTAAAACATTGTATTTCAAGATGTTTACTAACTTCTGCCACTGATGGCCATCCAAGTCCAAGATGTTTCTGGGAAATATTGTACTACCACATGCTAAAGTCGAAAAGCATAATATTAGAATTTCGGCTTAACTTATTAGAATTAAACCATATTTTAATTAAGAAAAAGTTAATATTGATTTGATTTAATATAAAAGCTATAAACATTTATCATAATATTTTTTGATAAAAAAATATTTATCAGAATATAAGTATAATGATATTCTTTGTACCAAAAAAAAGTATAATGATATTCTTTACACATGCATTTATGCATAGAATCAAACCATGTTATGGTCCCCTTTATTAGGATAATTCTTAAATATCGCTTCAAAGATTTACATATATAACTTGATTGGATGTTTGTGTAAAAAGTTTCACACTGTTCAATGTATAAAAATTAATCTCATAAAAAATAGGTTAAATAAGTTTTTTTGTCACTATAAAATTTTCAAATTTCAAATTTTAGTCCCTATAAATATTTCATCAATTTTTGGTCCCTAAAAAATTTCCCGTCACAACTTTTGGTCCCTATAAATATTTTCATCTATTTTCATTTAAGCAAAATCATGTGTATCATTTGAAAATTTGTATTATTATTTTGTGGTCATGTCTAGTACGACATCAAAATCTCTCTTGTGCAAAAGTTTATTTTTTTAACAAGTGATGAATTAAATAATTTTTTAAGTTTTTAGCGCTTAAAATTCACGTCTTGTTAAAAAATTCTCATTTTTTGTACAAAAGATTGTTATAATATTATAAATATCTCTATAAAAATTTATTAAAAAATGTGAAGTATACACATGATTTTATTTTAAAAAGGGACCATAAGTGGTAGTAGAAAATTTGAGGGACCAAAAATTGATGAAAATTTTTATATGGACTGAAACTTGAAATTTGAAAATTTTATAGGGACTAAAAACATATTTTACCATAAAAAAACACTAGTATAAGGATGATATGACTGAAAATAATCTTTCAAAAAAAAAAAAAGACTGAAAATAAGAGAGATAAAATGATTTCATTTGGGAAAATTGAGAAGAAGATTGTTAAACCGAAAAAAGTTTAAGAATGAAGATTTTGTTACTGAAGTTTCAAATTGAGTCAAAAAAAAAAAAAAAACAGCATGTATGATGTAGGGCAAATTGATCATTGTATTAGATAGACATTGCATGTTTCCATCATGGACGAATTCCAAGAAAAGCTTGATTAAACTTAATCTAAGGATAAAAAAACACACCTAAACACATTTGCAATGATAGCAATGATAGTACACTAAAAGTTTATGGTCCAACTGGGAGAGCTTTAGGCAAGGATTCAAGCACATGAATAGATAGAGTTTGCAGCTTGCAATCAGTAGCAATGAATTGAACGTTTTCCTCAATGATAATTTTGTTGATCAATTGAATCAAAATTTGTTCAAGCTCTTCTCCATCACACCAACCATGAATTTCAGCCTTAACAAGTGAAGGGTCTTTGCATATCAAATCCCACACTGGAAAATTCTTCCTTGGCATCACAAAGTCTCTCTCTTTAAACCTCAAGCTAGGGCAATAATCTCCAGCACCATCACCAAGGTAGATAAACCTCTTGTTCTCCCCATCATAAATTGTATTTTTGATTTTATCAATGATTAAACCCTGAAAAAATTATTTAAACAAAGTTTAATTAGTAGTATATTTTGATCATAATTAAATTTTAAAATAAAGTCAAAGAGTAACTTCTTTATTAATTTAAACTAGTGGTCCTACATCAAATTATTCTTTATTTTATATGAAACAAGAAGAGACCAAACACACTAATCAAATATATACCTTGCACATGTTTGGAGGGCAGACATTGTTGCAACCATGTGAATTCTTGTTGAAATCATGGTAAGGTGAAATTCTAACCCTTCCTTCTTGATTAACATAACCAGGATTAGAGTTAATCTCTGAGAAGCATTCACTTATTCCTAAATGCTTCAAAATAGTTTCAATGTAAAACATATTGGCATCACTCAGAATCCTCAAATCACACCCTAAAGCATGTGCTGATTTAATAGCAGGTATTATTCTATGATGAATTGGAATCCTATGAAGAACTTTTTCAATGTCTTCAATGGTTACACCATTTGAATGAAATTCCATCATCATTTTGTCCTATAATTTCAAAACCAAAGCAAGAAAGAATCAAGTTAATAATATATTTATGCAAATTGATACCATGCAGAATTTCTAATGAATGAAAATAGAACACATGAAGAGAATAAAAAACATACCATGACGGAATTCCAAGGCATTGTAGGAAGGAGCTGATTGAACAAATCAGTGAAACCCAATTCATCAATCAACCAATTATCACTATCACAATCAATGATGGTTTTGTCAAAGTCAAAAATAATAACAATATTATTAGACATTTTTTTTCTTTGAGATGTGATAAAGTGAATGTGAAAAATTCAATGACCTGAAAAAAATCTCTCCCTGCTCTCAAAGTTGGTTCTTTCTTGGTTTGGAGTTGATAGAGTGAGAGAGAAAGGTATATATAGGGAAGTTGAAAAAGCCAAAACGGAAAACAAGTAATTTATTTTGTTTTAAAAGTTAAAAAGAATATTTTATTTCGGAGGAATATTACGTAACATACCATAACTCATAATCCTTGTCGTATTTTTAAATTAAATATTGGCCGTTGGATCTGTTTGAATTTAGGTTATTTAGAAGATCGGAGGGTGTGTGATGGTTAGGCCATGAGAAGAATAAGGAGGATTGATGACGAGGATTAATGAGTGTGAAATGCACATCTCCACCACTAAATGCATTTGCAGCCCATAAGCATATTCTTGGTATACTCCGTTCCATTCGATATGCTTCTAAAATCGGTTTATTTTAATTTTAATCTTAATTTTAATCAATTTTTTTTTTGAAGAAATCAATTTATTTGGTATACTCCGTTCCATTCGATATGCTTCTAAAATCGGTTTATTTTAATTTTAATCTTAATTTTAATCAATTTTTTTTTTGAAGAAATCAATTTATTTATTTACCAATCTTTTTACGTGGAGCTCTAATTCCTTAATTTTAGTACATCAAACCAGTTAAGCTACCTATAATTTTAATTTTGATTAATTTTTTTTGGTCAGGTAGTCTAGTGATTTTTTTTTGGTCAGGTAGCCTAGTGACTAGAATTCACCTTATAAGGTGAATAAGTGGGGTGTCCGGGGTTCGAACCCCTGCCCCTGCATATAATAATGCATTGTCCTACCAACTGAGCTATGTTCACGGGACATTTTGATTAAAAATTTATGTATTGATATCTATAACTTTCAAATTATAACAATCTCAATAAACTATATATTTTTTTCAATGACTTCAACAAATATATCAAATATAATATAAATTCTTTTTTTTAGAAAAATATAATATAAATTCTTATATTTTTAATCTCACCTAAAATATTACATTAATAAAAGAAAATTTTCCCTAAAAAAAAATTGTTTAAAAATATACTTAGAATAATGAAAAAGTCGATCCAAAATCTCATATCCCTTAAATGTATAGTATATATACCAATCTTTTATTTTTACATGGCTTCACAATTACTATATTTACAATACTAGTTTAGTACTAGTATTTCTTTAAAATATTAAATATATATCAAAATATAGATTTAACACACTTCATAACTCTATCTATCCTCCAAAACAGGTATATATCAAATATATCAAAATAAATAAATTGAAAGAACAACATGACACATGACTATGACCATATATTATCATGTTGTTCTTTTAGTTTTTTTTTAATATAAAGTATTTATATGAAAATATAGACTTAGAGCCCGTTTGTTATAGCTTTTTTAAGAAAAAAATCACTTTTTTTAAACAAATAATCACTTTTAAGAGTTTTGCATCTGTTTGTTACAGATTTTTTAAAAAATCAGAATCTAAAAAAAATCTAAAAACAGCTTCAAATGAGAAGCTGTTAAGAGCAGCTTCTCAAAAAATAGATTTTTTTTAGAGGAGAGAGAAAATATGATTTAAAATATTGAACTAATTTTGTAACAAAAAATCTCTTTTATATAGTTGTATCCAAACAAACTAGATTATTTGTTTAAAAAAAGTTATTTTTGTCACGGTAACCAAACACAAAATAGATTCTGATTTTTCACAAAATCTCTAAAATATAATCTCTAAATTATTTTATGTCAAAATCACTTTTATTTTAATCTGTAACAAACGGGCCCTTAATAGTATAACACTTTAAAATCCTATCCTCCAAAAACAAACTCGCAAACATTCTTACGACAATTTGGTTCTATGGTTCATGTAGGCCGAGAGGGCAATCGTGCCGGCCACCTCTTGCTCTCAGTGAACCACCTTGTATTGTATGGTTGGCTGGTCCATTTTAATTTTCCTTTTCCTATTTTTCAATAATAAAGCATGTGAACGAGATGGACTAGTGGACAATTGCACCGTAATCCTTTTATCGATTCCAAAAGATGCTCATATTACAAGCATGCTAAGTGAAGCAGAAAATTCGATATAGTTTTATTTCATTAAAATACTGCTTCTTATAGCCATATATAATTGAAGGGATGGGGGGTATCAAAGTATCAACCCATGGCTGTCACACCAGTCAATGCTCACATCGATCCTTCCACACATATATTGTTGCTTAATTACAATTTTTGTAATCCTCTCACAGTATATTTATGCATCATTGTATCATTTTCATTTTATACTTCTCTTTTAACAAAATCATAATGACTTCAAGTAAAACGTGTTCATCCAGTAAAAACACAAATGTTTGATTTTTGTGTCACTATGCGAAGTGTATATACATTTTTTTTTTTGAGGGAATGCGAAGTGTATATACATAATCCCATAACTATTATGCATGCGCTATTTTCATAATGAGAAAATATCCGGTATAATTCCTCTCAAAAAGATCCGGTATAATTATTACCTTCAATATATATGTTTATGTAATTACTAAAATTTCATATAACGAGCTATGTAATTGAGCTTAAATGGTTAATAATCGTTCGGGAAGAATTCGAATTCGATTTTTAGATATAACAATTCTTAGTCAGACTATACTTATCTTACGACCAAACTTCAGATTATCATACAACAACAACAACCAAGCCTTATCCCACTAAGTGGGGTCGACTACATGGATCAAATGGAGCGTTCTATCAAAAACCATATTTGGATCCAACTCATTGACCTCTAAATCTTTTCTAATGGTTTCTCGAATGGTTTTCTTAGGCCTTCCGGTTGAAGAATTCCAACATTTGTTAAGTGCTTTAGGAATGCTTGATGAGTCTGAGATAAACTGTTGCAAGGAGCATGCAGTTTAAGGGAGGGATTGTTGAATGAGTCAATGTTTATTTATTCTAAATAAACATTGACTCATTCAACAATCCCTCCCTTAAACTGCATGCTCCTTGCAACAGTTTATCTCAGACTCATTGATGACACCTTGTCATTACGTAATTTTATATGTATTTTCATCACAAAAAGGAGTTCACAGAAGACTTATGCAGCAAAAAGAGCAGAAAAACTGAAGGAAACGCAAAGAAATAAAACGTGTCACGATTTGGTACAAACGTGACACGATTTGGGAAGCACAAGAAGCCTTGTTTCGACATTAGGAAAACGTGTCACGATTGGTAAAACGTGACACGATTTGGTGAAACCCTAATTCAGTTTCTTGCTCCAGAAGGTAAAAACGTGTCACGATTCACTTAAAACGTGACACGATTTGGGCGATATTCTGTGCCTATTTATGCTGAAGTCTATTCCAAAAACAAGGGTTACGAATTCTAGAGAGCCAAGTGCGATTTTTCAACTACAAGGAGGACCAGGAGGACGATTTCTTCATCTTCCAACCACTTTGTGTATGTTTTATTACCTCTAATGATTATGTTATTTGTAAACATTATTATGAGTAGCTAAATCCATTAGAGGTTAGGTCTGAGATGATTCGTTGTAACCCTAATTGAGATATTATGTTGTGAAACTCTATTTATTGTGAATGATATTCTAGTCTTTATTCAATTCAATTGTTCTTAATGCTTTTTATATCCTGATCAAATATAAATATGATTTTGTGAGAATGAATGACTACTGACCATAGCTTTCTACTTAGACCTATTGAATTGTTCTAATAAACATGGTTAGTCTAGGAATGGATAATCGTTTATTAGTGATGTTAGGTTAACGTGCTTTAAACCTTCAAAGATTATTAGACCACCTAAGGGATTAGGGGCTGTAGTTTAAGGAGAGGGTCCTAACTCAAGGGATTGATTAGGACTATTTTGTTAACTATCGTGGGATTAGAAGATCATTCATACGAATAGGTGCAACATAACAATTAGGGGAACATAGATGATTCGAAAGACCTAAACTCATCTCTCTCTTATTCTTGAAAACCAATTTATTTTTAGCAATTATTTTTTATGCAATCAAACCAATCTACTGCCTAGTGGCAAATCAAAATAACCTTTATACATCCTAAAATACAACGTAGTTGAATTATTGAGATTAAAAACAGTCCTCGTGGGATCGATATTTTTACTACTTCGATAGTATTTGGTGCACTTGCCAGAGATCTATCAAGTTTTTGGCGCCGTTGCCGGGGACTGTTGAATTATTTCAACAAGGCAATTACGTTATAGTTTAGGGTTTTTGCAATTTAATTTTCTGTTTTTAATTTTTATTTTTTTATTTTTCTGTTTTCATATTCACTTGATTACTTTGCGTTGTGCAGTGCTACTAAGGTATTTTGCTGTTTATGCGAGGTAAACAGAGCTCTGACGACCTAGAGTACGATCCGGAGATTGAAAGAACTGCTAGAGCACTTCGGAAAGCTGTCCGATCGCAAAGGTTAGCTCAATCCGTTCCACCGGGTGTTCGAGAACAAGTACCGGAGCAACTCTCAAGTGAATCTGAAACAATCTCTTCTCCTAAATCTGCAACTATGGAAGGAGAAGGAGTTGTACCACCAAGACCTAAGCTTGGAGACTACGGGTTAGCCACTCATCGCGGTCAACTGACCCACACTTTTCAACCAGCTAACCCCGTAGCGTTCGACATCAAGACAACTGTCCTCAATGGTTTGAGGGACAAGCAATTCGATGGGACTGAAGCTATGAGTCCTCATGAACACTTGAGCCGTTTTGCTGAAACCTGTGAGTTTTGTGTGCAACCAGCCACCGTGACTGAAGCACAAAAGAAGCTAAGGCTATTTCCTTTCACCTTGACGGGAAGAGCAAAAGATTGGTTGCTAACAATTCCAAACGGGACTGTCCAAACATGGGAAGAGTTAGAGCTGAAGTTCTTGGAGAAATACTTCCCTATGTCTAAGTATTGGGACAAGAAGATGGAGATCTCTAACTTCAAGCAAGGAGAAGGTGAATCATTGTACGATGCTTGGGAGCGATTCAATTTGCTTCTCAAGAGATGCCCTAATCATGAGTTCACCGAGAAGCAATACCTCCAAATCTTCACTGAGGGGGTAACACCAAACACTCGAATGTTCTTAGATGCTTCCGCGGGAGGTAGTCTCAAAAGTAAAACTGATCATGAAGTTCAAGCTCTAATTGAAAACATGGCTGGCAATGAGTATCGTGATCAAGCTAAAAAGAAAGAAAGAGGAGTGTTTGGGGTGAGTGAACAAACTGCTATCCTTGCTAACCAAGCAGCTATGAACAAACAAATCGAAGCTCTAACTAAGGAGTTTCAAGGCTTCACTTTGGCTCATAAGCAACAACAAGTGGCTGCAATCAAATGTGACTTATGTGGTGAAGAACATCCAAACGGTGAATGTGTTCCGGAAGGATCAAGTGAAGAAGCTAACTTCATGGGAGGTTATCAAAGGCAGAATCAATACTACAATTCAGGCATTAATAAGCATCCAAATCTAAGCTACTCAAATAACAATGCTTTAAATTCTCAAATGCTTACTCCTCCTCAACAACAACAAAGGAAGCCATCAGCTCTTGAAGAAACTATGATGAATTTCATGAAGATGACTCAAGGCAACTTTGAAGAGATGAAGAAGAGTCAAGAAGCTGAAAGAAAGAACAATGAAGCTTCTAGGAAGATGCTTGAAACTCAACTGGGGCAATTAGCTAAGCAATTGGCTGAACAAAGTAAAGGAGGATTCTCAGGTAACACTAAAGATAACCCTAAGAATGAGTCTTGTAATGCTATTGAATTGAGGAGCAAAAAGGTTTTGACTCCTTTAGTTCCAAAAGCTCCAAAGAAGGTTGATGAAGTAGTTGAGGTGGAGGAGAACGATGTAGTTGAAAAAAATGATGAGGATGTAGTTGAAAATGAAAAGAAAAAAAAAATAGAGGGAGATAAAAGTGAGAAATTGATAGATGAAGATTCAATCTTGAGGAAGTCGAAGAGTCAAATTTTGAAAGATGGAGACAAACCACAGGTTATTCCATCATATGTGAAGCTTCCATACCCTCACCTTTCGAAGAAGAAAGAAAAGGATGAAGGCCAATTCAAGAAGTTCATGCAACTTTTCTCACAACTTCAGGTGAATATTCCTTTCGGTGAAGCTCTTGATCAAATGCCGTTGTATGCTAAGTTCATGAAAGACTTGTTAACCAAAAGAAGGAAGCCTAAGGATGATGAGAACATAGCACTTTCTGAGAATTGTAGTGCTATTCTTCAAAAGAAGCTGCCACCTAAGCTGAAGGATCCTGGTGCTTTTACTATCCCTTGTTCAATTGGACCGGTAGACATTGGAAGAGCTTTATGTGACTTGGGAGCAAGTATAAATCTGATGCCTCTTTCAATGATGAAGAAGCTTAAGTGTGGGGAACCAAAACCAACAAGAATGACCATTACTTTAGCTGATCGGTCAATCTCTTACCCTTTCGGTATACTTGAAGATGTGCTAGTCAAGGTTAATGACTTGGTGTTCCCAGCAGATTTTGTGGTCCTAGATATGGCTGAAGATGAAGACATGCCACTCATTCTAGGAAGACCTTTCCTTGCAACTGGTCGTGCTTTGATTGATGTTGAACGTGGAGAGCTAATGTTGAGATTCCATAAGGAGCAGGTAGTCTTCAATATCTTTGAGGCAATGAAACACCAAGATGAGAATCCCAAGTGTTACCGGATTGATGTTGAGGAAGAAACTGTCGAAGATAAAACACTTGAATCTCAATCTATTCAATCTACGGAGGTGGAAAGTGTGGAATCTATAGATAGACAAGAAGTGATTGAAGATCTTGGAAAGATAGAGGGTGTTAAGCAACTGGAAGTAAGCAAAGAACAGATGCACCAAAAATCATCAGGAGACATCCGTGACAACAAGTATGGGGGATTGACAACTGGTAAAAATGAAATAAAGACTACTACCACTGGTCCAGGTGGTAAATTGGCTTATAGAAGGATTCCCTATGGGATGCGTAATGGGCCGGCTGCTTTTCGATGGTGTATGCATTCAACTCTCTCTGATACTTTGGAAAGAATTAGGAGGTACTGTGACGAAGGGATGGCAAGAAACAAGCCTGTTGATGAAGCTATAGACATCAAGAAGTCTGGTGCACAAGGAACTTTCAAGGGTAAGGAACAAAAGCTGAAACGGTACCGTGAAGGAGGACTCCAAAACAACTAATCCTTAGGGATGGTCATGAGTCAAGCTAGTGACGGTAAAGAAGCGCTTGGTGGGAGGCAACCCACATTTAGATTTCAGGTAGTATTTCTTATTTCCTTTTTATTGCTTTCAAATATTCAAAAATACAAAAAGATTTTTTGCTGAAACGAACAGAGGAAGAAAATTTGTTGTTTTCCAATACTGTGCAAATCGTGACACGTTTTGGGCCAAACGTGACACGATTTGCCCCCTCTGAAGCTCCTCTCAGAAATTTTTCTAAGTAAAAAAAGGGTGCCATTCGACATTTCCAGAAAACGTGTCACGATGCTGAAATCGTGACACGAATTTTGGCACCTAAAAATTTTTCTAAGTCTCAAATTGGTGCCATTCGACAATTAGAAATCGTGACACGTTGGCCAAAACGTGACACGATTTCTGGGCAAGAAAATTTTCAAAAATGAAAAATCGTGACACGTTTAGCCCAAACGTGACACGATTGTAGCAGTTTCAAAAATTTAACCGTTACAAAACAAAATCGTGACACGTTTTTGGCAAAACGTGGCACGATTTTCCCAGCCTATAAATATATCCAACACGATTTTCATTCCATTCACTTCCAAAAGTAGCCAAACTCTGCCAAAATTTTCCCAGAACCCTAACCTACGATTTTCTAACCCTTTTCTACCAAAAATCTTCATCTTTTCATCTTCTAATCACCAAACCATTACCATACACCTTCATCATCACCAACAAACAACCAAACCCATTATCTCCATCTTAACCCTAACCCTAATATCCAGTTTTGTTTCTTCTCTAAATCCTAACCCTAACCATGGTTGAGACCCGCAACAAAGGCAAGTCCCAAGCCACATCCCAACCAGCCAAAAAGGCCAAAATAGCCCCCAAACGCAAACAACCTGTCAAACCTAGCCCTAACACCGCACCCCCACCGTCCATCAACCACCGGTTTTATAATACTGCTGCCCGTGACCGTTTCAAGGACATCCGAGGCTATAGGGTGATCCCGGAGAGAGGTTTTGATTTCACCAAACTCATCTCCAACCCTGAGTTCCATCAAGTGATCACTGAGAGAGGGTGGGAGTCCCTTGTTAGTATGATTTTCGAGCAGGCCAACAAAACCATTGGGATAGAATTCTATTCTAATGCTAGGTATATGGGGAGGAAGTATGTGTCCTATGTGAGGGGGAAGGAGATAGACTATAGCCCGGAAAGGATTAATCAGTTGCTGGAGATTGTGCCACCGGAGATTTGTGATGTGAAGAGGAGGATAGAGGAGTGCAAGAATTGGGATGATGAAAGGTGGGAGGAGTTGCTAATGCAGATTTGTGTTGAAGGTGCTAAGTGGCATGGAGGGTCACATATGCTGTTGAGGGCTGACTTCAAGCCCCATGCAAAGGCGTGGGCATCTTTTGTGGTGCAAACTATTGAGGGCACCTCTTGTACTTCAGAGATTCCGCTGCCCCGCTTGTTGACGCTGTCTGCTATTCTTGATGGTACACCCATCAATGTTGGTGAGTTAATTGCCGACAATATCTATATGTTTGCTTCAGGTACCAAGAAGGCACTCCCTCATTTGAGCCTTATCAATTGGCTTTGTGAGGAGGAGGAGTGCGATTTGTTTGCTAATGATTTGAGTGCAGCAATGATGAAGCCCATCACCGACACTTACATGGATGGCTTTGTCAAGGATTATCATGACCGCATGCAGACTATCATGGGTGCCGAGGCAGCAGCAGCAGGACAGCCACAGCCGCCACCACCACAACAGCCACCGCCACCACCTCAGAGTCAGACTTTTGCTGGAGAGGGGAGCAGCCAGCAGGGTGCCTATGCACCTATTCATCCTATGATGCTGGACTACATGTTCGGCCATGCCAACTGGATGAATGAGGTGTCAGATCAGGAGTATTGGAACCGTCCGAGGTTTGGTCAGGAGTTCACTGAGGCGGTCTGCCTCAACAGGAGGAAGATGACTGGGTCTTTCGAGCGCTTTGATGGGTCCGAGGAGGCTATGGACCACTACTTTGATGTCACCAGAGGTCGAGCTCAGGATAGAGAGCAGGAGATCCGAGCTGACTTTGCTGCTGGTGGAGCTCAGTCTAGGCAGCACTTTGGGGAGGATACTTATGCAGAGGAGGACCCCAACACTTGGATTCCGGAGGACCAGATGCAGGATTGAGTGGGCTACTGATGGCCCACCTATTTTTATTTTTCTGTTTTTTGTTTCAGCACTTTGGTTATGTAACTTTAATTTTATGTTCAAACAATTTTTATTGCTTTTAATTAAGTTTAACTCGGTTTTATTCCCCCCGTTTATGTAATTATTCCTGCACTTGTTTATTATTGATGAATTTGTTTGTTTAGTTGACTTTTTACAGTTTGATAACAAATAGTTGTTCAAGTGGTATTCCAAAAGTTCAAAAGGAGGAGTGACTTGGTTTTCAAAGGCGAAGTGTACGGCGTTGCTAGGTAGTCACATACTCCCAGAAATCTCAGCCATAAGGTTCATTGCCATATTTTGTTTTTCAATTTACTTATATTTAGCTTAGTTTTCCATGCAACTACATTTCTAGAACTTGCATTGTTTCTCTATTATTGATTGGTCTTTGTTAATTACACACTGAGGCAAAAGTGCTTGGTCCTGTGAGCCTTTTGAAGCCTACCCTGACTATAATTGTTAAACTTTATCCTTTTCTTAGCCCCTTTGAGCCGGTAGGATTAGAACTTTTTGTTCGGTGACAAACTACATTACAAACTTAGAGACTTTTAGGACTTGTCCCTTATTGTTTTTCTGAGTTAGGCATTGTAGAATGTTGCTTAAAATTAAGTTTGGGGTTGCTATTGGAATTTGCAACCAATTAAGTTTGGGGTGGGGGTACTAGAGAATAAGAGAACAAAAAGAAAAAGAATTGTCATGCAAAAGGCAAAAATACATTCAAAAAATTGATGTATGAAAAAAAAAAAAAGATGAAATGAATGATGAAAAAGGGACCAAACTTTGAAACATGTGAGTAACTTCAAACTCGATTGTCCCTAAAAGTTATAAATATTCTCTAGTACCTTTGCATTGATTGTTATTCCACAAGGTGAATGATCGTAGGATTGAATTTGTTCTTTAACTTCCGTAGGAATGCCTAACTCTAATTTTGTGTAGCCTACTTATCCAAATATGTCCCACCTTTCACCTAAGCCCCGTTATAACCCTAAAGACCTCAAAAGTGTGTAATGATATTGACTTTGATTGATGTTTAGAAACTTTTCAAGCGTATGGTAATATGTAGATCTGCATGTCGACTGGTAGAACCCTATTTCAAATATTTGCGTGGAGTTGTGAAGTGGTGGATGCATACAAGTCAAACTAGCTCATCATTAGCTAGTAAGGTGTTGAACTTTTGGGTACTACTGCTTGAATAGGTAATTGTTATTTCACTGTCGATTGTCAGCTTTGCAAGTAAATTCCTTGAGGACAAGGAATGGTTTAAGTTTGGGGTTGTGATGACACCTTGTCATTACGTAATTTTATATGTATTTTCATCACAAAAAGGAGTTCACAGAAGACTTATGCAGCAAAAAGAGCAGAAAAACTGAAGGAAACGCAAAGAAATAAAACGTGTCACGATTTGGTACAAACGTGACACGATTTGGGAAGCACAAGAAGCCTTGTTTCGACATTAGGAAAACGTGTCACGATTGGTAAAACGTGACACGATTTGGTGAAACCCTAATTCAGTTTCTTGCTCCAGAAGGTAAAAACGTGTCACGATTCACTTAAAACGTGACACGATTTGGGCGATATTCTGTGCCTATTTATGCTGAAGTCTATTCCAAAAACAAGGGTTACGAATTCTAGAGAGCCAAGTGCGATTTTTCAACTACAAGGAGGACCAGGAGGACGATTTCTTCATCTTCCAACCACTTTGTGTATGTTTTATTACCTCTAATGATTATGTTATTTGTAAACATTATTATGAGTAGCTAAATCCATTAGAGGTTAGGTCTGAGATGATTCGTTGTAACCCTAATTGAGATATTATGTTGTGAAACTCTATTTATTGTGAATGATATTCTAGTCTTTATTCAATTCAATTGTTCTTAATGCTTTTTATATCCTGATCAAATATAAATATGATTTTGTGAGAATGAATGACTACTGACCATAGCTTTCTACTTAGACCTATTGAATTGTTCTAATAAACATGGTTAGTCTAGGAATGGATAATCGTTTATTAGTGATGTTAGGTTAACGTGCTTTAAACCTTCAAAGATTATTAGACCACCTAAGGGATTAGGGGCTGTAGTTTAAGGAGAGGGTCCTAACTCAAGGGATTGATTAGGACTATTTTGTTAACTATCGTGGGATTAGAAGATCATTCATACGAATAGGTGCAACATAACAATTAGGGGAACATAGATGATTCGAAAGACCTAAACTCATCTCTCTCTTATTCTTGAAAACCAATTTATTTTTAGCAATTATTTTTTATGCAATCAAACCAATCTACTGCCTAGTGGCAAATCAAAATAACCTTTATACATCCTAAAATACAACGTAGTTGAATTATTGAGATTAAAAACAGTCCTCGTGGGATCGATATTTTTACTACTTCGATAGTATTTGGTGCACTTGCCAGAGATCTATCACTCATCAAGCATTCCTAAAGCACTTAACAAATGTTGGAATTCTTCAACCTTAAGTGGCTTTGTCATGATGTCTGCTAACTGATCCTTTGTACTGCAATAATTCAACTCAATGACACCATCGTTACATAAATTTCTCAAAAAATGAAACCTGACATCAATATGTTTGCTTCTTCCATGCAAAACTGGATTTTTTAATAATTTAATTGTCGAAACATTATCGCAAAATACCTCAGTAGCTCTTTCTTGACAGTTATTCAAATGCTCCAAAATTCTTCTCAACCAAACACATTGACACGCACATAACGCAGCTGCTATAAACTCTGCTTCTGTTGTGGATAAGCTAACCACAGGTTGTTTCTTTGACACCCAAGAAATTACACCACCTCCCAACAAGAAAGCATAACCGGAAGTGCTCTTCCTGTCATCAAGATCTCCTGCGTAATCACTATCCGTATAGGCAACTAATTCTTCATTTCCTCCTGCCTTGTAGAAAATGCCCAGACTTTGAGTGCCTTGTAAATATCTCAAAATACGCTTTGCTGCCAAAAAATGACTCTCCTTTGGATCCTCCATAAAGCGACTTATCAAGCTGACAGAATATGCAATATTTGGTCTTGTAGCTGTAAGGTACATGAGACTTCCCACTAGCTGCTTAAATAGAGTGCTATCAACTTCCACTCCTTTGTCTGATTTTTGCAATCTGCTGCCTGGAACTATGGGAGTCTTCACTGGATTACAATCAGACATATCAAATTTTTCCAGCATATCCTTAATATACTTCTTTTGCCCAATGAAAATGCCATTGCAACCTTGCAAGACTTCAATGCCCAAAAAATATCTCATCTTGCCTAAATCAGTCATTGCAAATTCTTTCATCATCATAGTTTTGAACTCTTGAAACATGACTTCATCATTACCAGTATATATAAGATCATCTACATAAACACACACAATTAAAATTTCACCTTTCTCTTTCTTCTTCATAAACAACGTGTGTTCATGTGGACATTTCAAAAAATCATTTGTTGCAAGGTAAGACTCCAGCTTGCTGTACCACGCTCTAGGAGCCTGCTTAAGGCCATATAAGGCCTTCTTGAGCTTGTATACTTGATGCTCGCTTCCCTGTAATACATAACCTGGTGGCTGCTCTAGATAGACATTTTCATTGATTGCTCCATGCAAGAAAGCTGATTTAATGTCGAGCTGACGAATACTTCATCTCTTTGAGGCTGCCAATGCAACAACAGTTCTGATTGTTTCAAGACGAGCTACTGGTGAAAAAATCTCACTGTAATCTATGCCTTCCTCTTGAGTGTAGCCTTTTGCGACAAGTCTAGCCTTGAATTTGTCAATCTACCCCGTCTCCTTCAACTTAGTCTTGAAAATCCACTTGACTCCCACAACTTTGCAATTTGGTGGTGGATCAATCAGCTCCCATGTATCATTCTTTTGAATTGCTTGAATTTCAGCATCCATTGCTTCCTTCCAATGCTGAATTTTGGATGCTTGTTTATATGTAACTGGATCTGCACCTGCAAACATGGCAAAATTCACGGCATCTTCCTCGGTTAAATCATCACCTGTGACATAGTCACCTAACCACGCTGGTGGCCTTCTAGCCCTCCCTTCAACTGGAGTTTCTGAAGCTCCTAAAATAGGAGAGTTCAGCATATTTGAAGTTAAATTTGGAGCTGATGCACTAGAAGTTTCTGCCGTGTGTTTTATCTTGGTTTTCGGGTGTCAAACATTGATTACGTTTGAACCTTTTAAACCGGTGATATCTTATTTTTTCTTGGGAAGGGAAAAAGTAAGCAAAACCCTTGAGAATCGAGGTCCGGGAGTTGTTTTCGCTACGGGAAGGTGTTAGGCACCCATAACGACTATAGTAACCTATAGGAACCGTCTTTAATTTCTACGCGCGCGCTTTATTTTTAAATGCTATTTGAAAATGTTTATTAAACCTAAGAATGTACTAAGTGAAGAATTGGAGGGAGAAGAATGTGTTTGAATTTTTATTTTAGTTGAATTGAAGGAATTTTGTTCCTTGCCTACGTACCCGATTAAGGGATCAAATCCACCGTAGTTCTCTCTCAAAAATGTTTTTGTTTTTGTTGGTTGATTTTAAGTTTGAAAATGGATTTTGAAGAATAGAAAGAGGCCTCAAGGGCATGAGATTGGAAAATAGTGAGGTTGAATTAGTGAATTGCAAAAGAAGTCAAAGTTTGATTATTTTCATTGAAATTTGATTAAGAAAAAGGAAAAGAAAATTCAATGGGATATTGGATCCCAAGGTTTATTTGGAAAAGGTTTGAGTGAAGTTGTTCACATTTGTTTGAAAAATGGGTTTTTTCTAAGTATAAGTCCTAGGCATTCATCTAAACATACAATCCTAAACATACATCTAAACATGCATATTCTAGCTACTTAGTGATGTGTGTGCATGTGTCGGTGCTTGTGTCGGTGTACATTTTTAGAGTCCATTGTCCTTTACATCATATCCTAGATACATTCTATGGCCTCTTTGCCAAGAAAATTAAAATGACATGAAAGTAAAATTTTACAAGAATTCCTAATTATTACATTCTATTTGCTTGCCCATGAAATATAGAAAGAAAGAAAAAAGGGAAATATGCAAAGTGAATATGCAAGATGCTATGGGATAGGAGACATGAAACAAAAGAGTTAGTAGCACAAATGAAATAGAAACAACACACTAAAAGCATAGTAAGGTAAATGCAACTTGAAAATGAAGTAACAAGCAAAATTAACCAAAAATGATAAAAGAGACTTGACATTTTTTAGACGTTTTGGAGAGGGTAAAGATCATAGAAAAGATAGGGTAATGACATAAAAATAATCAAGAGATTATGAGCATATGTTTTGACACACTTTGAAGTCAAGAATTTACCAAGAACAATTGAAAAGATGAAAGTGCAAGGGATCGACATAATAACATGCCTAAAATAAACCATTTATGGACCTTGTGAAATGTGAATCCAATGATCATAGCCAAATTTTCAGTCATGATACAAAAATCAAAAGGACCAATATTTCACAAAGTTCACAATGATTCCTATAAGCGTAGTTATCACATTCATTCCCACATTTTTTATCAAGACTCAAGTGCAAATTTAACAAGCAACAAGAATGAAACTCACATACATTTTCATGCTTTGGAGGTAAAATTTAATATGCACAAATTCAAAAAACACACACAAGAAAAACTATGCAAAGAACATGATTGATTTGGAGTTTTTTCCCAACACTTTAATCAAAAATGAAAACCAATGGATTGACAAAGAAATCAATATATCTTCATATATTTTTTTTGATCCAAATTAATCATGTATTAATGCTGAAAACAATTAGAATTAACGAGACACAAACATCACAATTTTTAAGAAAGAAAACTAGCGCAAGATTCAATCAAGCAGGGAGGTGCAGCAAGCATTGCAAAGGGTGTATTCAGCAAAATTGCAGAGAAACAATAGAAAAGAAAAAATATATGGGCCTGGAGCGGTTCTAGAGAAGGATCCATGGGTTGAACCAGCTTTGAGAAAAAAGATTGTATAAATGGATTTTGCTTGTTGTAAAAAAAACGGTTTAACACTAAAATTTTAAAGCACTTGCTCTTCTCTCTCACGTTGCCAAAGAAGGCTGGCCCATATACTTTGTCTTCTCAGGTGAGCAAAAATTTTCCGACGCGGTGGCCGGTGGTGGCACCACCGCGTCGGAACTTCGAACCTCCACCATTTTCAAAGGCAAATACATGTTTAGAAATCCTTTTCTTCCCTTTCTTCAAATCCGAAAACACAATTCTCAAATATCTAATAACAAAACCTAGATCTGCAAGTTACAACAACATTTCTCCACAAAACTATCTCAAGCAACATCTTTAACAAACACCACAAACACGTGAACGAACACAGCTCAGAACGGGAGGGAAGCAAAAAGCGTTACCGTCGTTTAAATCGGAGAAAAGGTTGTTCAAGACGGAAAATTTCCGATTAGCTTCGAGTTCTTCTCCTTTGGATTCAGCCTTGACGTTGATTGAAACAGCTTGAACTCTCTCCCTCTGGTTCGATCTATTCAGCTCTTCGTTCTTCATCTTGGATTTGCTTCGATTTTGTACCGTTCGATTCACTTCTCTTCTTCCATCTTCGATCCCGTCTCTGAATCCGATTTCAGCTTCTCTGCTTCTTTGAATTATGAATCCGAAAATGAACATGGATTGATGGAAGTTTTGTTGATTTAATTGTGTTATTGGTGTATGAATTGATGAAATTGATGAGTTTTATGAATTGATGATGAATGTAGTGGGTTGAATTTTGAAGATGAATGAAGATGGAGCATGGATCGGTGCTAATATTGCTGGAAATTTTGTGTAAAAATGTTCTTGTGAAAGCTAAAGAATAGTTGGTTTTGATTTGGAATTTGGGACCGTTTTTGTGAAGAATTGAGTTGGTTAGGGTGGTGGAAGTGGCGGTTAGAGGTTGTTAGGGTGGTTGAAGGTGGTGGAGGAAGGTTGTTATGGTGGTTGGTTAGAGGTTGAAGATGAAGTTAGTTAGAGGAGAGAGAAAGTTGTTAGAAAAGAGGGAAAAAATAGAGAGAAAATAAATTATGAACTTTTTGTGATTTTTTTTGTGGAGTTTTTGTGAAATGAAAAATTGTTGAACCTTGACCATGACTTTGACCTATTTATAGGTGATGTGGGAATACTTGGACCAATGATGGACTGCCACGTGGCACTTGACTTGTAACAAACCTTGACTTTGACTCTAACAAACTTTAAAAGGATTAAAATGCAAATAACGAAAGTGCGCGGACTAAAAAATGAAAATTAAACTAAAATTGAATTGAAAAAGTAAATTGAAAATTAACGTAAAGCGAGACGATTAAAAACAACAAAGCAGATTAAAATGAATCAGCAATTTTATGTGAAATGACCAAAATGCCCCTAGGGGCTAAAAACGACTAAAAATGACTCAGATGAAATTTTAAAATGATTTTTTAACAAGGGATTAAAGCAAGAGTTTATACAAGCGAATTAAAAGACTCAGAGACAATTTTTAGAAATTAGACAGGGCTTTAACACATGAAAAGACTAAAATGCCCCTAGGGGGCAAAACTGACTCAAAATGACTCCAAATGCAATTTTGGAAATGGATTTTGACATGAGATTGAAATGAAGACTTATTCACACTATTTGAAACGACTCAAACAAATTTTTAGAGATTGAAAGAGATTTTGACATAGGAAATGACTAAAATACCCCTGCATGTAAATTTTGCAAATAACATTGAAATAAAATGCAGAGAAAGATGCAATTGATCAGAGACAATTCAAATGACTTATAATGCAAGAAAAGAAAAATTGACTAGTATTTTTAGGTCCAAAATTAGGGTATAACAGCTGCCCCTATTTAAGTTTCTTTGTCCGGAGAGTCAAGAGACGAAGTCTTAGAGTTGACGGGACGAAGATACTTAAATATTAACATTTGCACTGTTTTTGGACGTAAAAATACGCTTTCAGGTTTTCAAAATTATGAATGCTATGCAATATTTGATTATGAATGCAAGACAAACGACTGGAGTCTATGGAACCTGTCATGTCACTGGGGATTCAGATAGACATTGACAGGGTAGACAAACCAGGGAGTAGAAGGTAAGGTGCAAGTTGTTCTTTGGGTCGAACTAGTCACTTGACCAGGGGATACAATACAAGAGATAGGTGCAAGCTGTTCTTGGGATTGAACTTGGCACTTGACCGGAAACATAGACATATAGGCAGATGCAAGTGGTTCTTTGGATCGAACTTGACACTTGATTGGAGATACAAACAGATAGGCAGACACAAACTGTTCTTTTGGATTGAACTGGCTGTTTGGCTGGAGACATAGACAAAAGGGTTGATACAAGCTGTTTCTTCGGATCGAACTTGCTTGTTGGATTATCAACACATCATGTGGGAGAGTGCAGACTGTTCTCTTAGATCGAACTTGTCGTTTGACCGATAACAAAGCATAAGCTGGGTACAAACTGTTCTTCAGATTGAACTTGCCGTCTGACTGGTAACAAAGCATAAGCTGGGTACAAACTGTTCTTATTGAACTTGCCGTCTGACTGGTAACAAAGCATAAGCTGGGTACAAACTGTTCTTATCGAACTTGCCGTTTGACCGATAACAAAGCATAAGCTGGGTACAAACTGTTCTTTTAGATCGAACTTGCCGTTTGACCGATAACAAAACATAAGCTGGGTACAAACTGTTCTTTTAGATCGAACTTGCCGTTTGTCCGGAAGCATAGGTATATAAGCAGGTACAAGTGGTTCTTTTTTTTGATTGAACCTGGCACTTGACCAGTAACAAGATACCAATTGAAAGTCTGGCTTAACAAGATACCAATTGAGGGTACATTGTTATTGACTTGATTTGGAAATAGACATGACCATTTTTGTTGGCCCAAGAGTAAATTGAGAGTAAATTGACATTGATTTGAGTTGAAAAATTGACATGACCATTTTTGTTGGCCCAAGAGTAAATTGACATTGATTTGAATTGAAAATTGACATTGGCAGAGACATAGACATAGACATTGGATTGGAGAGTTGCAATTGACATTGAAATTGGATTGAAATTGAATTGAAAATTGACATTGACATTGAAATTGGAATTGGAATTGGAAATTGACATTGGAATTGGATTGAAATTGGAATTTGACATTGAAATTGTCATTGGAGTTGGAAATTGGCATAGGAATTGGAATTGGAGATTGACATTGACATTGTCATTGGATGTCAACATTGGAATTGGAGATTGACATTGACATTGTCATTGGATGTCAACATTGGAATATGAGATTGACATTGACATTGTCATTGGATGTCAACATTGGAATTGAAAGATTGACATTGACATTGTCATTGGATGTCAATATTAGAATTGTCATGGACGTTGAGATTGCTTCGGACTTTGACATTTGAAATTGAAATTGGGATTGGAAAGTTGAGATTGCATTGAATTTGACAATTGAGATTGAGTTGAATTTGACAGTTTGACATTGAAATTGAGATTGGAATTGACATTGGAGATTGGAAATTGCTTCGAATTTGACAGTTGACATGATTGGAATTGAAGTTGGAGAGTTGAAACTTGCATTGAATTTGGCAGTTGAAAGTTGGATGTGCAACATGTATGTATGGTATAGCAAGATCATTGGATGCATGAGCACATAAAATGCATGATTATGCATGTATGGATGCTTGAAATGCATGATTGATTGGCAGTTTGACAGAGAATTTTCACAAAGGCAGATGAAACATTGGAAGATTGGGCACGTAGTGGCTCGTGCTGCAACATATTCACAGGGGAAAAACCTCTTTTGGAGAGACCGTCGTTGGGAGACGTATCGAAACCATGGCTGAGGGCAATAAAACTTGTAGAAGAGGGACCTTCGGAAGGTTCTTGGACACAGTTCGCCGTTGCTAGGCGTGTCAGTGCTGGGTAAACATTGGATGTTCGCATCTGTGGTCAATGCTTTTTCATTCTTTTCATTTTTCATTTTCAAACCCCACTTTTGCCTGAACCGCCCTTTCGGGTTTTCGATTCACCGGGGAATTAGATTCTTTTCATTGCCCCATTTTTGCCTGAATTGCCTTCATAGGTTGTCAATCAGCGGGGTGCTCATTTTTGCCTAAGCCGCCCTTTCGGGTTTTCAACTTAGCGAGCTTTTCATTTGCATTTTTTCATTTTTCATTTTCATTCTGTTTTTTCATTCTTGCCATTGACCACAGATCATCTTGGGGGGGTAACCTGCTTGTAACATGTATTGAAATAGACATTGACACTCATTTATTCATGCATGTTTCATTGAAATGTACCCTGTTGCTCATGTTTGTTTTCAAAATAGACAGAAAAAGATTTTCAATTTTCAAAGATGTTTGTTTCAGACATTGACATTATCAAAATAGAAAGAAAATGTTTTGTATATAGCATTGAAAGTAGAAAGAAAAGTAGAGTTTCAAACAATAGAAAGGCTCAAATTGATGTAAAAGAGTGAGAGTCAGCCAAAGGCCTGACTTCATGGATTTACAAGGCTTGGAAAATGGTAATTTTATTGGTTGGTGATACATTGAACACGATGACCGCTACATTTCATAGAAATTTTGAATTCACAAGTACAGAAGCCTCTGATGAAGACGATCATTGACAGTTGTAGATGCCCCAAGGGGTGATGGTGATTTGCCAGATATAGTTACTTGTCTTTTATTGTTAACCTCATTTTTGCATGAACCGCCCTTTCGGGTTTTCGGCTCATCGAGGCGCCCATTCTTGCCTGAGTTGCGTACAATCTCAGCGAGCTCTTTCATATTCATTTTTTGTCCCTAACTTTTGCCTGGATCGCCCTTTCGGGTTTTCGATCCACCGGGAAGCGCATTTTTGCCTAGGCCGCCCTTTCGGGTTTTCGACCTACCACGCTGTTCTTTTCTTTCTAGACAAAGTATTTCTTGACTATATCGGCATTAACAGGATTTGGGAGTTCAACACCATCCATGTGTGTGAGAATCAAAGCACCACCAGAGAAAGCCTTCTTGACGACATAAGGACCTTCGTAGTTAGGTGTCCACTTGCCCCTTGGGTCGGGTTGCTGACTTATCCTTCTTTTCAATACAAGTTCGCCTTCCTTGAATTCTCGAGGTCGGACTTTCTTGTCAAAAGCATTCTTCATTCGCACTTGATACAACTGTCCATGAGTCATAGCATCCATACGTTTCTCTTCAATCAGATTCAATTGATCATACCGACTTTGACACCATTCAGCCTTAGTTAACTTTGCTTCCATGATCACTCGAAGGGATGGAATCTCCACTTCCAGAGGGAGAACTGCTTCCATACCATATACAAGAGAGAAGGGAGTTGCCCCGGTTGAACTGCGCACTGTAGTACGGTAACCATGCAAGGCAAAAGGTAGCATTTCATGCCAGTCTTTGTAAGTAGTGACCATCTTCTGAACAATCTTCTTGATGTTCTTGTTAGCGGCCTCAACTGCACCATTCATCTGAGGTCTATAAGGGGAAGAGTTGTGATGTTCAATTTTGAATTCTTCACATAAAGCTTGCATCATGCTGTTGTTCAGATTGGAACCATTGTCAGTGATGATTTTGTTGGGAACACCATATCGACAGATGACGTTATTCTTGATAAACTTGACAACCACTTGTTTGGTCACATTTGCATAGGAAGCAGCTTCAACCCACTTGGTGAAGTAGTCAATTGCCACTAGAATGAAACGATGTCCATTGGAAGCCTTTGGTTCGATTCTTCCGATCATGTCAATGCCCCACATAGAGAAAGGCCATGGGGAAGAGATAACATTGAGAGCATGTGGAGGCACATGAATCTTGTCAGCATAAACTTGACATTTGTGGCATCTTTTGGCATGTCTGTTGCAGTCACGTTCCATAGTGATCCAGTAATAGCCGGCTCTTAACAGCTTTCTTGACATGGTGTGACCCGAAGCATGGGTCCCAAAGGTACCATCATGTACATCATGCATCAACTTCTCAGCTTCTTGTTTGTCAACACATCTCAACAGGACCATATCATAGTTCCTCTTGTATAGGATTTCTCCGTCCAGAAGGAATTTGCTAGCCCATCGTCTCAGAGTCTTTTTATCCCTGTTGGAAGCACCAGGTGGATATTCATGATTCTGCAGGAATTGCTTGATATTGTAATACCAAGGCTTTTTATTATTCACGTCTTTATCAGCTTGATCTGGCATATTTTCAATAGTGAACACATGAGCGGGTCTATCAAGACGTTGCACTTTGATTACGGGCACATCATTCCAGTGATTGACACGAAACATGGAAGACAGAGTAGCAAGAGCGTCAGCCATTTGATTTTCATCCCGAGGGATGTGGTGCAGCTCAACCTTGGTAAAGTATGTCAACAGACGTCTTGCATAGTCACGGTAAGGGATCAGCTTCTCATGATGAGTCTCCCATTCACCCTTTATCTGATTGATGGCAAGTGCAGAATCTCCATAGATGTCAAGGTGTTTGATTCTCAGGTCAAGGGCTTCTTCAATACCCAAGATGCATGCTTCATACTCAGCTATGTTGTTTGTGCATTCAAAAGTTATTCGAGCGGTGAAAGGAATGTGGTGCCCCTGTGGAGTTACAATGATGGCTCCAATTCCTTTACCGTAAGCATTAACAGCACCATCAAACACCAATCCCCATTTGCTATTGGGATCTGGCCCTTCATTGATCAGTGGTTCTTCACAGTCTTTTGCCTTCAGATACATAATCTCCTCATCAGGGAAATCAAACTTAATCGGCTGGTAATCATCAAGAGGCTGGCAAGCAAGATGTTCAGCAAGGACGCTTCCTTTGATGGCTTTCTGAGCTTTGTACACAATATCATATTCAGACAACAACATTTGCCAACGTGCAATCTTTCCAGTAACAGCAGGCTTTTCAAAAATGTACTTGATTGGATCCATTCGGGATATCAACCAAGTTGTATGATTCACCATATAATGACGCAGGCGTTTGGCAGCCCAGGCTAAGGCACAACAAGTCTTTTCAAGCATTGTATACCGAGTCTCACAGTCGGTGAACTTCTTACTCAGATAGTAGATGGCATGCTCTTTCTTACCAGTCTCATCTTGCTGACCGAGAACACACCCCACTGAATCATCTAACACTGATAGATACATAATCAAAGGCCTTCCTTCCACTGGCGGGACAAGGATAGGTGGCTCCAACAGGTATTCTTTAATGCTATCAAAAGCTTCCTGACATTCATCATTCCATACAACAGGCTGATTTTTTCTGAGCAATTTGAAAATTGGTCCACAGGTAGTAGTCATGTGAGATATGAATCTTGAAACGTAATTCAGACGTCCGAGGAAACCTCTGACTTGCTTCTCAGTTTGAGGGGCCGGCATCTCTCTGATGGCTCGGACTTTGTCAGGATCAACTTCAATGCCTTTTTGACTGACAATGAAGCCTAGCAACTTTCCGGATCGTACACCGAATGTGCACTTGTTAGGATTCAACCGCAGCTTGTACTTTCTCAATCTTTCAAACATCTTTTTCAAATACACAACATGCTGCTCTTCATCACTTGACTTTACAATCATATCGTCAACATATACTTCAATCTCTTTGTGGATCATATCATGAAATAGAGTTGTCATACCCCTTTGATAGGTAGCACCAGCATTTATCAAGCCAAACGGCATCACTTTATAGCAGAATGTGCCCCACGGAGTAATGAAGGACGTCTTTTCTCTATCTTCAGGTGACATTCGTATCTGGTTATAGCCAGAGAAACCATCCATGAAAGAGAACACTTTAGATTGAGCAGTACTGTCAACAAGCACGTCAATATGAGGCAATGGGAAGTTATCTTTTGGACTAGCTTTATTCAAATCTCTGTAATCCACGCACATTCGAACTTTCCCATCTTTCTTTGGTACTGGTACGATGTTGGCAATCCACTCAGGGTATTCAGCTGTCATGAGGAAACCCGCATCAATTTGCTTTTGCACCTCAGCCTTGATCTTAAGAGCCACGTCTGGACGAGACCTTCTCAATTTCTGTTTGACAGGAGGACATTCAGGTCTTGTCGGTATCCGATGTTCCACAATCTTGGGATCTAGTCCCGGCATATCTTCATAGGACCATGCAAAGACATCTGGATAATCATGGAGAAGCTGAATGATCTTCTTTTTCACCTCTGGCTCGAGTGCGGCACCAATCTTAATCTCTCACTTATTCTCTTCAGTACCCAGGTTGATAAGCTCAATTTCTTCCTGGTGAGGCTGAATGGCTCTTCTTTCTTGCTCAAGTAGCCGAGCGATCTCATACGGTATCTCTTCATAATCATCATCCTCATCTTCAGCTTCATATACAGGGAATTCAAAATTTGGAGGAACCATAGGGTCACTGTGTTCAACGGGTTTATTGTGGTTCAATCTGCATAATATGATTGGGATGATTTTTTTAGAAAAAGTTTTTCATGCAGATTTTTAAAATTAATAAGAAAATAACAGATGTTTTGGTTTTTTCTGGCATTACCATTATTTCCAAGAAAAAGGCACTAAAAAAGTAAAAAACAAAGAGTCGTGAGAAAGACGACAACTTTTTATTGATTAACGGCAATGCCGAAACAAACACGCCCTTGCAAAGATATCACTTTCGCCTTGGGCAGAGCGAAAGGATTGTTATTTTGAAAACAAGAAACATGAGCAACAAAGCACATTACATGGAAGCATGCATGACTAAAGGAACATCAATGGCTTCCCAATTTCTCACAGTGCCTCCTGGTATAACAAATGCAGGCACGTGACCACCTTCAGCAGCATCTTCAGTAATAGCATTGATGAACCCAGCACTGTAGAAAGTTCCCTTTGAAACAGCAGAGGTTGGGGAGAATCCAAGGCCCTCTTTACGCTTGTTTTCCAGAATCTGAATCACTTTGCCCCAGCCAGTAGCTTGTCCTGCTTGAACAGCCTTCTGGGCATCTTTCAGTGAGGCCATGCTAGCACCAGCCCTCCGGGGCTCTGCACCCTCAACAGTCAATCCTTGAAACGACGTCCCTTCAGCGGACCCTGCTTCAACACAAGAGAACGATGATATTTGGCTAACCAGAAATGCCTCCTCACCATATACAGTGACAACCTTACCATTCTTCATGAACTTGAGCTTCTGATGCAAAGTGGAAGTTACTGCTCCAGCGTCATGGATCCATGGTCTTCCGAGGAGACAGCTGTAAGAGGCGTTGATATCCATGACTTGGAAAGTAATTTGAAAGGTCTCAGGACCAATGGTAATGGGCAAGTCCACTTCCCCGAGAACATCTTTGCGGGATCCACCAAAAGCTTTAACCAGATAGCTGCTACCCCTCAGAGAAATTCCATGATGGCTCAATTGCCTTAGCGTTGATTCGGGCATTACGTTCAGAGATGATCCAGTGTCTACCAACACGTTGGATATCAGGTCAGACCCACAATGCACCGAGATATGTAGAGCCAAGTTGTGGCGTTTCCCTGCTTCGGGGAGCTCATCACCACCAAACCCCAAGTTGTTGCAGGCAGTAATATTGCTCACTATCCCATCAAACTGATCTACAGAGACTTCGTGGTCAACATAAGCTTGTTCAAGTATCTTCATCAACACCTTTCTGTGAGCTTCCGAGCTCATGAGCAGAGACAAAATTGATATCTTTGATGGGGTTTGTAGTAGCTGATCAACAATCTTATAGTCACTTTTCTTGATAAGCCTCAGGATTTCGTCCAGATTGGACTCTTCAATGGATTGGCCTGCTGGGCCGGTGTTCTTGTCAACAGGAGGAACAACTGGTGGAGTTACCGTAGCAATGGGTGTGACCATCTGCCTTTGAAACAAGGGTGGACGGACTTTCCCACTTCTGAGAGCTGTAACTTCACTAGCAACATTATCAACTGTAGCTGGGGATACCAGAGGTACTTCCACCCCATTCTCGACCATGGTTGCATTGTATTTGTAGGGAATTGCTTTGGTAGAGGTATAAGATACCGGACCAGGTAGCCTGATCACCAAAGGCTCAACATTCTTTGTACTTTCAACAGGAGAATCATGGAACACTGGCACAATCACACATACATCACTGACGATCAAGTGTTTGTCATCCATCAGGCTCTGGATATCACCTTGTACCACACAGCAGCCCATAGGATTCTGCAGACATTCTAAACAGGAAGCATGATCGTGTTTGAATAGAGAAGCCTGGCAAAGTTTGACATGTAATGGCACCAAGGGAGTAACGACATTGCGGACATCCAACATGGGATCCTCTTGAGGGGCAGGAACCCTTTCAAAGGCCTCAATTGTAACACCCCGTTTTTCCCAACTTGAAAATTTCATCATAAATCAGAGTATTTAAATCACAAACGGAATGTCACATACTTCCTTAAAACCACAAAATAGATAATAATAATTATCTTTCAAAATTCAACGTCAAAATCTATAATCATGCAGCGGAAATTATTCGACATAATAAAAGTCTTGGCACACAGGCCTTATCAGAAATCTCATAAGTTTTAGTTAATGTTTATTCATAAAAAGTTCATGAAAGCAAGCCCCATCCTGTTACATATCAGAGCACCTAGACACAAGTGAGGAGTCCTCTCACGAACGCTTCTAATCTTTATTACCTGCACATTACCCACGGTCGAGGCAACATATACGCAGAAGGGGTGAGATTTCACAGTCAATAAATTAAACATATAATTCGTCAAAATGCATTTAACAACATAAATCATCATTTACATTTAAAACATTTACCATTTAGCATTATATCAAATCATATTCAATTATCATTGTCAAATATCATCATTAGTTCGTAAACAATTATCATCTCTAATTCATAAGCAAAAATCATCATTAAGTCATAATCAAGTATCATCATATATTTAACAACTTAAGACATCATAAACATCAGCATTAATAATCATTTAGTATCATATTATTATCATCATCAATCATAAACAGACATTATCATCAAATATCATCATCAAATCATAATCAAACGTCATCATCAAAGCATCATCGTCAGACATCATCGTTAAATCATCATTAAATATAAGTTATGACGACTCTACAATGCAACTACAACTTCAACAACAACTCAGACCACTTCAACAACAACTTAGACAACTTCATCAACAACTTAGACAACTTCATCATGCATGTGGTACCAATACAGAGCATCAAGCTCCCAACCAACTTATATGAGCGTAATTAGGCTCTTCAGGGCATCAAGCCCCCAACATAGTGAGCAAAAGCTCCAGGGCATCAAGCCCTCACCAATCATGTGAATGACTAAGCATTCCAGGGCATCAAGCCCTCAACCAACTTATACGAGTATGCAATGGACTCAACTTCCAACAACTTAGGCAACGACGTGTACAACTCATACGACTCATAATCATGGACAACTTCTTAAATTCCAACAACATAGACCGACTCATGCAACCTCAAGACACTAACAGTCGACAACAGAAAACAGCAGCAAGATACAACATATAATAGCGTCTAAATAACATATAAACATTAAAGGGAATGAATCATAACAACTTATAATCACAACGCATCTTAAATAATTCTTATACATCATCACCACTAATCTCAGTCACCTAAACAGACCTCTGGAACTTCTGAAAGTATCCTAAACGACCATTTTTCTTACTTATAAAATCAACTCATGACTACACGTGCGAAAGGATCGCATCGGGACAATTTTGGGCAACTAACAGCCTAACTCGCAGTGGCGAGTAATTTGCTCGCAATGGCGAGCTCGAAGGTCCTACTCGCAGTTGCGAGTAACGTTGCTCGCAGTTGCGAGCGATGCGGTGCAGCTCGCCGTTGCGAGTGTTTCTACTCGCAGTTGCGAGCGATGAATGTCAGTACGGCCAGAAACCTAAAAATCACAACTTTTCACCTATTCTTCATGATTCTTTCATCCATATGGCATCTAATTAACACCCTAGACAATATCTAAGGTCTGTAAACTAATTTTGCATCAATCTAACATCTTTTCATGGTTTAATCATCAAATCGGTCATTTAACCCTAATCTCAATTCTCACCAAAACTCAACCTAATCATGTTAAATTCAGTTCTCAGAACCATACCCTTAATTATATTGAAAGCTAGTCTCACCCTTACCTTAATTCAGATGAACAAAGCTTGCGAAAAACAAAGTGATGAAAACACCCAAAAATACTGCTTCAGTGCGCGATAGTTTTCTCTCAACTCAGACCTTGTTTCGACGATCCGAACGGTGAAAAGGTAGACCCAGGTGTTGTGAATGCTGTGTCCAAAAATCGTCACGATCCAACGGTTAACGAGTGAGATATCATTGTTTTACTGAGGTAGGTTTCAGAAAAACGGAAATTGCTTTCTCTCTTCTTTTTGGTGGCTACTCTTCTCACAAAACAGTTTCTACGTAATAGCTATTCCAACCTAGTCTCTCATATTTATAACCCTCCAACTATTCTATTTACTCTTTCTAATAATTATAATTACCTACTAAATATAATCTAATAAATAATAAACCAAATAACATATATATATTTTCCAGGCTCACATTACATAATTATTCAGAACACATAAATCATATAAATATATTCTAAATTCACATCACATATATAATCACATAAAATCACACCACATCATATAAATCATATAAAATCATATAAATATACACATCACATCACATAGTTCATATAAACATATAAGTCATATCAATATTCACATCTCATCACATAATTCACATAAATATATATAAATATATTTCTAGGCTCAATAAATAAACCAAATAAATCAAGTAACAAAGAATAAATCAACTAATTAAAAAAAGTGGGCGTTACAACTCTCCCCCACTTAAAGAATTTTCGTCCTCGAAAATTGAACATCCTGCAAACAACTCTGGATTAGTCTATACCACAAACAACAATTTTAAACAACATACAATCAAACAACAAGTCAGAACAACAAAAGACAATGTAAAATTATTACACAACACTACGTTGCTTGACACGACTCTACTACTTGGCCGGACGGACCGACCTGCTCTGATACCAATTGTAACACCCCGTTTTTCCCAACTTGAAAATTTCATCATAAATCAGAGTATTTAAATCACAAACGGAATGTCACATACTTCCTTAAAACCACAAAATAGATAATAATAATTATCTTTCAAAATTCAACGTCAAAATCTATAATCATGCAGCGGAAATTATTCGACATAATAAAAGTCTTGGCACACAGGCCTTATCAGAAATCTCATAAGTTTTAGTTAATGTTTATTCATAAAAAGTTCATGAAAGCAAGCCCCATCCTGTTACATATCAGAGCACCTAGACACAAGTGAGGAGTCCTCTCACGAACGCTTCTAATCTTTATTACCTGCACATTACCCACGGTCGAGGCAACATATACGCAGAAGGGGTGAGATTTCACAGTCAATAAATTAAACATATAATTCGTCAAAATGCATTTAACAACATAAATCATCATTTACATTTAAAACATTTACCATTTAGCATTATATCAAATCATATTCAATTATCATTGTCAAATATCATCATTAGTTCGTAAACAATTATCATCTCTAATTCATAAGCAAAAATCATCATTAAGTCATAATCAAGTATCATCATATATTTAACAACTTAAGACATCATAAACATCAGCATTAATAATCATTTAGTATCATATTATTATCATCATCAATCATAAACAGACATTATCATCAAATATCATCATCAAATCATAATCAAACGTCATCATCAAAGCATCATCGTCAGACATCATCGTTAAATCATCATTAAATATAAGTTATGACGACTCTACAATGCAACTACAACTTCAACAACAACTCAGACCACTTCAACAACAACTTAGACAACTTCATCAACAACTTAGACAACTTCATCATGCATGTGGTACCAATACAGAGCATCAAGCTCCCAACCAACTTATATGAGCGTAATTAGGCTCTTCAGGGCATCAAGCCCCCAACATAGTGAGCAAAAGCTCCAGGGCATCAAGCCCTCACCAATCATGTGAATGACTAAGCATTCCAGGGCATCAAGCCCTCAACCAACTTATACGAGTATGCAATGGACTCAACTTCCAACAACTTAGGCAACGACGTGTACAACTCATACGACTCATAATCATGGACAACTTCTTAAATTCCAACAACATAGACCGACTCATGCAACCTCAAGACACTAACAGTCGACAACAGAAAACAGCAGCAAGATACAACATATAATAGCGTCTAAATAACATATAAACATTAAAGGGAATGAATCATAACAACTTATAATCACAACGCATCTTAAATAATTCTTATACATCATCACCACTAATCTCAGTCACCTAAACAGACCTCTGGAACTTCTGAAAGTATCCTAAACGACCATTTTTCTTACTTATAAAATCAACTCATGACTACACGTGCGAAAGGATCGCATCGGGACAATTTTGGGCAACTAACAGCCTAACTCGCAGTGGCGAGTAATTTGCTCGCAATGGCGAGCTCGAAGGTCCTACTCGCAGTTGCGAGTAACGTTGCTCGCAGTTGCGAGCGATGCGGTGCAGCTCGCCGTTGCGAGTGTTTCTACTCGCAGTTGCGAGCGATGAATGTCAGTACGGCCAGAAACCTAAAAATCACAACTTTTCACCTATTCTTCATGATTCTTTCATCCATATGGCATCTAATTAACACCCTAGACAATATCTAAGGTCTGTAAACTAATTTTGCATCAATCTAACATCTTTTCATGGTTTAATCATCAAATCGGTCATTTAACCCTAATCTCAATTCTCACCAAAACTCAACCTAATCATGTTAAATTCAGTTCTCAGAACCATACCCTTAATTATATTGAAAGCTAGTCTCACCCTTACCTTAATTCAGATGAACAAAGCTTGCGAAAAACAAAGTGATGAAAACACCCAAAAATACTGCTTCAGTGCGCGATAGTTTTCTCTCAACTCAGACCTTGTTTCGACGATCCGAACGGTGAAAAGGTAGACCCAGGTGTTGTGAATGCTGTGTCCAAAAATCGTCACGATCCAACGGTTAACGAGTGAGATATCATTGTTTTACTGAGGTAGGTTTCAGAAAAACGGAAATTGCTTTCTCTCTTCTTTTTGGTGGCTACTCTTCTCACAAAACAGTTTCTACGTAATAGCTATTCCAACCTAGTCTCTCATATTTATAACCCTCCAACTATTCTATTTACTCTTTCTAATAATTATAATTACCTACTAAATATAATCTAATAAATAATAAACCAAATAACATATATATATTTTCCAGGCTCACATTACATAATTATTCAGAACACATAAATCATATAAATATATTCTAAATTCACATCACATATATAATCACATAAAATCACACCACATCATATAAATCATATAAAATCATATAAATATACACATCACATCACATAGTTCATATAAACATATAAGTCATATCAATATTCACATCTCATCACATAATTCACATAAATATATATAAATATATTTCTAGGCTCAATAAATAAACCAAATAAATCAAGTAACAAAGAATAAATCAACTAATTAAAAAAAGTGGGCGTTACATCAATCATATTGACAGCAGCATGGTTTGGAAGCGGATTGTCAAGGACATGAGGAACACTGTTCTCAAAAGTCAACCGTCCCTTTTCTATCAGATCTTTCACAATATACTTCAGAGCAAAGCAATTTTCAATATCATGGCCTTGAGCATCCTGATGAAATTCACATGTTAGGTCCTGTCGGAACCTGGGAGGCAATGGATTAGGCGGAGGCTTGCCTGGTCTGGTGACGCAGTGTCCCTTGGCCAGTAGAGTTGGGAGTAGCTCACCGTAAAGCATTGGTATTGTTGGAAAAGAAGGTTTGGGTCGGGGACCCTGTTGTTGCTGCCGTTGCTGTTGAGCAGGAGGCTGTTGTTGTACTTGCTGGGGGATGGCATTGACGGGCATTGGTGGTTGACCCGGTGGTAGAGGATATTGCTGATAGAATGGTGGGAAGAAAGGATGTTGAGAGTATTGCATGTATTGATAGGGCAAGGGTAGTTGCATGGCTGCTGCAGACGGGTTACCAGACACCATCCCTATGTCAGATTCTTTTCTCTTGTGATGACCGTTACCGTACTTCTTTGGTGCACTGGTTGAAGATTCACCCTTTTCAAGGACAATAATACCATCTCGGACAGCCTCTTCTAGTCGAGTTCCCATTGTAACCATATCAGAGAAATTGTTTGGAGCAGAGACTATCATCCTTTCTTTATATTCCTTCTTCAGAGTCTTCAGGAATGTTTGTGTCAACTCTTCCTCATCAAGTCGAGGAGAAACACGGGCAGCTGCCCCTCTCCACCTTTGAGCGTATTCACGGAATGTTTCATCTGATTTCTGAGATAGGGCTTTAAGAGAGTCCCTGTTTGGCCTCAGACGGGTATTGAATTCATATTGTCCTTCAAAGGCAGCAGCAAGTTCCTCAAAGGTATGAATGTTATCTTTGCTCAGACTAGTGTACCAATCTGCTGCATCATCTGTCAAGCTACTCTGGAAGCAGTGGATCATCAGTGCGTCATTGTCGGCATAGTTAGCCATCTTTCGGATGTACCGGATAACATGGTTGTGTGGACAAGAAGTCCCATTGTATTTGTCAAATTCTGGCTCTTTGAATTTCTTAGGAACCTCAAATCGGGACACCAAGCATAGATCACGAGCTTTAGTAGGAGCACCATTGCTTCCCCGGCTAGCCTTGACCTCACGGAGTTCTCCAGCCAACTCCATCAACTGTCTTCTCATAGCTTCCATTGCGGGATCTTGTCCGCGCGGAGTATCAACATCAATCACCTGTTGCACAGTGTGTACAATAGGGTCGGTAACAACGGTAGTCACCTGAGGCATAGCAGTGGACACAGGAATCTGTCCTTGTCCAGCAAAACCAGAGACACCAGCATCAGTATTAGGAGAATAGTAAGCTGAGAGGCCATAAGGACGGCCATTGGGCATAACAAAACGAGCATCAGTAGCCACAGTAGACAGTGGGATAGAGGGAATCACCTCAGCAGTAACTGGAACAGAAGTGGCTGGTTGTTCCTGTGCAGCCATCATAGCGGACATAGCGTCATGAGCCTTAGCCAAGTCTTCTTTCATAGCAGCCAATTCGGCACGGAGCTGAGCATTCTCTTCTTCAAAGTTAGCCATAATTCTTCTCTTGTGAAATCTTGTCTGATGAATTTTATCTGGTTGGTAGACTTTGCGAACACGAGCCACTTTTCAGACTGCGGCGGAAGAACCAGGAGACAATAAGCACGGGAAGCCATTTGTGACCGATGAATGATGCATATGATGCATGATATGTAAATGCGAAAAGACTCTTTTTTGTCAGAGGACTTTGTCAAAGTGGTTGTGAACATCACGGGGAAACACAGTTTTATTTGAAAAATCTTGAGCAAAACTAAAAGTTTAGTTGAGATGGTATCACTTGGCGTTCACATCCGTGATGTTCAAAAGATGACTTGTCTAAATCCTCCGATAAATGCATGGAAAAAAGTTTATGCATGTATGCATGTATGCATGATTATGTTCAAGTTCGGAGAAAACATGGTGGGTTTGAAGCTCAAAGCCGAGGAGTCATGGGTGGACACGGTGTCCGGTGAAACTAGGGTTTTAGGATAATAGTGACCGGGTTCTAAAAAGGTTCCCAAGTTGCAACCTCTCCGACGTATATCGTGGTGTCACGAGTCAACACTCGCTCCATGATTATACGTGGAAGGTCTAACTTGAGTGTAGTATCGCGTGACGACTAAAACTCGAGACAACACCCGGTTTAGCCTCCGCACTACATCCTAGAAAATGGCCATGGATGGGTTTGGTTATCTACGGTTCATAGCGTCATAGAACAATTAGAAGCAAAGTGCCTAAACGCGACAACCCGCGCCGACAACATCACCTCCAAAATGCCTCAGCTATGTGGGATTGATCGCATAATCCAAAACACGAGGCAACCCCCGGAATGAATTGTCGATTATATCCCCCCTAAATCCTAAGTTCACTCAGCCCGGGTGCAGGACTTTTGATATTCTCACCCCACACGTTTGCAAGAATTTAAACATTTATTCACATAGGAAAGCAAGTAAAGGAAGCAAGTAAAAATACAAGCGCAAGCGTGGAAATAAAGACTAGGCGTAACTCTCGAATCTCCCCAGTGAAGTCGCCAGCTGTTTTATCTTGGTTTTCGGGTGTCAAACATTGATTACGTTTGAACCTTTTAAACCGGTGATATCTTATTTTTTCTTGGGAAGGGAAAAAGTAAGCAAAACCCTTGAGAATCGAGGTCCGGGAGTTGTTTTCGCTACGGGAAGGTGTTAGGCACCCATAACGACTATAGTAACCTATAGGAACCGTCTTTAATTTCTACGCGCGCGCTTTATTTTTAAATGCTATTTGAAAATGTTTATTAAACCTAAGAATGTACTAAGTGAAGAATTGGAGGGAGAAGAATGTGTTTGAATTTTTATTTTAGTTGAATTGAAGGAATTTTGTTCCTTGCCTACGTACCCGATTAAGGGATCAAATCCACCGTAGTTCTCTCTCAAAAATGTTTTTGTTTTTGTTGGTTGATTTTAAGTTTGAAAATGGATTTTGAAGAATAGAAAGAGGCCTCAAGGGCATGAGATTGGAAAATAGTGAGGTTGAATTAGTGAATTGCAAAAGAAGTCAAAGTTTGATTATTTTCATTGAAATTTGATTAAGAAAAAGGAAAAGAAAATTCAATGGGATATTGGATCCCAAGGTTTATTTGGAAAAGGTTTGAGTGAAGTTGTTCACATTTGTTTGAAAAATGGGTTTTTTCTAAGTATAAGTCCTAGGCATTCATCTAAACATACAATCCTAAACATACATCTAAACATGCATATTCTAGCTACTTAGTGATGTGTGTGCATGTGTCGGTGCTTGTGTCGGTGTACATTTTTAGAGTCCATTGTCCTTTACATCATATCCTAGATACATTCTATGGCCTCTTTGCCAAGAAAATTAAAATGACATGAAAGTAAAATTTTACAAGAATTCCTAATTATTACATTCTATTTGCTTGCCCATGAAATATAGAAAGAAAGAAAAAAGGGAAATATGCAAAGTGAATATGCAAGATGCTATGGGATAGGAGACATGAAACAAAAGAGTTAGTAGCACAAATGAAATAGAAACAACACACTAAAAGCATAGTAAGGTAAATGCAACTTGAAAATGAAGTAACAAGCAAAATTAACCAAAAATGATAAAAGAGACTTGACATTTTTTAGACGTTTTGGAGAGGGTAAAGATCATAGAAAAGATAGGGTAATGACATAAAAATAATCAAGAGATTATGAGCATATGTTTTGACACACTTTGAAGTCATGAATTTACCAAGAACAATTGAAAAGATGAAAGTGCAAGGGATCGACATAATAACATGCCTAAAATAAACCATTTATGGACCTTGTGAAATGTGAATCCAATGATCATAGCCAAATTTTCAGTCATGATACAAAAATCAAAAGGACCAATATTTCACAAAGTTCACAATGATTCCTATAAGCGTAGTTATCACATTCATTCCCACATTTTTTATCAAGACTCAAGTGCAAATTTAACAAGCAACAAGAATGAAACTCACATACATTTTCATGCTTTGGAGGTAAAATTTAATATGCACAAATTCAAAAAACACACACAAGAAAAACTATGCAAAGAACATGATTGATTTGGAGTTTTTTCCCAACACTTTAATCAAAAATGAAAACCAATGGATTGACAAAGAAATCAATATATCTTCATATATTTTTTTGATCCAAATTAATCATGTATTAATGCTGAAAACAATTAGAATTAACGAGACACAAACATCACAATTTTTAAGAAAGAAAACTAGCGCAAGATTCAATCAAGCAGGGAGGTGCAGCAAGCATTGCAAAGGGTGTATTCAGCAAAATTGCAGAGAAACAATAGAAAAGAAAAAATATATGGGCCTGGAGCGGTTCTAGAGAAGGATCCATGGGTTGAACCAGCTTTGAGAAAAAAGATTGTATAAATGGATTTTGCTTGTTGTAAAAAAAACGGTTTAACACTAAAATTTTAAAGCACTTGCTCTTCTCTCTCACGTTGCCAAAGAAGGCTGGCCCATATACTTTGTCTTCTCAGGTGAGCAAAAATTTTCCGACGCGGTGGCCGGTGGTGGCACCACCGCGTCGGAACTTCGAACCTCCACCATTTTCAAAGGCAAATACATGTTTAGAAATCCTTTTCTTCCCTTTCTTCAAATCCGAAAACACAATTCTCAAATATCTAATAACAAAACCTAGATCTGCAAGTTACAACAACATTTCTCCACAAAACTATCTCAAGCAACATCTTTAACAAACACCACAAACACGTGAACGAACACAGCTCAGAACGGGAGGGAAGCAAAAAGCGTTACCGTCGTTTAAATCGGAGAAAAGGTTGTTCAAGACGGAAAATTTCCGATTAGCTTCGAGTTCTTCTCCTTTGGATTCAGCCTTGACGTTGATTGAAACAGCTTGAACTCTCTCCCTCTGGTTCGATCTATTCAGCTCTTCGTTCTTCATCTTGGATTTGCTTCGATTTTGTACCGTTCGATTCACTTCTCTTCTTCCATCTTCGATCCCGTCTCTGAATCCGATTTCAGCTTCTCTGCTTCTTTGAATTATGAATCCGAAAATGAACATGGATTGATGGAAGTTTTGTTGATTTAATTGTGTTATTGGTGTATGAATTGATGAAATTGATGAGTTTTATGAATTGATGATGAATGTAGTGGGTTGAATTTTGAAGATGAATGAAGATGGAGCATGGATCGGTGCTAATATTGCTGGAAATTTTGTGTAAAAATGTTCTTGTGAAAGCTAAAGAATAGTTGGTTTTGATTTGGAATTTGGGACCGTTTTTGTGAAGAATTGAGTTGGTTAGGGTGGTGGAAGTGGCGGTTAGAGGTTGTTAGGGTGGTTGAAGGTGGTGGAGGAAGGTTGTTATGGTGGTTGGTTAGAGGTTGAAGATGAAGTTAGTTAGAGGAGAGAGAAAGTTGTTAGAAAAGAGGGAAAAAATAGAGAGAAAATAAATTATGAACTTTTTGTGATTTTTTTTGTGGAGTTTTTGTGAAATGAAAAATTGTTGAACCTTGACCATGACTTTGACCTATTTATAGGTGATGTGGGAATACTTGGACCAATGATGGACTGCCACGTGGCACTTGACTTGTAACAAACCTTGACTTTGACTCTAACAAACTTTAAAAGGATTAAAATGCAAATAACGAAAGTGCGCGGACTAAAAAATGAAAATTAAACTAAAATTGAATTGAAAAAGTAAATTGAAAATTAACGTAAAGCGAGACGATTAAAAACAACAAAGCAGATTAAAATGAATCAGCAATTTTATGTGAAATGACCAAAATGCCCCTAGGGGCTAAAAACGACTAAAAATGACTCAGATGAAATTTTAAAATGATTTTTTAACAAGGGATTAAAGCAAGAGTTTATACAAGCGAATTAAAAGACTCAGAGACAATTTTTAGAAATTAGACAGGGCTTTAACACATGAAAAGACTAAAATGCCCCTAGGGGGCAAAACTGACTCAAAATGACTCCAAATGCAATTTTGGAAATGGATTTTGACATGAGATTGAAATGAAGACTTATTCACACTATTTGAAACGACTCAAACAAATTTTTAGAGATTGAAAGAGATTTTGACATAGGAAATGACTAAAATACCCCTGCATGTAAATTTTGCAAATAACATTGAAATAAAATGCAGAGAAAGATGCAATTGATCAGAGACAATTCAAATGACTTATAATGCAAGAAAAGAAAAATTGACTAGTATTTTTAGGTCCAAAATTAGGGTATAACACCGTGTCATGAGAATTTTGCTGGATTATCTCCTCAACTTCTTGACAAGACTCTTCCAAAGGATTCATATCATTTGTATCAGTTTCTATGCTTGTTTTTGCTTCACCCCAATCCCATGCAGCATCCTCCTGAAATTTAACATCTCTGCTAATTACAATTTTTTTCTTGATTGGATCATAAAGTTTGTAGGCCTTAGACTCCTCACTCACACCCAACAGCACACATTTGACACTTTTGTCATCAAGCTTGCTCCTTTTTTGATCAGGTACATGAACATATCCAATGCAGCCAAATATTCTAAAATATGAAACCGATGGCTTAATACCGCTCCATGCTTCCTTCGGTGTGACGTTCTTGACAGCAAGAGTAGGACTTCTATTTAAAATATGAATCACCCATTTTACAGCCTCTGGCCAAAAAGATCTTGGAACTCCTTTTTCTATCAAAACACTCCGAACCATATTTATAATAGTTTGGTTTTTTCTCTCAGCTACGCCATTTTGTTGTGGCGTATATGAAGCAGTAAGTTGCCGTTGAATACCATGTTCACTGCAAAAATCAGCAAACTCTTTAGAAAGATACTCTCCCCCTCTATCAGTGCGCAAGATTTGGATAGGAACACCAGCTTGTTTTTCAACTAATGCTTTGAACTCTTTAAATACACCAAAAGTTTCACTTTTCTCCATAAGAAAATATACCCATATTTTCCTACTTAAATCATCAATAAAAGTAAGCATGTACCTTTTATTTCCATTTGATGCAGGACTGATAGGACCACAAATATCAGAGTGAATTAACTGCAACAACTGAGATGCACGCCAGTTACTTTGTCGTGGAAAAGAATCTCGTTGATGCTTCCCTTTGAGGCAATATTCACAAAGTTGAGTCGGTGGCTTAATGGAGGGCAATCCTTTTACCATATCATGTTCTAGTAAAGTTTTCAGTCCACTATAGCTCAAGTGACCATAACGAGAGTGCCATACTTGAGCTGGTGGCCCAAAACTAGCTTGGAAACAAGGATGAGAAACTCCAGATTTGACGCTCACAGCAAACATACGGTTAGTAGTCATGGATGTTTCAAAAATAAGTCCCTTTTCATTAAACACACTACACTTGTTTTGCTTCATTTCAACATTCAATCCTCTTTCCAAAAGTTGCCCCACACTAAATAAATTATTTTTTAACTCAGGCACATAAAATACATCATTCACCAAATGCACAACTCCATTAATCAAAAGTTTGACAACACCCTTCCCATTGACCTTAAGAGCATAATTATTTCCTAATTTTACCTCATCAGAAAAAGAAGCATCAATTGAAGAGAACCAGTCCTTTCTACCTGTCATATGGTTGATGCAGCCTGAATCGATGAACCACATGTCTTGTGTATTTGATTTTCCATCTGATGAAAGTTGTGCCATGAGTAGCACTGCTTCCTCGTTGGTCTCAGCATAATTTGCGGTGTTGTTCAGGGGTTTATTTGGGCATTCATACTGGAAATGTCTAAACTCATGGCAATGATAACACTCCACTGCTGCCTTGCCTCCTCTACCTCCTCTGCCTCTTCCTCGAGCAGGTCCACCTAGAAAGCCACCTCTTCCACGGCCACGGCCAGCACTTGTCTCATCTTGAGTTACTTTCAGCACTTGCTCTTCATGTGAATTGTGTCCATTCATTCTTTGCTCATGTACCAACAAGCTACTCTGTAGTTCATCAACAGTCATGGAATCCAAATCATGTGATTCTTCAATAGAACATACTACATAATCGTACCTAGCGGTCATTGAGCGAAGAATCTTTTCGATAACAGTAAGATCCGCCATTTGTTCACCATACATTCTCATCTTATTTGCAATTGTGAGGGTACGAGCGAAATAGTCGTTGACAGATTCTCCACTTTTCATCGATAAAATTTCCCAATCGCGTCTTAGGGTCTGAAGCTGTGCTCTCTTCACTCTAGCAGTGCCTTGGTATTTCTTCTTTAAAGAATCCCAAATCTCCTTCGACGTCCCCTTATTCAAAATTGTTTCAAGCACAGCTCGATCAATTGCTTGAAAGAGATAATTTTTTGCCTTCAAATCTTTCAGCTTCAACTCTTCCAATGTTTTCTTCTCATTGTCTGTCAATACAACACCAGCTGCATGTTGAGGAATCCCTGGATCTATAAGATTCCAATACTCCTTTGACCTTAAAAAATTCTCCATGAGCATTGCCCAATGGTCATAATGCTCACCCAATTTTGGAATTGCAGGTTGCACGAAATTGCCATCCGTGGTTGTAGTCATGATTGAAGTCTGTTGCTTCTCTTCACTGCTACACACCTAGCTCTGATGCCAGATGTTATCACAGAAACGGTTTTGGAAGAGGAAAAATACGTTTCTTATTCATTGAATAATAAAAGGCTAAGTTTATAGACTTAGCAATACAACTGACAAGCAAAAAACTAGGAAACTAACCCACACTAACAACACATCCTAAACGTGGGCAAAATAATGGAAACAGCAAAACAGAAAAGAGAATTTATTTATTCTAAATAAACATTGACTCATTCAACACTTCCTCTACCTCTTTTAACCTGACTCTCCTCCATTTGATCTACTCTTCTTACAACGGCATCTACAAGTCTTCTCTCTACATGTCCAAACCATCTAAGCCTATTTTCTACCAACTTTTCTACTATAGGTGCTACCCCCACTCCCTCTCTAATGGTGTCATTCCTAATCCTATCCTATCTAGTCTTATCATGAACCCTTCAATTAAAAATCAGAGGGTTAACACAAAAAAAATTCATACAAGCACGAAATGTAACATAAATGGTAGATATTTGAGCTTCTTAACCATTTAGTCCAAAAAATATTTGTTAAAAGAAATCAACCTTTAAACAGATCTTAAATGATCACTAAACCGACGTATATCTATTCTAAAAATTTATACATAACATTCTATCCTATCTCTATTTAAAAAAATATTGCGTGTATTTTTTAACCCTAAAATTACAAAAAGAAAAATCCTACTTGTCCCCAAAAAATGCTATCACGATGCTTCTTGACTAATACCCTCCTCCATCTCTGTGTGTTAGTTAAAAGGGTAATGCTCAACGTCACGAAAAACAATTTTACGAGAACATCACGAATGCTAGTTCCAACCATGTTTTTGAAAAGAACAATTTTACGAGAACATCACGAATGCTAGTTCCAACCATGTTTTTGAAAAGTGTTGAAAAAGTCAATACACTAGTTCTGTGAATTTCGGCAATTCCCAAAATGTAATTGGTTGAACCACATTTCACAAGTCATTTGAGAAGTTATCTTTCGCGATAAATAATACCACTCATATAAAAAAACTCATTTTAAAATGTACTAGTATCATACAATCTTACATGTTTTCATTTTCTATGTATGTGGATATGATTAATTATACAAGTCACCTTTCAACTAATCAATACAATGAAACTTTGGGTCTTTTGACTCCTATGTAATGAGTTTAAAATTTACATCGTACCAACGTGGATTTTGAAATTGTGTACAAATTTTATATCGAAGTATAAGATAATTCGAAGTGTAGTGCTATTTTTTAAGATTGTCAAAGATTCCATAATTTGGTTTTTAACAAACTCTTGTGTTGAGTTACTAGTAAACAAGTTAACAAAGACGATCAAGTCTCTAACTAGTTTCCACATTTTCACTTACATATCCACTTGTATTAATATTATTCTTAATGAAATGATTTTAGCTTGCTGTAGTAAAAAAAAAATACTAGGAATATTTTTAGAATAAATTTGAAATGATTTTAGCTTGCTGTAGTAAAAAAAAAATACTAGGAATATTTTTAGAATAAATTTAAAGCTAGTTTTGATACAAATTTGAATCTAAAAATCCTAAAATACATTGTCCATTATTTTTCTTTAAATCTAAAATATACAATAATGCAATTAACACATTGATAACTATTGAATCGA
Organism: Medicago sativa; assembly: GCF_051527215.1. NCBI lineage: Eukaryota > Viridiplantae > Streptophyta > Magnoliopsida > Fabales > Fabaceae > Medicago > Medicago sativa. The sequence continues at coordinate 12,246,256 of NC_140756.1, forward strand.
GATTCTTCGATTCAAACTCTAAAACTTATTTTAGTTTTAAAGAAAGATTAAGTTTTTTTGATGGAAAAGAAAGATTAAGTTATCTTTATGTCAATAGTGAAGGAAAAAAAAAAAGTGATTTAGACCAATCATTAACCAGCACAATCAAGGAACGTTTAGACCAATTTTAGTACAAGAAAAGGTTTATTAAAGTTAATCAAAGGACAAAAGAAAAACCTATTACATTTGCAATGATAGCAAACTAGCAAGCCTAGAATTTATGGCCTAACTGAGACAGCTTTAGGCAAAGATACAAGAACTGGACTAGGCAGAGTTTGTAGCTTGCAATCTGGTGAAATAAATTGAACATGTTCCTCCATCATAATTTTGTTAATCAAATTCAGCAAAACTTGTTCCAACTCTTCTCCATCACACCAACCATGAATTTCAGCTTTAACAAGTGAAGGATCTTTGCATATCAAATCCCACACTGGAAAATTCTTCCTTGGCATCACAAAGTCTCTTTCTCTGAGCCTCAAGCTAGGGCAATAGTCCCCAGCACCATCACCAAGGTAGATAAACCTCTTGTTATCCTCTTCAAAAATTGAATTTTGAATTTTATCAATGATTAAACCCTGAAATAATGATTTTAAAAAAAAGATTAGTATATTTTATCATAAATAAATTTTAAAATATAGACAAGAGTAACTTTATTAATTTTTGTTCAAAATAAAATTTCTTCATGAATTCAAACTAATGGTCCTACATCAAATTATTCTTTATTTTATATTGGCATAAAATCTAGTGGTCACAAATAAGAGACAAAAAAACACCCAAAAAAATATATACCTTGCACATGTTTGGAGGGCAGACATTGTTGCAACCATGTGAAGCCTTATTGAAATCATGGTAAGGAAAAATTCTAACTCTTCCTTCTTGATTAACATAACCAGGATTAGTGTTAATCTCTGAGAAGTATTCACTAATTCCCAAATGCTTCAAAATAGTCTCAATGTAAAACATATTAGCATCACTCACAATCCTCAAGTCACACCCTAATGCATGTGCTGATTTAATTGCAGGTATTATTCTGTGATGAATTGGAATCCTTTGCAGAACTTTTTCAATCTCTTCAATGGTTATTCCATTTGAATGAAACTCCATCATCATCTTGTCCTATAATTCCAAAACCAAACAAGTTAATCATATATTAGAGACAATGCAGAATTTCAAATGAATGAAAAACAGAGTATTTAACAAAACAGAGCACATGAATGGAATAAAAAGCATACCATGACAGAGTTCCAAGGCATTGTGGGAAGAAGCTGATTAAACAAATCAGTGAAACCTAATTCATCAATCAACCAATTATCACTGTCACAATCAATGATGGTTTTGTCAAAGTCGAAAACAATAACAATGTTATTAGTCATTTTTCTCTTTGAGAGGTGAGAAAATGAATGTGAAAAATTTGAATGACCCAGAAAGAAAAAACTAGTTCACAAGAAATAGAAGCTAAATGGGTATCTGAAAGTGGTTTCAAAATTGGTTTTTTGCTTGGATATGATACAGAGAGAGAGAGAGAGAGGTAGGTATTTATAGTAAGAGAAGGTGTTGGGAGAATCTTTGATGCCAAAGGAATATTACATTATATCCTTTGGCAATTGGCAAAGAATCAGTTGGAGAAGTTAGTGTTTTATTCAATCTTAGCCGTTAAATTTTGGTTGGGAAGAAGATCAGAGGGTGTGGCTTGATTTGACCATGAGAGAAAGTTAGGTGGTCAATTAATGTTGTTGTTGTGAGTTGTGACTGTGTAATGCAATTCTATTTCTCTTCTACCACAAGATGCATTTGCACCTTACAAGAATATTCGAAGTATAGTTCCATTTTATGTATGGTACCAAGATCGTGCATTTATTTACTCTACACTACATTCCTTTTTTAAAAAAATTACTCTACGCTACACTGAACTACTTTATTTATTTTTATTTTTTTTACAAAGAACTACTCCTATTTAAGTGTTTTTTTAAGAATGTAAATTAATCTACATAAATTGATACCGGAAAAAATTGGATTTGTGACGTTGAGAGAAACATACCTAGTGTCTCAAGTACTCATATTTTAGTGTTATTATTGATGATAATAATAATAATAATAATAATAATAATAATAATAATATAACTAATTTAGATAGTTTAATTTAATTTCTATGCATCGACGGAGTTTAATTTAATTTAAAGAGCTTAACATAGTTGATGGAGTATATGTAACCAAAAATAGTTTGTCAAAACAAAAAAATGTAAGCAAAAATAGTTGATGGAGTATACATGAGTTGTGGATAAGTTGCTCACAATTTTTCAAAGCCAACTTATGCCTCCCCTTAATTTATGATTTTTTTTTTTTACATTAATAACGTATATTATTTTGCCTCAAAACAAAATAACGTACATTATTTTCCTTCTTTTTTTTGAAAAACGTATATTATTTTACTTTTTTTGATCAAGTATAATATTTTACTTATTAACGTTTAAATTAAATATACCAATTATTTTTTTTGAAAGAAAAATATACCAAATTTGGAAACTGATACTCTATCTTTTGACAAAAAATATATACAATAATCTTAAAAAGAATCCTCTGCTATTTAATTTTGATCAAGTGAATATAGTTCAGTTTATAAACCGATTTTTTACATTGTGGGTCTCTATCTTTGAGTAACTTTAAGCTAAAATAGAAGAGATAATGTAAAAAAATATGGAGGGAAAATATGATAGAGAAAATAAAAGATGAGAAAGGTGGGAAGAAAGGCAGGTGATCACTTTTCATGGCCGGAGTTCCTTTTCTAATAAATCAAAGCTAAGGATTTACGGTGTACAACTTGTATTTAAATAATACGGTTCAAATTACAACATCGTTGCCTTTATAGTTCTTACTTTCTCTTCGCTCGATTGACAAGCCCTCTTATTGGTAACGATAAGCGATACTCAACAATAACATTGTTCATGAAACATTGACTATTTTTACAAACTCAAAAATTGAAAAGTCTATTAACACAAGATGAGAGTTGTGCCCAACACCTGCCTAGGGTTTTATAGATTTATTATTGATAGATTAGGGAGAGCGACTAAATTGAAATACGTACATTTATAAAAAAAATATTCAAGAATCAAATTTTTTACTTTATTCTTCTAGGCTCATAATTATTGGGATGACAACAATTTTCCTTCAATTTATTTATAATCTTTATTTTTCATAAAGTCAGTATTCAAAGTTGCTGTCTGCTAATGTTTGGAAGGGAATTCTTCCTGCAACTGGACCAATATTCAGCTACCAACTTAGAGAATGAAGAGTTTGTGTCCATTAGCTTTGAAGGCTCATCATATTCCACAAGTTTCCCTTTAATTATGACCAGCCAAAAATTATGAGGCAACCAATAGTACTAAAAAACAGAAGTAGAAAAAATGGGAAATAAAAAGAATGAAGAATAAGGAATTAACATACCATAAGATAGGACCATAACCATGTCACTGTCTATTACAGTTGGAACTCTGTGAGCCACAGTTATAACTGTGCATTCTTCAAATTCTTGTCTAATTACTCTTTGTAGAATTGCATCTGTCGCAGAGTCAATGGATGCCGTCGCTTCATCTAGAACAAGAATTCTGTTTCTCTTCAGTAGAACTCTTCCAAGACAAAACAATTGGCGTTGTCCCAAGCTCCAATTCCCACCTTCATCACTCACTGCAAAATTTATCAGAGTTAGACTTTCATGCTGTATTTATTCGTTGCAAAATCATATATTGAACCATAGAAATGAGAAGCTGTAGCTTCAATGATTATATAGTTTCCTCAATGTTGAAAAACTTACCAGAAGAGTCTAAGAGACTTGGTAGCTTGCTGATTGTTTCCTTAAGCTGACATTTCTCTACAGCCTAAACATACAAATCAAATATAACTTTATTGAATGGCTCATGTAAAATTCAACTGCAATTAAAGTTAGTTCATTCACCTTCCATATTTCATCATCTGAGTACAGGCCTAGAGGGTCCAGGTTTGTCCTAATGCTGCCTTTGAAAAGTGTTGGTTCTTGCGGAATGATGCTTAGCTTCGTTCTCAAATCCTTTAACCCGATTGAGCATATGTTAATTCCATCAATAAGAATATCACCTTTTGAAGGTTCAACTAAGCGAAACAAAGCACTTATAAGTGTACTTTTTCCGCTTCCAGTCCTTCCAACAACTCCTACTCTACTTCCTTCTTTAAATGTACAAGTGATTCGCTTAAGGACTAATGGAGCATTAGGACGATATCTAATCTGAAACCAATGTGAAAATAGCCTTTAGAGTATAATTTTTAGTTCCATTCAGAAATATAAAGGAGAAAACTAAAAGGAGAGGTGGAAAAAAAGACATGGTGTATCATTATACGAGAATCATTGTTTATGAGTCTTAGTCTATATAAATCTAAGACATGGATGCAACATTACCTCCAAGCCTTGGAGATCAATCTTGCCCTTGGAAGGCCATGAAGATGGAGGTCGGTTATCATCCACAATGGCGGGAGGCTCAGCTGGTATGTGAATGAATTGTTTGATTCTTTCAACGGAGATAATATAGTTTGATAAGTTGTTAAACCATCGAGTCCAAAATATTTGGGCTCCTGTCAAGGAAAAAGCATAAGAAAGAGACAGTCCCACAAGGCCTGCACACAACAGGAGAGTTACCAAGAGTTATTAGTCTCGTTAATCTTGTTTTTGTTTTAAGTACTTGCAAAACAAGGACCAAAAGCAAAAAACAATATATTAGTAAGGATTAAAAACAAAAGTTAGAGCATTGAAAAGAAAAAATATGGTATATTTGTGAGGGCAAAATATATTTTTAAACCTATACTATATTATTACCTGGTGATACATATCCCTGAGGATGTAGAATAAGCAACAAAACTGCTGTGATGACAGTCAAGTTTTGAAGTGTTTCAATCCTTAAAACCATCCATTGCATCGCCACATTAGAATGAAAGAACAATGAAGCATCTGTGTCCACAAGTTTTATGTAGTTTTTGAAAAATCTGTCTACCGTGTTGAATGCTCTTACAGTAACCACTCCAACTGATGTCTCAGCTGCAAAATTCATAACTGGTGCTTTGGTGGTTCCATTGATCCGTATTAGTTCCCTTGCAGCAGCTTGATAGTATTGCTTTGAGGAAGAAAAAAAGGAAGATTAAGAAGATCCTACCTCGATGATCTAACGTTGTACATAGAATGAGGAATCAAGAAAACTTAGAAAGTGGGTAAACCTGAATGTATATTGATGCAACCATTGCAGGAACAGCAACAATGAGAACTTGCCATGTGACTGAAACCATTATACAAATTACCACCAAAATTTCAATTGCTGTTGATGCTACAAAGGTGATGGAATAAGGTATATCAAAGTCCAAAATACTCAAATCTGATGAAGCCTGAACAAGAGAGAAGAAAATATTGGCCTAAACACGGGTGGTTGATTAAATAGTAATGAATGAACAGAAGGAAAATACATAGACATAGATTTTTTTCGGTGTTGGTAATAAAAAAAAATCTTACTCTAGTTAAAATCCTTCCTACAGGGGTTGAATCAAAGAAAAGCATAGGAGCATTAAAGATAGCTGTAGTGAATCTTGAGAAGAAAGCAGTAGAAGCTCTTAATCCCAAAAGTGCAGTCAAGTAAGACCTTACATAAACAAAAGCAGCACTAGAAAAAGAAATTAATGCATAAACTCCAATCAAGGTGGCATTAGTTACTTTTGGAATTTCAATGGCAAAAGCAAGCCAATAGGTTGATGAAGTTTGCAAAGCGATAAAACCAGATTGTGCTAACATGATCATACACAGCATGGATGTCCCTTTGGAATAATTAATATAATCCCAAAATGGCTTCCATCCAACATTGCCAATCAATTTTTCTTCCTCTTGTGTAAGCTGTGTACCAATTGGATCCTTGATACTAGAAATCTCTCCCTCACTTTTATTTTTAGTGAGATAAAAACCATGAGAGTCTTGAGGAGTAGACAAAACCTCATTTTCATAACCTCCTCTATTTTCACTATCTCGATTCAACTCAGTAACTTTGTCTTTATGAGCACTCACAAGTAGTTCAAAGGCTGTTCCAGATGTTAAAATATTCTCATAACTACCTGATTGAATAACTCTTCCACCCTCCATTACCTAGAATTTGAGTTCATCATGTTAAATTATATTCAGATGTAACTAGAATGACTGTTTTCTCATAACAAGCATCGAAATGAAATACTTTACCAAGATAGTATCAACTTCTGAGAGAAACTCCACTTGATGAGTAACTAGAATGACTGTTTTCTCTCTTAAAGCATTCATGACACATTCCTGTAGTAATGTTGTAGATGCAGTTAGTTTGATGCGCCAAAATGAGGACAGTAGTTAGTTATATTGTAACTAGCGGAATAGTTAAGACAAAACTCATCACACAGTCATTTAAAATGTTTAATTTTACCAAATATACACATATGTCTGTTTCGAGTTTTTATTTTTGGTCCTACAACTGTCATTTAAAACTCTCCATTACCATTTTTCACACATTCCATTACAAATATACACATATGTCTGTTTTATGTTAGTGACATGGCAGGAACATGTCTGACAAATTATCCTATGTGTACTTATCGCCTACATGTACCTCTTGCCCATTTCTAAATTAGGTTCAGCAATTTGTTGACAAATACTGCGCGATAGAGTAGATGAACTGGGGGAATCGTCCTATGAGAATAGGCCGTGTAGTCCCAAATGTATCCGTTGCCCAACACACACACAATACGATTTAAATAACTTATGTGGGACAAAGGCATTAATACAATTAAACAATTTATAGGAATGCAAGATGTATTTGTCCTTAACTTGATAAAAAGTTATATTTGCTTACATTGAATAGTATTGCAGCTGTATGAGCATCAACTGCACTAAAAGGATCATCAAGGAGATAAATATCAGCATCATTGTACACTGCTCTAGCTAGTTGAATCCTTTGCTTTTGTCCTCCACTTATATTGATCCCTCTCTGACCAATTTCTGTAAGATCACCATGGCTGAAATCATTGATATCCTTATCTAAGGCACAGGCTTTAATTGCTTTCTCATATCTTGTTTTGTCCATGGTCTTGCCAAATAGTATATTATCTTGAACTGTTCCACTTTGTATCCAAGAAGACTGAGAAACATAGGCAAGAGTTCCACCTACCTTAACCTGTTTTCCATTATAGCAAAATATCATGGGGTGAAAATGTTCAAGATACTACTAATACTATGTTTATTCACATGAAGTTAGCATGAAAAAAATCTAAATCTGTTTTACTAATTTCAGATACAAATAATATGTTTATTCATCTGAATTTGGCATGAGAAAAATTTAAATGATAAAATATCCAAGTTAATCTTGAAATTATAGGGCTGTATCGACCTAGTCTCTCACATTATTAATACTACAAATCATCCGTGAAATTGCAAAATGTCTTTCAAGTTTGTCCCTCTTTTTGGATATTTACTCATTTAAATATGTTCTATTAGTAACTTACAGTTCCTGAAATCTTTGGAATCTCTCCTAGTATTGCATACAAAAGAGATGATTTTCCAGCTCCAACTGGTCCACAAACTGCAATTTTCTGTCCCCGCCTGATTTCTATATTAACTTCTCTTAAAGTTGGAGAGACAGATTCATGATTCCAAATGAAGTTTCCATCTTGAATTTCCATAGCATTAACTGAACATTGCTTTAAGTTTCTTTCGCCATCATCATTGTTTATTTCTTCATCAAGCAAAAAGTTATTAAGACGATCGAACGAAACTTTAACTTGAATCATATTGGAAAGAGCCTCTGGGATCAATTTAAACGGTTCTCCCATGTTCCTCAATGTTGCAAGAACTGTGAAAACAGTTTCAGCATTCAATGGTGCACTTTTGGAAACAGCACATCCAAGGAAAACAACGGCAGATATAACTGTAGGAGACATCCAATAAAGAAATGAACTAGAAGCTCTCAGGATCTGTGCCTTATACAACCATAGAAACTCTTTATCACGTAGCGACTCGATTAAGTTCTTAAATTTTTTTTCCCATGATTGTAACTTAATGATCTTCATACTATTTAGAACCTCCGAAGTTGATCGAAGACGTTCGTCCTGTGCAACCATAAACTGTGACTGACAATTTTGTAGGATCCTTGCAAATGGTACATTGAGAAGTCCACATATAAGAAGAGGGACTAAACCTGGAAGAGCACCAATACCTACAACACCAAAAAGAATAAAAATAGACAAAACAATTTGCAATGCAGAAGCCCATGCCATATGAAACCACCATGGAAATTCTGCCATTCTATATGCATCAACTACAATGTAATTCACAATTTCACCGGCCGAGTGTCTTGTCCTTGCCGAGCTAGAAAGCTTTAGTTGCTTTTGATAAATTGCTACCATCAGAGCTGATCTCATTTTCATTCCTGACCTCCTTGAGTTAAAAAACCAATGTCTTTGAGACAGAGAATCAACCAATTTGGTGAGAATCAAAATACCAACTATGGAAAGACCTTGTTTGAGATCTGCCTCAGTTCTATTTGAGTAGTTAACAAAAGCATAGAGTATTAAAGGTGAAACTACAACAGAAATAGTTCTGAGTAATGCAAAAAATGCTATTAATATGTTTTCTTTTAAGAAAGTTCTAACTATAGACCAAAGAACCAAACTCTTTGTATTGTTCTTAGTCCTCTCTTTAACAAGTGATTCCCAGGAATGAACAAATTTTTGATAGGCCATGTTTGCTTCATCTTCAGAAACAAGGGAAGGTATATCTTCAAGATCTAATGGCTTTGAGTAACCTAAACTGAGTAAAGAATTAACCCAAGAGAAAATCAACTTGCTGAGACAGGTAGCACGGCCTAGTCCTGTTTGTTTTGTTTCAACTTTCTGAGCTAGCAGTGGCTCAGAAATATCACCTGCATATATATATATATATATATATATATATATATATATATATATATATATATATAATCCATTAAAGAGAAACAATTAATCAATGTTCAAAGGTTGAATAGTGTTAGAAAAACATAGCCGGCTCTAAAGTAAACAGATAAATAAATGTACACCAGAAAACAACAATTGATCACGGATTCAGCCAATTATGCCTTAGTATTTAAACACATTTTGTACTCTAATCTGGACAGTATCAAACAACACAAATTCTTCATCTTCATGCTAAACAGTAGAATTTGAAGCTACCGTTGACGATGATGACGTTGAAGTTTTGTTTTTGAGTTCAAAATAGGTGCAGAAGATGAGCCTATAAACATCCTTCACAATCTTCAATTATCAGAAAAATGTTCGAACACTCTTTAACTTAAAAAATGGAGAGTTTTTAGACTCTTCTATGAGATTTTTCTTAAAATTCAAGAACATGCACAGTTTTCTGTTGAAATCTATGTCAAAAGTTGTTGATCCATCGAAACTACAGAATATCAAAAACAGTTTTCGGCAAATTAGTTCAACTTCTTAAAGAAGATCAGATTTAAAGAGTTCGGGAGAAAAAGAGTAAGAGCGGTGGAATCAGGTTGTGTTTCTGTTTTAACCGAACTTATTCTTCAATGGAAAGGAAGAAAGCCAAGCGGGATGATTTTGGTGCTTTTGGAGATGTTATGTCAATGTGCTGAAGGAAGATTTAAACTTTTAAGACATGATTGTGGTTTAACTATTGTTTTAAAGAAGATTCCGAGGGTTTCAATGTAACGGTTTGAAATACTCTGAATGTGAGATCCAAGTACCAATAGAATTGTTAATTTCAATAGTTGACCTAGAGTCACAAGTCTCATACTCCATAAGTTTCTGGTTTAACGGATTTATTTGCTCGGGATCAGAACAGAAATTTGTACAAATAAATTTCTGGATCAGTTAGTCCCCATGGTTCAACTTCACACATGTCAAACATATTTGAAAAATCACAGTAAGGAAGGAAGTCCGGCAAAATCCTTTCTGAATTCACAGTGATTGATATCACCATCATAGGCCATGATAGAAATGAATGTATTATTACCAGCAAAAGTATATGAAATGTGCATGTGATACTTAGTTTGAATGCCATATTTGGAATTCCAAACTTAGAAAACCTATTACCAATGACAAGCTCTCCAGGTGCAAATGCAGTCGGTCCGCAGCTCTATTTTCCCAATGTACACAAGTACTAAAAAATGGAATGTAGTGTTGGGCCAGTGATTCACTCACAACAAAGGATAATGGCACAATAAAGGAGAAGAATGGTCATAATCGAAAAATGCAACAATACTAGTAGATTGTGCAACAAAAATCAGTTTCCTGATGAGTTGAGGTAAATGCATCTTAGGTGCTACTACAAGTCTCAGTGGAAAAAGAAAAGAAATGAAAACATGAACAAGAAATATTTATTAATGTATATATGAAATAATTTAGAACTCATGATAGTTGTGACATACAAAATCAAATGAGTGCATATTATAGCTTGGAAGAAGATATATATAGTGTTTTCTTGAAAAAGAATCAAATGAGTTACCTATTGTGTTCTCATTCTCAAAGTAAGTCATTTTTGGAGCTTGAAATTGAATTGCTTGTGCTTCTTAGCTCAGCAGAGTTGACTGAGTTGTGAACATGGAAGGATCTAAGGTTTATTAATAGGGGGCAGTTGCACTGATATTTTAGTTTTAAATTTTTGTGCCCCCTTAAATTAATGTCTTCACTCCATTCAATTAAATACAATACAAGATCACCACAGAAGATTCTATCTTTTTTTTTTTATATAAAAAAGTTCCTATTCTAATTAAATAAATAATCACGTGGGATAAAATTTTGAATTGTTGGTTGGTGAAGTACATACAGAGAGATAATTGAAAATGAAAAAAATATTACAAAACTTTTTAAAATGTAAAGACAAGTAGAAAATAATTATAATTTTTATGTATATTAAGTGTCTTAATTTTTGTTTTTTTTATAAGAAAAAGTGTAAACGAGTTGGAGTCCGAGATTTTACTAGAGTTAGAACAGACCTCAAGACTCAAAGAGCATTTACAAATCATCCACCGAAAAGGTCTTCACATCGATAGTGATAGTGGGGGTTGAACTCACGACCTTCCAACAAGTGAGTCAACCCCTAACCAACTCTCATTATTTATGAGAGTGGTCAATTCTTGTACTTTTCTTCATGTCAATATTTATATTTTCAACCAATTCTAAAAAAAAATTATAGTATTTTCAACCACTCTTCTTTTTATAGTACTAGTTTTTGCAGCAGTTGTCTTGCTATTTAATATTATATCGTTTTATGTGGACTACGTGTGATGCAGTTTTTTTCGTAATAAGTTACCTTGCTGCTGCCTTTTGAACCGTGACATTTTTACGATTATTGTAAGGAAAATATATCAGCTATCTCTATCCTTAAATATAATTTTAGAGAAAAAAAAAATTAATTGTCAATTTTTTTTTAGACACAAAAATGAAATATATTAATGCCCAAGAAAGCGCCTAAATAGTACAAGATGTGCCAAAAAGACGACGAAAGTTTACAAACAAATCCCGCTCAAAGAGAAAACACAAGGCAACAAACAAGCAGGCACGACCACCATCTTTGATGGCCAAATATAAAAGTGACATTAGCTGCCTTTAACCACAAGAGGGAATGAAATTTTACGCTATCTAACAACTTTTCTATAGATTTTTCTTTTTGGTTGAAAAGTCTATTATTTCTTTCACTTCAGGTTACCCAAACACAAGCAAGCCAAATTAGCTGCATAAGCGAACGTCTCGCCAATAAGCTACCAGCTGAAAAAGTGAACCGAACAAAATGGTCATCAGTAGAATTTGGCTCCGCTGTAGAGACCCCAGTCCAAGCTCGGACTAGAGACCAAAGAGCCCTCAAACCATTACAAGAAAGGAACAAATGACTAACTGATTCGACATCCCCACAACCATTAGCGCGTAACTGCATGTCTTGGGAAATAATTCCACGCGCCGCCAGATTGTCCTTGGTCGGTAACCTGTCACGCAAAAGTCTCCAAGCAAAAATCGATACTTTTTTAGGAACCTTATTGTGCCAAATGAAGTCCGATGCTGCCCCTAGATTAGGATTCTCATTGGGAGTAAGTAACTGATAAGCACCACGAACAAAGTAGCCACCCACAAGATACAACTGCCACTGCCACTGCCACCTGCAGAATCACATTAGCAAGCAATCTCCTACCCTCCCCTACCACTTCCTCTTCGCAGTCCCACAACTGCCTCCGCCACTTCTACGCCTCACCACCTTCCTCCCACCCGTACACAAACATATCATACACTGTACATGACTTATTAACTGATAAATCATATAACCGCCTATTTCTCATTATAAATCTATTTTGAATTATTACACATACTCACTCCGTTTTAAATATATTCATATTCATTACTTTTTTTTTTCTCTCCCTATAAACCTTTAATTAATACAACTAAGTATATTTTTTTTGCGGATGAAATAGAACTAAGTATTTTGACATATAATACTCAGAATTATATATATATTGAGGATCCGTTGAAAGAAAGCCATGTAAGATGATTTGGGTGCTTTTGGAGATATTATGTCAATGTCCTGATGGAAGATTTGAGCATTTAAACAATGGTTGTGGTTTAGCTATAGTTTCAAAAAAGATTCTGAGGGTTTCAAGTTTCAACTATGGCTAATGATAGGTGTCAAATTTTATCTGTGTGTTAATTCTGATGTTGCACATAATCACTAGTCTGATCTGTTTTGAATTGTCCACATAAAAAGAACCTACACACATGGTTCTACTGTGTTATATAATGCATAATCTCTAATTTTTTATTGCTCAATCTAATGCATACAAATTGGTTTTCATAACATTGTTCTTAACAAATTGATTATTATTTGAACCTCAAAATTAAAAAGAATCTTAACACTAATGAGACTGGTGGACAATTATCTTACGCAGCAAGATAATACTGAATGAATTTGCTGAGAAGCATCTTCACAATACCTGATTCAGGTTTAATACATTTATTATAGATAGATTAGGGAGAAAAACTAAATTGAAATATGTACATATATAAAAAATTCAAGAAATCGATCTTTTCCCTTTATTCTTCTGGGATCATAACTACTGGGGTGTGAACTGTATTCCTTCAGTTTATTTATAATCATTATTTTCCAATAAGTCATTACTCATTGCTTCATCCTGCTAATGTTTGCGAGGAGTTCTTCTTGCAACTGGACCAATATTCAGCTACCAACTTAGAGAATGAAGAGTTTGTGTCCATTAGCTTTGAAGGCTCATCATATTCTACCAGTTTCCCTTTAGTAACCAGACAAAAATTATGAGGCAAAAGATAGTACACGAAGAAACAGAAGGAGCATATATATTCAAAAAGGAAAGTAGAAAATAATAAGGAATTAACATACCATAGGATAAAACCATGACCATGTCACTGTCTATGACAGTTGGAACTCTGTGAGCCACAGTTATAACTGTGCATTCTGCAAATTCTTGTCTAATTACTCTTTGTAGAATTGCATCTGTGGCAGAGTCAATAGAGGCAGTAGCTTCATCCAAAACTAGAATTCTATTTCTTTTCAGAAGGACTCTTCCAAGGCAAAACAATTGCCTTTGTCCTAAGCTCCAATTTCCACCTTCATCACTCACTGCAAAACTTATCCGAGTTAGACTTTCATGCCTTATTTATTCGTTGCAAAATCATATGTTGAACAATAGAATAGTAATGAATAGCTGTATTATATAGTTTCCTTATTGTTGAAAGACTTACCAGAAGAGTCTAAGAGACTTGGAAGCTTGCTGATTGTTTCCTTAAGCTGACATTTTTCTACAGCCTAAATATACAAATCAAATTTTATTTTATTGAATGGCTCATGTAAAATTCAACTGCAATTAAAGTTAGTTCACTCACCTTCCATATTTCATCATCTGAGTACAGGCCTAGAGGGTCCAGGTTTGTCCTAATGCTGCCCTTGAAAAGTGTTGGTTCTTGCGGAATGATGCTTAGCTTTGTTCTCAAATCCTTCAATCCGATTGAGCATATGTTAACCCCATCTATAAGAATATCTCCTGTTGAAGGCTCAACTAAGCGAAACAAAGCACTTATAAGCGTGCTTTTTCCGCTTCCAGTCCTTCCAACAACTCCTACCCTACTTCCTTCTTTAAATGTACAAGTGATTCCCTTGAGTACTAATGGACTAGTAGGACGATATCTAATCTGAAACCAATGTAAAAAACAGCCATCAGAGAAGAATTTTTCTGTTCAATTCAGAAATATAAAGGAGAAAGCTGAAAGTAGAGGTGCAAAAAAGACATGGTGTAGTATTATACTCTCTCCGTTTCAAAATGAGTGTCGCTTTAGCAAAAATAATTTGTTTCAAAATGAATGTCATTCTCACTTTTCAATGTACTATTAATTATTTTTTTCAAATAGTACCCTTAATTATTATTGTCCTCACAACTTCCAAAGTATCATTTTGTACTTTAATTTATAATGATGACAAATGCACCAATAACTAGCGAGGTTATTTTAGTAAAAGTATCATATCTTTGGACATCATTATTCCATTCCTTAATCTGTGTGGAATTGGCTAAAGCGACACTCATTTTGAAACGGAGGGAGTAGGAAATTTCAAGTTGATATCAGAGGTTATACTAGATTCGTCATTGAGATGGATTCCCAGATACTAGGACATGGATGCAACATTACCTCTAAGCCTTGAAGATCAATCTTGCCCTTGGAAGGCCATGAAGATGGCGGTCGGTTATTATCCACAATGGCAGGCGGTTCAGCTGGTATGTGAATGAATTGCTTGATTCTTTCAACAGAGATAATATAGTTTGATAAGTTGGAAAACCATCTACTCCAAAATATTTGGGCTCCTGTCAAGGTAAAAGCATAAGAAAGAGACAGTCCCACAAGGCCTGCACAAGAAAGGAAAGTTTCCGAGAGTTATTAGCTTGAAAAAATCTTGTCATGGTAAATGTTAATAGACTTATTATATTATAGGTTTAAATATGTTTTTGTTTATGCAAATATGAAATTTTTGCTTTTAGTCTCTGAATTTTTTTATTTTAGACCCTGAAATATTTGCTTATGTTAGAATTGATCCATGTAAATATGCAGAACATTTGATTATTTTCCCTTCAATATGATCTACATAGGAACTAAAATGAATATTACACTTTTTAGTTATTACAAGGGCCAATTTCAGTTCGAACATATTTTGCAGGGAATAAAACAAAACAACAAGGACTTAAAGGAAAATCTGATATCCTTGTAAGCACTAAAAATGAAAAAAAATAACAGGAACAAAAAACAAAATTTGATATATTTGCAGTAACCAAAAATATATTTAAACCTATGTTAATATTATTACCTGGGGATACATATCCTTGAGGAAGTAGAATAAGCAAAAGAGCTGCAGTGATGACAGTCAAGTTTTGAAGTGCTTCAATCCTTAAAACCACCCATTCCATTGCCGCATTAGAATGAAAGAACAATGCAGCATCTGTGTCCACAAGTTTTAAGTAGTTTTTGAAAAATCTGTCTACCATGTTGAATGATCTTACTGTAACCGCTCCAAGTGATGTCTCAGCTGCAAAATTCATGACTGGAGCTTTGGTGGTTCCGTTGATCCGTATTAGTTCACTTGCAGTGGCCTGATAATATTGCTTTAAGGAAGAAAAAGGAGGAAAGATTAAGTTCTTAGCTCAATGATCTAACCTTGTACATGGAATGAGGGATTAAGAAAAGAAAACTTAGAAAGCAGCTAAACCTGAATGTATATTGATCCAATCATTGCAGGAACAGCAACAATGAGAACTTGCCATGTGACTGAAGCCATTACACAAATTATGACCAAAACTTCAATTGCTATTGATGCTACAAAGGTGATGGAATAAGGTATATCAAAGTCCAAAATACTCAAATCTGACGAAGCCTGCATAAGAGAGAATGTATTTGATTAATTAGTAATGAAAGAACAGAAGGGACATACATAGAATTTTTTACCTTTTTTGGGAATGAATAAATCTTACCCTGGTTAAAATCCTTCCTACAGGAGTTGAATCAAAGAAAAGCATAGGAGCATTGAATATAGCTGTCGTAAAGCTTGAGAAAAAAGCAGTAGAAGCTTTTAATCCCAAAAGTGCAGTCAAGTAAGACCTTACATAAACAAAAGCAGCACTAGAAAAAGAAATTAATGCATAAACTCCAATCAAGGTGGCATTAGTTACTTTTGGAATTTCAATGGCAAAAGCAAGCCAATAGGTTGATGAAGTTTGCAAAGCGATAAAACCAGATTGTGCTAACATGATCATACACAGCATGAATGTCCCTTTGGAATAATTAAGATAATCCCAAAATGGCTTCCATCCAACATTACCAATCACTTTTTCTTCCTCTTGTGTAAGCTGTGCTACAATTGGACCCTTGATACTAGAAATCTCTCCCTCACTTTGATGTTTAGCCAAAACCTCATTTTCAGAACCTTCTTTATTTTCCTGATCTTGATTCAACTCAGTAATCGTGTCCTTATGTGCTCTCACAAGTTGTTCAAAGGCGGTTCCAGATGTCAGGAGATTCCCATAACTACCTGATTGAATAACTTTTCCACCCTCCATTACCTAGAATTTGAGTTCATCCTGTTAAAATATGTTCAAATGTAAAATAATATAGGAATCCCAATGAAATACTTTACCAAGATAGTATCAACTTCTGAGAGAAACTCCACTTGATGAGTAACTAGAATGACTGTTTTCTCTCTTAAAGCATTCATGACACAGTCCTGTAGTAATGTTGTAGATGCAGTTAGTTTGATGGCCAAAATGAGGACAATAGTTTCATTATAACTAACGAAATCTGTCTATCTGCTCTTTTTTATTGTGCTTGTGTGTGTATATTATTTTATTGTATAACATCAGTTTTAATTTAATTCGCTTGTTTCAGTTTTATAATATGATAATATCTATATTATCTAAATTTATCTAAATTTCAGCTTCAATATTACTTTTTTCTCATTCTACTCCTAAATAAATATTGATTGAACAACTCTCAAGTCATTATAGTCTCCGGTACATATATGACTATGATTACAGTTTTGTAAAATTACAGCATTCTTTAATTTGTGTGAAAAAACTCAAGGTACAACATTTATTTTGCAACCGAGGGAGTAATTAGCATGATAGAAGTTATATTTGCTTACATTGAAGAGTATTGCAGCTGTATGTGCATCAACTGCACTGAAAGGATCATCAAGGAGATAGATATCAGCATCATTGTAGACTGCTCTAGCTAGTTGAATCCTTTGCTTTTGTCCTCCACTCATGTTAATCCCTCTCTGACCAATTTCTGTAAGATCACCATGACTAAAATCATTGATATCCTTATCTAAGGCACAAGCTTTGATTGCTTTCTCATATCTTCTTTTGTCCATTGGCTTGCCAAATAGTATATTTTCTTGAACTGTTCCACTTTGTATCCAAGAAGATTGTGAAACATAGGCTAGTGTGCCACCTACATTAACCTGTTTCCATTATAGCAAAATATCATACAAGTGCTTATGTATAAGCTATTTCTATAACAAATAAAATAGAGTCAAACTGTTTTCATGTAAGCTATATTCATAAGCTATAGTGAAGAACTTATCAAATTAAGCTGAAAAGAACTTATGGACATGCTATTAAATAAACTCAAATGAGTCAATACAAACGTGCCTTAAAACCATGTTTATTCATATGAACTTAGCATGACAAAATCTAAATCTGTTTTATTATTAACTTACAGTTCCTTGAATCTTGGGAATCTCTCCAAGTATTGCATACAAAAGTGATGATTTTCCAGCTCCAACTGGTCCACAAACTGCTATTTTCTGTCTCCATTTGATTTCTAAATTTACATCCCTTAAGGTTGGAGACAAAGATTCATGATCCCAAATGAAGTTTCCATCTTGAATCTCCACAGCATTGACCAAAAGTTGCTTTATGTTTCTTTCACTATCATCCTTGTTTAGTTCTTCATCAAGCAAAAAATTAGTAAGACGATCGAATGAAACCTTAACTTGAATCAGAATGGATAGAGCCTCAGGGATCATTCTAACAGGTTCTCCCATGTTCCTCAGTGTTGCAAGAACTGTGAAAATGGTTTCAGCATTTAATGGTGCACTCTTGGTAACAGCACATCCAACGAAAACAACAGCAGATACAACTGTAGGAGACATCCAATAGAGAAATGAATTAGTAGCTTTCAGGATCTGTGCCTTCGACAACCATACAAACTCTTTATCGCGTAACAACTCAACTAAGTTCTTGAATTTTTCTTCCCATGACTGTAACTTAATGATCTTCATACTATTTAGAATCTCCGAAGTTGATCGAAGACGTTCATCCTGTGCAATCATAAACTGTGACTGACAATTTTGTAGGATCCTTGCAAATGGTACATTGAGAAGTCCACATATAAGAAGAGGGACTAAACCAGGAAGAGCACCAACACCTACAACACCAAAGAGGACACTAACGGAAAGAACAAGTTGCAATGCACAAGTCCATGTTGTATGAAACCACCATGGAAATTCTCCCATTCTGTATGCATCAACTGCAATGTAATTCACAATTTCACCGGCCGAGTGTCTCTGCCTTGCTGAGCTAGAAAGCTTTAACTGCTTTCGATAAACCGCCACCATAAGAGCTGATCTCATTTTCATTCCTGACCTCCTTGAGTTAAAAAACCAATGCCTTTGAGATAAAGACTCACAAACTTTGGTGAGAATCAAAATACCAACTATGGAAAGACCTTCTTTAAGATCTGCCTCAGTTCTATTTGAGTAGTTAACAAAAGCATAGAGTATAAGAGGTGATACTACAACAGAAATAGTTCTTATTAATGCATAAAATGCTATTAATAAGTTTTCTTTTAAGTTCGTTCTAACTATAGACCAAAGAACCAAACTCTTTGTATTATTCTTTGTCCTCTCTCTTACAAGTGATTCCCAAGCATCAACAAATTTTTGATACGACATGTCAGCTTCATCTTTAGAAACAAGGGAAGGTATATCTTCAAGATCAAGCGGCTTTGAGTAACCTAAACTGAGTAAAGAATTAATCCAAGAGAAATTCAACTTGCTAAGAAAAGTAGCATGGCCTAATCCAGTTTGTTTAGTTTCATTTTTTCCAGCTAATAGTGGCTCAGTTAAACCTTCTTGGACACTATGATTTCCTATATAATCAAGATTTTTGAAGGCACAATATAGAAGAAGGAAATGTACAAGCCACTGTACAATATCAAATGTTTCAATTGCATGATTTCTCGACAGAATTTCAATGTTGAGAGATGAAAACAATGCACAAGAAAATGTCCACCATATAGACACTAATATTCTAATCCATTTGACTCTTTGAACAATCAAAGAAACAGCAAAAGAAATCCAAATCAATCCCTTGATAATGCAACTCAGTTTCTCAGAGTTATCAGTTTTAGCTATGAAATTCCACAATCCAATACTGAAAAATGCAATGCTAATAGCACAACAACAAATTGAGACAATAATGAAAATCCAGCATTTTCTGTGGCTTCCATTTGTAGAACTTTTTCTGATTAAAGTGATAATCAAAGATATGTAATAGACACATACAAAGAGTATATTGATAGTGTCTATTAAGCTCCTTTGAGAACACAAAGAATTGAAATCAAAATTCTTCAAACAAATCCATGAAATTTCACCTGCATATATATAATCCATTAAAGAGAAACAGTTAATCAATGTTCTAAGGTTAAATAATGTTAGAACAACAAACTCATCTCTAAAGAAAACTGATAAATAAATAAACGCGCACATGAAAACAATGATTGCTCATGTAATTCGTTCAATTGTATCAAAGTACATGATGAATTTAAATACTGCGGTCTAAATTACAAGAGTAAAAATTGTACAATACTTAGTTTTATTGTTACTCAACAACATTAGACGCGTCTGCTTACTGATCATCAGCGAATATTAGTCTACGAAATAATTAAGAAGTGGTCATGATAGTTGTAACATACATAAATCAATTGGTGCAAATTAAAAAAGCATGAATCTATTATATAATGAAAGTTACCTATTGTGTTATCAAAGTAAGCCATTTTTGGAGCTTGAATTTGAATGGTTTTTGTTCCTCACATCAGCAGGACAGACTCTGAGAAGTGATTATTTCCAATAGTTGTGACCATTCTCCTGCTGTTTGTTTGTTATGTGTTTATAATAGTAATTTGTTATGAGTTTATACCGAGAGTGTAAATAAGTTTTATCCCCACGTCTAATCATATATCACTACTATTTAACTCATGAGATATCACTACCAAAAAAAATAAAAAATCATGAGATATGGCCACAAACACAAATATTTTGGATTTGAGCACAACCACAAATGATAAAAAGGATAAAAAGTAAAGATCATTATTAACACCTAACTAGTGGTGTTACTATATTGAGACATTGGAATGTGGGCTATGTAGTTCTTTAAAAAATTAAATAAAATAATAATATCAAAAAAATAAATTATTTTCTCTTCTAGTTTTTCTCATCTTGAGTATGCCAAAATCCAAAATGTAACTACTCTACTTTGTTTGTTTTGAAGGGAAAAAAAAAAAAACAAAGTAGAGTTATTGTACAATTTTTTGCACATATCTCGTGAATATGAAAACACATAAGTTGTCATATTCATTAATTATTATACAAAACTTTTTTTTTGACCAAAGATCATACAAAACTTTTGGAGTTTAATGATTCTGCACTCTCCGTGTAATTTTTTTATTTATAATTAAATACATGAATTTTTATAATTGGAGTATAACATGAATATACAAAGTTTAAAAATATGATTAGTTTTATTATTCATATTCTTTATCTATTTTTGGTTCAATTTTTTTGGGTAGAGTTCACTATGAGACAAGCTAGTGAATGTAGTGTCTCATATATATACGGTTGGTGCTCAGGATTTTGATGTTATCTTCGATTGCATTGAACAAACCATTGTTAATTATACGACAAAAAAAATTAAATTCAGTACATAGAAATGCATCCCTTAAGAACATCAATATTAATACGATTAACTTGGTAAATTACAAGATCTTGTGTTTGATTATATCCAGTGCAAATTTTAGTAGGTTAGTTTGAAATATTTTTCTCCTTCGTCCAAATTCGATCCTCCAACTATTTTAAAAAGTGTTCTAACATACATACTTACAAATTGTCTCACAATGAGATCCTAACACTTTTGACGAAAGTTGAACCCATGTCCTTACGATGAATGAATCAACATCTTACTAAAAGTTTTACTTGTCATATAATTTAAAATAGATTTTACCGACTTTGAAATGTCTTCATCACTTATACACCTCCTCATGAAGAATTTAGAGAAGAATTCTCATTTCTCATCCTCATCTGGACAATAAAACCAATCATCTTTCGTACTGGAACAAGAACCAATAGAAAAATGATGTAGATTACAATCAGACAAAACATAGATTTGTGGCCAATAATTGATGATAAATGAATAGCAACAATGTGCTAGCTAGTATTCTTCCAATACAGCACAAGACACTTGAGAAACACGACAGAGTCATGTGTCGATATATTCATTCATCTATCCAATATATACCCACAATAAGCTATGATCAAAACAAAACTTTAGTTAAAATATATTTGTAAAATGTTAATAATAATACGGTGCAGTATTAATAATAGGTATGCAAGAAGGATTGTGTGGATACAATATGCATATGCATGCATCACAATGAAGCCAAGTAAATCTGACTCAAATGTGAAAAAGACATACACGGAATCTCACAACTGGTCAGTCAGACAAAACCAAAATAGTTAGACAAACAAAGATTTGCCTCTTTGCTGTTCCATCGTATTTCACGAATATTGCAGCATCTTTGTTTCTTTCTCTACTATCTTTCATGATTGCATTTTTTTTTTTAGAGATTTTCCATTATTGTTATTAAATTACCTTTTGTAGGTATTAGTTCATCCGTCTCATATATTAAGTGACTTAATTTGAAAATTTTGTAATATTCACATAACTTACTAATTTGATTATGATTGCTATTAATACAGTCTCGATAAATATTTTTCAAACATCAATTTTTTATAATTTTTACTAATAAATAATTAAATATATTAAAGATTAAAATTGTGTATTAATATTGACATTTGTGCTGCATATTAATCTTTAATATCTTTAATTAAGGGGTCAAACCCATATTAAGAGACCAAAGGAGTATCTGTAGACCCCAGATATATAGACGAAAAAAAAGTGACACAAAATAATATTTATTATACTTTAATAATTTATTAAAAAGTGAAATAAAATTATCACGTTTTGTCACATAAACATCAATGAAGAACTCATGAATTGAGAGAGAATGATTATTGACAAACTGAATTGAATGATAGTTACAATAGTTTTTTTTTTTTTTGAGGGAAGTTACAATAGTTATAACCTTTTATAAACACAATGATGATTTGGTATTTAGGGTTTAACATAAAACTAACTCATCCTTAAAAAAACATAAAACTAACTCATAGTAACTAAGTTACTAACATAATCTATTCTTAATGAATCTAATCGGTGGCATACTCCCCCTCAAGTTGGGAAATAAAAGTCAAGTATTCCAGACATGGATGTTAGAGTTAGAAAGAGTTGTTTTAGAAGACCATGATATATAAAATGGTCTAGTAAACCTTGCATATTGTACAACCAAACAAGAAATGAAGGAAATAGTAGTACACGAGTACACTTTCTGCTTCCTTTTATTTCTGTGAGATAAAAACTCAAGTTGCCAGCTTGTGTAAGCCGGTGGTAACTAGGAAAGTTTTTTTCCTTTCTTTTTTTTTTTTTAGGTAAAATGATAGTAAATTTTTAGTTAATAGTTAGTAGGTTAGTTTTTTGGGTCAAACCCTAGACCCAGAAAGAGAGAGAGTGTTTGTGCGTGTCAGAGAGAGTGTGTTTGTGTGCACGCGCGTGCGTGCATGCATGTCTGTGTTATATTAAATCATTACCAAAATTTTGTGCAGTCAACAACTTTTTTGTCAACTTTGTACAACTAGACATTTTTCATTTTCATTTGATTTATGACATTAATCTAGGATTATCTAACTTATAATTTTGCTATATCACTTGCTTTTACTGGAAAAATGTCACTATTTTATTGGTAATTTATCATATGATTCATAATGAGATTAACTTCACGACCCGAATTTTTTTCTTCCAATCCATGACTTGAATCTCGATCCGATAACCTATAATTACAACAGTGCACATATATTTAACTATTTATTTTCTTTTTAGTTTGCTTATTTAGTGGATAAATACTTTGGAAGTTTAGTGGATAAAATATTTATTCTATTATTATTATTATTATTATTATTATTATTATTATTATTATTATTATTATCCAAAAATAAGAAAAACTTGTACTTATTTGCAAGAGTGACAAACAAGTTTAAGTCCATTAGTGGTAAAGTTGGTACAAACGTCGAGCTTAAGAGAGCAAATAGTCACTTGAATCTGCAAGAATCTCGAGATCATCATCACTAAGCACCATTATGTGTAAATGCAATGAGTTCAAACAAGCAAAAGGATCCTCCATATCTTGAACCCATGGAGTGACAGAGCCTCCCCAATCCTTCGGCACAAAGTCATACATTGACGCTCTTGGTTTCCCTTTGAGCTTCAAAGATTGGAGATTAGGAAACCGTTGATCGGGTCTTCTCAGCATGGTGGAGTAGGACATGGCAATGGTAACATGCTTCCGTGTTGCCGAGTCTTTTTCGTACCATTCCTTACATACCATAGAAGCCAAACCTTTGTTTTCTTGGTGGGATATATATTGCATGATGCAGTCGACAAGTTCACCGGAAAGCTGCACATTAATTACTTTAACACCAGTATTCTCCATAACTGCATGATACTTTTGTGTTGGTGTGTTTTGCTTATATGATAAGGAGAATAATGGTAAAGGTGGCTGAGATAGTGAAATCTAGAGAGGTAAGTTAGATATGACTATGAGGTTAAGGGGCATTCAATATTAAGGAGAATAATGGTTTCTCCCTTTCTCGTTGCTTATAAGATAAGGTAGATTTGTTAGTACGTCTTACACTTTGGGGCACATTTGTGTAAGTGTCAATTTTCTAAACATACCCTCAAACAAGCATTAAATTTATTTTGTTTCATTTATTAATTTTTCACAAAGAATGATGTATGTTCAAAATATAATATGATCTTCCTATTTAGTGTATAGGCATATCATATAATGTAAATAGGAATAGTATCTTCTACATTTATTTGAATATATATATTGCCTTGAGCTTATATATTAAAAACGACAGGTGTAATTCAAACAAATAATTTCACCATATGCAAATTCTGTTTATTTCTCATTTTGCTTCATATCATGAACGGTACATGCGAGTCGTATCTCGATTCAATACTAAAATCAACTCAATCAATACAAATCTATATTGTGTGTGTGATTGTGTGTAAGCGCACGCGCGCATGTGCGTGCGTGCGTGTGTTCTATTAAATCATTGCCAAAACTTTGTGTAGTCAACAACTTTTTTGATTGTACAGCCAAACATTTTTCATTTTCATTTGATTTATGACATTAATCTTGGATTGTTTAACGTATAATTTTGCTATATCACTTGTTTTTACTGAAAAATGTCACTATTTTATTGGTAATGTATCTTATGATTCATAACAAGATTAAATTCATGACCTGTAAATTTTTCTTCGGATTCATGATTTGAATCTCGATCCGATAACATGTATTTACATCCGTGCACAATATTTAACTATTTATTTTCTTTTTAATTTGCTTATTTAGTGGATAAATATTATGGAAGTGGATAAAATAACACGGGATAAAGACTTCTGATGATTATATGATTATGAATGATGATGATCCAATGGAAAGGGGTGTGTTTTATATATAATAAGTGAATTGATATTTTCTTGTAACCAACAAATGTGAATTGATCCTTCATTGTTTACTTTACTTTCTATGTGTAACAAGCTTGGAAGTAAGATATCTCCAATTCCTTTTTCAAGTAGTTTCAAAGAAGGAATAACAAACAATTGTGAATTAGTTGATGAAATTTCTTCACTTGTTGTCATATTCATTACTTTCAAACAAGAAGCTTCTTTGATTAGTTGATGTTATTCCTCAGTTGAAGAAATCTAATTCCTTCATTCAACTAATGAAAGGAATAACAAACAAAAAGCTTTCATTTTTGCTTTGAAAGTAAAGCAAGGAATAACAAACAACAAGGTTTTGGTTTTTAATTCTTGCTAAAATTTTGATTATGACGTGTAGGATCCGTAATTTTCTAATCTTTGATTGTCAAGCATGCATGGTTAATTATCATTAGCAACATAATAGTCAAAGAGTTTACATGGCTTTATTCGTGAACATGTTTACATGGCTTTTTTCAGAGCTTTGGTGAGAAAATCAACTAGCTGATCTTGAGACCAAACATAAACCAAATTTGCAACAATATTAAAATTTGTTAATAATAATAATATTTTCATTAACTTTCTCTTTAATAGAGAACTAGTTAATTTTTTTTTTATATTGTTGTAAATTTTATTAATTTTTATCATTTAGTGAATAATGTCTACTTCATCTGGCTAAGTAGATAGCTGCATTTAATTTCATTCAAATTAACTTATAATAGGATGTATGGTGACCAATAGACGTTGAGTCTAGAGGAAGAAATTAGACTCTTAAAATTTGATGACAAGGT
The DNA here is from genome assembly GCF_051527215.1 of Medicago sativa. Taxonomy (NCBI): domain Eukaryota; kingdom Viridiplantae; phylum Streptophyta; class Magnoliopsida; order Fabales; family Fabaceae; genus Medicago; species Medicago sativa. Next base: position 12,272,099 of record NC_140756.1, read on the forward strand.
TTGAATTTATGTTTGGAGAGAGTCTTATTTTGTGTTTGACACATCTCAAATAAAATTATCATAAAAATTGGACTAATGTACGAACTTTTAAGACAACTTTGCTTTTGTTCGAAGAGATATCTAGATTAGAAGTTAATTTTCATAAAATTATCACAAACAAAGATTTGCCCCTCCACTGTTCCATCGTATTTCACGAATATTGCAGCATCTTTGTTTCCTTCTCTACTACTCCCTCTGTTTCAAAATACATGTCCAAGTCAACCACTTCACATATGCCAATGCACAATTTTAACCGTTAATATCTTTAATTATCTAAAGTAAAAAATTATAAAAATTTAATATTTTGAAAATATTTGTCGAGACAAATCAAACAACATCTTACATGCTAATATTTGTATTTATACTTTAGTAAAAAAAGTATGGTCAAATAAGTCAAGTGAATAGTGCACATTGCAAAAATTGCACATGTATTTTGAAACGGAGGGAGTATCTTTCATGATTCCATTTGTTTTTTTTAGAGATTTTCCATTATTGTTATTAAATTACCTTTTATAAGTATTAGTTCATCCGTCTCATATATTAAGTGACTTAATTTGACTATTTGTAACATTCACACAATGTACTTTAATTATGGGAAATACTAACTTGTGACTATATTAAGTGACTTAATTTGACTATTTGTAACATTCACACAATGTACTTTAATTATGGGAAATACTAACTTGTGCCTTTAAGCCACAAGTTAATGAAACAAATATAGAAATAGCTCATTGGAATGTGTGTGCATTACATTTAATCTTTAGAATGCACAAAATTTTAGAGAATTTTTCTTCTTTTGGGTTTCATAACATGTGCCCTTAGGACACAAGTTAACTCTACCCTTTTTCTATTAATATAGTTTGGATAAATATTTTTAAAATACCATCTTTTTATAATTTTTACTAATAGATAATTAAATATATTATAGGTTAAAATTTTGTATTAATATCAACATTTGTGCCGCAAATTAATATTTAATATCTTTAAGGGTTAAATATCTTTTTAGTCCCTATAAATATATCAATTTTTATCATATATTATCGAAAAATTGATATATTTATAGATCAAAACCATATTTAACCCTATCTTTAAAGGGACAACCCCATATTAAGAGACCAAAGGAGTAACCGTAGACACAGATAGAAACAAAAAGTGACACGAGAATATTTACTACATATAAATAATTTATTAAAAAGTGAAACAAAATTGTCACGTTTTATTACATAAACATCAATGAAGAACTCATGAATTGAGAGAGAATGAAATTCTTTGATTTATTGAAAAACTGAATTGAATTGTTACACTAGTTATAACCCTTTATAAACACAATGACAGAGGGTTCCTTTAGCATTAGGATATTAGTTACTACTGTGATTTATCGAAATTCTATGATTGAGATCATGAACTCATTCTGTGTTGACTGACGGATTCTGTTCCTAGTTTTCCTCTTGTTTGGTTGTGGTTGGTAGTTCCTATTAGAACTTTAGATGGTTCTCTATGTTTTTAGTCTTCATTGTTGTTTTTTTTGGGAGAGATTCTTTGATCTTGTTATCGCTTGATTCGAATACTTTTTTTACACAAATTTTTATATTAGTTTGTACTCTCATGGGATATTTCTCTTTTTTTATATATAATATATATTTATCATTAAAAAAAATTAACTTCAATTAAAACAGATAGACAAAAAGTTGTTGTTTAACCATAAAGAAATTTACACAAAACATCGACAGTAAGAGAAAACAAATGAACACATTGTATGTATACTAGTTCACCATCCAAGGTAGCTACAAATAGTTCTCCCCTTACAAAGAGATTTGTCTCAATATAGTTGAGGAATTAATCCAATATAATCATATTGGTTACGAGCACAAGAATATGTCCAACCGACTATTTTCTAGATTTGATCACAAAGATCTAACTCAAATAAGTCGTTTTATAGTTGTATCAGAATTGATACTAAGATTCTAATTCTCAGAGAGAGGGTATTACTATTCAATCTTATATCAGTTCAAGTGTATGACAACAACTTGATTGTTTTACAATACGATCTAATGATTCTCAATTGAGGATTTTGCAAGTAAACATTTGTCATAAGTTCAACAAAGAGAATATTGTCGCGCATATCTTGTACTAAGTGTATAAAGAGACAATTGTGTTGATTTCAACAAAGATTATTTTACAATGTTGCTTGAAATTTTATCTTCATTGTCTTTAGAGAAATTATGTCATGTGTTAAGAGTCCCACATCAGATAGAAGATGGTCTGACAATATATTTATAAGTGTGGGAGAAATTATTTCACGATTTCTAAGATCATGAATGCTACAGAGGCATTTCTTCTATCAGAAAATACACTTGGTCCAGATGATTTGACATTGATTTAATGAGTAGCTCCTCCAAGCTTGAGTTTATCAACCATATAATTTGACTTTTGAACATTGACCACATGCTTTGAGTGTTGACCAAATTTTCTATTGCTAGTCAGATGATCTAAGGAATTTCTTCAATACATACGAAATTATCGTTAGACAAAGTGATTGTCATAAATCAAATCAACTTTAAATAATATTCCTTTGCTTAATGTTGTGCTCATATTGTAATCAAAGGCAAGTGATTATATGATCATAATAAAGCTTTATTAATGTTGTGCTCATATTGTAATCTTCTTAATCTGAAGTTCTTTGGATTCAATCACATCTCTAATGAAGTGGAGTTTGATATAAATATGTTTCTCTCTCTCATCATATGGATGATATGTTTTCAAATGTACGTTTTAACTTTCACAATTAACAAACACACTGTTATGCATAATTTTGAATTCACCAATTATCTTTACTTTTTTTTATTGGTCCGCACATACTCAAATAAATACAAAAGAATATAGGAAAACATGGTGATCCTGGTTCAAAGTCATGATTCCACATGAAATATGCTCACAAGCGAATTAGTAGTATGTAACAACGACGACAATAATATTTTATTTTTAGGCATCTCAATGGTCCTTACTTCTTACAATTGCAGTCATTTTCGGAATTAGTACTTGTAAATCTTTTGTTTGAATCTCATCATTGCAAAATTAAAAGGAGTTTGTCTAACATGTGCAATATTGCACATGTTAAAACAACTAAAACTAGCAAATTTTTATTAAAAACAATTATTTATTAAAAACTTATATTTGTACAAATTTCAATACAAATTTACTATTTCAAACTTAACATGTGTAAATTCACGTATAATAAAAAAAAACTCAATTAAACATAATTTTTTTTAGTCTTTGACGTTAACTTCTGATACAAAAACAGTAACATGATGACTAACTCAGTTCTAGTTGATATATGTGACAATCTTATCTGATGCGACATGTTGACTAAAAAATTCTAGCAAAAAACAACACTCCACAACCTGCTCCTCTTAATATGCTTGACCTCCACCCTTGACCCTCCACTCCCAAGCTAACATCCAAATTTCTACTATTGAAATATTGTTATCAACATAAAGATCAAAGAGACTATTGATTCTAGAAAGGACCACCTTCTAGCAAGATCTCATTCAAGAAAGAGGTACTTTCCCCATTACCAACTCTTCTCGTCAACCCTTCTTTAAACCATCTCCCATTACCTACTCCCTCTCTAACCCCCCACAAATCCTTCCACTAACCTGACGCCTTATCACCTCCGCTTCTAATTTGATCCCCTCTACCCCATATATAGCTGCCAACACTTTAAACCACAACTCTCCCTGGTCAACATGTAACCTATAACACCAGTTACCCAACAACGCCAAATTAAATTTCATAATTCTTATAATCCATAAACCCTCCATACTCCCTATCCCACTTAATCCAATGAATTTTGTGAGCATCCTCCCTTCCCCCTAAATTTTTTTAAAGAGAAATTCAAGGATATAAATAATACATGTGGGAGCATTGAAGAAGGAAATAAAGTAAACGGTAAGTGATGACAAGACATGTTTTAGTAGAACAAGCCGGCCTCCAAAACACATACTTTTGGTCTTACAACCATAACATCTTTTTCCGATGCTACCAATCAAAGGGTCCCAAAATGATAAACGACATGGATTATTGCCAATTGCAAGACCAAAATAAACAAAGAGGATCCGACCAATTTTACAATTCAGCACCACCGTTTCCTCAATCAACCAGAGTTCCACCGCATTTATGCTCACTAACAAGCTCCTATGAATTTTTTACTTTTAATTTCGAGATGGTTTAAAAAAGGATCAAGTTAGCCTTCAACGCTATAATATTTCCCCAAAATTTTTCTCCATAAGTCAATTTATCATCAACAAATTACAAACGAGAAACTCGAAAATTAGAATCCACACCAACCACATAACCCGAAAAGAGACATGCATCGATCTAAGCATTTAGGATGGCATTCAAACCTTCAACAACAATGAGAAACAAGAAAGGTGAAAGGGGATCTTCTTGCCGCAAGCCCCTTCCCAATATTACAATAGGACAGAGGTTGATATTATACTGAGTCAATTCAAACATGGTTCAAAAGTAGTCTGGACAATTAATTTGTTGAATTTGTTTCATGAACCAAATAAATTAAACCTAAGTGTATGTTTGTTTCAGTTTTGGAGAAGTTAGAATTGATTCTAAAGATGTATAATTGATTTTGAAATGTTTGGTTTTTCTAGAATAAAATTGATTTTACCTCTAAAATTGATTCCACTTGAGGCTAGAAATTATAGCTTCTAATTCTAGGATTTAATTTTTACACTCAAATTTATTGTTCACTTCACTTTTGCATGAATGTATCCAAACATAAATCATTTTACCTTCAACTCATTTTTAGCCAAAACAAATTTACTAAAAATCAAATTTTCTAACCCCAGAATCAAACATACACTAAATTTGTTGAATTTGTTTCATGAACCAAATAAATTAAACCCAAGTGTATGTTTGTTTCAGTTTTGGAGAAGTTAGAATTGATTCTAAAGATGTATAATTGATTTTGACATGTTTGGTTTCTCTAGAATAGAATTGATTTTACCTCTAAAATTGATTCCACTTGAGGCTAGAAATTATAGCTTCTAATTCTAGGATTTAATTTTTACACTCAAATTTATTGTTCACTTCACTTTTGCATGAATGTATCCAAACATAAATCATTTTACCTTCAACTCATTTTTAGCCAAAACAAATTTACTAAAAATCAAATTTTCTAACCCCAGAATCAAACATACACTAAATTTGTTGAATTTGTTTCATGAACCAAATAAATTAAACCCAAGTGTATGTTTGTTTCAGTTTTGGAGAAGTTAGAATTGATTCTAAAGATGTATAATTGATTTTGACATGTTTGGTTTCTCTAGAATAGAATTGATTTTACCTCTAAAATTGATTCCACTTGAGGCTAGAAATTATAGCTTCTAATTCTAGGATTTAATTTTTACACTCAAATTTATTGTTCACTTCACTTTTGCATGAATGTATCCAAACATAAATCATTTTACCTTCAACTCATTTTTAGCCAAAACAAATTTACTAAAAATCAAATTTTCTAACCCCAGAATCAAACATACACTAAATTTGTTGAATTTGTTTCATGAACCAAATAAATTAAACCTAAGTGTATGTTTGTTTTAGTTTTGGAGAAGTTAGAATTGATTCTAAAGATGTATAATTGATTTTGACATGTTTGGTTTCTCTTGAATAGAATTGATTTTACCTCTAAAATTGATTCTACTTGAGGCTAGAAATTATAGCTTCTAATTCTAGGATTTAATTTTTACACTCAAACTTATTGTTCACTTCACTTTTGCATGAATGTATCCAAACATAAATCATTTTACCTTCAATTCATTTTTAGCCAAAACAAATTTACTAAAAATCAAATTTTCTAACACCAGAATCAAACATACACTAAGTTTGTTAAATGGGTTAAACTTAATAAGTTATATAGTTCGACTCATTTGGTTAGACCATTTATCTCTCAGAGAATGTCCAAAATGTACAATTGTACAATACACTAAGTTTGTTAAATGGGTTAAACTTAATAAGTTATATAGTTCGACTCATTTGGTTAGACCATTTATCTCTCAGAGAATATCTCTCAGAGAATGTCCAAAATGTACAATTGTACAATACAATTTTTATCATCCCTCTATTATTATGTCCAAAATGTACAATTGTACAATACACTAAGTTTGTTAAATGGGTTAAACTTAATAAGTTATATAGTTCGACTCATTTGGTTAGACCATTTATCTCTCAGAGAATATCTCTCAGAGAATGTACAATTGTACAATACAATTTTTGTCTCTCAGAGAATATCTCTCAGAGAATGTCCAAAATGTACAATTGTACAATACAATTTTTATCATCCCTATTATTCATGATGAATGATTCATGATGAATGATGATTGTTGATGAAATTTGGGACCTAACTCATCCTTACAAAACCGGCTTGGGCATGGTTCGGTTATCCATATTAACCGAACAGAACCACTTTGGTGAAATGGTTCGGAATAACCGAACCGAACCATTTAAGTTTTGGAAGTAACCGAACCGAACCAAAGTTATGGTTCGGTTAACCGTTTTCTTGCTTATTAACCGAACCGAACCAAACCATTAAGCATATCTATTTAAAACCAACTTATTTTAAAAAAACAACTTATTTTAAAATAACTTATTTTATGCAAAACAACTTATTTTAAAATCAACTTATTCAAAACAGCTTATTTATGCAAAACAGCTTATTAGGATCTCATTTTTCAAAATAACTTATTTGAAACAGCTTATTTATGCAAAACAGCTTATTAGGATCTATTTTTTCAAAATAACTTATTCAAAACAGCTTATTTATGCAAAACAGCTTATTAGGGTCTCTTTTTTCAAAATAACTTATTCAAAACAGCTTATTTACATAAAACAGCTTATTAGGATCTCTTTTTTCAAAATAACTTATTCAAAACAGCTTATTAGGATCTCTTTTTTCAAAATAACTTATTCAAAACAGCTTATTTATGCAAAACAGCTTATTAGGATCTCTTTTTTCAAAATAACTTATTCAAAACAGCTTATTTACGTAAAACAGCTTATTAGGATCTCCTTTTGCAAAATAACTTATTCAAAACAACTTATTTATGCAAAACGGCTTGTTAGGATCTCTTTTTTCAAAACAACTTATTCAAAACAAATATTTTCCTTTGGTAAAACTACCTTTTTTTCAAATTCAAGCTTTGATAACAGCATCAAGAGTAATTATTATGTGTCGTATACATAAGCTGCACTCGTCTCAAAACAGTCTAATAAAGCAGGGTATGCAAATATAACATTACTAATCAACCACTCTAAACAATCGCTTATTTAACTCTGGTAAAACTTAAAAATGTCTCCAAATGCTAATGGTATAATACCATTGGTATTTATAGGTACCTTGTGTTGAAAAGGACAATAGCCAGGCAAATATCCAACATTCATGTTTAATAGACAAAAAAGACCAAAATGGTAGCAACAAGTCTAGTCTAGTTTAAGCCCTACAGAGTAACCAAACTGATAAAAACCAATAAAACAACTCTGGTACATGATTATCCATTAAATAATTCAAATCAACTCAAACATGATTCCAAAATTCCCAGAATAATGCAGGAGCTTCAGAGATCCGCCTGCATTTGTCAGCAAATCAACCGCCTACCAGACAGAACCTGCAAAAAAAAAAAAAATCCATGTTTCATTTTAGGACGAACATCACAAATTTCTATAACAAATATGCAAAAGAAATAGGCATGTGTAGCCTAAAACTTGTGTAAATTAGTAAATTACTACTCTGTTCTGCTAAAAAAATAAGGGAATAAATTTATCACCCAGATGTTCATCCTCACTTAACAACTGCTTTGTATAACAACCAAAATTTCAATTGTTCCTACTTTCTGTAATATAGGCTCTAAAGTGAAAACATGATTGCGAAGGTAAATGTCAAACACAGGTTAATTCCTTTAAATTTAATATATATTGATTTAACGGAAATGCTTTCAATTTTATCTTACCTAGACCCTAGTGCAGAAAATTACCAAACTTTACCATTCAATCAAGATGTTACTCTACTAACAGTCAATTACATCACAAGATGTCAATTACTCTACTAGCAATCAATAGCAAGATATTTAAGGTGTCTGGAGCTCCCCAATACTTATTGAACTTAATTTTCATCTTGTTTGCTGTCTCCATGATGTACTTATTTGTACTCCTCATATGCTTGTTGATCCCTTTCCCAATGGTGAACACCTCTGCCATATACGAAGCACTGGTCACATACAAAGATCCAGACAAACGAATTGTGGATTTATAAAACAATGCTAACAAACAGCCTAAACCCAACATTCATAGCAGGAATATTCCTAGTATATGGTATAGGCCAAGGCTTCACAGGCTCACTCTTCAAACTAGTCACTGACTATTATTGGAAAGATGTACAAAAACTCCAACCTTCAACAGTTCAACTCTACGTAGGAATATACTTCATACCATGGATTCTTAAACCTATCTGGGGCATTCTAACCGATGCTTTTCCGATATTGGGATATCGTCGGAGGCCTTATTTTGTCCTTTGTTCTTTGTTTTTAAATACCTTGCTCTGATTCTGTTTTGGTACATAACACACACAAAAACACACACTCAAATCCATCCACATTTTCATTTCTCTGTTGAAACACACACAAACACTACACAAACACACACAAACAACAGAAGCTAGGAGGATTACATAATATGCTTTTTACCATACAAATTTTCTTAGCAATAATAGGTATAATATATCATACCCAGAAACTATAGACAAAGCTAAAATCCAAATTCCAAACACACAAATTAAGCATACCCAGAAACATGTCGTTCAAAAAAAGCATACCTAGAAATCAAAACTAAGAACTATATGCAAAAACAAAAATCAACCCTAGAAACCCAAAACAAGCATACCCATAAGCTAATTTGTACCTTAGATTCTTCAGAGAAGATTGTGAAAAAGAGATGGAAGTTAGAGTCGCAGAAGAATGCGCTTCGATTGAAGTGAGCTCACTGTCGCAGAAATATGAGGAAAAGAGGTAGACTCGCCATCAGTGATCTTCGAATGAAGAGGTGAAGATTGAAGATGGTGAATTTCAGAAACCCAAAACGCGTTCTTCAGAAAATGAGAAAAGTTGAGGTCGATTTGGGTAGTTGAGAACGATTTAGAGTTGAGATTGATTAGGGTTCATCAATTTAGGAATCATGTTCATCAATTTAGGGTTGAGATCAATTTAGGGTTCATCAATGTTCATCAATTTAGGGTTGAGATCTGTAACACCCCGTTTTCCCAACGTGAAAATTTCGTAAATAAATCAGAGTATTCATCGTAAAGGGAATGTCACATTTCATAAAAATCATAAATTGAATAAATAAATATTTATCCTTCAAAATTATTCAACTTAATCTTTAAAACTTCGCAGCGGAATTAGTTCAACAACATAAAAGTCTTTGGCACGCAGGCCTCATCATAAAAGTCTCATAAATCTTAGTTCAAAAATAATTCTTAAACTTCAACCTCATCATAAAAGTTTCATAAATCTTAGTTCAAAAATAATTCTTAAACTTCAAAAGCAATACGTAAAGGAACAGAAAATAGTATTAAAATCCCCATCCCGTTACGTATCAGAGCATCCTAGACACGATGTGAGGAGTCTACTCACGAACACAGCTAGTCTTTATTACCTGCACATTACCCACGGTCGAGGCAACATATACGCAGAAGGGGTGAGATTTCTCAAACAATAATATTAAGCTTATAAATCATAAATTACATTTAACAACATAAACATCTTATAATTTAACAACTATAATTAAATACATAAACATCATCATTTATCTTAGCAAAATATCATCAAATAGCAGTCACAGTCATCATCACATATCATCATACTAAAAGACATCACAAAGTAATTCGTTAAAACATCACAACTTAACAACTTGACTTGACAATGCATCTAAACTCGACTATGCAACTCTTAACGTCTTAAACCATCTTGAATCATCATGAAATGCAAATGCATGTGGTACCATTTTAGGGCATAAGCCCTCATCGTCGTGGTTGAGCAAAAGCTCCATCGTCATGGTTGAGCAAAAGCTCCATCGTCGTGTTTGAGCAAAAGCTCCATCGTCGTGTTTGAGCAAAAGCTCCATCGTCGTGGTTGAGCAAAAGCTCCAGGGCATGAGCCCTCATCTATAAATGAGTATGCATGGACTCAACATCTTACATCTTACATCTTAGAAACTTCATGAACATCTTATAACTTCTTGACTTGACCGACATTTACACATCTTTAAATAGCATCGTCATCAAATATCACATCTTTATATAACACATCGTTAAATTTCACAACTTCAAAATCCACCTCAATAAATAAATCATCTTTACTTATCCATTAATATCTAATCAATTTAATTCATCATCTAAAAGTTATTATTTCGATCACATTTAAATAATAGTGAAAATAATTTCATTATTACTATAATCCTTATAAAAAAAATCATATTGAAACTAGAACACATTATTTAACTAATATAGTAGTAAGCCATAACCTTTGCTTTGTAACCTTAGGAACCTACCATGTTTAGAAATTAGCATGAAAGAAATGGTGAATAATTTCCTAGGTAGCTATTCGGCCTAATCTTATATCTTGCCACACGCTAATATTATATAGATGCTATACTTATTAATCCTCATCAGGTGACCATTACACAAGTATTAATCAACTAATCCAAGAAACAACAATATTATAAACCGCATGATGACATTAAGAATTTAATCTGGTTTTGAATTAATTATTCTACCATGATTTAGAAACAATACTTTTACCCAAAGATACCTATAGGTATCTCATATCTAACTTGTCAAATAAGCCATGTAAGTTCTGCAGGGTGACTAACAGATAGAGACATTAAAGCATAGAAGTACTCATAAATTACAGTTAACACAAATAAGGGAAATATATATAATTATGTAACAAGTGCATATTCAAATACATCTCATATATCAAATTGAACATTAAACAATCGTAAAAAAAATTCAACAACACATATAGTCGAAAATAAAGTTCGTATAAAAAAATAAATCAAAATTGTTCATATACACACAGATAACGAGAGTTCACAAAAGCGAACATGTATTTCACACGATCAAATTCAAACATGTGCTAAAAACATCATACCATCAATTTAGCTATCAAAATTTCATGATAATCGAACAGCAATAGGTGTAACACAAGTTTGACAAAGAATCATCACAAATTAATACTAAAATCAAATATATAATTATGGCAGCATATAAGAACACAATTTAATCATAGATTCATCAAAGAGAATAAGAAAACAATAAAATTAGCAACCCTTCACTACCCATATGTTCCTACAACCCTTATGGTGAATAGAAACTCCCCCCATACATCAATTCAATGTTTTTTCATCACCTAATCATCAATTCTCACTCAAACCCTAATTCTCATAATCTTACAAAACTCATCCTAAAACACGTTAGATGCAATCTAATGATCTACAGACTAAATATTAGTGCAAGATAGTCTCACCCTTACCTTAGATTGTTTTTCTGAAATCAAAAGCAGCGTTCTTCGTTCCTAGGGTTCTCTCTCTCTGAGTTCTCCTCTTTCTCGTCTTTCTCCAAAAAGCGGTTTAACGTAAAAACTCTTTCTAACCTAAGCTTCCTTATTTATAATACTAATCACTCTTCCTAAATCTATTTAGGCCCAATAACTTATTCTTATTTCTATTCTAACCTCCAATTCTACTTACACTAATAATTCTCATATTCTAATAAATAATAGAATAATACCACATAATAAAATACTAACACCTCATATAAATAAATCAAATAAATAGATTCTAACTTAATAAAAATAATAAAATAAAAGGAGGGCGTTACAACTCTCCCCAACTTAAAAGAATTTCGTCCTCGAAATTCAGAGCATAAGAGAAAATGAATTTAATTATTGCTTAAATATCTTAAACAGTATATAACACAATAGAACTTCAAACAATACACAAAAATCACATCAAAGTTAGTCAGTTAAACATGATCACGTAAAAAAACATAACTACTAACTAGAAAACATGACGACACGATACAACGACTCATCTACTTGGCCGGACGGACCGACCTGCTCTGATACCAATTGTAACACCCCGTTTTCCCAACGTGAAAATTTCGTAAATAAATCAGAGTATTCATCGTAAAGGGAATGTCACATTTCATAAAAATCATAAATTGAATAAATAAATATTTATCCTTCAAAATTATTCAACTTAATCTTTAAAACTTCGCAGCGGAATTAGTTCAACAACATAAAAGTCTTTGGCACGCAGGCCTCATCATAAAAGTCTCATAAATCTTAGTTCAAAAATAATTCTTAAACTTCAACCTCATCATAAAAGTTTCATAAATCTTAGTTCAAAAATAATTCTTAAACTTCAAAAGCAATACGTAAAGGAACAGAAAATAGTATTAAAATCCCCATCCCGTTACGTATCAGAGCATCCTAGACACGATGTGAGGAGTCTACTCACGAACACAGCTAGTCTTTATTACCTGCACATTACCCACGGTCGAGGCAACATATACGCAGAAGGGGTGAGATTTCTCAAACAATAATATTAAGCTTATAAATCATAAATTACATTTAACAACATAAACATCTTATAATTTAACAACTATAATTAAATACATAAACATCATCATTTATCTTAGCAAAATATCATCAAATAGCAGTCACAGTCATCATCACATATCATCATACTAAAAGACATCACAAAGTAATTCGTTAAAACATCACAACTTAACAACTTGACTTGACAATGCATCTAAACTCGACTATGCAACTCTTAACGTCTTAAACCATCTTGAATCATCATGAAATGCAAATGCATGTGGTACCATTTTAGGGCATAAGCCCTCATCGTCGTGGTTGAGCAAAAGCTCCATCGTCATGGTTGAGCAAAAGCTCCATCGTCGTGTTTGAGCAAAAGCTCCATCGTCGTGTTTGAGCAAAAGCTCCATCGTCGTGGTTGAGCAAAAGCTCCAGGGCATGAGCCCTCATCTATAAATGAGTATGCATGGACTCAACATCTTACATCTTACATCTTAGAAACTTCATGAACATCTTATAACTTCTTGACTTGACCGACATTTACACATCTTTAAATAGCATCGTCATCAAATATCACATCTTTATATAACACATCGTTAAATTTCACAACTTCAAAATCCACCTCAATAAATAAATCATCTTTACTTATCCATTAATATCTAATCAATTTAATTCATCATCTAAAAGTTATTATTTCGATCACATTTAAATAATAGTGAAAATAATTTCATTATTACTATAATCCTTATAAAAAAAATCATATTGAAACTAGAACACATTATTTAACTAATATAGTAGTAAGCCATAACCTTTGCTTTGTAACCTTAGGAACCTACCATGTTTAGAAATTAGCATGAAAGAAATGGTGAATAATTTCCTAGGTAGCTATTCGGCCTAATCTTATATCTTGCCACACGCTAATATTATATAGATGCTATACTTATTAATCCTCATCAGGTGACCATTACACAAGTATTAATCAACTAATCCAAGAAACAACAATATTATAAACCGCATGATGACATTAAGAATTTAATCTGGTTTTGAATTAATTATTCTACCATGATTTAGAAACAATACTTTTACCCAAAGATACCTATAGGTATCTCATATCTAACTTGTCAAATAAGCCATGTAAGTTCTGCAGGGTGACTAACAGATAGAGACATTAAAGCATAGAAGTACTCATAAATTACAGTTAACACAAATAAGGGAAATATATATAATTATGTAACAAGTGCATATTCAAATACATCTCATATATCAAATTGAACATTAAACAATCGTAAAAAAAATTCAACAACACATATAGTCGAAAATAAAGTTCGTATAAAAAAATAAATCAAAATTGTTCATATACACACAGATAACGAGAGTTCACAAAAGCGAACATGTATTTCACACGATCAAATTCAAACATGTGCTAAAAACATCATACCATCAATTTAGCTATCAAAATTTCATGATAATCGAACAGCAATAGGTGTAACACAAGTTTGACAAAGAATCATCACAAATTAATACTAAAATCAAATATATAATTATGGCAGCATATAAGAACACAATTTAATCATAGATTCATCAAATAGAATAAGAAAACAATAAAATTAGCAACCCTTCACTACCCATATGTTCCTACAACCCTTATGGTGAATAGAAACTCCCCCCATACATCAATTCAATGTTTTTTCATCACCTAATCATCAATTCTCACTCAAACCCTAATTCTCATAATCTTACAAAACTCATCCTAAAACACGTTAGATGCAATCTAATGATCTACAGACTAAATATTAGTGCAAGATAGTCTCACCCTTACCTTAGATTGTTTTTCTGAAATCAAAAGCAGCGTTCTTCGTTCCTAGGGTTCTCTCTCTCTGAGTTCTCCTCTTTCTCGTCTTTCTCCAAAAAGCGGTTTAACGTAAAAACTCTTTCTAACCTAAGCTTCCTTATTTATAATACTAATCACTCTTCCTAAATCTATTTAGGCCCAATAACTTATTCTTATTTCTATTCTAACCTCCAATTCTACTTACACTAATAATTCTCATATTCTAATAAATAATAGAATAATACCACATAATAAAATACTAACACCTCATATAAATAAATCAAATAAATAGATTCTAACTTAATAAAAATAATAAAATAAAAGGAGGGCGTTACAAGATCAATTTAGGGTTCATCAATTTGGGAATATATTCATCGATTTGGTTTGAGATTGATTTGGTTTCATTTGGTTCTCTGAAAAGTTGAGATCGATTTTGATTTGGTTTCAGTGAAAAATGAGAGATCGATTTTGATTTGGTTTCAGTGAAAAATGAGACTGAAGACTCTTAATCGAAAGTTATATGGTTTGGTTGGTTATGGTTCAAGAACTGTTCGGTTATGGTTCAAGAACTATTAATAAATTAACAGTTCGGTTCGTGAACCATACTGTTCGGTTATGGTTCAAGAACTATTAATAAATTAACGGTTCGGTTCGTGAACCATTATAATGGTTCGGTTATTAATCGAAAGTTATATGGTTTGGTTGGTTATGGTTCAAGAACTGTTCGGTTATGGTTCAAGAACTATTAATAAATTAACAGTTCGGTTCGTGAACCATACTGTTCGGTTATGGTTCAAGAACTATTAATAAATTAACGGTTCGGTTCGTGAACCATTATAATGGTTCGGTTATTTTTGGTTCGGTTCGGTTCGGTTTTCGCGGTTCGGTTCGGTTCATGGTTAATTTTGCCCACCCCTAGGCTTGTAAGGTGAGGAGTGTCTCCTCTTTATAAACTCTTATCAAGAGTCTCATCTATCCGATGTGGGACTTGGGTTATTCCCAATAATTATAAACAAAGACATTTACCTTATTCTTTGAGTACTTATTCATCTTCTAAATTTGAACGGTTACATTCCGACATTTGAGGTCTCATTTATGTGGCCTCTGTGCATGGACGCATGTACTTTCTTACCATTCTAGATGATCAAACTAGATATGTTTGGATCATCTTATTTCAATCAAAAGCTGAAGTTTGAAATCTAGTTACTTAGTCAGCAAGTTAACTAATGAAGCTGTTAGTTACAATGTTCTGGTGTTGTTAGTTACATTAGCATATTGACACATTGTATGTTTTTTTGTATATTTATGTAGGTCTAAACTTTGCAATTGTGTCTATCCTTTGTACGTTTAGGATAACTTGATTTTTAATTCAATTTTTGCCTTTTAAAAAAATTAATTTAAAAGGACGGATTTTTTTTTGACAAAATCAAGTTTACTTTTAAATTATGTGATTTGAGCAAACGACGTAAACCTAACGAGTCGGGATTGAACTAAAAAATATTTGAGTTTCAAATTAAACCAATTTTTATCGAGTCCAATCAAGTTAAATTGGACTGACTCATTGCCATCCCTTAATAGGACTATTATTGTCATGAGAAATTATCTTCACTTTATTAAGAAGTATCATGTTATTATTAGCCAATGCAGGGAATCTTAGTCTAATCAAACGAAGGTCAAACTCTTATATTCAATATAGGAAGTTAATTAGTTTAGTCTATTCTTAATCATCTGGCTGCATACATGAATCATATATGTTTAGAGCTTTTTTAAATAATAATTTTATAACATTTTAATTAAAGCTTCTCACATGTCAAGTAGACTTTACCTGAAAAAATAATAAAATAAAATATAGGCTTCACACATGCAATGAAAAGTTGTACTGTGCATATAATTTAAACAAACTTGTGCTCAATGTGATAGCCTTCTCTGCTGCAAAAGGAACACAGGATGGAAATGGAAATGGAAATGTCAATGAAAAGTTCTAATGTACATATCGGTACGCTATGCATACTTTGATTTTTTTTTTCTTTCTTATTTCTATGATTCATGCATGTCACAAACCATGATTCCAGAATTTATATAAAGTAAAGATTACTTGTTCATGAATTCATCTCATTTCTTGCACAGTTGATTATGGTTGTTGAATTTTATGGACAGTATTTTACTAAGCCCAAGACACTAAACTTTGATTGTTGTTTCTTTGTGCCTGTTTAAAAAAACTTGGTTATATACATAGGAACTCATGGTGTCCCAGAATGTTTATCTGATTCTGAGCCACTGATAGATCAGAAAGTTGAAAAAAAACAAACAGGACTAGGCCGTGCTACCTTTCTCAGCAAGTTAATTTTCTCTTGGGTTAATTCTTTACTCAGTTTAGGTTACTCAAAGCCATTAGATCTTGAAGACATACCTTCCCTTGTTTCTGAAGATGAAGCAGACATGGCTTATCAAAAATTCGTTCGTGCTTGGGAATCACTTGTTAGAGAGAGGACAAAGAATAATACAAAGAGTTTGGTTCTTTGGTCTATAGTAAGAACTTTCTTAAAAGAAAACATATTAATAGCATTTTATGCATTAATCAGAACTATTTCGGTTGCCGTTTCACCTCTTATACTTTATGCTTTTGTTAACTACTCAAATAGAACTGAGGTAGGTCTCAAAGATGGTCTTTCTATAGTTTGCTTTCTGATTCTTACCAAAGTTTTGGAGTCTTTGTCTCAAAGACATTGGTTTTTCAACTCAAGGAGGTCAGGAATGAAAATGAGATCATCTTTGATGGTAGCAGTTTATCAAAAGCAGCTAAAACTTTCTAGCCCGGCAAGAACAAGACACTCGGCTGGCGAAATTGTGAATTACATTGCAGTTGATGCATATAGAATGGGAGAATTCCCATGGTGGTTTCATATAACATGGACTTGTGCATTGCAACTTGTTCTTTCCATTGTTATCCTTTTTGATGTTGTTGGTATTGGTGCTCTTCCAGGTTTAGTCCCTCTTCTTATATGTGGACTTCTCAATGTACCATCTGCAAGGATCCTACAAAATTGCCAGTCACAGTTTATGATTGCACAAGACGAACGTCTTCGATCAACTTCAGAGATTCTGAATAGTATGAAGATTATTAAGTTACAGTCATGGGAAGAAAAATTCAAAAACTTAATTGAGTTGTTACGCCATAAAGAGTTTGTATGGTTGTCGAAGGCACAGATCCTTAAAGCTTTTGGATCATTTTTGTATTGGCTGTCTCCTACAGTTATTTCTGTTGTTGTTTTCCTTGGATGTTCTGTTTCCAAGAGTGCACCATTGAATGCTGAAATCATTTTCACAGTTCTTGTAACATTGAGGAACATGGCAGAACCTGTTAGGATGATCCCTGAGGCTTTATCCATTCTGATTCAAGTTAAGGTTTCGTTCGATCGTCTCAGTAACTTTCTGCTTGATGCAGAACTAAACAATGATGATAGTGAAAGAAACATAGAGCAATGTTCGGTTAATGCTATGGAAATTCAAGATGGCAACTTCATTTGGGATCATAAATCTTTGTCTCCAACTCTAACAGATGTTAATATAGAAATCAAATGGGGACAGAAAATAGCAGTTTGTGGACCAGTTGGAGCCGGAAAATCATCACTTTTGTTTGCAATACTTGGAGAGATTCCTAAGATTTCAGGAACTGTAAGTTACTACAAATATAACATATTTACTTTTTTTACCATGCTAAATTCATATGATTAAACAAAGAATCAGTAAGATATTAAAAAATTTACACCATGATATTTTACTATAATGTCAAACAGGTTAATGTAGGCGGCACACTAGCCTATGTTTCTCAATCTTCTTGGATACAAAGTGGAACAGTTCAAGATAATATACTCTTTGGAAAGCCAATGGACAAAACAAGATATGAAAAAGCAATTAAAGCTTGTGCTTTAGATAAGGACATCAATGATTTTAGCCATGGCGATCTTACAGAAATTGGTCAGAGAGGGATCAATATGAGTGGAGGACAAAAGCAAAGGATTCAGCTAGCTAGAGCAGTCTACAATGATGCTGATATCTATCTCCTTGATGATCCTTTCAGTGCAGTTGATGCTCATACAGCTGCAATACTATTCCATGTAAGCAAATATAACTTTTATCATCTTAATTACTCTCTCAGTTCCAAAACAAGTGTCGTGATTTTTTTCACACAAATTAAAGAATGTTGTAATTTTACAAAATAGTTTTTTTTTTTTAATAGTGGTTATCAATCAATATTTATTTAGAAGTAGAATGAGAAAAGTAATTAATGTCCCATTGAAAACGAAAAGCAATACTTATTTTGGAACATTTTTTACCAGCTAAAGAGATACTAATTTTAGAATGTAGGCAGCTATGACGAATAGACTTAGATACGGAAACCGGACACGGACACGTTGACTCTGATAATAATTTGAAAAATGACATAATTCAAGGAAATCATATGTATCGGTGTCGTGTCCGTGTCGGACATGATAGGTATTTGACAAGGGACATGCCTAATCTAAGGAGTATATGTGCTTCATAGGTAGGCAGTATAATAAAGTTTTTGTCCTCATTTTGTTGTATCAAACTAACTGCATCTACAACATTACTACAGGACTGTGTCATGAATGTTTTAAGAGAGAAAACAGTCATTCTAGTTACTCATCAAGTGGAGTTTCTCTCAGAAATTGATACTATCTTGGTAAAGTATTTCATTTGGATTCCTATATTATTTTACATTTGAACATTGTTTAACAGGATGAACTCAAAATCTAGGTAATGGAGGGTGGAAAAGTTATTCAATCAGGTAGTTATGAGAATCTCCTGACAGCTGGAACAGCCTTTGAACAACTTGTGAGAGCACATAAGGACACAATTAATGAGTTGAATCAAGTTAATGAAAATAAAAGCGATTCTGAAAATGTGGTTTTGTCTAATCCTCAACACCCTCATGGTTTTCATCTCACTAAAAATCAAAGTGAGGGAGTGGTTTCTAGTATCAAGGGTCCAATTGGTACACAACTTACACAAGAGGAAGAAAAATTGATTGGCAATGTTGGATGGAAGCCATTTTGGGATTATATTAATTATTCCAAGGGGACATTCATGCTGTGTTTGATTGTCTCAGCACAATCTATTTTTTTGGCTTTGCAGACTTCATCAACCTATTGGCTTGCTATAGCCATTGAAATTCCAAAAGTTACTAATGTCACCTTGCATGGAATATATGCATTAATTTCTTTTTCTAGTGCTGCTTTTATATATGTAAGAACTTACTTGACTGCACTTTTGGGATTAAAAGCTTCTACTGCTTTTTTCTCAAGCTTTACGACAGCTATCTTCAACGCTCCTATGCTTTTCTTTGATTCAACTCCTGTTGGAAGGATTTTAACTAGGGTAAGATTTATTCATTCACAATAAAGGTAAAAAAATCTATGTATTTCCTTTCTATTCGTTCATTACTAATTAATCAAATATTTTCTCTATTATGCAGGCTTCATCAGATTTGAGTATTTTGGACTTTGATATACCTTATTCTATCACCTTTGTAGCATCTATATCACTTGAAATTTTGGTGGTAATCTGTATAATGGTTTCAGTCACATGGCAAGTTTTCATTGTTGCTGTTCCTGCAATGGTTGCATCAATATTCATTCAGGTTTATTATCCACTTTCCAATTTTTATTCATTAGCAATTCTCTTTCCATGGTTAGATTAAGAACTTCTTAATCTTCTTTTGTGTTTCTTTTTCCTTATAAAAGCGATATTATCACGCCACTGCAAGGGAACTAACTCGGATCAATGGAACAACCAAAGCTCCAATAATGAATTTTGCAGCTGAGACATCACTAGGAGTGGTTACTGTAAGAGCATTCAACATGGTAGACAGATTTTACAAAAATTACTTAAAACTTGTGGACACAGATGCTTCATTGTTCTTTCATTCTAATGTGGCAATGGAATGGGTGGTTTTAAGGATTGAAGCTCTTCAAAATCTAACTGTCATCACTGCAGCTTTGTTGCTTATTCTACTTCCTCGTGGATATGTGTCCCCAGGTATTAAACATATTTTTGCCTCTGCAAATATAATGTATTTTGCTTTCAGTCCCTATACTAATTTTATTTTAGTCTCTGCCAAATTTGTTCAAATTGAAATTGGTTTCTGTTACACTTGTCTAATATTCATTTTAGTTCTTGTATAGTTCTTATTCGAGGGATTAAAATTAAGTGATCTACATTAATTCCGATATAAACATATATTTAAGGGACTAAAATAATGATAACGACCAAAAGCAAAAAGCAGATACTCACCAGAACTTAAAACAAAACAATTTTTTATACAGGAACTACAAGAAAAAAAAGTATTATATTTGCAGCGTCAAAGGGGACATTCATGATAAGATTTTGTTCAAGCTAATAACTTTTGGCAACTCTCATTTCTTGTGCAGGCCTTGTGGGACTGTCTCTTTCTTATGCTTTTACCTTGACAGGAGCCCAAATATTTTGGACTCGATGGTTTTCCAACTTATCAAACAATATTATCTCTGTCGAAAGAATCAAACAATTCATTTATATACCAGCTGAGTCTCCTGCTATTGTGGATAATAATCGACCTCCATCTTCATGGCCTTCCAAGGGAAAGATTGATCTTCAGGGATTAGAGGTAAAGTTGCATCCCTGTCTTCTTTTCCACCTCAATTTCAATGTTGTCGCCTATTTTACTCGCGACAACTAGACAAAAATAATTGGTATGATGTCTGTTTTTTAATGGTTGGTTTCAGATTAGATATCGTCCTAATGCTCCATTAGTCCTTAAGGGAATCACTTGTACCTTTAAAGAAGGAAGTAGGGTAGGAGTTGTTGGAAGGACTGGTAGTGGAAAAAGTACACTTATAAGTGCTTTGTTTCGCTTAGTTGAGCCTTCAACAGGTGATATTCTTATAGATGGGATTAACATATGCTCAATCGGGTTGAAGGATTTGAGAACTAAGCTAAGCATCATTCCTCAAGAACCAACTCTTTTCAAAGGCAGCATTAGGACAAACCTGGACCCTCTAGGCCTGTACTCAGATGATGAAATATGGAAGGTGAATGAACTAACTTTAATTGCAGTTGAATTTTACATGAGCCATTCAATAAAATAAAATTTGATTTGTATATTTAGGCTGTAGAAAAATGTCAGCTTAAGGAAACAATCAGGAAGCTACCAAGTCTCTTGGACTCTTCTGGTAAGTCTTTCAACATTAAGGAAACTATAATCATTGAATTTACACCTTCTCATTTCTATTGTTCTATATATGATTTTGTAACCAATACATAAGGCATGAAATTCTAATTCTGATAAGTTTTGCAGTAAGTGATGAAGGTGGAAATTGGAGCTTGGGACAAAGGCAATTGTTTTGTCTTGGAAGAGTTCTACTTAAGAGAAACAGAATTCTTGTTCTAGATGAAGCGACGGCATCCATTGACTCTGCCACAGATGCAATTCTACAAAGAGTAATTAGACAAGAATTTGAAGAATGCACAGTTATAACTGTGGCTCACAGAGTTCCGACTGTCATAGACAGTGACATGGTCATGGTCCTATCTTATGGTATGTTATTTCCTTATTCTTCATTCTTTTTATTTTCCATTTTTTCTGCTTCTGTTTTTAGTACTATTGGTTGCCTCATAATTTTTGGCTGGTCATAATTAAAGGGAAACTTGTGGAATATGATGAGCCTTCAAAGCTAATGGACACAAACTCTTCATTCTCTAAGTTGGTAGCTGAATATTGGTCTAGCTGCAGGAAGAGTTTCCTTCCCAAACATTAGCAGACAACAACAATGAATACTGACTTTATGGAAAACAAATACTCCCTCCGGTCCTTATTATAAGAAACAATTGACTTTTTTGGTTCATAGAATAATTAATGTATCTTGTTATAAATATAGACTAGATACATCACTTACACAATGAACCTAAAAAGTCAACTTTTTCTTATAATAAGGACCGGAGGGAGTATATTTGTTTACACAATTACACTCATTTTCCAACCGTATCCTCGAATTAATATAGTTCAAACCACTTTCAAGTTATCATTTTTCAGGTTGCATTTATTGTAATGGAAACACACAGGGGCCGTTCCTACGAATATGGAGGCTCGGTGCTGGAATTGAAATGAGGCCCATAATAAAATAAAGATGTATTTTTTTTAAAAGAACAATGTAAGTGTTGTTTTGGAAAGGGGAAAACGTTAATCTCTATTTGAACTTGTCAGCCTCATAAAATTAAACCATAAATCAGCCAATTTAGCAATTTGAAAAACTCATAAAATTAATCTCTATTTGAAGAACTCATAAAATTAATCTCTATCAAACTCTATTCCAGCATTTAGCAATTTTAACATTCAACAAAAATCAGCCAATTCCATGAAAGGAAGTAAAAGAAAAACGAAACACTGATGGTGAGAGGAATGGAACGCGCGTTGGTATGTATTAGAGAAAGAGTATTTTTTTTTAGTGGGGGGTACTGGGCTATAAATTTTTTTTGGAGGCTCATACCCTGGGGAGGCTCGGTGCTATAGCGCTGCTTGCACCCCCTAGGGTCCGGCCAAACACACCAATAATTAATAAGATAAATTAGTAAAATCAAAATTCTCTTTCTTTCATTTGTTTAATTTTTTAATGTGTAAATTGGTCAAGTGCAACAATTAGTATACTATATTTGTTTTTTTTTAATGGTAGAATTTTCTCCCTTGCCGGTATTTGAACACTGACCTTTAACTCCTTGACTCTTTTAAACCATTAGTTCAAACAAGTGAACTACTCATCTCCCACTAGCATACTATACTTGTGTCCAAAACAAGTAAATGATATTGATGTTTACTATTATATCATTGAATATTGGTCTATATTTTCTTTGGAATGTTTTTTCATACGCATTGGTCAGATCGAACTCTGGACCTTCGACATTATCGAGCTAGCTAACCTAGTAATATAAGTGGATAAGGAAATGCATATAATAATCCAATAACAAGTCTAACTTAAATTGAGGAATGAAGGAAATATATAATAGAGAACTTCAGAGGTTGTTTATCTCTAGAAAACGTGCCTGAACTAATCGGGGAGTTCCTTCGATTGGTTTGCAACTGCGATGGCTTCGGGGTTTTATCATTGCAGCGGTCATGGGAAAAGGAAATAGAGCAAGAACATCTCTCAGCTTAATTAATGCGTATTTCTATTGCCTTTCTTTATAAATCTAAAAGTAAGGGCAAAAAAGGTCTTAAATTATGACTGATCTATGATAGACTAAGAGAGTGAGTATTCACAATTTTAGATACGGAATCTGAGTCAAATCAAATGAAGCTCAAATTATACTCATAATTTGTTTCTTATAATAAGAACTGGAGGATTATAAAATAAATAGGAAGTGTATTCTTAATCATCTAGCCCATACTGACATGAATCATATAATATAATAATATAATATCATTAATTATGTTTAGGGCTTTTTTTATATCATTAACGCTTTGACCTGAGAGAATAATAAAATATATATATATACAAATGAACGTGTCAAGTGGAAAGTTTTGCAGTGCATATAATTTAAACAAACTTGTGCTCAATGTGATAGGCTTGTCTGCTGCAAAAGGAGCACAGGATGGAAATGGAAATGGAAATGTCAATGAAAAGTTCTAATGTACATATTGGTACGCCATACATACTTTGTTTTCTTCTTCTTTTTCTTATTTATATTATGGAATTAATTGGTTCTTGCTTTCATGAATTTATCTTATTTCTTGCACATTTGACTATGGTTATTGAAATTCATGGACATTATTAAGTTCAAGACATTAAAATTTGATTGTTGTTATTTTGAGCCTTTTTAAAAAATCTTGGTTATATAGGAACTCATGGTGTCCCGGAATGTTTATCTGAGTCTGAGCCACTGATAGATCAGAAAGTTGAAAAAAAACAAACAGGACTAGGTTGTGCTACCTTTCTCAGCAAGTTGATTTTCTCTTGGGTTAATTCTTTACTCAGTTTAGGTTACTCAAAGCCACTAACTCTTGAAGACATACCTTCCCTTGTTTCTGAAGATGAAGCAGACATGACCTATCAAAACTTTGTGCATGCATGGGATTCCCTTGTAAGAGAGAAGACAAAGAAAAATTCCAGGAGCTTGGTTCTTCGGTCTGTTATTAGAACTTACTTAAAAGAAAACATAGTAATAGCATTTTATGCATTACTCAGAACTATTTCAGTTGTAGTTTCACCTCTAATACTCTTTGCTTTTGTTAACTACTCAAATAGAACTGAGGCAGATCTCAAACAAGGTCTTTCCATAGTTGGTTTTCTGATTCTCACCAAATTGGTTGAGTCTTTGTCTCAACGACATTGGTTTTTTAACTCAAGGAGGTCAGGAATGAAAATGAGATCAGCTTTGATGGTGGCAGTTTATCGAAAGCAGCTAAAGCTTTCAAGCTCGGCAAGGACAAGACACTCAACCGGTGAAATTGTGAATTACATTGCAATTGATGCATATAGAATGGGAGAATTTCCATGGTGGTTTCATACAACATGGACTTGTGCATTGCAACTTGTTTTGTCCATTGCTATTCTTTTTGGTGTTGTTGGTATTGGTGCTCTTCCCGGTTTAGTGCCTCTTCTCATCTGTGGACTTCTCAATGTACCACTTGCAAGGATCCTACAAAATTGTCAGGTACAGTTTATGATTGCACAGGATGAACGCCTTAGATCAACTTCAGAGATTCTAAATAGTATGAAGATCATTAAGTTACAATCATGGGAAGAAAAATTCAAGAACTTAATCGAGTTCCTACGAGAAAAGGAATTCAAATGGCTGTCTAAGATACAGTTCCTGAAAGCTTTCGGAACATTTCTTTATTGGCTGTCTCCTACAGTTATTCCTGCTGTTGTCTTCCTCGGATGCACATTTTTCAAATTCATCATATTCATGAAGATCGTATCTTATATTTTTCCTCCCATGATGTTTCACCATAATGGAAAACAGGTTAATGTAGGTAGCGCACTAGCCTATGTTTCTCAATCTTCTTGGATACAAAGTGGAACAGTTCGAGATAATATACTTTTCGGCAAGCCAATGAACAAAGAAAAATATGAGAATGCCATTAAAGTATGTGCCTTAGATAAGGATATTGATGATTTTCGCTGCGGTGATCTTACAGAAATAGGTCAGAGAGGGATTAACATAAGTGGAGGACAGAAGCAAAGGATTCAACTAGCTAGAGCAGTCTACAATGATGCTGATATATATCTTCTCGATGATCCTTTCAGTGCAGTTGATGCGCGCACAGCTGCTATTCTGTTCAACGTAAGGAGATATCACTTTTATCATGTTAATTACAATGAAAATACCGTGTCCTCATTTTGGTGTATCAAAGTAACTGCATCTACAAAATTACAGGACTGCGTAATGACAGCCCTAAGAGAGAAAACAGTAATTTTAGTGACGCATCAAGTGGAGTTTCTCTCAGAAGTTGATATAATACTGGTAAAGCGACTTACTTTAATTTTCATATTTCAATTTGCATTATGTGGGCGTTTGGAAAAGCTTATCAAAATATCATATGATATGTCCATCAGTTGTTTATAGCTTGGTTTTAATATTATCCTCCAAATAGCCTTTTTTTTTTTAGCTTATATAGAGTTTAACCTCATTCCCTATCTGATTGTAGAAACAACTTATACCTAAGTTCTTATATGATAAACACTTAATTAAGTTTGTATATCCATTATCCATACATCTCCTAATGCAATTAATAATTGAACATATTTAACATGAACTCAAATTCTAGGTAATGGAGGAAGGAAAAGTTATTCAATCAGGCAGTTATCAGAATCTCATGGAAGCTGGGACAGCCTTTCAACAACTTGTGAACGCCCATAAAGAAGCAGTTACTGACCTAAATCAATATAATGAAAATAAAGGAGTTTCTGAAAATGATGTTTTGGCTAATCCACAAGACTCTCATTGTTTTTATCTCACTAAAAATCAAAGCGAGGAGGGGATTTCTACCAAGAGTCAACTTGAGGTACAACTTACAAAAGAGGAAGAAAAAGTGATTGGTGATGTTGGCTGGAAGCCATTCTGGGATTATATTTCTTATTCCGGGGGATCAGTCATTTATAGTTTTGCAGACTGCATCCTCCTTTTGGCTTGCTATTGCCATTGAAATTCCAAATGTATCTAGTGCCACCTTGATTGGAGTGTATTCATTAACTTCTTTTTCTAGCATTTTGTTTGTATATCTAAGGTCTTACTTGAATGCACATCTCGGATTAAAAGCTTCTAATGCCTTCTTCTCAAGCTTCACCAAAGCTATCTTCAATGCTCCAATGCTTTTCTTTGATTCGACCCCTGTAGGAAGGATTTTAACCCGAGTAAGATTTCTTTATTGCCCCCAATAGGGAAAAAAATCTATATATATATTTGTTCTGTTCATTCACCATTTCTAATCATCCCCCAGATTTATATCAAAATTGTCTCTCTTGCAGGCTTCATCAGATTTAAGTATTTTGGACTTGGACATGCCTCATTCCATCCTCTTTGCATTATCTGTAGCAATTGAAATTCTGGTAATAATTTGCATAATGGTTTCAGTCACATGGCAAGTTCTCATTGTTGCTGTTCCTGTAATGGTAGCATCAATATTCATTCAGGTTTATTATCCACTTTCCAATTTTTCTTGATTCCTCATTCTCTTTCCATGGCTAGATCACTGACCTAGGAACTTCTTAATCTTCGTGTCTTTTCTTCCAAAAAGCAATATTATCAAGCAACTGCAAGGGAACTAATGCGGATCAATGGAACCACCAAAGCTCCAGTCATGAATTTTGCAGCAGAGACATCATTAGGAGTGGTTACTGTAAGAGCATTCAACATGGTAGACAGATTTTTCAAAAATTACTTAAAACTTGTGGACACAGATGCTTCATTGCTCTTTCATTCTAATGTGGTAATGGAATGGATGGTTATAAGGATTGAAGCACTTCAAAATTTAATTATCATCACTGCAGCTTTGTTGCTAATTCTTGTTCCTCGTGGATACGTGTCCCCAGGTAATAATGTTGCATAAGAGGTCATCTGCGATGACATGATTTTGCTAATACTGACAATTCTCGGCAATTCTCCTGTTCTTTGTCTCCAGGACTTGTGGGACTGTCTCTTTATTATGCTTTAATTTTGACAACAGCCCAAATATTTTGGACTCGATGGTTTTCCAACTTATCAAACTACATTATCTCTGTTGAAAGAATCAATCAATTCATTCACATTCCATTCGAGCCTCCTGCCATTGTGGAGGATAACCGACCCCCTTCTTCATGGCCTTCCAAGGGTAGGATTGATGTTCATGGATTAGAGGTAACATTGCATTTATGTCTTTATTTTGCACTCCACTTTTAAGCAAGTTGTATAATTTCTGTTTTATGTACATTGGTTTCAGGTTAGATATCGTCCTAACGCTCCATTAGTCCTCAAGGGAATCACCTGTACATTTCAAGAAGGGAGTAGGGTGGGGGTTGTTGGAAGGACTGGTAGTGGAAAAAGTACACTTATAAGTGCTTTGTTTCGCTTAGTTGAGCCATCAAGAGGTGATATTCTCATAGATGGGATAAACATATGCTCAATCGGGTTGAAGGATTTGAGAACGAAGCTAAGCATCATTCCTCAAGAACCAACTCTTTTCAAGGGAAGCATCAGGACAAACCTTGACCATCTAGGCCTGTACTCAGATGATGAAATATGGAAGGTGAATAAACTAAATGGTAGAAAAATATATAGCTATTAATTATAGTTGAATTTTGCTTGAGCCATTCAATACAGTTATATTTGATGTGTATGTTTAGGCTGTAGAGAAATGTCAGCTTAAGGAAACAATCAGCAAGCTACCAAGTCTCTTGGACTCTTCTGGTAAGTCTTTCAACAATAAGGAAACTATATAATCATTGAAGCTACAACTATTCATTTCTATTCTAATGTTCAACATTTGATTTTGAAACCAATAAATAAGGCATGAAAATCTAGTTCTGATAAGTTTTACAGTGAGTGATGAAGGTGGAAATTGGAGCTTAGGACAGCGCCAACTGTTTTGTCTTGGAAGAGTTCTACTTAAGAGGAACAGGATTCTAGTTCTGGATGAAGCTACTGCATCCATTGACTCTGCCACAGATGCCATTCTACAAAGAGTAATTAGACAAGAATTTGCTGAATGCACGGTTATAACCGTTGCTCACAGAATTCCAACTGTAATAGACAGTGGCATGGTCATGGTTCTATCTTATGGTATGCTAATTCCTTATTATTTTATATTTTCCTTTGTTATTATATGCATCTGCTTTAGATTTCTAGTAACCAAAGGGAAACTGACTATCTGTTGCCTAAAATCTTGGCTTGTTACTAAAGGGAAACTGGTGGAATATGATGAGCCTTCAAAGCTAATGAACACAAACTCTTCATTCTCTAAGCTAGTAGCGGAATATTGGTCTAGTTGCAGACATTAGAAGACAGAAACTATGAATACTGACTTCATGTAAAAGAAATTAGAAGACAGAAACTATGAATACTGACTTCATGTAAAAGACATATAGTTAAATAAATTGAAGGAAAATGGCTCACGTCCCAGTAGTTATGATCTAATTCCTTGAAATTCTAGATATATAGTATACTTGGTGTCCACCACAAACTAAATGATATTGATGTTTATGAGATCACTAAATATTTATATTGTTAAGAATTTTTTTAGAGGAGTTTAGGTCTTTTTGGAATATGAGTTGAATCTTGACTACCAGGTAATGCTTAGTTGCTTATGAGATTACTGATACTAGTGAAACATAAAGGATAATATCACTATTTCTTTTAATTATGTTTTTGGTTATCATGTTATAAATACGAAGTTTTCACCGTTATTGACGGTGACTAATCTACGTCAGAAAACATGTGGGGCGCACAAGATGAATTCTTCCCGCCTAATCGAGTTTTCTCCATACACAAGAGTCAAAAATCGAACTCATGATCATTTAATTAAGGGGCTTAAGTCCCTTACCACTTGCATTAATCCATTGTAGGTGACTAGTGTACACCAGTCCTGTGGGACACACAAGGTGAGTCATACCCTCCAAATCAAACCACTTACTTAAGGAGTACAAATCTCTTATCACTTGCATCATTTCATTTTCGTTTCTTTCATTATGTTATTAGTTGTTGGAAATTCCGCATTTACTGTGGTCCGCCTCTAGTCGGATAGATATGAATCTTGATAAGAGTTTATAAAGAGGAAGTACTCCTCACCTTATACGTCGGATTTGTAAGGATGAGTAGACCCCTATTTTTTAGAGACTCCACCCTCATTGCAGCTGTTGTTCTCAATCGTTCTATCTGAAACCTACCTCTCTTGGAAGAGGTTCTTAATCTCCTTAATCTTCAAGATTGGACTGCCCACCATTCAACAATCAACATTGTTATAGAGAGGCCAACACATGTGCAGATCCATTAGCCAAAAAAGGATTTGATGCTCCATTCTTTTCTTCACAGTTTTTGTTAATTCTGAGACTGCAATTTTCTTCATGCTCTTTTGGTGATGGATTGTAAGGGTGATTTCACCCACGGTTTAGTTCGTTAATTAAGCCCTCTTATGATAAAAAATAAAAAATAAAACAAGATATTTAATAGCAATAATTCATGAAACAGAAAATCACGCATAAATGAAGAATGATTTCCAAATAGTTTTCATGACAATTATCACTCTTTTTTTACAAAAATATTCGCTTAAATTGATGAGTATTTCATTCAACATCCCTAAAAACGTAGAGGATAAATCTCCGAACAAACTCACAACACCTAAGTCAATAGCATATATAACGGCAAAATGCATGCAAATAATACAATAAAACTAAATTGACTGTAATATTTATGTCTTCGAATTTGTAAAAACCAAATGAACACTACAACAAGACGGAAAATTAAACAACGCCGCAAAAGATAACTAACATCACAACGCCGCCCTCAGACGACGAGGAAAATTGTATCTAGAACTATTTGAAAATCACCTATTTAAATTGTGATAAAGAAAAAAATCAAGAGGTGTAATTTCGGATAAAAATAGATCCAAAACTACCCCAAATAAAGAGAGAAAACAAGGCCGACTTATTAAAGACAGAAGAGATATACAATCCATGACCATTATCACATAGTAAAATATTGAACTTAATAGAAAAGAGGCACCAATCAAATACACCAAAGTTTTCAAATCTTCAGCCCAAAATAAAACAAATAATCAAACATATCAAAGACAACATTATTATTACTCAAAATAATAAAAAATGGAACAACTTCATGAGAAACCACTAAAAACTTTTGCAACATTGCACAAATTTAGGGAGTAAATCGTTTGAAATTCTACCACATGTCATATGAGGAAGACTTTTTATTAGAAATAGATTTATTTATAGATTTATTTATGGGTGCACTTGATAAAACTAATCATTGCCCTTCAAGAGATGTAGCACTTGGAATACTCTCCAAAAACTTGGTCCTTGCAGCAAGATTAGTTGAAAAGTGTCCTAATACGGCAATGGTTGCGGTATTGCTTCCAAATTTTTCAATTCCCCTAGAGATCATACAAGTGTGACTTGCTTCAACAACTACAATCACATTTCCACCTACCAATGGTGAAAGGGTTTCTGCAATCTGCTTTGTGAGCCTTTCTTGGACTTGAAGTTTGAAACCATAAAAATGAACTATTGATTGTAAAATGGACTTTCCAATTGGATTGCATCCTTTAGAAAGAAAGTATCCTATATGAACAACACCATAAAAGGGAAGCAAATGATGCTCACATTGTGACCAAAAAGGCAAGTTCACTTCAGAATATATTTCCTTGTCATCAAACCTTACCTCTCCATTGGTATTAGAAATGTAACCATTCATCTCTATATCAATGTTACTAGCACATTGAAAGTTCATCAACCATTTCAAAAATCTAGTAGGAGTTTCTACAAGCTCTTTCCTTGTTGGATCTTCTCCTAAAGATTTAACAATTGAAGAAACTGCATTGACCATAATAGGAGTACTGATTGCTTTAATTTTGGATGAAACTTCAGCATATAGAGAAGGACACCAACATTGATCTAGTGGTCCTTTAAGACGAACTTTGTCATTATCAAGACCTCTAAACTTTAGAAGACTAAAGAAA
This sequence comes from Medicago sativa, assembly GCF_051527215.1. Lineage (NCBI taxonomy): Eukaryota > Viridiplantae > Streptophyta > Magnoliopsida > Fabales > Fabaceae > Medicago > Medicago sativa. The sequence goes on from NC_140756.1 coordinate 12,303,852, forward strand.
TCACTCCATATTTCAGCATTTTTGTTCTCATAAACACCAGATCCTGAAGAAACAAGTAACTTAACCCACCCTATATCGTTTGAGTCGATATCTTTGTATGGAAAAGGGATATGTGTGCATTGTAGTATGATAGCAACTCCTTCTGGTTGTATCCCTTGATGCAAAGCTGAACACATCTCATCTGCTAAACGCTGAGGCTCTTGAAGTCGTTTTGCAAATGCTTCCGCCACACGAGGAAGCTTGCTTAAGCCTACCACTCTTTGGCCTGAAGGGATATAACCAACATGACACTTGACTTGAAATGGTAACAAGCAAGACTCACAATAAGAGTAGAGGTCAATATCTCTCACAATCACAAGTCCACCTACTCCACCACCATGACCAATTTTATTATTATTTAGGCCATCTTCAGGGAATAATGCACCTTCAACAATGTCCTTCACATTTTGCCTATAACCTGCAGAGAAAAGTTTAATATCCTTAAGTACAAATCTAATTAAAAAAAACATAGTTTCTTTGTGGTTTAGATGTGTCCTTTTGAACAAAAATGCTATTTATCCGCAGAAACGATGTGTACTTTTGAGATCCGCTATGGTATTTTTTAGAAATATGAGGTGGAAAAAGTTGCTCTCTTATTTTTTTTAACCCCATATAACCTAAGATAATTGTCGAGTTTTAGCATCTAAACTTTAAAAAAAAAAAAAAAAAAAAAAAAAAAAAAAAAAAAATTTACTCCATATCTTAAAATGTGTTATAATAGTCCCTACAATATTTTTTTGTCCATAATATATGATTCAGGTACAATTTAGTCTTTATAAAAAAAATTCTTATAAGGACTAAAATTAAATAAAAATGACGATTAATTGTAGCACATTTCAAACTAGATGTTGCCTTTGTATAGGACTTTTTTAAAAAATGTTTGTACCTTTCTATAAAACCACGTCTAAATTCTCAATTACATCTGATTTTTTTACAAAACTACCTTTATTGACTTTATCGTATCTTCATGGTTTGGTTCTATCCCCTAGGAGAGAATCGAACTGAACCAAACTAGAGAGGCAAATTCTACCCATGTTGTTATGCATATTATGGTAAAATACATAAAAATTACGTGTAAGTTGAAAATATTGATTTAAATTTTGTATTTAACACCTTAAATGTTTTGAACAAATTAACACCTTAAATGTTATTTAACCAAATAGGAAAAAGTTTCCAAAGAAAAAAGTTTTTATTTTATGAAGTTTTTTATTAAATATTAAAAAATTAAAAAATAAAATAAAAGTGATTTTAAGAAGAAAACAGAAGATAGTTAGTGTTATTTTAATTCATTCTTACCTTTCCTTCAAGAAAGATTTTTTAAAAAAAAAAAAAGTGATTTAAAATGATTTTTCTAAAAAATGACGGAATTAGATCTGTTTTTTTAAGACAGCTTCATAGAAGCCCCAACCAACTGAACTGAATTATCTACTTTTTATATAGAACTGAACCACAATGTTTTTCTAACTATTACTTGGTTCTTGTGTTTTTGAACTTCACCTTTAAGGTGAACAAGTAGAGGATTTGATGTTCTTAACCACGACCCTTACATATATAATGTGATGTTTTGATCAACTGAATTATGCTCATAGGTTATTAAATTATTGTAAGATATAAATTGAGATTTGCTATTATATTAGTTTAAAATTAATCAATTTCTTTATGGGGATTTAGTGGCTCCAATAATATCCTAAATTTTGTTTGTTATATCATTAAATTTTAATTTTTGAATGAGACAAAATAATTATCCAAAACAGAAGACATGAACGAAGGTGGAAAGCATTTGGTGACAGGGACGGGGGAGTACTCATCACCCCTTCTCATTATTTAAACCTCGCTAAAATTACATAGTAACTGATCTTGAATAAATAAAGCATCATGCTAATAAATATTCTAAGGGCATTCTTAAAAAAAAAAAAAAGTACTCTAAGGACATTGTTTAAGAAATACTTAAAAGAAAATTTTGTTCTGAAAATATAAGTCGAACACATGTCAAATTCACAATTATATTATTTTTTATGTAAAAGTTGTTTCTTTTAGATCCTTAAACAATATTATTAGGACAATTGTTACTATTCTTCATGAATAAAAGTGAAGATCATAGTTACTCACCTCTGGTTCCTTCAGAAAAGGCCTTTGCAACACGAAATGGTGTCTTTATAATGCCTTCCCTGTTAATATCTTCCCCCAAACCTAGCAACAGATCTTTGACTGCACACTCAATGGCACTTCTATTGATCTCTTTCTTAAAACTCACTTCATCATTACTTACTAAATTTTCAACCTCACAATTAGAATGCATTTGACCAAACGACCCCATTAACTGAAAAATCAACTCAAGATAATATTCAACTCAAGAGATATTAAGTAGTGCCTACACAACACAGTTTATATTCCCTATATCTTTGTATTGTATAAGAAGGACCCATATATATAAGATGGAGGTGGACTGGTGCGACATGTTGGGGATACAATTTATTACTTTTTTTTTTTTTTTTGTTGAGGGAAAACAATTTATTATTTGGTGGGTAGGGTATACTTGAGATTTTTGCTGTTTTAAATTTGGCATTTTATGTTCGATTGGATCTTGTAGTAGTTGTGATTTTTTCTCTTTCTTTAAGATGTCTATTTTCTTTATTTTGGTCAAGCAAGATGTCTATTTTAATCGTGCCTAAAACTAAGAGGAGTAAATAGGCAAAAAAAAACCCTGAAATTGTAAGTTTCGTCAAAAACCCCCCTGATTTTTAAGAAACTTCAAAAACCCCCTTGAAATTGTCAAACGTTAATCAATTACCCCCTCCGTTTGTTTGAGCTGTTAAACCCTGTGACATGGCAGTTATATGTACACGTGGCACCTCCATGTGGATTGAACCGTATGCCACATCACAGGGGGGTAATTGACTGTTTTTTTAAAAAAAAAATTTTGCTTTCTTCATCTTCTTCCTTCAACATCACCTTCATCAATGTCATAAGAAAATCCAGAATTTTTTATTTTAGGAAACAACAATCATCAACACCACCACCATCATCTCAATGCATTCTAACAACAATTCTAATTTCTCATACATAGGACAAACCCTCAAAATTTGCATCATCAATCAAAATGAATAGAACACAATAATCAACCAAAATGATTAGGATAAACCCTCAAATTTTTTAGGAACACAATAATCACCTACACCACCAGGAAAAAAAAATTCATAATTCACTAAAGTAAACAACAAAAATAAAATGACCCTTTTCAAAGAAAAACACATTCATTAAAACCCAAATAATTTTCTTTTTAAAAAACTCAAACCCCATTAAAAAAAACTGCACTTTTACCCCGAATTGAGTATGTAAGTCCCAATTGAGAAAGACGAAATCCCCAATTCTAAAAATCCAAACTTTGATACATTCATCACAGATCTATATATTACAATATTTGGCACCCCAATTTTAAAATCTACCTTTACAAAAGAAACAACAACCCAAAATTGGAGGAAATTAACAAATGAGAGTGAGAGATTACAATGAAGGAGAAGGAAGGAACAACGAAGATGGTGAGGAAAGTACAAACAAAACATGTTTGTTGTTAAAGCACTAACACAAGGAAGCGGTTCTCTCAAATAAATAGAGACAAATTGCTTTGGACATCAATTGTTTTTTCACTTTTCCTATTGTATCTGTCACCTTATAGAATCATCAATTGTTATTGTTGTTGATGGTGTTGGAGGTTTAGTAATGTGATGGTGGTGGTGTTGATGATTGTTGTTTCTTAAATATTTTTCTGGAATTTCTATGAATATTGATAAAAGTGATGTTGAAGATGGTGAAGAAGTAGAAGGAAGAAGATGAAGAAAGCAAAAAATAAAATAAAAAAATAGTCATTTACCCCCTGTGATGTGGCATAAGGTTTGGTCCACCTCGAGGTGCCACATGTGCAATTAACCGCCATGTCACAGGGTTTAACAGTTCAAACAAACGGAGGTGGGTAATTGACTAACGTTTGACAATTTCAGGGGGTTTTTGATGTTTCTTAAAAATCAGGGGGGTTTTTGATGAAACTTACAATTTCAGGGGGATTTTTGCCTATTCACTCAAACTAAGAGTCTAACTGTTTTTTTTTTTGAAAGAAACTAAGAGTCTAACTTAAGAATATATATATACTCCCTCCGTATTTATGGTATGATACTTTAAAAAAGAAAAACAAAATGTGACAAACAGTGGTGAAACCACGTTGGGATGTGTAACCAAAAAATGAAACCACATTGGGATGACGGGGTTCGACTCCTCTGAGCTTGAAAAAATACACATATAATGTGACAACCAAGTGTAGCTCTATATCCATATGGTTTTACATAATGTGGACCACTAGTTTTTTCTCTTTGCACGATTAACAAAAGAGACCTAAATCACTTTCAATTCACCCATTTTATATTGTCTCGTGACTTATATTGTGAGAGATGTATTCGATAACATTAATAATAAGTTGATTATTCAATAATTTCATAACATGAAAACGTGAAGATGATAATTGTAGAGTATGTATGTATAATGTAATTTTTTGTCGCCGCGTTGAGGGATTTGGTTTCGTTTTAGATCGATCTACTTGCTGAGTTTCTTGCTCGACATTCAGATTGAAGATGGATTTGTATCTCAGATCCATAGGTTTGTCCTTTTGAGCTTCTTCTTCACGGATCCGTGGTGATCTCTCTGGTGGTTGTGGGTTTTGTTGTTTGATGTTGTTTGTTTCTATTTTATGGTCATTGTCGCCGTCGGTGGCCAAAACGATGTTCTTTGAGTTTGTCGCTGCCTTCTCAAACCCTTTTGGGCAGATTCATCAAAGACGGGTCGTTCAAATCTAGTTTTAGTTTCGTTTGCAGATCTCATTTGTCCGTCAATGGCTCTCATGACCTCTTTTGCGGTTTCGTGGTGGAGCAGAATGTAATGAGCGTGTTTCAAGCGTTCATGCGTCGGAGGATACATATGGTTTGGCCAGAAAGGTGGTGTTAACTTGGTGTCCTTGATCACAGTGAGTTGTTGGTTGTGGATTTGTTATCATGTTGGCGATAAGGTTCACCACCATAAGCAAAAAGTTCGAGTTTGCTTGAATTCGTTCTAGGTTCCTGCTCATGTACATTCGTGCATCACTCTTTTTTTTGCAGTTTGGTTTCATGTTCATAGGCGGACTGGCTAGATTGTACTGGTGTTGGTGTTTTTGCACTTGTTGTTTTCTTAACCTTGTTTGGGCTGGATTGATTGTAACATCTTTGGGTTGTTTTTTTTTATGCTTTTTTGTTAATGGGTCAGGTTTACGTCCCACCAATTTTTTATAACTTTTTATGTTTAATCTATCTATGGGTTAGCATATGGTCTTCCATTTGCTCCCTTTTGTCGCGCACACACATATATAGACACATACATGTATATCATTAATTAAAATTTAAATGTTTGAATCTCTGATCCAGGATCTGGCAATGCCACCTAGTGATGAATTATAAGTCATTTTACGAAACCTATAAAACATTAATATTTATTTTCATATCATACATTTTACTATTTATTACTTTCTTCATCCTACTCTTTTAATTTCTCTCTCTGGTGTAATTAATAAAAAGATAATTTTATAAAATCGATCATATTTTTTTTCCTATAATTAATTAACTACATTTTTAATAGGGTGAAAATGGCAAAGTAAAGTGTAATAAAATATAGAGGAAGTATAAGACAATGCAATACTTTTTTGTTTACTTTTTTTTATTAGATAAACATATACTATAAAATTTTGTGGACTCTTTGTCATTCTAAATCTAGACTAAAAAATAAATTTGTTAATTATACAATTTTCATATATACTAGTGGAAATTTAGACATTAATGTGTTCGTCTATCCGCTTTTCTGTTTTATTGTATTTTATTATATTTTCTTGGAAAAATACAACAATCAAATAATCTTGATGGAAAAGATCAAAATAAATTTCCATTATTGTGCCCGATATTATTTCTATTGAGTGGTCTTGTTTCTATTGCAATGAAATTCAATTGATTTTTTAATGAAAACTATTTTGTACTTTTGAGTTTTGTTGGGTACTAATATCTTGTAAACAAAAGTAATTTAAATTTAAAATTTTATTTAAAATAATAAATATAAAAAGGGCATATATTAAAATTTAAATGATTGAATGATAAATATGTATCAACAAAACTGAAGGGAGAACGTTTATTTTTTAAAGTTAAATAATATTACAAACGTAAAATAAAATTTTAAATACAAGGGTATTTTTTGTTACAAAGGCTAACAAAAACAACAAGAAGAAAAAAAAGGAAGCAGACAGAGAGCTAAGCTCTCAAATAAAAAGTTCCAGCAACATCACTTTGAAGGAGGGGGAGGAGATCCGTTGGTGGAGTGTCGTGGCGAAAGAGGTTGGTGTTCGACGAGGCGTCAAGTTTAGCCATAAAATCCGCGCCTTGATTTCCTTCACGAAGGGTGTGGCTAATCATTGCATTAAATCTGCTCCATTAGCACTTTTATGTCTTGAATCAAAAAAGCATAAGCATTGAATCTCATGAGGGGCCTGTGATGATGTTGATACAAAGTAAGAAATCAGAATAGCAGACTAGGTCGACAATACATTTTTCTTTGACCTACAAGAGGCCTTGATAAATGGCAGAAAGCTCGGCATAGAGAGTATCTGAAGTATGATGGATATAACCAGAAAAACCGGACAAGTAAATGCCTGCCTCATTTCTTAAGACTCCGCCATAGCCAACTCTAGTGGGGGAGCCAAGACACTTCTGTCAACATTAAGAATGACATAAGAATGGTTGTTGTTGTTCCACTTAACCAAAGTTTCATCTATAGCGTCGTCTGTGATCGAAGGATAAGAAGTTTTGAGAGTGTCAATCATACCTTGAATGTTAAAGGAAAGTTAGTTAACATACCAGTTATCATTGCTCAAGCACATCATGTTTCTATTCCTCAAAGTCCACCAAACTGTTACTGCAAAGAGAAAAAATAGAGGACCCGTCGAGCCCTTTTTAAACCAATCATGACTATGAGTAACATTATTCGTGAAGAAATCTGATCGATGAAAACTGAATTGTCGCGAAAAATTTACTAGAGTGATTACAATCACACACACAATGGAGAAAAGTTTCATCAAAGAGACCACACCGAAGCATACCGAAGAGTAGTATAATTAAAATAAAAAATGTTACTATAAAATATGTAGTAAATAAATTGGTGCTTAAATTAAAAATGGGAGCCTGTGCTATCATCCTAACAGGGGGGCCGTTGGGGGTGGTGTGGATGAATAAGTTTTTTTATTTTTTGGTATAAAAAGGGCCTTCCGATGAATAAGTTAATATAACCATTAATCAATAATAAAATATTTAAAATATTGATCAAAAGACATATACTCCCTCTATTCTAAATTAAGTGACCTTGTATTACTATTTATATTATTCAAATAACTTACTTTGATCATATTTGTTTATTATTATGTAAAGATAAATGATAATATATAAGATGATGTTGGATTTATCTCGATGAGTATTTTTAAAATATAAAATTTTATAATTAAATATATTAAAGGTTAAAGATGTGCATTTGTATGTGTGCATCAATCAATAATGTCGGTCCCCGTGAACTTAACTCGGTTGATAAGGGCAATGCATAATATATGCAAAGTCCGGAATTTGAACCTCGGACACAAAAAAAAATCAACAATATCGCATATTTTAAGACGGATGATGTAATATATAGTGTGAACCACATGTTCATTATCTTAAGATTATAATCATATATGTTTTTCGTTTTCTTTTTCTAATCATAGTTGTTTTCTTTATAATTAACAATGTTTTATATATTTTTATTGAAAATGATTGGAATCATAGTTGTTTTCTTTATAATTAACAATGTTTTATATATTTTTATTGAAAATGATTGGGATACCGGATATGAATAGATGCTAAGAAAATCTAAAATAGGATTTCATTACATTTATTAATTACCTGAACATGACTCGTGGGAGTAATAAACCGAGAGCCAGCGCATCACATGAACAGTTTATTGTTTGACTAAGGGCATCCCTTGCATTTCCGATAAGTAATTATTGATCGGACTATCTTTATTTTGATTAAGGATCCTCTTTATTTATAACAATAAAAGAAGAATTTTTTTTTTTGGAAGAAACAAAAATGAGATATATTAACAAACACTGAGTCGTTCCTTAACACAAGGTGTGCTAAAGAGACGATTCAAAAAGAACACAAAGTCAAATAGTTACAACCAAAAACCAAAGCACGACTAGCCGATACCCAAACAAGCTAACGGATCCGACCACCATCTCTGAGTACCGTACACAAAAATGGTGTTATGAGCCTTCAACCACCAATAAGAATGATACTTAATTTTTTCTAAAAGCTCAGACAGGGAGCTTTGAGAAGTATTAAATAACATGTTATTTCTATCAGTCTAGATTAACCAAACGCACAAAAGCCACAACAACTGGAGGAAAGATCGACAAGCCTTCATACCACCTAAGTAATGAGTAAACTAAAAGAAATGCTCATGAAGGGTTGGTTGATCCACGCCTGAAACACCCAACCAGGATCGGACCAACAGCCAAAAAGACGCATAATAGTCACACTGTAAAAAGAGATGAGATGCCGTCTCACCCTGGCCACAAGCAGCTGAACAGATGGCTGCCTCAACATAAAGAACGCCGCGATTCAATAAATTTGATTTTGTAGGCAACATGTCACGAAGAAGTCTCCAAGCTAGAATAGAAACTTTCAAAGGCACCTTTTTATGCCATATAAGGTTGTCCAGAGGCACCATCGTCGTTGTATCCCGAGAAGTTAGAAGCTGGTAGCCGGAGCGTACTGTATATCCTTCAACAATGGCAGGAAGCCAATGCCACTGATCTGAAATAGTAGGCTGCAAAACAACACTGTGAGGCATAGTGGCGACCGAGCACGACTTATTTAAGGATAACTCAAATAAACGGCTAAACCGCACACATAAAGGAGTCTCACCTAACCACCTATCATACCAAAAGAAAGTATTTACTCCATCCTCCACCTGACACGAAAACCCCTCTGCGAACCACCCTCCCCCAGCCTCCCCAATACCATCTCTAATCTTTACTATCTCCCTCCACCATGAAGAACCACTCCGGCCCCCAACCTCCAACCTCCCTGCCTCCACACCATACCTAGCAGCCAAAACTTTAAACCAAAAACCTTCCATGTTTACCAACATCCTCCAACACCACTTACCCAACAAAGACACATTAAACTCCCTCAACCGCCTAACCCCCAATCCGCCAAACTCCTTACGTAAACAAACAGTATTCCATCCAATCCAAGAGAAATGATAATTGAACAATTATTTTTTTTGACAACTTTAGTAACAATTTTCTCTTTCATACTCATATTAGGTTTTTACCTTTTCTCTCTATTACTTTGACTTTTGTGTCAATACCTCTTTCTTTTTAGTTGTCTCAAATGTTGTTATATAAATGATGGTTCATATAACACAACTATAATAAAAACAACGTGAATCACATGAGATCCACTCTAAGAATAAGAAATTAAAACAGCTGCAACAACTCCTTAAAAAATCGATGACCCTACTTAATAATAAAGACGAGGACCTAAATGATACACCCGACAAGAAAATCAATAATACTCCGTAGTATGACAAACAAGAGAAATGTGCAATAGTGGTATATATTAAATTAAGAGAAATTTGTCAGAAAAAAATGTTCATCAAGAGAAATTCCATGAACACATATTTCAACACATATTTTTCAACACATTTTCTTTCGTTGGTTAAAATTCATATGGATTCATCAAATTTATATGGGACTCGCATAAGTTGGTGGGACACATGTGAATTTTAACCAATCAAAAAAAGTGTGTTAAAATATGTGTTACTAGCATTCCTCTTAAATTAATGCAATAATAAAATTAAAAAATTAAAAAAAGACAATAATAGTTTAGGTCCTTGATAAATAATCTTACACCAAGACATATATTATTGAATTTCACAAGTGTTGATCCGAGTAACCAAACCTGCTGAGTCAGAAAAAGAAAAAAAAACAATAAACTCATATTAACAAATCAGTGTTCGAGGAATATGCCATTTTGATTAGTAGTACTCCCTCCGTCCCGGTTTAATTGACCTACTTTGGTTTTTCACACAGATTAAGAAAAGTGTATAAATAAAGGGGAAAGTGGAATATATTGTATTGAGAATGATAAAAGTAATATTATTTAGTGTTATATTGTATTGGGAATAGGGGTGGCAAAAATACCCATGCCCACGGGTACCCGTGGGTAAAATCCGTCACGGGCATGGGGCGGGTAGCTAAACGGGTATCCACGGGTATAATAAACGGGTATTTGACTACCCACTATAATATGGATACGGACACGGATTTGATTGTACCCATACCCACGGGTACCCATACCCGATTATCTTATCTTATCTTATTACTTAAAAGTTGTTACCTTATTGAAGAAAATTTTACCGTCCACCTAATATTCCTCATTAATAACCTATTTTAATTTTTTATTTTTTTAATTCATTTTATTAAGTTCATCGTTTCCACTTCATTTACATCATAAAACATATTCTATAGATTATGTAAGAATCGTGAATTTTTTATGGATTATGTATGATTTATGAAATTTTGATTGAATTATGTATGGATGTTTAAAAGTTGAAGTTTTTTGGTAATTAAAAAAGTTATTATTTGTACCAAAAAATAAATAAATTCAAAAATCCATGGATACCTCAATACCCACGGGTACCCACATAGTGGGTACCCACGAGGGTACGGGGCGGGCACGTGTATCATATTTATCCAACGAGGCGGGGACGGGTATCGTACTATCCGTACCCATGGGTACCCATTGACATTCCTAATTGGGAATGATGAAAGTTGTATTGAAAATTGAAATGAGTCAGTTATTTTGGGACACTTTTTTTTAGAAAATAAGTCAGTTATTCCGGGACGGAGGGAGTATTATTTATTGCAACTTACTATACGGCTTAAAATGAGTAGCTTTTTTAGGGAATTGTATCCAAATCAGAGGTGATTGCATCGCTGGTTAGATCAGTTTTGAGACAAAAAATTGTCCAATTCAAAATAAAAATTATACTCCCCACGGTCCTATTTACAAGAGAAAGTTGATTTTTTAGATACATTGAATAATGTATGTATCTAGTCAAGAACCTAAACCAAATACATAAATTATTTAATGTATCTAAAAAGTAAATTGTCTCTTGTAAATAGGATCGGAAGGAGTATACGGTTTGATTTAGTTTGAATGGTTATTTTAAGAGGTTAAAATGAAATATATTAAACCAAATCAATAAGCTCTTTCAACGTAAGATGTATCGAAAAAAACTTATTAAAATAGCAAAGTTACATCAATACCAAGTCCAAAACGAGAAGAGATAAAACCAACTAAATTACAACATATATATGCAAGGAATGGGGTTAAGCCTCCTAAGATGTTAATCAAAATCAAAAGTAACATATCTCGATTTCAACCACAAAAAAGATCGCAACTTAATATATTCACTTAATAATTGTAAGTGATCTTCCTTATGTTGGAACGTACGTCTATTTATCTCCTTTCAAATAATCCAAACTACCGAGAACCAAATGATGTTAAGAGCCAACCAAACCTTTCTCAAATGCCCCCAACCCTCAATACTGAACTAGATGATCATATAAATTGTCATGCGTTGTCGTTGAGAAACCTAACCAAGCTAAGACGAGGTAACCAAAGTCTGCCATAAAAATCCCAATTTAACAAACAAATGATCTCTGTCTTCCATCAAACCACAACCTGCTGAACACTCTTGATCATTCAAGTGAATGGTACGACGTCCTGCCAGATTATCCTTGATGGGATGCGGTTAAAAAGCAAGCACCAAATAAAAATATTAATTTTTAACGGGGTTTCTTTAAACCACATAACATGAGTGTTGTTCGGAATGATATTATCCTTCACTTCATTCAAATAACTATTAAAAAAAATCAATATACAAAATGCAAAATGTAATTTTCTTTTACTAATATTGATATTACATATACATGATAAAATGATTGATTTAATATAAAATATATACTATATATAAAGAAAATACATGTCTTTGGACTGACTTTTTTCCTTTTCAATTTTACCCTTCATTTAAAGTATTTTATTTACTATTTTATTCTATTTATAACAATAGAATACCCCGCTACAATAGGAAAAATATTATCTTCAAAATATATAAAGGAAATATGAGATTTTAGGTTGGAATTTTCATTATTCTATTTATACCCTTAAACAGATTTTCCTATAATAATATTGTATTGTTGGTGTCGTTGAAAAGGATAAGATTTTATATTATATTTGGAATATTGTTGTGTAATTGAAAATGATAAGCATGATTTTTTTTTTTACAAACATCTATACATATAATCTTAATCAAAATATAAATTTCATAAAAAAATTATTTAGAATTTACAAGCATTAGCGCAAGAAAAAGAACATATAGACGAACACGAAGTACCCGTCAACCGCTAGTATAATATAAAGTATGTTAAAAAATTAACCAAAAAAATATGCAACGGTGATATAGATTAAATTAATGCAATATATAACCCCATTCATAAAAAAAAAACATTTATTATAAAACCCTTAAAAAATCATGTATGACAAATGTTTATAAAAATTAAGTATATAATTAAGATTTCTTCTACTTACACCCCAAAAAAATTCGGTCACACCCAAATTTTATTAAAGTTTATTGATAATATCAACAAAACAAAAAAATTGAAGAAGCCAAAATAGAATTTATTAAAATCACAATGAATCATAACCAGCACAAAGAATGCTAGATTAGGAGTCGTAAAGTAGCAACATACAAAGGAAAACAAAAGTTGTATCAAAACCTTCACCCAACATACATAAAAAAACCCTCACCCAATATCACAAGTTGCCACAAAACAACTTCCACCACCTACATTCTGCTCGCACACAACCCCAAACAACAACGTCAAAAACCAACACAACAACCAACAACCTTTGTAAAACAACCGGTAACTATAACGATTGAAACAACAACAACCACCTTCGCCACAACAACAATCGATGACACCGTAACGAATCCACCTTTGCAACAACAACAACAACTAGTGCAACAATAACGAATCCACCTTTGATAATATCAAAATTACCCCTGTGCATCTAATTTTTTAAAATCTTTTTCATCTTCCCTCTCACAAACTTTGTGGAAGTGTGACCAATCTCAATGAAATTTTACTTCTTCAATGATCATTTTATAAGCTTTCATGCTTTTTATTCAATTTATTTTTCTCGCTGTGTTTGGAAATTGTTCTTCCTCTCTCTTTGATTTTATATTTTTTCTTCTGTTTAAGAAGCAAAGTTTAAATTTAGTTTACATGACTTACGTAATATTTTTGTTCTTAACACATGTTTCATATGTTTCAAAGAGAAAGTTTTGTGGGGTGATAACAATATAATATGTGGTGATAAGTTTTGTGAGGTGACAAGAGTTATACACACTAAAAAGTAGAAGAATAAAAAATTTAAATGTATGTATTCTTAAATAATCAAATGATGTGTATTTTTTAGAGGTGTTTATGGATATCAACCTGCAAACCCGGTCATCCAAAGCAACGCAATTCACATTTTAACTCAACTTAAATTATTTATTGATTGAGTTGGTAATTTGTTTCAGTTTTAGTTTAAAAATATGGATCTGACATTCAACTAAAATCAAAGACGGTTGATTGATTTCAATATTTAATTTGATCTGATCCAACCTGGGAACACCCTAACTAGTGTGTTCAAATAATTTTTATTTGGGTTGCCACCATCAAACTATATCTCATATTTAAAAAACAATTTGTATTAATTATTGCCAACTTATTGGAGTGGTAGGCCAACGTATCCCCATCACCAAAATTTGGATAATAATTCACAACATACAGTTATGAAGGTAAAGTGCATTTAACACTTTCATATGAATTTTATCTCTGTTTCTTGCTATGAGTTTCTTTAGGTGTATTTGGTTGTGAAAAAAATGAGAAGAGAAAAATATGCTAGAAAAGAGTGTGAGAAGAGAGGAGAAGGTGACAATTAAAGTAGATTTGGTATAATAAAAGATGTGTGTGATTGTGTGTTTATTTTTTAAAGGTCAGACATACCTTTGAAATAAAAACTTAAAAAAAAATCAATATATAATTGTGTGATATAATTTAATTATATAATTACTCTTTTTTATGTTAAAATAATAAACAAAATTACTCATTGATTTTTTTTTCTCTTTTTTTAACGTAGTTGGCGTTATTTTAATTTCTCTGAATTGTTTTTTCTTCCTTGTTAACCTAGTCGATGTTATGTTAATTTATCGTCTTGTTACGATGTTCGTTCAGTTTAAATTGAAAGATTATCTTCGATCCACTGCAGATTAGATCAATGACTTTAGCATCTTCAATGTTAAAGATATAAAGACACGAGTACTCCAAACACCTTAATTTTGTCAATATTTGTAGGCGTTTTACTATTGTAAGTTATAAATTTGGTGTTTTGAGTTTGTTCGCACATTTATTTCTTTTACCATTAGCAATTTTGATTTGTGTTGTTCTATCTATATATTATATTAATTTGAAAAAATGAATATTGTTATTTTAATAAAAAAATAAAAAATAAGCAAAATTACACTAAAACATTTGATTTTTTTTTTAACATGCCAAAATGAGATATAACATTAACAAATGTATTTCATCTCGCAGAAGGCATGCAAAGAGAAACACCTAAAATAATTGATTTGTGTTGTTCTATCTATATATTATATTAATTTGAATAAATGAATATTGTTATTTTAATAAAAAAATAAAAAATAAGCAAAATTACACTAAAACATTTGATTTTTTTTTAACATGCCAAAATGAGATATAACATTAACAAATGTATTTCATCTCGCAGAAGGCATGCAAAGAGAAACACCTAAAATAATTACAAAGTCAAGTTACCGGTGTCAATATATGGAACACCGCAAAGAAGAAAACAGTAATAATAACGACATTACATCAAAATACCCATACATAGTAAAGGATGTCGCCACCACTTATTGGTTTCTTGATTTAAATAAATCTAACCTATTCCCCCAACCTGACAAAGTTCTGCTAGTATAAAATAATGACTATAATAAAAGATGATTGCTATTTTAAAAAGTGAGTATTTTATTTATTTGTTTACTTTATATATGTCATTTTCAATAAGGAAAAAAATATATAGAGAGCCATGATGATTGCAGATGGTGTGATTGTAATAAAACAATAAAATATAAACTAGAGAGAATATTTAGAAAGAGTTGTGATTATTTTTTATAAGGAGTTTCCCCTGCAACTGGACCAGTATTCAGCTACAAGCTTGGAGAATGAAGAAGAATTGTCCTCCATCAGTTTTGAAGGTTCATCATATTCAACCAATTTTCCTACAATCGCAATGTATATACATGAATCAATCAAACAATTTTTATTGTCAAATTGTATCAACAAGCTAGCCTCTCCTTGATGCAAGCAAAATTTCAAGCATATAAAAATAATATTATTTAGATTTAAATTAAATATATTTTTAGTCTATATATAGAATGCAAAATTTATTACAGCAATTTTGGCCATATAAAAAATGTGTAGGCTTTCAATCCCTAAATTGTTCTTTTTTAGGCCTAAAAAAGTATATAAATTATAAACACTAAAATCAACATATTTCTAATTTTTCTTTTAAAAAAATATTTTAAATTTGATAGAAATCAAAAGCATATATATGTAACTAAATGTTTCTAGCACTCTAGTTTTTGGCCACTTTTCTCTATTTTTACTAACATTGTTTGAATGTGAGTTTATCATGATTATTACTTAGCACTTCCAATTTTTTGGTATTTAAAAATAAAGTTCTAATAATAAAATAAAATAAAAATCATCCTTATAAGTTAGTACTATTATTGTGCATAAAAGAAAAAACAGTTTACCATAAGAAAGAACCATGACCATATTACTGTCAATAACAGTTGGAACTCTGTGAGCCACAGTTATAACTGTGCATTCTGCAAATTCTTGTCTAATTACTCTTTGTAGAATAGCATCTGTGGCAGAATCAATAGAGGCAGTAGCTTCATCCAAAACTAGAATTTTATTTCTTTTAAGAAGGACTCTTCCAAGGCAAAACAGTTGTCTTTGGCCCATGCTCCAATTTTCCCCTTCATTACTCACTGTTGATATTAACCAAAATTTGCACATGATTTTTAGTATATGAATTAACAGTAACAAAATAATTCATAAATAAACATATAAGTATTTACATAAGAATGTTTCAAATAGTTTTCTTCTTCTGGCCATTGACCATTGTCAAAAGTTAATCATGTCAATTATTATTATTAACAATAAACTAAGTGAATATTAGCAAATAAATGAAACTATATAACCTGATGAGTCCAAAAGATGTGGTAGTCCAGATAAAACCTCCTTGAGTTGACACATCTCTAAAACCTATACACAAATGAAAACCATTAATTTATTATGTTACTAATAATTTAAGGACTAAATAAATTAATCTAAAAGGATCAATATGATCAAGGATTTTCAATTATCAAACCTTCCATATCTCATCATCTGAGAATTGGTCTAGTGGATCCAAGTTGGTTCTAACACTACCCTTGAAAAGAATTGGTTCTTGAGGGATAATGCTTAGCTTCATTCTTAATTCTTTAAGACCAATTGAGCATATGTTAAGTCCATCTATAAGTATTTCACCACTTGTAGGCTCCACCAAACGAAACAATGCACTTAAAAGTGTTGTTTTCCCACTCCCAGTTCTTCCCACAACTCCTACTCTAGTTCCTTCTTTGAAAGTACATGTGATTCCATTTAGTACTAATGGAGCATTTGGACGGTATCTAATCTGAAAAATAACAATATGCATTGGTTCATCAAACTCTCCAAAAGTAGGAAGAATAATAAATAATCATTTTGGTTCGTGAATGCTGATGCACGGTCACTATAGTCCTTGAATATATCAAAATTATAAAAATATTTTACGTGAGTTTTTCGTTAGTAATATTTTGAATCAAACTAACTAACAGAAGACACATTTGACCAAACTAACTAACAAAAGACACGTCTACAAACCAAACTTGTTAATGAAAGACACATTCAGATACGTTTTTGTAACTTTGATTGATTCAGGGACTATTGTGATAGTGTCTTACACATTTAAGAACCAAAATTGTTGTTTACTTTAGTAAGAATGAAGTGACAAGCTCAGGAATTGTTTACCATCAAATCATGGAACTCAATCCTTCCCTTAGAAGGCCATGAAGATGGTGGCCTTCTATCCTCCAATAATTTTGGAGGCTCTTGTGGTATCTGCATGAATTGCTTGATTCTTTCCACAGAGATTATGAAGTTTGATATGCTACAAGACCATGTAGTATAATACATCTGAGATCTTGTTAATGACAAAGCATAAGAGAGTGAAAGTCCCACAAGGCCTAAATGCAGCAGTAAAAACAAATTGTAAACATGTTAAGATTCTATAAAACCTGCCATAAATCCACATATTGTTGAATGATATATCATGATTTTAGTGTTACCTGGAATAATTGATCCCATGGGAAGAAACACAAATAGACAAGCTGCTGTAAAAAGGATAAAATTTTGAAGTATATCCATTCTTGATTGTAACCACTCCAAAGCAGCATTGGTATGCAAGAATAGTGCAGCATCTGTGTCAACTAGATGTTGGAAGTTTTTGAAGAATCTGTCCACCATCTTGAAGGCTCTTACTGTGACCACTCCTGCTGATGTCTCGGTCGTATAACTCACAACTGGTGCTTTTGTTGTTCCATTAATTCTTACTAGCTCCCTTGCAGAGGCTTGATAGTATTCCTTTTAAACAAGAAATAAGGAACGGATGAATTGTTAATTATTGTCATATAAACTGATATTATTTTATATATAACCATGTTATAGATATATACGAAGTATCCACCGCCGTTTAACAGTGGCTAATCTTCGTCTGGAACCTGTTGGACAAAAATGGTGGATTATCACCTCCCAACTAAGTTTTCTCTATACGCAATAGTCATGATCGAACTCTTGACCACTTAGACTAGAAATTGCACTAACCTTTATGTAGTATCCTGTAACTGCAGCTAGAATGGAAACTATAAGCACTTGCCATGTGACCGAACTCATGATCAAGATTCCTGTTATAAGAAGAACTGCACTTTGTGCTACATACACTGTTGCAAAAGGCAGATCAAAATCCAAAGTATTGAAATCTGACGACGCCTGTAATTATACCATAAAATTTGAAATTTTAGTGTTTGAAATTCGTATACAATTTGAGTTCCCTAGTCTAATCTAGCAGACATATATGAACAATACAACTTACTCTAGTCAAAATTCTTCCAACAGGTGTTGAATCAAAGAATGACATGGGAGCATTGAAAATGGAAGAAGTGAAACCTGAGAAAAATTCTTTAGAAGCCTTTAGTCCAAGATGAGCTACCAATAAAGACCTCGAGTAAGCAAAAATAGCACTAACAATTGACATTGCAGTGTAAACTCCAACCATCCAGCCTTTAGTGATGCTTGGAAATTCACTTGATAAAGCAATCCAATAAGATGCACCAGCTGAAAAAGCAGCAAAACCTAACAATGCTATTAAGCTTAAAACCTGAAGAAGCATTCCCTTGGAGATTATAATGTAATCCAAGTACAGTTCCCATCCAGAACTTCCAATTTCTATATATTCTTCTTGTGTAAGTTGTTGCCCTCCAATACTTGTCTCGCATATTTCGTCATTGTTATTTTTCTTAGTAGCAGAATCACTAACTCTTCCTATTTCTTGACTTTTTCCTTTGTTTTGACTACTTGTAGTACCTATTACAGACATTGCATCTTTATGAGCATTCATAAGTTGTTCAAAGGTAGTTCCAGATGTTAATAATTCCTCATGGCTTCCTGCTTGAGTAATAATTCCACCCTCCATAACCTATAAAAATCAAAGTTATACGATTTCTTATTTATTTAAATAAAAAAAATGCTATTTACTTCAGAAAAAGTATGTTACCAGAATTTTATCAACTTCTGTCAGAAACTCTACTTGATGTGTCACTAGGATGACTGTTTTCTCTTTGAGAGCACTCATGACACAATCCTGAAATCCAAATTTTAAGTTAAAATTATATAGAATGCAGCAAAAAGAAAATTGTTCATTTTACGGAAACATCAAGTCTTTCAAGTTATTGTTCTTACATGAAATAGAATTGCAGCAGTATGTGCATCTACTGCACTAAAAGGGTCATCAAGAAGATATACATCAGCATCATTGTAGACTGCTCTAGCTAGTTGAATTCTTTGCTTTTGCCCTCCACTCAAGTTAAGTCCTCTCTGGCCTATTTCTGTAAGATCACCATGGCTAAAACCATCTATATCCTTGTCCAAAGCACATGCTTTTATTGCATTCTCATAACTGTTCCTTTCCATTGATTTTCCAAAGAGTATGTTATCACGAATTGTTCCACTTTGTATCCATGATGTTTGAGAAACATAGGCTACCTCACCATGCAAATTAAGCTGCATTCAGCCACATTATAATTAAGATAACAACAATGTTGATACATAGAATTAATCAAATAAAAGTACTGCATCAAGACATTATTCTCTCTCGTTCGTTTTTAGTTGTCGTTTTAAGTTTATTTACATGTATAAACAAATAAATGTAACACAACTTTTATACAAAATCGACGGTTAAAAAGGAATGGAGAGAGTGATTGTTTTGGTTCATACTCACAGTTCCACAAACTTTAGGCATTTCTCCAAGGATAGCATGAAGCAAAGAAGACTTGCCAGCCCCAACTGGTCCGCAAACTGCAACTTTTTCACCATGTTTGATGCCAAAATTAATTTGTCTCAAAGTAGGTGTAACTGATCCCTCATCCCAACTGAAATCAGCTTCCTCTATCTCAATGCATTTACCTGATTTTGAAACATAAATGCTCTTCTTTTGGTAGGAAGTATTTATCTCATCATCAAACAGAAAAGTGTTAAGCCTATCAAATGAGACTTTAACTTGAATAATAACAGAAACAGCCTCAGGTATAAACCTCACAGGTTCTGCCACACTTCTCAATATAGCAAGAACAGTGAAGATAGTTGCAGCATTTAATGGAGCAGTACCAAAGAGGGAGCATGCTATTAAAACAACAGCACCAATAATTGATGGAGAAACATATAGAAAAGATCCTAAAGCCTTAGTGAACTGTGTCTGAGCCAACCATTTGAACTCAACACTGCGAATCGACTCTATCATGTTCATAAACTTATCCTCCCAACCTTGTAGTTTAATAACTTTGATATTGTTAAGAATCTCTGAAGTTAACCTGAGTCTTTGATCCTGTGAAATCAACACTTGTGACTTGCAACTTTTTATCTTCTTTGCATATGGAACATTGAAAAAGACACCAAATATGACAAGAAGAATCAAACCAGGAATTGCACTAAGACCAACAATCCAAAAAAGTACACAAATAGATAACAAAAGTTGCAACACAAAACTCCATCCTGAATGAAACCAGTACAAAAACTCTCCCATTCTGTATGCATCAACAGCTATGAAATTCACGATTTCACCATTCGAGTGTCTTTTCCTTCCGAAACTCGAAAGGTTCAATAGCTTTTCATACACTGCAACCATTA
The DNA here is from genome assembly GCF_051527215.1 of Medicago sativa. Lineage (NCBI taxonomy): Eukaryota > Viridiplantae > Streptophyta > Magnoliopsida > Fabales > Fabaceae > Medicago > Medicago sativa. The sequence continues at coordinate 12,324,670 of NC_140756.1, forward strand.
AAGAGGATCTCATTCTCATTCCTGCCCTCCTTGATTCAAAGTACCATTGCCTTTCAGTTACTGACTCAACTAATTTGACTAACACAAGGCACCCTAATAAAGTAAGACCTTCATAAAAATACTCTTCTTCGTCGCATTCGCAGCTCGCATGGTTTACAAAAGCATATACGAATAAAGGAGAAACAGCTGCACAGATAGTCCTAACTAATGTACATATTGCTATATAAATATTCTCTTTCAAAAACGCTCTTGACATTGCCAAAACAAGAAAATTCTTTGGAATGTTACTGCTACTTCTCCTTAACAAGGAATCCCTTGTGCTAACAAACTTTTGGTAACAATTGTTAGCTTTGTCTTCATTAGGCAAAGAAGGAATGTCTGTAAGAACTAATGGTTTTGTATAACCTAAAGACAGTAGAGGATTAAGCCAAGAAAATGTTAATTTGTTTAAGAAATTGGAATGGCTTAATCCTGGTTGCTGTTGGACTATTGGTTCGTTTTCAGTTTCATATAACAATGGTTCTTCAAATATTGTGCTCTTTTGTGAATGTTTTAAAGTGAAGTAACTATAGTTTCTGAAAGCACAATAAAGAAGAAGGAAACTTACAAGCCAAGGAATCAAATCAAACACAGGAATACTATGAACTGTCATAAGAACTTGAATGTTCAATATGGAAAGTAATACACAAAAACTGATCCACCAAACAGAATTTAGACACAAGATCCATTTACTCTTTTGAATAAGTAATGAAACAGCAAAAGAGGTCCAAATTAGTCCTCTAATTACCCAGCTTAGGTTATCTACTTTTCCATCTTGATCTATGAAATTGTACAAAACATTGCCTAGATACATGATGCAAGTAAGGAAACAACAGATTGATGCAACCACCATAACGCGATCCTTTCGATTGTTGTCGGGTGAATGTTGTTTTCTAATTAAACTAATCAGCATAAATAGGTAGAAAACACAGGAGAAGATAATGTTCACTCCATCTATTATGCATCTTTGAACACAAAAAGAAGACAAGTTTATTTCTCCTCCACAAATCCATGAAAGTGCACCTGTATCAAAATCACAAATTTTCATGAAATATATTGATTTAAAAACAACTTCTAGCATAGAAAAGAAGCCCGTTCAAAAGTGTAGAGAAATAATAAACGCAAACAATAAACACACAATGTTTGGTAACGTAGTTCGGCCAATTTTGCCTACTTCTCTGACTACAAAGCAGCTGCAGTTCCTTTGTATTATCGGTGAAAAATTAGAGTTATAGTGTACAACTTGTATTTAATAGTAAGCCATACTCAACAATAACTATAGGCCATACTCAACAACTTCAAAATCAATAACTATGAGCCATACTCAACAACTTCAAAATCAATAACTATGAGCCATACTCAACAACTTCAAATATATGTTTATAGAAATTGATCCATGATGAATGGTAAAAAAAAAAAGTCAACCTGAAAGCTATATTAGCAAGAAATCCTTCATTTGTTGCATTATATTTATATTGTTGTGACATATTTTTCATGCCATAAAAATGAAATAGGATCAAGTACCATGCTCATGCATAAGATAAATGTTATAATCTATCTAGTATATTATAAAATAAACAAGTATACCTTGTGAGCTCAAAGAGTATGCCATTGCTTGGAAATAAGCTGCAATGATTCATTTTTGGTGTATAGAAGGTTATTTATGTTATGTAAGCGCGGGCCCTATGGATCATTAACAGCTTTGATGATATATGCAGGGGACTTTATGTCTTATATTTGACTCAATCAAATTATATTGATTTGAGTTGGGTCAAAATCTTCATTCTTTACGTCAAACCCGAATAAACAACTCAAATCAATTATAGTACTAAGTGGGTCAAAGACAATCATGTTATTTTTCATAAAAAGAATCTTTAATTATAGTACTAAGTGGGTCGATTTAGGTTTGATCATCAGTTTAAAAAAAAAATCTCCAAAAAATATAATTAAATAACATTATTTTTCATGAAAATTTAAATTCTTTAGGTAAATTCTATAATTAAATATGTAGATGGTCTCGGAAAATATTATGTGTTAGTCCTTAGTGTATTTTTTTTTAGTCTTTGTAAATATAGAATTTGTTTTTATTCTTGCTGTTTTGTTTTAGTCGCCATAAAATCTACTCATATTGAAATTGGTCTCTATAATATTTATTTTAGACCTTATTTTGTTGGTTGTCATTGGTATTTGCTCCGTGTATTATTTTGTTGGTTTTGAACAAGTGGTAGAATTCGCAACAAGTGGTGTCCACTATGGGGCAACAGAACACATTTTTCAAGTGATCACCATGGTTACTAAATTTGACATCGATAAAGTTTTCAGAGACAACATTGTCCGGGTTGTGAAAAGTGAATATGGAAGCAATTTTGATTAAACGAAAACGTGTGGAAGCTTTGAAAGGTGACGCGTTGATTCCGATCAACCTCACACAATCATGGAAGACTCAAATAATGAAAGTGTTTTACAATCCTAGATCCTCACCACAGAGCCCTCAATCCAAAACCTCTATTGAATTTCATCTTTGATGGTGTTGACTCTCAACCAAGAATCTCATAAAAAAACACTCAACACAAGTGTCATGGACTTATCTTTGTGTTTCTCCCGTTGCGTCTTATTTTTGTCTTCCAGACGCCAACCATTAGGGTTATATTTTCCCATAATCCCTTTTTTGGTACTATGAGATTCTTAATCATAGAACCTCACCCAATAGCTCTCAACACTAAAACCCTAGTTTTTTGGTGTTGCATCTATATCTAAGGTTCTACTTTGTGAGTTGTCACAAATGTTTTCATCATAAAACAACTAGTTCAGGCAGTGGATTGATAAATTACAAAAGTTGAAAATACGTTAGCGAAGCAATAGTTAATTGAATATATTAGTAAACACTCAGACTCGGTCCGGCAATATTTCAGAATGGGGTACCTTACATTACGTGCATGGTTAATAAATTTGCACGCTTTCCTCGTGTAGAGTGTAGACAACTCACACCAAACGTTGGTACCTTTACTAACTAAAAAAATGATTAGAATCATTTTATGACAATATTTTGACAATTCTTTTTCATATTCATGTTGTATTCTTATTATCTCTCTATTCTTAATGGCATGTCCTTTTTCCTCGTGCAAATAAAACTTTTAGACAATTTTGTCTTACCTTCTCTTAAAAAAAATTACTTTGGTTTATGACTTTTCTAATACTCCATTTGTCTCATTTTAATTGTCACTTTAACATTTTTTTTCTGTTTCAAAGTAATTATAACTTTAAAATACCAATACATAATTTTTTTATTAATATATTTTTATTTATTGAATTTCATCCAACTTAACTATTCCATTAACTACAATTAATAAGGTATATTAGTAAATGATATTAATTTTATCATTAAAATTAACACAACTAATCATTTCCTTAAAAGTCATGCACAACCTTAACAGGCTATTCTTTCAAAAAAAAAAAAAAAAACCTTAAAACGACTATTAAAATGAGAAGTGCCATTTTTTCTTGAGAAAATTGTAATATAATTTACTTGTACAGAAACCAAGGGATGAAGATGGTAGAAATACTTTGGAGCTCCTACTAGACTCAAAAATCATAATTACGGTCGATTACAAAAATACTAAGATATCTTATTTAAACACAATAAAAAATTTGCTCCAAAAAACATATTCAAAAATCATACTATTATATATATGATGACTTAAAATCAATGGAGCGAAACGAAATGGAATGGAATGAGACGGAATGGAATGAAATAGAATGAAACAAAGATTCATACTATTGTTTGGATAATTTATGATGAAATAGAACAAATTTTCTACATCGTTGTTTGAAAAATGGACGAAACGGAATGAGTTATATATTTTTTATTACATTTTTACCCTTTATTTTAAAAAAAAATTAATATGTTAAATTCTCTATTGAATTCAATCAACAAGATTCAGTTAATTTTCTTAGCAGATTGGCCAAAGTTTTAATTTTGGCATCATTTGAAAGACATGGTTGTTTTCAAATAACATGAATTCAATATACATGTCCAATTTTTGCAATGTGCACTATTCACTTGACTTACTTTGACCATACTTTTTTACTAATATATAAATACAAACATTGTTTGATTTGTCTCGACAAATATTTTCAAAATATTAAATTTTTATAATTTTTTACTTTAGGTAATTAAAGATATTAACGGTCAAAATTGTGCATTGACATATGTGAAGTGGTTGACTTGGACATGTATTTTGAAACGGAAGGAGTACCTTTATAGCATTTGTTCACAAACTCGATACATGTTCATAGTAACTATAAATGAAAGTCAACCATTACAAAACTACGACACACAATATTATTGTTTCATCGACATAGAAATCAATCTCCAAAAATACAAATACAAATACAAATACACATCACCTAAACCACTACAACAAAACACTACAGTTTACAAGACTACTTGACCTTGGAAGCTCCAAAACACAACAGCTAAGGATAAAAATAGTGGCAACATGCAACAATACTCCTACAAAAACTAAAGCACGAGAAAAAAGCCATAGCCTAAATTGTACGAAGGAAGGAAGGAACCTAAGTTGAAGAGGGAATAAGAAACGATTATTGAAGAGGGAATAAGAAACGATTGTGAAATAGAAAAACAAGGACAAAATTGTAATTATTTTATTATTTTATTTCATTCCATTGCATACACCTGGAATTGGGAGGAATGAAAAATTGGATAAATTAGTGGTATTAGATGGAATAGGTTCCATCACACTCCATTTCATTCCATTCATTTTTTTAAAAACCATACATTGGAGTCTGCCTCAATCGCACTTCATTCCATTCCATTCCATCACTTACCATCAATCCAAACATAGCCTAAATGCTAGAGTACTACTATTCAACTATGCTTTTCAAAATTTAAGTTGAAAGTCACATCCCTAAACACAAGTTATTGGATTAAGTATGTCAAATGTCGCCGTAAATATCAATAGTTTTGGTTATTGTCATATAATATATTTTTTTCTTCACTCCCTTCAAATATATTACTATTTGTTTTTGTCCTTGAGGTTTTGTTTCAATTCATGCAAAATTTATTTATATTAGAACTGGGTCTTGTAATTTGTAGAATATTTCAATTTAACCTTTCAAAATACTGTCTAGGATCGGTTTTAATACGAACAAATTTTGTAAAGACTAAAATAAAACAATAAAAATCAAAACAAAACAAAAAAAATCATATATATGTGGATTAAAACAAATAAAAAAAGTTTTTTTTGCAATGACTAAAATAAGAAAAGCTACGAGTAAAAGAAAACGAAGCGGGCCCTAATTTTTTTAGTGAAAGAAACTCCACATTCTTTCTAAGTTATCCTTTTCTTTCACTCATTAAGGAGATGTGGTTTTAGGTTATTTTTTGACTTAGGATCACCTCTCTGCATCTTTATTTCTCCTTTCTTTCAATCTAAATAAATGATTTCAAAAAAGAAAGTGTTTTCCACATATATCAAGTGTTTTCTTCTGTTTTTTCAAGATTTTGTCATTCGAGTGCGGCGTTGTGTTATTCGTTGTCTTGTGCGGCGTTGTTTGATTCTGCGTCTTGTTTCAGCGTTCATTGGATTCCTATTGAAAAATTAGCTTAAGTCAGTAATATATTCAATCAATGATTTGGGTGTCATCGCTGCAGATCTATAAGCCTGATGATTTAGATTTTTATCATATTATTTGTAGGCATTTTGTTGTTGTATGCTATTAACTTGGGTGTTGTGAGTTTGCTTGCAGATTCACCCTTTACGTTTTTAACGATGTTGATCATGTTATTGTATCTGATGTATTCTATCAATTTGAATGAATGAACATCGTTTTGCTTTTGTCAAATAAAAACTACTAAAAGTCAATGTAAATCTAAGCTATTTTACATTTTTCTTGTGGATGTTTGTTTTCATATATGATGCCAGAGCCACATAATTCATTGGGGGTCATGGGAGTAATGGGATGGACACCCCCAATTTGTTTATGTTCTAATACTAAATCTAAAAGAAAGTTAAATCTTTAAAAAACTTCAACGAACAGTCTCCGCAAGCATAGCTCAGTTGGTAGGGACATGAATTATTATATGCAGGGGTCGGGGTTTGAACCTCGGACACCCCCCAAATAAATATAATAATATTTTATTTTGTGTGATTTTTCAATTTTTTAGATTGATTTACAGTTTCAATTTAGATTAGTTTGGATATAAACACCTGGTAAAAAATAAAAAAAAAATTAGGCGAAATAGTCTGAATGTTTATATGCAAATGTTGTTAAGTGATTGAAAGTTGACGACGAATTTATACCACCACATGGGTCATAAACTTTTTTTGAAGAAGAAATGGGTCATAAACTTTGAAAACTGTTGTTCACACAATTGTTAAGGGTGAAACACACATATAAAAGATGAAAATACCCCTCCACAGTTAACTGCCGTCGGTTTCACTATTCCTCGGCAGTTAACTGCCGAGGAAAGCAATTTTGCAGACAGTGGGTTCTGCATAATCGAACCAAGCCAATTTCGGCCATTGTTTACCTTTAATTCAACCAGAGCATTTCCAAAGGCAATTCTAGTCGTACAACATTTATACTCACTCACAAACAAGAAAAATACATCATCTTTTACATTTGTCCATAATTAAATCAAACCGACATTTTGTAAAAATTACACGAATGTTTGAAATTCATCAAAAAGTTAAAAAGTGTCCATAATAAAACAACACATTACATATCGTTAAATTAAATCATTACTGACATTCTACGCAGTTGCAGATAGAACGAACATACATATATAATATATTAGAGGAGTGCTACGGACACTCTCTTTTCAACACTCTCTCTAACATTCACTCTCTTATTGGGTGAAATTCATGTGGGTACCACGCATTGGAAATGATCCCACATAAAATGGTGAGATCCACATGAGTTTCACCCAATAGGAGAGTGAGTGTTAGAGAGAGTACTAGAAAGAGAGTGTTCCTAGCATTTCTCAATATATTATCTTCCACCATATTCCGAAACATAAATCTGACGTCGCTATAGTCCCGAATAAGCCAAGGCACATAGGTCGCCGTTTTGAACATGTCTTCATCTTTATGTTTATCAACTCCTAGGTGGTCAATGCAAGGCATCTGAGCAAATAAGTGACGTGTATATTGAGTTTCACCAAGATGCTCAAAATAAGTGTTAACTTGTGCCTTCAAATCATCAAGAGAGTCGGTCGGCGTTATCATAACCTTAATTGTCTTTTTAAAAGCGGAGTACCTAACATGGCCTTCAATTTTTGCAACCTCAGACATGTTTCACTTCACAAAAGCTTTATGAAATAAAATCATACATTAGAATGAAATTAAATAAAATGTAATAACGAATAAATCAAATGTGTAAACATTAATAACGAATAAATAAGTATCGCACTAGTTTCACCACATAAAAGTCATATTATCATATATTTATATAAATTACATAATGTTAGTTATATATTGGCCACAAAAAATTGGCGTTACAACTTCGACCCCAAAATATACGTCGGTGTAATTTCTACCAAAAAAAAGGACTAACATCGACAAAAAATCCCTCATTAATCACCAAGTGATTGGGGAAGATCAAGTGAAATAGAATTTTCTTCATCTTCCGCAATTATTTCAAATTGTTGCTTTGCTTTTTCGGAGTGTCCAACAAAATAGGTTCCGCTTTGTTTGACTCCTTTTTTGGGTGTGGCGGTTTCTCTCCCTTTTCAATAATCATAAGATCTCGAAACAAATCATGTTGATCCAAATACTCATCTTCCCAAGTCACCGCCTCTTCATTCTTGTGATTGTGCCACTCCGTGATTGTGCTGAGGACCCCCATGACAGTGTTTAACGTAAACTAACATTAAAAACCCCAAGTCACCTGTTTTTTTACGTCAAAAGTGTGTTGATACCTCCTATGCTTGATGCTTCAATAATTTTGGAGCAAGATTTTGTGAAAAAATATTGGATTTGGGGTTTAGATGGACGAGGAAAGAAAGGTGATGATGAAATAGTGAGTAGGGGGAGCAGGTGGCTATTTCATCTGATGAAACAGCGCATCGGCAGTTAACTGCCGAGAAATTCAAAAAACCGACGGCAGTTAACTGCCGAGGAATAGTGAATTCATCGGTAGTTAACTGCCGAGTGGGTATTATGGTCATTTAATGGTGTGTTTCAGCCTTATAACATGTGTGAACAACAATTTCCATAAACTTTTGAGCATGAGTTTTGATAAATAAATGAAAACACACCATATAGGGTATATTAGCAAAATGAGAGATCCCGATAGTAGAGTATAAAATATTGTAGAATTGGGCCTGTAAACTAACACGGACTTTAGCACCAAGCCCACGTGATTATCAGGTAAACGGTTCAAGAATCCAAAAAAAAAAAAAAACTTTAGGAAAAACAATTCCTACAAATACTTTGACTTTGAGTGCATCTTGTGGTTTTTTTCTTCACTTTAGACTCATAAAAAAGGGTGCAAACTACCCTCCTTTCCTCGTCTAAATCTCTTCATTTTCTTTAATATCATTCTCTCTCTTTTGACTATACGTCTAGTTTTTTTTTATGAATATTTTGACTATATATTTAGTTTTTTTTTATGAATAGAGTGAGTTTAAGAGATTGATAGAGTTAGAAGAAAGAAGCAGAGATTGTACCAAAAAAAAAAAACAAAAAGAAAGAAGCAGAGAAATGTGAAGGAAAGAATCATATTCTTTTGAGAAGTACAATACTACTCCCTCCGGTCTCAAATGTAAGAAAATTTTCAGTTTTTTGGTTCATTCAATAAATGATGTATGTAGTCTTTATTATAGACCACATACAACATTTATTGAATGAATCTAAAAAGTAAAAATTTTCTTACATTTGAGACCGGAGGGAGTACTACTCTTTTTAAGATTGGACACCACTTACATAAATTTTGAGAAGTATGTGTGTCTTAGAGACATTGAAAAGGTACCATTATGTTTTTCTTTTAAATAGTTTCTAGTTCATCTTTAAAAAAATTATTTGCTTAATAAAGATAAAGAACCTAGTTACAAGAAAAAAGGGGAAAGAAAAAAAAAACTAGATTTGGAATACATTAAACAATCTGAGCCTCCCACCATCACACCCACCCACCAAGTTTCTATAACACTCCTCTCATCTTCGAAAGCAAGGTCTTAACCTAACTTAAAATAAAAGCAAATGTAGATGGCAAAAGCATATCAACATTAAATAGTAGTCTTTCTTTATGTCCAAAAATATAGTAGTTTTCTCACACAAAAAACATTAATAGTAGTTATGTACCAAATAAATTATTAAAAAATGATGCAATATTTCAAAAGTATAATTGTGTAAAACACTTGAATTTGTTTTTTTATAAACTCGAGTTTAACTTCTATAAACATACAAAAATTTCATTCAAATGATCAGAAATTTATCACAATTTTAATGTTTGACCTTATCTTAAACATTGTTGCCTCATTTATATAATCTGAAACTCGACTATGTTAGAATGCTAATATAAATCTTATCTTATATTATCCGCTTCTCAATATCTAATGCTACGTGAGTTTCATCGTTACACTTCTATAAAAAAAAAAAGAATTAACAAAAAAAAATTGTATACAAAATTATTAATATTTTTTTTTTGACAAAAAAATTATTAATATTAATTAGCCAAATGTATTAAAAAAAGAGTAATTAATTAAGAAAAGTTTGGTGATACACAAAACGCACTTTATGTCTTAATCTGAGATTAAGGTTATTTCAGGTTAATTCAATTCAATTCTTCAAACTCCATCAAAACCAAACCAAGCTTCAGATCCGACCCATTCAGCTCAGACAGATCTCTTTTCTCCTCAATCAATCCACCCCAGTCAGGTTAATTCCTTTCTTTCTCTTTTCATCAATATTTTCATCATTTATAATGATCAAAACCTTACGTGGGTCATTTTTATTTGATCAAAAGATTGTATTTTTATTCATTTTCATCACATTTATCATGTGCTAGCTAATTTTAGTTCAAAAGGGTCATCATAAATATACTTATTATTGATTTTTATGCAAATTTGATTTGATTATGAAAAGCAGTTCATATATGATACACCAGTCCAAGTGAACAATTTATGTTGTTGGTGTTTGTGACAAACAATTGAAGATTTTGTCAAAAAAACAAAACAAGTTGGATGGAACATGGTCACATGGATATGAATATGTATAGAGTAGGAGATGGTACACATTGAATTAGATTCAGAGAGTTGTAGCTTTAAAGGGATTGCTATTGATGATTTTGATAGTGGAAGTTCAGGATCCGGTATTCGGAGAGAGCTTTCGTTTTCGCGTTGGTGTGACGACGATGATAATGATGGTGGTGATGGAAGGGTGATTTTGGATCAGAAATTAGGTGATGAGGATGTTATTGTAGAAGAAGACGCGGTTTTTGAGTTGCCTTTTGTTGAAAAGAATGAGGTGCAAGGAAGAGTTTTAGATAGGGAGAGATTTTCTTTTGATAAGTTTCGGAAGGAAAGGATCGTGCCGATGAATGGTGCTAGTACGATGGACGATGATTCTGTTTATAGGAGAGGTAATGGATCTGAGAAGTATGTGCCTTTTGATATTGAAGACAGTCCTGAAAGGGGAACAGTTGGTGGTGACTCGTATGATTCGGGGGGTGGTGTTGGATCACTGCATAAAAGCTCTGAAAATACTGTTCCTGTAGCAAATATCTTGAAGACTATGTTTTTCATATTTGTGTGGTACACCTTCAGTTTATTTTTGACCTTGTAAGTTCCTCGTTTACACTGTTGGTTTTAGTTGGCATTTATATTGGAGTTTAATTTTGATACACTCGGTGCAAAAAAAAAATTACGCTGTCAATAAATTACAGCTACTCATATGCATGATTTCAGAAGTAGTTATGATTAACGTCAAACGTTTTTTTTATGATTTGATGTTTACGATTTATTGATGGTGTAAAAATATTTACAATGACAGTGTATATGAATCAAATCTTTTATATTATTATACCCTTTTTAGTGTTGTTTGTGATGCAACTCCTTTTATGCTTCGTCTCTTATCGTTATATGTTTTGAAACAGGTATAATAAAAGTCTGTTGGGAGATCATATGGGAAAGTTCCCAGCTCCCTTTTTAATGAATACTATCCACTTTGTAATGCAAGCGGTTCTATCGAAATTTATCACCTATTTTTGGTCTCATAAATTTGAGACTAATGTTGTCATGTCTTGGAGGGATTATTTTTTGCGAGGTAAATTTCATTCTTGGTATTCTATGTTTTAACTTGGCTGACTTTAATATGATAATTAAGTAGGCAACAACACTGTAACTTCATAATACATTTTGGCTAATGATTTTTCGTTATTTGTTGTTACTTGTTGAGTGTTATGGATGCAGAATATTCCGCATATAATTTGTAATTCTGTGGTGATAACTATTCTGAATTAGTGTTTACTTTTCAAAACAATTCACTCAGTTATTAAGATTCTAATGTTACGTGGTCCAAACATGGAAAATGAGGCAAATAGACTAGGCTCTCACTCTTATGATTATGTGGTTCTGAATTACCATTTTCACTCAAAATTTAGCGATATGAAATGTTTTAACAATAGGTTGATTGGTTGTGCCGTTTTCTGTGGTTTTTATCTCTTTCTTCTCTCTTGCTCGCCGCTGATCTTCTACCCTGAAGCACACTTTTATGCAAATTTATTGTTACGATACATGACTTATTACATTAACTTTTATATCAACTAATGCCACAGATGGACTTTGCCTTTCACAGTTGTCCCGACTGCTCTTGGAACAGCTATGGATGTTAACTTGAGCAATGCATCTCTAGTTTTCATCTCTGTCACATTTGCTACAATGGTTTGTGGCATTTCTTTCAGTTTTATATAGAATGAAATAATTTATTTTTTTGGTAATGTTACATCAGAACCGGACTCTACATTTCCTCCATTTTTAAGGAAACAACTAACTATCCTTCCCCTCTTTATTTACCTTTCCTTTTATTTTGCAGTGTAAATCTGCTGCTCCAATCTTTCTCCTCTTGTTTGCTTTTGCTTTCCGGTGAGTTTCCTTTCATTTTGTTTTTGTAATCACTCTGATTATGTGATTTCTTAAGACAAGTATTAAACATTCTAAAATTTAAGGAGCTGCATTGCTAGGATAATTTATGGGAGCGATTAATGCATAAAGGAAAACACATTTTATTTTTTGAATTCTTGCATATCTCAGAAGACAATAGGTGTTCTTTTTGGTCATTTAGCATTTAATTCTAGCATTTAACTTACAAAATCTTTAAAACAAACTATAAAAGTTGCTGTGATGTTAAAGTACATACCCAATTCTCATCTATGATGCCTAAAAGACTATATCAGAAATTAGATGCTTTACAATGCAAGAAATTGTGGACTTCTGTTTATAAGCTACATCTTCATATAACACACAACCTAAAAGTGCTGTTAGAATGGCTTATAGTTTGTCAAGAGTGCATTAGTTTTAATTGAAACTTTTGTCTTCTCTAATTGTTGTTCATCGTATATTTTTCATGCTGCTTTGTGATTTTGGTTCTTGAATAATCATATGTTTGGTTGTATATCCTCTCGAATATTAGTTTGTGTTTGTGTTTATCTGTTTTCTGTCATTTAATTATAAATGTTGGTTTGAATTGGAAGGTTGGAGGTACCAAGTTTTAAACTATCAGGAATCATTTTAGTCATCTCCATCGGCATATTACTGACAGGTTTTATATCTTCGTTCACTTTACCATAGTATTATTTATCATTTCAATGTACATTGATTCGCACTTAGGAATTCAAAAGATCAAGCCAGCATGGCTTCCTACAAGCTCAGTGGTTAGGTACATCTGTACTTCTGTAGGGTATCTTTGGGTGGAGGATTTTGGAGGAGAGTGGGGGGCTTATTTTTCTTTCCTAAATTAAGGAAACTACAAAATGTTTCTACAAATAAATTAAGTGTGATTGAAATGTTATATGATCATCCATCATGCTGTTCTTTCAATTTTCTTAAAATATCAACTTTACATCGGAATATAAACTTATCCCTCCAAAAACCCTCCTTTTTAAGATCCTCTATCCAAGCACACCCTTACAGTAGTAAGAAAGTTATTTGTGATGAGTTGTTTCCATCTTAGCATGCCATATCGCTCTAGGTAGGATTGGTTACATAGATCAAACAACTCCATTATATCCTATCAGGAATCATGTTTGATATCCAAAGGTTGTTGTTGACATCCAAAAAAGTAGCATACAGACAGAAGTTCGGAAATACGTTTTATACTAACAAATTAGTATGGAAGTTAATCAACTAAACAGTTACCAGAATTTCGAACAGGCAATAAGCTCTTCATATTCTTGTTGGTATTCGTCTATCAATTATAATGGTTGGTTTTTCTATAAATGATTGGAACAGGGACAAATATCTCGAACATTAAAAGATTCTTAATTTTCGTTAGTTATTCTTTTCCCATGGCTCTCTAGAATATTAAAAGTGCATTGTTCAAGCTTTAGGAAATTATACCTCAACAATAATTCAAAACTAATGTCTTCAAGTTTATTTTGGTGTGCTGCAGTTTCAAAAGAAACAGAATTTGAAATTTGGGGATTTGTACTTGTCATGCTTGCTGCTGTTATGTCTGGGTTTCGCTGGTGTATGACTCAGATCCTTTTGCAGGTATTATATATGCCTTTTCATTTTCTTATATTATTGTTGGGAGCGTATCTGGTGAGAAATGAGAACAGTTATTTATGTTCATTAGATATAACAAAAGATTCAGATTAAAGGTTTTGTTGGAAATATAACGTGTTCCCTCCTCCGCTCAATTCTTCCTCTTACCCTCTTTTACCTCCTTCCTACATCATCTCTTGACTCATCCATCAACCCTATCTTCCTCCCCTTCTGAAAAATGCAAATTGTGAATTTGTGCTTCATAGCACCGCCAAACTGCACACTGTGTTGTGCCCTCGTGTAAGATCTGCATTATTGGACCGTCCATACTTCACAGGTAGCCTAGTTCCAATTCCTAAATATAGATATATAGTACTGGACATTATGCAATCTGATTAGCCTACAGTTTAATCGCTTTGTTCAATACTGTTCACAAAATTAATGCAAATATATATTGCCGACAAATGAGAAACATGATTGATATAGCCAACAAATTAAAATCCCAAAACCCTTCAAAGTTGTCAAACACGGTTGTTGATCCATAAGAAACAAGGGGGAAATTATCCTTACATTTACAGTGTAATTTTATTGCACAACATCATCAATTCATAAACTTGTTTTCGTTGCTATGTTTAACGGTGACGCCGGCTACAACCTTGAGGCCGAAGCATAGAAGTGAATGTGAAAAGGTAAAAGTGAAGAACAATTTGGTGGAGGGGACAACACGTGATATATTTTATAAAAAATTAATCTCAACTGTTTATTATATTTAATGGACATAAATAAATGTTCTCATTTCTCACAATAAATAAGAGTTCTCACCGGATACGATCCCTATTATTGTATATTTATATATACATGTCCATCTACACATACACACACAAAGACATTCACATTGCTATTTTTTCCTGCTATCGCTAACTGAACATTCTTGCTTCATTTTCTTGGGTTGGAAAACGATTTTCTTTCTCTTCATTTGTGAACTGAACACCAAATTGAAAAGAAAGAATCCTATGGTAAGTTCCTTGCACATGTAATAGTTTATTTATTGAAAACATTGGTATTGTTAGATTTAGATTAGGTGTCTTTTACCAAGTTATCCTATTGCCATTTGCTAAAAGACACCAACTAATTTTTGTGAAGGTGTCTTTTAGCAAGTTATAACTAAAAAGTGGATAATCACACCTTGAGGTGTGGCTTGCTAAAAGACACCTCTAAAGGGTGTCTTCTAGCAAAACCCTATATATATATATATATATATATATATATATATATATATATATATATATATATATATATATATATATATATATATATATATATATTCAATGAGCAGTTTTACTTAATTAAATTATCAATATTTTCTTTTTCATATATTTTTTCTGCTGCCTTTGGTCAATCAATCCTTAAATCGAACATTAATTATACGAGTTTATTTAATTTTTACCAGTCATGGATTTTGTCCACACAGCTATAAGACTGGCAATGTTCTATGGAACTAAATGTTGGGCAATAGAGAACCGAAAAGAAATCATTGTCAATATTTCATAAATACAAATGCAACAGTTTATGCGTGGATACTAAAGACAAAATAGGATTAAAAACGAAATCATTAGATAGAAAGTTGAGAGTGAGAGGTAGCACCTAATGTGAAAAATATTGTAGAGTTTTGCCTTAGATGATTTAGGCACTTGCAAAGAAGACCAGAAGAAGGCCTAATACGGACGGTAAATCGCATGTGGAATACTCAATATCTGTTAAGAGGTATAGAAAGACCAAGGAAAATTATAAGTTCAATCATTATGAAGGATTTAGGTTTAAAATGTCTGGTGTTAAACATGATTTACGACAGGACACTGCGTCTTTTTGTCCATATAACTAACCCCACATGGTTGAAAAAGGCTTTGAATGTTATTTTTGTTTGTTTGAACGCTCTGTGTGATTACCTTTGTAGATAGCACTATCTTTCCTGATCCTTTTCTTTGCCTGTGTTTATCTTCTACTTGTAAGTTTGTACATTCTGTTTTATATTTATATACTTTTTCCAATGACTTCAGGTCTGAAAAATCCACTTACCTTGATGAGCTATGTAGCTCCAGTAATGGCTGTGGCAACCGCACTTCTTTCTCTTGCATTAGATCCTTGGGAAGAATTCCGAGAAAATGAGTACTTTGATAGTTCATGGCATATAACTCGAAGTTTCTTGCTGATGTTCTTTGGTGGAACACTTGCCTTTTTTATGGTAGGAGTTTATTTTCCCTCTGATATATATATTTGACTTCTTACTTGACTTGTCTTAACCTTATTTTGTTGTGTTTACGGTCGTATTTTTCAACGTATCGTATTTGTCTTTCAAACACTTATATCTTTATCTTCTTGCAGGTACTGACAGAATATATTTTAGTCTCTGTAACTAGTGCCGTCACAGTCACAATAGCAGGGGTTGTTAAGGAGGCCGTCACCATATTGGTATCAATTAACTTTTATGCTATCTACATTTTTTTATATGATTGGTCCAGTGGATGGCCTATTGCTCGTATAGTGCTTTATATTGAATAATCTAGATTCATGCTCAGGCTTTCTGACCATATTGAACTTAATGTTCTGGTTTCATGCTGTTTGTGTGTAGGTTGCGGTATTATACTTTCATGATGCGTTTACTTGGTTGAAAGGATTTGGCCTATTCACTATTATGGTTGGTGTCAGTTTGTTTAATGTGTACAAGTAAGTCATCAACAGACATATTTCAAGCTCTCTAGCTTATGAATAAACATTTTACTAAGCTCGAAATATATCTTATTGAATAATCACTTAATTAACCTGTTCACTTAAATGTTTGGTTATTTCAGATACCAGAAGCTTCATGCAGGTGACAATGTGGCAGATCATCATACAAAAGATTCGGCAGCCAAATATGTTATTCTTGAGGAGATGGATGAACAAGATGGTGGCATCTGAAAACCTATATGGACCAAATAATTTCATATCCAAAGTAAGCCTTTTCTTTGATACAGTTAAATGGTGCAAATCAAATCTTAATATTTTATATATTCATTTGTGGTTTCATAGTCTACTCACACATGTTAAAATCATATTAATGATGAAGGCGGGAATCATGAAATTAGAAGTTTTGATTATACCTTTTTTACAATTAGCAAGGGAATTTGTAATACATTTAGCCATGTAACATCAGTTCATTATTTGAGCAAGGGAATTTGTAATACATTTAGCCATGTAATGTAACATCAATTCATTATTTGAGACATGAATATTGGCATAAGTATAATATTGAGTATTCAATATGTTGCATGCTGTTTGTTCATAATTTAACCATAATTCTCAGTCAATAAACTATATACTGCTATATACTGAAGTCTGTTTTCCTGAATCACGTGAATATTGAAGGCTGAAGCAATGATTTCGAAGAAGAGGGACACAAAAATATCTTCCAGGGACTTGCCTTAGCCATATCATCAACGCCAATGCTCTCTTCTATTCTGTCAGAATAAGTGATTATTCAGTTACAGATTTTGGCATTCTTTCGAGTTGAGAATATATATGTTGTAGATCATAATAGGTTGTTTATAAATAAATTTTCTTCATTTTTGCTTCCTAGTATTGTATTAAAATATTTTTTTGGCCACTTAATATTTTAGATGCATTTTTAATTTCTTACCAATACAGTGATTGGTAATGGTTACTCAACAACTATATTTTTGGGGAAAAAATGTTGGAGGGTCAATTTCGTTGTTACATTGGCAAAGCTCCTTCAACACCAAACAAACTTGTATTGTATCCTCCTACCCCCTCCCCTTACATTCTCAAAAGCTCCCCAAATTTTATTTATTTTTCTGCCAATTTTGACCCTCTCCTGATTAACTAATTGAAAAGTCTGAAAAGTAATTCTGGATGAAGGAGTAAATATAATCGAACAAGTAATTACTAACATTTGTCATTAAAAAAAAAAAAAGTTGGAGTTTACTCAATTTTTTGATATGATTGGTCCAGTGTATGACCTATTACTCAAGAACAAGTAATTACCAACATTTACTCAATTTTTTAGGTTTGACCTAAAAGTTAAAGAGTTGGAGTTCTTGAGTTCAAACCTAGGAAATATTAATCTAACGACTACTTCCTCCGTTCCTAAATACATGTTGCACTCAACCACTTTTCACATGCTAATGCACAACTTTGATCATTAATATTTTTAATTATCTGTAATAAAAATTATAAAAAGTTGATATTTTAAAAATATTCATTGAGACAAATCAAACATCATATATAATAATATTTGTCTTTATATATTAGTAAAAAATTATGGTCAGAGTATGTAACGTGAATAGTGTAAATGGTCAAACATGTATTCAGGAACGTCAGTATGAAAGTATAAATATTTACTCAATTTTTCTTCATATCAGTTGTACGTCTGATGTTTTTTTTTAGAGAAGTACCTTAAGTCAGAAGTTTTTTTTCAATCAAAAGGTCTGAAGTCATTTAATATAATCTTTAACATCTAAATTTCTTGTTGACAAATGCATGATTCCATGATTAGTAGTTGGTAGTTTCTTTCAAAAATAATGATTAGTAGTTGGAAGTTTCTTTCAAAAAAAAATGATTAGTAGTTGGTCCTGTTTGAAACACTTTTTGTTTTTAGTTTTCGAAATATGTTTCAAAAATTAAAAACCAAAACACAATTTACCTGTTTCAGTTTTTTAGTCCCCAAAACTTAAAAATCCAAAACTCTTTTCAAAACTTATATTTTAAAAATATTTTATCAAACAAATTTTTAATTTTTAAGTTTTTAAAAACTAGAAAAGAGTTTTTGAAAAGTATTTCAAACATGCCCTGAATCTATGATTCCATGAACCATTCTACATCTAGGTTCATCCATTTTGTAGGCGATGGTGGATGAAAACCGTTGCAGTTGAATTGAGCATTTGATCTTTCAAACCACCACAAATTTGAAACAAAAGCATGTGAATGTGCCAATTACGTAAAAAAATATATATAAAAAAGAGAGGGTTAGAATCATGCATCCTCTAAAACAACATGCAATAGAAGTAAAATTTTAAGTGAATAAATTTGAAGGCCCGCCATTAGTTTAATTTGATAAATGGAGTGATATGGGAAAAGAAGAGATTATAAACCACATGAAACAAACAAAAATTCTTTGAACCATTTGAAATACAATGTAAATAAGGAAAATGAGATAGATTATCATTTTTTTCTCCAATTTAATTATATATACTATATATAAAGAAAACAATCATTTTCAGCTCTTTTGGACTGACTTTTTCTCTTTTCAAAAATGCCCTTAATTTTCAATACAAATAATACATCTAACAAATAGATAAGAATAAATTTAAATTATAAAATAAAAGTGTAACAAACACAAATATCCAGTTTTTTCCTTTAGCATTTAAAAAGTGTAATAAACTTGATGAATGTATTTATACTAACTTTTTCATTATTTTAATTATGCCTTTGAACAACAACTTTTTCTATAATAAAGATTGATGTTGGTGTCATTTAAAAAAATAAGAATTTAGATTATATTTTTTTGTTATAATGTTGGTTTCATTGAAATGGATAATCATGGTTAGTTTGATTTGTTATAGTTTGAAAGCAAAAAACATTTATATTTTTATTATTCCTTCAAAAAATATTATATTTTTACTTTTAATCAAAATTAAAATTTTGTAGAAAAACAACATCGTTTATAATTTTCAAACATTTGCGTAGCAAAAAAAGCGGACGTCTTTTCGCTAGTCAAACATAAAGTAAACAATATGAAACTTTACATATCCAAAAAAATATATTTTGCAATTTTTTCATAAACAATAAAATCATATTATGAGTGCATTTTTTCTTTCAAACTATAAAATTACTCATAAAAGAACCTTACATTTGCAGTACATGAAGTTTCAAGAGGAAAATGAGAAGAACAATGTTCTCGGAATATGGGATTATCAATATAGTTTCACCATGTGTATCATTTAGATTGTGCATATATACCATATACAAGTTTAACATATGATTCTATTGTGAGTCCTAATTTTGAGTTAAAAAAAATTATTCAAACTATTGAGTAAGAGACAATAGACACCAAATTTAACTTTGGCGTTTTGTCATGAAAAATAAAATAAAATTAACATGCAATAAAAATTTAATGTTAATGATTCACTTTAATTGTTTAGGCAAGCTTGTATACCGTACACATTTCACTATATTACTATCAGAAGTTTCACTTCATTGTTTTGAATTAAACAATGAGTATTTTCCTAATTGTAGGAGTCGACAACGATATCAGAGTCAAAATGTGGTATGTGATGACCATCTTCACTTTCTCACGTCTTTTTTCCTTCGGCGCTCTTGTGGTGTCTCATCCAAAGGCCGTTGAAATAGTTCAAAGAACACCTTGTTTTTAACTTGAGAATCAATATTTACTTTGACCATACCTTGTTAGAGACCATTTGCAGCTCGGATAATTGTTGTTTTATATTAGAAAACTTGTTGTAACCTTTGAAAATGTGCTATACATCATTTGTCTATTGGTGACAGAAACCTGGTGGTTATACGGAAGGAGAGTTGTAATTAAACAAATGTGATTATATAAAAGATTTGTAAAGAACCAACAAATTCTAAATTGATAGGTTAGAAAAAGTTTCAACTAAAATGACTCCGAGACGAGATGAGTTAAGAGACGTTCTTAAGACGCAAGACATAATTTAATTTGACATTATTTTAGAGCATATATTTAGTATATATTAGCATGTGTACCAATGTTTTACATGCGACTTATGACGAAAAACAAATAAATGTCTGCATAATATCTTCTTTGCGTATTTGAAAAATTACAAAGAGAAAATCAATAAATGAGTGCAATTCAATGTAATGTCAGTTGAAAGTTTCTCAAAACTTATATTTTTTTTTTCTTTTCAAAACCATACCATTATAGTAGAGTTGTCAAAATTGTTTAGTCTGTATGGACCGGCCCGTTAAACCGATTAATTATAGGATTTAGACCTTAATTTTTTTTTTTGAAGAAAGGACGTAGACCTTAAACATTGAGCTCAATTTTATAGGACTTTTTAGTCCGATCTTAAAAAGCCCGGTACTCATTTGGGTTAGCCCGTATAGGCCACGAGTAGTATTATTCAAACCTGTATTTAATTCGGATTTTTTTTGACCCAACCCAACAAAGTCCGAAGTCCAGTAAAACCGACTCTAAACAGGTTGGATAACCCATTTTAACAGCTTCACGTTATAGTAACATTACTATAGCCAGTGGTGGCCATGGACACCGTGGGATGTGTGACGCCCAAGGCCCATACATAAATGACCGAATATTTTTAGTAATACGTTTTTTTTTTGACATTTTTTTTAGTGATACATAGATACAGTATACATAAATATAGTAGTATGTATAAAAATACAGAGAACACTAAATTGTTTGTAATAGTACGTACGTTAATAATTAGAGAGGTAATTTTTTTTGTTGGTAATTGGTGTTCATAAAATGTCTATTATTATTTTATGCGTTTTTTGTTGGTAATTGGTGTTCATAAAATGTCTATTATTATTATTTTATGCGTTTGTGTATAAAGAAGAAAGAAAAGAAAATAGGAAAGGTTTTTTTTTGGTAGTGTTAGATAATAGGAAAGAATAGATAAACACAAATGGGTGGAGAAATAAATAATTAATAATGTTGATGTTTCTCATCTATTTTTAAAATGATAAATAATATAATTTATAATATTTATAAAAAATCAGTTATTAAATAAATAATAAATACTGAAGAGATGTTAAACTTTACAATCACTTTGTATTTCTAACATACATAATATAATTTTTTTTTCATACGACACACATGACTTAAAGAGTTGCATTTAATACATGAAGAATAAGGTGTGATATGTATTATTTGCAATATATATTGGTGGTTCGTACATATGTTGATGGTCGTGTTGTTTGTGATTGAAATTGATGACTCAAAGAATCATATTTAATACATGAAGAACAATAGATATTTTTTTCAAGATATATTTGTTATTCGTGTGTATTGAGTTTTGTTGTTTCTGATTGAAATGTGTGACTGCAAGAGTCATGTTTAATTCATGAGAACGAGATAAAATGAGTTTTATATGTAACATTCATAATTGTTTTATTAATTTAAAATTTAGTTTACTTGCATTTTATCTTTTGTGTAATTAATAAAACATGCCCTTAATAAATAGGCTTAATAGCAGTTTTCACCCCTTAACTTTCATGAAGTTATGATTTTGGCCCCCTAAGAAAAAAAAAACTACAAAACCGCTCCCTAAGTTTTGCAACTGTAGCAGTTTTGGCCCCCCAAGGCAAAAAAAAAATTAAAAAAAATAACACGTGGCACCTCACTTAGGGTGCCACGTCAGTGTAGACCGAGTCAAAATTGGCCTTGGGGGCCAAAACTGCCACAGGTGCATAACTTAGGGGGCGAGTTTGTAGTTTTTTTCTTAGGGGGCTAAAATCGCAATTTTGGGAAAGTTAGGTGGATAAAACTGCTATTAAGCCTAATAAATAATGTGGTAGCATATTATTCATTCTAATATTTTTTATTCCATATAAATATACCAAATTTTCATTTTAATCCCTTCAAATTTTTTCTTCAACTTTTAGTCCCTATAAATTTTTAATCACTATTTTTTGTCCCTATTATTAAGTAAATTTTTGTATTTTTAATGAAATTTTGCATAAATGTATAGAATACTGTAAAAATCACTTAAAAAATAGATTTTTTTTAACAAAACATGAATTAAATGTGAATTTTTTAACGGAAAAAATATAAAAATTCATATTTAATTCATGTTTAGGTAAAAAATTCTATTTTTTTTTGGAGAGATCCTTATAATATTATACATTTTTATGCAAAATTTTATTTAAAAATATGAGTTCTACATACGAGTTTATTTTAAAGGAGGAACCAAAAGTGAAGATTGGAGGACTAAAAGTTAAAGAGAGATTTTAGAGGGACCAAAACAAAAAGTTGACATATTTATATGAACCAAAAACATATTTAAACCTATTTTTTTCTTTGAAAAATGATCAAACTTACCTAAATATCAGTCAATATAAAAGAGCAGGGGCGAAGACCTTTATAGGTTGGGATGGGCCACAACACACCCAGAAAAATTAAAAAATTAACAATTTTAGATTTATTTTGTGAGATTTTAAACAATTTTGCGATGTTTTTTTGTTTTCGACACATCCAAATCTTAGTAAAGTGGTGTAATGGCCTACCAAAAAAAAAAAAATCATAGGTTCATTTTGTGAGATTTAAACAATTTTTCAACGATTTTATATTTCGGCGGTTCGACAAGTGACATACATGATTTTTGTCATGCATATGTTTGGCTGATTAGCTAAGGTTTACACACCTTCTATTTTGTAGGGTGATTCAAATTTCCCTTATATTGTCTGTCAACTGAAAATTGTTCCAATTAACATATATACCATGTACTATAAAAAAAGTTCCATAATTTAGTGGTTCAACAAGCCTTTGTTCTGGCTGAGTGCTAGAATGTTTCTAGCATGCATCCTCTAAAAAAACATGCAATAGTGAAAGTATCATTTATAATGAATCATATATAAATGAAGGTGAAGTTTAGAAACCACATGAAACAAACGAAAAATTACATGAACCATTTGAAATAGACTTAACTATGTGATAAGTCCCTGCAATTACGCCACTTTTTGGTTTTGGTCCCTGCAGTTTTTATTGTTTGGTTTATGTCCCTGCACTTTGTAAAAACATTGTTTTTGGTCCCTGCCGTTAGAGAAACGTTAAAAAAAAAAGGAAGGTTAACTGAGTGCCAGGTGGCGCACAATCATTGGGCCACGTGGCACTGTAAAAGTGTTTTCAAAACAATTTTTTTAATTTGTTTTAATATTTTTATTTTATTAATAAGTTAACTAGAACAAAAAAAAAAAAGAATTCTCACGCTCAACTTGAGCAATCCATTAGACCATCACCACCATTTTATCTTCTTCCATCTTTAAATCACCATCACGTTTTCTTCATCATCACCGATCCATATTGTTCATCGTTTTCTTTAAATCTGCAGAATCCCCATATATTATTCAATCTGCATCATCACCATGGATTCTGCAATTTTAGAATCCAATCCCAGCAATCCAGTTGAAATTGCCACCAACAACCAACATATTCAATTGAAAACTCCAATCTCATCCCCCTTCAGTATGCTTTCCGTAAGCTATCGGCGCAACCGACTGACTGACGGAGAGGGAGTCTGGAACAGAAAGAAATGCTTGAATAAATGTACAGGTTTGAATCAGGAAATCAAAGAGAATTTAAGGACAATCGCACAAGGAGGGGATGTAGAGAACACCAGGAAATCAATCAGCCTGCAAATCACGTTCACATCAAATCCATTATTGATATGGAACAAAAATCTTTATTTTTTTTTTAAATCTATTTATGTAATACTGGAAAATAAGAAAATTTTAAAATTAATGTAAAAAACCCCTCTACAGTGCCACGTGGCCCAATGATTATGCACCACCTGGCACTCTGTTAACCTTCCTGTTTTTTTAACGTTTCACCAACAGCAAGGACCAAAAGCAATGTTTTTACAAAGTGTAAGGACATAAACCAAACAATAAAAACTGCAGGGACCAAAACCAAAAAGTGGTGTAAGTGCAGGGACTTATTACATATTTAAGCCTTTGAAATAAAATGTAAGTAAGGAACAGTAGATGGATTGTCATTTTTTTCTCCAACCTAATTGTTAAACTTAAAACTACACACTACGAAACTCTAGCTATCCAAAGTAAAATATTGTGAAATTTTACCATAAACATTAAAATCATATTATGTGTATATTTTTCGCAGTATAAAATTACTCAGAAAAGACTCTTAACAGTTGCTGTACACGAAGCTGCTCGAGGGAAATGAGAAGAACAATATTGTTGAAATATGAAACAATCAATATAGTTTCACTCATGTGTGTCATTTACGTTGTGTGTATATATTGTCTAGAACATGATATCAATCCTATAGAGCGAAACAATGTTTCCCTCATTGTGTACTGTAACTTAATTGTTTCATATTTCAACAATATAGTTTTGAAACATTTGAAATACAATGTAAATCAAGAAAATTAAAATTATAAGTTATCATTTTTTTCTCCAATCTAATTGTTAAAATTAAATTAAACACTATGAAACTTTACCTATCCAAAAAAATATTGTGAAATTTTACCGTAAATACATTGAGACAAGGAATCGCTCTATTAGAGATCAAGTAATCAAATGGAGGCTAGAACTGCTACATTGTTCTACTGCTATACTTGAAGCAGACGTTATAACAAAAATTGTAAAGCACAGGAGCTGAGGAACAAGTGTGTGTCACATCTTTGGAGCATTTGAATTAAAGGGATAGGTGCTTTACAAGTTAACTTGCTTTACAAGTAATAGACTTTGTGTAAAAGTACTTGATACATTGATGAATAAATGTGTGCAATCATTTTTCTCATAATTCTCTCTATTCTCTTTACTCTATTGCTTTTCATCTAAGAGTTTTTCTCAACACTTGAGTATCACTACCACAATAAAATTCAATGTCCAACAAGATGAGCTTTAGATTAGCATTTCAAAAAGCGAATTAAAAAATGTTATTAAAAATTGAGACCATGTTGTCTCTTTTGTTTATATTTGTTTGTGAGGAGGATCATGGATGAGAGAAATATACCTTCTCTCACTGCACAATTAAAATATTTTCTACAAACATTGTTGTAACATCCCAGAATGCTTTCAGGATTGCCGACTAACCCCACAAACCAACACGAGTCTTTTCAGCATGCTTTGTCCTCACTCACATGCTTACCGGCAAAACTTCCCGGTAGGTCACCCGGGAAACTTCCCGGTAGGTCACCCATCCTAGTACTACTCCAAGCCAAGCACCCTTAACTGTGGAGTTCTTATGGAGTGGGCTACCGAAAAGAAGATGCATATTGTTGATATGGGTAGTACCTAACAATTCTTATAAGCATTCCTTCAACCATGTAGTCCCATACCTACACGGCCTCCGGATCCCTCTCATTCCGATGTGATTTGGTTCCTCTTATTAACGTGGGGTCATCCTTACGGATAGTGCCCGTTCCAACTGGCGGGAACCTTTCGTATCCAACTGACGGGATATCGAAAGCCACGCCGTGGGTGTTACATGCCCACCAGCTTCCGCCTGGTTCGTCCCCGAACCACACCGTACTGGGAGAGGTCTGCTCTGATACCATTTGTAACATCCCAAACTGCTTTCAGGATTGCCGACTAACCCCACAAACCAACACGAGTCTTTTCAGCATGCTTTGTCCTCACTCACATGCTTACCGGGAAACTTCCCGGTAGGTCACCCATCCTAGTACTTCTCCAAGCCAAACACGCTTAACTGTGGAGTTCTTATGGAATGGGCTACCGAAAAGAAGATGCATCTTGTTGATATGGGTAGTACCTAACAATTCTTATAAGCCTTCCTTCAACCATGTAGTCCCATACCTACACGGCCTCCGGATCCCTCTCATTCCGATGTGATTTGGTTCCTCTTATTAACGTGGGGTCATCCTTACGGATAGTGCCCGTTCCAACTGGCGGGAACCTTTCGTATCCAACTGGCGGGATATCGAAAGCTACGTCGTGGGTGTTACAATTGCATTGATAGGTGCTTTACAATCTAGAGTTGTGTTCCAATTACTTTATTTTAACTGTAGAAAATGGGGTGCTCGAGTAAGACAAGTATACCATAAAAAGGGTTATTTGGATTACTTCGTTTGGCATGTAAGTCTTGCTGGCACACGTTTTTCTCTTTGACTGAAAATCTTTAAAAACACTTATAATGATAAAATTAACCTTGCAAACAGGCATTAATTTATGCATTCCTGCAATTGTTAGTTAATCAAGCCATGTGAAAAATCAAGTCATTCTGTATGCTTCAAATAATTTAACCATTGTATCAAATTATTTTGGTCCAAATATAGTTTAACTTCTTTTAATTTGCAAATTTCTTAAAAACATCTTTAATTTCTATAGAAAATAAAATCATTCTTGTAATTAATAACTGATGTGTTTTTTTTTTTGAAGAAATGACAATAGACATTATCACATTAGAACTCACACACACAGATGGAGAAGACGAAGTTTAAATCTTAGACATAAAATTTGGCCTAACAATTTCGACATTTTTTTATAAGCTATGTTAACGTGTATCAATATCTACGCGTAGTACACGTTTATAGGTGTACCTTGTCTTTCTATTTTTTTTTTCCGACTAAAGGTGTACCTTGTGATTAATGTTGTGAAATGCTTAATTTTCATGAACTTAAAAATTAATAATACTGCTATGAGAACGGTCCACCTAAACTCATTTAAATCGAGCTGAGGCCACAAGATATATCAGTAGTATGCATTTCTTTTTAGGAGTAGTAGTATGTAATTTAACCTAATTTCCTCTCCCAATTCATTTAAAAAAAATATATTCTCACGACACAACACCGTTCTATATATTAAATATGATTATAAATTTAAGGCTACATTTATATGAATATAAAATTTAGGATTTTGTCTGTTAAAAAAATATATAGGAATTTGTATTTTGTAATTATTTAGCAGGAAAATATTGACTAACATACTTTTCTTGACATCATCATGTATGCTATTCAGAATACCTGTTTTTGACTTATACGCTTGAGCCAACAAATTTAAATTACTCGACACTTCAATGATATAAAATAGGATAATATATTCATAAAAAAAAGAAGATAATAGTTATTTAATCACACTTCAAATTAATATTCTAATTAGAAAATCAACCTCCTTCTCTCTCTCTACTTTTGTGCCTAATGAAATAAAAGTATATTTCTATTCCTTGCCATCCTTGTTTTGGTTAGTTGCTCCAATTAAGGCAAGACTTGAGGTACTATTATTTTGGTTCTTTACAGTGCCAAATACAAAATCTATATGATTATGCTCCTCTAAAATGAACAATCCATTTATAATCTAAATTGAATAATATCAACCGTTTAATTAATCAAAGTAAATATTATAAGTATATTATAACAAATCTTAAGATTTTTAAAATAACAATTCTTAATTTTTCTTCTTTATCCCAATCTACCTACCGTAAATGCCAAAGAGGTATTTCGTCTTTTTTTTTTTAAACAATATTATATATACTTTTCTAAATTAGAGAAATTAGAGCTTAGAAATAAAAAGGTTCAGTAGGTTCGAAAACTACAGAACATGATCCGGGATACATGGTGCTAAAATCCAGGATACAAAGACAACGACGTCGTTGAGTATTTCTCTATCTATATTACCCCACAATTTTTTTGGATAGATTATCTATATCTATACTACTACTATGTACTACCTCCGTCCCGGTATAATTGACCTACTTTAGTTTTTCACACAGATTAAGAAAAGTGTATAAATAAAGGGAAAAGTGGAATATATTGTATTGGGAATGATAAAAGTAGTATTATTTAATGTTATATTGTATTGGGAATGATGAAAGTTGTATTGAAAATTGAAATGTGTCAGTTATTTTGGGACACTTTTTTTTAGAAAATGGGTCAGTTATTCCGGAACGGAGGGAGTACTATTTTTCTTTTATAATTTTTCCATTCTACAAAATCTGGAGATTTATTCGTTTTATCTAAACCTGCTTTAAATTTGGAATTATGTAGATTTTTTTTTTGGTAGAAATTGTGTAGATTTTTTATTTTTATTTCAACCGACTTTAAATTTTAATCTGATCTAAATCCGGATACTTTATTAGAGAATTTTTTTTTTTGTGAAAGAATTATAGAGAAAAGAATTTTTTTTTTGGAAAGAATTATAGAGAAATGAAGAATAAGAGAGTTAGACATATATGTATGTTTTTAGGTGTGCAAATATGTAATGTTGAATAAACAAATATTTTTTTCTATATATTTATAAAATATACATCAATACTTGATAAGAGTAATTTAATAAAAGTAGTATTATCTTTTGTTAATTTATACATTTTTTTTTAATTTATGTGAAATCTTCTAATAAGCTATTCATTGTAGAACAAAACGAGCGAATAGTTAAAAGTATCATAAAAGATAAATACATAATTTTATGACAATAACCTTAAAAGGAAAATTAAAATGGAAGAAGAGTGGCATAGTGGATAATGCTACCATTCTCCAGGAATTTATTTACCACATGCAGTAGTGTCCTAGAAGAAGAGTACTGGTGATGTGATATATTATATTCAAGCTAAATCAATTGAGAAATACTATGACACAGTTGATTGGGATTTTCTACTGGGAAATTTAATAGTTCCCGCAATTTTCTTGTGACACTTTTGATAGAAATATTTGTAACTTCATTAGGCATGGGGGTAAGTAACTGAGCCATGCACATGGATAGTTGAAAAAACAATAGACCTCGTCAATTTGGTGGTTTAGGTATTGGACCTTCTGGTCTCTAGAATATTGCTTTTCTTGGTAAACTTGGAGTTTGTTGCAATTTGAAAAGAAATTTTTGGTTTCTCTGTTGTAGATAAATACCTCTAGGAAGGTAACTTGTTCTCTCATAAGAAAAAACAGGTTTAACTATATGGAGAGTTACTCTAAAACCTTAAATGCCCTAGAAGAAGGATTCTTGTTCAAGATTAGAAATGGTGAGACTATTTTGGTTCTAGATGTGGATTGTGAAACAACCCTTGTGTAATATTTCCTATTTTTTTTTTTTTTATAAACTTAGGTATGCAGAAGAATCATATGTTCAAAAACAATAATTTGAGGTCCACGTGAGCTTAGCTCAGTTGATAAGGACAATGCATAATATATGCAAGGTCCGGGGTTCAAACCCCGGTCACCACAAAAAAAAAACAATAATTTGAGACGGAGAGAGTAGGATATAAAGATAAATACTTACAATTATGGCAAGACCTATAAATATGCCGAAATTAAAGTGTCAGAATTATTCATGCTTTCAAATATGTAACGTTGATGACGTCAAAATCTTTGATTGAATATACATTGAATCAGAGCTAATTTGTCGATTAGAACAAAACATACATCACTAGACGGGAAAGCAAAATAATGTTGCACCAAGACGACAAACAAAGTAAACGTCGCACAAAGATGACGAAATTTCAAAAATAAAACTAAATACACGTGTAAATCACTTATTTAAATAAAAGGGAAGGAAAAAAGATCTAGATGGGTGATTTCGAACTAAAATTTGACCCCCAAACCACCCATTTTGAGTAGATGAAGAAGAAAAAGAGAGGTGAATGGCGACCGGTAGGTTTAGAGAACAAGGGTGAGTAAAATTTGTTCAACCCCCTTGGAAATTAATTAAGTGAGGGGATCGTGCCCAAGTTCAAGGCAGGAAGACCTTCAGACTCAGAGTATTTACAAAAGAATTTAGATTTACCTTCCTCCAAAAACACCAGTGGGTTTAAATCCGGGACTTCTCAGTTTCAAAGTCTATCCTTTTACACAGATGATAATTTAATGATAATCATATACAAAATGTTAATTACACTGCCAACATTTCTTGATATGTACTACATATGTTCTTAAATATATGATTCTCGAGAAAATTTCTTGTCCATTTTCATAGGACCTCTTTTGAATTTTCTACTACATTAATTATTTTTAACCAACATATCTATATTTAGTTTACGAGGGCGTCTAATATTAACTCGTTCAACTCTATTGAAGGATAAACTTGTAAAAACAACATTAATTACTAACAAATTCAGTCACGGGCAATTTTTTATGGTCATAAGAACAAAGGTCTTTGTACCAAAAAAAAAAAAAAAAGGTCTTATTAACCCGTGCCCTGAAGCACCGGTTAAGGAATCCAAAAGTAGAAAAAATGTCTTGGAAATATAAACCGTTAGTTTTGACCAACTAATTATTACACCATTTTTTTAATAAAATCTTACTCACTCCGTTTCAAAATGAGTGTCGCTTTAGCCAAAAAAATATGTTTCAAAATGAGTGTCGCTTTCAGTTTCCAATGCAATAATAACTTTTTCTTTTCAATTGTACCCTCCAATTAATACTCTGCACACTACTTCCAAAGTATTACTTTTAAAACTAACCAATAGTTAATAAGGATAATTTGGTAAAATAACCATTCTCTTTCTCTTAATCATTGCATTTCTTAATATGTGTATAAACACCTAAAACGACACTCATTTTGAAACGGAGGGAGTACTTCTTTTGATTGCTTAATCAATGCCCTAGGGGCACTGGTTAACATTCTCCTAAGAACAAATGTACAAGAGACACATATCCTTAAAATATAAAACCAATTTCTCCATCCGCTCCAAATTATATCTCATTTTAGCAAAGAAAAAATTGTTCTAAATTATATGTCACTTTACAATATCAATGAATAATGATATTTTTGTAAAACAACTCACAATTACTCTTTTCTATACAACATTAATTGCATTTC
This sequence comes from Medicago sativa, assembly GCF_051527215.1. Classification (NCBI taxonomy): domain Eukaryota; kingdom Viridiplantae; phylum Streptophyta; class Magnoliopsida; order Fabales; family Fabaceae; genus Medicago; species Medicago sativa. The sequence goes on from NC_140756.1 coordinate 12,355,931, forward strand.
TTAATCTAAGTGAAATTACTAAAATGTCATATAATAAATTGCATTTCTTAATCTAAGTGAAATTACTAAAATGTCATATAATATAAAATGAAAGAAGTATATTATACTCCCTCCGGTCCTAAATATAAGCAAATTTGACTTTTTACATTCATTCAATTAATGATGTATGTGGTCCATAATATGAACCACATACATCATTAATTAAATGAACCTAAAAAGTAAAATTTGCTTATATTTAAGACCGGAGGGAGTAATATTCTAAAAAATATTTTTTTATGTGTGTTTAAACACTATACATTTAAATTTATGACCATGCAAGAATTTCTCTTTAATCTTAACGTTAACTTTCTTAATTTACATGATTATATGTCAAAGAGAGTCAAATACACTTGATCATCTTTGTTCAACTCTCTTTGCTCTATATATCACGACAGTGAAGTAGGCCTAAAGTGTGGTAGGTGGCTGGTTTGGAAAACTGGAAGCAAAAATTAACCGATGAATGCTTCTACGGTGACGTGACGGTGGGTTTTAATGTTAAACTTATTAAACTACCATGCATGACATTTATTGCAAAGTCCAAAAACATTGAATGGGATCACAGAACAAGACAACATCGTGGAGCAATTTACGTTCATGGGATTGTCGTTTATTTGTAATTTCTGCACAAATTCACACACACACTTGCCATGCCCACACTTAATGCGGTTTTTATTTTTTACTAATGGAAATGCGTGAACATTTTTGTTTTTTTTTTTACTGTTTTTGAATTCTTCTGCTTACCTCAAAAAAAAAAAAAACTAGTATAAATAAATATATTTTTAAAAAGTACTGGTACTCATATTTTAAATGTAAGTGAGAGTTTGATTCGACGATGAAAATGAAATGAACATGCGTGTCTACGTGCAAAAGTTACAAATAATAACTTTATTTTCACAGTAAGTCACTCTAACACATGACAAAAGTGAAAAAACGTACGTAAAATAAAAACATACAATAAGTGTCTTTGTTCAAGTTATTGCATTTTTTTCTTCAAATATACCCTTAATCATTTTTTCTCTTTGTAATTATATAGTCGGTTATCAATAATATTATTGCTGTTTAAGCTATATAGAAGCAGAAAAAATTTAATTAATTTCATGCTAAGAAACAATTTAGAATATCGAAAATTTAAAGGTACACAATATGTGTATCCAATTAAACATCATCGCATATACTCCCTCCGGTCACTATTATAAGAAAAAAAACTACTTTTTAGGTTCATTGAATGAGTGATGCATGTGGCCATTAATATAGACCACATACATCATTTATTCAATGAACCTAAAAAGTAGTTTTTTGCTTATAATAGTGATCGGAGGGAGTACATATTTGATTTGGAGATATTGTATGAACCTATAAAGTGGCATATATAATGGTTAAGTTATATGTGCAAATTATGTGACACTCATAGCTTTGACTTCATAGTGTAAACATTCAAACAATCATAAGATGAATCATGAAGGGAAAAATTTATAAAGGGGGTCATAATGTTGTATGCATGGATTTGTGGATGATGTCTTTTACTTTAGACAATAATAAATTAATTTGATTTCTTTCAACATTTTTTATATTATTTTTGCACTTTGTTTCACTTCTTGTAGTATTTTTTGAGTTGATGTCACCTAGATTTCTTCCCTCCCAACTCACCAACTATTTTGGTCTTAATTGGCGCACACACAACTTCAAGAAGAAGCAAACTTTAGCACCTTCGAATCACACACAAAAACAAACCCTTTATTTTGAAATTTGAAAAATGACATTATAGTATAGTATATCACACAAAAGATAAAACAAATTATAGAAGATCACGTAGGTCCCCCACTCTATTTTCACATTGCTCTAAAAAAACAATTGCTTCATTTGTCAGTGACCTAAAGCCAGTGAGTTTGTCATAAACAAAAACAACCATAACCAATATACGACACTGCCTTCTATTAATTACATATAAGTCATAACAACATCACTGCATCACATAGCACAGAGCAATCTCTATAGACTTATTTACTCCCTCCGGTCCTAAATATAAGCAAATTTGACTTTTTACATTCATTCAATTAATGATGTATGTGGTCCATAATATGAACCACATACATCATTAATTGAATGAACCTAAAAAGTGAAATTTGCTTATATTTAGGACCGGAGGGAGTATTAAGATCCCGCCCATGCAACCAAATTTTAAAACTTCTCAAAAATTAAGAAACTTGTCCTTATATATTTAAGAATTTATCCACTAAATTACAAAAAATTAGAAAGTTGATTGTAATGTTAAATTTGTTACTAATTGTTATATTAAGAAAAAAGTTAGAATCATACTTTTACTCAATTTTCCATAATAACCATTGGTGTGGTTTCACATATCTAACAACTTGTAAGATTTGAGGTTAAGATATAATGTTCAACTCGCTTAATTACGTGACGGATCAAAATCGAATGTAATCGTGGTCCTATAACTTCCGTCATGACCCAACACTTAAAAATGTGGTATGAAATCAAATATAACATGAAAATGTGTTTATACTTTATATAATAACCGATGAATATCCTTTTTCTCCTAAACCAAATTTACAGGGTTGAATATTTTGTTCAAATTAACAATTAGAAATTTAGAATTAACATATCAGATGGAATAGATGAATGTATGTCGACAAGAGTGCACACACATAGCTACCTTCTCTTCTACTTCTACTGCTCAGATTGAGTGGCACATCCGAAATTAAGATCAAAATATAAGGGCGTACTCATATCATAAATTCAAAACAGTCTTCGAAGGTGATTTTACTGCCCAAAAACAAAACTGATACTATACCAGCTGCTGCCACTGAGTCTGCAAATTTTCACCTTTACTTGTACAAAACCAAAGATGAACAGAATTGCCTTTTCCCTTCAAATTTATATGATTCTCAAAAAAGAAATTAACATTAAATTTTATTTTCCTTAAAAAAATTTAAAATTTATTTTTTTGAAATAAAATTAACATTAAAGTTAAAGGTTTAATTTATAAAATGTTAGTTTAAATATTCTTTTACACAACATGGATCAATTATAATCGTCAAATAACCCATTTGGGGTTGACTTGAGAACTTGAAGTGTGCTCCTCTCAAGATTTCAAGTTCGATTCTTCTTGATGGCAATTCAAGTGGGCTAAGTCGCGCAACTTGGGCTAGATCCTGAATTTAAAAAAAATTATTATAATCTTCAAATCATTAAAAATATTGACTTTAATTATAACTATTGTATTGATTTGTTTATGTAGTCGGTCACACTTATGCGATGTGTATTGATTGTTGTTGTATAACTATTTATAAAGACTAATGAGTAGTTAAGTAGTTCAACCGGTTGAAACCAATGTTAAAGAAGTTGAACCGACATGTTTAGACTGGAGAAAAATGAGAAAAATATGAATTTAACAACTCATTACCAACATTTAACATATAAAAAAAATATATTTATAATATCTCATATATGATTATTTGTGTTTTGTTAACCGTTTAAAACTTTTTACACAAACATTATCTCAAAGTGCATGTTTGGTATCTTGGATTTAATAAGGATGATTTATATTACAACTTTTGTTTTTTATATTATTGTACTATGACATATTTATTAAATTCTAATTTCTTAGAAAAATGTAATACTACAAAATTAAATAATACATTTTTTATTCAATTTAATATTTTTTTTAAACTTTCTCTCTCTTCATCCATCTCAATTGGTCATTCTCTCACCTCACTCATCAAAACAAAGCTCACACCTTTCTTCTTCATTCCTATAACTCATTTCTCATTCATTCAATAAACACTCTTTTCTCTTTCAGGGTCACCTTGTCTCTCATTAAAGTCTTCAACTTTCTTTCATTTTCTTTGACCCCTCATTTCCATAACCGTTTTCTCAAATACATACATTTTACCTGGAAATCAACATTAAACAACACAACAATAATTGTAAGCTAAATAACATAAACAATGTTGTTTGTTTCTTATTCTTTTTTGTTGTTTTATATCTTGTTTTTAAATATAAAAAATGAATGAATATAATAAAGAAAATGAAAGGTTTGATTTTTTTTGGATCTTATGCTTATTTTAACCAACCCCTTTTTTCCTCTTTTTGTTTTCTAGTCTCCAATGATGTATTTGACCTTCATTATCATTATTTTCATTATATCATAATTATATATATGTTTTTGCACATGTATGTAGTGTTATGCAATGTGCATTTACCTAACTTTGTAACATTATTACATTTTTTGTAATATATTTTTGTAATATAGTTTGATTTGGAACTGTGCAGGGTGGAAAATTTGATGATGAAGTTTGATAGAGCTACAAAGCTAAATGAACCTATAAATGATCATGTGAGGGTTGATTGTGTTGTTTCCTGTTGAAATAGAAAGCATAGGGTCCCAAGATACTATTTGTGTATAGCAAATTTGGAATTATTGGTGGATTTTTCCTTCTAAGTTGCTTTTTTAGGTACTAGAGCCAAGCTAGTTGGATCCAAATCACACACACAAAACTTTACCTTTTTTGAAGATGTTTCTTTTCAACTGTTTTGACTTGGCTTTGTGATTTGAAACTTGAAGGCAGGCACAAAAAGCAAAGCTAGTGAAATGATGAAAGGGTGAGAAGGTGCATTTTGAACTTCAAGGGGGGCTGCTACTACTTGTGTGAAAACATCTTGCTTTCTGAGCCACAAAAAGGGTATCTGATTCTTCACTTGTTTATTTGATACTACTTTAGGAATGTACTTGTTAGAGAATCAGTCTTATGTTTGTGATAAAAATAAAGGAACAAGATTCTGTGAACGTTGGAGAAAGTTTTTTTAAACTTGTGAGAGTTTGTGATAAATATGGTTTGAATTTGGTTACAAGACTTTATTATACAATTATAAGCATGTTGATGATAAATGTTAATTGTACTTGTAGGGTAAGCTAAGGGTATTGAAAGTCTTCTTGTGGAGCATATATCTATCATACATGGTCTTTGAGACTTGAATTGAGAGTTAGTTTTGAGCAAGGTAGTTTTTGTGGCATTCAGTGACGATGAGTCGAGAGCAGCAAAAGAGGGGGAAGCAAGAGAAAGGTTGTGATGGTGCTGAGAAGGTCATTGTTGCTGTTAAGGCATCGACAAAGGAAATTCCGAAGACAGCTCTTGTTTGGTCACTGACTCATGTTGTTCAACCTGGTGATTGCATTACACTTCTAGTGGTTGTTCCTTCACAAAATTCAGGTGATTCCTTCTTTTGGTTTTATGCTTCTTTTCTTGTTATCTTGTTTGTGTAAACTATTTTACATTGTCAATGTATACAAATTAAACTCTCTTGTTTTTTCTAGTGGCAAATTTTAATGTAAACATATGTAATTGACAGTTTTTCTACTATTGTACAGGTAGAAAATGGGGTTTTCCAAGATTTGCTGGTGACTGTGCCGGTGGTATTAAGAAGTATCCTCCAGGAACAATTTTAGAGCAGAAGAGTGATATCACCGATTCTTGCTCTCAGATGATCCTTCAGCTCCATGATGTCTATGATCCAAATAAGGTTAGTAGCCTTGGTTTTGGTGTGTAAAAGGTTCATGCAAATTGATTGATGAAGATACTAATCCTCATTTTAAACCTTTTCGAACAGATAAATGTCAGGATTAAAATTGTTTCCGGATCACCTTGTGGATCAGTGGCTGCAGAAGCCAAGAAAGGACAAGCTAGTTGGGTTGTATTAGACAAGTAATAGTCACTCTTATCTTTTCCCTATTGTTACCTATGGATTGAAGGCGTGTTCAGTGTTTGATACATGTCAGTGTGTAACACTGACACATGTTACATTCATTTTTTCATTTCTTAAGTTAGTACTGAAACTTGATCATGTCAGTGTCTTAATTTACTTTGATGTCTTAAATTACTTTTATGTTAGTTTCTGTGTCATTATCGTGTCCGGTTGGCATGTCTATATCAGTGCTTTATAGATTACAGCTATAATACTTGATCATAGATTATAATTCAGTTTGTGATTTGTTGAAATTTGGTGTTGCTTTCTTTTCAGACATCTCAAACCTGAGGAGAAGAAATGCATGGAAGAGCTGCAGTGTAACATTGTTGTTATGAAGCGTGCTCAACCGAAAGTACTTCGCTTGAACTTGATTGGACCAAAAAAGAAGGAAGTTGAAGAAGCATGTTCATCACCTTCTGTGCAAGGCGATATGCTTGAAAAGCAAACCAAAAATAAGATTGATTCTTTAGTAGATTCTATCAAAGGACCAAATGTTACTCCAACTAGCAGCCCTGAGTTAGGTACACCATTCACTACTACTACTGAGGCCGGTACTTCATCAGCTTCAAGCTCTGATCCTGGAACATCACCGTTCTTTATCTCAATGAATGGTGAATCGAAGAAAGAGGAAACCATCAAGGAAAGTCAAGAACTTTGTGATACTAATTCAGACACAGAAAGTGAAAGTCTGTCCACATCTTCTGCTAGCTTTAGATACCAGCCGTGGATCACGGAATTGCTTTTACATCAACAATCATCTCAACGCAACGAGGAAAGATCAGAGCCATATCACGGTATGCCTCAAGCAACTACAACCAAAGCCTTGCTAGAAAAGTTTTCTAGGCTTGATAGAGGAGCTGAAATTGAAATGTCGGCAGCATATAGAAAGGACTCGGATTTTAGTGGTAATTTAAGAGAAGCAATAGCATTATCAGGAAATGCTCCACTTGGTCCACCTCCATTGTGTTCAATATGTCAACACAAGGCACCTGTATTTGGAAAACCTCCTAGGTGGTTCAGCTATGCTGAGTTGGAACTCGCTACCGGTGGATTTTCACAAGCTAACTTCTTGGCAGAAGGAGGGTATGGTTCTGTTCACCGAGGGGTTCTACCAGAAGGACAGGTCATTGCTGTCAAGCAACATAAATTGGCTAGTTCTCAAGGCGATGTTGAGTTTTGCTCCGAGGTAGAAGTTCTGAGCTGTGCTCAGCACCGAAATGTTGTTATGCTGATTGGATTCTGTATAGAGGATAAGAGAAGGTTACTGGTTTACGAGTACATATGCAATGGATCATTGGATTCACATTTATATGGTGATTTATCTTTCTCTCAATACTAAATTATCTCATGATAGAATTATATATTTTTAAATTTTTCTTGAATAAAGACACTCATCATGCAATTTTAATATAGTTCATTATCTGTCAAGGTTTTTTTGTTTTTCATATTTCTAACCGTCATTAAACAATTGGAAAATGGGATTAAAGTAGAGTATGCTAATATCATTATATTCTCCATGATACATTTGGTGATTGTTATATGATATTTGAAGCACTTTACTGTCACTCGATTGTATATTGATCTAATGCTTTTACATATTTCAGGGCGGCAAAGGGATCCATTAGAATGGTCCGCACGGCAGAAAATTGCTGTTGGAGCTGCTCGTGGGTTAAGGTATCTTCATGAAGAATGCAGAGTAGGTTGTATCATCCACCGTGACATGAGGCCAAACAATATTCTCATAACTCATGATTTTGAACCTCTGGTACGTTAGTTCTCTGCCTCTTTTTGCCAATAAAAAACACCATTATCATTAGTTCACTATTGCATATTCATCTGTCTAAATTTCGTTCAATAAAAAAAATCTATTAATTTAAGTGGATGTGGACATATTTTAAGTTTACTTACCAAAAGATGAAGGCTGTGAATCTGAAGTGTGTTTCGAGGTGCATCAAATGTGTACTTCATTTTCTAACAGTATTGAATTGTGCTAAAATATGCAAGGTTGGTGATTTTGGACTGGCAAGGTGGCAGCCTGATGGAGACATGGGTGTGGATACTAGAGTAATTGGAACATTTGGGTACGTTTTATATCGATCTTGATTCTGTTTCATTGCCAAACTTGTGAGTGCGGTATGAGATTACAACCAAGAATGCGCAGACACTTCAAAATAATAACCCTCTCAATTACAGATTATGTTAGATACATCTAATTGTATTTAAATTTTTCAAAATTTTATGTTTTGAACTTTTTTAAATAATAACTATCTCAGATACGGATATGTGATTTGTGTTTTTATATTTATGTTAAATTAGTATTGTGTAATGTATTATAACTGTGACATGTCCTATATAATAATGTATAACATGTCTGTGACATGTTGTATACATGCTTCTTAAATTGCAACTAAACTGTTGTATTGTATGTGTAGGTATTTGGCTCCTGAATATGCTCAAAGTGGCCAAATCACTGAAAAAGCTGATGTTTATTCCTTTGGGGTGGTACTGGTGGAGCTTGTTACTGGTAGAAAAGCTGTTGATCTCACCAGGCCCAAGGGACAACAGTGCCTTGCTGAGTGGGTAAGTTAAGACTTAAGAGTATGATAAAATGATATTATATAGTAACTTGTTATGATATTTAATTAATTGTGTTATGTTGGTACTATTTCTAGACTCAAAGAGTAACATGACACAACAATTGAAAACAAAAGTGGTTGAATATGTTCATGCTTAGCCTTGACTAAGGCCCTGTTTGGATAAACAACTTGTTTAAATACTTATAACAAAAACACTTATCATATAAGTGTTCATGGATAAGCAATTTCAATAACATAAGATAAAATAAAGTCAAATTGTTTTAATATAAGTTATAAGTTGTTTTCATAAGCTATCTTGGATCACAACTTCACAAGTGCTTATGCTAGCAGATAAACTCAAATAAGTCAATCTAAAAAGGCCTAATTGTGTTTAAATATTTGGATATTAAACAGGCACGACCACTATTAGAAGAATATGCTATTGACGAACTGATTGACCCAAGGCTGGGAGGTCACTATTTAGAACATGAGGTCTATTGCATGCTTCATGCTGCTTCATTATGCATAAGAAGAGATCCTCATTCTAGACCACGGATGTCACAGGTAAACAAAGTTCTCAACATATTATTTTTGGTGTGGCAACTTTGTTTGCTTTAAAGCATTAACAATTGCATAGTTCTTTCAACTTTATCTAAATGGTAAGATAGACTTCTTAGTTCTTACGGAGTGAGTCAATGGGAAAGGGTTAACTGCATATCATATCTTGTTGAGAAGGATTATAAATTGGACCACTTTTTTTTTTTTGGGTGAATAGGTTGGACCACTTCTACTTTCCTAAATTTTTTTAGATCTGATATTTCTAATAGTACAAGAATTTAATTATCATGTGCTGACAATGTATTTTTCTTACACAGACATCCAATCATATCTCACTGTGTAGATGTTTGTGCACAGATTTTTAAATTATAGCGTTATGACACTGTCGGTGTATAATTTTAAATTTACGATATAATATGCTAATTGCCGAATGCTAACTGCTTTGGTATACTTGCGGTTGTTTATTGAAGGTTCTCCGAATTCTAGAGGGCGATATGGTGATGGACGCAAATTACATTTCAACTCCTGGCTATGATGTTGGAAACAGGAGTGGTCGCCTTTGGTCAGAGCCACTCCAGAGGCAGCACCATTACAGCGGTCCCCTCTTAGAAGATTCATTAGAGTCATCATTCAGTGGAAATCTATCTCTTGACAAGTACAAACCTGCTTCCTATTGGGATAGGAATAGGGACAAGCCAAGAAGGGCATCATGTGAAGGTGATACTTGAAGTGATTGATCTTGAAAAATGAGTTCTCGTTATGCTAAATATATTTGTGTTACCCTCCTGATTTTTTATGTTTTCTTTCTACTTTTTCCATTAGGAAGTATCGGTGCTACATAGGTATCTGTCTATAGCAGAGTGAAAGTTGTATAAGTATATATAGAAGCTTTTGATTTTGTTTAGAGAAATTATGTAAAACAAGTGCTTCAATGAACTTAATTGATTACACTTGAGAGATTTCTATGATCTACAAATGGATGAAATTGAAATAGCTTATTGTAAGGTGGTCCAACTCTCTCTCCAATTGTTGTATATGCATGAACTTGCATGTGATGAGAAGCAAACAAACATGTGAGTGATGATGATTGTCTTCTGAACTAGAAAACAATGAAAATGATAACACATACCACAGTTACCTTTAAACATTAATGTAGTGTAAAATCAGAGATGTCAATTTTTTCTTTCTTTTTGAATTTTCAACTTCTGAAGCATTTAAGATCAAATTTAAACACCAAGTTGGCTGATGTTGACAATGTCATATCTTTTTTTGAATTCTTGATTTCTGTAGCATGTAAAAGAGACTTTATTGGTTAAGTATAAATAAACATTTTGTTGGTTGGGTGATGATGACAGGGCTTGGAGGTTAAGACATAATAGTAGTAACGCAATTGAGAACATGTCATGTGTGTGTCTTGTTTCTCTGTTCTGTTTTGGCAAGTTATTATGTAAACAAAGTAACATCACACTTTATCCTGAGGACAACTTGGTCTGAATCTTGTCCATACATTTATATCTATCTTTTGCTCATTGCAGATCAACATCAACAAAAATATTTGCAGAACCTACAGCTATGATTCCTCCGGTATTGTTTGCGAATCATGGAAAATAACGGTCTATTCAATTTGTGCTAAGCAATAGTGCTATTTTGCTTACGTAATTGTTATTTGACAACACTTCGTACTAAATAGAGTATCGCAAAAAATAATGTTTTCTTCAAATTCTGTTATACATGCTATGAGCACTGCTAATTAACAATACTGATTTATAGCAATTTTAAATTAATATAAGCATGCCGTCACTCTTCATGGAATTATAAATCTCTTTTGACCTCTCAAGTTTTTTCATTACCCAGCCTTGAACCAAGGACCTCAAGGTTGAGGCATATACCTCCTCATGAGATTATAAATGTTTTATGGGTAAGAAAAACAGATTTTAACTTATATAAGAAATCTAAAAAAAATTGTTTACAAAATTAACTTTTTGTTAGTTTAGGGAATAAAGATTTTTAAGTTGTTTGATGATTAAATACTATATAATTTTTTATGTAATTGTAATTTTCCATGATCAGAGAACAATATAATTTAATCATAAAAAAACTTAAAAATCTGTCTCCTGAACAATATAATTTTTATGTTGCTTAGCAATCAAAGAACACAAAGTAAGAATTACTTTTTTCAGGTCAGGAGGAACCCAAATGCAAAACCTTGCATTCATGAGCATGATCAACAATGGCCACAATATTTTTTTCTTTTTGTTCGTAGACGAAGTGGTAAATACTACTGAAACTCACACACGCAACTGTGAGATTTTGGATTCGAATCCGCTTGAAGGCGTCTAACCTAACAATTTCGACATTGCCTGTTGAATTAGTCTTTACAGACCAATAACCACAACTTATTAACACTAATATTAGTTCATTGGAACCGATTATTTCTTATGTTGAGCCGTTTGAAGAAAATTTCCGCGTACATATTTTGAATTAGACAGATATAAGAGCTGAGCAGTAACTCTAAAACTACTTACCTCATCAAAAGCTAAAACCAAAAAACCATTTCTATAACAAGTTTGGAAGTGAGGCACTGCTTATACATGAACTTCAATATGCCAAAAAATGATAGACATCGAGATAATCATCAATAAGAAAATAAAAACAATGAAGATGATCTTTTTTTTTTTGGTCAAGTGAAGAGGATCTTTTAACTACATGAAAGAAAAGAATATATATATTTGAAAAATGTTATGCCAGAGGAGAAAATGAAACAAAGTTGTGTATTTCTAACCATCAAATCCTACTATATGTAGAATCAAATGAAAAAGTAGACATATAGGATCTGTTGTTGACATGCGCCCTATGGCCATTATGAAACAAATATAAGTTTACATGTTGTAGAGGTCATTCATATCTAGGAAGTGAATATCCTCAAATGACATGGTGTGTAGCACTTTTGAATTCTGCATAATATATTTTTCAAATTGAAACTCAAGTCCCCAACCTTTGTAACCTCTATGGCAAGATGTTTTAAGCTGCGATGAAAGACATTTTGGAACAAATTGGTGGATCCTTCAAACTTTCGTCGCCCAACTCGGCTTGATCTGCACCCTATCAACAATTCACGTATTTCTTTGTTTTTGAATTATAAAATACATGGAATTATACTTAAAAAAGAAAAGAATCACAAACAAACAAAACCTAAGTGTTAAAGTTTGGGGCAATATTCAAGCATTTCTAGCAACCAATTCCACCTATTAGGCCAATATTCATAGCCAAATTTTAGCTCAATGTTGGTCAGATTATGAAACATGGGAAACTTAATACACCAGGACCGTTTGCTCTGCATAGATTACACAAGACATAATAATATTAGAAATGTATAGAATGAATGATTAAATCGTATTATTAACAAACCATAATTTATTTAGGAATATGATATATTCATACCAATTGTACATATAGACTCTCCACATTACAAACGAAAGTAATCGGAAATCTTTAATAATTTTTTTTGGCTCTAATCAAATTAGGCAAGGCCTTAAACTTTTCTTCCTTTGGAAGAACAGAATGCAATATATGTAAATATATTATTTGCAAATCTTCTAAAATAGGACAGCATAATAGATGTTTCACAAGATGTCCATGACGGATATAGACTTTGTTTAAATGGAGAGTTTTGAGAAGATGTAAATCCACTTGATGAGAAAGATCTTTCACCCTTAGCCGTTCCAATTTAATAACCTTAAGCGTCTTAAAATTAAGAATGCTAAGGCATAATTCAATGGCAATGCTGATGTTAAGGTTCTCAATTCCTCGTTGCATGGAAAAGTTAAAATAAATCTATTGACATCGTATGGATCACAACAGGTGTTGTTGACACATTTGAAGTGAAACAAAAGGATCGACGGTATGATGTTTCGTGAGAACATTGCCGTGTACACATATTTAAATGGAGAGTTTTGAGAAGATGTAAATCCACTTGATGAGAAAGATCTTTCACCCTTAGCCGTTCCAATTTAATAACCTTAAGCGTCTTAAAATTAAGAATGCTAAGGCATAATTCAATGGCAATGCTGATGTTAAGGTTCTCAATTCCTCGTTGCATGGAAAAGTTAAAATAAATCTATTGACATCGTATGGATCACAACAGGTGTTGTTGACACATTTGAAGTGAAACAAAAGGATCGACAGTATGATGTTTCGTGAGAACATTGCCGTGTACACATAATTTTGAAAGGAGAAGAAGTCTTTGAAGGTTTTGTCCTCAAAGTCGAGAGATAGGACTGAAGACCATACCGACTTCCACCTTGTTGAGAGGATGCTTGTGGTGGCCGTGTGTTTGGTAGGAAGAAAAGAGATAATGTGACATAATTGTAATCTATTATTTTTATTTAATTTTTTATATGTTTCTTCACTCATAGGAAGTAATCATATTCAAGGGGTGTTCAACACTAACTATTGATACTTCTCCCAATCAAATTCAAATCTTGATTCACCATATTGTGGTAGTTTAGCCTTTTCAGCTACACTCAACCCACGTTGATATTATATATTTATTTATTTATTTTACATGTGTATGTTATTTGATATTAGTATGATAGATTGTTTGTTCGTTTTTCTCTTAAAGACTACAATTGAGCCAATGAAGGTTGACTCTATTGGTAAGAAGATAACTCCCCCACAATGTCATGGGTTCAATTCACACTGCCAATGTAAAGACCTTGATAGGTGATCTGCAAGTAGCTCTAAGCATTTTTTTAGCATTGAAACCTACTCTGACCCTGATTAGCAAACAAAAGTCGAAACCCAAATTACCTAAACTTTTTCTCATAAAAAAAGACCATTGTTGACATTCTTGATGGTGAAGACTACGATCGAAGTTTTAGACAAAATTATATCTTTAGTAATGTTATTCTTATTTTAATTGCTACATTTTTAATTGAAAATAGAATTAAGATTAGCTTGGATTTAACTCTTAGGGGTTGATTGGTGGGGAAGACTTGGACCTTTGTGCTTCTCTTTAGATCTTTGAACACAGTACTGTTACTATTTACATACATCGATTCACAATCTTAAATAGTGATGTTGAGAAAATATATAGACAAACTTGTTTTCGTACGATAGAACAAATTGTTTACTAAAGATTGTGTTGCTCTTGCTGCTGAAAAATTGCCCTCAATTGATTCTAACAGATTACATGGTTCAGACATAACTGTCTGCTGTACTCATTTTGTAAATTGCAAATGGTACATCTTACCAACCTTTCTATAAATTGCAACAACTCAGAGGGAACACAATATTTCCTTTTATATCGAACCCAAATTATCCAGAAATGGTCTAGCTCCAATTTATTCTATCGCTTCTTCCTCATTCTAGACCTTGCATATCTAGAGAGCACAACCAAGGAAAGAAGAGAGTTAGAAATGTGAAGTATCCAACATAACTGACAAAAAAATCGATAAAACCCATTAGTTTAGAAAATACTCTATGTGCATGCCACCCCGATCTGATGATGGAAGTGAGCTTCCCTGAAGCTCCTCCATGACCTTAACAGCTTGATCAATTTCCTGTCGAAAGAAGAAAGGTTGATAAGATCATTGATAAATGAGCGAAAATTCAGGTCAATTGTTATTTGATAAATTTGGTACACTTAGTTATACTTCAAGTGACAGCATTGAAAAGGCAGGGGTATACTAGGTAATCGCAACCAAGAGAGAAGGTTGGACAAGATCTTGTTTCTTTTAAATAAATGCTGAATGGAACAGAAATGGAAAAAAAATCAACTAAAAAGTAATATCAAATAACCATGTCCAATCCAACGGAGGTAAGCGTATTCCACATTCTTATAATTTTAATTAACAGTCGATTGTACAGGAATCATGAGACAATAGTAACATAGTACAAGGTTGTCCAATTGATATTTTTTTGCACCTAGTGATGGTCAGATTTTGTTCCACTATACAATTATTGTCAGCTGAAGTTGTACAGCTATACTTTCCAGATAAATTTCATACCACGAACTGATGTGTGCCAATATGAAAATCAAAATTCCCGAAAAATGTTTTAAACTTATGACACAACTCAAAGAGTACGATCAAATATCATGTATTATGTTATATTTTTTTTTTATAATATTTTATACTTAAAAGTAGAGTTTTTTTTAAAAGAGCCCAGCACATCATTCTAAAGAAAAGAGTAACCGAAGAACTCATGGAAAAGAATAGGGCCAAAGATTTAATGTTGTAACCCTCAAATTGTTAATGGTTAACTCCATAATTTCCACTCTCCCCCTTTCCTATCTGACATTCACACACAATGTATGAATATTATACATGTCTACCTATTCTACCAATGATGCCAATAGTCATTGAAATATGTAATGATTAACATCAGTTAACAGAGCTTAAAGTGAAGCCTAATATTGTACCAATGATGCCTATTATATGATCATTAAAATTAAAAGATATGAGCTACTTGATAATAACTTTCAAGTTTTCAATACAACATTGAATTTTGTCATAAAGGTGTCCGATAAAAAGTTTTTTTTAACAGTGCAGCAGTACCTAAGTATTACATCAATGTAATATGATTCCCAGTCCTACTGCATATATAGACATGATCACATGACACCGAGTGTCATACCGGAACACTTCAACCAATTAATAATGTTATGTAGGATGCAAAGTTGACTAATCTCGTGGTTGAATTCCAAGTTCATATAAATTACATCAAGCTTAAAAGCAATTTATGCAAATAAAAATTGATACTTTATCTTATTGTTTTAACTTAACAGATAATATATAATTTAAAATGCATGAAAATATTCCTTGTTAGATAACATACAGTGTCCAAATTATTTAAAAATTTCTGTTATGATGATAAAGATCTAATGATCCAATGGGCCTGGTTGGTTAATTTTGTATCCTACAATAAGTATATTGGTTAATCTAAGTCATAAAGTTTGACGCCTAGTGTCTTTTGTCTGCGTGTGTCTATGTGTGTGTGTGTGTGCGCGCGCGCGCGCGCGTGTGTGTGGTGTCTGCTGGTGCTTTATAACCAGCAAGAACAGTTGAGTTACCTCAAAATCAGCAAATGCTACAGGCATTCCTCCTTTAGAACGCATTTTGACCAAGTTGAATCCAGCATACCTGGAAAAATGGATTGAAGACATCAAGTTTGATAATTAAAATCAATTAGATGATGAACAATGTAGGATTTAGATTTAACAAGAACAGGCAGGTTGAATGCTTTTCCAATTTCAGAGGTCCTTGGCAAATCCATGAATAAAAAATAGAAGCAGCAACTCACGCAGATAAAGCTTGCTTTAATTCATCCTCAGTGCAATTTGGACCAAGATTTGCAATAAAAAGAGTGGAACATGGTCCTCCATCACCACCACCCTTTCCATGTTGCGCCTGCAGCCGATTTGAAAACATCATAATATACATATGACATAAGTACTTAAGGGGAGAGTGAAAAGAAATATTTTACAAACTATACAATATTCATTTTATATTTTTGAAATTAAACTATACAATCTAACATATCACACAAGATTATTGAATATTTTATGTCTTCTACAAATGCAAAGAGATAAAGAGTTCCAATTTCCAACATATTGCTAATGCTGGGTTTCACTTACCCTTGCCACAGGTACATGATTGTCAGAACCAACAACTGCATCACCACTGCACACAATCAGAAAATATTATATTCTCAGTGAACCAATTGAAAATTTTGAAAACTAGTGTATTTTTATCATTCATTTTTCGTTTATGCTAACAATTTGCATAATTTTGAATTTTTTAGGTATGGAAAACAGTATTAAAATTAATTGCATTCTCAACCTTTGTGTGGTTGCTATATCGCCATGGTTGCTGCCATTTTCTGATGGTTCATCAGGGTCACTTTCACCTAAATGTGAAAACATGTGCATGTGAGCAACAAAAATAAGAGGGGAAAGAATGTGAAACCAAGCTACCTTTTCCTACTTAAATTCTAATATAACCCACCAAATTGAAAGGGACAAATAGGTATGGATGTTTTATAGAGTCAACAATAAAATAGTAGCAAGCCATATCATCATAGTCATTCAGAATAAATAATGTCTATGCCACCTTGAACTTGTAATGAAAGAAACTTTACCATCATCACTTGACGATCCCTGAACATTGGCCTCCCCCTTTGACCTTTTGTCTATAACCACGTAAGCTCCACCACCTATGCATGCAAAATAAAACCACTAATTATCCTGGAAAAACCGTAAAATTATATATTAGTTTGGAAAAGCTTATTTACTTTTAGCAACTAATATCAGCTTATCTTTGTCAAAGCATTTGTGTAAGTTCTTGGATTAAGCTTATAAAGTAGTTTAACTTTATCACATGTCTGTAAGTAGTTTTCAGTTTACTTCAATAAGATGTCCCAGACTGCTTATGAAAACAACTTACACTTTATAAGAACAGAGTTTAACTTAATTTCATCAATGATTACAGAAACAACTAATACATAATCAGTTTTATGATTAGTGTTTATTCAATATGTGTTGGATTAAGTTGTTTACCCGAACATAGTATAAAACACATTGAATGTCTCCATAATTCATCAAAATAAATAATAAATAAATTGGCGAGAATGGAAGAAAAATAATTTGAAGGAAAAAAAGGAATATGGAATAAAAGTGAAAACAAGATGATATCTAAATTCTATATATGCATTATAGCTTGAAAGTTGATACTCTCATGTCTTCCATTCCTCGTATATTTTTTTTTTTTCATATTCATCCTACCAATCATGCATAACATATATACCTGGTTTTCGCTTCCTCCTAGAGTTTGACCTGGCAAGTTCAATATGTAAAACAGATCCAGATTGAGGATCAAATTTCACACCCTGACAATAAAAAAGATATATTAGATCGAAGATCAACTTCTATAAATTCTAAACATTTCCTCTTTTATCTATCAAACTACTACATTTGAATAACAAATTTGAAACATATATGATCCACTATAACTCCTAGGACTTCCTTCAGAGTATGTGTCAAGTGAAGTCACTAAAATTAACATATTCTGATGAGATGCACTTCAAAGCTTCTTCAATATCACTTTAGGAAGCATTTTGTTAAAAGGTTTAATTGAATGTTAATTTAATGAGCAATTTCAGAGAGACTAATTAAGTGCTCATTCATAAGTGGTTTCAAAAGAGCTTATTGAAAATACTCCCTACGTCACTAAATATAAGCACCCATTTGACAAAAAAAAAACTGTCCCTAAATATAAGCCCATTTTCAAATTACTAGATACATTTATTTTTTCTTTTCCAAATAAACCCCAAACTAATACCAACAAGTGTCTTGGAATATGAAAAGTCAAGATTAACTTTATACAAAAACAAAGGGTATTTTAGGTACATTTATACATATAATGGACAAATTAACTATACTACTAATTTTTCTTAATAAGATTCAAATATGCAATAGGTACTTATATTTAGGGACAGATGGAGTAACATGAAAACAGCTAATAGACAATAAACATGTCGTAGGCTATTTTTTTTCAGTAAATCTAAACAAGTAAAAGCCCGATTTGATCTTTGAAATTATAGGATCGTATCAACTTCGCCATCCATTATCAATGTTTTAAAATGATCCCTAGAATCATAAAATGTCAATCTAGATCTTCTCTCCATCTGGATATGTTATCAAATGCGTTCCTGATATTACTCACTTAATCTCAAACGTATCCCCGATATTATCAACTTAATGTCAACAAATGCCAACAACTGGACGAATCTGACTAACATTTACAATTTCACGATCCGTTTGGAATATTGTTAATGCTGGGGACCATGTTGATATAGTCCTACAATTTAAGCGACCAAATTAGATATTTACTCATGTCTAAGAACTAATAAAGTCGTGTCCACCATTTCAGTGATTCTCTTAGGCTCTGTTTAGCAAGGCCAGTTTTTTGAGTTTATAGCTTATAACTTGTAAGTTCATATAACCAAAATAGACTTGTTTGTTTGGCAACAATTTTTTCTCACAAGCTTATAGCCTTTTTTTTTTTTGTCAAGTAACCTAGGCTTATCCACTCTTAAGGTGAATAAGTGGAGAATCCGGGGTTCGAACCCCGGCGCTTGCATATACTCCCTCCGTTGCCAATTATAAGCAAATTTGACTTTTTAGGTTCATTCAATTAATGATGTATGCAGTTCATAATATGGACCATATACATCATTAATTGAATGAATCTAAAAAATCAAATTTGCTTAAAATTGGCAACGGAGGGAGTATAATGCAATGCTCCTACCAATTGAGCTATGCTCACGGGACCATGAGCTTATAGCTTTTTAATTAGAAGCTTATAGCATTTTTTATAAGCTATTTCAAGTAGCTTATAGCTTACAACTTATCATTTTTTCATCTCAAATTTTACAACTGTTATCTTAATAAAAAATATATAAATATTCATTAAAAAGATTTTTTTATGTCATTTCATATTTTTCATATCATTCAACCGTTAATTTTAAAACACTACGAATTCAACCTTCTAGCTTTTCTGCTATAAGCTATCCACTATAAGTTGATCAACTATCACCTGGCTATCGGAGAAAATGGTATCAAAACTTTCACTCCAAGGAACAATAATCAAAACTATCGGAGATAATCATAATTTCATAAAACTAAAGCTATCTAATATCTTCAACTTAATCCCTAACTGTCAATGTTCATCACCGATTTCAATATTTGAAACTAATACTCACATTTAGGGAGTGCAACGCTTGCATTGCTGCTTGATGATTGAAAAACGTAGCAAAAGCAACAACCTGAAAATAAAATCGAAATTTCAATTATCACATTCAAATTTCATAAGTTTCAATCTCCGTTGAAACTGCAACACTGAAATTGCGCACCTGATTAGCACGGCCCGTATACTTTAGTTGACAAGAATCAAAACCGGGACGGCGGCGGAAGAGGTTGTGAATCTCACGCGCTTTCACGTCATCTGGGAGACCGGAGACGAAGAGTGTGTTGATGTTGCTCCGTTCGTCTGGTTGGTAGTGGTAATACTGATCGAATTGTTGCATAGCCATTCCGAGGGTTGCGTCGGTGAGGATGAAAGGGTGAGGTCCGTCGTGCGTGGCAGTGATGACGGTGGCCGGAGATGGAGTTTGAGAGTGAGTGACTCCGGTTAGGTCTAGTTTTGTAAATGAAACGAAATTCTTGTGTTCGGTGTGTATGCGTAATGCGTCGTTTATCGGTTTTTTTTGAGTTAACAAGCACTTGATTGAGAAATTTTTGAGAGAGACTAAATTAAAATGAGAAATGATATTTGTACAACATTATTATAATTTTTGCGACAACTTCCTTTCTTTTCCTTCTTGTATTTACATTATGTTTTTATTTTTTCTTTATTGTTTTAGTTTTTTTTGTTAATATCTACTTTTCTTTGCAAATTGATGATTATTCTAAAAGTTGTCATAAAAAATTAAAATAATTCTTCAAATAACACATCTCATTTAAAAATAATTCTTCAAATAACACATCTCATTTAAAATAGGTCAAATATCTCTTTTGGTTGTTAAGTTTGACAAAAATACGAGCTTAGTAAGTTTTTAAAGTTTCAAATAGGTCATTTAAGTTGTTAATTTATTACACCTATTTGAAGTTTTTAAATTTCAAATAGGTCTTTAAAAGGATAACGGTACATTAAATTAACAACTTAAATGATTTATTTGAAACTTAAAAGACTAATCTAATATTTCTTTCAAACTTAAGGGACTAAATGATGTATTTGACCTTTAAAATATTAATAAAATCAAGGATTAATTTGATAATCATTTTCAAAGACATGAATCATTTTAGTAATTATCACCACATATACTTATATTTAGAGACCTAAGGAACCAACAATGAATTGGTTTAAGTGCTAAGAGATTTGGTCCTCTCAAACATTTTGGTGCTAAGAGATTCCAACTCTTACGTATAGAAGATGAAAGGGAGACCATCTTACGTGTCCCACATGTAACCTTAAAAAAAGACGTAGATAAAAGTTTAAAAAATTACATTATCAACTAATCAAAATTAATCTCTTTACATAAATACATTCAATCTTAACAAATTTGAACCCAAATGTCTAGTGATTTATCAAAAATTACATATTAAAATCTTAGATGTTATAGTAATTTCGTCAAACTCGCCGTAACTTTAAACATGCACCAATCATTTTTATTTTACCCAATCCACACACAACAAAAATGAAAAAAAAATGACGATTGAAACAAATGAAAAAAGATTAATAAACTAATTAACATAGTAGATCAAAATCAAGAAGCAACAGAAACAATAACTTCTTCTTCTTCCTCAAAGAACAAATCCTCTGTCTTCCTAAACACACCATGTGCCACCACAACAACAATGGCAACACTAACCGCAACAACAATATTAACAGTAGCTTGCGTAAGAAGCAACAAAGCCACTGTAACAAACGCCATGATAACAACCACAATTCGATCATCAACAAGCCGACCCCATAAAATCACCGGCTGATCACGAAGAAAGTAGAAGAACAACCACGCCGCCATGAGGATAACGAAAACAATGAGAGAGTAAGGATGCCATAAAAGGCTCAGAAACAAAATCAAAAGCATCACCATAGTGTAGTTCATGCGGAAGTATGAGATGTTGACACGAACTCGGGATATTGCTTCCGGTACACCGGTGGGGATACCTAGTGACCGGATATCGAACATGGTTTTCCATGGTCGACGAGTTCCTAAGCCGGCTTTGATTCGTTGTTTGCCACGTGTTATGTATTCAAGTTTTGGTGGTGTTGGTGAGGTTGGGATTGTGCCGTAGTTAGTTGTCATGGTGGTGGAAACAACCAATGCAAAAATTGTAATGTAAATGGAATTAGGAATGAAATGGTTACTACTTAGTAGAGTTTAATAATTATAGGAGCAATTGGGTCCTACGATTTTGTGAGTTTGCTTATGTTTTATTTTATTTTTTACTATTATATATGAATGAGTGTATTATTATGGATTTCGAAGGATGGGATGTGGATATGGTAATAATTAGAGTTTTTGATTTGGTTTTTGCTATTGGATTTGCATTTCTTTTTGTGAGTTAGATAGGTAGATGTTTGATATGTTTGTTTCCAAACGAGTGAAGACATTCATAGTATAAGTTTTTGTTGTCGAATTTGGAAGGTGGTTGGTGTTGCTTTCTTCCTTGGTTGTAATGTTGAACCTATTTCATGAGAGGAGAAAACTCTTGCACTTCAATAGTTTGTTACTTTAGTTAATCAAAAAAAAATAAAAAAAATTGATGTGTTTTTGTTGAGTTTTCCTTGCACAAAGCTTTGGCCATGTGAGTGGTTTTTTCTAATGCAAATCTTTGGATTTAAGATTTGCACCCACATAATCCACTTGGGTTTGTAGCGTTGGCTTGAGACTTTGGGGTGTGTTCGAGGCTTCAGACTCGATTCTTCCCAATGTCAATTTTGGTGGACAGTTTGACTTCTTCGGAAAAAAAAAATGATTTGAACCTACACATGTGATCACGGGCTTGCAAGTTTTTTAAATCCTTGTGATAGACATTAATATTTTTTCCTTTCACTTGCTCATATGTTTAGTTTCTTTGAAGGCAAACAAATGAAGATGCCATGCTTAGCTGGGATGGCCGCAAATTTATCTGCCTTTTAGAATTTTTGCAACAATCCTACATGTAGTAACTCTCTTATTATTTATGAAATTACATAGTCTTACTTTTGTAAAAAAAAAAAAAAACCGTTTTAATACAAATTTCCCTTTTGAATTTTAGGTTTTAAGATTGAGCCCTACTTACTATTACAAATTACTCTTGTCGGTTCAATCTATAATAAATCTGATTCAAATTGAATTAAAGACATCAACTTTTATTGACTTAAATAATAGTATCAGAATGTTTACTAAATTAGATCATGTACATTCTCAAACTTACTATTATTCTATCATCATGTGCCAAGAAAGTAGAGGTGAAAAACAACATGAGTAATTATCGGGTATCAATTTAGTAACCCATGTTTCATGTCAAACAGGTTGTGGTTTTAGTATTTGTTTTTCTGTAAACGACAGAGAGTAGAAGTAGTAAGATGATTTGTCAAAAAAAAAAAAAGTAGTAAGATGATTGGATAGTGGGATACAAAAACTCATCTTTGCTTTATTTCATCTCTTGAAAGGATCCCACACTTTGCAACTAACCACACTACATATTGTAGTGACAGCAGATCATAGCTCGAGAGTCGAGAATCTTAAGGCAAGTGAGAGCATATGCCTTAAACCCCACCTTCATCTCCCATTCCCTATTCAAAAACAGCAATAGTAGTGAATGTTTAGTGTGTGTTTGGTTTGAAGTTCAGGGTCGGACCTTGAGGTGTGCAAATAACTTAATGGAGTTGGGACTTCCCAAGGTATGGGTCTCAGAAAAAAATTTATAGGTCAGTAGTACTACTAAGTATTACCCCACTAAAAAATTCTTTATTCTCTTTCTCTCTGATACCACGCGTTCCATCACCACCACTCCATCAGACTTTCCTTTTCTTCTTCCCCGATTTGATTTCCTTTTTCTCTTCTGTTGTCTTGTTTTAGGCCTATTAGAATTGGGTCATCTTGCTTTTGGTGTTAGGTGAGTGTTTTTTTGGGAGGGTGGTTTGAGGTTCCTCATGTACGGTAGTGATTTTCACCTTTGTGTGTATCGCATATATACAACACCTTGTATTTATCTTTTAAAAAATTTAAATAGAACATTGTTCTTTTAAAAAAAATACGTTTTTATTTTACTGCAGGGTTTCTTTTTAATTACAGAGCGGAGCCTCCGAATTCGTAGGAACGACACTGTTGAAGTTTTATATCGTAGACTCACGTTTTTCATGGTTTCCAATGTGTTTTTTCTGCGATTTTGAGAAGCTCCAAATGGTAGCTTCTGCGTTAACGTAAAAAGTTGCCGTGATTTGGTTCAGTGTGATGATTTACGAAACACATACTTATTATCACTCTAGGTTTATCGAAATCACGATGAGTCAATGTGACAGTGATATCAAGCATCCACGTAGTTTTAAACTGACCCAAAACACTCAACCTCTAGTCAAATGTCATTTGTTGTTGTCTAA
The DNA here is from genome assembly GCF_051527215.1 of Medicago sativa. Taxonomy (NCBI): domain Eukaryota; kingdom Viridiplantae; phylum Streptophyta; class Magnoliopsida; order Fabales; family Fabaceae; genus Medicago; species Medicago sativa. Next base: position 12,380,016 of record NC_140756.1, read on the forward strand.
ATGTGTATATAATCAATTTGGTTTTACCTCCGCTACTAGAGCGAAAACCTCTTTGATGAGTGATATGTACATAATCTTTGTAAGTATTTTTTTTGAGTTTTGAGGTTTACATGATAACGGTAAGCCCTCCGAGATCCATCTCACCTAAACTTGCTTCTATAAAAAAAAAATTATTTTACTGTCTTAATAAATCAGCAATTGTTAGTCATAAAAAAAAAATCAGCAATCGTTAATTGATCAAGATGTGATGTAATAAAGTGCCGAGAATTATTGTACCAACAAAAAAAAGTGCCCAGAATTGTTATTACATATTTACAATTCTTGGTATATATATATTTTTTTTAGAGAACAATTTTTGGCATCTAATAATTATTTCCCAAGTATTTTTACTTGTACTTACTGATTACGGTAAATTCATATCGTGATTCTTACTGATTACGGTAAATTCATATCGTGATTCACGCTCAAGAAACTTTAGCTTCAAAGCTAAAACTTGTAATAGCAAATACTTCAAGGTTGGATTGGGTGTGTATGTGAGTGCAAAGTTATACAAGTCTTCTCTAGTTGCTAACTTTCAATTGAATTTCAAGGTTCCATTTAAATTTTCTTTTACAACTAGTAACTTAACTGGATTATATATGTAAGGTAATATGCAATAACTGATAAAGGTAAATTGACTCAAGAATGATTCTTCATATGTCTAAACAAATTCAATAGTTTTGTATCTCGGTTCATTTATTTTGTTGTAAATTTTTCAAGTAGTAAATTAAAGAAATGGAGGAGACGCCTACCATTCTGCATGGAACAATTGAAGCTACCATCTTCAATGCCTCACCCTACACATCATTTTTCCCCTTCAATGTGAGTATCTTTCACACAAAAGCACACAGACATGGCACCTATGCATGTATGTATGCGAACATGTGTATATGTATAATTAGGGGCGGTCACAACTCACAATTATAAGATGATTCGATCACCCAGCACCAAGTTTCCGATTCAATTTTTCTAAAATTCGAGAGTCAAACCAAAACCAACTCGATATAGTTTAATCCCGATAACAAATTTATGACTTCAAACCCAAGATAAGACTTCACAAACCAAACAAGTTGACATTTACAATATTTTTACTTTTATATACCTTATGTTTATATATTGGTGGGACATATAGGGATTAGACACCTTAGTTTCTTCCTCTTTTTTTTTTTTTTTTAAAGTTATTGGAATTTTAACTTTTAAGTGCTATGTTTTTTAAGAATAAACGTAATTTGATTGCACATTTAAAAAAAAATTATAATGACATAGTTTATGGTTTATGACCCAATCGAACCGGTTTATTACCAAACTGGTTTGATTTGGGTATAACAAAAAAATTGCATATTTTTTACCCAACTCAAACTCGAAGGAGAAAATATTGATGGGTTTAGGTAATGAATTTTGTCTAAACCAACCCTTGTACACCCATGTGTATTATACTATGTTGCTATACTTTGAAAGTTTTGTAGTGTAATCATAAACTCATAAAATTGCATGAATTTCCACTTTTTTCAGTGCATATGTTCAAATGGAGAGCCTGCTTATGTAACCATCAAAGTTGATAACAAGAAGGTTGCAAAAACAAGCAAAGAAAGAAATCGTGTTTGGAACCAAACCTTTCATATTCAATGTGCTCATCCTGTTGATTCAGTTATCACCATTACATTGGAACCAAATTTAGGAAAGTACCATATCAAGGCTCAACAATTTTTGAAGGAAGGAAGTATAATTAATGGAATATTTCCTCTCCTCATGGAAAATGAAAAACCAAACCCAAAACTTAAATTGAAATTTATATTATGGTTTAAGCCTGCAATATTGGAACAAAGTTTGGTAAAGGTACTAAGCAATAGTGAATTTCAAGGGTTAAAGGATGCAAAATTTCCACTAAGGTCTAATTGTCAAGTCAAACTTTATCATGATGCTCATCATTCTTCTACCTTCCAACCTCCCTCTGATCCATGTGGTACTCCAACAAATCTATGGGAGGATGTCTATAAAGCCATTGAGGGTGCAAAGCATATAGTTTATATTGCAGCTTGGTCCCTAAATCCCAAGATGGTTTTGGTAAATTTACTAACTCTGCATGCTTGATTTCACTTTTAAGAGAGTCAAAAGTGATTCTAAAGACTTAAAATTTATTTTAATTTCATTGGAGGTTCTCTATTAGAATCGGTTTTGCATACAAAATTGATTGTATCTTTTTTTCAACGGGAAGAATTGATTCTAACTTTTTTTGACGGAAAAAATTGATTCTAACTCAAAGCTAGAAAGTGTAGCTTTGACTTCTAAATATAATTTTTTATCTTAAACTCACTTTTAATTAAAGTCGAGTTTACAAAATCAATTTTTGTCACCGTAGATTCACATGTATATTGGATTTTGTAGTGACAAAAATTCATTTTAAATGGATTGATTTTGTAAAATTAATTTTTGCTAAAAGTGAGATGAACGATTAATTTGAGGTTAACGGTTTAATTGCAGAGGTAAAAACTTCAAGTTAGAATCAATTCTGAAAGCAAACATGCGATAAATGCATGTATAGATTCACTTTTTGGAGAGTCAAAAGTGTTTCTGAAGACTTAAAATTAATTTAGAAGCGTTTCGAAACACTTAAAATTGATTTTCTATGTTTGGAGCTTTTCAATTGCAGTTAATTTTGTCTTTATAATTAATTTTAACATGAAGCTATGATTTCTAAATTGTCTACAAACATGATTTTTTTTATACTTGTTCAATTCATTTTCATGTACATGAATCGGATAAATCATTTTATATTTAACTTACTTTTAACTACAATTGGCGCAACTGGTAAAGTTGTTGTCATGTGACTGTAAGGTCACGGGTTCAAGTCCTGGAAACAGCCTCTTGTGTAAAAACAAAGTAAGGCTGCGTACAATACACCAAATGGTGGGACCCCTTCCCGGACCCTGGTGGGACCCCTTCCCGGACCCTGCGTATACGGGAGCTTCAGTGCACTGGGTTGCCCTTTTTTTTTTAACTACAATTAATTTTACAAAATTAATTCTACCAAAATCAATTTCCGACACCGTAAAATCAAACGCACACTAATCAATATCATTTCATATCTAGCTTTTACAGTGATCATACATTGTTTGAGAGTCTTTGCTTATTTGACAGGTTAGAGATCCCCATACAGAAATCCAACATGCTAGAGGAATGACTTTGGGTGAGCTATTGAAGAAGAAGGCAGATGAAGGAGTGGCTGTGAGAGTTATGATTTGGGATGATGAAACATCATTGCCCTTTATTAAGAACAAAGGTCTTATGAACACACATGATGAGGATGCTCTTACATATTTCAACCACACAAAAGTAGTATGCAAAAAATGTCCTAGATTGCACCACAAATTCCCAACACTATTTGCTCACCATCAGAAAACTATAACAGTAGACACCAAAGTGCCTAAATCTGTCAGTGAAAGACAAATTATGAGCTTTGTGGGTGGGTTAGATTTGTGTGATGGTAGATATGATACTGAACAACATTCATTGTTTCAAACACTCATTAAGGAGTCACATTGTTATGATTTTTACCAACCAAACATTCAAGAAGCTAACCTTAACAAAGGAGGACCAAGGGTGCCTTGGCATGATGCTCATGCTTGTGTTATTGGTGAGGCTGCATGGGATGTGTTAACAAATTTTGAGCAAAGATGGACAAAGCAATGTGATCCTTCATTTCTAGTTCCTACTAGCACCTTGGTGAATCTCATTCCTCAAACAAACTCAAACACTTCAATAGAAAGTAATTGGAAAGTCCAAGTTTATAGGTCAATTGATCATACTTCTGTTGATGATTTGTGTGGAAATTTCAATGTGGAGAGTAGCATCCATGAAGCTTATGTTGAAGCAATAAGGCATGCTGAGAGGTTTATATACATTGAGAACCAATACTTTATTGGAGGATGCCAATGGTGGAGAAAAGATAAGAATTGTGGATGCACAAATCTAATTCCAATTGAGATTGCACTTAAGGTGGTAAGTAAGATCAAAGCAAAAGAGAGATTTGCAGTGTATATAATTATACCAATGTGGCCAGAAGGAGTGCCTGAAAGTGAATCTATTCAAGATATATTGCATTGGACAAGAGAAACTGTGGCAATGATGTATAGGTTGATTGGAGAAGCAATAAAAGAAAGTGGTGAAATAGGACATCCAAGAGACTACTTGAATTTCTTTTGTCTTGCTAATAGGGAGCATAAGGGAAAAGGAGAGTATCTTCCATTGGATTCTCCTCATCCTGAAACACAATACTGGAATGCACAGAAAAATAGAAGATTCATGGTTTATGTTCATTCCAAGCTCATGATAGGTACTATTATTCTTCTTTTAGTGTTTATCAATTATTTTATTTTCCACTTTTTAGCCTTTACATGTACATTACTCAAAGGAAATTTGGATACTTGTGTCCTGACCTCAACTCAGTTGCACCGTTTTTCTGAGGTATTATCCATTTTTAGGTCTTGTGTGAGCTATCACAATTTTGTCCTTGGTTAAATGACATTTAGGTGGGGTGAGAAGAGTAAGTGTCTATAAACTACTCTTAACTTCAATTTCCAATCAATGTGGGACTAAAGGTTATGTTAGCCCTCGTGTGCGGCTCAAGTCCTTCTAAAATTCCGACTTCAAGTCTGCTGCTCCACTTTTTTGAGGCATTGTTTGTTTTAGGTCTTGTGAGCTCTCACGATTTTGTCCTTAGTTAAAAGACGTCTCAGTGAATTGAGAAGAGTGTATGTTTATAAACTATCTTTAGCCTCGATTATCACAAAATTTAAACTTTTTGGTATACTGAAAGAAACACATGACGATAATGACTAATGATAAACTTACAGGTGTTACCTTTTTGAAGTCATGCACCTCTTCTTCACCAAATTCATTTCCAATCATTTTTTTTCTCAAGTCACGTAATACTTAAGAGTTTTTTTTTTAACTATTTCAAATTTACATAATGTTTAAAATATGACATAATAATCAATAATTGATTCTAACTCATTTTATATAAGGATAAACAAGCAAGTAATTTTGTGCAAATATTAAATTGTAGCTTAAATTTTATGGACATTTTTGTTTGACAAAAGTACTGTTTTGTTGCATGTATGTATGTCACAAGTGGATGACATGTACATATTAATAGGTTCAGCTAATATGAACCAAAGATCCATGGATGGAAAAAGGGACACTGAGATAGCCATAGGATGCTTCCAATCTCATGATGAAGTGGAGAAACAAATGAACCTTGGTGATGTTCATGCATACAGAATGGCACTATGGTATGAGCACACAAATAGTGTTGATGAATTGTTCTTAGAGCCACAAAGTTTGGAATGTGTGAAAAGAATGTGTTCAATTGGAGATCAAATGTGGGAAATCTACAGCAATGAAGAAATTGTAGACATGGAAGATGTGCACCTTGTTACTTATCCAATGAGGATAACACAAGAAGGGTATGTGACAGACTTGAGTAATGGAGTTTATTTTCCTGATACAAATTCTCTAGTGAAGGGGAAGAGATCTACATTGTTACCCCCTAACTTGACCACTTAGGATCAAATTTGGTGTACTGTTTATAATTTAAAAAATAGCATTAAAACAAATTTTACATAAAATACAATGTAATAATTTTTATCTATTAATCGAAGTATGGGTCTCATACTTTTCACAACAATTAGTTCTATCTATATACATATTTATCATCACTTCTTGCTTTTTTTTTTAACAATAAAAAATGAAGCTTATATATTAACAAACCAAGGAATCTTCAAAGTACAAGGTGTACCAAGAAGACCCCCAATAGTTACAAATATACAATGTCAGAAAGATTAGCCAAAATATAGAAAAAATTATTCTTAATTATTCTTAATTATCAGTCCAAATTATAACCAATATAGAAAAAATTATTCTTAATTATCAGTCCAAAATATAACCAATATATTTCCAAAACACTATTTTTATATCAACGTAAAACTCTATTGTTATTAATTTTGGTTTTTCCTAAATTATTTCCTCTAAAATAATCATATTTTAGATGTGTTGGATACTAAATGTGTTACCTATCCCAAGTGATATTCAAACTTACTTAACTAGTTCATTACAATATTTAATAAAAAATACTTTATTAAATGTACCAAAAAGAAAATACTTTACTTCTTTCGTCTCTCGTTATAAACCTCCATTAAAAAAAATATAGTTTTTAAATATAAGCTCATATATAAATTACTATGTGCATTATTTTTTTTTTCTTAAACATAGCCTTGATTAATATTACTAACTTGCATTGAAATATGAAAAGTCAAATTAAATATATATGCAAACAAATGAGAATTTAGTAAAATTCACACACAAACTACACACATTAACTGCAATAACAATTTTTCTTAATACATGTGAAATTAGCTAAAGAAGCTTATGATAAGAGACGTATGGAGTATTTAATTAAATTTATCATAAAATTTAATACATTGAATAATTTTCTTACCTTAAATAATATATTTTTAGATTGACGAAATGAAAATGTTTATCGAAAATTCATACACACAATTTGAGGAGTTAGAGTTTCAAACCCCCAATGATAGTGTTTGATTTAACAATTTTTACGAGTTGAACTAGGACAATTGAACAAAAGAAGATTTTTAGAAGAAAAAATTATTATTTTTAATTCAACAAATATTTTTTTACAGCCAGAGCCCAGAGAGTAATAAAGTGTATAATTTACTAAATAATTTTTAGGGTTAATTATGTTTCTAGTCCCTATAAAATAGCGACCTTGTAAGTTTAGTCCCTACTTAATTTTAATAGCATTTTTAGTCCCTATAAAAAAAAATTTACTTATAATTTTAGTCCCTGCTAAAACAAAGTTTGATTAATTATTCTTAAACTCTTAAATTTTTGAACGATTTTTTTGAGACAAGATTAGAACACTATGAAAGGTTCGTTTACTAAAATTTAGAATTTTCTGACATGAAATGAATTAAATATGAATTTTTTAAAACGACAAAAGTTAAAGATAAAAAGTAATAAAATCTGGATGTAGAAATCAAATTTTACGATAATTTTTTGCGGACGAACTTTTAGTAATGTTCTAAACATGTCTGCAAAAAATTGTTCAAAAATTTAAGAGTTTAAGCATAAATTAAACAAATTTGAGTTGAGTAGGGACTAATACTCAGTGCAGAAAAACAAAATTAGGGACTAAAAATGCTATTAAAATTAAGTAGGGACTAACCTTACAAGGTCGCTATTTTATAGGGACTAGAAACATAATTAACCCTAATTTTTATTTTATAAATAAATTATGAAGAAGTAAAAAGAAAAGTAATAACATGACATAAGAATCCGAAAGTGGAAAAGTTTGAATCTTGAATCCAATCCAAATCCATTGAAAAAGACAAAAATAAATTCTGACCGTGATCCCTTGAGGAAGAAGTTTTGCAATGCTGAGTTGATATGGAAGAAAGCTCTCTATCTCTGGTAAAATCATAGATATTTAAATTTCTGATTCATTACCGAGAAATTCAATAATCATCATTATTATTATTCTTGATTTTGATTTTGTTGTTAATCATTCATTAGGGATCGAGGTTGACGATTGGAGAAACACTGTGTATGGTGTTCATTCCATTGATTGGTATAGCTGAAGCTTTGTTTTACAGCTTAGCTGGTTGCTTCGATTTTCGGAGTTCAGAGCAGAAGAAGAAAGAAAAAGAGAAGAAGATGTTTTCTACCTTTGAAGAGATTCTCGCACTCGCTAACGATTCTCCTTGTTCGTTTCTTCGTTCTCTTTCATCAGCTTTTGTTTGTTTAGGAAATGCTAATTACTGTTATTTTTAATTAATTTGTTTTAATTTTGTAGTAATTGTGATTTTTGTTGAATGCAGTTAATGTGAATGAAATTGAGGCGTTGCATGAGTTATACAAGAAGTTGAGTTGTTCAATCATCGACGATGGTCTCATCCACAAAGTAATTAACTAACTAACTCTACTTCTTTAATTTATTTGATTTATTCGAATTTATATACTTATGCGACCATTTGTGAGGTTGGTAAAGTTTATAAAACCAAACACATTTTCAACTTATTTTTGTAAGCTTATAGCTTATATGATAACAACATGACTTTGGCACTATTTGGATGAACAACTTATTTGCAGCTTAAAGAATAAGCGCTTATCATGATAACCACTTGTGTATAAGTAATTTTTATAGTAAAGTATAAAATACAGTTATGTTGTTTTCGTATAAGCTATAAGCCGTTTTTCATAAGCTTTCTTGCTAAATAAGCTAAAAATAGTTTGTGAGCAATGCCATTAGCTTTTTTTTTTTTTTTTTTTTTTGTAACAAGTTCTCATAAACAGTCTCACAAAACATATGCTAGTAGTTAAGCTCTAATAATCCAATGGAAACTTATTGTTTTACCCCATCACCCCACTCATATTTTGAAATTGATGGTATGAGATAAAAAAAAGTAGTGGTTTTTCATTGGATGTGAATGTAAAACTGAATTACACTGGTAGTGTATGCCTGTTAAACTTCTATTTATTTAGTGACTGAACACTCAATTCCATCTTTTCATATTGTGGTCGCATTAGTCGTCTCACAACTTTTTTGCACCATGTAATGTTCTGAAATATTTTGTCATCAATTTTGAATATCCTCCAAATTATTTGGTGAAAAATGAATCTGGATCCTTTGAAGTTAAAGTGCTGCTAAAGCTGTCTCCATCTACAATGTTAGTTGTTGGATCAATCTATCGGTTGAGACATTAAGTCAAGTGTTAAATTAATCAAGTGATTAGCATTTACGTTTTCGTTTTTGAGTTCTGCCGGAACATTTTGGCCACCGAGGATCCATGTTGTTGAAAAATCCTTTGAAGGACTATTTATGGTGATGCTTTAATCTATGAGGAGTAATTTGGTGAGACTAATCTTTAGTAGACTATCTTGGTGACACTCCGATCTTTAATCGACTGAATCATCCGTTTACTCCTTATTTATTATTATCAGTACAATGTATATTCTTATACCATGCTCTAAGTTGCCAACTTCAATGAAATGATGTGAAAGTAACAACTTAGATTGTGATCTGGGATCGGGACTGTCATTTTCTATTGTAATGTTGTGCTTTTTTTAAAGACAAAAAACTGTGTTTGGTGTTGACTCTGTTAGGTTTATCATTACCAGCACCAGTGTTGAATTTCTGGTCAGATAACACTCTTTTAACTCTTTTTTCATTTTCCCTCTATGAAGGAAGAGCTTACATTGGCACTATTGAAGACCTCAGTTGGCAAGAATCTTTTCCTTGATAGGGTATAAGCATTTTCATAATTGTTATTGATTCTCTTTTTGTTTTTTGTTTTGTTTTCTTGATCTCATTTGTGAGGCTATATTGTATTAAGTCAATTTTTTATTTGCAAGGAAAACACCTGTTAGGAACCCAATTTTTGTATTCAAGTAGGACAAAATATATTCACACCCTACTTTCATTTTGTTCACACCACTCAATCTATTCCTACTGGCACTTTTCACCCTGGGAATCATTAAAATAAAACCCCAAAGCATATTCAATCTTAATTGTTGTAAGTCCTAATTGTTGCCTTGCCTCACAAACTTAGGTCTTAAATTGTTGTGATGGATTGATATAGCTTCCTAGCTTTTTGTTCTCTTAGTAGAACTCTCTAAAATATCAAATACGTATCTTTTCTTTTGTCAGAGATATTGCAAAATGCATCTTATGAATTGACAGATGTATTTCTAATGTTTTAATATCTAATTTTGCATTGTTTCCCATGTATTATATCCCAGTTGTATGAGATGATGTTCTACGTGTATTCTCCCCATTTTCGTGTTTTTAATGCTTGGATCCAAGGGTTCTAGAGAGAAAGAAAGGATAAAATTTTCATTTTTGAATCAAAAGTGATATAATATTTGTATAAAAGTATCCAAGGGAATGGGGCATTAAGGTTGTGATAATCTATCATTTTAGACAGATATATGTGTATACTTTGATATTCAGAAAGATATGTTGTGTTATAACTGTTCTTCCTTTTCTTTTTTATTTGACGTTGACTATTCTTCCTTTATATTTATAATTGAGTACGTTTGATTGTTTGTAAAAAATTACCTAGGTGTTTGATCTCTTTGATGAAAAAAAGAATGGTGTTATAGAATTTGAGGAGTTTGTGCATGCTCTCAGTGTCTTTCATCCTTATACTCCTTTGGAAAAGAAAATTGATTGTAAGACTTCAGTAAGCATTTTGCAGTTGTATTTTCATATTATCTGTTTTAGTATCATCAGTATGGATTAAAGATCAATTATATTTTCTTGGTTTGCTCGCAGTTGCTTTTAGATTGTATGACTTGAGACAGACTGGATATATTGAACGAGAAGAAGTAAGTATCTTGGAATATTTATCCTAGAATAATATTGCTCTAGTGTTTTCTTAATGCAACATCGATTTAAATTGACTAGTATTGTAAATTTTGTGTATATTCCAAAAGTTTTATATAATTTGGGTCTCATATATTTTAAGTGACAAATATGGGAAAATATTTCTTCCCACCAAAAAAAAAAAGAAAAGGGAAAATATTTGTATAGAAAATCATTATTATTATTTTTGGCGGTGTTATGTCCATTGAAGATGTACTAAACTCGGTTCTTATAACCACCATGAGGGCTCTGCTTTTTTATATAGCTTGTTTCTCCCAATACTTATATGTTTACTAATGCTCGGAACTATTTTGTTATCCTGCAACTTTTTCCAGGTTCGGGAAATGGTGGTTGCCATTTTGTCAGAATGTGGCATGGATGTGGAAAATGAAATCCTTGAATCCATTATTGATAAGGTAATTGTTTGTTGGAACATGTGTTTCTCTTATGTTGTTTAAGTCTAATCCTTTAGGTAACATTTAAAAAAAAAAAAAAACAGACATTTCAAGATGCCGATGCTGACAAAGATGATAAGATCAGTAAAGAAGAGTGGAAAGCATTTGTCATTCGGAACCCATCACTCTTGAGGCACATGACTCTTCCTAATCTGAAGTAAAATACTCTCCATGCCTTGCCTCTTTTAATTTTATTTATTTCTTCTTTGACACTTTTATTTTTGCCATCGTCGTTCTCGTATTTACTTTTTTCTCCCATATCTTATATAATTTGTAAATTTGTATTATATGAGTTGATCATTATATGTCTTCACCTCATGGGATGAGTGAATGAGAACGATTAGTATCCAAAGCATTAGCAAGTGCTGTATTGTTCAATTCACTACTTGCATAAATAGTCAAAATAAATATTAACATACTTAGACTACAGAGAAAGTGTTGAAATTTTAATTTTTTTTTTTTTTTTTCATTTTGGAAAAAAAATCTTTGTCAGCTCTGCAAACATGTCAAATTAAAATAATGAAGTCATGTATATATCTGTTGATAAGGCCAATAAATTGTAATACGTGAATTTTGATGTATTGCTAATATAAATTTGCTTTATACTCATTTCACCATCAATCCAATTAAAAGTCATTCTAGGCACCATTGCCTACATTTTAACAATATTATGATTCAATGGTTGGATTGCATTGGTTTAGGACTGAATTCAAGCTTTAATTTTTGTATGGTCACTTGCCAGGGACGTAACCACACTATTTACCAGTTTCATTTTCAACACTGGAGTTGATGATTTCCACTAGCAACTCATTGGCTAGTCAAAATCTGACATCAAGGAGTTGAAGCTTGTTCTGTTTTGATGCCTCTGCTGTTGCTTCCCTGAGAATTAGATTATGGTGATTCCTTCTCCCATTGATTTGAAGTTCAACCGGGCAAATTTTTTGAAAGTGGACAAATCCAACAAGTCTTGATTGAGTACAGTGGTGCTCCAAAATCTTATCCAAACCGAGTGATCCGTTTAAATTGTATCAAATTGTGGTGCGGTGTATACCTTGGTTTGGCGCAGTGTACACCATTAAATGATTAAAATGTGGTTTAGTATTAAAACAAACATTTTGTTGAATTTTATTGTGTTTAAATTATACATAGTCTTCAGGTAGATGCAATGACGCCTGAGGAGAATGGAACTGTTAGTACCCGTCTGGCACGTAACGTCATCAGAATAAAATCTCGCTGCAGTGTGATTGGGTCATCAAACAGCTATTATCGTTTTTGCTTGTCATTATAATCCAGGTTGGTGACTAAAAAGGTAAAAACACAGAACGCAGTTACACTTACAATTGCATTACAACCAAATTGATGACTGATCAATGACACCAATTACATGACAATTACATCAGCTTTCAGTCTTAATTAGTAGTGTCTCTTAGGCTGCGTGTAGGAGTCAGGAGGGGGAAGCGAGGGAAAGACTTATTACTAATATATTTTGTTTTTAGGGTATTATAAAAAGAGGTACCCAATTAATAAAATCTTTTCATTTCAAGTTTTCCAAAACTCTCCAAAGTCCTTTAATTCATTTTGAGTAATTCGGATAAAACTTGAATGTCTTTTTTTAGGTGCTTTTGGTGCTGTTCTTCACTTAAAATCTAATCTTATGGTAATAATAAACTTTGAGAAAATTATGGATAGTTATGAATGTTTTAAGTAGAGAACAACATTGATAGTATATAAGAAAATGCTTCTAAGTTTTGTCCTACTTATTTGAGAGTTTGTCTTATGAAGAAAAATAAAGGCTAAAATGCACTTTTGGCCCCCTAAGTTTCGCCCAGTAGCGATTTTGGTCCCCTATTAAAAAAAATGACTTTTCAGCCCCCCAACTTCACCCCTTTTGCAACTCGGTGGCCCCCTTCAATTTTGACTCGGTCAAAACTCATGTGGCCAATAGATGGATGCCACGTGGCATATAATAAATTAAAATTAAAAAAAACCAATTAATTATTTACATAATTAAATAAATATAAAAAAATAAACAAATAATTTTAAAAAACCAATAATTTTAAATTAAGGTTGTTCTTCATCACCTCCACCACCCACCATTCATTTCCCATTCTTTCTCTAAGCTTCACCATCAACAAACACCACCCACTGCTTCTCTCATATTCATCCAAACTATTGAACACTTTCTTTGCATATTTCTTAACAACTATATCTCATCTTACAATGAAATTTCAAAACAAATAGATAAAAAATTGGAAAAGGAGAATCAATTTTCCTCTGCTTCAATGGGTAACGCGCAAGTGCCTGCTCCCTCTTCCTCTGCTTCGAACCAACCAACAACAGCAACAGCAGCAACACCAGCGACGGCAGCAACAGCGGCAACATCAGCAGCAGCAGCTTGTGAAGTGTCGAATGATACGAAGGAGAGAGAGTTTAAAACTGCGCCGAGGAATTTGTCCCAGGAAGAATCTGAGGTTGTTTCGTCGTATGCTATGTTGGCTATGGTGGAGATTGTAGGAGAATCGTTTGTGTTGAGAATTGAGACTAAGATTACAACGAGGAACATGCAGATTGAAACGGGAGTAACAGCGGCAACATCAGCAGCAACATCGGCAAAATCTGAAACGGTATAAATCACATATAAATCCATATAAATCATCCCTCTTTATGATTTATATGGTTCATCTTCTATGGTGTGCGAATTCAGGTTTGAGTGATGGGTGGACTTACAACACTGATCTTACCGGTGGTTACTACCTCTTGCTCAGCCGTGGACGGTGGTTTGGTGATGAACAATCCGGCGGTTAGGTTTTACGGCGGCGGCGGAAACCTGGTATTGTGAAGGGGATGAAGGATGATGATTTTTTTTTTGAAGGATGAAGGATGATGATAAATCCGGCGGTTTGGGTTTTTTTTTATTTTTTAGTTTTTTGTTTTTTTTTTTTAAATTTTTGGGTGTTTTTTTAATTTTATTTTAATTATTTAATTTCATTTAAAAATATGTGGCATTTTTTTTATTTTTAATTCAGAAATTGGCCACGTGGCGTCCATTGATTGGCCACTTGAACTTTGACCAAGTCAAAATTGAAGGGGGCCACCGAGTTGCAAAAGGGGGTGAAGTTGGGGTGCTGGAAAGTCGTTTTTTTTAATAGGGGGCCAAAATCGCTACCGGGCCAAACTTAGGGGGCCAAAAGTGCATTTTAGCCAAAAATAAACTCCCTACAAAGTGAGAGACTACCATCTCTTCCTCTTCCCTTTCATCGTCCCTTTTCCCTTAACCCCTCCCAACTCCCAAACAAACACTTCTATTGTGATATGAAGCAAATTTCTACATGAAGAAAAGCAGGAAACTGATTTATTAAACTGAAATCAATGACATATACGAGTCATGATTTTGGTAGTAATGTTTTTTTGATGGTTTGTTAGTTATGTTAGAATTAGGTATTTTGAGAAATAAATAAAATGTTAAAAAAGACGAATAAGAAGGAAAAAGTATTCAACTGACTTTACATGTTTTATTATTAATTTTCATTTTTTATTATATGTATTTTATTGAAGTTCAAATAAGTCATTCCACAAAACTAACTTGTAAAACAATTTTTTTAGAGTTGGATGCATTGTGTGGGTTCATGCCTAGTTGTTCCATCAAAGATGAGGGACATATTACACATTTGAATGTTCAAAGGAGTTTAATAATTATGCACCGTAAAAAAGGTTTTACACGTCCATATAATTATCTTATTTCATTATGATGCCATTTTATTATATTCGAAGTTATATGTACCAAAGAAGATAAACAAACGAAGGAATAAAAAAAAGCTTGGTGAGTTTAAAGAACTAGATTTTAGAAAATTGATGCAATCATAGTTAAGTTGAGTTCCATCCTATGGTTTCATGTTGGATTCCATGTCAGATAACAACAACTGATTAAATAAACTGAAAAAATCATAATCATAATCTATGAGTAGTGCAGTTTTCTGTTTGATCAATTAAAAAAAGAACAAAGAGATAGGTTCAAAGTACAACTTTGTTGAAGAACGAATCAGAGTTAACGGGGAATCAAGAATCTGATACAGTTAGATTCATGATGAGAAGCAATGGACCTCATATATACTACTAAAGTTTCCCATTTCAATCATCCCTACTTAAAGTATGACTAAATGCATATTTAAAATGGACTATCAGCAACTTGTCCCATGAATATCATTGATTTATGGGACCCTTGAACTCAAACAACTATATTTCCAAGTCCACTTATTCATCTTATTAAATCCTTCCCTCCTACAGAAAGGAAAAAGAGAAAAAGTAAAGAAAAGAAAAAACAATGTGGAGAAGAGATATAAAAAAGAGGAACTCTTAATTTTAAATTAAGATGAAAGTGTTGTTCTTGTGCATGAGGTAGTAGCTCAGTGGTAATTGGTAAGAGTTTAATTTTGTAATTTCATTAGACAGAGTTCAAAATCTCCTCAAAAACAATTATAAAATGATCATCAGTGTCACTTTAATTAGTGATAATATATAATATTGTCTCTTACAATCAACCTTTTCTTCCCTAGCATAGCAGGTAAAATGGAAAAGAAAATTGATGAAAAGTAAATACCTAATTCACGGGGTCCTTCAAAAGACAAAACTTTTTCTATTGTCTTTATGTGCAAAAGACAAATACAAAGAAACAAAAATGCTAATGAAATTCTCCACACGTGTGTCTACATTAGCCAATTTTTCCTGGCCCTCCATTTATCCTTTTTTATTTTGCTTGTGTATTTTTCATATATTGTTTGTACTGTATGAGTATGTAGAACTGGCTTCATACTTTATGGCTAAGTTTCCACTCTCCTTACTAAGATAGGCATCCTTCTTTTCATTCTTACTGTGGGGAAGTTCACTATTGTATCTTCTTCTGCATACCATCTGCATGTGAAACATTAAATTTAAATGTCTAATATTCATTGAAATATATATTAATTTTTTTTATTGAAGTTTGAAATTAGCTTAGTAGAGAAATTATTCAAGTTCAGAGATGTTAGGAAAGAAAAGCATAAAAATGCATCATAGCATTGTATATTATGCAGAACTAACAAAGCCTTATTGTATGGTGTAAACAGTCCCAAGTGACAGTGGTCAAGTGTACTTGTCCAATGAAACACACAAATCTTATAACAAAGGTTAGGATCAAATGGTTTTTCTGTGTTCTGATGCAGCATTTAAAGTCTTTATGGCCCCCACAAACTTTACTAGTTGGATTCCATATTTGTCCATATGCAATTAGAAAGAGACATTTTTGCTCTTATTCTATCTACTTGGACACATATGGAATCTGTGATTTCCTTCTACTCAATTTAGCTTGAAAATAGAAAATCATGAGTGGAAATGTAAAACTAAAGAAAAAGCCTACATGAACTCCACGTAGTTACAGAATGGCAGAAATTTCTATGCCTTCTCTTATGTAATAATTTTGCCTCTGCTCCTAAGTTTGAGCAATATAATATTTAATAAGTATAGAATGATTATTACCTGAATTGAGTAACAAGGTGATGCAGAAAGATGGAAGCTTCCAACCTTGCCAAGTCAAGACCAGGACACAGCCTTTGTCCTCCTCCAAAAGGAGTGAAATTGTAACTGTTCATGTCCTTATCCTGAAAACCCCCCATTACATTAATTAACCTATTCATGTAGTAACATGAAAATTAACTATAAAGAAACTGGATTTGAAGTGTGTGCAATCGTCTAATCAAGATCGAATGGCTCAGAATTCAGTGTCGGTTTATTTTATTTTTTTAAACCAAAATACCGAGCTTGAAATCGAGATTTGCTTATTTTGATCAGACGGTCCAAACGTGGCTAACTGCATGCAATCACAGGGTTGTGACTGAACAAAACCTAGATCCATATAAACTATACCAAGATCTAAAGTGTAGCGGAATGTTCTCTTACTTGCCACCTCCATGGATTGAATTGATATGGGCACTCATAGTTTTTCTCATCTAGATGAACTGATCTAAAATTTGCAAACACACACCATCCTTGTGGTATTAAATACCCTTTTATTTCAACATCTTTTAAGGCCTTTCTCATAACACCATTTATAATATTTCCCATTCTCAAAGTTTCAGTGATTACCTGTATAAGTTAGGCATATAATAAGTCAGTATAAAATTATGGATCACTTTTGTTTGTGTTTGATAAGGAACTGTGCTTGGCTTACTTTTTGAGTAAATGGCAATGATAAGTAATCATTCCAACACAAAGGCTCCCCAAGCTGATCTTTGAGTTTCTTAAGCTTTATATTCTCCACCTGTGAATCACCAAAGTTCAGTTACCAAAAGCTAATTAAGAAATCGGTTCAAGGAATTTTTTAAGGGCATGTGTTGCAATCACATACCAATACCATAACCATTGAGATTATTCAAAAAATTTGGTGAATGGGAGGAAAAATTGCACACGTTTCTTTCTACCACTAGAACTTTCAATTATTTATCTTGAATTTCTATGAGTGTGATTGTGATGTTTCCCTTTTGATTGTTTATAGTCATATATAGCTAGTATGGAAAGGACATAACCTACCACTACCAGCCAACTTTGTCTAAGGAAAAATTCAAACTTCAATGACATAGATGAAAAGAAGCATAATGGTCACTCACAAAATCTTGATTTTCTTTTAATAAAAAAAATAAAAATTGTCATTCTGACTTTAGACTAGGCCTCTAGGAGCCGTCTGCATAACTTTTGACACAAATTAACTTTCGACACACAAATTTAGCATTAAGTTTGACAATGTAGAAGGTTAAACAATTCAAATTTGTGATTAATTATGTTCAGGAGATGGTTGATAAAAATGACTAGGTGCCGCCACTCATTAATTATCCGCTAAACACTATTAACCATGATTTTCAAGTATACATATGCTTTACATATATGTTACACACACACACACACACACGCACATACACATATACGTACATACATAACGTACCGTCAATTGCTGTAAAGCAAGAGGGCATTCTGATAGGTATTTTGTAGCTAGAGTCATAAGAACTGGGACTGAGTCCTCTCCAGGAATCATCATATCAATAATATTATCTGCTATTAAATCATCTGTCAGTTTCTCACTTGTATCATTAAGAAGCACATCCACTACATCTCTTGGTACTTCAGAGATGCCTTTATTTCTTTTAGCTTGGACAGTTTTTCTCACTAATTTCACCATTTTCTTTTTTGCCTGAAACCAAATGTGAAGTCATCATTACTTGCAGGCAAAGCATGCTATATATGGTAAAATAAATTAATCTTATTACTTGACTTGCCTGTAAAGATTGATAGAGTTTGGTTCCTGGTAGGTTTATTGGCAAAGACATTAGGCCAGAGATAAATTCCTGAAAATGTTTTTTTAGAAGTTCCATTTCTTCACCTGGTTCCAAACTAATCAATGCCTTAACCAATACATGAAAGGCAATCTGGGGACAAAAAAGAAGAAGTGATTAATTGTTGGTGTTTTTGTTTGTAGAAATTAATTGTTGGAGTTAGTATCTTGGAAAATGGTAAATTATTGTGAATCTCCTTTTTTTAATGCAGCATGGTTCCTGTAAATGATTATGAACCCTATAAAGATAACTAAGATATATATATTTTTAATTTATAATTAATAATATCATGTTGAAACAAAGTTGGAATCAAAAGACGTGCATGTTTAGAATCACATTGAGTTTGACAAAATCATGATGACGCCGTGAGTTTGTTGAAGCTCTAGAGTGTAGTTTTTGTCAAAATCACAACGGCACACCGTGATTGTGCCAAATTTATCCCTAATCTAAACATTCACCGCTAGATAGATAATTTGATCACCAATTATTACTTTTACAACTCATGCAAAAACTTAAGTAGGGAAAGGAAGGTCAATTTGTCACATGATTTTTGAATGGTTGCTTTCATATAAACAACTTGAACATAGAAAAAGGTGATGCCAATTGCCAAATATATATATTTTAGAGAAGGAACGTGCATTTTTTGTTTTATCTTGTGTCAGTTGAATGGAACTCTTTTCAAGAAGTCACCATGAGATTGAAGGTAAAATATTAGAGTTCAAACTTTGGAGATAGATTCTGACACCAACACACGTGGGAGAGAGAAGCAAACAAAGATAGGTGCAAACTCACACACACTCAGAGACTGAGAGGGGAAGGAAACAGAGGTAACCTTTTTTGTTTCATCTTGTATGTATATAGGTTGGTCCTCTTTCCAATTTGCCATTGATTCTTGTACATACTTCTGCATATCTGAGGTAATCTGAACCTTTAACTGTTGAGACTTGAAGAAAGCACCAATAAGTCCATGTATTCTTCTTTGCAAGGTTCCATTGATGAGCAAAATAGAAGACTCTCCCATTAACTGCATCAATGACTTGGGATAAGAAGGAACAAAAACCTTTGCATCACTTTGTAGTATAAACTTGTTCACATCTGCATCTGTTGAAACTATGGTAGGGCTTCCAAATATGTGTGACTTGAACACTTTACCATACCTACAACAGTTTGCAACAACACACCACAAATCCTTGTCAAAAACAAACAATCTCGCACGGCTTTTCTTATTTTTAATTAAAGTGACACTAACGACCATTTTACAACTGTCTCTCTGAGGGGATTTGAGTAAGTTACACTTTACTGACAAATACACTTTCTATGAAGCTCTGTCTCTTGAGCTTCATAGAAAGGTAGCTATGCCTATGAATGAAAGTGAGTTAAACTAAAATGAAGTATTGTATGATGATGAACTTACATGGCGCATCGCTTGATCATGAAGCTCTCAGGGCGGTCGGTGTAAGCACAAGAAACAAAATCTATGGTTTCACCAATAAAAGGCCATCCAAGAGTACCTAGTGGAAGCTGATTTCTTTGTTTTGGTTTGAGCTTAAGACTAAGCCTGTTTTTGTAGTAAAGGATCAAAGTGCACAAGAAAATTGGTGTCACAAATAGAATCCAAGTAGTGTCCATTGTTTTTTCTCACACTTTCTATGCTAGCTTTGGCTTAAATATGCAAATATGCATAATCAATCATGTATATGGTGGACACAGCCATAACCTAGTTATGCTTTATGATATATATATATATATATATATATATATATATATATATATATATATATATATATATATATATATATTTTTATGTGCATGTGTGTGTACACGCGTGCAAGAGGGACATAGTAAGAGGTTTTGTGAGACATGAGCTTTCTTTCTTAAGTATAATAATTTTAGTTTCTGCAAATACGAGGTTTTTTATTTTATTTTAGTTTATGCAAAAAAAAAAAAAAACAGTTATTTATTAGAAAGAATTTTCATTTTAACTCTAGAATCATTTCTTTCAGTCACTCATCTCTTTCAGCCTTTCACACTCCCTACTTCCAACCTCCTATGGTGTTGAGAGATAGAGAAGAAGATGAAGATAAAGTAGGCTTCACGTGAGAATATTAGTCATATGTGGCAACAATGACATGTATTTTGTTTGCTAAATCAGTGCCAAATAAACAAAGATCGAATGTAGAGACTAAAAGAAGCCATTCTAGATGTGTCAAAGATAAAAAAAGAAAGTGAAATCGTTGATATATCAAGAGTGATTGAGGGTCTTACATTGGATGGAAAAGTGGATTTTGATATATTTTATGTCTTAAGTTTTTGGCTGAAGATGTGATGTTCAAATAAATTACGTGATTGTTCTTAGTCTAATGTGATCAATTTCCAGTATTTTAGGGCTCTTTTCATGATCCTACAATAATATCAAAGTTGATGGTTTGACCAAAGGTGACCCACTCCTTATATAGAAAATCTTCACCACAATGAGTTGGTTAGGCATTGTGTCTCGTTGAGCAAATAAATGTGGATGAAAAAATTTCCGCTTGAAGAGGAGCAATCCCAAATGAATGAAATGACTCACACTTGAGGAGAGATTGTAGGTATTGTGAGCAAGTATCTCAAAAAATATATGTAGTGAATAATAGTATTCAATTCAATTATTTTATTCTCAACTCAAGAATTTTAGTGCTAACTTTGTAATTAACTGGGTCTCTCTGGACGGTGTACTTTCTTAGCCTTATTGATCCCGAATTCCAAGAAAATATACACCATTTACTAATAGAGAAATGATATTTGAACAACCATTTTGCAACAACTTTTTGACAACTTTTTCTCTCATACTCACATTATGTTTTTATTCTCTCTCTTCCTTTTTCTCACTCTATTATTTTTGACCAATAGAAATTGAAGAAAAGAAAGTTGTCATAAAAGTTGTCAATCAATGGTTGTTCATATATCACTACTCTTACTAATAACGTATCACATTTCATCTTTTAAAGAAAGTTGTTTCAAATACAAGTAAAGTGAGAGAATAAGATCTTTCATATGTTGAGATCTTTGAATATTTGTATTAATTTTGTTAATGCACGGTTGGTTTCTGCTTAGTTTATGATTTTGTTTCATGCTATACAAAGAATATAAGAAGAAGACCCCACAGAAGGTTATGATTGTTATTGCAAGGGCATGATTGTTGTTGTAACACGTTAGATTTTGGCCCCCCTTCATCCCTTTTCCTTTAATTCTTTGGCAATAGCAGCTGGGTGAGATCGTGCTTTCATGTGAAACTCAATTAGTCCAACCATGTTCTCAAGTTATCATCATTTTCTTCCTTTCTCTTATTATATGCTAGAGCCTAGAGGCCACATCTACCTTTCTTTCTCATTATAATATCATTTTGCTTTGCTTATCTTTTCCCATCATTTGAATCCTTATAATGTATTAGGCAATGGTACTGGAGTATATTCTTCAAGAGTTTAAACGTTGTACTAGAACAATATAAAGTTTATATGCACACATTCATGTATATTTAAGGCTGCCGATATTTAATTATATATCTTCTCGATTTGGATTCATGCTGCTGCATGTTTTCGTATTCACGCGGTCAATTATATCAGTGTAGATTTCAAAATCAATTTTTAAAAATATTAAATTTGTCTGAAATCTATATCATCGATCTCGATCCTCCAACCATCGATGCAGTTGACTGCGTGAATATAGGAAACCTTTTTTATTTAGCAAATGAATCTAAGAAACCTACGACTGCGAATAATATAAATTCATGTTTTCTTTAAAAAAAAAATCTCTAATTGAAGTGCGAATAATATAAATATGTTTTCTTTAAAAAAATTCTCTAATTGAAGTAAAACTGATACTACAGTTGAATATTGTCGAATATGTAATCCAAACGACAATGTATTTTAATACAAGTTGTACACTATTGTAAACCATGACATTGAAATAATTGAATATTTATATTAATTTGTAATGCACAGTCGATACATCATGTAAAATTCAATTGTAAAATTCTTTCTATTTATTACATGTGTATTTACAATTGAATGTGTTTGTCTAGAAAACTGCTATTGCTGAATATATTGAGAGTTATGGGCTACACAGAACGATGGCCTTGCTACGAGGAAGTGCTCATATATAGTTTTGGTTTTTGTGAGGAAGAGATCGATCTCATGATGGAAACTATTGGAAACAAATTGAGCATCTTCATTCCATATCGGCAGTAGCGCATCGCTACGAAGCTTAAAACGTTAGCCGAGCAAATGGAGGATGGTGATGTGTTGGTTTTTTTAGTGGTCATAGCCACAGAGTTGGAAAATCATATATGGTCGTTTGAGATGGCGCTTCAGATGTCATTTTATACGAATATTTGTTGTTAAAAAGACTTATAAAAAATTATTGCAAAAATGGCATTTTATAAGAAAAATGTTTGTTGTTAAAAGGACCAAAATGTTATAAAGATTTATATTATGATTCGTTGTTATTTGAGGAAACTGAGAAAGATATGTGGTTTTAATTGAAACTTGATTATGAATTAAAAACAATAGAGGGGAAGAGCTCAAAGAACGGCCACGAATGACATAATTTTAAATGAAGATTTTGTGTTGTTGTTGATTCAGTGAGAGAGAGCGTACGATCTTGTGTTTGTGTTTATTTTGTGTTTTGTGAATGAGAAAAAGATAATAGAAGAGAGAAGAGAAGGATGAAGGAGGAATAGAAGGGAAGGAAAAAAACATAAGATCCAATTTTATTTTATTTTAATTTATTTTTCTTGATTTTTTTTTCTAGGTTTATTTGAAATTCTTTAAAGAATGTATGGAGATGTTCATGAAGATGAAATAGGAAAGGAGATGAAGAAATGTATTAAAAATTAGGTCTTGATGGTGTACTATTAGATCTAGTAGACATGCATGATCTAATGGTTGTAATTTTGAAAAGAAAAAAAATCAAATGGTTAATTTTTTTTGTTGAAGAAGCTAAATTGGCTTCGGGAAGAATCGATCATGAGACCTCGAGAAGGAGCACACTCTCAGGTCCCAAGCCAATACCATCAGGCAAACCCAAGTGGAGGACAACTTACGGTGTATATCCACTCTAGAATTGGGTTAACGTTTTTGACGGAGATGATTTATTTGGCTAACGGAGTTTAACTTAAGGGAACAAAATGTAATGTTAACAAGTCATGGACCAAAATAAAAACAACAAATAAAATACATGATTTTTCACTTATTCTTGTAAAAGTTTTGTTTCACTTTGATCTTTCTTTGTGGTTAATTTGTTTGTTTTTCTTTTCATAGTCTTTGATGTTAGTTTGTTGTTGTTAATTATTGAGATGACAACCAGAAGACCAAATCACAAGAACTTTTTTTTTCCTAAGGAACCAAATTACAAGAACTAAACCGTATCCTTTAAAAAATAAAAAAGAACTAAACCGTAAAGTATTAGTATATTACACCGACAAACAAAACTTGACCTCCCTAAAAAAAACTTGGACCAAAATGTTATAAGGATTTATTTACAAAATGTTTTTAATTTTCAAAAGACCAATCACAGATCAAAATGAGGAAAAAAATATCTATTTTCAAAAGAAGAAAAAAACTTATAAAGACAAATGAAAAATCGAATTATAAGAATTAAGAACCAACAAAAATAGGTGAGAACATATATTGTATATTTTCTTGGAATTTGAGGAATGCGGGCATACAAATGCAATTTTTAAAATAAAATAAAAAAATCATCGCAAAAGAAAATATACTTAAGTAAGTTTAGCTTTCTCTAAGGTACCAAAATAAAATAAGTTTGCATCATATAGAAGTGTATATTTCACCCCTTAATCAATAAGTCTCATCTCATTTGATTAAATAGTGAAATTATTAATCCGAAAGTAATTTGTGCATGATGCAAAAATGTATCTAACCTGCTACTAGCGGTTGGGTAGAGGCTTGCAATTCGCATGCATGCTAGTCTGCACTCTGCACTCTGCACAATGTCATGACAACATCCTTTTGGGGAATTGTGCATGCTTACACGAGTTCCATGTGATTCTCTAGTGCTCAACATATTGAATATGCTTGGTTTTGGAAGTTGGAAAATAACAATTGATAATAAATACAGACAAGTTGATGATGAGGGAGGTCCAATGTATTGACCAAGAACATCGGTATATTATTCAGCAAACTGATCCTCCTACCAAAGTTGCGAGTACAAAACAAAAATGAAAATTGCTCTTCTCCCATCTGGTTTTACTCATTCCCGTTCTACGTGAGTTAACTCACGCTGAAAAATACACCTGCGTGAGTTAACTCACGCTCGGCTATTTGACGGGAATGAGCAAAACATATGGGAGAAGTTATGTATAAGTTATTTCTACAATCGAAGAGAAAATGAAAGTAAAAAACATTGTGTAAATTAAAAACAGTTTATGACCAGAAGTTATTTGGAATAGCTTTTGATAATAACCTAACAACTACTTCAAGACAGCCATAGGGCAAGCTATTCCAAACATATAGCCAACACTTGAGATAAGTCCAAATAAGTTCTTATAAACACCTCAGCATCAAAGTTCATTGTGTTGGCAGAATTTTAATTCCAATCCAATCTTGATGCTTTAAATTACCTTAGTAATTGTTTTTACCAACCTCGTCACTTGCTATGTTATTATTATGGGTCTAAAGTGTAACTCAAATCTGGCTTTCTCCATCAAACAAACAAGGCTATTGAAAATGCACATGACATCTACCCCTCCGGTCCTATATATAAGAAAAGATTCTTTTTTTAGATATATTGAATAATTAATGTATCTCGTTTACAATGAAGACTAGATACATTGATTATTAAATGTATCTAAAAAAAGAATCTTTTCTTATATATAGGACCGGAGGGAGTATAACAGAACACCGGTAATATACATCAAGTGCCATCGATTTCTTGTATCGCTGTCTAATAAGAACCAGTGAACCAAACGCCAATTTTGCAAATGACAAATTATGACAATCTAAAAAAAAAAAAGGTACATCCTAAAACTCATCAACCAGCCAAGCAACCAGAAAAGAGAATCATTTAAGGAATCAGCTCAAATATATTCGAATCCAAAAACTTTTATTCCCTTTCCTTTGGACAAAGATAGGAGGCACATCATCGTTAGATACTTGGGATGGATTTTGACCGAATAAGGTTTTTAAGTAGAGCTTTCTCTTCTTCAATTTTCCGTTTCTCCTCTGCATCTTTTGGTTTGATCTTTCTCTTCTCTTCCAATATCCACTTGAAGAGTTCACGCTGTTGGCCTTCTGGAATCGGTTCTCTTTTAATCACAGGATTTGCAATTGGTGGCGGGGTTGCAGATGTCGCAGCAACAGGAGCTGTAGTATCTTTAACTGAAATGGGACGTGCTGAATCTTTTTCCTCCACCTCAGTATCTTCCTTCTTTGTGCTTGTTCTTGCAAACAAATAAACTACAGATTTCAGACAATCATCAGTTACATTATCAACAAGTTCAGGATAGGTTTTGACAATGATATTCACTCAAATTTGCTAGAGTTGGGATCAGAAAAACCACATGGGTAAGGCAGAAAAAGTAGTTCATTCAAAATATACAGATTAATCTCTCATGTTATGTGTACCGACCTTTTCAGTATGTTAAACTATATGTATACATAATTGAGAGGCTAACTTAGCTAAACTATCGCTAGAGAATAAACTAGTAACAAGATCAACACGCAAGGATGATGATGTCCATGATGTATCAGCTCAATGGAACAAGTTTGACTTTATAACCTCAAGGGATGGAGTTCAAATCCCTTTGAAGACAATTCTTAAATAGCCATTAGTGTCACTTGAACTAATGATAATTTATGCTTCCCCAATGTTTCTTTACAAAATCACAAGGATGATTTAAAATTAATGGCTCCTATTTGTTGCTAAAGAACGTGACTCTACAAGAAAGCAATTGGAAGTTGGTGCATAAGAATACTGGTAAAAGTGGTTACTAAATTTAGAAAACTAACTGTAACTTTATTATTATAAATGTCCGTAATTTTGAAGTAAATACTAGGACATTGGATAGCTACTAACCAGTAGTTTGTCTATATGTAAAATAATACCAGAAATGTGTATTTTGTATGTCTTTCATTTGATCTCCAAGCCTTTTCTCCTCTATCTAATTTACTATCATGTACGATAGTACAAGAGAAATTACTTGAACATATGATTTCTCACAGACCTAAAACAAACATACTCAGGCAAAGGGCAATTGGTCGTCTTCAGTAAGTTGTGAGGCAATTTCTGCAAGTTTGTTATATTCAAAATATGTCCATTTGATGGAATTTAATACCTTTTAGATTTCCATATATTAATTAGGAAAATTTTAACAATTATAAGACTACGGATCTTTTTCAAATCAGTATATAGAATGATGTATTGATAAATTACGAAATTATAAGGATTACATCAAGTTGTGGTCAAACCTTGTTTGAATGCATCAATATAAAGACAATTATAAACCATAACAGTGATTATAAAACCATAGAACCTTCAAAGGTGCAATGATATTAAACTGGCAAACAGATCTTAGAAGTTAGAATGATGCTACTAAGAACATCAACTATTATATATTAAGAAAATAATAATCAAACAAGCATCACCACAAAAAAGACATAAGGTAGCCTATTGTGTATCAGTAGAAGATGAAAATAAATAAAATAACAAAGAAGGAAATAAAAGGAAGAACACAAGAAGTAGATGATGAATGCTAGCTTCTAACCCACTAGGCCGACTCCGTTAACCTCAGATTTCTGGCTATCCCACAAAGATGTGTCCCCTTCCTATTCTTAACGACCTCCCTTCATCCCATTTTTCCTGGGGCCCACTCAATTTCTACTTAGCATAACCATCTCACCCCCTAAGTCTCATTGGATTTGGATTCCATATGGTCAGCAAATCGGAAGTTAAGCAATCCAAACCGTCTAATGCTCACGTCCTGACATTGTAAGTTGATTTCAAATACCAAGTCCGCACGTGAATCATCCAATCTTTATCTAATGATTTTGACTGTGATTGCGGAAAATACATAATCCCCTGACTACAGGGGTCCAGATTCAAGTCTCATCCACTCCACAATGACCACATATACCTTTTTCTCTTTTCTGGAACATACCTTTCACACATTAGGGCCATGGCTTAACTGCTGCATTACTGGGCACTTAACATCAGTCACTAACTATATCGGTCTCAACATTTCCTTTTGGCCTTACATAGAAAATCCATAAATAGATATAATGCTTTACATTCTAGATCATGTGATTAGATTTCCCATCTTTTTTCATTTGTCATTCATAGCCAGGTCCAATGCTTTGGATATATGATCTCACTTTCTCCTCACCCTCATCTTCATAAGTGGATGTTGTGCAGCAATAGGTGGTCAATCCCGACGCAATCCCAAAGAAGCGGAGTAGCCCAGAGGAAAACAGTGACGGAGTGGATCCTGGCGCGATCACGGTCAATCCTCGACTTTTGTTGGTATTTGGAATTGGATGTAATGTTTTGATTAAAACTTATGAATGTTTGAGTGTTTTGATTAAGACTTGTGTTTTGATTTACGGAATGTTTCATGAGTTTTGAGTTATTGGTTTAATTTTATATTCAATATATGGTTGTTTATACTTAACATTATTCATGTAATTTGTCCCAAAAACTGATCAATCATGGCGATCCCGCTATCCCATTTTTGGGGTCGGCCGCTCCCGCCATTATCTGGGATTGACTACCTAGGTGCAGTAGAATCAGAAGATCGTTAAGCCCACCTCCCCAATAAAAAAATACTACAGGAGTGCAGAACTTATGATCTCACTCACACACCACCCTCGTGAATCAACTTGGCAAAGTCAAATGCAGCTCAATGGAACACCATATTGACCTTCCTGCCTCAACCAATATCAGCACATCAACTTTTGTGGATATTTTTGCACAAACAAACATGGGCAAGGTAAATCAAACCATATAACACCCAACTTGTGGTTTCAAGTTAGCCTCCCCCATTTCTACACAAACAAAATCAAATATTCAAGGATGCCACCCAATGCAATTTCAAAGTGAAAAAGAAAAATTACGACCAGTTTAGTTTGATAAAACATCACCTTAACTTTCATTTCCTATTTTACTTTTAATTAAAAAAACATCACCTTATTTTATTTATAAGTTTGCTTTCTTTTCCTCCTTCCATGTGATCAATAAATGATAATACAATAGCAACCAGGGGGGTAAGGGGGAATTGGGTAGCTCAACTAGTTTGAGCTAAGCGATAAAGAGTTGGAGGTTTGTTCTCAAACTCGGACGAAAGAGTAAATATTAATCTTACAACTAATTACTAATATTTGTCGTTAAAAAAATTAATACTAGCAACTATGAAGTTGGATAGCTCAACTGTTTTGAGCTAAAGGATAAAGGAACTCGAGTTCCCTTGGAGGTATGAGGGGGGCTTCGACTAACGTGAGGACGTAGGATGGGGATACCGTAGATTTTCCCAAAACAATAGGACTGCACCAAGGGTCAACCCTAAGTCCTTATCTTTTTACTTTAGTTTTGGATGTACTGACGGAACACATCCAAGAGTTAGCACCGAGATGTATGCTTTTTGCAGATGATGTAGTCTTTCTTGGTGAGTCGAGGGAGGAGTTAAACGGGAGGCTAGAGACTTGGAGGCAAGCCTTAGAAGCGTATGGCTTCCGCCTGAGTAGAAGCAAGACGGAGTATATGGAATGTAACTTCAGCAAAAGGAGAAGTGGGTCTACCTTGGAGGTGAAAGTTGGAGATCATATCATACCCCAAGTTACACGGTTTAGATATCTTGGGTCCATAGTACAAAATGACTAGATATCTTGGGTCCATAGTACAAAATGACGGAGAAATAGAAGCTGATGTACATCATCATATTCAAGCTGGGTGGTTGAAATGGAGAAGAGCCTCAGGTGTTTTGTGCGATAAGAAAGTACCACCCAGCAGTCAGACCGGCAATGTTGTATGGTACGGAGTGTTGGGCGGTTAAGAGCCAACACGAGAGTAAAGTAAGCGTAGCGGAGATGAGGATGTTGCGTTGGATGAGTGGTAAGACTGGACAGGATAGGATTAGGAATGACACCATTAGAGAGAGAGTGGGGGTAGCATCTATAGTAGAAAAGTTGGTAGAAAATAGGCTTAGATGGTTTGGACATGTAGAGAGAAGACCCGTGGATGCCGTTGTAAGAAGGGTAGATCAAATGGAGGAGAGTCAGGTTAAAAGAGGTAGAGGAAGACCTAAGAAAACCATTCGAGAAACCATTCGAAAAGATTTAGAGGTCAATGAGTTGGATCCAAATATGGTTTTTGATAGAACACTATGGCGTCATTTGATCCATGTAGCCGACCCCACTTAGTGGGATAAGGCTTGGTTGTTGTTGTTGTTGTTAAAGGAACTCGAGTACCCCAGTTCAAACCCGGTGAATGATAAAAATACTAACCTAACAACTAAATTATTAACTTTGACCATTTAAATAAAAAACAATAGGAATTGAAAGCTAACATTTTCAAGAGAGAAAAGGGAAACTTAGATTTCTCTTCAACCTAAAAGATCTAGCACATCACTACAACAACAAATCCTAATCCAAAAGAAGAGTCAATAAAATAATATCAAACCCAATTTCACAAGTTCAAAAAATCGTTTGGGTCGTAGAAAAATTACCTCCAATACCAAGATTGACAGCCAAAAGCATAGGCCAAACGAACTTGTAGCGCTTAATAAAGGGTTCCTTAGGCGGCGGCGGAGGTGGAGGAGGAGCCGTTTGAGTCCCCATTGACGGCGGCGAAGAGAATTCGTTCGATTTCGGCTGCCCTCGAAATTGTTTCAGCTGCGCTGTTACAAAAAAAAACACAAACAATGAATCGAAACAAGAGAGAAAAAAATCCTTCAAGAGAGAGAAAGAGAGAGAGAGAGATAGTACATTTTTTGGGTTTGTGATTATATAGTTTCGGAGAAGAACCATGATCAGCACCACCACCTTCACTCATTCTTTTCTTCACTTTTACCCTAACTAGTAACTACCAAATGACATTTAAGACTCTATTTGAACTAATAGAACAAATTGGACCAAAACAGGAATAATGTCTCAAAATAATAATTCTACAGGAGTGTTAAAGAAATGATTAAAAAATCATTTCTTCTGTTTTATTACGACACAAATTAAAAAATAGAATGAAATAATCATTAAATATAACACGTACAAAATTGTCCTTTTTTATAAGAAATAGACAAACTTTTTTTTTTTTTGAAGAAGTCAAAATGGAATTAGATTAAACACTAGGAGTTATTCATCTCGCACAAGGTGTGCAGAAAGAATCACTCCTCAAAAAATACAAGAAATGTATCTGTTCCGAAAAAAAACACAACAAAAAGAAGTATGACAAAAAGACTACTCCCTAACACCCATACAAATTAAAGGGTGTCGCCACCAGTCATTATAACTGAAAGCTGAAGTTAGCTTATTCGCCTGTAGCCAAGAAAAAGATACAAACTTTACTTTGTCTACTAATTGAACCAAATCTAGTGTTTTGCTTTTGAAGATCCTATTGTTTCTTTCCTTCCAAACTATCCAAACGCAAGCGTGCCATATCACTTTGAAGAATGAATGCGTAGATCGCGGTAACCCCGCCAAGTAACCAAACTGAAGTAGATGCTCACGAACAGAATCTGGAGATATGAATGAAATACAAAGCCACTGATAAATCCCGTACCAAACACTGCTAAAAATGTTACATCTAAGGAGAAGATGACTTGTCGTTTCTGTACATCCACAGCCACCTATGTAAAAAATGTCGTCATGATGAAGTATTTTCAATAGACAAACTTATTGAAAAATTTGTGAGAGAAAAGTTAAAGTATTTTTTGAGGGTAAAGTTGAAAGAAAAAAAATAAAGTTATATTAGAAATGTAAAGTGACATTCATTTAAAAATAATTTTTTTTACTAAAATGACACTCATTACAAAACAGAGGCAGTATTAAAATACTCTTATTATCTATAGTTAATGAAATATAATAATGAAAAAAATTATAAATGATGTATTGATATTCTTAAATTATTTTGAGACAGAGAAAAAAAATATTAGATTAACAATTATTTTGAGATGATGGGAGTGTTTTCATTATATTATGTTGATAATGAATGAAACGAGACAGAATATAACATTTTATTCTATTTTTACCTGCTAACTGTACTTATGTAAAATCTTTTCAATAAATCTGTAACTACCCTAAATGTAATATTGCTGAAATTTATAAAGTTCAATTCCATTGCGTGCACCTCAAATTGTGATCGAAGGATTTGATAGTATGAGATTTAATACGTTTCATCGTGTTTCATTCCATCTCACTACATTCCATCAATCTAATCGATGCATTTTAAGGTGTGTTTGATATACTAAAAAAAAAAAAGATTGTGCATAACAACTTTAGTTATATGGTGTTAAATTGTAAAATTGTTTCAAGAATTGGACAAACCAAGAGCAAGAGACATGACAAACTGAAATTTTTATCATCCTTAAACTACAACACAACTTTTTATCCCAACAAGTTATCTAAAATACTAAATAAAATTTTGTCATCGAACTTCGTATGAGACAAAAAAAAAAATGTTGAATATCATAAAAGTTTGTCATGTCTTATGTTGTGTTATACTTTTTTTAAAAAAAAAAAATTGGTATCTGATTCAAGGACCGACTGATCCGAGGAGATCAATCGCACCGCCCACTTATGGGGGCCTTGTTTAAAACCAGAGTTGTATCGACTTGTTATGTTTAGTAATTACTTTTTAGCATATCTAACATTCCCTACCTATCAAGTATGAGTGAAAATGTATTTACTGTAGGGACCAAAAATGTCTAATGAACTATAATATTCAATTCAATTATTCTCACTACATGAAGAACTTTAGTGCTAACTTTGAACTTAACTGGGTCTCAGAACAGTCTACCTTATTATCTATACCCTAATTCCAGAAAACTACACACTGTTACTAATAATGTATCATATATTTAATCTTTTAAAAAAGTTGTTCCAAATGTAAGTAAAGTGAGAGAATAAAACCATCTTCACTCGGGGTCTCAAATCTGAAGACTTGATACCTATTAGGTACCTCAATGGGGTCTTAGATATTTATATTAAACGTTAATGCACGGTTGTTTTCTGCTGAGTTTATGATTTGTTTCATCCTATATACAGAGAATATAACGAGAAGTCCCCACTGAAGGGTGTAATTGTTTTTGTAACACATTGGATTTGACTAAATGAAAGCCTCTCAATGCAATGATCTATCATACCTAGATCCAAAGTGGTATAAACTTAAACCATGTGTAGTGAAATTAATTAAATTATTAATGTTTGGCTATTTTCATGAAGAAAATAGAGGGGAAAATGACGATTCAACCTTATTATACCTCTAATTTAGAGGAGAAAAGAATTGTAGTATTAGACAAAATGGAATTATGTTATATTTCATTCACATCCATTGCATCATTTCATTGTTTCAAATTGCAAGCAAAAGTAACATCCATCTTTCACTAGCAGCATAATAAAAAGATCCATTTTTTCTACATAGTAAAATGGTGAATATGGACCCAACATGATCAATAGGAATGTGTTCTTCCATCACATTTGCAAATGACAAATAATGACAATCTAAAAATATGTACAGTCTAAAACTCATCAACCAACAAGCAACCAGAAAAGTGAACCATTGAAGGAATCAACTCAAGTATATTCAAATTCAGAAACTTTTTTTCCCCTCTTTCCTTTGGACAAAGATAGGAGAAACATCATCATTAGATACTTGGGATAGATTTTGACCGAATAAGGTTTTTAAGAAGAGCTTTCTCTTCATCAATTCTTTGTTTCTCCTCTGAATCTTTTGGTTTAATCTTCCTCTTCTCTTCCAATATCCACTTGAAGAGTTCACGTTGTTGGCCTTCCGGAATTGGTTCTCTTTTAATCACAGTATTTGTAGTTAGGGGCGGGGACACAGATGTCTCGACAACAGGAGCTGTAGTATCTTTAATCGAAATGGGAGTTGCATCTTTTTCGTCATCCACAGTTTCTTTCTTCTTTGTGTTTGTCCTTAAAGCCCAATAAACTACAGAGTTCAAACAATTATCAGTCACATATCTAGCAAACAAGTTCAAGATAGGTTTTGACAATAGAAATTCACTCAAATGCAATAGAGTTCGGATCAGAAAAACCAGAGTTAAATTTGATAGTTAAAAATGTGACATGCTAGTGGAGAAAGTGGTTCATTTAAAATATAATTGATTAATCTCATGGTTATATACTTATATATGCAAGGATGACTTCAAATTCCCTCGAGGACGGTTGTAAAATGGTCATTAGTATCACATTAATTAATAATAATTTCTTCCACAATGCTTTAAAAAAAACGCAAGGATGACTTCGAATTGAGAGCTCCTATTTGTTGCTAAAAACTGTAACTGTAGAAGAAAGCAATTGAAAAACAGTGCAAAAGAATACTAATAAAAGTGATTGCTAAACAGTGTTATTAGATATCTGCCTTGGTGGCGCCATGACGGTTAGTGGCGGCGGACTTTTTAACAACTGCCATGACCAATTTGTGAAGGATGGCGGCACCAAGGTGTTTTAAAGCAAGATATGAGGGCTCAAAAAGGCGGATTTTCGGCCTTTTGCCATCCCCGAGTGATAATGCTGTTACTCAATTTAGAAAACTAATTTAGCAAACAAACTTGAAATTTATTATCAAAACCTAAATGCAGCTAGCCATATTTTGAAGTAATTACTTGGAGATTAGATAGCTAGTTTATATGTAAAATAATACCGTAAATGTGTACTTTGATTTGATCTTCAGGTCTTTTTTCCTCTATCTAATTTACTGAATCATGTACAAGAGAAATTATTTGCACATATGGTTTCTCACTGAGCTTAAACTATAAACAAACTTTCTTTCAGGCAAGCAGCAAGCCATTCAATCACCTTCTATTTGGTTTGAGGCAATTATTGTAAGGTTACAATTTAAAAACGTCCATTTGATATAATGTAACACTATTTAGTGTTTCATATATTACTTAGGGAAGTTTTAAGTATCCAGCTAAAGATCTTGTGCAAATATACATATATAGGATGATGTATTGATGACTTATAAGGATTACAGCACGTTTTAGACTTGTAGTCCAATTTATAGCTTCAAACATTGGTAAGGTGTGAGCTTGATTATTTTTTAGGTTAAACCTTGTTTCAACGAATCAATATAAAGAAAACTATACACTATAACAGTAACCGTCAAAACAATAGAACCTCCAAAGTGCAATGATAGAAATAGTTCTACTACTAACAAACTCAACTATCATAATTAAGAAACTCAACTACCGTAATTAAGAAATAATGCTACTGCTAACAACAGATCTTAGAAACAATGCTACTACTAACAAACTTAACTATCATAATTAAGAAAGTGAGAATGAAAGAAGCATCACAACAGTAAAGACATAAGGCATCCATCTCTGGTACAAACCCGAACACAAATAACATGAAAGAAGACAAAGGATTCTATGTTGAACTAAAATTTCAGAAACATGTGTATTGGTAGAAGATGAAAATAAACAGATTCAGAATAACAAAAAAAAAAAGGGAACACCACTAAATGTAGCTGGTGAGTGCTAAACTCTTGCTTCAAGCCCAAGGAAGATTCTGGTATACTCAGATATATGGCTATCCCACAGAGTACCCCCTCCCTATGCATAACCACCTCCCTTCTTCCCAATTTTCCAGGACCCTGCTCAAACTCCACTCAGCATAACAATCTCTTTCCCTAAGTCTCCTCTGATTTAGATTCCCAATGGTTGGAAAATCCAAAGTCATGCAATCCAAATCGTCTAATGCTCACATTCCGACTTTGTAAATTGATCTCAAAGACCAAGTCAGAACGTGAATCATACAATCTTTATGTAATGATTTTGATTGTGTGATTGTGGAAAATACATAATTCCTTGACTACAGGGTATCCAGATCCAAGTCTCACCTATACCTTTTCCCCCTTTTCTGGAACAAACCTTCCAAATCTTGGGGCCATCATTTAACTGCTGCATTTTTTAATTTATTTTATTTTTGAACTCGGTATCCGGCCCAAGGACCGACTAATCTGAGGGGTCTAATCCCACCATCCACTTGCACAGCCCTATATAGCTCTGCACAGACTTAGCTGACTAAAATTGGCATTGGGGAGAATCAAACCCAAGGACTTGAGAGGAGCACACTCCAAGGTCTCAAACTAACAACACTAGGCTAACATTTAACTGTTGCATTAACAAACAATTAATTAAGAAAAACATCATGATCATGAATCATGGTATTCTCTCAACAAAATAAAAAAATTAATCTCAACTATCATGAATCATGATCATAAATTATTCTCCAACATGAACTATCTAGTACAGCAACAAATACTAATCCAAAAAAAAAAATCAAACCCCATTTCACAAACTCACCAATCATAAAAAAAAAAAATTGACTGAAAACCTAACCTAAAAAATTACCTCCAACACCAGCCAAAATCACAGGAAAAACGAACTTGTAGCGCTTAATAAAGGGTTCCTTAGGCAGCGGCGGCGGAGGTGGAGGAGGAGGAGCCGTTTGTGCCCCCATCGACGGTGGCGAAGAGAATTCGTTCGATATCTGCCCTTGAAATTGCTTCAGCTGCGCTGTTACAAAAAACACAAACTATGAAATCGAAAGAAAATTTCCTCAGAAAAAAGAACCGTGATCATCGCCACCTTCACTCATTCTTTTATTCACTTTTACCCTAACTCAGATCCCACTCTACTTCTCATGCAATGCAACCCAACTCTTTTGTTTTTTCATTAACTTTCTCACCACGTTTTTTTTAGTTTTTTTTTTCATTTTTAAGAAGAAAAAAAATAATATTACATGCCTAACACAGCCGATAATATCAATGTTTAGATTTGATATAGGTAAGGATAACTAAAAACTCGTAGTTGCATGCATGAGATAAGTATCTTAATAGATACTTATGACTAAAATAAATGGATATTTCACCACTCCTTTGTATAATGGATGTACGGATGTGGATTTAATGATAGTGTCTACCAATATTTGTATTTGTTAATAAATTACTACCATTGTTAAATTGAGGTGAAATAATGTTTCATTTTCCTTATGTTTTGGTAAATAGAGAATGAATGTGATAAACTATTGTTGTTAAATTGATGTGAAATAATGCGATGAATTTTCTTATTGAATTTTACGTAATTAAAAAAGGATTATACAAATTATTATTTTTTATAAAAATAAAAAGTTCTTGTTGGATATCCATAAATGCCCACAAGTGCCTAGAAATTTGTGGATTACTTGTTGTCTATACCTAAAAATAATTATCATGTTAGCCGATATTGAAAAATAGACGATTGAACGTTAGGGTGTGTTTGGATGGATGGTTTAGAAGGGGAAGGGATGTGATGGTTTACTTTTCTCTTTTAAATTACGGACATTATAAAATGATTTTTAGAAAATTGAATTAACAACTTGATAAATGATCATATAATACTTCAAAAACACATAATTTATTTTTAAAAAAATATTTTACATTGTTCGTGATTTAAAAAATAAAAACGACCCCCCCCCCCCCCCCCCTCCCTCCTAAACCCTCAATTCAAACGTGCCCTTACGCGATGAAACTCCCTCGTCGATGAAAGGTTACCTGAGTATATGGGACGTAAGGACCTTAGACTGAGTCAAAACTAAGTGGGTTTGAACAATAAAGCATAAAACTCACGTTTCATGGTTGTAATGTTTCATATGATAGCCATGGAGGTAAAAATTTATTTAAACATCTTACTCTAGTAGAGGATTATTACTTTCCCAGTTTCCCCTAAAATGTAGTAAGTTATTTTGTAAATAAATTATATCTTAAATTATAAGTTACTTTAGCATAGCAATGAAAAATTAATGTTTCTTTTTTCTATTATATCTTTTACTTATTACTTTCTCTTCTAAATTTTTATTTTTCTTTCCTCGTGTCATTAATGTAAGACAGTTTTGTAAAATCATTTATATTTTCTCTTTCAGATATAAAATTAACTATATTTTTTAATTCGTATGGAATAGTTAAAGTGATTTAGAACTTTAGGCAGAGCGAATAACAATTACTAATGAGTAGATTTTTGTTTGGTACAATAGAGGGATAAGCTAGAACAAAATTTTATTGACTCAAACAAACCATAAAAAAAAAAAAAAAAAAAAAAACATTCATTGAAGTACGAGTAACCAAAATTCTAGTTGAGCATAAAAATGTGAACATTAAAACGTTCCATAAAACTACTTCTTTTCATCACTTTTAGACAGACAGGAAGAACAATTCATCAAGATTGTTGAAAATCCTCCACTGGCCCAGAAAAAGAAAAAAATATTAGAGATTTTTTGGATACATTTTATTTGCAAAAAGTTATCTTAGGATATGATTGAATTTCCTGTTTTATTAGTGATGGGAGATCTTGAGACACATTCTATTTCATGCTAGAAATCTAAACCCTTCCATGTCCTTACTAATGAAAAAATGTTCGTGGTCCCATAGCAAAAGATATTGTTCTAGAGGAACACAATCAAGAGATGATAATGCAACGATATCCTTTGTTTCTATGTAATAATAATAATATACTTGTAGATTTGTATTGTAATTTAAAAGTGTTCCCAGTCACTTGAAGTGACGACAATTAATAATAACAAATTGTGTCCCTTTAGATATGACATACGTAATGCATTTGATTTCTTAAATTTTATCCACAAATTTAATTTGTAAGAAGAGAATATGTGATGAACTGATGATAGGGTTTGATTGTAACATCACATTCATGGATAAGGCATAGGCAACTGGATAATGACTCATAAAAGAGGGATTGAATTGAATGCTATCTATCTTCTCAAGTTGTAACTACATATTGATGTTCATTTGGATCAGGTATGGGAGGATATCCATTCTATCAACTTTATAGATATGTTCATAGTTTATATATGGTGTTACTCTTGATGAATATGTGACATTCACATTCCTTTCAGCCAATAATAACAATTTAAAAAATAAAATTAAAAAAAGAGTGGTATTCTCTTTGCTTTGGCAGATAATCTTCATTTTTCATTGGTAGATATTATGTTTCTCCTTTTATTGGGAGAATTTTAGGATAACCCTCTTCCATTTTTCATCGAATGTGTTATTTGGTTATAGGTTTGGTAGGTCCCCAATTGGAATGGCTGCAAATTGACATTTAACAATATACATAACTATTATATCTCCAACAAAATGCATGATATTTTCCTTTCAAGAAAAGTGGAAGAAAATAAAAGGTGTTAACATTTAGAAGTAGGATAGTGGTCCAACAACTTTAAAAGTACCAGCAATACATATAATTAATCTTTGCAATATTGATTAAAGAGTATTGTTCAATTTAACTCAATATTATCTTTTATGTCCGGTTAGTTTGGTTAATTGGACACATGGTCCTTGTTGGCATTGTCTAGTTGTGAGTCAATGTGAATTGATACTTAACAAAAGAATTGCACAATGTTTAAACTTTAGAACATGGGATTGGTCCCATCACAACTTACAAAACAACAAACCAAAACAAAATCATAAGGAAATTAACTAATTACATTGAGTTATATGTAAGCAATTAGTTTGGTCTATAAGATCTTCAAAACTTAGAGGAAAATCCTATCTCAAGGAACTATGGTAGTTGAACCAAAAGTGTATGCACCATGCCAACTATATCTAACTACCTTCATTTTTTGGGTCTCAATCAAGCTTAACTAAAAGAGGACCAACGGATTCTAGCTTAGGACAATTATGTTTACTAACTACTGAAAAAAGAGGTATATTATGAATAGAAACTTCTAATGATGTAAAAGAGTTAGTAACTTGGGAAAATATCAATATTATAATTTAGAGCATATTTTTCCTTAAATTCACTAATGACAAAGTTAGGTAATGACCTCAGATCTCAGATTAGTCAGTGATTAAAAAATTTAACTAAGATTTAAAAAGATATGCTAACATGCCACACATATATAAGTATAGAGTGGTGAAAGGTACATCTCAATTACTTGCACTAAAATAGTAGTATAAATAATAAATACTTGATCACAATAGTATAGATGGAAATTTATAATATTATTGTCTTGATGAAATGAATGGCTGTTTATTTTTTTTAAGGAGAGTGATGCAAGTGCTTATCTGCCTT
This sequence comes from Medicago sativa, assembly GCF_051527215.1. NCBI lineage: Eukaryota > Viridiplantae > Streptophyta > Magnoliopsida > Fabales > Fabaceae > Medicago > Medicago sativa. The sequence goes on from NC_140756.1 coordinate 12,419,601, forward strand.
ATAGAAATGAAATGGATTGAGATGAGAGGGAAACAAATGCGTGACTCACATTAGGAGATAAGGGGCCCCTTAGTTCCCATTCTCATTATAACCCAACCAAAAATTAAGACTCTAATCATGGTTTTATTGCTTTTGCAAAATAATAAAAAAAATTGTATGATTAATTAATTATCATGTTTTATCCATGTTCCGCCATATAAAAGTGTTTTCATCTATCTTATTTTACAAACTGGAAAGAAAAAAAAGGTATAACAATAAAAATCTATCAAAAAACCAGTAAAACACAAAACAAGTGTAGAATCTTTAAACTTGTGGTACAAAATTTGAAAACAAGCTAAATGGAGTGAAAATTTTCAATTTAAATGAAAAAATTGTAATTTCGCAAATTCTAAAGACTAGATTAACTCACCGTTACAAATTCAATGACTAAATATTAAAGGACCAATTTATTGCAGACAAGCATTAAAAGAATGATATGTTACAAACTGCGCGCTAACATAAATGATCATATAAGATTGTCTTCATTTGTACTCCCTTCATTTCCTCTATTTGTATACTTCCTCCGTCTCACAATAATTGTCTCTTTACCCATTTTTCTTTTTCTTAAAATAATTGTCACTTTAGAATACCAATGCAATATTTATTATTTTTTTCCATTATAATACTCTTATTTATTGAACTTCATCCAGCTTAACTACTCCACTAACTACAATTAATAAGGGTGTTTTAGTAAATGATACTAATTTTACCATCAAAATCAACACAATTAATCATTTCCTCAATAATCGTGCATCAACCTTAAACGACTATTATCTAGAGACGGAGAGAGTATTCGATCTAAATAATAACTTGGGGTGTGTTGTGTCATTTTCTTCTTTGATAGTGAATGACGACAATTAATTCAAAGCTCCACCATATCATACAATATAAAAAACAAAGTGCTTGCATGCACATATTTTAAAGAAAGCTTAGAGAATAAGAAAAAAACCAGGATTTGCATTTTAACAAAAGGAAATTCATGTTGGCCCTCCTATAAACAATTGTATTTCAATATATGAATTAATTGGCATCAATTTAGTATTGAAAATAAAAAGGTACTATTATGTACGACGCCTTGAGTCTTTGATGCTTCAATTTGATAAGATGACAAACACAATCATGTTTATTGACTAATTTCGATTGCCGTGTAGAACTAGATCTTTGATTATAGCACTCAATATATTACTATTACTATAACTTATCAAGAGAATTTGATAATAAGACTCAATGATTAACACTTGCGTCATTTGAGATTTTGAAAACCCTTCCAAGTTGCACAATATGAAGCATTATTAGTTTTTTTTTTTTTGATAAGGAAAAATAAATTAATTTACTACCTCTTTTTCATATTAAGTGACACTATTGACTTTGTTACACATAGCAATGCATATTTTTTTATCTCTAATATCTTTAATTATCTATTAGAAAAATTTATGAAAATTTAATATTTTGAAAATATTCATCGAGACGAATCCAACAATATATGATATTATTTATCTTTGTATATTAGTGAAAAAATATGGTCGTCAATAGTGCGCATTGTCAAATAGATCATCTAATATATATGAGACAGATGGAGTATTAAGAAACGAACAAGAGTACTTCAAGTCAATATATTAAACTAGAGCTTTAATAGTAACTCCAACCTTTTATTAGTTTAAATTGACTTGATTCACCATAACTCCATCCCAATCCAAAATCTCACACTAAGTTCGAATTTGAATCATGTAGCTTGACCATAACCATGTTAAGGTTATAAAGTATACACCGTCGTTTAGTACAGATTAATCTCTTCTATAAAACCAATAAATATATAATGTGGATTCTCTTTTCATAACTAGTTTTCTTTAAAACGTGTATCAAACCCTTAACCATTTGCTTAAGTGTTAGAAATCCCCGACACTCAAAGCAACCTGTATGTATTGTTTGTAGCTTGGTGTAAATTACACATTTGATGTAATTGGATAAGAATTGCAATTGGTCCCTCTTCATCTGTCCCATGCATGCACTTTATTCATGCCCTCATATTTTAGCGACCACTATTTTGTTGGATAAATTAGACCCTACCAAATCCGATCGATGACAAGTGGTGGTGACTGGGAGAGAAAAGGCTTAGCTACAATATCACATAGTGGGAGTATGTATGTGGCAAACTCATCCTTTCTACAAGATAAAATTTCCTTAGACATGTTTGAATTTGAGAAAACAAGATAGTTTAATTTTAACACGCTTAAATATGCTCTATCACTATGAAGTCTGAAAACAATTGTGAGTTTGCGAATTTTAGCTGTTTTCAACTTAATTTCAAACAAACAAGAGGAGTGCTAGCAACACTCTCTTTTGAAAACTCTCTCTAACACTCGCTTCTTTATTGGGTGAAATCAATGTAGGACTTACACTTTGGAAATGGAACCCACATAAAGTGGTGGGAGATACATTGATTTTATCCAATAAAGGAGTGAGTGCTAGAGAGAGTGCTCAAAAGAGAGTGTTGCTAGCATTCCTCTTTCAAACAATGATCACAAAGTATTTTAACAAACTATATGACTATTGGACTGATTAATAGTATATCTAATCATAATTTTCAAAATTCAACAATATGCAAAGTATAAGTTAAACACACAATCACATTGCTGCCAAACAATATTGGATTGTCACCAATTAATGTACAACATGACTAGCATGTGATATTTTCAAATTAATTAGGTTACCGGCAATGAACATGCTGCAGATATGTTAATTTAATTGATTAATTAAGCTCATAAAGGAATTTTTGTGATGAACTACATTTATCAATAATTAGTATTATTGTTGAGATGAAAGATAAATGAGCTGGATTTGTATTATGGTCAAGAAAATGGTATTGCAGGTCACCCATAAAATATAGTATATGGGAGCAATTAATATGGCTAACTAAGTCCACTCTAGTTGTTTAGAAACTATAGTCGATGAATCACAGCTAATAAACAACTACTAGATGGTGATTGAGTAGGGTACCTCTAGTACTATTTGTGTTTGCTAAAATTAACATCTCAACAAACAAAGCAAAACAAGTGAATTATTTTCCTTTCAATTAGATTGAGATTAAAGTTTAAAGGTTGGTGTAGAGTAGAGCTTGAAGTTACTATGATTTGAAATTTTAAGTGAAAACCCGTGTAACTGTTTTATATGTATATAGGTCCACCATGAAAAGTTGCAGCAGCAAAAGAATAAAAATTAATTGGTGGAAGACAGAGCATCTAATGAAATGCCTTCTTTTATCAAGTTGCTTTGACTTTTGATCCATATGCATAGCTCCATGTGAAACATGATGGATGTTTAATGTTTGAGATTTGTCTTCAATTTTGAGATTTATGAAAATCCAAACATAGAAGCCTGAAATAGGCCGAATGTGTAAACATTTTACTCACTCCGTCCAATATTAGATGACCTAGTTGACTCCGACACACGTAGTAATGCATATGTTTTATCTTTGATATGTTTAATTATCTATTAAAAAATTATGAAAATTTAATATTTTAAAAATATTCATCGAGATGAATCCAACAACATCTTATATGATATTATTTATCTTTGTGAATTAGTAGAAAAATATGGTCAAAGTATGTTAAGTCAATAATGTATATTGTCAAATAGGTCATCTATTGAGGAACGGAGGGAGTATGAATTAAAAAACTTATTTTATACTAGTATAAAGATATTAAAAAGTTATAAATATTTTATACTCCCTATTAATACAAGCTTGATCTTAGACTCAAATGCCAGTTTAAAATCAAAAGTCTGAAATTCAAATAGTGCTTCTTTAAGTTTAAAAAAATTGTGCCTAAGGATAAAACTGATTTAATCTCAATAAAAATAGAGTTAAAATTATGTAACCCCGTCTCTAGATACCCACAATTGTGTTAGATGACACACTCCGACTCTATTTCTTTACAAGAGGTGAATAACTTCAAAATTAAGTTTGTACGCCCATGCTTTACACGAGGTTGGATCATCTCCTTCTTCATTTTGTATCTTTTTCTCTTTAAATTTTAGAGAGAAGATCAAGAGAGAGAAAGTCACAAAATGGAAAACGAGAGGAATGAGAGAGTGAGAGAAGGAGATGATTCAAGTCCGTTTTTCACGTACCGATTCAACACTTTATTTTTTCTCTCTATATCTCTCATCATATCACATCATTGTTATATCATATCTATCATTTTCCTCTCTCTAGTGGTAGATTAGTTATTGGGTGTCTAAAAATTATTTTCCCTGTTTAAAGGATTTGATTGCGTCCATGTGAGCTTAGCTCAGTTGGTAAGAACAATGCGTAATATATGCAAGGTCTGGGATTTGAATCCCGGCCACCACAAAAAAAAAAAAGCCATATAAAGTAAGTAAGTACATTTTAGTAAATTGATAAAAATATAAAGTTACTTCCTTTTCTTTCTTAAAAAAAAAATAAAGTTACTTCCTTTTCAAAATCTTGTACGTATTAGTAAAAGCAAAAATCTTGAAAAGTACTAATGGAGTACAAATTTCAAAATCTGCTGTCACTATTGGAATTACATAGATGTGCTTCACACAGTCAAACGAGTGGATGATCTGCAAAATGGAAAACTTGTCCCCGTTGTTTCAGAACATGTCGTCTTTAATTTTTTATGACCACTATGCTTCCTCCGTTTTAAATTATAAACAAAATTGATTTTTTAACCACATACATCATTAATTAAATTAATCAAAAATTAATTTTGCTTATAATTAGAAACGGATGAAGTAGGGATTGATTTATAATTCTTCTCTTTATTTCTATCCATAATTCTTTTTATTATTAAAGTTTTTAAATAGTATTTTAGGAAGTATAGAAAAGATTCCAATTCATTTAAGGGGAATGCTAATACACACCCACTTTGATTTTAGAAGGTGTGCATTAGCATCCTACACTCATTTGGTTTGGACAAAAATAACCCTTTTTCTCTTTTCTAAAAGTCATTAAACACTTGTCCTTTAAAGTATTTTTCATGCCTGGCCCACACCTTTGTTTTCCTGTCTTCCTTTCAACCGAAAAAACTCTCACGCTCCGGTGACACAACAAGTCAGAATTCTCCATACCCGTCGTACCGCGTTGTCAACGGAAATTCCGGCACCTATGTTGCAACCTTTCTTAATGTCGGTGTGGAGGGTTCTCATTCGACGGTGGTTCTGAAACGAAGAGTTCCCATTCGACGATGCCGTTCCAACGCTTGTTTGGGTGTGATGACGACACCTATGTTGCAGATCTGTTGTTTGTTTTGGGTGGATTCCATGTATTATTTCTTCATCTTCCCGGTTGCAACATACAAGCGGCCTCTGTGAAAGATTTTTGTTTTTGTTTTTGGTGGATCAGTTTATTTTTTGGAAAAGAGAGAATAAGGCTATGGGCCAGGCATGAAAATTACTTTAAAGGACAAGTGTTTAATGACTTTTATAAAAGAGAGAAGGGGTGTTTTTGTCCAAACCAAATGGGTGTAGGATGCTAATGCACACCTTCTAAAATCAAAGTGGGTGTGTATTAGCATTCCCCTTCATTTAATATCATAATTTTGTATTTATATGTTTAAAAGTATACAAATAGAGAAAATGAAGGGAGTAGTGAATCAAGGTTTAAATTTTACCCACTAACTCAAATTCTCACCCTTATAGTTGTGCCTACACTTCCAATCACGAGCTCAAAGGGAGATGGTTAAAAGGCCACGTTCAGAAAATTGTAGTTTGTGAAGCAATTCATGCTGAATTGTGGGGGCATGTACCTTGGTTTGATATGGTTAGGAGAGAACGCATTCTGCAACTCATTGTAGAAAGTGATCCCAAAATTTTGATTGACATGGTTACATTTAATTGTAAGTTTAGTTGATTGGTTCCCACTTTGGTGCGGCACATTCACAACCTCTTGGATTCGGACCGACGAGTTTAATTTTGTAATACTTGAAAGGAGGGCAATTATTGTGCTGATGACTGACTAACTTTAGCTTTCCGTTAAACTCTTTAAATTGTTGTACTAGAATGGAGACTCTACCTAATGAGCTTCATAGACTTCCTTTCGATGATATCTCTAGAGCTTCCATATCTAGAAGTGTTCGGCTAATTTCTCAATTTTATGTTGGGTCTCTGTCTCTCTTTTATACCAAAAAATAAAATAAAATCTAATACAGTAATAGTAATAAAGAAATATAATTCATATTTTTTTAAATAGATCGGCCTATAGACCTAAAGGCTCTTTTTTTACATATAATTTGATTCATTTAGCTAAATACACTTCTGACAAAACAAAATGAACGTCCAAGTTTTTTTTTTTTTCCTCTCTCTTTCGGTGGGTATGTGTACGAGCCTATGTTAAGTGTAACTTTACAAGAGCATCCATCAAATAAGATATATTAGTTGTAGTTTAGTTAGGTACATTTAAAAGCCAATGATGAGTTATTGGGGCACTACACGAAGTAATTCCTTGCAAGATATGTACCCTTAGATCCCATCACTTTTAATTTGTTTATACATGCTTTACTTCCCTTTTGTATTGTAGGTACTACACCACAAATAATACAAACTTAATTATATTCCAAAATCCTATTCATCCTTTATAATAATTTTCAACACTAATCTATATTAATCAATTCCTCCCATACTTAGGAAGTTTCCCACAAAATAGTTTTGTATTATATGGAAGATCATAGCCACATTAATTAAGAGTTTCAATCTCATTATACTATATGCATATACTAATAGCTATCACTCGTTCAGGAATATCAACTCAATTAATGGAAGATGAGAAGTCAAACACACAATTGAAATCTAAATCTGAACATATGCATAAATTAGGGCATGAATGATTTTAATAATATATAGGGCTTAAGATATTATTGTTTGATACTTGTAAGTTGTTGACATACATATGAAAATGAAGGGAGGTGAAGTTGCCACTTGCCAGGTAGGTGTTGGCAATCATGCATAGGGGGTGGTGAGTGAGTGGGGGTGAAGTGCATATATGCAAAACGTTACTTCATTGCTTTGTGTTTGGATTTGGAAGTTGTAACAGAAATCAAATATGAGATAATGCTTATAATTCATAAAGTTTATGTAAAAGCACCTAAGTTGTTGTTTCTTTTCTCTTTCCCTTTCTCCTTAAGCCAAGTAATCCCTTTTTTTCTATTTATGAAATAGAAAGGTTGCTTCTTATACTCTTTCTTATAGGACTATAATGCTACATTTGTTAGAAAACAATGATCACTAATTGACGAATCAAAGTATTTTTTATCATGATGACATTAGTTATCTTGGAATTGATTTCAAGAATTAATCAAAATACAATCCTTACTTTGATTAATACTGCCACCGTTTTCGCAGTTTGATCTTTGGTTCAATTATGATACACTATTGCATTGAAAGATGAAAATATGAACGAAAATCTCAAATATAATTAAGTATGATTTTCATGTAGGCTTTGTAATTGTTTGGTTTCACATTTTCTACTTCTTTTACTCATCCATTTGGCTTTTTAACCCTCGTTTCTCAAAGATGCGAGCTTTTATGCCAACATGAAAATTCACCGTGGTTTTAAAAAACATGTTTAGTGTATGTTTGATGTGACAATATGATTTTGCCAAATTCACTACGAACTCAAATATACATTTAGTAGATGAGTTTTGCTTTTTTCATTTTGCTGTTAATAATTATTTATTTATTTTCACCAACCCAATTAGCCATTTAATTTTATGATGCAATGCCGATTAGCTTCTCATTCATACACAAGTTAATTTATTTATTTTATTTATGTTATGATGATGGCAAGCAATGCATGCAATGGGAAAGAAGCCTTTGGTCCCTTCTCGTTTGGCTTTTAAAAATATCACAAAAAACGCGTTTTCAGCAATCAAACCAAACACACCTTTACCAAGCTCGAATATCCAGTCGCTGTTAATTTTTTTTTTCTTTTTTAAAAGGAGTCGGTGTTAATTTGTTATTAACAAAAAAATTAATTAGTAGATGTTATATTTTTCTTTCGGTGCAAACTTAATTAAATTATATCAACAGATACAAATTAAAAATATTGTTAGTAGAAATTTTTTTATCACACAAATTATGTTTAGTAATTTTAAAATTAGAGTGGTTGATTTCATTACATACCGACGGAAACAAAAATAGAGTATGAGTTTCTAAAAAAAAAAGTATATGATGTGATAGGATGAATGAGAATACTTCGTTCGTCCTCTGTTTTTTTAACAGATCAAAATGGGATATATTAACACAAATGATTCATCTCGCACAAGGCGTGCAAAAGAGAATCACCCAAACAGTTTACAAAGTCAAGTCTCCGGAGCCATAATATAGGTCACGGAAATAATAACAAAAAACGAGAAGATTACACCATACACCCATACATAAGGGTGCTACGCCACCAGTCATTATAATTGAAGACAAAAGTGAGCAAATTAGTCTTTAACCATAAGAAAGATAGCAACTTAACCTTGTCTACAGTATTATGTGAATCCAGCGCCTTCTGATGAAAAACACGATTATTCCGCTCCTTCCAAATAACTCAGACACAAGCTAGCCATATTATCTTAAGGAACGAATGAGAAGATCTCGGTAACCCCGCAAGGTGTCCAAACTGAAGAAAATGATCACGACCCGTATCTGGAGCAACGAAGGAGATACCAAGCCATTGCAAGACCGCACACTACACACTGTCAAAGGTGACGCAACCAAAGAGAAGGTGATTCACGGTCTCCAAAGACCCGCAACCTCCCAAGCACACATTGTCATTGATAAGAAGGATTCTACGCTGCACCAGGCTGTCTCTGGTTGGTAGTCGATTACGAAGAAGTCTCCAAGCAAACAGTAAAACCTTTAACATTGCATGTTTATGCCACACATCGTCGAACATACCCCTTTCAGGAGGTGCATCTACCGTCGTGAGAAAATTGTAAGTTCCTTAAACATAATAGCCGTTAATATGATCAAGTAGCCACCTCCACCTATCAGGTATATTATCTTGCAAAACAATATTATGCAACAATATAGAACACTCTGTAATGCTCTCCTCCTCCCAAGCAAGAGTGGTTGATTTGATCACATACCGACAGAAACTATGATTTCTTCAGAAAAAATAAATAGAGTATATGATGTAATAGGTTGAATAGGAATACATCTTCCGTCCTCTGTTAAATGATCTATTTCATTCATTCATTTTTTTAATACGGGTGAAATGATCAAATAACTTATTTATCTTAATCCAGAGAATGTATTTGTTTAGAAACAAACTAAAATTAAAATTTGGACTCACATTCACTCACAAAAATACCTTTTTTAAAGAGAAAATAATTTAATTATGTGACTAATTTATTTATCTTTTAATTTCTTCCTTTATTATGTGTGTCCAAATAATTTAAATTGTGATTGTGCATGTAAGACTAACTCTATAGATAGTAAAATAATTAGATGATTGAAATACAAGAGATAAAAATATATTTTTAAAAAATATTAAATATTATAAAAATAAATTTTATTTTCAAGAATAGGAGGTTAAGTCAAAATAAATAAAGCTAAATGAAAAATGAATTTTATTGGAGGGTGAAAGGACAAAATGTGGGTCCCAAAATTGTCTGAAAAAGATGGTCCTACTAAATTTCCCTCTATCCAACACTTGCACCATCCACTCCTCACACTTTTGAATGTTTATAAATGCAGCTGCAAACCACTTCCTTTTTGCCACAACAAAGATTAATTCTTCACACAACAATTTTCATTAATTCCCAAAACACACACAAAAAAACAAATTCTCTCTCTCTCTAAAACTTTCATTTTTTTCTTCCTTTCACACTTTTCAATACAAAAAGAAGAAGAAAAAAAACATTGTTGAAAAACAGAACAAAAGTTGAAGAAACACACAACATTTATGTTTTTTCTCTCTCTCTCTCTATTATACATTGAAGCATAGAATAAAGTGTAAAAAAAACCCACTTGTGCTTTACACTATCATGGCCTTCAAGCTCAATGTGTTGCTATTATTCATACTTGCAAGTTCATTGATTAGTTATGGTGAAGCTTCTGTATCATATGATCATAAAGCTATCACCATTAATGGAAAAAGAAGGATATTGCTTTCTGGGTCTATTCATTACCCCAGAAGTACCCCTGAGGTATTTTCATCAAATGTGTTTCTGGGTTGTTTTTGTTTTGTGTTTTTATCATATGGGTAGTTTCAAGTTTCAACCTTTGTGAAAAAAAGATGTTTTTTTATTTGTTTGGATTACTGAATTTGAGGTTGTTTTTGTTGTTGTTTTAGATGTGGCCAGATCTTATCCAAAAGGCTAAAGAAGGAGGATTGGATGTGATTCAAACTTATGTTTTCTGGAACGGACATGAACCTTCACCTGGCAAAGTAATAATAATTAACATTAAACAATGCTTGTTATGTTTGTTTTGCTTGTAGTGTAATTTGAACTAATCATTTTTATTTTTTGTTTTTGATTATTGAAGTATTATTTTGAGGGGAACTATGATTTGGTGAAGTTCATAAAGTTGGTGCATCAAGCTGGCCTCTATGTTCACTTGAGAGTTGGTCCTTATGCTTGTGCTGAATGGAACTTTGGGTAATAAAAGAGTTTAATGTTAATTTCCTCTTTTACTTAAACAAATATTATGGTTACTTGAAATTTTTATTAACAGTTTTACCTTATTCATTTTTGTAGAGGTTTCCCTGTTTGGCTCAAGTACATTCCAGGTATCAGCTTCAGAACAGACAATGGACCATTTAAGGTAATATAACTGTTATGATAATATCTTTAAGAATCACTATAAATAGAAAAAATATATTAATTTGATGTTGCTACTTTACCCTTCTAATAACTTAATTTTGACTTTTGTTTAATGTTTTTGTTTGGTGAAGTTTCAAATGCAAAGATTTACTACTAAGATTGTGAATATAATGAAAGCTGAAAGGTTGTATGAGTCTCAGGGTGGTCCAATAATTCTATCTCAGGTAAAGATTTTAATCTTGTTACTTTCTTTGTATTTTCTTTGAGATATTAAAAAACAATGTTAATCTAGTTACTTTGCTAGTTGAGGAAAAAATGGAGATATATAATGAATGTATTGCCTTTTGGTACCATTGTTTATGCACAGATTGAAAATGAATATGGACCAATGGAGTATGAACTTGGTGCTCCTGCTAAAGCCTATACTCAGTGGGCAGCACATATGGCTGTAGGACTTAATACTGGGGTTCCATGGGTCATGTGCAAACAAGATGATGCTCCTGATCCTGTTGTAAGTTAACTGACTTGTAACCTTTTAAAGAAAAATCTTTTAACCTTTTTAAACTTGTAGATTGTAAATGTTGTGTTTGAGAGGTGTAACTAAGAAAATGATAGAAAGGGATGAGAAATGAAAAAAGAATTGATGTGATGATAAGAAAGTAAAAGAGATTAAATGGAAAAAGCGGCGTTAAAGGAGGGAAATGGACCCCCTGATGTAACTGTATCTATCATCTTGTTACGTATCTGGACCGTACGAACTCAAATCAATGTTTGGTGTCGTTTACAATTAATATATTGACTGTAATTTGAATTGTTCGATTTCCCACTAATGATTGAGATTGTTACCGGGTGAATTGGGTGATTCTTTACAACAGGCAATCCGGGTCCGTAAAAGGAGATGTAAAAGAAAAGAGTTTGAAAAATTAATATTATTCCTCCTTGTGCATGCATGGCTGATATTTTCACTTGTTCAGTCCCTTGACTCCTTTCAATTCCATTCTCATCATCACGTCTAGTTTTTTAGCATCATAACTTTAATGAAATCATTTTCCTGTTTTTTTAGCAAAGGAGAGATAAACTTAGTTATATATGTTGAAGAAATATTGTATTTTTGCATGTAAATCCAAGTTTTCCAGATAACGTTGTGTCGACTTTTTAATGTCATTTTCCAGCTTCTAATTCCAGTGTAAAAATTTGCAGATCAATACTTGCAATGGTTTCTATTGTGATTATTTCTCTCCAAATAAGGCTTACAAACCAAAGATGTGGACAGAAGCTTGGACTGGCTGGTATAAATAAATTTGTAGCTCATATTTAGTTCCCTGGTACTTATGTTTCTTAAGGAAAAAGAAAAATAAAATCATTGCTCTTTTTCCTTTGTTAACCTTGTAGGTTTACCGGCTTTGGAACTCCAGTTCCTCATAGACCTGCTGAAGACTTGGCATTTTCAATTGCAAGGTTTATACAGAAAGGAGGATCCTTTATCAATTATTACATGGTAACTTATATATTTGTTGATTCCAGAGTGTCGGTGTATGGATTCGCCGTTTTTTTAATTTAACTAAGCTCTTTTGTTTTGTTCTTTTCAGTATCATGGTGGAACAAATTTTGGAAGAACCGCTGGTGGCCCTTTTATTGCCACAAGCTATGATTATGATGCACCTCTTGATGAATACGGTATATGCTCAGCATTCAAATATCTATGATCTATATCTACATATATTAAGTGAAAACCAAGCTTTTTTCTTCTTCTTTATTCCATGCATTGTGTTATATTATTATTTTCGCTATGCAGGGCTTCTAAGGCAACCAAAGTGGGGTCATTTAAAGGATTTACACAGGGCAATTAAACTCTGCGAACCTGCTTTAGTTTCTGCAGATCCTACTGTAACTCGTCTTGGAAACTATCAAGAGGTACATCTCAAACTGAGTTATCTTAAATTTTTGAATTACTATCTAGATTTCTGTGTAATTGGAAGAAATTTTTACCTTTGTCACTGATGTACAGGCTCATGTTTTTAAATCAAAATCTGGAGCTTGTGCTGCATTCCTTGCAAACTACAATCCACGATCTTATGCAACAGTGTCATTTGGGAATCAGCATTACAACTTACCTCCTTGGTCTATAAGTATTCTTCCTAACTGCAAGCACACTGTTTATAACACTGCAAGGGTGAGGAAAAAATAGAACAAACTTTTTATTTTGATTGACCAAGTAGCATATTTCAGCAACAACGATGATTTAAGTTTCGAAATCTTTGTATAGGTTGGTTCGCAGAGCGCACAGATGAAGATGAGCCGCGTTCCTATTCACGGGGGGCTCTCTTGGCAAGCATTTAATGAAGAGACAACCACTACCGATGATAGTTCCTTCACTGTGACTGGCCTGTTGGAACAGGTTAATGCAACCAGAGACTTGTCGGACTATTTGTGGTACTCTACAGAGTGAGTCACATATAACTCTGCAGCATTGTTGATGTATTTATTCATTTTGGTTCCTTCATATTGAATACTTATCTTGTTCCTTTTCTTGTTGCTAGTGTTGTGATCAACTCCAACGAAGGATTTTTCAGGAATGGAAAGAATCCTGTTCTTACAGTATTATCTGCTGGCCATGCTTTGCATGTTTTTATCAATGGTCAGCTGTCAGGTCAGTAGCAAATCCTCGGTGTATACCATTTCAATAACACCAGTTAATTTGACTACTAAAACTATTCTCGCTCCAGACATATTGCAATCTTGCTTCAGAAATATCGCAAATAAGTAGTTGATACACACACACTTTTGAGAATTCACTGAATCAGACTGTTACATGTAATAATATATCAAGACATGATCTATTAATTAATGTTCCTATTCAATTTCATCTTCAACACATTGAGCCTATTTTTTATCCTCTTTTGACCAGGAACTGTGTATGGAAGTGTTGATTTCCCCAAACTAACCTTTAGTGAGAGTGTGAAGCTTAGAGCTGGTGTTAACAAAATCTCCCTTCTTAGTGTTGCAGTTGGACTTCCGGTTTGTTTTCTCCCTCCTCTATTTGTGTGTTCGCACACCCATATCTAAAAATATGAACTGTTGTCGATGTCATGGCTATGTCTATGTTATTCACTTGGTGTCTTTATATACAGAATATTGGCCCACATTTTGAAACATGGAACGCCGGTGTTCTTGGTCCAATTTCGTTGAATGGTCTCAACGAGGGAAGAAGGGACTTAACATGGCAGAAATGGTCATACAAGGTACTTCAAACACTCACCGCGCTATCTCATTTCCCATCTTTGCTTGAATTTGCTTGAGATTCATTTGAATGCATGTTTTGTTCAGGTTGGTCTTAAAGGAGAAGCCTTGAGTCTTCATTCTCTTACTGGAAGTTCCTCTGTTGATTGGTTCCAAGGATATTTAGTTTCGCGCAAGCAGCCATTAACTTGGTACAAAGTGAGTATCATAATTCCTCAAAATCCCTGCAGAAGTTTAAAAAAAATATATGTTTATATTTTGCTTTAGTGTCTGTTGATATTGATCCATTCCTCTTAATATACTCTTTAATTAATTATTATTCTTATAAATGTTAATGCATTATATGCTATTACAGACAACTTTTGACGCCCCGGCCGGAGTTGCACCGTTGGCCTTAGACATGAATAGCATGGGAAAAGGTCAAATGTGGTTAAATGGACAGAATTTGGGACGCTACTGGCCTGCTTATAAAGCATCTGGTTCTTGTGATTATTGCAATTATGCAGGAACTTATAATGAGAAAAAATGTGGATCCAACTGCGGCGAGGCTTCTCAACGATGGTAAGAAATATGTCATACATAGCTTGTTGAATAGTTTTGTTTAATGCTGATGAGAAACACCAGATGAACTAATCACTGGCTAATATTTTCAGGTATCATGTTCCTAAATCTTGGCTGAAGCCAGCAGGAAATTTGTTGGTTATGTTTGAGGAATTGGGTGGGGATCCAAATGGTGTGTCTTTGGTTAGAAGGGATATAGATAGTGTTTGTGCTGATATTTATGAGTGGCAGCCAAATCTTGTTAGTTATCAAATGCAAGCTTCTGGTAAAGTTAAGATACCTGTGAGTCCAAAAGCACATTTGTCATGTGGTCCTGGACAAAAAATATCATCAATCAAATTTGCTAGCTTTGGCACTCCAGTCGGGTCTTGTGGAAACTACCGTGAAGGAAGCTGTCACGCTCACAAGTCATATGATGCCTTTCAAAAGGTATTTTTATTTGTTCTATTTTTCTGGGATGGTTTCTTTTTTATTGTGGATAGGGTGCTCTAGCCAGACACTAATTTGACACATGAAAAACATCACTATTATTATTATTATTTTTTTTTTCTTCCTGATTTAAGAAGTTAAAATATGCAGTTTTAATGTTCTATCCATCAATATTTATGGCCCTTTTTTATCAATACGTTCTATTGAGTATGACTCATAGTTTACTGATTAGTGGCTAGGTCGCTCGACCCTAAATAATTTGTAACCCTAAGCTTGTAAGCCGGACTATAATATTTAAACGCAAGTTGTTATTGGTAAACCTAAGCTTGAATAATAGAAAATCACCGCAACCACTCTGCAGTTGGAGACGTAGTAGGAACAATTGGCCGAACACTGATCCAATCTTGTGTGTTCTCTGTTTGTGTTTTTCATATCTGTTTTCTTTAGAACCAAAGTTGTTGTTCTAACTCATTCTTTATTGTTACAGAATTGTGTTGGTCAAAGTTCGTGCACCGTGACAGTGTCACCTGGAATTTTTGGAGGTGATCCATGTCCACATGTTATGAAGAAACTCTCAGTAGAGGCTATTTGCACCTGATGATTTTCTACCTTAGAAAATAAATGGAACAAAGACTCCAGAATATTTTTTTTCTTATGCAATTCAATACAGGTTTTTGGGTCAAATATAAGTCTACACTTCAATATCACCGCCGACATTGAATTTGGCTTTACCAAGGTGAAGTTGCAGATAAACACAACACACCAACTGGTTGAAAAGCCTATAGAGAATCGCCGTGATGATTGTGGTTATGTGTGTATATATATATTGGTGTTTCAACTTGTTATACAAAGGTGAAGGAAGATGAAAAGTTGGTTGATGATGCACATTGAGACGACACCAATTGGAGTCCATGTGCTGCAAATTGGTTTTTGTTTGTGTGGAAGTCTCTTGCTTCCTGTAAAACTATTGTTGTTTTTCCTTGTAGATTCATGGAAAGAGCAATTTAGTTACTTTTTCCTCCTTATGTAAGAAATTTTCCAATGTAATAAGATCAGATATGTTAAATTAAGTAATGTTATGGTATTATGCTTTTAACTACCTGTTCTTTCTTTTTTCTTCATTCTGTCATATGTCTTGGTTTCCACCAATTATATTTCTGCTGTTGAGATCTTACATTAGACCAAGATTTACTATTTTCTTCCTTCCACGTGGTACATAACTTAGTTTGATATGAAGAAAAATAATGAATTAGGAAGTAAGGGTGTAAAAAACCCAACCCAGTTTTGGAACTCGTCCCGATCCAATCGTAGTAGGTTGGGTTTGACCTGGTAAAAAAAAAAAGAGAAATGATATTTGTACAACTATTTTCTAACAACTTTTTGACAACTTTCTCTTTCATACTCACATTATCTTCTTATTTTTGACCAATCAAAAGAGAGAAAACCAAAGTTGTCATGAAAGTTGTACCAAAGAGTTGTACATATATCACTACTCTAAAAAAAATGACGAAAATAAGGGACGAGACACAACTAAAATAATGATGAAAAATAAGGATTGGGTTACCCGTTCCGTCCTAATTTAGTTTGAGGACATATGCTTTTTTGATATTATTTTATAGCACTCTCACACTCCACTGCAGTCTACTATTTTGTGCACCTTGTGTTTGGAAAAGTGTGAAAAGATTGTTGACAATAATTCAACTTATGGTGTCTGAGTGGTTGTGGAAGCATTGAAAATGTTCATATTTTTTTTTAGGCTGTGATTTCTTTGGAAGAATTAGGTCATTCTGGTCTGACTATCTGATCAACTAATCCAGTTAGGCCATCTAGGTTATTTGTCTGAGAGTGTGTGTCCGTCATTACATCTCATTTGGTTATCCTGTGTTTGGGTGATTTGGAAGGAAAGAAATTCCTGCATCTTTCAGCTGAAAGAAGAATCTATAAAATCTCTTGTCGACAAAGTAAAGCTAATTTATTCTTGGTGGTTGAAGGAGAAAGACCCTAGTTTCAATTGACTATGGTGATGTTTAAAATAAAAGTAGAGCTATCTTGATAAAAGGAGTAATGAATGATATGAAACATACATCTAATGCTTCCTTAGACTTGGTGAAATTAAGACCCAAAAATTGGTGTTTGAGGTTTGGAAGTTTTAATAATTGAACTTATATCATTGCACTTGGTTGATTTGTTTTTACGATCAATGAAGTAGAAGAGGTTGAAATGACTCGGTATGTTTTATATGAGGAATTTTTTAGTGTATGGCTTACGTTTCTCTCTAAATTATGGAAGACTTGACTAATTATCACAAAAATGGGAAATATGTCATCAGTTCATGAAAGAGAAGTTCTATCAATAAGGAATGTCAGCAACAAGTTTATAAACCAAGATTGTCGTTGACACGTTCTGATCCGAAAATTCCATTCAAATTTTAAGGGAGACAATTTTATTTAGTTATTTTATTTGCAATGAATATTAATTAAAACCAAGGACAGTCTTTAAAGCATGTTGAGTTTATCTTCTGCATTATGTGTTCTCACATGGACAACTATATGTTGCCATTTCAAAACATCACGGAAGATTTTGAACATCTTGATAACCGATGATAAAAGTAAAACAAACGAAAACAATTTTAAATGTAGTTTATTAGGAAGTATTTCAAAATTTAAATTAAGTAATCTACTCAATGCTAATTTCATAAGATTTTCATATTTCTATTTATGTTGAAAATTGATCAATCAATTTACGGGCGGAACCTTCCTTTAAGTCTATCGAGTGCCTGACTTTATATTGATATTTAGTTAAGATGAAAAATATAAAAGTATTGCTATTTTTTTTAGTTTAATTGCTACGCATGACGATGTAAAATAATTTACACACGGATCCAAGCAAATCACACCACCTAATTTTTTTTTAGAAAATAACCTATAAATATGAATATGGCACTATAAAAATGTTTTTATTAGATGCATGTAAAAAAAAGTTTTACAATATCGATGCATATAAAATTAAATCCATTTTTTTTTACAAAATTTTCATATGCAGATAATAACATGTTGATAAGCACTACAAGTTAAGAAGTTTTTATTTTCCTCCTATTCTAATTTCACATATACCGGTGAAGATTTTAGATGTATGTGGTCTCTTCCACTTATTTATTTACTATATGTATGCAATTTTTGTTTTAAGTAATCAAATAAAGCGACGAACTATATATTCTAAACTGAAAAATGATTCTGTAAATTACAACAGTAATCATGGATAATTCCACAAAACTCGAACAAAAAATGCAACAGAACCGTTAAGCCAAACTGAATCATACCGGGGAAGAGAAATAAACGAACTATCAGGGGTAGATGTGAAATTAGGACGTTATCATATTTTGTAATCTTCGTACGAGAGAAAAAAGAATGAGCTACTACTTCACTCCAAACCTACATCTTGGCAAATTCAGATTTTGAAAATTAGATTCAAAAACCCCTCAGCTAAAATTTAGCTTTGTCCTAAATCTCCATAACTTCGTCTAAAGCTACAGGAACTTTACAAATTTAATGAAATTTTTCTACAGAGTAGGTGAGGTTAATCATCATCATATGTAAAAACTATAATTCGCATATGGCCCTTCTATCATTCGGTTCAACTAACGGAATAGCTACATAAACTTTCAAAAAAATGGTTATCTTTATGCCACCTGCAGCTTTAGAAAACGATGATGTGCCTCCAACAACGATGTCTCTTAATGCAACTCTCAGTTTTACTGCCACAACTAATAGTAAGAAAGGGACAACCTGCAAAATGTAAGCTGACAATTTTCAAACAAGATAACTTCGGAAATCACAGCACCAACAAAAAATGATCATGGCATGCTACAACGTTTCCATCAACCCAACAACACCATCAATCTAAATGTATGCAGGCAGACTAATTGTAAACGTTAACTTTAAACCCAAAAAAACGTAGCACTTCATCATGCTCATGCTCATTGCATCAATGTTAATTGCCAAGATTACAAACAGCTATAAAACAACATCCAGGGGAAAAAATGATAAATGCATAAATACTATTAAAAAAAGAAAGGAAGAAAATATGCATGAAGATATTTGTATATGGAGTCCAAAAACAGATATGTTAAATTCCACTTTCTGACAGAATTTATTCTTGGTCTGACATTTTAAATTCGCTTCAAATAAGCTTTTGTGTGAAGATCTGAAGAAAGGAGTGCCTAACAAATAAACCCTCATCAAAGACTTGTCCCTTTCAGAAGTTGATGGTCTCAACACAATATTAAAACGATGCTGTTATTAAAACATATCCACTCCGATATACAGTTCAATTGGAATTTTGGTTAACGATCAAACTCGATGCATCAAGTCTAGTGGAATAATGTTTATTGTTACTATTTTATTCTATTCATTCTCATCAAAGTTCATCTATAACATTACGCTAGAATAATTTGATATGCTATATACTTCATACTTGTTGCTATTATATATATTGTAAGCCAACAAATGTACCCAGACCCCAGCAATTTGGTGTTGAAGGTATACCAGAATCAGTTTCTGATTACAACTATCGTCCAAAGCAACTTAGCATCTTGGTGGACTCGTAGAACAAAAAACATATATATTCGACCCGATATTTCGCATAAGTCGTCATCATAGAAGCATATATATTTTTCGTTGTCCTATTTCTTGATGTGTCATCAATCTCACAGAAAAAACGGTCGGTTCAAATTCCACCAGGCATCAGCGCTTCCACAACTTAACAACACTTTGTACTAAATGGTATCACAGAATATTCGTGATTTGTTCAAACTCCGCTACGCTATAGTGCCACTATCCGTCATTGCACAACACTGACAGACATCTCATAAACATTATACTAGACTAGCATTATAAAACCATTGTCCTGCAAGGTTTGCATAGTTGCATCATATGCGTGGAAGAGTGGGGGAGAAAAAGACTAATGTTGAAGCACAAGCCAAACTTAAGTGAAAATTATAAGGGGTTGCAGAGCATACCAATGTATAAAACTTATGTTAAATTGTAAGCTGCAAAACTTAAGTGACAATTAACATGAGTCGTTAAAACTTGAAAGTTCTCATTTAAACCATTTGCTTTTCATTTTCCAGTATTAATTAACTTTTAATAATTTCATAAATTCAAAAGCAACCCAGGTAAATAAATCCTAGAAAAACACAATTTATCCAAAATTCATAATGTTATCAAATTCTACAGGAATAACTTTGCAACACAAAAATCGAACAGACAATTTTGATGGCATGTGGATTATAAATGCACAAAGTTAAATCTCAAGAGAAAAAAAGAGATTAAATTGAAAAGTGTCAAACCTGGAACTGCAAATGGAGCTTGATATGATGATACCTGAAAGATAAAAAAAAAGGTTTAGAAAATGGATACATGAAAAATAGAAGAAATTAGGCCAAACCACGAAGCGTTTGAATTTGTATGAAGCACTTACTATGCAACTGGAGCTAGAAAGTTCAGCTGTGCTTGACTGTCACTACAAAAAAGTGCCGGTCGTTGTTGGTTATGCCTATCATATTCAAATTCTTTTTCCAAAAGCCTAGCAATCCTTCGCACCAACCTTTTGTTGGTGGTGCCTCTACGTCTTCTTTTTTTAACAACCTTGAGGAGAGATTCCACAAAAAAGGTGCAACGATTTCTTCTGAAGAACCTTGGGAACAATGGGCTATATCTGTTCTTTTTACCTTTAGAAGTTTGACCGCTGCGGCAGGACGTTATCACTACAGCCCGTGGATGAATTGTGTGCCTGGCGATTTGAGTTGGAGAGATACCAATTTGTTCCTTTGTGACGCTTTCGAAAAGGCCAGCGCTGTAACAAGCGTCAATGATCATTGTGCAGGAGCATTCAGCAGGAATTGTTTCTAGGATCTGTTGAAGCTGTAAACCTGCAACCCAACATATGTGCTAAACTATTTAGAAAGACTCTTAACTTATTCTTTTTTAGCATCACAGTGCATTTCTAAGCATTAAACAACATACCATCAATGCGACTATCATCGGCACACTCTAAAAAGTAATCACTTGAATTCATTTCTCTGTTTTCCTCCTCCACAATACCTCCATGCCCTGTATACAACTCATAAATTTCAAATATATGCGTAGAAATTCATATGCACGCATATAAAATAGCATAAGCAAGATAAAAAAAACCTTAATTACATTGAAATACTTGTGTAAATTTAAATTCATAAGCATTGCTCACTTAATAGCATATTGGCATAACACTTAAGCAATTAAAACTTATGTAATTAAAACTTTAAATCAAACTTGCAAGTCTCAAACAACACAACAAATAAAATTGTTTTATGTGGTTCCATCACCGCGACGATAATCGTAGGAAGGTTTTAAAGAAAAGTAGATTAAACAAGATTCCACCAAAATAAGATTTTGCATATATTATGATTTATGAGGGTAAGTATAATCGTAATATTTTAATATTTAAATAGGGACTTTAACTACCATACCTGTAAAAAAAAATACTACACCATCCCTGGGTACAGATTCGGAGATCGTATCATTTAGCTTTCGCAGGATCTCTGTAGCAGTCCCCCCTATATGGTATCCTACATCCTTCCCAGGGTGTTCTATATCTAAGATTAAGTTGATATGTCTGCGGCGAAACCCATATCTTTTGATCAAAAGTCGTCGAATCTGATAAGCAGCTTCGATACTACTTGGAAGTGTATCAGGTTCTCCCGGATTTGATATACATGCAACTGTGGCTCTTTGTGTCATAGTGGATTTGGATAGAAATGAATGCCGAGTAACACGTCCCTGAAAAAAGAAACCAGACCCAAATAATCAAAACAACAAAAATTCACTCAAGCGCTAAAAAGTCGATATCAAATGTAGGTTAGGCGCGATAGGCAGTATTAGATTGTTATTTAGGATGAATTTGAATAGATATGTTATAATAAGAATAACATTTTCTAACAATAGAAATGGAGGAAAACATAACATAAATAAACCATAATGTAAATGTTGAATCCAACAAAGCAAACATGCATCATTTATCATTATTACTCTGGTTGTAGTTTTCCAAAATTTCCCAAAAAATAAAATGTATTCATACATGTTTTTAGTAAACTCTACATGTTGATATTAATATATATGAAGCAAGGATACGGACACGACACGACACAGACACTGACACGCCAACACAGCTAATAATTTGAAAAAATAGCATAATTCAATGTAATTACAAGTGTCGGTGTCGTGTCCGACACCGGGACACGCCTAATCCGAGGAGTGTCCATGCTTCATAATTATATGCATTTCTTACATGGATTTGGGTTGATAAGGATTTAGGGTTTTAGGCATCAATAACAACAATATTTATTAAACTAAACCGTAGCATTGTATAAAATGATCTCCCTAGTCACCAAATTAAGAACTGCAATGAAATTAGGGTTTTGACAGAATTTGGGGGAAAATGATTTGGGAAAGGAGTTGATTACCGAACAAAGGAAAAGGATGAGAGAAGTGAGTTCAGGCTGAGAGAAGTGAGCGGCGGCAAGCGGTGGTAGGAGCGGCGGCAAGCGATGGTAGGAGCGGCGGCAACAACGTCATACAACAATGAAACCGATGGGTTTCATTGTTGAGAGAATTTGCGGAAGAATGAAATAAGAAAACCAAATGGAAAAAATCTATATATATCCACCCACGAAAAGCAAACAAGCGGGAAAACGCGCGTGAGAGAAAAGAATTAAGCTTATTTACACTTTTTACCCTGCGTTTGAATTTTGGTCCATGTATTCCTTAATTATTTTAAATGGACACTGCAAAATTTAATCATTTAAAACCCAGTCCCTCCCCCAGTTAATCACTGCCACCTCACTAAATTGCTGACGTGGCTCATTGAATCAGCAAAATATGACATGAAGTGATGAAAATGCCCCTCATCTTATCTGACTGCAGCGAAATGACCAAAATACCCCTCTATCCTTTTCTATTCTATGGCTTTCTTCCTCCTTCACTTCTCCTTGCAATGAATTAAGTAATGTGATTTATGATTTATAAATCATGTTGTATCCTCCGATGATGTTAACAGTAAAAAAGATGATGTCTTTCAATTAATTTAAGCTCATCAGGTATTTTAAGCCATTTTGTAATGGACTTCTCTAGAAGCACTTATGGGAAAAACAATTATTAGTGAAATGAAGAATTAAAAGTTGAAAACTTACAGTATATGTTTAATTGCAAATCAACCATCATTGATTTTTGTAGAAGTTCTCATATTTAAATTTCCCATTAGCTTTTGTCAGTTTTAATTGTGAATCTCCAATAAACTAGAAGCTAAAATCCCTTACTGGTAGTTTAAAATTGAATGCGTATAATTTCAGGAAGATTGATTTATGTTAATGGGGTTATTCTGGCAGGAAAAAGCTGCAAATCGCCATGGCTTTCTTCACCCTAAACCCCACTCTCACTCCTCTTTCTTCTTTGTATTCCTCTTCTCTTAAACCTAATAATATTCCTTCTTCCTCCAATTCCTTTTCATGTAACTGTCTATTACCCTTTATAGTCTCTTTTCCTCCACTTCGGCGCTCTCCTCTCGATTTCCCAATCGTAATCTTTTCAATTTCATTTTCAATTATTGTGTTTGGATTATTAGAAGATGAATTATTGTATTCGGCGGTTTATGAGAACATGGATTATGTCGGTGAATGAAGAATATGTTTTTATAGCAAGAAAGTATGTTCAGTGATTCTGGTTTGATGCGTAGAGAAGAGAAAAGGGGAATGAAAGGTAAGAGAAGATATGGATGTCGCGATGCAGTAAAGGTAAGAGGAGTGAAGGTTTTGAGAAGATGATATCATGGGTATTTTTGTTCTTTCGAGTTTGTCTAAGAAGCTAGGCGTATTTACTAATCTTTCTTTCGAGTTTGTCTAAGAAGCGAGGTTTTGAATGAAGAACATGTTTTTATAGCAAGAAAGCATGTTGAGTGATTCTGGTTTGATGCGTAGAGAAGAGAAAAGGGGAATGAAAGGTAAGAGAAGATATGGATGTCGCGATGCAGTAAAGGTAAGAGGAGTGAAGGTTTTGAGAAGATGATATCATGGGTATTTTTGTTCTTTCGAGTTTGTCTAAGAAGCCAGGCGTATTTTTGTTCGTTCACACTAAATTTTGCTGACTCGAACTACCACTTGACCAATCAGCAGTGCAACGTCAGCTGATCAATCATGTGGCAGTCATTAACTGGATGAGGGACTGAATTTTAAGTGATTAATATTTGCAGTGGTGAATTGAAATAATTAAGAAATATGTGGATCAAACTTAAAACTCGCCCTATTTGCAGGGGTTAAAAGTGTAAATAAGCCAAAAAATTAATCATTGTGAAAAAGAATTAACATTGCCTAAATAAATAAATGTCCATTTTTAATGTGAGTAATTAATTATCATTGCCTAAATAAATGTTCATTATTTTTAATAAAATTAAACCAAAGACAAATTAGGTAATGTAAGTAATGTTCTCCATAAAATTATGAGATCAACTCCTTTTTTAAATCTATGTAACTAGTGTGGACACCCGTGTCAAGCATGGGTTAGAATTTCGTCATCCTTCAGGGAGGGAATATTGTGATGTATCAAGTATAAGTTAAATCATAAATTGGATAAAATATTGGAGGATGAATAACAAATAAGTGAAAAATAAGATGAGTGAAGGTTTTGAGAAGATGACATCAGGGGTATTTTTTCCTTTCGCGTTTGTCTATGTGAATCAGTTGGCATGTCCTTAAGCCAGAGAAAAGTTTGGAAATACCCATGGATGATCGAAGTAGAAAAAGCTCACTATGAGGATTCCGTAACCGAGGAAGAAGATGCATTAACTCAGCAGCTCTGGAAGCTCTCTTCATGGCTAACCCCTCAATAAAACCTTTATCTCGGCTAACAACCCCTCCGAGCAATTTCACCCCCAACGTCGGCCTCCTAATATCCGCAGGGAACAACCCCCCACGATGCTTTTTACCATCACATGAAGGCCAAAAGATCTCAGTCTCACGAATATTCAATTCAAGGCCCAATTATGGCCCTAAAACCTGAATGATGTCTAGTGTTTTAGCCACCTCCTCTGAATCCCCTATGATGACAGTCTGTCATGCCACATTTTTAGAGTCTTTTTATGATATTTTTGAGTTCACAAGCAAGCTTAAGCAGTAAGAAAAGCAAGAAAAATAGAAGATTTTGAAGAAAGCAAAATCGTGTCACGATTGTTGAAAACGTGTCACGATTTGGAGCACAGGATGAGGTTCATTCGACATTGGCTAAAACGTGTCACGATGGCTATTTCGTGACACGATTTTAGGGACATGTGGCACAAGGAAAGAAATAAACACAAGAGAAAATATGATCAAAAAGAGCAAAACAGGAGGTGTCAAGAAGCAATAGATTTAAGAATTTACATGGGCTTATGTTTGATCCATGAAACGAAAGAAAAACGTGACATGCTTGGGGAGAAAGAAAGTAACTAGGTTACATAAACCTATAAAAAAGGAAGCTGCACATCACAAAAGGAAGACACGTTTTTGGGAATTAAAGTTTCGGCACAACACGCTTTTGGAAGGAAAGAAAAGAGGATTCAGGGCCCGTTTGCTATAGTTTTTTTTAAGAAAAAAATCACTTTTTTTAAAAAAATAATCACTTTTAAGAGTTTTGCATCCGTTTGTTACAGATTTTTAAAAAAATCAGAATCTAAAAAAAATTTAAAAACAGCTTCAAATGAGAAGCTGTTAAGAGCAGCTTCTCAAAAAATAGATTTTTTTTAGAGGAGAGAGAAAATATGCATCTAAAGATTGAACTAATTTTGTAACAAAAAATCCCTTTTATATAGGTGTATCCAAACAAACTAGATTATTTGTTTAAAAAAAGTGATTTTCATTACGGTAAACAAACGCAAAATAGATTCTGATTTTTCATAAAATCTCTAAAAAATAATCTCTAAATTATTTTATGTCAAAATCACTTTTATTTTAATCCGTAACAAACGGACCCTCATTCACGCATGGCTAGAGGCACATGGGAATGGGAAAACAACAACATCAGTAACATTTGAGAAGAAATTGAGGAGCAAAGCCGGCAACGTCGGAACTCTATCGGTTTATTTTCTTTACTATGTTGTTTATTCCTTTAATCATGTCTAGCTAATTTCCTTTGATTAAGTCTGAGATGATTCTGTGTAACCCTGATTGAACCATGTTGCTGTGAAACTCTATTTATTGTGAATGAAAATCTAGTTTTTATTCAATTCAATTGTTCTTAATGCTTTTTATATATTGACACCATATAAACATGATTTCGTGAGAATAAATGACTACTGACCATAGCTTTCGACTTAGACCTGATTGAATTATTCTAATAAACATAAACATGGTTAGTCTAGGAATGGATAATCGTTTATTAGTGATATTAGGTTAACGTACTTTAAACCTTCAAAGATTATTAGACCACCTAAGGAATTAGGGGCTTTAGTTTGAGAAGAGGGTCCTAACTCAAGGGATTGATTAGGACTATTTTGTTAACTATCGTGGAACTAGATAATCATTCATAAGGTGCAGTATACCAATTAGGGGAACATAGATGATTCGAAAGACCTGATCTCAACTCTCTCTCCTTATCTTTTCCGAAACTATCTTTATTTTCTGTTTATTTAATTTTATGCAATCAAAAATACTGCCTCGGGCACTAAAATAATTTACACATCCTAGATACTAACCTTATTGCTAAATTGAGATTAACACAGTCCATGTGGATACGAACTTATAAATTTTATTACTTCGATAATTTTAGTACACTTGCTAAAAGTCTATTGATGAGTCATTAATTAGTCTATGTTATTGCATTATTTAGATTAGTTTTAATTAGATTTGATTTTATTTTATTTTATTGCATATTTATTTCCTTTTTGAATATTTTACTTTAAATTGCTTTTTATTTTATTTAAGGAACAAATATATGGTGGAAGGTGTCTTGGAGCAAAAGAAAGAGGACTGGAGCAAATACAGTACAAAAATACGAAGATACGAGACAAAAATATGTCTCTACCAAGTCAGAAGCTTGGCACAGCCAGTGCCAACATGTGGCACGGCCGTGCCACCCTCCAGAGCCACTTTTGCTGCTTTTCTTCAAGCCCAAGTTACCCTGTTGCAGCTTTACTGATTTACCCTTATAGTTGCTTAGTTTTTAAGTCAATTGTAAAGCTATAAATAGAGTAGCTCTCCACCATAAACATTCACCTTTGCTTAGAATATTTTAGTGAATTATTTCAATAAAGTCTTTTACTTTCTTTCTCGCAATTTATTGTTTTCTCTCTTCTTCCCCCATGTCTACGATGAACATGAGTGAGTAGACTTCTTTGTCTTGGGATTGTTGGGAAAGTCTAATGACATAATCCTAACGAACCAAGCTTTAACCCTAATTCTATGTAACCATAATTTCTAATTTAGATTCACCGTTTTAACGTGGATTAACTATTATCAAACTGTAGAAGCGAAAGTGGAGGGTTTGATAATTGTTAATCCATCATCCCAAACATCAATTCATAAAGCGAGAGCGGAGCTTTGATGTTGAACCAAGTGAATCTAGACAATAATTGCAAAGGCAGCGAAATAGTCTTTGCAATTATTGAGACACAAGTAGTTTCAATCCTTATAAGCATCCTCTAGTAATCAAGTCAGTGAAATAGGCTTGGTTACTAGAAGTAAACTCTCACCAGACTTTCATCGGAAAGGTGAGGGGCTAAAGGGAAACCGGTCTTAGTAAATTACGTTGTAAACCATAGAATTAGAAGTTAAAGTCTTGTCTAGTGAAAGATTTGTTATTATGACAAACCAATAATCTCAAGGCTCTTTATTATTATTGTTATTTACCTTCAGCAATCAAACCTCCTTTTTACAAACTTTCTTCTCCTCTAATCATTCTTTTTAAGTTAATTAAGTTGAACAACTCCCTAGCAGAACGATACTCTTCTTACTACTATTACTTCGATAGACCATGCACTTGCGGTTTGGTTCTATCATCTATCAAGTCCCCTACAAGAGTCCCATCATCAAGGTACCAAGAATGAAGAAGAAGCTTGCAACTATCTCTGATCTGATGAATAATAGGGTGTAACACAAGAGCAAAAAAGAGTAGCCCTAATGGGTCGCCTTGTTGCACTCTAGTAGCAGACATAACATGTCCATCACCAAGGTATAATCTCTCTGTCTGTCCATAAAGAAACTCAACCCATAAATAAATAGATGGGCATTTCATTCTCACCTCACATAGCAGTGCTGACATGTCTACCAAGTTGAAAGCATTCGAAAAATCTATTGTAAGCATAGTCAAGGAACCATCTCCATGTCGCAGCTTCAACACCCCGTTGACATTGTGCAAAATGGCCTCCGCCCCACCTGAAACCCCCACACCAAACTGAAAGCCATTGAGATCTTTAGCCATATCTTTACCAAGTCCTTGCATAACAACTTTGGATACCAGACGCCTCCAAATAGCACCAACTGCAATAGGGTGTATCCCATCATCAGGCTTTAACAATGGTGTCAAAGGTGCAGAAGCTACAAAATCTACCAAACTCAAGGGACATCTTCCTCCTAACCATAGGTTAACCACTAAAGTGACAACACATAAGAGATCTCTAGCCACAACTGAACCTTCTCCACACAATGCATCTAATAGGTGTCGGTCTCGCAGACCGTCTCTACCACAAGATGTCCCTTTAGGAAACGGCTTAATGCATTTTAGAACGGTGTCAACTTCAACCACAAGGGGAGCTTCAGAAAACATGGTGGTCGGCATAGAGTGAGTCGAACCTCAATCATATTATGGCATGCTCATTAAAACGAGCGGTTCATAAACTTCTTCAAGGAGATCGTTCTCTCGTTAATGTCATCGATTACGATAATCGTACTCCTCTCCGTGTCGCTTCTCTTAACGGTTGGATTGACGTCGCCAATTTCTTGCTTTAATTCGGCGCCGATGTCAACGCTCAAGATCGCTGGAAAAACACCGTTCGTAATCCTAATTCTTTCACCCTTCACCCCCAAACCACCTTTATCTCTAGGTTGACAAACCTTCCTCCACTGAACCCAACACGTCTTTCGGCCACCTCTAGCCCCTCCCCAAAGAAACTCTCTTTGGATTCGGATAACCATCTTAAGCACCTTTGCCGGAATCTTCATAAAGGATAGATAGAAAATATGAATAACATTTAATACGGAATTTAGGACGACTATTCGACCCCCTAAACTCACATATTTATTCCCCCAAGTGTTAAGCCTACCACGCAATTGATCAAGCATAGGCTCCCACATTTCTACTTTCTTAGAACTAGCACCAACGGGTAAGCCCAAATACTTGAAAGGGATAGCACCTTCTCGGAAATGTAAAAAACCACAAGCCGCTTCCATAAACTCCCTTGAGACATTCACACCTATTAACGAACTTTTATGGAAATTCACCTTCAACCCCGACGCCATCTCAAATCCCCGCAAAATTGCTTTTAACATCCAAAGATTATCCACCGTGGGTTCTCCAATACAAAGAGTGTCATCCGCATATTGTAAATGCGAAATGGTCATCCCTCCCCTCTTCACTTGAAAACCCTTAAATAAGTTCCTATTAACCGCATTTGACATTAAACCACCAAAACCTTCGGCCACTAATAGAAACAAAAAAGGAGCGAGGGGGTCGCCTTGCTTCAAATCTCTATCGACACTTATCTCCTCCGTTGGGCTCCCATTAACAAGAATAGACATACTACCTCCAAATACACAAGCCTTCATCCAACTTACCCATTTATCGCTTAACCCCACTCTTCTCATCATGTACTCCAAGAAACCCCAATCCACCGAATCATAAGCTTTTTCAAAATCCACCTTTAAGATCAAACACTCCCGATTCACCCTTTTAGCCAAATCCACCACCTCATTCACAATCATCACTCCATCCACCAAATGTCTACCTTTTAAAAAGGTCGATGACGAATCAGAAATTATAGAATTCATCACCTTTGATAGCCTAGCCGCCAAGACTTTGGAAAGAAGCTTATACAAACTCCCCAAAAGAGAAATCGGACGATATTTCTTTAAGGACGAGGGAGCACTCACCTTAGGGATTAAAGTCACAAAATAGGAAAGAAAGCTCTTCGGTAGCTTTTCATTAGCATGAAATTGATCAAACATTATTCTAATTTCATGTTTCAAAAGATACCAAAAGTCTTTGAAGAAAGCAAAATTAAAGCCATCGGGTCCCGGACTTTTTGTACCATCACTATCCTTCACCACCCCTTCAATCTCCCTCATGGAAAAAGGAGCAATTAACTCCATATTTTCACCCGGAGATAGCCTCTCAAACGATACCCCATCCAAAGTCGGACGAACCCATTTACCTCTCAAACGGTACCCCATCCAAAGTCGGACGAACCCATTTAGAATCCATCACATGGTTTCTAAAGTAATCAACCACCACCCTTCTCACCTCCGTTGGAGTGTCCACCCACACCCCATCCACACAAAGAGCTTTCAAGGAATTTCGGAGAGACCTTGCTTTCACACACCTTTGAAAAAACTTGGTATTTGCATCCCCTTCTTTGAGCCATTTAGACTTTGATCTTTGGAACACGCTCGCCTCCCTACATCTAAGCAACCTCCACATCTCCTCAAAACTATCTTTTCTCAACTTCACCTCCTCACCACTCAACAACCCACACTCCCTCTTAACATTCAAGTCCGCAATAACCTCAATAAGCTTTGCCACTTTCGAATCTAGATCTCCATATTCAATCTTACTCCACGCTCTAATTGCCTCCTTCAACGCATTTAACTTGGATTTCAAAACAACTCCCATACACCCGGATGCTCCATTATTCCTCCAAACCTCCTCTACCAACTTCTTAAAATTACGATTCTCTAACCAAAAGTTATTAAATCGAAAAGGTTTAGGACCCCAATCTCGATCACCACACTTAAGGAGCAAAGGGCAATGATCCGAAATAGTCATCGGAAGAATCCATAAAGATGCACTCCCCCAACAACTAATCCACTCTTCCGACACAAGCATCCGATCAATTCTACTCATCGACCTACCACTAGGATGATACCAAGTAAACGAACGGCCCAATGGATGGACATCAATAAGATCGACATCCGAAAGAAAGACATTGAAAAAATTTAATTCCACCACCGCAATATTCGACACTTCCGCATTTATCCCCCTCCTCTCCTCCAAGCAAGACACCGCATTGAAATCTCCAACCACACACCAAACCCCATCTCCAAAAGTATTTTTCACCAAAACAATATTATCCCACAACCTTCGCTTAGCCGCTAAGTCACATTTAGAATAAATGTTCAACACAAAGCACTTCTTCTTAATTAAACCCCATTCCACACACCCCCCCCCCCCCACATAGCCGTCGCCCACAAAAGCGAAAAGAAGGTTAGAATTTGACTTCCTCCAAATAGAGAGAATCCCACCGCTATTCCCCACCGACGGAAGAAAAGCCCAATCACAATCGTCACTACCCCACAAACTATGACACAAAGCCTCGGACACCACTTCAAGCTTAGTCTCTTGAATTGCCAAAAAGTCCACCTTATGTTCAAAAACCAATTCCTTAATCATCCTTCGCTTCACCCTCCCTCCCAAGCCTCTAACATTGTAGGACAACACAATCATTGATCACCTACTACTTGCTCCCTAGCTTCTTCTTTTTCTACCTCAATATCTTCTAATTCCACCAATTTCGAAACAATTGTTTTATCCGCAACTTGAAACGAGAAACCTCCCGATCTTTGCAAGCTAAAAATACGTGACGCATCCAAGACTTTTCTACTTGAAACCTCCTCATTAGCTAAAGGAGATTCCGGTACCCAAGTTGCCGATTCCTCCATAATTAATCTTATCCCTGAAGCTGGAGTTGAGTGCCAGGCAGAATTCAAATTATTCCCAAAATCTGCACCTCCTCCCACCTCCTTACCGGCTGCATCCTTTAAGAGTACCCCCTTACCTGCCACAACGCACCTCTGTCCCTTCTTACCCTTCCTTCCCTTCCTACTCGGACCCCCTCTACCATCCCTCCAAGCCTCCGCAAATTGGAAAAATTTAGGAGCTTCCAGCCAGTGTGCCTTTTTCTGTTTATGAAAATTATGTTTGCACCTCCTTCTAATCATTTCTTCACCCTGCAAGGAGAATTCAGAAATAGTCTCTTCTGAATCCCTACTTAATGTCAGGCCCAAGCCCAACACGTTGTTATCCGACCCGGATTGGGAGAAACCTTCAGGAGCTTCGTAACCCACAACCGGCTGCAAAATCGGACCCACCAGAGGACACGTTACATCATTTGAAGGTGGTATTAGAGTAGATTAAAAAATCTGCTTTAATAGGGACCCACCATCTGTCTCCCTTGTTTTATCTTGGTTTTCGGGTGTCAAACATTGATTACGTTTGAACCTTTTAAACCGGTGATATCTTATTTTTTCTTGGGAAGGGAAAAAGTAAGCAAAACCCTTGAGAATCGAGGTCCGGGAGTTGTTTTCGCTACGGGAAGGTGTTAGGCACCCATAACGACTATAGTAACCTATAGGAACCGTCTTTAATTTCTACGCGCGCGCTTTATTTTTAAATGCTATTTTGAAAGTGTTTATTAAACCTAAAGGTGTTCTAAGTGAAGAATTGGAGGGAGAAGTATGTTTTTGAATTTTTATTTTATTTGAATTGAAGGAATTTTGTTCCTTGCCTACGTACCCGTTTAAGGGATCAAATCCACCGTAGTTCTCTCTCAAAAAATGTTTTTTGTTTTTGTTGGTTGATTTTAAGTTTGAAAATGGATTTTGGAAGAATAGAAAGAGGCCTCAAGGGCATGAGATTAGGAAATAGTGAGGTTGAATTAGTGAATTGCAAAATATGGTCAAAGTAGGATTAGAGTTCATTGAAGTTTGATTAAGAAAATGGAAAAGAAAATACAATGGGATGTTGGATCCCAAGGTTTATTTGGAAAAGGTTTGAGTGAAGTTGTTCACATTTGTTTGGAAAATTGGTTTTTTCTAAGTATAAGTCCTAGGCATTCATCTAAGCATACAATCCTAAACATACATCTAAACATGCATATTCTAGCTATTTGGTGATGTGTGTGCATGTGTCGGTGCTTGTGTCGGTGTACATCATTAGAGTCCATTGTCCTTTACATCATACCCTAGATACATTCTATGGCCTCTTTGCCAAGAAATTAAAAGTGGCATAAAGGAAGAATATTACAACTCCTAAAGGTTTACATTCTAACTTTGGTACAAATTAAATTGCATGAAAGAAATAGAGATGAATATGGAATGCAATGGAGATGCTTATGAAGTGGTGAAACATGAAATGAAAAAGAGTTAGTAGCACCAAATATAATGAAGTAATAAGAGAGCAAAGAGATACTACACAAAAGCAAAAACACAAAGATAAAGTGCTAGAGCATATTAGAAATTAATCACAATACTTCAAGATGCATATGAACCATACTCTCCACATTATGACAATTTTAAAGTAAGTTTTAATACAGCAAAAGTGTGGGAATTAGAAGTTCATACTCAAATTGCAAGATTACAATTCATCTCTAGAAACCTTTAACACTTTATCTTCTCAAACAAGCACTAATTTGCCTTGTAAAACAAGTAACTAATCACACATATTTATTCTCAGCAAGAAACTCATCCAAGCAGTGCCAAATCCATCATCAATTCACACATCACAAATCTCAAGCATGTATCAAAGATTGGAATTAAAATTAATGCACATTTTCACAAGTTTTTGTCATGAAACTCAAAAAATAAAGCAAAACACAACACCTTATTTTTTTATCCATTTTTTCAGCACAAAAATATCATGCAAAGGTTGCAAAAATAACATGAAAAACTCACAAATCTTTATAGAATTTTTTTTAAAAGATTTTAGGCATGATGAGGGTGTAAAAAACACAAGACTGTGTGACAAATAGCAAGAAAACAAGCAAAATACGGATAAACAACAAAGAAACGACCCAGGCCCAAACGCAGGTTGGATCTGGATCATCCAAGAGCCTCTGAGGCGTTGGATTGATCCAGAACCTCTAAACCCTAGATCCAACGGCTGCAAGGCGAAGGTAGCATGGACATGCAGTGTACGCGCGCGCGTGGGATCACAAAGCTAGTATATAAGCAAAAACAAAGGGGGAACCTCACAATCCTCACTCCTTTCTCTCTCTACAATGTTCTTAGAGAGAGAGAGTCTGCAGACTCTCTCTTCTCCGACCTAATGCCGGTCATCTTCAACCTTTCTCCGACGCGGTGACCGGCGGTGGCGCCGCCGCGTCGGAACCCTAAACCGCCCAGAACTCAGACCTAATCACATGTTTCTAAAGCTCTTGACCTCCTCTCTTCGATTCTGAGGCTCGTTTTTTCAAAGGACTTGCAAATCGACGTAGATCGGGGAAAAATCAAACACGACGTGATGTTCTTTTTGCTTTTAACTCTTTTCAAACGATGTTTTGAAGAAAGATTTCCTATAACACTCCTATCTACGTCGATTTGCGAAGAAAAAGCACGTATATGAAACAAGTTGCTATGATTTATAAC
This sequence comes from Medicago sativa, assembly GCF_051527215.1. Taxonomy (NCBI): domain Eukaryota; kingdom Viridiplantae; phylum Streptophyta; class Magnoliopsida; order Fabales; family Fabaceae; genus Medicago; species Medicago sativa. The sequence continues at coordinate 12,454,278 of NC_140756.1, forward strand.
GAAAGAGCGAAAACAGGATGGGAAGAAAGATTTGGTACCTGAACGAAAGAGAGGACGAACTCTTCGGAGGTTTTTCTTCTTTTGACTTCTGTGAACTTTTCGATCTGTTTCTCTTCTTTGTGCTTTTACGTTGATGCTTCGGTTCTTGATTTGAAACCCTAGGGTTTCAGATTTCGTTGTGATTCTGTGCTGGTTTCTTCGATCCTCTTCTTCTCTTCCTCGATCTCTCTCTCGTGATCGCAGTTATGCTTGAATTGCGAGAGAATGGTTCAATGATGATGATTCTTGGAAAAGAGTCACTGAGAACCTTCAATATTTGTTGAATTGGGACTGATTTGATGAAACGCTTGCTGAATTCGTTTTGTTTGTGATTGAATTGATGGAAATTAGTGTGAATTTGAGAGGATTTGTGTGTATTGTGACTCTGGAAAAGTGGTTAGGGTTTGAAGATGATGAACTTGTTCATCATGTTCTTGAGTTTTTTCGGAGTTTGTTACGGTTTTGATCTGTTCTGAGCAGAGAGAGAAATTGTGAAGTGTTTGTGATGAGTTGTTGAAATCTGAATGGCACTGCAATGATTGGAGCCTTTTATAGGCTGCCAAGTGTAGCTTCTGGACCAATATGGACATGACATGTGGCACTGGACTTAACAGACTGGACCAATGGAAAAAGGACACGTGGCACTGGACTTAACAGATTTTGGACCAAATTGCAAATAACCAAAAATAAAGGACTGAAATGTAAAAAAAATGACAAAAAAGACTTTAAAAGTAATTAATAATAAAATTGGTAAAAAACGTAATTTGGAAATAAACGTAAAGCGAAACGATTAAAATTTGACAAAACGGACTAAAAATGAACCAATGGCCTAAATGAGGTACTTTAAAGTACCTCTCTGCCGAAATTTCGTGTGAAATGACCAAAATGCCCCTGGGGGCTAAAACGACTAGAAATGACTCAGATGCAAATTTAAAACGGATTTTTGACAGAGATTGAATCAAAGGCTCATACAAGCAAAATTAAAAGACTCAGAGACAGTTTTTAGGATTTAAACAGTGACTTGACACTTGAAATGACCAAAATGCCCCTAGGGGCAAAACTGACTCAAAATGACTTCAAATGCAGTTTTTTGAAATGGATTTTGACATAGAATGAAACAAAGACTTATTCAAACTACTTGAAAGGACTCAAACAAAATTTTGAAAGACTGAGAGGAAATTGACATGGGAAATGACTAAAATACCCTTGCATGTAGATTTTGCAAATAACATTGAAATAAAATGCAGAGAAAGATGCAATTGATCAGAGACATATCAAATGGCTTGAAATGCAAGATAAGATGAATTGAGTTAGTATTTTTAGGTCCAAAATTAGGGTATAACAGCTGCCCCTATTTAAGTTTCTTTGTCCGGAGAGTCAAGAGACGAAGTCTTAGAGTTGACGGGACGAAGACACTTAAATATTAACATTTGCACTGCTTTTGGACATAAAAATACGTTTTCAAATTTTCAAAAATGTAAATGCCATGCAACATTTTGATTATGAATGCAAGACAAATAACTGGAGTCTATGGAACCTGTCATGTCACTGGGGATTCAGGTAGACATTGATAGGGTAGACAAACCAGGGAGTAGAAGATAAGGTGCAAGTTGTTCTTTGGGTCGAACTAGTCACTTGACCAAGGAGTACGAAACAAGAGATAGGTGCAAGCTGTTCTTGGGACTGAACTTGGCACTTGACCGGAAACATAGACATATAGGCAGATACAAGCGGTTCTTTTGGATCGAACTTGACACTTGGTTGAAGGTACAAACAGATAGGCAGACACAAACTGTTCTTTTGGATTGAACTGGCCGTTTGGCTGGAGACATAGACAAAAGGGTTGATACATGCTGCTTCTTTGGATCGAACTTGCTTGTTGGGTTATCACCACATCATGTGGGAAAGTGCAGACTGTTCTATTAGATCGAACTCGTCGTTTGACCGATATCAAAGCATAAGCTGGGTACAAACTGTTCTTCAGATTGAACTTGCCGTCTGACTGATAACAAAGCATGAGCTGGGTACAAACTGTTCTTCAAATTGAACTTGCCGTTTGTCCGGAAGCATAGGTATATAAGCAGGTACAAGTGGTTCTTTTTGGATCGAACTTGGCACTTGACCAGTAACAAGATACCAATTGAAAGTCTGGCTTAACAAGATACCAATTGAGGGTAAATTGTTATTGACTTGATTTGGAAATAGACATGACCATTTTTGTTGGCCCAAGAGTAAATTGAGAGTAAATTGACATTGATTTGAGTTGAAAATTGACATTGAAAGTTGAGATTGAAAGTTGAGATTGAACAGAGACATAGACATAGACATTGGAAATTGGAATTGGATTGAGACATAGACATTGACATTGGATTGGAGAGTTGCAATTGACATTGAAATTGGATTGAAATTGGATTGAAAATTGACATTGACATTGGATATTGACGTTGACATTGAAATTGGAATTGAAATTGGAAATTGACATTGGAATTGGATTGAAATTGGAATTTTGACATTGGGATTGGATTGAAATTGGAATTTGACATTGGAATTGGATTGAAATTGGAATTTGACATTGAAATTGACATTGGAATTGGAAATTGGCATTGGAATTGGAATTGGAGATTGACATTGGAATTGGAATTGGAGATTGGCATTGGAATTGGAATTGGAGATTGACATTGACATTGTCATTGGATGTCAACATTGGAATTGGAGATTGACATTGACATTGTCATTGGATGTCAACACTGACATTGTTATTGAAGTTGAGATTGCTTCGAATTTGACATTTGACATGGTTGGAATTGAAGTTGGAGAATTGAAACTTGCATTGAATTTGGCAGTTGAAAGTTGGATATGCAACATGTATGTATGGTATAGCAAGATTATTGGATGTATGAGCACATAAAATGCATGATTATGCATGTATGAATGCTTGGAATGCATGATTGGTTGGCAGTTTGACAGAGAAGTTTCACAAAGGCAGATGAGACATTGGAAGATTGGGCACGTAGTGGCTCGTGCTGCAACATATTCACAGGGGAAAAACCTCTTTTGGAGAGACCGTCGTTGGGAGACGTGTCGAAACCATGGCTGAGGGCAATAAAACTTGTAAAGGAGGACCCTTGGAAGGTTCTTGGATACAGGTCGCCGTTGCTAGGCGTGTCAGTGCTGGGTAAACATTGGATGTTCGCATCTGTGGTCAATGCTTTTCAATTTTTCATTCTTTCATTTTTCATTTTCAAACCCCACTTTTGCCTGAACCGCCCTTTCGGGTTTTCGATTCACCGGGGAGTAAAGATTCTTTTCATTGCCCCATTTTTGCCTGAATTGCCTTCATAGGTTGTCAATCAGCGGGGTGCTCATTTTTGCCTAAGTCGCCCTTCCGGGTTTTCAACTTAGCGAGCTTTTCATTTGCATTTTTTCATTTTGTCATTTTCATTCTGTTTTTCCATTTTTGCCATTGACCACAGATCATCCTGGAGAGTAACCTGCTTGTAACATGTATTGAAATAGACATTGACATTCATCCATTCATGCATGTTTCATTGAAATGTACCCTGTTGCTCAGGTTTGCTTTCAAAATAGACAGAAAAAAGGATTTTTCAATTTTCAAAGATGCTTGTTTCAGATATTGACATTATCAAATAGAAAGAAAGTATTTTGTATATATAGCATTGAAAGTAGAAAGAAAAGTAGAGTTTCAAACAAAAGCACAGGCTCAAATTGATGTATAAGAGTGAAAGTCAGCCAAAGGCATGACTTCACGGATTTACAAAGCTTGGAAAATGGTAATTTTATTGGTTGGCGATACATTGAACACGATGACCGCTACATTTCATAGAAATTTTGAATTCACAAGTACAGAAGCCTCTGATGAAGAAGATCATTGACAGTTGCAGATGCCCCAAGGGGTGATGGTGATTTGCCAGATATAGTTACTTGTCTTTTATTGTCAACCTCATTTTTGCATGAACCGCCCTTTCGGGTTTTCGGCTCATCGAGGCGCTCATTCTTGCCTGAGTTGCGTACAATCTCAGCGAGCTCTTTCATATTCATTTTTTTGTCCCTAACTTTTGCCTGGATCGCCCTTTCGGGTTTTCGATCCACCGGGAAGCGCATTTTTGCCTAGGCCGCCCTTTCGGGTTTTCGACCTACCACGCTGTTCTTTTCTTTCTAGACAAAGTATTTCTTGACTATATCGGCATTAACGGGACTTGGGAGTTCAACACCATCCATGTGTGTAAGAATCAAAGCACCACCAGAGAAAGCCTTCTTGACAACGTAAGGACCTTCATAGTTAGGTGTCCACTTGCCCCTTGGGTCGGGTTGCTGACTTATCCTTCTTTTCAATACAAGTTCGCCTTCCCTGAATTCTCGAGATCGGACTTTCTTGTCAAAAGCATTCTTCATTCGAACTTGATACAACTGTCCATGAGCCAAAGCATTCATACGCTTCTCTTCAATCAGATTCAACTGGTCATACCGACTTTGACACCATTCAGCCTCAGTTAACTTTGCTTCCATGATTACTCGAAGAGATGGAATCTCCACTTCCAGAGGGAGAACTGCTTCCATACCATATACCAGAGAGAAGGGAGTTGCCCCGGTTGAACTGCGCACTGTAGTACGGTAGCCATGCAAGGCAAAAGGTAGCATCTCATGCCAGTCTTTGTAAGTAGTGACCATCTTCTGAACAATCTTCTTGATGTTCTTGTTAGCGGCCTCAACTGCACCATTCATCTGAGGTCTATAAGGAGAAGAGTTGTGATGTTTAATTTTGAATTCTTCACATAAAGCTTGCATCATGCTGTTGTTCAGATTGGAACCATTGTCAGTGATGATCTTGTTGGGAACACCATATCGACAGATGATGTTATTCTTGATAAACTTGACAACCACTTGCTTGGTCACGTTGGCATAGGAGGCAGCTTCAACCCACTTGGTGAAATAATCAATTGCCACTAGAATGAAACGATGTCCGTTGGAAGCTTTTGGTTCGATCCTTCCAATCATGTCAATGCCCCACATAGAGAAAGGCCATGGGGAAGAGATAACATTGAGAGCATGTGGAGGCACATGAATCTTGTCAGCATAAATTTGACATTTGTGGCATCTCTTGGCATGTTTGTGGCAATCACGCTCCATAGTTATCCAGTAATAGCCGGCTCTTAACAGTTTCCTTGACATGGCATGGCCCGAAGCATGGGTCCCGAAGGTACCATCATGTACATCATGCATCAATTTCTCAGCTTCTTGTTTGTCAACACATCTCAACAAGACCATGTCATAGTTCCTCTTGTATAGGACTTCTCCGTCCAGGAAGAACTTACTAGCCCATCGTCTCAAAGTCTTTTTATCCCTGTTGGAAGCACCAGGTGGATATTCACGATTCTGCAAGAATTGCTTGATGTTGTAATACCAAGGCTTTTTGTCATTCAAATCTTTGTCGGCTTGATCTGGCATATTTTCAATAGTAAACACATGAGCGGGTCTATCGAGACGCTGCACTTTGATTACGGGCACATCATTCCAGTGATTGACACGAAACATGGAAGACAAAGTAGCAAGAGCATCAGCCATCTGATTTTCATCCCGAGGGATATGGTGCAGCTCAACCTTGGTAAAGTATGTCAGCAGACGTCTTGCATAGTCACGGTATGGGATCAGCTTCTCATGATGAGTCTCCCATTCACCCTTTATCTGATTAATGACAAGTGCAGAGTCTCCATAGATGTCAAGGTGTTTGATTCTCAGGTCAAGGGCTTCTTCGATGCCCAAGATGCATGCTTCATATTCAGCTATGTTGTTTGTGCATTCAAAAGTTATTCGAGCGGTGAAAGGAATGTGATGCCCTTGCGGCGTTACAATGATGGCTCCAATTCCTTTACCATAGGCATTAACAGCACCATCAAACACCAATCCCCACTTGCTATTGGGGTCCGGCCCTTCATTGATCAGTGGCTCTTCACAGTCTTTTGCTTTCAGATACATGATCTCTTCATCAGGGAAATCAAACTTAATTGGCTGGTAATCATCAAGAGGCTGACAAGCAAGATGCTCAGCAAGGACACTTCCTTTGATTGCTTTCTGAGCTTTGTACACAATATCATATTCAGACAACAACATTTGCCAACGTGCGATCTTTCCAGTAACAGCAGGCTTTTCAAAGATGTACTTGATTGGATCCATTCGGGATATCAACCAAGTTGTATGATTCACCATATAATGACGCAGGCGTTTGGCAGCCCAAGCTAAAGCACAACAAGTCTTTCAAGCATTGTATACCGAGTCTCGCAGTCGGTGAACTTCTTGCTCAGATAGTAGATAGCATGCTCTTTCTTACCCGTCTCATCTTGTTGACCGAGAACACAGCCCACTGAATCATCTAACACTGATAGATACATAATCAAAGGCCTTCCTTCCACTGGCGGGACAAGGATAGGTGGTTCCAACAGGTATTCTTTAATGCTATCAAAAGCTTCCTGGCATTCATCATTCCATACAACAGGCTGATTCTTTCTGAGCAATTTGAAAATTGGACCGCAAGTAGTAGTCATGTGAGATATGAATCTTGAAATGTAATTCAAACGTCCGAGGAGACCTCTGACTTGCTTCTCAGTTTGAGGGGCCGACATCTCTCGGATGGCTCGGACTTTGTCAGGATCAACTTCGATGCCTCTTTGACTGACAATGAAGCCTAGCAACTTTCCAGATCGTACACCGAATGTGCACTTGTTAGGATTCAACCGCAGCTTGTACTTTCTCAATCTTTCAAACATCTTTTTCAAATACACAACATGCTGCTCTTCATCACTTGACTTCACAATCATATCATCAACATATACTTCAATCTCTTTGTGAATCATATCATGAAACAGAGTGGTCATACCCCTTTGATAGGTAGCACCAGCATTTATCAAGCCAAACGGCATCACTTTATAACAGAACGTTCCCCACGGAGTGATGAAGGACGTCTTTTCTCTATCTTCAGGAGACATCCGTATCTGGTTATAGCCGGAGAAACCGTCCATGAAGGAGAATACTTTAGACTGAGCAGTACTGTCAACAAGCACATCAATATGAGGCAATGGGAAGTTATCTTTCGGACTGGCTTTATTCAAATCTCTGTAATCCACGCACATTCGAACTTTCCCATCTTTCTTTGGCACTGGCACAATGTTGGCAATCCACTCAGGATATTCAGCTGTCATGAGGAAACCCGCATCAATTTGCTTCTGTACCTCAGCCTTGATCTTAAGAGCCATGTCTGGACGAGACCTTCTCAATTTTTGTTTGACAGGAGGACATTCAGGCCTTGTCGGTATCCGATGTTCCACAATCTTGGGATCTAGACCCGGCATATCTTCATAGGACCATGCAAAGACATCTGGATAATCATGGAGAAGCTGAATGATCTTCCTTTTCACTTCTGGCTCAAGTGCTGCACCGATCTTGATCTCTCGCTTGTTCTCTTCAGTGCCCAGGTTGATGAGCTCAATTTCTTCCTGGTGAGGCTGAATGGCTCTTCTTTCTTGCTCGAGCAGTCGAGTGATCTCATACGGTATCTCTTCATAATCATCATCCTCATCTTCAGCTTCATATACAGGGAATTCAAAATTTGGAGGAACCATAGGGTCACTGTGTTCAACGGGTTTATTATGGTTCAATCTGCATAATATGATTGGGATGATTTTAGAAAAATGTTTTTTATGCAGATTTTTGAAATTAATAAGAAAAATACAAATGTTTTGGTTTTTTTCTGGCATTACCATTATTTCCAAGAAAAAGGCACTAAAAAAAGTGAAAAACAAAGAGTCGTGAGAAAGACGACAACTTTTTATTGATTAACGGCAATGCCGAAACAAACACGCCCTTACAAAGATATCACTTTCGCCTTGGGCAGAGCGAAAGGATTGTTATTTTGAAAACAAAAAACATGAGCAACAAAACACATTACATGGAAGCATGCATGACTAAAGGAACATCAATGGCTTCCCAATTTCTCACAGTGCCTCCTGGTATAACAAATGCAGGCACGTGACCACTTCCAGCAGCGTCTTCAGCAATAACATTGATGAACCCAGCACTGTAGAAAGCTCCCTTTGAGACAGCAGATGTTGGGGAGAATCCAAGGCCCTCTTTACGCTTGTTTTCCAGAATCTGAATCACCTTGCCCCAACCAGCAGCTTGCCCTGCCTGGATAGCCTTCTGGGCATCCTTTAGTGAGGCCATGCTAGCACCAGCCCTCCGGGGCTCCGCACCCTCGACAGTCAAGCCTTGGAATGACGTCCCTTCTGCGGACCCTGCTTCAACACAAGAGAACGATGATATTTGGCTAACCAGAAATGCCTCCTCACCATATACAGTGACAACCTTACCGTTCCTCATGAACTTAAGCTTCTGATGCAAAGTGGACGTGACTGCTCCAGCGTCGTGGATCCACGGTCTTCCGAGGAGACAACTGTAAGAGGCATTGATATCCATGACTTGGAAAGTTATTTGAAATGTCTCGGGACCGACGGTGATTGGCAAGTCCACTTCCCCGAGAACATCCTTGCGGGATCCATCAAAAGCTTTAACCAGATAACTGCTACCCCTCAGGGAAATTCCATGATGGCTCAATTGCCTTAGTGTGGATTCAGGCATTACATTCAGAGACGATCCAGTGTCCACCAATACATTGGATATCATATCAGACCCACAATGTACTGAGATATGTAGAGCCAAGTTGTGGCGTTTCCCTGCTTCGGGGAGCTCATCGTCACCAAACCCCAAGTTGTTGCAGGCAGTAATATTGCTCACTATCCCATCAAATTGATCCACAGAGACTTCGTGGTCAACATAAGCTTGCTCCAGTATCTTCATTAACACCCTCCTGTGGGCTTCTGAGCTCATGAGCAGAGACAGGATGGATATCTTTGAAGGAGTCTGTAGCAGCTGGTCAACAATCTTATAGTCACTTTTCTTGATAAGCCTCAGAATTTCGTCCAGATTGGACTCTTCAATAGATTGGCCTGCTGGGCCAGTGTTCTTGTCAACAGGTGGAGCAACTGGTGGAGTTACCGTGGCAATAGGTGTGACCACCTTCTTTTGAAACAAGGGCGGACGGACTTTTCCACTTCTCAGAGTTGTAACTTCACTGACAACATTATCAACTGTAGCTGGGGATACCAGAGGCACCTCCACTCCGTTCTCAATCATGGTTGCATTGTACTTGTAGGGAATTGCTTTGGTAGAGGTATAAGATACCGGACCAGGTAGCCTGATCACCAAAGGCTCAACATTCTTCGTCTGAGATACACTTTCAACAGGAGAATCATGGAACACTGGCACAATCACACATACATCACTGACGATCAAGTGTTTGTCATCCATCAGACTCTGAATATCATTTTGCACCACACAACAGCCCATGGGGTTCTGCAGACATTCTGAACAAGTAGCATGATCATGATTGAACAGAGAAGCATGGCATAGTTTGACATGTAATGGCACCAGGGGAGTAACGACATTGCGGACATCCAACATGGGATCCTCTTGAGGGACGGGAACCCTTTCAAAGGCCTCAATCATATTGACAGCAGCATGGTTGGGAAGCGGGTTGTCGAGGACATGAGGAACACTGTTCTCAAAAGTCAAACGTCCCTTTTCTATCAGATCTTTCACAATATATTTCAGAGCAAAGCAACCTTCGACATCATGGCCTTGAGCACCCTGATGGAATTCACATGTTAAGTCCTCACGAAACCTGGGAGGTAACGGATTAGGCGGAGGCTTGCCTGGCCTGGTGACGCAGTGTCCCTTGGCCAGTAGAGTTGGGAGCAGCTCACCATACCGCATTGGTATTGTTGGAAAAGAAGGTTTGGGTCGGGGACCCTGTTGTTGCTGCCGTTGCTGTTGAGCAGGAGGCTGTTGTTGTGTTTGCTGAGGGATGGCATTGACGGGCATTGGTGGATGACCCGGTGGCAGAGGATATTGTTGGTAGAATGGTGGGAAGAAAGGATGTTGAGAGTATTGCATGTATTGATAGGGCAAAGGTAGTTGCATGGCTGTTGCAGACGGGTTACCAGACACCATCCCTACATCAGATTCTTTTCTCTTGTGATGACCATTACCGTACTTCTTCGGTGCACTGTTTGAAGATTCACCCTTCTCAAGGATAATAATACCATCTCGGACAACCTCTTCTAGACGGGTTCCCATTGTAACCATATCAGAGAAATTGTTCGGAGCAGAGACTATCATTCTCTCCTTATATTCCTTCTTCAGAGTCTTCAGGAATGTTTGTGTTAACTCTTCCTCATCAAGTCGAGGAGAAACACGGGCAGCTGCCCCTCTCCACCTTTGAGCGTATTCACGGAATGTTTCATCTGATTTCTGAGATAGGGCTTTGAGAGAGTCCCTGTTTGGCCTCAGACGGGTGTTGAACTCATATTGACCTTCAAAAGCAGCGGCGAGTTCCTCAAAAGTATGAATGTTGTCTTTGCTCAGACTAGTGTACCAATCTGCTGCATCATCTGTCAAGCTACTCTGAAAGCAGTGGATCATCAGTGCATCATTGTCGGCATAGTTAGCCATCTTTCGTACATACCGGATAACATGGTTGTGGGGGCAAGAAGTCCCATTGTACTTGTCAAATTCTGGCTCTTTGAATTTCTTAGGAACCTCAAACCGGGATACCAAGCATAGATCACGAGCTTTAGCAGGAGCACCATTGTTTCCTCGGCTAGCCTTGACTTCACGGAGTTCTCCAGCCAACTCCCTTAACTGTCTCTTCATAGCTTCCATTGCGGGATCTTGTCCACGCGGAGTATCAACGTCAATCACCTGTTGCACAGTGTGCACAATAGGGTCGGTAACAACAGTGGTTACTTGAGGCATAGTAGTAGACACATGAATCTGTCCCTCAGCAGTAACTGGAATAGAAGTGGCTGGTTGTTCTTGTGAAGCCATCATAGCGGACATGGCGTCATGAGCCTTAGCCAAGTCTTCTTTCATAGCAGCCAATTCGGCACGGAGCTGAGCATTTTCTTCTTCAAAATTAGCCATCATCCTTCTCTTGTGAAATCTTGTCTGATGAATTCTATCTGGTTGGTAGACTTTGCGAACACGAGCCACTTTTCAGACTGCGGCAGACAAAACCAGGAGGCAATGAGCACGAGAGAAGTTTTTTGTGACCAATGAATGCATATGATGCATGAAATGTGTTAATGCATATGCAAAAAGACTCTTTTTAGGTTATCGAAGGGTTTTAGACAAATTATAAACTTGCAAACATTACTAAACAACAATTAACATAAATGGGAAACAAACAACCAACATATAGTTTTACAAGACAATTTCAACATGAACAGATGGAAATAACAACAGAAAATGGCAATCCTCAAGCATAGGAAGTGGAAGCGTCGTCCTCAGACTCAGACTCATAGTCGCAGTATCGTGCATAGAAGTTACGGGCCCCCCTAGCTCTCTTGGAGTCCCTCATAAGCAGTCTATCTTTCTCCTCAATCTCTCTCTTGGCCTTAGCTAGCTCTTTCTTCAGTGTCAAGACCTCATGAGTCTGCTGCTCACCTTTTCCATCCAAAGTCATGATCAAGTTCTCAACCTCATAGTATCTAGCTCTCCACTGATGCTTCTCCCGACTCTCCATAGCTAGATGCTCCTGATACATCTCCTGGGTAGGTGGGAGTAGAGGCAAAGGCATGGTAGGAACAGTTGCAGACACGTATCTCATAGAGGGGTAAGGCGTACCAGCCTCCTCAGCTCGGTTTATCACCCACTGTGTATAGGCCTCATGAGCGATACCGGACCTCACACCCATATGCTTTACCTCTTTCTTCCGAAGCTTGGTCCAAGCTTGCATGAAATCTTCTCTAATTCCGGTGGGAGCATTGGAGTAATGAAAGAAGTAAGGAGCTGTAGCGAGATTGATGGGTTTATCTTTCATCGGGAAACCAAATTGTCGCAAAGCAAGCTCCGGGTTATAGTTGATTCCACCCCGGGTACCAAGAAGAGGTACATTAAGAAACTTTCCACCACCAAAGATGATTTCCTTGACCCTAGAAGCGGGAGTGAGCCAAACCACTTCATTAGGAGTGAGAGCCATAATCCTCTGTGAAATAGACCAATTCCTCGGATTGTCGTGGAAAGACTGCGGGAGGTGCGAAATAAACCACCTATAGAGGAGAGGCACACAACAAAGAATGTATCCACGACCTTTGCCGGAACGATCGTGAATAGCATGGTATGTGTCAGCTAGCAAAGTAGGAACCGGATTCTTGGAGTGGAAGATCATAATAGCATTCATGTCCACGAAGCCATCAAGATTCGGAAAGAGAATAAGCCCATAGATGAGAAGTGCAAGAATAGCCTCGAGAGTGTCCTGACAAGTGGTATTGAGATTGGCTTTCCCAAGAAGATACTCTGAAGTGAACCCTCGGATGCGTGCCTTAGTGACAAGATTCTTGGAGACATCGGTGGTCTTGAGATAGAGATCCTTAGCAATAACCAATGGAGGAGGAGGATCTTCAGGTCCTGAGAAAGGTATCCCCTTAGCAATAGATAAACCCATCAAGCAAGCATAAGCTTCTAGAGTAGGCACCAACTGAAAGTCTGGAAAAGTGAAGCACCGATACCCCGGATCATAGAATTGCACTAGAGTGTGCACAAGCTTCTCATCCACATTAGTATGGAGAATAGGAAGTAAAGCCCCGTAACGGCGTCGGAAACCAGTCGGATCCTCAATCTTGAGTGCCAAATCTCTCAAACTAGCCAAATCCACTTCCTTAAACTTGTAGGACTTAGTCATCTTCATCCCTACAATGTTTACAATTTCAACTTGTCTAAGCCCTTCGATAACAATGCATGACAAAAAGTTCATGCATGTATGCATGTATGCATGAATGCATGATTATGTTCAAGTTCGGAGAAAACATGGTGGGTTTGAAGTTCAAAGTCGAGGAGTCATGGGTGGACACGGTGTCCGGTGAAACTATGGTTTTAGGATAATAGTAACCGGGTTCTAAAAAGGTTCCCAAGTTGCAACCTCTCCGACGTACCTCATGGTGTCACGAGGCAACACTCGCTCCATGATTATACGTGGAAGGTCTAACTTGAGTGTAGTATCGCGTGACGACTAAAACTCGAGACGACACTCGGTTTAGCCTCCGCACTACATCCTAGAAAATGGCCATGGATGGGTTTGGTTATCTACGGTTCATAGCGTCATAGAACAATTAGAAGTAAAGTGCCTAAACGCGACAACCCGCGCCGACAACATCACCCCCAAAATGCCTCAGCTATGTGGGATTGATCGCATAATCCAAAACACGAGGCAACCCCCGGAATGAATTGTCGATTATATCCCTCCTAAATCCTAAGTTCACTCAGCCCGGGTGCAGGACTTTTGATATTCTCACCCCACACGTTTGCAAAAAAATTAAACATTTATTCACATAGGTAAGCAAGTAAAAGAAGCAAGTAAAAAAAGCGCAAGCGTGGAAATAAAGACTAGGCGTAACTCTCGAATCTCCCCAGTGGAGTCGCCAGCTGTTTTATCTTGGTTTTCGGGTGTCAAACATTGATTACGTTTGAACCTTTTAAACCGGTGATATCTTATTTTTTCTTGGGAAGGGAAAAAGTAAGCAAAACCCTTGAGAATCGAGGTCCGGGAGTTGTTTTCGCTACGGGAAGGTGTTAGGCACCCATAACGACTATAGTAACCTATAGGAACCGTCTTTAATTTCTACGCGCGCGCTTTATTTTTAAATGCTATTTTGAAAGTGTTTATTAAACCTAAAGGTGTTCTAAGTGAAGAATTGGAGGGAGAAGTATGTTTTTGAATTTTTATTTTATTTGAATTGAAGGAATTTTGTTCCTTGCCTACGTACCCGTTTAAGGGATCAAATCCACCGTAGTTCTCTCTCAAAAAATGTTTTTTGTTTTTGTTGGTTGATTTTAAGTTTGAAAATGGATTTTGGAAGAATAGAAAGAGGCCTCAAGGGCATGAGATTAGGAAATAGTGAGGTTGAATTAGTGAATTGCAAAATATGGTCAAAGTAGGATTAGAGTTCATTGAAGTTTGATTAAGAAAATGGAAAAGAAAATACAATGGGATGTTGGATCCCAAGGTTTATTTGGAAAAGGTTTGAGTGAAGTTGTTCACATTTGTTTGGAAAATTGGTTTTTTCTAAGTATAAGTCCTAGGCATTCATCTAAGCATACAATCCTAAACATACATCTAAACATGCATATTCTAGCTATTTGGTGATGTGTGTGCATGTGTCGGTGCTTGTGTCGGTGTACATCATTAGAGTCCATTGTCCTTTACATCATACCCTAGATACATTCTATGGCCTCTTTGCCAAGAAATTAAAAGTGGCATAAAGGAAGAATATTACAACTCCTAAAGGTTTACATTCTAACTTTGGTACAAATTAAATTGCATGAAAGAAATAGAGATGAATATGGAATGCAATGGAGATGCTTATGAAGTGGTGAAACATGAAATGAAAAAGAGTTAGTAGCACCAAATATAATGAAGTAATAAGAGAGCAAAGAGATACTACACAAAAGCAAAAACACAAAGATAAAGTGCTAGAGCATATTAGAAATTAATCACAATACTTCAAGATGCATATGAACCATACTCTCCACATTATGACAATTTTAAAGTAAGTTTTAATACAGCAAAAGTGTGGGAATTAGAAGTTCATACTCAAATTGCAAGATTACAATTCATCTCTAGAAACCTTTAACACTTTATCTTCTCAAACAAGCACTAATTTGCCTTGTAAAACAAGTAACTAATCACACATATTTATTCTCAGCAAGAAACTCATCCAAGCAGTGCCAAATCCATCATCAATTCACACATCACAAATCTCAAGCATGTATCAAAGATTGGAATTAAAATTAATGCACATTTTCACAAGTTTTTGTCATGAAACTCAAGAAATAAAGCAAAACACAACACCTTATTTTTTTATCCATTTTTTCAGCACAAAAATATCATGCAAAGGTTGCAAAAATAACATGAAACACTCACAAATCTTTATAGAATTTTTTTTAAAAGATTTTAGGCATGATGAGGGTGTAAAAAACACAAGACTGTGTGACAAATAGCAAGAAAACAAGCAAAATACGGATAAACAACAAAGAAACGACCCAGGCCCAAACGCAGGTTGGATCTGGATCATCCAAGAGCCTCTGAGGCGTTGGATTGATCCAGAACCTCTAAACCCTAGATCCAACGGCTGCAAGGCGAAGGTAGCATGGACATGCAGTGTACGCGCGCGCGTGGGATCACAAAGCTAGTATATAAGCAAAAACAAAGGGGGAACCTCACAATCCTCACTCCTTTCTCTCTCTACAATGTTCTTAGAGAGAGAGAGTCTGCAGACTCTCTCTTCTCCGACCTAATGCCGGTCATCTTCAACCTTTCTCCGACGCGGTGACCGGCGGTGGCGCCGCCGCGTCGGAACCCTAAACCGCCCAGAACTCAGACCTAATCACATGTTTCTAAAGCTCTTGACCTCCTCTCTTCGATTCTGAGGCTCGTTTTTTCAAAGGACTTGCAAATCGACGTAGATCGGGGAAAAATCAAACACGACGTTGATGTTCTTTTTGCTTTTAACTCTTTTCAAACGATGTTTTGAAGAAAGATTTCCTATAACACTCCTATCTACGTCGATTTGCGAAGAAAAAGCACGTATATGAAACAAGTTGCTATGATTTATAACGAAAGAGCGAAAACAGGATGGGAAGAAAGATTTGGTACCTGAACGAAAGAGAGGACGAACTCTTCGGAGGTTTTTCTTCTTTTGACTTCTGTGAACTTTTCGATCTGTTTCTCTTCTTTGTGCTTTTACGTTGATGCTTCGGTTCTTGATTTGAAACCCTAGGGTTTCAGATTTCGTTGTGATTCTGTGCTGGTTTCTTCGATCCTCTTCTTCTCTTCCTCGATCTCTCTCTCGTGATCGCAGTTATGCTTGAATTGCGAGAGAATGGTTCAATGATGATGATTCTTGGAAAAGAGTCACTGAGAACCTTCAATATTTGTTGAATTGGGACTGATTTGATGAAACGCTTGCTGAATTCGTTTTGTTTGTGACTGAATTGATGGAAATTAGTGTGAATTTGAGAGGATTTGTGTGTATTGTGACTCTGGAAAAGTGGTTAGGGTTTGAAGATGATGAACTTGTTCATCATGTTCTTGAGTTTTTTCAGAGTTTGTTACGGTTTTGATCTGTTCTGAGCAGAGAGAGAAATTGTGAAGTGTTTGTGATGAGTTGTTGAAATCTGAATGGCACTGCAATGATTGGAGCCTTTTATAGGCTGCCAAGTGTAGCTTCTGGACCAATATGGACATGACATGTGGCACTGGACTTAACAGACTGGACCAATGGAAAAAGGACACGTGGCACTGGACTTAACAGATTTTGGACCAAATTGCAAATAACCAAAAATAAAGGACTGAAATGTAAAAAAAAATGACAAAAAAGACTTTAAAAGTAATTAATAATAAAATTGGTAAAAAAACGTAATTTGGAAATAAACGTAAAGCGAAACGATTAAAATTTGACAAAACGGACTAAAAATGAACCAATGGCCTAAATGAGGTACTTTAAAGTACCTCTCTGCCGAAATTTCGTGTGAAATGACCAAAATGCCCCTGGGGGCTAAAACGACTAGAAATGACTCAGATGCAAATTTAAAACGGATTTTTGACAGAGATTGAATCAAAGGCTCATACAAGCAAAATTAAAAGACTCAGAGACAGTTTTTAGGATTTAAACAGTGACTTGACACTTGAAATGACCAAAATGCCCCTAGGGGCAAAACTGACTCAAAATGACTTCAAATGCAGTTTTTTGAAATGGATTTTGACATAGAATGAAACAAAGACTTATTCAAACTACTTGAAAGGACTCAAACAAAATTTTGAAAGACTGAGAGGAAATTGACATGGGAAATGACTAAAATACCCTTGCATGTAGATTTTGCAAATAACATTGAAATAAAATGCAGAGAAAGATGCAATTGATCAGAGACATATCAAATGGCTTGAAATGCAAGATAAGATGAATTGAGTTAGTATTTTTAGGTCCAAAATTAGGGTATAACATCCCTTTCCTGAACTTTATCTTTCCCGCGCGCTTCACAATCCTCACCTGCTCCCCCAACATCCTGCAAATTTACACCTTCCCCCAAGCTTGCCACATGTCTTTCCACCATTTGCCCATCAGTACCCCCTTCCCCCAAAAAGTGCCCATTTGTCTGAGAATCCAAAAAGGCTCCATCCAAATCTCCCATTTGTCCATCCAATCCTATGTTTGACCTAGGTAACTGGCCAACATAGGGAGTCCCATCATGTACGGATTTCAGTAAATCATCACTGTCAACACCTTCCTCCTCCCCATCAGAACTCTCCTCCACCACCCTCTCTTCCTCCACCTGCCGCCGCACCTCATCCTCCCACACTCTGCCACCTTCCTTAGAAGAAACAGATGCCTCCTCCCTACAATCACTCCCACCCCCATACTTCACCACCGCCTCCATTACCCATATATGAAATGTCGCCCCCATGACCTCCACCGTCACCCAGTCATCGATCCTTCCCATTCTCCTCGTTGAAATCAAAAGGTTAGCCACATCGAAACGCTTCCGCTCTACTGTATCCTCGTCGAAGTCAATAAAAACACCAAAAAAGGATCCGATTTTCTTGAAAAAATTCTCCTCCCAAATATGCAAAGGGATTCCCCTCACTTGGATCCAAACTCTCCTTGATTTAGCCACCATATGGGGAGACCATGGTTTGATCTCCTTAAACATTGTTTTCCACCAAGCCCTTTTTTCCTTCATAGCCTTCTCCACGACACCATCAATATCGCTTCTCAAAAGCACCAAACCATCTCCCATAGTACTGACCTTGATACCTCTCCAACCTTCCATGAACAAGGTTGTTTGCACTGCTTCTGCTTCCATGTGTGACTTCAACTCCCCTACAGAGCTGCGCTTCAATTCTTCCAGAACGCCTTCCGACGGAAAAACTTGCAGTGCTGGTTTCACAAGTTCCTCTAATTCCCTACTCTTCTCCCCCATTAGAGCACCTCTAAAAGATGTTCCTGCTTCACAAGTCTTCCTCTCGCCCAGGTCCTTCTGCACAGCCACTGACCCCCTTGACACCTTCTCTACCCCTACATCTTCCTCTCTTCCGAATCTAGCTTTATTGATCTTCAGCTTTGATTCCCCTCACCACACATCCTGCAACTCAGCCTCCAACTCCTCTGCATTCCTCACCTCCCAAAACTTAACAAAGGCAAACCTTTGTCCCCATTTATCAAGCTTTTTGGGGATAAAGACTTCCCCCACTCTCCCAAAGGGGATGAACAGTTTCCATAGATCTGTGTTTGAAACCTCTTCAGGGAACTTTGATACAAAGAAGGATGTAGTTACCTGGTCCAAATGTCTCCCTCCACGCCGCTGTTGAACTTCATTAGGACCTTTCTTTGGTTTAACCCTTGCTTCCCGCACGTTCTCTCTCCTTATACTTTCTCTCTCTACTCTCTCTCTCCTCTGCATTTTGTTGAGGATATAAGCTACTTTCAAAGTTTCAGTTTGTATTACAATTAAGCTTAGTTTTTTTTAGGTCTACAACAAGTAGGGGTGGGAATAGGCCAGGCCGCCCGTCAGGGGCCTATGGCTCGGCCTAGCTCGTTTAATAAATGAGTCAAGCTTGAGCTTTTTAAAAAGCTTATTAATTTAATTAGGCCGGGCTTAGGCTTATAAAAAAGCCTATGAAGCCTACTAGGCCGACCCGTATATGAGTATATTACATTTTTCCACATTTATTATCTATATCTATATATGTCAAAAAGAATTACTAATCCTTCAAATTCTCATACCACAATTATTATCATTTCAGTTTTTTTTTTTTAATTTTGTATTTGGGATACAACACAACTCTTGATGTTTTTTCAACCAGGTAAAAGGCCAAGGCTTAGGCCTTAGTTTTTTCAACCAGGCCTAGCCTATTTAAGCAAAGCCCGGCTCGGCCCGGCTCATTCCCACCCCTAACAACAAGGCTTCTCAAAATTGCCTTTGAATAACACTAATTTCCATTTAAGCTTGCGCGCTTCATCAATCAATTCAATAGCTATAAGAATCGCGTCAAATATTGCCTCCATTAATAATAGCTGATTGGGAATCCGAGATGACACTCCCAATAACATTTCGGAGTCTATTAGCTAACACATTTGCCAACACCTTATACAAACACCTAACCAACGATATAGGTTTGAAATATGACAATTGGTACGGACTCTCGGCCTTGAGAATAAGGGTTATAAAAGTACAATTGATCCCTTTAATCAACTTACCATTTCGATAAAAATCATATAGAAAGCGCTTTAAATGATTTTTAAGGTCTATCCAAAAATCCTTAATAAACACGATATTAATATCATCTAGCTTGGGACTTTTAAAACTGTCAGAGTCCCAAACCACATGTTTAACCTCCACTGTAGTAAACGGTTTGACCAGATCCCCACTTTCCAAAGCAGTAATCGATTTAAAATAAAAAATATCTACTCCCGGACAACGAACTGATGTTTAAAATAAAAGTAGAGTTATCTTGGTAAAAGGAGTAATGAATGATATGAAACTTGCATCTAATGCTTTCTTAGACTTGGTCG
This sequence comes from Medicago sativa, assembly GCF_051527215.1. Taxonomy (NCBI): domain Eukaryota; kingdom Viridiplantae; phylum Streptophyta; class Magnoliopsida; order Fabales; family Fabaceae; genus Medicago; species Medicago sativa. The sequence continues at coordinate 12,474,014 of NC_140756.1, forward strand.
AATTAAGACCTAAAAATTGATGTCTGAGGTTTGGAAGTTTTGATAATTGAACTTATATCATTGCACTTAGTTGATTTGTTTTTACGATCAATGAAGTAGAAGAGGATGAAATGATTCATGGTAGGTTTATATGAGGAATTTTGGAGTGTAGGACGTACGGTTCTCTCTAAATTATGGAAGACTTGACTAATTATCACAAAAATGGGAAATATGTTCATGAAAGAATTGTTCTATCAATAAGGAATGTGAGCAACAAGTTTATAAACCAATATTGTTGTTGACACGTTCCGATCCCAAAATTCCATTAAAAAAAAAGCCAATTTTTTTTTGACAAAAAAAAAAGCCAATTTTGTTTAGTTATTTTATTTGCAATGACTATTAATTAAAACCAAGGATAATCTTTAAAGCATGTTGAGTTTATCTTCTGCATTATGTGTTCTCTCACATAGACAATTATATATTTTCATTTCAATACATCAAGAAAGATTTTGAACATCTTGATAACAATTTTAAATGTAGTTTATAAGGAAGTATTTCAAAATTTAAATTAGGTAATCTTATACACTCAATGCTAATTTTATAAGATTTTCGTATTTCTATTTATGTTGAAAATATATACCGATATTTATTTAAGATGGAAAATATAAAAGTATTGCTATTTTTTTTAGTTTAATTGCTATGCATGACGATGTAAAATAATTTACACATGGATCCAAGCAAATCACACCACCTAAAAATTTAGAGATATTTTAGAAAATAACCTATAAATATGGCACTATAAAAATGTTTTGATTAGATGCATGTACAAAAAAGTTTTACAATATCGATGTATATAAAATTAAATCCATTTTATTTACAAAATTTTCATATGCAGACAATATCATGTGTGATAAGCACTACACGTTAAGAAGTTTTTTTTTTATTTTCCTCCTATTCTAATTTCACATATACCGGTGAAGTTTTAGATGTAAGTGGTCTCTTCCACTTATTTATTTACTATATGTATGCAATTTTTGGTTTTAGATGTAAGTGGTCTCTTCCACTTATTTATTTACTATATGTATGCAATTTTTGTTTTTGGTAATCAAATAAAGCGACGACGACGAACTATATATTCTAAACTGAAAAATGATTCTGTAAACCACAACAGTAATCATGGATAATTCCACAAAACTTAAACAAAAAATTCAACAGAACCGTTAAGCCAAACTGAATCATACCAGGGAAGAGAAATAAACGAACTATCAGGGGTAGATGTGAAATTAGGACGTTATCATATTTCGTAATCTTCGTATGAAAGAAAAAAGAATGAGCTACTACTTCACTCCAAACCTACATCTTGGCAAATTCAGATTTTGAAAATTAGATTCAAAAACCCCTCAGCTAAAATTTAGCTTTGTCCTAAATCTCCATAACTTCGTCTAAAGCTACAGGAACTTTACAAATTTAATGAAATTTTACTACAAAGAGTAGGTGAGGTTAATCATCATCATGTGTAAAAACTATAATTCGCATATGGCCCTTCTATCATTCGGTTCAACTAACGGAATAGCTACATAAACTTTCAAAAAAATGGTTATCTTTATGCCACCTGCGGCTTTAGCAAACGATGCTGTGCCTCCAACAACGATGTCTCTTAATGCAACTCTCAGTTTTACTGCCACAACTAATAGTAAGAAAGGGACAACCTGCAAAATGTAAGCTGACAATTTTCAAACAAGATAACTTCGGAAATCACAGCACCAACAAAAAATGATCATGGCATGCTACATCGTTTCCATCAACCCAACAACACCATCAATCTAAATGTATGCAGGCAGACTAATTGTAAACGTTAACTTTAAACCCAAAAAAACGTAGCACTTCATCATGCTCATGCTCATTGCATCAATGTTAATTGCCAAGATTACAAACAGCTATAAAACATCCAGGGGAAAAAATGATAAATGCATAAATACTATTAAAAAAAGAAAGGAAGAAAATATGCATGAAGATATTTGTATATGGAGTCCAAAAACAGATATGTTAAATTCCACTTTCTGACAGAATTTATTCTTGGTCTGACATTTTAAATTTGCTTCAAATAAGCTTTTGTGTGAAGATCTGAAGAAAGGAGTGCCTAACAAATAAACCCTCATCAAAGACTTGTCCCTTTCAGAAGTTGATGGTCTCAACACAATATTAAAACGATGCTGTTATTAAAACATATCCACTCCGATATACAGTTCAATTGGAATTTTGGTTAACGATCAAACTCAATGCATCAAGTCTAGTGGAAAATGTTTATTGTTGCTATTTTATTCTATTCATTCTCATCAAAGTTCATCTATAACATTACGCTAGAATAATTTGATATGCTATATACTTCATACTTCGTACTAGAGAATTTGATATGCTATATACTTCATACTTCGTACTAGAGAAGCCTCTATAATTTGATATGCTAGAATAATGATCAAAAGTTGGGTTTGATGTTTGAATTGAGAGTACAGATGTTTATTTTCTCTGTTCGTAAGACTTGTTTTTTGTAGTAGACAGTACTAGTTAGACCTTATCAAAATTCTGAGAAAATGTAATTAACGAGACCCTATACGGTAGAAACCACCTACTGAAGAAGATCGAAAGCTACCTCTTGACATAAACCGATACCCTCTAACAATTGTCACAGAAAAAGGGAAAGGAAAAAAAAGGGCAACAGTGAGATACTTTTAATTAACTCTTCTCATATCTAATGAGATTTTACTTTTGTTGGAGCTAGCCATTACAAAATAGATTATATATATTGTAAGCCAACAAATGTACCCAGACCCCAGCAATTTGGTGTTGAAGGTATACCAGAATCAGTTTCTGATTACAACTATCGTCCAAAGCAACTTAGCATCTTGGTGGACTCGTAGAACAAAAAACATATATATTTGACCCGATATTTCGCATAAGTCATCATCATAAAAGCATATATGTTTTTCATTGTCCTATTTCTTGATGTGTCATCAATCACAGAAAAAACGGTCGGTTCAAATTCCACTAGGCATCAGCGCTTCCACAACTTAACAACACTTTGTACTAAATGGTATCACAGAATATTCGTGATTTGTTCAAATTCCACTACGCTATAGTGCCACTATCCGTCATTGCACAACACTGACAGACATCTCATAAACATTATACTAGAGTAGCATTATAAAACCATTGTCCTGCAAGGTTTGCATAGTTGCATCATATGCGTGGAAGAGTGGGGGAGAAAAAGACTAATGTGGAAGCACAAGCCAAACTTAAGTGAAAATTATAAGGGGTTGCAGAGCATACCTATGTATAAAACTTACGTTAAATTGTAAGCTGCAAAACTTAAGTGAAAATTAACATGAGTCGTTAAAACTTGAAAGTTCTCATTTAAACCATTTGCTTTTCATTTTCCAGTATTAATTAACTTTTAATAATTTCATAAATTCAAAAGCAACCCAGGTGAATAAATCCTAGAAAAACACAATTTATCCAAAATTCATAATGTTATCAAATTCTACAGGAATAACTTTGCAACACAAAAATCGAACAGACAATTTTGATGGCAAGTGGATTATAAATGCACGAAGTTAAATCTCAAGAGAAAAAAAGAGATTAAATTGAAAAGTGTCAAACCTGGAACTGCAAATGGAGCTTGATATGATGATACCTGAAAGATAAAAAAAAAGGTTTAGAAAATGGATACATGAAAAATAGAAGAAATTAGGCCAAACCACGAAGCGTTTGAATTTGTATGAAGCACTTACTATGCAACTGGAGCTAGAAAGTTCAGCTGTGCTTGACTGTCACTACAAAAAAGTGCCGGTCGTTGTTGGTTATGCCTATCATATTCAAATTCTTTTTCCAAAAGCCTAGCAATCCTTCGCACCAACCTTTTGTTGGTGGTGCCTCTACGTCTTCTTTTTTTAACAACCTTGAGGAGAGATTCCACAAAAAAGGTGCAACGATTTCTTCTGAAGAACCTTGGGAACAATGGGCTATATCTGTTCTTTTTACCTTTAGAAGTTTGACCGCTGCGGCAGGACGTTATCACTACAGCCCGTGGATGAATTGTGTGCCTGGCGATTTGAGTTGGAGAGATACCAATTTGTTCCTTTGTGACGCTTTCGAAAAGGCCAGCGCTGTAACAAGCGTCAATGATCATTGTGCAGGAGCATTCAGCAGGAATTGTTTCTAGGATCTGTTGAAGCTGTAAACCTGCAACCCAACATATGTGCTAAACTATTTAGAAAGACTCTTAACTTATTCTTTTTTAGCATCACAGTGCATTTCTAAGCATTAAACAACATACCATCAATGCGACTATCATCGGCACACTCTAAAAAGTAATCACTTGAATTCATTTCTCTGTTTTCCTCCTCCACAATACCTCCATGCCCTGTATACAACTCATAAATTTCAAATATATGCGTAGAAATTCATATGCACGCATATAAAATAGCATAAGCAAGATAAAAAAAACCTTAATTACATTGAAATACTTGTGTAAATTTAAATTCATAAGCATTGCTCACTTAATAGCATATTGGCATAACACTTAAGCAATTAAAACTTATGTAATTAAAACTTTAAATCAAACTTGCAAGTCTCAAACAACACAACAAATAAAATTGTTTTATGTGGTTCCATCACCGCGACGATAATCGTAGGAAGGTTTTAAAGAAAAGTAGATTAAACAAGATTCCACCAAAATAAGATTTTGCATATATTATGATTTATGAGGGTAAGTATAATCGTAATATTTTAATATTTAAATAGGGACTTTAACTACCATACCTGTAAAAAAAAATACTACACCATCCCTGGGTACAGATTCGGAGATCGTATCATTTAGCTTTCGCAGGATCTCTGTAGCAGTCCCCCCTATATGGTATCCTACATCCTTCCCAGGGTGTTCTATATCTAAGATTAAGTTGATATGTCTGCGGCGAAACCCATATCTTTTGATCAAAAGTCGTCGAATCTGATAAGCAGCTTCGATACTACTTGGAAGTGTATCAGGTTCTCCCGGATTTGATATACATGCAACTGTGGCTCTTTGTGTCATAGTGGATTTGGATAGAAATGAATGCCGAGTAACACGTCCCTGAAAAAAGAAACCAGACCCAAATAATCAAAACAACAAAAATTCACTCAAGCGCTAAAAAGTCGATATCAAATGTAGGTTAGGCGCGATAGGCAGTATTAGATTGTTATTTAGGATGAATTTGAATAGATATGTTATAATAAGAATAACATTTTCTAACAATAGAAATGGAGGAAAACATAACATAAATAAACCATAATGTAAATGTTGAATCCAACAAAGCAAACATGCATCATTTATCATTATTACTCTGGTTGTAGTTTTCCAAAATTTCCCAAAAAATAAAATGTATTCATACATGTTTTTAGTAAACTCTACATGTTGATATTAATATATATGAAGCAAGGATACGGACACGACACGACACAGACACTGACACGCCAACACAGCTAATAATTTGAAAAAATAGCATAATTCAATGTAATTACAAGTGTCGGTGTCGTGTCCGACACCGGGACACGCCTAATCCGAGGAGTGTCCATGCTTCATAATTATATGCATTTCTTACATGGATTTGGGTTGATAAGGATTTAGGGTTTTAGGCATCAATAACAACAATATTTATTAAACTAAACCGTAGCATTGTATAAAATGATCTCCCTAGTCACCAAATTAAGAACTGCAATGAAATTAGGGTTTTGACAGAATTTGGGGGAAAATGATTTGGGAAAGGAGTTGATTACCGAACAAAGGAAAAGGATGAGAGAAGTGAGTTCAGGCTGAGAGAAGTGAGCGGCGGCAAGCGGTGGTAGGAGCGGCGGCAAGCGATGGTAGGAGCGGCGGCAACAACGTCATACAACAATGAAACCGATGGGTTTCATTGTTGAGAGAATTTGCGGAAGAATGAAATAAGAAAACCAAATGGAAAAAATCTATATATATCCACCCACGAAAAGCAAACAAGCGGGAAAACGCGCGTGAGAGAAAAGAATTAAGCTTATTTACACTTTTTACCCTGCGTTTGAATTTTGGTCCATGTATTCCTTAATTATTTTAAATGGACACTGCAAAATTTAATCATTTAAAACCCAGTCCCTCCCCCAGTTAATCACTGCCACCTCACTAAATTGCTGACGTGGCTCATTGAATCAGCAAAATATGACATGAAGTGATGAAAATGCCCCTCATCTTATCTGACTGCAGCGAAATGACCAAAATACCCCTCTATCCTTTTCTATTCTATGGCTTTCTTCCTCCTTCACTTCTCCTTGCAATGAATTAAGTAATGTGATTTATGATTTATAAATCATGTTGTATCCTCCGATGATGTTAACAGTAAAAAAGATGATGTCTTTCAATTAATTTAAGCTCATCAGGTATTTTAAGCCATTTTGTAATGGACTTCTCTAGAAGCACTTATGGGAAAAACAATTATTAGTGAAATGAAGAATTAAAAGTTGAAAACTTACAGTATATGTTTAATTGCAAATCAACCATCATTGATTTTTGTAGAAGTTCTCATATTTAAATTTCCCATTAGCTTTTGTCAGTTTTAATTGTGAATCTCCAATAAACTAGAAGCTAAAATCCCTTACTGGTAGTTTAAAATTGAATGCGTATAATTTCAGGAAGATTGATTTATGTTAATGGGGTTATTCTGGCAGGAAAAAGCTGCAAATCGCCATGGCTTTCTTCACCCTAAACCCCACTCTCACTCCTCTTTCTTCTTTGTATTCCTCTTCTCTTAAACCTAATAATATTCCTTCTTCCTCCAATTCCTTTTCATGTAACTGTCTATTACCCTTTATAGTCTCTTTTCCTCCACTTCGGCGCTCTCCTCTCGATTTCCCAATCGTAATCTTTTCAATTTCATTTTCAATTATTGTGTTTGGATTATTAGAAGATGAATTATTGTATTCGGCGGTTTATGAGAACATGGATTATGTCGGTGAATGAAGAATATGTTTTTATAGCAAGAAAGTATGTTCAGTGATTCTGGTTTGATGCGTAGAGAAGAGAAAAGGGGAATGAAAGGTAAGAGAAGATATGGATGTCGCGATGCAGTAAAGGTAAGAGGAGTGAAGGTTTTGAGAAGATGATATCATGGGTATTTTTGTTCTTTCGAGTTTGTCTAAGAAGCTAGGCGTATTTACTAATCTTTCTTTCGAGTTTGTCTAAGAAGCGAGGTTTTGAATGAAGAACATGTTTTTATAGCAAGAAAGCATGTTGAGTGATTCTGGTTTGATGCGTAGAGAAGAGAAAAGGGGAATGAAAGGTAAGAGAAGATATGGATGTCGCGATGCAGTAAAGGTAAGAGGAGTGAAGGTTTTGAGAAGATGATATCATGGGTATTTTTGTTCTTTCGAGTTTGTCTAAGAAGCCAGGCGTATTTTTGTTCGTTCACACTAAATTTTGCTGACTCGAACTACCACTTGACCAATCAGCAGTGCAACGTCAGCTGATCAATCATGTGGCAGTCATTAACTGGATGAGGGACTGAATTTTAAGTGATTAATATTTGCAGTGGTGAATTGAAATAATTAAGAAATATGTGGATCAAACTTAAAACTCGCCCTATTTGCAGGGGTTAAAAGTGTAAATAAGCCAAAAAATTAATCATTGTGAAAAAGAATTAACATTGCCTAAATAAATAAATGTCCATTTTTAATGTGAGTAATTAATTATCATTGCCTAAATAAATGTTCATTATTTTTAATAAAATTAAACCAAAGACAAATTAGGTAATGTAAGTAATGTTCTCCATAAAATTATGAGATCAACTCCTTTTTTAAATCTATGTAACTAGTGTGGACACCCGTGTCAAGCATGAGTTAGAATTTCGTCATCCTTCAGGGAGGGAATATTGTGATGTATCAAGTATAAGTTAAATCATAAATTGGATAAAATATTGGAGGATGAATAACAAATAAGTGAAAAATAAGATGAGTGAAGGTTTTGAGAAGATGACATCAGGGGTATTTTTTCCTTTCGCGTTTGTCTATGTGAATCAGTTGGCATGTCCTTAAGCCAGAGAAAAGTTTGGAAATACCCATGGATGATCGAAGTAGAAAAAGCTCACTATGAGGATTCCGTAACCGAGGAAGAAGATGCATTAACTCAGCAGCTCTGGAAGCTCTCTTCATGGCTAACCCCTCAATAAAACCTTTATCTCGGCTAACAACCCCTCCGAGCAATTTCACCCCCAACGTCGGCCTCCTAATATCCGCAGGGAACAACCCCCCACGATGCTTTTTACCATCACATGAAGGCCAAAAGATCTCAGTCTCACGAATATTCAATTCAAGGCCCAATTATGGCCCTAAAACCTGAATGATGTCTAGTGTTTTAGCCACCTCCTCTGAATCCCCTATGATGACAGTCTATCATGCCACATTTTTAGAGTCTTTTTATGATATTTTTGAGTTCACAAGCAAGCTTAAGCAGTAAGAAAAGCAAGAAAAATAGAAGATTTTGAAGAAAGCAAAATCGTGTCACGATTGTTGAAAACGTGTCACGATTTGGAGCACAGGATGAGGTTCATTCGACATTGGCTAAAACGTGTCACGATGGCTATTTCGTGACACGATTTTAGGGACATGTGGCACAAGGAAAGAAATAAACACAAGAGAAAATATGATCAAAAAGAGCAAAACATGAGGTGTCAAGAAGCAATAGATTTAAGAATTTATATGGGCTTATGTTTGATCCATGAAAAGAAAGAAAAACGTGACATGCTTGGGGAGAAAGAAAGTAACTAGGTTACATAAACCTATATAAAAGGAAGCTGCACATCACAAAAGGAAGACACGTTTTTGGGAATTAAAGTTTCGGCACAACACGCTTTTGGAAGGAAAGAAAAGAGGATTCATTCACGCATATGGCTAGAGGCACATGGGAATGGGAAAACAACAACATCAGTAACGTTTGAGAAGAAATTGAGGAGCAAAGCCAGCAACGTCGGAACTCTATCGGTTTATTTTCTTTACTATGTTGTTTATTCCTTTAATCATGTCTAGCTAATTTCCTTTGATTAAGTCTGAGATGATTCTGTGTAACCCTGATTGAACCATGTTGCTGTGAAACTCTATTTATTGTGAATGAAAATCTAGTTTTTATTCAATTCAATTGTTCTTAATGCTTTTTATATATTGACACCATATAAACATGATTTCGTGAGAATAAATGACTACTGACCATAGCTTTCGACTTAGACCTGATTGAATTGTTCTAATAAACATGGTTAGTCTAGGAATGGATAATCGTTTATTAGTGATATTAGGTTAACGTACTTTAAACCTTAAAAGATTATTAGACCATCTAAGGAATTAGGGGCTTTAGTTTGAGAAGAGGGTCCTAACTCAAGGGATTGATTATGACTATTTTGTTAACTATCGTGGAACTAGATAATCATTCATAAGGTGCAGTATACCAATTAGGGGAACATAGATGATTCGAAAGACCTGATCTCAGCTCTCTCTCCTTATCTTTTCCGAAACTATCTTTATTTTCTGTTTATTTAATTTTATGCAATCAAAAATACTACATCGGGCACTAAAATAATTTGCACATCCTAGATACTAACCTTATTAGAGATTAACACAGTCCCTGTGGATACGAACTTATAAATTTTATTACTTCGATAATTTTAGTACACTTGCTAAAAGTCTATTGATGAGTCATTAATTAGTCTATTTTATTGCATTATTTAGATTAGTTTTAATTAGATTTGATTTTATTTTATTTTATTGCATATTTATTTCCTTTTTGAATATTTTACTTTAAATTGCTTTTTATTTTATTTTAGGAACGAATATATGGTGGAAGGTGTCTTGGAGCAAAAGAAAGAGGACTGGAGCAAATACAGTACAAAAATACGAAGATACGAGACAAAAATATGTCTCTACCAAGTCAGAAGCTTGGCACGGCCAGTGCCAACATGTGGCACGGCCGTGCCACCCTCCAGAGCCACTTTTGCTGCTTTTCTTCAAGCCCAAGTTACCCTGTTGCAGCTTTACTGATTTACCCTTATAGTTGCTTAGTTTTTAAGTCAATTGTAAAGCTATAAATAGAGTAGCTCTCCACCATAAACATTCACCTTTGCTTAGAATATTTTAGTGAATTATTTCAATAAAAAGTCTTTTACTTTCTTTCTCGCAATTTATTGTTTTCTCTCTTCTTCCCCCATGTCTACGATGAACATGAGTGAGTAGACTTCTTTGTCTTGGGATTGTTGGGAAAGTCTAATGACATAATCCTAACGAACCAAGCTTTAACCCTAATTCTATGTAACCATAATTTCTAATTTAGATTCACCGTTTTAACGTGGATTAACTATTATCAAACTGTAGAAGCGAAAGTGGAGGGTTTGATAATTGTTAATCCATCATCCCAAACATCAATTCATAAAGCGAGAGTGGAGCTTTGATGTTGAACCAAGTGAATCTAGACAATAATTACAAAGGCAGCGAAATAGTCTTTACAATTATTGAGACACAAGTAGTTTCAATCCTTATAAGCATCCTCTAGTAATCAAGTCAGTGAAATAGGCTTGGTTACTAGAAGTAAACTCTCACCGGACTTTCATCGGAAAGGTGAGGGGCTAAAGGGAAACCGGTCTTAGGAAATTACGTTGTAAACCATAGAATTAGAAGTTAAAGTCTTGTCTAGTGAAAGATTTGTTATTATGACAAACCAATAATCTCAAGGCTCTTTATTATTATTATTGTTATTTACCTTCAGCAATCAAACCTCCTTTTTAAAAACTTTCTTCTCCTCTAATCAATCTTTTTAAGTTAATTAAGTTGAACAACTCCCTAGCAGAACGATACTCTTCTTACTACTATTACTTCGATAGACCGTGCACTTGCGGTTTGGTTCTATCATCTATCAAGTCCCCTACAAGAGTCCCATCATCAAGGTACCAAGAATGAAGAAGAAGCTTGCAACTATCTCTGATCTGATGAATAATAGGGTGTAACACAAGAGCAAAAAGGAGTGGCCCTAATGGGTCGCCTTGTTGCACTCTAGTAGCAGACATAACATGTCCATCACCAAGGTATAATCTCGTTGTCTGTCCATAAAGAAACTCAACCCATAAATAAATAGATGGGCATTTCATTCTCACCTCACGTAGCAGTGCTGACATGTCTACCAAGTTGAAAGCATTCGAAAAATCTATTGTAAGCATAGTCAAGGAACCATCTCCATGTCGCAGCTTCAACACCTCGTTGACATTGTGCAAAATGGCCTCCGGCCCACCTGAAACCCCCACACCAAACTGAAAGTCATTGAGATCTTTAGCCATATCTTTACCAAGTCCTTGCATAACAACTTTGGATACCAGACGCCTCCAAATAACACCAACTGCAATAGGGTGTATCCCATCATCAGGCTTTAACAATGGTGTCAAAGGTGCAGAAGCTACAAAATCTACCAAACTCAAGGGACATCTTCCTCCTAACCATAGGTTAACCACTAAAGTGACAGCACATAAGAGATCTTTAGCCACAACTAAACCTTCTCCACACAATGCATCTAATAGGTGTCGGTCTCGCAGACCGTCTCTACCACAAGATGTCCCTTTAGGAAACGGCTTAATGCATTTGAGAACGGTGTCAACTTCAACCACAAGGGGAGCTTCAGAAAACATGGTGGTCGGCATAGAGTGAGTCGAACCTCAATCATATTATGGCATGCTCATTAAAACGAGCGGTTCATAAACTTCTTCAAGGAGATCGTTCTCTCGTTAATGCCACTGATTACGATAATCGTACTCCTCTCCATGTCGCTTCTCTTAACGGTTGGATCGACGTCGCCAATTTCTTGCTTTAATTCGGCGCCGACGTCAACGCTCAAGATCGCTGGAAAAACACCGTTCGTAATCCTAATTCTTTCATTCTTGCTTCATTGCTTTTTAAGTTTAAATCAAATTGTGAAATTGAAATTTAGGTTTTGTTGTTTTAGCCTTTGGCGGATGCGAAAGGATCTAAGAAGAGTAACGTGATTGAGTTGTTGATGAAGATATGAACATCATGAATGAAGAATTTGGGATTTTTTTATTTATGGAAAAAAAATTCTGGGTTTATTTGGAATTTTTTATGAATGTATGAAGACGAGGGGTGAAGAAGATGAAGAAATGTTAAAAATAATTAGATATTGGTGATGCAATGTTAGATACAATAGAGCTCCATAATCTAGCCGTCCCCCTTTTTTAAAAAAGATCAAAGGGCATAAATTACAAAATTTATAAGGTCTACGGTGGACCACCTACAATGTTGGTCTACCTAATACATTTTGGGTTAAAGTTAACTCAGATGGATCAAACTGACTGACAAAGCATATTTGAGGGACCAAACGGGAAAATTTTAGAATTAGGGGACCAAATCGAAAACAACAAATAAGTTAAGGGACCATTTATGTAATTAAGCCCTAGATTTATCTATAGATATTGTAAATCCAGCCCTTGCTGCTTGTCGACGAACCCAACCAAGTAAATCATCTCGCTCCCGCCATCTTTCATTTGTTAAAAAAAATGAGGCGGTGTCTACTTCATAATCGCGAACCTTGGCAACACCGGAGGTACCGGATTAGGTTTTTCTTCAATGTGAGCTTGAAATGGAATTTTGACTTTCAACCTAACATTTACGCTTGGTTTGACATCACCGAAAATTTCAATTATGGTCGATTTCAGCTTAACGCCATCATCCGCCATATTTTCAACCATCACTATGTCTATTAAATAACAAAATAACAAGGAAAAATAATATAAATAACTTGTGCAACAAGCAAACACAAAAAAAAAATTGGCGGAAAAATTCAAAAATAGGGCATCACGTTATGACTACTTCCAGAACTGACAAACATAACCCAAAAACCAGCAAAATCAAATGAGTTTAGATGATACTTTACCTGATATTTGATGCTTGATGAGTATAGAAACTTGCTTCCTGACGATTTGCAATGATTTGAAATGAAGATTTTCACCCAAGAAATCACACTTTTTTGGTTTTTGGAGGTGAAAAGGGAAAGAAAATGGCGCTTGGAGTTTGGACTGATGGGTTTTGTACCAAAACAGTACAAATCCGTAGTGTTAGTTAGATCACGCTGGGTTTATAACCAGCATAACTTAACTCACGCTGAAAGTACCGAGCGAGACTTAACACACATTTTAGCACATACATTCTAACACACTCTCTTTGATTGGTTAAAATTCACATGGTCTCGTCAAATCATGTGGGTGCCATATAAATTTGGTGAGTCCCATGTAAATTTTAACCAATCAAAAACGAGTGTTGAAAAATGTGCGGCGTTAGTATTTCTCTTTGAAAATTATTGTTGACGCATTTGGTTAGGCTGAAAAACACATGTAAAATACCAAAATACGCTTCGGCAGTTAACTATCGAGGAAAATAGAACCGGCTGCAGTTAACTACTGAAGAAAACTTCGGCAGTTAACTACTGCCGGTTTCATCGGCAGTTACAGGAACAGAAGCATCAGAACACATTTCTGTTTAAATTTTCTTCAAACTTCTCTCAAACTCTCTCCAATTCTCACCAAAGGCATTTTCACGAATTGCAAGCAATTCAACCATACATTATCACATGTAAGTTGCATCAATAATTTTAATCATAATGTTAGTTTGTTTAGGTTTTTTTAAAAAAAAATTAGAGTAGTTTGCATGTGGTTAGGGTTGATTTTGAAATTGACAATTTGATGATTGTATGTGTTGTTAAGATGTTATAGATTAATGTAGTTGTTGTAATTGATGTTTGAATGATTTTTAAATATAATGTGGAATGGTGCCAAATGAACACAATTTGAATATGTTTGATACTTTGCACACAAAGTGTTTGATAAAATGCCTCAATGACAATTATATTGATTATTTAGTTAGTTTAGGTTATGAGAATTATATTGAATGATGTTTAAGTTATGATGGAAATAATGCACATAGATTATATTGAGTGGTTTTAGGTTATGGAAATGATGTTCATTGTACTTTTAATGTGTTTGATTATGTTTATGTTTAGTTTAGGTTTAATGTGAATGTTTATGTTTAGTTTAGGTTTAATGTGTTTGATTAGGTTATGGAAATGATGCTAATTTTTTAATTTTTTGTGTAGATATGTCTGATCAGGACCAGGGGCAGCCGATTGATCCATCTAAGATGACTGGTGGCAGGAGCGCTATGACACAAAATCACCGGAAGGAGAGGAAAAACACACATATATCGAAGATGGGAAGAGGTCGGAGGGGGATGGTTCAGAGACTTCTCAGGCCTCTCAAGCTACACAACCTGAAGAGTCATATGTGGTTAACCCGACCTAGGTGGAGTACCTGAATTATCAGGATCAGGTACACCACGATGTCACTGATGGTTGGTATAACCAGCATCATATACCAGACCAGAATGACATTGCAGCAGCGGCTACCCCAGCGGTGTTACCTTTGCAGCCTCCCTTTCCTGGAGGACCGGAAAATTTATCTTTGCTACACTCTTCTGCCAACCACGTGGCATTGCCGCTTTGGTATAATTCAAATAACGTAAGTGTCATTTTTAATTGTCTAAAATTATCATATGCAACAGAATTTAAATGTTTTAATTTTTTTATATGTATTTTTGTTTAATTATTATATCAACTTTTATATGTGTTTTTGTTTAATTATTTTCTTTATGTTTTAAATTGGTGCGCGAAATTTAAGTTTCAAATGCCGCGCATGATATAAATTGAAATTTCACGTGCGTGCCAATTTAAATGTACTAATTTTGTTATGTGTTTTTTTAAGTTTTACATGTGTTATGTCTTAAATTAAAAATACGTGCGTGCCAATTTAAATGTACTAATTTTGTTATGTGTTTTTTTTAAGTTTTACATGTGTTATGTCTTAAATTAAAAATACGTGCGACAATTTAAATTTGTGATTTTTATTTTTGCATGCGTTAAGTTTTCTTTTGTTTAGTTTAATGTTTACATTGTTTAAGTTGTTTAAAATATGTTTATTTTTTTATTATTTCAGGTTCGTAAGTTGCGTGTTGTAATCGTAAGTTGCGTGTTGTAAAACCGATTTTATTTAAGTTGTTTAAAATATGTTTATTTTTTATTATTATTTCAGGTTCATAAGTTGCGTGTTGTAAAACCGATTAATCATGGGGGTAAGATTTTGAGTCTCCGACATCCAAACAATAATCAGGATTGGTTTTGGCGTCCGTTTAGGAAGAGCGGGTTACATGATTTGGTTTATCTGGGCTACGCCACTGTGCCTCATGCTTTGCTGATGACTTTATGCGAGAGGTAGCATCCCGAGACCAGCAGTTTTCACACGGTCTTGGGAGAGATGGCCGTTACTTTGGATGATGTTGCATGTCTTACGCATCTTCAGATTGAAGGGCGGATGTTGAGCCATGGGAAGAAGATGTCTCGACATAAGGGAGCGACACTGATGGTGAGGCACTTAGGTGTGTCGCAGGCGGATGCAGATAAAAATTGCGATGAAGAGTATGGTGTTTACATTAGCTATAAGTCGTTGAGGGAGTATTATACGATGTACCTTGATAGTGCTTCCAGATTGGCGGATCCAGAGGATCCAGGGGATCCAGAGGAGCTGGAGAGGGTTATAACTGCTTGTGTGAAGTGTTATCTCTTGTATCTTGTTGGATGTTTGTTGTTTGTTGTTTGTTGTTTATAACTGTTTGTTGTTTGACGACCATGGAGAACGGCTACGCGGGGATTCGTAATTATTCTTGGGGAGGGATGACATTGGCATACCTATACCACTCTTTAGCTGAGGCCTGTTTGCCTGGAGACGGAGCTCTTGGGGGAAGCGTGACAATGCTCACTGTAAGAAATTATCACATTTGAACCTTAACTTTTAGTTTTTTTGTTATATTTTTCGTGCGTAGTAACTTATAAATGTGATTTGTTTGATTTGTGCAGGGATGGTTTTTGGCGCATTTTCCTGACTTTTACAATGTTGATTCTAATCCCAACTATATTGAAAACTATCAGGTTGCAGCGAAGTGGACGTTACAGAAGGGACATTGAGAGGGGGTGATACATCAGTCATTGCTTGATCATTTGCAGTTTGATGACGTATGTTGGAAGTCGTACGAAGACCACAAGGAGATCCAGGATTTAGAAAAGATTTTATGGTATTCAGTCTGGATTATGTGTGGTGTTGTTAGGGTGTACCGTCACTTGCCTGAGAGGATTTTGCGGCAGTACAGATACGTCTAGAGCATCCCTAGACATCCGACGGATGTTATAGAGCTGCGACCGCGTCAGATTGTGCAGACATTCCTTGACTTTCGCACTCACATGCTTAAGGAGCCTGATGGGGGTGAGCCGGAAGGAGAGCATACATGGCGGATGAGGGATGACTATGTGTTATTGTACACTAGGGTGTCTCACCCTTAGATTTTGCCACATCTTCCAGGAGAGCTTCGAGGCCAGCAAATGAAGAGCAGATCATTGCACAGCAATGGGAGTGGTACGAGACGAGAAGCTCACCTGATACTGTTATACCCTAATTTTGGACCTAAAAATACTTATTCAAAATACTTTTCCATCTTGAATATATGTCTATTACTCTTGAAGAATTGCCAATTTGCTATAGTTTACACTGACATTTTACTCTGTTTTATCTCTCAATTTGGCTTTAAAAATCTTTTCAACTGTGTATTTGTCTATGTTTCCTTGCATTTCAAGTCATCCAAAAGTATTTTTCTTGCATTTCAAGTCATTTGGATTTGTCTCTGATCAATTGCATATGTTTCTGCATTTTATTTCAATATTATTTGCAAAATTCATAAAAAAGGGTATTTTAGTTATTTCCTTGAAAATTGTTTGAGTCTTTTTGGTCTGTATGAGTTTTTGTTTAATTCTATGTCAAAATCTATTTCAAAAAATTGCATTTGAGTCATTTTGAGTCAGTTTAGCCCCTAGGGGCATTTTAGTCATTTCCAGTGTTAAAACTCTTTTAATCCCTAAAAAATTTTCTCTGAGTCTTTTCATTTGGTTTGTATAAACTCTTGCTTTAATTCCCTGTTAAAAACCATTTTAAAATTGCATTTGAGTCATTCTGAGTCATTTTAGTCCCTATGGGCATTTTGGTCATTTCACATGAAATTTTGACAGAGAGAGGTTACTTTGAAGTACCTCATTTATGTAATTGGTTCATTTTAGTCCTTTTTGTGTTTTTTAATCGTTTCACTTTACGTTTTTTCATTTTACCAATTTTATTCCAATTTTATTATTATTTTCATTTTAGTCCTTCAAAGTTTCGAAAATTGCATATAAGTCCTTTTGGTTTTAAATTTGTTTTTTAGGCTTTTTTTTTAAAAATTACAGATTAGTCCCTTTTCTTTCCAGTCCTCAAATTTTGCAAGTTTTCATTTTTTTAGTCCTTTCACTTAATTGCAGAGTAGTCCTTTTAATTTTGTTATTTGCAGATTAGTCCTTGGGTTTTCATAATTTGCAGATTGGTCCAAAGTCAAGTCCAGTGTCCAATTCAACGTGGCAAGCACCCATTGGTCCAACAATACACATGGCAGCCTATAAAAGGCCACATCACTGTACAAGTCAAAGATCACCATTCATTTTCTGCCAACTCACATATACACCTTTCCATTTTCTCTCTCCAGAATCAAACAAATCAAACCCAGAAAATCCCCAAGAACACGATGAAGTTCATGAAGAACTTCATCCCCAAATTCTAAACCCTAACCGTCTAGAACCAAAATCCACCTCAATTCATCACAAAATTCGTATCAATTTCATCACGCAAAACTCAATTCAACAATTATTTCACAAAATCGGTTCAAATTTACAAATTCTCAGAGATTCTCTGAGGAATCTTCATCATAGAATTTGCACCTTCGCAATTCAAGCGTAGATTCATCACCAATAGTGACGAATCCAACGCGATCACGAAGGATTTAGGAAGAGAAGAAGAGGATCGAAGTGGAAACGAAGGAGAATCAAGCACCAGAAAAGTTCGAAAAAGACGAAGAGTGAGAAGACGAAGAAACTTCGATTTATTTTCGAAGTTTGAATCAAAATATTCATCAGAGACGAAGAAGAAGCTTCACCATCCTTCTCACCTTTCTTTTGGTTCGAATCTCCAGTTTCCAACAGGTAAACTCATAAAAACCTCCTCGTTTCTATTTCAAATCTTCATCGAAGGCTTATAAACAAAAATAAACGGTGAAACGAAGTAGATCAACAATTCCAGAACCTGTTCTTTCGAAAAGTTGAAAAAGATTGAAAAAGATTCAAAACCGAAACATCAAACGTAGATCTACAAAGTTCCACCGTTTATTTCTCAAATCTAAGCTCGTATTTGAAATCAGCATGAAAAATAGGTTAGTTTAGGGCTTAGATCCATGTAGATCAGAGAGGATTAGGGTTCCGCCACCGGAATCTTCACCGGCGGTGGTCAAGTCCGCCGGAGAAGACGACGGAGTCTTAGAGAGAAGTGAGAGCTTCTCTCACTAGATTTGAGAGAAGAGAGAGAACGAAGAGTGCAAATGACCTTAGACCGGTCTGTTGCACTTATATAGGTGCATGAACCAGACCGGTTCGTTTGAACCAGTCTGGTTCACCCCTGGGCCTTGAATCTCCACCGTTAGATCTAGGGTTAGTGTTCCTGGATCAATCCTACGCTCCACAAGCTCCCTGATGATCCAGGATCCATTTGTGTGTGGGCTTGGGCCTGTTTTCTGTACTGGATTTTGTTTTACCTATTTTCTTGCTATTTTAACACTGCATGTTGTTGTTTACACCACTGTTTCATTTGAAAACTTTGTTAAACTTCCTAAAAATCTTCCTAATTGTTTTCTTGTATTTTTTGTAGTTCTTGATCCGTTTTACATAATAAATCTTGATTAAAAATATGTGTGATATTTCCTTGTTAATTGTTTATTACTTTTTTGTTAAAATTTGTGAAATTTTGCATATGTTTGAGTCTAAAAATGCTTTAAAATTCTAAAAAGAATTTCATGTATATTTCTTGTTATATTGTGATATTTTTGTGATGATTTTGCATATTAAAAAATTGATAAAAAATAATGTGATGCTTTTCTTGCTATTTTGTGATATTTTACATTAAAAATTTGTGAAAGGTGCATGTTCTTGATCCCTAATCATGATACATGATATTGATTGGTGAAGTGGGAATTTGTAATGAATTTCTTGCTGTTTTGAAGTGTTTTTTACTGCATATGAATAAATTGTATGTGTTTGCTTGTTTTACAAGTCATGAAAATGTTTGTTTGTGAAGATAAAGTGCCAAATATGCCTAAAATATATCATGATTCTTGACTTGAATGTGTTCTTATCATTCTCATATCATTGATTGGGATAGACCCTTTAGAAAATTGTCATGGTAAGAGGATTATAGGTCATATAATTGCTTTGATGTTATGGTAAATTTTAGGCATATTTTGTTACTTTTAGGTTAAGAGTCTTGTTATCTTTTGTCAAGTTTTCAGTGTTTCTTGTGCTTTTAATTTCCATTCTATTATGCCTTATGCTACTAACCACCTTACTTCATGTTTCATGCATTCCATAAGCATCTCCTACTCAATCTTATATTCTCGGTCTTTATTTTCTTACACTTTAAAATTCATGCAAGAGTTAGAATGTAAAACTTAGGAATTTTTGTACTTTACTTTTATGCAATTTAAACTCTTGCAAGACCATAGAATGTATTTAGGCCAATGATGTAAAGGACAATGGACTCTAATGATGTACACTGACACAAGCACCGACACATGCACACACATCACATGGATACTTTAGATGTATGTTTAGGGTATGCATGCTTAGATGTATGTTTAGGTGATTGAATGCTTAGATGTATGCTTAGGAATCCCGATACTTAGAAAAATTCTCTTTTTCCAAAAAAATATGAACAATTTTCACTCAAATAATTTTCCAAATAAACCTTGGGGTCAAAACCCCATTGAATTTTCCCTTTATTTTCTTAAACAAAATCTTATTGAATTTTAATCATACTCGGACTCCTTTTGCAAAATGACTAATTCAACCTCACATTTTTCACAATCTTATCCCCTTGAGGCCTCACTCTCTTATTCTTCAAAATCCCGTTTTCAAACTTAAAATCAATCAACAAAAACAAAAAACATTTTTTGGAAGAGAACTACGATGGATTTGATCCCTTAAAAGGGTACGTAGGCAAGGAACCAATATTCCTTCAATTCAAATAAAACAAAACTCAAACACATTCTTCTCCCTCCAATTCTTCACTTAGTAAACCCTTAGGTGTAAATAATACTTTCAAATAGCATTTAAAAACAAAGCGCGCACGTAGAAAGTAAAGACGGTTCCTATAGGATACTATAGTCGTTATGGGTGCCTAACACCTTCCCGTAGCGAAAACAACTCCCGGACCTCGATTCTCAAGGGTTTTGCTTATTTTTTCCCTTCCCAAGAAAAAATGAGATATCCAAGGTTAAAAAGGTTCAAACTTAATCAATGTTTGACACCCGAAGAACCAAGATAAAACAGCTGGCGACTTCACTGGGGAGATTCGAGAGTTACGCCTAGTCTTTATTTTCACGCTTGCGCTTTGTTTTTACTTGCTTCTTTTTACTTGCTTCCTTATATGAATAAATGTTTTAATTCTTGCAAACGTGTGGGGGTGAGAATATCAAAAGTCCTACACCCAGACTGAGTGAACTTAGGATTTAGGGGGGATATAATCGACAATTCATTCTGAGGGTTGCCTCGTGTTTTGGATTATGCGATCAATCCCACATAGCTGAGGCATTTTGAGGGTGATGTTGTCGGCGCGTGTTGTCGCGTTGAGGCACTTTACTTCTAATTGTTCTATGACGCTATGAACCGTAGATAACCGAACCCATCCATGGCCATTTTCTAGGATGTAGTGCGGAGGCTAAACCGAGTGTTTTCTCGAGTTTTAGTCGTCACGCGATACTACACTCAAGTTAGACCTTCTTACGGATAATCATGGAGCGAGTGTTTGTCTCGTGGCACCATGATATACGTCGGAGAGGTTGTGACTTGGGAACCTTTTTAGAACCCGGTTACTATCTCCCAAAGCTCTAGTTTCACCGGACACCGTGTCCTCCTTTGACTTCTTGACTTTGAATCTCAACCCACCATGTTTTCTCCGTACTTGAATATGATCATGCATACATGCATACACGCATAAACTTTTTCCATACATTTATCGAAGGGCTTAGACAAATTGAATTTGTAAACATTGTAGGAATGGGGAAGACTAAGTCCTACAAGTTCATGGAGGTTGATTTGGCTAGTTTGAGAGATTTGGCACTCAAGATCGAGGATCCGACTGGTTTCCGACACCGTTATGGGGACTTACTTACTATTCTCCGGACTAATGTGGATGAGAAGCTTGTGCACACTCTAGTGCAATTCTATGATCGGGAATATCGGTGCTTCACTTTTCCGGACTTTCAGTTGGTGCCTACTCTAGAGGCTTATTCTTCCTTGACGGGTATACCTATAGCCAAGGAAGCACCTTTCACGGGTCTTGAGCATCCACCTATGCCCTTGGTTATTGCTAAATATCTCTATCTCAAGACCACCGATGTCTCCAAGAATCTTGTCACCAAGGCTCACATCCGAGGGTTCACTTCGAAGTATCTACTTGAAAAGGCCAATCTCAAAACCACTTGTCAGGACACTCTTGAGGCTATTCTTGCATTACTCGTCTATGGGCTTATTTTCTTTCCGAATCTTAACAACTTCGTAGATATGAATGCTATCATGATCTTCCGCTCCAAGAATCCGGTTCCTACTTTGTTGGCTGACACATACCATGCTATTCATGATCGATCTGGCAAGGGTCGTGGGTACATTTACTGCTGTGTACCTCTCCTATATAGGTGGTTTATTTCGCACCTTCCGAAGTCTTTCCATGACAATCCAGAGAATTGGACTATTTCACAGCGGATTATGGCTCTCACTCCTAACGAAGTGGTTTGGCTCACTCCAGCTTCTAGAGTCAAAGAGATTATCCTTGGTGGTGGGAAGTTTCTTAATGTACCTCTTCTTGGTACCCGGGGTGGAATCAACTATAATCCAGAGCTAACCTTGCGACAATTCGGTTTCCCGATGAAAGAGAAGCCCATCAATCTTGCTACATCTCCTTATTTCTTCCATTACTCCAATGCTCCTACCGGAATAAGAGAGGATTTCATAGAGGCTTGGTCCAAACTTCAGAAGAAAGAGGTGAAGCATATGGGCGTGAGATCTGGTATTGCTCATGAGGCTTATACTCAACGGGTAATAAACCGAGCTGAGGAAATTGGCATGCCTTACCCCTCCATGAGATATGTGTCTGCATCTGTTCCAACCATGCCTTTGCCTCTACTACCACCTACTCAGGAGATGTATCAGGAGCATCTAGCTATGGAGAGCCGAGAGAAGCATCAGTGGAGGGCTAGATACTATGAAGCTGAGAACTTGATTATAAATTTGGATGGAAAGGATGAGCAGAAAACTCATGAGGTTTTGACATTGAAGAGGGAATTAGCCAAGGCTAGGGAAGAAATTGAAGAAAAAGATGAGTTACTTATGAGAGATTCCAAGAGGGCTAGGGGTGCCCGTAACTTCTATGCCCGATACTGCAGTTATGAGTCTGAGTCTGAATCTGAGGATGATACTTCCACTTCCTATGCTTGAGGATTCCTATTTCCTATTGCTATTTTCAGTTGTTATTGCTGTTTTACATTTCAAAGTATATCCCTTGGCTTAGTATTTCAAAGGGAGTTATCTTGTGAGACCTTGTGATGTTTGAATGTTTCAGTTTGTTTAGTAATGTTTTCAAATTTCTAATTCATCTAAAACCCTTCGATAACATAAAAAGAGTCTTTTTGCATATACATTAACACATCTCATGCATCATATGCATTCATTGGTCACAAAAGACTTCCCTCGTGCCCATTGCCTCCTGGTTTCTCCGCCGCAGTCTGAAAGGTGGCTCGTGCTCGCAAAGTTTACCAATCAGATAGAGTTCATCACACAAGATTATACAAGAGAAGAAACATGGCTAATTTTGAAGAAGAAAATGCTCAGCTCCGCGCCGAATTGGCTGCTATGAAAGAAGACTTGGCTAAGGCTCATGACACTATGTCCGCTCTGATGGCTGCGCAAGAACAACCAGCCACGTCTGTCCCAGCCTCTACTGAAGGGATTCCCTCTATCCCACTATCTACTGTGGCTTCTGATGCTCGATTTGTTATGCCCAATGGCCGTCCTTATGGACTCTCAGCTTTCTATGCTCCTGATACCGCAGCCGATGTCTCTGGTGTTGCCAATCAAGGACCTATTCCTGCAACAACTTTTGCTCCTACAAAAACCTCTCTGCCTCAAGTGACTACTGTTGTTACCGATCCTGTCGTGCACACTGTGCGACAGATAATAGATGTTGATACTCCGCGTGGACAGGACCCTATAGTGGAGGCTATGAGAGAACAGTTCAGAGAGCTAGTTGGAGAACTCCACGAGGTCAAAGCTAACCGTGGGAACGGTGTTTCAGCTAAGGCCCGTGATCTATGTCTGGTTTCCCGGTTTGAGATCCCTAAGAAATTCAAAGTGCCGGATTTTGACAAATACAATGGGTCTTCTTGTCCACATAGCCATGTCATTCGGTACGTCCGAAAGATGGCCAACTACGCAGATAATGATGCCCTGATGATACATTGCTTCCAGGACAGCCTGGCAGAAGATGCGGCAGACTGGTACACTGGTCTGA
The DNA here is from genome assembly GCF_051527215.1 of Medicago sativa. Classification (NCBI taxonomy): domain Eukaryota; kingdom Viridiplantae; phylum Streptophyta; class Magnoliopsida; order Fabales; family Fabaceae; genus Medicago; species Medicago sativa. The sequence goes on from NC_140756.1 coordinate 12,497,824, forward strand.
GCAAGGACAATATCCATACTTTTGAGGAACTCGCTGCTGATTTTGAAAGTCATTATGAGTTTAACACCCGTTTGAAACCGAACAGGGATTCCCTTAAGTCTTTGTCTCAGAAGTCAGATGAAACCTTCCGTGAATACACCCAGAGATGGAGAGGGGCAGCTGCCTGTGTTTCTCCTCGGCTTGATGAGGAAGAATTAACACAAACGTTCCTGAAAACTTTGAAGAAGGAATATGTTGAAAGAATGATAGTCTCTGCTCCAAATAATTTCTCCGACATGGTTACTATGGGAACTCGTCTAGAGGAGGCTGTCAGAGAAGGCATCATTGTTCTTGAAAAGGGTGAATCCTCAGCTAGTGCACCAAAGAAGTATGGTAATGGACACCATAAGAAGAAAGAATCCGAAGTAGGGATGGTATCTGGTAACCAGTCTACCGCTACTATCGCTCCTGTTAATGCAACTCAGTTACCTCTACCCTACCAATATATGCAGTATTCTCAGCATCCTTTCTTCCCTCCATTCTATCAGCAATATCCTCCGCCACCGGGTCAACCACCAGTACCCGTTAATGCCATTGCTCAGCAGGTACAACCACAACCTCCTGCTCAACAGCAACAACAACAGGGCCCTCGGCCTAGGACTTATTTCCCACCAATACCAATGCGGTATGCAGATCTGCTCCCAACTCTACTTGCCAAGGGACATTGTGTCACCAGACCAGGCAAGCCTCCGCCTACCCCATTGCCTCCCAGGTTCCGACATGATCTTACATGTGAATTCCATCAAGGCGCTCAAGGCCATGATGTGGAGGGTTGCTATGCTCTTAAGTATGTTGTGAAGGATTTGATAGATAGAGGACGGTTGACTTTTGAAAACAGTGTCCCGCATGTGCTCGACAATCCACTTCCAAATCATGGTGATGTTAACATGATCGAGGCTTGCGAAAGAGTTCGTGTTCCTCGAGAAGCTCCCACTCTAGATGTCCGTAATGTTGTCACTCCTTTGGTACCGCTACATGTCAAGCTTTGCCAAGCTTCCTTGTTCAGTCACGATCACACTTCTTGTTCAGAATGTCTTCAAGATCCTATGGGATGTTGTGTGGTGCAAGATGATATACAGAGCCTAATGAATGATAAATACCTGATTGCCAGTGATGTTTGTATGATTGTGCCAGTATTTCATGATTCTCCTGCTGGGAGTGCGCCTCAGACAAAGAATGTTGGACCGTTAGTAATCAGGTTACCTGGCCCAGTATCTTATGCCTCCACTAAGGCAATCCCTTATAAGTATAATGCGACCATGATGGAGAACGGGGTAGAAGTGCCTCTGGTATCCCCAGCTACAGTCGGTAATATTGCTGAAGGAACTACAACTCTGAGAAGCGGAAAGGTCCGTCCACCCTTGTTCCAAAAGAGGGTTGTTACACCTATTGCCACAGTAACTCCACCAGTTGCTCCTCCTGTTGACAAGAATGCTAGCCCGTCCGGCCAGTCTATTGAAGAGTCCAACCTGGACGAAATTCTGAGGCTTATTAGAAAGAGCGATTATAAGATTGTAGACCAGCTGCTGCAAACTCCGTCAAAAATATCCATCTTGTCTCTGCTCTTGAGCTCAGAAGCTCACAGGAAAGTGTTAATGAAGGTACTGGAACAAGCCCATGTTGATCATGAAGTCTCCGTGGATCAGTTTAATGGAATAGTGGGTAACATTACTGCTTGCAATAACTTGGGGTTTGGTGACGATGAACTCCCCGAAGCAGGAAAACACCACAACTTAGCTTTGCATATCTCAGTACACTGCAAGTCCGACATGATATCCAATGTGCTGGTGGACACTGGGTCATCCTTAAATGTAATGCCTGAGTCTACATTGAGACAGTTGAGTCATCATGGACTCTCTCTAAGGGGAAGTAACTATTTGGTTAAGGCTTTTGACGGGTCTCGCAAGGATGTTCTTGGAGAGGTAGATCTGCCAATTACCATTGGTCCGGAGACGTTCCAGATCACTTTCCAGGTCCTGGACATCATTGCTTCTTATAGCTGCCTCCTCGGAAGACCGTGGATTCACGACGCTGGGGCAGTAACTTCTACTCTACATTAAAAGTTCAAGTTTATGAGGAATGGTAAGCTTGTTACTATACATGGCGAAGAAGCGTATCTGGTTAGCCAAGTGTCATCTTTCTCTTGTGTTGAAGCAGGGTCCGCTGAAGGGACGTCATTTCAAGGCTTGACTGTTGAAGGAGTAGAACCTCGGAGAGCTAGTGCTACTATGGCTTCATTGAAGGAAGCCCAGAAGGCTGTTCAAGAAGGGCAAGCTGCTGGCTGGGGCAAGGTGATACAGATTTTGGAGAACAAGCGTAAAGAGGGCCTTGGGTTCTCCCCAACCTCAAGCGTTTCAACAGGAACTTTCTACAGTGCTGGGTTTATCAATGCTATTGCTGATGATGCAGCTGGAAGTAGTTATGTGCCTACATTTGTTGTACCAGGAGGCACCGTGAGAAATTGGGAGGCCATTGATGTTCCTTTAGTCATGCATGCTTCCATGTAATGTGTCTTGTTGCTCATGTTTTTCTTTGTTTTCAAAATAACAATCCTTTCGCTCTGCCCAGGGCGAAAGTGATATCCTTGTAAGGGCATGTTTGTTTCGGCATTGCCGTTATTAATAAAAATTGTCCCCTTTTCCGCGACTCTTTGTTTTTGTAATTTTTAGTGCCTTTTTCTTGGAAATAATGGTAATGCCAGAAAAAAACCAAAACATCTGTATTTTCTTATTAATTTCAAAAATCTGCATGAAAAACATTTTTCTAAAAAATCATCCCAATCATATTATGCAGATTGAACCATAATAAACCCGTTGAACACAGTGACCCTATGGTTCCTCCAAATTTTGAATTCCCTGTATATGAAGCTGAAGATGAGGAAGATGATGAAGAGATACCATATGAGATCACTCGACTGCTTGAGCAAGAAAGAAGAGCCATTCAGCCTCACCAGGAAGAAATAGAGCTTATCAGCCTGGGTACTGAAGAGAACAAACGAGAGATCAAGATTGGTGCTGCACTTGAGCCAGAAGTGAAAAAGAAGATCACTCAGCTTCTCCATGATTATCCAGATGTTTTTGCATGGTCCTATGAAGATATGCCAGGTCTAGATCCCAAGATTGTGGAGCATCGGATACCGACAAGGCCCAAATGTCCTCCTGTCAAACAGAAATTGAGGAGGTCTCGTCCAGACATGGCTCTTAAGATCAAGGCTGAGGTACAAAAGCAAATTGATGCGGGCTTCCTCATGACAGCTGAATATCCTGAGTGGATTGCCAACATTGTACCAGTGCCGAAGAAAGATGGGAAAGTTCGAATGTGTGTTGATTATAGAGATCTGAATAAAGCCAGTTCGAAAGATAACTTCCCACTGCCTCATATTGATGTACTTGTTGACAGTACTGCTCAGTCTAAAGTGTTCTCCTTTATGGATGGTTTCTCCGGCTATAACCAGATACGGATGTCACCTGAAGATAGAGAAAAGACATCCTTCATTACTCCATGGGGAACATTCTGTTATAAAGTGATGCTGTTTGGCTTGATAAATGTTGGTGCTACCTATCAAAGAGGCATGACTACTCTGTTTCATGATATGATTCACAAAGAGATTGAGGTATATGTTGATGATATGATTGTGAAATCAAGTGATGAAGAACAGCATGTTGTGTATTTGAAAAAGATGTTTGAAAGATTGAGAAAGTACAAGCTGCGGTTGAATCCTAACAAGTGCACATTTGGTGTAAGATCTGGAAAGTTGCTAGGCTTCATTGTCAGTCAAAGAGGCATTGAAGTTGATCCTGACAAAGTCCGAGCCATCAGAGAGATGCCGGCCCCTCAAACTGAAAAGCAAGTCAGAGGTTTCCTCGGACGCTTGGATTACATTTCAAGATTTATATCTCACATGACTACTACCTGTGGTCCAATTTTCAAATTGCTCAGAAAGAATCAGCCTGTTGTATGGAATGATGAATGCCAGGAAGCTTTTGATAGCATTAAAGAGTATTTGTTGGAACCATCTATCCTTGTCCCGCCAGTGGAAGGAAGGCCTTTGATTATGTATCTATCAGTGTTAGATGATTCAGTAGGTTGTGTTCTCGGTCAACAAGACGAGACTGGGAAGAAAGAACATGCTATCTACTATCTGAGCAAGAAATTCACCGACTGTGAGACTCGGTATACAATGCTTGAAAAGACTTGTTGTGCTCTAGCTTGGGCTGCCAAACGCCTGCGTCATTATATGGTGAATCATACAACTTGGTTGATATCCCGAATGGATCCAATCAAGTATATCTTTGAAAAACCTGCTGTTACTGGAAAGATTGCGCGTTGGCAAATGTTGTTATCTGAATATGATATTGTGTACAAAGCTCAAAAAGCAATCAAGGGAAGTATCCTTGCTGAGCATCTTGCTTATCAACCTCTTGATGATTACCAGCCAATTAAGTTTGATTTCCCAGATGAAGAGATTATGTATCTGAAAGCAAAAGACTGTGAAGAACCACTGATCAATGAAGGGCTGGATCCCAACAGCAAATGGGGATTGGTATTTGATGGTGCTGTCAATGCTTATGGCAAAGGAATTGGGGCCATCATTGTAACTCCGCAGGGACACCACATTCCCTTCACTGCTCGAATAACTTTTGAATGCACGAACAACATAGCTGAATATGAAGCATGCATCCTGGGCATTGAAGAAGCCATTGATATGAGAATTAAGCACCTTGACATCTATGGAGATTCCGCACTTGTTATTAATCAGATAAAGGGTGAATGGGAGACTCATCATGAGAAGCTGATCCCTTACCGTGACTATGCAAGACGTCTGTTGACATACTTTACAAAGGTTGAGTTGCACCATATCCCTCGGGAAGAAAACCAGATGGCTGATGCCCTTGCTACTCTGTCTTCCATGTTTCGTGTGAATCACCGGAATGACGTGCCCGTAATCAAGGTACAGCGTCTTGATAGACCCGCCCATGTGTTTACTATTGAAAGTATGCCAGATCAGGCTGATGGAGATATGAATAATGGAAAACCTTGGTATTATAATATCAAACAGTTCTTGCAGAATCATGAATATCCACCTGGTGCTTCCAACAGAGATAAAAAGACCCTGAGGAGATGGGCTAGTAGATTCCTTCTGGATGGAGAAATCCTATACAAGAAGAACTATGACATGGTCCTGTTGAGATGTGTTGATGAGCAAGAAGCTGAGAAATTGATGCATGATGTACATGACGGCACTTTCGGGACCCATGCTACGGGCCACACCATGTCAAGGAAACTGTTAAGAGCCGGCTATTACTGGATAACTATGGAACGTGACTGCTTCAGACATGCCAAGAGATGCCACAAATGTCAAATCTATGCTGACAAGATTCATGTGCCTCCACATGCTCTCAATGTTATATCTTCCCCATGGCTTTTCTCTATGTGGGGCGTTGACATGATCGGAAGAATCGAACCAAAAGCTTCCAATGGACATCGTTTCATTCTAGTGGCAATTGACTATTTCACCAAGTGGGTTGAAGCTGCTTCCTATGCAAGTGTAACCAAGCAAGTGGTAGTGAAGTTTATCAAGAATAACATCATTTGTCAATATGGTGTTCCCAACAAGATCATCACTGACAATGGTTCCAATCTGAACAATAGCATGATGCAAGCTTTATGTGAAGAATTCAAGATCGAACATCACAACTCTTCTCCTTATAGACCTCAGATGAATGGTGCAGTTGAGGCCGCTAACAAGAATATCAAGAAGATTGTTCAGAAGATGGTCACCACTTACAAAGACTGGCATGAGATGCTACCTTTTGCTTTGCATGGTTACCGTACAACGGTGCACAATTCAACTGGGGCAACGCCTTTTTCTCTGGTATATGGCATGGAAGCGGTTCTCCCTCTGGAAGTGGAGATTCCATCTCTTCGAGTGATCATGGAAGCAAAATTAACTGAGGCTGAATGGTGTCAAAGTCGGTATGACCAGTTGAATTTGATTGAAGAGAAACGCATGGATGCTATGGCTCATGGACAGTTGTATCAAGTGCGAATGAAGAATGCGTTTGACAAGAAAGTCCGACCTCGAGAATTCAAGGAAGGTGAACTTGTATTGAAAAGGAGGATAAACCAGCAACCCGACCCAAGGGGCAAGTGGACGCCTAACTATGAAGGTCCTTATGTTGTCAAGAAGGCTTTCTCTGGTGGTGCTCTGATCCTTACACACATGGATGGTGTCGAACTTTCGAATCCTGTCAATGCCGATATAGTCAAGAAATACTTTGTCTAAAAAGAAAAGAACAGTGTGGTAGGTCGAAAACCCGAAAGGGCGGCCTAGGCAAAAATACGCTTCCCGGTGGATCGAAAACCCGAAAGGACGATCCAGGCAAAGTTAGGGACAAAAAAAAAATGAATATGAAAAAGCTCGCTGAGTTTGTACGCAACTCAGACAAGAATGAGCGTCTCGATGGGCCGAAAACCCGAAAGGGCGGTTCATGCAAAAATGAGATTGATGATAAGAGACAAGTAACTATATCTGGCAAATCACCATCACCCCTTGGGGCTTCTATAACTGTCAATGATCGTCTTCATCAGAAGCTTCTGTACTTGTGAATTCAAAATTTCTATGAAATGTAGCGGTCATCGTGTTCAATGTACCACCAACCAATAAAATTACCATTTTCCAAGATTTGTAAATCCATGGAGTCATGCCTTTGGCCGACTCTCACTCTTCTACATCAATTTGAGCCTGTGCTGTTGTTTGAAACTCTATTTTTCTTCTTTCTACTTCCAATGCTAATATACAAAATATTGTCTTTCTATTTTGATAATGTCAAAGTCTGAAACAAACATTTTTGAAAATTGGAAAAAACCTTTTTTGTCTATTTTGAACGCAGATCTGAGCAATAGGGTACATTCTAGCGAAACATGCATGAATAAATGAATGTCAATGTCTATTTCAATACATGTTACAAGCAAGTTGTTCCCCAGGATGATCTGTGGTCAATGACAAGAATGAAAAAACAGAATGAAAATTCGGAAAAAATGCAAATGAAAAGCTCGCTAAGTTGAAAAACCCGAAAGGGCGGCTTAGGCAAAAATGAGCACCCCGCTGGTTGACAACCTATGAAGGCAATTCAGGCAAAAATGGGGCAATTAAAAGAATTTATCCCCGGTGAATCGAAAACCCGAAAGGGCGGTTCAGGCAAAAATGAGTTTGAAAAATGAAAGATGCAAGAATGAAAAGCATTGACCACAGATGCAAACATCCAATGTTTACCCAGCACTGACACACCTAACAATGGTGACCTGTATCAAAGAATCTTCCGAGGTCTCTCCTCTAACAAGTTTTATTGCCCGCAGCCACGGTTTTGATACGCCCTTTAATGACGGTCTCTCCAAAGAGGATTTCCATGTGAATATGTTATAGCACGAGCCACTACGTGCCCAATCTTCCAATGTTTCGTCTGTTTTTGTGAAACTTCTCTGCCAAGTTGTAGACCAATCATGCATTTCCAAGCATTCATACATGCATAATCGTGCATTCTATGTGTTCATACATTTAATACATACATGTTGCATCTCCAATCTCAACTTTCAATTCAATCTAATCTCAACTTTCAATTCAATCCAATCTCAATTTTCAATCCAACTCAATCTCCACTTTCAATTCAACTCAATCTCAATTTCAAATTCAACTCAATCTCAACTTCCAATTCAATTCAATTTCAACTCTCAATTCAATGTCTATGTCTATGCCAATGTCTGTGTCTCTGTTAAACTCTCGATTCAATGTCTATGTCTATGTCTATGTCTATGTCTCTGATTGTTTTTAACTTTCAACACCTCTTTCAATATCAATTTTCAATTCAATTCAAATCAATGTCAATTCACTCTCAATTTGCTTTTGGGCCAACAATAATGGTCATGTCTATTTTCAAATCAAGTCAATGTCAATCTACCCTCAATTTATATCTTGATTCAAACTTTCAATGTATCTTGTTATTGGTCAAGTGGCTAGTTCGATCCAAAGAACAGCTTGTACCTGCCATATGCCTATGTTTCCGGTCAAACGGCAAGTTCGATCCAAAGAACAGTTTGTACCACTGCTTATGTTTTGTTTCCGGTCAAACGGCCAGTTCAATCCAAAGAACAATTTGTACCAATCTAAATGTTGTGATATTGATCAAGCCGCAACTTCGATCCAAAGAACAGCTTGTATCAGCCTTTTACCTATGTCTTCAGGTCAAACGACAAGTTCGATCCAAAGAACAGTTTGTACCTGCTTATCTGTTTGTGTTTACGATCAAGCGACAAGTACGATCCAAAGAACAGCTTGTATCTTCCTATCTGTCTATGTCTCCAGTCAAGCGGCAGGTTCGATCCAAAGAACAGCTTGTACCTGTCTTGTGTTTCTATTCCCGGTCAAGTAGCAAGTTCGATCCAAAGAACAGTTTGTACCCATCTCTTGTTTGTATTTCATGGTCAAGTGGCTAGTTCGATCCAAAGAACAGCTTGTACCTATCTTTTGTCCCCTGGTCTGTCTACCCTGTCAATGTCTACCTAGATCCCCAGTGATGTGACATGCTTTGTAGACTCCAAATGTTTGTCTTGCATTCATAATCAAAGTGTTGCATGGCATTCATGTTTTTGAAAATGTGAAAAGCGTATTTTTATGTCCAAAAACAGTGCAATTGTTAATATTTAAGTATCTTCGTCCTGTCAAATCAAAGACTTCGTCTCTTGACTCTCCGGACAAAGAAACTTAAATAGGGGCAGCTGTTATACCCTAATTTTGGACCTAAAAATACTTATTCAAAATACTTTTCCATCTTGAATATATGTCTATTACTCTTGAAGAATTGCCAATTTGCTATAGTTTACACTGACATTTTACTCTGTTTTATCTCTCAATTTGGCTTTAAAAATCTTTTCAACTGTGTATTTGTCTATGTTTCCTTGCATTTCAAGTCATCCAAAAGTATTTTTCTTGCATTTCAAGTCATTTGGATTTGTCTCTGATCAATTGCATATGTTTCTGCATTTTATTTCAATATTATTTGCAAAATTCATAAAAAAAAGGTATTTTAGTTATTTCCTTGAAAATTGTTTGAGTCTTTTTGGTCTGTATGAGTTTTTGTTTGATTCTATGTCAAAATCTATTTCAAAAAATTGCATTTGAGTCATTTTGAGTCAGTTTAGCCCCTAGGGGCATTTTAGTCATTTCTAGTGTTAAAACTCTTTTAATCCCTAAAAACTTGTCTCTGAGTCTTTTCATTTGGTTTGTATAAACTCTTGCTTTAATTCCCTGTTAAAAACCATTTTAAAATTGCATTTGAGTCATTCTGAGTCATTTTAGTCCCTAGGGGCATTTTGGTCATTTCACATGAAATTTTGACAGAGAGAGGTTACTTTGAAGTACCTCATTTATGTAATTGGTTCATTTTAGTCCTTTTTGTATTTTTTAATTGTTTCACTTTACGTTTTTTCATTTTACCAATTTTATTCCAATTTTATTATTATTTTCATTTTAGTCCTTCAAAGTTTCGAAAATTGCATATAAGTCCTTTTGGTTTTAAATTTGTTTTTTTAGGCTTTTTTTTAAAAATTACAGATTAGTCCCTTTTCTTTCCAGTCCTCAAATTTTGCAAGTTTTCATTTTTTTAGTCCTTTCACTTAATTGCAGAGTAGTCCTTTTAATTTTGTTATTTGCAGATTAGTCCTTGGGTTTTCATAATTTGCAGATTGGTCCAAAGTCAAGTCCAGTGTCCAATTCAACGTGGCAAGCACCCATTGGTCCAACAATACACATGGCAGCCTATAAAAGGCCACATCACTGTACAAGTCAAAGATCACCATTCATTTTCTGCCAACTCACATAAACACCTTTCCATTTTCTCTCTCTAGAATCAAACAAATCAAACCCAGAAAATCCCCAAGAACACGATGAAGTTCATGAAGAACTTCATCCCCAAATTCTAAACCCTAACCGTCTAGAACCAAAATCCACCTCAATTCATCACAAAATTCGTATCAATTTCATCACGCAAAACTCAATTCAACAATTATTTCACAAAATCGGTTCGAATTTACAAATTCTCAGAGATTCTCTGAGGAATCTTCATCATAGAATTTGCACCTTCGCAATTCAAGCGTAGATTCATCACCAATAGTGACGAATCCAACGCGATCACGAAGGATTTAGGAAGAGAAGAAGAGGATCGAAGTGGAAACGAAGGAGAATCAAGCACCAGAAAAGTTCGAAAAAGACGAAGAGTGAGAAGACGAAGAAACTTCGATTTATTTTCGAAGTTTGAATCAAAATATTCATCAGAGACGAAGAAGAAGCTTCAACATCCTTCTCACCTTTCTTTTGGTTCGAATCTCCAGTTTCCAACAGGTAAACTCATAAAAACCTCCTCGTTTCTATTTCAAATCTTCATCGAAGGCTTATAAACAAAAATAAACGGTGAAACGAAGTAGATCAACAAATTCCAGAACCTGTTCTTTCGAAAAGTTGAAAAAGATTGAAAAAGATTCAAAACCGAAACATCAAACGTAGATCTACAGAGTTCCACCGTTTATTTCTCAAATCTAAGCTCATATTTGAAATCAGCATGAAAAATAGGTTAGTTTAGGGCTTAGATCCATGTAGATCGGGGAGGATTAGGGTTCCGCCACCGGAATCTTCACCGGCGGTGGTCAAGTCCGCCGGAGAAGACGACGAAGTCTTAGAGAGAAGTGAGAGCTTCTCTCACTAGATTTGAGAGAAGAGAGAGAACGAAGAGTGCAAATGACCTTAGACCGGTCTGTTGCACTTATATGGGTGCATGAACCAGACCGGTTCACCCCTGGGCCTTGAATCTCCACCGTTAGATCTAGGGTTAGTGTTCCTGGATCAATCCTACGCTCCACAAGCTCCCTGATGATCCAGGATCCATTTGTGTGTGGGCTTGGGCCTGTTTTCTGTACTGGATTTCGTTTTACCTATTTTCTTGCTATTTTAACACTGCATGTTGTTGTTTACACCACTGTTTCATTTGAAAACTTTGTTAAACTTCCTAAAAATCTTCCTAATTGTTTTCTTGTATTTTTTGTAGTTCTTGATCCGTTTTACATAATAAATCTTGATTAAAAATATGTGTGATATTTCCTTGTTAATTGTTTATTACTTTTTTGTTAAAATTTGTGAAATTTTGCATGTGTTTGAGTCTAAAAATCCTTTAAAATTCTAAAAAGAATTTCATGTATATTTCTTGTTAGTTTTGTGATATTTTTGTGATGATTTTGCATATTAAAAAATTGATAAAAAATAATGTGATGCTTTTCTTGCTATTTTGTGATATTTTACATTAAAAATTTGTGAAAGGTGCATGTTCTTGATCCCTAATCATGATACATGATATTGATTGGTGAAGTGGGAATTTGTAATGAATTTCTTGCTGTTTTGAAGTGTTTTTTACTGCATATGAATAAATTGTATGTGTTTGCTTGTTTTACAAGTCATGAAAATGTTTGTTTGTGAAGATAAAGTGTCAAATATGCCTAAAATATATCATGATTCTTGACTTGAATGTGTTCTTATCATTCTCATATCATTGATTGTGATAGACCCTTTAGAAAATTGTCATGGTAAGAGGATTATAGGCCATATAATTGCTTTGATGTTATGGTAAATTTTAGGCATATTTTGTTACTTTTAGGTTAAGAGTCTTGTTATCTTTTGTCAAGTTTTCAGTGTTTCTTGTGCTTTTAATTTCCATTCTATTATGCCTTATGCTACTAACCACCTTACTTCATGTTTCATGCATTCCATAAGCATCTCCTACTCCATCTTATATTCTCGGTCTTTATTTTCTTACACTTTAAAATTCATGCAAGAGTTAGAATGTAAAACTTAGGAATTTTTGTACTTTACTTTTATGCAATTTAAACTCTTGCAAGACCATAGAATGTATTTAGGCCAATGATGTAAAGGACAATGGACTCTAATGATGTACACCGACACAAGCACCGACACATGCACACACATCACATGGATACTTTAGATGTATGTTTAGGGTATGCATGCTTAGATGTATGTTTAGGTGATTGAATGCTTAGATGTATGCTTAGGAATCCCGATACTTAGAAAAATTCTCTTTTTCCAAAAAAATATGAACAATTTTCACTCAAATAATTTTCCAAATAAACCTTGAGGTCAAAACCCCATTGAATTTTCCCTTTATTTTCTTAAACAAAATCTTAATGAATTTTAATCATACTCGGACTCCTTTTGCAAAATGACTAATTCAACCTCACATTTTTCACAATCTTATGCCCTTGAGGCCTCTCTCTCTCTTATTCTTCAGAGGGAACTACGATGGATTTGATCCCTTAAAAGGGTACGTAGGTAAGGAACCAATATTCCTTCAATTCAAATAAAACAAAACTCAAACACATTCTTCTCCCTCCAATTCTTCACTTAGTAAACCCTTAGGTGTAAATAATACTTTCAAATAGCATTTAAAAACAAAGCGCGCACGTAGAGAGTAAAGACGGTTCCTATAGGATACTATAGTCGTTATGGGTGCCTAACACCTTCCCGTAGCGAAAACAACTCCCGGACCTCGATTCTCAAGGGTTTTGCTTATTTTTTCCCTTCCCAAGAAAAAATGAGATATCAAAGGTTAAAAAGGTTCAAACTTAATCAATGTTTGACACCCGAAGAACCAAGATAAAACAGATACCTGTGACATGGTTAGTGCCGATGTTGCCTACGTTGATGCGCAAATGGTCAGGAAGAGGTCATGCGCCCTCATAAGTGGTTTCAGGCCATGAGCCATGTTAGGGAGCAGATTGCGCCGATCTTGACTAAGAGGCGAGGCCAGAGGTCGAGGAGGCGGCAACAGCAGCATCAGCAGGACCAAGACCAGCAGTAGGATTACTTATAGTTGTTGTTTATGAATTGTTGGTTTTAGGCATTGTTAGTTTCATTTTCAAACTTTGGTGACATTTGTTCGTATTGTTGGAACAAAATGTGTTTAACAATGAACCTTGAGAGTTTTGATGATAACAAGGTATTAAAAATTGTCAATTGGACAAGCTAATATTTATTCAAGTGTACATGACCATATACAAAAATTTATATCTTAAATAGGTTCTGAATGAACAAAAGAGAGCTAAGAAATCAACAAAAAGGAAGCTTAAAGCATCTTAAGAGAAAGCGCTCCTGAAGACAAAAGTGCTCCTGAAGACAAAGTGCTCCTGAAGTGGTGACGTCATCAGAAGCAGAAGCTCATCAGAAGCAACCTCATCAGAAGCTGGAAATCACCAGAAGCTGAAATTCATCAAGATGGAAGAATTAAAGCTTCAAAAGTTGTTCAATGGACTCGAAAGCATTGCAAAAGACTTGGAATTTGAAGCAACGATCATTTTGAATGGATTTGAAGGCATTGGATGCTTATCTTCAAAAACCGTTGGCAAAAGTACAATTGTACGAAGTGTACAACCACCTTCTCCACTACTCTGTTGTGTCTTTGCTACAAGACAAGAAAAAACAGCTCTGCCTCCAGAAATGTTCCTTCACAATGGGAATGGATTTGAAATTGATCCTTCATAGGACAACAACCATATCAGGCGAAAGATCATTAGTGATTGATCAATGCTTCAAACGACTCTTTTTGATGTGCTGGCAATTTCACAACGTCTCTTTCACATCTCTATATAAAGGAGTGAAGACTTAGAGATTGGTAGAGACTCAACAACAATTTACAAGTGCCAAAACTCTGCTGAAATTGTTCTGCATTCAAAGTTCACTTAGAATTTCTGTTTTCAAGTTCATATCTTAGAAATTCTAGAGTCTTAAGAGCCTATATCTGATTTGTATTGTGAGCACCTCTGATTGTATATCAAGTGTTCAACCTCAAACATTTTTCCTTGTAATTCTGTTTGATTAGAAGTCGCTTGCAGTTATGCTTGAGCAATAGAAGTCTCTTGATTGTGTTCAGGAGCATAGGAAGTCTCTTGCTTGTGTGCTTGAGCAATTTGAAGTCTCTTGCTAAGTTTAGCAGTGAGCAATTGTAATCAGATATTACATTTTAGTGAACTCTCCTTGGAAGTGCAAGGTGGACTGGACTACTTCCGGTTTGTGGAAGGAACTAGTATAATTGCTTTGTGTCTTTCTTCTCTCTCTCTCTCTCTCTCTCTCTCTCTCTCTCTCTGTTTTTATCCGCTGCATACTAGTCCTGAATCCACTTCAGAAGCAGTTGTCACTTTGCTTCTGATTAGTGTTTTCAGCTTAGGAGAAAACGAAGAAAAAGCTAACACAATTCACCCCCCTTCTTGTGTTTTTCTCACCTTCACGTATTTGATTGACATTAAGTATTTTTACTGATGTTGGTATATTTTTATTTCATCTTGGTAATTTGCTATCGTAGTGCATATTTATTTGAATCAAATGTTGATAATTTATTATTGTTGTTGATGTGAAAATATTGGAATAGGTTTGTGTTAAAACACATTAAATCACATTACAGGTCCAGAAGCAAGTGCTTGCTTCTGTCATTTCAGGACTTCAGGACGCATCGGCAGTTAACTGCCGAGGAAAAAAGGGAACCGGCGGCAGTTAACTGGCGAGGAAATTGAAACCGGAGGCAGTTAACTGTCGAGGGGTATTATGGTCTTTTATATGTGTGTTTCAGCCTTGTTACATCAATTTTCTTTCTCTTTTCATAAATAAGTCCCGAAATTGGGCAGGGTATCCATTTTTTGCTCAATTTAGAATTGGAGTACTGCTCTTTACCCAAATGGATTTGCTCATTCCAAAAGTAAATTACGTATATACCCCTACGCATGTTAACTCACACTAGTACAAATGGCAACGTATGTTAACTCACGTTGCGTGACTTAACATGCGCTAGTGTAAATTGCAACATGTTTCAGCGTGAGTTAACTCACGCTGTCCTTTATACTAGCATGAGTTAACTCACGTTCATTGCAGACAGCAGAATCTGCATTAAATGCAACCAGTTACTTAACAGACTTAGAAAAAGTCTAGAATGACCCGTAATCACGCCTCATTCATAACTTAACTGAATTACGCCAGTGTAACAAGATTATCGGATAATATGACATAATCGAACAAAATTACACAAAAACATCGTTTTTCTCACAATCACGTAATCACACATAACGATCCAAACGGCCCAAATTTCACAAATTGGCCGGTAATGACCCGTAATCACTTAAACACACTTAATGACACGTAAACGATCCAAATTGCACAAATTCGTCCATAAATTTCTAAAATGACATAATCTCACATAAACGGTCAAAATGACCGAAATCGTTAAATTACGTAATGCGAACAATAATTGATGTGACATAACCGGCTACCAAAAAAATAATTTATTTCATATATTTATATAATATAGAATATTAGTTACATATTGGCCATAAATATCCAAATTTTACACAATCGGCCACCAAAAAATATGTCGGGGTGTAATACCACCAAAAAA
Source organism: Medicago sativa (assembly GCF_051527215.1). Lineage (NCBI taxonomy): Eukaryota > Viridiplantae > Streptophyta > Magnoliopsida > Fabales > Fabaceae > Medicago > Medicago sativa. The sequence continues at coordinate 12,513,360 of NC_140756.1, forward strand.
TAAGACGAACACCGACCGACCCAAAAGTGTCATAACCTATCTAACTAGACTAGTGATAGTGCATAATCTTCGTCTTCATCCATGACTTCGAACTCTTGCTTTGGCTTTTCCGGAGTGTCGAAAGTAATAGGATTGTGCTCATTTGTTGGTTTCTTTGGCGGCTTGGGCTCCTTAGACATGAGCTCATCGAAGGCGGCTTGTCTATCCAAAAACTCAAAAAGTCATTGTTCCGCATCACCAATCTTGTGAGTCATCCACTCCTTAGAAGGAGGTGGTAGCAGACAATTTTCTTTCAACTTCACATGAAGAAAGTGGTCCAGAATCAAGCATAGGCACATTATGTTGAAATGTGGCTTAAGTGGTGGAGCACTCCGGATTGGAAAATATGTCTCACATGAACCACCCATTTCGGGCAAAGTCAATAGAACAACCGCTCTATTGTAGCAACTAGCAATAATGTGACCCATATCCGGAGTGGTCAACCACTTCTCTGGAGGCGCAATACCATTTTTACTTGTTAGAGGGTGTAAACCATCCAAGATAAGTTTGCAACGACTCTCGGTAGCATATATCGGCAAGTAGTCACTCTTGTGAGTTTTCAACTCATTAATAAGTGCATGACGAACCAAAACATGGTCTTCCTAATTCAATCCCATGTGCCTAGCTACGACCCGAAAACTACAATTATAATCCCCTATAACATTCACAATGTCTTCAACGTAAGGTCTCATGAGATTTGGGATTTGTGAAATGTATGGTATTTGCAAATAAGGTTTTGGTTTCGAAGTAGGAGTTGAGGCTTGTGAGCGGGACCAAGTGCCAAGACGTGAACCTTTACTCTTTGGAACATTACTCTTGCCATGTGAGCATTGACTGTCGGGATTTTGAGCATCAATAGCCTCCCACTTAGAGGGGATTCGACCCGTGGACCTCGTTTTTGGTGCAGACTTCACCCTTTTAGGTGCCCCCTTGGTGGCAACTTTTCTCGGAGGTGGCTTCAACATTGTTTCCTCCGGAAATCCTAGTTCACGCAACTTCTATTTGATGAAGAGTTTCATCTTGTAATGGGACCTCTTGATACGTTCTTGAATGGTGTCCCATTCCTCCGTAACGGAAAAATGTGCACCAACCTCGTCCAATTACACTTAACCTTCGCCAATGAAGGTGTTTTCGTCCAAAAGAATAGGCAATTTTTTCTTTCTCTTCTCGGCAAGAATACAAGCACAAGGTAACCCGGACGTTGCCATTTGCACACAACCACAATCTTCTTTAGCAAAGTCGAATCTCCTAGAGCGTTCAAATTCGTCATCGATGAAACACAAAGCGGCCTTAGAGACATACCCCTCCAACTCAGAGAATAACTTGTTTTTTTTTTTGTATTTGTGTACCATGACGGTTATGCTCTTCCCAAAACTCCCTTGTATCTCTCTAAATTGGTTTTTCAACATTTTGTCAATTTCATCCCAACATGATGCCAAATCTCCCACACTACTCCTCAAGTATCTTTTCAATTGTGCATGAGCCGATTCAACAATGTTGGTGCTTCTACACCCTAGATGCAAGTATTTATTCATACATGCCCTCACAAAATACTTCTTAAGGGGCAAAACGGTTTCCTCAACATATTTAACAAACAATAGAAATTGTCAGCATACCTCATCTTTGAATGTCAACCATGCAATTGCAAATGAATCCTCCGTAGAAGAGGTAACCACATCTCTCCAAGCCCTCACTATTTTCTTAACAAGCTCACATTGCTTGTCATCATCCGCTTTCTTTGCATCTTTGTCAACAACTTTTCCTTTTGAAGGCTTTGCTTTGACTCTACAATCCGTGATGCACCTAGATTTCACATTCTTCTCAATATGAAAATAGCAAAGTACATGGTCCGTTTTAGGGAGAACTTCGCAACGACTTTCATCAAAGCAGGGTCCCTATCGGTGACAATCACCTTAGGCATGTTGCGTTTTGAGGTCAAAAGACCAACCAACATCTCAAGTGTCCAAATGAAGTTATTCTCTCTTTCAAAGGAAAGAAAGGCAAATGCAACCGAATAGGTCATTTAGGTAGAGGTGACACCAACAATCTCAAATAATGGCATTCGGTAGGTATTGGCTTTGTAGGTGTAGTCCATGACCAAAACGATGGGAAAAATGTTAAGCATATCAATTGAATCTGGATGAGCAAAGAATAAATCTTCAAGAGTGGTTTCCTCGCTATTTGCTCTTGTGAAATAGACATATTGATGCTTCTCCAACTTTGTAATCAAGTATTGCAACTCCGTCTTGTCCTCTCTTTGCCCCTTGCGCTATCTAGTTCGCGCATTATACACTTGCTTGATGAGTGTCACACTTTCTTTGTTTCTTTCCTTCAAATCCGTGAGAATATTCCTAGGCTTTGCCAAGCTCTTTGTCATGTCGATAACTCTTTGCTTCTCCTTCGCTTTTAGTCGACCCGCAAGTAGGTGGCCGGATAACTTTGGCGCCAAATCATTATTGTGAATTCCACAAAGCATTGCAATCCACAAATCTTGTGTTTTTTTTATCAAATAAGCATTTCGACCTGAACGGACAATTACATTTCCTTGTGCCCGTGCCTTCAAGCTTCGGTTTCTTCCTCGTCTTAGGTGGCTTGTATTCACCACTCCTCTCACATTGCATCGTCATGTATGGCGTTATTGTACTAGATTTATCTATAGAAATAGTAAATCCGGCCCTTGCTGCTTGTCGACGAACCCAACCAAGTAATTCTTCACGATCTCTCCATCTTTCAATTGCTGTAAAAAAATGACTCGGTGTTTACTTCAATAACACGAACACCGGTAGGTACCGGTTTAGGCTTCTCTTCAAAGTTACCGGTAGGTACCGGGTTTGCTTGGTTGTGAACTATGTGAGCTTCAATTTGAAAGGGAATTTTCACTTTAAACTTCACATCATTCCTTCACCGGAACCTACGCCTACGCCGGAAGCTTCACCGGAAGCTTTGTTTTTGCCCGGTTTCGGCTCAACGCCATCCTCCCCCACATTTTCAACCATGCCACTCAATGTCTAATCAATAAAAAAACCAAGAAAAAATAAATAAATAACTTGTGCCGCAAGCAAAGCAATGAAAAAAAGTGGCGCAAAATTTCAAAATCTGGGCAACACAGTATCGTGAGTTAACCCTCGCTAGTGTTATCTTCCTGCGCAAGTTAACTCCCGCAGCTCTTACAACTAGCGTGAGTTAACTCACGCTGAGCCCTACACCTACTGACAAAAAAAAAACGTAACTACCAGAAAAACCAACAAAAATGGAAGAGTTTTGACGGTACATTACCTGTTCTTTGATGCTTGATGAGTGTAGAAACTTGTTTCCTGACGATTTGCAATGATTTGGAATGAAGATTTTGACCCAAAAATTCGCACTTTTTGGGTTTTTTGGAGGTGGAGGGAAAGAAAAAATAAAGCTTTGTGGTTGGCTGCTAGGTTTTGAACGAAAATAGTACCCAACGTGAGTTAACTCGCGCATGTTAACTTATGCAGGGGCAATTCGGACATTTACTTTGAGAATGAGCATAACCATTTGGGTAAAGAGCAGATTCTTAGACTTGGGTTCACAGGGGTTGCCGATATTCAATCATCTCTCTCACGTTCTTCTTTAGGTATTTTCTTTCTTTTCCAATTCAATCCGTTCTGTGTTCCTTCAGATTTTGTGAAATTGAGTGTTTCATGTAATTTTCGACTCTCGATCACACTGATTTTCTTGCTTTTCCAATTATAGTCGATTGATAATTCTTCAATCTGTTCTCAAATTGGGTTTTTTTTTTCTTTCTTCTTTTTAATTAGATTTTTTTTTGTCGAGTTAACCGCTTTTAACAATTTTGTTGTTTCATATCATCAGTTGTGGTCTATCTATATGTTGGAATTGAAAGAAACGCTGCCAGAAGCAGCATCCGAATGTCTCTCCTCAATCTCACAAGCTCTGCAAATCGGTAACTCTGAACAGTTTTATCAAACAATTCTCTCTGTCTGGGATGTTATTATTGTCTTTGTTTAAAATTGTGAATATTTATGAATCTAAAACTGACAGGAGGAGGAGTTATTTCAAAGAACAAAAACAAAGTTGCTATGAAGCGGCCAAAGGATTTTTCTTCCGTTTATATCCCCAAAAGAGTTCATAAGGCAAGTTTTTCTCAACTCTCAACAATTTTCATACAAGTTTCACAAATTTTAATCCTTCATTATCATCAATCTCTAAAACAACAGAAACAAAAGGGCACCCCTGTAGATGTGGCTGCTCTTATTCGCGAGGCTCAGGAGAAGAGGGCTTTACTACTACAGGCGAAACAAGAGTTGGAGGGTGATATTCATAAGGCCGTTCCCGTGGCTACATCAACTGATGAAACAAGTCGGAAGAAGAATGAGACCACCAAGAGGAAGAAAAAGAAAAAGAAGAGAAGCAAGATGAAGATACCATTTAACTTTTAATTATAGGTTGGAATCATGTGTGTTAGTGGTTTGTTATGTTATATATTATACATTACGCATAACTTATGTTTTTGGTTAGAGAATTACATTCTCTCTATGTAGGAGCTAATGACTCTACTTTCTGCATGTTTCTTATTGTTAATTTTATCTAATATAAATTTGTTTGCATCCAATTATTCTAATCTTCTTGAATATTATTATTACTATCATTCATTATTGTAAATAAAGTATTGGAAAAGGTCAAGTGTGGTTAAAAGGACAGAATTTGGGACGCATCTGGTACTTGTGATTATTGCAATTATGCAGGAACTTATAATGATAAAAAAAATGTGGAACCAACTTGTAATTTGTTGGTTATGTTTGAGGAATTGGGTGGGGATCCAAATGGTGTGTCTTTGGTTAGAAGGAGGGATATAGATAGTGTGTGTGTGCTGATATTTATGAGTGGCAGCGAATCTTGTTAGTTATCAGATGCAAGCTTCTGGTAAAGTTAGCAAACCTGTGAGTCCAAAATACGTTTTGTCATGTGGCATTGGACAAAACATATCTTCAATCAAATTTGCTAGCTTTGGCACACCAGTAGGATCTTGTGGAAATTACCGCGATGGAAGTTGTCAATGCTTACAAATCATACCATGCCTCTCAAAAAGGTACTTTTACTACCTTTTCTAGGATGGTTTCTTTTTTATAGTGGATAGGGTGCTATAGACAAACACAAATTTGACACATGAAAAACATCACTCTTTTATGTCTTTTTCTGATTTTAGAAGTTAAATTCTGCAGTTTTAATGTTCCATCAATGTTTCCTTTTTTCTCAATACATTATATTGGGTATGACTCATAGTTTTCTGATATGTGGGTAGGTCGATCGAGCTTGAATAATTTGTAACCCTAAGCTTGTAATTTGAACCATAATATTTAAACACAATTTGTTATCTGTAAACCTAAGCTTGAATAATTAAAATCACATTCAACCACTCTGTAGTTGGAGACATAGTCACGATTGGTCGAACACTGTGATCAAATCTTGTTCGTTCTCTGTCTGCCTTTTTCATAGCTATTTTGTTTAGAACCAAGGTTTAATTGCTGCAGAATTGTGTTAGTCAGAGTTCAGGCACCGTGAAATTTTCGGAGGTGATCCATGACCGAATGTTATGAAGAAAATAAATGAAACAAAGACTCCATGGGATTGTTTTTCTTATGTAATTTGGTACAGGTTTTTTCCGTGAAATATAAGTCTATACTTCAAGATCACCACCGACATTGAATTTGGTTTTACCAAGGTGAAGTTGCAGATAAACACAACACACCAACTGGTTGAAAAGCCTATAGAGAATTGCTGTGATGATTGTGGTTATGTGTGTGTGTATATATATATTGGTGTTTCAACTTGTTATACAAAGGTGAAGGAAGATGAAAATTTGGTTGATGATGCACATCGAGGAGACGCCAATTGAGTCCATGTGCTGCAAATTGGTTTTTGTTTGTGTACTCTTGCTTCCCTTTTGTAGATTCATGGATAGGCAATTTAGTTACTTTTTTCTTCGTATAGGAAATTTTCCAATGTAATAAGATCATAAATATGCGTCAAGTTAAAAGTTAGCTGAATGTAGTATCAAACATGTGTGCATAAGTGTTGGTACAGAAGATAATGTCTAGAATAAAGAAAATGGTTGTTTTTATAAATAGTTAGTTTATTAGATTAATATTCACTCTTTTGCCCGTATTAAAATGCATAACCTCCAACTCATTTTCGCTTTGCTCAAACCATTTTTTTTTTTTTGAAACTGCTTATATTATTAACACCGAAAAATACGAGGCGTACAAATACACGGTGACGGCAGCAACGCCAAAACAGAAAAAAAGGAACTGCTAGAGTTGTAATACTGCTGTAAGCAGCAGCCAACCAGCAGCCTAACAAAAGACTAGCCCTTGAACCACCAGCAATAACAGAAAAACAGCAAACCAAAAAACTGCTACAGCAGAAAACAGAAGGCCGAAATCACACCAGGAACCAGCAACCTCAACAGGAAAAAGTCCCGGACACCTCTAAAACCATTAAAGTTACTTATCCCTTTTTCCTTGACTATTAATCAAATCATGCCAAATAGTCAAATACAACCATGAAAGATTAACAAATTTCGATACTTCTAACACCTCATCAAGACTTCTAACAAACTTAAAGTGTAAAATGATGACACACAATGCTTCTTGAAATTAGCTATTAGGTAAACCCAAAACAAAGTAAAATTGAAGACTCAAAGTACTGTTATTTTCAAAAGAAACTTTTGTTATTTTTCAATCCACGCTTTCACGCATTCAGAACATAGGTGGTGATGCATTTACGCATTTAGGATATTAATAGCTGTTTGATCGATATCAGACGGTTCACATTCATGTGTTCATGATATATATGCCGACACATTCATGACATTGTGGTTGTTCATTCATGACATTGTGGTTGTTCAATTAAATAGTTCACATTCACGCGTTCCGAACATTTGACAACTCATTGATGACATTACAGTTGTTCATCAAGTCATCGATGTTCCGAATGCGTGATCACTGATCACGTGGACAAAATATTCGTGGTCAACTGTTAACTTCATTCCTCCCATAAAAAGAGGCCTGCCTGCCCCTAACAAATAAAAAGTCAAAAAGTGAAAAACCAATAAAATATCTCGTTTTTTATTTACATATGAATCTATCTAACTATGTACTTATTCTTCTTTTGTTCTCACAATACATAGTATTGCAAATGCATGATTCCATTTTCTCATTTTCATTCATTCTTCTCTTCTTCATATTCATATCTTCCATAATAATACCTCTCTTTCTTTCCTCTCTCCGTAATAAAACACCACCCAAAATCCCAAAACCCGTTTCGACCCGTAACCCGGTTACCCACGCCCCGGCCATTCTCTCACCGACTGATTCTCATCTAAACCGACCTGACGATAATGACTCAACTCCAACTCTCTTTTCCAAACCGGCGTCCCATGATGACCCGAACCAGTTCTTGGAGTCGGGTCAGTGTGTGATGAATGATGATATGGTGGAGAGGGATCATTTTGTTTCGGATACCCGTCCCGAGTTAGGTGGCTTGGACCCGTTTACGTCTTGTAGTAGTGTTATGCAGAAGAAGATGAAACCGCAGTATGATGATATTGTGAAATGCAATGAATCCAAAAAGTTGACACTCTCACAGGTTCCTCTCTTTGTGCGTGTAATAGTTATTTATTTATTTATTACAGTATGGACTATGGATCAAAATTCACTTGCACTCAAAAGAGATGCTGGCATCAAATTTTCGTAAACATGAGCAACATAATAAAAGATAAATACATTTATATTTCAAAATGCAGGTTGTACAGTTTGCAAATAGTTTGGTTGATGCTAGGAGTGAGCTACAACACAAGTATGTCCTAAAACCAGCAAATTCAGATAGCTTTTCTTGCGTGCCCTTTACACTCTTGAAAAATGTTATCAGATAATATTGCATTATTTCTGCTTAGTCATCAAGGGTTATATGCATACCCACATCTTTACATTTAATGAAACTTGAATTTTGTACCACTCTTCTCAAGTTGAGTATGTTTTATTATGATGTGTCTTATTCTGATTCTCTCCGTGCCCTCTTATTGTAACAGGGCTGAAGCGACACAGCGCAAGTTTGTTATAGCAAACGCTTTACTATGCAAGGCCGACAGGTCTTCTTTCGACAGACTTCGACAACAGGTTGGTTTGGAATATTTTTGATAGCAAGATGTCTCATCTTAAAGGAAACGTTGTGTTTCATACCCTACATTGAGTGTTGTTTTTTTTCTTCCACATTTCAGGTATACAAGCTTGAATTAGAGCGAAAACGATTAGAAGAGGATGCTTTTGTTTATAACTGGCTTCAGCAACAGCTTAAACTCTCACCAGCATATAACAAGGTAATTTACCACAAGCTCTGCATATCATCAATGTGACCTTTTCTGGCTTAGTTGTAATTTTTTGCCCTTATCCTAACAATATTTTGTGTATGCTACTTCGTTTTTGTTCCTTATCGATTTTGTATATTAACTAACATTTTATTTTGTTATTAAGTACTAATTACACATTCCTTTGTCTATAAAGATGCTTGAAATTGGAGTTTCCATGGAGAAGGAAAAATCCTGTAAGATGGTACAGAGAAAAGATGATGAATTTTCTGACATTTCTTTTGAAGAATTATTAACACAAGAAAAGAAGGATTCTTTTTGGTAAGTTGCATTTCATTTCTTGTTTGCAAATGCTAAAGAGTATCTTTGTTAAGGAATCAAAAATGATTTTTTTTTTTTTCAAGTGTCGGACACAAGGACATGTCTAATCTCAAAGGTGTCCATGCTTCATAGTTAATTAATTTTATAATTTTTTAGGAACCATTTCTCTCTTTTGTTCCCACTTGAAGAGAAGGAGAGGGTTGGCTTACTGATTATCAATTACCATTTTCTGTATTTTCACAGGTAAAGAAATAGGAAATCAAGACAATGCTCATGCTAATGAAATTGCTAGTTTAGATAACTTAAGAGTTAGTTTAGAATGTAAATCCAAATGGTATTTCTACTTTGTTTTATTGCCATAGGCATGTCCTTTTTGGTTCTTTTCTTGTGCTATTTTTTATGGTTTATAATTATACATTTTGAGTTTCTTTTTGAAATTCTGAATGGATGAATGAGACATTTATATACGTACCTTTAAAACAGGTTTTGTTTACAGAGCTAAAACAAATGAGTTTCCCTAATGCTACTTACCTGTACTAAATTTTTTATGTTTAATGAATTGGGTACTATCGATTTCGACTTAAGAGTGTGTACAAACCAGTTGAGTAGAAACTTGTTACTCGATACAATCAAAGTTCATTGAGGTTTAAATTTTGATTTTACTATGGAAGCGTTTGTTTCGGAGATAAAAAACACATTGTTGGGAATAGAGGTTGGGAAAAAAGAATTCATTTGTTTGGTAGAAAGGAACAAAAATAATTTGCCTAGAAATAATTAATGCACAGAAATCTACTTAACTCACATTCTAGTCGTTCCCATGAAAAAGTTTCCCAGAAAAAGAGTGCCCACGATCTTAATCAAATTTCATACATATTCCCATTTTACCATTGTGTTTCCACGTTGTAAAATTTAAACCATCAGTTTCCATTTATTTTGAGTAATGAGGCATAAGGTCTATCAATGTAACCACCCACTTCTTTGAAAATAAATGCTAGGAATAAAAATTGACAACCAAACACTTTTCTTGAAAAATTCCCATTCGGGAAACAAACAACACCCCCTATATATCTATCTAATTATCTATTTATGAAATCCTTAACATATGTCATTAAAACACAAGTTAACATGATTCTATAAACACTCTCTACTTTTAAAGTTTACACTAATCTCCCTATAAACAGACAAACACCTCCTTTCTTGTTAACTTTTTTTGGAGAGAGTTTTCCCTTAACATTTGGCGAGTATTTTTGAATTACCAGTGGGATGACAAAAAAAAGGCAAAAGACAGACCTCCATTGTTGAATCCATTAATATCATTAACCAAATCCATATATGCTTGGATCAAACATTCGGTGGTTTCTTCCTATTATAACCAATTTTAATTTGTTTCGTGTGATTAAGAAATTAAACACATCAATTTCGTAATAGATATGAACTTGTATTCGGTGGCCCGACTCCAATAGCAGTGCTCTTGTTTTATTCTCCTCAATTTCAGATTATGCCTCTTTCCTTTATGTCTTTAATATCATCAATCTTGATTTTATGCTACATATTAAATTAACCGATTAGGGTTCATCAAATTAAAATTGAACCCAATTTATGTGATTAATTTGCAGGTATAATGTGGATTGTAGTTCAGGGTTCATAGCTTTGATTAAGTTGGATTTTGCAAGAGTAATCAATTTTTGACCATTCATCAAACTAGATTAATTAAGTTGGATTTTGTTGGAGTAACCAATTTTTGAACATGTATCAAACCAGCTGAAGACATCACACTTCCTTAATTAAATGCAAGAGGAAAAACTCTATCTAAAGTTAACAGAAAATACGTTATTAACAGGGAAGGGGAAGGGGAAGGGAAGTGTTTGTCTATTTGATGAACTTAAAAGATTGAAGCAAGTTTTAAAACAAGAGGGGTGTCAGCATTGTATGTATAGATTTTAGTGACGGTTGGTGTAAGCTTCCCTTATTTTTATACTGTGCATCCAATGACCGGCACTCCCTGTGTTCATGAATTCATTTTTAAATACAACGTAAAGAACCAGGTAACTTGCATGGATAGTTTTACTCTACCATTAGGCTTAATTGATCTGCCGGTCCCTTAACTTATTTCTTTTATTCAATTTGGTCCCATAAGTCTTAACTTTCTCAAACACGTCCCTTAACTTATTTCTTTTATTCGATTTGGTCCAATTTTGATAATTTTAATCCCCTAGAAAAAGAGACCGTTGGATTACGGAGGTCTATCAGATTTTATTGTGTATCACCAACACCTAATTTATTTACTTTCTTCTTCCCTCATCTTCCTCTACATTCATCCTTCATCAATATTCATCAATAAAACCCAAGGAAAAAAATTTAAACCTACTATTTAATCACTACACCACCATCATTGTCATCTTCATCTATCATCATCAACACGGCCTCCAATCACTCCACCATAATCATCCCAAAATCAAAAGAAGAAAAATCCATTCTTTTCAAAACAATAAAAAACTTGTCACAGGTTCAAAAAATCAAACACAAAAATTAAATCATCATCATTTCGTTATACACAGTGGAGTATGCAAGAATCAACAATTACAGAAAACAATCTTTTAACAGTGATTGAATTGAATCAATAAAGTGTTAAAAAAAAAAAAACAAGATAACTCTCAAATTGATACTATCCATTTTCTATTTCTATTCTTCAATGCAATCTGTGCAACAGGAGAACAAGTCCTAAACTTCTCAACCCAAAATTTCACATCCTCTTTTCCCAATCTGAAACTCGTCATCAAAACAACCACAAAGAAAAACCCTAAAAACCAATCCTTTATGGCTTTATTTCTCAACAATGAAATCGAAGAAACCCCACCGACAACAATTTCTTTGGCGAAGAGGGAGATGAGATCAAGGATGGAGTCTCTCTAATTTGCTGCTATTCCAGAGAGATGAAAGAGAATTTTGTTGTCTCTCTAATCAGAAGCCAATGTTCATTCAAATTGCTTCGGGCGATGATTTTGCCGACGAGGGAATCAAAGGGTTCTGGCAAGATCTTGAGATTGAATTCGATTTGGAATTGTTGAATCTGATAGACTGGAATTGCGGAGATTGGAATTGTAGGAGTGTGATTTAGAATTGAATTTGGATTTTATTTTATTTTATTTTATTTTATTTTATTTCATGATGATGATTGAAGGATGAATGAAGATGAAGATGATGGACGATGAAATTTGGTGTTGGTGATACACTATAAAATTTGATAGACCTCCGTAATCCAACGGTCTCTTTTTTTAGGGGATTAAAATTATCAAAATTGGACCAAATTGAATAAAAGAAATAAGTTAAGGGACGTGTTTGAGAAAGTTAAGACTTATGGGATCGAATTGAATAAAAGAAATAAGTTAAGGGATCGGCAGATCAATTAAGCCCTACCATTAATATTCGCCAAGCCATGTCATTATGTCAAACATTCAGATAGTAGAACCCTGCATCGATGTAACAGGCTGATGAGGTCTCTTCCTAGACAGTCATTTAACAGTGCAAGATTTCGACCAGAGTTTTGTCAGCTAATGTCAAATATTTGAAATATGCAGATATCTCATCAGTTCCTAATGCCAAACATTCCTTTGACGAGACTAATTGTTGATCTATCACTACTACGTTGCGACACAAATATGCAGATATCTCGTCGTTACTTCAGAAACTACCACAAGAATATTAGAAAACAGTGCAACATAATAACAGTAAATTGCTATCCTAACAATAAACAAAATGGGTTTTCAAGACTCGGGGGAAGAGAACTTCCCAAATGTATTTGCTTCCAGTCCTCAAATTCCTACAGCCACGCAGGTTCCGTGTTCATGTCACATGATCGTCCACTTTATGATGCTTGTAATCAATCAATCAATTTTCACAGAAGAGTAGATCTTGCGGACAAACCAGAAGCAAGCATAGAAGCCAATTGTTCCAGTCACAACAAAGAAGGCATATGAAACAATTATCATATACCCAAAGTAAAGGATGCCTGAGACCAGCTTTGTAATCTCCAACTTGGTAAAGAAGTAGAAAATTGAGTAGAGGAAAAGGTACACGGCTGATGACCCAGCAGTGAGGTAAGCTCTCCACCACCAATTGTAGTCTTCACTGCACAACTGGAAGTAGCAAAGCACAACCGTAATCTCAGCACAGGTGATCAATAGGATGATGAACACTATGAAAAGGAAGCCAAAGATGTAGTAGAACTGGTTTAGCCATATTGATGTCAGGATAAAGAAGAGCTCAATAAACACTGCACCAAAGGGAAGAATGCCACCAATCAGAATTGAGAAGACAGGTGTCATGTACCATGCCTGCTCAGGTACCTGCCTAGGAATTTTATTAGTCTTCACAGGGTCTTCAATTGCTGGCTTTTTAAAACCTAAGTAACTGCCCACAAAGACCAAGGGTACCGATATACCGAACCATAAACACACCAGAGCAATCATTGTTCCAAAGGGAACTGCCCCAGAGGACTGCTCCCCCCAGATCAAAGCATTCAGCACAAAGAAGATGCCAAAAAGAATGCCCGGAAACATAAACGCAGTTTTTAAGGTATTCCTCTTCCACTCTGTGCCCTTGAACATCTTGTACAAACGTGCCGAGGAGTAGCCAGCAAATAAACCCATAAAAACCCACAGAAGAACCATTGCAGTCATAAGACCTCCCCGATTAGATGGAGACAAGAACCCTAGCAAAGCAAATATCATTGTCACAAGTGTCATTCCAAAGATCTGAACACCAGTACCAACATAAACGCAAAGCAAATTTGAATTGATTGGTGGCCTGAAAACATCTCCATGAACAAGTTTCCACCCTGTTTCTTCTTGGGCCTCATCTTGTGTGTCTAGCTGGTTATAATTGGCAATGTCTCTGTAAAGAGTTCTCATCATGATCATTGCCACCATTCCAGAAAGGAAAAGAACAATCATCAGAGAGTTAATGATGGAGAACCAGTGGATCTGATCATCATTCATTAGAAGATATGTGTCCCACCGTGATGCCCATTTGATCTCACTTTCCTGAAAAAGTACCACCAATCTTAGCTCATAGTATCATATAATGGATGAGGTGAAAATTCATGAGTAGCCAAGTTTTAATCAGCAATACCTTAAAGGAAACATCATATGTGAATACTATATCCTTGTTTGTATCGACTTCTTGTGGGACGGTACTACCTTGCATCAAATTCTTTGTATCTTTATTGCATGTCGTTACCTGTGGATTCTTGTCATTCCACTCCTTGTATTCATGGTTAATACTGTTCACAGTTATAGAACTTATGAGAGAAAATCAAGGCACATACCAGGCAGTCATTTGAAATCTACTAGAAAGCAATCAAACATACATTGTCTTTATTTCACAGAAATGATTTCAATGGATGTGATAAGCACAAGTGCAAAAGAATGAGAAAGATGACGGGTCACAGGAGTAACTAATAGCTGATTGATAAGATATCTATGGCAAGTTTTTTATCTTCAAATAAAAGAAACATCATAATGAAGGTAAGATCTATTAAAGGACTTCTCATATAATCTGTTTCATTTGCGTTATTCTGAACAACATCTTATTCCAGTTCCAGATATAAAACATAGTATTGAAAAAAGTTCAATCATATGATGCTTGGTTAATAATGCAACACCCACACAGATAGGTGGAGGGGGAAAGAACAAGACCTGTTTGGTGTGACCTCAAATCCAACAATACGAGCAGAACCAGTTTCAGGATCCTTGTGATACATGACTCTAAAACTCAAGTGGTTATTGATAAAATATTTCTCCTCCTTGCTCTGTATGAAATTGGAAATTCTAAGAATTAGGGGGACTAAAATGATATTTAAATTCTATAATAGAAATAAATGCTGAGTTAGCGAGTTATACCCCTTGATAGTTTCCTTTGAACCCCACACGAAAACCGTGTTCATATGTAGTAGATTGGCTGCCATCCCTCCTTTGTCTAAGAACAGCAACTGGAAGGTTATCCAAAACCCTGCATGTTCAATTCAAAGCTTTAGGGCTCAAGAGAATATAAATCAGAAACATATAGAGAAGCCATAAACCGGCCAAAAAAATTCACAAAAGTAATTTAATGAACTCAAGCTCATACTACATAACTAAGCACCAACTTCAATATATTTATCACTTACATGTTCACTCGATATTCATCATCAATTTTTTCTTTAAAATTCTTTGCAGATTCAGCATCCAAAATTTTATGGCAAGCAACAGTACAGGACTGTTCCTTCCTCATATGAAACTAAGAAAGAACGAAAAAATCAGTTAGGTTGACATCAAAATATAAGGCAAAATGGTCTCTGAATTAAAGTTATCCAATATAAGGCAAAATCAGTTAGGTAACAGATGCCCACCGTATATATTGAGTTTTCAATGCGATCACCTCGAAGAACCTCCCCCAAATTTTCTGCACTGTTCACAATCTTAGAGGGTTTGCAATACTTCAAGTAGTAGTAGTCATACGGAAGCTGAGTCTTTGTAGACGACAATTTGTTCACCTTGACATAGAGAGCGTCACCCTGGTCCCACAAGTGAACTAATAAATCAATATCTCCAAGCACATGCAATAAAACTATAAACTAAACAAAAAACAAATTGAACTAAAATGTTCTCTATCTTAACCAAATCCCCCAAAATCAACAGTTACAAGTTCATATAAAGGTACACACACTATGTTTTCTTTTCTTCTTTTTTCTTCCTCAAAATGAAAAGGTCTAACACAGTTTCATTACTCATCACATGTGGTTTGCCAGAATCACTGCTTTTGCAAAATCATGGTGGCTCACTGGTATTCTGGCAAACTCACTGTGCTGCCAAACATGCACTAAGATTCAAACAGCAATTGAAGTGCTTGATACTTAAAATGAAGAGCTCCTAAGTATCCTTCTGCTGAACTAAACATTCCAAATTAAAACCACACCAGAACAACTAAGCTTGAGTTTCGTTAAATGTTGCATTGTATCATAATTGAATCTGTCTTCAATCAAACACAATTTCATGACATGACAAAAACGTGTGCTTTTGAATTAGGCCAAAATAGATTGAGCCACCTCAGTCACAATTTGAGTAGGAGTGATAATTGAGTTAGGTTAAACAATTTACACTAGCAATAAGCTTTGAAGCACCAACACTTTTTATCAGGTGCGTGTCCACGTGTCAGGGTCACAACACCGACACGCGTGATTACATTCCATTAAAAATAACTTACAATTTACACTAACGATAATCTTTGAAGCACCAACACTTCTGATCGGGTCCCATGTCCACGTGCTGGTGTCACAACACAGACACATGTGATTACATTCAATTAAAAATGACTTACGATTTACGCTAACGATAAGCTCTGAAGCACGAACACTCCTCTATCGAAGGCGTGTCCGGTGTGTGACACGTATCAGTGTAGTGTTAGTGATGGATTAATTCTAAGACGGTATAAGCTTTGAGAGTGACAAAAAAAGCATCCAAACACAAATTACTTCAATTAAGATAAATCACACAAAATCTATCGTATTCAATTCAAACCAAACACAGATTAAATAATCCGAATCAACAACACAACATTATTCAAGTACTTCAATAAACACAAAATCGAGTATGAATAAAAAAAGAAAGAGCGTGATTCGACGTAGATCAAAGCTAAAACCCTAGATCCAAGGAAATACGAACATAGCGAGGAAATTGGAAGATGAAAGAAGAAATGGAGAACGTACGGTTTGGAAATCGCGAGGAGCAACACCAGGAAGGTAGAAGGAATGGACGGAGGAGAAGAGGAAGAGGAGAGTGGTGAAGAAGACGGTGGTGGTGGTTGAACGGACGGAGATGGCGGTGCATCCCATCATCTTCTCCTTCATCTAAGGTGTGTGAGTGAGATAGAAAGAGGAAAGAATGAAAAAGATATGCGAAGTGGAATTTATATGAAGGAAGAAAATCAATTATGTTGCTTGTAATGGTAATCTAACTCACCACACCAGATAGAGACACTCTAATAACTATTAATCAATTTTAAATTCTTCATTATTCATTGCTTATTAATTTCATTCATTCATGATTAATTATTAAAGTAATTTTTCTTCAAAAAATATTATAAATTTTGCTTCCTATGTTTTCTTTTAAGTTTTAATCTAAGTGTTTAATATTTTAATTTCATTGTAAAAAAAAATAGGTGGTTGATTTTGATACATGTAAGTAAAAAAATATTAAATTGTAAATAAATGACACATCATTAAAAATGTTGATTTTAATTCAACTACTTTAAAGATCACAATTAAGTTGTTTGTGATTGGTGTGCTAAATTTCCTTATACTGATTGTAAATATAAATTTAAATTATTATATTAATTAATAAAAAAAACTCCTCCTCCTTTGTTTGCTCTAAAAAAACTTCTCCTCCTTTGTATAAGGATTATGTTTCTATTAGTAATTCATAATAATTTAAGAAATTATTGACTTAGTTTTTTTTTTACTTCAAAGAAGTTAAAGACATTTCATTTATAATAACAGATGGACGAGATACGATATGAAAAGTAAAATATCCTTTATTATAAAAGCTAGACTTGGTTAGCAAACATGTTGCCCTAATTTGCCCTAATCACTAGCATCTTTCCCTCCTAAACATGCCAATCTAATCTCACCCGTTGATTCGATCTCTATTCTCAAACTCCTCATTTTCAATCATATAACTTAGTTAATGCTAATTGGAAACGAATAACACACTTTTAATGCAATTGAAAACGAATAACACACTTTTAATGGCAATTGAAAACGTAGTTAATGCCAATTCGATTAACAACCCCCTACATGTTAACTTGAGAAACTTTCAATATTAACGATTGCATACCAATTATCCCCTCCTACCATCATTTTTACATCAAAACAGTTAAGACTTAACAATGGAAAGTGATGCACTAACTCTCTTAGCATTGCACTGCTTGAAGGGTACAATGTTTCATCTTCTTTCTTGATCTCTTATGTGTTGTTTCGTTTATATTTTTCAGCTTGCGCTAATTTTTTTGAATCTTTGATCTTTTTCAGCTCCATTAGATCCAAATCCTATAACGGATTTGGACAAGTTTGTTAACAGATTGCGAGTTCAATATAGAAAAAAATATTGTATAGTTATCACGAAAAATCTTCTATGGGCGACAAAAAATTGATGCAATATATTTTTTGTTAAATTTTCTGTTTACATTATTTACGGAAATGGTACTTTTTTGATGCTCTCCGTTTGTCTTTATGACGTGATTTAAGATCAAGCAATGCAGGGCTATGTGCAATTCTGTTAACAAGTAGTCAATTTTATTTTGATACTCACATTTACGTGCAAGGATAAAATGAAAGTTACCACGTAGCTATTGCTAATCGAATAAAAGAAAACAGTAATGATATTTATGGAATTTAATGACATTTCAGGAAGAGTGAAAGAGATATCAGCACGTAGCTATTACAGAAATCGAATTACTAATTTGACTGTCATCCATGTAACAATTCAAATTTCAAAATTTTTTGAAATTGATTAATGATATTTGATTGTGAATAATTGAGACTTATTGCTCATTATTGCTAATCGTTAACATCATTGTGAATAAAAGAAACTTATTGCTCATACGAAATGGAAAAGGTTAGTAGTGCTAATCGAATAAAATAAGAAAGTAATGATATTTATGGAACTTAATGACGTTTCATTTCATGAAGAGGAAAAGAAAGATTAGCACGTACTTATTTCAAAAATTAATATGTATCAAGGTTAATTGCTTTTATTCAGTATGCACTAATTGCTTTTATTGCTTTTCGTATAGGAATTTATTTTAACTGCTTTTATGCAGTATGCACTAATTGCTTTTAATTGCTTTTCGTATAGGAGTTGCTTTTAATTGCTATAACTAATTGCTGTTAATTGCTTTTCGTATAGGACTTGATTACAGAACTGTTTTAGGTGCATATTTTCGTATAGGAATTGCTTTTAATTGCTTTATGCAGTATGCACTAATTGCTCTACCAATTACTACCTATTAAAAGCAATTATGACTACAATGATGATATTAACATAAGACTCTCCAACATTTATGTAGTAATTGCATTTAATTGCTTTTATGCACTATGCAGTAATCCACGAAATGTTTGAGAATTGCTTTTATTTAAAAGGTTGGTAGTGCTAATCGAATAAGAGAAAAAAGTAATGATATTTATGGAACTTAATGACATTTCATTTCATGAAAAGGAAAAGAAAGATTAGCACGTAGTTATTGCAAAAATCGTTTAGGAGAGTTAACTGTCCTCCATGTAACAAGTCAAATTTCAAATATTTATGAAATTGATTAATGATATTTGATTGTGAATAATAGAAACTTATTGCTCATTATTGCTAATCGTTAACATCATTTTGAATAAAAGAAACTTAGTGCTCATACGAAATGAAAGAGGTTAGTAATGCTAATCGAATAAAAGAAAAAAGTAATGATATTTTTGGAACTTAATGACATTTCATGAAGAGGAAAGAAAGATTAGCACGTAGTTATCGCAAAAATCAAATTAGAAATTTGATTGTCCTCCATGTAACAAGTCAAATTTTAGATATTTATGAAATTGATTAATGATATTTCATTGTGAATAAAAGAAACTTATTGCTCATTATTGCTAATCGTTATTTCAGGTCATGAATAGATGGTAAATTAGTAAACTTTCAAAGAAGACTTGCCAATTACCTATTTAAATACCACTCAGCTGTGAGAATACAACTATTCTCTTCTTTAAGCCAATTAATATTTTTATCATTGGTTAGTCTTTCTTTTATCACGAAGTCTTTCGTAATGTATCTTGATGGTTAATGTTCAAACCTTTTTGTTATGTATGCTACCATTTTATTTTGTTGCTATTGTTGTCTTAGAAGTGAACATATTTTTAAAACTGATATAAAACTTCTATCAACTATATATGTTTACATTATTGCTATTGATTCAATTAACTTCTACGTGGTATGACCCGTGCGGTAGCACGGGTCAAGAGTCTAGTTGGAATGAATTTAAGAGATATATGCTAGGGTTAGAGAGTGGGCATTATCATTAGTTAATCGCTAGCTTAACAAAAATAACTTCATAGTTCCTGTACAAAACAAACGTAATAAGGATAGATCTACAATTTCATATTATAGATCCATATTCGGAATAATTAGAATGTCTCATGTTGTAGTGCATTAGTTAGTGCTGGATCATGAGAGGAAAACTAGGAGATCAAATCACCCATATTTTGGACAAGAAACTTTACAAGTGAGTTGGACACTACACTTTAATCTAAAACCTTAATGTATTAGGTTTATGGTATTCTCATTTTTAAAGTTATCAATCTTTACTTTCTAAGCAATGCCAGACTTCTAACTCATGCTTACTACACGACAGTTAGCATGAGTGTAAGTGTATGGGTTCCATCACACGACACTCATTCCCTCTCCTGTTTTATTTGTATATGTTTTGGTCACTGGACTACTATTAAAAAGAGAGAAGCACTAACAACATTATTTTTAAAACACTCTCTGGTACTCGCCTTCTAATTTTATGTGTTACTCATATGGATCTCACCACTTTATGTAAGATGTATTTTTAAAGTAGGGGATCAACATTGATTTTAACCTAGTGAGTATTAAAGAAAGTGATGGAAAAATAGTGCTTTATTCGCAAGAAAAACTTACACTCAGTCATCTTTGTTCTCTACTTAATGGAAGAAATAAAGGGTCAACTTAGAGGAAGAAAATGAAGCAACCATGACCAAATTTCTTCCTGATCTAAACTATGACATAAGTGATGTGGTGGAGTTGCATCATTACATGGAGATAGAAGAATTGGTGCATCAATCCATCAAGGCAGAATAACAACTCAAAAGGGAGGGCCATTCAAAGAAGAGAACCACTGCTCTCTCACAAAATTGTAAGGACAAACAAACAAAAGAAAGGAGGGTTCTTCATCTTTCAAGAAGACACAATTGAAACAAAAGGTAAAGCTATCATTCATCCAAATGATACCGACAAAAATGTGCAAGTGTTTTAAGTGTCAAGACCAAGGACATATTGCATCTAAGTATCCAATTAAGAGAACCATGTTTGTTGAGGAAAATGAAGGAAACGAAATGGAAGAATGAGGAGGAAATTGAAGTAGAATAAGTACCGTAAGGGAAAATTTCTCACGGTGATAAGGATAGCGGGAAACCAACTAAAAAAGGAGTATACAATTCAAAGAAAAAACATTTTCTCATACAAGGTGTTTAGTGAAAGTTTACGTCACTTTATTTTCAAAACTGTTTAGATCTTCCATTGTAAAAAACACAAGTTTTTTTTTCCATTCATATTGCAAACTACCTTGGAACAGAGTCCAGATCCTCTCCATTTGGAGAGAAAATGGCAATCTCAATTTCCATTCTTCTCTAACTGACATGTGTACAAATAACATATCAATGGTTGAGATTAACTTTTTAATATTATTAAAAATTAAAATGAAAACGAAAGGTTCCATTCAATTGTCTTTGTCTCTGAGGTTCCAAATTCCAATGCTCATGTCGTTCTCCTTCACTTCACCGGTGGCAATTGGCAACTGCACCCGTTGCGCCGCTTTCCACCACCACCCGCTCCATTGCTGTTCCGCCACTCTATCACTCACTCTGGTTCATGTCTGCATCTCCCCTTTAAAAAAAATTCTAAAGTTTTATTGTTCCTCTGTTAAATTGCTAACATGAATTGAAGCAATTAAATTAAATTAAACAACATTTGCTAACAATGGCTACCAATATAGTAGAGCTACATCATATTAGAAAACGTAGAGGAAAAGGGGAAGCTACATCACAGAACCGTCTCTGAAAATTCACAGTTAAAACCACAGAACCATCAACAATAAAAGCCACCTGCAAAATGGGTTTCCAATACTAGCCAACAACCCCTCGTACAATTTTATTGCTCCGGCGGATGGCGGACGGGATACGGCCTCCGTCGGATGAACAGCCTGAACGACAAGGCAACGGTGGGTATCTGGATCTGAATTTTTGTCTATTAAAATGCACTGATTTGAGTTAAATTAATCCCAGCCATTGATTATTTTTTTTACACGTGTCTGTTGAAAAGGAATGGAAATTGAGATTGCCATTTTCTCTCCAAATGGAGAGGATCTGGACTCCTTGAGAACAAGCATAATGAAACTTGCTAGCATTGTTATTCATAAAACATGTCTTACCAACAACACAAACCAAAATAAAAGTTCATGATAAAAAATTGCATTGTTCATTAATCCATTTTTAATAAATTATTGGAAGATAAATCTTTTAGCATGATTCCCACTTCTTCTTTTTTATTCTTTTTCCTTGTAAACCTTCATATTTTTCACGAGTTGCAAATGCATATTATAGAGTTGCATCTTAAAGCACAACTTCCTCTATGGCCAACAAACAAAGCTATATCAACAACATTCGGCGAAATTTATATCGTGTTTAATATAGAATAATCTAGTGATACTAGCAAGGGGTTTCACGATGGTAACTTCCAATAAAAAGGATTGTTAACAACAATTATAAAGTGATGGTAAACTTATGAAAACTATACTCCACCTTAGATCCAAGTGAAAAAAAAATATAATTGCAAACAGATTTTTGAATGAATTAAGATGAATATCAAAAAATAATTCTGCGGATTTTGTATGGAAAATTCATTATAAAGAGGGTAAACTAAAGGGTTAAATTGGCTCATTTTAAACTTAAGGGTCAACATTTACGATTATGAAATTTAAGTGGCCAAAAATGTAATTATAAGAATATATACAATCAGTGAGATTAGATATGCAGGTTGAACTCTATACAGTATCGGTATCATAATTTATAATCGTACAGTTCTCTCTCTCCGTCGACGGTGCAGCAAAGCACTCCATTCTAGCCGGAAAAAGTAGTTCCTCGTCGGAAGAAAAGCCGCCACAAACAGTGAGAAACTTTCTTTCATTTTACTTACTTTTCTTCCCCACTCTTGTATCGCGCGTGAGGATTTGATCCCAATGCGATTTGCTACCATAATAGCCGTCGCTCAGCTCCGCAAAATGGCGGCGCGCGGTTTTGAAGTTACGAATCAATAATCGAATTTTTATTTTTGTTTTCTCTTTTATTTGCATACCTAATTACTCATATATGAATGTGTAAAACGATTTATGCTTCCTGTTTTAATTGCATTCTTTGTCTTTTGCTGTATTCAAGTTATCACTGAATAAGGGATAGATAAACAGCTTACAAGTTACAATGTGTAATAGCTTCTAGAATCCAGTTCTAATTTACAAAATTAATATTTTTAATCCAAATTGCATTAAGCTGTCAACAATCCAAATTCTTTGTCAAATTTGTATCAAAATGTCATTAATGGAAAAATGATAGGCAAAAATGTAAACAAGAAAAAGAAAAACTAGGTTTTCGAATGGAGAGGTTAGAAATTTTTATATCAAAATAAGATTTTTGTTGAAAAAACTAAAAAAAGATATACAATTGTAAATGCTTGCCCAGAAGGGGAGGATCAAATAATATCATCAACCAACATGTGTTGGTCTTAAGTGGAAGGGGATCGAGTTCTTTTAAGCAAGAGGTCCAAGGTTCAACCCCGGTGCTTCCGAATAGAGCAAATTCTGTTGGAAGAGGTCCCCATTGTGCCCAACTGTATTTCGAGGGATTAACCTTCGCAGTTGTGCAGAACATAACCTGCTTTACCAAAAAATAAGTTCAAATATCATCAGGAAAATTAAGCTACACTAGAACTCAATTGCTAGTTCTACTTGTTCTCCCTTTGTTTGATTATTTTTCCTAATAACCACCCTAGATGGAGTTTTCTCCCTTATGCACCATACTCCTCTTACATCATAGTAGATACCTCTATTGCTGACTAACTCTCCCAATTGGCATGAGTTACGCGTGAGGATGTAGCAAGAAAGATAATCAGTGTTCCACTTTTTCCATTTGCATATAGTAACCAGGAATGTTGATTGAATGACTGCACACTTCTCATGGATTCTTGATCCAAAAGATATAAAACATAGCACTAAATTAAGAATGCGTGCAAAACCATTCATATATTTGATCTTAAATACGTGTAGAAATCTCAATATTGAGGGGCATTACATAACAGTTTAAGGTGTTTCGGTTCTGGTTTTGGCCTGTTATGTTATGCAGTTCACTGGTGCGTTTGTTCTATTGGGGGAGTTTAAGTAGCTTGGGGTCTTGGCTGCTCTTTTATTGCGTTGTGTGTAGGTGTGTTATTGTGTGAGAGAGAAGCTCAGATGTTTTGTCAGGGTTTAGCAGGATTGTATGTCTTGTGGTTGTTAGGGGGTTGAAGCCACTGTGACTGAATGGTGTGCTGTATCGTGGAGATGTTCTTATATGATGTACTCTCTTTTGCTACTGTACAAAACTTGCTTTGTGTTCTTGATTAAGACTTTAGTAAGAAGTGCATTATTCCTCGATGCTTATTCTTAGTTCATTACTTGGGAATTTCTTACAAGTTATGCTTGAATTAGATGGAACTTAACTGAAGTGACTTTAGTTTAGTGGGTTTTGTTGTGCTATTATTCTGGGAGGCAGGTCTGAATCTGTTGGCTTTAGTACTGACAATTGTTTCACATAATATCAAATGAATGTTAGTTCTCATGTGTGCTTCCTGATTCATGCTTCATAATAATTACCTTTTAGTATGTATATAAATATGGTTGAGCATTTTTCAGGAAGTTGTTAGGATTTATAATGAATATCAACTACTGTTATTAGATCCATCAGCTTATTGTAAAAAAAAAAAAAAAAAGATTCATCAGCTGTCATTTTTCGGTGCAATACAATTTATTATATATTTTACAAAACTCAGTTCTCTATAAAATTTTATTTTTGATTTTGCGTCTGGAAAGCATAGTAGCAACAAAATGGAGTGGTTTATTTTGGTTCTGTTAACCGAGCATGACCCAATCTATTGCCTTTCAATTTTTTTTTTTTTTTTTTTTAACTTCTCTTTATCTATTATTGTACACAGTACATACATGCAAATACAACTTCTATATATTTGGATAATAAAAAAACTGTATTAACTTGATTTTTTGCTATTGCTGTTTTGACTTCAAGTTGTAGCCATGAGCATGAATGCGTTCAAGGCATTTAAGTCCTGTGTCCCAATTGCTTATAGCCCCAATCTTTATATAACTCTAGTGAGGGGTATTCCGGGGACCAGGAAGCAACATAGGCGCACTTTGGAAGCACTACGTCTCGGCAAATGCAACCGAACTGTCATGCGATGGAACACACCTACTGTTAGGGGAATGATCCAGCAGGTTTCAACATATCAAATCCATTTTGAAAAGACATATCTGCCTGTATACTAACAACATCGGCAAACTTTGTATTTGATATAGGTTAAGAGGCTAGTTGTTGTTGAGACAGAGGAGATGTACAAGGCCCGCAAAGAAAAGGAGGAAGCCCACCGAGCTCTTCGTCCTCCGTTGGTCATAAACCATCAACCTGCTTCTTCTGCTTAGGGTACCTTGTAATGTTTGCTGACATGGTCTTCTCACTACTAAAATTTTCAAATGCCAAAGTTTGAGGCTGTGCCTCATATGGTTTATTTGCATTGATGATCATGTTTTAGTTTTTAATCTATAATTTTGAAGTTGTTTCAACTGATGCAACACTAGTCAATTTAGGCATCAGCTTGAAAACATGCTATCAATTTGAGCCTAGAATAATTTACTATATAAATGCTTGTTTCTTAAGGAAACAACTTATAATCTAGTTGGGTTTTGTTATACACTACCTCTGTCTTTAAATAGAATATTTCTTTAACTAAATCACATGAAATAAAAAAGTTGGTAGTAGTATTAAACATGCTATCAATTGATATTGTTTTTCTGACCCTTAAAAAAAAATGATACTGTTTTTCCGAGTTTATCCTTCATGGTATTTATTATTTACTTACTTATTGGTTACAAAAATTGTAAATTAATTAGGGGCATTTTGATAGAAAAAGAATGGTCCAATCAAAAATTTTGAAGATGTCCTAGACAATACTTTTTTATTTTTAAAATGTCTTGTATTTATGTATGGATGTAAGTTTGTGAATTGTCAATTGTCAATAAAATTTATGTATGGATGTAAGTTTGTGAATTGTCAATAAAAAACAGTACATTGAAAAGTATGTTTGTAAGTAAAACTTATTTTGTCCTTGACACAACCAATATTTTCTTAAAATTATCTAATAAAAGAACATTCTTAGTCGCAATATAGTTAGGTAAAATTATAATTATTGCAGAATCCATAGTTTGTACTTGTTTGTCTTGTGTAGGTAAAATTACAATGTTTTTCAGAATTCTATGTTGATAATGGTGTATTGTGTACATTCTTTTTTAAAAGGAATGCTGTAAACCAAAACTTGTCTTTTCCTTTATGAAGAGTTGTGGCACAATAAGATCATCTATTCTGTGCAGTAATTGCTCGTTACCTTTTCTTGCTAAAAGTATAATGCACATCTTGATTCTTTAAGGAAGGAAATAATGGAAACAAAGAGGTGGTCTAGAAAGAAGGAAATACTAATGTCTTGGAAGAATAGAGAGGCACACGAATCACAAAGTCACCACATATTTTTTCTGGAATCCCCAATAGTGCAAGTAACTAAGCAAAGTTCTTGCTTATAGTAATCCCTTAACTCTGCCGTTTGTCACTATGCGGATGAAGGGTGTCCCGTTTCCAATGTTTCATAACATGCATTTCATAAAAGTTCTATGAAAAACAAGTTAAAGAATATTTTAAAACTTTGATGAAATTGATAAAAAAAACTTTGTAGTAGTAAAAACAAGTTCTCTTTTCGAACCTTTGTTGAGTAAACTGTATGCTTTGGAGAATGCTGGTATGAGATACTATCAAAGCTGGCACAACTCTATCGCATTGCACGAAATCCCTACACTCCATTCAACCTTGTTTTGGTTTTGTGTTTGCCATATGTTCTCGCGTCCGGATGACTGATCCACCATGGATTCCTAAAGCAATACAATCGAGTTTCTACGTTGTCATGAATTTTATTGTAGTTTTCATTGCCGTGCTGCAGAATGAAACAAGCTCTTAGACATGGTTAACTTGACACCATAATAGTATGTACAAGAAGATTTTGATCAACATTTTGTTATCACGTTGAGTTGTTAAAGTTTCAAAGCATAACTTTTGTAAAATCATAGTGATGATTCATTGCAATTTTATCAAACTCACAATGATACCGTGCAAATATATGGTCTCTTATTTTTCTGTCAGTCCTAACAACATTCTCTCACATAATTTTCTCAATGGTACCAGATTGTCTACACGTAATTATCAATCTCAGCTGTTTAATTTAAACCAATACAAAAAATTATTTAATACTACAATGTATAATTTGAACTATCCGATATCAAATTAATTGTTGAGGTTATTTACTCAATGTGTAACCACGTGATTCAGCTTCATAAAGGAATTTGGGAATTTTGAGATCTATGAAAGACAACAAGGACAAACCGAAAGCAACAACAAAAAATGCATTTGTTATTTGCATTGCAATTGCATGATGATGAATGAATAATGAGAAACGTCAAAAGCATGCCGAAAGGTAACCAAAAATTGAGCCATGATTGTGTGTGGGCGGCCATTGTGTGGTCCCATTCTTCACCGTCAGCGTTGGAAGTCTTCACATTTTTCAACTAAAATAATAACAATAAGCCAGTTTAATTGTAAAAGGATATAACAAATGAAGTTTATAGTGATTACATAAGTATCATATCAATTAATCATATTGTTAAATCAAATGAAATATGATGATGATGATGATTGATGAAATTCATTGATCAAACAATAAAAAACAGATTTGTATACGGTGCAGAACTATTTTACTTGTGTTTATTAGACTAAATTTTTTCATGACATTCTAAGCTGCAAATTAGAGACTAATCCTTGAAATATTACAGGGTAACCTTTCTCGATAAAAACCTCTTCCAAAAACATTGTCAGCTCAAATCCATGATTATATATTTAAAGAATTCAGTTATTTATCAACTGTGTCATATGATATTGATTATTATCCATTCTAATTTAAGTAGTAAAGAATAAAAAGAAATTTCATTGTCAAACATGATATTATATTAATACCATTGAAAAATTGACTATATTTTTAACATATCCAAATTTGAAAGTTTCCTTGTAGTAGAGATTTATAATGAATGTGATAAATGTTGATATAACACGTCCATCTTTTTAAATTATTAAATCAAATTCTTTTTTTTTTTTGATAGGTATTAAATCAAATTCTATCACTACTAAATTCCTGATGATTTATTCATAATAAGAAAATAGTTTTTTTTGACGTAATAATAAAAACCTTGCTTATTTCTCACGTTGTTCATTTATATGTAGGTCCAAAGTTGTGATAAAAAACAAACAAGGATTGGTCCAAAGCGATAAATACAGATTGGCCAGATAGTATACTACTCCACATCAAACCCAAAAGCCATAATTTGGAATTTTTGTATCTCCTTGCCTTGGGTTTTTTTTTTTTTTTTTGAGGGAATTGGCTTTATTTTGTATAGCTTCAATATATTTTGTAGGCAATCAAATATTAACGATCTTTATCTAAAAATATAGAATAGAATTGTAAAGAAGAAAAGTTCATTTTTTACATCAAATCAAATTAAAACATATTAGCTCATGAAATCAAAAACATTCAACCTTTTTCAATTTGAGAGACATTCATTAAAACTTTTTTTTTAGCAAAATAATAATTTTGTCAATGAAGATCGACTCAGTTGGTTATAAATTAACTCACATGTAAGGTTTTAAGTTCATCTTCAACGACTGATATGAGAATATTTTAGCGAATTTTTGCAACTGTTATTTAAGCCATGAGACTCAACTCATCTAAACTTTTTTCATAATTATTTTTCAGATATATCAATGTAAAACTAGTTTGTACTAACAATTCATATATTTTAAATCCATATTTTTTTTATTTGTTTTATTTATAGAAAATAAAAATAGCATTCCAATTTCCAAAAAATAATTTCAAATTTTAAATTCTGAATACTATACTATGCATGAAATAAAAAAGGGAACAAAAATTGAATAAATAATAGAAAAGAGAAGAAAAGAAAAAAAGAAAGTTCAAAACAAAGCAATGGTAATGGCTTTGTGATTCTTCTTTCTTCTCTCGATCGTCCCTTACTTTTCTCTCTTTCAATCAATCACATTTCTCAACAACAACAACAATAACAACCATCTTCATCATTTCCATTTCCACGCTCTATTCTAATGGGTATGTACGCTTTTCAATTTCGATCCCATTTTTCGATCCAATTCACACTTTTTTTTTCCTTTCTGCAATCACAGTTTTTTTCATCAAAGTTTTAATCTTTTATAGAAATGGTTTCTGGGTATTAATTGAAATTAACAGTTACACTTGCATCCGTTTTGTTTTTATGCATTTTAAAAAAAAAACTAACTGTTGTTTTTTATTTATAATTATTATTATTGTTTCAGTTTTGATTGAAATTCTGTTTGGATTTTTGGATATTAATTATGTGAATGTGATGATTAAGTGTAATCCATAATTTGTGTTTTCATTGATTGATTGATGGATCCATTGTTAAGGTTTAGGTTGTTAATATAATTGAAAGGATGAAGATGAGTTAAAAAATATAATGTTAATTAATTAATCAATTTAATTGTTCTATGGTATTGAGATTAGTAATTTGGCCACCTCTTTGTGGTGGAAGTATCGATGAATGGTGTATGGAACCAGCAACAGCTATGAATCATTGACGCATACAAGGACACGTCGACACCTGTAGTAATTTTAGAAAATGACATAATTGAGTGCGATCACGTGTGTTGGTGTCGGACACCAATACATGTTGGACACTAGACACACCTTCGATCAGAAATGTCAAGGCAACAAGTTTAGAGATTTTTTTCCTTCTATTTTTCTGAGGACTAAAATATTTTTTATTGGAGCTGGATGGTCATGTAGAATTTAGATTGTTCTGATTAAGCGTGTTTCTCACTATTAATATGTCAATGTATAGTGCTGCAAATGCAATCATATTCTATGGTTTTTGTTTTGCTTGTGGATTTAAATGAGTGCTGTACTTGAAATTCGTGCAAGTATTATTTGTTGGCATTTGATTTTTTCTTGACTAACATTGTGAGTAATTTGGTTGTCCAGCAAATAGTGAGACTTGCTGTTCAACTCAGCTTATTGATGGAGATGGATTATTCAATGCTTCTGGGATTGATAAGTTTATGAAGGAAGTGAAATTGGGTGAATGTGGGCTTTCATATGCTGTAGTTTCTATTATGGGGCCACAGAGTAGTGGTAAAGTTTCTTGCCCTCATACTTTTAATTTTTCTTCTTCCCTTCATATGCTAATTGGATTTCATGATTTCTTTTAGTAGTCTTTGAACTTGAGGATCTTTTGTAATTAATATATTTCACTTGAATTTGAATGGTTTAAGTGATTATTATTTCAGAGTCATGGAAAGATGAAATCAAAATTTATACCTTATAATGTCATTAGCAATATAATCTATTTGAATTTGACATGGTTTATGCATTCATTATCTCTCTAATACACTCCTTTCACCCTTATCTTAATTCTTATGAGAATTCATTCATTCTTTCTTTTATTTATTCTTCTGTTTAAACTCAATACATTATTTTGTTTTTCCTCTAACTTACAAATATAATGAGATGTGTACTATTCCCGATAAACAAATATTTTTATTGTCTAATTTGTTGTTTTCGTTGCTCTGCGCAGGCAAGAGCACACTATTAAATAATTTGTTTCATACGAATTTCAGAGAGATGGATGCCTTTAAGGGAAGGTATGATCTTGCAATACTGTCTGACATATCACATTAGCCTTGCTCAAATAACAGGGCGGTGACTGGATGTTATGTTTTTGTTTTCAGGTCTCAAACAACCAAAGGTATCTGGATGGCCAGATGTGCTGGCATAGAGCCTTGTACCCTTGTGATGGATTTGGAGGGTACAGATGGAAGGGAACGTGGAGAGGTGTTTTTTCATTTGTTAAACCTTATCTTGAACACTATGTGCCAATAGTCCCTATGGAACATAAAAGTGTTTATTAGAGAATTTTGTGGAGTAATTGATTTCCCATTATTCAAGATTTAATTTATCATGAAGAAATTGCACTCACCTTCCCCGAGATATGTATAAATAATACATACAACCCCTAAATTTTCTTAGACATTGACCTCCCCTCAGTTACACTCACCTGGCCTCCCCTCTATTTTGCTAAAAATGAAGGGTGCCTGTCATTTAAACAGACCTAAAGGGAGGCGCGTGAGGGAAATTTCTCCAGTAAATTAGGGCGGCAAGTGTTGGCTTTAAAATAAGTAAGGGTGTGTGTGTCATTTACGCATACCTCAAGGGCCCCGAGTGCAATTTCCCTTTTTAATATCCATTTTCCCCAGAGTTTCATGATAATTCTAATCCTCTGTTTACACTGGGATGAGATGGGAATAGTAAATAGCTAGGGTTTTGTTATACTAGCAGTCTGCCACTGTAAAAAATTTGAACAAAGAATGAGAAATGGGTATTTCTTTGGTTGTTTACTTACTTGTAAGCTGAAATTTTCTTTCTCTCAGGATGATACTGCATTCGAAAAGCAGAGTGCTCTATTTGCTCTTGCTGTCTCAGATATAGTGCTAATAAACATGTGAGTTTTTCCCCTCTTCTTCATCGAGACATCTTCAGTACTGGCTAATTTCAGAAAGTTAAAAGTCTGTTCAGCGGCCTGTACTTGTTGTTTTGATGTTTTTCCAGTTGAGTCTTATTTCTTTATGCAACTAATTTTTCTCCGTCTGCAATACTTATAAAGGTGGTGCCATGACATTGGCCGTGAGCAAGCTGCAAATAAGCCTCTTTTGAAAACTGTCTTTCAGGTATCTTTTGTCAGCAGCCTATTGACTTCAAGCAGTTATATTGAATCTGAAAAATTGTCATTTATCTGATTCTATGCTTTCAGGTTATGATGAGATTGTTTAGTCCACGCAAAACAACACTGTTGTTTGTCATACGTGATAAAACAAGGGTATATATGCAAAAAATTTCATATTGTTTTCGTAATTATTTGAAGTTTTAATTTCTAATTCTATGCATTTTAATCTGTTGTTGGTGCGATTAACCATTTCCTTTTATAGACACCACTTGAAAATCTAGAACCTGTTTTGAGAGAAGATATTCAGAAGGTAGTGCCATGCTTTCATCTTCATATGATGTTTGTTAAATCGTTCTGTAGTATTTTTTTGACCTTTCTTGCTTTAATTTTTTACTCTGCAGATATGGGACTCTGTTCCTAAACCACAGGCCCACAAGGATACCCCACTGAGTGAATTTTTCAACGTACTTTCCTTTTTTATTTGACATCACTATTCTTATTGATAGTTTATTGGTAGTTTATATTAACTTATTGCTTGGTAACAAATAACCAGGTTGAAGTTGTTGCGCTTTCTAGTTATGAAGAAAAGGAAGAGCAATTTAGAGAGCAGGTATGAATTGTGCACCAGTTTCGTTCTGTTTTACTTGCTGATGGTATTAGCTGACCCGTTATTTGGATTTTATGGTGTATGCATCTCCATATCTGCATCTGTGACAATGTTCCTTGCATCTTGATCCGTATATATGAATTATAGTAGATATTTAGCTTTCATGTTGAAAACAGATACTTTGGTTTAATAAATATCTCTTACTTGCTAACGTGCGTATGTTTTCTTGTGTTGATTTAATTTAAATGCAGGTTGCCAGCTTGAGGCAACGTTTTAATCAGTCTATTGCTCCTGGTGGACTCGCAGGGGATCGGCGTGGAGTAGTTCCTGCTTCTGGATTTTCTTTTAGTGCTCAGGAAATATGGAAAGTCATTAAGGAAAACAAAGATCTTGACCTTCCTGCACACAAGGTTAATATACATGCTGCAATGTTGCTACCTTTTCTCACATGTATATTGATTTTATTAACTATTAATGAAGGATCAACTCTCTTGTAGGTTATGGTTGCAACCGTACGATGTGAAGAAATTGCCAATGAGAAATATGCCGCTTTTGTCGCAAATGAGGTACGAACATTTCTTTTTGTACATTTGCCCAGAATTTCGACTATCTCAATTACTAATGCTGTGGAAACCGCTTTCAATTGTCACTCAGGAATGGTGTCAATTGGAAGAGACTGTGCAATCTGATCCTATTCCTGGATTTGGGAAAAAAATCAATTCACTTCTTCATGCTTGTTTGTCAGAGTGAGTATAGTCCAGTTTATGTGACATCTAATATTTGTACTGTCTCAATTTGTCAGTTTCATGAAAACTGCGGCCTTTAGAGTGTGCTATCTTGATGTTGCATAATGCATCATGTAAGAATGAGGACAGGTGGTTAATTGAGCTATTGCATTTTCTTTTCATCTAGGTATGATGCTGAGGCCACTTATTTCGATGAAGGTGTTAGAACTGCAAAACAAAAGCAACTTCAAGAAAAATTGTTGCAAGTAATTCTTCCTAACCTGACTCTTGTGCCATCATGGTCGTAAACCTTTCTTTTTGCATAAACATAAACGAATCGATGATTACTAAAAAGGGAATGAATATTGAATATTATTTAATCAAGAATGACCATTTTTAGATGCTTGTTGGCTTTACAATATTGAATATTATTTAATCAAGAATGACCATTTTTTAGATGCTTGTTGGCTTTGCCTTCTCTGTCTTTACAGCTTTTGTAGACTTGTAAAGGTGATTTAAAAGGTTTATAAGGGTATGTAACACCTTTTATTTTGGTTAGCTTGTCCAACCAGCTTACCAATCTGCACTGGGACATATTAGATCTGTAACTTTGGACAAATTCAAGGAGACATTTGAAAAGACTTTGAAAGGCGGGGAAAGGTTTTCTGCAGCTGCCAATAATTGCATTGAGTCTTGTGTGGATCAATTTGATAAAGCATGTGCAGGTAATGAAAACTTTCTTTATACTGTTTATTAGGGAACATGAATCATGTTGAGGGTCCTAAACATGTAATGATTTACACTTAATGCAGATCAGCAAATGAATTAACATAAATTAAAGAGTAATAAATAAGAATTAGATGAATTGATGTATTTTATTGATGGATCGATAGTTACAGTAGCAGAATGGAAAGTCTATCTACCCACAGAGCTTAGTTCCGACACAGAGAGGTGTCCTACTCTGGCCCTAACAGAAAGTTATTCCATCATAGCCTCTCAAACCCTAGAACTTATTCTTATATACTACTAAGGAGACATTATTCGGAGAATATCTATACTAAGAAGATATTATCTCTATTATATAGTACTTAGGAGATATTATTCAGAGAATATCTTTATTATATATTACTAATAAAATATTCCTAACTACTAAATAACTCCTCTCTGCTCGGCATCCTTATAACATAATTTCCCTGACACAAGCCATGTGGATATTCTCGTTTTGTCTATCCCTATTTCTCTTAACATAAACTCCCCATACTATAGACCCAGCCAACTGCTGTGCTAACTGTCTTTTTGAGTTAACTTTCTCACCCCGTCTCCTATCAACACTGGAAAGAGAAATAAAGATCATGTGGTAAATTCGACTGAATAATTATCGATTTGGTGCCGGGAGCACACTTGCTAGTTGCCACAATTTGGTAAATTCGACTGATGTACTATCTGAGAAGTTAACTTGATAATTTTTGTTGCAAGTATGCATATTATTATTGAATTGAATTACAACATGAGACTGATATACCATCACTGCAGATGTTGTTATTGAACTAACAAATTGGGATACATCTAAAGTACGAGAGAAACTGCTGCGTGATATTGATGCCCATGTTGCATCTGTGCGTGAAGCTAAGATTTCTGAACTCACTTCTTCATATGAGGTATGTGTTCAGCATTGATTATTCATTGCTTATGAATATTTAAGGGATTGTCTTTCAAGATTAAGGATTGTGTCTTTAGATTCTTAGGATTGATTTTCATATTTCTTTATATTTCATGATTGTTTTTTCTTATTTAAGTAGTATGAGATGCCTAGTATTAATATAACGAAGGTTCATGTTTAGTATTTTACACATTGGTATAAAAAATAACATTTTGAAGTCTTTAATCTTTCCCTTGATATATGTGTGTGAGAAGATCGATGTTGAAATATTTATTTAGCCTGGTAAAATGAGATTAAAATTAAGCAATAGTGTCCACCAACAATATATTCACTTAGGAGAAAGGGATTGATATTATGTATGTTCTATGTTGTCATAAATATGTTATCCATCAATAATGGCAAAGAAAAAGTATAAGATACTGCCCGATTCCCATGCTTGGTGACTAGAATAATTTAAGTATGTAGGTTATGAAATTTTATTGAGTCATGCAAGCTGGTTTGTTTCTATTTCATGAAGTTGAATCATTAACCTCTTGGAAATTTTTCTGATAATAATACTGTTCCAGGAAAAACTGAAAGTATCTTTGTCTGGACCTGTCGAAGCTCTTTTAGATGGAGCTAATAGTGATACTTGGCCATCAGTAAGGAGCCTTCTTAAGCGTGAGATTCAATCAGCAGTTTTAGGGTTTTCTGCTGCGCTTAATGCGTTTGATATGGATGAAGAAACAAGACAAAACATGATTTTGAGTTTAGAGGGTTATGCAAGGGGTGTGGTAGAAGGAAAGGCTAGGGAAGAAGCTGGAAGGGTATTGATCCGTATGAAGGACAGGTATTAAAACTTCTATAACATCCAAGTTGACT
Organism: Medicago sativa; assembly: GCF_051527215.1. NCBI lineage: Eukaryota > Viridiplantae > Streptophyta > Magnoliopsida > Fabales > Fabaceae > Medicago > Medicago sativa. The sequence goes on from NC_140756.1 coordinate 12,548,912, forward strand.
TTTTTACCTTTTGTTTGTTTTCTGTAGAGACACTCACCTTATATTTGAAAACAGGTTTACGATGTTATTTAGCCATGATTCTGATTCAATGCCTCGTGTTTGGACGGGGAATGAAGATATTCGAGCCATCACTAAAACTGCCCGCTCTGCCGTATGACACAATTACAAATATTATTTTGCTACTGAGTTTGTATTGCATTTTGTTATCTTTTTAACCAAGTTTAACTCTTTGCAGTCTTTGAAGTTGCTATCTGTTATGGCAGCACTTCGTTTGGATGATGGTGATAAAGATGATATTGAGAAAACATTAAGAGTTGCATTGCTTGATTCATCAAGCAGTGCTAATAAAAGTAGGAGCATCACAGCGGTTGATCCGCTAGCTACTAGCAGTTGGGAACAGGTGCGTTTTTGTTGTTACTATTTGCTTGTTCTATCTGATAAAATGAGTGATTGATTAACTGGCATCAGTTAGTGATTTGATTGGGCAAATAGGAATACATCTCAAGAAGTTTTGGAGTATATATTTTGGACCTCAATAATGCCTACCTTTTGGGTTCCTTGAGTGATGTTTGAGAACACTTTCTATATTGGGCACTAATCGGTTGTCGTGATCGAATTTCTTATGCAGATTCCATCATCTAAGACATTAATTACACCTGTCCAGTGCAAATCTTTGTGGAGGCAATTCAAGATGGAGACAGAGTACAGTGTTTCTCAAGCCATTTCTGCACAGGTACCGTGTTTCCCCTTTTTTAAGAGATTGTGAATGTTGCTTTGACAGAATGGAAAATTTGTTGTGACAAAATCAACAATAATTTAAATCCTAATGACATTTTGTTTTTGGATTTTATATATTTGAAACTTGTAGCTTAAGCCATCTAGGCTGGACTATGTTTTCATGCTCTATTTTCCCTGTATATAAAAAATTGTTGGTATTGTCCCAAGTATTTTGCTCTTTTGTAGTATTGTTTAGGTTCTACATGGCATCAGTACATAATGATTTGTGAAAAGCTAAAATGGTTAGTTTGATAAACATAATGGATGTACATATGGTCAAGGCATTAAAATTTTGTACTCTGCAGAAAATGTTTTAGTTTTATTATGTTTTACTTATTGATGTAATTTTCTTGCATTTTCAGGAGGCCAACAAGCGTCATAACAACTGGTTACCTCCCCCATGGGCCATACTTGCTTTGGTTATTCTGGGATTCAATGAATTTATGACCCTTCTAAAGTGCGTGTCAACTGTACTCAAATGATGTTTTTTTTTTTTCTTGCTTTAATTTATTTGTTTTTTGTTTGTTTTCATTTGCTCTTTTGTATCTCTCTATCCTCTAGCAGCTGCACAATGTGAAAGTAGTAATTTTAAAATAAAAATATTTTTTGTATTGGACAAACTAGTTGACGGTATTTTAGTTACATAACAATGTTACATAGAGCACATGATTATTCAGGTGATCTTATTCAATTGATCTTACCCATGTTTGTCATTCTCTGGCAGGAATCCCTTGTATTTGGGTGTCATCTTTGTTGGTTTTCTTCTCATTAAAGCCCTGTGGGTGCAACTTAACATTGCTGGTGAATTTCGTCATGGAGTAGTGAGTATATTTTACTGTGATCTTTATAATTTATTGTTCAATCCCAATGTTCATATTTATTGTGTCCCTATTGCCTGCTTGAGTTTGTTTGCAACCTATAGCCAATAATTTCACTAGGCATTCTGTAGAGTTCAAAGTTGAGGGATCAATAGTCAATACTCCTTCCGTCTCATATTAAGTGTCGTTTACGAATATTAAATGTTGTTTAAGGTTATGTACACATTTTGAGAAAACCATCGAGTGTACCAAACCACGTAGTAGTTAGTGAAATAGTTAGGTGAGTTGAGATTAAGATACAATTAAATAATGACATAGTATGAGGAAAGCAAATATTTCAAACGTCTCAATATGAGACACACGGAGTACTTTTTTAGCTGAGTTATTTTGGTCTTGCCAACCGTTTATTCAATTTTTTGTATCATACGGTAGCCTTATTTCTTCTATTTCTTGCTTTCAGCTTCCCGGAGTCATTTCCTTGGCGACCAAGCTTGTTCCAACTATCATGAACCTTATGAAAAGACTAGCAGAAGAGGGAAATAACCCTGCAGCTAACAATCCTCAGAGACACACATCACAAAACAACACCAATGCTGTTCCTGTTGGCAGTTCTGTTTCATCTAGTTCTTCATCTAACATAACCGCATTGGAAAATGGAAATCGATATACCAGTTCATCAAAAGATGAATAAGCGAAGAAATTCAATCTTCAACAAATAGCGATTTTCTTCTTTTGAAAGATGGTGGTGGTGTTTGCTGGCTGCATGATGATTTTTTGGCTTGATATGAGTTTTGTAAGTTGTGAGCTTTGAAGACATTCAAAGGCATAGTTTTTTTTTTTTTTTTTGTGCAGAAGTGCCATATACAGGGGCAGTGTTTTGTTTCAAGGTATAGTCCCCCCCTTGAAATAGGTTTCTTAAAATTTGGGTGCTTCAATTAGTTACTGAAGCTAGCTTATTTTTATATGGTCTTTTATGAATATATTCTGGTTTTGCAATCAATTTTGTTTGTAATTTCATCAGTGTTATTATGAGTGTATTTTATTTTATTTTTTGAAAATTATTTAGACTTGTGTGTTTATGATTTATTTATTTGAGATTATATTAGAGGTTTATGTCGTGGTTACGTGTAAAGTATAAAAAATAACAAACACAATTAAATAATCCTGTCTCAGTAGTCAGTATCTTTGTCTTTAAGGAATGGGTCCCAGTAGATTTAGGATGTTTAAAATTTTATATTTTTTAGTTAACCATATATTCTGAGGCAACACAATATTCGTGGTCCAGAATTTGTATATCATGAAAAATCGACACATAGGCACCATACCGACCTGTGTTCCCCGGTTTCTTTATCTCTCATTTTATTACTTGCACAAAACGCTACTTCTCCTTTGAACCATTGCAGAATTTGGGTCAAAATTTATGATTCTAACTAGAAATTGTGCAACTAACCACGATGGAAATGGTTTGTTTGATTGGACTAATGATGCAGTGTTCTCTGGTTGGATACAAAACAATTACTCCCTCCGGTCACTATTATAAGCAAAAGTTTACTTTTTACATTCATTCAATAAATGATGTATGTGGTCTATATATAGACTATATACATCATTTATTGAATGAATCTAAAAAGTCAACTTTTGTTTATAATAATGACCGGAGGGAGTAATTCACTAGTGTAAGAAAAAGTGAAGGAAAACTTAAGAAGAATGATCAATTTCTAAGTCTAAAGAGAAATTGAAGGAAAAATTAACGGAGTAAATCATCAAAGAGAAATGATATTTGTATAATAATTTTTTGACAACTTTATCTCTCATACTTATATCATGTTTTTACTTTCCCATTCTATTGCTTTGGTTTCCGTATCAATATCTATTTTTCTTTGTAAATTTATGGTAGTCACACGAATGATTGTTCAAATAACACACTCGTCATCAAAGTGGTCCGTAACTTGGTACTTATAATTTGGTCTTGGGGAATATGAACATTTTCATTTACTCTCGACTTTGTAAAATATTTACTCAAAAGTCAATAATAGATATGAAAATTAATTTGTTAAGTATGACATGAAAATCTGCACATAAGTTGCAATTTTTACTTTTTTATTACTACATGTCTCTCTTATAAGACTCTTATGAAAAGAAAATTACATGAATTAAGAAAATTAATAGTAGTATTAAATGATTGATTTAGTTTAAAATTTAAGAATTTCTTATGAAAAGAGACGAGAATTTCTTATATTTAGAAAAAAATAGAGTATCAGTTCTATATTTATTTTATGATTCGAGAAATGATATTTGTACAATCATTTTCTAACAACTTTTTGACAACTTTCTCTCTCATACTCACATTATGCTTTTATTCTATCTCTTCATTTTTCTCCCTCTATTGTTTTTGACCAATCATAGGAGAGAAAAACAAAATTATCATGAAAGTTGTAAGAAAGAGATGTACAAATATCACTACTCTTATGATTCACCTCTATATAATCTCTCTTTGCACCGAAAAGGACACTAAAAATTAATAATACAAAAAAAGTGGACGATGAATGATGCTTTATAATTATAGTGGGTAAGGTTGTACATGTTAAAAAAATTCTTTTTCATTTGAAGACTTGTGATTTTTTAAAAGCCTGTTATTTATCCATCAGTTTCTTTTATTTTTGTTAATCATTTTTTTTTCTGTGAAAAAACATGAATCCTGTGATATGGTGGAAACAAAGTGAAAGTTACTTTCATTCTTCCTACGATAAATTTTCTCTCGGTTTATTTTCACACAAAGTTTGTTCGAACCGTTGAACTATAATTAAAATGTGAAAAGTGACATATGGTCAAGTTTTGTCTCCCCTAGCATACTATGATTCTGTTCTGTCAACAATAAAAAAGTTGACTTAATTCGATGAGAACTTTTCCATCGTCTCTATAGTTAATTGTATAATAAAAAAAAGTCCATAAATTAAGAACATAAATATAGTTAAAAATGCTCTTGAAAAAAAAAATATAGTTAAAAATGCTAGACTAACTAGTAACTAGAGTACTTTTGAGACGACTAAAGACAAAAATATTAAAAGATTGTTAAAAGAATTTTAATGTGTGAATGAAGATAAAACCACACTAAAATAACCCATATTGGTTAGTTTGTGTGGACACTTGTCGATTCTGAAAGCTTCCTAGAACGTTAAAATTCTATCGTCCAAAAAAAGTATTTTAACAACATTGTTTACTATATTTGTAATTTGGAATATCTTATATTGTATTTTTTTCACTTCAATATTTATCCATGAAATTTGGATAAAAGAAAATTAGGTGTTATTCTCATTTTTGTGATAAATGTATACTACGTTTCAAGAATATATTGACTTTATGGACATTTTAATGTAATGGTTAAGTTAACCCACACTATACTATTATCACAAAGCGACTTCTATCTTATCCTATATGTATTATTGAAGCTCTATTATGCGTGTATGTATTATTATTGAGCCTTAATTTCAACACAATCTCTTTCATTAATTATGATCTATAAAATTATAATAATATAAGGCATTGTTCATTCACGAACCTTAACGGCATTTATGTTGAAATGTGACTTTATAGGTCAAGAAGGAACGTGACTATCATAAATCAAAATAACACATACTAGTACTAGTAACGGTGACAACATCTAGTCCTTCCTTTACAATGTGACAAAGAATGTGGTTGCTGTATTGCTCTAAATCAAGAAAAAAACGACAGCTGCATATATATGTTGTTACATGGTTTGAGCGGTTCATAATAGGTTTAAGTGTGTGGTTCGGTTGTCCTTCAATAACTCATTATAAAAAGTAGATGAAAAGTGAAAAGTAAAAAATATATTTGTGATGATTGTGAAAGTTGAACCGAATTCATGAATATTTAGCCTTGATGGAGAAGAGTAATGGAATATGGTACGATTAACGGTGGCGTAGCCAGGACCCTGAAGCAGGGGGTGCAGGTTTTTTTTTCATAGAAAATTCAAGGTCCAAAGGATGATGCTCTAATACAAAGGTAGAGAAGATCTTCAGACTCAAAAATATTTACAAAAAGATTTACATTCATCTCCTTTTAAAAACATTGACGGGGCTAAAAAGTCGAGAACACTCCAATCCAAAACATAACCGTGTTTTTACCTACCAAACTTAACTCTTGTAATATGTGAAATCTTTTTAACTTCAATTAATAATAATTATATTATATATACACATACTAAACATAAATGTTAAGCATATATACTCTTGTTCTCGTAAGCTTAACCCAATTAGTATGGACAATGCATAATATATGCAAGATCGGGATTCAAACCCCGGCCACCATAAAAAAATAAAAAACATATATACTCTCATGAATCATGATTATCCATTTTGATCGGTTGGAGTAAACAATCAATAACTATTACATAGTTTATATTTTAGTTATGCGATTACATTTCAGTTTGCAGTTTAGCATAATGGCTAGCTAGTCCTTTTTACTTCAAACCCAAAATAAGGGTTCTGCCCTTAGATTTTCCTTTTGTAAACAAAACCATATATAAAAAGTAAAAATTAATAGTAATCAATATAAACCTAAAACTGAATGAAGAAAAGTCAAAAAAGTATAATAATCATAATATAAGAAACTTGATTTGATGAGAGCTACTGGTTAGTTTCTTGCATGAAGCAAGTGGTGCAACAAAGTATTGAGTTGGTGAGGTGCAAAGTTAAAATGTCAGGAGGTTCATAGTGTGAAAGGATCATATATATACATGTGATTTAAGAAAGTCAGGGGGTTCAAGTGCACCCCCTCAAGCATGAGTAGCTCCGCCCCTGACGATTAAGTCGGAAAAACGTTTTGTACAAAAAAAAAGTTTATGCAATCACGAGTGTGTTTGGATGTGATAATTGAAAATTTTAGAGAAACTCAAATGCTTCAATCAAGTTTTTTCTTCCCTTACAAATTAAGATCAAAATCAAAATTAATGAGTATACTTGTTAGGACTTAATGGTCGATAGGACTGACAATATGGTTGAGATCTCTATCATATATATTTATAAACAACACTCACACTTCTCAACTCAACGAGACACCATTTGTAAAAGAGAACACTAATGAATCACACAAGATCCAAAACAAACAATATATCATATGTATAATGTTGTGGAAGTGTAAGGGAGCTCTTCAATTCACCAAGCCGGTTAATTTTCTTGACTAAATTACTTTTTCTTGACGCATAGACTAAACTACCCGATCTCATAAGATCGGTGATTCATTAAATATAATTGCAAATTATGAAATGCTAACATTTGTCCTTAAGTCACGTGTTAGTGAACTAGAGATGTAAATATTAGATTCATATATTCATATTTTCAAAAGTTTAAAAAATATATTTTCAATACGAACTTTCTACTTTTATATAACTCAACCTCTGCCCTTACATTTTTTTAGGGTTAAATATGTTTTTGATCCCCATAAATATTTCAAATTTTTCGTATTAATCTCTCTAAAAAATTTCTTCGAATTTTGGTCCTCAAAAAGTTTTACGTCATATTTTTTTGTCACTGCTTTTCAGTAAACTCATGTAAATCATTCGCAATTTTGAATTTCTTTTCCACAATAATGTTTAGTGCACTATAGACTTCTCTCTTGCAAAAGTTTATTTATTTTTTTAACAAAGGATGCATTAAATATGAATTTTTATATTTTTGTCTCTTAAAAATTCATATTTAATTCATATTTTGTTACTCCAAATATTACTGCAAAAATTCATTCACAATTTTGAATGATACACATGTGTTAATTTAAAAGCAATACAAAAAATGATGATGTAAAACTTTTAAAGGACCAAAAGTTGAAGAAATATTTCACGGAGGCTAAAATAAATATTGAAATATTTTTAAGAATCAAAAACATATTTAACTCTTTTTCATTAGCTAAAATTACATTGGAAATCAGTTCATGGAATACTTAAAATCCATTACAAAATGACCAATTCTTACTGTTTAAATACAAGGAAGTGGATTAATCTATCAATCCATAAAAAAAACTAAGTTTCTATTTCTCTCTTCCCTACAAATAAACTAAACCATGATAAACACTTAAAACGACCAACCATCTTCAAAATTTAGTTGCTTTTGTGTTAAAGATGACATTATTCTTTTCGAACTAATAGCGTGTTTGTTTTCACGGTGGGATACCTCACCCAACGTGCGTTTTACCCAAAACTCCAAATTAAAACTTCTATTTTTCAAGTTTGAACAACATTGGAACGCGAGAATATTGAAGCCACCGCTAAACCAAACATTATCTAAATATACAACAAACGGTCGCTAACCAAGTTAAGTGAGACACTTTTTTAATCTTTTTCACTTTTCTGTGTTAAAGAGCAAGAAGTTATTCACCACTTCACTTTCCAACCTATGTTTTGCCCATTCCAACTTGTTAAAGATGCTTCTCCAACATTTTCCAAGTTTTAGGGCAAGTTTCTTACATATATACTATACCTACCCGATTGACATAAGTATAAGTTTCACGTTATTTTTAATCAATAACCACAATCTTTTACATTGCATTTACAGCTAGAGTATGAGACAATACTTTACAGCTCAGCTCTGGAAGTTTAGAACAAACAACTTAGGTGTACGTCATTCATGAAAGGTGGGACTTCTATTCCTATTTTTTGGCCTCAGGAATTAATTAAATGACAAAGTTGGTTGGTATTGTATATGTAGCAGCAATAGCTCAATTTTGATCTTTCAACTTAAAAATGAGGAAAATAAAAAAATGATATGCATAATTGTATATAGCAATGTTATGTCATACATGCATGTGGAAATAAATGTTACTCGGTTGTCAATGAGAAATTTTGTTCTCCATGTTTTCAATATTAAATATTAAACCACATTTGGCATTACCTAGTGATGCAACAAGTTGAACCTGCCACCACAAATTGCCAACTCCTTACACTACTTTCATGACTTCATCTTAATTTACCTTACCATGCCTAGAAAAAAGTTCTCTTATTTTTTCTTGAATAAATTTATTTATGTTTTTAATTTTCAGTTGAAGCTGACAGAAAAGTGCAAACTGATCCCAAAGTTCACAGATGAAACAATATTTTGTATTCTTCAGCTCTTCATATTTCTAGATAACTCAGAAAAATTCAGAGCTTAAATATGGTTTGTACTCTTATGCCTCATATATTTCTGGAGAAATAGTCACTTTGGTCCTTGAATGAGTGACGAGTAGTCACAATAGTCCATCAATATATCGAAATAGTAAAATAGTCCCTGATTGTGCACTTTGTTAGTCCAAATAGTCCTTGATATTAAAATATTTCGTTAATATTGTCATATTAGTCCTTCAATAGACCTACTTATTGTCATATTAGTCCTTATACGTACTTACTTATTGTCATTTTAGTCCTTATATCAAAGAGTTATTGTGAGTATTAGGGTTATTTAAGCTTTAGGGACTATTTTGACTAACAAAGTGGACAATCAGAGACTATTTTAAAATTTTGATACATTGAAGGACTATTGTGACTACTTGCTACACATTCAGGGACCAAAGTGACTATTAACCCTATATTTTCTAGATAAATCCGACAAATTCAGATCTTAAATATGTTTACTCTTGTGGCTTTGACCATTTAAGTCATAAAGTAGCCGGGGTGGATCCATGATTAATTTTTTAGTGTGGTTAAAACAAAAATGTCAAAAATTAATTGCGAAATTAAAGACTAATACTATTTCATTGAAAATAACAGTTTTATTTGGGCAAATTTTATTAGTCCATACCTATTTATAACCATAACAATTGTTAATTAGGACAAAATAAACCGTCAACTTCCTCTAACACTTTATTTTTATAGATATTCTTCATAGGTAAATAATTTTGAAGAAAATTTTGGAGTGTCTATAGCCACATCTAGCCATGAATTGCATCGGCCCCTGTAAAGAAGCAATGCAAATATGAAAATTAGGCGGGCTAATATCAAAATTCATCTAAATGAAAACTATAAATTAATTTTAAAATAATTAAAAATCACAAAAATTAAGTATTATTGAAAGTATATATCTATTTCTTATTGGTATGAAATTAGCTTTAATATATTATTTGTTGGTTTTTTTTCCTTTTCAAATAGCCTAGTGTCTAGAATTCACTTTTTAAGACAAATATAAGTGGGGATTCCTAGGTTCGAACTCCGCCATGACATATAATAATGTGTGAGTTTTTTATTTTTTAAATAATACTTAATAGGATAATTTAATCAATATTTTTTTTCATATGTTTGAAACATAATCAATGACTGTTATTCTTTAATGTTAATCTTTACTATTATTATATGTTATATTTTGCATCAAACATGTTTACAATTGTATTAATAGAGTTTTTACAATTATGATTTCTATCAACCGAAAAACTATCCAAACTAAATCATATTTAATTGAGTCTGATCAGATAACTTTTTAAAGGAGTCATCTAAATTAAATCGAAACATATGTGATTTTAATCTTTGTATCATATGGTTTTCTTTAAATCACAAAACCGATTCATACTACACCACGCTAACACCCCTTTCATTATTGTTAAATAAATGGACTTGAGAATCACTCGTAAAAGCTTACTTGAAGAATGAGAGTGTCCAACCTTATACTATACATCCAACAATATGGAAACTTTGACAACACGCGACTCCAATACAACTTCAATACTCACGACTAACGTGAGTCGTGAGTTTAATTTCTACATTGCTATTTGTGATCAAACTTAAATACAATATTAAATAAGTTTGGATCTTAGTCGTAAAAGATAGTAGCTCATAAAACGAGGGTGTCCAATCACATATATACATCTAACAATTCAAAAACTTTGTGAATCTCTTATGCAAATTCAATAAATATGTCCTTACATTTATTATGACTTGAGTTACATACTATTCGCACCCTCATCTCTTTCGGTGTGTTAATCTATCTTGAAAGTGTGGCTTTCTAAACCTCTTCCCTAAACAAAAAAAATGTTCTTGTACCCTACATGTTGGCAGAATCAGTTGCACAATAGAATATATCAAAGTTGGCATTGCTCCTTTTACACCAAAATTAAGTTCCTAATTAAAGGAGTTAGTAATTTCATAGGCATTGTTATTTACTCTCCCATTAACATCAATTTCCATGATAAACAAAATCTATGATATAAAAATCATTCAAGAATACCATTTTTTTTACGGAATTATTCAAGAATACCTTTAGTAGTGGACATTATACAAACATAAATTTATGTAACCAAGTCAATTCAGAAGGAAACAAAGCAAAAAAAATTTCTTTTTCTAGCTATACCATTAGTTAAATTACATAATTTTTGTTTTTCTAATTTCTGATCATGGTTAGTAGTTGCTGACCATGTATATTGGAATTAATGGCTGTTAAGTCAAGTACCATGGTTAGTTGAAGAGACAATATCTAGACAGTTGCTCTCTCTAATAAAATCAACCATAATAAAAAGGGAAAAATATAAAAGAAATTGTATAGTTTCGGTTGCATATTAAATATAGAACTTTACTAGTACTACACATTGTATAGGCTGGTGAATGAGCTGTTTTGTATTGATCAAAAAATGCATTGTCAAATCCAACGGCTGAAGACACTTGACTCTAACCGCTGCATTCATTTCCTCATTAAATGCTTTATTCACTTATTGTTACAAGTGTTTTAGGTGCATTCACACATTTGTGACATCAATGAGGGTTTAATCAAGATCAGACGGTTCAAAAAGTTAAAATTACTTTTTGTTATTTTATAATTTAAAATACAAAATTTAAATGTGGATCGTCCGATCTTGATCAAACGACTATTGATGTTCCGACTGCATGAATGCTATGAATTTTCAACTGTAGGGGAGCTAAATCAAGTAGGGAGCTACATAATATGATGTTAATTTAGTTTTGCTCCTAATTTGTCACACAAATTAATACTAGATTATTTAATCCTTAATATTGATATAGTTAGTTAGGATGCATTATATTTTAAAGTATTTATATGAAGTTACACACAAAACAAGACCAACCAGAGGCAGACACTTATTGGTTGGAAAGAAGAAACTTCTTGAGAGAGTGAGTGCTTTTTCTATAGCCTGTGAAATTCCAATGGCTTCAGTTGGTACAGTCAAATTCTTGTTATGCTTAATTCTATGGCTATGGAACTGCAACTTTCTACCTCATTGTCAAGGTTCATTCTTGTCTTCATTCTATAATATCTACTTAACATTTTTCTTACATTATTCACTTTCATTTTTTATAATATATGTTTTAGTGTACTTTTGCATATGAATTTCTTTTGTTAGATGATCATGGCATCAAAATTCTAATCTCTTTAATTTTTGGTTGCAATTTTGGTATGAATTTGTAAATGTAGCATGTAGCATCAATTTATCTCATAATTTTTAGGAAATATACAACTAGTGGTTCTGTTTTCTTCTTTCTTCATATAAAGTTTCATTTCATTTGCATAAGCATATACATAGCTAGATCATATAGAGAGAAAGAGTCTTTGGACTTCAGATTAGTTTATTGTAGCTTATCTAATGGCATAAGCGCGCATTTCTAAACTTGTTTAAGATAGCTTGTAAAAACAACTAATGCCATGTTCATAAGTCGTTTTCAGCTTATTTTTATAAGTTATCTAGAATAGTTTATGAAACTATCTTATAGCTTACATGGTAACAATTTAACAAGAAAAAAAAATCAGTTTGCTATAAGAAAGTTTCATAAAAATTGTACAACTAGTTAGGCCATAACATAAAAATAGTACTATCATTGCTTTTGAATACTTTTATTTGTTCTTTTGTGGAGAAAATGTTTTAATTATCTCTTAAACTATATATAGCATTAATAATTGATTGAAATTGAATCTAATTAATTTAGTAGTTAATAAGAGACTAAAATTGGACTAACAAAAAAAATTAATTGCAGGTAAACAAGAGTACCCATTTATTAAAAAAGCAAGTACATTTTCATCACCATCAATTTCAACTACATCAATCAACAAAGCTTATGATTACATAATAGTGGGAGGTGGAACTGCAGGGTGTCCTTTAGCTGCAACATTATCTCAAAACTTCAGTGTATTAGTACTTGAAAGAGGAGGTGTTCCTTTCACTAATCCAAATGTAACATTTCTTCAGAACTTCCACATTACCTTGGCAGACCTTTCACCAACTTCAGCATCCCAATATTTTGTTTCAACTGATGGAGTTTTCAATGCAAGGGGAAGAGTTTTAGGTGGAGGTAGTTCTATCAATGCTGGTTTCTATACTAGGGCAAGCTCAAGGTAATACAATTTTTGTTTTTAATTTCCACTTTTCATTATATTTTGATTGAAAATATGCCTTTCTTTTAGATTATTGCTATTCATATTGATATTAGAAACATTTTCTTAGACAACCCAAAGGTGTCTAAGAGAGATAAAAAGATTTGGTAAATGCGACAGATTAATGATGTGATACGAAGAGAGAAAATGAGGTGTGTTGAATATATGTAAACATATTTGGGGTATAGAAATATCACCATTGATCATATTTTATTATTTTTTTTTTTTTTAGAAGAATACATTGCATCTAGTTGATGTATGTGTCATATGATATGTGTTGATTATATGTCAGTGTTTTATTCTTCCATGTTTGATAATAAATATACATACCGTGTCAAAAAATAAAATAATATACATGTAAAAGTAACATTTTTATTTATTATTAAAGCTCCATCAAATTTTTTTTATTATTAAAGTTACTTTTTGAATAGTTTATCCGAACATTTGATGCTAGAGTTACATTTAAAAAAAAAACTCAAATAAATTAAACGATTCTCCTTAGTTTTGATGATTTTTGTTTTTATCTTCTTATGTATTGAACATTCGGATGTTTAAATGTATTTTTACATTTCTATGTATGATTTGCTTATTGATATTCTTATAAATGTTTACTACCTATGGTCCACACCTAATAAATTTGCATCTCAACACCTTCTTGAATGTCTTTAAGAGAAGAAAGAAAAAGTTGTTTGCATGGGAAGAAAATAAAATTGTGGTAAAGAAAATATTAAGTAAAGAACAATGCTCGATTTAATTACTTTCATGTTGAAATTGTAGTAAATCAATATTGAAATGGTTTTGCATAAAATTGTTAATAAAAAGCTAGTAGTTAAATATTCTATTATCATCCTTAAAACAAAATATATTCTATTATCATTTTTTATTTTTTTTTATAAATAGCTCGGTTTAATTTAAGATATTATTACAATAAGACCAAAGGGTAGGTCACAATCTTTAGTATAATAATGTTAACAACTAGATAGTGTTATGCATTTCACCCACATGTCACATCTTCAAACTCCAGTCAAATAGAATATAATTAGAAACCTTGGTTAACTTTTCTCCCTCTAATTACTAACATTTTGCAACAATATGTCTGATTATGCTTAATAATTAGTCCCACAACAAATCATCCTAATTCCTATGCTTAATAATTAGTCTAACGATATCCCTTGTTACCGTTAGTATTTGGCTTTCTTCTGTTGGATTGATTATTAGCTGCCTATTTTCGTGAAAAAATCTATTGGGATAGATTTATATATTTGTTTTTAGTAACATCGGGATATATTTGGATATGATATAAACAAATATCTATTTAATTAATTTGCTAAGAAAATAGCTACTATTAGTACGTTTAAATGTTAGAAGCATCAACAAGAAAGTAAAAAAGGGAAAGAAAATGTTTGTACAAAATTGTCATTAAGAATTTAAGAAAGAAAAAATGGTTACAAATCCTTCCATTAAGAATTGACTGTTTAGGATAAATATAGTAAATAGTGAACCACCCTTATATATTGGTGACATATATGTTTGCACATTTCTTAGACGGAGCTCTTCTCTATTTAGTTAAATTAAATTAAATGCTACATGTGGTCCTTTGTTAGTGATTAGGTAGGAGGGTCCAGATCTGAAGGAAATACATTCATTGTTATAAGGAAAGCCTCCAATTTTGGTGAAAAAGTCATTAAGGTGCTCTTTAGATTCCATGGTCCTTATTAGGAAATATGAACCACCAGGAGCTATTAGCATTACTTGTACGTTTATTTAGGGGGCATTATTTTTTTTGAAGGAGAAGGGGTATTAGGGTTTGAGTCCAACTAAATATTTTTTATTTGGGGTTGTGTCCAATTAAGCAGGATTTAGGGTTTGAGCAAGTCTTGAATATATACAATCCTAAATAAAATTTATTTGAACACAAGACACATGATTGATAAAATTTAAAAGAGAAATGATATGAAGTGATGTGACTAAATTATTTTTCTTTTAAATTTTATCATTTATGTGTCTGTGCCTAAATACTTTTTATTTGGGGTTGTGTCCATCTAAGTAGGGTTTAGGGTTTAACTTTAATAAGTATGTGTTTTTCTATAAAAAATTATTTTACCCAAATAAGTTTAATTTGTATATAGTAGAAAAGTTTTAAACATAGTTAAAAAAAGTAAATAGAACTTATTTGAGTGGATAATATCTAGCCTAGGGGGCTTTTGGCCCCTAAACATGTAGGTTTAGGCCAAATATTGTTGCTTACATAAATTGACAAATATATATATATATATTTTGTATATTAACAGTGTATATTAATCTACCCTAAAAATAAAAGTGTATATTAATCTAATCTTTATTTACTTTCAAACATAAATATATACACTTTCTATGCTTTATCTCTAGCATTTTCAAAAGTGGTTATTATAGTTATAATATTATTAATGAGAGGCTGCAACTAACACATGCTGCGGTTTAGTAGATAGAAGGCAGTTTGAGTAATGCATGGCTCCATTTTTTTCATAGCAAGGTCCCTACCTTTGCTGTAACTAATTGCAATACTTTCCAACCACAGAATTTAATTAAGTTCATTACTAATTGGAAAATTCTTTTTTATTTATTCAGTTTATATACTACTATTAATTAGTTTCTCCAAATATAGACTGTTTCAGTTCCAAACTTCTTTTCTTCTTAATTATCTTTCTTGATTAATAAGTATATTCAATAATTATGAGTCTATAATATTAATGAAACATTACTTTCCTTTTTCCTTTCTGTTATACATTTAACTATATTGAGAAATAGGACAGATGAAGTATATAACTGTAAAAATGATTGAGGAATTAAATTACTTTTTTTCCTTCAAAGTAACAACAAAAAAATTTATTCATTGAATAATATTGATGAAGACATTCAATGTTTCTTAAAGAGTGTTCCAAGAGTTCATAACCATACTGCTACATTTTTGCTTTATTGTATATTTAATGATTTATTTAATTTTTTGGCAGTACATTTAATAAATGATTTATAAAAAAAAAAAAAACTGAAAACCTAAGAAATGAAATTGGTGAACAGACACTAATTCATAGGAGTAACCACTTATAAAGTTATACATGCAATATAAATTGACTCTAAAATTCACTTGGTTGAAGCAATAGTGTAGTTTCAACCATGTATTGTATTAAAACTAGAGTTTAATTTTGATATACACATTCGGTCAATGCAAGTCAAGCAATCACAACCAATCGTGTATATAACGATCCGATGATTATGATTGATTAACACCGTAAACATTTTATACTCTACTAAGGCATATTAATTAAATTCAAAAACTAATATGGAATATGGCATGCAGGTTTATAAACAAGGCAGGGTGGGATGTCAAGCTAGTGAATGAGTCATACCCTTGGGTTGAGAAGCAAATTGTTCATCGTCCAAAGTTTTCACCATTTCAAAGAGCAGTTAGGGACAGTCTTATAGACAATGGAGTCTCTCCTTTTAATGGCTTCACCTATGATCATATATATGGAACAAAAGTAGGCGGAACCATTTTCGACAGATTTGGTCGCCGACACACAGCTGCCGAACTTCTTGCTTCTGGAAACCCTGACAAACTTACTGTTTTGGTTCACGCTACTGTCCAAAAGATTGTTTTTGATACAACAGGTACATATACTATATAAGATATTTTAAGTCAAAGTTAAACATATACTTAAAATTTATGCAAAACGAATTTCATGCAGTCAGTGATCTCAGTCGTTGATAAAGATCGAATAGTTGATAATTCGAGTTTGTGATTAGACAAAGTCATGATGCGAGCCATTTGATATCTATCAATGGCTTAGATAGACTGACTGCGATGAAAATAGGAAATTCTGACTGTTGAGAATCCAAATTGAAAGTTTTTCGAAAGCGAATTCCCTGCTGTCAGTGATCTTAGTTGTTGATAAATTAAAGATCGAATAGTTGAGATTTTGAGTTTTTGATCGGTCAAAGTCGTGATGTGAGTCATTTGATATCTATCAACAACGGCTTAGAGAGACTAATTGCGGTGGCAATAGGAAATTCTGACTGCAGGGAATCCGAATCCAAAGTTATGGCATATTAGGCCCTTGAAAGTAACTTATGATTAAAATAGACAATATCCTATTTTTGCAGGTAAAAGACCAAAGGCTATCGGGGTTATTTTCAATGATGAAAATGGGAAACAACATGAGGCAAGGTTGGTAAATGATATGCAAAGTGAAGTGATATTGTCTAGTGGGGCAATTGGGTCTCCTCAAATGCTATTACTAAGTGGAATTGGTCCTAAAGATGAACTTCAGAACTTGAACATCTCAGTGGTCCTTAATAATCCTTTTGTTGGGAAGGGAATGATAGATAATCCTATGAACACAGTTTTTGTTCCTTCTAATAGGCCAGTTCATCAGTCACTCATACAAACTGTAGGTATCACCAAGAAAGGTATATACATTGAGGCTAGTAGTGGATTTAGTCAGTCCAACAGCAGCATTCACTGCCATCATGGTATCATGTCACCTGAGGTATGCAATAATATTTCTATAATTTCACAAAATAAAGTTTAAATAATCACTTTTGGAATCCTTATGGCCTGTTTGGTTTGAGAAACATTTTCTCAAACCTAATAGGCCCTTAACAATTAGATGTTACTATGTCATTTTTATAACATTATGTTCAAACACCACTTATAATTTAGTATATAAAAAAATACGGAAAAATTTGATTCGAAAATTCAAATATATTAAGCAAATGTGCTTAGTGGATTAGAAACCAAAAGTAATTTTTTTTTCTTTCATTTTTACATGATAAACCAGATCGGACAACTTCACACAATTCCTCCCAAGCAAAGATCAATAGAAGCTATTGAAGCTTACAAGAGGAATAAGCGAGACATACCGGTTGAAGCATTCAAGGGAGGCTTTGTCTTGTCCAAAGTTGGCAGTGCTTGGTCAGCAGGCGAGCTCAAGTTGGTCAACACCAACGTGAATGACAATCCTGCTGTTACCTTCAACTACTTCAGTCATCCATACGATCTAAAGCGCTGCGTCGAAGGGATCAGCATGGCGATTAAAGTAGTCCAGTCCGAACACTTCACAAACTACACATTATGTAAAAGAGAAACCGCAGAGAGACTTCTTAACCTTAGTGTGAAGACTACTGTCAACTTCATACCAAAACATGCCAATGACACAACTTCCCTAGAGCAATTCTGCAAAGACACTGTTATCACAATTTGGCATTACCATGGTGGATGTCATGTGGGGAAGGTAGTTAGTCCTGATTATAAGGTTCTTGATGTTGACAGACTCCGAGTCGTCGATGGTTCAACGTTTACTGAATCACCAGGAACAAATCCTCAAGCCACTGTGATGATGATGGGAAGGTATGCATAATGCATGCATGAATTATATTCATAAAACTGATAAACATGTTTTTATAAAATCTAGATATGTTTTTAGTCTTTGTAAAATTTACATTTTTTTGTTTTAACCCTAAAATCTAATTACACAAGTTATGATACAGATTACAAAATTTGCATATGAATAATGTATTTATGTTTGTACAGGTACATGGGAGTGAAGATTTTGAGAGATAGGTTGGGAAGATTGGCTGGTATATAAGGAGGATTTTGCTGTGTGAAGATCACTTCAAGTATTGAAAAAATCAACAAAAGTATGTAATATGAAGATAAAAGAAGCTGTTGCACATCAAAAAGAAAACAAAAAACAGTTGGATGTAGAATTGGAAATGAATTTAGTTTATTCTTGGTGTAATTTCTAGAAAACAGTGATTATTAGTAATCAACAAAGTCTTAGCTTTTTGAGTATAGTGGCTTATTTTAACCTCTATTTCAAGGGAAAAAGAGTAGTTATTTTGAGTTGGTAAAATCTATTTTTTAATTAGGCATTAAAACTTGAAGACAATTGATTCTTTTTCTTTTTTTTTGAAAAGCAAGCAAAATGGTAGTGTCCAATTAAAGATTGAGAGTATAACTACACAGAATATGCCTAGAAGTTGTTACTTTCCATCACTTATTTAAAATATCTGCATTATGTGTAACTAAACTCCTTTTAACAAATTTGTAGATGTTTAAATAAGTTCCAGAGAATTAAATCTTTGAAAATGTACCTCTTGAGTAGAAAATTTAAGTATTCATTATAATATCAAAGTTAGCATAGACCTGATATTGGTTATATATAACCAAAAAAAGATGTCAAAAAATGAACCTTAAAATTAGATGATTTACATTTTCTTTATTATTCTAGCATAGAAAATAAAGTTGGACTGCACTGAAATTCAAAATGAAATTCTTTTGTATTGGCTTGACTATTTACTTCAGAACTATGAAGCACGGATACGGACACCGGACACGACACGGACACAGACACGCCAACACCGCTAAACATTTGAGAAAATCACATAATTCAATGTAATTATATGTGTCGGTGTCGTGTTGGTGTCGGACACGACACATGTCCGACACGGGGACACGGCTAATCTGAGAAGTGTCCGTGCTTCATAGCTTCAGAAGATTAGAAAAGACATGATATACCATGAGTTTCAATAATTCAATGTAACATAAAATAGCTTATACAAGGACACAAGTTTATTCATTTTGCTCCATAAGTTTGTAACCAACAAAGATGGCTGCTTTTTGGTTTTGAGCATGAAAAAATATGCCATTTTTTCTATAACAGTATAAGAAAAAGCAACCAAATCATAAACTTCTGTTCTAGTAATAAACAGAAGTCCATTTTCATCATGATTTGTTTTCAGGAAGTGGTGACTTAATGAGATCCAGGCCATAGTTTAGTTGAAAATCCATGTTCACTTGTGCTACCTTTAGACAAACCTCTCAAATTTTTCCAGAAATGTCTTTTCTTCTCGGTGGTAATAGGCCCTGAAGTGGATTGCCTCCTGAATGACTCAAATTCCAGACCTGAAGTGCTGAGCAACTCTGAATCTGATAATCTTAACTTTTCATCACCAGATTGATAGGCATGAAGTGTTTTTTGATACTCCGAAAACTCCACTCTTTCATCTGAAACCTCGAAAAACTTACCTTCGACGTTAGTTACAAGACTCTCTTTTTGAAAACTACCTGATCTTACGTAGTTTGTTTCCTCAAATTCGCTGCATACAAGCTGCAATGCTTGAACAACTTCTCCCATGAAAGGTCGTTGAGATACTTCTGGTTGAACGCACATGGACGCAATCGCTGCAACCTTTACGACAGTATCAATGGATATGTTTGGCTTTACGACTGGGTCTATGATCGTTTGCAAGCCTTCGTTACTCGTGAGAAGTGGACGGACCCATGTCACGAGATTTTCTTGACCTGCTGGCTGTGACAAATCCACAGGCTTTCTACCGGTTAGAAGCTCAAGGAGTACAACTCCGTAACTGTAAACATCACTTTTGGCGAGAAGATGGCCTGTCATTGCATATTCAGGAGCTAAGTAGCTGCAAAAGCATGATGGCATTGAGATTAATTCAGTTTTCATTCAAAAGAATTATTATTAAGAACTCTAATAAAACCATTCATATGAACTCTGGTTCAAAAGTAAACGTATACGGAAAAGACGCATCAACATGAAATGAAAGTGCTAGAAACTAGCAAGGTATTATTACCCGAATGTTCCCATGACATGTGTGGAGATGTGCTTGTTTCCATCTTCCAGAGCTGTTCTAGCCAATCCAAAATCTGAAACCTTGGCTGTAAAATCATGTTCCAACAAGATGTTACTGGCCTTGAAGTCCCGGTGTATGACATATGGATTGGAATCTTCGTGCAGATAAGCCAATCCCCGAGCTGCACCAAGAGCAATCTTCATCCGGGCATTCCAATCCAATGGATCGCTTTCCTTGTCAGCACCTGGTAAAATAGAGATTACTCAGAAGTCAGTATCTGAAAAGAAATGAACACCACTGACTTACATAAGTGTTGATGAAATTCTTGAAGTGTGCTTTTGCTTACCATGCAAGTGGGATTCCACACTTCCATTAGGGACAAGCTCATATACTAGGCAACGAGTTTGTTTCTCTATGCATATACCTATCAATTTAACTAAATTTCTATGGTGCAGTCGGCTAAGCATCTCAACTTCTGCCAGGAATTCGCGGCCACCACGCCGATCCTCTCTTTTGAGAATCTTTACTGCTACGTCTCTCCCATCATTTAAAACACCTTTGTAAACAAGTCCAAAGCCACCTTCTCCTAATATTCTAGAAGAGTCAAAGTTGTTTGTTGCTTTCTCTAAGTCGTTCAAGGTAAAATTCTTGGCGGACCCAGTATATGCTATCGTTCCTGAACTGAAGGATCGTGATCCAGATCCTGACATGATCCCATGATTTAATGACCCGGCAACCCCTGCCACATTCAAACCAAATTCTATAAACTAACATCCTTTGATTCCATTTTATGATGCTTAATGAAAACAAGATCTTTATTTCGTATAATATCTTCTAAACTATCAATAAAGATTTTACCGAGTTGGTAATTGGACTTACTTAACTGTTTTGAAGAAGTTGACATTAAGCTATCTGAAACGTGTTCATGTTGATGAATACAAGAACTGTATTTCAACAGACAAAGCCAAGCAAGTCCAAAGAATAGAACAAATGCAGTAATTGACGACAGTACAATTATAAAAATCATTCTTCCGTTGCTCCCTTGTTTTTCTTTGTTTGGTAAAGCTACTCCTAAAGGTTTCATCATCATTCCGTTGTTGTCACGACCTGGATTTGGACCATCATCTATACTAGAAACACCTGAGGGAATTGAAGGTGGAGATGGTGGAAGACCTGCATGCAATATCCGAAAATATAAATCTAAAGAGAGATATCTACTAACGAAATCAAATATACTACAAAAAGTCACTTTATAACAGAAATAATCGTAACAAACTTGTAATCAATGTATAACCTGGATAATGAACATAAAGCACTTCATAAGCACCAAAGAGGGAATCATCTATTAGAATCTCCCTGTGCCAAAATTTCTTGTATATTAAAAATGCTGCAGTATTGTCAAATTTTACTCCTTTAGGTACCAAGTTTATGATAATATTGGTCTTATCTAGTTGCTGATTAGCTGCATCAGCTCCCATAATACGAACTTGCGTATGGTTCAGCATAGCACTCGCTGCAATTTCATCAGCTAGCTTTGAAACAAGAGGAAAACACTTGTATATTGAAATACCAATGCGGAGTTTAACTTGAAGTGGCCATACACAACCACAAGGTGATCCAGGGGGTGTGTATGTCAACGGCTCCGAACAAGTAACGGACAAGCAATCTGCAGGAGGATCAACATCAGATAGCGTTATTGAAATGATTATAAAGGAAGGCACATTTGTAGTTTAAATAAAATTTTGGCTAATATTGATGCAGGATTAAGTTTAGAATACCTTTATTAGGAGGTGGAGGGGGAAGAACCAATGTATATGCTGGTGGTGGAGTCTTAATCTTGTTCAATGGTGAACCTAGAGGTGAAATTCTAGGCGAAGGAGACGGCACTGATGATTGATGAACAAAGGATGTTAGAACAGCAATTCCAGTTCAAAAAAATGAAACAATAAACGCAGTAAAAGAGCACACGATGTACGGTAACGAAATTCAGCCAATTTCGCCTACGCCTCCCAACTGCATAGCAGTTGCCAATCCTTTGCATTATAATATCAAAACTTAAGGTTTACGGAGTAAAACTTGTATATCAATACTACGGTCTAGTTTACAAGATTACCCTTGAACTGTACCGCGGAGGGATTCTCCCTCTGCACCCCCTAGTAACCCAACAAACATCCCTAAAGGGCGAGCCTCTCTCTCTTCGCTCAATTAGCCCGTTCACTTATCAGTAACTAGGTGCTATACTCAACAAAGGATAAAATCAAACCTTTGGTGACAGTCAATGCTAATCAAAAAGAAAGATGGATGAAATGAAAGAGTATAATTAAAATCAATGACATTAATAAATAAGGATTTTATACCATCCAGATGGCCTGACCAAAATGCTGGTGATGGTGCAGGTGCATGGATAATCTTGCTCTTCGGTGAAGAGAAAGGAGGTTGTGCTTTGAAAACTGAAGAACCTATTATACAAGAGAATTTTATAGAATAAATGAAATTATTATTGACATTTCAGTATAAAGTTTAGGTGATAATTTTATTTAAGCACTTTCGGGAGAGAATCAAACCTTGACTGCTGTAAGAAGGAGCCTGGACTGGGGAGGTCGGCCCTGGAGTACGATTTTCGTTCTTTCTTCCGGAATGATGATGATGCTTATGATGTGATATTGGAGAATCCAAAGAACCATGTTTCCATACCTTTCTAGGAGCTTTGTCATGTGACTTGGAATGTGGAAATGCAATACTTCTAGGAACGCCGGACGATGACTTGTCAGGTGGTTGTGCAATACTTGAAGGAACATGAGAAGAAGACACTGTTGGCGGGACTGCAATACTTAAATGACTTATGGTTCTGAAATGGGGTAGATTGGTGTCTACAAGTGTAAAAATGAACTTCAATTTAGGATAATTTTTAGCATGAACTTTCCTAAAGAATAGTTTATCAACTATAAAATTAGTGAACATAAAATTCCCCAGATTTTCTAGACCTTATTTACGATCTTCAACCTGTTCTGAAGCATAATGTTAAATTCATACAACTAATACTAAAATGTACAACCATTACCCCTAATTTTCTTTCTTAGAATCCATCTGTTAAGCATATAGTGTAAGTCAGAGATCAAACCAATGTTGTCAAATAGTGGTCATAGCAGCGCTATAACGCTATCGTATAGATGGATTTCAACAAATTGTTTTGTTCTATGATACGCGATTTAGTACATAATGTTGTCGAATAGTATCTATATCGTAGCAGAATTTGAACAAAACGTTATTTCACCAATTGACAACATTGGATCAAACAAACCAAATCAATGATCTTGATCCAATGTTCACTTAAAGTATCTTTTTTAAGTAATTTTAACTTATAAACTAATTATAGTTGTCCAATGCTGTTGAAAGGTTTCATATTCATACCAAACAGCACAAATTACAAAATAAAAGGATTGTATAGAATAACAATTCCACTAACATTCATCTTTAAGAGAGAGAATCATAATAAAAAACCCATTATCATTATAGATTATAAATATCCAAATACTTGCAATATGTTAACTACAACAACATTTCATTTTCATCACCAATTCAAGAACTCAAAACACATGAATTATACTCATTCATACCTGAAAATTCATGAAGCTGTTGATTACTGAGGACAAAATGTAGCATAAATATCAGAAAAATTAGAAACACTCCCATTTTCTGCTAAAGAAGAACTAGATCAATTCACAAAATCTCTCAGCTTTCAACAAAAAACCAATGACAGAAACAATTGAAGAGAATCTAGTAGAAACAGAAACATGTGAAGCAAAACTAGAATGCATGTGACAGTAAAACATAAACCTATGTTTCAAGACAGCTCAGTACTAGTACAAAACTGGTTTTGGTGGAAAAAACCAAAGTTTCATGTTATTTTTTCAGAAGTAAAACATTAATCATTGTGAAAGTAGTGTGATCATTGTTTTAGAGAGAAAAATGTAAGTAAGAGATGAAACAAAAAAGCATAACCCCACTTCACTTTAAGCATCAAAAGATCAGTAAACACTTCAGTAGAGTTGGTGGGGTTTTGCATATGTAATATGAATGTGCTTGATTGAGAGAGAGAGAGAGAGAAAAGTCATAAATATTGACTATAAAGTTAGAGATTAATTGGATTGAATTGATTAATTAAGACCTTAATGCTTGACTTTTGTTTTCAGATTATCTAAGTAATGATCCACTTGGACAATTGGTAGGATTTTGGGATTGGATATCTTGATTAATGGGAATGGCTTAACAATAAAGGTAAAGGTTAAAATATAATTTTATTTTAGAAAAAGGTTAAAATACATTTAACCTCGTTATTTTTAAGTTTTACTTTGATTCCTTGAATTATAAAGATTTGATATTTTGACAACTTTTATCATTTTTTCGATTGAGTCTTTAAATATTTCTTATGTTTCATGTTTCTTGTTGATCGAAAAACCATCTAAATGTCACATAAGAAATTTTAGATGGCTCAAACAAAAAGAATTAAAATGTCTAACATTTGTAATTTGCGAAAATAAAACAGAATGAAAAAAGAAATCAATGTGTAGCATTTATAACTTAAGCAACTAAAATGAAGGAAAAAAAATATTAAAGAGAAAACCTTAAAACCTAAATAAATAGTTTAAGCACTACAAATGTATTAGCAAGTTTGTAGATTGTTTTAATCACACGTGCTCATACAGGACTTTAGTTAAAGCAAATAATGATTGAAATTGTAGCCATAACCATTTGTCGGTGTGACTAGTTCAACCGGTAAATCTAATTAATATGAGTATATAAAGGACTGGTTTACCCTAAAGTATAATTTTTATCTTTCTATAAAAAAAAAAAATGTTAACGAGTGTCTCTGGGGCACTCTTTAAGAGCATAGAATAGTAATTTTTTATGAAAATTGCATATTTAATACATTGAAAATTGAATTGTTTGACTTTTTTAAAGAATAATTTCCTAATTTAGCATGCTTAAAGAGTGCCCCTGAGGCACTCGTTAACGAGACCCAAATAAAAAATAAAAAGAATTTCTTTCTACTACTATTATACAGCATTGAAACAATGTCAATTTGTCAAAAAGACCCGTGGGCTATAAACTCTGGCTTTCATAGTATAATTTTGTCTTCATAAAAAATCAGGTCTAACATCATAATTAACTATTGTTGGAATGTTGGTCAGTTTTAATAATGGACAAAATTAAGTTTTTTTGTTGCTGACAGTAATGGACAAACAAGTTACATACCTAACTCTGTGATCTATTAAATTTATCATCTCATTTATTTTATATATTTTAGGTTAAATCATAAAGGAGTAAATTATAATTTTTATTTATTTTTGTCTGGAAGTAATTTTTTATCAAGTTAATGACTTCTTTCAAATGATTCAAATAAAAACTCACTTTTAATGCTTTTACAATGATTTATGATAGGGTAATTATACTGATTTTTTTCTTCAGAAAATGTGTAATATACACTTAAAACATACTTTTTTTTTGGAAGGAAAAACATACTTATTATACTTGGAAAATTATATTTATTTCTATTATTTTGTCATTTAAAATGCAATAATTAAAGTATGACAAATAGTTGTCATTTCTGAAATAAATTATATGCGAAAATATGAAGACCCACTCATAAATGAAGATTAAATAAATAATACTTCTATCTTAATATAAAAAATTTACTACACAATATATAGCTAAGATAACTTTCTAAAATTGTTCAAGTATTAGCTCAATGATAAGAGCTTCATTTCATAATCTCTAAAGATAATAAAGTTTGAATCTAATTCAAATGATTATACGATGATAATTAGTATCACTGCTATTAAAAAATTCTCCTTTCCCATTTTTTATATATAATTGCCTAATTAAAACACACATACTACTATAATAATTTTCTTTTTGAAATAATGAAAACCCGTTCATTTATGTGTATTCATGAACCAACGATATATTGTTGGACATTACTATTGATTTTATTTTATTGGCTAGGGACAGTATTATTGAGGGTGACAAATAAGGACGTAATTTACAATCACATATCAAATCATATCAACAGTATTTCAATCTTCTTGTTTCCCTTTTCAAGCTCTTGATTGACATCCATGCACAATTTTATTTGAAGCTGTTTTGCGTAATTTGGCACGACTAATCACTGATACAGTTTACTTTTGGATTTTTTCCCCTCTCTTTGTAATATTTTTTGTCCTTATAAACACCTCAGTTATTACTCTCCTCGTAAGCTTAATTCAATTGATAGGTACAATACATAATATATGTAAGGTCTGGGGTTAAAATCAAAAAAAAAATCAATTACTTGAGTTTTGGATCATTTCCATCATGAGTACTATGTGTTCCACTAGTTTAACAATTGATCATAATTAATATGTGAATTTTTTTTTTATGGTGACCAGTGTTTGAACCCCAGACCTTGCATATTTTTATGCATTGTCCATACCAACTGAGCTAAGCTCACGAGGACAATATGTGAATTTCTTTGGTTACATAATTAATATGCTAACTAATTATATTAAATGAATAATCTCAAATAAACAAAATAAACTAATAAAAATAGTAGTTAGACAAATTAAAAACATATGAAATGCACATGGTGGTCCATTCCGTTTGATAAAGTGACCCCACTAGAGATAGAATTGGATTTGGCTAGTTGTTTGAGAACAGGTTGGGTAGAAACGTAATTCATCGGCCTCGTGAGCTTCATTAGAGACATTGCATAATATATAAAAGAGCAAATGTTTAAATTTCGGACACCCACTTATTCTCTTTTAAACGAAATGTTTTAACCACCACATTACTAGACAAAAAAAAAATTTAACCTAAATTTTACCAGGAATGGAGTTTAAATTTCGCTGTCGATGTGAGGATATTATCGATAGATAACATGTTAGTACATTTGTCGTCACTCTATAAACTTATAAGTCGTGAAGTTTCTCGGATTCTGGTGAGCCCTCAGGACCAAATTTTTGTAAACTTTTCCATATAGAAAAATGCTAACGAGTGTTTTTGGAGTATTTGTTATCAGAGCTTCAACTAAGTTTTTATTAAAATTTATATAATTATTGTATTGAAAATTAAAATAATTGAATTGTTTAAAAAATAATTTCTTATTTTGAAATCTTTAAACCGTGCACCAGATACATTGTTAGGAAGACCCAAAAATATAGTAAAATATAAAAGGTTGTGACCGTGCCTTTTGCTTTATTTCCCTCCATAACCATGAGAACAACGTTTCGACCGAGTAGCAAGCCACACACACATTTTGTCGGTGATTTTCGTTAAGATTCATTTTTGCTACCCAGTTTTGAAAATGACATAGAAAACCTTATCCTGCGATAAATGATCGTTAGTTGAATCAAAATAATGCACTCTGTCTTCACTACAAGTCTTAAGATACTTCCAATATGGTTATTTTTTTTTTGTTTTTTTATAGTAGTTATTTTTAACATGTAATTTAGCATTATTTTTGTTGTGAATTCGATTAAGCTTGCATCAATACTATGATTTGTGGAGTAAAAATAGTAGTAATCAATAATCAAGCATCAAAGTGACAAAATAAACTATACACAATATCAAAATTAGTTAAAGGAGATGAAGAATGAACATCATGCTATTTGTTTATCTAGGTAGGTCTAAATTGACCTATGTCCGAAGGAAATATCAACTTTATAATCTAATATCAATGAATTTCTTACAAAGAGATATAAGAGTTACGAGAAATTAGTCTTCAATGATAATACATAATTTCTACCCTTGTCTCAGTCTCTTCTCTTGAACAAGAGATTGAATAATTTCATTCACCAATGTGTTTAGAATGTTTACATCCCAAGATTCTACCACAAAATTACTCGATTCTTAGCCTTTAAGACGAGAACCGTGAGGCCA
This sequence comes from Medicago sativa, assembly GCF_051527215.1. NCBI lineage: Eukaryota > Viridiplantae > Streptophyta > Magnoliopsida > Fabales > Fabaceae > Medicago > Medicago sativa. The sequence goes on from NC_140756.1 coordinate 12,577,413, forward strand.
ACACCTAGAAGATTCATCCATCCTGTAAATAGAGTCCCTCTTGCTAAACAATCCCCTGAATTTCCTCTATAAACTCTTCCTAGTTTTCAGAAAAGGGATAATTCTCAAGGTCAGTGACCATATTGGGGGATTTCAGTTCTATTTTCTCAAACGAAAATCCCCTAGCCACATCACGACGGCCGATTGGAGGATACCAATCCTAACTAACATCACGAATCGGGTCCATCTCCCTCATATTTGAATTAGGAGTTTATCAATCTAGACGAACTACCTTCGGGATGGCCTAAATCTTATACTTGAATCAGTAAAGAAAACACAACAAATAATAGAAGAAGGATAGAAAAGAGTTATCTTTGTTGTCAAAGTACAATTGATCAAATTACGAAAACATGAAATAAGCACATAATGTCCCCAAAATCGGCAAGAAAGACGAAGTGTGGGTTAAGAAAAAGCAGCTACTGAATGATGGGTTTAAAAAAAAAATATTAAAGTTTGTGAATTCTCACTTTATATAACCTCCCGGGAAGAGAAACAAATCAACATCTTCAGATCACTAGAAGACATAAGGTGTGACTCAACTTCACAGTTTGCGCCTTGGGAATGTAATTGTACTCAATTACCAACAAGCACGTCCCCTTAATCCATGGGTTCGTAGGATACACGTCAACAAGCTCAAAAGAGGAGTCATTTCAACTTTGCACGCATTAAATGTTGTACCTTCCCCCACTTTCCACCATTCAATTCTATTCGGCATCCGTCCTCGCACAAAAAACATGTTGGGGCGATGATATATAGAACATCAAGGGTCGACCAACAATTGTCAGGCCTAAACAAGTTCCTCACGTCTTAAACATAGTGAGGGCTTGGGGCATTCACATTTGCTCCAAACCGTATTTTGGCCGATACAACGACCCAATTCAACATGCCCATTAACCTATTACGCTACCTTAAGAACGCTTCAAAAAGGTCACCTGTTTGCCCTTTCGCACAGGAACACCATCCTAGGATAGTCCTTGTCGTTCAACTGATCTTTAACTAACTATCGTGATCCACGTCAGGTTTTACAGAAGTAGTTACATCGAGCTCATCTATATAACTTCCACACTCAGATACGATTAATTTTACACGTTTTTTCACATTTTCTACTCCTCAATAACATACTGACTTGGGTATCGAAATAGTTACCTATTTTGCAGGTTTCTTCCCCATCGTCGAAGGAAACCCTACGCTGCACTAGAGATCTTCCTCCTCCGTACTAGATCGTCATCAATACGAGCATCGAGATCGCGTCATCCTAGTTTCTGTTCCCGGACAGATCAATATTTTAAGTGGAATCCATAAAAAAAATAGTAGAAAATGTGTTAAAACAATTTTAAAGATTTAGGATATGCCAAAAACATGTCTTGAATAATTTTGTACTCACCAACCATTCTATACTTTAAAACATAATTGTTTTCTTCGAAACACTTCAATAATTGCTACATTTTAGTTCTTGAACCTCTAATGTCTTTTTATATCTTTAACGTGGGTTGTAAACTTGATTTGCAACTGTTAAACTATCTTTCCTTATGTCTTTCAATTTCGACGAAATATTTTTGGTTGCACCATATTCCTTGTCATCTTAGATCAAATTGTGTCTCTTCCACATTTAAACGACCAACAAAAACATAACCTTCTAACTTTGACTCCATCTTATGATCATGCAATCCCAAAACACCACTAAGACTCCATTGTTTTGATACACTAATATAACCACACAACCTTAATGGACATATGTGTTTTCTTGAGCTCTTGTCTTCTCATCTCAAATTCTTTGTTCCTTTATACTTACACCTCTTTCGCAACCTAACACAAGCTTTAGTTTTCTACATCTGAAACCACTATCAAATTTTTTCTGTTTTAATATTAAATCCCGCCTTTCTTGTTTTACAACAAATCCAATTAATCAACTATTCCCGATCTTCATAATTCATTCCAGGGACAAAATATTTCACATTATCGATAGAATTGACCTCTGAATCCGGTTTCAGAACAATGAAAGGTTCAGCCATACATACGTATATATCACAAAAAAAAATCATTAAAACACCAATAAAACAATTGAATGCAAAAATATCTTACAAAAAATCAATACACTACAGAAACATATCAATTTCGTTCATATATAACTCCCGCACTCATATACAATATAGTTGAGGAGGCATCTCCCGAGGGTTATATTTAATTAAAAAAAAGGAGCAGAAACAAAATGTAAACGAACCTTCTAAACTTTACCTTCTATTTGGTCACAAAAGAGTGAGGATTGACTATAGTTCATGGAAGGATTGTGATGAAAAACCCTAAATCGCAAAAAAATTGAAAGATTTGAGAGAGGTGTATGGTTGAGTGTAAAAGTAGAAATGAAAGTACAACACATGTGTTTTGACATCTATATTAATTTCGTTTTTAGATCCTTAAGGTAACTTATGCTCTTAGGGTTCATTGATGGACATGATAAGAGACATGATATGATAACTGTATCATATCCTGTCTCAATCCTGTGTTAGATGACACAACAAGATATGATAAGTTAATCCTAAAAATATAAAAAAAAATGAAATTTAATAACATATATTTATAAATAAAAAATTGATATTAAATTCAAAATATTAATATTTAATATATTGAATATAATATTGTTTGATTTTTTATTTATTATTATTAAAAAAGATGAAATTGTTTATTTAGTAGCGTCGATGATTTTTTTAAATATATATAATTATTTAATTACTAAGTCAATTATTGAATTTTTTTTGTTAATTTATAAATTGAAAAATAATAAAAATAAATTTGAAATATATGTGTGTGTGTGTGTGTGTATATATGTATATAAAATTGTTTCACAAGGGTAATCTTGTTACATATTTCCTTTCAAAAAAAATGTTACATATTTAAACTTAAAAAAGTAGCAAACAATGCAATGATCAATTTCTTATCATGTGTGCACCAAACATATAACAGAATAAATATCTATCCTTCCATTATCATATCATATATTAATCCTGCTTTTTATCATGTATTATTCTACCATGTACATCACATCCTAAGTATATAACCTTATGTTTTGACAAAAAAAAAATATAACCCACAAATTTCAGAAAGTTGGTTTTGATAATTTGCATCACTAGATATTTTATCCACAGTGGAATTCTAGTTTTGTGACAAATGTCGCCTCGTTAATTTAATTGAAACAATTCAAATAAACTCAAGAGCTTCGTTCTTTTTTGTTGGTACCGTAGCATCCATTTGAGAGCCTACAAAAATATCTTATATAATTAAACTTAGGTTTGGTTACACATTCTTTTTGTCAAATAAACTTGAATTTAATTATAGGAGTTTATCCGGCGGTATAAGCTTGGAATTTAAGAATGTACTCCTCTTTAAATCTTAAATTCGAATTTCTCAAATGCCAAACAATCTCTATATTGGATAAGTTCATATCCACTAGTGGGTGATGGTATTGATCTTTCAAATGAATCAATTCTTATATGATATACCAAGTTTTCACACAAAAAAAAAAACAAAAAAAACTAAATCTCACTTCTAAGAAGTAAATTCTAAGGATGGATTTCTCCAACCATATATGCATCCAACAAATTTAAGAATCCAACACATAGTACACAATCACGTCTAACATGGATTCAATGTCCAATTCATAAATTTTCACATTAGTTCGGCTCTGATATCTTGTTAAATGAGTTTTATTAATCTTACTATCAAAAGCTAGGATGACGATGCCCGCCGCACATAGACATCCATTAGTCAAAGAACCTTGATAATGTAGGATTTCAATGCAATTTCATTATTTTTATCCGTAATTTCTTGAGGCAAGAATTTCTTCCTTTGAATCCAACCTAAAACCCAAATACACAATAAAAATTTAATTTAATTATATCGAACTTGACTAATTATTTGCTGAAAACTTACAATAACTAATATTCATTTGTAGTTTTATAGATTTGAGGCGTGAACCAATATAGACTGTGTCAATTATCACAATTCCATATTGCATGCATTCAGTCACAAATGCTTGGATATTTCATTCAAATTACATCATTTCATACATAAAGGCGTTGCTAAATTTTACATCTATCTACAAATTAAATTATTTTTAGTTGGAATCATTTAGTAGTCTCCACGCAAACATTGGAATTTTTGATTGAACTAAATTGTTTCAAATAATTCTATACAATAATTTAAACATGAACAAAATATACGTCAATTTTATGATTAAAAGTATAAATTAATTAAACAATTAATGGAAGGTATACTCTATCAAAAATGAAAAAAAAAAAGCAATGGAAGGTGCAAAATCAATTTCAGTAACAAAAACTATCAATTAAGAAGGTAAAGAATCAATTTGCCATTTTGCCGGCTTTTTACTTCTTATATTATTTTCATAATGACTATTAAGTTAGTTAATATCATTTTTAAGGAAGCTGAAGTTACATCTGATCATCAACTTACAACTAAACTAATTTTCAATGGGACTGCAGACCTTATAGGATAATCTTACTTCGCCTTTATTCTTCTTTACTTCTAGATTGAGGCATTGAGCAATCAATAGGTAACATCCTAATTAGTATCATAGACCATGGTCTAATAAGAAAAACCAACAAACATTGGCCGTCTGATAAATTGTATATCAATCTGAGATTAATCATTCTGATAATTCACTTTAAAGAGTAAAATGACTAATAAGAAACATTGATTTTATAATTTAAATATAGATATTGTAAATACATCATGATAAATCATGAGTTCGTGAGAATAACAACTTTTGATTTTTTTTCTCACTTTTAAAAAAAATCAATGTCAACATATTAGTCATTTTAATATGATACATTGTTGATGCAATGTATCATATTAATATGCTGGCATCTCACTTTTAAAAAAAATCACTGGCATCTCATTTTAATATGAAACATTGTATCATCACACCCTAATTTCTTTTATAATTAAAAAACATATATTTAAATTAAAGTGAGTATTTACAATATCTATATTTAAATTATAAAAAATCAATGTCAACATAGTCTATGATAAATCACGAGTTCGTGAGAATAACAACTTTTAAATTATAAATCATGAGTTCGTGAGAATAACAACTTAGTTTATTTTTTATTATGAAGAATACTTTTGAAAATACAATGAGATGCCAACATAGTTGAGATGCCAGTGTATCACATTGATACGAAGACTTCTAATTTATGTTGAAAATAAATTTAAAAAAAAAGTTGATGTATTAGATCTTGGACAAAATATATCAACTATTTTCATTCGATTTTTTTAATCATATTTAGGGACAAAGGAGTTACATATAGATAGATATATGATAAGAGATAAATGAAAATCAAAACATAAAAGACTCATTTGACTTATATGGAACCAAATTTTTTTTGTTGATAAAATGCAGTGACACAAAATTACGACAAATGTATCCTAGCTAGTGCAATTACACCTAACTTAAACTATAGTTTAATTAAGAGGTTCATATAGCAAAAAAGTGGAGTATATAGTATGGTGGCACTTAACATCATGATATGTAATTGCTGGCGAAAATTCTATATCAATCAAACACCATTTTCCTTCTTCTTAATCATCTAACACTCTTCCTTAATTTCTCTTTCTTTTTTCTACAAAACCAAAGTTTCTCTTCAATCTAATTTACTCTCTCATTTCCAAAAAATGACAAACAATACCACCATCCACCCTCAAGCCAAAACCACTGCCAATGGCGGTGCAGCCACCGCCGTTAAACCCTCATTCCCGGCGACAAAAGCGCAAATCTACGGCGCCACCCGCCCAACCTACCGTCCCCAAACCCACCGTCACCGTAACAACCGTAACTGGTGTTGCACCATTTGTTGCTGGCTTCTCCTCATCCTCATCTTCATCCTCATCCTCCTCGGCGTTGCTGGCACCGTCGTCTACTTCCTCTACCATCCCCAACGTCCATCCTTCTCCGTCACCTCCCTTAAACTCACCTCCTCTGAATTTGACCTAACTCTTTCCACCACAAACCCTAACGAGAAAATAACATTTTCTTACCAACCCATCTCAGTTTCTCTTCTAGCCGGTGAACTCGACGTTGGTGACGGTGTTATTCCGTCGTTTGAGCATGGAACAAAGAATACTACGATGTTGAAAGCTTTGGTTGAGAGAAAGAGTGTGAAGAGGAAGTCATTGGAGTTGAAGATGAAGATGGAGACTAAGGTGGAGGCTAAGATGTGGGTTTTCAAGACTCCACGTGTTGGAATCAATGTGCTTTGTGACGGTATCAATGTCGCCGGCGAGAAAGTGGCGACGGCGGATGAGAAGTGTGCGGTGGATGTGAGGTTCAAGGTCTGGAAATGGACTCTTGGATGATCAGATTGTTATGTATGTGTGATATGTGTGTTGTTATGTTGTTTTTGATTTTTGATTTTCAAAGAGGCTTTTATTATTAATATTAATTAATTTTCTTGTTCATCATTATATTATTTATTGTATAATTCTGATTTTTATTTGGTATATTTTCTGAAATTTATTTTGTATTTCAATATTTTATTTTTCAAATTTTTTTGTAGATAAACAATCGTCTTGATCCCTAAATGATTCAAGCGTTGTGATACAAGTTTCTGGATTAATTACAATCATTAAAAGATTTTCAATTGTTAATTTCATTACTCAATTCAATTTAGTCTAAATAATTAAAGGACTTTTCTAACCTGTGCAATCTTGCACAGCTTAAGCTGCAATCAATGCACCTTTTTCTTTTTCTCTCTCTTATTAACCTTTATAGTCTTTTCTCTGTCATATTAATTAACAATTATTTTTTTCTTAAATGGATGATAGAAGGATTTCAATTCATACCCCAAAAAAGAAAAAAACAGAAATGCATTGAAAGAAAATGAGAAGATGAAGAATCAGTCATCTTTCAATTCCTTAAAAAAGCGAACATCACAATCCAATTTAGAATTGACGCCGGAAACACTTCCATTTGGATCATTCGTCTAGGAGGCGGAGGAAGCATATGAATGTTTCTGTTTTGTGGCAGAGAGGTAAGGACTCCCACGTAGGAGATCAGTCCCGACGTGACGAAGACCGTGATAAGGGATGGTGAATGGTCGGTAGCTTGATCAATTATAGATTGATACGTGGAGGTTTCCGTTTTCGGATTCGACGTTGCTGAAACTTGCTAGTGCAATGTTCATTAATGGGGGTGAATGTTACTGGGTCCAAGGGGCATAGTCTGCAGAATGCCGGTGAATGTTACTGTGTCCAAGGGCATAGTCTGCAGAATATGGGTGGTGGTAGAATTGTGCGGCTATGGTGATTGTGATTGCAGGGATGAAGATGATTTATTTTTATTTTTTTTTAGTAATCCTGAGAGTTCTTTTTTCCCGTAAATTAAAATTTTCTATCATCTATTTAAAAAAAAGTAAATGCTAATTAATTTGACCGAGACAAAAGTTAGAAGGCTTAATAAGCGAGAGAGAAAAGGTGCATTAATTATGGGCTTAAGCTGTGCAACATTGCACAGGTTAGAAAAATCCATAATTAAATATCCGATAATTATGCTGATGTGTTGTATAATTTAGCAATATCTGCTTATGTTTTCTTCCACGTTGGCAAGGAATGGAAATGAACATAACCCTTTCTCTGTATTTCTTCTTCCGTAATCCTCTCGAGCCAACTACCCATTCCTAAAATCTCACCTTATATGCACAACATTGGGGATGGAACAATAACAGTGGAATTGAACATTTCTATGGCGGGCAGTGGCGGATTTTGCCCAAATACTAACTTAATTTTTTTAGTGTAAATAATATCACTAACAACTACAATAATTAAGCACAACGTGTGCCAATTAGTATTTGTCGCTCCCCAAATATTTTGGACAAGATCCGCCACATTTAAAATAAACAAACAAACCAAGTGCAATTTCGAAAGAAAATTGCTAGTTATAGCGACAATATAACTAGCGAGGATTTCCCGAATTCATTTTTACTTAATACCTTTCATTAATTGTATGCCATGCCACCCATGTTTTCCGGAAACAACAAAATTCAATTGGCCAAGTGCTTTTCGGGATGGTCTCGGGATGATTTTGGTCGAGAGGAATAGCACTACTCATTTCGAAAAATGCAATTGTAATAGGGAAACAAACCAATCACACTTCTATCAATTTTGATTTCTAGGACGCAAGTTTCCCCAATTTTAAAGCAAGCAATATATAGTAATTTATACCAACATTGAACTGAATCAAATCGAATTGACAACCGACAACAAATTATAGAGAAAACTAACTTGAAGTAATTCGATTTGCAGAGAGTGAGAGAGACTCGAGGGATGTGCACTTGCAGCGAGAGATACAAAGAGATTCGGGTAAGAGAATGTGAAGCATCAGGAGAGACAAAGGCAAAGACATGTTTTGAGCTTGAGGGGACTAGAGAGATAAGAGAAGTCATATATGAGAGGTTGCGAGCGAATAGCGACTACGGGAGATGTGAGGCGAGAGACAGAGATAACTCACAAGGGAAGAGAGTGGGGGTGGGTGTGAGGTTGCGGGTGCAGAGAGAGAATACCTACTTAAATAGATGTTTTTTTTGTCATTTCCTCGCAATATTTTTTTAGTGGGGGAAGCCACGACTACCAGTCTCCCAATGAGAACTGCCTATGCAGGTGGGTTTTTACAACAAAAAATATATAGTTAAATAAGTAGATGTAATAGGTGGATGTTGCTTTCCAATTCAAATATGGTTTGAGAAAGCAAACAGAGTCTACAAAATAGTTAGATTGGGTAACTGTTTTGGACTACCCAAAAGTATAACCCGTCATAAATTACGACCCACTTACTCATAGGCCCAACAAGAAAATCATACCCTTAGGCATCATATCCTCTTCAACTAATAGTAATCTATAATGGCTCCCAATGTCTTGTAGCTCCTAACAAACATTCAATCTCACAATTAATGGGCACCTTCAATAACAGATGCCTCATTATTGCACCATTACTACATAAATGTCTCCTTGACCCTATATAAAGAGCTCTTGACAAGCTCACAAGGTATGTATCTCTCTATTCTCCACCTCAACTTTTGCTCATATACTGGTTTGGGTGTCGGAGCACCTGCAGGTACAACATCCCCCTTTCTACTCAACGGGGTTGCCACCACCACATCCTCGAAGAACCGCCATAAACGATTTGAGCACCTACTTCAGTCGATCCACCACCACTGTAAGTATCTTATCCTCTCCGGGGTAAATTCTTCTGAACACTGGTGCCGCATGTGGGAAATAGTCACTACTTGGCATATTGGAGATTGCAAGGCTATTCAGTTTTGATTGATGAAATTCAAATTGCTTATGAAAAAGGATAGATCAAGAGATCAAATACACATGGAAGATTGTCAAGGATTCGAGACATAACATGACACGTGTCGAAGACTTTTAGTTTGTGACTGTTATTTTCAGATTTTTCTTACTAAGTATATATAGTAGTCATGTATAGGAAATAAGGGTCACAAATCATTCACAAGAAACCTAAACACTCAAACTATCCATGCATGTTACAACGAGAAACGAGTCTTAGGAAAATGTATGTATGATTTGATGTACACGTTTTCTTCATTTCTTTAATCAAATGATTTTCTTTAAAGTTGTTTACCTTTACTTTTAAGTTTGTTTTTTTTTACTTATGGAATTATTTCGACCCAGTAGAAATAAGCAGTTAAATTCATCTTTTTTACATTCAAACTTATGAACATGATGAACATTCAAACATTTCTGAGCAATAATTGCACAAATATGTCATAGGATTTACTAGTTTGATCTTGCAAGTAATTAGTTTAAAACTAGCGATTGTTTAGCAAAAATACTGGTAAACAGTTGGTTATCTTAAAATCTAAAAGGGTCTGTCACTGTCCCTGGTTCATTGTACCTAAAACATGCTAAACTCTGTTTGCTTTAGTTACTGTTTTGTTTCTTAATCCGACGTGTCTCCGATGTATTGGGATGATAAGCTAAAAACAGTAGTGGTTAGAATTGGTTGTGAGTATGTTGTTGTTTAACAATTGACTGATGGTATTTTGAATTCATTACCATGTTGATGACCGGATTCAGTCGCTATAATGAAGAGCTAGATCCAGTGCAAAGGTCACACACTTCAAATTTTTTGTAATTTGGTTTCACATATGTTCACGGGTGTACTGGATAGTGCTATTACTGGTCGATCTAGTCTCAATTTGTTCACTCTAGTGAAGTTCCTCCGTGTCCTGTACTATCGGTTCTAATAGTAACAATCATTCTTGGGTGTTATCCATGCACAAAGCCCTTGACGGGAAGATGAAGTTGGAATTTTTTAATGGAACGATTCCTTTAGTCACTGATTCCTTTGATCATACGTTTCGAGCTTGGAATCGTTGCAACATGCTTATTCACTCATGGATTCTTTAATTAAGTTTCTCCTTCAGTTGCATAATCTATTATTTTCATGGAAAACACAGTTGATGTGTGGAATAATCTTAAAAAATGATTCACATAAGGTGTTTTGGTAAGAATTTATGAGCTTATGCAAGAAGCTTATGATGTACAGTAAGAATCAAAACATGTTACTACGTTTTACTCTGTGTTGAAAATTCTTGGAAAGAATTAGAGATCTATATTCCTATTCCAACTTGCAATTGCAGAGTTAGATCTATATATTCCTACTCCAAATTAACCTACTATGTGTTGATCACACTTTGCTTTATGCTATTATAATCGCATTGGTTCCAATGGGTATTTTTTTATGGCAAAGTCACAAATTTTGCTTATGGGTCCTCTCTCATATTCAATGAACAATACTTTTTCTATGGCATTATAACATGAGAGGCAAGGGAATTTTGCCCTAGTTCTTGACGATTCTTCACCCTTGATTAATTAATGTTGTTGATTCAAGAAAGTTAAAAGGGGAATAATCTGGTAAAAATTATGCACAAGGCTCGAATTTTAAGCCTAGAAATCGTGTTTCACACGAGGTATACTGGGCATACCATTGGAGTTGAACTTTCTTTTCCAATGTATTAAACGTCCCTGAATTCAAAGTTAACTTGCTTTCTATATCTAAACTGTGTATATCATTGGATTGTACAGTTGCATTTAACGGTTTTGATTCTGGAAAAGAATACATAGAAAATAATTGATTTTGGTGAAAAAAATGAAAGAATTATACTACCTACCACTTGCAAATAAGCCTGCCTCTTTCTCAAGTAAAACATACAATTTTCCTTTTTTAGATGGCTTCTCAAGTAAAAAAAATGAAAGAATTATGGTATTTTAGATTAGGACATTTATCTTCTTCTAGAATGGCTTCCCTACATTCTAATTTTCCTTTTTTTATAATGCTGATTCTAAGACAATATGTGATATGCTATTTTGCTAAACATAAAAAGTTTCCTTTTGATACAAGCTGTAACAAAGTTGAAAAGAAATAAACGCTTAGAGACATTAAGAGTGCGTTTGGATTGAGAGTTTAGAAGGAGAAGAGAAAAGATGACTTATTTTCCATTTTTAAATTACGAACAATATAAAATAGTTTTTTAAAATAAATTAAATACGATGTAAGTATTATATGATCGTTTGTCGTTATTTCAATTTTATATAAAACATTTTAAAAAGAAAAATAAATATTCCCTTCTTAAACCATTCATTCAAACACACCTACCTTAAGTATCTTCCAACTCCTTGCTAAACCATCTTGTGGCTGTAATCTGTAATCGTATACTGGTAAGTCTCAAGTCTTGGTCATATATGAGACAAATAAAAGTAAACGCCTGAGTTAAGAGAGTGTTCTAATTTTTCTTTTTTTTCCTCAAGCGTAGTGAAACGTACGGTGAGGTGAGTTTCAGAGAAACAGCCATTGAAGAAAAAAACAAAGGTGTAATTATGTAAAGGAGGGTCCACACGCTGTCACAAGAGTTTATCTCATTCTATTTATATGAACCCAGAATGAATGTGTAATCCTTCACAAGAAATATATCGCAATACATGCATGGTTATGGCTTCTTCTTCCTCTCACGACGCTTCTTTGAAGAAATACGATGTTTTCATCAGCTTTCGAGGCGAAGATACACGCGCTGGTTTCATAAGCCATCTTTTTAAAGCTTTGCGCCGAGACCATATCAGTACCTACATCGACAACATGATCGAAAAAGGAGATCAAGTTTGGGGAGAACTTGTGAAGGCAATGAAAGAATCCACTTTGTTTCTTGTCGTGTTCTCGGAGAACTACGCATCTTCAACATGGTGTTTGAACGAACTCGTTCAAATAATGGAGTGTTGTAACAAAAATGAAGATGACAATGTTATTGTTATTCCTGTGTTCTACCATGTTGATCCTTCACACGTGAGGAAGCAAACTGGGAGTTATGGCACTGCGATGGCTAAACACAAGAAGCAAGGCAACGACCATGAGATGCAAAACTGGAATACTGCTCTTTCTCAAGCAGCTAATTTGTCTGGTTTTCATTCAACCACATACAGGTTTTTTTTCAATCTTTGTATTAATTAAAATTAGATTTTGTCAGTCCACCCGTCGATTAATACCAATGTTTTAAAAATTAAATTGGAGATCGAACTAGTGAAACCTCTCGATCATGGTTCCGTAATTGAATTGAATAATTAGTTAATAAATATAAGTATATTGGTTTAATTCAAGCTATATATCTTATAGCCACACATATCCAATTTATATTATTTTTTAGTATGCCATATTGCTTTCTTTAAAAAAAAATGGTATGTCATATTGCTAAGATAATACAAAATATTTTACAGTGGTGTAATTTCTACAAAGAGTTATTAAAGTGGAGTAGCTGTAAAGGGAGTTACGCTTGGGGTAAATTGATTCCCTGCTATTTTCAGTAAAACATGTCACTAAATGTGAAATACAACAACAATCAATTTCTTCTTGATAGCTTTGCCACATAATACAATCATATACAATTTCAGAAATTAATATATGCAATTACGTATAGATGATATGATATCTAATTCACACCAAATTTTTTAAGATGAATATAAATAAAAGGAGCAGTGCTATATCTCTAGAAAGAGAGTATCACGATTTCTTCAAGAATAAAAAGCAGCCAATCATAATTCAGTGCTTGCCATAATAGGATGTTTTAATTTAAGAAGACTTAAGGAACAAGTCCACTTCGTTACATGTGTATTTTGAACATGCATACAAACGTAAGTGATTTGTGTGAATGTTTGAGTATCTAGTAAGTTTTGCCTAAGATTTTAATTTTAAGATTCAGATGAAGAACTGGTTTTTTACCTCTTTGGTTGGCATTCACATGATATATATTAACTATTATACAATTTTTTGCACCTGCATGCCAGGACTGAATCCGAATTAATTGAAGACATTACCAGAGCTGTATTAAGAAAATTAAATCAACAATGCGCAATTGATCTTACATGCAATTTCATACCTGATGAAAACTATTGGAGCATTCAATCTTTAATAAAATTTGATTCAACAGAAGTTCAAATAATTGGACTTTGGGGTATGGGAGGCATTGGTAAGACAACCCTTGCCACTGCTATGTTTCAAAAGGTCTCTTTCAAATATGATGGCAGTTGCTTCTTTGAAAAGGTGACAGAAGTATCAAAAAGTCATGGAATCAATTACACATGCAACAAACTTCTTTCTAAGTTACTAAAAGAAGATGTTGATATTGACACTCCCAAATTAATACCATCCATGATCAGAAGAAGACTCAAAAGCATGAAATCTTTCATCGTACTAGATGATGTACATAATTCAGAACTTTTGCAAAACTTGATTGGAGTGGGACATGGTTGGCTAGGATCTGGTACCACAGTCATTGTGACTGCTAGGGATAAGCATGTGCTGATGAGGGGAGGAATTGAAACAATTTATGAAGTTAAGAAGATGAACTCCCGAAATTCCCTCAGACTTTTTAGTTTGAATGCTTTTAACAAAGTCTCACCTGAGGATGGATATGTGGAGCTCTCAAAAAGAGCAATTGATTATGCCAGAGGAAACCCTTTAGCTTTGCAAGTATTGGGATCATTACTTAGTTGTAAAAGTGAAATAGAATGGGAATGTGCATTAGCTAAACTGAAAAAAATGCCAAACAACGAAATTGATTCTATATTTAGAATGAGTTTTAATGAATTGGATGAAACGGAGCAAAATATATTTTTGGATATTGCATGCTTTTTCAAAGGACAGGAAAGGAATAGCATAACAAAAATATTGAATGAGTGTGGATTCTTCGCTGATATAGGGAAGTCATCTTTTAGACAAGGCTCTTGTAAGGGTTGACTCTGAAAATTGCATACAAATGCATGGCTTAATACAGGAAATGGGAAAACAAATTGTTCGTGAAGAATCACTTAAGAATCCCGGACAACGCAGTAGATTATGTGATCATAAGGAAGTTATGTATTGAAAAATAATCGAGTAAGAGACCCTTCCTTGACATATGTTTTTTTATACAGTAAATGAAACTTACTACAAAAATACTAACATTGAGATTTATTTCCAGGGATCTGAGAAAGTTGAAGCCATATTTTTAGATGCTACTGAATACACACATTTAATTTTAAGACCCGATGCATTTGAAAAGATGGAAAATCTAAGGTTACTTGCTTTTCAAGACCGCAAAGGAGTTAAATCTATAAGCGTTCCACACGGTCTTGGTTTATTGCCAGAAAATCTGAGATATATTCTATGGGATGGCTATCCATTGAAAACTCTCCTTCCAACCTCCTGTCTTGAAATGCTTGTGGAGCTTTCCTTGAAAGAAAGCCATGTGGAAAAACTTTGGAATGGAGTAGTGGTAAGTATGATCCATGTATTTATTTTTATTTATTTTAAATTTTTTATATAAAAGCTTAATTGAACATTTCTTTTGGAATTTTTTTTCTTTTAATGTTTAAATATGCAAATCATCTTTGCAAATATCAAGAGTTTTGATTTCATACATGTAATTTTTTTTTAATCCATGCAAATATAAGTTTGTTTGCTTTTGATTCATGTTATATTGTTTTAGTCATTGCAAAATTGATCATTGTAATATGTAGATTATTTAATTTTAGTCCCTTAAAATAAAGAGTAAAATAAATACGAGAATGTTTAAATGTACTAACTTGTTTTGATGAATTGTATATTGTTACAGAATTTGCCCAAATTAGAGAAAATTGACCTGAGTCACTCCAAAAAGCTGATAGAGTGTCCAAATGTGTCTGGTTCCCCGAATCTTAAACATGTGAACCTTGGTTATTGTGGAAGCATGTCTGAAGTTGATTCATCAATTTTCCATCTCCAAAAGCTTGAATTTTTAAACCTGACTAGCTGTAGGTCAC
The DNA here is from genome assembly GCF_051527215.1 of Medicago sativa. Taxonomy (NCBI): domain Eukaryota; kingdom Viridiplantae; phylum Streptophyta; class Magnoliopsida; order Fabales; family Fabaceae; genus Medicago; species Medicago sativa. The sequence goes on from NC_140756.1 coordinate 12,592,812, forward strand.
TTAAGAGCCTTTCCAGTAACACTTGTTCACCAGCCCTCTGTTTTTTGAATGCTATGGATTGCATCAATCTCAAAGAGTTCTCAGTCCCATTTGATTCCGTTTATGGTCTGCGTTTGTTATTATCAAGGTGGGATGAGAATGAACTTCCATCATCAATATTGCATACACAAAATATTGAACGCTTTATCTTTCCTATTAGTGATTGTCTTGTGGACCTTCCTGAAAACTTTTGCGATTACATTTTGCTTACTAGTCAACAGAATCGTGAAGATGACCCTTTCATTACCTTAGATAAAGTACTTTCTAGTCCTGCCTTCCTCACTTTAAAACACTTATACTTTTATAAAATTCCTTTGTTGTCTGAAATCCCAGACAATATCTCCTTACTATCATCATTAGAGAAATTGATGCTAATTCATATAGCCATTAAAAGCTTGCCTGAAACCATTAAGTATCTTCCCCGACTCAAAGAGGTTCAAGTTTACAACTGTAAATTGCTTCAATCTATTCCGACACTTCATCACTTCATTCCAATATTGGTTTGCTGGAATTGTGAATCTCTTGAGAAAGTTTAACTGCAAAAAATTGGATCCACATTCATACCAAACAGTTTTGAAAGATGCTATCCATTGGATTGAACTTGAAGCAAGAAAAAATTCAGAAAACGAAGATGCACACAATGATTTTATTAAGTACATGTTACCTGCTATGCCTGGCATGGAAAATTGGTTCCATTACTCTTCTACACAACTTTCTGTCACTCTTGAGCTTCCTTCTAATCTGTTGGGTTTGGCGTACTACATGGTTCTTTCTCAAGGCCATATGGGATATGATGTAGGTTTTGGATGTGAGTGCTACTTGGAAAATAGTACAGGTGAAATAATTTGTATAACAAGTTTCAAAAGACTCAACATCATAAAACATGATTGGACTTATACTTCAATCCACATGATGTCAGATCATTTGCTTTTATGGTATGATCCTCGAAGTTGCAAACAGATAATGGATGCAGTTGAACAAACAAAAGGCATTAGTGATGTGAACAGCACCAGTTACAATCCAAAGCTTACATTTACATTCTTTATTGATGAAACTCTATATGATGAAGTAGAAATAAAAGAGTGTGGATTTCGCTGGATTTATCAAGAGGAAACAGTTTCTTCGATAATTTCTAAATCACATGATGAAGAAGAAATTTTTCAATCCAATGATCATGAAGAAATAGTTTCTCCAACAAATGTTGAATCGGATGCTTTAGAAGACACAATTCCTCCAAGAAAGAAATTAAAGCTAGATATTGGTAAGATTGGAAAAGGCAACGTGGCACCATCAGGTGGCAAATCGTATTCTGTTAATGATCAAGGACAGGTTGCATCTAATGCTGAAATTAAGGGCATGAGAAAGAGTTGCAGAGTAAGAAAGCCCAACAGAATTTATGAGTGATTTGTTACTTAAAGAATTGGAAGAGAATTTATGTCACTTAGTACTTGAAGCTTTTGTACTTCTGGAATTTGAATCTTCTCTCTGCTGTCAAACCTAGAACTAGATGAAACATAATAGTCGAGGTACATAATCTTCCTAGCACTCATTATACTGATAACTTGGGGACTAAATTTAATTTACAGTTTCTGATCCATTTTAAATCACCTCTTTTTAATTTTATTACTGATGAGTAATCCTAATTTCATGTATGTATTCGGTTGTTGTGGCTTGTCTTTTTCTTTTTTAACTTTCAGCCATATTAAAATAACCTCACCATTTACTTTCTTATTTGATCAAAACAACAAAATAAATAAACAGAAGCTGCTAAGAAGCGTGGTTCAAAAAACAAAAAACAAGTTCATAGGAAGCAAACAACAAAGGAAAATCCGCGGAGGAAAAGGCCGAACATCCACATAGAGCATGAGACAAATTTTGTGGAAGTCTAAACAAAGTTTATGGGGCCTTTAACAATGCTTTTGATACAAGTTTCACAAATTCAGTTTCTGTGTAAATTTGAATTCTTTGATTTCATTCTCTAAACCATCAGATGTTTAATTTGGCCGATGAAGAAGACGTGTGTTGTGCCATCAAGGCATTTTGGAAGGCTCGAAATGCTCGAAACGAGGCTTTAGCTTTAAAGAAGAAGCAAGAGTTTGAGGCTAATAATTAGAGGGCTAAGAGAAAGAGAAAGAAGATGTAAGAGCAGTTACTAAAGCACTCTCAATAGGAAGTTGGAATCATGTGTGCCAGTGGGTTATTCTATGGGTAGCTTATGTTGTTGGCCAGAGAATTGTATTCTCTCTGTGTAGGAGCTTGACTCTATGGTGTAGAAAGACTATAACTTTGGTGGTTAGGTGCTACGTTTTTTTTTTTGTGTGTATTCTGGTGTTGGATTTAAGTTCTTCGATCTGTATCAAATATTATTCTAATGTTTTGATTTCATTGAGCAAATTTTTATTTGTCTATCTGTGATTTTTTTTCATCAAATTTTGTGCTGTTTAAAACTTATAAAACATTATATTTTTATCATATCAGAATGTATCTATTCCCCTTTTAATTCCTAACACGTTTCGCGACATTACTCAGGGCTGAACATGAGTTGATCAAAGATATTTTTAAAGTAGTTTTACAAAAACTAAATTACAAGTACACAAGTGAACTTAGATAGCTTTTCGTTCGAGATAAAAAATATTTCCAGAGTTGATACAAAACAAGTTTAAATTATTGGAGGTAGATGTTTTTTAGAAATGTGACAGAAGAATCAGAAAGGCATGGACTCAATTACAAGGAAGATGATGGTCTTGATAGGCCACTAAAAGTACCTATTATTGCTATGTGAAGACTAAGAAATATGAAAGGTTTTGTTGTACTAGATGGTGTGAATACTTCAAAACTTCTAGAAAACTTGGTTGGAATCGGGTGCGAGTGTAGTCATTGAAACGGCTAGAGATAAATATTAGGAAAATAGAGAAATGATTCTTATTGATTGAAATGAATGATTACAAAGTATTTATATACAAAAATGAAGGTGTATCATAAGGAAACATAAGCTAGCAAGTAGTAAACTATTGTTGCTTGAGCGCCAAGTTATCTTGTTCCTTTGCCTTCTTTCCTTCATTCTCTGCATACTCTGATATCCCCCCACAAGATGGAAGCTGATAGATGTCTTTCAGTTCCATCTTGGACAAGAAGCAAGAAAAATGCTTAGGAAGCAGAGACTTAGTGAAGAAGTCAGCTAATTGCTCCTGAGAAGAAACTGAAAGCAGTTTCAGAATGCCATGTTGAAGCTTCTCTCTGACTATGTGACAGTCAATCTCAAGATGCTTGGTTCTCTCATGAAAGACTGGATTAGCTGCAATGTGAAGAGCACTCTGATTGTCACAATAGAGAACATGCAGTTTGGAGCATGTGATGTGAAGATCATGAAGCAAGTAGAGAATCCACTGAAGTTTACAAGTGGCAGAAGCAAGAGCCCTGTACTCAGCTTCAGAAGATGATCTAGAAACAGTGGTTTGTTTCTTGGTTCTCCATGAAATGAGAGAGTTGCTCAGAAAGAAACAATGACCAGAGATGAATTTTTTGGTATCCAAACAAACTGCCCAATCAGCATCAGTGAATCCTTGCAATGACAGAGAAGAGTGCCTGGGAAAGAATAAACCTTTACCAGGGCAACCTTTTAAGTATCTGAGAGTCCTCAAGGCAGCATTATGATGAGTGATTGCAGGATTGGATAGAAACTGACTTAATTGTTGTGTAATGAAAGTGATATCTGGTCTGGTAATGTTGAGATAGATTAATCTGCCAATTAATCTTCTGTAAGCAGGCACATCTGAAAAAGGTGGACTTGAATCACTGTGGAGTTTAATGGAAGGATCTGATGGTGTGGAAACTGGTTTAGAACCAATGAATCCTGAGTCATAAATCAAGTCAAGACAATATTTTCTCTGACAAAGTGAAATGCCTGCTTGGGAATGAGCAACTTCAATACCAAGAAAATATTTGAGTTGACCAAGATCCTTAATCTTAAACATATCATCTAAAACATGTTTGATGTGATGAAATTCAGAGAGAGAATCACCAGCAATGATGATATCATCAACATACACCAGAAGCACAGTGAAAGACTGGTCAGTTTTCTTAATGAAGAGAGAATGATCTGAAGATGCTTGAACATAATGATGTTGAAGCAAAACATATGTCAATTTCTCATACCACTTCCTACTAGCTTGTTTCAATCCATAGAGAGACTTCTTAAGCTTGCAAACCTGATTGGATTTAGCAGTCTTGATGCCAAGAGGAACAAGCATATAGACATCTTCTTGTAAATCACCATGCAGAAATGCATTGTTGACATCCAGTTGGTGTAGAAACCAATTATTGATTGATGCTAATGCTATAACAAGTCTGACAGTAGTCATCTTGGCAACAGGTGAATAGGTATCAAAGTAATCAAGACCCTCAATTTGAGTGTATCCCTTGGCAACCAGCCTTGCTTTGTACCTTTCAACAGTTCCATCAGCATGATACTTAACCTTAAAAATCCATCTGCACCCAATAGGTTTGACATGGGGTGGCAGATCCACAATGTCCCATGTACCAGTTTTCTCAAGAGTCAATAACTCAACTTGCATTGCTTTGTTCCAACAATCATGCTTGCTTGCCTCAGCATAGGTAGTTGGTTCAGGATGAGTTTGTAAGGAAAGAACAAAAGAAGCATGATTAGGAGACACATTATTATAAGAAATATAATTGGATATAGGGTATGTAGAAGTAGAGGAACTGTTGCAGACATAATCTTTTAAATGGGAAGGTGCATTTCTAGTTCTAGTTGATTTTCTGGGAGAAGCAGGTGGTGTGTCATTATGAACAGGTGAAGGAGAACAAGGAGGTAAAATATCATCAATGACAGGAAGAAAAGGAGGTGATGATTGATCATCAGAAGCAAGAGGGACAATAGAGGGTGAAGTAATGAAATATTGCCAATCATGTGTGTGGAGGAGGGATCTTTAGGGTAAGGGAGTACATACTCATGAAATGAAACATGTCTGGAAATGAAGATTTCTCTAGAGGAGAGATCAAAAAGAACAAAGCCTTTGTAACCAGACTTGTAATCCAAGAAAATTGTCTTTCTGGCTCTAGATTGGAGTTTGGTTCTGTGATTGTGTAAAGTGGAAGCATAACAAAGGCAACCAAATACTTTAAAAAGATTGACATAAGGTAATTGGTTATAAAGAATGAAGTAGGGAGATGCATTGTTAAGTATGGGAGTGGGGACTCTATTAATGAGGAACACTGCATGCAATATGACATATGACCAAAAAGAAGGTGGTAATTTTGATTGAAATAATAAAGCTCTACCAACATTAAGAATATGTTAATGTTTTCTCTCTACTCTCCCATTTTGTTGAGGAGTTTCAACACAAGATCTCTGGTGAACAATACCATGAGAAGCATAAAAATCATGAAGAAGAAATTCTGGACCATTATCACTTCTGATATATGATGAAGTAGTTTTGCATCAAACAAGATAAGTATTTTTGTATCGTCTCCACAGGGAATAGTGCGTTATCAATGACAGTTTAACATCGACTATCATTCCAAGTATTAAGAGTACTTGTTTGTTTGAATTGAAATGTAACTAACTAAACTAATTGCAAAAAATAAAAGTTGAGATAAATAAGGATTGAAACTTGTTAGGAGTAGCGTTCCTTAACCAAGCGTCACACGTAACCTAATGATCCATACGAATTCTAGCTTTATAAACAACATTATCACAATCAATTCTAAACTATCCTTCGTGTCCAAAGTGATATAATTATTTCTAAGTTATCGTTTAAACATTCGTGTCCAAATCCCTTAAACGATAACAAAGTCGATCGGATAACTTAATCGACCGTGTCCAGCCTGATTAAGCATCCGAAAGCATTAAACTCTTGATTATGGTGATTATCACAAGATTAACAAAGTTGTCAAAGAAGTTAACCTAAGATATATTGCTACTCTAGCTCTAGATTCAAGAGTTTGTGTCCAAATCATCTTGAATCTTATTGAAAGCATTAACACAAGAATAACAACAATATTGAATATAAATTGCTAGAATCATATATTGCAAGATCAAAAGGATTACATGTTTAGCAAGATCAAGTACCTCTCATCCTAACAAAGAGTGTTTAGCTACACATCATCATGGAAGCCTTGCAAGGATGGATTGAAAAGGAAGGATTCATTACACTTGTGATGTCTCAACAAAGAAATAAAGATCCTACTTCCAAAATCACTCTCACTCTATATGATCTACCTTATTTCTCCCTAAGAAATATCTACCTATGAAAACTATGAGAAAAACTAAGATAAGAACTAACTTAATAATTAGAAATGAGAGAAAATGAGCTTTTATACAAATCTGCAAAAGTCACATTTCGCCTGGCAGAATTAAGCTCGCCATGGCGAGCTCAGTCTTCTTCACCAATGGAATTCTGCCACGTCACCAAAAATTGATCAAACCGCCTAACTTTCGCCTTTCAGCTCGCCATTGGTTCGCCTGGCGAAATTTCTCGCCATGGCCATCTCAGTGGCGAAGTGGCCTGGTGCTCTCTGGAAGTCCTCGCCATTTAGCTCGCCTTTGGCTCGCCATGGCGAGCTGGCCTTTGCCCAAATTTGTTGTTTTTGCACTTGCTTGATGTTTGGACACTCAATTCCTGCACAAATGGGTAGAGTAAGATGACTAAAGCGTAAAAGGTCAAAATTTCACTTTTCTCTCGGCTTTTCCCTGGATAACTTGTGAAACAAGTAACAAATGTGCCATAAATAAACATTAAAAGTACTACTTCCTGGCACTTATCAAACTCTCCCCAACTTAACTCTTTGTTTGTCCTCAAACAAAATATCAAAAACATAACAAGCTACACCAAGACACAAGTAAGAAAGACTTTGAAAGCTTTTACAGATGAATGATTTGACAAATATGCGCGGGCAAGTCTGAAGCTTCCGACTTATCTGGCAATCCACTGTGTAACACCCCGTTTTCTCAACGTAAAAATTTCATAATTAAAAATCAGAGTAATTCAACCTTAAACGGAATGTTACACTTCTTAAAAATTTATAAACGGAATAAATAACAATTTATTCTTCAAAAATGTAACAACATAATCTTTAAATCTTCGCAGCGGAATAGTTTGACAACTTAAATAATCTTTGGCACAAGGGCCTCAATATAAAATTTCATAAAACTTAGTTCAACATCAATTCTTGAAAGATTCATAAAGTAATACGTAAGGAACAGAAAGTAAAGACATAATCCCATCCCGTTACGTATCAGAGCACCTAAGACACACTTGTGAGGAGTCCACTCACGACCGCAACTAATCCTGGTTACCTGCAAGTTACCCATACGAAGAGCAACATTTCCAAGCAGAGGGGTGAGATTTCTCAAACAATAATACAAAGCATATAAATCATGTAAAGTACATTCAACAACTTAAACATCCTATAATTCATTAATCATATCTAGCAACTTAAACTTCCTTAACTAGTATCATTATTCTTCCTACATTAGTCATATACTTCATATTATATCATCATATAAATATCATCACATATCTACAAATATTAGTCATAAGCATTATCATATATCCTTTTAATCATAGCTTCTTAATCATAGACATAAACAACATCATATAACATCAAGTACTAATCATAACCATCTCATAACATTATATATCAACCATAAACATAATCACAAACAATCCATCTTAAATATAATCACGAGGAATCATCATACATCATCATTAGTAAACGTATAACATCTTATCATATTCACATATCAGCATATCATAAATCACATAGCATTTTATCATAACAACTTCATATTCAACCATCATAAACAAATCATAATCAACATCATCATCAATCCTAAACAACATCATCGTCAAACATGAACAACATCATCGTCAAACATCATCATCAAACATGAACAACATCATCGTCAAACATCATCATCATTAAATCATAATTAAATATAAGTTATGACGACTCTACAATGCAACAACAACTTCAACAACAATTTAGACAACTTCAACAACAACTTAGACAACTTCAAAAACAACTTAGACAACTTCAACATGCATGTGGTATCACCAGGGCATTAAGCCCCCTTCGCTAAGGTCATATTTGGACCTGTCGGGCATTAAGCCCCCATCGCTAAGGTCATAAAGAACCTGTCGGGCATTAAGCCCCCATCGCTAAGGCCATAAAGAACCTGTCGGGCATTAAGCCCCCATCTCTGACTATGCAACGACACAACTTTAATGCAACGACATAAATTTCGTACAACTTAGACAACTTCATGAACATCTATGACATCCTAACATCTTTACATCTTGACAATATAACATCTTAACAACTTGATGACTTCATAACGACTCGACGACTTAACAACTCTTATCATCTTAACGTCTTGACATCTTAGCATCTTGACAACATATGGATCACATAAATAATTCATGTCATATCATAATATAACAATATCAAATGATAATAAACAACATCTTACAACATCATATTCATTAATCATAAACAACTTCATATAACATCGTATTTAAACATCAACAATAATTCACTATGTATCTTTGTAAAAACATAATAAATTATGCACAACATATTTTCATGTCAAACAAATGCTACTGGAAAGATATCACAAATATCAACAACTTTCATGTTTACAACAAAGATCAATTCAAAACAGAAACATATGAACAAAACGCAAAAACATGAAACAGAGAATGCTGTCACCGTACAATTTTGCAAAGACCTCCCTGTAGTATTTTAATCATAACTCAAAGACCAAACATAATTTTCACGTCAAACTAAAGCCACTAGAAAGCTAACAAAATTATCTAAAACTTTCATGTTTACGCCTAAGACCAATTATGTACCGATCAGTACCAGTTTTTATTTTAAATTCGGAAAAGTTGTGCTGAAAGTCCATAAAAATTCACTGTGACCTACGTGCAGTAATTTGACCATAACTCATGTTCTATAGATCCTATTGACGTGAGACCAACGGCATTAGAAAGCTAACATCCGTACCTACAACTTTTGTGTTTACACCTAAACCCAGTTCGGAACTTAAACTTGTCAAACTGAGACAATAAAAACGCGTTTTGCACATTGACAGCAAAATCGCAGTTCAGCTGCGATTTCGCTTTGGGAAAATCTTTTCCACTTCTTATTCGATCCAATACTCTCCAAACTTGACCCTAATCATTACCCTATGATTACCCTATTATTAGAACACTAATTATTCATCAACTTACTGTATGCAAATTCAAAGGGTTCTCAAATCTATTAACAACCTATTACAATTATTAAACCCTAATTCTTAAACTCGCCAACATCTCATCCAATTCCATGGTTCTAACCTCAAAACTACATCCAATAATCGTCATATGGGTTATCTAAGGACGGTATACAATTTCTACATCAATTCAACAAGTTTTCATCATCTAATCATCAAATCTCTCTCAAAACCCTAATTCTCAAATTCTCACAAACTTTCCCCAACTTGTTAGATGCAATCTAATGATTTAACAACGTAATATTAATGCAAGATAGTCTCACCCTCACCTTAGATTAATTCCTGAATCAGCGGCAGCGTTCTTCTTTCCTAAGGTCTTCTCCTCTTCTCTTCTTTCTTGTTCTCATCTTTTCCAAAAAGCGGTTTTCGGTAAACTCTTTCTAACCTAAGCTTCTCTATTTATAATATTTAACGCTCTTCCTAAATCTATTTTGGCCCAACAACTTATTCTTCTTTCTATTCTAACCCCTTTCTTATTTCTATTACACCTCAAAACTACTCTATTCCTCATAATCTTATTTATTTCTAAATTAAATATATCTCTCCCCCACTTAATAATAATAATACACCAATAACAAATATATCTCTAACAAATAACAAATATATTTCTACATCAAATAACAAATATATCTATAACAAATAACAAATATATTTCTACACCAAATAACAAATATATCTATAACAAATAACAAATATATTTCTACACCAAATAACAATTATATTATGCTAGTAAATACCAACATATAACATAACAAAATATCACATAAATCATGTAAATTATACCAATCATATAAATATATTCTAAAACTCATTTAAAATAATTAAATAAAAAGGAGGGCGTTACAACTCTCCCCAACTTAAAGGAATTTCGTCCTCGAAATTCAAGCACAATAGAAAATAAATTTAGTCATTACTTCTTCAAACAAAACACAAAAACCACATCAAGTTAGTCAGTTAAACGTGATCACATAAAAAAACATAACTACTAACTAGAAAACATGACGACACGACACAACGACTCATCTACTTGGCCGGACGGACCGACCTGCTCTGATACCAATTGTAACACCCCGTTTTCTCAACGTAAAAATTTCATAATTAAAAATCAGAGTAATTCAACCTTAAACGGAATGTTACACTTCTTAAAAATTTATAAACGGAATAAATAACAATTTATTCTTCAAAAATATAACAACATAATCTTTAAATCTTCGCAGCGGAATAGTTTGACAACATAAATAATCTTTGGCACAAGGGCCTCAATATAAAATTTCATAAAACTTAGTTCAACATCAATTCTTGAAAGATTCATAAAGTAATACGTAAGGAACAGAAAGTAAAGACATAATCCCATCCCGTTACGTATCAGAGCACCTAAGACACACTTGTGAGGAGTCCACTCACGACCGCAACTAATCCTGGTTACCTGCAAGTTACCCATACGAAGAGCAACATTTCCAAGCAGAGGGGTGAGATTTCTCAAACAATAATACAAAGCATATAAATCATGTAAAGTACATTCAACAACTTAAACATCCTATAATTCATTAATCATATCTAGCAACTTAAACTTCCTTAACTAGTATCATTATTCTTCCTACATTAGTCATATACTTCATATTATATCATCATATAAATATCATCACATATCTACAAATATTAGTCATAAGCATTATCATATATCCTTTTAATCATAGCATCTTAATCATAGACATAAACAACATCATATAACATCAAGTACTAATCATAACCATCTCATAACATTATATATCAACCATAAACATAATCACAAACAATCCATCTTAAATATAATCACGAGGAATCATCATACATCATCATTAGTAAACGTATAACATCTTATCATATTCACATATCAGCATATCATAAATCACATAGCATCTTATCATAACAACTTCATATTCAACCATCATAAACAAATCATAATCAACATCATCATCAATCCTAAACAACATCATCGTCAAACATCATCATCAAAATCAAACATCATCATCAAACATGAACAACATCATCGTCAAACATCATCATCATTAAATCATAATTAAATATAAGTTATGACGACTCTACAATGCAACAACAACTTCAACAACAACTTAGACAACTTCAACAACAACTTAGACAACTTCAAAAACAACTTAGACAACTTCAACATGCATGTGGTACCACCAGGGCATTAAGCCCCCTTCGCTAAGGTCATATTTGGACCTGTCGGGCATTAAGCCCCCATCGCTAAGGTCATAAAGAACCTGTCGGGCATTAAGCCCCCATCGCTAAGGCCATAAAGAACCTGTCGGGCATTAAGCCCCCATCTCTGACTATGCAACGACACAACTTTAATGCAACGACATAACTTTCGTACAACTTAGACAACCTCATGAACATCTATGACATCCTAACATCTTGACATCTCGACAATATAACATCTTAACAACTTGATGACTTCATAACGACTCGACGACTTAACAACTCTTATCATCTTAACGTCTTAACATCTTAGCATCTTGACAACATATGGATCACATAAATAATTCATGTCATATCATAATATAACAATATCAAATGATAATAAACAACATCTTACAACATCATATTCATCAATCATAAACAACTTCATATAACATCGTATTTAAACATCAACAATAATTCACTATGTATCTTTGTAAAAACATAATAAATTATGCACAACATATTTTCATGTCAAACAAATGCTACTGGAAAGATATCACAAATATCAACAACTTTCATGTTTACAACAAAGATCAATTCAAAACAGAAACATATGAACAAAACGCAAAAACATGAAACAGAGAATGCTGTCACCGTACAATTTTGCAAAGACCTCCCTGTAGTATTTTAATCATAACTCAAAGACCAAACATCATTTTTACGTCAAACTAAAGCCACTAGAAAGCTAACAAAATTATCTAAAACTTTCATGTTTACGCATAAGACCAATTATGTACCGATCAGTACCAGTTTTTATTTTAAATTCGGAAAAGTTGTGCTGAAAGTCCATAAAAATTCACTGTGACCTACGTGCAGTAATTTGACCATAACTCAAGTTCTATAGATCCTATTGACGTGAGACCAACGGCATTAGAAAGCTAACATCCGTACCTACAACTTTTGTGTTTACACCTAAACCCAGTTCGGAACTTAAACTTGTCAAACTGAGACAATAAAAACGCGTTTTGCACATTGACAGCAAAATCGCAGTTCAGCTGCGATTTCGCTTTGGGAAAATCTTTTCCACTTCTTATTCGATCCAATACTCTCCAAACTTGACCGTAATCATTACCCTATGATTACCCTATTATTAGAACACTAATTATTCATCAACTTACTGTATGCAAATTCAAAGGGTTCTCAAATCTATTAACAACCTATTACAATTATTAAACCCTAATTCTTAAACTCACCAACATCTCATCCAATTCCATGGTTCTAACCTCAAAACTACATCCAATAATCGTCATATGGGTTATCTAAGGACGGTATACAATTTCTACATCAATTCAACAAGTTTTCATCATCTAATTATCAAATCTCTCTCAAAACCCTAATTCTCAAATTCTCACAAACTTTCCCCAACTTGTTAGATGCAATCTAATGATTTAACAACGTAATATTAATGCAAGATAGTCTCACCCTCACCTTAGATTAATTCCTGAATCAGCGGCAGCGTTCTTCTTTCCTAAGGTCTTCTCCTCTTCTCTTCTTTCTTGTTCTCATCTTTTCCAAAAAGCGGTTTTCGGTAAACTCTTTCTAACCTAAGCTTCTCTATTTATAATATTTAACGCTCTTCCTAAATCTATTTTGGCCCAACAACTTATTCTTCTTTCTATTCTAACCCCTTTCTTATTTCTATTACACCTCAAAACTACTCTATTCCTCATAATCTTATTTATTTCTAAATTAAATATATCTCTCCCCCACTTAATAATAATAATACACCAATAACAAATATATCTCTAACAAATAACAAATATATTTCTACATCAAATAACAAATATATCTATAACAAATAACAAATATATTTCTACACCAAATAACAAATATATCTATAACAAATAACAAATATATTTCTACACCAAATAACAATTATATTATGCTAGTAAATACCAACATATAACATAACAAAATATCACATAAATCATGTAAATTATACCAATCATATAAATATATTCTAAAACTCATTTAAAATAATTAAATAAAAAGGAGGGCGTTACAACTCTCCCCAACTTAAAGGAATTTCGTCCTCGAAATTCAAGCACAATAGAAAATAAATTTAGTCATTACTTCTTCAAACAAAACACAAAAACCACATCAAGTTAGTCAGTTAAACATGATCACATAAAAAAACATAACTACTAACTAGAAAACATGACGACACGACACAACGACTCATCTACTTGGCCGGACGGACCGACCTGCTCTGATACCAATTGTAACACCCCGTTTTCTCAACGTAAAAATTTCATAATTAAAAATCAGAGTAATTCAACCTTAAACGAAATGTTACACTTCTTAAAAATTTATAAACGGAATAAATAACAATTTATTCTTCAAAAATATAACAACATAATCTTTAAATCTTCGCAGCGGAATAGTTTGACAACTTAAATAATCTTTGGCACAAGGGCCTCAATATAAAATTTCATAAAACTTAGTTCAACATCAATTCTTGAAAGATTCATAAAGTAATACGTAAGGAACAGAAAGTAAAGACATAATCCCATCCCGTTACGTATCAGAGCACCTAAGACACACTTGTGAGGAGTCCACTCACGACCGCAACTAATCCTGGTTACCTGCAAGTTACCCATACGAAGAGCAACATTTCCAAGCAGAGGGGTGGGATTTCTCAAACAATAATACAAAGCATATAAATCATGTAAAGTACATTCAACAACTTAAACATCCTATAATTCATTAATCATATCTAGCAACTTAAACTTCCTTAACTAGTATCATTATTCTTCCTACATTAGTCATATACTTCATATTATATCATCATATAAATATCATCACATATCTACAAATATTAGTCATAAGCATTATCATATATCCTTTTAATCATAGCATCTTAATCATAGACATAAACAACATCATATAACATCAAGTACTAATCATAACCATCTCATAACATTATATATCAACCATAAACATAATCACAAACAATCCATCTTAAATATAATCACGAGGAATCATCATACATCATCATTAGTAAACGTATAACATCTTATCATATTCACATATCAGCATATCATAAATCACATAGCATCTTATCATAACAACTTCATATTCAACCATCATAAACAAATCATAATCAACATCATCATCAATCCTAAACAACATCATCGTCAAACATGAACAACATCATCGTCAAACATCATCATCAAAATCAAACATCATCATCAAACATGAACAACATCATCGTCAAACATCATCATCATTAAATCATAATTAAATATAAGTTATGACGACTCTACAATGCAACAACAACTTCAACAACAACTTAGACAACTTCAACAACAACTTAGACAACTTCAAAAACAACTTAGACAACTTCAACATGCATGTGGTACCACCAGGGCATTAAGCCCCCTTCGCTAAGGTCATATTTGGACCTGTCGGGCATTAAGCCCCCATCGCTAAGGTCATAAAGAACCTGTCGGGCATTAAGCCCCCATCGCTAAGGCCATAAAGAACCTGTCGGGCATTAAGCCCCCATCGCTAAGGCCATAAAGAACCTGTCGGGCATTAAGCCCCCATCTCTGACTATGCAACGACACAACTTTAATGCAACGACATAAATTTCGTACAACTTAGACAACTTCATGAACATCTATGACATCCTAACATCTTGACATCTTGACAATATAACATCTTAACAACTTGATGACTTCATAACGACTCGACGACTTAACAACTCTTATCATCTTAACGTCTTAACATCTTAGCATCTTGACAACATATGGATCACATAAATAATTCATGTCATATCATAATATAACAATATCAAATGATAATAAACATCGTATTTAAACATCAACAACAATTCACTATGTATCTTTGTAAAAACATAATAAATTATGCATAACATATTTTCATGTCAAACAAATGCTACTGGAAAGATATCACAAATATCAACAACTTTCATGTTTACAACAAAGATCAATTCAAAACAGAAACATATGAACAAAACGCAAAAACATGAAACAGAGAATGCTGTCACCGTACAATTTTGCAAAGACCTCCCTGTAGTATTTTAATCATAACTCAAAGACCAAACATAATTTTCACGTCAAACTAAAGCCACTAGAAAGCTAACAAAATTATCTAAAACTTTCATTTTTACGCCTAAGACCAATTATGTACCGATCAGTACCAGTTTTTATTTTAAATTCGGAAAAGTTGTGCTGAAAGTCCATAAAAATTCACTGTGACCTACGTGCAGTAATTTGACCATAACTCAAGTTCTATAGATCCTATTGACGTGAGACCAACGGCATTAGAAAGCTAACATCCGTACCTACAACTTTTGTGTTTACACCTAAACCCAGTTCGGAACTTAAACTTGTCAAACTGAGACAATAAAAACGCGTTTTGCACATTGACAGCAAAATCGCAGTTCAGCTGCGATTTCGCTTTGGGAAAATCTTTTCCACTTCTTATTCGATCCAATACTCTCCAAACTTGACCCTAATCATTACCCTATGATTACCCTATTATTAGAACACTAATTATTCATCAACTTACTGTATGCAAATTCAAAGGGTTCTCAAATCTATTAACAACCTATTACAATTATTAAACCCTAATTCTTAAACTCACCAACATCTCATCCAATTCCATGGTTCTAACCTCAAAACTACATCCAATAATCGTCATATGGGTTATCTAAGGACGGTATACAATTTCTACATCAATTCAACAAGTTTTCATCATCTAATCATCAAATCTCTCTCAAAACCCTAATTCTCAAATTCTCACAAACTTTCCCCAACTTGTTAGATGCAATCTAATGATTTAACAACGTAATATTAATGCAAGATAGTCTCACCCTCACCTTAGATTAATTCCTGAATCAGCGGCAGCGTTCTTCTTTCCTAAGGTCTTCTCCTCTTCTCTTCTTTCTTGTTCTCATCTTTTCCAAAAAGCGGTTTTCGGTAAACTCTTTCTAACCTAAGCTTCTCTATTTATAATATTTAACGCTCTTCCTAAATCTATTTTGGCCCAACAACTTATTCTTCTTTCTATTCTAACCCCTTTCTTATTTCTCTTACACCTCAAAACTACTCTATTCCTCATAATCTTATTTATTTCTAAATTAAATATATCTCTCCCCCACTTAATAATAATAATACACCAATAACAAATATATCTCTAACAAATAGCAAATATATTTCTACATCAAATAACAAATATATCTATAACAAATAACAAATATATTTCTACACCAAATAACAAATATATCTATAACAAATAACAAATATATTTCTACACCAAATAACAATTATATTATGCTAGTAAATACCAACATATAACATAACAAAATATCACATAAATCATGTAAATTATACCAATCATATAAATATATTCTAAAACTCATTTAAAATAATTAAATAAAAAGGAGGGCGTTACACACTGCAAATGTGAAATGAGTTCTAAACACAAAGTACATGTCAAATAATTCAAAACAATAATATATTTATTTACGAACCACACCTAACACACTTCTATGAAAGTAGATAAACAATTGAAATCAAATGAATGAGGGTTATGAACACACATCCGGCAATCACATTCCAATCAAGTTATGTGTCCATCCAAAAATCGTTTCAAAAGGCATAAAAACATGGATCAAAAGGTCTTTGAGGGTTATAACTTGGCTTGGCTACAAAAGAAATGTCATATGTGGGGCAATTGAAATCAAAAAGCCTATCAAAGAGGAACATTCCTTGTATCAACCATTAAAATTCACAATCTTTCCTACCAATCATTACAAACCCTTGGTGCTTAAACATGAAGCACTTTGATCTTGACAACTTATTTTCTTTTTGGATTTTTCTTTCTTTTTCTCTTTTTCTTTTTCTTTTCATGTACACATTGTTTTTCTTTTCTATTTGTATTTACAACAACATGTTGTCTTGATCAACGATAAATTTACACCATAGTACTTGACATAAAATTTACATCTACCTTCTCTCCCCAACTTGAATCAACAAATACCTTAATTAAATGTTCCTCTACTCTAAGGCAAAAGGGACAAATAACAATGAAATTTTAGGGTTCAACAATTAAAAACATACCAGAGTCCTAAAATGCGTCAAGAATGAACTGAATTTTGAAAAATTTAAAGGCAACTTCATCAAGCATTGTGCTTATGAATTGACAGTTCATAATTGATGACTCCGATTCATTTGGCTCAAGTGGGTTAGCAAGTACTCGCTCTTCTCACAAGGTAGGCTATTTGTGGTCAAGTAAGTTTCACTCATAAACAAAAAATGTGCCTTGATCACTTCCATGCCTTCACACAATTTAAAACAATTATTTGATTTAACATAAAACAACTGAGTTAAACAATGAATACCGGTCTCCTTGCATATGTACAAACATTTGAGGTTTCCTCACTTTAGGCTAGTACTACGTGGTTCACAAACAAATATATTATTGCGAAGAACTAAATTACGTGAAATTTGTGCAAAGTACCCGTTTCACATTCAAGTAAAAATCTAGAAAAACCGGAAACTTGTACCTTGGCTATGCGCTTTAATCACAACAATGAATCATTATCAATCATCTGAGATATGCTCACTTTGGCTATCTTTCAAGCACATTGCAATTTGAAGTTTTGAGCATTTTTTTAATTTCTTTCAAACAAGCAATAGTAATAACCAAAATAAACTTCCACAAATTTTTAAAAATAGCTCAAAATGAAGTACATCTACAAAAATAAAATAACACAATACGTTACTTAAAACAATACTAACAACCCGTAATTAAACACATTGTCTTAACAAACATCACAATACAACATCCCATAGTACGGAACAATACATAATTCAAAACATCACTACTAAAGTCATACATAACAAAGTAAACATCAACAGAAGCAAATAGTTCAAAGAGTAATTAACAAAAAGCAATAAAAGATGAGTTCTAGAAATAAGGAATTGACTGAAAGCATCTTCAAATGTTCTCAATTCAGATGTGCTTTCAAGTTCTGCTCCCTAAAACTCCTCCTCTTCGTAACTCTGAGTGTCTTCACTAGAATTTGTTGCACTCACCACCGCATCCGGATCATGTAAATCTGCCCCACCCTGATCATCATCAGCTGGATCATCAATATGCATATCTGAAGAACCACCCCCTCCATAGACAAATGGCCTGTCCCCAGGCCAAGCACAATAAGCTTGAAAAGCCTCTGGAAAAGGAACCTGATGGTCTGCTACCTGTGGGTAACCGGCATGTAGCTGAATCCGGTACATAGAGTCATGCAATGAAGTCATCGCCCGCTTGTTAGCATCCAGGTAGTCCCAAGTGTAAGTAAAACACTACCTCTGAGCTGGGTCCATGTGTGAGAAATCATCAGCTGATGTTGGAGCTTGAGGTTGGTGCGATGAGGAAGCTCCGGTACCTTTCTTACCCTTTTTCTCTTTGTCACTGTGCCTTGCAATGATAGCATCAGTGATTGGATTCTGGAGCTCCTCATGGACATGGCTAGGGATTTTAATGCGGAGGCTAATGATCAACCCCATTATCAATCCAGGAAAGGCTAAAGGGACCCTATCCTTGTTGCTTAAAGCAACATCTTTAAGTTCTTCAGCAATGATGCGGGCAATATCGACCGGTTGATCGGTGAGAATGTAGTACAAGAGGGGTGGGATATCTATGGTGCAAGTGGAGAGGTGACTCTTAGGTTTGACATTGAACAAGATTAGTTTCAAGAGGGTTTGAGCAATGGGGGTCATGTTACACTTCTTTACGGTATCCCTCCCAGTCACACTCTTCTCATACCCCTTCCCCGGTTGTAGAATTGTTTCTTGAATGGCTGAGTGATCCTAATCCCCTTTGTTTTGTTGGAGGTGGAAGGGACACAGTTCATCTGGGGTCTTAAGTTTGTACGGTTTCCCAAGGTAATCATTGATGCCTTCGCGATCAAAGGTGATCACCCTGCCCCTTACCATGGTTGTAAAGCTAAAACCCTCTCCTTCTAGAGGCATGGCGTTTGCATAGAACTCACGCACAATTTCAGTGTTGAGTTGAGGGTGTGGGGCAACAAGTTTCTCCCATTTTCTCCTCTGAATGATGGCAGCCAGCACTCTGTATTTCCCTTCAGCTGAGATTTGGAACTGCTTGTCATGCCAAATCTTTCGGCTGCAGAGTTCCTGATACCTTTCCTGATGGTCAGCACTAAAGAACCTGTGCTCATCATATGGCCTTGAAGCCGGTGGATCCTCAGTTTGTTTCCTTTTTCCCCTAGCGGAAGCAGATGCTTTTTGTGAATTTTTAGGTGCCATACCTGTTAATAACAAAGCCAGGAAACCCATACAATTCACAGGACAAAAGATTAGAAAGAATTACAGTCAAAGCAGAATAAAAAAAAATTCTGGGTCCAGTGAATTTCGCCAGGCGAAGGCTGAGCTCGCCATGGCGAAATTGGTTAAAATTTTCTGGGTTTTTTATGAACACCTCGCCATGGCGAACTCAATGGCGAGGGAACCCAGAATTTCAAAAATTCGCCCTTTTTCACAAATATTCACCAGTTTTCCCTTGTTTCTTCTTATTGCAAGATTGTTCTAACTTATATCACTACTTTTCGACCCTTATCATGACCCAGAGATGAATCAAATCAGAGTTTCACCACACAAACCCTTTTTATTCGAAATTTTACAAAAATGGGTTAGAAATTCAAAAGTTGTGGTGTGAGCAAGAAAATAACACAAATTAGTTTCTGATTTTCGTTCATCTCAGTCATTTTAGGGATTCACATTGACAAGAAGAAGAGATTAACATTGATTATTGTCAACTAACCTAGGGTTTTATCAAGAACAAGACATGCACAGTAAATAATGAAAGAAATTAATAACAAACCTGATTAAATCAAATGCAGAGATGATGAAAAATTAAAAGCTTGACTTGATTTGGCTTGCTATGGATTTGTATGGAAAGTTTCCTTGGAAAAATTAGGGTTTGAAGTGAGAAAATAGGGTTAGTGGAGAGAGAGGAAAAAGAAACCGAAATTTTTGAGATAATGAGGGTGAGTGGGTGGTTGGGAGGAGTTATTGTGAGTTAGTGGCATGGGAAAACGTAACTGCCATTTTGGCAATTTCGCCAGGCGGAAGATGAGCTCGCCATGGCGAGGTTTATGGTACGCAGGTCAAATGACCTGTAAATTTCGCCAGGCAGAGGCTGAGCTCGCCATGGCGAACTTGAAAATTTCAAACCCGAATTTTTTTCTTAGGTTGCTTTTGTTTTGGATTGGCTTTGTTTTGCAAATGACTCTAAACCCTATTATGCATTAAAACAATAAATAAACTTACAAAATTGGGTTGCCTCCCAACTAGCGCTTGTTTAACGTCGTTAGCTCGACGCCTTTTCCGTTAGGGTGGCCAAAATGAAACGGATAGCACATCATCTTTCGAAACCCTACGTTTTGGTAGGAATTCCATGAACTTTAGGAACAAATGATTTGGAGTCCATGACCTCCCTAGCTTTGGTTTATTGAACAAGGTGCAAATTTCATCAATTACCCGATCGATTTCTACCTTGTTCATCTTCTTCCCTCTTGCTTCCATTAAATCTTCCTTGATTAGTAACCGTTCCTTTTTCTCAACCACCGTTGCTTCTTCAATATCAACAGTTGTAACTACCTCATTTTGAACAACAACTTCTTCAACAATCTCTCTGACTCTCTCAAACATGTCTGGATTATTTTCTTGTTCTCCAAGAGTGGATTGATTGTTGGCTTGGTTATCCATGATTTGTGCTTGAATCAACCCAATTTGAAGTGATAAAGTCCTCAATCTTTGGTTGGTATCTTGCATGTTTATCATGGATTGTTGCATGAAGATGTTCAAAGTATTTTCAATCACCGAATATCTTTCATCTTCATAAGAATGTTGCTTATACTGTGGATAGGATTCATACTCGGGTGGAGTATAGAAGTTGAAGTAACCATGATCAGCCATGATTTTGGCTAGGTGGTGATCCTAAAACGGAAACAACTAACAAGAAACTTTTCTATGTTTATCAACAAGGGGTTAGTACAAACAACTATCAAATAAAGAAAAAATATTTACGGATTATATACAAATGCTTAAAACGATAAATCAATCGTTCTATCTATGATAACTAAACACCATTCCCCGGCAACGGCGCCATTTTGATGAAGTAGTTTTGCATCAAACAAGATAAGTATTTTTGTATCGTCTCCACAGGGAATAGTGCGTTATCAATGACAGTTTAACATCGACTATCATTCCAAGTATTAAGAGTACTTGTTTGTTTGAATTGAAATGTAACTAACTAAACTAATTGCAAAAAATAAAAGTTGAGATAAATAAGGATTGAAACTTGTTAGGAGTAGCGTTCCTTAACCAAGCGTCACACGTAACCTAATGATCCATACGAATTCTAGCTTTATAAACAACATTATCACAATCAATTCTAAACTATCCTTCGTGTCCAAAGTGATATAATTATTTCTAAGTTATCATTTAAACATTCGTGTCCAAATCCCTTAAACGATAACAAAGTCGATCGGATAACTTAATCGACCGTGTCCAGCCTGATTAAGCATCCGAAAGCATTAAACTCTTGATTATGGTGATTATCACAAGATTAACAAAGTTGTCAAAGAAGTTAACCTAAGATATATTGCTACTCTAGCTCTAGATTCAAGAGTTTGTGTCCAAATCATCTTGAATCTTATTGAAAGCATTAACACAAGAATAACAACAATATTGAATATAAATTGCTAGAATCATATATTGCAAGATCAAAAGGATTACATGTTTAGCAAGATCAAGTACCTCTCATCCTAACAAAGAGTGTTTAGCTACACATCATCATGGAAGCCTTGCAAGGATGGATTGAAAAGGAAGGATTCATTACACTTATGATGTCTCAACAAAGAAATAAAGATCCAACTTCCAAAATCACTCTCACTCTATATGATCTACCTTATTTCTCCCTAAGAAATATCTACCTATGAAAACTATGAGAAAAACTAAGATAAGAACTAACTTAATAATTAGAAATGAGAGAAAATGAGCTTTTATACAAATCTGCAAAAGTCACATTTCGCCTGGCAGAATTAAGCTCGCCATGGCGAGCTCAGTCTTCTTCACCAATGGAATTCTGCCACGTCACCAAAAATTGATCAAACCGCCTAACTTTCGCCTTTTAGCTCGCCATTGGTTCGCCCGGCGAAATTTCTCGCCATGGCCATCTCAGTGGCGAAGTGGCCTGGTGCTCTCTGGAAGTCCTCACCATTTAGCTCGCCTTTGGCTCGCCATGGCGAGCTGGCCTTTGCCCAAATTTGTTGTTTTTGCACTTGCTTGATGTTTGGACACTCAATTCCTGCACAAATGGGTAGAGTAAGATGACTAAAGCGTAAAAGGTCAAAATTTCACTTTTCTCTCGGCTTTTCCCTGGATAACTTGTGAAACAAGTAACAAATGTGCCATAAATAAACATTAAAAGTACTACTTCCTGGCACTTATCAATATATTTGGGAGTGATATGAAAATGGTTTTGAATCATAGTAATAAATTTTTTAACATGAATAGAAACTTCAGCTTTGGTTTTAAGCAAAATAACCCAAAGGAATCTGCTATGATCATCAAGTATGGTCAAAAAATATCTATGACCATGGATAGAGGCAGTGGCAATTGGTACCATTAGGATAGCCATGTTTTTCATAACAAAAATCAATAGTGTGATTATTACGATGACAAAAGGTGCAAAATCTGATAGGTTTGGTGGAACTGTTTGGTGCACCATTTTTACCACGAGGTGAAAATCTTCTTGCATCAGATGCATTCAATTGCACAGAAGCATCTTCACTAACACTAGCAAGAGGAAGAGAGGCTGAATTACTTTCTTCTTGAATCACAAGTGAATACACCTTATTCAGATTAGGAAGAGGATCAAGTAGTAGGATTTGAGTTTTCACTACTGAAAAATTTTCATTCAAGCCTGTAAGAAATTGCATAATTTGATCCTCATTTCTATGAAGCTTAGCAACTCTGGTAGCATCACAACGACAAGTATGAAGGCATACACAATTAGGTATAGGGCGGTGTGAAGAAAATTCTTCCCAAAGAGCCTTCAATTCAGTGAAGTAATCAATCACTGACTTGTTACCTTGTTTCAATGAATTGATAGATGAACGCATATTTGCAATTCGTATTCGATCAACTTTGCTGAAACACTCATGTAGATCATGCCAAATTCCCAAAGCAGAGTCATAGAAAACAACTGTTTGAGCACTCAGAAAGAGAATTTATGAGCCAGGATTGCACCAAATGATTACATCGTTCCCATGCAGAACGAAGTAAATCATCACTGTCAGGAACAGGGATAGTGCCATTGATGAAACCAAGCTTATTCTTCGTTCCTAACGCTCGTTGCATGGAACGTTTCCACGCCAAATAATTTGTTCCATTTAGTTTTGGAGAAACAGTTAAAGAGTTCGGTCCTTCACTAGGATGAACAAAGTATTCAGATTCAGTATCTGGTTGATTCACACCACGAGCCATAGATGAATAGGATCAAGAATCAGTATCTTGTTCCTTTGCTTTCTTTCCTTCATTCTCTACATACTTTGATAATAAACAAGTGCTTATATAAGTGGAGGAGTTGACAAAATTCATCAAGTCGAGGAAATGAACTTTTAAAACTCGTTTCGATTTAGCTTGATATTTGAATGCCTTCCAGTTCCACAAAACTTTTCCTGAAGACTAATGAGTCATATTTGGAGTTCTCAAATAGAGCAAATTTTCTGAAATTTTCAGGATCATATCTTCATTCCAAAAGTTCAATAGAATGGGATAGTGCACTCGACAATAAGGACTTTGGGGGCAACTGTTTATGACTAAATTGAGGCTCGTTAACCAAACACTCGTCATATTTGAGGCACACAAAAGATTACTTGTGCGCCCTACTACACATGATCACTGTCTGAGGCAAATATGGACTGGTGGACTAATCTCCAACGTACTCCTGTATCTGTCATCAGGTTTAACGAGAGTATTTACATCGAACTCAACTATAAAAGCATGGCTTTTGGCCACACATCAGGTACAAAATCACTTTTACATATTTTTCACACTTTTCTCTGAAGGAAAAACATTTACTTGAGCGTTGGAGTGCTAATCTGTATTGCAGGTTTTCTCGTCTCTCCCAACGAACAAACTCCACCGCATCAGAGCTCTAGTTCCGTTGTACCTGATCTTCATCTGTACGAGCCTCGCGACTGCGCTATCTTATCTCTGTTCCCGAACATAATAGCTTCACAATTGAACTTCCATTTAATTTGTTGGGTTTTGTATTCTACTTCATTCTTTCTCAAATCCAATCATGCAACATTGGAAATAGTGGAAGTTTTGGATGTGAGTGTAACTTAGAATTAGTTGGGATGAAATAAACGGTATAACTAGATTTCTTATTTTTTTAGTTTTAGCACCTATACCTATAAGCATCTGGTTTAATTCTTTTACTTCATTGGAAGTGAAGTATCATCATGTGTTTTTATGGTTTGATGCACAATGTTGTAAGCAAATAATGAAAGAAATTAGAAAAAGAAGAAAAATCCATTTATCACAAGAGAATCATACTCCCTCCGTCCCAAATTGTATGACGTTTTGGACATTTCACACATATTAAGAAATGCAATTAATATTGTTTGGAAAAAAGATATTATGAGTTATTTTACAAAATTGTCCTTAATAAATAATATGGAAAAAATAAATGAAAGAATTGAAAAAAAAAGAGAGTAATAAATAGTTAAGGTTATAATAGGAAAAGTAACATTAATGTTGCATTGGTATTGTAAAATGACATATAATTTGAGACAATTTTTTTCCCTAAAGCGACATACAATTTGGGACGGAGGGAGTATTAGAGACGAATGAAAAAACGATGGAATCAAGTTTACTTGAAGAAGTAGAGGAAGAACACCATACACCACACTAACTTGTAAATTAAGTTATCGCAGCTTGCAAGCCTATATTGAATTGTAAATGGCTGTATCTGTTTTCCTTAATATTAGGAGATTATTAAGTTATGATCACATTGAACACACCATGAATTATCATGTTCAATCATAAATTAAGTATAAATACTTGTAAGCTTGCAAATTTGTTCATTATGTGAAAATTCAATTCAATCCACACCATGACATCTCTCATTTCTCTCGTTTTCTATAAATTTCTGATTTGCTCAACATGGTATCATGAGCGTCTCAATTGTTAGGACACTACGCACAATTTCCCCATGGTCAGATTAAGTAGAAGTGAAATAAATGCGGAATAACAACACACAAGATTGTTAACGAAGTTCGGCCAATAATGCCTACTCTCCGGACTGCTGCTGCAGATCTTTTAATAAAGGGAAATATATGTGTTTACAAACACTCACAAAACTCTCACTACCCACAACCCAATTACACCCAAGAATTTTCTCTAAAATTCTCACAATGAGTTTTTCCTAACTCTCTATTGATGTAATTCACTCACTTGTGTTGTTTTTGTTGTTATGTTTTGATCCATTGGCAAGGCATCTATTTATAGGACAAATAAGGCAATGTGAACTTGAGAAAAATCCATATTCAAATGTTGAATGTGAAACCTCCATGTTTCACATTTCTTTTCTCCAAAGTCATAAATGCAAGGCTTTCACATGTGCTATTCCAATTCCACAAAGGTGTGCTTTCCTTTTTTTATGTGTTCACACATGCATTCACACATGCATCACATTTATGTGTTCACACATGCATGTTCACACATGCATCACATCCATTAGTCCTATTTTGCCAACAATCTCCCACTTGAAGACTGATTTCAATCGGTCTTCACACCTCGATCATGCAGCAGCCTTCTCAGGTCTCTTACTCTAACAGGCCAACTGAAGTTGAGCACAACTTCAGTTTGTCGATAGTCAAAATCCATTTAACCGCTTCCCAATGAGCTTTACCTGGATTTGATATAAACCTGCTAACAACTCCCACTGCATGGCCAATGTCTGGCCTCGTACAGACCATTGCGTACATCAAACTTCCAATTGCTGAAGCATATGGAATCTTGGCCATGAGTTCTTTTTCTTCCTCCATCTGAGGTGATTGTTCTTGAGATAGGCGAAAATGACTTGCCAACGGTGTGCTAACCGATTTGGCATCGCCCATGTTGAATCTTTGCAAAACACGGTTGATGTACTCTGCTTGAGATAACTGCAAAACTCCTTTTTCCTTATCTTTCGTGATTTGCATACCAAGAATTTTCTTTGTCGGACCTAAATCCTTCATGTCAAATTCTTTTGACAATTGCATCTTCAAGTTTTTGATCTCATCAATGTCTGAGCTTGCTAGTAACATATCATCGACATAAAGTAGCAAAATGATATAACTTGACTTATATCTCTTGAAGAAGCAACAATGGTCGGCATTGCACTTCTGGAAACCTTCCTTGTGCATGAAGCTTTCAAACTTCATATACCACTGCCTTGGAGCTTGTTTCAGGCCATACAAGCTCTTCGTTCCTATGGGTAACTTAGCTAGTTCCCATGTCTGATTTGAGATCAAAGACTTCATTTCGTCTTTCATGGCAAGCTCCCACTTACTAGCATCCATGGTCTGACATGCTTCATCATAATCTTTAGGCTCTCCTCCATCAGTTAACAACATGTAGTTTATGTATCTGCTGTTTGGAACACGAAGTCTAGAAGACCTTCTTAATTCAGGAACTGGAGTAAGATGCACTGGTGTGTCAGACGGTTGTCTGATGCTTGATTCTGCTAATTCCTCTGACTGAGGACTCTCATCTGTGGGACTTCCTGGAACATCATCCATCTCTACATAAACAGGCTCGCTCAATCCTGAGTCGTTGGTGGTTGTGGTATGCCTATCTTTGTACATCACTCTTTCATTGAAGATCACATCTCTACTGCGAACCATCTTTTTGTTTTCATCATCCCAGAGGCGGTAGCCAAACTCATCCTCACCATAACCGATGAAAGTGCACTTCTTGGATTTGGGATCAAGTTTATTTCTACCTTGATCACTAATATGCACATATGCTACACAACCGAAAACTCTAAGATGTGAGAGTTTTACCTCTTTTCCACTCCATACCTCTTCTGGTATTTTATGCTCCAATGGCACCGATGGACCTCAGTTGATTAAGTAAGCTGATGTGTTGACTGCTTCTGCCCAGAAGTTTTTTGGTAAGCCTGACTGCACACGCAAGCTTCTGGCTCTTTCAGTCAATGTTCTATTCATACGCTCAGCTACACCATTGTGTTGGGGAGTACCTGGCACAGTTCTTTCCATTCTGATCCCGTGCTCATAGCAAAACTTCTTGAATTTGGTGTCTTCATATTCACCACCATTGTCGGTTCTGAGCTTTTTGATCTTCAAACTTGTCTCATTTTCCACCATGGCTTTCCATCTCTTGAAAGCTTCAAATACTTCAGACTTATGCTTCAGAAAGTATACCCATACCTTCCTAGAGTGATCATCGATAAAAGTCACGAAGTAATGCTTCCCACCAATGGATGGGACAGTTGTTGGACCCCAAACATCAGAGTGAACAAGCTCAAGTTTCTCCTTCTTTGGGGTTCTTCCACTTGTCTGAAAGCTGACTATCTTCTGCTTTCCAAGTATACAGTCTTCACATATGTCAATTTCTATTGACCGAAGACTTGGTAGTTTTCCTTTTGAGTGCATAACCTTCATCCCTTTTTCACTCATATGGCCTAATCTCTTGTGCCATAGATTAGGATTTTCATTTGTTGCAACATAAATCAAATGGCATGCTCCAGCTGTCTTGTAAAGAGTACCACTCTTTTTATCGCGAGCTATCGTCATTGCACCTTTTGAAATCTTCCAATCATCACCGTGGAAGACTGTTGTGTAGCCTTCGTCAGCCAACTGGCCTACGGAGATTAAGTTTTTCGTGAGGTCGAGAATATGTCTAACATTTTTCAATTCCCATACAGACCCATTCAACTTAATCTTAACTTCACCTTTGCCCACAACCTTACAAGATTGTTCATTTCCAAGATAAACTTTACCAAGGTTACCGGGGACATAATTCTTGAAGAATTCTTTCTGGGAAGTAGCATGAAAAGACGCTCCAGAGTCTAACACCCAAGACTCTTCCTTGCTCTCCAAAGAACATATCAACGCGTCACCTCCTCCTGAGGTGGAAGCAACATTTGCCTCATCTTTCGCCTCTTGATTCTTTGCTGGGAGCCTACACTGATTTTTGAAGTGTCCCGTCTTTCCACAATTCCAACACTCGATAGATTTCGAGTTCTGAGAACTACGATGATTTCTGGATTTGGATCTTCTAGCCTTTGATTTACCACGTCCATTTCCTCTGGTTGAATTTCTTCCTCTTGACTCTGTATGCAATACTGAAGAGGATGACGATTCACCCAACTCTCTCCGTCGGATCTCTTCACTGAGAACCAGATCACGAATATCATCAAATTTCATCTTTTTGCTTCCCGATGAGCTACTCACAGCCGTGACAGTAGCGCTCCAACTATCTGGTAGGGAAGACAAAAGTATCAATGCTCGTACCTCATCGTCAAATTCGATACCAACTGAACTTAATTGGGTTGTGACAATATTAAGTTCATTGATATGTTGCGCCACTGATGCGCCTTCTGTCATCCGAAGTGTAAACAACCGCCTCATCAAATGAACTTTATTTGATGCTGAAGGCTTTTCGTACATGCTAGAAAGAGCCTTCATAAGTCCAGCGGTGGTTTTCTCTTTTGCTATATTAAAAGCAACATTTCGAGATAACGACAATCGCACAACACCAAGTGCTTGTCTATCGAGAAGGTTCCACTCATCATCCTTCATCAATTCTGGTTTCTTTTCTGTGAGAGGTTGATGTAGCTTTTTCTGATACAAATAATCTTCGATCTGCATCTTCCAAAATCCAAAGTCCGCACCATCGAACTTTTCAATTTTCACCTTTCCTTCGTCTGCAGCCATAACTCCCACTTGAATCTAACCTCCTCTGGATCTTCTTTGAAAATTTTTGTGAACCACTGTGATTTAGAACACCTCAGTGAACAAATTGGTAACACTGACCAAATTTTCACTATTCACGAAATTACTATTCACGTGAATTACTATTCACGAATAGTACTTTTGCCAAAAATAACAGAGATACCGAGCCAGGAGCTCTGATACCAGTTGTTAGGAAACTACGCGCAATTTCCCCATGGTCAGATTAAGTGGAAGTGAAATAAATGCGGAATAAAAACACACAAGATTGTTAACGAAGTTCGGCCAATAATGCCCACTCTCCGGACTGCTGCTGCAGATCTTTTAATAAAGGGAAATATATGTGTTTACAAACACTCACAAAACTCTCACTACC
The DNA here is from genome assembly GCF_051527215.1 of Medicago sativa. Taxonomy (NCBI): domain Eukaryota; kingdom Viridiplantae; phylum Streptophyta; class Magnoliopsida; order Fabales; family Fabaceae; genus Medicago; species Medicago sativa. Next base: position 12,622,794 of record NC_140756.1, read on the forward strand.
CACAACCCAATTACACCCAAGAATTTTCTCTAAAATTCTCACAATGAGTTTTTCCTAACTCTCTATTGATGTAATTCACTCACTTGTGTTGTTTTTGTTGTTATGTTTTGATCCATTGGCAAGGCATCTATTTATAGGACAAATAAGGCAATGTGAACTTGAGAAAAATCCATATTCAAATGTTGAATGTGAAACCTCCATGTTTCACATTTCTTTTCTCCAAAGTCATAAATGCAAGGCTTTCACATGTGCTATTCCAATTCCACAAAGGTGTTCTTTCCTTTTTTTATGTGTTCACACATGCATTCACACATTCATTATGTGAAAATTCAATTCAATCCACACCATGACATCTCTCATTTCTCTCGTTTTCTATAAATTTCTGATTTGCTCAACATGGCGATGACAGCTTGTCATTACGTAATTTTAGATGTATTTTAGCACAAAAATGGAGTTCACAATGAGACTTATGCAGCAAAAAGAGCAGAAAAACTGAAGGATTGCAAAAGAAGAAAACGTGTCACGATTTCATAGAAACGTGCCACGATTTGGGAAGCATCAGAACTCTTGGTTCGACATTGAAGAAACGTGTCACGATTGGTAAAACGTGACACGATTTGGTGAAACCCTAATTCAGTTTCTTGCTCCAGAAGGTAAAAACGTGTCACGATTCACTTAAAACGTGACACGATTTGGGCGATATTCTGTGCCTATTTAAGCTGAAGTCTATTCCAAAAACAGGGGTTACGAATTCTGGAGAGAAAAAGTGCGATTTGCAGACCTGGAGACTGAAGAACGGGGCGATTTCCTCCATTCTTTACCAGTTTATGTATGTTTTAATTCTTTCATTGATTATGCTATTTGTAAACTCAATTATGAGTAGCTAAATCTCTTAGAGATTAGGTCTGAGATGATTCTTTGTAACCCTAATTGACCCATGTTGCTGTGAAACTCTATTTATTGTGAATGACAATCTAGTTTTTATTCAATTCAATTGTTCTTAATGCTTTTTATATATTGACACCATATAAACATGATTTCGTGAGAACGAATGACTACTGACCATAGCTTTCGACTTAGACCTAATTGGATTGTTCTAATAAACATGGTTAGTCTAGGAATAGATAATCGTTTGTTAGTGATATTAGGTTAACGTGCTTAAACCTTCAAATATTATTAGACCACCTAAGGGATTAGGGGCTGTAGTGTGAGAAGAGGGTCCTAAGTCAAGGGATTGATTAGGACTATTTTGTTAACTATCGTGGAACTAGAAAATCATTCATAAGAATAGGTGCAGTATATTAATTAGGGGAACATAGATGATTCGAAAGACCTGATCTCATCTCTCTACTATTTTCTAACCAAATCTTTATTTTATGTTATTTAATTTTATGCAATTAAATCTACTGCCTAGTGGCAAACCAAAAATAACTTTTACACATCCTAAATATTTTACCTTATTGCTTAATTGAGATTAACACAGTCCTCGTGGGATCGATATTTTTACTACTTCGATAGTAATTGGTGCACTTGCCAAACGTCTATCAAGTTTTTGGCGCCGTTGCCGGGGACTGTTAAGTCATTTCAGTTTGGCAATTTTGTTTTTATTTAGGATTTCTGTCATTTATATTTTTGTATATATATAAAAAAAAAAAAAATTTACTCTTGTTGCTTTTAATTTATCTTGTGCGGTGCTATGATGGTATGTTTTTCTTTTTGTTGTTTCTGCAAGGTCAAGCAAAATACTATTTGATTTAAGATGGGAGATAATCCATCTAGACGCACCTTAGGGGACTATGGTATAGGAACACACCGATGTCTTATCACTCATGGGTTTCAACCAGCGAACCCAGTTGCCTTCAACATAAAAAATTCAGTTCTTGTGGGTCTTCGAGAAAATCAGTATGATGGAGGATCACTTCAAGACCCATACGAACACTTGAGTTTATTTTATGAAGCTTGTTTGTTCTGCTGCCCTGATGGAGTGACTGAAGATCAAAAGAAGTTGCAATTGTTCGCTTTAACATTAACTGGAAGAGCAAAAGATTGGTTGCATGCCCTGCCTAATGGTACAATTCAAAAATGGGATGAGTTAGAGGAGAAGTTTTTGAAGCGGTTCTTTCCATTATCGAAGTTGTTGAAGAAGAGGGCAGAAATTAGTGGTTTCAAACAAGGTGATACAGAATCTCTCTATGATGCTTGGGAGAGGTTCAGACTGTTATTGAAGAGGTGTCCACCACATGGTTTTGATTTACTGGAACAGATGCAAATATTTACAAATGGGATGAATGTTCAAACTAGGATGCTCCTTGATGCTTCAGTTGGGGGTAGTATAAAAGAAAAAACAGACCTTGAGGTTCAAACTCTAATTGAGATCATGGCTCAGAATGAGTGTTGTGTTGAGATTGAGCAAAGTGAGAAAGGAGTGCTTGGAGTGAATGAGAATAGTATTATCTTAGCTAGTCAGGCCTTGATGAGTAAACAAATAGAAGCACTTTCCAAACAGGTACAAGACATAAGTATAAGACAAGTTCAACAGACACAACAAGCGCAAGTTTTGAGGTGCGAATTTTGTGGTGAAGGACATGCTAATGGTGAGTGTGTACCCGAGGGAGTGAGTGAGGAAGCCATCGATATGAGAATTTATCAAGAAGAGAACCCTTACTCAAACACATATAATATGGGGTGGACACAAAATCCTGACCTCAAATATTCAAACAACAACACCTTAAACCCAATTACCTACCCATCCCAACAACAACCACAAACAAAACCAACCGCACTTGAAGAAGCCTTGACTAGTTTCATCAAATTAACCCAAACCAACTTCCAAGAGATAAAGTCATATCAAGAAAGTGTGCAAAGGGACAATGAAGCTTACTTTAAGAACCTTGAAACTCAAATTGGGCAGTTGTCAAAGCTAATGGCAACACAATCAAGGGGAGGTTTTGGTGGCAATACTTCCAACAATCAAAAGAATGATGCATGCAATATGATTGGAATGAGCGATGGGAGGGTAGCAGCTATCCTTATGAGAGTGGATAAGAGTAAGAAAAAGAAAGTTGAGTGTGAATCCAAGAAGGAGGGAGATAAAATAGAGAAACTCATAGATGCAAGCTCCATTTTGAGAAAGTCTAAAAGTCAGCTCCTCAAGGATGGTGATAAGCCTCAAGTGATTCCATACTATGTAAAGTTGCCTTTGTTGGAACAAAATGTGTTTAACAATGAACCTTAAAGGGTTTTGATGATAACAAGGTATTAAAAATTGTAAATTGGACTAGCTAATATTTGTTCAAGTGTACAGGACCATAATTATAAAGTTACATCATCATTGGTTCTGAATGAGCAAATAAAGAGCTATGGAAACAACAAAAATTTGAAGCTTGGACGCTCCTGAAGGCAACTTGCTACTGAAGAGAAAAAGCGCTCCTGAAGTCAAGCTGCTCCTGAAGAAATAGCGCTCCTGAAGTAAGCTGCTCCTGAAGAATAGTGCTTCTGAAGACAAGAGGTCCAGAAGCCACATCATCAGAAGCTGCGTCATCAGAAGCTGCAGAAGTCATATCATCAGAAGCTGCATCATCAGAAGCTGCCTCATCAGAAGCCATTTCACCAGAAGCTGAATATCAACTGGATTTGCAAAGAATCAAGAATTGAAGAATTATCAATGCAAAAGCTGTCTATTGGATTCGAAAACACAAACAAAGGATTAGTGGAGTTTGCAACGGTCATTTCAAAGGTGTTTGAAGGCGTGTGTTTGCAATTTGGACGAAAGCGTTGACATTGTACTTTGTACGAATTGTACAACCACGTTCTCCACTACTCTGTTTTGTGTCCGCGCTACAGGACAAGAAAACAGCTCCAGAATACGGTTTCGCCTGCATAGATGTTCCTTTGGATAAGGAATGGATTTCAAATTTGTTCTTCATAGGACAACAGCCAAATCAGGCAAAAGATTATTGGTGAAAGATCAAGCTTCAACAACGACTCTTTGGTGTGCTGGCAATTTCACAACGTCTCTCTCACACCTCTATATAAAGGAGTGAAGACCTAGAGAATTGGTAATGCAAGAACGCTGAACGAAAGACTCACAAGATTTTCACAAGTACCAAACCTCTGCTGAAATTGTTCTGCATTCACTTAGAATTTCTGTGTCTCAAAGTCATATCTTAGAAATTCTTAAGTCCATTGAGTCTGTATCTGATTTGTATTGTGAGCACCTCTGATTGTATATCAAGTGTTCAACCTTAAACAATTTTCTGTGTAATTTTGTTTAGTTAGGAAGTCTCTTGCAGTTGTGCTTGAGCAGGAAGTCTCTTGATTGTGTTCTTGAGCAAAGGAAGTCTCTTGCTTGTGTGCTTGAGCATTGGAAGTCTCTTGCTTGTGTGCTTGAGCATTTGTAATCAGATATTACTCATAGTGAAATCTCCTTGGAAGTGCAAGGGGGGCTGGACTACTTCCGGATTGTGGAAGGAACCAGTATAATTGCTTTGTGTCGTTCTTCTTCTCTCTCTCTCTCTCTGTTTTATTCCGCTGCATTTAGATTCTGATTATCACTTCAGAAGCTGTCTCGCTTAGCTTCTGATCAGTGTGTTCAGTTTTTAGGAGAAACGAAGAATTTTTCTAAAACACAATTCAACCCCCCTTCTTGTGTTTTTCTCACCTTCAATTGGTATCTAGAGCCTTGGTCTGTTGTGTAACACTTAACCGTGCAACAGTCAAAGATCTGAGAAAAACATGTCTACTCCTACTCCTACTGGTCCTGGTGATACTAGCTATAAACATGTCTCACATGATTATAGTGATAGTAAGAAAACCAGTATTGGAAAAGTTCCAAAGTTCAATGGAGATGCTGAAGAGTTCTCTTGGTGGAAGACCAACTTTTACAATTACATCATGAGCCTAGATGAAGAATTATGGGATATTCTGGAAGATGGTGTTGGTGATTTAGTCCTTGATGAAGAAGGAGCTGCTGTGGATAGAAAGAAACATACTCCAGAACTGAGGAAACTTTACAAGAAGCATCATATTATCAGAGGAGCTCTTGTCACTGCCATACCCAAAGCAGAATACATGAAGATGAGTGACAAATCCACTGCTAAAGCTATGTTTGCTTCTCTCTGTTCAAATTATGAAGGGAGCAAGAAGGTCAAAGAAGCAAAGGCTCTCCTGCTTGTACATCAGTATGAGTTATTCAAAATGAAGGATGATGAAACTATTGAGGAGATGTACTCAAGGTTTCAAACCTTAGTTTCTGGTCTACAGATTCTAAAGAAGAGCTATGTTGCTTCTGATCATGTAAGCAAGATACTCAGAAGCTTACCTGCCAGATGGAGACCAAAAGTGACTGCCATTGAGGAAGCTAAAGATTTAAACACTTTAAGTGTCGAAGATCTTGTTAGTTCTCTCAAAGTTCATGAGTTAAGTCTTAATGAACATGAGTCTACTAAGAAGAGTAAATCAATAGCTCTTCCATCCAAAGGCAAGTCATCAAAAGCTCTCAAAGTGGTTGAATCTGAAGAGGAAGAACAGTCAAGTTCAGACTCTGAACCAGATGCTGCAGAAATGGCCATGCTCTCAAACAGACTTCAATATCTGGCCAAGAAGAACAGAAAGTTTCTCTCCAGAAGGGGTAACTCCAGAAGCTCAAGGAAAGAAGATCAGAAGGGATGCTTCAACTGTAAGAAGCCAGGTCACTTCATTGCTGAATGCCCTGATCTTCAAAGAGAAAAGTCAAAGGACAAGTCAAAGAGGTCTACATTCAAACCAAGCAAATTCAAGAAGCAGATTAAGCAGAGTTTAATGGCAACCTGGGATGATTTGGGTAGTGAATCTGGATCTGATAAAGAGGAAGCTGATGAAGATGCAAAGGTAGTTGTTGGGTTGGTAGCAACAGCAACTTCAGAAGCTGGGTCAGATTCAGACTCAGAAGATGAAAACGAGGTATATTCCAAAATTCCCAGAGATGAACTTGTTGAGTCACTTAAAGAACTTCTTACACATTTTGAAGTAAGAACCAATGAGTTGAAGGATTTAAAAGAAAAATATGCTGATTTGGTACAACAGCAAAAATCAACTTTATTGGATCTGAAAGCTTCTGAACAAGGACTTAGGGGCTTTGACTTCATGTGTAAAACATATGAAGATCAGCTCAGGTTCTTATGTCAGAAGCTACAAGAAAAGTGTAATGAAAAACCTTTAAGTAACCATGAAATTGCTCTTGAAGATTTTATTATATCTGGCATTGACAGAAGCAGAGTGGCTTCTATGATTTATAGCATTTACAAGAACAATGGCAGAGGAATTGGTTTTCCAGAAGTGAAACTGGAGAAAACCAATCTAAAGTCTTGTTGTGAATGCATCAAGGAAGGTCTGAAAACATTCTTTGTACCAGAAGGGGCTGAGTTGGAAACTGTTGTTCAATCAGAACCTGAAGCTTCTAGTTCTAAGGCTAAGATTACTTCAAAGCCAAAGAACTCTAAGTCAAAGGCTATGATCAAATCTGATTCCAAAACTTCAAAGGTTAGGATCCTGAAAAGATCAGAACCTATTCCTCAGAGTCTGGTGAAACCAAAACCTGGGGTTCTGAAGTCTAAGTTTCAGAAGAAGACAGTTACTGCTTCTGAAGTACCAAAACCTAAGGTGATGGTTAATCAGAAGCAACCCAACTCACAGCACAAGGTACAAGAAGTGAAGAGTAAAGCCTTAAGTACTAACCTTCCAGGACCCATAGAACAATGGGTACCTAAATCTAAAAATGTCAATGATGCAGGTATGTCTAAGAGCAGTGCCAAAGCAAAGATCATGGTACCTAGACAGTGGTTGCTCAAGACACATGACAGGAGACAAGTCCATGTTCCTCAGCCTAACAATGAAAGAGGGAGGAAATGTGAAATTTGGAGGCAACCAGTCAGGCAAGATCATAGGTACAGGAACTATTGGTAACTCCTCTACCTCAATTAATAATGTATGGTTGGAAGATGGTCTTGAACATAACCTTTTGAGCATTAGTCAATTTTGTGATAATGGTTATGATGTGCTTTTTGAAAAACCCAACTGTACAGTAATCAACAAGGAAGACAAATCCATTGTGTTCAAAGGAAAGAGAGTTGACAATGTCTATAAAATCAATTTTTCTGAACTGGCTGATCAGAAGATGATGTGCCTACTATCAGTGAATGATAAGAAATGGATGTGGCACAGAAGGTTGGGACATGCTAACTGGAGGTTAATCTCTAAGCTTAGTAAGTTACAACTTGTGAAAGGGCTACCAGACATTGACTATTATTCAGATGCACTCTGTGGTGCATGTCAGAGAGGGAAAATTGTGAAATCATCTTTTAAAACAAAAGATATTGTTTCAACCTCAAGACCTTTAGAATTACTCCATATTGATTTATTTGGACCAGTAAGTACTGCATCCTTATATGGAAGTAGATATGGATTAGTCATTGTTGATGATTACAGCAGATGGACTTGGGTGAAATTCATAAAGAGTAAAGATGTTGCGTGTGATGTATTCAGTAGCTTCTGCACTCAAATTCAATCTGAAAAAGAATCAAAAATTTTGAAAGTCAGAAGTGATCATGGTGGAGAATTTGAAAATGAGCCATTTGAAGCTTTTTGTGAAAAACATGGAATTTTCCATGAATTCTCTTCTCCTAGAACACCACAACAAAATGGGGTTGTAGAGAGAAAGAATAGAACTTTACAAGAAATGGGCAGAACCATGATTCATGAAAACAATTTACCAAAACATTTTTGGGCAGAAGCAGTGAATACAGCATGCTATGTTCAAAACAGGATCTATATTAGACCTATTTTGGAGAAAACAGCATATGAACTCTTTAAAGGAAGAAAACCCAATATCTCTTACTTTCATCAATTTGGATGTACATGTTACATTCTGAACAACAAGCTCTACCTAAAGAAATTTGATGCCAAGGCCCAAAGAGGAATCTTTTTAGGTTACTCTGAAAGGTCAAAGGCATACAGGGTGTATAATTCAGAAACACTCTGTGTTGAAGAATCTATGCACGTTAAATTTGATGACAAAGAGCTTGAAGATAAAACTTCAAAGCAAGGTGAAAGTTTTGCAGAGATACAGGTTCCTGAAGCTACTCCAGAACCTGATCAGATAGCTGAGTCTGAAGATAGTCCAGAAGCTGAACCCACATCAGAAGCACAAGATGAAGCTGCTTCTGATGAAGCACAAGATGACTCACATCAAGAAGATCCTCCCAGAAACACATTCAAACACAAGTCTTCACATCCTGAAGAGCTAATCATTGGAAACAAAGATAGTCCAAGAAGAACAAGATCACATTTCAGACAAGAAGAGTCAATGATTGGACTAATCTCAATGATTGAACCTACAACAGTTGATGAAGCACTTTCAGATGATGGATGGATCCTAGCTATGCAAGAAGAGTTGAATCAATTTCAAAGAAATGATGTGTGGGATCTGGTACCCAAACCTCAGCACAAGAACATTATTGGAACAAAATGGGTATTCAGAAACAAGCTGAATGAGCAGGGTGAAGTAACAAGAAACAAAGCCAGACTTGTTGCACAAGGGTATAGTCAACAAGAAGGCATTGATTACACTGAAACGTTTGCTCCAGTTGCAAGATTGGAAGCAATCAGGTTACTTCTTTCCTATGCAGTTAATCATGGCATAATATTATATCAGATGGATGTCAAGAGTGCATTTCTCAATGGTGTCATAGAAGAAGAAGTGTATGTTAAGCAACCTCCTGGATTTGAGGATATTAAATATCCTGACCATGTTTTTAAATTGAAGAAATCACTATATGGCTTGAAACAAGCTCCCAGAGCTTGGTATGATAGACTAAGTAATTTCTTAATCAAAAATGATTTTAAGAGAGGACAGGTTGACACTACACTCTTCAGAAGGACCCTTGGGAAAGATACTCTTGTTGTGCAAATATATGTTGATGATATAATATTTGGTTCTACTAATGCATCTCTTTGCAAGGAATTTTCTGAGTTAATGCAGGATGAATTTGAAATGAGCATGATGGGAGAGCTGAAGTTCTTCCTTGGCATTCAAATCAATCAATGCAAAGATGGAGTCTATGTTCATCAATCAAAGACCACAAAGGAGCTTCTGAAGAAGTTCAAACTTGAAGATTGTAAAGTGATGAACACTCCAATGCATCCTACGTGCAACCTGAGCAAAGAAGATGAAGGAACTAAAGTAGATCAGAAGCTGTATAGAGGTATGATTGGTTCTTTGTTATACCTCACTGCATCTAGGCCAGATATTTTATTCAGTGTATGCTTGTGTGCAAGATTCCAATCAGATCCTAGAGAATCTCATATGACTGCTGTCAAGAGAATCTTCAGGTATTTGAAAGGAACAACCAATCTTGGACTCCTTTATAGGAAATCCTTAGATTATAAGCTAATTGGATTCTATGATGCTGATTATGCTGGTGATAGGATTGAAAGAAAGTCAACCAGTGGCAATTGTCAATTTCTGGGTGATAATCTTATATCCTGGGCTAGCAAAAGACAAACAACTATTGCTATGTCTACAGCAGAAGCAGAATACATTTCAGCTGCAAGTTGTTGTACACAACTACTTTGGATGAAACATCAGTTGGAAGATTATCAGATAACTGCTAACAGTATTCCCATTTATTGTGATAATACTGCTGCTATTTGTTTGTCTAAAAATCCAATTTTGCATTCAAGAGCGAAGCACATTGAAATCAAACACCATTTTATCAGAGATTATGTTCAAAAAGGAATTTTAGATATACAATTCATTGATACTGAAAATCAATGGGCTGATATATTTACTAAGCCTTTAACTGTTGAAAGATTTGATTTTATAAAGAAAAATTTGAACATGCACTTTGTATCTGATTAAATGCTTGCTTGCTCCTGAATAGGATTTTAGGTTCTGAAGTTAGTTCAGAAGCAGTAGTCCATCAGAAGCTCTTTATTGAGGTTCTGAGGAAAACTCGCTTCTGATGATGACGTCAGCATCTGAAGTCCAGAAGCTGGATTTGTTGCTTCTGAATAGTTGAATTAGTGGAAACGTTGGAAGTTACCTTTTAAAAAGTAACTTCTGGCCCACTAACTTGGTAGTTACTCTGTGAACTTCTTACGTGGCCTGTATGTGTTGGTGTATAACTAAAAGGGCAATGATGATTTAAAAGCTTTGAAAGTACTTTTCACGCGCCCCCAATTTTGTCATTAATGTTATGTTTGTTTGTCTCTTTTGAATTGCAATCGTTTTACTTTTAACACTTTGTCAATTCACACACTACTCACTCACAACAAACACATTTGCTCTCAAACCTCTTGCGAAGTAAGCGCATTCTCTCAACCTTAGAACCCTAAAATCTTCATCTTCTTCAAATCTTCGTAAATCATCAAATGGCATCATCAAGCTCAAAAGTTTCAGAATCTACATCAAACAAGCAAAGCGTATCAGAATCTGGGTCCATCTACAAAAAGAAGACTATGGATATTCCATGGGAATCCTTAATAGTTCAAGTAGAGTCACCGGTGGATTTTGCTTCACTCAAGAAGTATGAAGTAAACATGGAAGGTTTGATAGAAACTCAGATGATGTCTGAGTATTTCAAGATGCTAAATGGGCCAACATATGTGAACTTGGTCAAGGACTTTTGGTTAAAAGCTGAAGTGTACAATGAAAAGCCTGCAAAAGTCGTAAGCAAACAAGCGGGGTCAAAGAAAGGGAAAATGGTCATGGATATGAATCCTACATCATTTGATAGCTTAGAAATAAGGTCTGAAGTGATGGGCATTCCTATAACCATCACTGAGGACGTTATAGCTAAAGCTTGTAGGATGCATGCAGAGGGAAGATTCCAAGAAATAGTCAGGAAGGAAGATGTCCTGCTAAAAGGTTACTACAACTCTCTTCTGGGTGGGAAGAAAGATGCCAAGCCTTCAGAGATGGAGATTCACAACAGAATGTTGGTGAAATTCAGTAATGATTGCTTCTTTCAAAGAGCAGGAGGGTCTGACCAACCCAACAACCAACAGAAGCTAGCAATTTATTTCATGACCAATCTTGAAAAGATAAACTTCCCCAGATATGTAATGGATCATCTCTGCTGGGCCATAAACGAAAGCACTACAAGAGGAAGAAAACAAGTACCCTATGGAAGATTGCTTTCTGAAATCTTTCATCAAGGAAGGGTGCTGGAGTTCTTAAAAAGGACAAGGAGTGCTTCTGATAAATGTTTCGAAGTTTCTACTGCTGAAAGGACTATCAGTAGCAGGAGCTTATGCTCTATGAAGTTCATCAAAGAAGCCCCTAAAGATGAAAAGTGGTTAGAGATGACAACTGCTGAAACTGAGATAATCAGGGACTTTCCTCCCATCTTTAAGGAAAGTGACTCTGATTTCCTAGTTCAATCAGTAGCTGAGTACGTCTTGGAGGAAGATGCAAGGTCTCAGGAGGAAGCTGCTCTTGCTAAAGGGAAAGGCAAGAAGGCCAAGGCAGTTGCTGTGTCAGAAGCTGCTGTTTCTGAGGCACCTGAAGGGAAAAGGGCCAGAACTAGTTCTGAATCAGAAGCTGCTCCTACTAAAGGAAAGAAGGCCAGAACTAGTACTGAGTCAGAAGCTGCTAAACCTGTTTTTATCAAGGAAAAAGGAAAGATGCAGAAGGTTGGTGCTGCTTCTATTCCACAGTAGAGGAGAAAAGGTAAGGCAGACTTGGTAATCACTCAAGAGCAGCTGGATGAAGCTCTTGAAGAAATAGAGAAAGAGGAGGCTGATCCCAAGCTGAAGAAGAAGAAGGCTCCCCTTCAACTTGTGAGTCCTATGGTTGAGATGACTCGAATAAGGAAAAGGATGGCAGATGAACGTGCTGCTGATCTTATATCAGAAAGAAAGGATCAAAAAGCTCAATACATTCATCAAAGAGATGAAAAGCTCAAGGCTTTGGGATTGGAGGACTGTGATAGGTTCTACAAAGATAAACTGGCTGAAGTAAGAGCCATTGCTGGTAAACCTACTGAAGACAATGAGGAAGACGATATGATGCTCGTCTTTGAAAATGCTCCAGAAGAGGGAACTTCAGAAGCAGTTTCTCAATCTGCTGATCCACAGAAGATCACTTCTGAAGCTGACCCTGCAGATCAGGTAATCCAGATTCCAGTCACCTCTATCCCCTCTTCACCCTCTTCACCATCAGCACCTGAACAAATAGAAGACACTTCTGTCTTAGACAATCTTGCTCTCCACTACTCAGGTGAATTACCCATAGACAAAACTTCAGAAAAGGCCTCTGAAGCAACTCCAGAAGCAGCTGCTTCTGAAAATGTTGGTTCAGAAAACCCCCATCAACAAACACCTGAACCACAAAAACCCACAACACCCCCACAATCACCAATAGCCATCATTGACCCCCAACTCAACAATCAAACAACAACTTCACTACAACAACCACCAACTGAAACTGAATTTCAACCTTTACCTGAACACTCTCCAGAACCAACTCCCATGGATGTTGACATCTCTCAAGTCAATGTTCAAGACTCAACCTCCACCACACACATTGATTCTGACCAGCCTTCGTCTTCAAACACACAAACACACCTTACCTTTCCAATTCCTAACCCCATTCAAGATTTAGAAATCAGTGATTCTGATCTTGAAACCCTTGATCATCCACCCACAAACATCCTGGAATCTGGATATATTAATTCTGAGCTTCTCACAATCTTGAGTCAGATGCATAATCTGGTGGATCAAAGAAGGACAATTGATCTCACAGGTGCATATGAAGACTCCTGGGCATCTCTTCAAAACCGGGCAGCTGGGGTTATTGAAGAAATCAAGGCCAAATGCATCAGAGTCAAGCAAGCTTCAGTTAGAAGGCTAATGGAGCAAGTGAATCAGAGTCTTAGAGTAAGAAGTTCTACACTGCTCCTGGCAAACCAGCCTTTCTTCTTTGAAACGGATTACTTGACCAGAGAAGCAAGGCTGTGTAAGCTTCTGAAGAAACAGATGGCACAGCAGCAGCAAGAAGCTAGAGAAAGGGAACAAGCTCTTCTTCAGAGGCAACAACAACTTGAAGAACTGTTGAAGAAGAAGATTGAAGAAATGGAAGAGATGAAGAAACAACAACAAACCAACCCTTAGTTGCACACCCTTGTGTTTTTCTTTGTTTGTTGTCTGTTTTAAAATTTCTTAGTCCTTGCTTCTGAAACCATCTTGTCTTATTTCTCTTGCTTCTGAATGCTTACTGATTCTGACTGTTTAGCTGCTTCTGACAATTGATATACATGTTCATATATTTTGCTCTGACTTATTTAGTTCACTTTCTTTTATACTCTCTCCTGTTTGAGTTTTTCTCATATCTTTTTGTCTTTTATGCTTAAATTTATTTTAATTTTTTTGATAATGACAAAAGGGGGAGTATATGTGACAAGTATTTAAAGGCTCTGAGCCCCATTAATGGCATTTGAAATTTTTGAAAACCTTCTATCATTTTTTTTACCTTATTGGTATAAGCTATGAACGAACGAAGGAGTATCAAAATTCAAGTAAAATTAATTGAACCATTCTTCTTATCTATAAGTTAATTCTTTCAATGATTCAATTTTGTTTTTAAGCTCTGATAATATTATTGCGCGAAAAATGAATTTAATTAACCTGGATAGAACTTAGGGGGAGCTTACAAACCTCACCTTAAAGACTATCAGACTCAGGGGGAGTTTGAGCTTACAAACCTCAGATTCTGAGCTTACAAACCTCAGAACCCCAAAGTCAACTTGTTAATTAGATTAACAACAATTGATCAATTTTAAATACTTTTGTTTGTCATCATCAAAAAGGGGGAGATTGTTGGAACAAAATGTGTTTAACAATGAACCTTAAAGGGTTTTGATGATAACAAGGTATTAAAAATTGTAAATTGGACTAGCTAATATTTGTTCAAGTGTACAGGACCATAATTATAAAGTTACATCATCATTGGTTCTGAATGAGCAAATAAAGAGCTATGGAAACAACAAAAATTTGAAGCTTGGACGCTCCTGAAGGCAACTTGCTACTGAAGAGAAAAAGCGCTCCTGAAGTCAAGCTGCTCCTGAAGAAATAGCGCTCATGAAGTAAGCTGCTCCTGAAGAATAGTGCTTCTGAAGACAAGAGGTCCAGAAGCCACATCATCAGAAGCTGCGTCATCAGAAGCTGCAGAAGTCATATCATCAGAAGCTGCATCATCAGAAGCTGCCTCATCAGAAGCCATTTCACCAGAAGCTGAATATCAACTGGATTTGCAAAGAATCAAGAATTGAAGAATTATCAATGCAAAAGCTGTCTATTGGATTCGAAAACACAAACAAAGGATTAGTGGAGTTTGCAACGGTCATTTCAAAGGTGTTTGAAGGCGTGTGTTTGCAATTTGGACGAAAGCGTTGACATTGTACTTTGTACGAATTGTACAACCACGTTCTCCACTACTCTGTTTTGTGTCCGCGCTACAGGACAAGAAAACAGCTCCAGAATACGGTTTCGCCTGCATAGATGTTCCTTTGGATAAGGAATGGATTTCAAATTTGTTCTTCATAGGACAACAGCCAAATCAGGCAAAAGATTATTGGTGAAAGATCAAGCTTCAACAACGACTCTTTGGTGTGCTGGCAATTTCACAACGTCTCTCTCACACCTCTATATAAAGGAGTGAAGACCTAGAGAATTGGTAATGCAAGAACGCTGAACGAAAGACTCACAAGATTTTCACAAGTACCAAACCTCTGCTGAAATTGTTCTGCATTCACTTAGAATTTCTGTGTCTCAAAGTCATATCTTAGAAATTCTTAAGTCCATTGAGTCTGTATCTGATTTGTATTGTGAGCACCTCTGATTGTATATCAAGTGTTCAACCTTAAACAATTTTCTGTGTAATTTTGTTTAGTTAGGAAGTCTCTTGCAGTTGTGCTTGAGCAGGAAGTCTCTTGATTGTGTTCTTGAGCAAAGGAAGTCTCTTGCTTGTGTGCTTGAGCATTGGAAGTCTCTTGCTTGTGTGCTTGAGCATTTGTAATCAGATATTACTCATAGTGAAATCTCCTTGGAAGTGCAAGGGGGACTGGACTACTTCCGGATTGTGGAAGGAACCAGTATAATTGCTTTGTGTCGTTCTTCTTCTCTCTCTCTCTGTTTTATTCCGCTGCATTTAGATTCTGATTATCACTTCAGAAGCTGTCTCGCTTAGCTTCTGATCAGTGTGTTCAGTTTTTAGGAGAAACGAAGAATTTTTCTAAAACACAATTCAACCCCCCTTCTTGTGTTTTTCTCACCTTCAGCCTTATCCCCATTTCAGTAAAAATAAGGAGAATGTTGAATATTCAAAGAATAAAAATGGCAAAGGCATTGAATTAAGAACCAGAAAAGTGCTCAAGCCGGTGAATCTTGAGAGTACCAACAGAAAGGTTGACGAAGTGGATAGTGAAGATGAAGTTGGAAATGAACAACAAGAAAAAAATAAAAGTGGAAAGAGGATGCTTGTTGAATCAAAGTGGAAATATCCACCTTGACTAGGGTGTTGAAGTGTCAAGCTCAATGACGTAAAATAAAGCGCTTGGTGGGAGGCAACCCATCCTTTTTATTATATTTTTGTTTTCAGTATTTTATTTTTATTGTTGAGTCAGACAATTGTCAGTGTGTTTGAATAACTCAGTTGTATCCCCCTGTTATGTGATTGAATCTGAACTTGTTTATTATTGATGAATTTGCTTGTTTGTTGACTTTTTACAGTTTAGTAACAAATATTTGTTCAAGTGGTATTCCAAAAGTTCAAAAGGAGGAGTGACTTGTGATTCAAAGGCGAAGTGTACGGCAGTTAAAGATAGGTAGTCACAACTCCCAGAAATCTCAGCCATAAGGTTCATTGCCATATTTTGTTTTTCAATTTACTTATATGTAGATTAGTTTTCCATGCAACTACATTTCTAGAACTTGCATTGTTTCTCTATTATTGATTGGTCTTTGTTAATTACACACTGAGGCAAAAGTGCTTGGTCCTGTGAGCCTTTTGAAGCCTACCCTGATTATAATTGTTAAATTTTATCCTTTTCTTAGCCACTTTGAGCCGGTAGGATTAGAACTTTTTGTTCGGTGACAAACTACATTACAAACTTAGAGACTTTTAGGACTTGTCCCTTATTGTTTTCTGAGTTAGGCATTGTAGAATGTTGCTTAAAATTAAGTTTGGGGTTGCTATTGGAATTTGCAACCAATTAAGTTTGGGGTGGGGGTACTAGAGAATAAGAGAACAAAAAGAAAAAGAATTGTCATGCAAAATGCAAAAATACATTCAAAAATTGGTGTATGAAAAAAAAAATGAAATGAATGATGAAAAAGGGACCAAACTTTGAAACATACGAGTAACTTCAAACTCGATTGTCCCTAAAGTTATAAATATTCTCTAGTACCTTTGCAATTGTGGTTCTATTAGGTGAATGAATGTGTTGGATTGAATTTTGTGCTTTAACTTTCGTAGGAATGCCTAACTCAAATTTTGTGTAGCCTACTTATCCAAATGTATCCCACCTTTCACCTAAGCCCCGTTATAACCCTAAAGACCTCAAAAGTGTGTAATGATATTGACTTTGATTGATGTTGAGAAACTTTTCAAGCGTATGGTAATATGTAGACCTGCATGTCGACTGGTAGAACCCTATTTCAAATATTTGCGTGGAGTTGTGAATTGGTGGATGCATACAAGTCAAACTAGCTCATCTTTAGCTAGTAAGGTGTTGAACTTTTGGGTATCACTGCTTGATCAGGTAATTGTTATTTTACTGTCGATTGTCAGCTTTACAATTAAATTCCTTGAGGACAAGGAATGGTTTAAGTTTGGGGTTGTGATGACAGCTTGTCATTACGTAATTTTAGATGTATTTTAGCACAAAAATGGAGTTCACAATGAGACTTATGCAGCAAAAAGAGCAGAAAAACTGAAGGATTGCAAAAGAAGAAAACGTGTCACGATTTCATAGAAACGTGCCACGATTTGGGAAGCATCAGAACTCTTGGTTCAACATTGAAGAAACGTGTCACGATTGGTAAAACGTGACACGATTTGGTGAAACCCTAATTCAGTTTCTTGCTCCAGAAGGTAAAAACGTGTCACGATTCACTTAAAACGTGACACGATTTGGGCGATATTCTGTGCCTATTTAAGCTGAAGTCTATTCCAAAAACAGGGGTTACGAATTCTGGAGAGAAAAAGTGCGATTTGCAGACCTGGAGACTGAAGAACGGGGCGATTTCCTCCATTCTTTACCAGTTTATGTATGTTTTAATTCTTTCATTGATTATGCTATTTGTAAACTCAATTATGAGTAGCTAAATCTCTTAGAGATTAGGTCTGAGATGATTCTTTGTAACCCTAATTGACCCATGTTGCTGTGAAACTCTATTTATTGTGAATGACAATCTAGTTTTTATTCAATTCAATTGTTCTTAATGCTTTTTATATATTGACACCATATAAACATGATTTCGTGAGAACGAATGACTACTGACCATAGCTTTCGACTTAGACCTAATTGGATTGTTCTAATAAACATGGTTAGTCTAGGAATAGATAATCGTTTGTTAGTGATATTAGGTTAACGTGCTTAAACCTTCAAATATTATTAGACCACCTAAGGGATTAGGGGCTGTAGTGTGAGAAGAGGGTCCTAAGTCAAGGGATTGATTAGGACTATTTTGTTAACTATCGTGGAACTAGAAAATCATTCATAAGAATAGGTGCAGTATATTAATTAGGGGAACATAGATGATTCGAAAGACCTGATCTCATCTCTCTACTATTTTCTAACCAAATCTTTATTTTATGTTATTTAATTTTATGCAATTAAATCTACTGCCTAGTGGCAAACCAAAAATAACTTTTACACATCCTAAATATTTTACCTTATTGCTTAATTGAGATTAACACAGTCCTCGTGGGATCGATATTTTTACTACTTCGATAGTAATTGGTGCACTTGCCAAACGTCTATCACATGGTATCATGAGCGTCTCAATCTGAGCGTTCATTCGCAGTTTTTCTAGCGCTCCTCATAATGCCACCATTGCAGGACCTTTAGATCTTATTATTGATCGATATAGTCCCATTTTGTTCACCCTAGCGAAGTTCCTTCGTGTGTTACTTTTTCTCCTGTTCTAAACGGTTCTAATAATAATTCTTGGGTGTAATCCATGCGTAAAGCACTTGACGGGAAGATGAAGTTGGAGTTTGTTAATGGAACAATTCCTTTAGTCATTGATTCCTTTGATCCTACGTTTTTGGCTTGGAATCGTTGCAACATGCTTATTCACTCATGGATTCTTATTTCAGTTTCTCCTTCAATTGCATAATATATTATTTTCATGGAAAACACAACTGATGTGTGGAATAATCTTAAAAAAAGATTCACATAAGGTGTTTTGGTAAGAATTTCTGAGCTTATGCAAGAAACTTATGCTGTACAATAAGAATCAAAACATGTTACTACATTTTACTGTGTTGAACGTTCTTAGAAAGAATTAGAGATCTATATTCCTATTCCAACTTGCATTTGCAGTGTTAGATCTATATATTCCTATTCCAAATTAACCTACTATGTGTCGATCACACTTTGCTTTATGCTATTATAATCCCATTGGTTGGAATGGGTATTTTTTATGGCAAAGTCACAAATTTTGCTTATGGGTCCTCTCTCATATACAATGAACAAGACTTTTTCTATGGCATTATAACATGAGAGTCAAGGGAATTTTGCCCCAGTTCTTGACGATTCTTAACCCTTGATTAATGTTGTTGATTCAAGAAAGTTCAAGAGGAATAATCTGGTAAAAATTATGCACAAGGCTCGAGTTTTAAGCCTAGAAATCGTGTTTCACACATGAAGTAGAACTGGGCATACCATTGAAGTTGAACTTGCTTTTTCAATGTATTATATGTGCCTGAATTCAAAGTTAACTTGCTTTCTGTATCAAAACTGTGTATATCATTGGATTGTACAGTTGCATTTAATGGTTTTGATTCAGGAAAAGAATACATAGAAAATAATTGATTTTTGGTGAAAAAAAATGAAAGAATTATACTACCTACCACTTGCAAATAAGCATGCCCTCTTTCTCAAGTAAAACATACAATTTTCCTTTTTTAGATGGCCTCTCAAGTAAAAAAAATGAAAGAATTATGGTATTTTAGATCAGGACATTTATCTTTTTCTAAAATGGTTTCCCTACATTCTAATTTTCCTTTTTTTACAATGTTATATGTGATGTATGTCATTTTGCTAAACATAAAAAGTTTCCTTTTAATACAAGTGTAACAAAGTTGAAAGAAGCAGATACTCAGAGACATTAAACAAGTGTTTGAATTGAGAGTTTAGGTGAAAAAGGAAAGAGAGTACTTACTTTTCATTTTAGATGACGAACAATATAATATATTTTTTTAAAAAAAAAATTAAGTGTGATAAAAGTATTATATGATCATTTATAATGTTATTTCAATTTTATATAAAACATTTTATAATTTCCATAATTTAGAAAGAAAAAAAAATAAACCCTCCATTCAAACACACCTTAACTATCTTCCAACACCTTGCTAAACCATTCCTTGTGGCTGGTATTTGTAACTGTATAGTGTTAAGTCCCAAGTCTTGCTCATATCTTTATACTAACAATTTAGAGTTCTTAGAAATAGCCTATTTCAAATTCCTTTCCTCTAAGGATGTCCACCTCATCAAAAGTCTACTTGGCATATGTTCCCAAAATTCCTCCTAATTTTTAATACAAGCTTAATCATTTTAATTATTATTAAAAACCGTTTTTTATTTAACATTAAATTGTACATAAAGTAAATAGTTGGTTACAATCAGATAATTATTAATATAATTATTGTTTCGATTAAAATTTAAATGTTACAATAAAAATTTGAACGTTACAAATCAAATAATTATTAATATAATTAGTATTCGATTAACATTTATACGGTACATTAAAAATTTGGTTGGTTACAAAATTATAATAAATAAATTGAATAAATTATATTTTTTTTTATAGAATGAATAAATTATATTTTGAATTTTGGTCCGTTACACTAAGGCATTAACCTACTAATTAAAAAATTAATTGTATTAATTAGTTTTTAAGGTTATATAATTAATTTTTGTTCGTTACAAAACTATATTACATAATTATTTGTAAGATATTATTAAATATTAAATTAAATTTCAAATGTTATGAAGTTAATTTTTTGTACGTTACATGAAATATAATTTAATCGTTTAATGCACATTTTATAATATTAAAGACGTTGATAATATTAATTTTAAAACGGTCAAATTGATAATTAATTTATATTAACCGTTATGGTACAATTTTTATATATAAATAGTAGCGCTTTTGGGTACGAGTATACAACAATCACAAAATATAGTTCTTCTTTTTTTCCGTTCTCTGGTGCTCTTATATCTATATTCTAAACTATTTCTGTAATTTTTCTACTGCAAAGGAAAATGTCTACGAAACACGACTTCATCTCTGATGTTTCGCCATGAAAACAATCGTGGATATTGGTTGTGAGGGTTGTTCGTGCTTGGTTTGTTCAACACTACAAAAATAAAAAACTATCATTTTCCATGGAGTTGGTTCTAATGGATCGAAAGGTACCTTTTTCATATCGTTTTTTTGTTTTGTTTTTGTTTTAAGTATTTTTTTGTTTAAAGTATAGTGTTCTCATCTTATATAAAACATTTTATAATTTCCATAATTTAGAAAGAAAAAAAAATAAACCCTCCATTCAAACACACCTTAACTATCTTCCAACACCTTGCTAAACCATTCCTTGTGGCTGGTATTTGTAACTGTATAGTGTTAAGTCCCAAGTCTTGCTCATATCTTTATACTAACAATTTAGAGTTCTTAGAAATAGCCTATTTCAAATTCCTTTCCTCTAAGGATGTCCACCTCATCAAAAGTCTACTTGGCATATGTTCCCAAAATTCCTCCTAATTTTTAATACAAGCTTAATCATTTTAATTATTATTAAAAACCGTTTTTTATTTAACATTAAATTGTACATAAAGTAAATAGTTGGTTACAATCAGATAATTATTAATATAATTATTGTTTCGATTAAAATTTAAATGTTACAATAAAAATTTGAACGTTACAAATCAAATAATTATTAATATAATTAGTATTCGATTAACATTTATACGGTACATTAAAAATTTGGTTGGTTACAAAATTATAATAAATAAATTGAATAAATTATATTTTTTTTTTATAGAATGAATAAATTATATTTTGAATTTTGGTCCGTTACACTAAGGCATTAACCTACTAATTAAAAAATTAATTGTATTAATTAGTTTTTAAGGTTATATAATTAATTTTTGTTCGTTACAAAACTATATTACATAATTATTTGTAAGATATTATTAAATATTAAATTAAATTTCAAATGTTATGAAGTTAATTTTTTGTACGTTACATGAAATATAATTTAATCGTTTAATGCACATTTTATAATATTAAAGACGTTGATAATATTAATTTTAAAACGGTCAAATTGATAATTAATTTATATTAACCGTTATGGTACAATTTTTATATATAAATAGTAGCGCTTTTGGGTACGAGTATACAACAATCACAAAATATAGTTCTTCTTTTTTTCCGTTCTCTGGTGCTCTTATATCTATATTCTAAACTATTTCTGTAATTTTTCTACTGCAAAGGAAAATGTCTACGAAACACGACTTCATCTCTGATGTTTCGCCATGAAAACAATCGTGGATATTGGTTGTGAGGGTTGTTCGTGCTTGGTTTGTTCAACACTACAAAAATAAAAAACTACCATTTTCCATGGAGTTGGTTCTAATGGATCGAAAGGTACCTTTTTCATATCGTTTTTTTTTGTTTTGTTTTGGTTTTAAGTATTTTTTTGTTTAAAGTATAGTGTTCTCATCTTTTTTATCTAGGGTGATCGAATTGGTGCGTCTATACGAAGAACATTGATCTACAAGTTCAAGGAGCAGCTCCAAGAGGGAATGGTTTTCATGATTTCCTCATTTGATGTTGCTTGCAACAGTGGATCGTATCGACCATCACGCAGCGAATACAAATTGAATTTCACAATCAACACAAAAGTCAAACTATCTGAAACTGTTTTGGTCCCAACTAACGTGTATTCGTTTACACCTGCACCTAATGTTTTCAATGAATCTTACGACAACAACTACTTGGTTGGTAAGTGACTATAATTTTCTTCATGTAGATTTTTTAAAATATTATTTTTGCTTACAAAAATAACACAATAATTTATTTTTTGAATTAATAAAATGTTTTGTTTAATATGATTCAATTGTACGTTATATTCTTTTAATAATAAATAGTAATTTGATCGATATTTTAATGTGTGTTATATATGCAGATGTAATTGGAGTCATGACTGGAGTTGGAGTTGAAAGAGAGTACAAAAGAGATGGTGTAAAAACTAAAATGAATGTCATTGAATTGGATTCAAATGGGTAGGTTTGATTTTTTTTGTAATTGTAATTTTTCAAGACCTGTATTATAGTATTTTTATTAATATATGTATAACATTTGACAATTTAAAATAGGTACCGTTTTAAATGTACTCTTTTTGGAGAGTATGTTGAAGAGCTGAACTCTTTCCTATCGTCCGGCGAATCTCAAAATGTTGTTGTAGTCATTATGTTGGCAAAAGTTAAATTGTTTCAAGGTAATAATTTATGACTAGCAATTGTGATTGTTTGTTTATACGTGTGTGTGTGTGTGTGTGTGTGTGTGTGTGTGTGTGTGTGTGTATACACACACACACACACACTTGATTCATATACTTTTATATCTTAATGATAGGAAAACCAGCATTGCAAAATGCATTTTCTTCCACTAGAATCACATTCAATCCTGAAATTGGTGAAACAAAGGTACTAAGGAAAAGGATATATATATATATATATATATATATATATATATATATATATATATATATATATATATATATATTAATATAACATTTTTACTTAAGTTATAATATTATTGATTGATACTTTTTATTATAGCTTTCTTAGTGCAAATACAAATTCTCCTGCATCGGGATTGATCCAGTTACCAAATTCATCTCGCATACCTGTAAATGAGGAGTTTCTCAAACTTACTCCTAGGACCACTATTGACGAGTTGAAGAATGTTAATAAGGTTTTTTTTACAGGTCTATTTTGGTAAAGTTGGTACGCCTTTTGGTATAATGTTATTTTGTATGGTGATGCAGGCCACCTCTTTTATTGTCTTGGGAACAATAAGTGAGATTATTGATGACGACGGATGGTGGTACACCTCTTGCTCATGCAACAAAAAAGTGTATGCTGATTCTAACATGTACTTTTGTGAAAAGTGTGATCGTCATGTTGTGCATGTCACACCTAGGTATATTCTAACTTAAATATTTTGCGATTTTTAATCAGCTTAAGGCGATATCCTTAAGTTTGTTATTGATACATCCAACCGTTTGATGCAGGTTCAAAATCAAGATTCGAGTAGTTGATGACAACGGAAGTGCACTTTTTGTTTTATTTGATCGAGATGTTTCTGGATTGCTTAATAAATCATGTTCTGACATTATTGAATCCAACAACATTGTCGTATGTATTTTTCAACTGTTATTATAATATAATTATAATATAATACAAAGCTCTAATATTATATTTACTTTGAAAATGTATGATTCTACACAAACAATAATAACAAATGTATGATACTTTTATTCTAATGATATTTTGGCAGGGTGATCCATCTCATCATTTACCCGATGAGATTGCACAATTGGTTGGTACCGAGTTATTGGTTAAGGTTGACGTGAGTGTTGGATTCAATTCTAGATATGAGACTAGCTATCGTGTTATGAAGCTTAGCAATGATCCACATATCCTTTTAAAGTTTAAAAAAGTTGAGACACTCGAGGTATTGTAACACTTTAATTGTTTGAAACAATTTTTGAAGACATTAGTTTCCTTAATGAAATACAAAATTGTAATGTTTATTGTTTGTGTGCAGGTTAAAACAATTAGAGTGATTTGGTGGAACCTGCAATTCATAGCCGATATGCTTCGAAGACAGTTGGTCTCGAGAAAGACAATGTTGTCATGGTATTTAATAACTTTATGAAGTTTATTTTATTTGATATTTTGGAAGAAAAAAATGTCGGTTGTGATTATAATATATATATACTTATTTTATTCTAAGTTGACATATTTTTTGGTCTAGGACTTAATGGATAAGTTTTTTGAAATAATTCCCACAACTCCATCATCCGTTGACCCGGAAGGTGTTATTGAATTGGATTGTGAATCATTTGCACCTCCTAAGAATAGAATGTTGCCAACAAATGAAGATTGTGGAACAACTAACGCAATTTTTCAACCGGTGAAAAAGATCGTGAAGATAGAGAAATAGTGTCTTCAAGTGTCTTTGTTTTGTTGCGTTCAAGTTGTTCGTCTATTATGTCAAAGTTTCATGTCTGTTTTTAGAGTACCAAAATAAGGTCCATGTCATTGACAATGGAATTACTATTTTCAATTTAATAAATCAATATTGTTCCATGTATTGACCCGGTAAAATGAAATAATATATAATTTGGTTCAGATTATCAATTACAATATTGACTTGTGTCTTAAACTTTAAATAAATTCTATAATAAATAAAAAAATTAAAGGCCGTTTTTAATTTCAAATAATTTTCTTCTATGAAAATGAATTATATAACCTTAAAAATGTTTTACAACATTTAAGATTTATAATTAGTAGGTAATTGTAATTGTGTAACGAATCAAAATTCAAGATATAATTTATTCAAGTTATTTATTATAATTTTGTAACCTACCAAATTTTTAATGTACCATATAAATATTAATCGAAACGCATATTACATTACAAATTATCTGAATGTAATCGACTAAGTATTTTATGAAAAAAATTAATTTGAAGTTAGAAACGGCTTCTGTATAATAATTAACATTTAGCATGAATTAAAATTTAGGAGAATTTTTTGGAATACATGTCAGTCCATCTTATGATGATGTTGACACCTACGTAAAAGATAATTCTTGGAATATGATTAATTGGACTTTATTCTTCATCACTCAAACTATTTGGTCCATAAAAAATGGAGATTGTTTGTGTTCGTAATGGTAATTTACTGTCAAAATTTTAATTCGTAAAACAAAATACAAATTTGGGATTAAAATCAACTTTTTTTAACAAAGAATCTCCACTTTTGCAGCAAATTAAAAATTTAGGTTGGAATCAAAATTACAGTAAATGAGATAATTGAGGGACATGAAAATTTTGTTTTAAAACAAAATACTTTTGTCGTGAATTTGTTATAAAAGAGAGACCAAAACACAATTAATTATCATTTTTATTTATTTTTTTACATATGTGCAAACTAATTTCTTGCTTCACACTTCATATTTTTGGTTCCCGTGTTTTACAATATTTATTTAAGACCTAGGTATATAGAGTGGTTGTTTAACTAAGAAATATTCAAGCTGTAAAATCATTGTGTCTTTTTTTGTTTTTTTTATATTTTTAGCAGGCTAAATGGTAAGTTGAAGCCCCCGATAGAGAACACGATGACATTGCTAGATTACAAGAGTTCTACGAGAGCTTTAAAAACAAGAATAATGTTGATATATTTATGGAGACAAAAAGAGCTAAAGAAAATATATGCTTATTTTGTTGGAGGGATTTTTTTTTTTCACAAACCTTTTAGAAAATATATTTTCTAATAAATGGTAATATTTCTGACCTTTGTTTTTTACCTTTACTTTTAATTACAATTTTGTGAGTGAAAATACAAATTCTCCTGGAGACTGCCTATTTTAGTTGCCTCATTTATCCCACATTAGTATACTAAAAGAATTTTTGAACCTTACGTCTAGGATCACCATTAAGGAGTTGAAGAACTAACATGTTTTGATTAGGAACATAGATCTAATGAGCCCGTTTGTTATAGTTTTTTTAAGAAAAAAATCACTTTTTTTAAACAAATAATCACTTTTAAGAGTTTTGCATCCGTTTGTTACAGATTTTTAAAAAAATCAAAATCTAAAAATAATCTAAAAACAGCTTCAAATGAGAAGCTGTTAGGAGCAGCTTAAAATAAAATAGATTTTTTTTAGAGGAGAGAGAAAATATAATTTAAAAGATTGAACTAATTTTTTAACAAAAAATCCCTTTTATTTAGTTGTATCCAAACAAACTAGATTAATTGTTTAAAAAAAGTGATTTTTATTACAGTGAACAAACGCAAAATAGATTCTGATTTTTCATATAATCTCTAAAATATAATCTCTAAATTATTTTATATCAAAATCACTTTTATTTTAATCCGTAACAAACGGGCCCTGAGGGGGTTGACATAGATCTCCTCCATTTTTCTTCCGCGCATTTGGTGGAGGTTTTAGTTTGAGGATTTTGTGGGGTTTTTTTTTTATTCTCATGAAACAAGTTCCAATAGATGGTACTTTTCAGAAATTTATATTTTCTTTATCAAATCAAGAAAACTAATTGTATATACGTTTTTTCATTACCAACGAGGTCCTTTAAGTTATCTTACCGTAACAATTTTGGGGATTTCAGATCTTAAAAATGCAAGTTATTCGGGACATAAAGTTACAGTTAAATAACTTAAAAGACGTAAGATATATGAAAAGAACCTAAAGGACTAATTTGTTACAATTAAATAGTTTAAATAACCTCCGGTGTAATTTAACCTTTTTTTTTATTGCAATCAGAGAGAGTATTGTGATTAAGTAAAAAAAAAAGATAATTTTATTAAGAGTGGTAGACTAAATCAGAGGTAATCATACATGTTTTAAGCACAATTGTACTTTTACCCACTATTTAATCATTCTCACAAAAATAGTTAAATCGTTGTAAAATTTAACTTTTTTGTTCTCAATAAATGGTGATTTATCGTTTAAATTTTAAATATGAGGATAAAGTATGATATAATGTTAAAATTTTGGAATGAAATCAAACTAAATAAATAAAATAGTATTTAAAAACATATTAATGTGCAAAATCCGTTAAAGAAATTTAAATAAAATGTATCCCGTGCTTGGCACGGGTCGTTACACTAGTATGACACAAATAAAAGAAACCAAAAAAGAAAGAAGAGTATTACTCCCTCCGTTCCTTTTTTAAGGGTGTGTTTGTTTTAAGTTTACCAAATTTATTCCTAGGAATAACATTCATTGAAATATAAAGATGAGAATTTTATTCCAAGGTATTTATAAAAAATATGTTTGGTTAACTTTATAATATTCCTAAGAACCATAAGAATAGAAATTATAATAGGTATTAGGTAACTACAAATAAATTTATTCCCATCTCCATGGGAACTTTATTCCCACCTTTTTCTTTGGGAAATTTTTTCTATTCCCATGAACATTTTATACACGGGAATAATATTTAATAAACTTGTAACAAACACAAACATATACATTTCTATTATTTTATTCCCAGGAATTCATAGAAGAAGAATCTGCCATGGTTAAGAGAAGAAAAGCTTCACAAAGAAGAAAAGTTGTAACTGAATTTCATTATGATTGAAAAAGATTATAGAGAATTATTTGATCAAAAGATGATAAGAGTACAGTAGTTGAGACTTATTTATAGGAGTGAGTTGGAGTAACTAACTCCCTAACTAACTAGCTTGATCTCCAAGCTATCTAGATAACTTGCTCTCCAAGTTATCTACACACTATATTCTAATAGTCCCCCTCAAACTCAAAGTGGGAAAGTTTACCAATTTGAGTTTGAAATGCAAGGAAAATTACAATTTATTCGTACTAGATTAACTAAGCAAACTAGGGAGTTGAATCAGTTATGAAGGTTGGAAAAGAACGAGACTGAAATGTAAACTTGCTTCTGGAAACAGCTTCTGAAACATGCTTCTGGAGACAGCTTCTGAAACATGCTTCTGGAAACAGCTTCTGAAATGCAACTGGAGACAGCTTCTGAAACATGCTTCTGGTGAGTGATTCCAATAGCTTCTGATGAGTGATTCCAATAGCTTCTGACAAACGAAAGAGCTTCTGATGAGTGATTCCAATAGCTTAGCTTCTGACGAACACTTCTGATGAGTTATTCCAATAGCTTCTGACAAACGCTTCTGATGAGTTATTCCAATAGCTTCTGACAAACACTTCTGATGAGTGATTCCAATAGCTTCTGATACACAAAACGGCTTCTGAACAGAGAAAAATCCATTATCTTCTTCCCAAATTTTCTCAATCTCAATTGAATCTGAATTTGTCGAAAAAACAAACAGAGAAGAACGCAATTGAAAGGAAGAACAGAGTTGCAATGAAACTTGACAGAAAAGAAGGCAACAAACCACACATATTTCCACCAGTAGAAAAAGGTGAACAAACCACACAGATTTCCACCGGTAGAAAAAGATGAATTGACCAGTATCGAAAACAGATACAATGAATTGACTACGATTAAAAACGGTTAAGGTACGAATCAGATTTATCGAACCATGAACTACGGTTACACCGCCGGGATCGAAAATCAATGGAGAATAACCATCACCTCCGGCGAACCAAGGCGGTGCTGAAATTACAGTTCTGAGAATGTTAACAAACTTCATGAAAAAATTGATTGGAACCTTGGAGAAATTATCATCGCGGAATTGATTTGCGATGACGAAACTGAAAACAACGGAAGGATCTTGAAAACTCTGTGGTTCTTGATCTTTCGTAACAATCTTTGTTGAATTCGCTACAGATTCAAATATGAAATCGAACGAATTAAAAGAATCACTTGCATTCAATACTGATGATGTAGAAACAGGATCGTTCGCATACGATACCGATGATACAAAAACAGAATCATTCAAAACACATGAGATTTCACCAATCATGATGCTGCAACCTTCAATCAGTGGTGCAACAGATTTGATCGGCTTGATAGGAACAATTTCTGAATTAAAACTGCCAAAATTGAAAGAAACAGCTTCGGATGATAAAACTGCAGATTCTTGCGGTGATTTCCGAAGTGGCGGTAATGGCGAAAACTTCTTTTCAGCCTTTGATATCTTCCATAGATGACAAACAATGGAGTATGTCATTAGAAAAGACGGAGGATCGAAAAGAACGGTAAAAATTTCTGATGCGGCAGCGGAAAAAAAATGATATCTCGAAGATCACAACCGAGGTGAACGGTATCGCTCTGATACCATCATAGAAGAAGAATCCGCCATGGTTAAGAGAAGAAAAGCTTCACAAAGAAGAAAAGTTGTAACTGAATTTCATTATGATTGAAAAAGATTATAGAGAATTATTTGATCAAAAGATGATAAGAGTACAATAGTTGAGACTTATTTATAGGAGTGAGTTGGAGTAACTAACTCCCTAACTAACTAGCTTGCTCTCCAAGCTATCTAGATAACTTGCTCTCCAAGTTATCTACACACTATATTCTAATAGGAATCAACAAATATAACTTGAATAAAAAAGCAGTGTTTCTTTTATAGAATTTTTTGTTTTTATTTAATTGCACTTTTAAAATTCAATGTAATATTAAATGTTGTTTTACCAATATTACTTAGTTATTTACTACAGAGAGAAATATATGAAATACTAACAAATTAAATGAATGAACTATTATTATTGAAAAAAGATAAACTATTGTATCAAAAGTAGTAACATTTATTGATAGTCTTGGTTTTGTAAAATATTAAAAAGTGACAATTAAAAAAGAACAGAGATAGTATTTGAACAACCATTTTTGTTATACAACTTGTAAGACAATCTGAATATAATGTTTCTATTTCTTTCTCTATTATTTTGGTTTTTACGTCAATACTTTTTTCTCTTATTGACATAAAAACCAAAATAATAGAGAAAAAATTTCAACAATCATTTATTAAAAATAAAGTTATCAAAAAATTGTAAAAAATGATTGTTGAAATATTATTTCGCAGAAAGAAAAGAAGTAAACGCCCGAGTCAAGAGTGTTCTAAAAAGCAAAAGGTGTAATTATGTAAAGGAGGGTCCACACGCTTTCACAAGAGTTTATCTCATTCTATTTCTGTGAACCAGAATGAATTTGTAATTCTTCACAAAAGATACTTCCTAATACATGACTATGGATATGGCTTCTTCTTCTTCTTCTAACGACGCTACTCTTAAGAAATATGATGTTTTCATCAGCTTTCGAGGCGAGGACACCCGCGTTGGTTTCACTAGTCATCTTTACGCTGCTTTGTGCCGAAGCAGCTTACATACCTACATCGACAACAGGATCGAAAAAGGAAATGAAGTTTGGGTAGAACTTGTGAAAGCAATCAAAGAATCCACTGTGTTTATTGTTGTGTTCTCAGAGAACTATGCGTCTTCAACATGGTGTTTGAACGAACTCGTTCAAATAATGGAATGCCACAAAAATGAACAAATTGTTGTTATTCCTGTGTTCTACCATGTTGACCCTTCACATGTGCGGAAGCAGACTGGGAGTTATGGCACTGCTTTGGCTAAACACAAGAAGCAAGGGAACGACCGTGAGATACAAAATTGGAAGAATGCTCTTTTCCAAGTTGCTAATTTGTCTGGTTTTCATTTAACCACATACATTATGGCACTGCTTTGGCTAAACACAAGAAGCAAGGGAACGACCGTGAGATACAAAATTGGAAGAATGCTCTTTTCCAAGTTGCTAATTTGTCTGGTTTTCATTTAACCACATACAGGTTTTTCTAATCTTTTGCATTTATTAAAATTAGATTTTGAAAAACTCATTTAAGTTGGACTAGTGTTATTGACTTGGAACCTGAGAATGTGCTCCTTCACAAGATCTCAAGTTCCGTTTCAAAAAAAAAAACAAGATCTCAAATTCGATTCTTCCCCAATCCCATTTTAGGTGGGCTTGGAGATCGAACTAGTGAGACATTCCGATCATGGTTCCCTAATTAATAAATATAAATATATTGTTTTTTTTTTTTTGGTTACAATATAAGTATATTGGTTTAATTCAAGCTATATATATTTTCTACGATATGATTCTCGACTATAAGATCTTATAGCTACACTTGTCCAATTTACATTATTTTTTAATATGCCATATTGCTAATTTTTTTTTTTTTGACAAACATATTTGCTAAGATAACTCAATCAAAAAAAAATATTGCTAAGATAATATAAACTAGATTACAGTGGTTTGAATTTGAAGGATGAAAATATAATTTCTACATAGAGTTATCAGGTGAAGTAACTATAACAAGAATTTCTCTTCGGGCAAATTGATTCCTTGCTATTTTTAGTAAAACATGTCACTAAACGTGAAAGAGAAAGATTCACCGAATATCTGCATTAATGAAATGGAAAATACAACAACAATCTATTTCTTCCGGATAGCTTTGCCACATAATACAATCATATACTCCATCTAAGTTTTGGTAATTGTGTGTAGATGATATCTAGTTCATACCAAATTATTTAAGATAAATATAAATAATAAAGGTGATAAACCGGATTTCATCATAACACAGAAAAATAGTAATAATAGTATTTGACTGGTTAACTAAGTTTTGGTAAAAAAAAAAGCTAACAAAGTTAAGACTAAGAGACTATGAAGTATGTCGGATCTTTTTTTATTTTTGGTCAAAGAAGGCAATGCCCAAGAAAAACAAAAACTACAAAGTTACTATATGTAAGCTTCAAATATGTTATCAAAAAGGAGATTTTGGATATTCGCTTGAGGAGATTTCAAAATTCTTACATCATATGAATTTTTATTAAAACTAAAATTAGTCAACCAATTAACACATCTATTTCCCTCGCGCCATGTGTGCTTAAAAGTAATATTGTCAGTAAGATAGCAAGATCTTTAATACTGCGGACCAAGATAGGAGTGTGTCCGTTAAGCTTACAACTCCATGTTACCATATCGATCAGAAGCTTGGAGTCACTCTCAACTATGAGGTGAGTAAAACCTTCCCTATTTTCCATTTGCATTCCCGTGTACATACCACATATTTCAACATGAAGGGCATGACGATCTCCAATTCTCTAAGCGTAACCCTTTAACTGGTTGACCACCACAACACACAAATCTCATTGAATCCTTGTATGCTCCATCACAGTTAAGTTTTATCCACTCTCTTGGAGGATACTTCAAGCCAATGTAGATGGTCTCATGTTGCCCATGCCTTCCCAGCGAAAGAGTCTGGCCTCATCTAGATCTCTAGCCATCCTAAGAATCATCTGGGATGGATCATTGGGGCGTTAAAAGCCCTGTTTATGATTATGCCCACATGGTTTACATTTTTAATAATTAATGTTGATATTTTAATATTGAGAATTATGTTGGTTATGATTTTGGTATGATAAAAAATGTTAATTTAAGAAGACCAAATGAACAAGCCCATTTCGATACATGTGTATTTTGAACTTGCATACAAACGTAAGTGATTTGTGTGAATGCTTGAATATCTTGTTATAGTTTTGCCTTAGATTTTAATTATGGTTTTACCTCTTTGGTTGGCATTCACATAATATATATTAACTATTATACAATTTTTTACACATGTCAGGACTGAATCCAACTTAATTGAAGACATTACCAGAGCTGTAATAAGAAAATTAAATCAACAAAGCACAATTGATCTTACTTGTAATTTCATACCTGATGAAAACTTTTGGAGCATTCAATCTTTAATAAAATTTGACTCAACAGAAGTTCAAATCATTGGACTTTGGGGTATGGGAGGCATTGGTAAGACAACCCTTGCCACTGCTATGTTTCAAAGGGTCTCTTTCAAATATGATGGCAGTTGCTTCTTTGAAAAGGTGACAGAAGTATCAAAAAGAAATGGAATCAATTACACATGCAACAAACTTCTTTCTAAGTTACTAAAAGAAGATCTTGATATTGACACTCCCAAACTAATACCATCCATGATCATAAGAAGACTCAAAAGCATGAAATCTTTCATCGTACTAGATGATGTACATAATTCAGAACTTCTGCAAAACTTGATTGGAGTGGGACATGGTTGGCTAGGATCCGGTAGCACAGTCATTGTGACTACTAGGGATAAGCATGTGCTGATGAGGGGAGGAATTGAAAAAATTTATGAAGTTACGAAGATGAACTCCAGAAATTCCCTCCGACTTTTCAGTTTCAACGCTTTTAACAAAGTCTCACCTAAGGATGGATATGTGGAGCTCTCAAAAAGAGCAATTGATTATGCTAGAGGAAACCCTTTAGCTTTGAAAGTATTGGGATCATTACTTAGATGTAAAAGTGAAATAGAATGGGATTGTGCATTAGCTAAACTGAAAAAAATGCCAAACAATGAAATTGATTCTATACTCAGAATGAGTTTTAATGAATTGGAAGATACAGAGAAAAATATATTTTTGGATATTGCATGTTTTTTCAAAGGAAGTAAAAGGGAATGGATAACAAAAATATTAAATGAGTGCGGTTTCTTTGCTGATATAGGGATAAGTAATCTTTTAGACAAGGCTCTTGTAAGGGTTGACTCTGAAAATTGCATACAAATGCATTGCTTGATACAGGAAATGGGAAAACAAATTGTTCGTGAAGAATCACCTAAGAATCCCAAACAACGCAGTAGATTATGTGATCCTAAGGAAGTTTATGATGTATTGAAAAATAATAGAGTAAGAGAATGATATCACCAGTTCCCTTCATAGACATATGTTTTTTATACAGTAAATGAAACTTACTACAAAAATACTAACATTGAGTTTTTTTTTTCTAGGGATCTGAGAAAGTTGAAGCCATATTTTTAGATGCTACTGAATACACACATGTAACTTTAAGACCCGATGCATTTGAAAAGATGAAAAATCTAAGGTTACTTGCTGTTCAAGACCACAAAGGAGTTAAATCTATAAGCTTTCCACACGGTCTTGGTTTATTGCCAGAAAATCTGAGATGTATTCTATGGGATGGCTATCCATTGAAAACTCTCCCTCTAACCTCCTGTCTTGAAATGCTTGTGGAGCTTTCCTTGAAAAGAAGCCATGTGGAAAAACTTTGGAATGGAGTAGTGGTAAGCATGATCCATGTATTTATTTTTATTTATTTTAATTTTTATATATAAAAGTTTAAGTTTTTTATAGTAGAAAAGGAGGATGACGTCTATTTCTTTTGTGCGGTCCAAGTGATGAGCAACCTTAATTGAACATTTTATTTTGGAATTTTTATTTTTTTCTTTTAATGTTTAAATATGCAAATCATCTTTGCAAATAACAAGAGTTTTGATTTGAGACATGTAATTTTTTTTTTAAATCCCTGCAAATATATGTTTTTTTGCTTTTGATTCATGTTATATTGTTTTAGTCATTGCAAAATTGATTCATTTTAAAATTGATCATTGTAATATGCAGAATATTTAATTTTAGTCCCTTAAAATAAAGAGTAAAATAAATATGACAATGACCAATTTCAATATGAACGGATTTTGCAGGTAAAACAAAATACAACAGATCAAAATAAAAAATTCTATATTTGGAAGGAGTAATTTTTTTCACAAGGATTAAAATAAAAAAATATATATTTATGGAGATTAAAACTATATTTATTCACTATTTTAATTAGGTTCTTTAACATTGTTTTTACTTTAATGATTTTTAACATTTCTGAATTTTGATGTATATCATATTTTTATTATGTTACGATTTTTTTAAAATATACTCTGAAAAAAACTTTTAAAATGTGATACTGTCTATCTAGTGAATATGAGACATAATGTAATCTAATTTTTTGATTTGACTATTTCTCAAATTAAAAAAAAAAAAATCCTTTTCTAAAAAGTAATTAATTATCTTATTTAATAATGATTTTCACTATTCATGAAATAAAATTTATAACTGTATTTCAAGCTTTGATTTAGTTCTCCTTCATGGGCACATCTAAGCATTAACTTTCACTAAAAATATCTCAATTGAAATGTGAAATCCGTAGAATTTTAAAAAAATGTACCAACTTGTTTGATGAATTGTATATTGTTACAGAATTTACCCAATTTAGAGATAATTGACCTCAGTTGGTCCAAAAAGCTGATAGAGTGTCCAAACGTGTCTGGTTCTCCGAATCTAAAAGAAGTAATACTTAGAGATTGTGAAAGCATGCTTGAAGTTGATTCATCAATTTTCCTTCTCCAAAAGCTTGAACTATTAATCGTGCCTGGGTGTACATCACTTACGAACCTCTCCAGTAATACTTGTTCACCAGCCCTCAGTTTTTTGAATGCTATGAATTGCATCAATCTTAAAGAGTTCTCAATCCCATTTTCTTCCGTTGATTTGAGTTTGTATTTTACAGCGTGGGATGGGAATGAACTTCCATCATCTATATTGCATGCACAAAATCTTAATGGCTTTGGCTTTGCTCTTAGTGATTGTCTTGTGAATCTTCCTGAAAACTTTTGTGATAATATTGGGCTTCATAGTCAACAGAATCGTGAACAGGACCCTTTCATCACCTTAGATAAAGTACTTTCTAGTCCTGCCTTCCTCAGTGTAAAATATTTGGACTTTTATAATATTCATATGTTGTCTGAAATCCCAGACAGTATCACCTTACTATCATCATTAGAGTTTTTAAGACTGGTTCAAATGTTCATTAAAAGCTTGCCTGAAAGCATTAAGTATCTTCCCCGACTCGGAGAGGTTCATGTTTACCAATGTACATTGCTTCAATCTATTCCGGCACTTCATCGCTTTATTCCAAATTTGGTTGTCTGGGATTGTGAATATCTTGAGAAAGTGTTGAGTTCAACAGTTGAACCATATGACAAATCTATTCCTGGTTATACTGCGCTCCTTAACTGCAAAGAATTGGATCCACATTCATACCAAACA
This sequence comes from Medicago sativa, assembly GCF_051527215.1. Lineage (NCBI taxonomy): Eukaryota > Viridiplantae > Streptophyta > Magnoliopsida > Fabales > Fabaceae > Medicago > Medicago sativa. The sequence continues at coordinate 12,658,741 of NC_140756.1, forward strand.
GTTTTGAAAGATTCTATTGATGGGATTGAACATGAAGCAAGACGAAATTCAGAAATTGAATTTTTATATGATGACAATAATATTATTTGGAACTTCCTACCTGCTATGCCTGGCATGGAAAACTGGTTCCATTACTCTTCTACACAACTTTCTGTCACTCTTAAGCTTCCTTTTAACTTGTTGGGTTTTGCCTTTTACTTGGTTCTTTCTCAAGGCCATATGGGATATGATGTAGGTTTTGGATGTCAGTGCTACTTGGACAATAGTTCAGCTGAAAGTATCTTTATAACAAGTTTCAAAAGACCCAACTTCATAAACTATCCCTGGACCGATACTTCAATCAACATGATGTCAGATCATTTGCTTTTATGGTATGATCCAAGAAGTTGCAAGCAGATAATGGATGCAGTTGAACTAACAAAAGCCAATAGTGATGTGAATAGCACCAGTTACAATCCAAAGTTTACATTTACATTCTTTATTGATGAAAATCTAGATGATGAAGTAGCCATAAAAGAGTGTGGGTTTCGCTGGATATATCAAGAAGAAACAGTTCCTTCAACAATTTTTGAATCCCATGATGAAGAAGAGATTGTGCCTTCATCAGATCGTCAATCCAATGAGCAAGAAGAAATAGTTTCTAAAACAAATTTTGAATCAGATGATCTAGAATTAGACGAAACACGTGATATGAGGTACATAATCTTCCTATCACTCATTATACTTATAATCTGGGGACTAAATTCAGTTTTAGGTTACTGCAAAATAATTCTGTTTATGGACAGGTGTTCACTTGAAGAGCTCCTGCATATTGGATTTCGTGTAGACCACATGAACAACACTTGGTTTGGTTCTACAAAAGAAGAAAGCAACAGCTGAAGAGGGGAGAAAAAAATGTGGAATGAATAGGCACAAATCTTTTATTAGGTATGCAAGACCAAATAAGATCTCAATATAGCATGTTTGAATTTCGAACTCAGGGGAAACTAATTTTCAAACTAGTAAGTTGTTTGTGTTTGCTTTTATTTATAGCACCATCATTCGCAAATTAATTCTTGGTCACAATTTCTAAAGAATGAGTCTATTATTGGAAATTACACACATTTATCATGGTTTTAGAACTTTTCTCATCTAAGTTCCTTCCAACATTGTTAATTTACTAGATTCAAGATTATTCTTTAATTATATTTCATTACCGTTCTTATTAAATTATCATGAATATCTTGTTTTCGGGTATTACAGCAAAGTGAACAGAATCTGTAGTTTATTCATTATCAAACTAACTTTATAATAGTGGTAGGTATCAGTGATAATGAATTAATTTTGCAAGACAACATTTTGCTATCAAAATTACTATCAAATGTATGACCAAGACAACTTGCATCCATAAAACAAAATGTTTTTATTTTTTTCTTCCAAAAGAATAACTAAACATGAATTAAAAATCACATCAATCATAGATGCAAAACTTTGAAATTATGTTTATCAGTACTTGCCAAAGAATGACTAAACATGAATTACTATAAATTCAAGTTTGATCTTTATTGAACTGGTCTATGACAGAAATCGAGATGTTTATCAGAAGATGCAAAAGACTGTTAGCGACGGGAGAAAAACTTTCCAAGATCTCTCAAATTTGAAATTGATGATAGCACTTTATTCAAACCTGAACCTCCTAAATTCAAACAGAAAAGAGTTGTGGAAGGATCATAAGAAGACTCAAAAGTATAAAAGCTTTCCTTGCATTAGATGATGTACGTACTTCAGAACTTATATAGGCATGAGTTTTTTGTAATACCAAATGAGATCTTCATGAATATATGCTGATTTGTTCTTATCTTTTGTTTTTACTTGTTAATGTTTTTCGCTTGTTATATTCTTTTTTACTCTTACTTGTTTCTCTTACTACTTTTGCTTTCAACTTTTACAGCAAGATTATTACTATACGTGGATACATAAAAGAACATTAACTGAATATAAGAATTAAGAATATCAAATACATATGTATGAAATCTAATAGAAAATGTTCTGAATTGTCTTCAAAAAACAATATAATGTATTGAACAATTTGTTTTATTTATTTTGTCAAAAAAGGAAACTTGCTTTATTTATTTTATGTTATCAGCTGGTTTGTTTGATTCTTTATGGCTTTATCCCTTTTGTGCTCACATCTTTCTAAATTTAAACTGCAATGTATTGCAAAAGAACCCGTTTACGATATTCAGCTAGAGCCAACATTGGAAAATTATCTCTATACATTGGATAATGCAACATGCAAGTTTTCAAGGATGCCCCTGTCAGTTCCTGCCACAAAAAACACGATTAGTATATGTATTTTGTATCGTTTTCATATAAATTAAAACATGGTAACTTTTATTTCAAGTTTTGATCACAGCATGGTAACTGTAGAGTTATCAAATAAGGTCCACTAGTATTACACTTTCATATATTCAGGTAAAAGAAGCACAAAAAAAAAACTAAATGGAGATCATCATAATGTATTCCATGAGGCCAAAAAATTAAATGACTAGGTAATAAAGGTGAAAATTCATTTACAAAACTAGTGATAAAGATGGTACTTCAAAAAAGAAATAAGATCTCGTAGAAGTATATAAGGATTAAGGAGTGATATTCTTCACTTAATAAGTCTGTTTTGTAAAGATAAATTAAACTCAATATAAACTTATAATAGGCTAATTTCAACTTTAGCCTTTATATTTTTGTATTTTGACAAAGCATATAACAATCATATTATCAGTATCAAATTATTAAGTATGAACCTGTTGGGGCCAGTCGCCATCTTCTAATTGGGAATTGATGATTAATTTTGCAGCACGATGAAGAGGTGTTGGGTCTATCTCCGCCTGCACATAAGAAATTAGCACTTATTTTGAAATTTATTAGCAGTTATTATAGAGTAATCGTAGTAGTAACTAAGAAGTTTGAAATTAAATTATCACCATCTTTTAAGTTTAGTTCTTAAGCTATATAAATATAATAGTAGTCCTTAATTTTTTTTATAATCGAAAACTATAATATAAATAACGATCCAAAATATATACAAAGGGACTAGCGCACCTGCGGCACCTTAGTCTCCCACAAACAGAACAAAAGGAAAAACCCTAACACTTCTAAAAACACCATCTAGACTGAAAAACACCCACAACACTACCTACAAAACAACAAAAAGCACCACAACCCTGCTAAGAACAGCTGGGAAAAAGAAAAAAACCATTCCCAACAAAAATGGCCAAACCCCAAGCACAACCCCTGGTTAGAAGCTATTGGTCCCAACAGAGAATTGGTTCTGCCATCCACTTATAATATGAACAGGGATGACTAGGGTGCCTCTTGAAAAATCAGTACCATGAAGTGAACTAGACTTTTTTAACCAATTGCTCAATATATGATGTCCCGCCAGAGAACACCAAATCATTGCGAGCAGACCAGATGAACCACATGACCGTATGCTAAATCAACAGAAAACCTCTCCTAAACTTCTCTCTCCCATAAACCGTGAAATACCCCTCAAAAAGACACCCAACATCCCTTGGAAGAAACAACTCCCAATCTAACCAACGCAAAATCATGCACCATACCCTATACGCGACCCATTGGGTAAGAGATTACTAAGAGATTTTATCGCCTCCCAATACAAAGGACATAAGACTAAATTAACGGATTTAATATACTTTAGGAAGTGTATAATTTAGAAACTGAACTAATGATTTATTCTTAAATTTATACAAACCTGTCCGGCATGAATTAAACCCATAAGAGCCCATGCTGTTTGAACAATATTTGATCGATCTCCTTCGAGAGGTACGTATGTCTGCATTATGTCATTGTTATATTTAGTTAAACAAACAAAATTTTTTTTTCAAATAATCAAAATAAATTAAGTTAAAGGATTGATGCAGTTTTTCCTTTAAACTATTTCATGAATAATTCATAGTTGTTTACAAACCTTTTGTGAACATGAAAGGTAGCTCTCCCCCCACCCACCATCTTCTCTTTGTATTTGGAGCAGAAATTTGGTGGCTTTAGCAATGGCAGGACAATTTGTGTATGTCTTTCCAGCGGCTTCTAGACCGCCAAGTGCGAAACAAGAACCATAAATGAAGCAGATTCCCCAGTTCCCATACCATGAACCATCGATTGTTTGTGAAGCTTCAATGAATCGAACTGCATTTGTAATGAAATTATCTATCTCTTTTGTCTTGTATTCTGGATATAGTTTCTTAAACAAAACTAAAGCTTGAATGGCAGATCCAGTGCATTCAACATATTCATGCTCAACAACGATGTCGGAAAAAGATTCTGAAGGATTGAATAGCTGGAAATCAAGACAAAGATAATTAGTATTTGTTTATCTTAAGTGTATATTTTCTTTGAAATTTTTGTTGATAACAAAAGGGAGAAAATACTAGTGTCATTTATGAATTTTGTAGAGGGAAAATAGATAGATTTAGAGAGGAAATAGACAATAGTGGTAAGTTTGTAGTAGGAATAGCAACCACATCACTCATGCATCTACATTGATGCATCAATTCTTTGTCTATGTCTGCATATTTACATTCATATATTCTTCTTTACCTCCAATAATTCTCTTCATTTCAATGTAAAGCATCAGTATTTTAATGTATACTAACAATTCATCCTTGTTTTGAAAGGCTTAACATCATTAAAAAAACATGGATTGTCTTGCTTAGGCTAACATCCTAAAAATAACATGAATCATGAGTCTTAACATTCAAAGGAGATGTGAATTGGAAATCAAAATTGTCCACCATATTGGTTCAGATACAACTTCTAATATTGATGTTTTGATGATAGCAAACTATATAAAAACAAAAGAACAATTTTTCTCCTAACAACTTATCAAAGCGTGCACACGGGTTCTGGAAGCAGAAGCTTTGGATGTCTCGCATCTCCGACCATCAGAATGCAAGAGTCACCAAGTCAACACTCTAAGTCTAAAAGAATGCTACAGCTAAATGAAGATAAAGGATTAAAAAAGAAGTCCATATTCTCTGGCGAACTAAAAGACTACTGAGATTGGCGAAGATTTTGGAAAATTTATCCAAGTCCCCATGAGATGGTTCCTATGACATCCATGGTAGAGATAAAAATAAAAAGGAGAAAAAAAACAAGTTCAATGATAGAAAGAAACATCATAAAAAGTCTTGAACACATGAAAAGCTTGAGCCTCAGATATTTCTCTACTGAGAATCATTAGATCATATTGTACATCAATCAAGCACGCATTCGTATAATCACTGAGATTTATTTATATGCTTGGATTGATCTATGATTGAAACTATAATATATATCCTCTTTATGAGAGTGAGAATCCTAGAATCAACTTGGTATATATTACCTCATGTGAAGGTTTTATGATAGTAAATTATGTGTTATTAGTGTCCAGAGGGGAACTCTCGTGCACGTCTGTCCGTTTTTTCTACTGCGCTAACTTACGTATATATTTGACTATGTTTTTCTTTGTATACATTAATATATAATATTTCATACATAGCTATAATGTATTCCCTCAAAAAAAAAACATAGCTATAATGTATGTATATATTTGACTATGTGTAATTTTTCTGCTGTCCATATTGAATTTCTTTATGATGTGGAAGATCAGCTTAAATTGCGACCACATATATGTGGTAAACTAGGAAACCCAAATTCTGATAAATATCTGACATTGATAAATATTATGTTATATTTATCTCTATAATTTTGTTATAGTCTATTTTATGTGCAAAATATATGGTTAAATTTGTGAAATTCTATTAATGATAAATTTTATAGCCACTTCTATTGATAATTCTACAGAAGCAATTTTGTATCTATTTAAATATGGAGTATATCATTAGAGTTTTAAATACTATTGGGTTAATGAGAATCTCACTTTAGTTATATATATATCTTAGATGCTAGATTAGTGAGAGTGTGTGCATAATCTAAGAATAAGCATCATAATTAGATATTTATGCATGTTAGAAAATGCACAGTAAAATGTAAGCATACAATTATATTATTTTATTGCTTCAACAATATTTCACATTTTATGAGTTCATAAATATGCAAGTATTATATCAATACTCCTCTTGGAGTATGATATTGTGTCATTAAGGTATGCATGACTAAGTGAAATTACACTTGTAATAGGCTATACAATATTTTTTGAATGATAAATAGGAATATATAGAGAGAAAAAAAGGTAAATCACTTGATCACGACACAGAGGTTGCTAGAGGTAAACCTTGTCGAGAACTAAATGATGACACTAGGTCATATGTTATTTTGTTAGTTACAAGGAAAACCATTAGACAGAAAACCATGAGACAAGGAAAACAAAAATTTGTGTCTCAATTTCTATATATCGGGGCACGATTTTTCTGCCAATTCTGAGAGTTTCAATTCGACAAACATCGTGTCACGATTTTCTTAAATCGGGACATGATTTTACAAATCGTGACACAATTTGTACATTGCAAAATTAAGATATATATAAAAACCAAGTTTGATTCAATGCAAGAGGTTCAAAATTTTGAGAGAAAAACCACATTTTGGGAGCTGGAGAACTATAGATATGGTGGGAAGCCATCAAAAATCATAGTTAGTCATCCAATTAATGTAATGAAACCTACTTTCGTATTAGTTGTTTATGCTTTAGCCATGAGTAACGAATTCCTCAGTGATTAGGTCTTAAATGATTATGTTCTAAGTTTTTGACCAATGTGATCTGTAAACTCTATTTCATTTTGATTGCAATTCTAGTTTATTCACTATAATTCGTGCTTAATGCTTTTATGTTCTGGTAAAATATATGCGAAATTATACTTTTCTACTAAAAACTTAACATAGATATCACTCCAACAAAGATAAGATTATTGCAGAAGTTCTAGATCGACCACACAACAACATATCATACTAAAGTCAACTCTGTCCTAACCCTCCCAGGAATACCCAACCCTAAAAAACGTTCAAAAATTTGGAGGGTATTACATAACCTATATGAAATAGGCTATGCCTCTGTAATTACTTGCACCTATGTAAATTGAAAACTCATTAGCAGAATCACTAATCCAACTCATAGACTAAGCATTGTAACTCACATTGTTTTTTTTATTATGCCTTTCTTTTTGGTTTGTAGACGAAGTAGTAAACACCAATTAAAACTCGAACACAACTATTATGCCTTATGGGTAAATGTCCAACTTAAGAAATATATATTATAAGTTTATGCACGAAGTAGTAAACACCAATTTGTCCTGTAGGGTTATGCTAACAAGCATTAATTTAAGGAATTCATTCTAAGAAATTATATTTTGAAAACATAAGTCAAACACATGTAAAAGTAGTAATTATACACATTTTTCTATAGAAAAGTTACTACTTTTAGTTACTTAAACAATACCTCAAGGACACTTGTTAGCATTTCCTTATCATAATTCAAATATGTTTCCCAAAAAAATGTTTAGATGTTCCAGCCCAATTTTCATATTTAATTAATTAATCAATACATACCCTTATTCGTAAATATAATACTTACTTCTAACCATTCTTGAGCTCCTGCTGGCTCCCACGCTGATAATCCTCCTGTTTTACCCTGCAAGCAATAATAAGAAGTTGTGTCAATTATTAGAAAAACATGTTGCATGCATGTGAAATTTGATATCAATTATCAATTTAAATTTACTTTCCTGAAGTGACAACACAAAGTTGACTGAATCATATAGCCTTTCGGGTTCAATCATTTCCCCCACAACCTTTGGAGGCAACATTGACAAAAGTAGACAACACTGAAACATTGAAAAAAAACAAAGGTAGGTTATCAAGATATATTCATTGTAGTCATAACCTTTAAAGCTCACAAATAAATTAAGTTGGTCATAACTTGTGTAGTCAGTAACCTTTAAAGCTTCTGCAGTGCAATCGGAAACTTGCCATCCATTGTCTTGATCGGAGAAGGTCCATGCTCCTTTGGAAATATGACGATACATGCTCTTAAAATCCCCTGAAGGGTTATCCTTTATCTATAAAGTAAGACATCATATGAGTGTATTACTACTAGATGATAAAAGCTAGCGCAAACACCTATTTAATAGTCCAAAAATAATAGTAGCACAAATGTCATTTATCCTAAATTTAAGCAAACCTGAGATTTTTTCAAGAAATCATGTCCTTTTGCAAGTGTGCTACCACTATCCTCAATCAGGTCAGCGGCAAGTAATGCTTTAATGGCAAAACAAGCATCCCATATTTGGCTACCAAAACTCTACATCATACACATATGTAAATTCTGCGTCATATATATATATTGATGGTATAACTACAACAATCTTTATGTAAAAATAAGCAACAAACAACAATAGTAAGTGGAGTCGTCAAGACCTGAGTCAAGACATACTCCATTCAGCCAAAAATTATATATCACTATTAAGTGGAGTTGTCAAGACCTGAGTCAGAGGTTTAAACTTTTGAACTTTAATTAATAATTATAATAACATATAATAAAAAAATATTGGGTGAGACAAGTGGTGGTTGGTGGCAAGTGGTGGCATTATTGTGAACCAAGTGGTGGTTGGTGGTTCAAGACTCCTGTGTTTTTTGCCTCAGTTGTGGTCGTGGTTTCTTATTTTTCGTGTTGATATTAAAAAGTGACATGTAAGACAAAAAAATATTCTAGTCTGGCTTATATATTTGTAGTAATCAATTTATATTGAAATATTGTATGATGATATAATATATACCTGCATAGTCATTCCATCTTCTGAAACCCATAAGTACTCGGGGAGCCTTGCCAAATGTTTCTTGAAAGCATCTCCATTTGGATCTTCCACCCAACAAGCAAGCATACACAAAACCTAATGCATGCATAAACACACATGTGTGAATTCAAACTATGACTCCCGAAGAACACATTAATTGATGCAAAAATTTAGGTACTCTCGTTATAAGTTTTTTCAATTTAAGAATTTAGATTTAATTTAAAGAAAAATTAATAGAAAATGGAAAATTACACATTTGACATGTCTATTCGAATTATCTTCTATTAAAACTTTATGCGTGTTTTTTTAACTTAAACTGTTAAAAAGTTTGTTAGTGCAACCACAATGTAACATACATTACCAAATAAAAAAACAAAATAAAAGACCCAATCCAAAAAGAAAAAAAGGATAAAACTTAAACAGCAGACAAGCATATACCTAAAGTAATTTTGGGTTAAATATATTTTTGGTCCCTATAAATATACCAACTTTTCATTTTAGTCCCTCTAAAATTTTCCTTCAATTTTTAGTCCCTATAAAATTTTCAATCACTACTTTTGGTCCCTATTTTAAAGTAAAATCATATGTAGAATTCATATTTTTGAATAAAAGTTTGCAGAAAAATTCATAATATTATAAGAATCTCTCCCAAAAAAATTTAGAATTTTTAAAAAAAACATGAATTTAATATGAATTTTTATATTTTTTATGGTTAAAAATTCATATTAAATTTATGGTTTTGTTAAAAAATTCTAATTTTTTTTGGGAAAGATTTTTTCAATATTCTACACATTTCTGCACAATTTCATTAAAAAAATACAAAAATTAACTTTAAAATAGGGACCAAAAGTAGTGATTGAAAATTTTATAGGGACTAAAAGCTGAAGGAAAATTTTAGAGGGACTAAAACGAAAATTTAGTATATTTATAGAGACCAAAAACATATTTAACCCTAAATTATATTGATACATACCTTTTCTGCACATGCAATGTTTATGTATCGACTATTCTCATCTTCATAGTGAATATGCTTCATTGCTACCTTAAGTGCTTTTTCTCTAACCAGTTTATTAAGTGGCCAACGGGTCAAAAGTGGCTCAGCAAACATGTATAAGCTATCCCATATTAGATCTTGTATCAAAGAATGAGGACAGTAAAGATCTTCCTATATAGTAATACAAAGGAAATGGACCATTAACTATTATCACTCGTTTGATAGATTGTGAGTTATTTTATTAATGATAATGCATCTCACCTTTGCACATTGATGGCGTACTTTTTTCCAATTAACATTTTCATAAGATTGAGTGAATAGTTCTTCCCTCAACTGTGATATAAGTGGTGTTATTGGACCTACAAACCTTTTCCCATACAAGTAAGAGCTAGGCAAGTATATCAATCGACAGAAGCACCACATTTGACCTACACCAAATTAATGTGAGGATGAGAGATAGAATAAACTTCTCTTTTGAAAAATTAAATGTTTGTATCATAAAGGATTTTTGCTAACTTATGCTGATCAAAAAACAAATGTTAAGAAAACAAATGTTAAAGAAATTCAAAAATTGAAATTTTGCTTTAAAAATGTAAGTTTTTGTACTTTAAGAAAATTTGATTACATAAATTTTGATACAGAATCATCATATATACTTCCAAAACATGTCATAAAGACACACATTAACATATTTCTTATAATAAATACTTTTGTATCATATTGAATGTCACTATTTTACACATGTTACAAATAATTAAGAGAGGTCTTCGCACCATATAGCACCACTCATTTAGTAAAACAATAATGCTTAATGTTACGAGAGGTCTTTGCACGAATTTAGACGAATTTAACGTATTCCTTTTATTTTCAAAATCCATAAAGTTAAACTTCTATAGAGGTAAAGTAGAAGGCACCATCTGCCAACAAGTCTTGGTTTTTTGTTCTTCATGACTCATCTTTCTCACACTTTTGTGATTTTCATATGAAATGATGATAGCAAATATGGAGGCCGTGTCAGGTTTGGCGGTGGTACTAGAATCACATGCAATGATAATTATACAGGGTTCTATTGTGGAACATATTTTATTTTCTCTTTCTTCATTAATTAGAGTAATTAAAAATGGCCCATATATAGTGCGTTTGCAAGGCAAACATTCAGTCGTGAGTTTTGTGCGAAGAAAGCCTTCGCATCATATAGCACCGGGTTCCACTTGTGTAACATTGGACATTTTTATGTTATATACCATTGTCCAATCAGGATGTGCCACGTGGCACACCCTTTTTTTTAAAAAATTCAATTAAAGCTGATGGAAAGTTGGTCTTCATGCGCTATTATCACCCATCGGATTCATCTAACGGCTAGAGACAAACGGAAATAAAGGGAAGAATAATAATTAAAAAAACGTCATTGAAGAGAGAGGAAGATCTAAGAACTTCAACGACGAGGAACTGTGCGTTCGGCCTCCTCCGCCGGTAAAGGCGGTGGCCATTGTAAGGCCACGCCGCCGCCATGAACCGTCACCGTAAAAGCTGGGTCCTCATGCAAAAATGGGGAATTGATTTTTGGGGTGTTAAAGCATTACTACTCAAAATTAGTATTTTAAGAACAAGAAATCATTTCAAAAACCCCTAATTTTGTGGTAGTACCATCGCCTTATGTGTTTTGTTCCATTGGTAGGTTATTCTTGCCTTACTCTCCCCAATTCGTTAAAACCCCTAATTGATAATTTATTTCAAATATCAAATCTCAATTTCAAGTTAAATTAATTTGTTTGATGGAAATGGATGAGAGTACTGCAAAATACAACAAGAAGAACTACATTGTTCAAAGGAGTATTCAAATTCAATGAACTAATGATAGGAGATTTTGGGTTCAATTACCATGATTATATGTCTCATGGAACCTGTTGAAGAAGAGAGAAGACTGAGGAAGAAAACCCACGAAAACTGAAGGGAAAAAAATAAATAGTGCATAGTTTTCTCTCTCCTCTATTATCTCTTCCTTATTTGTGTCTCAACATTTTGATTAATCTAACGGTTCAGATTGCACAGGAGAGACCGCAGGATTAATCTAAACAGTGCATCAGCTTTAATTGAATTTTTTTTAAAAAAGAAAAAGGGTGTGCCACGTGGCACACCCTGATTGGGCAATGGTATATAACATAAAAATGTCCAATGTTACCCAAGTGGAACCCATATAGCACCACTCTTGGTAAAAAGTACTCTCATCGTCTCAAATTAAATGTCGCATTTGTGTATGCACAATTCTTAAGAAAATGATTAGTTGTCTTAATTTTACCATTTTTTTATAATGAGCAGCAAAAAAGATAAAATTAGTACTCTCTCTGTTTTTTTTAATTGTCACATTTTGACTTTTTACACAAATTAAACGAGGACAACAAATACTTTTATTGCTTTTGATATGATAATTTATTTATTTTTTCTATAATAACCTTAATAATTTAATCTCTCGTTTCATATATTTCTCTCTGCAATAAATATTTAAGGGTAATACAGGTAAAACATTTAATGATGTATTGGACTTTGAAATTTTTATGCAAAAGTGACAATTACTCTTTCCGGTTCTATTTATAAGATAAATTTTGGTCAATAAAAATTGATGTATTTGGTCCAATTTTTTAACCAGGTACATTAACTTTTGTTGAACTAAATTTCTCTTATAAATAGAATTGGAAGGAGTACAAAAAAAACGGAGGGAGTATCATTTTTAACGTTCGACCCTAAATATATGACAGTTTTGACAAAATCACGAAAGTTAAGAAATTTGGTAATAGTATTAAATTTGTTTGAAATTACTATTGTTTTTACAATATTATCCATAAAAAAACAAGAGTTAGTTTATGTTTTCAACATAATATATATGTTTTTATTTGTAAGTGATGCATATAATATTAATTTAATAGCAAAATTGAAATAGATTATTTTTTATTGTATTCAAAATATAGACGATATTTATTTAATGATATTTAATTTTCTTTAACAAAAGGAGGGAGTGATTTAATTAAGGTAAAGAGTGAAACAATTAAAAAAAAATATTATTCAACCTGGATGCATAGGAAGAAACGAAGGAAGAGTCCAAAACTCAGGAGGCATTGGGTTGCATCCGCGCCAATCAAATACACCAAGTATCTACACAAGTACATTATTCATTCAAATTAACAACATAAATATATAAAAGCATGTTAGTTTGTGCATTTGTATTTTGTATTAAAAAAAATACCGAAAGCCAAGTTTTCCCCCATGAAGGTATATGTGTTACACCACCATGATCATGAATCCATTTTCTTGCCCTAGCACAAGCGTTGTCTTGACCTCCATGAGGCCCTTCTCCAAGAATTCGCATGCATATGTAGCTGAATGTAGTACAAAACATAGTACTATGGCCCTCTATGTGTAATCCCCACCCTCCATCTTCATTCTTCAAATAAAAAAAGCATATAGTTATTCATCATCAATGGCATGAAGATATGCTAAACTTTATAGTTGAGCTAAATGTGATTCTATAAAGTGAACTTACAAGAAAATGAAGAGGATAAAATTCTCCTTTTTTTTTTTCATTTTGTGTTTACTCATAGTTTAGTTCCCTTTATCGGATATTTAAAGTGTGCCAGATACTAAATGTGAATATCCCTCTCAATTGACATAAAACAAGTATACCTGGTGACAATATATGTAACGAAGAATCTCTTTACGATACTCTTCTGTAAATATCGAATCAAGATGCCCTGTTATGTATAAGCAGAAGACCTGCATGTTGTGAGAAGTTAAAAAAAAAAAAAAAAACCTACGTTGATTAGTAACTACAGAAATAAACTAATGAAATTTGATGAAGTAATCTATTTTAACCGTTAAAATTTGCCTATGTAATCCAAATAAGACCATACTCCTTCCTCAATTTGTCATTCGACGCCTCCCCATATCAACATTTCAAGTGCACAAACAAATTCGGTGTAGTGATAAAAAAACAAATCTAACCAACACATTACAAAATTCCACACCCCACCACTTCGCAAAACAAGAACAGATGGGAAGAAGATTCCCACTCCTCATCACAAAAGGTTCATGCCAATGAAGCATCCAGCGGAATAATGTTGCGAATAACAAGGTTAGTTCTTGTAGGAATGCGATCAAGTAATAGTTTCCAAGTAAAAACCCACTACCCTAAAAGGCGTAGGACCTTTCCAAAGATTGGTAAACACCTTCTTTTCTATATCCCTCGGTCGATCCTCCAACACCATCCATTTTTCCAACAATGCATAAATCAAATCAAATCGACCAAAAATGTAACATTCTCCTCCGTTCTCCCCGCCAAGAATCCTCCTCAATGGAACAAATGAAACCATCCAACACCTCTCTAAGTCATTTAAAATATTTAGCTCTCACTCAAGAAGATGGTTTCAAAGATTTATGTAAAATAAGTGGTCTATGTCTTGCATTTTTATGGTTAATGAAGTAGTCAAAATGGATAACGAAATATATGTTAAAAAAGTGATTAATAGTATACACCCTCTGATAAGCAAAAAAATAACTAGTTAGATTAATTGAATAATTGATGTATCTAGCATATACAAAAACCAAATATTTCAATTATTCAATGAATCTAAAAAGTAGTTTTTTGTTTATAATAATAATTGGATGTTGTATATCTCTTTGTTTAATGCAGTAGTCAAAGTGATTACAATGACACATATAATTCTTTAGTTTTGTTACAAAAATACTCATATATACGGTGAATACTACTAGGGGTGGCAAGACGAGCTTAACATGCCAGGAGGCGCCATTTAGCTCACTACTTTTGGCGGGTTGAGTCAAAGTTTCAAACTTGTTCCCTCTAGTTGGCTTGCCCCCGCTTAACTCGCTGAAAAAATGGGATAGGGTCAGGGTTGGTCGGCCAACCAACTCATTTACAGGTGCTTTTTTTGTTCAATGAATTAGGAAAAAGTTAAAGTGGAGTGCTCCAATAACCCATCATAACCCAATTCAATAAAAAAAGTACTTAAATAAATTTAGAATTTTTTTAACAATGGTCTATTTATCTTGAGAGTTTAGACATAACCCGCAACTGTTGTGCTTTTTAGGGTTCGTTGTTGTCTCCACTCCACCTTCTTGGTGGTTGGATTTATTTTGTGATTTGTTTTATGTTGGCGGAATCGTTTTAGTTTGAGACAATTGGTGGTTGGATTTATTTTGTGATTTGTTTTATGTTGGCGGAATCGTTTTAGTTTGAGACAATGTCGTTGAATTTATGGTGGTCTATTGTTGTTGTTAACCATGATGATGTCTTTTTTTTATTACGTTGATGGTGTTAAATTTGTCTCATAAGCTTGTTTTGGCCACAAATTAAATTGCTGGCTTTTTTTTTTTAAAAGCGCAGCTATTCATCTTGAGATACTTTATCCCAAACATATCTCAAAAGAAGTTTTAGCCAATTAAATTTCTCCCAACCCGGAAAACAAGGGAAGGTATGAGGTGTAATCTAAGAAGGATGGCAAATATAGTGTTGAAAATTTTTTGTGAGATTACCCTATGCGATAACTTGTAATTCTCTGTTATTTGTTTGATGGGTCGGCCCGCCAACACATCAGTCCACCACTAAGCGGGGTGAGGTGGAATTTTAGACTTAACCACCTAAATTGACTTGATCCGTCTCGTTCCATTTCAGAATGCCTTAAGCATGACCGGTCTAAACCGGAAAGGGTGGCACGCTTTACCATTCCTAAATACTATTAATTATTAGATGTTTGCATTTGAAGTCAAATTTTGAGTTTAAATAATATAGCATGCTCCAAACTCCATATCCTAAACTTTTCAACATCTTTATTTATTAATTTTGTTACGTCTGCAGCAACTTGTTACGTCTGCAGCAACTTAACCTAATTTTTTCCCGCTCATTTGCTTTATTAGGTTTGCAATTATTTAACATAACAAATTCTATCTAAAAAAATGCATTGCACACCAATTTCATTCCTATCCTCTTGTTTTTTTTTTGAAGAAAATATTTTCTACCATATCAATGATTACGTATGATCCTTCTATTTTATACTTTTTTTTTTGTCAAGAATTTTACACTTTTTTTTTGGATTTTTTTTTAATTTCATGCCTTTGGTTTTTGACATCCTTATTTATTAATTTTGTTATGTCGTCTGCAGTAACTTAACCTAATTTTTTCCGATCATTTGCTTTATTAGGTTTGCAATTATTTAACCTAACAAATTCCATCTAAAAAAATGCATTGCACACCAATTTCATTCCTATCCTCTTGCCTTTTTTTTTTGAAGAAAATATTTTCTACCATATCAATGATCTTACGGGTTAAAGATTATTTATTGGTCTCTATTATAGTCGAGAAAACTCGTGCGACACACGGGTCAAAAGTCTAGTTGATTTATATTATTGGAACACAAAATTAGGGACAAATACATGACATTAGGGCAGATTCATCATTTCAACTTAATAATAAAGGTAAATGAGTAAATTCGAGGTCACGGTTGCCCTATTTCATCTTCCTCCCCTCTCTCTTTTTTCAGTCTCCCAACCGACCTCACCCTACACCCTTTGTCTACCACCCTCCGGTCATCGATCCTATTCTCGTTATCTTGTTTAGGAAGTTTATTTGCCCTAATATATTTAGGATACCTTCATTTCAATATTTGTAATCGTTACAATAGATATTGTATAAAATAAACGATAAAATCCTTGTAAATATCATTATCGCAATAATAAGAGTGATTCTATTAAATTTGAATGGTTAGCACTAACCAATGGAGGAATAAGACCTAGAAGACCCGCAATTTGAGCTGGCCAATGGCCATCATTGCTTTGCAATGCTGATAGGTGATTGGCAGCCCTTCTCAGAACGGTTGTGACTTTTTCGTTTGTTATATCTTCTTCATCTTCTATCACCACCCTAGGTATTGTCTGTGTGAAGTTTTTTTCTCTTAGAATCTGCACATATCAAAATTATAAGTAGTAGAAAACATGCAAAATACAACTGCGGTGTTTTAGAGGTGTTGAAATATAGATAGATATACTCATTCTAGAGTTAGTTAGGGTATTAGTTTGGTCACTATATTATAAGTCACAAGTTGACTCATTTGTACCTCTCTTTTCACTTTTGTATCTCTTCAACTATTATCATATACAATAAATATTTTCTAAGCTTTTTCTCTCTACTTTCATGGATGCCATGTTTCTCAACAATAAGTCTCACATTTTGGTTCTCTATGTTGGATTGTTTTTGCATTGTTACCATTTTAAAGAATGTTTGTAAATAAAAAGCAATGGTTAATACTGAGATAATTCATATAAGTATATGTAAGATTAGTCAATTTCCTTTCTCCCTTCACTCTCCTTCTTTAAATTTAAATTAAAAAATCCAAAATGTCAAATCCCAAGTACCTAATTTTTGCATAAATGTCTCCATTTGAGAGCAATGGTTCAAATTCACAAGCCTAAAATATTGAGTCGTTCATCTTTAGTGTGATGTTTGATAAATGAGTATCCAAACATCGTTCATGTCTAATTGTGAAACAAAAGAGGTGGTTGTACAATCACCAAATGTAACCTAAATAAAAACATTATAAGAAGACTATACCTTGAGGTATAGTCTTAGTGAGGATCTCGACAGAAACTTTGATAACAGAAAACAGAGACTAGTAAATAAGACTATTAACAAAAGGATTTTTGCTAATGATGAGTGTCTCGGTTGTTTATCATGAAGAACAATTACCTGAAAGCGCCAAAGGAGGTCGCCGCAAGCCTTAACCTTGAAGCGATTGTTGTAGAAATGTTGCCGAGCAGCTTCAACTTGAGCTCTCTCCTCAGGAGTACCTGCATTTGGATCAAACTCCCATGTCTGCCTCCCTACAAAACTATTTGTGCTGAATATGTATGGATCCTTCCCACCATCTGCTATCTTCAGCCTCCACATATTATATACTGTATTTCTTTACTCTATAATATTTCAAGATTGAAAAGCGAAATAGATTTCAAAATTTCCAACTATGAGATTTGTGTATGTAAAGCTGAATCAAACAGTATGTATATATATAGAGTCTCGTGAAACAATTATTTTAAGGGTGATGCTAACTTAGGGTACAAGTTAAGAATTTCATTAATAGCAAATATTTATTATAAAAAATTAATTATTTCTAACTTCTTGAAAAATAAATAGACACAATTTCCAATACATCATTTTTATTATAGATATCCTTAACATATACTCACTCCGTTTCAAAATACATGTTCAATTTTTGCAATTTGCACTATTCACTTCACTTACTTTGACCATACTTTTTAACTAATATATAAATACAAATATTAGCATGTAAGATGTTGTTTGATTTGTCTCGACAAATATTTTCAAAATATTAAATTTTTACAATAAAGAAAGGCACATGTGTTGTTTAAATTGATGTTTTTAATCTCCACCATCTAAATTTAATCCAATGGCTGCAATTCATTCTCACCATTCTCACATACAAAAGTCATTCTCATATGATATGCTCCATATATATATATATATATATATATATATATATATATATATATATATATATATATATATATATATGCGAGAATTTCCAATAATTCGCATAGTCTTGTGTGCATCACACATGAGGCAGTAGCTAAACACTTGATTTTTTCTCTTAGTTGTGTGATGGGCAGGTCACAACACGCATGGCGCATGATATAGGAGGTTTTCCTTAGTATTATTATTTCAGCCCAATTTTAATAATTTCTGTTTTGGATTTTAGGCCTATTAGGGTTTTCTTAGTATTTAAATACTTCAGTTGTATCCAGAGTTATTCATTCAATAAAATTTTCAGAGAGTTTTCTTAATTTCTAGTGGATTCTGGAACCCTATTTTCACAAGTTTGTCGCTTGCAAACTTGTTCTTTTTCTATCTAGGTTTAGCGCTTCCTAGCCTTTCGCTTCCGACTGCATTAGCGCATGTACTAGTAATTGTGCATTCATGTTTTTTGTTGCATGTCCCATTTCTTCTCACTGAAACGTTTGTGGTGACTATACCCAAAGAAATTACTTGATTAAGCTTGTAAAAAAGTATAGCGCGACCACATAGTTGATTAGTTTGGGTTGGGTGATTTTGACATGGTTCAAGGCATGGTGCTCATAATTTCTATATATCATTAATGTACAAGTTTAATTTAGATTTTGTTATACTATCGTATGATTCAATCCAACAACGTGCAGAAAAAGAAGCAGATAAATATGTTTCATATTCAAATGTCATCGTTTAATTTTTAATTTTTTTTGAAAAAATCGTTTAATATTTTTTAAATAAAATACAATTTTTCCTTTTTCTTTGATGTCTTGGTAGAAAAACTAATATTTTTTAAATAAAATACAATTTTTCCTTTTTCTTTGATGTCTTGGTAGAAAAACTTTGTTTTAGAATGATTTCCATAGCTAGGGTGGTTAATACAATTTTTCCTTTTTCTTTAATAGGTTCGATTATTAATTTGGCTGGTCTAAACGCCCAATCTAGTTTTTTTTTAGGTAGGGTAATTTTTTTTTAAAGAATATTAGCAAGGGTACGTAGTTGAAAGGCCTTTTTTAATATATTTTCTTTAATAGCAAACGATAACATTAAATTAGCAATGTGTTTTTTTTTCACATTTTCATCCTATTATAGCCTCGTTTTAATCCAACAATAAATTTTTTTTTACACACTTTATCTTTCTAATAAATTTAATATGTTATTCTCTCCTAATAAACAATTTTCACTTATTATTTTTTTCTCCAACAAATTACAATTTTTTTGCTCTTTCTCACTCACTCTCTCTCTCTCTCTCTCTCTCTCTCTCTCTCTCTCTCTCTCTCTCTCTCTCTCTCTCTCTCTCATATATCAAACAATTTTCAATTTTATAAATATTGTGCACATCTTTTTATTTATTTTAAGTCAATATAAAAATTATTTCAACTTCTTCTTCTTCATTGTCATCTTGTTCTTGTTCTTGTTCTTACATCTTGTCAAATGAGTTTTCAACTATTTCTCTCCTCTTCACCTCTCATCAACAATTTCAATGAGTCTTCCACTATTTCTTCTTTTTGAACATTCATGAAGTCTTTTATTTTTCTTCTCTCAAATTTGTTCTTTTACTTTGCACTTGAAATTTTTAACAAGCTACTCATCTTATTTATAGAATTTTAACTCTTCTTGGAACCATTGTTTGTAACAAAATTTTATTTAAATATGAAGATAACAAGAAACAAACTTTATTTAAAAAAAAAAAAACAAACATTAGTTTTCCAAATAGATAGCATTAATTAATCTTATTAAAAAAGATAAGAGTACTTGATAAAAGGTATAATTGACAAAAATGAAGGACAGAACAGAACAACTCAAGTTGTCTAGTGTTTGAATTGTAAAACTGTTTAAGGTACATGACAAACTGGAGGCAAGGGACAGGATAAAAATTGATATTTTTGTCCCTCACCAAACCACAACACAACTTTTTGTCCCACGTACAAGTTGTCTAAAATATCAAAACAACATTTCGTCCCCCAAAAATCGTATAAAACAAAAAAAAAAAAAATTAGTCAATGTTATAAAAATTTGTCCTGTACTGTTTTGTCCCATACTTACTGTTTTGCAAACCAAACACACCCTTAAAATATCAAAAGACAGTTAAATAGGAACGAAAAATTCACCATAAAAAAAGACATTTAATTAAAAAGAAGAGAAATGGTATTCGTACAACCGTTTTATTACAACTTTTTGACAACTTTATCTCACATACTCACATTATATTCTTATTCTCTCTCATCATTTTTCTCTTTCTATTGTTTTGGACCAATAAGAAAAGAGAAAATGAAAGTTGTCACATATAGTTGTATATATATCACTACTCTTGAAAGAAACGGATGGAGTATATAAATGATTGGTTTTTTTAGGAGAAATATTTTGATTGATTAATTTGCAAGACACAAGCACTATGGAATGAAGGAATGAAAAATTGAGCATCCGCTCTTTGAGATGGCCAATAAGGATGTTCACGGGTTGGATCTGGCCAAACCCGTTACAAGAAAAACTATAAATAATTTACATTCTATGCAGGGATGTAATTCGCGTGAGCTTAGGTTAGTTGATAGAGATATTGCATATTATATGTAAGGGTAGGGGTTCGAACCCATGAGGCTTTATCCATTAAACTACTTGACCCAAAAAAATATTGTTCATCCTGATTTCTTTAGTTCCCATTGCAATTGTTGGACAATGTTAAAAATGCAATCAGTGATATAAATAAAATTTGTTGGGTCTCCTCTACAATTAAATTGTGTGAGCTTCAGGCACTAGGCTACTTGACTAAAAAAAAAACATTGTCCATCCTGATTTTTTTAGTTCCCATTGCAATTGTTGGACAATGCTAAAAAAGCAATCAGTGATATAAATGAAACTTGTTGGGCCGTTTGCTCCTATTAATAGCATATAAAGTGCTGAGACCTACATGAGTTTCATTTGATAAATGAGTGAATGTTAGAAAAAATGTAAAAAGAGAATGTCGTTAGTATTTCTCACTTACCATGCTTATTATCCCAAACACAAAGTATGCTATTAACTAGGGGTGTTCGCGGATTGGATTGGTTCGGTTTTGGGAGGAAAAACCATCCGATCCAATCTTTTCGGTTTTATTATTTGTCCATCCAATTTGTTTTGTTTCAAAATCAAATCCAATCCAATCCGATCCAAAAAAATTCGGTTTGGATTGGATTGGTTTTCGGTTTTCATTGTTGTATATTTTTTTCATTTTCTTTTAAGAAAATATATTATTTTATGACATTTCATAAAAATGTAAGGTTACAAAAGAGATGAATAAGTAGAGAATGAAAGTAACATATAAAAAATAAAATAGTAAGTTAAAGAAAATAGTTGCATAATCGTAAATTAATAATATTTCTTAAAAGAACCAAAAAAAAAGTCAACATTGTTAAAGAACAAGTCAAGAAAATAGTTACATAATTGTAAATTAAAGAAACATTTATAAAAAATCATATAATAATATATATACAAGTATAAATATTTCGGTTTGGATTAGATTGGATCGGTTTATTCTAAGGGAACCGAAAACCAATCCAATCCATTTAAAATTGCGGTTTTTTTCGGTTTTCGGTTTTTTGATTTTTGGATTGGTTCGGTTTTTGGTTTTTCGGTTCGGTTACCGCGGTTTGCTTTGGATTGGATTGGACATGAACACCCCTACTATTAACCATTCTTATTGTACCATTCTCATTGTGCCATTCCTTTAAGGTCAATTTATAGCATGCAGAGTGTGGTACCGTTTCAAATTATGATGATACTTTATTATTTAATTTATATAAATTAAAGGCAAAATTGCACATGTAGACGTGGTGGTCGTGAATCTATGGTTCAATGGTTTGGTTGGAGGGTTAATTAAAGCAATTAAAATTTCTTAAATAATTGTACTATTACGTGTGAGGAACGTATGTTAACTCTACGTACTGCTGGAAGAAAAAAAAGTCGGCAGGAAGTCAAGCCCCTACAAAAGATAACGTTGTTTTGTTTGATAACATGCAGACAACTTATTAGCAAAGGGCAAGAGATGCATATTAGTCCCTCTCGTTTTAGGACGGATCCAGAAATCAATCGGACAAGAGCTAGAATTATTTAATAAAAATAGTATATAAAACTAAATAACAATGAAAAAATTTACAAGAATATAATACACACATACATTCATGCATGCATCATATATGGAAGGTTTAATTGATCTGTCGGTCCCTTAACTTATTTCTTTTATTCAATTTGGTCACATAAGTCTTAACTTTTTCAAACACATCCCTTAACTTATTTCTTTTATTCAATTTGGCCCAATTTTGATAATTTTAATCCCCTAAAAACACAGATCGTTGGATTACGAAGGTCTATCAGACTTTATAGTGTATCACCAACACCTAATTTATATACTTTCTTCTTCATCTTCTTCTTCTTCCCTCATCTTCATCTACATTCATCCTTCATCATGTTCTTAATTTATTTTCTTCATCATCTTCATAAAACCCAAAAAAAAAATCTCTCAATTTTCCTTTCCTTTTCGGATCAAAGAAACAAAAATAATCAAAATCGTCCAGTGTTCATCACATAACCTCAAGAACATCTAACCTCAAGAACACGCCAACAATTTTCCAGAATTCATTCAAAGCCACAATTTCGAAATTCATCCACAAACAATCACCAGCAGTTCAAAATTCATAACTACAACCACCACTGTTTGTTCTAACCATAACCCAAATCCATACCAACCGAAACTCCACCTCCACTCACAAACAAACCAGATCCAAAACGAGCAGAATCAAGAGGAAGCAAAACCAATTTGAAGGGAGGAAGAAGGAAAGAACAATTACGCAAAAACACCATCAAACAGCCTAATCATCCATCAAACTGAACAGATTGGAAGCGTGGCACTCTTACTAATCTTCAATTCCACCTGTTGTTGCTCTTGCACCGGCGAAAACAACCTATTCGGAGCCAAATCTTCCTCCGCCGCTTGTTCAGCGTCAGCGACATCAACTTGCTCCTTCCCGCGATTCACATCTTCTTCTTCTTCGGCGTCTTCCATATCATCGTCGTTGTTGTCTTTGTACATGGATAACAAAGTGATTCCTTCCGATTGTTTCTTCTTTGAAGCCATTGAAGGGGCTACGGTTTTGAAATTATTGAATAGGGTTTTCTGGAAGAGATGAAATTCGGTGAAGGATAAGTGTTGATGTTTAACGATTGGGGAAAATTGGTTAGTGGGTTTTGGAGAGAATGAAAATAGGGAATTTGATTTGGAAGTGAAAACGCGAACTTGAAGCAGAGAAAGAATGAAGACGGAAGAAGAAAGATGCTGAATAGAGAGAGAAAAAAAATTAATTAATTAAGCATATGGTGTTTATAATCTTTTTTTTTAAGGAGGTGTTTATAAATATAGGCTTAATTGATCTGCATATATTATGCAGGAGGTGTTTATAACAACCAACCTGGAAATGGGTTGAAGGAGGGAAGGGTCGAAGTGATTGGGTTAGATGTTCTTGAGGTTATAACATCAATGCCTAGATTTTCGATTTTTTTTTTGGTTAGATGTTCGTGAGGTTATGTAATGAACACTGGACGATTTTGATTATTTTTGTTTCTTTGATCCGAAAAGGAAAGGAAAACTGAGAGAAGATCTTTTTTATTTGGGTTTCATGAAGATGATGAAGAAAAAAAATTATGAAGATGATGAAGGATGAATGTAGATGAAGATGAGGGAAGAAGAAGAAGAAGAAAGTAGATAAATTAGGTGTTGGTGATACACTATAAAATCTGATAGACCTTCGTAATCCAACGGTCTGTGTTTTTAGAGGATTAAAATTACCAAAATTGGGCCAAATTGAATAAATGAAATAAGTTAAGGGACGTGTTTGAAAAAGTTAAGACTTATGGGACAAAATTGAATAAAAAAAATAAGTTAAGGGACCGGCAGATCAATTAAGCCTATATGGAAATGAAAGTTAGTTTATTTGGTAGGAGTTCTGCTCATATCCTACAAAGACGTGCATTCAATTTCCGCTGCATGCGTCAGGAATTCTTTAGTAGCCGATGTCGAAATATGTAAGGCTCTCAACGAGTCCCTGAAATTTAACTCACATGAATATTTTAACATACACACAGACACACGGATATAACTAGATGTGATGGTATAAATATGTGATTAAGCACAACAGAAAGCGGAGTATTGGACTGACGGACAAGTTAGTGTACGTCTTTCCGCTAGTATATATAGAAAGGATAGAGGATATATAATTTTGGTGCAGTGTTTTTTCTTCCAATTATATACTCTTCATTTAAATTATTGTGTTAACCACTTTATCTTTTTATAATATTGTTTAAAATTTTATTAAAAAGTTGGTTAAGTCTCTCATTAAAATGTTAATAATTCCACACTACAAAAGAAACAATATCGTTTGTTCAAAAAAAACGATATCGTATTAAAAAAAGATTCTAAAGAGAGCTTATTTTGACTTATTTACCGAAATTATTTGAATTTTTTCTATCAAAGTAATAGAATATAAAAGACATGAGAGGCCTGAACCAATACAACAGAGATACATAGAGTAAAACCTGTGAAAAGAGAAACTAGATATATCCCAAGAAAGGAAATGACCTAATGAAACAGATGTCAGAGACAACCTTTGTACCAAAAACTAGTCAAATTATGACTATTCTTGGCCAAACAACAGTTAAGAGACTGCCCTCTCTAGGAAAATTTGAACATAAGGATTGACATTCCAAGATATTCTAATTCTATTGGACCAACTATTATGTATCTGCCAAGGCGGCTTTGGAGGTACCCTTTTGGGCACGAGTCCTCATTCCGACTGAGTTAAAGCTAGACGACATCACTATGTTCACATGCTTCTTCTTCTTTCTCTCTGTGTTAGTGCTCTCAGATAGGCTTGGATGGTCTTCCATCTCAAGCCTCTTGTCATGTCTAGTAGCGTCCTCTATCACCTCTTCTACTTCATCTACCTCATCCCCCCAAAATTTGGAAAGAATATGCACACTCTTTAAGGCTGCATCAGAATGGAAGGAGGAATTGGAAGCAGGAACCAAGGTTTGGCTTGGAGGGAGCTTGTCAGTTGTCAAATAATAATAGTTGGTAGTGATAGGTTGCAGCATAGGAGTAAGCACCGGAGTATCCACCCAAGCCTTTAACCTGCCTGGATCCACAACTATAACAACAATGCTACCCTGCTCAATAGAAAGGGACGGAGGTTTGGGGAGTGACAACCTCCCAACACCATCCGGCCCATGCTTGTCAAGGGTAAGCACTGTGTCGGAGGGCCTTGTGCCTTTAGGAAGAGGTGCCTCTGAGCTAGTGGTACCCAATGAGCAAGAAATTTATATAGGAATAACCAAATCTTCCAACCGCATAGCAGTCAACTGCCCTACCATGGGAACTTTGGAATTCAAGTCTGGTAACAATGCCTCCCCTTGAACAACCTCCTCCGAAGTGAGCATGTCAAAAGAGTTGCACAGAGGCAAAGGGTCGTCTTCCCCCTCCACTGGTTCAACCTGCAAGGACAAAGGGTGCTCATCAGTGGCAAGCACCGAGCCTTACTCTGGATGCAATAGAGAAACCTCCACTTCCTTAAATGTACCCTATGAATTTGTGTCGAAAGGAGGAACAACAATTTGGAATTTAGATTGAAGGGACTCTAGCTCGGAAGCAGCTCGCTTGAAAACCTTGTCAATAGTAGCATTCTGGTGGTGTGAATGAGGTTTTTGAGTGGTGTGCTTAGGTTGCTTACCTTATGTGACTTGGGAATCAGCATACTTGAATCGGTTGCAGGACTGGATGGAATGCCCTATCATTTTGCAGTGGGGGCAGTACGCATGTCGCCTCTCATATTCAACATTCACCGAAAATGCATACCCTTCCCTTTCCCCCAACACGGTCTCAAACAGAGTGTCAGACATATCATCATCCACCAGAACCCGTGCATAATGTCCAAATAGACGAGGATGTGTTGCCTCATCAATGGAGAGTTCTTGAAGCAATTTCAAACAGAGTGGTTTTCCTCCAATACTCTCGAGGGAGATGTGACAAGCGAACCCATAACTGAGCATGTGTCTGTGTTTGGTTTTTAGGGTCAAAATCCTTAGACCAACAAAAATATTTCATAAGTCCCGGCTTAAGGTTGACAACACTCAACGCCCAAACCTGCTTCATTTCTTCCATTGAGTTAAAATGAAATTCAAAATACCCTTTTCCGAGAGGAGTAAAAGACCAGGTCTTCAAATCCGACCATAGACTGTCCAATTTCTGCTTCAGGAACTTAGATGTGAGAGGAGAGTCACCCTTATAGACCAGAATGCGACCATGAAGGTGCCTTTTGTAGTCATCAAGCTCTGCTTCATAAATCTTCTCATTGATTTTGATGCGGACCTTATCTCCCATATGAACCTTGGGAGGCAGACATCTCAAATGAGATTCCTCGGGAGTAGCAACTGCCTGCACAAATGACATATCCAAAGTAACCGGCGTCGCTGTCTCCGATGAAGGGAGGAATGGCCAGGTACAAATGTTTGATGCCATCGGATAAACCCAATTAGAGATCCAAAAAAACAACAATTGAGTCTTCTCCGGAGAAAAGGTGGTGCATCAACACCAGAAACACAGAAAATATAACACAACCAGACAATACAAGCAGCCATAACCGAATCTGAGACCCAAAACACAACCCAGATATGAAAATTTCGTCGGAGAAGAGAACGCACAACAACCAAAGTACCTGAAAAATAGAAAACTCGAAACAAACTGATAAAACCAGTCAGAGCCGAACCCAGATCTCGCCGAAAAACATCGTCATCAGAGAACGACGGAATCAGATACAACAGAGAACGAAGTCTCAATCCTGAAATAAACAGGACAAGGCTTCGCGGCGGCGGTGACAACCCGTATCTCATCGGAAATGAGCTTCGACAGAGATGGAGAGAATCCGAAGAGAAGACGGGCTGGAGAAGAGTGGGACAACAGAAGAGAGTGAAAGAGGTCGCAATCCTGATAAAAACTGGAAGAAGCTCGCGGCGTTGTCGACCCATATCTCACCAAAAAGAAACTTCGTCGAAGATGGGCGAAAAAGGGAGTAACCGAGGAGAAAACCTTTTCTTTTACTGCTTATCTTTCTGTCTTTCTTTTTGAAACTAAATAAACCCGTGAAATTCACGGACCTATAATTGCAATATAGGTAATCCAAAATTATTTGAATGTGATATATGCAATATATATATATATATATATATATATATATATATATATATATATATATATATAGACACACACACACACACTATGAGAATGCCTATCTTATATGAGAATAGTGAGAATGATCATCAACTGTTAGATCAAAAATAGATGGTTGAGATTAAAAAATTACATTTTAAAACACATGAACCTCTTCTAATTGTATCACCAATCCTTCCTCACATAACTCAGAATCATTCATCTTTCTGCTACTCTTCCTTTCCACGGCTCTTTTACTCCCACCATTATTATAGAACTTGAGATAAAAAAAATCAATAACAATTGCTTCATTAACATTCTTATATTCATCAAAATAGCACATAAATTGCATTTGATACACGGTTATTAACAACAACACACTTTTTTTTTCACCTTTCTAATTTCAATTTTAAACACAAATTTCAACACAAAATCCCTATATTGAAATTGAAGATTGAAATTAGAAGACAATTTACAGAACTAATTAGATTGAAATCGAAAAAAAATTTAAAACAAAATCCCTAATTCTAATGGGTAGAGAGAACGCTGAAGAAGAAAGACCCAAAAATCAAGAATAAATAAAGATGAAAAGAATCAGACACGAAGAAGAAGAAAGGGATATGAGCAAAAAAGAAGAGAGTCAAGGGCGAGAGAGATGCAGAAGAAGAAGCCTGAAAACCAGAAATTTGATTATAGGGAGAAGAAGATGAAAAGGGAAATGAGTTTAAGAGAATTGATATAATAATGTGAAGTGCATATGTGTGTTTTTAATCTCAACCATCTATTTTTAATCTAATGGCTGATGATCATTCTCACCATTCTCATATAAGTTAGTCATTCTCATAGTATACAATATATATATATTATATATATATATATATATATATATATATATATATATATATATATATATATATATGGGTCTTACTAATATACACACACTTAAAAATTAGAAGGTGTATTTTAGAAAACTACACCTTTTTAGTTGGACAAAATAACCAATTTCTCTTTTTTTAAAAAAGTCAAAATAAAGGGCCATATTTGTAATTAACAAATTTATTTATTAAATAAAAGCAAAAATCCATATTTTCCATTGGTTGTTTCTCTGTCAGTTTTCCATCTTCCCATCACACATCTACGACTTCTCCTTCGCCTCCCTTCTCACAGTCCAAACCCTCCTCCGCCACCCTCGTCGGCACCTGTTTCCTCAAACGTTCTTCGCCGGCCTCGACATTGAAATGGAGACTCATCTTCCATCGCGGACATTCAAACCCATCTTCCGCCGTCGTGTCACGCGTTGTCAAGTCCGTCACTCCGACCTTCGTTTTTACGCGACAACCATGGTCCCAATCTGACCTTCGTATGGCCATTGTGATGGTCATCAATGGTGAATGAAAAGGGGAGTATTATGCTGCAAAAATAATCACCATCCCTTTCAAATTGATTATGGTGGTTGGAGTTATGCTAATGGCAGTTCTTGAAGTCAACAACGTCATAAGGAGAGAGAGAAACATATGGGTGGGTCATAAGTAAGAAAATTACTATAAAGGACATGGATTTAAGGACAATTATAAAAGAGAGGAAGGGTATTTTTTGTCTAAATCAAATAGGTGTAGGATGCTAATATATGGGTTTGCTAACTTAGACCAACAAAAAACATGAAGGTCCAAGTTAGCAAAAGTGCACCTTTTCATTTGGACAGAAAAACCAATTTCCACTAGTGTAAACCAATTTAAACTAAGGGATAGTTTAGTAAATATCCCTCAAGCTATTTGTTATAAAATAAAAGTGGGTCTAAGTTAGCAAATTGACGCAAGTTAAGGAATAAGTTTTAACGAAAACTACTAATGCAACCCTCAAGTTATTTGTTTTAAATAATAAATGTTATTTTTGTCCAATGAAATGTGCACTTTTGTTAACTTGGACTTTCATGTTTTTTGTTGGTCTAAGTTAGCAAACCCCATGTATATATATATATATATATATATATATATATATATATATATATATATGTGTGTGTGTGTGTGTGTGTGTGTGTGTGTGTGTGTGTGTGTGTGTTTTTTGTTGCTAACTTACTCCAACCCAAAAACATGAAGGAGTAAGTTAGCAAGTCTACTCCTACTAGTTATTTACCAATAACCCAAATCTTTATTTAAAATAACTAATTAAGCGAATGGATATGTATGTAATTTTGTAAATTTGATATTTTTTTTAAATAAAAATCATGTAACAGTTTCTCATTTGTCGTTTAGTTCTGGGTTATGCAGGTTATTTACATGTAACCATGTTTACCAAACAATTCTTGCTTCGTTTCATCATTTTGATTTCTCTCAAAAATCATTTGATTAAAATTGGTGGGAATGAATTAGAGCAATGTCAATTTTTTTTAGCTTTCATTTCATGTGAATGCTTGCTTCTGTGATTTTTTTGACATATAATTAAAATTAAAATAAAGAACACAAGTTTCAAGGGTTGTATTAGTTACTAGAAAAACCTTCAAGGCTTTAGGACAACAATAATTCAAGTAGAAGCAGCGGTGAGGAATTTTGTAGAAATCTAGATGTATATGTTTAAAAACAAATTTACAAAATTAACCTTTTAAGTAACAAATTTACAAAATTAACCTTTTAAGTAACATCTTAGTGCCACTGCCCTTCTTTTCCCCTACTATATATAGAAAGGATGTAATGCAACTATACGTATATACAAGAAGAGAGTGGATCCATTTACAAAAGAGAAACAAAAGTTCTATAAAAGAAAAATAGGAGATACAAAAATGGAAATACATTGGATTTGGATTTTTGTTGCCACTTTGCTAGGATGCTACAATTTTGCTGACAAAATTGTGAGGAATTTGAATGTGTGGTATTATGATTTTAAACTGAGAAAGAAAGGACATCCACTACCTCCTGGTGACATGGGATGGCCTATTATTGGGAACATGTGGCCCTTTTTCAAACACTTTTCATCTAGTCACCCTGATGAATTTGTCAATGACATTGTTCTTAAGTCTCTTTCGTTTTCTCCCTACTTTTTTCCTTTTTCTTTTTCTTTAATCTTTTTTCTATAATAGTTGGTCTTACACCTTTGCTATTTACTTTCTTCGTTCATGTTTTCATTGCGCATGAAAAAATAATTTCACGCTTTTCTGAAAATATATGTCAGATAAGAAATCAAATATTTCTAGAACATCTATTTTAATTATTTAAAAAATGCACAGACCAATATTAACTTGTTGTTGATGTTTCAGATATGGACAAACCGTTATGTACAAGACACACTTGTATGGATTTCCAAGCATCATAGTCACTTCTGCTGCTATGTGCAAGAAGGTTATGACAGATGATGTGAACTTTGAGGAAGGTTATCCAAAATCGATCACTAAGCTAGTATGGACTAGATACCTAAGTGGTGAACATAGGTATTTTAAACGACTAGTCACTTCTCCTATCGTTGGCCAAAATACATTAGTTATGTACATACAACGCATTGAGGATATTATAATCGATAAGCTCGAAGAATTGTCTAGCATGAAACACCCTGTTGAGTTCCTTAATGAGATGAAGAATGTTTCCTTTAAAATCATCTTTCACATTTTTTTGGGATCTTGCGATCCGGTCATCGTCAATAAATTTGGAGATTCATTTAACGTTATGGCTGCTGGTATATTCTCTTTTATGCCCATAAAGGCACCTGGTTTTGCTTTCAACAAAGCACTCAAGGTTGGTTACTTCTATTTCTTATTCCTTTTATTTTCTCATTCTTCTTCTTCTTCTTCTTATGAATATGTTTGATGTCTATTATCACTTTGTATACCTAATTTAGGCACGTAAGAAGTTGGTCAAAATATTACAATCTATTGTTGATGAAAGGAAAGCGCTGCTAAAAAATGGGCAAATCGAAGAAAAGAAAGATCTTTTAGATATTCTTTTGGAAATAAACGACGAAAAGGGTGAAAAATTAGAGGTTGATGACATTATTGACTTTCTGATAGCGCTATTGCTTAGTGGTCATGAAACATTAGCAACTACTATGATGTGGTTAATTACATATCTTACAGAACATCCACTTTGTTTGAAGAAAGCCAAGGTAAATAACCTACTATTTTTTATTATTGAGAATTTTTTATGACAATCTGCACTTTTAATGAAATATATCATCATTGATTGTTTTTTATCATCACATTATTATTAAAAAAAAAAATTAATATATTCATTGTAAAAGAAACTTTAATAATTTCTAGACTTTAAAGTATTTTTGCATGGGAGAATATTGTGAGGTAATGTAGTTTTATATGGTATAATGATCTCAATTCTTCATTATAAATATATACTTTGTTTTGATAATGTATTTTGGTAATTTTTTAAAAATTAAGGGATGTCATGGGTATTTTGTTAAAGATAAATCTAGGGTATTTCAAATACAAAAAAAAAAATTGAGAATTTGAAATTTCTTTTTCGCCTTATTAAATGATAAATACAATATATAGAGGAATATAAAGGATTACTCGTATGTTTATTTGAGGTATACTGCATGATATGAACAAAAAAATAAAGAGAGTGAACAATATCAACCAAAATAAACCACCAAGCCCATACATAGAAAGAAAAAATAAAATAAAAATTAGTCTCCGCCCACCACAAAAACCACTAAAAGGACCAGCAGGGACATGTGCCGTTACCCATTTATAATGGGAGTAGAGGATAACCAAAATTCTTACCACAAAATAACATCTTTCAAGAGAAGAATATTTAACTTTGGTTTCACCATTCGTTTTGAGTAGGGATTTAGTTTTTAAATAAAATTTGCTGTTAAAAAAAAAATATTTAACATTGTCAACCAGTTGCTCAACATCCATGGACCTTTTAGAAAAAATAAGATTATTAGGCGCCTTTTAAATGGCCACACATTCAAAAAAAGTATCAATCACATCCGACAACATTTGAATGTCAAAACGATCTATAATTTTAAATTTGCCATATTGGTTCCCTTGACTTTTCAGAGAATTCGAATTTAACCCATATTTTTAAAAAAAATCAGTAAACACTTTTGGCTTTTTGCCCTAAAATTTGTGATTTATTGCTATAATTTTGAATATGAGGAGAACATGAATTATTTTGTGGTTAAAACTCACCATGTTTTAGGCTAAACATCTTTATTTTTGGGGAAAAAATATGGGTTGCACTAAAAAGTAAGATTGTAAAAAGGGAAGATTATTTTAGAGTGCGTAATAAAAAGGGAACCGAAAATGGAATTAAAGCTAACTTCTAAAGTCAATACACTATGGGGTGGGGGTTGCCTAATTTTTAATGGGGAAAACAACTTGCTAATATGCAATGATTCTATCAAGATTTTACTTTTCAATGTTTGAATTGTTTATCAAGATCTTTCAGGAAAAACAAATTATATTGTGTGCTCCTTATCACGTTGAATTTTGATGCAATCAAGTGCACCATATGTACAGTTAGGTATAGACTTTTGAATTCACATAGGATTAAGCATGCAGAGCACATTCTTCTGTTATGATACCATAACATTATTTAGAAAATGATTAAAATGAGCTTATAATTCATTGAATGCAGAAAATAGTTTATTTAATATGCCTAAGAGTAGCTAGATAATTAACTTTTAACTGCGTAACTTCATGCTTCCTGATAGACGTTTGGCAAGTGCACCAAATACTATCGAAGTAGTAAAAATATCGATCCCACGAGGACTGTTTTTAACTTCAATAATTCAATTTCGTTATATAATTAGGATGTGTAAAGTTTATTTTTAGTTTGCCACCAGGCAGAAGATTTGGTTTGATTTTATGAAATCAAATAAAAGAGAATAAAGATTTGATTAAGAAAATATGGAGAGAAAGATGAGATTAGACAGTCCCGTCGAATCCTCTAAGTTCCCCTAATTGGTCTACTGCACCTATTTGTTATGAATCCTTTTCTAATTTACGATGATTAACAAAATAGCCCTAATCAATCCCTTGAGTTAGGACCCTCTTCTTAAACTACAGCCCATAATTCCTTAGGTGGTCTAATAATTCTTGAAGGTTTTACCGAACGTTAACCTATTATCACTAACAAACGATTATCTATTCCTAGACTAACCCTGTTTATTAGAACAATTCAATTAGGTCTAAGTTGAAAGCCATGGTCAGTGGTCATTCATTCTCACGAAATCAAGTTATATGTGATCAAGATATAAAAAGCATTAAGAACAATTGAATTGAATAAACTAGAATTGAATTCATAAACAAAATAGAGTTTCACAGCAACATGTGTCAATTAGGGTTACAAAGATTCATCTCGGATCTAATCTCTAAGAGATTTAGCTACTCATAATCGAGTTTACAAATAGCATAATCAATGAAATAATTAAAACATACATGAATTGGTAAAAGGATGAAGAAATCGCCCTTCTAGCCGTCTCCGATGTCTCAAAATCGCACATTGCTCTCCAAAATCGTCACCCTTTTTCTTCTAGCTGAGTGCAGTATTTATAGAAGTCATGGGCCTGACCCGTCAAAATCGCGCCGCGCCATGTATATAGGCGTGCCGCGATTTCCCTCAAACAGGGAGGATGTAATTTTGCTTCAAAAATCGCAGCACGGCTTGAAATTGGCGTGGCGCGATTTCCTTCGAACAGACTTCAATATTTAAGCTTTTTGCACTCCAGAACAGTATAAATTGCATGAGAACTCTATCAAAATGTCACAATAAGTCCTAAAAATTACGTAATGACAGCATGTCATCACAACCCCAAACTTAAACCATTCCTTGTCCTCGAGGAATTTGCTTGCAACAGTGACAAACAACAGTAAAATAACAGTTACATGACAAAACGATAGTACCCAAAAGTTCATTCTCCTTCTAGCTAAAGATGAGCTAGTTTGACTTGTTCGCATCCACCAGTTCACAACTCCACGCATCAATATGAAATAGGGTTCTACCAGTCGACATGCAGGTCTACATATTACCATACGTTTGAAAAGTTTCTAAACATCAATCAAAGTCAATATCATTACACACTTTTGAGGTCTTTAGGGTTATAACGGGGCTTAGGTGAAAGGTGGGATATATTTGGATAAGTAGGCTACACAAAATTTGAGTTAGGCATTCCTACGGAAGTTAAAGCACAAAGTTCAATCCTTCATTCATTCACCTTGTGGAAATACAATCAATGCAAAGGTACTAGAGAACATTTTTAACATTTAGGGACAATCGAGTTTGAAGTTACTCGGATTCTCAATGTTTTGTCCCTTTTTCATCATTCAATTTCTTTTTTTTTTTTTGATACACCATTTTTGTGTGTATTTTGCATGACAATTTCCTATTTCTTTCATTTTTGTTCTCTTATTCTCTAGTACCCCCACCCCAAACTGAGTTGGTTGCAAATTCCAATAGCAACCCCAAACTTAATCTTTAGCAACATTCTACAATGCCTTAACTCAGAAAATACATTAAGGGACAAGTCCTAAAAGTCTCTAGGCTTGTAATGTAGTTTGTCACCGAACAAAAAGTTCTAATCCTACCGGCTCACAATTGGTTAAGAAAGGATAAATTCAACAAATTAAAACATGGTAGGCTTCAAAAAGGCTCACAGGACCAAGCACTTTTGCCTCAGTGTGTAATTGACAAAGACCAATCAATAATAGAGAAACAATTCAAGTTCTAGAAATGTAGTTGCATGGAAAACTAATCTAAATATAAGTAAATTGAAAAACAAATTTGGCAATGAACCTTATGGCTGAGATTTCTGGGAGTATGTGACTACCTAGCAACGCTGTACACTTCGCCTTTGAATCAAGTCACCCCTCCTTTAGAACTTTTGGAATACCGTTTCATCAAACAACTGTTACTAAACTGGAATAGGTCACATGAAACAAAACAAATTCATTAATAATAAACAAGTGCAGGAGCAATTACAATAGGGAAATAAGTTCAATGGACTTCGACATAAAAAGAAAATAAAGAAAGTACATCAAAAGAAAAATGACTGAAAATAAAATACAAAGCAGAAAATGCTAATCCATCAGTAGATCAGCCCATGTTCACATCATCATCCGAGTGTCCAGCCCCCGGTGTCCTCAATCCTTCAAAGATGTCATCCCCTTGATCTTGCTCGGTGGTATTGAAATCATCAGTGATTTCCCTCCTCATGCGCAGACCATACTCTTCTTGATGTGTAAAATATTTCTCCATGCGCTCACGGGAGCCTCCAAACCTCTCATAAGACCCACTAATCGGACCCATATGCAATTGAGCCTCCGCAGCAAACGCAGCTGAG
Organism: Medicago sativa; assembly: GCF_051527215.1. Classification (NCBI taxonomy): domain Eukaryota; kingdom Viridiplantae; phylum Streptophyta; class Magnoliopsida; order Fabales; family Fabaceae; genus Medicago; species Medicago sativa. The sequence continues at coordinate 12,694,617 of NC_140756.1, forward strand.
AACCTAGGACGGTTCACCCACAGCTGGTCCGAAGTCTCATTCATCCAATTAGCTTGCACATGCATGAATTCCTCAAGCTTTGGGTGAAGAGGAGCATAACCCCCTTGGCTACTACTCCCTCCTTGCTCCATTTGTTGTTGCCTTGCTGCCTCCCTCTCTCTCTCCTTCATATAGCCCTCATATTTCTTCACAAATCCATCCATTACCGAGTCGGTGATTGGCTTCATATTGCTTGTGTTGAGATCACTATCATAAGCTGGCACAAGCTCTTGCTCACACAACCAATTAATTAGACTCCCATGCCCCAATTGTGTGGTGTTTCCGGTTGCTAGATCATGAAGACTATTGGCCAAGATGCGGCCAATATCTATAGGGTGCTCCTTGATGATGGCATAGGCAGCAAGCACCCTTTTGAGAGGAATTTCAGAAGTGCAAGATGCACTCTCAAGAGTCTGGACCAAATAGGACACCCACGCCTTGGGTATCGGCAGCATCTCTGCATAGGTAAGCATCCGGGACTTTTTCCAAGTCGACCCAGGCCTACACATGGTGGTGATGATCTCATCAAAGGTATCCTCCGTAATGGCAAATCTCTCCCTCCTCAATTTTTCCACCCAACACTCCTCCGGTGCTTGAACATTCAGCCATGCATTGAGAGCATCTGGGCTGAAATCAATATACTTTCCTCGAACAAAAGATTGGAAGGGTGTATCGGACACCCTTGCATTTGCAAAGAATTCGACGATCACCGTTTTGTTGTTTGCTTCGTCGATCATCTCATTCAACCTCGTCCACCCCCTCCTTCGTAATTCAGACTCAAAGAAAGGATACTTCACAAGCTTTATGAAATCAAACTTCCTCTCCCCTATGACTTCGAAACTCTTCATAGATTGATGGAACTCTTGGGCTTGGTCATTGATGAAATGGATGGCGTTTTCGGGTGTTTCGGATGCGGTACGAGGGCGTTTGGATTTGCTTGTGGATGGTTTTGGGTTGGTGGCTTTCTTTGAGCGGGTGTTCCTTTGGTTGGAGGCCATTTGTGGTTTAGGAAGATGGTGAAAGGGAATTTTGTGAAGTTTGGGAAATTTTGTGAAAGTTTGGTGAAGGATAATGGATTGGATGATGATTGGTGTGATGATTTTGTGATTTTGTAGTGTTTAGGAAGAGGTAAGGATGATGGAAATTGTAAGAAATTCGTGATTGGGAGTCTAGGGAAAATTTGGCAGAGTAACAGTAGGAATTGGAATGAGAAAAATGATGTAAAGGTTGGGTTTATATAGGCTGAGGGCCAAAATCGTGGCACGCCAAAGAATAGGTGCGGCGCGATTTTGTGGTAACGGGCAATAACGGCTACTTTTTGGTGGGTTTACAACGGTTGGATGGGAATTAGTGGGGGAGTAACGGTTAGATGGTTAGGGGAAGGTAACGGCTAGTTTTTATTTTTGAAAAACCACCCAAAATCGCGCCGCGCCTATTATTTGGCGTGCCGCGATTTTTGAGAAACAGGGGGAGTGTTTTTGCAAAATTTTGAAATCGCGCTGCGGCCCGTGATAGGCGCGGCGCGATTTTGCTTGTCTCAGGCTAAAAAATTTGATTTTTTTGAAAAATGCCTGAGTTCATTGAATTTTTGAAAAACTTTTGAGGAGAGAATCATGCAAGACATCAGTACCTTGCATGATTTTCTTGGCAGGAGGTATATTTGAACAAAAATTTTAAACTTTCCTGCCTTGTATTAAAAGAAAATAGAAAAAAAATATTTTTGTGTTTTTGTTTTTGAAAGCAATAAAATCATACCTGAAAATTAAACAGTGGGTTGCATCCCACCCAGCGCTTCTTTACCGTCACTAGCTTGACTGATGACGATCCCTAAGGATCAGTGGATGTCTCTCCCTCTTCATTGTTTGGGAGTCTTCTTTCACGGTACTGTTTCAGCTTTAGTTCCTTACTCTTGAAAGTTCCTTGTGCACCAGACTTCCTTAAATCCACAGTTTCGTCAAAAGGCTTGTTCCTTACCACCCCTTTGTCATAGTACCTCCTAACTCTTTCTATAGTTTCAGAGAAGATAGAAAGCATACACCATTGAAAAGTAGCCGGCCCATTACGCATTTCAAAGGGGATCTTCTTATAAGCAAATACACCACAAGGATTAGTAAAAGTAGTCTTAGGCATATTGTTCCAAGTTCCCAATCCCCCATACTTGTTGTCAAGGATGTCTCCTGATGATTGTTGTTGCATAAGTTCTGTGCTTGCTTCAAGTTGCTTGACACACTCTGTCACCCCCACATCTTCAACCACTTCCTTACTTTCAATAGGCTTAACAATTTCTCCTTCCATAGGTTGAATAGGTTGAGATTCAAGGGAGTTCTCTTCGACTGTTTCTTCAACAACGTCAATCCGGTAACACTTGTGGTTCTCATCTTGGTTCTTCATTGCCTCAAAGATATTGAAAACTACCTGCTCCTTATGGAACCTCAACATTAACTCTCCACGTTCAACATCAATCAAAGCACGACCAGTTGCAAGGAAAGGTCTTCCTAGAATGAGTGGCATGTCTTCATCTTCAGCCATATCTAAGACCACAAAATCTGCTGGGAACACCAAGTCATTAACCTTGACTAGCACATCTTCAAGCACACCAAAAGGATAAGAGATTGACCGATCAGCTAAAGTAATGGTCATTCTTGTTGGTTTTGGTTCCCCACACTTAAGCTTCTTCATCATTGAAAGAGGCATCAGGTTTATATTTGCTCCCAAGTCACATAAAGCTCTTCCAATGTCTACCGGTCCAATTGAACAAGGGATAGTAAAAGCACCAGGATCCTTCAGCTTAGGTGGCAGCTTCTTTTGAAGAATAGCACTACAATTTTCAGAAAGTGCAATGTTTTCATAATCCTTAGGCTTCCTTCGTTTAGTCAACAAATCTTTCATGAACTTAGCATATAACGGCATTTGATCAAGAGCTTCGCCGAAGGGAATATTCACCTAAAGTTGTGAGAAAAGTTGCATGAACTTCTTGAATTGACCTTCATCCTTTTCTTTCTTCTTCGAAAGGTGAGGGTATGGAAGCTTCACATATGATGGAATAACATGTGGTTTGTCTCCATCCTTTAATATTTGACTCTTCGTCTTCCTCAAGATTGAATCTTCATCAATTAACTTCTCACTTTTTTCTCCCTCTATTTTTTTCTTCCTTTCGTTTTCAACTTCTCCATGATCATTTTCTTTTTCAACTACACCCTCATCATTTTTTTCAACTACATCATTCTCATCCACCTCAACTACATCATCAACCTTCCTTGGAGCTTTTGGAACTAAAGGTGTCAAAACCTTTTTGCTCCTCAATTCAATAGCATTACAAGACTCATTCTTAGGGTTGTCTTTAGTGTTACCTGAGAATCCGCCTTTGTTTTGTTCAGCCAATTGCTTAGCTAATTGCCCCAGTTGAGTTTCAAGCATCTTCCTAGAAGCTTCATTGTTCTTTCTTTCAGCTTCTTGACTCTTCTTCATCTCTTCAAAGTTGCCTTGAGTCATCTTCATGAAGTTCATCATAGTTTCCTCAAGAGCTGATGGCTTCCTTTGTTGTTGTTGAGGAGGAGTGAGCATCTGAGAGTTCAAAACATTGTTATTTGAGTAGCTTAGATTTGGATGCTTATTGATGCCTGAATTGTAGTATTGATTCTGCCTTTGATAACCTCCCATGAAGTTAGCTTCTTCACTTGATCCTTCTGGAACACATTCACCGTTGGGATGTTCTTCACCATATAAGTCACACTTGACTGCAGCTACTTGTTGTTGCTTATGAGCCAAAGTGAAGCCTTGAAACTCCTTAGTTAGAGCTTCGATTTGTTTGTTCATAGCTGCTTGGTTAGCAAGGATAGCGGTTTGTTCACTCACCCCAAACACTCCTCGTTCTTTCTTCTTAGCTTGATCACGATACTCATTGCCAGCCATGTTTTCAATTAGAGCTTGAACTTCATGATCAGTTTTGCTCTTGAGACAACCTCCCGCGGAAGCATCTAAGAACATTCTAGTGTTTGGTGTTACCCCCTCAGTGAAGATTTGGAGGTATTGCTTCTCGGTGAACTCATGATTCGGGCATCTCTTAAGAAGTAAGTTAAATCGCTCCCAAGCATCATACAATGATTCACCTTCTCCTTGCTTGAAGTTAGAGATCTCCATCTTCTTTTCCCAATATTTAGACATAGGGAAATATTTCTCCAAGAACTTCAGCTCTAACTCTTCCCATGTTTGGACAGTCCAGTTTGGTATTGTTAGCAACCAATCTTTTGCTCTTCCCGTCAAGGTGAAAGGAAATAGCCTTAGTTTCTTTTGTGCTTCCGTCACGGTGGCTAGTTGCACACAAAACTCGCAGGTTTCAGCAAAGCGGCTCAAGTGTTCATGAGGACTCATAACTTCAGTCCCATCGAATTGCTTGTCCCTCAAACCGTTGAGGACAGTTGTCTTGATGTCGAAAGCTACGGGGTTAGCTGGTTGAAAAGTATGGGTCAGTTGACCGCGATGAGTGGCTAACCCGTAGTCTCCTAGCTTAGGTCTCGGTGGTATAACTCCTTCTTCTTCCATAGTTGCAGATTTAGGAGAAGAGATCGTTTCAGATTCAGTTGAGAGTGGCTCCGGTATTTGTTCTCGAACACCCGGTGGAACGGACTGAGCTAACCTTTGCGATCGGACAGCTTTCCGAAGTGCTCTTGCAGTCCTTTCAATTTCCGGATCGTACTCTAAGTCGTCTGAGCTCTGTTTACCTCGCATAAACAGCAAAATACCTTAGTAGCACTGCACAACGCAAAGTAATCAAGTGAATATGAAAGCAGAAAAATAAAAATTAAAAACAGAAAATTAAATTGCAAAAACCCTAAATTATAACGTAATTGCCTTGTTGAAATAATTCAACAGTCCCCGGAAACGGCGCCAAAAACTTGATAGACGTTTGGCAAGTGCACCAAATACTATCGAAGTAGTAAAAATATCGATCCCACGAGGACTGTTTTTAACTTCAATAATTCAATTTCGTTATATAATTAGGATGTGTAAAGTTTATTTTTAGTTTGCCACTAGGCAGAAGATTTGGTTTGATTTTATGAAATCAAATAAAAGAGAATAAAGATTTGATTAAGAAAATATGGAGAGAAAGATGAGATCAGATCCGTCGAATCCTCTAAGTTCCCCTAATTGGTCTACTGCACCTATTTGTTATGAATCCTTTTCTAATTTACGATGATTAACAAAATAGCCCTAATCAATCCCTTGAGTTAGGACCCTCTTCTTAAACTACAGCCCCTAATTCCTTAGGTGGTCTAATAATTCTTGAAGGTTTTACCGAACGTTAACCTATTATCACTAACAAACGATTATCTATTCCTAGACTAACCCTGTTTATTAGAACAATTCAATTAGGTCTAAGTTGAAAGCCATGGTCAGTGGTCATTCATTCTCACGAAATCAAGTTATATGTGATCAAGATATAAAAAGCATTAAGAACAATTGAATTGAATAAACTAGAATTGAATTCATAAACAAAATAGAGTTTCACAGCAACATGTGTCAATTAGGGTTACAAAGATTCATCTCGGATCTAATCTCTACGAGATTTAGCTACTCATAATCGAGTTTACAAATAGCATAATCAATGAAATAATTAAAACATACATGAATTGGTAAAAGGATGAAGAAATCGCCCTTCTAGCCGTCTCCGATGTCTCAAAATCGCACTTTGCTCTCCAAAATCGTCACCCCTTTTCTTCTGGCTGAGTGCAGTATTTATAGAAGTCATGGGCCTGACCCGTCAAAATCGCGCCGCGCCATGTATATAGGCGTGCCGCGATTTCCCTCAAACAGGGAGGATGTAATTTTGCTTCAAAAATCGCAGCACGGCTTGAAATTGGCGTGGTGCGATTTCCTTCGAACAGACTTCAATATTTAAGCTTTTTGCACTCCAGAACAGTATAAATTGCATGAGAACTCTATCAAAATGTCACAATAAGTCCTAAAAATTACGTAATGACAGCATGTCATCACTTCCATATTCTAAAAAGAGTATGGCATACTTTACAAAATAGTTAGAGGACAGTAAAAATGGCAATCAATCACTCGTTGTCTTTTTCTTGTAGGAAGAGCAAGAAGATATCTTGAAAGCAAGACCATCCTCGCAAAAACGATTTTGTATTAAGGAAACTAAAAAAATGGTATATCTCTCTCGGGTAAGAATATTAAGAAATGACCTATTGTCTATATATAATTCATGTTTTATTACAATATTACATTGCAAATAAAATATAATTCATTCTAGATAAAATACAACATAAAATGTTAGAAAATATTGATTTTTTTCCTACCCTAGCAGGTTATTGATGAAACATTGCGCCATATCAGTAACTTTTCAGCTTTTCGGAAGGCGGCAACTGATGTGAACATCAATGGTTTTTTAAAATCTCCTCCACTCTATTTCTTGTTATTTTCGGTTATTAAAAGGGAATAATGAAATTAGTATGTCTTTGTTAAATATTTTAGGTTATTTCATACCAAAAGGATGGAAAGTACTACTTTGGCTAAGAGCGGTTCATATGGATCCTGAGCATCATCCAAATCCGGAAGAATTTAATCCAGAAAGATGGAATGTAAGTAGGATTAATAATGTATAAGCTATTTTTGTATATAAATTACAAACCAATTTGAGTTTAACAATTACTAAGAGGATGATGAATATAGAAAGAAAAAAACCTTCATTAAACTTATTTTTGTTATTATAATGAATTTTCATCTTTGAATATTTTTTTTGTATATTTTTTTCAATTGAGTTATTGTGTTAATTGAGGTATGATGTTGATTATGTGCTTAGGATTACAACCCTACAACAGGAACATTTCTTCCCTTTGGAATAGGCTCGCGACACTGTCCAGGAAGTGACCTAGCCAGACTTGAAATGACCATATTTCTACACCATTTCATCCTTAATTACAAGTAAGTATTGTTTCTTTCTCACTTTATTTTTTATAAATCAATTTATACACTGATCATTCATGTTTCTAATTTATTTTTCTTTTCAAGGAGTTTTCATGAATATTAAAACTCTGTTTTGTTAACTTTTTCTTCTTAATTTTATAGGTTTGAGCGAATAAATCCAAAATGTCCTCTTACTTACATACCAGTTCCTAAACCAACAGACAACTGTCTCGCTAAGGTTATAAAGCTCTCCGGTGATCTTAAATTGTAATTCATTGAGGCATATATTTGCTTATAAATCAGACTTTGTCTAACATGCATAAATAAAATGGTTTTACATCATCCACAAGTATTTTTTTACTATTGGATCAATAAGTCATATCGTATCTCATTAAATTTAATTGTGAGATTTATTTATCAAGTGGTGAAAATTTGTTTGTGTATGATGCAAAACTTGTCTCACTTGTGCGAGATATAATTGACTTATAAGTCAACCTAGTTTGTATCTATAAAAAGCAATAAAACGATACATTTTTGTATTGTCGTGATGTCATCGTGATAATGTTTTTCGCTCTATGCAACTGATAGAAGTTTGGAAAGTGTACCAGATACTATCGAAGTAGTAAAAATATCATTCCCACAATGACTGGTTTTAATCTCAATAATTCAATTACGTTGCAAAATAGGATATATAAAAGTTCTTTTGTTTTGCCACTAGGCAGTTGATTGGTTTGATTGCAAAAAAGTAACGACAGAAAATAAAGTTGGTTTTTAAGAATAAGAGAGAGATGAGTTTAGGTCTTTCGAATCATCAATGTTCCCCTAATTGGTATACTGCACCTATTCTTATGAATGATTCTCTAGTTCCACGATAGTTAACAAAATAGCCCTAATCAATCCCTTGAGTTAGGACCCTCTTCAAGGATCGCAACCCCTAATTCCTTAGGTGGTCTAATAATCTTTGAAGGTTTAAGCACGTTAACCTAATATCACTAATAAAGGATTATCCATTCCTAGACTAACCATGTTTATTAGAACAATTCAATTAGGTCTAAGTCGAAAGCTAAGATCAGTAGTCATTCGTTCTCACTAAATCATGTTTATATTTGATCAGGATATAAAAAGCATTAAGAACAATTGAATTGAATAAAAACTAGATTGTCATTCACAATAAATAGAGTTTCACAGCAACATGTTTCAATTAGGGTTACAAAGAATCATCTCAGACCTAACCTCTAATGGATTTAGCTACTCATAATGGTGTTTACAAATAACATAATCATTAGAGGAATCAATACATACATGAACTGGTAAAAGAGTGAGGAAATCGCTCTCCTAGCCGTCTTGTAGTCTCGAAATCGCACTTTGCTCTCTCCAAGTCGTAACCCTTGTTTTCAAAATATAGTCTTCAACTTAAATAGGCAACAACTGCTCCTAAAATCGTGGCACGATTTAAGTGAATCGTGACACGTTTCTGCCTTGTGTAACAAACCACCCAAATTAGGGTTTCCATAATCGTGTCACGTTTTTTCCATCGTGACACGTTTTCACCAATGTCGAATGCATATTTCTTGAAAGCTCCAAATCGTGACACATTTTTCAGTAATCGTGACACGATGCCCTTTTTCAGTTTCTTCAGTTTTTTCTTGCTTTTCTTGCTTTTCTTGCTGCTTAATCTTGCTTGTGAACTCAAAAATATCATGAAAATTACACTAAAAATAGCGAATGACTAACTGTCATCACAACCCCAAACTTGAACCATTCATTGTCCTCAAGGAATCTACTTGCAATATTGACAATCGACAGTAAAATAACAATTACCTGATCAAGCGATAGTACCCAAAAGATCAACTCCCTACTAGCTAAAGATGAGTCAGTTTGACTTGTTTGCATCCACCAATTTACAACTCCACGCAACAAAATGAAAGGGTTCACACACAGTCGACATGCAATCTACATATTACCATAAGCTTGAAAAGTTTCTAAACGTCAATCAAAATCAATGTCAATGCACACTTTGAGGTCTTTAAGGGTTATATCGGGGCTTAGGTGAAGGTGGGATAATATTTGGATAAGTAGGCTACACAAAATTTGAGTTAGGCATTCCTACGGAAGTTAAGCACAAAATTCGATCCATCATTCATTCACCTTTTGAACAACAATTCTTGTAAGGGTACTAGAGATTAATTTTTATAACAATTGGGACATTCGAGTTTGAAGTTACTCGAATTTTCAATATTTTGTCCCTTTTTCATTCTATTTTCTCTCTTCTTTTTTTTTTTTGAATACACCATTTTTGGCATATTGTTTTCATGAGAATGTTCCTTTTTTTTCCTTTTCTTTGTTATCTAGTACTCCCACCCCAAACATAGTTGGTTGTAAATTCCAATAGCAACCCCAAACTTATTATTTAGCAACATTCTACAATGCCTAACTCAGAAAAACAATATAGGACAAGTCCTAAAAGTCTCTAAGCTTGTAATGTAGTTTGTCACCGAACAAAAAGTTCTAAACATGTCGGCTCAATTTGGCTAGAAAAAGGATAAACATAACAATTAATCTCAGGGTAGGCTTCAAAAAGGCTCACAGGACCAAGCACTTTTGCCTCAGTGTGCTAATGACAAAGATCAATCGACAGTAGAGAAGCAATGCAAGTTCTAGAAATGTAAAGTCATGGAATACTCTATATAAGTAAATTGGAAAAATAAAATTTGGCTATGAACGTTACAGTTATGATATCTGGGAGTTGTGACTACCTATCTTTAACTTCCATACACTTCGCCTTTGAAACACAAGTCACTCCTCCTTTTGAACTTTTGGAATACCACTTGAACAAATATTTGTTACTAAACTGGAAAAAGTCAAGTAAACAAGCAAATTCATCAATAATTAACAAGTGCAAGTTCAATTACATCACAGGGGGATACAACTGAGTTAAACCAAAATGAAAATTAAAGACAAATTGTTTGACTCAACGATAGAAATAAAATACTGAAAATAAAGACATAATAAAAAGGATGGGTTGCCTCCCACCAAGCGCTTTCTTTTACGTCATTAAGCTTGACGCTTCAACCACTGTTAGGGAGGCAAAAATGATAGAAAGAATATATCATCCTTCTTCTTCCTCTTGTTTGGTAGGAATTCCATGAATTTGGCACAAAGAATCAGATACTCCCATGCACCACTGTTAAACCTTTAGAATTTGAACTCTCCCACCTTAGAGAAGGACATGCATCCATTTGCACAAGAGTGGTTTCCTTAACCCCTGTTGGTTCAAACTTCGGGAAAATATCAACACTTCTCACTTTGGGATTTTCCTCCACCACAACCTTGTGACACTCAGTCTCCATCCGAACCAGCTTCCTCTGAGGCTCATGTGCTTTTGCAACAAGATCACCACACTGAACATCAAACTTCTCAACTGAAACTTGATTTGACACCAAGAAATCATCTAAAATATTTTGAAGTTGAGTATTGCAATCGATGTTGATCACCTCTTTCTTCCCTTCACAATTACTACCTGGTTGATTCGCCTCATAACGACCACATCTCTCATTTAATCTTTAGATTTTATTGTCCAAATATTCTATCTTCAAAGATAGCATATATTTTTCATACTGCAACATACAAATCTCTTCTGTGTCATGGAGGTATAACCTGTCTATCATGGCTGCAAAACTTGGATAAACTTTTTAGTAGCACAGTACAATGAGAAGAAAAAGAAGAGCATAAATCTTTTTTTTTTTTATAAATATATATACAAAAATATAAATGACAGAAATCCTAAATAAAAACAAATTGCCAAGTTGAAATGATTTAACAGTCCCCGACAACGGTGCCAAAAATTTGATAGACTTTTGGCAAGTGTACCAAATACTATCGAAGTAGTAAAAATATTGTTCCCACAAGGACTGGTTTTAATCTCAATAATTCAATTACGTTGCAAAATAGGATGTATAAAAGTTCTTTTGTTTTGCCACTAGACAGTTGATTGGTTTGATTGCATAAAAGTAACGACAGAAAATAAAGTTAGTTTTTAAGAATAAGAGAGAGATGAGTTTAGGTCTTTCGAATCATCAATGTTCCCCTAATTGGTATACTGCACCTATTCTTATGAATGATTATCTAGTTCCACGATGCTTAACAAAATAGCCCTAATCAATCCCTTGAGTTAGGACCCTCTTCTAGGATCACATCCCCTAATTCCTTAGGTGGTCTAACAATCTTTGAAGGTTTAAGCATGTTAACCTAATATCACTAATAAAGGATTATTCATTCCTAGACTAACCATGTTTATTAGAACAATTCAATTAGGTCTAAGTCAAAATCTAGGGTCAGTAGTCATTTGTTCTCACTAAATCATGTTTATATTTGATCAAGATATAAAAAGCATTAAGAACAATTGAATTGAATAAAAACTAGATTGTCATTCACAATAAATAGAGTTTCACAACAACATGTTTCAATTAGGGTTACAAAGAATCATCTCAAACCTAACCTCTAATGGAGTTAGCTACTCATAATGGTGTTTACAAATAACATAATCATTAGAGGAATCAATACATACATGAACTGGTAAAAGAGTGAGGAAATCGCCCTCCTAGCTGTCTTGTAGTCTCAAAATCGCACTTTGCTCTCTCCAAGTCGCAACCCTTGTTTTCAGAATAGTCTTCAGCTTAAATAGGCAACAACTGCTCCTAAAATCGTGGCACGATTTAATTAAATCGTGACACGATTCTGCATTGTGTAACAAACCACCCAAATTAGGGTTTCCATAATCGTGTCATGTTTTTGCCATCGTGACACGTTTTCACCAATGTCGAATGCATATTTCTTGAAAGCTCCAAATCGTGACACGTTTTTCAGTAATCGTGACACGATGCCCTTTTTCAGTTTCTTCAGTTTTTTCTTGCTTTTCTTGCTGCTTAATCTAGCTTGTGAACTCAAAAATATCATGAAAATGACACTAAAATAGCGAATGACTGACTGTCATCAGCAACATTTCTGTTAATTTTATTAGCGGAAAGACGGAAATGTTGACTAGCATGCATGTTTATCCGCTTGTCTATGGAAAGAGAATAGTTTTTGATAAATAAGATCTAAATAAGTTTTCTTTTGTTTTTTTATAAAAGTTTTTTTAATTATGAATTTTAACGAATATAATGAGATATAATGAATTTTTTATTTATAATTTAAATAATATTATAAAAATGATAAAATAGTTTAAATAAAAGAAAAACATCACAGCAAAACAATGTATTACTTTTATATCTAGTATAAATTATGATCATTATTATTACAATGGCCAGATTTGCTTTTTTTTTCCTATATTTATTTTGGGTGAATAGGCTATGTTATGCTTTAATTTGTGACCATCAACCAATTTTGTTCATAAATTTTTTGAAATAATCAAACCGTCACTCAATTTGTTTCATGTCATCAAATGAGTTCCTCCATCAAATTCATATGTTAGATACATTGATCATGATGGGAAACATTAAACACTAATTTGTCAGTCCACGTCACCTTCCATGTATGCAACAATCATTTAGATAGAAAAATTTGATATCAACCTTTGGTTGCAGGGAAAAACATGAAGAAAAAAATTATCAAGCTAGAATTAATGTTTTTTAAAATATATTCATCCGTTCATCGTTCTTCCGCTCCCGATCCAAAAATGCAAAATTAATATGTTTTTTAAAAATATTATTAGGGTATTTTATTTATTTTTAACCCAGCCTATAATTAGTGAACAGACCAAAATTCCTAGAATACATGAGATTTAACAAGTCTGCACACACATGCACTCAAGTTCTATTATCCACACAAACTCAACCAACACCCCTTCGTGTGTATATATATATATATATATATATATATATATATATATATATATATATATATATATATATATATATATATATATATATATATATATATATATATATATATATATATATATATATATATATATATATATATATATATATATATATATATATATATGCATACAATTTCAAGAGACACCAAGATAATCTATCTTGTTGTATGTGACTCAAAATTGTGTTTGGGAGCATTATGTGGAAAATGATAGGCATTATTTTACTCTGAAGTCGTTACTTGTTTATCAAGAAAGCTGAAATGTGAAACAATTTTCTTTCTCATCAAGTCTGTGATGGGTTCACTACATTATTTTGGCTCTACGGTAGTACCTAAGTTTTTTAAGGTAAAACAATTGGTAGAGTACCAAAGGCAACAATTTTATATTTGACTTAAATGCACTTTGGGTACCTCTATTTTAAAATTCAGCATTTTGGTCCCCCTATCTCAATTTTTTCTAACTTTTTGATTCCACCCCCATTACAAAAGACTTGACTTTTAGTGACAGTAAAATTTCATAGGTAAAAGTCCTTATACCGAAGGTATAGCTCCAAATATCTATACCCATGGATTTTTTGCTGTCATTATAATATACAGTGAAGAATTTTACTTGTCAGCCAAAACCTTTGGTTTTACCTACGGATTTGATCCGTAGATATAGAATTGAATGTAAGGCTATAATCGGCGATTTGACAGCAAAAGCAATAAGAAATGCCGTATATAATATTATTTTTAGCGCCACAGGATACGATTGATTAGTCAGAACTTACAAATCGGTAGGTATAGGTGTCTGGGGTTATACCTACGGAAGAAGGACTTTTACCAACGAAGTATACTGTCACTGAAAAAAGCCTGAAACTCTCTAAATGCTTTCAAATCTTCAAGCCAACCATATAAACTCCTTCGTACCCTTTGATGTATTCTCGATGCCTCGAAATCCTCATTCTCGACATTGAAACCCTCATCCAAAAATGCTATTATCTTTGCTTTGAATTCAAACACTTAGAACCATTCTCGATGTCTATGAACCCTCGTTCAATTTTTCTTTCGAATTTAAACCCTTCCAACCCTCATTCTCGATAGTTTGTGTTCGATAGTTTGCGGAAAGATTGTTGTGTGCGTAGAAGTGATTGGGGTTTTTGCGTTAAGCTTCGATTTTTTTCATTGTGCCTTTTGGTTCAAAGGTTTAAGGTACGAATATTGGTGATTTCACAAATTTACTACCCTCAATTTCCTTCTATGTAAAAACCCTATATGTTTACTCCTTGCTATGTTTGCTTCTGTTTTGTGCATTATTGTAACCAACGACAAAATTGTTTCGACATTATCATTACAATCCAAACCTTTTAAAATTTGTTCTCTTGCATTAGCTAGCCTTTTTGGTTTATAATCATGAGGCTCCATGTGGCAATTCCCTCAACTAATTGAAGAAGAATATGGGGCTGGTAGGATGAAAACAATTTTCTTGTGTGTATTGGATGCAGTGTAGGGCCAGGAAGATAAAACTCTTGGTGTGTTTGGATTAAGTGTTTAAGAGGGGAAGACTTGCTTTACATTTTTAAATTACAGCCAATATGAAGAAAAAAAATCAATAAGTTTGATTGTAGTGTCATATAATTATTTATCATGTTCTTATTTCAAATTAACATTAATATATTCAAACATAAATAACTTTATATTCAATTAACTTTTGATCAGAATCAATTTTACAAGATCAAATTATTAAAAAAACAATTTTTATCATTGTTGAACTAAACACACATTATAGCATAATGATGTATTTTCCTTTTGTAGATAGTTTAATAGTAGATTATCAACCGGTTTGCCTGATTCTTTAATGAAATGGCTTTCCCTTTTTGTGCTCAAGCTCACATTTTAAACAGTATGCAACAGAATCCGTCTACGATATTCAGCTAAAGCCCACGTTGGAAATATATCTCTATACATAGCGTAATGCAGCATGCAATTTTTCATGAATACTCCTGTGAGTTCCTGCCAAAACATAAATAAGAATTTAATTAAAGATACTCCTGTGAGTTCCTGCCTCTAAAACACTTTCTGCTGCAAGGCATAACTAATCAAGCATAACTAATTGTTCCTTATTGTGAAATATGCATAAATATATAAGAGTCATAATATCAAACAATTGATTGAGATGAACCTGTTGGGGCCAATCACCCTCCTCTAGTTGGAGATTGATGATTAATTTTACAGCACGATGAAGAGGAGTAGGGTCTCTCTCCGCCTGTACAGATATAGAAATTAGCGATATTTATACTAACAAAGCATGAATTATAATTTACAGTAAAAGGCGAAGGTACCTGGCCGGCATGAATCAAAGCCATTAGAGCCCATGCTGTATGTACAATATTTGATTGGCTTCCTTCAAGAGGTATATATATCTGCATTATTTTCACTCATTGACATATCATTTTAAAAATATACCATGCAATTAATTTACTTCATTATTAGTAAATAATGATAATTAATTATTTAACGACAAACCTTTTTTGAGCTTGAAAGATGGCTCTCTCCCCACCCACCATCCTCTCTTTGTATTGTAAGCAGAAATTTAACAGCTTTGCGAATTGCAACACAATTGTCATAAGTCTTGCCGGCGGCTGCTAGACCACCAAGTGCAAACCAAGAACCATAAGTGAAGCAAATTCCCCAATTTCCATACCATGAACCATCACTTGTTTGTTTATCTTCAAGGAATTGAACTGCTTTTGCAATGAAATTCTCTACTTCTTCCTTTCTATGCTCAGGATATATTTTTTTAAACAAAACCATAGCTTGAATTGATGATGAAGTGCATTCAACATATTCGCGCTCAACTACAATTTCCTCAAGAAATTCTATTGGATTGAGTAGCTGAAAATTAATAACAGATGTAATTAATTATTATGGCGTATACTATATTTTGAAATGAAAAGATGGTATTTATTCACATATAGAACAATTAATGTAAGATGTTTAACATGGATGATTTCTAAAAAAATGTTTAACATGTAAGCTAATTATTCGTTTATTAATATCATAATACTTACTTCCAACCATTCTAGAGCTTCTGATGGCTCCCAAGCTGGTAAACCACCCTTTTTCCCCTAAAAAAATGCCTCAAAAGTAAATCATGTAGCATAAGAAAATTGAACATTGATGATCATATAGTACTCTATATATGTGTGCAACCGGTGGCTTAAAGTTTACCTTAGATTAAGCAAAAAGATCATTTAGTACAAAATATATACTGTATTACATATTTTTGAATCAGTTAAAAACAACAAAATTTAGAACCCCTCAAAAAATTGGCTTAATTAATGATTTGGTCCCTTAAGTTATTTGTTGGTTACATTTTGGTCCCATAAGTTATTAACGTTACAATTTGGTCCCTTAAGTTATTTGTTGGTTACATTTTGGTCCCATAAGTTATTAACGTTACAATTTGGTCCCTTAACTTATTTTTTGGTTTCGTTTTGGTCCCTTAACTTATTTGTTGGTTTCGTTTTGGTCCCATAAGTTATTAGAGTTAAGGGAGTAGTTTGGGACCAAAACGAAACCAACAAATAAGTTAAGGGACCAAAACGAAACCAAAAAATAAGTTAAGGGACCAAATTGTAACGTAATAACTTATGGGACCAAAATGTAACCAACAAATAACTTAAGGGACCAAATTGTAACGTTAATAACTTATGGGACCAAAATGTAACCAACAAATAACTTAAGGGACCAAATCATTAATTAAGCCAAAAAAAAAATAGAAAGCCTTTTACTGCATTTGTTGTATTACACATAATTGATGTAGAATGTGGAGATAATGAATAAATCAGACTTCCGAGCTAAATTATAGAAAGTATTCAATTACTCAAATTGGCTGGTTTACCAATCGATTTACTGTTAGAAGTGTAATTCAGTTTGTTAGAGTAGTTTAGTTAGTTGAGACTTGAGAAAGTTAGTTAAGAAAGTTGTTAGGAGATAGCTTGCATATGAAGTAACTTGTGTTACAAGTATTGCTATATAAATATCATAGTCTCTCACATGCCTGATGTAACAAACAATTAGAGATTTCAAAAGCAATACATAACTCTAATTTTCCCTCAGAAATCTCTCTAATCTCTTCTCTTTTCTCTCTTTCTCTATTCTCTCTTTCTCTATAACACACTCTAACTTGTGTTATAGTTATATTATACTACGTACTATCATGAGTGTCTCGTGATTAGCTTTCTCACGAGAAATATCATTTTTCTTTTATAATTTGCCTTAAAAACTTCTTGAAAGTAATTAAATGTTTTCCTATCCTTGCATATTAGACGTTTGAATATGGCACAGAATAGTAGTAATTAAATAGTTAAGAATATTTTTCACAAAACAATAGTATATTTCACTTTAAACTCTACAAATTACAGATAAGTTGAACTTAAAAATTTCTGAAAAACCAACACATACAAAAAGAATGGAGAGAGTAGTGTGTAGTACTTGCCTGAAGAGAAAATAAGATATTGACAGAATCATATAACCTTTCAGGTTCCATTTTTTCCCCCACAATCTCCGGAGGCAACATTGATAAAAGTAGACAACACTAAATCACATAAAAAAAATAAATACTCAAATATTTGTATTTTGCATCTGATTAAAAAAATAGACAACATTGACCAATGTAGTTAGTTAGTTGGTTAGTTACCTTTAAACCTTCTGCAGTGCAATCTGAAACTGTCCATCCATGATCTTGATCAGAGAAGGTCCATGACCCTTTGGACATATGACGGTACATGCTCTCAAAATCTCCTGAAGGGTTGTCCCTAACCTGTAAATTGAATGCAGCAGCACACACACATTTTCCAATTAATAGGCAATAGTTTAATGAACACTAACTTTGCACTTGGTGATAAAATGTCATATATAGTTAGAATCATGTAAATGCTGATGGATGTGTATCATTTCGTTAATTTTAGAAAGAAAAAAAATTATTTCTAATTGTGTAGCATTTCTGGTTTTTAGATTGTTCCATATATATACTGAGAAGTGAGAAGCTGCTCTTTTTTATCTGGGCTTCCGGTTAGGTATATCAATCCCTTGCTGGTATTCTGTTATTCCTGCCATCGGAAGCCTGTCTTGGTTCTGTTTTGTTTGTTCTTTTTTCTACTTAGTGTTACTCTGGTTTTATCCGAACATGTGTGATCATTATTCATTACATCTTGTTCTCGGTGCAAGTGGTTCTAATAAATTTCAGTTGTTCCGAAAAAGAAAACTAATTGTGCCGTTTTCAATTTTTAAAGTTTATTTTAACTATTTTATGACAAATATAATTTTATATTATCAGAAATTTACCTATAGCAAACTTAATGTTCTTATCACTAAAACTAAGCATACCTGAGAATTCTTGATAAATTCATGTCCTTTTGCAAGTGTTGGACCAATTTCCTCAATTAGGTTAGTGGCAAGCAAAGCTTCAATGATCAAACTAGCATCCCATGTTTGGCTACCAAAACTCTGCATTATAAAAATATGTGCATTTATATACCATGATGCAATAATATTCTAGTAATTAACTTGCATTAAGATATGGTAAGGTAATTTATACATGCAGGGTCATTCCATCTTCAGAAACCCATAAATAGTCTGGGAGCCTTGCAAGATGCTTCTTGAATGCATCTCCGTTTGGATCTTCCACCCAACAAGCAAGCATGCACAAAACCTAAAAATAATTGTTTATTAAACATTAATTGATGCATATGGCAAAAGTTCGATGTTTTTTTTATTATGATAACTACCTTTTCCACACATCCAATAGTTATGTATCGACTATTCTCATCTTCATAGTGGATATGTTTCATTGCTACTTGGAGAGCTTTTTCTCTAACCAGCTTGTTTAATGGCCAATGAGTCAAAAGTGGCTCCATGAATATGTATAAACTATCCCATATTAGATCTTGTATCAAAGGATGGGGATAGTAAAGATCTTCCTGCATTTTTTTTAACAGTAATAATACATTAAATGGACAATTATGGCTCCCATTATAAAGAGGATATGTATACACACAAATTGTGGTTAATCAAAGATAATACCCCTCACCTTTGCACATAGATGGCGTACTTTTTGCCAATTAACTTTTTCATAAGGTTCTGTAAGGAGTTCTTCTCTCAACTTTAAGATCAATGGTGTGATCGGACCGACAAACCTCTTCCCATACAAGTAAGACATCGGCATGTATACCAATCGACAATAACACAACATTCTAGCTGTGTTTAGTAAAAGGTAAAAATGAGATAGAATAAACATTCAATTTAATAATTCAAGTTTATATATATATTGTTCCATAAAAAGAGAGTGACAACACAAGTTATTTAATTCAACCTGGATGCTTAAGAAGAAATGAGGGAAGCATCCAAAACTCAGGGGGCATTGGGTTGCTTGCACGCCAATCAAAGATACCAAGTATCTGTATAGTTTCAATATTCAATCAAATTGGCTATACATATAGAAAGGTATATACAATTTTGTGCATATTTGTATTTTTTTTTTAAATGAAGTAAAAAATTACCGAAAGCCAAATTTTTCCCCATGAAGGTACATATGTAACACCACCATGATCATGAATCCATTTTCTTGCTTTAGCACAAGCATTTTCTTTACCTCCATTTGGACCTTCTCCAAGTATTCGCATACATATGTAGTTGAGTACAGTACAAAACATGATACTGTGACCCTCTACATGTAGTCCCCATCCTCCATCTTCATTCTTCAAATGAAAATGCAACATGGACAACATTAAATGTTAGTTTTTTGCGTGAATATATTTTAACTGATTCTCTTGTTTTTTCCATCATACCCAATACATTTTGAAATAGAACAAGTATACCTCTTAGAATTTGGGTTAAGCTTAATTCAACCCTACAAAACTAACTTGTATAACGAGGGATGTCACCCACTTGAGACTCTTGACACACCTATTAATGGTCAACAACAGATATTTGATAGACTCATATAATTTCAAGTTTTTATATTGGTTTTAACTTGTTCTTAAAAACCACCTTGTAAGACCTAATCTCTTTTCAATGTGGGGCTTGGATTTTCTCAATAATACACCCCCTTATGCCTAGTACTATTTGGCTTGGTGTGTGCATAAAGTTAGGGTTAGGCTTAACTCATACCTATAAAAAGAAATAACTTGTAAGGTGAGGGACATATGTCACTTTTAAACACATTTTCATATTATATCTCATCAAATTGGAGACTCTGGTCAAACGTTCTCTTACGCCAAGGATTGAACATCTAAAGCACGGCTTAAGTGGTCCAATAGCAAGTGGCCGAACAAATAAATCACTACTAAAAAACAAAAATTAGTGAGGGAAAACATGAAATCTCTCTCTAATTCCGTCACTAAATTTTGTGACTAAGAAATTTGTGAGGGATTTTATTTTTTCCGTCACTAATTTCCATCCTTAATTTTTCTTTTTCTAGTAGTGAATGATAAGTGTGATACGATCCTAAAATTTAACTCATGTCTAATTTAATCCGACAAAATTGATTTGGTATAACGTGGGGATGTCTTTCACTTGCATATACATCTCAAGTTATATCTTATTTGAATGTGGGGGCTTGACAAATACCTGATGACAATATATGTAACGAAGAATCTCTTTCCGATACTCTTCGGGGAACATCGAATCAAGATGTCCTATAACGTACATACAAAACACCTGCAGTGTTTTGAGTAAGTGGATAAATTAATCTTGATTAGTGCATTATTAAAGAAATTGAATATATAAAGCAGGCGGTAATACATTGTTTTTTTTTGGGCAGAATGTGCATCTTATATGATCTTAATTTCATACGTATTAAAAAAATTGAGAAATTTTTTGAAAATAATTTTGAATTACTTAGTAGTCCTGTTTTTCAATTTCATAAACAATAACATAAAGTTTTCAAACTTTGAATTTCTATGTTCATTTCTATTATTGGTGGCTAGAATATATGAATACTCACCAAGGGAGGAAAATAAAAGAGAGGGCCAGCATTTAGAGAAGGCCAATGACCATCACTAGCCTGAAGTGCTGATATGTGATTTACTGCTCTTCTTAACGTGGTTGTCACTTTTTCTTCTGTTATTCCTTCCCCATCTTCAATCTTTACACTTGCTATTGTTTGTTTAAAATTATTTTCCCTCAGAATCTACATATCTCACAAACAAACATGGAAAATATGTTATATTAATGTATGCATGAGAACTACATATTTATACACATAACTATACACCATTTGTCCATTATTATAAGATTCTCTTATAAAATTTATTAAAAAATTTAGTTGTGACAATAAATTTATAAAAAAATGCATGTGTGTTGCGTTTTTCATAATTGCACAACTAATTAAATAAGGAAAATATTAACCAGTGCGCCGAGGGCACGGGTTAAGGAAGCATATATTGTAATACTGCATTGGAACTTGTGAAGTCAACTCTTTAAAGGTTTAAAAAGTGTTATTTTTAAACTAAGACTTTCTTTTTTTTTTGTTTCCTTAACCAGTGCTCCGGGGGCACCGTTAACACAACCCAATAAATAATTTAGACAGGTTTCCGAGCGATCGATCACTTGGTGGCAAGATTTTCTTCATCTTTGTGGCCTGGTTCAAATCTCGGTATCTTTAGAAAACTGGTATTTCATGAGTACTAAAGTAAGGTCAATGCGAATTGAATTTGATCAATTTGTTAACATACGAATCCAAAATCAATTCAAGATTATATCATTTTGTTACAGTATTTATTTTTTTTGATAAATTTTCGGTAGTTATTGTTTTTTCGATTGAGTTATTGAAATTTGCATTGAATTGGAGAAGATGATGAACATCTTTAAGGATACGCATGTGATTGTATATTTTGTTTGCTACAACGAAGAAATAACTACCTGAAAGCGCCAAAGAAGGTCACTGCAGGGCTTAACTTTGAAACGGTTGCCATAGAAATATTTACGAGCCGTTTCAACTTGAGCTCTCTCCTCAGGAGTACCAGCATCAGGATCAAACTCCCATGTCTGCCTCCCTACAAAATTATTTGTGCTGAATATGTATGGATTCTTCCCACCATCTGCTATCTTCAGCCTCCACATACTATATATTATATCTCTTTACTTTAAATATATTGCGAGTCTCAGTTTATATACTTTAGGTAAAGGAAAAACTATAGACTATGAGATTTGTGTGTAAGCTAATCCCACAATATATATGAGTTTCAAGACGTGAACGTGTAAAACTACTTTCGGTGGATGTCAAACACTGTTTGGTCATGATTTTCTTTTCGCATTGCAATTGCTGGACAGTGTTAAAAATGCAATCAGTGCCATTCTTACTGTAAATGAAAGTGATTGCTGCAATGGCATTTTGCTACTATTTATAGCAAGCTAAAGCTTGTTGTACCATTCTTATTATCCAAATCACAAAGTAACACGAACAAGTGTACGTACTTGTTGAGTGTGAGAGAAAATATATTGAGAAGGAAATTATGTACTTTGTGAGGTTTCTGTTGGAATAATTTTTATATTTGTTATGGAAAGTGAAAGAATGAAAAGTATCTCATTTCTCATAGATGAAATTGATAGTACATTGGGTATTTATAGGAAAACCATGAAGTATATAATTCCTAATAACATGCTAATACACTAGATTAAGCTAATTAATACTAGCTAGCGTGAGTCACAATTAAACTTGATGGGTTAGGGTTTATTGTTGTAGCTTGTGGAACAATCTTCTCTTCTTTCTCTAATATCCCCCACAAGCTAGAGAATGATAAATGTCAAGCATTCCCAGCTTGAGTAGAAGAGTATGAAATGGTTGAGGAAGAAGAGGTTTTGTGAAGAAATATGCAAGTTGATCCTCAAATGACACTGGAAGAAGCTTCATGATACCTGCTTGCAGCTTTTAACCAAGTGACAATCAATCTCAAGGTGTTTTTCCTTAGTATTATCATTTCAGCCCACTTTTAATAATTTCCGTTTTATTTTATGTTTTGGATTTTCAGTCCATTGGGGTTTTCTTAGGATATAAACATTTCAGTTGTAGTTAGAGAGGCAATTTTTCATTCAATAAAATTTTCAGAGTTTTCTTAATTTTTGGTGGATTTCGGAACCATATTCTTACAAGT
The DNA here is from genome assembly GCF_051527215.1 of Medicago sativa. Taxonomy (NCBI): domain Eukaryota; kingdom Viridiplantae; phylum Streptophyta; class Magnoliopsida; order Fabales; family Fabaceae; genus Medicago; species Medicago sativa. The sequence continues at coordinate 12,717,590 of NC_140756.1, forward strand.
TTGTCGCTTGCAAACTTTTTCTTTTTCTGACTGCATCAGTGCATGTACTAGTAAATTGTCCATTCATGTTTTTTTCATCGCATGTCCCATTTCATCTCATTGAAACGTTTGTGGTGAATATACCCCAAGAAATTACTTGATTAAGTTTGTAAAAAAGTATAGCGCGACCACATAGTTGATTGGTTTGGATGATTTTGATATGGTTCAATGCATCGTGCTCATAATTTCTCTCTCATGCTCATTCATTGGATTATTTACAAAACTCAAACATGAGGCAATGACATTATGGCAGGTTATACAGTATGGTACTATATCTAAATCTTAGTCAAAAAGTATGGTACTATATCACAATAGGTTTTTTTTTTTCGTACATATATCACAATAGTTATATGGATACATTTATTATTATTATTGATGTGATATGACTATCATCTTCTTCTATTTTTCTTTGACAAAATGCGATATGATTATGATCTTGTCTTCTCTCATTCTCCCCCACATGCAACTTACCGGGGCAAAAGTCGATTCCAAGTTTACTTTTCAAAAGGGACAAACTTGTCAAAAAAAATGACAAACTTGTCAAAAAAAATTAAAAATGAAACATATTTAACAACATGAAGGTGAGAAAGGAAAAGTTAAATTTAAGTTATATTATAAGCAGTGCTAAATACTAGTACGAAAATAATTTTAACGAAAGGGAAAGAAGAATATATGCCTTGTTTTCAAAAAGAAAAATTGGCTACTTATGTAGTACGAAAAATTGGTAGCTGCATATAAAAATTATGCTACTTATTATTCAAGATTTGTTTTTCTTTTGGGATAATCAATGCCACCGCATTGTCATGAAACCCTCCGCTTTTGGTTGTGATATTAAATTTGCAGGCAATTTTTAACGTTTTACAATTTTACCTTTTGTTAAATAAAATTAGTTAATATTTTTACTATAGTATTTATTGTAGAAAATGATGTAATCATACATTGGCGATAGAAGTTTTATATCATACATAACAAAACGAAATGGTAGCATACATAACAAAAAGGTTTGAACATTAACCATCTTTTATGTTCCTCCTTCTTCAACCATATTTTGCATCGTTGGCACCAAGAATTTACGAACCGTAGCATGGACCCGTCCTCGCTAAACAAAAATAACATGTCATTAACATAAATCAAAATAAACCTAATAGCAGTGACAACCTAAATTATTGTATATGGTAAGACATTAGATTAAATACCTTCTCATCAACCAATATCATGTTCATGAAGATGATGTCATCTGGATTCTCCTTATCACGGATGAGCCAGATATGGGCCACACGCACAAACAACTTCAAATCCTTCTTCCCACCTTTGATAGTTGAAATGGGGGTGAAAATGTTGGTCAACTTAAAGAGAAAAACAAATATTCTTGCTTACAAAACAGAATAGATTTAATCTCACAACTAAGTGGTATTGAAACAGGTAATTGGCAAGCTCAAGTTGAAAGTTTTAAATGTCGATTCTAAAACGTCGATTCTACTGGTACTAATTATTATTCATTGCAGCCATAAAATGCAATTACTGCGAATTGATTTGTTATGCTCTCATACCTGAATTTTTGAGTAGCAATTACTGTATTTTTAATAGTAAAGGAATTACATATTGGCATATTCACTCGCGTGTATACATAGGAAATTTATACATAGAAAATTTTTCTATTAAAAGTAACTCTTATTAAATGCAATTACTACATATTTATTGGCGTCATAAAAGCAATTAGTGCAAATTAAATATATTCTTCTAAGAAAGTTATTTTGTTAATATGATCATTACAGTCATGAATGCATTCAATACGCACTAATTGGCAGAGCAATTAGTGCATATTGCATAAAAGAGTTTATGCTTAGATCAAACATGTTGCATAAATGAGTTTAAATGCATTCAATCCTGTTAATATTTTTTATTCGAACTCTTTTGGCAATTTGTACAATTTTTGCAGGTATGATTTGTTAAATGAATACATAAAAGTTTACGGAATCTGTTTAAATAGAAGAAAAAAAAGTTTACGGAATATCATATCATAACCTAACCAAATTATAGACAGCATAGACAAAGTTTACTTATTCTATATGACAGCATAGAAAAAGTTTACGGAATCCTTTTAAATAGAAAAATGGACTATCTTATATATATTGCAGGTATTATTCGCTAAATGAATACATACGATTTGATTGGCATTAACTACGATTTTACTCACGAAATGAATACATACGATATGATTCCCTAAATAGAAAATTTTACTAATCATTGGGATTTATAGTGATTTGATTGGTATTAACTACGATTTTAATGGACATTATGATGCATCTGTATGAGATAGGAAATGAGTAGTTTGAAACATAGCCTTTGAATCAACGGCTGAGATTAGATTAGCAATATTGGCATTAACTACGATTTTATTCACGAAATGAATACAAACGATATGATTCCCTAAATAGAAAAGTTTACTAATCATTGGGAGTTATGGTGATTTGATTGGCATTAACTACGATTTTAATGGACATTATGACGCATCTGTATGAGATAGGAAATGAGTAGTTTGAAGCATATCCTTTGAATCAACGGCTGATATTAGATTAGCAATGAATTCACATCAACAGCTGAGATCATATAAATGCTTAGGAGGGAAAAATAGGGAGTGATTAGGGCAAACATGATCAGTGGCGGAGCCCTTCATGGGCTGAGGTGGGCCACGGCCCACCCCCAAAATTTAAAAAATCAACGATTATAGGTCTATATTACGAGATTTTATACAATTTTGTGTCGGTTTTAGGTTTCGGTTGATCCAAATTCCCGCAAATTGATGTAGTGGCCCACCCGAAAAATTTAAATAATTCAATTATAGGTCTATTTTGCGAGCTTTTATACAATTTTATGTCGGTTTTAGGTTTTGGTTGATCCAAATTCCCGCAAAGTGATGTAGTGGTCCACCCGAAAAATTTAAATAATTCAATTATAGCTCTATTTTGCGAGGCTTTAAACAATTTTTCAAAGGTTAATTTTAATGGCCCACCCTAGCTTTTTTTTCTAGCTCCGCCACTGAACATGATAGCTTGACAACTCTAGCTTTTATAATAAAGGATTTGTGACCATCAACCAATTTTGTTCATAAATTTTTTGAAATAATCAAACCGTCACTCAGTTTGTTTCATGTCATCAAATGAGTTCCTCCATCAAATTCATATGTTAGATACATTGATCATGATGGGAAACATTAAACACTAATTAATTTGTCCGTCCACGTCACCTTCCATGTATGCAACAATCATTTAGATAGAAAAATTTGATATCAACCTTTGGTTGCAAACATGAAGAAAAAAATTATCAAGCTAGAATTAATGTTTTTTAAAATATGTTTCTTCAAAAAAAATGTTTTTTAAAATATATTCATCCCTTCATCGTTCTTCCGCGCTCCCGATCCAAAAATGCAAAATTAATATGTTTTTTAAAAATATTATTAGGGTATTTTATTTATTTTTAACCCAAATTCTCACCAAATTGACTATAGCCTATAATTAGTGAAACAGACCAAAATTCCTAGAATACATATTTAACAAGTCTGTACACACATGCACTCAAGTTCTATTATCCACACAAACTCAACCAACACCCCATCATATATATATGCATACAATTTCAAGAGACACCAAGATAATCTATCTTGCTGTATGTGACTCAGATTGTGTTTTGGAGCATTATGTGGAAAATGATAGGCATTATTTTACTCTGAAGCCGTAACTTGTTTATCAAGAAAGTTGAAATGCGAAACGATTTTCTTGCTCATCAAGTTTGTGATGGATTCACTACATCATTTTGGCTCTACGGTAGTACCTAAGTTTTTTAAGGTAAAACAATTGGTAGAGTACCAAAGGCAACAATTTTATATTTGACTTAAATGCACTTTGGGTACCTCTATTTTAAAATTCAGCATTTTGGTCCCCCTATCTCAATTTTTTCTAATTTTTTGATTTCACCCCCATTACAAAAGACTTGACTTTTAGTGACAGTAAATTTTCATAGGTAAAAGTACTTATACCGAAGGTATAGCTCCAAATATCTATCTATACCCATGGATTTTTTGCTGTCATTATAATATACAGTGACGAATTTTACTTGTCAGCCAAAACCTTTGGTTTTGCCTACGGATTTGATGTAGATATAGAATTGAATCAGAACTTTACAGATCCGTAGGTATAGGTGTCTGGGGTTATACCTACGGAAGAAGGACTTTTACCAACGCAGTATACTGTCACTAAAAAACCTGAAACTCTCTAAATGCTTTCAAATCTTCAAACCAACCATATAAACTCCTTCGTACCCTTTGATGTATTCTCGATGCCTCGAAATCCTCATTCTCGACATTGAAACCCTCATCCAAAAATGCTATTGTCTTTGCTTTGAATTCAAACACTTAGAACCATTCTCGATGTCTATGAACCCTCGTTCAATTTTTCTTTCGAATTTAAACCCTACGAACCCTCATTCTCGATGGTTTGCGTTCAATAGTTTGCGGATAGATTGTTGTGTGCGTAGAAGTGATTGGGGTTTTTGTGTTAAGCTTCGATTTTTTTTCATTGTGCCTTTTGGTTTGAAGGTTTAATTAGGTACGAATATTGGTGATTTCACAAATTTACTACCCTCAATTTCCTTCTATGTAAAAACCCTATATGTTTACTCCTTGCTAGGTTTGCTTCTGTTTTGTGCATTATTGTAACCAACGACAAAATTGTTTCGACATTATCATTACAACCCAAACCTTTTAAAATTTGTTCTCTTGCATTAGCTAGCCTTTTTGGTTTATAATCATGAGGCTCCATGTGGCAATTCCCTCAACTAATTGAAGAAGAATATGGGAATGGTAGGATGAAAACAATTTTCCTGTGTGTATTGGATGCAGTTGAGGGCCAGGAAGATAAAACTCTTAGGGTGTGTTTGGATTAAGTGTTTAGGAGGGGAAGACTTGCTTTTCATTTTTAAATTACAACCAATATGAAGAAAAAAAATCAATAAGTTTGATTGTAGTGTTATATAATTATTTATCATGTTCTTATTTCAAATTAACATAAATATATTCAAACATAAATAACTTTATATTCAATTAACTTTTGATCAGAATCAATTTTACAAGATCAAATTATTAAAAAACAATTTTTATCATTGTTGAACTATACACACATTATAGCATAATGATGTATTTTCCTTTTGTACATAGTTTAATAGTAGATTATCAACCGGTTTGCCGCCTGATTCTTTATTGATATGGCTTTTCCTTTTTGTGCTCAAGCTCACATTTTAAACAGCATGCAACAGAATCCGTCTACGATATTCAGCTAAAGCCCACGTTGGAAATATATCTCTATACATAGCGTAATGCAGCATGCAATTTTTCATGAATACTCCCGTGAGTTCCTGCCAAAAAATAGATAAGAACTTCATTAAAGATACACAAATAATAAATAGGAGTATATACAAGTTAAGGGACCAAAACGAAACCACTCTGGTCCTTTATGTTATTAGAGTTAAGGGATCAAAACGAAACCAAAAAATAAGTTAAGGGACCAAAACGAAACCAAAAAGTAAGTTAAGGGACCAAATTGTAACGTTAATAACTTATGGGACCAAAATGTAACTATCAAATAACTTAAGGGACCAAATCATTAATTAAGCCTTTTATTTATCACAAGATGGAAAACCGCCAAGGTAAGTTTGACATGTTCTGCTAACTTTTGAGGAACAAAAGTAGCCAGCCTCTAAAACACTTTCTGCTGCAAGGCATAACTAGATTATCTAAACTTCATTCACTTTATCACTAATTAAGCATAACTAATTGTTCCTTATTGTGAAATATGCATAAATATATAAGAGTCATAATATCAAACAATTAATTGAGATGAACCTGTTGGGGCCAATCACCCTCCTCTAGTTGGAGATTGATGATTAATTTTACAGCACGATGAAGAGGAGTAGGGTCTCTCTCCGCCTGTACAGATATAGAAATTAACCATATTTATATGCATTCAACATTCATTTGTAGTTACATAATAACAAAGCATGAATTTTAATTTACGGTAAAAGGCGAAGGTACCTGGCCAGCATGAATCAAAGCCATTAGAGCCCATGCTGTCTGTACAATATTTGATTGGCTTCCTTCAAGAGGTATATATATCTGCATTATTTTCACTCATTGACATATCATTTTAAAAACATACCATGCAACTAATTTCTTCATTATTAGTAAATAATACTAATTCATCGACAAACCTTTTTTGAGCTTGAAAGATGGCTCTCCCCCCACCCACCATCCTCTCTTTGTATTGTAAGCAGAAATTTAACAGCTTTACGAATTGCAGCACAATTCTCATAAGTCTTGCCGGCGGCTGCTAGACCACCAAGTGCAAACCAAGTACCATAAGTGAAGCAAATTCCCCAATTTCCATACCATGAACCATCACTTGTTTGTTTATCTTCAAGGAATCGAACTGCATTTTCAATGAAATTCTCTACTTCTTCCTTTCTATGCTTGGGATATATTTTTTTAAACAAAACCATAGCTTGAATTGATGCTGAAGTGCATTCAACATATTCACGCTCAACTAAATTTTCCTCAAGAAATTCTACTGGATTGAGTAGCTGAAAATTAATAACAAAATCTAATTAATTAATATGGTGTATATACTAAAGGAGGGATGCTATATATCCCGATGAAATATATGCCGAAAGCTTCAGAATTGGAAATTGATTTGAATCCAAAAAAAAAAAAAAAAAACTGCTCCCACTTACCAAACATAATGTCAGCAACAATAAATGCATTTGTGTTTTAAACAGTCGGGACATATTCGTGATTCAATTTATCGGGATATACAGCATTTTCCATACTATAGTTTGAAATGAAAAGATGGCATTTATTCACATATAGAACAATTAATGTATGATTTTTAACATGTATGATTTCTATAAAAAAAAAAAAAGAATTACCATGTATGCTTATTCGAGATAAAAAAAACATCTATGCTAATTATTCGTTTATTAATATCATAATACTTACTTCCAACCATTCTAGAGCTTTTGACGGCTCCCAAGCTGGTAAACCACCCTTTTTACCCTGCAAAAGTAAATCATGTAGCATAAGAAAATTGAACATCAACGATAATAGTACTCTATATATGTGTGCAACCGGTGACTTAATGTTGACCTTAGATTAAGCAAACAGATCACTTTAGTGCAAAAAATGTACTGTATAACATATTTTTGAATCAATTAAAAATAACAAATTTAGCATTTTACTGCATTGGTTGTAGTACACATATTTGATGTAAAATGTGGAGATAATGAATAAATTAGACTTCCGAGCTAACTTATAGAAAGTAATTACTCTAATTGGCTGGTTTACCAACCGATTTACAAACTATATTTTGCATCACCGGGTATACACATTGCATGCGATGCTCCTATCGCAGATAATTGTGGTTTAATGGTTAATTAGGTTTTGGATAAAGGTAGTCGAACCTATAATTGAGTTTACCCAATTAACTTAAATTTTGCACTTGATATTTTTTTTCCAGAACATAGTAATGGATCCTAGTTGGATAAATTAATGTTTATGGATGAAAAGTAAGTTAATGAAGTGTAGTGTTTTTATAACTTGCATAAAAAAACTTCTTGAAAGTGATTAAATGATTTCCTATCCTTGCATCAGATGGTTGAATACGGAAAAACAATGGTATATGTCACTTTAAACTTTACAAATTACAGATAAGTTGAACTTAAAAACTTCCACATACAAAATAATGGAGAGAGTAGTATGTAGTACTTGCCTGAAGAGAAAACAAGATATTGACTGAATCATATAACCTTTCAGGTTCCATTTTTTCCCCCACCATCTCCGGAGGCAACATTGATAAAAGCAGACAACACTAAAACACATCAGAAAATTAGTTAACAAATATTTGTATTTTGCATCTGATTAAAAGAATAAACAGCACTGGCCTATGTAGTTCGTTAGTTACTAAGTTACCTTTAAACCTTCTGCAGTGCAATCAGAAACCTGCCATCCATGATCTTGATCAGAGAAGGTCCATGACCCTTTGGAGATATGACGGTACATGCTCTCGTAATCTCCTGAAGGGTTGTCCCTAACCTGAAATTGAATAGAAGCACACACATTTTCCAATTAATAGGCAATAGTTTAATGAACCCTAACTTCGCACATGGTGATAAATTGTCATATATAGTAAAGAATAATGTAATTGCTCAAGTGTGCACATGATAAGTAACATTAAATGCTGATGAATGTATGTCATTTTGTTAATTTTAGAAAGAAAACATATTATTTCTATTTGTACGTAGCATTTCTGGTTTTTAGATTGTTCCGTACTGGGAAGCTGCTATTTTTTATCTGGCATTCCGGTTAGCTATATTGATCCCTTCTCTGTTATACCTGCCATCAGTGGCATGTCTTGTTTGTTTCTTTTGCTGTCTGTTCAGGTGCTGTGTTGCCTTGTTACCGAACATGTGTGATCACTACATCTTGTTCTCGGTGCAAGTGGTTCTAACAAATTTCAATTGTTCCATAAAAGAAAAATAATTGTGCCGTTTTCAATTTTTAGGTTTATGCTAACTATTTTAAGTCAAATATAATTTTACATTATCAGAAATTTACCAATAGCAAACTTAATGTTCTAATCACTAAAACTAAACATACCTGAGAATTCTTGATGAATTCATGTCCTTTTGCAAGTGTTGGACCAATATCCTCAATTAGGTTAGTGGCAAGCAAAGCTTGAATGATGAAACTAGCATCCCATGTTTGGCTACCAAAACTCTGCATCATAAAAATATGTGCATTTATATACCATGATGCAATAATATTCTAGTAATTAACTTGCATTAAGATATGGTAAGATAATTTATACATGCAGGGTCATTCCATCTTCAGAAACCCATAAATAGTCTGGGAGCCTGGCAAGATGCTTCTTGAATGCATCTCCATTTGGATCTTCCACCCAACAAGCAAGCATGCACAAAACCTAAAAAGAATTGTTTATTACACATTAATTGATGCATATGGCTAAAGTTTGATGTTTCATTATTATGATAACTACCTTTTCCACACATCCAATGGTTATGTATCGACTATTCTCATCTTCATAGTGGATATGTTTCATTGCTACTTGGAGAGCTTTTTCTCTAACCAGCTTGTTTAATGGCCAATGAGTCAAAAATGGCTCCATGAATATGTATAAACTATCCCATATTAGATCTTGTATCAAAGGATGGGGATAGTAAAGATCTTCCTGCATTTTTTTAACAGTAATAATATATTTTGGACAATTGTGGCTCCCATTATAAAGAGGATATGTAAACACACACATTGTGGTTAATCAGAGACAATACTCCTCACCTTTGCACATAGATGGCGTACTTTTTGCCAATTAACTTTTTCATAAGGTTCAGTAAGGAGTTCTTCTCTCAACTTTAAGATCAATGGTGTGATTGGACCGACAAACCTTTTCCCATACAAGTAAGACATAGGCATGTATACCAATCGAGTATAACACAACATTCTAGCTGTGTGTAGTAAAAGGTAAAAATGAGATAGAATAAAGATTCAATTTAATAATTCAAGTTTATATATATTTGTTCCATAAAGAGAGAGTGACAACACAAGTTATTTAATTCAACCTGGATGCTTAAGAAGAAATGAGGGAAGCATCCAAAACTCAGGGGGCATTGGGTTGCTTGCACGCCAATCAAAGATACCAAGTATCTGTATAGTTTCAATATTCAATCAAATTGGCTTACATTTTGTGCATATTAGTATTATTTATTAAATGAAGCAAAACATTACCGAAAGCCAAATTTTTCCCCATGAAGGTACGTATGTCACACCACCATGATCATGAATCCATTTTCTTGCTCTAGCACAAGCATTTTCTTTACCTCCATTTGGACCTTCTCCAAGTATTCGCATACATATGTAGTTGAGTACAGTACAAAACATGATACTGTGACCCTCTACGTGTAGTCCCCATCCTCCATCTTCATTCTTCAATTGAAAATCCAACATGGCCAACATTAAACGTTAGTTTTTTGCATGAAAATATTTCAACTAATTCTCTTGTTTTTTCCATCATACCGAACAAGTATACCTCTTAAAATTTGAGTTAAGCTTAACTCAACACTACAAAACTAACTTGTAAGGTGAAGGATGTCACCCACTTATATAAATATATTTTCTAACCATAATGCATTCAATGTGGGACTCTCGACGCACCGACTTATGGCCAACAATGGATCTTTGATAGACTCTTATATAATTTCCAGTTTTTATATTGAATTTAACTTATTCTTAAAAATCACCTTGTAAGACCTAATCTATTTTCAATGTGGGACTTGGATTTCTCAATATACCCCCTTATGCCTAGCACTATTTGGTTTGGTTTGCGGATAAAGTTAGGGTTAGGTTTAACTCATACCTATAAAAAAACGACTTACATGGTGAGAGACATATATCACTTTTAAACACATTTTCAAATCTTATCTCATCAAATTTGAGACTCTAGTCAAAACATTCTCTCACACCTAGGATTGGACATATAGAGCCTGGCTTGAGTTGTCCAAGAGCGAGTGGTCAAACAAATATTGATAAGAATCATACCATCTCAAAATTTAGCGAGTAGTCTTTGGGGGAGTGAGGATTGTGCTTGGGCCTTCCTTCCTTCCGTTGGTAATAGTGGAGGTATCATTTCTATTTGGAGAAAATCGGATTCTAATATTCTTTTTACGGTGGTGGGCGAAGGCTTTGTGGGGGTTTGTCTGGAATGGGGGAGAAGTAGGGAAAAATGCTTTGTGGTGAATATTTATTCTAAATGCGATTTGGTGGCTAAACAAAGGTTGTGGGAGAAACTTGTTTTGCTAAAAAATACATTTGGAGATGGGGTGTGGTGTATGCTTGGTGATTTTAATGCGGTTGCACACATTGATGAAAGGAGGGGGGTAAATGTTGATGCATCCCCAAATACGGTAACGGAGATTAATTATTTTAATTCCTTCCTCTTGAATGTGGATTTATTTGATGTTGCTCCCTTTGTTCGTAATTTTACTTGGTACCATGCAAGTGGTATTGCTATGAGTCGGATTGATCGTGCACTAGTTTCGGAAGGTTGGAATAATAGTTGGGGGGAAGCATCTCTTTGGATTTTACCTAGAACTATTTCGGATCATTGTCCGTTGATCCTTAAAAGTGGGAATAGAGATTGGGGACCAAAGCCTTTTCGTTTCAACAATTTTTGGTTGGAGCATAATAATTTCAAAAAGGTAGTGGAGGAGTCGTGGAGAAACTACAATAGTAGTGGGTGGATGGGGGTGGTGTTGAAGAGGAAACTTAAATGGTTGAAGGAGGATCTTAGAATTTGGAACAAACAAGAGTATGGGGATATTGATACAAAAGTGGCATCTTTGGTGAATGACATAGCGGAACTTGATGTCAAGGGAGAGCTAGGGGTTTTGAGTAGTGTTGAAGTTGTTACTAGGAAAGCTAAATTTGATGATATGTGGAGACTTCTCAAATGTAAGGATGCTAGTGTATTCCAACGGTCGAAGTCTAAGTGGCTTAACGAGGGTGATGAGAATTCCAAGTACTTCCATAGATGTGTAAAGGCAAGGGCGTTTAAAAATTCTATTAAGGCGCTCAAGGTGGAAGGAGGTTGGGTGGATTCACCTACGGATGTGAGAAGGGCGGTGGTTGATTACTTCCAACGACAAATGGCGGATGAGAGGTGGGAGAGGCCGACGTTGGATGGAGTGCCTTTCTCCATGCTCTCCAACGAAGATAATAGAGATCTAATTGCACCTTTTACGCTTATGGAGATTGAAGCGGTTGTGAAAGGTAGTGATGGAAACAAAAGTCCGGGTCCCGATGGATTTAATTCCGCTTTCTTCAAGGAATTTTGGTATCTATTGAAACACGAAATTCGGATTATGTTTGACCAATTTCATGCTAACGAGAAAATACCAAAGAGCTTTCTTTCATATTTTGTGACGTTAATCCCTAAGGTGAAAGACCCATCGTCCTTGAAGGAATTCTGTCCTATATCTCTTTTAGGATGTCTTTATAAAATTCTCTCTAAGGTTTTGGCAACAAGGCTATCTAAGGTGATGAATTCAATCATTTTCGAGTCTCAATCAGCGTTTTTGAAAGGTAGACATTTGGTGGATGGTGTGTTGGTGGTGAATGAGGTGGTTGATTTGGCTAAAAAATCCAAACGGGAATGTTTAATCCTCAAGGTTGATTTTGAAAAGGCATATGATTCCGTGGATTGGGGCTTCTTGGAGTATATGATGAGAAGAGTGGGAATGTGCGATAAATGGGTTCGTTGGATGAAGGCTTGTGTGTTCGGCGGTAATATGTCTATCCTTGTTAACGGAAGTCTGACGGAGGAAATTAATGTGAAGAGAGGTTTGAAACAAGGCGATCCACTTGCTCCTTTCTTGTTCCTCTTGGTGGCGGAAGGTTTTAGTGGCTTGATGAAAAACGCGGTTCGCCTTAATTTGTTCAAAGGTTTCAAAATAAAGAATGGTGGCTTGGTGATCTCTCACCTGCAATATGCCGATGATACTCTTTGTATTGGTGAGCCTACGGTGGATAATCTTTGGACATTGAAGGCTATGTTGCGGGGATTTGAAATGGCATCCGGGTTAAAAGTTAACTACCATAAGAGTTCATTGATAGGAATAAATGTGCCTCGAGATTTTATGGAGGCGGCTTGTGGATTTTTGCATTGTAGAGAAGGGTGTGTCCCGTTTAAATATTTGGGGCTTCCGGTAGGGGCGAATGCTAAAAAGATGGCTACTTGGGAACCTATGGTGGAGCAATTGCAGAATAGACTTAATTCTTGGGGGACAAAGTATGTGAGCCTTGGAGGTAGAATCACTCTCCTTAACTCGGTCTTGAATGCGATTCCTATTTTCTTCTTGTCTTTCATGAAGATTCCGACAAAGGTGTTGAAGATGGTTACCCGGATCCAAAGAGAATTTCTTTGGGGTGGGGTTCGTGGAGGTAGGAAAATTTGTTGGGTTAAATGGAAGAGGATTTGTCAACCAAAGAGGAAGGGTGGTCTAGGGGTGAGAGATGTCAAGCGGGTGAATCTTAGTCTTTTGGCCAAGTGGAAATGGCGCCTCCTTCAAGAGGGAGATCCCCTTTGAAAAGTGGTATTGAAAGAAAAATACGGTGAGAATATTTCGGGGGTCATTCCGGTGGAGGAGAGTAGATGGCCGCGCTTTGCATCGGGTTGGTGGAAGGATTTAATGACTTTGGAAGGTGGTGCCGGTGTGAGGTGGTTCACAAATAACGTGAAGCACATGGTGTCTAATGGGAGGGCAACTAGCTTTTGGAATGAGAAGTGGATTGGTGACCAACCGTTAGCTTTAGCTTTTCCTCGAATTTTTTCTATTTCAACTCAAAAAGAGGCTAAAGTGGGTGATTTGTGGAGTGGTGTTGAAGGGGAGGTGGCTTGGAATTTAACTTGGAGAAGGCAACCTTTTCTTTGGGAAAGGAATTTAATTGGTAATTTACTAGCACTTATAGATGGTGTTATATTAGGTGTTGAGGATGATAGATGGGTGTGGTTGCCGGAGGAGGGTGGGGATTTCTCGGTGCGTTCGTCTTATAGAGTGTTGGATGAGCTCGCAATGCTTGAGGACGGGTTGAGTGTTCAAGAGGAAGAGGAGTTCGCGAATCTTTGGAAGAGCCCGGCACCATCGAAAGTGGTGGCTTTCTCTTGGATGGCTATCTTGGACCGCATTCCTACTCGTCGTAACCTTGCCATCCGAGGCGTTTTGCATACCGGTGAACCTAGTACTTGTGTCTTGTGTGGGGTTGGGGAGGAGACTACGTCCCATCTCTTCTTGCATTGTGAAGTGGCCTCGTTAATTTGGCGCAAGGTATTCAATTGGTTAGGCATTAATTTTATCACTCCACAAAGCTTGCTTTGTCACTTTGCTTGTTGGAATGGGGAGGTTCACTCGAGGAATTTACGGAAAGTGTTTGGGTTGATTTGGCATGCTTCAATTTGGGTGATTTGGAAGGAGAGGAATGCCCGGATTTTTAGAAATCAATCCAAGAATTTTGATGAGGTTGTGGATGAGATTAAGGCTGTGTCTTGGTGTTGGTCCTTGTCTAGACTTCGGATTGCTTCTTGCCTATTCTATGAATGGTGTTGGAATCCGAGAGAGTGCATGGGACGGAGACGGAGGACTTGACCGCTGTGGCTGGATTGGGCGCAGGTTTTTGTGGAGGTATGTGCTGGTTGTTTGGAGTAGCTGCTGTGAGGACATCATGGCCGTATGCCTTTAGGAGTGCTGCTGTTGTGTAGGGCTGTTGGAATTGGGGTTTATTTTGGCTTGGGGGCTATGTATCTCTGTTGCTGTAGCTTTTGGTGTTTTCTAGCGCTACTGCCTTTCTGTTTTTCTAGTTCCTATCAGTTTTGGAATTAGTTATTAGGGGGTTTTTTATTGAGTTGGTGTATTGGTGTGCAAGGTCCTTTATTTTTAAGACTTGCTTGTACTCTTTTTCCTCCTATTGCAGGCTTTGTGCGTCTTGCGCTTGCCTTGCTTAATAATATATGCTGTTTCAAAAAAAAAAAAAAAAAAATCCGACAAAGTTGATTTGGTATAAGGTGAGGATGTCTTCCACCTACAAATACATCTCAAGTTATATCTTATTTGAATGCGGGAATCAACAATACCTGATGACAATATATGTAACGGAGAATCTCTTTCCGATACTCTTCGGGGAACATCGAATCAAGATGTCCTATAACATACATACAAAACACCTGCAGTGTTTTGAGTAAGTGGATAAATTAATCTTGATTAGTGCATTATCAAAGAAATTAATTATATAAAGCAGCTGGTGGTATACGTTGTTTTCTAGGACAGAGTATGCATCTTATGCGATCTTAATTTCATATGTATTAAAAGAATTGAGAAGTTTTTTTGAAAATAATTTTGAATTACTTAGTAGTCCTGTTTTTCAATTTCATAAACAATAACATAAAATTTTCAAATTTTGAATTTCATGATGGCTGAATATATGCATACTCACCAAGGGAGGAAAATAAAAGAGAGGGCCAGCAGTTAGAGCAGGCCAATGACCATCACTAGCCTGAAGTGCTGATGTGTGATTTACGGCTCTTCTTAACGTGGTTGTCACTTTTTCTTCTGTTATCTCTTCTCCATCTTCAATCATTACACTTGCTATTGTTTGTTTAAAATTATTTTCTCTCAGAATCTAGACATCTCACAAACAAACATGGAAAATATGTTATATTAATATATGGATGAGAGCTATATTTATACACATATAACTATACACCATTTGTTCATTATTATAAGATTCTCTTACAAAATTTAGGGTTATTAAAAAATTTAGTTGTGACAATAAATTTATAAAAAAAACTATGCATGTGTGTTACGTTTTTCATAATTGCACGACTAATTAAGTAATTCAGACAGGTTTCCGAGCGATCGACACTTGGTGGCAAAATTTTCATCATCTTTGTGGTCTGGTTCGAAGCTCGACATCTTTAGAAAACTAAATTAAGTATTTCATGGGTACTAAATTAAGGTCAATGCAAATTGAATTTGATCAATTTGTTAACATACGAATCCAAAATCAATTCAAGATTATATCATTTTTTTCCCGTATTTGTTTTTTTATCAATTTTCGGTAGTTATTGTTTTTTTTGATTGAGTTATTGAAATTTGCATTGATTTGGACCAGTTGATGAACATCTTTAAGGCTATGCATGTGATTGTATATTTTGTTCGCTACAACGAAGAAATAACTACCTGAAAGCGCCACAGAAGGTCACTGCAGGGCTTAACTTTGAAACGGTTGTTATAGAAATTTTTACGAGCCATTTCAACTTGAGCTCTCTCCTCAGGAGTACCAGCATCAGGATCAAACTCCCATGTCTGCCTCCCCACAAAGTTGTTAAGGCTGAAAATGTTTGGGTCATTTCCAGCATCAGCTATCTTCAGCCTCCACATCGTATATATTATATCTCTTTACTTTAAATATATTGCGAGTTTCAGTGTATATACTTTAGGTAAAGGAAAAACTGGACTATGAGTTTTGTGTGTGTAAGCTAATCCCACAATATATATTAGTCTCAAGACGTGAACGTCTAAAACTACTTTCGATGGATGTCAAACATTGCAATCAATTGCAATTGCTGGACAGTGTGAAAAATGCAATCAGTGCCATTCTTACTGTAAATGAAAGTGATTGTTGCAATGGCATTTTGCAACTATTAATAGCAAGCTAAAGCTTGTTGTACCATTCTTATTATGCAAATCACAAAGTAACACGAACAAGTGTACGTACGTACTTCCCTCAAAAAAGTGTGCGTACTTGTTGAGTGTGAAAGAAAAGATATTGAGAAGGAAAAGATATTACTAAATATCAACGAGAAAGAATGGACCAGAGAAGAAAGTGAAAACAAAAAACGTAATTGAAGATAAGGAGTTGGAAGGGAGAGATGAATTAAAAATTGAAATCGGAATATTGTGATTGAGGAGTTGAAGATGGTGATTGTTCAAGAACCCGTTGAAAAAGGAATCTAAAAGAGGGGATGAATGCTCGAAGAAGAGTAACATTCATAAGCATTGTTGCAGAGTGTGAATCTTGTGAACTATAAATTTCATTTTCTAGAGGTTTGTTACAATAGACCCACTCATTTTTATAAAAGGGAAAAAAAATGTGATATGCTCCGGTAAAAGATTAGGCTTGGTCCTGAGCCTACGCTAGCTAGTGTGCAATTGCCCAAGGCCAGAATTGCAAGGGGCCTAAAAAAAATTATTATACAACTTCAATCACTAAAAACAACGCGGACTTGTTTTCTTAATTATCTTCTTCAAACCGTACAATTCACCTCTTCTTCATTCAATTCACATCAAAAAATTCCCCCCCTTCTTCATTCCTCCTCTTCTTCACCTATTCACCTCTTTGAATTTAATATCATGACAACGGTTAAAAAAATGAACAAGATAAATAGTATAACAGTTCCATTCATCTATCAATATGGCTGATTCTCAATCCCAAATTGAATCAATTCTCGATCCTCTTTCTGTTTTTAAGACTTCAAGTGCAAGGATCCCGGGAATTTCTAGGAATTGATACTGCAAGACTGCAACATCAATTTATGAACTCTCACGATCGATTCTACAATTGATTTTGATGTCCAATTTTAACAATTTAAGTTACACACAAACATATATTGATTCATCAATTGCTATTTTATGTTCTTTTCTTTATTTATTCTTAGAATAGAAGTTTATGAATGATTGAATCTTGTTCAAAATGTCGTGCTTCAGAGTTTGTTTTAGTTCAACTTTTTTTTTTTTTTTTGAGTAAAGTTTTAGTTCAACTTGTTTTATATAATCTAATTTATATAAAAAAGAAAAATATTTAAAGTTTTTTTTTATTATTGGTACCTAATTGAAGCTTTTATTGAGAAAATGAGTTAAATTGTCGATTCTCTGCAAATTGTTTTGTTAATTCTGCAAGAAAAACAAAAGAACATAGAAGAACAATTGATAATTCTTTTGTTTTGATGATTATGCATCAAATTTCAACTATATTTTACACTAGTGAAAAGAATATACAATGCAGTGTCCGATATTTTTCCTCACGCTGGTATCACACTAGGAAAATGATTTATATATATATAATTTGTGACAGAGATTATACAGTATAGTACTATATATATCTTAGTCAAAAAGTATGGTACTACTCCCTCCGTCCTTTAATGTAACCACCCATTTGATTTTATTTTTGTCCCTAAATGTAACCCCATTTTCAAATTACTAGATGCATTTATTACTTTTTTCCTAAACATACCCCTAATTAATACTACCAACTTGTCTTGAAATATGAATAGTCAAATTTAATACACATAAAAACAAAGGACAATTTGGTAATATTAATACACAAAACAGACACATTAATTACACTGACAACTTTTCTTAAGAAATGTGAAAAATGCAAAGGGGGGTTACATTAAGGGACGGAGGGAGTATATCACAATAGTTATATGGATACATTTATTATTATTATTGGTTGATGTGATATGACTATCATCTTCTTCTTCTTTTTTTCTTTGACAAAATGCGATATTATTATCTTGTCTTCTCTCATTATCCTCCACATGCAACTTACCGGGGCAAAAGTCCGTTCCAAGTTTACTTTTCGAGAGGGACAAACTTGTCAAGAAAATAAAAAATGGAAACATGTTTAACGAAAGGGAAAGGAAGATTATGTGCCTTGTTTTCAAAAAGAAAAATTGGTTGCTTCCACATTATGTAATAAATCATGTCTCATCTTTTAATACGGAAACAAAGTGACAATCACCAACGAAACTTAAATAATGTATTTAACATAATAATGTTGATATTTGTCTGTTAAACTAGGTTTTATGAACAAAAGATATTGTAAACTTATTTGAGTTGGTTTAGTGTTGTTCATTTTAGACCTTCGAATATGCTTCTTTTAAAGTCTTATGTTTGATTTTCTTCAATGTCAATTTCAATATACTAACTTGATTTTTAAAAAAAAAATTATTGTGTCTTTTTGATGTTGACCGTCTCATGACTACGAGTAGTAATCCCTTAAATTGTTGGTTGAAACAGTTTTAGTCATAACAAATGGGCTAAGAACACATAAGAAAAAACTTTGAAAAGCATAACAAACAATTACCCGACTAAAAATAGTACATGGATAGAGAGAAAATAAAAAAGAACAATAGTTATTTATAAAAACTCAGCTTCACAAGTTGTAAGAAGTCAAATTTATCTATAATTGACTCTATATTAAATAAATATCATATTTTTTGTAATATATATCTTTGAATAAATAAAATTGTTTGAAATAACTAAATATATATTAGGCTTAATTAATGATTTGGTCCCTTAAGTTATTTGTTGGTTACATTTTGGTCTCATAAGTTATTAACGTTACAATTTGGTCCCTTAAGTTACTTTTTGGTTTCGTTTTGGTCCCTTAACTATTTTTGGTTTCGTTTTGGTCCCTTAACTTATTTTTTGGTTTCGTTTTGGTCCCTTAACTTATTTTTTGGTTTCGTTTTGGTCCCTTAACTCTTCCTCCGTCAACCACTTTGGTCCTTTACGTTAGAATGAATGTATTAGAGTTAAGGGACCAAAACGAAACCAAAAAATAAGTTAAGGGACCAAAACGAAACCAGAAAATAAGTTAAGCGACCAAAACGAAACAAAAAAATAAGTTAAGGGACCAAAACGAAACTTTTAATAGTTAAGGGACCAAAACGAAACCAAAAAGTAACTTAAGGGACCAAATTGTAACGTTAATAACTTATGGGACTAAAATGTAACCAACAAATAACTTAAGGGACCAAAAGAGTAATTAAGTCTATATATAAATAAAGTATCTACGTATAAAAACTACGCTATTCACCTTTCAAAAAAAAAAAAAAACTACGCTATTCAAGATTTGTAAAAGAAAATTGGTTAATATTTTCACTATAATATTTATTGTAGAAAATGATGCAACATAACCAGGGGTACGGTACAATAAAGAAAGTGAAATGATAGACAATTATTTTGTGATAACTTTTGTGATAACGTTCTTTTTCATACTTATATTATGTTTTTATTTTTTCTTTCTATTGCTTTGATTTTTGTGTCAAGACCCACATTCCTTTATATATTTTGGTTGTCCACAAGTTGTTATATAAAATGGTTGTTCAAATATTTTATACAGTTAAAAATTTAAAACTGACCTTATAAAAATGGTCAAAAATAGGTACCATAAAAATTGTAGAAGTAAATTAATTTAGGTACAATATAATCCTTTTTTTTTTTTGAAAAAATCAAAATGGAATATATTACTCAAAATAAAGTGATTCACCCCGCACAAGGTGTGCTAAAAAGATGAATCACCTAACAACAATTACAACAACACGACACCTATAAAAGATGTCACCACCTAAAAAAAATAACAAGAAAAAGGCGCCGCATATAAGCGGAACACCTGAACACAAAACAGAAACCACCTCCTAACCAAGCGACACCAACCACACCCTGATAAAGATCCCATCAGCAGAGCGTTTCGACACCAGATACATGACCACCCATCCAATCCACACCAAGACAACCCCTACCTACACCCACGCAAAACCTAACCACCACCATCTCAACCGAAACCACCACTATAATCTCAACTGATCCACCACCACCACCATAAAACTACCCCACCAAAACGCCTCACCAAGAAACCTGCATCAACTAAAACATCTATCCAAATCGAATATAGTCGACCGCCGGTGACATATGGGAAGGCGTCCATCGGAATAAACAACCATCAAACCACCATCCACCTCTAACCGAAAAAAGGTCCATCGGAATAAACAACCATCAAACCACCATCCACCTCTAACCGAAAAAAGTCTAAATGAATCCAATACATGTATCTAACACAAACACGCACAGAGGGACAGGACCAGAGAAAACCACCAGCTAACCACAACTTCCCAACATAAACAGCAACATAACAAAAACAAATAACAAAAACATGACACAATATAATCCTTAATATTTGACTGCATACCTAGTATCCTATCACGACCCCTAGAAAAAGGTATATCATTATTGATATAAAGTTCTCGCTCCGTTCCATAATACATGACACAATTGATCTTATTATATATGTCAATGTATAATTTTGAGCTTAAATATCTTGAATAATATATTAGAAAAAATTATGAAAAATTTGATATTTTGAAAATACTCATCGAGATGAATCTAACGACATCTTATATGATATTATTTATCTTTGTATATTAGTAAAAAATATGGTCAAAGTAAGTTAGGTTAAAATTGCAAATTTTCAAATAAGTCATCTAATACGGGACCGAAGAGAATATCTTTTTTCGATGAAGCAAAATGTGTATGAGATGCATAAATATGGCGTATAGCATTAGAGACGGTTTATTATTATCGTACAAAATTCAAAGTAGATTTCATTGAAAAATGACAAATGCTCTCAGCAGCCACGGATCCATGTATAAGAGATTGGCGGCAACTGCCCCCACTACTCTTCCGGTTATATTTGTTAAATGTTTGATATTTTAGTGATTGCCCCCTCTTAAAATAATAGATTGTCCCCATTAAATAAAAATTTATACTATACAAAAAAGTTTCGCTCATGAATTTTATAAAATCAAATGTGTAAATGCATTTGAGATGAAATTTTGATTAAATTTATACCATATTTTTTAAATATAAAGACACATTATGAACAATTTTAATTTGTAGATGTTGACGAGTCTTTAATTTTTCTAATATATAATAGGATAATATTTATAATCTCGAGTATTTTGCTCAATGATAATGATCTTATTATTATATCACTTTTGCATTGCTAAAAAATTTCTATAAATATTTATCATAAAAAATCTTGCCCCCGCAAATCAAAATTTCTGGATCTGTCACTGGCTCTCAGGAATTGAGGTAGTATCATTATTCTTTTTCAGTTTTGATAAATTTTCAGTGGTTATCATTTTCTGATCGACTTATTACAATTTTTGTTGAATTGGACCAGTTGATGAGCATATTCATAAATATCAACTATGTGTTTGCTACAACGAAGAGATAATTACCTGAAAGCGTCGGAGAAGATCACTGCAGGATTTAACTTTGAAACGATTGTCGTAGAAATGTTGACGTGCTTTTTCAACTTGAGCTCTCTCCTCAGGAGTACCAGCCTCAGCATCAAACTCCCATGTCTGCCTCCCCACAAAGTTGTTAAGAGTAAATATGTTTGGGTTCTTACCACCATCTGCTATCTTCAGCCTCCACATCTTATATAATATATCACTTTACTGGCATGTATTTTACAAGTTTCAGCATATATATTTTAAGCAAAAGAAAAGAGAACTAATTGCATCTATGAGATTTTTGTGTATGCTGGCTGAATCACACAACATATATATATATATGGAGTCTCATCTCATGAAACAGTTATTACTCCCTCCGTCCCTTAATGTAACCCCCCTTTGCATTTTTCACATTTTTTAAGAAAAGTTGTCAGTGTAATTAATGTGTCTGTTTTGTGTATTAATATTACCAAATTGTCCTTTGTTTGTATGTGTATTAAATTTGACTATTCATATTTCAAGACAAGTTAGTAGTATTAATTAGGGGTATGTTTAGGAAAAAAGTAATAAATGCATCTAGTAATTTGAAAAGGGGGTTACATTTAGGGACAAAAATAAAATCAAATGGGTGGTTACATTAAGGGACGGAGGGAGTATAAAGCAAGCAGTGTTGGCAGTGTTCAACGGCTTTAATTTATGATGGTATAACTGTTTGATTTTTTTTAGTGGAACTGTTTGATATATAGGTGTAGTATACTGTATATCATTGTGCCTCTTAATGGTTGGTTATTTGATTTACTACCCCTCTTACGGTGGTTGGTTATTTGATTTACAATTGTACCTAATCCACTTAATGTAAAGCCGACCAATTAATAATAGCACAACAACATTTTAAAAAAAAATAAACATTCATTTAAATTGACACAATACGTCGATTTAATACAAATTCAAAACCGCTAAAACCAAAAAGCATAAATTTGCGAACAAACTCACAACATTAATGTTAATAGCATAAAACAGTTACGTATATATGCCTACAAATATGATTATATTCAAGTCTCCGGAATATTCGTGCCTTCAAATCATCAATGTTGACGACGTTAAAGTCATTGACTAAATTTACACTTGCTCAAAGCGAAAATTTCGACCTGAATGAAATAAACACTGCCGCAATAAGACATGGAATCAAAAACACATCACACAAACACGGTAAATCAAAACAAACAAACTCGTGCAAAGACGACGAAATCACAAAAACAAAAGAAAGAAGACTAGAAATATGTGAAAATCACTGATTTAACTAAAAAAGAAGGAAAAATAATTCAGTTGAGTGATTTTGGGTCAAAATTGACTCTAAATCACCCAATTAAGTAGATTAAAAAAAGAAAAAGAAAAAAAGAGTGGTGACGGTTATGGTTTAGAAAAAGTGGAGAGAGAGAGAGAGAGAGAGAGAGAGAGAGAGAGAGAGAGAGAGAGAGAGAGAGAGAGAGAGAGAGAGAGAGAGAGAGAGAGAGAGAGAGAGAGAGAGAGAGAGAGAGAGAGAGAGAGAGAGAGAGAGAGAGAGAGAGAGAGAGAGAGAGAGAGAGAGAGAGAGAGAGTATAACATTTGAAACTAATATAATTTTGTTTATATAAAAGATTCAATTAAGTATCAGTAAATTGTTCTCATGTTCGAATCTAAAAACTTCTACTATATTTAACTTCTACTCTATTTGTAAGTTTATAATGGTGTTTATCACTTCGTGTACGTAAATAAAAATTCAATTTAATCGAGACTAAAAAAAAATATTCAATTTAGTTTTTTGGGAAAACTACAAGACCCAATTTACTCTGTAAGAAAAATAAAATAAACTAAGAAAAAAATCTAAACAATTTAGTCCTTACTTTGACCGCCGCTAAAAGAATGATAATTAGGACCTAACAATAATTTTAAAAAAAGGATAATTTTCTTAGGGACAAAACTGAACTTCACGGTTTTTCTCAATAATTAAAATGCATCACTACTCTTCTCTTTATTTTAAAATTTTCAACGGAAAATTTAGTTTATATGCTGAAATATAATTGAAGACATTTTTTATGTGTGTAGTATACGTATTCTTGTTGATATGTCACGTGTGCGTAGATAAATATGAGAGTGTTAAATAATATATAAGTGAGTTAAAAAATTTAGGGAGAGTTTGTTATCCATTCAGATTTTATGAGTCTTGAAAATTTTTTAATGCGTGTAAAGGATACTAACTTTACAAACAAAAAAAAAATATACAAATGAGAAAATTCATGTATATAATTTCTTAAAGTTGTTTTACGAAATCATCAACATAAGCTAGATTAACTAGAAGGGGTTAGACTCTTACAATATAGAGAATCAATGTATAAATTCTGACCGAAAGAGTTACTCGTATTTAGTGTCTAAAAGGTCTCAAATGTGATTATCTCTGGTGAAAGGATCCTTTAAAAAAACAAAAACAAAAAAAAATGCTTTGAACGAAACATAATTATGTCTAGAAGAAGAGGTTAAACTCTCAAAACGCAACAATCAAAGTTTGAATTTCGATCATAATATAGCGTGTTGTGAGACATCATAAAGATGTACAAATCATACCCCTTTTTTTTTGCTAAGCAGGGAGAAAGACAAGACATCAGGAGGTAACACCGATATCCCAACTAGGTTGGCACCCCGAGATGCATCCGTCCTATGCCTGCCAATCTCTAAATTTATTTAAAAAAAGGAAAGAAATATATATATATACATACAAGGAGAGATGGGACTAGGTAAAAACCCTGAAAGGAAACAAAACAGAACAGAACAAAAGGAAACAAAAAAGAAACTACGGAAATCTATAATTGGGTAGGTCAATTCTATCTTTAAGAAGTCCGTATGCAACTCATCCAGAAGCGTGTCAAACCAAACAATAAGCTGAAGCGCATGACCCATATTTGCCAAATTATCCGCACAATTGTTACCTCGGACATTCTAATATAAGAAAATCATTGAAAGTAGTATGGCGTGTTATTAACACAATAGAAAGAAGTCGCAAAAAGAAGTCAAATTACATGTATTTTTTTTTAGAAATGTTTGGAACACTATTTTGTTAAGACTCTCTCCAACACTTACTATTTTATTGAATTTAACTTAACTCTCTCTTTCATTGGGTTAAACTCATGTGAATCTCACCATTTTTAAAGTATAGTATCTACATAAATTTAATGAGTACGACATCTTAGAATGAGAGTGTTGATTTGGTTTTTGAGTGTGACATGTACTTGCAAAACAGGTGGTGATTGTACCTTGGTTGATTTAGATGTACATCCATACGCATACGCTGAAATCAATTCACTTACATATACTTGCAAACAAAACATTATTTTTTGAAAAATGCTAACAAGTGCCCTAAAAGCATTGTTTAAGCATTTAAAATTGGCAATTTTTGCATTGAAAATTGTACGGTTATGACTTTTAAAAGTGTTTGACTTATATTTTCAAGGCATAGTTTCTTTTTTTGGGTTCCTTAAACAATGCCCTTATGGCACTTGTTAGCAAGACCCTTATTTTTTTTATTTTTTTCAGAAATGATATTGTTGTTTTTGGATTTTCAAACTGTTAAATTTGAATTTCCAAATTCTATCATCTACCGAAGTTGTTACTAGGTTGAGTCACGACCAGGTCGCTCTCTTTAAGACGTTTCGTGGCACTACCCAAAGTTGTGCAAGGTAGACTATCAACCACGCCGCCTCCAGAATAAAACAAGCCCAGCTACAACTGTTCGATTAACTACTGCACTGTAGAAAAATCGTTCGAGAATTACACCCTCAAAATATGGCTCAATCGTTTGATCGAAGCCACTCGATACAGTACGTAACCGCTCTATTCGAAACCGTTCAAATTAATATGGTATTATTACCATTCTATTATGGTGCTGAGACCACTCAAATATGGTGTTACCACCATTCTAACTTCTCCAAAACATGAATATGGCACTACGACCACTCAAATATGGTGATACCACCATTTCTCCTTAAAGTTATTAAAATAATATATATACTGTTAAGATCATTCTTTAATATGATCTTAATAGTACTCTACATTCCGAAGAATCATATATTATCGAAGGGAATATGAACTTAAGACCAAGGGACTATGGTCTTAAGAACACTCTTAATACCGAAGGGACAGAAAGGAGTAGAAGCAGAAGAAACTCGCTATCGCAAGTCGGAGGGAGAAGAGAAGAAAAGAATTCCCGACAACTCAATGAAATTCTTTTCGGTGTGAAGAATGAGTGGGGGGGAACTTCTCCTTTTATAGGGAGAGTTTGTAACAAAAAACGAGTGACTTGGGGATTAAGTCTGCTTAATCCTTAAGCAAACGCGTTTTGTTTCTTAATTGGATATATCCAGAAGTTTCTGGATCGCGTTTTGGATTGGGTCGGATCGTAACAAATTTATTTGTTACGTGTAGCGCTTACGGATAATGATTAAATTAATTAATTAATTAATTTAACATTTTCAAGTAACAAAAAAATAATATATATATATATATATATATATCATTTTTTTTTAACCCGCGACCCATATATAAACACTTACTAGTTGGGGTGACCCTCCAATGTGGGACATTTTTAAGTCACACCCACACACTAGTTCTTTCATAGTGTTTTTCTTTCCAATTTTCTTCACTAGAATTAACTAGTGTTCCAACAATCCCCCACTTGACTTCAAAATGGTTTCGAGAAATAACGTAAAACGTTTCCATAAGATTTGCTAATATACAAAGGTGTCGCCAACAACTTGAACCTTAGCATAGTGGAAGGTATTCTGATTTAACAAGAGTTGCTTACAGCATTGAACTCTATCTCAGACATAGATTCCACACACAAACCTTTTCATAGGTGTATTCTAAAAGCCCGTGCGTTTTAAGGCCCTGCACGTGTATCCCGGTTTTAACGAATGCTCTAGGAATTCTGCCTCGAAATTCCATATGACCGGCCTAAGTTTCACATTCGTATAGGTGAGTCTATCAAGGGTACTCCTGTAGCTGTGTACCCCACTCAACATAGAGTATAGATCTCATTAAGAGTTACTATTACCTCATCCTTCTTTCGCTGTAGGATCATGCTTTCTATATTCTTTCTCTTATAGCATGTTCTACCACTTCATGACTTGTTTTTACCCATTGAACTTATTTCTTGGGATCTCCAGTCATGTAGGTCGGGTTACCATCACTTGTGGGCTATAGGCATTAGTCCCATCCTACTGGATGTTTCTCGAACTTTCTTTCTATTAAGTCCTTTCGTCAAAGGATCAGCTAAGTTTTCATTTGTACGTACAACATCAACTCTAACCGCTCCATTTAGAGATACACTCTCTAATCGTGCTGTGTTTTTGCCTTATCTGTCGTCTCTTACCATTTGTAATAACTGTAACGCCCGTCTTAATTATTTACTTAATTTAATGAGGATTTATATATTTATATATATATATATATATATATATATATATATTTATATGATTTAAGAATTTAAATAGTTTGCATGATTTATAGATAAATTATGTGATTTTATAGATTGATGTGAAGTATATTGATGTTGTGAAGTTGTTATGTTGGTGTGACTTATTTTATTATTAAATAAAATAAGATATGATAAATAAAATAAAAATATTAAAAAAAATTGGGTTGTGTTGTGAGATGAGCAATTAGTAGTGAGAAGAGTAATTAGGAGAGATAAATAGACAACAAAAGTTAGAAACCATACTACGTACGTTTTTGGAGAAAAAGGGAGAAAAGTCAGAAAGAGAGAAGAACACAAGGAGGCTGTCGATTTTCTGCAATAACCAGGTAAGGGTGAGACTAATTTTCAATATTATTAAGGGTGTAATTCTGTAGAATGAATTTAACATGATTAGGTTAAGTTTTGGTGAGAATTGGGAATTAGGGTTAAGATCAATTTTGATGATTGAACCATGAAAAGGTGTTAGAATGAGGCAAAATTAGTATACAGACCTTAGATATTGCCTAATATGATAATTAGATGCTAGTTGGATGAAAGAAACATGAGAATAGGTGAAAAGTTGAGATTTTTTAGGTTTCTGGCCGTACTGACATTCATCGCTCGCAACTGCGAGCAATAACACTCGCAATTGCGAGCTAGACTCCATCGCTCGCCACTGCGAGCACTACAACTCGCAACTGCGAGTAACCAAACACTCGCCATTGCGAGCAAGATAGCTCGCCATTGCGATCAGGACCTTAGGAATCCCAGAATGTGCGTTTTGCTCGCCATTGCGAGCAAAGTTACTCGCCACTGCGAGTTAGGCTGTTAGTTGCCCAAAATTGTCCCGATGTGATCCTTTCGCACGTGTAGTCTTGAGTTGACCTTAGAATTAAGTTAGAGAGCTGTTTAGGATGCTTTCATAAGCTCCAGAAGTCTGTTCAGGTGACTGAGATTAGAAGTCTTGTTGCATGAATCCTATAATGATGTTTATGATATTTATATTGATGTAATTAATTCTTTAGATGATGTTAACACATTCAAGTGTTGTTAATTGTTGTATGTTGCTGCTGTTTTCTGTTGTCGACTGTTAGTGTCTTGAGGTTGCATGAGTCGGTCTATGTTGTTGGAATTTAAGAAGTTGTCCATGATTATGAGTCGTATGAGTTGTACAAGTCGTTGATTACGTTGTTGGAAGTTGAGTTCATTGCATACTCATTAAAGTTGGGGGCTTTAGGCCCGGCAGCCTTTGTGCTCATTAAAGTTGGGGGCTTTAGGCCCGGCAGCCTTTGTGCTCATTAAAGTTGGGGGCTTTAGGCCCGGCAGCCTTTGTGCTCATTAAAGTTGGGGGCTTTAGG
The DNA here is from genome assembly GCF_051527215.1 of Medicago sativa. Taxonomy (NCBI): domain Eukaryota; kingdom Viridiplantae; phylum Streptophyta; class Magnoliopsida; order Fabales; family Fabaceae; genus Medicago; species Medicago sativa. The sequence goes on from NC_140756.1 coordinate 12,746,165, forward strand.
CCCGGCAGCCTTTGTGCTCATTAAAGTTGGGGGCTTTAGGCCCGGCAGCCCTTGTGCTCACACGTTGAAGAGCCTATTATGCTCATTTTGTTGTTGATTGGTACCACATGCATTTGCATATCAAGAAGTTCATGATGTTTAAGTTGTCAAGTTGTTGTTGAGTTGATAGAGTTGCATGGTCAAAGATGAGTTGTGTTGTTAAGTTGTTGTTGAGTTGATAGAGTTGCATGGTCGAGGATGAGTTGTGTCGTCAAGTTGAGTGTTAAGTTGATTATGATTTGTGATGAAAATTAGTAATGGTATTTGATGATTGTATTTGTTATGAAATGGAATACATGCTAATTGTTAATTGTTGATATGTTATTAATGTTTAAGTTGTTAAATGCATTTTATTGGATTATATGCTTAATGTATTGATTATGAAATCTCACCCCTTCTGCGTATATGTTGCCTCGACCGTGGGTAATGTGCAGGTAATAAAGATTAGAGGCGTTCATGAGTGGACTCTCAGTCGGTGTCTAGGTGCTCTGATACGTAACGAGATGGGGCTTGCTTTTACTTCTATTCCTTACGTGTCTCTTTTATGAACTAATTTATGAGATTTTTCAATAAGGCCTGCGTGCCAAGACTTTTAAATGTTGAACTATTTTCCGCTGCAACAGTTTAAGATTTTTCATGATGTTGAATTTGAAGGATAATTATTATTATATGTTTTGAGACGTTAAAGTAGTGTGTGGCATTCCGTTATGAATTAAATACTCTGATTTTAAATGAAATTTTTATGTTGGGAAAACGGGGTGTTACAATAACGATTCTTAATCTTTGCAATAGCCGCAGTACTATCGCAATGAATTAACACAGCCGGTAACGGTTTCTCCCATAAAGGGATTTCAGCTAGGAAGGATCTTAGCCAACTTGCTTCTTCACTAGTTTTCTCTAGTGTTCTCATCCCAGATTCATTCCATAGTGGACTGAGTCAATATCATTTGTTTTAACAAACAACTCCTCTAGTGATGCTCAATGTGCAAACACTAGTCGCTAAATATTCATCTGAAAGATGTTCTATTTTATATCTTGTACCATTTAAGTACAATATGTTACTCCTAGTGAAGTAATCTTAGAGTCATAGTCTTCTTAAGGCACCTCATGACTCTTTCTATAGCATGGCAATGCTTCTCATCCGTCTACTAGTAAACTTGCACAAGAGTTTCACGACATCGACAATGTCGGATCTAATACATTCAGTGGCATACCTAAGTGCTGCCAATGATGCTCGTATATTCTGTTATTCTAATTCCATCTCAAGTGTTCTTACACTTGGATCTTAATATGTGATTGCAAATTTATGGTGAAATAATTACATTTCTTTAAGATCTTCTCAACTTTGTGAGATTTATCAAATAAGTTATCTTTTCTGATCTAGTAATCTTGAAACCAAGAATTACTTCAATTTTTTTTTTTTGTTTTTTTTTTGTTTTAGGTCTTTCTTATCAATGTTGTTGATAAACAATGATTTCACATAATTCATAACATGAATCTTTAAATCAAATATGAACAAGCCGTCTTCATAGAGACATATGATCGTGCAAATATTATTTGTCACTTTCATTCACTTTATACTCATTCGATAACATTAGAATGTCAAATTTTTCATGCCATTCCTCAGGAGTTTATTTTAGACCATTCAAATAATTATCTAACTTACAGAGCTTGTTTTCTTGTCCATGAATTGCAAAATTTTTCAGGTTGTTCCATATAGACTTGTTCTTCTAGCTCACCATAAAAAAGGCAACTTTCACATCCATTTGGAGTACTATCGAGTTATAAATGGCGGCTAAAGGGACTAGTACTCTTATGGATATGATTTTCGTGACTGGTGAATGAATGTCGAAGAAGTCTATATTTTTCTCTTTGTCTAAAACCTTTGACTACAAGGAAATCCTTGTATTCATCACCCGTACCATCAGGTTTTAGTTCCTTTTTTTTTTTCAAAAATCCAAATACAACCGATTGGTTTTGCAACTATGAGACAAGTCAACTAAGTTTCATGTTTTGTTAGACTCTAGAAAATCCATTTCACCGTTTATTGCTTCTTGCCATAATTCAGCATCCATTAAGGATATAGCTTTTTAAGGCTTAATGGATCTTCTTCCATTGTATAAACCAAGTTCATACTCTTTAGCAATTTTAGCTTTCTTACCTCCTTGAGGTCTATAACATCTCGTACGATGTTTTCATAACTGTTTCATAACTATTTCTGATAACATGAATGTGATCAGATTTAGTGCCCCCACTAGTTCTTAATTTTTAAAAGGGAAATTTAATTTTCCCCCACTAATGTCGTGCTCCCATTTAGAGCCCCCACTAGTGCCCCCACTATTCTTTAGTTAAAGGGGTAAATATTTACATAGAATTCGACATCTTTTAAATTCTATGATCACTTTAACATTTAGGTCATAAAACCTATATGTTTCGTTATTTATCGCATACCTGATGAATACATATTCATAGGCTCTACTAGTGAGTTCAACTCTCTTGGGGTCCAGGATCTAAATATAGTCGAGACAATCCCAAGTTCAAAAAATAAGACAAGTTGGATTGTCTTTTCTTCAAAAATTTCTTAATTAGAATTTTCTTAGACTTGGGTACTCTATAAATTTCAATTTTCGTTATAAAAAATTGAACATTCAAGCATATCAATTTTATTTTTCCAAAGTTCACAGTCATCAATAAATATGATAAAAATATTATTTTATCATTTCTATTTTATGTGTCATCAAATTAACACATATCATTATGTTTAGAGATTCATATCCTCTAAATTCTAATTTATATGAACTTTTGATTCATATATCTTGACTGCAATAAATAAAATTGTTTAATTATATAACTTTGGAATTAAGTCCAAGTTACTCAAGTTTTAAAATTTAAACACTTGTTCGTGATCAATTTTGATATGTCAAATATTAAAATCACACAACTAATAACATAGAAGGAGAATTTAATTTTTAACATACCATCAAAGTGCAATCTTTTTCACAAGAGTGCATGGTACACAAGTCTCTCTTTAAGTCTGAGTCAACTCAGTCTTATTCAATAGAAATCTGAAGTTCAGATTCTTTCTTAAACATAAATAGAATTTCACAATTCCATTTATTTTCCTTATTGCATATTTACAAGTTTGGATTATTTAAAGCGATTGATGCATATGTTTATCAATTCTTGTTAAAGATTTGAAAACCAGTACGTGATATCAATGTTTAAACAAAACACTTTTAGAATTCACCATAACAAAATAACGGCCTTGCATTATTTTATTTTTTGCTCCAAACAATTTTTTTGTTTTGTAACAAACTAAACTTGTTTGGTTCTGTAACAAATAATTTGTTTTGTAACAAATTATTGTTTTCATCAAATAAATTTTTAGTAACTAATAATTTGTTTTGTAACAAATTATTGTTTTCATCAAATAATTTTTAGTAACTAATAATTTGTTTTGTAACAAATTATTGTTTTCATCAAATAAATTTTTAGTGTTGTTGATTGAAACAACAATCACTTCATCGTTTTCATTCAAAAGATGTAAATCTATAGCTTGATTTATCCTTAATGTATTTAGGGACAACTTAACCTCAATATGTAACTTCTTCGGTAGACATAGCAGATCGAAACGTCTTAAAATTGTTGTTTTTGGATTTCCAAACTGTTAAATTTGAATTTCCAAATTCTATCATCTACCGAAGTTGTTACTAGGTTGAGTCACGACCAGGTCGCTCTCTTTAAGACGTTTCGTGGCACTACCCAAAGTTGTGCAAGGTAGACTATCAACCACGCCGCCTCCAGGATAAAACAAGCCCAGCTACAACTGTTCGATTAACTACTGCACTGTAGAAAAATCGTTCGAGAATTACACCCTCAAAATATGGCTTAATCGTTTGATCGAAGCCACTCGATACGGTACGTAACCGCTCTATTCGAAACCGTTCAAATTAATATGGTATTATTACCATTCTATTATGGTGCTGAGACCACTCAAATATGGTGTTACCACCATTCTAACTTCTCCAAAACATGAATATGGAACTACGACCACTCAAATATGGAGATACCACCATTTCTCCTTAAAATTATTAAAATAATATATATACTGTTAAGATCATTCTTTAATATGATCTTAATAGTACTCTATATTCCGAAGAATCATATATTATCGAAGGGAATATGAACTTAAGACCAAGGGACTATGGTTTTAAGAACACTCTTAATACCGAAGGGACAGAAAGGAGTAGAAGCAGAAGAAACTCGCTATCGCAAGTCGGAGGGAGAAGAGAAGAAAAGAATTCCCGACAACTCAATGAAATTCTTTTCGGTGTGAAGAATGAGTGGGGGGGAACTTCTCCTTTTATAGGGAGAGTTTGTAACAAAAAACGAGTGACTTGGGGATTAAGTCTGCTTAATCCTTAAGCAAACGCGTTTTGTTTCTTAATTGGATATATCCGGAAGTTTCTGGATCGCGTTTTGGATTGGGTCGGATCGTAACAAATTTATTTGTTACGCGTAGCGCTTACGGATAATGATTAAATTAATTAATTAATTAATTTAACATTTTCAGGTAACAATATATATATATATATATATATATATATCATTTTTTTTAACCCACGACCCATATATAAACACTTACTAGTTGGGGTGACCCTCCAATGTGGGACATTTTTAAGTCACACCCACACACTAGTTCTTTCATAGTGTTTTTCTTTCCAATTTTCTTCACTAGAATTAACTAGTGTTCCAACAGATATTTTGACAACCACTTTTTGACAACTTTTGGACAACTTTCTCTCTCATACTCACATGATGTTGTTATCCTCTCTTTTTCTTTTTCTCTCTCCATTGTTTTTGAACAATAAGAAGTGAGAAAAACAAGGTTGTCAACAAAGTTGTTATCAAATGGATGTCAAAATATCATTACTCTATTTTTTTTTAAGGAAACAAAACATTATCTTGAATTCTGTCAATATTGAAAAATAATATGAGTGCCATAAAAATCTAATCTCTAATCTGTTGTACCTTCGAAAAGGGAAAGAAAAAGATAGGTGACCGGTTCATTAAGAATGAGAAGAAAGTGCAGTACACATTACAGATGGTAGTGTGATAGTTGACAGAAAACCGACTGAGGTCCACATGGCTTAAACTTAGAATCTGGTGGTGTACAAAGAAATCCTTAAAGATTGTTCCAAGATAGAATTATAATTGGGAGTTGAGGCCACGTGACAGGTTTAAGCAAGGGTCATTTCCATTATCTTCACTTCAATCCTCATCCTCCACAATTTTCAAGACTTCAATTCCACATTAACACCACTGCATCTCAATAATACTTCTTAGATCATGAATTGATTTCCTTCAAAGAAAAATTGCTTGGCTCAACCAACTTCACACAATTACGTGAGAGACAGTTGTATGGTCACTACTCATCATCACAAATTAAATGCATTTAGGGAAACGCAAATAAAAGTATTTATCATCGAATCTCTCGGTCTCTAATTATAAATTCTTTTGAAGAATTTACCTGTCATTTTTTTTAAGAAGCTAAATTAGTCCACTTAAATTGACATCGATGAGAATCGAAATTGAAGTCGAACTTGAGAGCTTAAGGAGGAGCACACTCCAGGACTCAAGTCAATACAACTAGACCAACCCAAGTGGGTTAGAATTTACTTGTCCTTAAATACAAGTATTATGCAATTTACTATGTTACATACTAATACTAGGTTAAATTACATTTTTGTTCCCTTATCCCTTATGATATTTTCAGATTCCGCTTTGGTCCCTTAAGTCTTTTCCTTTGCCTTTTAGTTTCTTAAGTTACAAAAATTATTCAATTTGGTCCCTAAAGTTTTTTTCATTTTATTTTGATCCCTTAGGTTATGAATGTAGGCGACTTTAGTCCCTTTAAGTTACAAATGTTAAGACATTTTGATCACTGATAGAAAGGATCGTAATGTCTAATGTTTGTAACCAAAAAGATCAAAGTATCCAATATTTCTAAGTTAAGTAACCAAAATGATACGGGAAAAAATTTAAGTGACCAAATTGTCTAATATTTATAATTTAAGAAAGCAAAATGAAAAGAAAATAGACACATATAAAATAGATACATATAATTTAGCCTTATTTTACAGAGGATATATTTGGATGGTCAACATATAAAATAGACACATTAAACTTACTAACTATATTTTTAGTATATTTATAAAATGTTCCGATACTTGTAATAAGCGACAGATGTAGTAATTATTTGAAATAAAACATTATTTAAGATGTACAAAAAAAAAACATTATTTAAGTTTTGTAAAAAATATATTATATAAAAATATTATATAAGTATTTCTTCTTTTACTTTTTTTTCATTTACGTGTGTTCAAATAAAAATTATTTATGGTTGTGGCCAACCAAATATTTCTTCAAATACATTAATAAAATTAACTTCAATACTCTAAATGATATCTGGGTGTATTTTTTTTATAAAAGATTGGAATATTCTTTTTTTTAGATTGGAATATTCAATTTTCCACTATTGCATAAAAAAAACAATCAACTGTGACCGATAGGATGGTATTAAAATGAGCCAGACCCAATGGGACAGTTAGTTTAATACAATACTTATAGAGAAATTCTTTTTCACCCTATTTGTTTTTCACGCATATTTTCTTTTTTCACATTTCTCATTTCACCCTATTCAGATTATAGATTCTGAATCCTCCAAAAATTCAGAAAACACTTCAAAATTATTCTAATTCCTGTAATTATGTTCTCAAACGATTCAAAAAATATAATCTGAAAAGAATATTGATAGTTCGGATTATATAATTTGAAATGTGTCAAACCCTCCATCAGACCAGTTTCAAAGAGCAATTATGGTTTATATGTTGACAAATTTCAGATTATATAATCCGAATACGTAAAATACATGTTTGAATTGTATAATCAAAATTGTATTAGCACATAAATTGGTTATGTTTGTGAGAATAAACACACTTTTTTGGTAAATTTACGCCAAATTTTGGAACACAAATCAAACTATATTATCTGCACACATCAAAGTTGAAACGAAACATAACATATTATACATTGTGTAAAATATCCAAAACAAATATTCAATGAACATGGCCAAAAGATACAAATAAGAAGATACAAATCCAAACATAAACAAAATCATAAAAACCTATACAACGTACACAAATACTAAAGGGCGACAACATGCCCACCTATCGAACCCCCTCCTCTGACGATACACAAACCCTTCCTAAGACTCAACCACGATATGGGATCCGGATTCCATAACTTTTTTGGGGGAAAAGTTATGTAACTTTGTTCAATCTTTACCCTTGATTTAATCTCATGGTTTAGAACTTGCCACATATCCCCCATCTTTTTTGTGTTAGAAAAACAAAAACAAAATATTGAGATCCATTGTCTCACAGAACTCGGTACTTGTACCCAACCCATATTCATGACCCATTTCTCCCCCACAAACTGCTGCCTTTAACCTTTAGACTGCCTCCATGATTGTTGTTCACCGCGCCGCCGTCTGCAACCATCACCATCCCTCTCGCCGTCGACCATCCTTCAGCGTACCACCCATGGCCTTTTCTAAGAACTGTCATCCTCTCAGTCTATATACATGGCAAATCGAATCTGAATATTCACTTTTAATTTCTCTCCATGTTGATATAAAACGACGGTGATGGTTGCAGGAAGCGACGCGCGGCAAGAACGACGGAGGTTACAGCGGCTCATGGCGTACGATGGCAGGCTAAAGGAAGACGGTCGTGGGATGGGTAGAAGAAACGGGTCTGGGTTGCTAAATGGGTCACTCTATGATTTTTTTATTTTTTTAACATAAATATGGAGGTGGATACGAGTCAATATATGGACCATGGGATGCATCCAACGATCGGAATCGATCCAAAGTTACATAACTTTTCCCGCCCTAAAGTTATGGAATCCGGATCCCACGATATGCTTCAAGCTCTGCTAGACTAGACTTCCCTGCTCCACTTGGCCATAGGCCTTTATCTCCAAGGATATGTCTCTGGTGTCATGAGAAACAAATAAAAAAGAAAAACAAATAAAATAAAAAAGAAGTTATTTGTGAAATTGGAGAAGAGTCTTGCTAACAAGTGCTCTAGAGCACACTGTTGTTGCAATGGAAAGACGATTTGTTTTTCTTTTTTGTTCAAAAAAAACTTTTATGTAGAATTTTTTTTTTTATTTTTTTTTTTAATGTTTTAACGTGTTGAATACACAAATCCTACATTAAAATTTTTATTTTACACTTTTTATCAAATGTTTTAGGGAAATGCTAACTTGTACCCTTAAGGCACAAGTTAATGATTCAAATATAGAAATAATTATTGACATTGCATTTAATCTTTAACTTTTTAATAAATTAAATGCACAAAATTTTAAAAAATATTTCTTATTTTGAGTTTTTAACATATATTGAAGTTAACCCTACCCAAATGTTTCACGGACACTTGTTTGTATTACACATTGTAGAAATCCCTTTTGAAATTTACAATTATGGGGGTCGACCATCAAAAGGAAGTTTCTAGAGAACAAAAATCAAAGGGCAGGGAAAAAAAATCACAGAACATAAACCCTTTTTCTAACTCTCTAAAACCCTATTTGCTTCTTCTTCAATTCGCTGTTCTCATTTCTCTACTTTCCCCAACCTTCACAATTTACCGTTGCTGCAACTACAATGTATCGATTCGCTTCTAAATTAGCTTCATCTCTAGCTTCTTCCACTTCAAAGAACAAAAGCCTCGTAAGACCATAACCAATCTTATTTTTATTCTTAAACTTGCTTTTTGTGTGTTTTGAAATGTAAAGTTTGAATTTTTATTGAATTGGAATTGTGGGGTGTGTGAATTTTCATCTCAATTTTGTTTTTGCTTTGATGGGTCAATATTTTTTGAAATAAAAATGATGAATTTTGTGGCAGGTGTATAATGGGGCATTGTTAAGAAGGAATTATGTGACTAAAGATATCAACTTTGGAGTTGGGGCTCGTGCTGCTATGCTTCAAGGTGTTTCTGAGGTTGCTGAGGCTGTCAAAGTTACCATGGGACCCAAGGTATTGTCTTGTTTTCTGCTTCACTTTTATTGCTCATTTTTCATGTTCATCATTAGTACAGATACTTGTTATGTTATGACCTATGAAGCTCTGTCATTGACATGTTGGCATTGATAATAATTGGAGAAAACGGAAATGATTGAATGTAACCGCCTCATTAGTACCGTTACTACTTATGTTATGACCTATGAAGCTGCGACACTCTCATGTTGGCACTGATAATAATTTGAGAAAATGGAAGTGATTGAATGTAAGTACATGTGTCTGTGTTTGCCACACAGACACCTGACATGACTTCAATCTAAAATATGCTATGTAGGTTAAATAAGACTGTGTTTTGAATGTAAGTACACGTGTCGGTGTTTGCCATACAGACACTTGACACGCCTTCAATCTGAAATGTGCTACATAGGTTAAGGCAATGTTTTTAATGTAAGTACTTGTGTCGGTGTTTGCCATAGAGACACTTGACACGCCTTCAATTTGAAATGTGCTATATAGGTCAAGACCGTGTTTTGTTGTTGAATTCCATTTTTGTTTTTGTAATTATTTTTACACATGCTAGTTGCTAGTTGCACCTTATAGGTTTGTCAATGGGTGGTCAGTATTGTTTGTTTTAAAATTTGTTCATTTTTGTTTGTAAGAGTTGAAATGTGATTTGGATTACAAATGTTAATTGGAGAAATTGACTTGGTGAAGTGATGGAGAGTAACTTTATTTTCTTTTGTTTCGAATTGGTTGAGTCAGGGTCGAAATGTGATAATTGAGAAAAGCCACAGGAACCCTAGGGTCACAAAGGATGGTGTGACTGTAGCCAAAAGTATCAAATTCAAAGACAAAGCCAAAAATCTTGGTGCTGATCTCATCAAGCAGGTGGCTAAGGCTACCAACAGTACTGCTGGAGACGGTGATTACTTTTCTTTCAACTTTTATTTAACCTCAAAACATCCTATAAGTGTTTATTGAGAATTGGATTTTTACTGATAATGTTACTTTAGCATAAGTCCTACAAGAAGCTTTTTCAAAGTAAAAAAATAATAATATATTTCAATCTCAGGGAAAATTAATACAGACTTGTCCATTAAAACTCATTAACTATATCCAATGTTGCTATCACTCTTTGATTAATTTTCTTAAATTATCAATTTTTGTAAGTTGCTTAAAAATAATATCTTTTCAAAGTTTCCACCCCATTGCATGTTGGCCATAGTTTATAATTTATACATATGCAAAGCTTTTAAATTTTAATTTCTTCAGATATTACAAGCCAACATTTCTTCTCTGTTTCCAGGTACAACTTGTGCAACCGTTTTGACTCAGGCAATACTCATAGAAGGATGCAAATCAGTTGCTGCTGGTGTTAATGTCATGGATTTGCGTAATGGAATAAATAAAGCAGTTGATGCTGTAATTACTGATTTAAAAAGCAGAGCAGTAATGATAAGTACACCAGAAGAAATAACCCAGGTGCAAGGAAATATTCACTGTTAATAAATGAATTTTGGCTAAGAAAATTGATTTACAATATAATGCTTGTCTACATGCTTCCTATAATCAATTTTAGACATATAGGCATTTTGATATGTATCTAAGCTTTTTTTCCGACAAAAATCTGGTTGTACCGCTAGTCGTCTTCCTAATAGATATATGAAGTGCCATTCGTTGTACTGTTTTAAATTGTTTGCCGCTGGCTATTCATTGATTTTATATGACTAATAGGTTGGTACTATATCTGCAAATGGGGAGCGTGATATTGGAGAATTGATAGCAAGGGCAATGGAGAAAGTTGGGAAGGAAGGAGTCATTACTGTTGCTGTAAGAAAATTTGTCGATTTTACTGAACTTATTTTATTGACAAAGTTTCAATACAGGTTGTCTAAGATTTTAATGTTTTCAGGATGGGAACACTATGGATAATGAGTTGGAAGTAGTGGAAGGAATGAAGTTGTCTAGAGGCTACATATCTCCTTATTTTATTACTGATCAGAAGACTCAGAAATGTGTAAGTGCAGACTTATTCTTTTGTCACTAACATAGATGGCAAACATACTCAAAAGATGCAGTAGCATGTTATTGTACAATTGATTTACTGTGATAAACATATGATGATGGTATACTTGGGGGGACATTTTTTTTCTTATTATTAGTATGTATTTCAAAGTCTCCTTTATTTATTCCTCTAAAAAAAAGTTTCCTTTATTTATTGTGAAGTTGGCAAAGGTGCCTTTATAAAAAAGACCCTGTTGTTTTTCTTCTTATAATCGTGTGATCATTTGTTGAGGACAGTGTTATGGCGCATTACTCTGAAGGCTATATTAATTTTTCTGTATGTCAGTTGTGATTTTTTTATTAATATGTATTCTTATGACTTTGTGATAAGCCGTAGAATAAATTAGTCATATGTATGCTTGGTTTATTCAGTTGTATATGATGACATCATATATAAATAAAAGGCCTCATTGAACTTGTTTACATCATATATAATAAAGGTGATGTTGGTTTTGTTAGGAATTGGAGAACCCCTTTATCCTCATCCATGACAAGAAAATTTCAGACATGGGTTCCCTGTTGAAAGTATTGGAGCTGTCAGTAACGGTAGATAAGCTAATCTTGATTCATCGTGCTTATTTTCAATACAATTTGAATATTCTCATTATTTACTTTTCTATTTTAATTTTAATCAGAACAAAAGACCGCTCCTAGTTGTTGCGGAAGATGTTGACAGTGATGCATTGGCTATGCTCATACTCAACAAGCATCATGCTGGGCTTAAGGTAATGATTTATAAAACTTATCATCTGAAGAGGATTTTCAGTTGTCAATAATATTCAGATGGTATATTTGAAGTATGTCTTGTCATTTTTTTTTCTTCTTTTTCTTTCTAGTCTGTGTGTTGGGGACAACGCAAGCTACTTGGAACTTGATTTATTCTCAAAGTTACTTGATTTTGTATATATTTGTTTTCTACTTTATTTCGAGTTTCTTGTATTTTAGGTTTGTGCTATAAAAGCTCCTGGTTTTGGGGACAATAGAAGAGCAAGTCTCGATGATCTTGCAATTCTTACTGGAGGAGAGGTGATTCTCTACCTATATTTAATTAATCAGTTTTTGTGTTCAGACTACTTGATATGCTGAAAATGATCACAATGAATATGTAAACAGGTCATCACAGAAGAGCGCGGCATACCTCTCAACAAAGTCCGGCCCGAAATGCTTGGCACTGCAAAAAAGGCAAGTGGCTTGAACCAACATAACTATTCTTTGGTTCCTTTAATGTGTTACAAAAAATCTAATTCAATGTGCAACAGATTACCGTCTCCATTGATGACACTATTGTTCTACATGGTGGTGGGGATAAGAAGTTTATTGAAGAGAGATGTGTCCAGGTATTTTTCTTTATTTTTGTGAAGAACTAAATTTCATTTGTGCACCCTTTATTTCTTGAAAAATGTTTTTGTCATTTAGCCAAATGGTTTTTATTTCTATATCAATTTATCACAGAACTTTGATTTTGATGAAAATATTACTGGTTCTTAAATTAGACCTTCGATAGCAGGCTGTTGATAAAAATGGTTCAACAAACGTAATTTGTTTATTTATGATAATGAGCAAATATCATTTTGTAGTTGAGGGAAGCTATGCACGACAGTTCTGCGACATTCGATAAAGAAAAGGCACAGGAATGGCTGTCAAAACTCTCTGGCGGTGTTGCTGTTTTCAAAGTTTGTCTTTTATCCATAAAACAACTAGTTTGTGATGTTTAATTCAATTTTTTATTCATTACCTTACATGGACGATGGATCTAAACATCTACAGGTTGGTGGTGCTAGTGAGGCAGAAGTTGGGGAAAGGAAAGATAGGGTAACGGATGCTTTAAATGCCACTAGAGCAGCTGTGGAGGAGGGTATTGTTCCAGGTAACTCAATTTTGTCATTTCTGATGGTATAACAAGTACAAGTATGCAGAGCAGTGTTGTCAAATAGTGGCACTATAGCGTAGTGGAATTTGAAAAAACTTCTTTTGTCGTGTGCCGTTATAACTTATAACATTGTAACATAGCAGAATTTGAACAAACTGTTATTTTCTGCAATCTGCAATTGGCAACACTGATTCCATAGTTAGAGTGAAACAGTGTCATGCACTTCATATTCTTGTTCACAGCTTTTTGATTACTCGTTCATCTATTAAAAATTTGTATGTAATTGTTTTATCAAGGTGGTGGAGTTGCACTCTTATATGCTAGCAAAGTCTTGGAGAACCTTCAAACTAAAAACGAGGACGAGAGAAGAGGAGTACAGATTATTCAGAATGCACTCAAGGTTTGTGCTGTTGCTACACTACTTTTTTTTTGTCACATTAATTCCTTTCACTATTTTGACTTTGCCTGGAAAATTTTCTTTATTTCTAATATTGTATATTACTTGTCACAGGCACCAACATATACAATAGCTTCAAATGCTGGTTTTGATGGTACTCTAGTTCACAGCAAATTGTTGGAACAAGATGATTTTAATTTGGGTTTTGATGCTGCTAAAGGTAAGTAATCTGTTTACGCAATTGAGATTATATTAGAGTCAATTGTGATTATCCTTTGCTGTCTTGTTTATCGAACCTTGACATTTGAGAATAAATATCTGAAAAATTATACTTCTATTAAAAAGAAGGTTGTTTAATTATGATGCTTATTCTGCTAAAACAGGAACCTATGTTGATATGGTGAAGGCTGGAATTATAGATCCTGTTAAAGTTGTTAGAACAGCTTTGGTAGATGCTGCCAGGTAAGATCATATAATGACATTGCAATCTTTTCTATGCATATGTTATCATAGTATTACTATATGTTAAACTTTTCTGTTTTGCCCTAATGCAGTGTTTCGTTGCTACTGACGACAACCGAGGCATCTATTGTGGAGAATATGAGTGACAAGAATAAACCTCCCCAAAGGGTGCCAGATATGGATGATTTGGACTACTAACCTGCTTCAACAAACGATGAAAGCAATTTTTTGCATCAGTTTTCTATTTATCGAGGAAGCTGCTAAAGTTTAAACTTGGGGGGTCTAATTTAAGGAGCGAGATTGAAATTATGCAGCCTACGATTCAATTTCATAGGGGAAGTTCATGTCTTATTCAAGTTATCATAATCAATAGGTTAAGATTAAAACTTGTCCCATTCTTTAGGTGTCCGTCATCCTTTGTGTAACACAAGAACAAATCAAAAAGTTTTGAAACAGTTTTTTGTTCGACGCTAATGTTTAAAAATGAATGGAGCGGAATGGACTAGAGCAGCGTAGCGGAATGAAATAAAATTCTTATTCTATTTTGAGTATTTTGTAATGGAAGAAAGCAAATTCCTGTTTCATGGTTTGGATGAATTGTGTTGACTTTAGTGTAATTTTAACAATTAAACATCAATCCATTCTATTCTATCTCATTTCATTAATTCAAAGTCACCAAATTTCATTTTCCAGATTCGTTTATGTTTTGATCATTCAACGAATTGTTACATGCTTCTATAGCTCTGTCATCTTAGCTGTAGAAGCTAGGCCAAAGTTTGAAGAACTTTCTGCCTCTTAAATCCAAACATTCTTTATTCCATCTGTCAAAAATGCACTGCTCAAAAGCACATTCATAAGCCTAATCTACTAATTTTAATCTCAAAATGTCATGACTAATGACAACAAAATAATGTGAACGTATCTTCTGCAATCTATACTAATTTACACCTGCATCATCAACTGGTACAATTTGTTAGAGTAAACAATGTTGCTGCACCTTTCAGATCATGATCTTGATCTTGAGCTTGAACTTGTGTTTGTTGAATGTAGTCACCATCTGTTTTAATTAATCCATCGTCTATCTTAAACAAAACCTCTTCATCACTGCATATTATTAGCCAAAAACTGGATCATGTTAGATGTTGTACATGTCAATCAAAAACAGTATAAAATTATATATAGCAATATAACATCAAATAATCATAAATGCATGTCTATTCTGTCAACTTATATATTGTTTAAATCAATGATGGCTTTTTACATCATATATCAAATATTCCATTAATTTCAAATCCAATTATACATTATAGACATATATTACTAGGAAAAAAATTGAATCACATACAGAAAAACATGAAATTCGTCTCTAGTTGTAATGTTAAGTGATAGAAATGCAGAAATTGAAGACCAATTTCATTTATTGTTTTTTATAGGAAAAACAATTACTCGATAGTAATTTGTTAGAAGCATTGATAGAACCTCCTACATAATACTCTTTCAATGTTCAACCCATACCACTAACCATATTTCTGTCGGTAATGCAACTTTTTCAAGTTAATGACAACATTAAGAAAAGAAAGAAAAAAGAAACCTGTGGTGAAGTATTTCTCCGGAGTCGAACCCTAATTCATTTCTTTCATCACAAGGTATATCAAGAATTGGCTTATGATCATACTCATCACTAGCATTACTACTTTGGCCATGCAATGACAAAGATGATAGAGAAATAGCCCCCCAATTATTATTATGTTTTTGCAAAGTAGTTGTATTAACACTACTACTATTTGTTTCTTCAGTCATAATGAATTGTTCTTGTTCCTGTTCCTGTCCATGTTCTTGTAATTGTGGCACAACTTGTTCTTGAACATTGTAATGATAATGAGCCGGCGTGGTACCAGAAATAATAGATCCTGGTGGATTATAAAAACCTAACATTGAGTCTGAATTCATAATAACTTGATCACCATAATTAACTTGTATTGGTTGTTGTTGTTGTTGAGATTGTGATCGAAAAATCGCGAGTTGTTGATGAACAAGATCAAGTTCTATTTTATAATATTCAATTTGAGCTTGAAGATCTTGAATATATTTGTAACAACCACCAACAGGATCATTGGCCCGCATATCAGATTGAAAAATGATTGTCCTCATGGCTTGATCCTTAAGAGGAGGGTCAAGAAATTTAATGATTTTATTAATGTTGCTAACACCAAATAATTTGTGTGCATTAAGGAATTGTCTTTGTCTATCATGAGGAAAATAAGGTGCTAGAATGCAATCAGGTGCACATTTTCTACGTTGATATTTACATGCAGCACATGCTTGAGTGGTGTTATTGTTGTTTTTGTTGTTCATGGTTTTTTTGGAAGAGAAAAAAGTGGAATTGGTGCGTTTCCGGAGGGGAAGGTGGTTGTTAGGAAGGAGATTAATTTTCTCTGAGATGGAGAGAAATGGAAGGAGAGGACATAGACATATATATGGATAGATTGAGGTATGTAGACAAATTAAATAATGTATATTCTTCAACGGATTTAACTAACTTTGTCAATTTTTGGAATGTGGGATATATTATGTTACATATATAGAATTTTGTAATGACAATTGTTAATTTAATTAGCATCATGCAATGCAAGTAGTTCTATTTTTTCCTTCATTTACTATTTGGCTACTTAACATTGTGAAATAATTTTATTAAGACAAATTACAAGTGGACACATATTTTCTACAACAATGAGACCTCGTATGTACATGCACTTACGGTGAACAATACCTATTCTTGTCATATTTTTTTTTAATAATTTTTCTGGATAATAAAAGAAGGGTATTTTTGTAACACATATTTGAGGTTCATTAACTACTTACACTACAAAATGCACAAGGAAATGTATGTATTAACCACTTATTTAACATATATCTCATTATATGGTGAAGTTTAAAGTGATAATATTTCAATCAATGGCGGAGGGACCATGGGGCCAGGGGTGGCCGTGGCCTCCCAATTTTTCTATTTTTTTTTTACTACTATTATACTATTATTATATACTGCTATTTACACATGGTCATGAATATGGTTCCCTTATTATTAGCATTTGTGTCATTTTGTATGTTGGGCCTTTGTCTTTTATGGCAAAAAAATTCTTTTCACTTTTAAAAAAAGCCCATTATGTAAGCTTGTTTGCTAAATTATACTACCTTTTAAGACATGGTCCCCCCAATGTTTAAAACCTGGCTCCGCCCCTGATTTCAACGCAAAAATTTCCACATTGTTTCTTAAAACTATATGGTGAAGTTTCTATCATTAAAGTGACACTATGGACAACTTTGGGAAAGAATTTAATTTCATGTATGCCTACATAATTTTAAGTATTAATATTGGATAAATGGAACCAATTGTGGCTACATAACTAACAAACATCTCACCTCTCTTGACACTTATGATTGAATCTTCAACTCAAATTTGGTTGAGAATTGCTCTTCTTCCATCACGTTTTGCTCACTCCTAACTGCACTTCTGAAAATGCGCCCCAGCGTGAGTTAATTCACGCATGAGTTAAACATTGTATGAGTTAACACACGTTAGTCGCGCTGAAAGCTAGTGTGAGTTAACTCACGCTGCGTGTCCTTTTAAAGGTCAGACAGCAGCTCATTTCCTCATTTCTCATCTCAAATCTCCAAACACTCTCTCAAATCAACCAAATCCCTAATTTTTTCAAGTTCAAATCCAACAACACTCCAATAACAAGTAAGTTTTCATAATCAAACACCATTAACCTTTTATGTTTATATGTTGGATTTTTCCTCTTAAATTAGATTTTTTTTTATTTTTAGGTTTGTTTAAATTTTGATTTTTTTGGCAAATGATACAATGTTTACATGTAAATGACTTATATTGCTTAATTGTTTAGATGTTTGCATGCTTATGTTGTAGTTATGAGTTTTAGGGTTTATGTATAATTTGCACTCCCAGTGTTTGATGAAATGTTTGAATGAGTTTTTCATTGATTGTTTAATTTCTTATGATGTAGATCTAAAACAATGGACAACTTATTTAAAGCTCAAGTACGTTTCAACGGTGGAAACCCTAATTTGTTCAAGATCCGGGTCGATGTCACGCTAAAGGATCTGAAGGATCAACTCAACGAAATCAATTAAGGACCCAACCCCAGAGACACAAAGAGGGTGGAAGACCATCAGTATGCACGTCCCAGTTATTTGCAGACTGAAAAGATAATGTTGATAGATGATGACTGCGTGAGGAGTATGTTCTCCAGATATTATCAGGAACGCATGTTCCCGAGGATTGAGATGGAAGCTACGTTGCTGAGACCGCCTGAAGATATTCTCAAGAGTTTGATGCTGCCAAAAAATTATGTTTAGGTAGCATCATTATTATGCAATGTCTTTATTTTGTTGGAATTTAAATTTAATTCTTGTTAGTTTGCGAAAGATGTTGGTATTGAAGTGTCTTAGGGAGAATGTAATGTAATGTAGATGAAATTAAAACTAAATAAAATTGTGTATTTTTTGAATTGATTTTGTGTACTTGTGTCACTTTATTCGAATTTATTCAATACACAACTTTATTCAAATTTGTTCAATATGCAACTTTATTCAAATTTATTCAAAAAACATAAAAAAAAAAATCTACTTTATTACAAGCCATCACATTTAATCATCTCCCTCGCCGCTTAAGTCAATTGGGTTGTCCTCGACAGTTCTTGGGGCATCTGCTTCTGGTTGAGGACCAAAATAACAAGTGACTCCGCTCCTTCTCAGCCTGGAATGATTGTACACCGACACCTTCGAATTGCTTTTTTTTTTTTTTATGGAACCATCACATTCGATTTCGTGCCATGTCACATTTGATTTTAATTTCTTCTTCTCAGTCTCCTTTTTCAACTGAACATCACCTTGATTCTGAGACATATCTACACAATGCAAATATCGGAGAAGGAAGAGGAGGAGAGAGTGTGAGAAATGGTGAAGGTTGGAAGGATATTTATAGGGGAAATAGTTACTTAGCTTATAACTACACTAAATGCAGTAA
The DNA here is from genome assembly GCF_051527215.1 of Medicago sativa. NCBI lineage: Eukaryota > Viridiplantae > Streptophyta > Magnoliopsida > Fabales > Fabaceae > Medicago > Medicago sativa. The sequence continues at coordinate 12,765,132 of NC_140756.1, forward strand.
AAAAACGTGTAAAATTAAGTTTGAATAACTGACCACCGTCCAAAAAAATGTGTTTTCTGTGCTCAGACCATCGGCCAAAACAGCGTGAGTTAAGTCACGCCACCGTCCAAAGAAGCGTGGGTTAAGTCACGCTGATGCGTAAGTTAAGTCACTCTGCCTTATAACATGTGTGAGTTAACTCACGCTGAAAATACCTAGCGTAACTTAAGTCACGCGAGGGTACTTTCATCCATTCAGTTGGACATGAATGTTTTTTGTTGGGAGAAGAGCAATTTTCAATTAGGTTAGGACTTAAGCATATAAGAACCCAATCTAGAATAAAGACTTGTTTTAGGTGGAAAAGTCTCATGATTTAATCAACATTATTTTCTTTTAAGAGTTGACGTCCATGAAAACTTAATTTACGTTTTCTAACTACCCTATTTTGTAATGACCCAAGATAAGTCTAAATTATGTTAGGTATTTTAGGTGATGAGTCATGTTTCCAGACGGATCTAGAGAGATACTTTGATATACTCGGTGAAAATTGTCCATTGTTTCAATAAACAACAAATTTTTTTCTTGATGTTGTATTTTATGCTTTTGTTTATACTATATATAAAGGAAATACATTATTTTGATGTGATTTTTTCACTTTCAATTATACCCTTAAACAATTTTGTTTATAAGAATGTTATATTGTTGATGTCATTCAAAAAGATATAATTTATATTTATATTTGATATATCATTGATGTCATTGAAAAAGATATGTGTAGTTTGTTATAATATGAATGTGAACAATGTTTATACATATAGTTTTAATCAAAATCAGAATAATTTTAATTAAAATTACATAAAAACTACTATTCGTAATTTATATGCATTAGCACAATAATAAAAACAGGCGGACATGCACTATGCCCAACTGAACGTGTATTGCTAATAAAGGGGATACAATTTTTTTTTTGCATAGTATAGTGGTAATATATCTTAATTATCCTAAAGAATATTTACTCTTACATTTATTAATTATGATACAGTTGTTGTAGGCATGTATGTGCTTAATTCTCAAGTTTAAATTGCACTGAATGATTAAATAAATTCTACGACTAAGGTTTATTATCATCAACTGATCTCACACACCATATCTTCCTAGCACCATATTACTTTTTCCTCTTTATTTTTATCAATAAAAACATAAAGACTGATACATTAGTGCTTGTATTGAGATTAGTGACCTATAAAGTAAAAAAAAAATTAAATTTTCATAAGAAACTAGTAAATAGTCATTACAACTTGCTTGAATCTATTAAAAAATATAATCATTCTAGAAACCTATCAAACATTGATAAATGCATACTTTATAAATTAAAGAAAGGAAAATGCTAACAAGTGCCCTAAGTGCGTTGTTTAAGCATCTAAAAGTAGCAATTTTTGCATTGAAAATTGTACGGTTATGACTTTAAAAAGTGTTTGACTTGTATTTTTAAGACATAGTTTCTTTTTTTGGATTCCTTAAACAATGCCCTTAGGGCACTTGTTAGCAAGACCCTTAAAGAAAATATAAAAACACATTAATATGTCATTAATTTGAAATTAAAAAATCAATTTTGAATATTAGAGAAAATACACACAATTAATTTTCTCTGATTCTCGTAAACAAAACATGACTTTTGGAGTCATGCATTTCAATCATAAACAACACCACTAACTACTTACACGAATCACAAATATATCTTACAAAGAATATATTTCTCTTATTTTTCGTTTATTAAATATAACTCCATGATTCATACATGACACATGACAATGAATATTATATATGTATTATAAATATATAGTGTTTGCATCTGTAAGTCATAACTCAATAGGAAAATGCCGAAAATGTTAGGCTAAATATATGTGGTGTCCCGGGCTCAAAATCAGGATTTCTCATTTGTGTGTGAGCTTCATGTTGTATTTGTTAATCAATCTAAAAACCCAAAAAAGAAAAAATACAAAGTATTTGAAATTTTTACCCCTATTACATTTATGTATTATATATCTATTATGTATCAAGTGAAATAAAATACACTTTTCCAAACATTATGTATCTATTATGTATCATGTGAAATAAAAGACACTTTTCCAAACACAAGGTACAAAAAATTGTTACACTCTAACTATTAACATATAATATTATAAAAAATTTAGTTCCCCTCTAAATATTCATATATTCTCTTACATTTTTATATTTAATAAAATATTTCTTAATTAAATATTTTTTCCTATTGATTCTTAATAAATCTTATTAATTATTTTTTTCAATGTCTTTTGCATTATCTAGCAATACTTAGCACCAACCTTTTGTTGGTTCTAAACTTTGTCTTTCAAACAACCTGGTGAGAGCTTCCATAAATAAGGTGGTGTAACGGAAATATGTTATTGTTTTTGAGAGCCTTGTGAAATATAATCTATTGTTTTAGCTTTACCAATTTCATTATTGCGGCATGATAATATAATTATAGCACAAGAATGAGATATGTGATTGAAGATTTGAGTAGAACCAATCTGATCAACCTTCGAAAAGGCCTACGCTTAAGCAAAAATCCATAATTACCATAGATGATCAGTAAGCATGAAGTGTTTTTATGAGATATTTAAAAACCCGCAATACAAGATGTGTGATATATGTAGTTATGAAGACTCTTTAAATAACCATAACTAAATTGTTTATCATAATGCATTTTAACATTTTAAAAATAGTGAATATCACATCCTTAATATGAGTATCATCGTCACAGTCCCAAGAAATACTCACTTGAATCCATACTCTTGTTGTCCTCATCCGCAATTGATGTATGCCCCGGATACAAGGTAGTTAAAATCAAAAAAGAGAATATTATCAATATGTGTATGTATGATTGATATTTTTGGAAGATAAAATTATTATTATGTATTTTGGCTGAGGATATTCTCTGTAGGAGACTTGGTCTTTCGTACAGCAAAATGTACTTGTTTAAATTATTAATTGCATTTATTTGTAATGCTTTGTTGTCATGCTTAACACACTGTTTTAAATGATTTGGTGCATATCACTTTTTAAAATCTTAACTTGCCCATATATGATATTTTTTATGCTCTTAATTTTTGAGCAAATTTCTTCTCCTTCGCTAACTTGATATGTAAAAAGAAAAAAAATACAAGGATCCACATTTAACTTTAGGTAATATAATAAAAGTCGAACCAAAGCTTAACAGATTGTCTAATTTTTCAAATAGTGAAAAATTAACCACTTTAGTATGCACAATTTGACAATTTGAAGGAATTAAGTGGTTGAGTTTTATTATTGCAAGGAGATGTTTTGTACATGACCTGTAGTTGATGGTGGTTTCTTTCGTTTTAGCAAAAATAGATATTGATAAAACTCTATTACTTACATCCAATGTTAATTTTGCAAATAATTGTTGGTTGATTTCTTTCTCTTATTATTTTTAACTGATGCATGCACTTATCAATTATTCATGAATCACTTTTTCTTATTCAGAACGCAAGTTTCACAATCAATGTTGAACGATCAATTTTTTTTATGATTTGCCTCATGTTTTCGTCAACTAATTCGATGTCAACTGATTGACGATTCAAGTACTACAATTGTGTAAGAGTCATTGCCCGAGTAAGTTCATTTTTACATAATCAGCGGATGACATGATCGTGTCAAAATATATTATTTAATGTTTTTTCTTTTTAATGAATAGATATTGGGGCTTTCTTTGCCAATACAGGCCTGTTGGGGCTTTTCCACTATTCTCTATTTCATAAATTATATCATTCTATAATTCAAAGGTAACATGAAAGAGTTTGACAAAATCAAAGCATCCATCATCAAGTCTTTAAGTGATGATGGAATGCAGCGACTCTTTGAAGTGATACTTCCTTGCCCACCTGAACAAATAATTGTTATTCTTGATGGATGCATTGTTGGTTCCATTCCCTCCAATGAGGTTGAGGAAGTTGTCGCTAATATTTAAAAATTGAAAGTGTCATTTAAGTCTCCATTGGTTTGTTTATGTCATAATTTTTGTTCTTCTCCTAATAATATATTTGTTTCTTGATGTTCGCTTACATACCATGTGATGCAGATTGTCAATGATCTGGAAGTAAGATATATTCCTTATGTTCTTTTGAGAAACTGCAGAGAATTTCCTGGACTCTACCTCTCGATGTCACAACATGATTCATGCGGTGAAAGAAGATGAAGAAACGGAAGATAAAAATAAAGAAGATGAACTTGAATAGACAGAAGATGAAGATACAAGATTACTTCAAAATCAAATTTTGTAAATACTCATAATCGTTGAGGGTAAGTATAATGACAAAATTGTAAGAATAAAATAAGGATAATACTCAGTAGTAGTCTCCCTATATGATATCTCTATCCCTCATACGATGTCTTTACTTTTGGGTTGAAAGACATAATGTTTGGTCAAACAACGTTGAATCAGCTTAGCAACCATATAACTAAATCACAATGCATCACTGGCCCCCTTGTATGATAAATCGACAACTACAACTCTTTCTACCATAACAGTTTTGGATAAAAATGTATATTTTGTTGGAACAAAATGTGTTTAACAATGAACCTTAAAGAGTTTTGATGATAACAAGGTATTAAAAATTGTAAATTGGACTAGCTAATATTTGTTCAAGTGTACAGGACCACAATTAAAAAGTTACATCATTTATTGGTTCTGAATGAGCAAATAAAGAGCAAAGGAAACAACAAAATTTGAAGCTTGGACGCTCCTGAAGGCAACTTGCTACTGAAGAGAAAAAGCGCTCCTGAAGTTAAGTCGCTTCTGAAGAAAGAATAGCGCTCCTGAAGAATAGTGCTCCTGAAGACAAAAGGTCCAGAAGCCATATCATCAGAAGCTGCATCATCAGAAGCTGCAGAAGCTGCCTCATCAGAAGCCATTTCACCAGAAGCTGAAGATCAACTGGATTTACAAAGATTCAAGGATTGAAGAATCATCACTGCAAAAGCTGTCTATTGGATTCGAAATCACATCAAAAGATTAGTGGAATTTTGCAACGGTCATTTCAAAGGTGTTTGAAGACATGTGCTTGCAATTTTGGACGAAAGCGTTGACATTGTACTTTGTACGAACTGTACAACCACCTTCTCCACTACTCTGTTTTGTGTCCACGCTACAAGACAAGAAAACAGCTCCAGAATACGGTTTCTCCTGCATAGATGTTCCTTTGGATAAGGAATGGATTTCAAATTGGTTCTTCATAGGACAACAACCAAATCAGGCAAAAGATCAAAGGTGAAAGATCAAGCTTCAACAACGACTCTTTGATGTGCTGTCAATTTCACAACGTCTCTTTCACACCTCTATATAAAGGAGTGAAGACGTAGAGTTTTGGTAATGCACAGACTCTCAATATTTTTACAAGTGCCAAACCTCTGCTGAAATTGTTCTGCATTCACTTAGAATTTCTGTGTCTCAAAGTCATATCTTAGAAATTCTTAAGTCCATTGAGTCTGTATCCGATTTGTATTGTGAGCACCTCCGATTGTATATCAAGTGTTCAACCTTAAACAATTTTCTGTGTAATTTTGTTTAGTTAGAAGTCTCTTGCAGTTGTGCTTGAGCAGGAAGTCTCTAGCTTGTGTGCTTGAGCAGGAAGTCTCTTGATTGTGTTCTTGAGCAAAGGAAGTCTCTAGCTTGTGTGCTTGAGCAAAGGAAGTCTCTAGCTTGTGTGCTTGAGCAAAGGAAGTCTCTTGCTTGTGTGCTTGAGCAATTGTAATTAGATATTACTCTTAGTGAAATCTCCTTGGAAGTGCAAGGGGGACTGGACTACTTCCGGATTGTGGAAGGAACCAGTATAATTGCTTTGTGTCGTTCTTCTTCTCTCTCTCTATTTTATTCCGCTGCATTTAGACTCTGATTATCACTTCAGAAGCTGTCTCACTTAGCTTCTGATCAGTGTGTTCAGTTTTTAGGAGAAACGAAGAATTTTTTAAAAACACAATTCAACCCCCCCCCCCCCGCCCTTCTTGTGTTTTTTTCACCTTCAATTGGTATCTAGAGCCTTGGTCTGTTGTGAAATACTTAACCGTGTAACAGTCAAAGATCTGAGTAAAACATGTCTGGTCCTATTCCAACTCCTACTGGTTCTGGTGATACTAGCTATAAAAATGTTTCACATGAGTATAGTGATAGTAAGAAATCCAGTGTTGGAAAGATTCCAAAATTCAATGGAGATGCTGAAGAATTTTCTTGGTGGAAGACCAACTTTTACAGTTACATCATGAGCCTAGATGAAGAATTATGGGATATTCTGGAAGATGGTGTTGGTGATTTAGTCCTTGATGAAGAAGGAGCTGCTATGGATAGAAAGAAACATACTCCTGAGCTGAGGAAACTTTACAAGAAGCATCATATTATCAGAGGAGCTCTTGTCACTGCTATACCCAAAGCAGAATACATGAAGATGAGTGACAAGTCCACTGCCAAAGCTATGTTTGCTTCACTCTGTTCTAACTACGAAGGCAGCAAGAAGGTCAAAGAAGCTAAAGCTCTCATGCTTGTACATCAGTACGAGTTATTCAAGATGAAGGATGATGAAACTATTGAGGAGATGTACTCAAGGTTTCAAACCTTAGTCTCTGGGCTACAAATCCTGAAAAAGAGTTATGTTGCTTCCGACCATGTAAGCAAGATACTCAGAAGCTTACCTGCAAGATGGAGACCAAAGGTGACTGCCATTGAGGAAGCTAAAGATTTAAACACTTTAAGTGTCGAAGATCTTGTTAGTTCTCTCAAAGTTCATGAGTTGAGTCTTAATGAACATGAGTCTACTAAGAAGAGTAAATCAATAGCTCTTTCATCCAAAGGCAAGTCATCAAAAGCTCTCAAAGTGGTTGAATCTGAAGAAGAAGATCAATCAAGTTCAGATTCTGAACCAAATCCTGCTGAGATGGCTATGCTCTCAAGCAGACTTCAGTATCTGGCCAAGAAGAACAGAAAGTTTCAAGCCAGAAGGGGTAACTCCAGAAGCTCAAGGAAAGAAGATCAGAAGGGATGCTTCAACTGTAAGAAGCCTGGACACTTCATTGCTGAATGCCCTGATCTTCAAAGAGAAAAGTCAAAGGACAAGTCAAAAAGGTCTACATTCAAACCAAGCAAATTCAAGAAGCAGATTAAGCAGAGTTTAATGGCAACCTGGAATGATTTGGGAAGTGAATCTGGATCTAATAAAGAGGAAGCTGATGAAGATGCAAAGATAGCTGTTGGGTTGGTAGCAACAGCAACTTCAGAAGCTGGATCAGATTCAGACTCAGAAGATAAAAACGAGGTATATTCCAAAATTCCCAGAGATGAACTTGTTGAGTCACTTAAAGAACTTCTTACACATTTTGAAGTAAGAACCAATGAGTTGAAGGATTTAAAAGAAAAATATGATGATTTGGTACAACAGCAAAAATCAACTCTATTGGATCTGAAAGCTTCTGAACAAGGACTTAGGGGATTTGACTTCATGTGTAAAACATATGAAGATCAGCTCAGGTTCTTATGTCAGAAGCTACAAGAAAAGTGTAATGAAAAACCTTTAAGTAACCATGAAATTGCTCTTGAAGATTTTATTATATCTGGCATTGACAGAAGTAGAGTAGCTTCTATGATTTATAGCATTTACAAGAACAATGGCAGAGGAATTGGTTTTCCAGAAGTGAAACTTTAGAAAACCAATCTAAACTCTTGTTGTGAATGCATCAATGAAGGACTGAAAACCTTCTTTGTACCAGAAGGGGCTGATTTGGAAACTGTTGTTCAATCAGAACCTAAAGCTTCTAGTTCTAAGGCTAAGATTACTTCAAAGCAAAAGAACTCTAAGTCAAAGGCTATGATCAAATCTGATTCCAAGACTTCAAAGGTTAGGATCTTGAAAAGATCAGAACCTATTCCTCAGAGTCTGGTGAAACCAAAATCTGAGGCTCTGAAGTCTAAGTTTCAGAAGAAGACAGTTACTGCTTCTGAAGTACCAAAACCTAAGGCGATGGTTAATCAGAAGCAACCCAACTCACAACACAAGGTACAAGAAGTGAAGAGTAAAGCCTTAAGTACTAACCTTCCAGGACCCATAGGACAATGGGTACCTAAATCTAAAAATGTCAATGATGCAGGTATGTCTAAGAGCAGTGCCAAAGCAAAGATCATGGTACCTAGACAGCGGTTGCTCAAGACACATGACAGGAGACAAGTCCATGTTCCTCAGCCTAACAATGAAAGAGGGAGGAAATGTGAAGTTTGGAGGCAACCAGTCAGGCAAGATCATAGGTACAGGAACTATTGGTAATTCCTCTACCTCAATTAATAATGTATGGTTGGTAGATGGTCTTGAACATAACCTTTTGAGCATTAGTCAATTTTGTGATAATGGTTATGATGTGCTTTTTGAAAAACCCAACTGTACAGTAATCAACATGGAAGACAAATCCATTGTGTTCAAGGGAAAGAGAGTTGACAATGTCTATAAAATCAATTTTTCTGAACTGGCTGATCAGAAGGTGATTTGCCTACTATCAGTGAATGATAAGAAATGGATGTGGCACAGAAGGTTGGGACATGCTAACTGGAGGTTAATCTCTAAGCTTAGTTAGTTACAACTTGTGAAAGGGCTACCAGACATTGACTATCATTCAGATGCACTCTGTGGTGCATGTCAGAGAGGAAAAATTGTGAAATCATCTTTTAAAACCAAAGACATTGTTTCAACCTCAAGACCTTTAGAATTACTCCATATTGATTTATTTGGACCAGTGAGTACTGCATCCTTATATGGAAGTAAATATGGATTAGTCATTGTTGATGATTACAGCAGATGGACTTGGGTGAAATTCCTGAAAAGTAAGGATTATGCATATGAGGTATTCAGTAACTTCTGCACACAAATTCAAACTGAAAAAGAGTCAAAGATTTTGAAAATCAGAAGTGATCATGGTGGAGAATTTGAAAATGAGCCATTTGAAGCTTTTTGTGAAAAACATGGAATCATCCATGAATTCTCTTCTCCTAGAACTCCACAACAAAATGGGGTTGTAGAGAGAAAGAATAGAACTTTACAAGAAATGGCCAGAACCATGATCCATGAAAACAATTTGGCTAAACATTTTTGGGCAGAAGCAGTGAATACAGCATGTTATGTTCAAAACAGGATTTATATTAGACCTATTTTGGAGAAAACAGCATATGAACTCTTTAAAGGAAGAAAACCCAATATCTCTTACTTTCATCAATTTGGATGTACATGTTACATTCTGAACAACAAGCTCTACCTAAAGAAATTTGATGCCAAGGCCCAAAGAGGAATCTTTTTAGGTTACTCTGAAAGGTCAAAGGCATACAGAGTGTATAATTCAGAAACACTCTGTGTTGAAGAATCTATGCACGTTAAATTTGATGACAAGGAGCTTGAAGATAAAACTTCAAAGCAAGATGAAAGTTTTGCAGAGATACAGGTTCCTGAAGTTACTCCAGAACCTGATCAGATAGCTGAATCTGAAGATAGTCCAGAAGCTGAACCCACATCAGAAGCGCAAGATGAAACAGCTTCTGATGAAGCACAAGATGGCTCACATCAAGCAGATCCTCCCAGAAACACATTCAAACACAAGTCTTCACATCCTGAGGAGCTAATCATTGGAAACAAAGATAGTCCAAGAAGAACAAGATCACATTTCAGACAAGTAGAGTCAATGATTGGACTAATCTCAATGATTGAACCTACAACAGTTGATGAAGCACTTTCAGATGATGGATGGATCCTAGCTATGCAAGAAGAGTTGAATCAATTTCAAAGAAATGATGTGTGGGATCTGGTACCCAAACCTCAGCACAAGAACATTATTGGAACAAAATGGGTATTCAAAAACAAGTTGAATGAGCAAGGAGAAGTAACAAGAAACAAAGCCAGACTTGTTGCACAAGGGTATAGTCAACAAGAAGGCATTGATTACACTGAAACATTTGCCCCAGTTGCAAGATTGGAAGCAATCAGGTTACTTCTTTCCTATGCAGTTAATCATGGCATAATATTATATCAAATGGATGTCAAGAGTGCATTTCTTAATGGAGTCATAGAAGAAGAAGTGTATGTCAAGCAACCTCCTGGATTTGAGGATATTAAATATCCTGATCATGTTTTTAAACTAAAGAAATCACTATATGGCTTGAAACAAGCTCCCAGAGCTTGGTATGATAGACTAAGTAATTTCTTAATCAAAAATGATTTTAAAAGAGGACAGGTTGATACAACACTCTTCAGAAGGATCCTTGGGAAAGATATTCTTGTTGTTCAAATATATGTTGATGATATAATATTTGGTTCTACTAATGCATCTCTTTGCAAGGAATTTTCTAAGTTAATGCAGGATGAATTTGAAATGAGCATGATGGGAGAGCTGAAGTTCTTCCTGGGTATTCAAATTAATCAATGCAAAGATGGAGTCTATGTTCATCAATCAAAGTATACAAAGGAGCTTCTGAAGAAGTTCAAGCTTGAAGATTGTAAAGTGATGAACACTCCAATGCATCCTACGTGCACCTTGAGCAAAGAAGATGAAGGAGCTAAAGTTGATCAGAAGCTGTATAGAGGTATGATTGGTTCTTCGTTATACCTTACTGCATCTAGGCCATATATTTTATTCAGTGTATGCTTGTGTGCAAGATTCCAATCAGATCCTAGAGAATCTCATATGACTGCTGTCAAGAGAATCTTCAGGTATTTGAAAGGTACAACCAATCTTGGACTCCTTTATAGGAAATCCTTAGATTATAAGCTAATTGGATTCTGTGATGCTGATTATGCTGGTGATAGGATTGAAAGAAAGTCAACCAGTGGCAATTGTCAATTTCTAGGTGATAATCTTATATCCTGGGCTAGCAAAAGACAAACAACTATTGCTATGTCTACAGCAGAAGCAGAATACATTTCAGCTGCAAGTTGTTGTACACAACTACTTTGGATGAAACATCAGTTGGAAGACTATCACATAACTGCTAACAGTATTCCCATTTATTGTGATAATACTGCTGCTATTTGTTTGTCTAAAAATCCAATTTTGCATTCAAGAGCTAAGCACATTGAAATCAAACACCATTTTATCAGAGATTATGTTCAAAAAGGAATTTTAGATATACAATTCATTGATACTGAAAATCAATGGGCTGATATATTTACTAAGCCTTTAACTGTTGAAAGATTTGATTTTATAAAGAAAAATTTTAACATGCACTTTGTGTCTGATTAAATGCTTGCTTGCTCCTGAATAGGATTTTAGGTTCTGAAGTTAGTTCAGAAGCAGTAGTCCATCAGAAGCTCTTTATTGAGGTTCTGAGGAAAACTCGCTTCTGATGATGACGTCAGCATCTGAAGTCCAGAAGCTGGATTTTATGCTTCTGAATAGTAGAGTTAGTGGAAACGTTGGGAGTTACTTTTTAAAAGTAACTTCTGGCCCACTAACTTGGTAGTTACTCTGTGAACTTCTGACGTGTCCTGTATGTGTTGGTGTATAACTAAAAGGGCAATGATGATTTAATAGCTTTGAAAGTACTTTTCACGCGCCCCCAATTTTGTCATTAATGTTATGTTTGTTTGTCTCTTTTGAATTGCAAACGTTTTTACTCTTAACACTTTGTCAATTCACACACTACTCACTCACAACAAACACATTTGCTCTCAAACCTTTTTGTGAAGTAAGCGCATTCTCTCAAACCTAGAACCCTAAAATCTTCATCCTCTTCAAATCTTCTTCAATCATCATCAATGGCATCATCAAGCTCAAAAGTGTCAGAATCTACATCAACCATGCAAGGCGCATCAGAATCTGGGTCCGTCTACAAAGAGAAGACTATGGATATTCCATGGAAATCCTTAATAGTTCAAGTAGAATCACCGGTGGACTTTGCTTCACTTAAGAAGTACAAAGTGAATATGGAAGGACTGATAGAAACTCAGAAGCTGTCTGAGTATTTCAAGATGCTAAATGGGCCAACGTATGTGAACTTGGTCAAGGACTTTTGGTTAAGAGCTGAAGTGTACAATGAAAAGCCTGCAAAAGTCGTAAGCAAACAAGCTGGGTCAAAGAAAGGGAAAATGACCATGGATATGAATCCTACATCATTTGATAGCTTAGAAATAAGGTCTGAAGTGATGGGCATTCCTATAACCATCACTGAGGGCGTTATAGCTAAAGCTTGTAGAATGAATGCAGAGGGAAGATTCCAAGAAATAGTCAAGAAGGAAGATGTCTTGCTAAAAGGTTACTACAACACTCTTCTGGGTGGAAAGAAAGATGCCAAGCCTTCAGAAATGGAGATTCACAACAGGATGTTGGTGAAATTCAGTAATGATTGCTTCTTTCAAAGAGCAGGAGGGTCTGATCAACCCAACAACCAACAGAAGCTAGCAATTTACTTCATGGCTATTCTGGAAAAGATAAACTTCCCAAGATATGTAATGGATCATCTCTGCTGGGCTATAAATGAAAGCACTATCAGAGGAAGGAAGCAAGTGCCTTATGGAAGATTATTGTCTGAGATCTTTCATCAGGGAAGAGTGCTGGATCTCTTGAGAAAGACAAGGGATGCTTCTGATGAATGCTTTAAGGTTTCCATTGCCAAGAAGACTATCAGTAGCAAAACCTTGCATTCCATGGGTCTGTTCAAGAATGCCCCTCAAGATGAAAAGTGGTTGGAGTTGACCACAGAAGAAATTGTGATTATCAGGGACTTTCCTTCCATCTTTAAGGAAAGCAATCCTGAAATCTTAGCCAAATCAGTAGCTGAGTACGTCCTGGAGGAAGATGCAAGCACTCAGGATGAAGCTGCTCCTGTTAAAGTGAAGAAAGTTAAGGGTGCTACTGCATCAGGAGCAGCTGCTGATAAGGGCAAGCAACAGAAGGTTGCTAAAATGAAGAGAGGGAAAACTGAAACTGTTTTCCATAAAGAAAGGTTGGAGGAAGCCCTGGATGAGATAGAGAAAGAGGAGGCAGAGCCCAAGCTGAAAAGAAAGAAAGCTCCACTTTAGATGAAAAATTCTATGTTTGAAGTGACTCCAGCCATGAAAAGGATGGCTAAGGAATATGTTGCTGATAAGTTAGCAGATAGAATGGAGAAGAAGAAAATTGGGGCTGCTTCTATTCCCATGAAAAGAAGTAAGGGCAGATCAGAGTCCATCATCACAGAAGAGCATCTGAATAAAGTTCTTGATGGGATAGAGACAATTGAGCATAAGAAGTCTGAAGAAGTCAAGACAGTGGCTGTTACAGCTTCAGAAGCAGTTCTGAAAGCACCTGGTGCTACTACTTCAGAAGATGTAAATGTAGGTCAGATTCCAGTCACCTTTACCCCCATCTCACCCTCTTCACCACAAGTAACTGAGCAAGAAGAAGACACTTCTGTCTTAGAAAATCTTGCTCTCCACTATTCAGGTGAATTACCTCTAGACAAATCTACCTCAGAGAAAGCCTCTGAAGCAACTCCAGAAGCAGCTGCTTCTGATAACGTTGTTTCAGAAAGCCCCCAACAACAAACACCTGAACCAGATAAACCCACAACACAACCACAATCACCAATAGAAACCATTGACCCCCAACTCAACAATCAAACATCAACTTCACCACAACAACCACCAACTGAAACTGAAACCCAACCAGAGCACATTGAACCCCAACCAACTCCCATGGATATTGACAATTCTCAAGTCAATATCCAAGCCTCAACGTCTACTTCACAAATTGTTTCTGACCAGCCATCACCCTCAACCACACAAACACACATTACCATTCCAGTTCCTAACCCTGTTCAGGACCTTACTCACAATGATTCTGACCTAGAAACCCTTGAACAACCACCCACAAACATCCTGGAATCTGGATATATCAACGCTGAGCTTCTCACAATCCTAAGTCAAATGCATAATCTGGTGGATCAAAGAAGGACAATTGATCTCACCAGTGCATATGAAGACTCCTGGGCATCACTTCAGAACCGTGCAGCTGAGCTTATTGAAGATATCAAGGCTAAATGCATCAGAGTCAAACAAGCTTCAGTCAGAAGGCTTATGGAAAATCTGAATCAGAGTCTCAGAGTTAGCAATCCTACACTGCTCCTGGCAAACCAGCCCTTCTTCTTAGAAATGGACTACTTGACCAGAGAAGCAAGGTTGTGTAAGCTTCTGAAGAAACAGATGGCACAGCAGCAGCAAGAGGCTAGAGAAAGGGAACATGCTCTTCTCCAGAGGCAACAACAGCTTGAAGAACTGTTGCAGAAGAAGATTGAAGAAATGGAGAAGATGAAGAAACAACAACAAACCAACCCTTAGTTGCACACCTTTGTGTTATTTTTTTGTTTGTTGTTTGTTTAAATTCTTAGTCCTTGCTTCTGAAACCATCTTGTTTTATTTATCTATGCTTCTGAATGCTTAATGGTTTTGACTGCTTAGCTGCTTCTGATTCATGTATAATGCTTGGATATTCTTGTTCATATACATTGCTCTGATTTACTTAGTTATTTTCTTTTTATACTCTCTCATGTTTGAGTTTTCTCATATCTTTTTGTCTTTTATGCTTACGTTTATTTCAATTTTTTTTGATAATGACAAAAGGGGGAGTATATGTGACAAGTATTTAAGGCTCTGAGCCCCATTAATGTTATTTGAAACTTTTTGAACAACTTCTATCATTCTTTTACCTTAGTGGTATAAGCTATAAACGAAAGAAGGAGTATCAAAATTCAAGTAAAATTAATTGAACCATTCTTCTTATCTATAAGCTAATTCTTTCAATGATTCAATTTTTTTTAAGCTCTGATAATTTTACTGTGCGAAAAATGAATTTAATTAACCTGGATAGAACTTAGGGGGAGCTTACAAACCTCACCTTAAAGACTATCAGACTCAGGGGGAGTTTGAGCTTACAAACCTCAGATTCTGAGCCTACAAACCTCAGAACCCCAAAGTCAACTTGTTAATTGGATTAACAACAATTGATCAATTTTAAATACTATTGTTTGTCATCATCAAAAAGGGGGAGATTGTTGGAACAAAATGTGTTTAACAATGAACCTTAAAGAGTTTTAATGATAACAAGGTATTAAAAATTGTAAATTGGACTAGCTAATATTTGTTCAAGTGTACAGGACCACAATTAAAAAGTTACATCATTTATTGGTTCTGAATGAGCAAATAAAGAGCAAAGGAAACAACAAAATTTGAAGCTTGGACGCTCCTGAAGGCAACTTGCTACTGAAGAGAAAAAGCGCTCCTGAAGTTAAGTCGCTTCTGAAGAAAGAATAGCGCTCCTGAAGAATAGTGCTCCTGAAGACAAAAGGTCCAGAAGCCATATCATCAGAAGCTGCATCATCAGAAGCTGCAGAAGCTGCCTCATCAGAAGCCATTTCACCAGAAGCTGAAGATCAACTGGATTTGCAAAGATTCAAGGATTGAAGAATCATCACTGCAAAAGCTGTCTATTGGATTCGAAATCACATCAAAAGATTAGTGGAATTTTGCAACGGTCATTTCAAAGGTGTTTGAAGACATGTGCTTGCAATTTTGGACGAAAGCGTTGACATTGTACTTTGTACGAACTGTACAACCACCTTCTCCACTACTCTGTTTTGTGTCCACGCTACAAGACAAGAAAACAGCTCCAGAATACGGTTTCGCCTGCATAGATGTTCCTTTGGATAAGGAATGGATTTCAAATTGGTTCTTCATAGGACAACAACCAAATCAGGCAAAAGATCAAAGGTGAAAGATCAAGCTTCAACAACGACTCTTTGATGTGCTGGCAATTTCACAACGTCTCTTTCACACCTCTATATAAAGGAGTGAAGACGTAGAGTTTTGGTAATGCTGAACGACAGACTCTCAATATTTTTACAAGTGCCAAACCTCTGCTGAAATTGTTCTGCATTCACTTAGAATTTCTGTGTCTCAAAGTCATATCTTAGAAATTCTTAAGTCCATTGAGTCTGTATCTGATTTGTATTGTGAGCACCTCTGATTGTATATCAAGTGTTCAACCTTAAACAATTTTCTGTGTAATTTTGTTTAGTTAGAAGTCTCTTGCAGTTGTGCTTGAGCAGGAAGTCTCTAGCTTGTGTGCTTGAGCAAAGGAAGTCTCTAGCTTGTGTGCTTGAGCAGGAAGTCTCTTGATTGTGTTCTTGAGCAAAGGAAGTCTCTAGCTTGTGTGCTTGAGCAAAGGAAGTCTCTAGCTTATGTGCTTGAGCAAAGGAAGTCTCTTGCTTGTGTGCTTGAGCAATTGTAATCAGATATTACTCTTAGTGAAATCTCCTTGGAAGTGCAAGGGGGACTGGACTACTTCCGGATTGTGGAAGGAACCAGTATAATTGCTTTGTGTCGTTCTTCTTCTCTCTCTCTGTTTTATTCCGCTGCATTTAGACTCTTATTATCACTTCAGAAGCTGTCTCACTTAGCTTCTGATCAGTGTGTTCAGTTTTTAGGAGAAACGAAGAATTTTTTAAAAACACAATTCAACCCCCCCTTCTTGTGTTTTTCTCACCTTCATATTTAGTAATACAACATGTCCCTAAAAAATAATCAAAACAACAAAAATTCACTCAAAACCCTAAAAAAACTGATACCAAAAGTAGTTTAGGTGTTATAAGCATAGATATATGATAATCATTATACATAAAGGAAGAATAGAAAATAAGATAAATCAAAAAAACAAAAGTTCACTGAAAACCCTAAAAAATCGATACCAAAAGCATTAGACAAAACTAATATAGTTAATCAAATCTAGGATGCTCAAATGATGTTGTATGGTTAGAAGAAAAATAAGGATATTGAAATCACCATAAGTGCACGATTAATCCATGTGGGTCATTTCAATCCATGTGATTCATCGTGAACTTTAAATCAATTTATTTTAAAATGCAAAATAATTTTCAAACAGTTATTTTTCATTTGAAACGATCCAAATTTTGATGAAAAATCACGATTGTTCATGTTTTGGTTGAGTAAATTGTGTTCATTCAAGTTAATCTGCATGCCTCTATCTCTCATCTCTTCATCAGATAATATATGCTGCAAATGTAAATCAAAAATGCTGCATGGAAGAGACAAAAACCAATGTCAGATTAAGTAAGCTAAAAGAAATAGTATTATGACGAAGTAGAGAAGGTTTGTTGGAGGATGATCAAGCAATCTCTCAAATGAAAACTTTTGTATCTTAGTGGGCGAAAAATATATTTAAAGTTAACAAACCTCAAAGGCTCAGAATTATCCACAACATTGCTTGTAGGAGCATCGTTGTCATTCACTACAAGCAGTAAAAAATAACGAATCATGCCAAAAGAAATAACCCTTTTCCCAGTAGGCGAGATCATATAATGAACCTGATCTTAAAGTCATACTAAACACGAAATTTAAAAACATATTTAACTTTAAAGAAACCTTGCGGCACCAACAATTTCTCAGGTTGTATCTCTTCATCCTTCCTTCTAACTTCTTTCCTTTTTCTGAAAAGAAGGGCATAGCAAGCAATGTAAATTTCAAAATAAAGTTTTATGACATAAAATCAATTAAACAAATTAGTAAATCAGCAATGTTACATTTCTTGTTCGAAATAGCCATGTAAAACCTACGAGACTTGGATAAAAAATACGCCGAGGCTTCGTCATAGTGCTAGGGTTTGGATTGAAGCAGTGAGGCGAGAGTGAAAGGAATATGGAGAGAGTGAACAGATAAGAAACTCTTTTGAAATTGTAATCGCCACCTCACGATTAAACCCTTTCCAAATTTTCAAACAGTTATTTTTCATTTGAAACGATCCAAATTTTGATGAAAAATCACGATTGTTCATGTTTTGGTTGAGTAAAAATTTGTTTATAAAGAATGAGATACATTTTCAAAATGCGGACACAATTTTAAACGCATGGTTTAATTATGTCTATACTATTTCTTAGCCAAAAAGTTTGATTGTTTGTTTACTGAGAACCAAATATTTTAAACCAATTTTTTTCAATTGAAATGGTGTCAATTCTAGTGAGATAACATGTTTGCTAGGTTACAACCAAACCTAAATTTAAATCATTATAGTTTTCATTTGTTGTGCTCTATGTTGAAAATGATTTTGGTGATTTTATGACATAAAAATTACACTATTATAATCCTTTTTTCGGTACAATAATTTTGATTCAAGAATCATGCAAATGAGTGTTGAAATGATCGAGAACTAATGAGTGTTGATATCCATTGATTATGTAACTTGGTTTCAAATATTTTAAGGATATGTAAATTAAAATTCATAATTTTATATTGTTTAGTAGTTTTAAAAGTGTTTAAAAATTATTAATGAAGTTTTAATCAATTTTTTGGCATGAAAAATATTTTGGTGATATGTTAGATGTGTTAATCACTCTCTAAGTGTATTGTTTGAAATAAAAATAAGGGTCTTGTTAACGAGTGCTCCCGGGACACTAGTTAAGGATCTTAAATTTTAACTTTTTATAAAAGTTTGTGTAAACTATTTTTTATAGTTATGTATGATGTTGAGAATATTAAAAATGAATTATCCTTGTTTTGGAGCAATATTAATTGATATGAATGTTTGTCGCCACAATGACTTATTCCTAAGATTAATAGTGTTGCTGATTATTTTATTTTGAGGATGGTTAAGTTGTTTAGATTAATTTATGTTTTAGTCTACCCATAGAAAGTCTATTGCACTAATTCAATTTGAACAACATGGTTTACAGGGAAAACTCTATGTCCACAGGTGTGGATTTTTCTAAAAGTTTTGTGTATAATATACTCTTTCCCATAGGGAGGTTTATATTATGTTTTTTTAAATCTTTTTTGTAATGATTATTTTTCATTAAAGATTGTCCATTTAATTGATCAAAGTTTGATTGTTTATTGTTCTCAACTTAATATCACAATATCCCTTGATTGTGCTTACTCACATTGTTTTTGAAGTATTGTTGACATGTGATTAATACTTATTGATGTGTCTCATGAAACATTAATAAGGAAATGTTGGAGCGTGAGTAATTTGTTTTAAATGTATTTTGAAAGTATTAGTTATGTTTATTCCCATGTATTACATAGATTATTTTGTCATATATTGAAGGTATGTCTTAGATCGTTTATATTTTTGGTCAATCACTCATTTAAACATTCGTGGTTTATGTTCAATTATATAACGATTTTGTGGGAGTTTATAAACACTTGTGATTGCAAGTCTTTGCAATTGGGTACTCTTATGATATTACAAGTTTTTATTATGTACACATGGTGATATTTTTTATTTGTGCATATGATGACTTGTCTCCAATTGTGGTTTGGTATATACCATAGAAATATCCCGAGATATGAACGTTTTCTTGCGAAAACATTGATAAATTTTCTTTCATGAGTAAGATGTTTGTTTCTGTTTGAAAACATTATTTGAGATCTCTTATTTCCATAATGGAAATGTTATTTTGAGATGTCAATCTCTGTTTTTCCCTGTGGAAATGGTGTTTCACGTGGAATCGTACATTTTCATGAGATGCATGAATCCCTTATATTATATTAGTTGTGTTTACTTGAGAAGACACAATGAAAATTTGTACACAGTAGTATACTAAGATCACAAATTATACTATGACATGTATTACATTAGTACACTTATTTGATGATCATGACAACTAGAATTGTTCGTTATGGGTGACAGAAACTTTTAATAGTTTATTTTTCACTTATAGCTGTAATTAATGATTCTTGATGTTCGGTAATGATCATGTGTGTTTGTGATTGGAGAACCAAGATACCATTATGACCATTAGTATTCAACCAATGAGCTTTAAGATTATTTTGATTTTTTCGATTTTGTTTAAAAAAAAAACTTATTATACTTTAATTATTGCTTTTGTTATATTTTATTTTATTCTTAGATCAATTTCGCTCAAGTGGGAGAACGTTAGAAATTTTATTTCTATGTGTTGGTCTTTCATTGATTTATTAAAAATTATTTGGTTGAATATGATATATATCTTTACGGGTCATGGAATATTCATTTTGTGATCAATGAATATTAGATATCACATGGTGAGTGTGCTTGAATAGTGTAGTCTATAGTTGAATGAATCTATGATGGATGGAACCATTCAATTCTTCATGAAAGTGTATGGTTTGATACCTTATGTCTATTCATAAAAGAATTGGTAGAACCACTGTAATCCTGCATGAAAGGATAGGTCCCCTCTCTACTTTCTATAAAAATATATGTCTTCGAACATATAGACAATTATTTGAATAACTTGACTAGAGTAACTTTTATGGCATGTCTCTAATGAGAGGTTGTCATTGTATGCCTACCAATTGAGGCTTGAGAAAGAAGGGGAGGAAAATCCTTTCTTATAATCATTCAAGAGTGATACTCAAAAGTATGAAACTAAGATTAAGAGGATGACCCCAAGAGATAAGTTTTCTCACCCTTCTCATCTTTTATATATGGCGTCCTAAATACATGCAATTAGATTAAAGGTTAATTGATCATGACATGATATATTATGATATATAAATTTCCTCTATTAGCATGATGCATGTGCAGTTTATTCTAATATGTTACATTAGTATATTTCAATTATTTCTTACATGACAAGTCCAATAAAATTGTTTCAACTCTTAAATTCTTACTCCATCCGTCCCTAATCATAAACACCTATTGAGAAAAAAATTGTCCCTAAATATAAGTTCTCTTTCGATTTTCTAGATGCATTTATTATTTTCCCAAACATAACACTAATTAATACTACTAACTTACCTTGGAATTCTTATTTCATTTATTTAATCTCGATACTCCAACATCCCTCATTTATCCTTTGCATCTAATTTGTGGTAGTACTATTTCAATCAGAATCAATGGTCCTTAAAGTGGGATTCACAATGCTCAATATTGGTGCTCTCAAAGTCTAAACCAATTCATTACACTAAGAAAAATGCTCTTCTCCCAACAAGTTTGCTCACTCCCAACCAAACTTCAGAAAATTCCCCGAGCATGAGTTAAGTCACGCATGAGTTAAACCAACGTGACTTAACTCACGTTGCGTGTCCTTTTAAAGGTCAGGCATCAACTCATTTCTCATCTCAAATCTCCAAAAACTCTCTCAAATCAACCAAATCCTTAATTTCTTCAAGTTCAAATCCAACAACACTCCAATAACAAGTAAGTTTTCATAATCAAATATCATTAACTTTTATGTTTATATGTTAGATTTTTTCTCTTAAATTAGAATTTGTTTAGTTTTAGGGTTGGTTTAAATTTTGATTTTTTTGGCAAGAAATGATACAATGTTTACAAGTAAATGACTTATATTGCTTAATTGTTTAGATGTATGCATGTTTATATTGTAGTTATGAGTTTTAAGGTTTATGTATAATTTGCACTCAAAGTGTTTGATGAAATGTTTGAATGAGTTTTCATTGATTGTTTAATTTTTTATGGTGTAGGTTTGAAACAATGGCCGATTTGTTCAGTGTTTGCATACGCGGTGGAAATTCTCAGTTGTTCAAGGTTCGGTACATTAATGTCACGTCAAAAGGTCTCAAGGATCAACTAAATGAAATCAACCAATGACTTAACCCCGGAGACACAAGGAGGGTGGAATACGTTTGTTATGAATGTCCATAGTTCAACGAGGGGAGAATAACGTTCACTCGGCTAGAGTTAACGAACGACGATGATGTGAGAAGCATGTTCTCGATTTTTTGTCAGCACCACATGTTCCAGTGGATCGATATGTTTGTCACGTTACTGAGATCACATGAAGATATTCTCAAGAGTTTGATTCTGCCAGAACCAAAAGATTATGATTAGGTTTTTCATTATTATGTAATGTCTTTATTTTGTTGAAATTTAAGTTTAATTCTTGTTAGTTTGCTTACTATGTCGGCATTGAAGTGTCTTATACTTAGGGAAGAGATTTGCAAGCCTCTTTGAAAAGTCAAAGAATGAAGAGAACACAACATGTATTTTACCGAATCATCTATATATGTTTTCAAATCAAATTCCTTTGTATAGGATGAGTAAGACGTAAGGGAATGCACCTCTAAGATGTTGTTTTGTGCTTGATCATGCTCCTCTATCAATTGAAACTTGTCAGTTGGCAGTGCAGTAAGATTAAGTTCAAAAAGAATGTATTGGAATGCATTCCTTTTTGTTACTACTCATCCTATATGAAGGAATTTGATGTGAGAACTTATATAGTTGATTTGGTAGAATACAAGTGTTGTGTTCTCTTCATTCGTTTGAATTTTCAAAGGACGCTTCAAATCTCTACCTTAAGTATAAGACACATCAATGCCGATATTTTCCGCAAACTTTCAACAATTTAACTTAAATCCAACATCATGATGATAACACACATATTTAGGGAGAATGTAATGTAATGTAGATGACATTAAAACTAAATAGAATTGTGTATTTTTTTGAATTGATTTTGTGTACTTGTGCCACTTTATCAAAATTTATTCAATACTCAACTTTATACAAATTTATTCAATACGCAACTTTATTCAAAAAACATTAAAAAAACATCTACTTTATTACAAGCCATTACATTTAATCATCTCCCTTGTTGCTTAAGTTAATTGGGTTGTCCTCGACAATCCCTGGGTCACCTGCTTTTGGTTAAGGACCAAAATAACAAGTCATTCCGCTCCTCCTCAACCTGGAATGTTTGTACACCGGCACATTCGAATTGTTTTTTTTACTGAACCATCACATTCGATTTCGTGTCATGTCACAGTTGATTTTTCTTTCTTCCTCTCACCCTCCTTTTTCAACTGAACATCACCTTGATTCTGAGACATATCTACACAATATCGAAGAAGGAAGTGGAGGAGAGAGTGAGGAGGAGAGAGTGTGTGAGAAATGGTGAAGGTTGGAAGTAGGGGTGTTCGCGGTGCGGTTTGGTTCGGTTTTGGGCAAAAAAGTCAACCAAACCGCGAAATAAAAAAGCATGCGGTTTGGTTTGGTTCGGTTGATTTTTTAAAAAGTCATCCAAACCAATGCGATTTGGATTGGTTCGGTTTGTGCGATTTATCGCGAGATAAAAAAATATTACATTAACTCTAATATTGCCAACTTGTTACAAAATTAAACATAGGACATTTTATTTTGATGTTTATATGTTAAAATATTAGGTAAAACTTATATCAAAATAGGTAAAATTAAGAAGAAACATAAGCATGAAACAAATTATTGGGAAGTAAAGGAAACAAATTCATCACTGAATGAATTGAAAGAGATGGAAAGGAATTAGAATCGAACCTGATGGTGCAACAATGGAAAAATTGAATCAAAAGAGATTATTCTTGAGCTATGTACACTACAAGAAATCTTGCAATTAGCCAGGGAATTATGCCAGGAGCATAAACCCCTGGGAAATTTGCCAGGAGTAAAGCATGGGGAAAGTGGTGGCAAATTACACAGGGCGTGGCCCTCACATAAGCCCTGGCTTTATTTTAGGCGGGAACATATATTTTGAATTGGTGCAGAAAATCTGACTGTTGTCAGGCTTAGACAGGAGCAATACCAGGGAGAGCTCCTGGCAAATTGTAAAGCTGCTGCAAAAGGGACAACACCCCTGCAAAAGCCTGAAAAAAGAAAAGCAGATTTGACCAAATTCCTGAAAAGTTGACTGTCTGTACTTGCATGACAATTTGCCAGGGGCGTTTCCACGCTTAACCCCTGGCATGTCTCTGCACAAAGCCTGCACAATCTGTCATACATTTAGCCAGGGGCAGCTCCTGGCTTTAACCTTGGCACCTTTTATCCTATACATTCACATGCGTAACTTTAGCCCTTCTCTTTTATTTTTCTTCTTATGGTAAAAAATTATTTCACTTATATTTCTTTTATTTTTACAATAAATGTTAAATTTATTTATTTACTTAAATTTGTTTTGTTTGCTACAACAGTGTTGTATCTCAAAGCATCGGCAAATGTTGTACCAAGAAAATATTGTTTGCATCGATGAAAACTGCTGGTCATATGACGTGGCATCATTCAAACAAAATTCCTGGAGTCTTGCGACATCCTTCTGATGGTGAAGCTTGGAAACACTTTGATGAAGTATATCCTGATTTCGCAGCAGATCCGCGTAATGTAAGACTTGGACTGTGCTCAGATGGTTTCACTGCACATACTTAAGCATCGGCAAAACCATACTCTTGTTGGCCGATCATTGTAACCCCCTACAATCTCCCTCCCAAGAAGGGACTTGGAGTCACAACCTCAGCCGAATGTAGAATATCATTTATTAATTAAGAGTATATACAATGGGATAACTACTACTCCCTCCGTTTCAAAATGAGTGTCGTTTTAGCCAAAAAAATTTGTTTCAAAATGAATGTCGCTTTCAGTTTCCAATGCAATAATAACTTTTTCTTTTCAATTGTACCCTTCAATTAATATTATGTTACACTACTTCCAAAGTATTATTTTTTCTTTAATGAAAAACAAACCAATAGTTGATTAGGATAATTTGGTAAAATTGCTATGACATTTGACTACTTTATTTCATTCCTTAATCTGTGTGCAATTGGCTAAAGCGACACTCATTTTAAAACAGAGGAAGTACTACTAATTATTATTATTATATTATCATTATTATAAGTGAAAAGAGATATTCACTTATTTTCTTCTTCCTCTTCTCATTTATTAATTTTATTTTCTCTCTCTCAAATGAAACAAACCAGAGAAGCTCCTCCATTAGAACACCATCGCCCCACCACCTTCAAAGCACTGTAGCGCCGCTATCTAGAGTCGTATGGCTGTGTTGTCACCACCATTAAAATCCTCTCTTGTTTCTCTATACACTCCACTATTTTATTATCTAGATTAGAGATGTTGGAGATTTTGAACCGCCACCTTCTCGCTTGCTTTCTGGCTACTGTGAGCGGCCATTTGAAAAACTAAACCGACCACCTTCTTCCTCATGATGTCCACAACCAGAACCCCCAATTTATTTCGTGATTGAAGCAACTTCACCGGCAACCACCGTGCCGGAAATCGCATCTGCCGCGCCGGAAAAATGACCCACGACCATTTCATCTTTTTTTCTTCTTTTAGGTGAGTTCTATCTTCCTTCTATTCTCAAAATTATATTTTGTAGTTATTTTTTTTTATTTTCGGATTTTTAATGTAAGACGCAATTTAAGCATGTTGTTTTTGTTATATTGATGATATTAAGCTTCTTAGTAGGGTCTTGGTGCATATTTTGAGCTTAGTTGCTGTTGGAATCTTATTTGGTCCTAATTTAGGCTTAAAAATCAATGTTATAGTGATAGAGTTAAAACTAGATTGATTTTAATTTGATTGGTAAGTTGTTATGGAGAGATGTTGACGAGGTTATAGTTGGCATCAAATAAGTCAATTTGAATTTTAGATTAGTGCTATGGTTAGGCATGTTGTTTTGGTGTGGAAACGATAAGTATAAGGCTTATTTAGAGCTTTGGTTTATATAGGCTATGTTCAAAAGACATTTTTAGGACTTTATCCAAAAGTAACAAGAACTGAAGTGTATAAGTATAGTCTAATTAAACTAGTAAGGTATGGATATGTTCCGCTATTTTATCCGACAGATGCAAGGGGTCGTTTCAAGTTAACACCTAGCGGGAACTCGTAAGTATTATCATAATTGCTACATAGTTCAATTTTATGTATAGTTTAAGAAATGTTTAATTATGAATTTTTATTTTTTCAGCTTTTTGCCATGCAAACCCGCGGCGGAAGCAATTAGAGACATCATCCACAACTGCTATTTAAGGCCGTGGAAGTCTTATGGCAAAGTGGAGGATGAGGAGAAAGACAGCTGGTTTAGGCTCTTTGAGGTTACTTCAAATATATACTTCCGAGTTATGGCGAAGATAGAGGCGAAGAAGGAGGCGAGGAGACGGTCAGCGATGATGAGGAGTGAAGTTGGACCCTTATTATGTGTTCGTGCATGTTATTTTATTTTGCTTTTATTATCTATGGTGTGTAATATTTGGGAAAGTTTGTTATGCGTCCCGGTACAATTGCTACTTATTTGCTACTTATGGTCTATAATATTATTCCGTACAATTTTAATTTCATTAATGTTTGACTTAATATTTTATGGGTGATATTACTTTAATTTTTATTTTAAAGCAATTACTTTAAAAAAAATATTTAATTATGTTTTTTAAATTATTTTTAATGATTTTATTAAAAGCAATTTAAAATCGTTTTTAAATTTATTTTAATAATTAATTTTAATTATTTTAATGAAATTAACGTTTTTTAAAAACAATAAAAAACCATTTTTTCAAAAAATTATCTACGCAATTTGCCAGGGGTATACCCCTCGCTATACTCCAGTCATGTTTTGGGTCAGACTGCACCTGATTAGACAATATGTCAGCTCTGCAGTGCTTCAGAAAAGCAGGTTGCAGATTGTTGAGTCAGAAAATATGCCAGGGCTTTTGCCAGGAGTAAGAACAGGGGCTGGGACAGGAGTTTGTCCCACGCAGATTTGCCAGGAGCTAAAGCCCTGGCCTAGCAATTTGCTAGGACCGCATTTGCCATTGATTCAGCTCCTCACAAAAGCCCTGGCAAATGGCTTTTTCCCAGGGATTCTTGCATTTTCACAAGAAATCCGCCCCTGGCTAATTGCAGGATTTCTTGTAGTGGTAATTGGGCTAGTACATATTTAAGTAATATTCATTATTCTTGCGGTTAGGTTTGGTTTGGTTCGGTTGTTGAGATGCAAACCGAACCGAACCGCGCGGTTCAGTGCAAAAGTCATCAGAATTCATCCGAACCAAGTGCGGTTTTTTGCGGTTTCGGATTGAATTGGTTTGGTTTGCAGTTTTTCTATTGGGTTGGATCGGTTTTGAACACCCCTAGTTGGAAGGGTATTTATAGGGGAAATGGTTACATAGGTTATAACTACACTAAATGCAGTAAAAAAACGTGTAAAATCAAGTTTGAAGAACTGACCACTGTCCAAAAGACGTGTTTCTGTGCTCAGACCATCGGTTAAAACAACGTGAGTTAAGTTATGCCACCGTCTAAAGAAGCGTGGGTTAAGTCACGCTGACAAGTTCACTACAAGTTAGCTAAAGTTTTTGCAACTGTTCGACTGTGGCTAACATGTAGAATTAATAGTTCATTATGGAACACTCTATGATTATTTGAACATCATGTCAACTTGCTATCTTTGCTTTCTAAAATTCCATGGTTGATGTGTGAATTGAAACAGACGTTATTGAACAAACATTGCAGCATATGTCATAATTCAATCCCTACTCTTTCTATGCTCAGCCACAGAAATATGTCTTCTACTGTTCTAGATGTTTGCACTCGGATGATTGATTGTTTGATAGTATGGTTGGTGTTTCTTTTTCTTTTTCTCTTTGTACAAAAAAATAAATAAATTTGCACTCGGATGATTGATTGTTTGATAGTATGGTTGGTGTTTCTTTTTCTTTTTCTCTTTGTACAAAAAAATAAGTAAACAATGAGGTGTGGATACGAAACGTATAGGTGTAGTTAGTAACCTTTCTCTAGATTTAGCACTACATGGCTTCAGTTATCTATCAAACCTACTTTATATTAAGCCCACCTATATAATTAGTGAAGAAAAAAACATAATAAACCTAGGAAAATTACTGTTTTTACTTTAAAAATTGCTCTCAAACATACCCAGCAGTTAACTACTGTTCAACTTTTCACTGGCCGTTAAGTGTTGTTGAACACTTCTTAGGACAGTTCAATCACTTTTCAAACATGTTTAACTGATCTTAAAAATATCCAACGACACTTATTTGTTGTTGCAAAGCTAAATTGCAATTACCTGCCATTGGGCCAATGACAATTGAAAAAAAGAGCATTTTGAGAAGTGGGAAGAGTAGTTTTCTAAACGTAGCTCTTTCGAGTCTTAAAGAAGATGAAAAAAGATGTTATTTAAAATTATCTTTTTTGATTCCCGAAAATAAAATGATACAAGTTTGTTAAACTTGATTTCTGGGTATAAATGTTTTTGAGCATAGAAAAATTTCCTCAAGGAAGAGGTTGAGGATAAAACTCTCAAGATAAGAATAAATTCATTTGTAACAACATATTAACCTCTCTATTAGGAAAGTTCATGTGAATATTATAATATTAACAAAATATTCTTTCTTAGAAATATCTAAGAATAAAACTCATATACTTCATTCTTAATCCTAAAAATAAATCTAGTAAATTGTTATAAAAAAAAAAAAAATTAGTAAACTTAAACAAACACCCTAAAAGAAAATAATCCTATGTGAGTACTCTGGATATTTTCCTCAACTCAAATCCACAATGATGAAACCTGAGCATAATTTTTTTTTTTTTTCATGGACAGAACCTGGAAAACAGAAGAACCTCTAAAAGAATTTTTAATAGAAGGTCTATTATGATTTTTGAATACCGAGTGTATAAGCAAACAAGAAAAGAAATCATTTCGAGTAAACAACAAAATGAAATGAAGAACAATATAAATCAAGGTGGACTCAATTAATATATACCATACTATACCATTTGCACATGCATATACACACAACACCTAAAATTGAAAAAGAAAGTATTAAACATATCTAACCAAAACAAACGAAGATAATAAAACCAAGATTATTACATGAGTAAATTAACCAAGAGGTCATAAAAATCAACTAATTTGAACCTGAAGATTCTAAATTAAATTTATCAATTAACGTAGAACCTTTAAAACTACTTGACACACTCCATTGATCGGAGTTTGCCACCGACGACGATGAAGGCACCCCGTTACCACACTTAGCCACCGTCCTCACACTCTCTATCAATGCCTCGGTCCTCGACTCTTGCGACAAAATCTCCGACAGCTTCTCCGGACTTATCACCAATTTCACCTTCCACACTCCACTACTATTGTACCTCGGAAACACTTCATGTTCCGACCAAATATTGTTATTGTTATTGTTGTTGCTATTCTTGTCACATGTGGACATTCGATACGGAGTTAACGTTTCGAATGTTTCACCAAATTGTTTAACAAGATTTTTGAGAGGGAGAAGGTAGTAAATTTCACCAGCTTGAAGTTCTTCGTTTTTTGAGAGTGGTTTAGAGAGTGTGTTACGGTTGTTTTTGAAAATTCCATGGTGTGGGAACTCGTTGGTTATGCATTCAACCGTTATGGGAGAATAAAGTTCCATGATGCCTCCATTTGATGTTACAATTCTTACCATGGTTTCTTCAAAATCTCCATGATGAAAGCCTTTGAATACGCAATTACCCATTTTGCATGAATTAATTATAATATGATATGATGGATCTATATAAATATGTATAATGTATAGTTTGCAAGATTTACTTTGAGGTGGTGGTGAAGGGTTAATTATAAGGGTTTGAATTTAAAGGAGAGTGATGATGAATGAGGAGGTTTCTTGAGGGTTTCTTTTTGGTAGATGGATGATGAGTAGCCGACACAAAAAGGTATCAAATCCTTTCTTTGTTATTAATTGATTCCATAAACTAAGATTGCCTATATTTGTCTATGAAGGTATCGGGTATGGGTATGTATGGCAATTTGCCAATGGTTGTTAGCTATTATAGGGGAGTGGTCCCACTTTGCTTGTATTATTGAGAAGATCTTATTTAAGTAAGATTACGATTAAAGTTTCTCTTGACAAAAATGATTAATATGATGCATGAACAAATTTATCTTAAAAAAAAGTATGAGGAATCAAAAAATAAGGTCATAAGGTCAACGATTGGGGATATATAGATTATTATTATTGTTATTATTATTACTTTGTTTAAAAAATAATATAATAGTACGGTTAAATGCAATTTCTTCTTATTTAAAAAGGTTCTGAAATGTCGCAAGAAATCTAGACCCAAAAAGGAGAAGGGCCGGTGGTGGGCATTTGGGAAAGTACGGCTGATCAGGTGTCTTCATTCCAGCAACAAGTAAGAAGAAGAACAAAACACGAAGTGAGGGGCCGGAGGTGAAGAAAGAGTCGGTTTGATCAAGCTAGTAAAAACAGTGAATTGAGCTTCATACACTCACAGTTCAAGGAGCACTAATATTTATTGCGGTTTTACCCTATTTTGACTGAATCTGAATTTTAAATCTATATTTTAAAATTTCGAAATTTTAGTCACCCAATTTTGATGTCTTTCAAGATTTTACCCCCAAACCATGTTTGGACTCGCTTTTGCTTACGTGGATTATATAATATTGTTTTACTATCCACCTAGTTAATTAACATTAAATATTATTTTATAATTTTTTTTAAAATTAAAATATTTTTAATAAAAAAAGTACATTAAAATTCAAAAAATAAAATAAAATCAGTAAAAAGAACCATAAACAGTACTAGAAAAACACCATAAAAACAATAAATGAAACAATAAAAATGCAAAAACAATCAACTGAATATTTTAGATACAAAATTTATGAGTACTATTTTTTTGTGGTCGGGGTTTAAATCTCGGACTTTGCATATTTCATGCATTGTTCTTACCAACTGAGCTATTTATGATATTCTCTAAAAAAATATTTATCATATACACGATAAATGCATATGTGTGAGTACTTTTTATTTGTCTAAAACATGTGAGTAGTTATAAAAAAAAAAATACATTGGATAGATAATGATATTTTAAG
The DNA here is from genome assembly GCF_051527215.1 of Medicago sativa. Classification (NCBI taxonomy): domain Eukaryota; kingdom Viridiplantae; phylum Streptophyta; class Magnoliopsida; order Fabales; family Fabaceae; genus Medicago; species Medicago sativa. The sequence continues at coordinate 12,795,817 of NC_140756.1, forward strand.
GTCTTACAAATGAAGCACTACCAATAAAAAGGGTCTTTCAAATGAAGTGTCAATGAAAAATAATTACTTGAAATATAAGACGTGAATGTTGTAAAAAATTATGCACTAACTAAAATTGGTAGTAGAAAATTTAGAGTGAGCAGAGTTCATGGAAAATTTTATAAAAACTAAAAATAAAAATTGATATATTTTGAGTGACCGTAAACATATTCAACCCTTAAATATTTGATATTGTTTATCATAAAAACTCAGCATACATAACCCTTTAAATAAATGGTCAGGTGTTCGTTCTCTCTCCCTCTCTCTTACCCCTTTTTAAAATATATATATATATATATATATATATATATATATATATATATATATATGTGTGTGTGTGTGTGTGTGTGTGTGTGTTTTTGAAACAATCAACTATGTATCTTATTTTTAAGACAGGTGGAATATCAAGTTCACATGTTTAACCCAATTTTCCGAGTATTATATTAAGAGTAAGTGGACCTTTGTTTTATAAAAGAGACCTCTCTTTTCACCGACGGACTAAAAAAAGATGAGTGGGGTGATGCAAGAATGGATTCAATAAATCAATTAAAACGGCTATGAAAAAGTTGAATTAAACTAATCAAATTATTATTTTCATGGTGGTTTGCATGGGGGAATATGGCTTTGTGATGGTGAAGGATGAACGTGTAGGGCCATACGTGTGGTAGGATAAGAGATTGTGGTTGATCTAGTTCACTCACTAGTTGATAATGAAATGTTAACAATATTGAATCTGGTTTAGTCAAAAACAGAATCCATGTGACCAAACTCAGGTTGCATTTCATTGTGCAGTATTTGTCGGTTATGATACCAGCACCTGGAAGCATACATGTAGCTTCATCCCCACACACGAAAATGTTCCTCTATGGTTTTTCTCTCACTAAAGATACTATATTCATTTAAATTTATATAATACATAAAAAAAACAAACACAAACTAAAAATAAAAATGATAAGTTTGCCGACAAACTCACAACACTCAAGTTAATAGCATAGACAAAATTAAAGTAATTGGAATATTCTATAGGTGTTGCATGATATATCGGTTGTTGGGATTATTGGATTTTATTTTTCTTACAAAAAAGAATTATTATAACTCGTTGTAAGGCATCATTAGATTTAGAAACGAGAAACTTATAATTTTTTTTTTAAAATTAAATGATCATTTTTCAAAATTTTCATATGTTTCTTAAGATTTTCTAAAAACAAAATCTAAAAAATAAACATTTTGAATAAATGCTTTATTACAAAATTATCTTCGTTACGGTAAACAAACATAAAATAACTTAATCTTTTTTAAAGAATATTGTGTGCCTGTCGTGAAGCCATGGTAAAGACATTCCTCAGTCGCATTGTAACATGTAACATCTACTGAGAAGGTGGTTTGAGTTCAATCTCAACCTCTGGAAGAATCATGACGCCAAAACACAAATTCAAGAAATGAGAATCAGAGACATTTTTGAAGAGAACCGGGAGCAACCAGATAAAGAAGTTTTGCAGAGGAGACACCATTTTTACATCATCACAAGAGAATTTTTTTTGTAAGAGATCAAACTTCTAGAAAAAAGAGTAGACCTACTTTTTTTTCCTTTTCATTCGGACTCCATTTGGATCATCTAACCATTTCATGCTCTAAAATTTTAAAATTACCCTACACTTTTTTTATACAAAAAGAGAGAACACTTTACCATAAAAGGAGGATATAGACATATAAATTTGAGAGAGTGTATTCTTAAAATTTGGAATGTGGGAATATAATTATAATGATCTTCACTGTTTTCTAGTTATAGTAATAAGTACCTACGTCTTTTATGAGCTTCAACGGGTAATTTGGACAACAATTTGGCCATATTCTGTAGGAAGTGTCCCTTTTATCTTTCTCTTTTCCTCCATTAGCATCGTGACAGTCCTACAACTTTCGGTGATACTTGATTACAATTTGAAACTTAGCTTATAATTAATGATGAAGTCTAGATAAAAACAATTCTTAGTACCAAGTGCAATTCCTTCATTGTTTTGTGTTAGAGGAACTTTTTAATTGGGTTGACATGGTTAATGAGTTACACTAAATGATGAATTATTTAAGACAATTTGAGTTCGATTTTTGGATGAAATAATTTTTTATCACTCTTAACAAAAAAGAAAAGAAAAGAGGACAACCATAATTGAGATCAATAATTGGTTTATTCATCTTTTGGTTTTAACACTTATGTCTTTAAAGAAAGGATATGGTATTTTGGAATTTGACGGGAAGTAAGCAAATTTTGATTAAAGATTGTTTCAATTAGATATTGAACTTAGATTCTTAACTGAAGTTTATTAACCATCAATACTCAAACGCTTAGGTGATGAATTGGCTCAATTAAACTCTCAAATTCGGAGTAACATCCCTAAAAAACAAAGTTATGAGTAACATTTTAACTTTATTTTTTTAGCTTTGTAGGTTTTGTCTCTTTTTCTCTTTTTTATATTTATACATATATGCACACTAGTGTTGAAGTACCCTTTATTCTTTAAACGCCCACAAAAATTGTCATATTATTTCATTTCACACAAAATAAAGAGAAGATAAATCAAGAGAATAATAATATATTCTCAAGTCTCTCATGTTCCAAAACATAGCTCAAATCACAATGAAATTCTTCCCTTTTATCATTAGCAATAAAAAAATAATACAAAACATTCACAAGGTGTTTTATACACTTATCTTTCATGCCTAGATGTCTCAGATTATCTAAGAATTACGATCATTATTGACCAAAACAAAGTAGAAAGCTATCACCATATAAATGGTGCTATTGAAAGTTCGTATTGAGCTCATAAACATCATATTTGAGCCAAAAATATAATTATTCTTTGAGTAATTGCTAATCTTTTTTTTTCTCTCAAAAAAAAAAAAAGATTTTTTGTTTTCTAGACATTGGACTTTATTCTTGATCTTCAGCCTATTTTGAGGATATAGCTACTCAAAAATTTAATTCCATAGACTTGGTGTTTTCTCATGATAAAAAATTATTAGCAAAAGAAAAACATATTTCATTACCTGTAATGCTTAGTATAGCGAAATCCAAAATCACCATAGTATCCCAAAGTGTACATAAGTGCTATTGAATTGAAAGTTTGACTTCAATACACCTTTGACTTCAATACACCCATGACTCCATGATTTCCGGCCAGAACACAATTTTATTAGATGCATATTGGTTTCATGATGCCCTCGTGAGAATTTCTTTTCGCAGTATATAGCACTGCTCTTTCATTATAGTCTTTCTCCGCATATTAATTGCAAAAGAAAAACACATTAATCCATAGACTTAGTGGCCATTCATTTTTCAAGTGGGTATGAAAATGACTTAAGGATTAAGAAAAGAAAAAATAAAGCTTTCTTGTATGATCAAGTAAGGTACCTTATAGAATACAATACTTTGAATTCGTCATATATATACTTAGAAATTGTAGAAGAACAATCTCAATATAAATAAATAGTAGTGCTATAAGAGGGAAAAGGTGAGAAGATTGTTAAAATTGAGAGATTATCCAACATGTTCAGATAAGCCAACTAAGAAGTAGTAAAACGATTTGCTGTATTTGAGTAGGGAGATCAATTACACAAACATATATAATTATAGGTTTGTTCAAGCATACTATCATCCTCTTTTAAAACAAAAATATTGTAGCAATTTTTAGTCAAACAAAGTGAACAACTACTAAAATAAGATCATATATAAGTTAATATATCATATGCTTTGAGAAAAAAATTGGGAGGTTGTAGAAAGTTCAAATTTTCAACCCCTCGAATAAATAAAGAAAAAAAACAAGAAAATGAAAAGAGAAAGACTACTATGTTCTACTTCCTATGCTTTGATCATACTGCATAATTTAATCTAACAAATTAACTCATCCATCATCCTTAGAATCACTGTCAATTCGTCATCCTCAGGATCATAGTCACTTTGTTCATTCAAATCCTCTGATAACAAAGACCCTTCCTCTTTCCTACCATACTTTCATGTACTGAGAATGTGCTTGGAGTCGGGGTTGCAGACCTATAATTCAAAAAATATCCATTAGACTAGAAGTAAAACAATAAAACAGACAATAAAAACACGAAAAGAAAAAATGAATGCAAAATGATAATGGTTAAAGTGCAAGCATCCATCAAGAAACAAAGAAAGAATTATGCTAGTTTCAACCAAGATTCCATGAATTTAAACCTGAACCAGCCAGGGCCGTGTCATCAAAAAATAGATTTTATAACAATATCATTATCGACGAACATGGTGTTAGGATCATAAACATGTTCATGTATCCCACCTTCCAGAATGTTAGTTTCGTTTTGTGTTAACCTTCTCTGTAATATGCAAGAGGGAGTAAATCTTTTTTGTTAGAATTATTTTCTAGATTATAATTAATTAGTAACTAATATAAAATCAAAATAAATTCTCGATCCTATAGATTGCTAAACCATTAACAAAGGCCAAAAGATATTTATTTCTACAATATAATCAAGCTAAGGCATCGTATGAAATACTCACATGTTATTAAAACATGACAAAGATTGTAGAACAACATATATCAATTGTCATACATTCAAACAATTGTAAATAGTGGAAGAGTACTTACTTTCAATCAGTCGAAACCAAACTTTCAACGTGAGGGAACAGACATGCTTTATCGGAATAGCTCAATGCCCGATAATAGCTCGTTGCTCTAATTCTCCCTACTACTCTATTTTCTCTCTGATTATAGATAATTGTTATGCCACCATATTCATATGTCAATAACAAGGTATCACCATTCTTAGAAAGGTACAGCGGCAACAATAATAGATTACTATGCATTTCAAGATTGAAGTAATCAATTCTAAATAACTGAATCCAAGACTCTTGAACCCCAAACTCCCTCATTTGCCATATAACAAATTCGGTTTTCTTGAAATCATGCGAAAAGCAAAGGTGGTCCATAAGAACCTGAAGAGTTGGCTGATTGTCCGGCCATCCGGAGGGCCACCCATCGTCCAGCACCTCATAAAAACCGGAAGGCAGCAAAAACTGTTTAAGTGTCTCCGTCGAAAGATCAAGGGAAACAATCACAAATCGCTCAACATGATCCCTAAGAGCCAACCAACTAACAGTGCCACTCAAATGCACACTATTATATTGAGAGGTGAGAGGAATCAAAGGGAAACCAATAATATTTCTCCAACAATTATCACCCAAACTCAGAACTCTAACATGAGCATTTTGTTTTGCAAATAATGCGACGATCTTGTAAGTTCCGCTTAAAATATCACAACCAAAAGTGAACTCAACAGAGGAGTGCGGAGATTTATCTAAAGTCCCACATTCTGCAGATTTTTTTCTGGTGGCAGGATTCCATAAACAAAAGCGATAATGATCCTTCATTTTACGAGAATTTGAAAGAAAGCAGAGCAATCCATTGCAGGAATTAATAATCTTGTGCTTGGAATGACGGTTGCTATTGTAATGGGAAACAATGGAAGAATTCTTTAATAAATGACGGACGGGGAAGGATTGGACACTCTTAATAGGGTATCTCTTCTTTGATGGTGGTGTGAGTATGATGTGTGGGTTTTGTGACGACTTCTTTAGCTGCTTTTGGACGAAGGTTGGATCCGAGATGAGAATTTTCCAAGACTTGCTCACGCATTTGAGTCGCAAAATGGTTTTCACATCAAGGAACGATAGGATTTCAGCGATGAGTTCGTCGGGAATGAATACCAGCGGCGGCAATGGTGCATTGGATTCAACTTGGCTGCTCATAGTACTCATATTAACCTTGCATAGTAAGGAACCAAGCAAAGCATAAATAAATATTATCTTTGCAATATTAAAACAAGCTGAATATGAAATAGATATCAAAAAGCAAAACAATTTCGTTTGTGCAACACACCTCGATAAGCCAAGCCAAAAGACTCTCGCTTCTAACAATTAACAAAGCCAAAAGACTAAAAAATATGGAACAAGAAGGAAAAGAAGATGAAGCACTAAAGCTCAAACAAACCTAAAACTGAAGGATTCAGGAGCTACTCCGCCACAGGATTTGTGCAGCGACTTGAGAGTTGAGAGAGACGCATGAGGGAGAATGAATAAGAGTTATATAAACCCTAAAAACTTTAGGGGTATTTTAGTAATAACCTACCTATTATTTATTGAAAATTACTTCCTTTAGGGGTGATATTATGGCTCCAAAAATAAAAATACTCACAATTCAGATTATATATCCGAACTATGTCAAACCTCCTATCAAACTAGTTTCAATGAGCTATTGTAGTCCATATACAAACTAGTTTCAATGAGCTATTGTAGTCCATATATATTGACACAGGGAAAGTTAGTATCACATTGGTATTACCGAAACTACACTACAAGAAACATTGCATTTTGCCTGGGAAAAAATCACTGAGAAAAGAACAGAATCCCTAGGAAAAGGGACGTTTGTGAGCAGTGGCGGAGCCAGAAATTTTACATAGCCTGGGCAAAAATTATAGAGCCAAGAATTTTTGTGCGCGCTTGTGTGAAAATATTGAGTTTGGCCAAAAAAAATTAATTTTTTAAGTGGGTTAATGGGCTATTGGGTTGGCCGAAATATAAAGAAAGTATCGATCGAGCCTGGGAGAGTGCCCGGGCTCGCCGGGTGGTGGCTCCGCCCATGTTTGTGAGGGCATTTTCCAGAGGCGGAAACCCTAGCAAAACACTTCGTCGCAAACATTTTATGAGGGGTTACACCCCTGGAAAAGAATGAGGGGCTAAACCCTGACATATGTCGTGACTTTTTCCCTGTCTTAACCCCTGACATATTTCCTCACTTTTTCTGCAATTGTGCAGTCTGCTCTGACTGCTGACTAACTGATGGAAGGTCAAATCTGATCGGTATATACCAGGGACTTGCGAGGGGTTTAACCCCTAGCAAATGGTATATTATTTTTTAAAAAAAAAATGTTTTATTTATAAAACTGAATTTTTATTAAATAATTAAATATTTTAAAAATAATGTTAATTAATAAAATATATTTAAATTAATTACAAAATCGATTTTTTTAAGTTGTTTTTGAAATACAATTAAATGTTTCAAAAATCATTTTTTTATGAAGTATTTTTATTTAAAAACCAGTTTTTTAAATTAAAAATATAATAATTTTTTTTAAAACAGTTTTACTTTAACAAACAGTCAAAATATCAGATTTGTTACTACAGAAGTTTGAAACGAATTTCCCTGAATTAATTAAAAAAAACAGTTTTAATTAGTATATAAACAGTTTTCTACCGAAAACTGTTCCAGTGGCCGTCGATGTCTTGGTCACGAGCTCCTGTGGTCGTCGATGAGATGAGTTGGAATTAATTTTGATTTTTTTAGTTAGATTCCATTTTTGTTGCAACGTTTTCCAGATCTTGTTGAGTTGTATATGAGGTTGAGAATCTGGGTACACTGAATTAAAGGATTGTGTTTCTCATGTTGCTGCTTGGGAACTATTTTGGCTTTTGAGATTTTAGTGAAAAGTAATTTTTAGTCATCTTTTATGAAAAATCAATATCTATTTTGCTTTTGTTTACTATAATAAAATTTACTTTTTTTAAAAAAAATAATTTACTTCATTTGGATACAGTCATATAAAGGGATTTCTTTTTTATAAAATTAGTTCAATCTTTTGACCTATATTTTCACTCTCCTCTAAAAAAAATCTATTTTTTTAGAAGCTACAAACTGCTTTTAGATTTATTTTTTTTTCTAGATTATGATTTTCTTTTAAAATCTATTTTTTTTAAAGTGATTTTTTTAATTAAAAAAAAAAAGCTAAAACAAACTGGTTATTAATCCAACATTAGATCAACTAGACTTTTCACTCGTGCTACCGCACGGGTCATATATAGTTCAAAACATTACCTGCACTTTTTATTAAAAAATATAGGTGCTATATATCATAAGGTCTGCTAAAATAACTCATGTTAATTTGTTTAGTAGAAATAAGTTTTTCCCTATCAGTATGTTTTGTTTGAAATAAGCATATATGAGTCTAAAAGTTAGATTGCAAATTCAGATATAATACATACTTGGAATATAAAGAATTACATCAGTGTAGGTCTCAACATACTTTAGATCAGAAAGCTGCCACGGGACTATTAATAATATTAATCAAACTTGGTACATAGAATGATTCAATTACATAATTTAACTCGTAATCTCTATCAAATTTTGTTGAACTATGAACAATCTCATCCAAATGTTTAAATCGATAATATCTCTTACATTTTGTGACAAAAAATACTCTTACATTTTGCCACGGGAATTGAAATTTCACCCAATTGTGGAATAAAGCAAATAAAAGGTAGTCCTAATTCATAGCATAGCTCTGAAAACTCGTAATTCATTTAAGTTTCCTTAAAATTGAATCTAAAAAATGTAGACCAACACAATATGTTTCACTTAATTAATTGGTTTCAAACTTGATTGGTGTCATGTTGGAGACTTTATTTGTTGGACTTTATTAGTAGCAAAAATGAAGAAGCACTAAAAGTCTAAAACAATAAGAGAAGCTCCATAACAGTGATTCTTCTTTCAAAGTTATCAACCTATCACTTTGTATTGCTTCAATATTTGAAACATATAGAAGGTTTCACACACAAAAAACTTACACTAATGTATTTAAAGTCTAAAATTACATTCTATAAAACTAATCACAACAGTTATAGCCAGCTTAATCAAAATTTAAGGGTCAAAGAACATAGTAGTATAATATGTGACATATTACAATTCTAATTTGGCCAAATCAATTACACCACTCTTTTTTAGCCTTTTATGTCTACAAAAATATACACTAAACCCTGCTTAGGTTACTAAATAGAAAACTAAAACTCATAGTAATAAATTATATCATGTTACAGAATATAAATATTATTAGCAGCGAGTATACAATATCAATGATTTAAAACGGTGTATATATATTGCCATATGAAAAACGTATGTATATATTGTACTACCCTGCAAAAACAAATCAACAACTTAAATGATCATTTACGTTTCAGCACTATTAAGGATAAATTAATTTATGATGAATAGCAAAACAGTACATACTTGTATCAGCCAAACAGCAACACCTATATCACTTCAGGATTGAAAATTTCACAAATTGCGGAAAACTTCTTTATATACCACGTTTGATGTAGTTTTGATGCAATTATTGTCTTCATCTCTCAATAGAATTTTCAGACCGTTTCGTGAGGTTACTCTTGATACCGCAACGTACAGTTGATGATGCGAAACACCTGTTGAGGTAGGTATATACCAACTTTTTGTAGGGACTGACCTTGGCTTTTGTTTATGGTCAATGTGAACGATACATAAATAGGGAACTGTGTAAGTTGAAACTTCTATGGAATCCTTGTATCAAAAGGACTCAATGACGATCTAGGTATATAAAGTACCATGGCAGCCACAACCTCATAATTCATCTCATCCCATTGCCACAAAGTTGTGAACCAATGGCCTGCCCTTAAGAACCAAAAGTTGCAAGGTTTGGCATCAAGGTAAGAATAATAACAGAGAGATCTATTATTTTGTTTATAGCCAACAAACAAAAAGAGAACGACATTGATAAGAGCATCAAGAATCCTCTTCAGGTTATACTACAGAATTACCTTGATATATAAAATAAAAGAACAAAGAATTTTAAGAGTTAATAGTTCATAAATCCATAGCTATCCAAGAAAAAACTCCAGTTTAGGAAACATATTATTAACCTTGTAAGTACAAACCCAACCTGCTGTCTAAATAAATATTTGGAATATAAATAATATTAATCAAACTTTCTAATACTCACCCTTTTATTTTTCTAACCAACTAAGAGGGAAGAAGGCGACTTTGTTTCAAGTTTTGTTCTTTCCAAATCACCTCATCCGGCCTCTCACTATCGTCAAATCCACATTCACACAAAAAAAACACAGATACAACATTAAAATAGACATAAGTTAATTGTTGAAATGCATACAATGGTTCAAATATATAGTTATTCTAAAAGCTACACCGTATAGTTTTTTTTTTCTTTTCTAAATCACGGCGACTCACCGTGATTTCAACAAAGTCACCATGCAAACCCATAGTAGAGAATATACACACCAAACCAAGCTGACAGCAATCGATCATATGAACTTCAATTACCGCAAGTCACTCGCAAGCAAAAGAATTGAATGTAAAGAATGATAATCGGTTTTGAAAACTAATACCAAGATTCTTAAGTGGAAATCCCTTAATAAAAGAAAGAATGAGTTGAAAATAAAAATAGCGCCATATGTATTTGTGAGATAATGATAGAAAAAAAAAGGAACAATGACCTTTGCTTACCGGCGGCCGCCGTCGACTTTAGAAACTTGTCGCCTATGTTGCTTAGTAATGGAGAAGAAAATTAATTCATATTCTGAATGTGTAAGCATCAGCTGGATTTTGCTTGTTCCTCACAATATTATCACTTTATGTATACCATCCAAACTCATTCCCTCTCTTATATTATCTTCCATTGCAGTCAAACAACACAATAACCAAAAATTAAACTATGCAATCAAACCTGATGTCACATAATTTCATAGAGTCAAAACGAAACAAAAAAAATTATTCAGTAGCTCTCAATTTCACAATAAATGATCGGATAACATAAGAGAAACAAATGCATTACCTGAATGGTCGAAACCAAATCGTCACAGCAACAAAGGAAATTCTACAAACAGTGATATTCACAACCTGTCAAATTTTATTGATCTACTAATAGCATTCATACTGGGAAATTCAATCTAAAGCTGCTCAATAAGATCTGTGCGGTTTGAATCATCCCCTTCAATAACATCCTAAATGAAAATTAGATCAATAAAATTCTGTCTGCAAAATAGGACCAGCACATGTATATATATACATAAACAGAATGTTTAGCAGAAAAATAAAATACACACACACATAACACATATACACACGCACACACCATAGGATTGTTATTAGTCATCTCTTTCAATGCACCATGTTTAACAGAAACAATGATTATGACAATACTTAGGCTTGCTACATTTCAAGGCTTATATGATGATATGGTATCAAAGATTGCTTGCATACTATTGCAAGGAAAAAATAATGATTATGTCTTCATTGGTTGAGCCATTAGTTAAAGAATTAGCTGTACTAAATCTGCAAAACACAGTTAGCTAAGATTTAGATCACGGTTTACAATCTAGACATGGTTAGTCTAGGTCTGCGCAAGTAATTAGATATGAAATGATCACTTGAAAGAAAATCAATGAGTTGCCTTGCAAAGAAATCCAATGATGCGTGACTGCAACATCTAATACATAGGCTTGATACAGTTCAAATCTTCATCATGTATAAGAAGATCATGATTATCATGTGGAAGTGCACATTCCTATGAATTTGATTACATTTTTTCAGGCAATGCATTCCAGACATAGGGTAGGCCAGCGTTATAATTAACATAGATGCTAGTATGTAATGTGAGTGCATTGAGTGCAATTATGAAGCAAGCAGGATGCCTTGAACTATTAAACATGTGGTCTACTATATAAGAGGTGCCGTGCGTAATTATCAAGGTTTTGATCTCGTATCATGCTAATAAAGGACTTCAGACTAAGCATATGTTAGAGACACTATCGTATGATTAGTTCCTTCTTCAGCCAAAAGATTTTTACCACAAAGACTTGAGACTGTAGTTATTAAACATCAAAGTAGATAATTCATTTTAAACAAAGTGTTGAACTACTAATCCTATCTAACCAGCTACAACTATATCAAGTAGTAAAAAAAAGTCTACGTAAGGCTTACATGTTTTTAAGCTCAATGAATACATTTGCATTTCAATCACATGAATTCCAGAACACAATATTTGAACGATTAGGAGTTCATCTCAGCATCTTATTATACATCAATTGGAAAAACATAAAGCAATACCTAAACTAATCATTGTGTTAACTTTTCTTTCAGCTATTGGTCATGTATAATAAGGCATTGTCATTAAAGAGGTCAAAAGAAGATTGAAAGCTACTGCTACAATGATCCCAAATAAATTCCTACTTTTTTAGAGAAGAAATCGCGCAAATTTAAACTAAATTCATAGGTCCATAACATTAACATAAGTTCTTACTGAACGGACACTTGAAGAATAATATCGCAATTAGCCAATATTGATCGAATATCCCATGGAATTCATTTCTTTCAGTTGAAATAAAACACCCAGTCAAGTTAAAAATGATTCTGAAAGATGTGTTCAATGGTGATTTTATCACTAATGATAGAAAAGGAAAACAATGATATTGCATTGATAAAATACTTACCTCATATAAGCTCCTGTCATTTGATTTTTCATGTGCTCAAACCATGGTTTTATACAATATGTGTTAAGTTAATATAGCAAAATGATGTTTTCCAAAGCCTTTCATACAGAAAACACACATGCAGAATTTATATTCTCACTTTGACATCAATACCTGCACTGAATGACATAAATTGTAAGGGACAAAGGACATAGTTCATAACATGGTAACTTTGGAGAAGAGGAAGAATAAAAAAAGCCAAAAGATAGATGTTAATGAATTGAAAAAGATTATTATTGTTCTTAAAAAAAAGATTGGTGTCACACTTACATTGATTGAATATTCTAACAATAACTTACATATATTAATTTAAGAAACCAAAACTCAAACCTGCAAAAAATAAACTACAAAAAATAAAAATAAAAAATCAGAACCTTCAATTTGAAAATCCTTAAAATCAAATTAAACAAATCTCTTGTTTCAATCCCCCAATTCTGATACGATTCAGAATCGAATCTATTTTTTTTTTTTTTTTTTTTTTTTTTTTTTTTTTGAATGGCAAAATATATATATATATAGATGATAGAAAGAGTTTTCCAAGAATATACAAGAAGATAGGCACCAAGCGATACCCCACAAAACACCAAAAAAAAGAAAACTCCAACCCCACAGACGGGGCCAGAAGGACACACAAAGAGAACCCCAAAAGGAGCCCAAACACCAAAAAGAACTAGCAAAGGATGGTCATCCAGTAGCCGATAGCCAACCAAAAAGCCAGCCCATCCACACCTGCAAGAAAGGAAGAAACAACAAGAAAATCTGAAGGGCACCCCGGAGAGGAAGGGGAGATACAACCCCACCCAACCCCACAAGAAGCCCCAGGAACACCCACCACCACAAAACTCTATCGAATCAAACACAGGACGGGCTGCACCTCCCACTCATAGAGATCGAATCTATAAACCCACAACAGATGAATCATAAATGAATCAAGCAATACAATGGTGAAAGAATATCGTGGATGGCAAAAATGATTCCAAAAACAGAACCCAATAAGAGAATTAGAGAGAAATGAAACCTCAAATGCTTGAAACATGCTTATATGTTACCTCCAAGAGAGAGAGAGCGAGACCCTAAACGGCGGTGACCATCGCCGGAGTGTTGATGGCCAATGAAAACCCAAAAGGGTTTTTATCTTTTGGATATGTTCACCATCAACTTATGATCCTTGTGTGGATTGCGGTAAGGTGGCCAGAAGTGGAGGCTGTGAGGATGAAGAAGAGATGAGCGGTGGCTGAGAGAGGAGAAGAGCGGCGGCTGAGAGAGATTGAGAGAGGAGCAACCATGAAGAGAAAATGAGAAAATATGAAGTAGAAGAAGTTTTAGAGAAATGAAGTTTTAGAGAAAACGTGGGAGAGAGATAACGTGTGAGAATTTTTTGAGATATGGAATATGTTTTCCAATGCATATGTTTTCCAATGCAGGTGGGATAGGTGGTAATTAGAAATTCAAATTTCAAATAGTTGGAGCCAAAAAATTAGGTTTAGGGTTTGACAATTAGGGTAAGCATGTTTGCAACCATTAGATATAACTAGAACGCCTACCCATGCGCCGCACGGGTCTTATGAGCCGGTAAATTTTACCGATCCATTCATTACCTATTATGAAAAAATAACGTGGGCCACTATTTAAAACAAAGATAAATAATTTGTTTAGTCACAACCTTTGCAACATTCTGACGTATAAAAATTTTAAAAAAATTTGATAAGTGGAAAATAATTATACACACATTAATATTAATTTAAAAAATATTTAATTTTTATAAGGATACTTAGATGCAATCTGATTATAATATGGAGCTGTATATATAATATAGTGTTCTTTTAAATTAAAGTATCATCTTAATTTTAATGTGACAATATAATAATGTACAACAAACTATATAAATATAGGTAAAAAAAATTAACAAAAATACTCACTACTTGCCTAACTCACTTAATAACATAGTATTCTACAACAAACTATCCAAAATATAATGGGTAGAATGGAAGCAGCTCATTATTGATTGATTAACTCATTACTAATATATTACGTTACAACAAACTCTCTAAAATTAAGTTTTAAATAAATCTGATTACAGTTTTGAAAAAAATGTGACAAAAATCATTCACTATTTGCCTAACTCACTTAATTTTAGAGAAAAAATGTGACGAAAAATATATGCATACCAGAAACCCGCTCGTTACGTCGTTCTCAGTCAGGTTCTTAACATGGTCGATGTGCATGTTAGTGTTGCTGTGTCGATATGTCAGATTTCCAGTAAAAGGGGGTAGAGCATTGTTGAAGCTTGGCTGGACGTTTGTTCTGTCAATCACAAAGTGCATGGGGAGGATTGAAAACCGGTGCCTTGATAACCTTTCCGAAACGATCTTTCAAAACCATTGCAAACTGACCTCCACCAACAAAAACCAGGGAGATCCAAGCACCCAACCGAAGTCCATAGAAGCCACGCAAGGCCTTCCATCCTTTGGAAAAAAATATCTTCCCATTGATCCTTTCTACCAGAACATCAAACTTGTTATTTTTTTGATCAGTCAAAGTTGCAAAACGGGTGATCTGGTCCCCAAAGTCAGCGGCAAACAAATTTGGGAGCATCACAACGCCCTAAAAAAAGAGGGAAAACAGTGAGACACAAATTAAGGGAAACAATTAAACTTTTAAAAGAAAGGAAAACCACCGACATCTTCAGCGTCGTATTCCACTACGTATGTTCGATATCTCTGTCGGAGTTTGTTAACAGCCTTCTCCAGATCACCCACATGATTGAGAATCAAAGGACCTAACAATTAAACGCAACAAAACGGTTAACATTAAGATGAAAACAGTGTGTGTCGCAATTTTGGGTATAAAAAGAAAGGCATCAAAACAATTTACCAGTCAAGCAAACAGAGGACAACAAAGTTTCGGTGTTACGTAAAGCCATTGATACTTTGAGAGGAAAAAACACGATATCAGATTTGGATGAACAGATTTGGATGAAGGGGAAATGCATTCCATGTACATGTATATATAGAGGGAAAGAGTATAGTTTAGTGTGAGAATATGTGTGGAAATTTGCATGTTTTCCATGCAGAAAACCAAAGGCCGATCCATTCATTACCTATTATGAAAAAATAATAAAGTTAATAGGGAAGTGTGGGAACCGATCCATTCAGTACCTATTATGAAAAAATAACGTGGGCCACTATTTAAAACAAAGATAAAGAATTTGTTTAGTCACAACATTTGCAACATTCTGACGTATAAAAATTTTAAAAAAATTTGATATGTGGAAAATAATTATACACACATTAATATTAATTTAAAAAAAAATTAATTTTTATAAGGATACTTAGATGCAATCTGATTATAATATAGAGCTGTATATATAATATAGTGTTCTTTTAAATTAAAGTATCATCTTAATTTTAATGTGACAATATAATACTGTACAACAAACTATATAAATATACGCAAAAAAATTTAACAAAAATCACTCACTACTTGCCTATATAATGGGTAGAATGGAAGCAGCTCATTATTTATTGATTAACGAAAATATAATATATTACGTTACAAAAAGGATATTAATGAAACGGTCAACAAAAATTGCCTTGAAAAATAACAAAGCGGTTATTACGTTACAACAATAGTATTGGAAGCAAGGCAGAATATTCCAAATTTTGAAATGCAAAAGGTTGCAAGGAGGGAAGATTTTTAGGGTTAGATAATTAGCATTAAATGAGGCGTGTTTAGAGGGAAAATATGTAGGTTTAATTGTTGCAACGTAACAACTTTTACTAATAAGGGAAGGATGGCCTAATTAAAGCATAAAGGGTAACCATTTTTACACCATATATATCAGTTACATTATATCCCTTCAAATTACCAAATTCCGCTCTTTCTATAATTGCACACAAGTAGAGCCAAAAGAAAATGGCAAAAATATCAATCACGAATTTTGCCTCTGATTTTGTTTCATGTATATATCAACTTCAACATCCGAGAGCCAAAACACGATAAGTAACTTGCAGAATATCTATGGAATTTTAACAACTGTGAAAGGTAATAGAACAAAAACAATCCCAAGGGATTCTCCGAGAACTGGAAGTTTAAAGTATATATATCTCCAGCAAGATCTGCAACGTATGATCAAAACTAGGTCAGAAAAAGGTGCTAGTTTAACTGACACAATAAAAATTGAATCATAATCAATGAAAAGTAATTTGATATTAGATAGGGAAGAAAAGAATTCTATGGGGTGCTCTCATTCTATGCCGGTGGACACTGCATCTTTTGTGGTATGAAATTTAATAAAAAGGACCATTATACAAGGCTTAACAACTCGGTTCCCTTCATTCCAATAGCTCATTAGCAGATATAGGAAACCAGCTTATAGGGCGAATTAAAAGACAGGTCAGGAATTGTTTATTTGTCAAAAAAAATCAAAGATCATGATCTCTTCTTCAACCAAAATGCAAATATACAATTCAGACTTGATGATGACTCTGGATGTTGCAAAAGGGGCAATTCGAAGTTTTTTTATTGATAATCTCATCTGTAGTTTCTAAGACTCGGGAAGGCATAAAGAACACTAAAATTCGTCTAAACCTACACCTGTTCACCCTGTAACATACGCAGATAATGGAAAATACCTTGAGACATAACTCTTTTAAGTATTAATCAGGTAATGAACATTCTTTAATTGAATGACTATTAGCAGTTCATTTCATATTAATTTTAAGGTGAAAACAGGTAATCCACATCAAGTAAAACATGGAAACTGCAATCTAATAACAAATAAAATCTCATTTAAGGTTCATTACCTGTCTGAAAAGAATGACAGGCACTTATGGCTCAGATCTGACAAGCTCCTCTACAGATTTTGTGCAATTGGCAATCAAATCTCTGAAATAGAAGAAAACAACATGTATTTAGAATCTATGAACGTAATAGAGAGATGTCTTCTTTTTGAAGCTTCGGGTCAACCTCGTACTCGAACCTCAACCTCTTCCAGTGGGTGTGAATTTCTTCCAAACGGATGGCGGTGCCGTTCTTGATCTTCAAAGCTATCATACACGCACACGGTAATTTGTAAGTGATCAAACTCAAACAACCACATTTTGATTTATCCGTACCAATTTCAAGTGCTTTATTATACTCTATTACGAGATGATGCAAAGCTTCCCTTGAAATGTTCCGGATCAACCTAGATTACAACACCTTGTCTTTGAACCGATGTTCAAGCATGATAATGCTCGTCTGAAACGAAGCATGTATTGCGGTATGTTGCAACTCTAGCATGGCATGAACGGATTTCCAGTTTGTACTCAAATAACCCATACTACTACTCATATACTTTTTAAACGAGCATGTGCAGATTCAGCTCTGTTTGTTGTAGTATTCCCCATTTGCAGGTTTTTGTCAACCCAAAACATCACAAACTTCTGCTTAACCGGATCCAAAATTGTCTTTTCAACATAACCCAAAAACTTAGGAAACTTGCCGCATACAACTTTGAACCAGGTCCAATTATCAATATATGCTTCCTCAGTTTCGGAGTCCACAATATCCATCCATGCAGCCATCACAGTCTTCACCACCGAAGCCGGCTTGATCGCTTCCCCATTCTTGCCTTTGACATCCTTCACTTTGCAATCCAATTTACACTTTGCTCTCACATTTTGTCCAATGTGATATGAGCACAACAAAGTAGTAGCTTTAGGGAAAACCTCAACCACATCATTGATCAAAGCATTGTCCCGATCAGTCACAACTACTTTTGGATAGAGATCTTTGGAGTGCAACATCTCACGACACCTCTCAAGAGCCCAATAAACATTGTCTTGCCTCTCAGACATCATATAGGCAAAAGCAATAGAGAATGTTTTCATGGTAGAGGTGTTACCGACAAACTCAAGCAATGGAAGACGATACTTGTTTGTCTTGTATGTGGAATCCAACACAAGCACTGTGGAGAACGTGTTAAATAACTTGATAGAATCTGGATGTGCCCAAAAAACATCACTGACTTCATCAGAATCATGATACTTCCTACAATGATAAACATAACCATTATCAACCAAAGACTTCAAGAGATGTTGCATGTCATTCCTCGTACCCCTAATGGACCGCCTATACCTGTAAGTAGCATTATAAATGTGTTTGATGGTAGTTGAAGTAGTATGGTTCCTGATGACTCTCTGTCATTACTATGTTTGTAGACACTTTTAATGTAATTTTTAGGGTTATTCATCAAGATATTGAAGCTAAAAAGCACTCAAAATGAAGATTTCAGGCTGCCAGCACAAGTCAAAATCGGGCCCCGACCTTCCTGGTTCAGGCGCCGATTTCACAGCACAAAATAGGAAGCTTTGCTTCTGGAAAAATCGGGCCCCCTCTCTATCATTACTATGTTTGTAGACACTTTTAATGTAATTTTTAGGGTTATTCATCAAGATATTGAAGCTAAAAAGCACTCAAAATGAAGATTTAAGGCTGCCAGTACAAGTCAAAATCGGGCCCCGACCTTCCTGGTTCGGGCGCCGATTTCACAGCACAAAATAGGAAGCTTTGCTTCTGGAAAAATCGGGCCCCGACCCTCCTGGTTCGGGCGCCGATTTGTTGTTTTCAGGACGCGAGTTTTCGGCCTTCGGGGGCCGATTTTAGGCACTCGGGGGCCGATTTTAAGCTTCTTATAAATAGAAAAGAGGTGTTTCTCACAAAGGGTTCACGTTTTTGGAGATCAAAAGGCATAGAAACACATAAGGAGAGATCCAGAGCAACATTGGAGGAGATTTTGAGCAAGAATCATTCATGAATTGTTCTTGTAATCTTTCTTTTATCCCTTTCTCTTGTTTAATTGCTATGTGTAACTAAACCCTCCATTGTTGGGGATGAGTAACCCTAGATGAACATGATTGTCATATGACCTAATTTTAATTATTGATGAAATTCATTGAATTGCTTTTCTTATCTCTGTTCTTAATGCTTTTATTGCTTGGCCGCCTTTAAATTGATTTACGGTTTATATTGTGATACGGAAGTGGAATTTATAAACGCTTGAGATAAGAAATCCTTGCCTTTGTAATCTAGGAATAGATGCAAACCCTTGGAACCAATTGAGAATCCTTGTTCGTTCATGCTTAATTCTAATCTTAAAATTCACTAAGGAATTAGGTGTTTATTTTAGAATTAACGTTTCTGTCACTAAGGAATTAGGGCATGAATTTTATAGAGGATTCGGTAGCAACTAGATGAGTCGATTCAATAGCGATAATTAGGTTGTTAACATGAAATAGTCATCCAGTAAAACTCATCCCCAACACTTTTCTCTTCATAAGTTTGAACCATACTTACTTTGTTTAATTCTCCTTATTGCATAAAACAAATCTCGTACCTTTTTGTTCAATTAAGCCCTAAATACGATTCAATAGTATAACGCGATCCTCGAGTTCGACACTCAGTCTTACCGTTTTAATTTACTACTTGCACGATTTCGTACACTTGCGAAAATCGCTATCAAGTTTTTGGCGCCGTTGCCGAGGATTGCAAAATCACTGTTGAATTTTATTTTTTCTTAATTGAAATTTTTTGCTCTGCAATAAAATTTTTGTTTTTATTTTATTTTTATTTGTTAAGTTTTCTAATGTCGAGTTCTAGTGATTTTTTTGTTCTCCGTTGAGATAACTAACCACCGCATAGTATGAAAGAATTTGATGATTATCTTCTTCTACAACTTTTGGAAGAAACTGAAACTTGTCTTCTAACTGCACAATGTCGTATATTGGAGGGCCAGATCATGAGAGATACATTTGAAAGGGACCTCCTTTGGTTTTTACCTCATAGATTTGATTTTTGTATTGAAGGGCATAAGAGTGACACTTTTGATTGTTATGTCCCACCACCAGAAGGTGAAGATCTATTGGTTTTGGAAGCACAAGATGAGTTTGTCAATGAAAAAATTAATTGGGAGCAAATGCTACCTATTCAAATTCTTCCCAACGAATCATATGACCTGAAATTTCACATCAAGAATATTTTGATTGAATTCATGAATAATAATCAAGGTTCAATTGAAAGATTTGAGAGTCAATGTGAAAGGTTATTTGAGCAAGTGGTTGAGTTTGAGAAGCTGAAGATTGAAGATAAATTCAGTGTTGTGGAAAAGAAAGAAGATGAGGGGGAATCGGTAAACATTAAGGATGGTCTTGTTGGTAAGGAAACTCAAAAGTCCCAACTTTGGAGAGATTTAGGTGTCCAACCAAAAATTCCTCAACAAAACATTTCTCCAATTTTTTTTAGCAACAAGGCAGGGAAAAAGGAAGAGATTGATGAAGTCCTAGATGCCATTTATGCCTTGTTCATTGTTGTCCACTTGAAAATGATATGGAAGCAACATCATCTATTGCTCAAGTTCATGGAGTTCTTATCCAACAAAAGGAAGAAGAAGGATGATGTGTTCTTTGTATCATATATGCCACCTTAACAGTGGTTGATGCGTCAAGCTAATGACATTAAAAAAGCGCTTCGTGGGAGGCAACCCACGTCAGTAAGCAATTTTCTAGATTTTTTTTTGTTATGTCAGTTATTTGCTTCTGTACTTTGCTTCAGTTGTATTTGAGTCAAACTTGAGTATTGTCTTGGTGCTTATTGATTAGTCCCCTATTTTGTGATGCATCTGCGTTTGTTTATTATTGATGAACTCACTTTTCTTGAAATGTACCAGTTTAGTAACAAAGATTCTGCCAATGGCTTGTCAAAAGTTCAAAGGAGGTGGTTGCTTGATTGGATCTTTCAATGGGAAGTGTACGGCCGGACGGAATGCTTAGATAGCCACAACTTCCAGAAACCTCAGCTTGTAAGGTCATAGCCAAATTTTATTTCTCAATTTTTACAAATATGAGTGTTTCCATGTGAATGCTATTTCTAGGGCTTGCGATTTTTCTCTGCTATTGATTGGTTATATTGTGTGCACACTAAGGCAAATTGCTTGTACCTTGAGCCTTTGAAGCCAACCTGAGTTTATATTGAATTATTCCTTTGTTTAAGCCAAGTTGAGCCATTAGGATTAGACCCCTTGTTTCGGTGACGAACCACATTACAAGCCTAGAGACCATAGAATTGTCCCAATAATTTTGTTGGAGTTAGGCATAATTTGTGTTTCAATGTTACAAAAATTCAAGTTTGGGGTTGCTCATGGAACTAGCAACACTCTAAGTTTGGGGTAGGGGTACTAGAGAATTGAAGATTATCTTGTGTTGTCCTATAAAAAAAAAAAAAGCATGTAAAAAAAAATAGCTGAAACGTTAAAAATTCAGCTCAAAAAAAAAAAAAAGAATATGCATAAAGACAACAAGTGATCAGTTTTTTTTTGTTATTCAATGTTAATGATCTCTAGTCCCTGAATTTTGTTGTGGTATTGTTTTTAATTTTTAGAACCGTAGGATGATGCTTAACTTCAAGTCATTTTTCTTAAGCCTACTTTCCAAATTATCCCACCTCGAACCTAAAGCCCCGTTATAACCGAAAAAGTCCTTAAAAGTGTGTGCATGATATTGAATTTGATTGATGCTTAGAAACTTTTCAAGTCTTGGTAATATAGTAGTTTGCATGTCGACTGTGTGAACCTTGTTTCAATATTGTTGCGAGAAGTTGTGGATTGGATGTGTTACCAAGCAAGTTAGCTCATCAATTGCTAACTAAGGAGTGAACTTTTGACATGATCCTTGGTAGAGTAAGTGTTATTTTACTGTTATTTTTCATTTTTAGTGTGTTCCTTGAGGACAAGTAACGATGCAAGTTTGGGGTTGTGATGACTCTCTGTCATTACTATGTTTGTAGACACTTTTAATGTAATTTTTAGGGTTATTCATCAAGATATTGAAGCTAAAAAGCACTCAAAATGAAGATTTTAGGCTGCCAGCACAAGTCAAAATCGGGCCCCGACCTTCCTGGTTCGGGCGCCGATTTCACAGCACAAAATATGAAGCTTTGCTTCTGGAAAAATCGGGCCCCGACCCTCCTGGTTTGGGCGCCGATTTGTTGTTTTCAGGACGCGAGTTTTCGGCCTTCGGGGGCCGATTTTAGGCACTCGGGGGCCGATTTTAAGCTTCTTATAAATAGAAAAGAGGTGTTTCTCACAAAGGGTTCACGTTTTTGGAGATCAAAAGGCATAGAAACACATAAGGAGAGATCCAGAGCAACATTGGAGGAGATTTTGAGCAAGAATCATTCATGAATTGTTCTTGTAATCTTTCTTTTATCCCTTTCTCTTTGTTTAATTGCTATGTGTAACTAAACCCTCCATTGTTGGGGATGAGTAACCCTAGATGAACATGATTGTCATATGACCTAATTTTAATTATTGATGAAATTCATTGAATTGCTTTTCTTATCTCTGTTCTTAATGCTTTTATTGCTTGGCCGCCTTTAAATTGATTTACGGTTTATATTGTGATACGGAAGTGGAATTTATAAACGCTTGAGATAAGAAATCCTTGCCTTTGTAATCTAGGAATAGATGCAAACCCTTGGAACCAATTGAGAATCCTTGTTCGTTCATGCTTAATTCTAATCTTAAAATTCACTAAGGAATTAGGTGTTTATTTTAGAATTAACGTTTTTGTCACTAAGGAATTAGGGCACGAATTTTATAGGGGATTCGGTAGCAACTAGATGAGTCAATTCAATAGCGATAATTAAGTTGTTAACATGAAATAGTCATCCAGTAAAACTCATCCCCAACACGTTTCTCTTCATAAGTTTGAACCATACTTACTTTGTTTAATTCTCCTTATTGCATAAAACAAATCTCGTACCTTTTTGTTCAATTAAGCCCTAAATACGATTCAATAGTATAACGCGATCCTCGAGTTCGACACTCGGTCTTACCGTTTTAATTTACTACTTGCACGATTTCGTACACTTGCAAAAATCGCTATCAGTTCCTCTTCTTTAAGTTGGTAAGCATTTGCCTCGGAGGAACGTTTGAATCCACCATCTCTTCAAGATGAACACGTTCATTTGGGTTTAGACGACCGGCGTTTTTATGACCTTTCAACACATGTGTCAAGTCATGGTTGTGTTTACCATCACCAACTTTGAGGCTCCAATCACCACCAGTCAACAAGTAACCTCTCAGCCGAAACGGACACTCGCATTTAACCGAACCAGCTATCTTGCGCCGACTCTTTCTCTTGTACTCGGTGTATGAACCTCCCCTTTCACAAATCAAAGTAACAAATGCGCTTCTTCCATTGCCACCGTTATCGGATTTTCCAATAACAGTGGAAAAACCAAGCTTCCTAGCTTTCTCTCGAACCCACTCCAACAAATCATTCTATGTTGCAAACTTTTGTTTAGTGGTAAAACGTTCTCGCTGGTCAATACAAACAGCAACAACTAGAGGTGGTACAGCAGGAGGAATAGGAGGAGGAGCATCCTCTACTTTCGGTGGTGGTGGTGGGGGATTCTCGGATTTGGCATTTCCAGAATCATGCGCATCTTCAAGTAAAAGAAGCGGCAACACAATAGGAGGTTTATTCTGAGGTAGATCATCATTTGGGGGATCAACAGGAACAACCATGACTGAAAACAGTGCGAAGCAGAGTCAGAAAATGAACACAGTTTCTGTACTGGTGCAATCAAGAATACGAAATCTGGAACGCATGAATGCTGTCCGGATTTACAATTCCAGAAAAGTACAGTGAAGATCATACAACGTGATCAAAAGTTAATCGCCTAAAAATCGACTAGGGAAAGGTTTATATACACATTACCTTTGCATTCAGACGAAAATGATGATGTTAACCCCCCTTGATAGCCAGATTGCTGCTCCAAACCATAATTTCGCTCTAAATGGAGTGTTTTTTAGAGGTGTAGGGAGTGTTTGTGATAAAGGTGGTCTGCTTCAGCTAGGTTCTGGAGAACTATATATAACCTAGCTGTCCGGATTCCGTATTCCAAAAAAAAAACGACTATTTTTCCCGCTTAGTTTAAATACAGGGTGTGCGGATTTTCTATTCCGGAATATAACCATTGTGTCCGGATTTTGGTTTCCGGATAGTATTTCACCCTGACCAAGCCCAAGTTTCGCAAGTCACATGAAGCATGGTGATTTGCTAATCTTTTCGGATTATATGATCCGAATATTGTCCGGATTATAAAGACCGCATAAAGGGTATTTTGGTCAAAATCACAGGGCGTGTAACACCCTATTTCCCGACAATAATTATTAAATAATAAGAATAAATTTAATAATTAGGATGTTACAAAACTTCACATGATATCACATAATAACATACATTTTTCTTTTAAATATTAATTTCAACAACAAAAAACAATTCTCTAATCTTATTAATAAAAATTTCTTTTGTCATTCAACATCGAAATAGAAATAACTATAGTTCTTAAGATTTGAACTCAAAGATAAATAAATTCATCGTCAACCCCAACCCTGGTGTTACATATTAGAGCTCATATTCGACTACATGTCTAATCATGACTAAAATAAAATTCACGGAAGATAAGCCCCGTCGCAACCTTCTAAGCGTCCCGCAACTAGATCTCGTTGTCCTAAGTATCTGTACCCCACGGGTACAAACACCATAAATACAACAACAAGAAAGGGGTGAGAAATCCAGCCATAACAAATTATATGGAAACATTCACAATATTGAAATATCATAAGAACAATATTCCACCATTACAAGATCATCAACATCTATTATTCTTTCTTAACATGTCGTATATCACACCATCACATTACACTTCACATTTAAAAATATCAAGAACAAGTATGTCATTTAAATGCATATGGACTCATCCTAAGACCTATATGAATGTGGTACCACACCTATCATCACTGAGTTGCCAGAGATATGTTACTAGACTTTTCATCACCAAATTGCCAGAGATATATTACTGGACTTTTCATCACCAATTCATCACCATTTTTCCTAGACTCAATTCTAGTATGCATGCATGGGGACCGACTCGTCAAGTAAATATGTATCAACACATTATCAGCACATCATTCATTAATGCATGACTCTCCCTAATATGCAGAACACCATAACATAACAAGAACATCACCATAATTAAACATCACCATTTTAATCACCAATTGTAAATATTATCACCATTTCATCACCATGCTCTCTAAACATCACCATATATATATATATATATATATATATATATATATATATATATATACACATCACCGCTTACATCACCAAATATTATTAAACATCAACAACATCACCACAATAATTATTTTAAACCTCTTTATTTTCTTCATCAACTAAAATACATGTCACCATTATCGTCCCTATACTCCTTAAACATCTCCAAGTTCATCACCCATATAAACAAACAACACCTATTCTTATTTCTATGATCTTTAACTCTCTCACTCCCATCTTTTATTAGAAATAAACTTCACCATTCTCGTCATCATTATAATATAAACATCATCAGTTCTCATATCGTAATATAGACATCATCACTCTCAGCATCTTTATGATATAGACCTCATCAACTTTCATCGCACGTATTTATAAGTTTACATAACATTACTCATCATCACTCTTCATTACAGTCCTAAGACTCCTCACCATTTTGTTCCTCTCAAGACATTTATATCACCACATTATCTCAGCATCTTCACCCTCTATTTTATTTTATTATCTATCTCACAGACATACTCTATTTTCTCATCTATTCTAGGATCTATATATACTCCATTATGACATTGTTGGAGTAAGCCCTAATAGCCAATCTATATTGATTGGGTTTGGCTTTGTATCATGATATTGATATAAATATATATTGTGAATATATAAATTATAAGGCGTTTCTTTATTGATTTTGTTTTGTTTCAAAATAATAAAGTCCCTAGAATAGTTAGTCCGTTTAGTGGAACATTAAGTATAACTTAATTGTGAGACCCCGTTAGACATAAGGAAACTATTCTAAAAGTATCCGTAGTCAAGCTTTATTGAGAAGTGGGATATCATTAAAGCATAGAGACTATTATGTGGGTAGATTGATGATCACATCTCACAGATCATGGATAAAGAGTTATCAAGTCTTCATATAGATATAAATATTAGGAGTAATATTTATATTGGATTGACCCGCCGTGAGAATACTACATAGTAAGTTATGGAATTGTCATAAGATATTCTCACAATGATAATAGTGTATATCGCTCTTAGACCTGAAACCACTATGATCCCTAGATGTGGACTCAAGTGCTTTGTTACCATTCTAACGTTGTCTGTAAAAGGATAACCATAACGTTGGTTGATGGGTACTTGATGAATCATGCTGAGGGACATGAGTGTCCTAGATGGGATTTGTCCCTCCTCATAAACAGGAGATATATCTTTAGGCCTCTTGATGAAATATGACTGTAAAACTGCATGGCCATGCCGAACTAAGTCAATATAAGATATTGGACTTATTCGTTATTTAGTATATTTCGGAATCAAGAAATATAAACATTGATCTATACAAGGGTGACAATATCTATGCCTTGGGATCAATAAAGATATCGAGACAAAGGAGTAATTGTACACATAAGTATTATCATGGAAAGGTTTCGTCAGATCACTTGACATTCTTGTCACTTGGGTAGCAATGATGTGTTGCTAGATACCGCTCATTGTTTATAGTATTAAATATTAGATTTAATATTATTGCCAACGTGACTAGAACCTATAGGGTCACACACAAAGAACAGTCAAAAGATAAATATATAAGTATGACTTATATAAGGGGTGCGTTTAGTAAATAACGCTAATTAGTTAGCAAAAAAAATTACTAAACTAGTTGTTGGGCTTACTGAAGCCCAGTAGTGATTCTGACTTGCAGAGCACACTAGAAGTTCTATAAATAGAAATCTAGTGCTGAAGTTTTGGTTACATTTTTTTTTTGGAGCATCCCTTTCTTCTCTGCACTTCTGATTCCTTGGCTAGCACCGAGTTTTGGAGGAGCACTGTTCGTGTGGACTGAGTAGAGGCATGGCTACGCTTTGCTCGTGATCAGAAATAATTCTGCTACAAAGGTTCTAGGTAAACACGTAATCCTTAAAGTGTTTAAGTATGTGTTCTTGTTGATTTGTGATTAATGATTTAATCAAGATCCGTTTTCATTGGGATTTCTTACGCAAAGAGGATTAAAATTTTGAAAAACCCCTCTTAAAATCCCTTCAGTGGTATCAGAGCATCTGGTTTTGATTAAATTATTGAATTCGAATCAATCGATGTTTGCCTGTCATGGTTAGATTTCACGTTTATGAATACGATTCAGTTCGATTAATTTTGTGTGAGCACTTCGTTATTGTTGCTCTCAATTTTACGATATGATTTAATGTTTTTGAATATGATTCAAATTGATGCGTGTTATAATATTTGGAATCAAACTGTTTGATTGCAATTATATGAATTGTGTATATCTGTTTGACATTTGTATATGATTCATATATGATATATATGTTTCTTTTGTTAACCGTGTATGTGAGACATACACACACGTGATTTGGATTGCAAGAAGTTGTTCTTGCTTTTGATGTACCTGATTTAAATTAAAGGTTTGCTCAGTACCGTGATTTTGCTCTAGTATTGTTTCATTATTGTTTTCCATCAGAGCACGTGAAACTTGTGAATAGCCATTAAACAAATTAAAATTGTGAGATTCTGATTTCATGCTTATGATCCAAATTGAGTATGCTGGTTTTTATTAAATCATTATATTCAATTTAGTCTCATGTTATATATATCCCTGCGAGCAAGAGTTGTTCGCCGCCGTTTTGTATACATGAGATGTATACATGGTCTCTCTTTGTCCCATGGCATATGTGTTGATTCAAATCCAATTAATGAGATGAAAAATTATTTTCTATTTTACCATACTGTATATGTACGATGTTGATTTTAGTCACGGGAGTACATATATACTCATGAATTGAGTTGTTTGTTTTGTAACTTTTTGTTTCACGAGTCATAAGAGTTGAAGATGTATTTCTAAATAAACAATTTTGACTTTTGAAATTGATAAGGCTTTACGGGTAACAAATATGCCAAGGGAATTTTGTGGGATAAATTGATTTGTTTTATGGAAGAGAACTAAAAGGAATGTGATACGAAATTTATGGATAGGATCCAAACTTTCCGGAAGACAACCTGACTTTCTGGTATACTTAAAAGTGGTAACAAATCAAAGGATTAATTTATTTGTGTGACAAATAATCAATCACGATCTGTTTAGATATTCTCAACATATATTCACGTTTTTAATTAAGAGTCTATCACGTTTGACTTTGAAATCATATATTTCAAATGTATAATAATAAAGTATTTGATACTTTTGACTTTTGAGTGCACGTTCATCACACGTTTAATAGTAATAGTTAATAATAAGTGTTATTATTTAAGTTACTTTTTTTTTTTGAAGGAATTATTTAAGTTACTATTACTATTAATACTGTTCATATATATATATATATATTTGGTTACATTAATACTGTTAATATAGTAATAATGGTTATTATTGATATTTATTATTAAATATTTGTGTGAAAAAATATTTGTGTGTGGTATATGGTTATGACCTTAGATTTTGGCATTTAATTATTTTAGTTAAATATGACCTGCGCGTCGTGATTTATTTTAGTTAAATACGACATGTGTGTCGTGATTTATTTTGATTATTTTATTTAAGTTATAAATAATGTAATTGATCAAGATGAAGAGAAGACGATGCCAAAAGATGATTCCGATGGAGAAATTTTGAAGTTTGCTCGTGGGTCAAAGAATTGTAATAAAATAGTTTATTTAATTCTTACGCATTAGGAGGTCATAACCATACTACCTGATTTATTTTATGTATGTGATGCATGAAATGTATGTTTATTTAGTGCATGTATGTGATATATGCTTAACATGTTTTAGATGTATGTTAGCATGTATATTTTAAATGTTGTATATACTTGCTTTCTATGAGCATGAATGTCATGCAAAGACCTGTGTATGAAATACACATGTCAATAAGATCAAACTAAATAAAAATCCTTCAAATAGAATATGAAGTAAATTGTTTTCCAAAGGATAACACACTTCAAGACTAATATCGAAATGTGTAGGTTTCGCCTCCGCGAGGTGCACTTTCTATACTAGTAAGTTGTGGTGCGGTAATTCTATTTACCGATTGTTATTTTTGTATCTAACTTAACTAGGTTATTTTAATATGATTAAAATATATATTTACTTCAAATGAAATATTAAGTTTAATGCTTTCCAAAAGTTTAACACCCTTCAAGACTAATATCGAAATGTGTAGGTTTCGCCTCCGCGAGGTGCACTTTCTATACTAGTAAGTTGCGGTGCGGTAATCCAATTTACCCAAGTGTTATTCTTTTGGGTTTAACTTAACTAAATTAATTTTAACAAGATTAAAATAAATTTAGAAGCAATGTTTGGGAACATCTATATGATAGATTAGAGTAAGGAGTTATTCACTCAAATGATTTGAAAGTTGTATGAGATACAATTGGAAGGAGTTCCTACCTAAATAACTGAGTTTTGAGTACAACCCCCGTTGACTTAAAGCAAGGTGAAATAAGGATTTCAACCCACTAGAAAATCTTCCAATGAGATTTTCCGATTCAAATGTTGAAGGTCATTCGTTTTGAGTAAAATAGTGGGAGCATATTTAATTAAAGACCTAATTAAATATGTTTTTTCAATCATGATACATTTATTTTATTTATTTTTCTGTATTTAGAATTTCTTCCGCATATACATTTTTATTATACTGTTAAATGTTCTTATGAAGAACAAAATCTTAAGAAAGGAGTTTCTGAATTAGTACAAAATTAAGAATTGTTCTTCAGAATGAGAAAAACTGTTAATATTTTGAAAGAGTCAAAATAGAAGTAAGACTTCTTATCTGCCCATATAGTTATAGAAAGTTAAATTTCTACTTCAGCATCATAAGTATATGATACTTGATGATTAATCTCATATTTGTTGAAATATAGAGAGTTTTAAAGAAGTGGGACATTAACTATAAGTGAAGTTCACTTACGTCTAGAATGAAACAAATTTTTCATTGACATAGGAGCTAATGCTTGGACTTAAATTTAACTTGATATGGAACCAAATAATTGTTATTAAATTCCATATAAAATAGAAGTATTAAATCATAAATCTTGTATTGACAAGAGAATGATTGTGTAGTTGAATAATAGACAAACGTTGTGCTATTATGCAAATTATGTTTTCTATATAAGTATGTTAATCAAATAATGGATTTGAGTTTCATAATCTTGATAAGCTGATCTATAACTTATGTGAAAAAAGGATCAAATGAGATTTAAACCTTTTGTATATTATTGGCATCAATGTTTAGTACAAACAAGTGTGATTCACATTTCCAAAATCCATGGATATGGACTATTGGACTCATTTGATTTTATATCATTTTGAAGGATGTGAGTCCCACCTTTCAAAATAGATTAGTATACCAGTCACCAACAAAGGTGAAAGGGCACTTAATTTTTGAGTTTATATACATATGAGATGTATATGGAGAACTAAACATATTTGCTAGATATTGTTTCTATTACTTCATCTAACATTACTAAATCATTTAGTAGATAAGCATAGTGTATTTGACACGATTCAAGAAAACTTTGAAATTGTTCAAAGATTTTAACAATGAAGTAAAAGGAATAAGTTTGAAAAGTATAAAGACTATACGAATAAGTCGTGATGGTAAATGCTTGATTAATGAGTATAATGACTATTTATATCGCTTCTTGTTTGACATGACTCGATTTAAAATAGTTTGATTATAACTCAAGGACTCTTGAAATTAATGAAATTACAATTATTCTTCACCCACAACAAGTTCTAATTGAGTAATCATAAAGGCACCATATTAGATATGGAGGTAAGAGTACCTATTTTTGACTTTATGATAATTTGAGGTTATATGGTTTACTAGATAAACTAAGCTTCAAATTAAATGAATGTATACTTGTGGAGGTTCCCTTAGGAAACTAGAGAATACTATTTCTACATCTTCTTCCTTGACAAAAGTTGTTTGTCGCTTGAACTGTAGTATTCCTTTTCAAGGAGTATAGCTTTGCAAGAGCTAGTGGGAGTGATGTAGAACTTGAATTAAGTCAAGTACCACAAAATACATGTTTCTCTAAGAATGGAACATGAACTGATTCAACAAAGGATTGTTGGTAAATCGGTAGTTTGAGTAGCACATGATCTAGATGAGTCTGATATGTCATAACACTAGGATGAGAAACATGATTTTATCATGACATAACAAGGTGATATGATGCTCATGGAAGATGAGCACCTGACTTACTAGAAGGTCACAAATGGACTGATTTTGAGAAGTGGCTAGATGCCATGGGATCTTATAAAGAATCCATGTACACAAACCATATACGGATATTGGTTATATCATCCAAATGAGTATGACTCATAAGATGAATGTGAGTTTTCTTATAGAAAACTGACATGGATGGTATTATGAATACCTTTAAGATGTGATTGATTGTAGAAGGTTTCTTGCAACTCGTGATGCAAATCATGATGAAACTATTACATCATTGTAATGCTTAAATCTAACGATCCCAAATTCCTGTTGTTGTATAATACATGTTCTAGAAGATGGATAACGAGGTTGTATTCCTTAATTTGAATAACCTTATATATGTATTTGACATATGTAGGATTTCGTTAATCCAAAGGATACTAGAAAGGTTAATGTATTATCAAATTCATTTATGAATTAGAGAAAACTTCTCGAAGTTGAATTTTATTTTATTAATGAAGTCTTATGAAAACTTTTATTAATAAAGAAATCTTGTGCACATAAGGAGATTAGTGGGAGCATTGATATTAGTTTGGTGGAGTATGTGGATGACATACTAGTCACGAAAATAATTTATCTACACATGTAAGACATGGTTAGAAAATTGTTTTCAATATGTACCAACATTGATTATAGTGTTCGACACTAGAATACCTTCAAGAATATCCTTGGATGTCTTAAAGGACTATGGATTGTTTCTTGAACATGGATGAAAGAAACATTGTAAATGAGTTACAATGATGTTGACTTTCATATCGGTGTACAGTATATCCAGATCGTAATTTGGAATAAATGTTATGCTAGGATATAACCTATGAAATTTGTAAAAGTACAAGCTTCAGATAGTTGTTGTTTATATTACAGATGTCAAATATATATGATTTGGATTGTTTAGCTCATAATTGAGTGAAAACATGTGTTTCTTGCGTTGCGGATTCCATTGATCTCGTCTGAGGTAAAATTGGTTTAAATCTTGCGAGCAATGAAAACTTGATCTCACCAATGATCCAAATGTATACTTTGACACTTCAATTTCTTTTCGATAGAAGTTCGAAAGTGGAAATTGAAAGAAGTATGACCTACCAACATAGGAAAGAGTTCCTTATCTGCTAGAAGAGTATCTTGCCCATAGTGTGCTTGATGCTAACACTTGACCAATAGATATTGAGTTAATATTTGATTGGCTTTTAGTGCTAGTGGGAGATTGTTGGAGTAAGCCCTAATAGCCAATCTATATTGATTGGGTTTGGCTTTGTATCATGATATTGATATAAATATATATTGTGAATATATAAATTATAAGGTGTTTCTTTATTGATTTTGTTTTGTTTCAAAATAGTAAAGTCCCTAGAATAGTTAGTCCGTTTAGTGGAACATTAAGTATAACTTATTTGTGAGACCCCGTTAGACATAATGAAACTATTCTAAAAGTATCCGTAGTCAAGCTTTATTGAGAAGTGGGATATCATTAAAGCATAGAGACTATTATGTGGGTAGATTGATGATCACATCTCACAGATCATGGATAAAGAGTTATCAAGTCTTCACATAGATATAAATATTAGGAGTAATATTTATATTGGATTGACCCGCCGTGAGAATACTACATAGTAAGTTATGGAATTATCATAAGATATTCTCACAATGATAATAGTGTATATCGCTCTTAGACCTGAAACCACTATGATCCCTAGATGTGGACTCAAGTGCTTTGTTGCCATTCTAACGTTGTCTGTAAAAGGATAACCATAACGTTGGTTGATGGGTACTTGATGAATCATGCTGAGGGACATGAGTGTCCTAGATGGGATTTGTCCCTCCTCATAAACAGGAGATATATCTTTAGGCCTCTTGATGAAATATGACTGTAAAACTGCATGGCCATGCCGAACTAAGTCAATATAAGATATTGGACTTATTCGTTATTTAGTATATTTCGGAATCAAGAAATATAAACATTGATCTATACAAGGGTGACAATATCTATGCCTTGGGATCAATAAAGATATCGAGACAAAGGAGTAATTGTACACATAAGTATTATCATGGAAAGGTTTCGTCAGATCACTTGACATTCTTGTCACTTGGGTAGCAATGATGTGTTGCTAGATACCGCTCATTGTTTATAGTATTAAATATTAGATTTAATATTATTGCCAACGTGACTAGAACCTATAGGGTCACACACAAAGAACAGTCAAAAGAGAAATATATAAGTATGACTTATATAAGGGGTGCGTTTAGTAAATAACGCTAATTAGTTAGCAAAAAAAATTACTAAACTAGTTGTTGGGCTTACTGAAGCCCAGTAGTGACTTCTGAATTGCAGAGCACACTAGAAGTTCTATAAATAGAAATCTAGTGCTGAAGTTTTGGTTACATTTTTTTTTGGAGCATCCCTTTCTTCTCTGCACTTCTGATTCCTTGGCTAGCACCGAGTTTTGGAGGAGCACTGTTCGTGTGGACTGAGTAGAGGCATGGCTACGTTGATTTGCTCATGATCAGAAATAATTCTGCTACAAAGGTTCTGCGCTTCAAGAGGTAAACACGTAATCCTTAAAGTGTTTAAGTATGTGTTCTTGTTGATTTGTGATTAATGATTTAATCAAGATCCGTTTTCATTGGGATTTCTTACGCAAAGAGGATTAAAATTTTGAAAAACCCCTCTTAAAATCCCTTCAGACATCATACCATATTTCTCATTCTTAGTCTTAAGTTGTTTAATTATTCGTTATCATAACATCTCCTCTCTTTACAACTAGGTTCTACCTCACCATCGTCATTAACTCCTTCATACTTATTCTTCTCATTAACGCGATTTTACATCTTATTACTTCGTCCTCACATTCATCGTCATTTATACGTCAACCATTTTCCTAATCTGAACCTCGTTCTAATCTAAAGTTATTATCGCACCTTGTCATTACTTTCGACTTCATAAACTTCCCTCACCAAGACTTCATTATAATTCAAGGTTTTATTCTCTCGATACCAGTCATTATTATTATCGTCAGACATTATAACGATTACCTCTTATCTGCTTTCCTATTCATCTTAATTTCTCTCTTCTAATCGATTCTCATCTTATTCATCTCTATCATCATTCCTATTATCTTTCATTACTTAATTCACAACTCTCTATTCTTCCTTACATTTCGTCTACGATCCCCTAATTCAACTACACTATATTCTTTATTCGTTTTTACACTTCATACGTTCTTATATAACATTCGCCTTAAGTTATTTGATTACCATGACTCTCTCACTATTCAATTAACAATACTCTCTTAAGCTCATCGTTGGTTTACGGAGCTTAAGTTTGACTTCGTCAGTTACTCCAAAAGCACCTATTTCATATCCTCGCTCATCATCGTCTTTTTCACTTCTTTATATCTTTCCTATTTTATACTCTCATAATCGACTTGCCACATTATACTTTTTAAATACCCTAAGGTATTAATCTCTTCGTTGTCACTCCGCCATGAACTACCTATCTATATTTCTTCTACTTCCCCTTCTACTGATTCAACGAACCTAATTCGACGAACCTAAAACTACTTCACCGTTTTAGGCTCATCTCTAATTTGACGAACCTATATTAGCTTTGTCATCTAATATATTTACATGACTTATTATGAAGAAAAGAGAAGAAAAATATTTACTGATTTGAAAGTGGAATGATGTTGGTAAGTAGTGTTGTGGATAATGGGGTGAAAACGATTGAAGATTGAAAAAATTACAGAAAGAGAGAGAAGGCAAGAGAAAATTTTAGAGTAAAGAAAATAATTTGATGTGTAGGGTGTATTATATTATTTTGCTTACAAATTAATGCAATGGCTATAAATTTTGGTACATTATGGACCAATACTTAGACGGGTCCAAACTAAACGGCACCCAATAGGGAATACAAACAACAATAAGAGAATACAAACATTATACCTTCCAACACCAACCCCAAGAGAAGTACTTCCAGCACCAACCCCAAGAGAAGTACTGAAATAACAAGAAACAAAAAACAACAATAGGGAGATTAGTAAATAATAAGAGAATAATAGGTCATTGATACAACAATAGGGAATACTGTTGGAGTAAGCCCTAATAGCCAATCTATATTGATTAAGTTTGGCTTTGTATCATGATATTGATATAAATATATATATATATATATATATATATATATATATATATATTGTGAAAATATAAATTATAAGGCGTTTCTTTATTGATTTTGTTTTGTTTCAAAATAATAAAGTCCCTAGAATAGTTAGTCCGTTTAATGGAACATTAAGTATAACTTAATTGTGAGACCCCGTTAAACATAAGGAAACTATTCTAAAAGTATCCGTAGTCAAGCTTTATTGAGAAGTGGGATATCATTAAAGCATAGAGACTATTATGTGGGTAGATTGATGATCACATCTCACAGATCATGGATAAAGAGTTATCAAGTCTTCACATAGATATAAATATTAGGAGTAATATTTATATTGGATTGACCCACCGTGAGAATACTACATAGTAAGTTATTCAATTGTCATAAGATATTCTCACAATGATAATAGTGTATATCGCTCTTAGACCTGAAACCACTATGATCCCTAGATGTGGACTCAAGTGCTTTGTTGCCATTCTAACGTTGTCTGTAAAAGGATAATCATAACGTTGGTTGATGGGTACTTGATGAATCATGCTGAGGGACATGAGTGTCCTAGATGGGACTTGTCCCTCCTTATAAACAGGAGATATATCTTTAGGCCTCTTGATGAAATATGACTGTAAAACTGCATGGCCATGCCGAACTAAGTCAATATAAGATATTGGACTTATTCGTTATTCAGTATATTTCGGAATCAAGAAATATAAACATTGATCTATACAAGGGTGACAATATCTATGCCTTGGGATCAATAAAGATATCGAGACAAAGGAGTAATTGTGCACATGAGTATTATCATGGAAATGTTTCGTCAGATCACTTGACATTCTTGTCACTTGGGTAGCAATGATGTGTTGCTAGATACCGCTCATTGTTTATAATATTAAATATTAGATTTAATATTATTGCCAACGTGACTAGAACCTATAGGGTTACACACAAAGAACAGTCAAAAGAGAAATATATAAGTATGACTTATATAAGGGGTGTGTTTAGTAAATAACGCTAATTAGTTAGCAAAATTACTAAACTCATTGTTGGGCTTACTGAAACCCAATAGTGACTTCTGACTTGCAGAGCACACTAGAAGTTCTATAAATAGAACTCTAGTGCTGAAGTATTTGGACACAGGTTTTGGAGCAACCCTTTCTTCTCTGCACTTCTGATTCCTTGGCTAGCACCGAGTTTTGGAGGAGCACTGTTCGTGTGGACTAACTAGAGGCATCGCTGCTTTGCTTTGCTCGTGATCAGAAACAATTCTACTACAAAGGTTCCGCTCTTCAAGAGGTAAACACATGAATCCTTAAATTGTTTAAGCATGTGTTTGATTTTTGATTAATGATTTAATCAAGATCTGTTTCAATGGGATTTCTTCCGCAAAGAGGATTAAAATTTTGAAAAACCCCTTTTAAAATCCCTTCAAATACAAACAACAATAAGAGAATACAAACATTATACCTTCCAACACCAACCCCAAGAGAAGTACTTCCAGCAATAATAAGAAAACAATAGGTCATTGATACAACAATAGGGAATACAAACAACAGTAAGAGAATACAAACATTATACCTTCCAACACCAACCCCAAGAGAAGTACTTCCAGCACCAACCCCAATAAATGTACTGAAATAACAAGAAACATAAAACAACAATAGGGAGACAAGTAAATAATAAGAGAACAATAGGTCATTGATACAACAATATGGAATACAAACAACAAGAAGAGAATACAAACATTATACCTTCCAACACCAACCCCAAGAGAAGTACTGAAATAACAACAAACAAAAAACAACAATAGGGAGACTAGTAAATAACAATAAGAGAACAATAGGTCACTGATCTAACAATAGGGAATACAAACAACAATAAGAGAATGAAAACATTATACCTGTTACCGACGACACTAGGGAGAGTAGTAACAGTAGAACACAAACTTGGAACACTTGTGATATTTCCATTTCCATCATCAACAAGAAACGTATCAGAACTGAAATAACAAAAACAAAAATAACAAAAAAATTAAATCTAAAACAAGCATACTTGTAAATACTATGGATATAAAACAATGATAAAAATAATTTAAGAATTACAAGGAAAACCAGTTGGAGGAGAATACAGAAAACAAATAAATCAACCATTCATACCTGTGAGTTTCATATAGGTCATTGGTATAAACCGTGGAAGCACCAGTAGATGCAGATGCAGCTACAATTGTTCCATAACCCGTTGAAAAGGGTGAAACCGAGGAAGTAGCAGTAACAGACGGAAATAACTCATTGATATTTGGAGGATTTGAATCGTCATCTGTAAGATCTATGACAACTCTATTGGACGAGGCTGAAGGTGTAACGCCCTCCTTTTATTTAATTATTTTTATTAAGTTAGAGTTTATTTATGTGATTTATTTATTTATATGAGGTGTTAGTATTTTATTATGTGGCATTATTCTATTATTTATTAGAATATGAGAATTATTAGAGTAAGTAGATTTGGAGGTAGTTTTGAGATTAGATGTCTTTTTATGATTTAGTCGATTTATGTTGATGAGTGATATTTTGTTATGTTATATGTTGGTATTTACTAGAATAATATATTTGTTATTTGTTAGAGATATATTTGTTATTTGGTGTAGAAATATATTTGTTATTTGTTAGAGATATATTTGTTATTTGGTGTAGAAATATATTTGTTATTTGTGAGAGATATATTTAATTTAGAAATAAATAAGATTATGAGGATTATTAGTGTGAGTGGAATTGGGGGTTAGAATAGAAAGAAGAATAAGTTGTTGGGCCTAAATAGATATGGGAAGAATATTTTAGTATTATAAATAGAGAAGCTTAGGTTAGAAATAGTTTACCTTAAACCGCTTTTTGGAAAAGAGGAGAACAAGAAAGAAGAGAAGAGAAGAGAAGAGAGAAGTCAAGAGAAGAGGAGAAGACCTTAGGAAAGAAGAACGCTGCTGCTGATTCAGGAATTAATCTAAGGTGAGGGTGAGACTATCTTGCATTAATATTAAGTTGTTAAATCATTAGATTGCATCTAACAAGTTGGGGAAAGTTTGTGAGAATTTGAGAATTAGGGTTTTGAGAGAGATTTGATGATTAGATGATGAAAACTTGTTGAATTAATGTAGAAATTGTATACAGTCCTTAGATAACCCATAGGATGATTATTGGATGTAGTTTTGAGGTTAAAACCATGGAATTGGATGAGATGTTGGTAAATTTAAGAATTAGGGTTTAATAATTGTAATAGGTTGTTAATAGATTTGAGAACCCTTTGAATTTTGCATACAGTAAGTTGATGAATAATTAGTGTTCTAATGATAGGGCAATCATAGGGTAATGATTAGGGTCAAGTTTGGAGAGTATTGGATCGAATAAGAAGTGGAAAAGATTTCCCCAAAGCGAAATCGCAGCTGAACTGCGATTTTGCTGTCAATGTGCAAAACGCGTTTTTGTTGTCTCAGTTTGACAAGTTTAAGTTCCGAACTGGGTTTAGGTGTAAACACGAAAGTTGTAGGTATGGATGTTAGCATTCTAATGCCGTTGGTCTCACGTCAATAGGATTTATAGAACTTGAGTTATGGTCAAATTACTACACGTAGGTCACAGTGAATTTTTATGGACTTTCAGCACAACTTTTCCGAATTTAAAATAAAAACTGGTATTGATCGGTACATAATTGGTCTTAGGAGTAAACATGAAAGTTTTAGATAATTTTGTTAGCTTTCTAGTGGCTTTGGTTTGACGTGAAAATGATGTTTGGTCTGTGAGTTATGATGAAAATACTACAGGGAGGTCTTAGCAAAATTGTACGGTGACAGCATTCTCTGTTTCATGTTTTTGCGTTTTGTTCATATGTTTCTGTTTTGAATTGATCTTTGTTGTAAACATGAAAGTTGTTGATAATTGTGATATCTTTCCAGTAGCCTTGATTTGACATGAAAATATGTTGTGCATGATTATTTATGTTCTTACAAAGATGCATGATGAATTGTTGATACTTGAATACGATGATATATGATGAATTAATTGTGTGATGTCATGTTGCTGTTAATATTATCAACGTGATATTGCTATATGAGTATTAATGTGAATTATATATGATGTTTTAAGATGCTAAGATGTTAAGATGTTAAGACGTTAAGATGATAAGAGTTGTTAAGTCGTCGAGTCGTTATGAAGTCATCAAGTTGTTAAGATGTTATGTTGTCAAGATGTCAAGATGTTAGGATGTCATAGATGTTCATGAAGTTTCTAAGACATAAGATGTCGAGTCCATGCATACTCATTTAAAGATGAGGGCTTATGCCCTGGAGCTTTTGCTCAACCAGAGACGAGGGCTCATGCCCTAGGAGCTTTTGCTCAATAGCGACGAGGGCTTATGCCCTAGGAGTATATTTATGCTCATAAGCGACGAGGGCTTATGCCCTAGAATGGTACCACATGCATTTGCATTTGTCAAGATGATTTGAGAAGTTGAAGTTGCATAGTCGAGTCGAAGTTGTTGAGATGTTAAGATGTCAAGTTGTCGAGTTGTTAAGTTGTTAAGATGTCAAGTTGTTAAGATGTTAAGATGTCAAGTTGATGAGCTATTAATGAAGTGTTTTATGAATGATTATGATGCTTAAGATGATGAATGATTATGATGTTTATGATGATCGATTATGAAGTTGCTTATGATGATTGATTATGAAGTTGTTTACGATAAGATGCTATGTGATTTATGATATGATGCTATGTGATTTATGATAAGATGCTACATGTTTACTAATGATGATATGTGATGATGTTTGTGATATTTATGATGATATATATGATGTTATGATTAAGGTGATATATGATGTTATAAATAAGATGATATATGATGTCTATGATTATTTATTATGATAATATAATATGAAGTATATGACTAATGTAGGAAGAATAATGATACTAGTTAAGGAAGTTTAAGTTGCAAGATATGATTAATGAATTATAGGATGTTTAAGGTGTTGAATGTACTTTATATGATTTATATGCTTAATATTATTGTTTGAGAAATCTCACCCCTCTGCTTGGAAATGTTGCTCTTCGTATGGGTAACTTGCAGGTAACCAGGATTAGTTGCGGTCGTGAGTGGACTCCTCACAAGTGTGTCTTAGGTGCTCTGATACGTAACGGGGTGGGATTATGTCTTTACTTTCTGTTCCTTACGTATTACTTTATGAATCTTTCAAGAATTGATGTTGAACTAAGTTTTATGAAATTTTATATTGAGGCCCTTGTGCCAAAGATTATTTAAGTTGTCAAACTATTCCGCTGCGAAGTTTTAAAGATTATGTTGTTATATTTTTGAAGGATAAATTATTATTCCATTTACGTTTTTTAAGAAATATGACATTCCGTTTTATGATGAAAAACCCTGATTTTATTTAAGAAATTTTTACGTTGGGAAAACGGGGTGTTACAGAAGGAGCATGACGACGCTCGTTACTCATTGCAAAAAACTTTCCGGTGAATGAGGCGTTGTTGTTAAGACCCTAGAAAAGGGCATAGGACCATCAATATATATAGAGCCGGATATTGTCGGGTGGGTTAGAATATTATGGGCCGGAGAATCGGGTTGGAAAAAGCCCAAGTAATACTTAATGGTGTGAGACTATTTTTATTAATAGTGAAGTTTGACCCCTTTACAAAGCGGTGTATTCCGCAAATGGCTACGTCATGATATTAAAAAGTGTAACTGTAAGTGCATGTATTTCCATAAAGCATTGTCCAAAAAAAAATAATAAATAATTTAGTTCTTCGAAAGAAAGGAAAAAAAAATTAAGTTTAAATTATCCAAAAAATTAAACCTAGAGATCTCATGGATAAAATGTTGTATGAGTGTCATGAAAGTAAGATAAAACAAACTATAAAAAAAAAATCGCTAAAAAGGTACTACCTCCGTCCCTAAACCCTTTTGTCTTTTTTCTTTGTCTCTTTTTATAAGAGACCTTTTAAGTTTCAATGTACATTAATTATTTCTTCACGAAAACATATATCCCTCTATATGTTTCATATTTTTCTTCAATATATAATAAATACTCTACGAAAACATCCACTAATTCTCTTTCATAAAGGGTAAAGGTCTAAACAATAACAATTGTCAACAAAATTAATTAAACAATCAACTTTCTTAATTTCCATATTTTTTTAAAAGGGGCACTATAATTAGGGACGGAGGTAGTAAAAAAAATTAAAAATTAAATAAAATCAAAACAACAATAGGGAGACTAGTAAATAATAAGAGAACAATAGGTCATTGATACAACAATAGGGAATACAAATAACAATAAGAGAATACAAACATTATACCTTCCAACACCAACCCC
Source organism: Medicago sativa (assembly GCF_051527215.1). Classification (NCBI taxonomy): domain Eukaryota; kingdom Viridiplantae; phylum Streptophyta; class Magnoliopsida; order Fabales; family Fabaceae; genus Medicago; species Medicago sativa. Next base: position 12,838,141 of record NC_140756.1, read on the forward strand.
AAGAAATGTACTGAAATAACAAGAAACAAAAAACAACAATAGGGAGACTAGTAAATAATAAGAGAACAATTGGTCATTGATACAACAATAGGGAATACAAACAACAATAAGAGAATACAAACATGATACCTTCCAACACCAACCCCAAGAGAAGTACTTCCAACACCAACCCCAAGAGAAGTACTGAAATAACAACAAACAAAAAACAACAATAGGGAGACTAGTAAATAACAATAAGAGAACAATAGGTCACTGATGTAACAATAGAGAATACAAACAACAATAAGAGAATGCAAACATTATACATGTTACCGACGACATTAGGGAGAGTAGTAACAGTAGAATACAAACTTGAAACACTTGTGATATTTCCATTTCCATCATCAACAAGAAACAAATCAGAACTGAAATAACAAAAACAAAAATAAAAAAATTAAATCTAAAACAAGCATACATGTAAATACCATGGATAAAAAACAATGATAAAAATAATTTAAGCATTACAAGGAAAACCAGTTGCAGGAGAATACAAAAAACAAATAAATCAACCATTCATACCTGTGTGTTTCATATTGGTCATTGGTATAAACCGTGGAAGCACCAGCAGATGCAGCTACAATAGTTCCATAACCCGTTGAAAAGGGTGAAACCGAGGAAGTAGCTGTAACAGACGGAAATAACTCATTGATATTTGGAGGATTTGAATCGTCATCTGTAAGATCTATGGAAACTCTATTGGACGTGGCTGAAGGAGCAGGACGGCGCTCCTTACTCATTGCAGAAAACTTTCTGGCGAATGAGGGGTTGTTGTTAAAACCCTAGAAAAGGGCATAGGACCATCAATATATATAGAGCCGGATATTGTCGGGTGTGTTGGAATCTAATGGGCCGAAGAATCAGGTTGGAAAAAGCCCAAGTAATACTTAATGGTGTGAGACTATTTTTGTTAATAATGAAGTTTGACCTCTTTACAAAGCGGTGTATTCCGCAAATGGCTATGTCATGATATTAAAAAGTGTAAGGGTAAGTGCATGTATTTCCATAAAGCATTGTCCAAAAAAAAATATAATAAATAATTTAGTCCTTCGAAAGAAAGGAAAAAAAATTAAGTTTAAATTATCCAAAAAATTAAACCTAGAGATCTCATGGATAAAATGTTGTATGAGTGTCATGAAAGTAAGATAAAAAAAACTATAAAAAAATAATTCGCTAAAAAGATACTACCTCCATCCCTAAACCCTTTTGTGTTTTTTCTTTGTCTCTTTTTATAAGAGACCTTTCAAGTTACAATGTACATTAATTATTTCTTCACGAAAACATATATCCCTCTATATGTTTCATATTTTTCTTCAATATATAATAAATACTCTACGAAAACATCCACTAATTCTCTTTCATAAAGGGTAAAGGTCTAAACAATAACAATTGTCAACAAAATTAATTAAACAATCAACTTTCTTAATTTCCATATTTTTTTAAAAGGGGCACTATAATTAGGGACGGAGGTAGTAAAAAAAATTAAAAATTAAATAAAATCAAAACAACAATAGGGAGACTAGTAAATAATAAGAGAACAATAGGTCATTGATACAACAATAGGGAATACAAATAACAATAAGAGAATACAAACATTATACCTTCCAACACCAACCCCAAGAAATGTACTGAAATAACAAGAAACAAAAAACAACAATAGAGAGACTAGTAAATAATAAGAGAACAATTGGTCATTGATACAACAATAGGGAATACAAACAACAATAAGAGAATACAAACATGATACCTTCCAACACCAACCCCAAGAGAAGTACTTCCAACACCAACCCCAAGAGAAGTACTGAAATAACAACAAACAAAAAACAACAATAGGGAGACTAGTAAATAACAATAAGAGAACAATAGGTCACTGATGTAACAATAGAGAATACAAACAACAATAAGAGAATGCAAACATTATACATGTTACCGACGACATTAGGGAGAGTAGTAACAGTAGAATACAAACTTGAAACACTTGTGATATTTCCATTTCCATCATCAACAAGAAACAAATCAGAACTGAAATAACAAAAACAAAAATAAAAAAATTAAATCTAAAACAAGCATACATGTAAATACTATGGATAAAAAACAATGATAAAAATAATTTAAGCATTACAAGGAAAACCAGTTGCAGGAGAATACAAAAAACAAATAAATCAACCATTCATACCTGTGTGTTTCATATTGGTCATTGGTATAAACCGTGGAAGCACCAGCAGATGCAGCTACAATAGTTCCATAACCCGTTGAAAAGGGTGAAACCGAGGAAGTAGCTGTAACAGACGGAAATAACTCATTGATATTTGGAGGATTTGAATCGTCATCTGTAAGATCTATGGAAACTCTATTGGACGTGGCTGAAGGAGCAGGACGGCGCTCCTTACTCATTGCAGAAAACTTTCTGGCGAATGAGGGGTTGTTGTTAAAACCCTAGAAAAGGGCATAGGACCATCAATATATATAGAGCCGGATATTGTCGGGTGTGTTGGAATCTAATGGGCCGAAGAATCAGGTTGGAAAAAGCCCAAGTAATACTTAATGGTGTGAGACTATTTTTGTTAATAATGAAGTTTGACCTCTTTACAAAGCGGTGTATTCCGCAAATGGCTATGTCATGATATTAAAAAGTGTAAGGGTAAGTGCATGTATTTCCATAAAGCATTGTCCAAAAAAAAATATAATAAATAATTTAGTCCTTCGAAAGAAAGGAAAAAAAATTAAGTTTAAATTATCCAAAAAATTAAACCTAGAGATCTCATGGATAAAATGTTGTATGAGTGTCATGAAAGTAAGATAAAAAAAACTATAAAAAAATAATTCGCTAAAAAGATACTACCTCCATCCCTAAACCCTTTTGTGTTTTTTCTTTGTCTCTTTTTATAAGAGACCTTTCAAGTTACAATGTACATTAATTATTTCTTCACGAAAACATATATCCCTCTATATGTTTCATATTTTTCTTCAATATATAATAAATACTCTACGAAAACATCTACTAATTCTCTTTCATAAAGGGTAAAGATGTAAAACAATAACAATTGCCAGCCAAATTAATTATACAATCAACTTTCTTAATTTCCATATTTTTTTAAAATGGGCACTATAATTAGGGACGGAGGTAGTAAAAAAAAATTAAAAATTAAATAAAATCAAAACAACAATAGGGAGACTAGTAAATAATAAGAGAATAATAGGTCATTTATACAACAATAGGGAATACAAACAACAATAAGAGAATATAAACATTATACCTTCCAACACCAACCCCAAGAGAAGTACTTCCAGCACCAACCCCAAGAAATGTACTGAAATAACAAGAAACAAAAAACAACAATAGGGAGACTAGTAAATAATAAGAGAACAATAGGTAATTGATACAACAATAGGGAATACAAACAACAAGAAGAGAATACAAACATTATACCTTCCAACACCAACCCCAAGAGAAGTACTTCCAACACCAACCCCAAGAGAAGTACTGAAATAACAACAAACAAAAAACAACAATAGGGAGACTAGTAAATAACAATAAGAGAACAATAGGTCACTGATGTAACAATAGGGAATACAAACAACAATAGGAGAATGCAAACATTATACCTGTTACCGACGACATTAGGGAGAGTAGTAACAGTAGAATACAAACTTGGAAAATTTGTGATATTTCCATTTCCATCATCAACAAATAAACAGATCAGAACTGAAATAACAAAAACAAAAATAACAAAAAAATAAAATCTAAAACAAGCATACGTGTAAATACTATGGATAAAAAACAATGATAAAAATAATTTAAGCATTACAAGGAAAACCAGTTGCAGGAGAATACAAAAAACAAATAAATCAACCATTCATACCTGTGAGTTTCATATAGGTCATTGGTATAAACCGTGGAAGCACAAGCAGATGCAGCTACAATAGTTCCATAACCCGTTGAAAAGGGTGAAACCGAGGAAGTAGCTGTAATAGACGGAAATAACTCATTGATATTTGGAGGATTTGAATCGACATCTGTAAGATCTATGACAACTCTATTGGACGTGGCTGAAGGAGCAGGACTGCGCTCCTTACTCATTGCAGAAAACTTTCTGGCGAATGAGGCGTTGTTGTTAAAACCCTAGAAAAGGGCATAGGACCATCAATATATATAGAGCCGGATATTGTCGGGTGGGTTGGAATATAATGGGCCGGAGAATCAGGTTGGAAAAAGCCCAAGTAATACTTAATGGTGTGAGACTATTTTTGTTAATAATGAAGTTTGACCTCTTTACAAAGCGGTGTATTCCGCAAATGGCTATGTCATGATATTAAAAAGTGTAAGGGTATGTGCATGTATTACCATAAAGCATTTTCCAAAAAAAATATAATAAATAATTTAGTCCTTCGAAAGAAAGGAAAAAAAATTAAGTTTAAATTATCCAAAAAATTAAACCTAGAGATCTCATGGATAAAATGTTGTATGAGTGTCATGAAAGTAAGATAAAAAAAAACTATAAAAAAAAAATTCGCTAAAAAGATACTACCTCGGTCCATAAACCCTTTTGTGTTTTTTCTTTGTCTCTTTTTATAAGAGACCTTTCAAGTTTCAATGTACATTAATTATTTCTTCATGGAAACATATATCCCTCTATATGTTTCATATTTTTCTTCAATATATAATAAATACTCTACGAAAACATCCACTAATTCTCTTTCATAAAGGGTAAAGATGTAAAACAATAACAATTGTCAGTCATATTAATTATACAATCAACTTTCTTAATTTTCATATTTTTTTAAAAAGAGCACTATAATTAGGGACGGAGGTAGTAAAAAAAAATTAAAAATTAAATAAAATCAAAACAACAATAGGGAGACTAGTAAATAATAAGAGAACAATATGTAATTGATACAACAATAGGGAATACAAACAACAAGAAGAGAATACAAACATTATACCTTCCAACACCAATCCCAAGAGAATTACTTCCAACACCAACCCCAAGAGAAGTACTGAAATAACAACAAACAAAAAACAACAATAGGGAGACTAGTAAATAACAATAAGAGAACAATAGGTCACTGATGTAACAATAGGGAATACAAACAACAATAAGAGAATACAAACATTATACCTGTTACCGACGACATTAGGGAGAGTAGTAACAGTAGAATACAAACTTGGAAAATTTGTGATATTTCCATTTCCATCATCAACAATTAAACAGATCAGAACTGAAATAACAAAAACAAAAATAACAAAAAAATTAAATGTAAAACAAGCATACGTGTAAATACTATGGATAAAAAACAATGATAAAAATAATTTAAGCATTACAAGGAAAACCAGTTGCAGGAGAATACAAAAAACAAATAAATCAACCATTCATACCTGTGAGTTTCATATAGGTCATTGGTATAAACCGTGCAAGCACCAGCAGATGCAGATATAGATGCAGCTACAATAGTTCCATCACCCGTTGAAAAGGGTGAAACCGAGGAAGTAGCAGTAATAGACGGAAATAACTCATTGATATTTGGCGGATTTGAATCGTCATCTGTAAGATCTATGACAACTCTATTGGACGTGGCTGAAGGAGCAGGACGGCGCTCCTTACTCATTGCAGAAAACTTTATGGCGAATAAAGCGTTGTTGTTAAAACCCTAGAAAAGGGCATAGGACCATCAATATATATAAAGTCGGATATTGTCGGGTGGGTTGGAATATAAAGGGCCAGAGAATCAGGTTGGGAAAAGCCCAAGTAATACTTAATGGTGTGAGACTATTTTTGTTAATAATGAAGTTTGACCTCTTTACAAAGCGGTGTATTCCGCAAATGGCTATGTCATGATATTAAAAAGTGTAAGTGTAAGTGCATGTATTTCCATAAAGCATTGTCCAAAAAAAAAATATAATAAATAATTTAGTCCTTCGAAAGAAAGGAAAAAAAATTAAGTTTAAATTATCCAAAAAATTAAACCTAGATATCTCATGGATAAAATGTTGTATGAGTGTCATGAAAGTAAGATAAAAAAAACTATAAAAAAAAAATTCGCTAAAAAGATACTACCTCCATCCCTAAACCCTTTTGTGTTTTTTCTTTGTCTCTTTTTATAAGAGACCTTTCAAGTTACAATGTACATTAATTATTTCTTCACGAAAACATATATCCCTCTATATGTTTCATATTTTTCTTCAATATATAATAAATACTCTACGAAAACATCTACTAATTCTCTTTCATAAAGGGTAAAGATGTAAAACAATAACAATTGCCAGCCAAATTAATTATACAATCAACTTTCTTAATTTCCATATTTTTTTAAAATGGGCACTATAATTAGGGACGGAGGTAGTAAAAAAAAATTAAAAATTAAATAAAATCAAAACAACAATAGGGAGACTAGTAAATAATAAGAGAATAATAGGTCATTTATACAACAATAGGGAATACAAACAACAATAAGAGAATATAAACATTATACCTTCCAACACCAACCCCAAGAGAAGTACTTCCAGCACCAACCCCAAGAAATGTACTGAAATAACAAGAAACAAAAAACAACAATAGGGAGACTAGTAAATAATAAGAGAACAATAGGTAATTGATACAACAATAGGGAATACAAACAACAAGAAGAGAATACAAACATTATACCTTCCAACACCAACCCCAAGAGAAGTACTTCCAACACCAACCCCAAGAGAAGTACTGAAATAACAACAAACAAAAAACAACAATAGGGAGACTAGTAAATAACAATAAGAGAACAATAGGTCACTGATGTAACAATAGGGAATACAAACAACAATAGGAGAATGCAAACATTATACCTGTTACCGACGACATTAGGGAGAGTAGTAACAGTAGAATACAAACTTGGAAAATTTGTGATATTTCCATTTCCATCATCAACAAATAAACAGATCAGAACTGAAATAACAAAAACAAAAATAACAAAAAAATAAAATCTAAAACAAGCATACGTGTAAATACTATGGATAAAAAACAATGATAAAAATAATTTAAGCATTACAAGGAAAACCAGTTGCAGGAGAATACAAAAAACAAATAAATCAACCATTCATACCTGTGAGTTTCATATAGGTCATTGGTATAAACCGTGGAAGCACAAGCAGATGCAGATGCAGATGCAGCTACAATAGTTCCATAACCCGTTGAAAAGGGTGAAACCGAGGAAGTAGCTGTAACAGACGGAAATAACTCATTGATATTTGGAGGATTTGAATCGACATCTGTAAGATCTATGACAACTCTATTGGACGTGGCTGAAGGAGCAGGACTGCGCTCCTTACTCATTGCAGAAAACTTTCTGGCGAATGAGGCGTTGTTGTTAAAACCCTAGAAAAGGGCATAGGACCATCAATATATATAGAGCCGGATATTGTCGGGTGGGTTGGAATATAATGGGCCGGAGAATCAGGTTGGAAAAAGCCCAAGTAATACTTAATGGTGTGAGACTATTTTTGTTAATAATGAAGTTTGACCTCTTTACAAAGCGGTGTATTCCGCAAATGGCTATGTCATGATATTAAAAAGTGTAAGGGTATGTGCATGTATTACCATAAAGCATTTTCCAAAAAAAATATAATAAATAATTTAGTCCTTCGAAAGAAAGGAAAAAAAATTAAGTTTAAATTATCCAAAAAATTAAACCTAGAGATCTCATGGATAAAATGTTGTATGAGTGTCATGAAAGTAAGATAAAAAAAAACTATAAAAAAAAATTCGCTAAAAAGATACTACCTCGGTCCATAAACCCTTTTGTGTTTTTTCTTTGTCTCTTTTTATAAGAGACCTTTCAAGTTTCAATGTACATTAATTATTTCTTCATGGAAACATATATCCCTCTATATGTTTCATATTTTTCTTCAATATATAATAAATACTCTACGAAAACATCCACTAATTCTCTTTCATAAAGGGTAAAGATGTAAAACAATAACAATTGTCAGCCATATTAATTATACAATCAACTTTCTTAATTTTCATATTTTTTTAAAAAGAGCACTATAATTAGGGACGGAGGTAGTAAAAAAAAATTAAAAATTAAATAAAATCAAAACAACAATAGGGAGACTAGTAAATAATAAGAGAACAATATGTAATTGATACAACAATAGGGAATACAAACAACAAGAAGAGAATACAAACATTATACCTTCCAACACCAATCCCAAGAGAATTACTTCCAACACCAACCCCAAGAGAAGTACTGAAATAACAACAAACAAAAAACAACAATAGGGAGACTAGTAAATAACAATAAGAGAACAATAGGTCACTGATGTAACAATAGGGAATACAAACAACAATAAGAGAATACAAACATTATACCTGTTACCGACGACATTAGGGAGAGTAGTAACAGTAGAATACAAACTTGGAAAATTTGTGATATTTCCATTTCCATCATCAACAATTAAACAGATCAGAACTGAAATAACAAAAACAAAAATAACAAAAAAATTAAATGTAAAACAAGCATACGTGTAAATACTATGGATAAAAAACAATGATAAAAATAATTTAAGCATTACAAGGAAAACCAGTTGCAGGAGAATACAAAAAACAAATAAATCAACCATTCATACCTGTGAGTTTCATATAGGTCATTGGTATAAACCGTGCAAGCACCAGCAGATGCAGATATAGATGCAGCTACAATAGTTCCATCACCCGTTGAAAAGGGTGAAACCGAGGAAGTAGCAGTAATAGACGGAAATAACTCATTGATATTTGGCGGATTTGAATCGTCATCTGTAAGATCTATGACAACTCTATTGGACGTGGCTGAAGGAGCAGGACGGCGCTCCTTACTCATTGCAGAAAACTTTATGGCGAATAAAGCGTTGTTGTTAAAACCCTAGAAAAGGGCATAGGACCATCAATATATATAAAGTCGGATATTGTCGGGTGGGTTGGAATATAAAGGGCCAGAGAATCAGGTTGGGAAAAGCCCAAGTAATACTTAATGGTGTGAGACTATTTTTGTTAATAATGAAGTTTGACCTCTTTACAAAGCGGTGTATTCCGCAAATGGCTATGTCATGATATTAAAAAGTGTAAGTGTAAGTGCATGTATTTCCATAAAGCATTGTCCAAAAAAAAAATATAATAAATAATTTAGTCCTTCGAAAGAAAGGAAAAAAAATTAAGTTTAAATTATCCAAAAAATTAAACCTAGAGATCTCATGGATAAAATGTTGTATGAGTGTCATGAAAGTAAGATAAAAAAAACTATAAAAAAAAAAAATTCGCTAAAAAGATACTACCTCCATCCCTAAACCCTTTTGTGTTTTTTCTTTGTCTCTTTTTATAAGAGACCTTTCAAGTTACAATGTACATTAATTATTTCTTCACGAAAACATATATCCCTCTATATGTTTCATATTTTTCTTCAATATATAATAAATACTCTACGAAAACATCTACTAATTCTCTTTCATAAAGGGTAAAGATGTAAAACAATAACAATTGCCAGCCAAATTAATTATACAATCAACTTTCTTAATTTCCATATTTTTTTAAAATGGGCACTATAATTAGGGACGGAGGTAGTAAAAAAAAATTAAAAATTAAATAAAATCAAAACAACAATAGGGAGACTAGTAAATAATAAGAGAATAATAGGTCATTTATACAACAATAGGGAATACAAACAACAATAAGAGAATATAAACATTATACCTTCCAACACCAACCCCAAGAGAAGTACTTCCAGCACCAACCCCAAGAAATGTACTGAAATAACAAGAAACAAAAAACAACAATAGGGAGACTAGTAAATAATAAGAGAACAATAGGTAATTGATACAACAATAGGGAATACAAACAACAAGAAGAGAATACAAACATTATACCTTCCAACACCAACCCCAAGAGAAGTACTTCCAACACCAACCCCAAGAGAAGTACTGAAATAACAACAAACAAAAAACAACAATAGGGAGACTAGTAAATAACAATAAGAGAACAATAGGTCACTGATGTAACAATAGGGAATACAAACAACAATAGGAGAATGCAAACATTATACCTGTTACCGACGACATTAGGGAGAGTAGTAACAGTAGAATACAAACTTGGAAAATTTGTGATATTTCCATTTCCATCATCAACAAATAAACAGATCAGAACTGAAATAACAAAAACAAAAATAACAAAAAAATAAAATCTAAAACAAGCATACGTGTAAATACTATGGATAAAAAACAATGATAAAAATAATTTAAGCATTACAAGGAAAACCAGTTGCAGGAGAATACAAAAAACAAATAAATCAACCATTCATACCTGTGAGTTTCATATAGGTCATTGGTATAAACCGTGGAAGCACAAGCAGATGCAGATGCAGATGCAGCTACAATAGTTCCATAACCCGTTGAAAAGGGTGAAACCGAGGAAGTAGCTGTAACAGACGGAAATAACTCATTGATATTTGGAGGATTTGAATCGACATCTGTAAGATCTATGACAACTCTATTGGACGTGGCTGAAGGAGCAGGACTGCGCTCCTTACTCATTGCAGAAAACTTTCTGGCGAATGAGGCGTTGTTGTTAAAACCCTAGAAAAGGGCATAGGACCATCAATATATATAGAGCCGGATATTGTCGGGTGGGTTGGAATATAATGGGCCGGAGAATCAGGTTGGAAAAAGCCCAAGTAATACTTAATGGTGTGAGACTATTTTTGTTAATAATGAAGTTTGACCTCTTTACAAAGCGGTGTATTCCGCAAATGGCTATGTCATGATATTAAAAAGTGTAAGGGTATGTGCATGTATTACCATAAAGCATTTTCCAAAAAAAATATAATAAATAATTTAGTCCTTCGAAAGAAAGGAAAAAAAATTAAGTTTAAATTATCCAAAAAATTAAACCTAGAGATCTCATGGATAAAATGTTGTATGAGTGTCATGAAAGTAAGATAAAAAAAAACTATAAAAAAAAATTCGCTAAAAAGATACTACCTCGGTCCATAAACCCTTTTGTGTTTTTTCTTTGTCTCTTTTTATAAGAGACCTTTCAAGTTTCAATGTACATTAATTATTTCTTCATGGAAACATATATCCCTCTATATGTTTCATATTTTTCTTCAATATATAATAAATACTCTACGAAAACATCCACTAATTCTCTTTCATAAAGGGTAAAGATGTAAAACAATAACAATTGTCAGCCATATTAATTATACAATCAACTTTCTTAATTTTCATATTTTTTTAAAAAGAGCACTATAATTAGGGACGGAGGTAGTAAAAAAAAATTAAAAATTAAATAAAATCAAAACAACAATAGGGAGACTAGTAAATAATAAGAGAACAATATGTAATTGATACAACAATAGGGAATACAAACAACAAGAAGAGAATACAAACATTATACCTTCCAACACCAATCCCAAGAGAATTACTTCCAACACCAACCCCAAGAGAAGTACTGAAATAACAACAAACAAAAAACAACAATAGGGAGACTAGTAAATAACAATAAGAGAACAATAGGTCACTGATGTAACAATAGGGAATACAAACAACAATAAGAGAATACAAACATTATACCTGTTACCGACGACATTAGGGAGAGTAGTAACAGTAGAATACAAACTTGGAAAATTTGTGATATTTCCATTTCCATCATCAACAATTAAACAGATCAGAACTGAAATAACAAAAACAAAAATAACAAAAAAATTAAATGTAAAACAAGCATACGTGTAAATACTATGGATAAAAAACAATGATAAAAATAATTTAAGCATTACAAGGAAAACCAGTTGCAGGAGAATACAAAAAACAAATAAATCAACCATTCATACCTGTGAGTTTCATATAGGTCATTGGTATAAACCGTGCAAGCACCAGCAGATGCAGATATAGATGTAGCTACAATAGTTCCATCACCCGTTGAAAAGGGTGAAACCGAGGAAGTAGCAGTAATAGACGGAAATAACTCATTGATATTTGGCGGATTTGAATCGTCATCTGTAAGATCTATGACAACTCTATTGGACGTGGCTGAAGGAGCAGGACGGCGCTCCTTACTCATTGCAGAAAACTTTATGGCGAATAAAGCGTTGTTGTTAAAACCCTAGAAAAGGGCATAGGACCATCAATATATATAAAGTCGGATATTGTCGGGTGGGTTGGAATATAAAGGGCCAGAGAATCAGGTTGGGAAAAGCCCAAGTAATACTTAATGGTGTGAGACTATTTTTGTTAATAATGAAGTTTGACCTCTTTACAAAGCGGTGTATTCCGCAAATGGCTATGTCATGATATTAAAAAGTGTAAGTGTAAGTGCATGTATTTCCATAAAGCATTGTCCAAAAAAAAAATATAATAAATAATTTAGTCCTTCGAAAGAAAGGAAAAAAAATTAAGTTTAAATTATCCAAAAAATTAAACATAGAGATCTCATGGTTAAAATGTTGTATGAGTGTCAAGAAAGTAAGATAAAAAAAAACTATAAAAAATAAAATTCGCTAAAAAGATACTACCTCCGTCCCTAAACCCTTTTGTGTTTTTTCTTTGTCTCTTTTTATAAGAGACCTTTCAAGTTTCAATGTACATTAATTATTTCTTCACGAAAACATATATCCCTCTATATGTTTCATATTTTTCTTCAATATATAATAAATACTCTACGAAAACATCTACTAATTCTCTTTCATAAAGGGTAAAGATGTAAAACAATAGCAATTGTCAGCCAAATTAATTATACAATCAACTTTCTTAATTTCCATATTTTTTTAAAAAAGGCACTATAATTAGGGACGGAGGTAGTAAAAAAAAATTAAAATTTAAATAAAATCAAAACAACAATAGGGAGACTAGTAAATAATAAGAGAACAATAGGTCATTGATACAACAATAGGGAATACAAACAACAATAAGAGAATACAAACATTACACCTTCCAACACCAACCCCAAGAGAAGTACTTCCAACACCAACCCCAAGAAATGTACTGAAATAACAAGAAACAAAAAACAACAATAAGGAGACTAGTAAATAATAAGAGAACAATAGGTCATTGATACAACAATAGGGAATACAAACAACAATAAGAGAATACAAACATTATACCTTCCAACACCAACCCCAAGAGAAGTACTTCCAGCACCAACCCCAAGAAATGTACTGAAATAACAAGAAACAAAAAACAACAATAGGGAGACTAGTAAATAATAAGAGAACAATAGGTAATTGATACAACAATAGGGAATACAAACAACAAGAAGAGAATACAAACATTATACCTTCCAACACCAACCCCAAGAGAAGTACTGAAATAACAACAAACAAAAAACAACAATAGGGAGACTAGTAAATAACAATAAGAGAACAATAGGTCACTGATGTAACAATAGGGAATACAAACAACAATAAGAGAATGCAAACATTATACCTGTTACCGACGACATTAGGGAGAGTAGTAACAGTAGAATACAAACTTGGAACACTTGTGATATTTCCATTTCCATCATCAACAAGAAACATATCAACAAAAACAAAAATAACAAAAAAAATTAAATCTAAAACAAGCATACGTGTAAATACTATGGATAAAAAACAATGATAAAAATAATAATAAATCAACCATTCATACCTGTGAGTTTCATATAGGTCATTGGTATAAACCGTGCAAGCACCATGGTTCAGAGAAACATATTTATATACGGGTTAATGGTCTTTTGGTCATATATCCGATTAATGGGCTTTATTCGAGCATTCTTTTTTGCAAATTACTTTTCACAAACCAAAAAATACTCCCACATTCCCCAAAAATACTAAAATACTTCGGGATTTTTGCTCTTCCCCAGCACATTTCGCTCGCGCCCTGCAGCCTTGCCCAAATTACCCCTGCGTTAGTTAAGTTACGCTGCGTGACTTAACTAACACACGTTGTATTTTATGCGTGACTTAAGTCATCCTGCATGAGTTAACTCATGCTAGTGTGATACCCCGCATGAGTTAACTCACGCTAGTCTTTTGGTACCACCCAACGCATGTCCTTTGGTACCACTTATTTTGACTAATGAAGTGCACAATGAAAGACTATTTTAAAATTTCGATACATTAAAGGACCATTATAGCTACTTACCAAAATGACTATTACTCCTATATAATCTTGGAAAACGATTTTATCTTGGAAAACAATTTGGAGACGACTCAATCCATATCATCTCTTCGCAACTCCTTGAGGTTACTTTGTTCAACTTCAACATGCACACCGGTGTCAGCATTGGTTGTTGATCCTTTTGCAAGTCAAGCATTAGAAATAGCTAAAGACTTGAACATCTTATCTTTTGTATACTTCCCACTTTTTGCCATGATAACTGCATTCAACTTGTATTTTCCGACACTGCATGAACAAGTTTCATGTGAATACAAAGATCACACTGATCCTATTCAGATTCCAAGTTGTCTCCCTATTCGTGGCCAAGATCTTTCTACCGAATTTTTTCATGATCGATCTTGCGTTGCTTATGAGCTTTTTCTTCGACATTGCAAGAACTCGTCTCTTGCTCATGGTTTCTTGGTGAATAGTTTCTCAAAAATGGAGGCAAGTACAACGAGAGCCTTGCAAGAGGAGCACAACAAAATCACCAAATTAGTTTATATGGTTGGACCAATCATACAAACTGGTTCAAATTGTAGTGAAGAGTCAAATGGGTCCATCTGTTTGAAGTGGTTGGAGAATCAAACACCAAACTCAGTTTTGTATGTGTGCTTTGGAAGTGGAGGAACTTTATCTCAACAACAGATCAATGAATTAGCTTTGGGGTTGGAGTTGAGTAATCAGAAGTTCTTGTGGGTTTTGAGAGAACCTAGTAATTCTATAAATGTAGGAAAAGAACGAGGGGTTACACCCCTGGCAAAACACTTCGTCGCGAACATTTTATGAGGGGTTACACCCCTGGAAAAGAACGAGGGGCTAAACCCCTGACATATGTCGTGACTTTTTCCCTGTCTTAACCCCTGACATATTTCCTCACATTTTTCTGCAATTGTGCAGTCTGCTCTGACTGATGGAAGGTCAAATCTGATTGGTATATATCAGGGACTTGCGAGGGGTTTAACCCCTAGCAAATGGTATATTATTTTTTTAAAAAAAATGTTTTATTTATAAAACTGAATTTTTATTAATTAATTAAATATTTTAAAAATAATGTTAATTAATAAAATATATTTAAATTAATTACAAAATCGATTTTTTTAAGTTGTTTTTGAAATACAATTAAATGTTTCAAAAATCATTTTTTTATGAAGTATTTTTATTTAAAAACCAGTTTTTTAAATTAAAAATATAATAATTTTTTTAAAACAGTTTTACTTTAACAAACAGTCAAAATATCAGATTTTTTACTACAGAAGTTTGAAACGAATTTCCCTGAATTAATTAAAAAAACAGTTTTAATTAGTATATAAACAGTTTTCTACCTAAAACTGTTCCGGTGGCCGTCGATGTCTTGGTCACGAGCTCATAATATGAGATGAGTTGGAATTAATTTTTATTTTTTTAGTTAGATTCCATTTTTGTTGCAACGTTTTCCAGATCTTGTTGAGTTGTATATGAGGTTGAGAATCTGGGTACACTGAATTAAAGGATTGTGTTTCTCATGTTGCTGCTTGGGAACTATTTTGGCTTTTGAGATTTTAGTGAAAAGTAATTTTTAGTCATCTTTTATGAAAAATCAATATCTATTTTGCTTTTGTTTACTATAATAAAATTTACTTTTTTTAAAAAAAAATAATTTAGTTTATTTGGATAGTCATATAAAAGGGATTTCTTTTTTTATAAAGACATAAAATAACTTAGAGATTGTTTTATAAAGATTTTATGAAAAATCAATATCTATTTTGCTTTTGTTTACTATAATAAAATTAACTTTTTTTTAAAAAAAAAAATAATTTAGTTCATTTGGATACAGTCATATAAAGGGATTTCTTTTTTATAAAATTAGTTCAATCTTTTGACCTATATTTTCACTCTCCTCTAAAAAAATCTATTTTTTTAGAAGCTACAAACTGCTTTTAGATTTTTTTTTCTAGATTATGATTTTCTTTTAAAATCTATTTTTTTTAAAGTGATTTTTTTTTATAAAAAAAAAAAAGCTAAAACAAACTGGTTATTAATCCAACATTAGATCAATGGCCTAATTAAAGCATAAAGGGTAACCATTTTTACACCATATATATCAGTTACATTATATCCCTTCAAATTACCAAATTCCGCTCTTTCCATAATTGCACACAAGTAGAGCCAACAGAAGAAAGTGGCAAAAATATCAATCACAAATTTTGCCTCTGATTTTGTTTCATGTATATATCAACTTCAACATCCGAGAGCCAAAACACGATAAGTAACTTGCAGAATATCTATGGAATTTTAACAACTGTGAAAGGTAATAGAACAAAAACAATCCCAAGGGATTCTCCGAGAACTGGAAGTTTAAAGTATATATATCTCCAGCAAAGATCTGCAACGTATGATCAAAACTAGGTCAGAAAAAGGTGCTAGTTTAACTGACACAATAAAAATTGAATCATAATCAATGAAAAGTAATTTGATATTAGATAGGGAAGAAAAGAATTCTATGGGGTGCTCGCATTCTATGCCGGTGGACACTGCATCTTTTGTGGTATGAAATTTAATAAAAAGGACCATTATACAAGGCTTACCAACTCGGTTCCCTTCATTCCAATAGCTCATTAGCAGATATAGGAAACCAGCTTATAGGGCGAATTAAAAGACAGGTCAGGAATTGTTTATTTGTCAAAAAAAATCAAAGATCATGATCTCTTCTTCAACCAAAATGCAAATATACAATTCAGACTTGATGATGACTCTGGATGTTGCAAAAGGGACAATTCGAACTTTTTTTAGTGATAATCTCATCTGTAGTTTCTAAGACTCGGGAAGGCATAAAGAACACTAAAATTCGTCTAAACCTACACCTGTTCACCCTGTAACATACGCAGATAATGGAAAATACCTTGAGACATAACTCTTTTAAGTATTAATCAGGTAATGAACATTCTTTAATTGAATGACTATTAGCAGTTCATTTCATATTAATTTTAAGGTGAAAACAGGTAATCCACATCAAGTAAAACATGGAAACTGCAATCTAATAACAAATAAAATCTCATTTAAGGTTCATTACCTGTCTGAAAAGAATGACAGGCACTTATGGCTCAGATCTGACAAGCTCCTCTACAGATTTTGTGTAATTGGCAATCAAATCTCTGAAATAGAAGAAAACAACATGTATTTAGAATCTATGAACGTAACCAAACAGAGATATCTAATACAATTTGTACAGACCTTCGTTGATTTAGCAATTGCTCGCTTTCCTCCAGCTTCTTCTTTTGTCCCTCAACAGTCTGGATTAAGCAACCAAAAAGCTATAAGTTAGGCCAAGAACCCCAGCTTCAAAATACTAGCGAAAGACTTAACTTTTTAATGGTTCGAGGACAATCACTTGGAGAAAGGTGAGAGCAGACGAATCATTCTTCTTATTAATAACATCAGTAATTATTGTTTATCATGGACAGGGCATGTTATGAAATATAAAGGCAAATGTTTAGAAACCAGAAGTGGAGCTTTCGAGATGAATAATATATTGAATTTTGGATACTTTGATTTTCAATAAAAGCTTTTGAAATCTTGATTCTTTAACAAATGCCTTAGAGTCCTGGTTATTAGAAGGACCTGAAAGAACATTAAAAACACAAATCTGACTATCTATGAAGCCAGAATTAAACAGTATTAACAGAATGTCCATTTATACATAATCACAAACCAGAGTTGCTCCGAATATTGACCCGCTGTTTTCTTTTAATCTAATGACTTCAATTAGTCATTGATTTCTCTCACGTGAGCATGAGAAAAAAATGGCGTGTGGTGGTTTTTCAATTAGTCATTAATTTCTGTTCTTTTCTAACATCACCTTCCTAGTTCGTCTGTTACTTTACACGAAAAAAGTCAGCTTAACCTGCAGAAATTTATGAGGGCCTTATTTCTTGAGTCTATGTATTGCGTCATTGAAAACATTTGTTTTATTCATTCCTTTTCTAATTGTCAAGGTATGTCATATACCATGTGTTTCTGTCCATCGAGATGATTATGTGAAAACAAATACTAGATATAAAATTTAAAAAAGAGCATGACCAATATTTCACAACCAGATGCTATAATCGTCAGAATACCCAAGTTTTGGTGGTAAGATCAAAATAGAACTTTCAAATCAAAGTGTTGTCAAATAGCAGCTATAGCGCTATAGAATAACGAAATTCAGTGTTGTCTACGGCAGATGGCAGTATATGGCGTAGAACCAAAATCCCGCCATACCAGCCGCTTTGTGGCGCTACCATATCAGATTATGGCGGAAAATCCCGCCATGTTGGTCGAAATTGGGCATTGCGAAGAGCCCAAAAACCGCCACCGATTTTCTCCATGGCTGATATTCAATAACACGGGCGGAATTTGAACAAAACACTACTGTTCTGCAATCTGCTTTTTAGTACAAAGTGTTGTCAAATAGCTGCTATTGCGGCACTATAGCTCGGTAGTATAGAGAAATTCAAACAAAACTCTATTTTCCGTATTCCGAGATTGACAACACTGGAATCAATACCGAAAAGCCCAATTTGACCTTTTCACCATCATGATTACGAAGAGTGTGCAATCTTTTTTAAAACCATAATCGATGGCCCGTGAGTATAGATGGAACTGGTCTTTGATGGTAATTTAAAGGCACCTCTCTCCATCATTACCCTATGCAATCTCACATGTGCAGGCTCGAGGAGTATCACGTGAGTGATGTTAGTAATTGATCATAGCCATTAACCAATAACAAATTTAAGGGTCAAGATTTGAAGTATCTCTAAATACTTACTCCTAGGGTCAACAAATCGCTTCTCTCTATGCACTTTGCTTAATAGCTTATTACTATAAACATTGAATTTTACCAATACAACTGCTGACTAGTGTCATACTACATTGATGATCAAGCACACAAAATAAATATAAAAAAAAAAAAAAAGCACAATGAAAGGAAGTAAAGAAGAGATACCATAGCCTTGGTGCTAATAGAAGCAGAGATTGAGTTTAACAGCTGCTGACACTTCTCAAAATGGTTGCTCAGTTCAGTGATCTTCAACCAACAAAATCAAACAAAAATAACATAATGAGTAATCTATTCAAATTCAAATTCAAATAAATAACCATGAGACGAATTAATAAAAAGTCTTAAGAATCAGACACGACACTGACACTTATACACCGCTAAAAAAATTGATTAAATTAATTGATTCAACGTAATCACATGTGTCAGTGTCAGACAATAAATGTGAGTGTTACATAGAAAAAGTCATACCAATGCATCTGATTGCTGATCCGGGTTTCCATGTTCAACAACTTCGGCTAAATTCTCCACCAACTATATCCACAAGAAGAAATCTTCAATTAATTAAATAAATAAAATGTGAAAATAATAGAAACGAAAATTAGGGTTTTTGAAGGGGTTAACTAACATACGTTTAAGAGATGAAAGTGAGAAGCGAGTGATTGATGAAGATTCTGCTGTTGCTGTGGAGGTTGTTGTTGCTGCTGCTGTTGCAGAATACGTTGTTGTTGTTGTTGTTGTTGATAAAGTTGTTGTTGTTGTTGGAATTGAGATTGTGTTGTTTGAGGTTGTTGAAAAGGTTGTTGTTGTTGAAGAAATTGTTGTTGTTGTTGTTGAAGATAAAGATTTGGGTCTTGATTTGATTGAGATTGAGATTGAGATTGAATTTGGGGATTGGAATTAGGGGTTGGGATCATCGTCCATGTTCCACCAGGAGAAGAGTAATGCTCCATTGTTCTATCTTTACACCTTCGGTTCAATTCGATCCCTCTTCTTTTAACTATTTTTTTAACCAACAAAAACAAAAAATTATTAATTTTTAAAAATTAAAAAAAAAAAAAAAGAGTATTTTTTGAAAGATCACCCCTCCATAGAGAGCTCTTTATATGATGTTTTCTTCTATACGTTTGTCATTTGGATGTAACCACGATAAACTCGTCTTCAATGATAATGATAGTATCTTTTAATTCAGATAATGTGGTTATGTAAATCGATCTTATCTTTACCTTAAAAAGAAATCGCAAGTATTTCTATATCATCAATAACATTGTGATTTAAATTTTTAGCATCAAAGGGAATTGGATTCATAGTCTTGGGTGCAAATCCAGGGGCGGACCTGGACTTCCAATATCAGTGGGGCTATATTTTTTTGTTAAATGATTAAATAATACAAAATTTAGTAAGTTGTATTTTTTTTAATCGGCAAACGCTACTCACGTCGAGAAAGTATAAGGAACGCTTAACAAAAATCTGTCGCATCCCTTCTAAGCCCAACATTACAACAGGTTTACAAAAACACCAAAGTTGCTTCTACCAAACAATAACAATAGAAACAAACAACCCCCATAAATAACATCCAACATAGCCACCTAAAAACAACTCACCCCAACCCAAGACTATGATATGATGCTAGAATATTCCAACAAAAGTTCCTAACTCTGCAGCGCAGACAGCCAGCACAGCTGAAATAAAGCTATAACTGAGAATATCCTAGCCTGAAGCAGCACAGCTGAAGCATTGAAACAGCTATGAGGCAATCAAACAGAATCAAAAAGAACAAAGCTAAACCATCCTAAGGCCAACACACGCTACTGGTTATCAAAGGAACCAATGAGCAAACAAAATAAACAAATAAAAACAACAGAAGGAGGAGATAAACAACGCAGGAACAAAACAGAAGCAACCAACATCCCAATTCAATCTCAACTTCAAACAATATAAAATCAATTTTAGTAACAAAAGTTAAAATCAATTTCAATTTCAGTACAGCTATCACTACTACTCTCATTATCTTAATTCAAATTCAATTTCAATATCATCAAGATTCAATTACTCTCACTACTATCAATTTCAGTGTAGTAATTTAGAAACTGACCTGAAAGAGAAGAAGAGAGGAGATTGACATGGACTGGCCGGATGAGAGAGGAGATGAGATGGGCTGACCGGATGAGAGAGGAGAGAACGGATCGATGGTTCACTGGTGGTGGTGGTGGACTGGTCGTGTGTTGTTTGTTGGATTTTGTCTGAATGGCGTTTTGCATAAGAAAAGAAGAAGGAAGGAAAACAAAACACGCGTGTAATTTTGCACTTACAGGAAATAAAAACTTAGTTATGGGCTGAACTGATAATTTTGCCACACCCTACTGCCCTGCTCAGGTCCGCAGCAAATCTTACATTACCTTCAATAGAAATATTTAAGTCAAACTCAATATGTTCATGATTATAAGGTACTACTTTCGCGATGGTATACTCATCAGTTCCAAACACCATATGTAAGATGTCGCAATTAAAGGTATAAAGTTTTGTGGTGTCTATATTGTGTTAATTATACAATGTCTTTATTTCATTTATTTATGTTTTATAATTGTCTGGTTCAATTATTTGGAGGGAATGAGGGGGAAAGATATGAAAGCAAAATTCTTCTTAAGACAATTTTAACCTGTGCTAAACAAAAAAGAGATTTTGAGAGCAGTAAATATTTGTATTATGGTGATGACCTCAAAATCAATGAATTTTTAATCTCCTCATTCGTCTTTAAGGAATACAATTGAGATTTTTTTTAGTTAAATATTCTTTGTGCGACTTTAAAGACTAATGAATAAAGTAGGATAGGACAATAATGTGTTACAAAATTCTCACTCAAAAGATTCAATATAATGATAAAATTTGTATTCTTTATTAAAACATTTTTATTAATTATGATTAATTAAATAATTAAATAAAGTGAAATTTAAAAAATAAATTATATTACTAAAAAATAATAATAAATGTTACCTACAATTGTTGTTTTGAGATCAATCCTTCAAAAAAAAATTGTTTTGAGATCAAGAAAAAAGAAGGTAAAGTAACAATTAAAATGGGGCCAAGAATAACCTTTATAAATATTTTTTAGGACAAAAACTGTCTTCAAAATTATTACCACCAAACACAGCCTCCTGATTTCAAGGTCCGAGGTACAAGGAAACATCAAGGTTTAGATTCGTTGAGTCTTCAATTCTATTTCACTCCTCACATAATCATTTTCTAAAGGTTTTTCACCTTTCAGGTTTCAACCTCCATTTTCAATTCCAGGTTTGACAATTTTTCAATTTAATCCCCATTTTTTTCTTAAACTTTAACTTGCTGCATAGTATATATTCTACATGTCATCAAAATTATATGTTCAATTGTTTTGTTAGATATTCATTCCTAAAGAATTTGATCAAGATTATGAATTGGGGCAAAAAAAAAGTTTTTTTTTTAGGGTTTATTTAGCTGGGTTGATTGTGAATTTGTGATATTAGAAGTTAATTAATACTGGAAAATGAAAAAAGAATATCAAAAGGAGGGTTTTTTTTTTTAGGTTTTAACTGCTCAATGCTTCAACTTAATTCATGTTCAATGAGTTTGAGAAAAAGGGGTTTTTGTACAATGCTATTTTTTTTTATACCCCCTTATAATTTTCATTGAGTCTGGCTTATGCTTCCACATTAGTCCTTTTCTCCCCACCCTGCCACCCATATGATGCAACTATGCAAACCTTGCAGACTAGTATAATGAAAAAGGGGGATATCTTGATTGATTGTCAGCGCTGTCCAATAGCGGCTATCTTAGCGTTATAGCGCTAGTAGAATTTGAACAAATCGGCATTGTTCCACGATGCGCCATTTAGTACAACATTTTGGTAAATAGCGGAGATTATAGCTTTGTAGTGTAGTCATGTAGTGGAATTTGAACAAACTGCTATTATTTGCGATTTCCTCGAGTTTGAGCCTTCTAGGATACTTTCGTAAATCGTAGCCACAAGAGAGCTCCCTTTCTCCTGAAGTTACTGTGTCATTTTTCCAAGTTCCTTCAACATGGTTCTCTCAAGCGCCCTGATGACACAGAAAGAAATAGGACAAATGGAAAAAAAATATGTTTCTGTAATAATGATTGATGGGAAACATAGGAATTGTTGCATTTTTTGTTTGTGTTAAAGCTGTTTTGGCTTATGATATGTGATCCTTCAGTAAAAAAATGAGAGATAAAAGCTAGAGTCCACCAATAGACAAAGTTGTTTTGGGATAGATGTTATCAGAAACCGATTCTGATATACTTTCAACACCAACCTCTTGGAGGCTAGGTGTGTTTGTTGTCATTTAAAAGTTATATACAAAGTTCTAGCTAGTGTGAACTATGTTTTAATGGCCTGCTCCATGGGAAGTAAAATCACATTCGGTATGAGGAGAGTTACTTAAAAGCTTCTCAAAGTGTTGCCCTTTCTTTGTCTTAAAATTCTTAGAGGGTATCATTTTACGTCAATGTGTAGCTTTGGATTTTCTTCAATAGGTGCTGTTTAATGTATAAGGTCTAGTTAATTACACATTTCTCAAAAAAAACAAAATTAAAGAGGAGATGGCATACGTATTACGTACATGATCTACAAATTTTTGTTGTTTGTAAGGATTTAAATGGAAAAGAATCATATTTGTCCCTCAAGGTTCAACTAGTACTGTTTACTAGGAAAAAAAACAAGTCTCGTGAACAGAGAAAATTGACATAGTACTCTCATTTAAAAATTCAAACCCATCTTTTGATCATTATGCTCGATAAGAATACAGCCTATCAGAAAGTGAAGTTTGATAATTCTTTTTTTCTGAAGTTAGTAAATAATGAATGTTTACAATTAGTCTGTTTGCATTCATTTAGGTTGTTGATATTGCTTGGTTGATAGAAACCATGATGGTGTTGGTGTAGCATGCCATGATCATCCTATGTTTGTGTCGTGATTTGTGAAACTACTATTTAGTATGAAAAGTGTCAGTTTGATCTACATTTTGCAGGTTATCCATATCTTATTAGCTATGGCAGTAAAACCAACTGTTGCATTAAGAGCCATCCTTGTTGGAGGTATAGCGGCATTTGCTAAAATAGCAGGTGCAATGAAGGCTGCAGGTGGCGTAAAGATGGGTGCGGCTGCAGCTGCCATGACAGCAGCAGCAACTGCAGCTGTGACTGGTTCAAAACAAGAGCAAAAAGATCCTTCTCAACAGTCCACAAAATAACTATCTTATCGAAAGTTTATGTAGCATAGTTCAATATCCACTATTCGGTTAGTTGAACCAAAAGATAAGAGGCCGTATGCGACTTATAGTTTTTACAGATGATACTCTATTAAACTCGTTGAGTCCTTGTAGCAAGCTTTCATTAAATTTGTAAAGTTCCTGTAGTTTAAGATGAAGTTACGAAGATTTGAGACAAAGCTAAACAAGATCTTTGATTTTGTATGAGTGGATTCACCCTGTTTAATCTTGTCAACTGAGCTGATTGTGATCATATTGTTAATTTCATTTTTAAAAGGATAAATGATGATACACATAATTTGACACTTTTTCTAGCACTCTTTATAATTATTGGATGTGATAGGTCTATTCTTTATTGCTGGAATCAGTATGAAATTTTTTGTAATAAAAGAAGCATGAAAAGTAAGATGTCAAAAGAAGGATTTGTTTCATTGATAAAAATAAAAATAAAAGATCTTGTTGCCATTGTGACACTTTTTATGCATCACTTTTACTTGTTCAAAAGTCCTATTTGAAAAGAGCGTGGACTTGTTGGAGAATGATTGTAGCATCTGCAAGACATGAGATGGTTGTTCAATAGGTCACTTGGATTGCTTAGAGGCCCTTCAACCGATCGGGTTGCAATTTGCGACCAGATTTTTGTGTGTATGTTCGATCGGGTCACAAAAAATGTGAGCAATTTAAAGGGGCTATTGAGCAATCATCAAGAGCTTTATTTTTCACCTTCCACGCTTTATCGAAGGCAAAAAAATCAACATATTGTTAGATTTCTATCAGATTATTGGCAAACTATTATAGCTGTCTATTTTTATTTTCCTTTTTTTATGCATTACAAGTTACAAAATCAATCATGCACAATTACTTAGGAAACACTAGCATAATCAACTTTGTTACATCTTCACTTTATAACTAAAAAAACTCTAAGCACTCATTTCAATTTATGAAAAAAGATTTGTCCCTTTATTGATCATCACCTTGGAAATGAAGTAATGGATTGGAGAGAAAACCAAAAAGCTGTATGCAATGGTAAAAGAAAGTGATAAGAAGAGAGGGGCTAGTCAAACAAGCAGAAAAGTTGGCAATGTTAAAATTTTAATAAACCATTATTATTTTTTCCATTAATATATAATTATTTAGTATATCTCAATTCACCAACTAGTAACTACTGTTTATAAGAATAATTAAATGAAAAAAACCATTTTATTACCGAAATTAGTACATTCAATAATTTTATTTTGAAAGTGTACAAATTTTTAATCAACATTTAATATAAAAGAGAGGGAAATGCAAAAATACAAAACGTGTTGGGTCATTATCTAGCAAAACTCTCAGCTTTTAGAAGTAGCACTAAAAATTGTTATGTTTTGCCTTGTGCTAGTAATTGAAAATGCAGGACAAAAAGCACTTATACAACCAATACAAACAGTATAGAGTACAGGAATATTGGTAATAGGGGATTGTGCTTTTTGCTCTGCGTGCTATAGCTTGCTTCCTAGGTAGCCCACTACTTTTTCCTTTTACGTTTAGCTGTTTTTGCACCTTCCTTTTCTCACATAAAAGAAATTTCAGCACTTACATAAATATGACAAACATCCAATCACCAAATCATTAATTTTTCATTACTCCCACCGTCCCGTTTTATCTGAGTCAGTTTGGTTTTTCACACAGATTAAGAAAAATGTATAAATAAAGAGGAAAGTGGAATATATTGTATTGAAAATGATGAAAGTAGTACTACCTCCGTCCCAATTTTATTGACACAATTTTGTTTTTCACACATATTAAGAAAAATGTATAAATAAAGAGGGAAAATGGAATATATTGTATTGGGAATGATAAAAGTAGTATTATTTAGTGTTATATTGTATTGGGAATGATGAAAGTTGTATTGAAAATTGAAATGGGTCAGTTATTTTGGGACATTTTTTTTTAGAAAATGGGTCAGTTATTCCGGGACGGAGGGAGTATTAATTAGAGTTATATTGTATTGGAAATGATGAAAGTTGTATTGAAAATTGAAATGACTCAGTTATTTTGGGACACTTTTTTTTAGAAAATGGGTCAGATATTCCGGGACGGAGGGACTAGTAAAAAATAAAGCTACAAGAGTATCACAAATCAGTACTATTTACTACTCCCTCCGTTTCAAAATGAGTGTCGTTTTAGATGTTTGCACACATATTAAGAAATTCAATGATTAAGAGAAAGAGAATAGTTATTTTACCAAATTATCCTAATTAACTATTGGTTAGTTTTAAAAGTAATACTTTGGAAGTAGTGTGCAGATTATTAATTGGAGGGTACAATTGAAAAGAAAAAGTTATTATTGCATTGGAAACTGAAAGCGACACTCATTTTGAAACAATTTTTTTTGGCTAAAGCGACACTCATTTTGAAACGGATGAAGTATATATATGCTCCACACAAATGGCTTGTAGGAACCAGGAACAAGTTGCATAAAAAACATTAATCATAGCGTTTCTTTGAGACAAAAAGGTTATATGAATTAGTGGATTTTGATTTGAGGTGATATAAAGTTAATTAGGATTAAAAATAAGTTGAATGTAACATATTATGTAAAAGTGATTTGAATAATAAATTTGAATGGAAAATTAATTTTAAAATAAATTTGAATCAATTGTATCAAGAGAAGACAGATATGTTAAAACTTATTGCAAAACAGTAAGCATCGTATAGAACAATACAAGATAGAACAATACAACACAAGATAAATTTTTATAATATTGAATAATTGTTGATCTTATACGATTTTTTGTAGACAATACTTTTTTTGTATCTTAAACAACTTGTACGTAGGACAACAAGTTGTGATGTTTGATGAGAGACAAAAATTTTAGTTTTTGTTTTTTCCCTTACTTTCAGTTTGTCCCGTCCATTAAACAATTTTACAAATCAAATATTATACAAGTAGAGTTTTTTTTTTTTTGAAGGAATATACAAGTAGAGTTGTCTTGTCTCGTAATTCATTTTTTTAGCAAATCAAATGCACCCATAATCAATTTTGGCTTCTCCAAATGCATCCAAAAATATATAATTATAGAATAGGGATCCTAATTGTTTAACCCTTTCCTTTTCATGTGTAAGATGAAGGCTCACTGCACTAGATAGAGCATTGGGATTCAGAGGAATCTTTTGCTGCACAAATGTTTTGCCTTTTACAAATAAACTAGTTGTGCCAAGGCCACTATCAAAGCTTCCTTACCTTACCCATATCTACGTACAACATTGACCTAACATACATAATTATATATAGGGTGACGATCGATAACCGTATGTATCGCATTTTCCATATCTTAAAGTTGCTTTTAAAAATTCTTGTAACTATGGCTCAAGTAGTAAAAAGCTCAAGGTATTCACAAAAAAAAAAAACTTTAAGATTATATTTTTTTTTTGACAAACTCAAAATGATATTCATTCATTCAAATCGAGAGATTACATCATTCAACACCTCTAAAAACGTAAAGGATGAATCTACGAACAAACTCACAGCATCCAAGTTAATAGCATATAACGGCATAATGCCTACAAAAATATATGATAACATTAAAGTGATCGGAATATCCATGGCCTCCAGATCTGCAATGTTGGCGCCCAAATCTTTGAATAATTGAACTTTCAAGATGAATCAAATACCGCAAGAAGAAGGGAAATCAAACAGCGCCGCACAAGACGACGAACAACAAACCACCACACTTAGATGATGAAATCACAAAGAAAAAACCTAGATCTATGTGAAAATCACTTATTTAGATTGAAATAGAGAGAAAACAATGAAGATGGGGTGATTTCTGGTCAAAAATTGACCCAAAACCACCCCTCAATGAAGATTATATGTTGAGTAGTAAGTTTGAACCTTCAAATTCTCATTTCTTGGTATTTAGGGTGTATGAGTTTCGATCGCGGCTAGATTCATTATAAAATTGATTCTAACAAATTATTATGTTTTTTTTTTATCAACATCAGAAATTATTTGGGTAATGTTTTTATTTTATCAACAGACTAATGTTGTTACCTTGAATGGTACTGTTAACGTAAATCCCAAAGGCATTATATACCTTTGAATCAAAGATTGAGTTTTTATTTTCTTTTTCAAATCGCCTAGTATTGACAAGAATCCCACATATTAAGTGGTGAGAAGTGTCGGAGATTCATACCTACGACCGGTCAACACATCAAGACGTCTATGTAATTATCATTTAAGTTATACTTATGAGACATACATTTAGTTTCTTATGAACAATAATCAAGTTCTTAGGATGGTTTCCAAAAAGTGTTTTTCTATTTTACAAACACACACAATTCCTCCATCCTTAATATTTAAGATCGGAGAAAATCCCAATAACCACAATTGGGACAATAGATTTGAAGGATGTCCATAGGGATCCCACTTGTGCCCACATCAGGTATCAAAAAGCATATACTTTTTATTTATTGTTATTTTTTAAACGTTTTTGGGTTATTTAATTCCTCAAAATTTAAGAAATATGCTTTTTTATAAGGGAAAAAAAAGACATATTTAGACAAGGTGAACATGCATATTGATGCATATGTATAATTATACACAAATCCTTCTCCCATAACAAAGAATCCAATGCCTTTTTCATGTGATCTATACCCATCCATGTCCAAATACTTTATATGAAACTTTATACTTGGACAATATTTATACTTCCCTTAATCAGACTATAGGATATATTATTGTTGTTATATGCACATGTGTCGCCAACTCTTGTTATTTTGTCTTCATCTTGTTGTTTTGATCTTGTCTTTGGATATTCCACCTTACTTAATTTGTACATGACAAAATAATGGCATTTTAAATTCTGTTCCAGCGATGATATATAAAAGAAAAGAATTTTTATCTTTTGGAAGTCGTAACTACAGTAAACATTGGTGAACACAATAGTTCAAAGTCGCATTGAGTGGGACATATATGATATGACAAAACTCTAATATTATTATTTGCTTTTTTTAATCAAAATTATTATTTTATCCTTTCCTTCCTTAAAAAAAATATATTTTAAATCTGGTTAAAAATATAATAAATAAAAAAAAATATTATGAATGGCAAACAACTTGTGATGTTATTTATTATAAGATATTGCTTTAAGTTCTGAAAGAGTTACACAATCATAGTAGAGGATACAGTCCAAAATAAAAAAGAAATTGTTACACTCTATCGGTCAGATAGGACTGCAATGTCATTTTCATGGTTGGATATGAATCAATCTTTGATTTAATAAAAAAATGTAGATATAATTCAACTAAATTATTTGATTTTGATTTCTCAAAAACCTTTGAACCAATAAAATTAGTCAAACATTCAAATTAAGGAGATAAAATATTTTTTGGAAAATGTTAACCAATGCACCCCGGGACACTGGTTAAGGGAGTAAATATAGTAATTTTTGCATTGAAAATTATGTAATCAATGCATTAAAAGCTTAAAAAGTGTCTTTTTTTGACTTGCAATTTCTTCTTTTGCCTTCCTTAACCAGTGCCGCCGAGGCGCCGACCCATATTTTTATTAATTTTTCTCTCCCTAAAACCCTTAAGTTCCTATTTTAAATTAACATATTTGAAGGTTTATCATAAACTTTTATATAAAATAAGTTCCTATTTTAAATTTTAAATTAACATATTTGAAGGTTTATCATATACTTTATATATCAATCAACTTGATTCTTAAAAATAAAAATTTGGAGTATGTGATTAGAATTTGAGGGATAGAAAAATTTGAAATTTTTATACTAAAACTTTGGAGATTATGTATAGTAAATTTTGAGCAGGAGAAGACTAATGGTATTTCAATTATAAATGACTTTTTTAGAGGTTCAATTATAAATGATGTCCCTTAAAAAAAATGACGATGTTGCTGTAATTTTTGTTTATATAAGAAAAAGCAATAAACATAGTCCATTGTTTTTTACACTTAATTATAAAAGTATTGAATAAATGATGTCCCTTAAAAAAAATGACGATGTTGCTGTAATTTTTGTTTATCTAAGAAAAAGCAATAAACATAGTCCATTGTTTTTTACACTTAATTATAAAAATATTGAAGAAAATATAGTAATGTGCTTTTCAGTTAACCCGCTTAAGTTGGTCTGGTTGTATTAGCTTTGATGGATATGGGGTGTGTACCTCAAGATCTCATGTGTGATTCTCCCCGATCAATTTCGGTGGCTAATTTAACTTCCTAGAAAAAAAAATGAAAATGTACTATCCAATTTTGTATCCTTTTCTTTTACTCATTTTCAAAATAAATATTAAATATTGACTAACTAAAAAAAATTTAAAATATATAAAATACTTTTAGTAATTCATGAAAAATATTTATCATGGTGGGTATTACGTAATACGAGAAAAAATTAAAAGTAATTTTTATTATTGTAAACAAAGATTATTGCTATCCTTCATTTGTAAAAAAAAAAATAAAAAATTCTATCCTTCTTGTGATACAATATTTTTTCCCTATAATATTTTTTTCATAATAAATATAAAATAATATTAGTTATTTATGGAAATATATTAGACATATCTATTTCATTATTATCTAGCTTTATTATAATTCATCAATGAAACTATTATATTCTTAAATAAATACATAAGCAATGAAAATATTAGGATCATTCAAGAAAGGTCCTTCCCTTCGGAAAGATAAATATCAACAAAGATCATAACAAAATTGAACCACCAAAATGAAAAAGAATAAAAATTATATAGAAGATGAATAAAATTTAACCAAAAATCCATAATATATATCCCTTGTATATATGGACCTAACCTTGCCATGATGGCTTTTGAGATTGATTTTGTTGTTGTTGATCATTCATGCAGTTTCCAATCCCTGCAATACTTAGAATGTCACTATGTGACAATGGCCTAAGCCCCAAGAAATCTCTTGTCAAACCTTCATTTCCACCACCGCCGCCGCCGCCGCCACCGTCATTGGTGGTTGTTTTAGAGATTACTTTCTCATCATGCAAGTTTTGATCTTTCTTTGAATTCATAATGCCACCAAACATTTCATCAAATTGGGTTGCTTCAAATCCAGAAGGAGATGAAGAAGAAAACATAACATCATGAATATTACTAAGATATGAAGAAGTAGTTGCAGTAGTTGTTGGTGTGTTTTGTTGATGTTGTTGTTCTTGTGATGATGACAACAAATTCAAACCAAAGTTACCAGAGACATTATTGAGAGAATCAACTTGGTGGGTCTTAATATTCATAGTTGGTGAAGAAGCAGAACCAGTTCTATTCATTGTTGCACCCATTTGAGCTGCTTTCTGCAACAATGCAGTAGCTGACATGTGAGCTGAAGGTACTGTTTGGTAAGAAGGGAGTGTGGGTCCAGGAACATGAACAAGACTAGGGTTAGGGTTTTCTTGATGATGTTGTGTTTGTGATGAAAATTGATTACTTTGAGAAAATATTGATGATGATGATGAGAGATGATCAACATTATGTGGGCCAAGCCAAGGTGGAATTTCAGAAAGGTTAAAACTTTGATTATGTTGTTCTTTTTTCAATAATGGGAAATTATGAATATCTTGTTGAGGATTATTGAATTGGTTTTGTAGATTTATCATGTGATGATGTTGAGAAGATGATGATGAAGGTTGTTGTTGTGAGGGTAAAATTGGCATTGCATTATTTGTCATAGCTCTTGCACTCTCTTCTGCTAATGCATCACAGAATGCTCTATGTGTTATGAAACTGTCCCTTCTGCAAAACTCATCATAAAAATTACAAAATTAATAAATTTTACTAAAGTGCTATATGCTAAATATACTATAAATATATGTGTGTGACAGTGAAAAAATATTAACCCTCCTTTTCTCTTTCTCTTTACTTTTTCAACATTTTTTAAAAACTTCCTAAATACTTTAAAGACAAATAGTCTATTATTAGGTAGTGCATTAAAAAATTTCCTTACTAGGAATTTCCACTTTTTCCAAAGAATGGAATTAGTGATTATGGGAGAGTGCTATATCAATGTCTTATCATCATCATCATCTTCTCCGATGTAAGAAATCAAGTGTGTGTAAAAATAAATGTAAAACTATATAATATTAAGGGAAATGCTAATAGTGTCCCCAGAACACCGGTTAAGGAGTCAAATATAGTAATATTTTGAATTGAAAGTTGTGTATTCAATGCATTAAAAATTTAAAATGTTTTCTTTTTGGTTTAAAATTTCCTCTTTTGACTTCGTTAACCGGTGTCCTAGAGACATTGGATAACATGACCCTAGTATTAATAATGTGAAATTTTTGCACCAAAGTCAACCTAGGATACAATTCAAAACCTATGACCACCTTCATAAATGAATGAAATTAATGTCTGAACTAAAAAAATTCACATGACATTGAATATTTTGATGTTAATTTAGTTACCTTGAGAAGAGGGTTCCACAGTCACATCTATATTCTCTAGTGCCACATGTTTTGGAATGAGCTTTCCAATCAGATTGAACAGCATATTTCTTTGAACACTTTTCACATTTCCACTTCTTCTCACCATGTTTTCTGGAAAAGTGCTTCTTGATTCCAGTCAAATCCCCTAATGCTCTTGATGGATCATGATGCACACAAGTTGGTTCTGGACATACATAAACTTTCTTTCTAATCTCTTTGCTTGTTCTTTGCTTCAACTTCCATGGTAAATTATGACCTCTTCTGTGAAGTTGAAGATTTTGATCTCTTTGAAAGCCTTTGTTGCAGATCTCACAAATGAACCTGTTTTTTGCTAGTAAACTCTTTGGTGACATAGCTATAACCTCAGCATCAGGGTCTGAAAAAAAAAAACATTTTTCAAACAAATAACATGTTTATCAAAACAAAACAAAAAAATGACTGAATATGAAAAATTGGAAAAAAGAAAGATGAAAACAAACCTGGGTTACCAGGGAGATTTCTCTTTTTTTTCATAGGTTGAGTTGGAGGAACCAAGTATTGTTGTTGAACTTGAGGGTAACTACTACTAGTACCAATTTCAGTTCTGTTACCAGAAGAAACACTAGCTTCACCAGATGCAGAAGTTAAGTTTGACATGTTTTCTTCCACTACTTGTTGCTGTTGGAACATCATCAAACCTTTTACCATCTTATGATTACAACTTAAGGTTTTGTTCTAGAAAGCTAAGGTTGTTTTGTTTTGTGTTGTGTTTTAGACCATATAGATCTTTGTGTTTTTGATATGTTGGTAATGTTTTTATGGATCTAAAGACAGATAAAAAAACCTTGCCAAAAACAGAAAAAGAACACAAACACTATTTAGTTCACAGTAGTGAATAGTGAGAGAGAATGAACAAAGTAGAAGAAGAAAAAAGTTGATATTGAACTCAGAAACAGTTTATGAAGGATGGAACAAGAACAAGGACTAGTTGGTTTTTTTGGTGATATAGTTTGGAACCAACCCAAGAGACAAGTTTTGTTTTTTATTTGAGTTAGTAAAAGAAACAAGAGATGATAAATGGAAGTGAAGATGAATAAGAAGTAGTAATCTACATTTGTTTCTTGTTCATAGTTTGATAACCATAGTTGATAATGTTACCAAGAAAAATCCAACTATAGCCACACAAATATGAACAAAAATATAGACTTGGTTGTTTCAGAGAGAGAGAGAGAGAGAGATGTGGATGAGAAGAGGGAATCCCTGAACTTGTCCAAAACCACAAACCAAAGGGGAACCCTACTGCTAAACTCTGACGTTGCACTTTCTGTCTTTTCCTCTGTTCTCTTTCACAACATTAGAAAATATCATTTTTTTTAATAAAGTTCTGTTTATTTTTTGCTAAAATACTTTCTTTTCTTCATGTATAGTACCATTATGTCTTTCCATTCTCTTGCAAAAGTATAGCACATTTTTTCACAATTTTTACCTTATCAAGTCTTGTTACACTTCAACTTTTTTTTGTGTCTTTTCATTGTTGTATCATATTAGTATATCACTTCTTTTGTATTATAAATATTTAATGTAAAGTGTGGAAAATGGAGGAGTTTATCTTAATTAGTTTTGGTATAGATTAGAAAATTAGAAAATGGAGGAGTTTAAATTAGCAAATTTGAATTGCATGAAGTAAATGTGTGATGCATTTGTTAATTTTGGTTTTCTGGTATAAATTGAATGGGGGAGTTTATCTCAGCTTTTACTGTGACATGATTGATTCATTGATTAAATTCTAACAAGCATGGCTAAAAGTATACCCTCTTAATTCATTTTTATATAAAGTTCTTGTATTTTATTCTACACTTCTTTTTCACCATCTTCCATTTCACTATCATTGTAACTATTGACTATGAAAAAAGCTGAATTTTCTGACAAATTTTGCATGGTTCTTTGTTTTAAATTGTAAACAAATGATCTTGTTAGGGAGAAAGTCTTCCTTGGGCAATGCTGCGTGCCTAGAAAACTTTAGGCACAATATTTAATAGCCACAATTTTTGTCTCCCTAGTCATTATCAGCATGGAAAAAATGAATTAATAATGCTACATGTTAAATAAGCTTGGATCTCATCCCAAAAGCTAGCTCAAAGGAGGAGGGAACTCAAGTATATTTATACACTCGACAGCCCGGGAACCTGAGCGATGTGGGACATACAAAACAAACTTCAACACCCACCCTCACGCGTAGCGTGGGACCTAGCGTGGCTAGCGTGGAACCTAGCGTGGACCTGGGTCAAATTCCCACATCGCAATCCTTAACCCGGCTCTGATACCATGTTAAATAAGCTTGGATCTCATCCCAAAAGCTAGCTCAAAGGAGGAGGGAACTCAAGTATATTTATACACTCGACAGCCCGGGAACCTGAGCGATGTGGGACATACAACAAACTTCAACACTACAAATTATTATTCAACTCTATTTCAAATTTTCCATAAAAATAAAATAAAATAAAACTCTATTACAATTGCTAAGATAAGGAAGTGTTATATGTGGAATACGATTTATGGTAGATAAATACTTAAGTTTGGCATTCTCCACATACATACAATTGAGATAGTGACCGACTGAAATATTGTTGTGATCTATTCAACAAAAATAAGGGGGAAAAAAATTGAATGTCAAATGTTAATATATTAATTGTTAAATTAGTTTTTATTCTCTTTGTCTGCGATTTAAATTCTAAACCTCAAACTCCTTAAGGGTTCAAATGAGTAGAGTTACCCTACCTCAACTAAAGAAAACAAATATAGGTTGAATTTGAAGGCACTACCATTTAAAACAAGTAATACCATGATATTCTATACTTAGTATATGTTTGATTTTGTAGTAAGAAAAATTTTAGTGAATTGATTCGGGAAAAAATAAAGTTAAATGTAAAGTGATTTATGTTTAAATACATTTATATAAAGTTATTTGAACAATAAATTTAAATGTAAAAATTATTTTTAAAGTTAACTTTAATTTTATATAGAATAAATTCTAAAGACAAAATAAATCTATTATAAAAATTATTTTTAAAGTTAACTTTAATTTTATATAGAATAAATTCTAGAGACAAAATCAATCTATTATAGAGTAGACAAGTATATCAAAATCAATTTTACATATCTAAAGTGATAATTTTAAACCATATGAAACAATTTCCCACCTTAAAAGCCACCTCAAGTTGGAGACTCGTGTATATCAGTGTTGCTTTGTAGACACTCTCTCTTACATTAAAGTTGATTCCAAGGCCCGCAGTCAAGAGTTCCAAAATTTTGTGATTCTTGTGAGATACTAATTGATTTTTTTTATAAGATAATTAATTAAAGGAAAATGTTTTTTTAAAGGATAAATAATTAAAGTAAAATGCTAAATAGTCATAATCTCTCTTTATACATATATCATCACATATCCATAAACGAGTGGTGAAGAAATTTTTTGTACCAACTTTAATGATGATATAGTAAAAACAATGGTTAATTGTTTCAATTGATCCTCTAAAATTAAAAATACATATTCAAATCATGTAATTTGATATTCATCTCATTTCTTACTTTGTAATCTACGAGCAGTAGAGAGAAGTGATTCAGATGTTGAATTTTTCATGACTTTTTGCATACATATTTATGACGTTAAAAATATGCCTTTTCATAATTAATCAATCATTCTTTTGTTGAAAAATTCTAATTTTTTTTTTGCTGTAGAAAGCCATATTTTAACGTTTTAAACATGTATGCAAACAATTGTAAAAAAATTCAACCTCTAAGAAATTTTTATAGATTTCACATATATTACATGATCAAAAATAAGAAGAATGTTAAATTACATTAATAAAATGTGTGTAGGCATAGCAATGGGCAGGATGGGGACGGGTTATACCTTCCCCGTCTCCATACCATATTCCCAAATACTTACGCATTACCCCACCCATATCCAACGGGAATGAGAAATTGAATTTCATCTCTGTCCTCGATGGGATATATCGAGTATCCCCACCCCATCCACATCCCCGCCGTGGATAAAAATAATAATAATAAAAAAGTAATATTTTTCAGCCCGGGATCAATGTTGTAAGGCATTATCGAGCAAAAAGATGATGGAGATCGATGACTATGGTGATGGATAAGAGAGAGACTGAGGGCGTGAGATGTGGAAGGAGAAGAGAGAGAACTTAGAGAAGTGAGTGTCGTCTGAAAGACTTAGACTTTGGTTGTGTGAGTGGAATGATTTAGGGTTTGAGTTTCTATTTATATAAACGAGATAATTAATTGATTTTTTTACATTTGAGACGAGTTTGGGTATGTGTGGGTAATTATATCTTCATTACATGTCCCACACTCATGTTTTGAAATCGGAGAAAACTCAAACACATACTCAAACTCAATCAAAACGGAGAAAACACGTTAATTTGGATTTGGTTTGAGCAGGTACCCACATGCTTTGTGGTCATGTCCAAATATTTGTTTTTATTTTTACCAGATCATTTTTTAGACTTTGAGACGATCATTAAGTTTTTTTTTTTTTTAATTCACACACTAATACAATTTAAGTTCCACCAACATCCGATAAGCTTATTTTACCGCATAAAATAAATAATTCAATACCCAACAAAAATCACTATGACCGTGTCTCCAAGTCTACATATCACTCTCATTTTTCTGCACAAAATCAATACCCAACAAAAAATACAATCAAACATCAATTGCTACTCCCAAACGAATAAAATGAATTAATGTATACATGTTGAAGTAAAATTACAATTATTTAAATTGATCATCCTTTAAAAAAATAATTATTTAAATTGATCAATATATGGTGATATCATTTACATATTTAAGCATTGTGTGTTTGATCATATGATCATAGCGCAAGTCACCATTCATAATAATTTATTCCGTCAAGAACAAAATTATTCTTACACTTAATTTTACCTACTAAGGAGTGTTATAATGAAACATCGATTATACAAGTTTTTTTTCTTCATATGAAATTCAAATTACATACAAAGCAATGTGTATATATGAATATATGGTAGTCACAATCGTGGTAATCAACGTATCAACAATCACATTATGAATGGACACTGCAACTAAAGTTTAATGCAGATTTTTTATGTCAATAATGTGATGGTGACTAGAAATAATTAATCGTTTTGCCAAGTGATTTTTGTTTTTGACCAGGTTTTGCTAAGTGGTTGGTGAGCATAATAGTTCTCCACGATAAAGATACATTCCAATGGATTAACAAACCACTTGAAGAAAAGGCACATAGGTCCCATCATTTTAGATAGCAAACCACTGCCAAGGCATGGTTATAGAAGCAACCCCTTGGCTTTCTTATTTTTCCCAAGACATAAACAACAATTTTCTAGCACAAGACAAAGAGGTCCCCAAACCGTATCCGTATCATGGATACGCCTAACCAATGAAAAATCTTATACCAAATTTCATTCGCAAACTCACACTTTGCAAATAGGTTGTCTTCCGTTTCCTTCACCCTCGAAAATCAGCAACATTTCGGTTCATTTCCCGGCTCAAATGCCCCACACCTCAACAAATTCTCTCTTGTAGGTAAACAATGTTGAAGCATTTGCCAAGAAAAGATAATGACTTTTAACGGATCAAAACTTTTCCAAACCCTTTTTAATAAAATAAAACTATCTGCCCCACAAAGAAAAGAAAGGAGAGAACATGTTGCTCCAAAAGCGATATACTTTAATTAACTTAAAAATAGGAACAAAAAATACCGATAAAAAATACTTAAAGGATTATTGTTTGAAAAAAAAAACTTAAAAACTAAATTTGATATTTTTATACAGACTAAAAATTTATTTAACCCTTGATTTATTATGTAATTTTAAGTAAATTACAAATTCATCAAAAAGATGTGACTTGCGGATACTTTGTGGTGCTGCTCATCACAGCATTATCTATTAATAACATCAATCATGCAATGCTTTTCTTTAAATCAAATATAAGCTCGAAATTCAATTAAGATTTCCCTTGTTTCATCAACCTTTTTCCCCTAATAAACAGACGATTATGCTAGACATGATGAAACATTCCAACGTGGATCAAAAAACGGTCTTTTCACAAGTGTTTGCTTATGACCAAATTATGCCAATACAATTATTGGACCTAATTATGCCAATACAATTATTGTATGTTTATTGTCTGATCATGAAAGAGTAAATTCATGTATGCATTTGTAGTTTTTGTGTTGAAAGTTTGCATAAACTTATAGAAAATTCTAACAAGTGTGGACATTGTTTAAAAAATCAAAAGATGTAACTATAGTATATAAATTTTTTTTTTTTTAAAGAAGCAACTCAATAGATCACTAATCTATAGAGGTCACTATTATTTTTTTGACAAAATACATTTCATTATTTAAAATGGACCAAAGACATGACAATAGATCACTATAGAGGTGGGAGCTAGCATTACGAGACTATCTTTGTTAATTTATGAGCGACCTCATTAACTTGACTTCCGGTAAACTCAACATAAGAGTTTATCTACACCCAAAAGCCATATGACACTTTGAGAGGGAAAAGGAAAAATAGAGAGATTGGCATCATAAATGTGATGCTTTGATGAAGTGATAAGAAGAATGAATGATAAAGAAAAGATAAAGTGTTGAATAGATGTATAAAATTTAAGTGTGTTTAAATTTAAGAATTGATATAAAATTGCATCAAAAGAAATGGGAGGAAAAGTGCTACAATAAACACAACCAACCAATAAAAATGTGTCTTTCTTGGAGTACGTACTCAGAGCAGAAAGTTGGGATTATAACCCACAATGCTTGTAGCTGCTTGATCCTTGTTGAAATATAATTTGTGTTCTTAAAGAAGAAACCCATAATTGTCAATGTAGACACCCACACAATGATTTTGCTAACAATCCTTTAAAACAATGTCATGTAAATTATTGTTTTTTACCCGATTTCAGACTTAATTGTTTCGTTCCTGGTCGAGGCTAAGGGAGAGTTCGTGAGTCCGACTGCTACAAACGGTGCCAAGGTTTCATTTAAACCTCAAATACGCCACACGGCCTTTCGAAATATTGTTCACTTTTAGTGTAAGCCCTTCAAAGTTTTGTGTTTTATGAAAGGTGTCGGTTGAGTTAAAAAATGTGAGTGTTGTTTATAAACTACCACTAGACTCGATTCTCAAGCATTGTGAAACTTTAAGGTGTAATAGAACAATACCGAGTTGTACATTTATACTAGATTAATCAACAAGACAATAGTGAATTAATGAAGTTGTACAAAAGGAAATATGTTGGTAAACCAAATAAGATTTAAAAAAAGAGACTTGGTTTACAAAGTCTATATGATGATGATCTATCAAATATACACACAGTCCTTTACATGATCTATCAAATATTGACAGAGAAACAAAAAAAAAAACTAAAACTCCCAACCTTCTTAACAAAAAAGAGAGAGGGTTGAGATCATTAAGGGAGAACATATGCTATAGGTGCTTTTGT
Organism: Medicago sativa; assembly: GCF_051527215.1. Lineage (NCBI taxonomy): Eukaryota > Viridiplantae > Streptophyta > Magnoliopsida > Fabales > Fabaceae > Medicago > Medicago sativa. Next base: position 12,878,317 of record NC_140756.1, read on the forward strand.
TTAGTTTTGTAGGGTGATTCTTTTGCCCCCTCCTCCCATGTACCCATACCAGTCTTAGTGTTAGGAGTACTAGCATTGGTGTTTGAATGAAAGAATAGGCAAACTGCAGAACAATCATCAGGCTTAGAGTTTGGAACCTTGGTCTTCCATGCTTGAACAGCTGCCTCAACAACTAGTTTAGCAGCTGAAGATCGTGGAGCAGATGCAACAATGGTCACAACTTGATTGTTGGACAAAACATCCCAAACCCCATCTGTGGCTAAAACAACAAACTGATCATGGTCGGTGATGCGGTGATACGAGACTTCAGGAACAGATATGAGTCCTGAGTCCTTGAGGACAAAGTCACCAAAAGCTCGTGACATAGCTAGGCCAGGTGAATCAACATTGGGAAGCCAAAGTCGAGGAACTGCTGAATCGTTGTCTAGGGCAAACACCCTTCCTTTACAAATCCTTATCCTCTCTGCTTCCCCTAATTAACACACAAGCACAATAATCATGAATAAGATTATACTCCCTGCCTCTGATCATATATATAAGAAAACATTGTGTTAACAAAAGTTGATGTTAATAGACAAAATATTAAATCAAATACATATATTTTGTTGACGCAACTTTTTCTTATATATAGAACCTGAATGTAGTACTATGTATGCAAATGTAGTACTATGTATGCAACAAAGAAATTATATCATACTTGGAAGATTTGGCTTGAGGTCAGTTGTCAACTGAAGAGCAATAAGAGAACCATTTGGATCTAGGGTACCTAAAACCGCTCTCGAGTCTCCAACATTTGCAGTAACTAGTTCGTCACCCTGAAACAAGAAAAGTGAGGGAGGAATGCGCAAATAAGTATTTTTTTCTCTCTTTCTTTTAACGAAATAAGATGAAAAGAAATGAAATGGCGTACATGCCTTCTTGAGCAAGGTAACAGCGGTAGTCCCACTGCCATAAGATTCCATGGAATATTGCGATCTCAGTTCGTTGTCCATAAACTTAGACGCTTTCAAAAATGATTCTCTCAATATCGCGAAATGGTTATTATTATTATTTTGATTATAATTATTATTATCATAATCATCACGAAGACATGAATTCCATTCTTCCATTAGCTTTAAAGGGAAAGAATTTCTGACTTTCTTGGCGACCACATGTCCAAAAGGTCCATGCCCATCAAATACACCACAAAATACGACGTCCTCCATGGAACCAAAGTTCTGAAAAATATATACATTTATTATTTGATTGAATGATATATCACATCAAAGATTGAAGAATGAAGAGAAATAATACCTCCCAAAGAAGCATTGCATCCTGGTTGATGCCTTTTCTGCCTTGCTTGCAACACAAGGAAGCAACATGAGATGAACCATTCAAGAATATTCTTCCAGGAACTCTGTGCAACCCCATTTCCACGCCCGAATCACGTTTATGTGTATAGGATGAAAATGGAGATTCATAATAATAATTTGTATCAGTAGAAGGAGCTAAAGAAGCTCCTGAGATGCACAATCCCATTGATCCCAACACGACAATGAATACAACAATAACACACGCACACAACTCAATTCAAATTCAATGACATTTTTTCATACGGATAATGATTTTTTTAAAGATTTTCATACGGATAACGATAAGATATAATATTTTCCAGAAATAGTAACAACAATAACCGTCTATCAAAAATAGCAAAAAAATTCAACTGAATATATGATATGGATATATTTTTAATTTGATAAGAAGTTAAGGATATGTGATTGCACAAGTGGCACTTCACATACATTACATCACACCAAACAAAGAGATAGAGAAAGGAATTCGTCAAAACCTTCCCGTTGTTTTTGTTTATAACCTATGGTTAATTGATAGGTAGATAGATAATCTGATCCCAATTCATCCTCTTATCTCTCACATTCACACCTACCTACCTATAATTACGCCAAATCCAATTATCTCTCTAAATATGATAAGCATTCACGATCTATGATACATACACTTTAAACCAATAACAATTTTCTGTTAATTAAAGAGTATATCACACATATTTAATTTATAAGCTAAATGTGACAATCTTATCCCAAACTTGCGAAAATAACGTAGATAAAAGGAAAAATTTGGTGAATATAATTTTGGCTAAAGTGCAACTTTGGCCCCCTATCTTTCAAAAAGTTGCGATTTTGGCCCCTTAACTTTGAAAACTACAATTTTGGCCCCCCATGTTAAGGGAAATATGCTCTTTTAACCCCTAACATAAGGGAAATGTCTTTTGACCCCTTATCTTTTCAAAATGTTGCGATTATGACCCCTTATCTTTTCAAAATGGCCCCTTTTTTTGGACACGTGTCGCCTTCTCAGCAGTTTTCAAAGTTAAGGGGCCAAAATTGTAGTTTTCAAAGTTAGGGGGCCAAAATCGCAACTTTTTGAAAGATAAGGGGCCAAAGTTGCACTTTAGCCTATAATTTTTTTTATTCATATAAGATATGTCATACAATTTTTTTTTTTTTTTGAACAAGAATATATCATACAACTTTAAACTTACTTGTAAAGAGCATCGGACTAAAATTTAACAAATTCTAGTTACAAGAAATATACCATGAAGTGATGAAACCCCATGTCATGTTTATAGCATGTCATTAACATGAAACGTATTGATACAATAGGGTATTTCAAAATAAATATTGGCACTAGCTGATAAAACAGTCTCGCTTGATTACCGAATTCTGCAACATCAAGCCTGTTGTTTTAGAATCAACCACGAAATCAAATCGGAAAATGTTAATTGGACGGTGAAAATCACAATACAAGGTGTTAAACCCTTAATGCGATTTTCTTCATGCGTATGTTGGGCATAATGCTAAATTTTTATGGCGAAGTATTTGCAATGCTTGAACTGTGAGTAATGTAGGGTCAAGATGGAGGATAGGTGATGACTCTTCTCTTCCCCATGATATTCCACTGGTGTTTCAAACATATTCATACCTTATAAATCCTATACTCCTTAAAACTTCATTGTGGCACCTTATTAATATTGTTAATTGGCAGCAACCAAGTGATGATTTGCTCCGGACATGAATTGGACCAAAACCCCATGCGTATGCTCAAGTTTAATTTCGATGTTGCTTTTGAAGGTAATGTGACATTGTTATGGTGATATCTTTTGTGGTTTCTCAGATTCAAACTCGAAATCTTTAATTTTTTTTTTTTTTTTACAATTGTGTTTAACTAAGAGACAAATAGATATGGTAGCTCATATGTCGGTAAGGTCAAGGTGACTATTACTAACGTTCTCTAAGAAATGAAGTAGTTATGTTTTCTTCAAAAAGAAATAATATTGTATTGTGCAAGCGCAAATAACTTGCATTTCAAAAAGCTTGAACCTTTCCTTCAAAAAAAAAAAAAAGCTTGAACCTTTAAAAAAAAACACACTTGAAGATAAATTTCACATAAAATGATAAAGCTATAATAATCTTATCATATCATATCATTATAATAACCAGATTTTAAAAGACCCCACTTTAATATTTCCTTTTATACTTTTTTTTCTTTCTAAAACCAGATTTTAAAAGACCCCACTTTAATATTTCCTTTAGAATTTTTTTTAAAAATAAATAAATAAGATCCTTCAAACCTAGCCTGGACATTCATTCATCCATTCAACCAGAACTGATAATTGATGGTAGTAGTCATTTGGAATTTTGGTTCTAGTTATGGCTTATTGTGAACAATAATTTTTGAAGACAGTCAATACCCTATAGAATCCTAAAATGCCGCCAACGAGACTACAAGAACAACAATAACAACTAAGTCTTATCCCCATTAAGTGTGGCTAGCTACACTGATCAACCAACACCATAATGTTCTATCATATATCATATTTTTAGCCAATTCATTAATCTTTAGACCTTTTATAGTATTTTTTCTTATAGTTTTTCCAGACCTTCATCTGCATCTAGCAATTTGACTACTCTCCATATGATACTCTCCTTACTATAAAATCTACAAGTCTTCTCTTTATATGCAAAAACCACCCAAGTCTACTTTACACCAACTCTCTAATGTTGTCATTTATAATTCTCACCCAGTTTGATCTTACCACAAATCCAACCAAAACTTTCTAAAATATGGTATTCATTTAAATATGGATTTAATTGAATTTCACATTATTATCGGCTATCCCAATAGTACCACCTCACTATAAAAATCATTAAATCTTTCATTGAAGGAAATAAATCTCTAATCATATGTTTGGACGGAAAATGGATTTTTAGGGATTAACCTAGAAATTACCTACTTTAATACAAGGAACTCAATGATTGAATGAACTCCGGTGTTAAAGAATAAATGTTGAAATGCTAGAGTTTTCATAGAAAAGAAGATAAGTTTGGGAAATACGAGTTACCTTAATTCAAGAAATTGGGCTAGTTATATAGCTGAGGCAGTTACAAAGTGATCAATTGAAATACTCTAGATCATCACCAGTCACAAATGATACATCACCAAAGCAAATAACAAACTAAAATTAAAAACATGCTGATAGATCACATTTAGTGACTTACCACTATTAGGGAAATGAAACTATAAAATAAAGCAAAGTTATCACATGATAAATTCCTATAACATATGTATAGTATCATAGTGTTAAGAGAGGTAAAGAAGAAATAAAGAATGGTGATAGGGAAAAAGGCAGAATAGCTGCAGGAGCCTGCAAAATGTACATACCATAAAAAACCTGGTAATGACATTCATTTCAATGTTTATTTAATAAGCAAAAACTTCTCTTTGAGAGAAAAATAATAATAATAATTGTCCTTTTATGAGTGAAACTGTAGTTAGAGTCTGACTGCTATACAAAGCCCATCATAGCTCAGTTGCGCATCAAGGCCCTCAGACTCCAATAATTTTGTAAGGTAGTCATTCACTTCTTCATGATCCATCAGATGCATCATACCTTCAAGGTGCCAACAACGAGACATCAAAAATTACTTTTTTGAAACATTTTCATTGATGAAATATGTAATTATGGTTTTAAATAAAGGTTCGGAACTGCAACTGGCTGCAGTATAAAGGTTTTCATGTAAGTGAACCACAAGGTGACTGCGATTGATGCAGCATCGGCTGCATTTGATCGCAATTCTCCACAATATAAAAGATTGCAACGCGACCGCAGACGATACCAGGTGTGTATAATAGTGACTGCCACAATTTTTTTTAGTTACTACCTATGAACTTTAGGAGATATTCTATCATAATGCCTAAATATTTGATCAATGAACTTAAGTAGACTGTTGCATAAAGAAAATCAAGGCATGAAGCTGAAGGAAGATTATGCTGACATGGAAGTTGAAGATGAACATACCAGTAAAAAGTGTCCTTTTGGGTTGAATTTTTCTCACTTCCTCTAAGGCCTGAAAAGGATGATCAGAATAAACTTATTCTCCAAGATAAAAATCAACAAATGTGAAAGGAAGATCAGAATTACCCTTGGAAGTCCAAAATGTGTAGCTGAAGAGCGATCGGGCCTCAAAGCATCCTGTCAAAAGTATACACATTATGAGCCAAAGAGAAATACTATGCCATAGTTCTAATTTTTTAATGTGAAAATGAGGCTAGTTTATGGAAAGATAGATAAGGTAGGAGGGGGAGCGGAGTCACCATTATTAGAAGTTCACAGTCCTTCAAAAGTGGATAAGTTTCTTCAGGAATTTCACTGACATCACTGCAAAATTAGACTCAAGATCAACTCACATATGTATTGACAAAAAATCTGGACTGAATTATAATATGAGCAAAAACTTTTCCACTTAGTGAGAAACATCACCTTATGTAACATATATTACCAAAACGGAAACCAAGGGACCGATAACCTTGACCATGCCACACTGGTAGTGGAGTAAACTGAAGTACAATCATAAAAAGAACAAGAAATTAGAGCCAAGCCCATGCACAACAATTTCAGTCAGAAATTACGAATTTAATAGGCAGAGAATATCAGTGTAAATTAGTTTTACACGGATTTCCAATGGGAGTGTTTCATTTTTTCAGGTCATAGCATTAATTTTAAAATGCAGTTATAAGAGTGGACTGATGTAGCAAAATAGCGTAAGCTAGTTAGTACTTTTGCACTAACAATTCAAATCCTTTAAATACATCAATTGATTGTGCAATAAATGAGAAAATAAATTGAGTGAACAGAAAAAGTAGTGAAACACCCTCGATCATTTCATTATATTATATTTGTCAATAATGCCGACCTTCAATCCGTGTACAAAAAAAGGTTCTTCAGATATGCTATTGAATTGCAATGCTGAGACCGCAGCACCAGGTATGATTACACTTGTATCAACTAAATAATAATGGGTCTTCTTCATCACCTGCACATTTCAGTGATGAACACATGAGCAAATTCAAGAAAAACATATATCAGCAATTGTGAACTGAAATAACAAATGATTCATGAGTCCGGTGATCTTCACAAGCTTTAAATCATTTTATACTTTCAGGATAAAGCAGCAGGTGCTATTAACAGGAAATCCAAATCCATGGGACAAGGGAAAGTAAATATTAGAAACATGTAACAATTAAACGTCAAGAAATCTATTAGGCGGGATGTCACCACCCCTACTGAAAGGGTTGTAAGCGTCTACTATAGGAAGAAGTTCACCAATCGTTAGGATTTAAGCCCACGAGAAGAGACAAATCCAAAAGATTGGTCCATTAGGTGGAAAAGCCTCATTGCTTAATAATTAATATCACACTTTATCTACTCAATAAGGGTCTCCTAACAAAATCAAGCTTATTATACTTCATCCCGAAAGTTATAATATTTGAGAAGGAAAATATATCCCTGAAAACACTTCATTTTTCTACAGTAGCAATCTAAATCCTGAAAATTATCTTAAATGTATAGTAAATTATTAAGAGACAAGCATAACTGTAAAGCAAGATGGACAGCATCCCTCCCTGAATTTCAAAAGCTATCATAGTGAAAAAATTGTTCCATCACACAAATTATAATACAGAACCTTTGGATCAAGATATTATACAGGAATTTCTAATAAACAACTCTCTAGTCTTCATATTATATCAGAAGAGCAAGACTTGATCCTTCTCAATTTTTAACTACAAATCATCATATACATCTTTTAAATGTTGAGGCAGATGCAGATATTAACTGGTGTTAACTGTTAAGTAACATATGTAAACACATACTCCCTCCGGTCCTTTTTACAAGAAACATTTGACATTTTAGATACATTAGATAAATTATGTATTTGGTTTAGATTCTAGTCTAGATGTATAAATTATTCAATGTATCTAAAAAGTAAATTGTCTCTTGTAAATAGGACCGGAGGGAGTACTTCAATAATATCAGCTCTGTACCTTCCTCGGGTAATCCCAGTGAAGGCATAAACACCATTTAAACATGTTGACATAAATACAACATAAAATTCTAATAGTATCGCAAATTCTGATGAAAAGCATTGATTTTTTTTAATACGGTGATATGTGGGAGTCCCTTACAGTTTCCACATTTGATCTTAATAATAGCAACGTGTCCTAGTCTCTTAGACATATATATAGACAACAAGCAGAGGAAGAAAGTAAAATTGAAAGCTTTAATTTCAGAAGGAAAGAGCAGCGAAGAGGACCTCAAAGTCACGCTTGGCTACATAAATTGGAATGGAGGGCTGAACATTGTTAGTCCAGTCTCTAAGATCATCAAGACCTGGGGAGAAGAGAGAAGCATGCTTAGTCTATATGTTTAGTTAGTTTTCTTAATAGATACTTCAGTCAAGAATTGTATTTTTCATATTGCTATGAATTATCCACAGAGTATTAGAAAGTATTAACATCAGAGACCTCCAATTGCATCAGCATGAGAATGAGTAATAATAACTGCATCAAGTGTTCTTATCCTGACAGAAATACAACTAATCAAAGAGATATTAAAAAAAGCAAAGTAGAAAAATATAACAAGAAAAAGAAAACCAGCAAGAATGCGATCTACATCATAAGCTCTAGGCTCATGAAGAGATCTTCAAGAAGAAAAATATTTAAAACCACAAGAAATGCCACTGATGTACAACTCTTGTGAAATTTTTGTCTCTTAAGTTGATAGGTATCAAAATGCATTCCAGATATTTGATAATCCCAATTATAATACTTGCACAAAGCCACAAGCTTAACTCATACACTATGGACAACACCCTGGTCCCACTACAACTTTATATGAACCGCTCTAATGGTGCATATATGATATATCTCGCGTTGTTTGTGCAGGTTATCTATTCTGTTTTGGAATGTCCTGCTCAAATATTCCATTCTACATGCAGTTCCTAACCCTTATTAAAGTTGTAGAGTACTTTTCCGAAAAGCAATATGGAAAATAGGAGAAGCTATCTCAAATAACAATATCAAAAACAGAAAAAATAATTGAACAGGTAAACTAACCCAAATTCGGGAAACCACCGGAGAGCACTGTGATAGAAAAATCTGCAACAATGAAAATTTGTTATCAGCTCCCAAATTAAGCAAACACGTGAGGCACAATCATATTTTTGTTTTCCTCGAAACTGGCCTTGAATTGAATTTCTCAGTTTTAAAAACTTCAACATATCCATACTGTATGCATGTCTATTTCCTAACACACTATATATTAATCGAGTTATAGTCAAGATAGGCTAAGCGAGCTTTATTTTGTAACAGACAGGTGCTGTTTCAGGACACAGTCCTAACTCCTAACCAACTGTGCAGTAAACTAACTGATTTAGAGACCACTCTTTGCATAAACACCAATCTCATTGTAATGTGTATCTAACTTTCATTTCCTGAAATACAAGAACAGGGAGAACTCACTTTCCCTGGTTTTCTCTCTTTTTCTGCTATGAATTATTCGCTACTCTAGGTTTTCTCTCTTTCCCTGATATATCATATCCTGACTAGGTTTTCTCTGGTTTTCTCTCTTTTTCTGCTATGAATTAAGCCGTTGAAAGGTTTTGTAATGCATAAACTGCAATAACAAACAGTGAAAAAATCCTTCACTTGTAAATGAATCAACTTCAAGCTTCTTCAGCATATAATATGAATTATACAAGCAAAATATTCCAGGAAGACCACAATTGCTATCTATTAATTTGTCAACATTCCATTAGAGTTTTCATGAGTCCATAAAAAGAAAAGAAACTCTAACTTTGGAAAAAACATCAAGAAATCACAAACTTGGATTGAAATCAAAATAAAAGGAAGAAAATGTTCATCCTAATTCATAACCTAGCATAATTGCAATACATATTACACACAGAAATTTGAAACATACTTTCCAGCATCTATAAGAATATTGTGTGTTCCTGTGGCATTCGCGTGGCGAATGAGTATGCTTGTGTTAAGTCTCCTATTCTTATCACCCGGTTTAGCAGCTTTTGTACAAACCTACAATAACCATAAAAAAAGGCAAAAATAATTCTCTTAACAAAGATTCCTCAATAGAAATCCTAAACCAAACACCGACACAAACACCAAACAAGATCCAGACACATAAACAACAACAACCAAGCCTTATCCCACTAAGTGGGGTCGGCTACACGGATTGAAGCATGCCATAAAGTTCTATCATTAATCTCTAGATCTTTCTAATTAGTTTTTCTAGGTATTCCTCTGCCTTCAGTGATTTGACTACTCTCCTTACTGCAAAATCTACAGGTCTTCTCATTACATGCTCAAACCACGTAGGCCTGGTTTGTACCATTTCAACTACACTTGCTACCCCAACTCTCTCTCTAATGCTATAATTTCATGTTGGTTCTTTACAACCCAACACTTTGTCCCATACAACATTACCGCTATTACAGCTACCCTATAAATTTTCCTCAACTTAAGTGATACTTAATCTCTTAACAAACATTCTTCAACATAAACCATAAATGAAGCACTGAACAAACACGACATTGACACTAACATGAAGACACTAACTTAAGTAAATAAAAGTGATTGAACGTAATTAAGTTTATCGATATTGTTTCGGTATCTAACATTAATATGTCTTAAATCTGAAATGTCAGTGCTACATATATTCCATACTCAAATTATGATTTTATGATATGGTAAGATAAGATGGTAGGATCAATTATTGTAATAACCATTAAAAAAGGTAAAAAAAAATACTCCCTTAACAAACATCATACTTCAAAATAAATCCTAAACGAAACACTGACACTGACACGACACTGACACATTAACCCTGATGATAACTTAAGAAAATGAAAGTGACTGAATTTGAATGTAACTACATGCGTCAGTGACATGTCTTAAATATGAATTCTAAGTGCTACATATGTTCGAATTCGATAATCAAATTATGAATTTGATGATAAGATAAGGTTGATAATTATAGTACCGGGCATTTAGTAGAAGAAGGATTAGTCAAGCAGCTAATTCTCGGAATTCCTTCACTAGTTCCAGTTCCAATGAATATAACTTGTGACTGATCAACGGGTAATTCAACATCACCAATTCCATTGGAAGAAACTGCAACACAAATCAAATTATAATAAGCGAAATTCATACATAATAAGGAATGAAGATGTAGTTAGAGAGAGAGAGAGAGAGAGAGAGAGAGAGAGAGAGAGGTTACGAGAGTGGATGGGAGAGAGAGGAAAAGAGATGGAAGAGGGACGTAAACGGCGTGAATAGGGAGAGCGATGATGAACAAGAGAAGTGAGGGAAGAAGGAAGAAGACGAATGGAGGAGGTAACCACCATTGGTTCAACTGTGTTGTGTCTACAGTTACACAACACACAAATCACCAAAATTATTACAGCTCCAATTGAAAATCTTCGCTCTCCTCCTGAGTGTCCTGAAATAATTTATTATTTGATAGAGTTTATTAATAACTTTAGTCATCAATTTAATAAAGCTAAGTTTAACAATAACAAATTGAGTTTAGATAGCTTAAAGCTTTTTTTCAAGGGAATGTAGCTTAAAGCTTATAAATTCATATGAAATAAATAAGGGAAATGTTAACCGGTGACTTGCGGCATTGGTTAAGGATGCTAAAAAAGGAAATAATATAGTAGTTATTGTATTGATAACTGTGTAATTAATATACACCTTCCGGTCACTAATATAAGCAAAAATTCATTTTTTAGATACATTCAATTAATGATGTATACGACATATAATAAAGACCACATACATCATTAATTGAATGTATCTAAAAAGTGAATTTTTGCTTATATTAGTGACCGGAGGGTGTAGTAGTTATTGATACACACGTATTAAAAATGCAATAAAGTTATCAAAATAGATGACATTTTTATTAAATAATCTTGTTAACTATTGATGTGTTTTCCAAATCATAAGTGAAATATAGGGCCCATTTGTTATAGCTTTTTTTAAAATAGATTTTGGTAGTGTAATGTGTTTTTGTTATAATTTTTTTAACAAAGAAAATTTTAAGGAAAACTTCAAATGAAAAATCGGTTTGAATAGTTTATCTTAAAATGTCATTCTAAGTATTTCATCATTTGGTTATAATTTTTTTTGGATACTAAATTTTGAGAAAATCTCTAAAAAAAAAGCTATTTCAAATAGCTTTTCATAAAAATCATTTTTGAAAGATGTCATTTTGAAAAAATATGTAATTTTTACTATGTAATATCTCAAAAAATGAATATTTAAGTTAGTGAATGTCAAAATCTCCTTTTTAACTTATATCAAATGAGTTTGAAATAACTTTTACTATTTTTGAGTAAATTTCAAAAAACTCCATTTCTAAAAATACGAAGGAAAATCCATTTTTTTTAAAATCTAAAACAAACGGGCCCATAATGATTTGAGAGTAATGTGCATGATATGTATGAATTAGAGGTATAATTAAAAAAAAAAATCTACCTTGAAAAGTGAAAATGACATTCATTTTAAAACAATTTTATTTTTTTAAAATAACAAACATTTATTATAAATGGGAAGGAGTAACAATTAGTAAAAAATATAATTAATATTTTTTACTAACTTATAACTTATAGTGTTTTCTAATATGTCTCAAGTAATTTATATCTTATATCTTATGTTCACATATAAAAAAAAACCTTATATCTTATCGTTTTTTCTCAATTTTACATGTGTTGTCTTAATTAAAAAATATTAATTATATTTTTTTAACATTTCATTTTTATCAGCTAATTTAACCGCTAATTTTACGAAGTACTACAAATTCGATTTGTTAACATTATACAAAATACTACAAATTCAATTTGTTAACTTATTTGCTATCAGCCATAACCACTATTAGTTAATTTAACAATAATCCACTAGTATGTCAGAAGTGTTTTTTTTGTTAATTATGTATATGGTTAAGAGAAATGATATTTTGACATCAAAAATTTGATGTCAAGTACGACAATCCATTAATTTTTATGTGTATTTTTTAAATACACATAAATTATAAATGGCAAAAAAAGTAAAAAGGAGATTGTGATAAATATAAAGTTTAAAAAGTGTCATTTTCAACTTAAAACTTTCTTTTAGCATGACCCAAAAATAAAGCATGGTCCGACTTAACTTCCGATAACACCCGAAATGGAAATCCAGTACCCCGTTTTTCTCTCATGATTCAATTTTGGAGACAAAATTATTTATTTTCTTGTTATTTTGCTATTTAGGGAAAGAGAAAAAGAACAAAAAAAGTCTATATTCAGTTTTTTTTTAAACTGAGAAATGGCCACAAAATTACAGTCAAAATACAAATCTGTGTAATGTATTTAAATTTCTAATTTCTATTTCATTATATCTTGTTTTATTACTACAATTATTCACATAAGGAGAATATATCCGAATCATTTCCCATTCAAACCATACCAAGCAATAATCCTTGTGTATATCATCATAAGGATCCAAATGTTGGGTTAACCTTCACCTCAGCAATGCATAAGCCAAACCTTCTGTGCAAAGTATCCTTCAAAATCTAATACAAAAACAAGAAAAAAAAAGAATCAAATAGGGAAAAACTGATTCAGAAATTACTTAAAGTTCAAGTTTATAATCAAACACTCCCAAGAAAATGTTAAATGTAGAATCAATAGTTTCATTAGTAAAGTCGACCCAAAAATGTTATCATGGTGACTCTTTTGATACGAGCATAAATAGATACATGTATAATTATTTACATCCACAGGCACGACATAAAAGTACCGTACAAATACTTAATGAACTGTAAAACAATGGGTAAGGCTTAAGCCAAATACTAATCATCTTCCACTGCTCTAAAGAAAATAGAAAACATTAATCTTGTAATTTAAAATTTGAGTCTTCTGCACAGTTATGCAAGTATTTTGGGGAGTCAACATATATCTTTCACAGTTATACAATTTCTATGTGAGTAAAATTGAAATGTAGACTCTTCTAAATAAAATTCCAAACAGTTTTTTCATAGAAGTACATTCTTCTTTGTAAGTGTGTTTATGAAAAAGTTGCTAAAATAGTTTTTACAATTCATTTGATCAATTACTTAAGTCCAGGATCAATTATTTCATGCTAAATTTTGAATATAGCTTTTATTTGAAGTAGAAATCAATGACCATACTCTCATAATTGGTTATTCTGTTCTAAATTGATTACCAGATTTCATAAGAACCAAATAATCAATTATATAGGGCAGTCGATTGTTAAGCTTCTAGACTTGAATATTTTTTTTACAAGTTCAAGAGGATTGATTACCTGATTATACAGTGAAATATGAACATTTCGCAAGTTCCATACTTGATTCTTTCCTAAACTATTTTGGGTGTGTATATATACCTAATCTAGGGTTTCTAAAACTGAGAACGAACAATGAAAACACAGGAACACATTTGAGAAAATCTAAACTCTGATTCAGCCTTCTTAGTACATATTGAGCTATTTCAATTTTCATGGCATCAATTCGCATTATCTTTCGTAAGGTAACCCTTAGTTAAGCATCTGGTGAGGTATCCCTTAAGTTGCACTAACACTTCAATTTGAAGGCGTGTCTAATCTGCACCACGTGCAGTGTCTAACACCGACACACGTGGTTAAATTCAAATATTTCACTTCAAATTATAATCAGTGTCGTGTCCGGTGTCCATGTTTGTGCTTCATAGGGTATCCCTATCTGTTGGGAAAGATTGAGGTATCCCTTAGTCTTGTATAAAGTGAGACATTGCTATGGGATGAATATTTCAGGAAGAGGTACACATTATAAATTTTACAAACGTCTATATCAGAAGGAATTTTCAAGTAACAAAATTGGGATAAATCAGTTCACACATTTTCTATATCTACTCTCTTTGTTTCAATAATTTATTTGACATTTTTGTATAACCTATACATCTTGCTGTGGGTATTAAAAAACTAGAGTTAAGATCATTTCTAATATAGATTCAATCACTTCGATAAAATTAATCGCTTCAATACTTTCAATAAGCCTATCCTATACATATTTTTGAAAAGTTTTCAAACTCAACCTGACTTTGAAGCCTATTGGGTAACATCCAAAATTCTCATGTCCGGAAAAAGTATACACGCAAATTAATATAAGATTTAGTAGAAACTTGACATCAAAATAGTCAATAGATTTGAGTATTATCCACTAATTAGAAATTTTAACCAATCATTAGACCAATTTGTTATTTTAGAATGATATGTGATCAACTATGACACAAATATATTATATTCAGATTAGAAGAAAACGAGAAAGTTCCAAAAATTCATATTCATAGTAATAAAGGGAGAATAAATTATTTAAGGATGAACAGGATCTATGCATACCTTTTAAATATTCACAATCTCAAAGTCTACATGCTGAGAGCAATTGCGGAAGTAGGCAGTTATATGGTCAAGTTTGCTGATGAAGATTTTATATGTTGATCCCACTCCAAAGTTCAATGACTTCCATTTACTATAAGACAAACATTCTGGCTTTTCTAAGGCTGCAGCCCCACAAGTAACCTGAAATTGAATATAAATAAAAAATTAGTCCATCCTAATTATATTTCTTTTGACAATTCAAAGAAGAAACACATACTCTATCACGCGCACACACACTGTGTGCGTTTACAAACACAAACAGATAAACACACTCAGAAATTTTTCTCTATACCGCAACTGTACAGAAGGATAGTTTAACAGCTTCAGCCTTATGATGTCCCCGTAACATATTGATCAAACCATGTAAAGTCTCCTCTCTTTTATTTCGATGAGATTTTTCCAAAGGTTCGTGTAATTCATGAACATCAATGATCAATCCATCCAAAGAAGGAAGACTAAACTCAAAGAAGGCACAAGGTGTGGAATACAAGTAACTGAAATTGAGAAGCTGTGGTGAAGTAACTACGATCTTACATCTAAAGCGGTTGCAAATTAGACTCAAGTTACTGAGTTGCGGAGCAGATATCACAAAATCCTTAGGACTCAAATCTGACTTAAAGGACATTTCACTTAATTGCAAAATCTTCAAATTGACACAATTAGCAAATGGATCCAGACGCTCCATTCCCGTATAACATAGGGCAAAGCTATTTAGGTGCAAAGCTGTCAATGTTGTAAAACCAAAAAGTTCGGCTAAACTTGCAAATGGATTTGAAAAGTCGGCTGCGGTAGGAAACATTGAAAAATGCTCGAGGTGCAAAATGTCCAATGATTTGCAACCAAAAGGAGAAGAGACGTTTGTAGGTTGGCAATCTTTTAACTCGAGTCTTTTCAAGGACTGGCAAGTAAAAAGAGGCAACGGAATTTCAATTGGTGGACAGCCAGAGGTTTTGGCCCGGAGATTAATTCTGATTTCTTCGACACCATGTAATGCTGCATATTCAATAACCTTATTCAAAAGATACTGATCCGTCGCATAATCTACCCCAAAGCGATAGTAAATAAGAACTTTGACATGAGAATTATCGCGATGAGATAGAACCCACAACACAAACTTCTTGAAATCAACCAACCGAGTGAATGATTTGCTGTTGAAGTACAGACAGGGAATTGATGTCCAAATATACCTCCACCTTTTCGATAGAACACAAGTTCGAATTGCATCTCTTGTCTCCATAAAAGACAAAATATGATGAATAAGGCAATCTGGCATGTCACCTAGCCTGTCCTGGTGTCCTGTCGCAACACAATTATACACATGTTGAGAAATCAAAGTTGTCTTTTTAGACCTCTTCATAACAGAACCAGATTCCTGTAAACTAGTTTTCGGCATTCCAGGTTCACAACACACACTGAATCGATCGAGTTGAAGCTCTCAATCACATTCCCATCAAACTACTACCCTCCAAACTAGAAATTATCCATTGAATAGCTGATTGGTTCAGCAGCAGCATACCTCCATGTACAATCTAACAACACACAAAAAAACGGAAAATTTAAGTACTGCCTTCGATTCTATATATAAGAAACAAACAACTAATTCACCAAGACAAATGAAAAGCATTTGATATCACCAAGATCAATGGAAAGTGTTAACTTATTCCAGAAATACCAATAGTACATACACTATTAAACTCATTCAAGATTAATTTATTCACTTGCATTAGAAATGAAAATAGAATTAGTAGATACTTAGCAATTACTAAACTTAAAAATGGATCACTATTTCATATAATTAGGATTTAGGACCTAAAACACATTAACTATTCCTTATAAAAAGAACCATAGTATATATACATTCTCATAAGAAAACTTAGCAACAGGAAGTGGAAGATATCAAGATGAGTAATTAACCGGTGGTTTATGAAGCACGGACACAGACACATACACCGATAATAATTTTAAAAAATGGCATAATTTGGTGACATGTCATCGGTCGGACACACCTTTGATCGGAAGTGCCGGTGCTATTGATGCATAACATTGAATAATTTGAGGCTCCTTCAATGATTGGTTATATCAGCAATTCAATTTTATGTAAAAAAGAACACATAGTTTGAAAACTTCTCCAATCCAATCCAAACCAATCCTCATAAACAAACAGAAACCTCAAAGAAAATTGAAACAAAGAAACCAACTCACATATTAATGGAAAAGCAAGAAAAAGATTCAAAGCCCATCAAGGAAATTTGTAACAAAATCAAATTAAGACAATAAAGAACAATAAAGATGATAACTTTACTATTCCATGGTTGAAAAAGTCACAAGCCAACAAATAAAAATTAAAAAAGAAGAAGAAAAAAAGTAATGGGTTGTTGAAAAAGGAAGAGAATTTGGTACCTGACTATGGAAGATGATGATAATGGGCATGCACGCGCGTTGACAACGGTTCTTCTTTTTGTTTTGTAGTTACTTTGTAGGTGTGTGTGTGTTGAAATGAGAAATGAGTAGTATGCAAAATGAATAGTACCAAAGTACCTCCTTAATGCGGATTAGTCTTTATAATTACGCACAAAGAATTTGAGTCATATACAAAAAGTTTAGAAATAAAGAGGGATTGTTTTCAGGTGAGGTTTAGTATGGGAAAGCAAAGTTGTTTCCCAAGATGGGAAAGTTTAAGCAAGACCCTTGATATATTGGTTTTATATTTGGACGGCTTAGATTTCTCACCTGGCACTTGCTTAAACTTTTTGATGGCCTATGAAAAACAAAAATTGTGACCCCACCTCAGGAATAAATAATATTATCTCATTTGTTTGGAGTGTTGGGTTTTTTGGAATAGTTTATGGGTTTTTGGCAATTAAACGTGAGCTTGTAATTTAAAATGTGAACTTTAAAATATTATTTGGACTCCATTATTATTCCTTGTAAAATTGTGTTAATAATTAGATCAAATATTAAATTAAATTAATATACGAAAATAAATGTTTACATTGAATAGTAGTTTGAAATAACATCAAATTTGAATAACACGTTGAAAAAAAATGTTTACGTAGAATAACAAGTGTGGTGATTTTTTAGATACTTACCGATAATTAGTGTTTTATTTATGAAAGAAATAGTTTAGTCATATTTAGTGGTATTGTAGTTTAAAAATAATAATAAAAGAGGTGTACGTAAATACATTTAGGAGGAATTGGGAAACTGAGTATATTTTGTTAAATAAATAATCCCTACGTGGCCAATTTATAAGAAAAAAATACACCAAATAACACTTATTAAGAAAACTAAAACATAGTAATTTGATGTATAATTTTTTGTCCTTTTTTTGGAATAAGCATCATAAAAAATGTAAAAACAATTTGTACTATTTGTTACTATGATTATGAAGAAAATAAAAAGGAGAACAAATTGAATGTAAATTGCATTTAATTTGAGTTTAGTAAAAAGATGAATATTAAAAAAAAAACATAATAATAGGAAAAAAGGTTTTATTTTTTCTTATATTTTAGGTTTTTGGGTTGATTTATTATTAGAAATATTTAATGTAAAGAATAATAATCGGAGTACTTTATGTTTTGAAAGGGAAATGGAAGTACTTAAATAATTGGAGTAAGCTTTCGAACACTCGTGAATGAAGATTTTGATGAAAATTAGTAAATGATGCTTTCGATTTTCACTGGACTATGAAGCTTTGGAGTTTGGATGAACATGATATTTTTTCACTTTTCTGGGTTTTGGTAAGAACAACTACAACTAAGTTAAAGACAACAACATTGTTAGAGACAGCTTTATGTCGAATTTTTTATTTCTTAAGTTTTAAGTTTTATGTCTGAAACTTGATGGGGTGTATTACAAAGATTAATTGTAAGATGTAGTAATTTGTGTTGTTATGATCAAAGCAGGGAGGTCAAGTAGCAAAAAGACAGAAAATATTAAAATATAAAACCTTAAGTTTTTTTGTTTTTTGGTTTACAGGCAATGACCACCACCTGTCCTTAAATTGAAGCCTTTCCCATGGTGGGAAGCAACTTTGCTTTCCCAGGCTAAACTTCACCTTGTTTTCAACAGAATGAGTTAAGTTAATTCTCACAGCAAAACGAATTAATATTTGAAACTTTAACTATGAGAGATATTCAAATTTAGTATTTAATATGTATGTAATAAGATTACTTATTGAAGAGGGAAACTATGGAAAGATATATATAAATAAATCTCTGAAATTTAAAACTTGGGGTTGTTAGCATTTTTATTTTGTTTTAAAATAACAAATATTTTAGAAATTGAAAGTATAATTTATCTTTTTTTTTTCCTCTTCCAATTACACTCAAAATATGTCAAGATAATTTGTTTTTTAATATTGTTTGTAGTAGATTATTTATTGAATTATAGTCTTAACACTGAAAAATGAATGTCTATATAATAATAGTAAATGATAAATATAAGGTCATGTTTTTTTGAAAGAAATATAAGGTCGTGGTGTTGGCTTTGCTTTATTTAAGGCTTTTTTTTAATCTTCATTCTTCATATAGTGGAAGCCAGTGAGAAAAGGGTAAAGAATAATCTTATTTTTCAGTCATTGATACAATTGAGGAACGCTTAGTTTTGTTTTCGATCAATTATACAATGTGTGTGTATAGTTTTGGTTTTCTTTTTGTTTTAATAATAACAATTTTGGTTCTGTTTTGTCTTATCCAATTATTTTTGTAATATATTTGGTCGTCAAATTTGACCAGTCTACAACGAACTTAGCATATGATATGTTTTATTGTCGACTTAAGAGTAAATATGTGGGCACTATTATCTGTTGAATGAAACGAGTATTTAGAAAAATATAGGCTTTTATTAGGGGGGAAATTAGGGGGGAAAATATAGATATTTTTTTTTTCTTCAAAATTGTTAGTGCAAAGATATCATTATATTTACTAACATGCTAATTATATTGGCGCAAAACAAATCAACAATTATCTATATATTGGCGCAAAACAAATCAACAATTATCTATAGCACCCAAAAGTATTATCTCTTATTACTTAAAGTTAACCCGTAAGCAATATTTTGCCCTAGATTTATCCTAATTTATCTGCTTAACTTTACTATATTAACCCTAAATTTAATTTAGGCAAAATGTCATCTCTTATTTCTAAAAGTTAACCCGTGACGCAGTATTAACCCTAGATTTAACCTAATTTTTCCGCGTGACTTTACTATATTAACCCTAGATTTAATTTATGCAAAATGTCATCTCTAATTTTAACCTTTTCCCTCCACACTTTTGCATTTAATGTTTATCTAAAGTAAAATAAAATTATGTTCCTAATTATAAGCTGTTTTTTTGGATAGGAATAACCGTTAACCCGTCTCGCTATACTTAACCTAATCTCTTACTTATAGATCTTAACCCGTCTCGCTATACTTAACCTATTATGTTACGTTACTTATAAATGTTAATCCGTCCTGCTATACTTAACCTAATTTTTCACCCACACTTTTGCATTTAATGTTTATCTAAAGTAAAATTAAATTATGTTCCTAATTATATGCTATTTTTTTTAAAAATCTCTTACTTATAAATGTTAACCCGTCTCGCTATACTTAACCTAATTTTAACCTAATTTTTCCTTCCACACTTTTGCATTTAATGTTTATCTAATGTAAAATAAAATTATGTTTCTAATTATATGCTGTTTTTTTTTTGTAAAAGAATAACCGTTAACCCGTCTCGCTATACTTAACATAATCTCTTACTTATAAATGATAACCCGTCTTGCTATACTTAACCTATTATGTTACGTTACGGTATCAAGGACGATGTCATGGAAAATTATGTTATGGTACAGTACCAAAGTCTATGCTTCATAATATTATGAAATATTATATGACAATCATGACATTCATCAAAACTGTTTTGCTACCTATTACCGTCAAATATTACCTTCCATATGACCCGTGCGTTAGCACGGGTCGATGGTCTAGTTCAATAAAAACAAACAAAACGTCTCACCCTTGCTATTAGAAGGTTTAATCCACTAGTTGGTTGGGTAGTTACCTTGAATTAAGGAGTTTTAGAGACTTGTATCACAAATAACTTTCAAGTTTGTTAGAAAGTTTGTTAAATTTGTTGTATAAATGAGACTTTGTGTAAATCAGAAGTATGCAATTCATAATCAATCATATCGTTGGATACTCGTCAACACTCTTCTCTAATTCTCTTAATCTCACTCTAAATCATTTCTTCTCAAACCTCATAATTTTCCATTGTTATATAAAATTGGAATCAAGAGTCTGATTTAAATCGCCATTGTTAAAAGAATCTGAGAAAGATAACAACTTCCAACAATGGAAACTTCCTTGCGCATGTACCAATCTTTGATGGCAAAAGCTACGATCAATGTATCGTGAAGATGAAGGTATATTCAAGTATCAAGACATTCTTGATATCATGAATCTTGAGATTTTATACTTCCGCAACTTGTTTCTCTTTACATGAACCTTCTTTTTCACATCTCAACACAACAAATTGTTTTATGCCGTTCCCCATATTATCTAATTTTGAAATAACAATGGTAAATCCTAACTTCTCTGCTTCGCGTCAAACCCGCCAATAACTCGTCATGCGAAGTAAATTTTATTTCGGTTGCGAAATGTATGCAACACTCAATACAATACACAAATGGAGTTTCCATCTCAGCTTTTTCATTTCCAGAAGGATTCTTCACAAGAGGTGGAACCTCAATTTTGGCATTGTTGGAAGGATACTCAACTAGAGCCTAGAGGTAAAACCTCGACTTTGGAATTGCTAGAAGAATCCACAACTAGAGTTGCAACGTCCGACATCACATTAATATTAGAAGGATCCATAATTAGAGGTGTAATGTTAGGGATCAAATCAATGGTGGGTTCAATAGGAGCATCCATCTCTGAAACAATACATACTATTTCAATAAATGGGTATGTTTATGTAAAGACAAGGTTCAACTTCTATAATCCAAACGACACTACTATGTGTGGAGTCCATTGATGATTGGGTTGTGCTTAGAAAGAAAGATTTCATGGAAAATGAGGTGTATTTGGAGGGGTTTGGAGTGGAAGAGGAGAAAGTTAGTGAAAGAGTGTCTGTTTATGGAAAGTAGGCCCACACATATAGATCAAAATAATTCGAATTATATAATCTGAAAAACAAAAACACGGTATAGAGTATAGAATCTAAAATTCTTAAATTTAGTAAAATAAAATTAGAATTTGCAGACGAAGGGTTCAAAGGATAAACATCCCTACTAGAGTGAACTTGGAGATCCGTCGTTGTTTGCATCCGGATATTGCTCATAACTGCGTGTGGTGTGGATTGGTGCCCGAATCCACATCGCATATTTTTCTTCATTGTGAGATGGCTATGAATATTTGGCGAAAGCTCATGGATTGGTTAGACTTGAATTTTCTTATGCCACCAAATTTGTTTATTCATTGGGAGTGTTGGAGTGGAGGACATTTCCATAAGAAAATTAGAAAGGGTTTGATGATGATTTGGCAAGCGACAATTTGGGTTATGTGGAGAGATAGGAATGATCGTATTTTTAATATGGGGATTAAAAGGTGGGATGAGGTGGTTGATGAAATTAAAGTGCTGTCTTGGAGGTGGTTGTTAGGGAGATTTAAGGTTTCGGCTTGCCTGTTTTATGAATGGGAATGGAGTCCCCGAGATTGTTTGATGCGTTGATTGCTGAGTGGTTGTTGTCAGCAGGTTTGTGTTGAGGTTTTCGGGTGGCCAGGGATGTTTCTCCTGTGTTTTCTAGCAGCTGATCTTCTGCTGATTGGTCTCATCGCGGCTGGCCTTTGTTCCTGTGTTGGTCGGGTTTTGAGCAGCCTCTGGTTTTCTGTTTGCTGGTTGTTGTTTCGTTTTTGCCTGCTGTTTTTGGCCTCGGCTGGAACCTGCTGTCAGCTTGGTTGCACTGCTGCCAGCGGTTTTGTGGTGTGTTCTATCGTGTGTTGGGGTGTGTGGGGGCTGGTATTGATGCGGCAGTATGCGTTGGGAGTTTTGCTCTTCCCAAATGGATCTTCGGTTTGTGTTCGGGACTTTGTATACAATTGCATCAGTTTCTTGCTTGTAGACCCTATGGGTGTGGTTTTTTTCCTTTGTATTGGGGTGGTTTTTTAAGGGGTTTTTGTTCGAGCCGATGTCTTAAGGCAACCGATTTCCCCTTGTATGTTTGTTTTTTTTCCACCCGAGCTTATTAGTGCATCTTGCACGGGCTTGTTGGTTAATAATATTTTGCCGTTTCAAAAAAAAACAAAAGATACCATTTGGATTCTATAACTCGAAAACTCAAAAACATATTTTGGATTGTAAATTTCGATTAGGACAAAAATAGAAATTTTAAGGGCACACAAGAATCATAGAAGACGAGATAAGGAATTGTCATCCAAGATAGCACATTTCCATAGTGTTTTTGTTTCATGTAAACAAAGAAGAGAATTAGGCAGGAAAATTGCTTTTCTCAAACAAGAAGTTGCTTAAAAACATATGAAAATGACCAAAAACTTCAACGGTAGTTAACTACAACTCGTTTCAAAAGAGAAAAGTGAACTGTAGTTAACTACCGTTGTTTTTTTTAATCATTTCCATGTATTTTTAAGCAACTTCTTATGTGGGAAAAGCAATATTCATTAGGCAGCCCAAGTTTCTACCGGAAAATGCATTAGAAAGCCCAGTTGTATTTTAGTTGAAGCAAATCCTTGTTTCTACCGGAAGAGAATTATTAATCATACCCCTAAAATTTAGCTTAAGTTAAAAATATCCATCGTAAAATTCACCATTTCTTTCGAGATTTTTGGACTAACTAACAATAAATATAAATTTTATGGTGAAAATATATA
Organism: Medicago sativa; assembly: GCF_051527215.1. Classification (NCBI taxonomy): domain Eukaryota; kingdom Viridiplantae; phylum Streptophyta; class Magnoliopsida; order Fabales; family Fabaceae; genus Medicago; species Medicago sativa. The sequence goes on from NC_140756.1 coordinate 12,902,014, forward strand.
CGAACTGTAAAAATGATTTTAAGGTACTCCTGTTTTAATGATTTTTTTAGAGGATATTTACAAAAAATTATTACCGTAATTTTTTTTTAAAAAATAATACCCCGTTAAAATTACTTTCACAATGGTTTGCTGGAAACTTAAAATTTACAGGAACCCAAATTTATGGTTTACATTTTTTTAACCGTTCTCAATTGAAGGCATGTATTTTATATTTTATATTTTTAGAAAAAGAGTATTTTATTTGTTACACTACAGTACTGTTACATCCCGTGAGCTTAGCTCAGTTGGTAGAGATATTGCATGTCATGTGCAGGGCCTAGTTCGAACCCCAAACACCTTACTTCTTCACAAAGAAATATTTAATAAAAAAAAAAGATTTGTTCATTTTAGGAGAAGCAGAGTTGTTAGTTTATTTGATTTAGTGACTAATAGGTTGAGTACGGTGGCTGATATGTCTGCTCTTGGTTGGGAGGACGGAGGTGGGGCGTGGAGTTGGAGGAGACCGTTGTGGGTGTGGGAGGAAGAGTTGGTAGAGGAGTGTAGGCAATTACTTGGTGTTGTTTTGCAGTCTGATATTTCTGACAGGTGGCAATGAGATTCCAACATTGATGATGTTTACACAGTGCGTGGGGCCTATTACATCATGACTACGATGGGCGAACATCCAACTGTTGGTGTGGGAGATCTTGTCTGGCATCCGCAGGCTCCTCTGAAGGTTTCCATCCTTGCTTGGTGTGGGCAGAAATTTGAATGAACCATCCAACTATTACGGGACAGGCTGCCAACCAAGACCAATCTTCTCAGGCGTGGGTGTCTGAATACCGAGGCAACCAGGTGTGTGATTGGGTGCGATATTGATGAATCAACAAATCACTTGTTTCTTCACTGTGCCGCTTTTGGCGCGTTGTGGCAGCGAATCCGGGCTTGGATAGGCGTGTCAGGTGCTGACCCTCATGACATTTGTGAGCATTTCATTCAGTTTACTCACTATATAGGTCACTCGAAGGCGCGTCAATCCTTTCTTCAGCTCATTTGGTTAATTTGTGTCTGGTTGGTTTCGAATGAACGTAATAACAGACTTTTTAATAACATCCAAACCTCCATTGATGATTTATTAGAAAAATTTAAATTTCATTCATTATGGTGGCTAAAAGCTAGTAACGCCATATTTGTGTATCCCAAAGATGGTGGTCGGACCCTATATTATGTTTGCGTATTAATTGACCTTTTTTCTTGTAATTACAGTGTTTGTCAGACTGGTTCAGGGGTGACATCTTAGTACATCTTGTACCAAGGTGGTTTCACTGCCTTTGTTAATATATACCATTTTTATGTCTTAAAAAAAAAAAAGAGTTGTTCGTTAAAGGAATATGTGATATCAAACAAAAATTAAATCCCAAACCCTAAAGTATTATTGTATATGAAATTTGTTTTATTATATTATTATTTACGAGTAGGAATCAAGAGATTTACAATCCTCGCATATACTCCGCACCAATCACTTACTGTAAACCTCAACGTCATTGATTATATACATCCCATTGTCATATTATATTTAAGAAAATTTTTTAAAAGTGAAAAAATGTATAATATACATTTATTATAAAATTAAATGATAAACAAGCAATCCACTTACATGCTTTGGTTCCTTGGCAACGAAGTCCTCATCAAATACATGTCTCCTACTATTTCTTCATCATTTACTCATTTTATCTTGATCTTATCTATTTATTGAAAAATAAATAAAAAGAAGTAAAATAGTTCTAAAAATATAATAAAAACAAATACATATTTAAATAAAATAGATAAAATTGGTGTTCCACCTTACAAGAAAAGCACTAACCCCACCGTGTTTTCCACCTTACATCCAATTTTATGTTTTTTTAATTAAAATAATACTCTTAATTATAACTGCATTGCACTGTATCGTGGAATTAGTGAGTTTGATTTCGTATGACATAGCATTGTTGTTTTGGTATTTTCATATCTTTCATGAAGGAAATACATGTGCCAATCTTCTTGATTCTCATGGACCAAATATAAATTGTTAGATAATAAAATAAAATATTGAGCTTAGGCTATTGTGCCTTTATGTTATTAAGTTAGTAGTCCATTAAATTTTATTATATATTTGTCTGTAATCTATGCTATTGGAATGTCATTGTAATATTATTGAAACCCTAGCCATTTTGTGTTATTGACATTTCTCTATTGAAACACTATATTGTTAACCTAAATAGTTTTATTTGGTGGAACACTATTCCTCAATGCGTTGATGTGAGGTTTTTTTTTTTCAATCGTTATGGCTTTTATGATTATAGATTTTCTTGATTTTGTTTCAGGGGTTTTGCTTTTTTGTCCACTTTATTTGTCATGCATGGTTGTCTAATTTCCTTGGGTTTTCACTCGGCCCGTGAAGCTCTTTTATTATTTTTTCTTTTGATTTTAATAAATTTATTTGGGCGCTTGAAATGATAGGTGATGATTTTTGGTTGTAGTCATGAAATGTCTTTGCACTCTAATTTTTTGCTTTAAAAAAATTATCGTATGACAATGTGATTTATTAGTTATTATTATTATTTTAAGGAAAATTATTATATATTATTATTAATTTGAGTAAAAGTACTCTAGACATAAGTTCAGCAATATAACAGAAGTTCACCAAACAGTTCAGCAATATATAACAAAAGTTCACCAAACAGGAAACCTTAATTTAAAAAAAACATTATCTTCGGTTGCAAGATAGTACGTATTTCTGAATTGTTCTTATATATTGGTGCATGCTTCATAAAGTTCTTATCACACATAAAGTATATGCATGCTGTCTTCTACCTAGGTCACATTTAATTGGACTGTGCCTTTGGAAGGAAAAAGAAGCGACATTTGAGGACAGTTTAGCCTCCGTGATATGTTGGATTAATTATTTAATTAATCAATTATGGATTGACAATAATCAATAATTATAAGTTAATATTATATTATAAATTATGGTCTATTGTGTTAAGCACTAATTAGTTGATGAATATATGTGATTGGACTATTCTTTCTAATGGACCGTGATGAGTTGGACCATTTAGCTAAGCCCAATAAGAGGTCCCTGCCCTCAGCCGTTTAGCTATTTAAACGTCATCCCATCAGACGGTTAATTATTCTGAACATCAGTGTGAAAACCTAGAGCTAGACGGAATGAGGGTAGTTACCCCTCTCATAGTTGTCGGCGTTGTCTACAGTTATCCTTCATCAACCTAATTCAAAGGTACACAATTTCTTATTCTTTCTTTGTTATTGATGATATGCCTATAATTTGTATCTAGTGATCTATGGCTAAGTCCTGAACTTTTATCATGATATAGTATACGGCTTCTGAATTTAGAGAGAGAGAGAGAGCAAAAAAGAACAAATTTAGACTTAATGACTTAAGTTGATCATCTAGGATGAAACAAGCATAATCCTCAAAGCTTTTGATCATTGACAAATTTAGACTTAATGGCTTAAGTTAAACTAAGTTATGACATGTCATTTATCATATTTGCTGCATTAGTGCAATTGGGTTGATTAATTGTTACGTGGAATGGTATCATTTTTGGATGTTTTGATTTTAAAAATCATTATTATTATTATTAGCGAAAAGACGGGCACATGCGTTAACGTATGAAAATTATGAATAGTGTTTTTATGAAATTTTAATTTTGATTAAAAGTAAAAATATAAATGTTTTTTGTTTTTAAATTATAACAAATTAAACTAACCATGATTATCTATTTCAATGAAAGCAACAATATAACAAAAAATTGAATTCCAATCAACTTAAAATTGAATACCAATCCTTACCGACAAAGCTACATCCGTAAAATATGTGTTTTTCCACCTCTAAAGTTCCCATGCACAAAATACAATCTTAGTTCCCCCTTCGAATCTCATACCACTTCTAATCAAATTCCCCCGAGTTGGAAGTCTTCCAAGAAAATCATTTCTTAGTAACCTCAATTAAAAATTGATTGAGTGCCGGAGTGATTGTAGGTACACTCACGCCATTGAACATCAGCCCTACCATAAATTCCAACCAAACTATGTGATCCATCATCATTGTGAGATCATTTATTTCCTTATAAACACAAGTTATGTGAAGGTGAGAAAAATACACCAGAAGGGGGTTTGAATTGTGTGAGTCTTTTGATGAGTTCTTTTTCTAAGTGTTTATAAAACCTGGTCAAATCTGATGTAGCAGATTCTGACTCAGAATCTGAATGTAGGGGAAATACAAAACACAAAGATAAAAGATAAAGAATTAGAGAGAGAGAGAGAGAGAGAGAGAGAGAGAGAGAGAGAGAAGACAGACACAAAGAAATTTAGACTGGTTCCTCCCACAACACATGAGTAGTCCAGTCCCCTTTCACTCTCAGGGGATTTCACTATAATCACTCTGGATTACAACTTGCTCAAGGACACACCAAGATAATTCTCAATGTTCAAGCACAACTGCAAGAGACTTCTATGTTCTAGGACTCTACCTAAAGACTTCATGCTCAAGGACAACTCCAAAAGACTTCCCTTGCTTAAGCACAACTGCTTAAGACTTTACCCTGCTCAATCACAACTAACTGAGACCTCCTAGGTACTCAAGGTTTCACCAAGAGACTTATATGCCCAAACACGCATGCAAGAGACTTTCTAAAATGTTTGCCCCAACTGCAAACATGTTAATTTGTTCTTACATTATATTTAACAATGATAGTGTAAACTAAACAAATGAACAGATTCACTCCTTAGGATATCTAAGATATAAACTTGAAAATAAATCGTAAGTGTTTTGCGCTATTTGATTTGACAGAGTTTTGACACAAAAAAGTAGCAGAGTTTTGTTGCTTCTTCTTCAGGTCTTTAGCTCCTTTTATAGACAGTGATTTGAGAGACGTTGGAGAAGAGTGTTAGCACAAATAGAGTCGTTGAGAAGCTTTGATCAAGAACGTTGGCCCTTTGCCTAATATGGATAATCATGTTGGAAAGTCCTTTGATTTTTCTTTGCTGAAAGAAGAATTATCCGTTGTTCTCTTCGTTCTTGATGTCCTTTATCTAGTTGCACACGTAGATAGAAAAAGACAAAATCATCGCTCTATCAGATATTATGATAGTGACAGCTCACATAATAAGACAAAAGCTTACGTGAATTCCGAGTCTCTCAGATCCAAGTAGCCAGTCAGATATTCTGTGTCTGATGTCCTTCACATAATATGTTGAGATCACTCTCCGGCTTCTGTGAGGCATCCTTCTTCTAAGGATGTTGACTTCTGGTTGACCTTCCTGTAAATCTTCCACCATAGTCTTCTAAGCTTCCCTATCCTTTTCTGATGCTCTTCATATGTTATTTCTTCATGATAAGTAGATCCTGCACACTTGAACATATGTTAGTATTCCAATTGTTCTTCAATATTTTGTTATCATCAAAACCTTAGAGAACTTGTATGAACCATTCTTGTTCTAACATTATGATCCGATCATTATCCACATAAAAATCATTTTACTGTCATTTGTCATTTCACCTTTAACTAAAAATTAATTTTACAAAATTAAATTTTACAACGAAAACCAAACAAACTAAACTAAAAACTCAAGTTGGGTTTTATCATTGAGTGAAAATCAGTGTAGTTCTTGAAATATCCAATATGCAATTTTAAAATTCACATGAAGATATTGACAACTAAAATTAGATTCTATATTACAGGAGATGCTATTTTTGCTAATTAATTGGAGCTACGGGTCTGAACAGGCATGCATGTGACACATGAAGATGGTCGGACTAATGTCTTTGTTAGCTGCATGTCCCACCTCAGACATATATGTAGAGCATGGACGGAGCTACATGTCATTGAGGGTGTTCAAGTGAACCCCCTGAACTTTTACAAATCATACTAAAAATCCTTTAAAAACTGCACTATGAACCCCCTGACCATTTAATGTTGCACCCTCCATCCAACCACCAAACATTGCTGTTGTGAATTCCGGACTCAAATTTCACACCAATACAAACTTTGATGTGTGGAGCAAGTATCAATGGCAACCAACAACCAAAATTAACCACAAGCAACAACAACAATATAAACCTAGTCTATAAACCAAGTGCATAGCAAAACCACAATCCAACCAAGGAATAAACAAGATAAAGAGAGTAAAGAAAAAGATAACAACACCAAGAAATGTTCACCCAGTTCGGTCCAACTTGACCTACTCTGGGGGAGAGATTGATCTCTCCAATCCACTATCAATGAGTTCTTACAAAGAGATACAAATGGGTTACAAGAAATTAGCTTCAACAAGCTCACAAAGAACAACCCTAATTTCTACCCATTTTCCCAATCTCACCAATGAACAAGACACTCATGAATTTTCACTCTCCCAAGGTGTTTACAATTGTTTCCCAACACTAGAATCTAACCCCCAAAAGAGAACCAACCCTTAGCCTTTGATTTCACTAAGGGTCTTCTCTTTTGGTTTCACAAGACTCACCCATGTTGCTTACAAAAGACTCTTCACTCATGTGTTTCCCAACCCCATGAATCTTCCCCAAAAGGCACCAACCCTTTTCCCAAGAGCCCCCTCTTTTGGTTCTCCAAGATTCACATCTTGAAGCTTTGAACCTCACCCAAAGACCCTCAACCTTTAGTATCTAAAACCCTAAAAGTTCCCTCCTTTGGTTTCCATGAGATTCACCAAGCTTGCCCAACAAAATGGGTCAAAGAATGCTTAAAACGTGTTTCAGATCTGTCAAAATCGTGTCACGATTTCCCAAATCGTAACACGTTTGGTGCGTACGACCCAAGGTACGACCAACCTTATCCTGAAAACTTGCCCAGCAAGCCAAAAATCGTGTCACGTTTTCCCAAAATCGTGTCACGTTTTCCCTCCAAGACAAACATGCATTCGGCCCTCAGAAATCGTGACACGGTTGCCAAATCGTGTCACGTTTCTTCACTTTTCCACATCTTCAATTTTTGAGTCATAACACAACATTCTCCACCTTGACTCTAAAATGATGATGATGCCACTTTAACCATCGACCACCATTCTCCTTAACCATGCCTTGATCTATTCCTCAAGACACAACACCAATCAAGTCCAAATCCCCGCTTGAACCTTGATCCACACACCGACCTCCACTTGCATCCAACCACCCTCGGTAGTTCCACAAGCTTCCAAGTCTTATTCCTTGCATCCAACTACACTTTGTAGTTCCACAAGTTTTCTCACCTTTACCTCTTCAAACCTCGGAATGCCTTCCGCTCTCTTGAAGTTCCTTGCATCCAACTACACTAGGATTTTTAGGTAGTTCCACAAGCCTACACCATAACCTCTTCGGCCCCCGGAGTGATCAAACCCGTCCTCCCAAAGATTCACTTGCCTCCAATTACCATTGGCCTTTTCCGGTAATTCCACAAGCCATGCCAAACATTCTTCAAACCCCGGAATGCCTTCCGTCCTCTTGAAGAATTCACATGCTCCCAACTAGAGCATAGCACCCAAGGCCTCCATAGTCGTACCATTCCCGGTGTCATCAACTCCACCTCAAGTTGAGCTTTCTCTACCTCAACTTCCAAATGCGTACTCACACTATGCTTCCACCTTGCCACTCCACCTCAAAGGTTGATCGTGAGTATTATTCACACCGCCTCTCCAGGCTGAACTTACCCATTGAGAACACACACATCACCGCCATGATACTACCATCATGACCTCCTCTCTTCACACTTTTCCTTCTTCGATTGTGCTAGGATGACCGGCTTCGAAACCTCAACCTTCAATGCTTCCATACACTTCCATTGAACCATGCTTGCTTCCATCTCCAAGATGTAACCTTTGGTACCCATGGTGCACACTTGACAAACTTCTCCCCTTGCCCCACGGGGGGCGCCAATTGTTGTGAATTCCGGACTCAAATTTCACACCAATACAAACTTTGATGTGTGGAGCAAGTATCAATGGCAACCAACAACCAAAATTAACCACAAGCAACAACAACAATATAAACCTAGTCTATAAACCAAGTGCATAGCAAAACCACAATCCAACCAAGGAATAAACAAGATAAAGAGAGTAAAGAAAAAGATAACAACACCAAGAAATGTTCACCCAGTTCGGTCCAACTTGACCTACTCTGGGGGAGAGATTGATCTCTCCAATCCACTATCAATGAGTTCTTACAAAGAGATACAAATGGGTTACAAGAAATTAGCTTCAACAAGCTCACAAAGAACAACCCTAATTTCTACCCATTTTCCCAATCTCACCAATGAACAAGACACTCATGAATTTTCACTCTCCCAAGGTGTTTACAATTGTTTCCCAACACTAGAATCTAACCCCCAAAAGAGAACCAACCCTTAGCCTTTGATTTCACTAAGGGTCTTCTCTTTTGGTTTCACAAGACTCACCCATGTTGCTTACAAAAGACTCTTCACTCATGTGTTTCCCAACCCCATGAATCTTCCCCAAAAGGCACCAACCCTTTTCCCAAGAGCCCCCTCTTTTGGTTCTCCAAGATTCACATCTTGAAGCTTTGAACCTCACCCAAAGACCCTCAACCTTTAGTATCTAAAACCCTAAAAGTTCCCTCCTTTGGTTTCCATGAGATTCACCAAGCTTGCCCAACAAAATGGGTCAAAGAATGCTTAAAACGTGTTTCAGATCTGTCAAAATCGTGTCACGATTTCCCAAATCGTAACACGTTTGGTGCGTACGACCCAAGGTACGACCAACCTTATCCTAAAAACTTGCCCAGCAAGCCAAAAATCGTGTCACGTTTTCCCAAAATCGTGTCACGTTTTCCCTCCAAGACAAACATGCATTCGGCCCTCAGAAATCGTGACACGGTTGCCAAATCGTGTCACGTTTCTTCACTTTTCCACATCTTCAATTTTTGAGTCATAACACAACAATTGCCAAACGCTTATTAGCCCCTTTCCTTTCCTTCACTTGTTACGTTTTATTTCTTACATGTCCACTTTGTGTACTTCCTTATATCTTTTGTCATCATCTTTAATTTAAAACTATTTCATGTAATTTTTCTTTAGACAAGTGTTGTTTTATTTTCTTTGATATTTAAGTTAGATAAGTATTATCTACCACTAAGACAAAGTGATGGTCATGTAAATTACTTGCACAATTAATATCTATATTGCATGATTATTCAATTATTTTTAGCATATATATAAATAATTTTTGAAGACTAGATTGTGTAGTCAAATATGAAATGAAGGATAGATAATTGTCTTGTGACTTATATCGAGAGAGATTTATTCAACAACTTTAATAATGGAACATAAAAAATTTAATAATGAATTTATTATTCAACGATCGCAAAATATAAAATATAAAACCACAAAGAAGACAATTATAAAGTATATATATAATTTTTTGATACGTTGTAATTTGTTATATATATATATATATATATATATATTAATTATTAATTAAAGTTCAAAAATTTTGAACCCCCTGACTCAGGTTCCTGGCAACGCCACTGATGTAGAGTGTAGACATGAAGAAAGTTTTCAACATGTTTGGTAAAACATGATATACATAATAATTTGCTGATGATTTAACTCTTAAGTTTTGTCTTTGTTAAACATGATATACTTTGCTGGTGTGGTACTCTTCTTTCATGCAAAGCCATTCTTTCAACAGTACGTAGTTAGGTAAATCAAAAGGGATGATAGAGACATGGCTTCTTCTTTTTTATAAATCTTCCATTTCTGTATAAATTATATAAGACCTTGTTATAAAAGCATAATTTGCTTTATAAAAATAAGAACATTAAGTGGGTGGAAAGAGGGCAGGGCATAGTCGTACACAAGATTAGCTAATGTAACGATAGAAAAAAGCTGCTCCAAAAGTTACCTAATTCATTTTGCTTAATAAAAAATAATTCCTTAATTTGATCATTTGCTTTGAAAGTTATGATCAATGACCACTTCATGACTTTATGTTTTCAATCTTGTATCGTCACACTTTGATCTAATAACGTTTGTTTACTCATCTTAATCTCACATGATAAAAGTCCTCACTTTTTATGTCATATATTAATCCTATACTCCCTCAAATCATGTTTATATATGTTTATATATATAAGAAAAAGTGAGGTGAACAAAATTGATATATAATTTGTTTTAAATTTTAAACTAGATACATTAACTTTTATTGACTCAATTTTTTCTTATATATGTCATATATTAAGTTTTCTTGCTGGCTACTGTCATCTATTTTCACGTACATAAATAGGTCTAGAAAAAATTGAGAATATATAAGAAAAAATTGAGAAAGTGCGCAAACACACATTGAGAATATAAGACGTTAGTTATGATTTATAGTTTTTTGTTTTAAACAACTAAATTTATTAAAAATAAAGAGTACTTAATCTATAACTCGAGCAAAGTACAAGGGGACTTGCCTCGTAAAAAATCAAACTCTAACTTAAGTATTTAAACAAAGAAGAGGGTTTGAGTACCATTCATAATACAAACACGGTCCCCCCTTTTTTCTTACCAAGAAACCATCTCCAAGATGTTACTTTGATACCTTCTATACAAATCTCTTCCGTCCCCGCAATCTTTGAGGAGAAAATAACATCATTATGCGCTTCCCAAATCTTCCACAATGTTGCATGCCTGATAAGTGTTAAGCCCTTACAATGTTTTTTTAATAAAGAAGAAGATAACTAATCTAGGAGGGAAATCACATTTCCAAGTAAAATGACCCCCGTTCCGATCCATTTAAAAATCAAATACCAAATTTCCGCAATAAAGTTACATCTACAAAACAAGTGATCCTCCACCTCTCGAATTCCCGGATACCACGGACAATCCGAACTAACACCATCCACTAACACTCCTCTTCTAGATAAATTTGAGCGAGTCGAGAGTCTACCAAAATTTACTTGCCAAGAGAAAAATTGAACCTTTTGTGGAGCCAAACTCGACCATATTCCCCTTAACCTCCTTCTTGTTGCCGCACATAAGGCATTAGGAGGAAGAAATTTATTACTAAAAAAAGTATATAGTGATTTAACGGTAAAGCTATTTAAATCCACTTATCTTCCGCAAAGTTATGGTTTATAGTAGTTTGTTGGGTTTAGTTATTGATCTACAATGACTTTAAAAGTAAAAAAACATCATTGTTATGTGTCTCTTTTATAAATTTTATAACATTTTTAACCTCTAAATTCTCCAAAGGTAGAGAAAATATCCAAAAGATATATATCATTAAGATCATTCTTAGTTCCAAAAGAAATATGATATTAAAATACTTTTTATTCTCTGAAGGGACATAAATTATCGAAGATAATATGCTCTTAAGACTATTCTTAATTTTGAAAGGGCGTTTAAAATGGACCATGATCTTAGGATCACTTCTAATTTCGAAGGACAAAAGAAAAAAAAAAGTTGAATAGCCGAATTGCTCGTTAACATAAACGGAGTGTAGAAGAGAGAAAGAGTTCTCGACAACTCGGTAAAACACTTTACGATCTTATTTGTGATCACAATCACAATTTAAAATCCTCCTTGTTGTATGGTGCAAATTATACACGCAAGGACACGATAAAAGGAGGGTGGTGATTTATATTTTAAAGATAATTTAAAGTTAAAATCAAAATCTAATCTAATGGTTGTTATGCATGACCCAATGTAAACAATGCATTCGTTTATTTTCGTCACTCATATGTGTACCATTCAGCTTTTTCCATTTAAAATTATTTCTACCTGTAATACTTCTATTTATGTTCAGTTCCATTGTTTTTTTTTTCTTTACACTTGTGCGAGTACTTCTGTCATACGGTGTTTATTCTTCCACCCTAAACTTTAGAAAACAAACAACCTACCCTTTCAATAAAAAAAAAAAAAAACCTATAAAATATTTTTTGGGATTTTCTATTATAAAAAATATTTGTATGCATTTTCATTCATTTTAAAAAGTATTAAGTTGACATCTGTCAAATTCATCATCTTTCAAAAAAAAAAAAATCTGTCAAATTCATCAATTAATCATTTGGTCATTTTTTTTTGTCGTTCTTTTCAGTAAATGGGTTGCTTGTCATTAATTAATTAAAAAAACATATTTGAAACAAAAATGTGAATAATTATAGTATACTAATTATAATTTATTAAAAAAGGCATACACATGACAAATGTACTTATGTTATTAAAGAATTACTAAAATTTAGTATTTCTTTAATATATTTGAAACTAAATTAGAGAAAAATTAGTATTCCTTCAAAAAAAATTAGAGAAAAATTAAAATACACAAACTATTTTTGTTAACACTTCACTGTTTTTACATTATTTTCCTTAAATGAGTCACTAAACAGTGACATTGGAACATACAATTTATACATCGGACAACTGTGTGTCCTTAATCAATTAGTTATATTTGGTTTTTCTTATATCTTCTAAATTAAAATAAGAGTAATTATAACATATTGATTATAATTTATTTTAAATCATACATTAAACAAATATCTGTAACTAAAGACTTACTTAAAATATGTATTTTTTTAATATTTTTGACATAAAAAAATAAAACAGTTATAATACATTTATTTTAAAAATCATACATTAAACAAATATCTGTCACTAAAGACTTACTTAAAATATGCATTTTTTTAATATTTTTGACAAAATAGAACAGTTATAATACATCAGTTATAATTTTTGCCAATTTTATTATTTTTACATTGTTTTTCTCTAAAGGAGACATTAAAGAGTGTTGTTGGAGCATACTATTCAAACACTGAGAAAAGTTTTTGCTGGTAATCAATTAGTTAAATTAGTTAAATTTTAAAATTCAACTAATTTTAAAGATTATGAGACTAATTATAATTTGTTGTAAAATTCTTATATGAGTAACATGATTGTGACTAAAGAATTAATTAAAATTAGTATTTTTAAAACTGTCGACATAAAAATGAGAACAAATAAATACAATAACTCTAATTTACAATAATTATAAAACATTGTTGATAAATTTTTCACACACAAATTTTTAAAGTTATTTTTCGGGAAATGAGTTGTTAAAGAAGTCGTTAGCACATTCAATTCATACACATGATAAATGTTTTTTATGTCACTAATCAATTTGTTAAATTTAGTATTTTGTATATATTCTAAATAAAGTTAAGAACAATTATAATATTTTAATTAAAGTTTATTTTAAAATCATAGACATGACAAATGTTTGACTAAATTTATGAAGCTTAATTTCAATTGTATGAGTTAAACATTTGTTAGGTCAATTTAATTAAACAAACTGATAAGTGCTCAAAAGTAATATAATTCTTGTGTTAAACTAGGCATTCTAGTGACTTGTTCTGCAAGTTATCTAAGGAAAAGCTACCAATTGTTGTATGATTTACCATTTATGCTTTACATGCCAAATTTCACCCCATTTATGCAGGAAATGACAAGCAAGGAACAAGAAAGAAGCTTATGAACCAAAGTCTGCACGCTTGAAGCGACCTCAGCTCACTTAAGCGTGCAAGTTCCAGTAGCCAGAGCCTTTCCACGCTTGCTGCACGCTTCCCACACGCTTCCAAGAATCAATTGCACGTTTAAAGCGACCTCAGCTCGCTTAAGCATGCAAGTTCCAGAGGCTACCATATGTGCACGCTTTCCTGTACGTTTTCAGCACACTCATTGAAGATCAGCTGCACGCTTAAAGCGACCTCATCTCGCTTAAGCGTGCAAGGTCCAGAGAGCACTAGATTTTGTATGCTTCCAGCACGCTTAAGCGTAGTCTTTCATCTGCAATGGATAAGGCACATGTGGCAGTTCCTAAATGGCCAATGGAAGATATTTTGGCTGCACGCTTGAAGCGACCGTAGCACGCTTAAGCCAGCAGGCACGAATTTTGCCCATATAAATAGTTTTCTCTTCTCTTTTCACAGATTCACTTACTGTTTTATTGCATCTTTATGGTTTTTACAGAGAGAACTAGGGCTTTTTTAGAGAGAGAAACACAAAGCAAGGTTGTTAGGAGTAGATTCTTACCAAGATTTGTTGAGACATCATGAATCTTAGCATGGAATCTTCATCTTTCTTTCATCATTTGCCAAGCTTGCATAGACATATGTAGCTACGTCTACCCTTGTGAGTTTTGAGGTATTCAAACAAGCTATTATGTAAACTCTTGATCTTTTAATATATGGTTCTACCTTATTTATTCAATATTGTTATTATTCTTGCATTTAAAGCTTTATGTAAGATTTGAAATGTTATTGACAAATACTTTTGGATCTAGGATTAGAATAATAATCTATCTAAGTTTTCATTCTACACATAGGTTTTAATCTTTGATAATCACTTTGTAATCAAGAACTTAATTTTTTTGGATCGTTTAATAGGTTGGGAAATCGTCGATTAAACGATCCAATCGACTTTGTGATTGTTTAAATAGTTTGGGGAATCAACATTTAAATGATCCATTAGAAATCATGACATCATTTGGACATGAATGATGTTGTTGAGTGATTGTGATAATATCGTTTAAAAAGCTAGAATCCGTTATTTGATCGTGAGTTTGCAGTTGTTACGCTTGTTTGAGTGTCTCTGACCCCAAGCGAAATGACCCTATCTCTTTTCTATTTATTTTATGTCAAATAGGCACTATAGGTTTACACAAACAAACATTTTAAACTCAAACACTTAAGATGATAAATGTCGTTAAAATGCTTATGAGGTACGCTAATCCCTGTGGAAAGAATCCTATTATACTCACGTGTAAATAGTTATATGACAAGTAAAAATCTTACATCACAAACATATGATCCATTCCATATATTATGAGTACATCAGGGGTATTTTTTTTTTGAAAGAAACATCAGAGGTATTTTGTCTAGTTCTATAATATAATTTTTGCCATTTAGAAAAAGGAAATATTAATTAAAAAAGTTTATCTTCGATTGCAAAATACTCCAGAGGTATTTAGTTATTCTTATAGATTGGTGCATGCTTCAACGAGTAAATAACTTAAATCATAGAGTATATGCATGCTGGCCTCTAGGTCACATTTAAGAAAGTAAATTACCAATTTAGTTTCTGTCTTTGTAAGTCACTTTTAAATTAGTCTCTGATTCTATTAATATTTAAAATAGTCTTATCTTGAACTGGTAAAGGAAGTGGGCGAGATTGTTGAGGAGGTCAAAATCTTATCTTGGCAATGGAGTTTATCAAGGTTGAGGAACGCCTCGTGTCTCTACTATGAGTGATGTTGGAACCCTAAAGGAGTGTATAAGGAGAGGGTAACTTAGGTGATCCTTTGTTCTTGAGGATGGTGGTTTTTGTAGTGGCTTTGTTTTCTACTTGCTGCTGCATTTTTGTTTTTCTGCTGCCTGTGTGTTGCCTTCTTTGCGCTAGGTTGTTGTTTAAGCGGTTTGGCCTTGATTGGCTTTTTTTGTATTGTTCCCTAGCTCTTTTACTGCACTTCTGCTGCGGGGGGCTTTTGATAAGTAAATATGAGAAAGTCTTTGTTAAAAGTTCTTCTCTATCTTTTTGTCACATAACAGGGATTTAATTGAAAACTTCTAACAAAGACATGAACTATGTTGAAATATTGTTAAAAGTTTCTCAATTAAATTTCTTTCTCTTTATTTGTCACTGATGAAGAACTTAATTCAGAAAATTAGACTAAATTGAAATATTAATATAGTCAAAAACAATTTTAAGAGTGACTTACAAAGACATAATAAAGGTAACATTTAAGTTACTTTAGTCTCCATGGTGTTGTCTGTATACGGCTTTTGACTTTTATGTGGCTTTTGTCAGAGAAATAGAGCGTGGGGGTGGGGGGGGGGGGGAGGCAAACAGATACTTTTAGGTGACAAACGTACATGCATGCATGTAAATTAAATGAACCTAAACGTACATTACATAGTATTTTGTTGAACTTCAACAAGCATCACTTAATTCAGTAAAAAAAAAAAAAAGAAACATTACTTTATGAAAAAAAACATTACTTTATGGAAACAATACTTTATGAAATCTACACCCTCTAGAGAAATAAAATAACATTAGATAATTAAATGCATATAACAAATAAAATAAAAGATCTACATACTCTTAACATAACTATGGCTCCCATCCTAAAGGAATACTAGGGTTTGTATTGTAATTAACTGTTTGGCTGCTTGATGATGGCAATGAAAACCTGAGGGCATCAATGTAATTATCCAATTGGTTAGTTTCCATATTTTGATCTTGTGGATAAATAATACTAAGAGCTTCATGTTCCTTGGAATCAAATGAATCTAGGATGCAACAATCATGGTCCTCAAGGCTTTGATCATTGACTAATTGAGGCACAATATTGGGTTCAGTTTCAACCAAGTGATGATCATGACATTGATCATATTGTTGTGCCATTGATGCAATTGGGTTGACTAAATTGTTTTGCTGGGTAGTATAACTTGGATTTTCTTTATTTCTATTGATATGAAGAGCCACACAATCTAATGACCATGTATCTTCATCAGGGAAAGGATTAGATGGTATTTGATTCTCAATGTCAAGGAAATTGGGATTATAATGGTTATTGATCATGTCTACGTTTGTATCAATTTGGTAAAAATTTCCTTGTAGATTTTGAGATGAGGTTGGAAGGTGGAACTGATCTTGATGATGATGATTGGAGTTTAGGATCACATGTTCCTTGGAATCAGATGAATAATCGAGGATGCTACATGCATAATCCTCAAGGCTTTGATAATTGACTAATTTAGGCACAATGGCTTCATGATCATGATATTGATCATACTGCTGCATTAATGAACTTTGGTTGATTGATGTGTCACCAATATTAAATGGAGTGGTGCCACTTTTTGAAATTTGATTTTCCAATTGATTTGGATTGTGATCAAGAGCTACACAATCCAATGACCATGTATTTTCACAAGAGGAAGGATTAGATGGTAGTACTATTTCAGGTATAATTGGATTTTGATTGGGTAGGAACCTGGCATTGAAATGATTATTGATGTCTACCACTGTACCAGTTTGGTGAAAACATTGCATATTTGGAGACGAGTTTGAAAGGTATAGGTGATCTTGATGGTGAGGATTGAAGTTTAGCATCACATTAGGGTTTGCATTTAAAGGAAAAAAACTTTCCTTAAAAACAGCGTTGTAGGGGAGGCGAATATCATAAAATGGGGTGAAGGATGGAACAATATCATCAGAAAGGAGTTTTTTCGTTATGCTTGAATTCCAAAAGTTTTTCACCTCATTACCCGTTCTTCCTGGCAAGTGCTTGGCAATTTGTGTCCATCTGTCCAAACAAGTTTAAACCTTGTCAAGGGAAAAATGGATACACAACACTTTCCGTTTTAAAATAAGGGTCATGCTAACTTGTGCCCTAAGGGCACATGTTAAAGTTTCCAAAAAAAAGAAAGTATTTATTTAGGAAAATTAAATTTCAATCTTTTGAGAAATAAATTGGTGCAATTTCCAATGCAAAAATTTTATCTTGGGTATATTAATATGTGCCCTAAGGCACAAATTAACATTTCCCTTAAAATAAGTGTCATTCTAAGTTTTCTTACACATATTAAAGATTAGAGGAATGTTATTTGACAATCCTTTTGTTTGGACAACTTTTTGAACAACCAAAATATACAAAGAAGTTTAGGCATTGACACAAAAACCAAAACAATAGAGAGAGAAAGTAAAAACACAATGTGAGTATAAGAGAGAAAGCTGTCACAAAAGTTGTCAAAAAATGGTTGTTCAAATATCATTTCTCTAAAAATTATCTTTAAAATTAGAGCAAAAAAATTTAAGATCCAATTGAAAAAGAGAGACACTTATTTGAAACCGGAAAGAGTATAATCAACCTTTTGAACTTTGAGAATAATAAATGGTAATGATTGACATGAAAATAAACATTGGAGCAAAAGAAAAAGAGCTATATTGTAATGGATATACCTATTGCCTAGAATGCGGTGGAGTTCTATGATGAGTGCTACTTCTTCATAAGAGAAACTTCCACGTTTCAAATCAGGTCTTAGATAATTTATCCATCTTAATCTGCAACTCTTTCCACATCTCTGCAGACCTACACACATCATGATATAAACAGATGAACAATATAATAAGGAAAAAAAAAAGTATGGACGGAACTATATATTTAATGAAATAGTAAAGTGCACCTCAAAAAAATATAAAAAAATTAGTATATATAGTGGTTAAGAATTTCTTTTAGTACCAGCAAGTTTTGGAACAGAACTCCAGCAGCAATCATGTCCATAAGTTGTGATGTATTTGATGAGTTTTTCATCTTCTTCAGGTGACCATAGTCCTCTGTTGACCTTCTCTTTGCTACAGCAAGAGTGATGTGCCATGATTGATGTCTTGTTTCTTTTCTCCTTAGTTTGATGAATAAGTCTTTTGGCTTTAGCTTAAGAATAGAATAGGTTGCATTAAAGTATGAAATGAATGGAGTGAGAAGAGTGACAGAAAAAAGGATGATTTATTAGCAAATGAAACTTTGAGTACACTGAGGTGGTCAGGTGGAAAGGCCATATATTTCAATAATGAGCTACCCCATATTCTTCTTTTTTTGTTGAAGGACCCATATTCTTCTTGTTATTTTTTTTTTCTTATTTGTTGGTATACTTTTATATTTATATTTAGCTATCTTAATAATGTTTATCTAGCTATCCCAATCAAGTTTCTTTCCAAGAAAAAAAAAATCACTTAATTGATAAATTTATTTATCTTATTTTGACACTTCAAATCTTTTTTTGTTAACTCTCTGGTAGCCAAGGAGAAGGAGACCCTAATAATCTAGAGTTCGTCCGTGAGGTAAGTATAGTCTGATCAAGAACTGTTCCATCAATGAATCGAACTCTGGTTTCCCGAACAATTCGTCTTTTGGCGGAGCTCATTGAACCCAATTGCTTGGTTTGCCACTTCAAATTATCAATAACAAGAATTATCAAAACAAGAATAAAAAAACTACATGGACGATGAATTTCTTACAAATAATTTATTGTTCACATTGGAACAATAAATTATGGATGAATTTAACCATTTAAAGCGTCGTCGAGCTCAACTTTCCTAAACTGCTACACCCTCCAGTCACTATTATAAGCAAAAGTTAACATTTTAGATTCATTCCTTAAATGATGTATGTTGTCTATAATAAATACCTTATACATCATTAATTGAATGAATATAAAAAGTAGATTTTTGTTTATAATAGTGACCAGAGGGTGTCCTTGCCAATTTTTATTTCAGTTGTGATTCTTGCATTTGCATGTTATATAGAAAGAAAGAAAAAAAAAAGGCTAAATACCTCATTGAGTCTTTTAAGTTTGACAAAAAATATCAAGTTAGTCTTTTAAGTTTTTTAAGTTTTAAATAGGTCATTTAAGTTCTATAACGTTGCCCTTTTCCATCCAAGTTTGTGAAAAGGCGCTTTTGTGGCAGTTTGGATGCATAGGTGGATGTTTTAGGAGCTTACATTTCAAGTCCAAATCAGAAAAACACTATTTTTAATAATTTTTTTAATTAAAATAGAGTTCCATAAAGAAAAGATTATGAGTTTCATCTTCATCTTCTCCATTCCAATGTTCTTCCAAAAACACCCTAAAAAAAATCATGATTTTCCAAATCTAACAACAATTATAGATCGAAAAGAAAAAGATTATAAAAAATTCATTCCAGATTTATTGCATGTTCATTATTTCCATAACAATCATTGTCCAAAAACAACCCCTATCAAATTTAAAAAAGCTCAGAAAATCATGAACATGTTTCATCACTACAATCTATCTCTCTACTTAACCCAGAAAATTCTCAACCCCAAATCCACGTCTATCGAAATCCACAAACCAGTTCAATGTCTATTCAAATGCATATCAACCCAGAATTTGGGGGAAATTGAGATCTCAATCCAAACCCATTTATGTTCACATGTGAATTTTGACAAAATCTAGGACTAATTTGAAGAAAAAGGAGTGTGTTTGTAAGAAGAAGAAATAAAGGAATTGAATTGTATTTGAATTTAGGCTTAAATATATTTTTGGGTTAATAGTATTTTACCCCGCTGTAATATAGGTCATTTCTGGTTTTACCCCCTGTAAAATATTTTTTTTGGATTTCGTCCTTGTAATTTGAAGATTTTTGATTTTGGACCTTTATGAATTTTGACTGTACAAAATTGAAGATATGGCAGGAGGTAAACCAAAATTTGCTCAAATTAACATGGGTGTAAACCGAAATTTGCTCAAATTAAAAAGGGGTAAACCTAAATTTGCTCAAATTACAGGGGGTGAAATTTTTTGTGAAGGTCCAAAACCAAAAAATCTTCAAATTACAAGGATGAAATTCAAAAAAAAATTTTTACAGGGGGCAAAACCGGAAATGACCTATATTACAGGGGGTAAAACACTATTAACCCTATATTTTTTTTCCCTATAAAATTTTCAATCACAACTTTTGGTCCCTATTCTTAAGTTAATTTTTGTATTTTTTTTTAATGAAATTGTGCAGAAATGTGTAAAATATTGTAAAAATCTCACCAAAAAAATTAGAATTTTTTAACAAAACATAAATCAAATATGAAATTTAACCGCAAAAAATATAAAAATTGATATTTAATTCATGTTTTGTTAAAAAAAAAAATCTATTTTTTTTTTAGAGATTCTTAGAATATTATAAATTTTTCTGCAAAATTTTATTCAAAAATAAGAATTCTACATAGAAGTTTACTTTAAATGAGGGACCAAAAGTGAAGATGAAAAAAATTTTGGGGGACTAAAAGTTAAAGAATAAATTTAGAGGGACTAAAACGAAAATTTGATATATTTATAGGGACCAAAACATATTTAACCCTTGAATTTAACAAGATAGATACAAGTGAAAGAAAAAGGGTAGAAGATGATGATAGACAAAGTGTGTACTTATTGTGGGTTTGCTGAGTTAGGCGTGCCACGTAAGCATTTAACTAACACATCAGCACCCTTTAACGAACTTTGATGGAAAAGGACAACGCTGCAAACATTGTATAACTTAAAGGACCTATTTAAAACTTAAAAAAGGTAAAGGATTAACCCGATATTTTTGTCAAACTTAAAGGACTCGGGGAGGTATTTGAACAAAAAAAAATTATTGTGATTTGCTTTAACTTATTAGTTAAGTTACATATTGTCTACGAGATGTTTGCCCAGTGGTAAAAGTATGACTTTATAACGAATTTCGAATCTCATGAGACACAATTTTAAAATAATCATTAGTGTCGTCGTTATTCATAACAATTAACTTTTTCCTCGTTCAGTTTAAAAAATAAAGAGTTTAATATATTTAGTTTTAATTTTTTTTTCTTTACATTTGGCTCATTCAGAGTTGTGTTATTTATACAACTAAAATTAGACAACCAATTCAACAACCTATAGCATTGTTTTTTTTTTTGAAACGACAAATATTATAAGGCGAGATTAGCGCAAGGAGCACAAATCCGCAAGGAGGAAAAAGAGAACAAAGAGAGGGTCTAATAAGAATAACCACTCCTCAAGGAACACTCACTAAAAAACTCCCTGAAGTCTTAATTCCCACAAACAAGGAACAAGAACCAAACAGAACAAAGCAAAGCAAAAAGTCCACCAAATAAGCACCATCCACTAACTGGCTAGCCACACCAACACCAAAATTCCAACGCACACAGCAGAACAACGCACCGCAGCTGCCAACACCTATGCACCCCCAACAGAACAGAACAGCAGCGAGAGGGAACCAGCAAAACCCGGATAACCGCAGCTCAAGCCTCAAAAACAGACCTCCACCACTAGACAGTACCTAAAAACAACCCTGTGCAAAAACACCAACCAAAAGGCAGCCAAAAACAGACCCACAAATCCCAACCGAATCAACCACGTAGGCAAAAACGCGGATTCCAACACCATTCATAGAACAAGCAAGTTTCGATTTTCAAATAAGCTAAACTCCATTGCCACGACAACACTTTGATTTGATCCACCAATTCCTCCACCTCAAAAACCATGTCATTAAAAATCATATTGTTTCTAGCCTTCCACACCACCCAAACCACCGCATTCCAAATCAACCAAGCCCCCCTTCTTAGATTCTTTGACCCTACCTCTCTAGACCAACACATAGCATGTATCGATAAATTAGGAGGCATGATAAAATGGAAATTCAACCACGACATCACTTTCCTCCAAACTAGCAAAACCCACTCACAATGGAGAAATAGATGTGTAGCGGATTCTTCCTCAACCTCACAAAAAACACAAATTTTAGACTCTTCCTCCTCCAAAAGATTTCTCTTGGCTAGATTCAGCTTAGTTGGAATTCTATCGAGCAACAAAGTCCACACGAAAGCCAACACCTTAGTCGGAGCCTTAGTCCTCCAAATCTCCCGGAAAATCACCTTATCCACCTCATTCAAAGATGCTTCTACATTACTAAGTTGTAGAAGTAAAGAATAACATGATTTTACGGAGAACACTCCATCTTGAGCCAGCTTCCAACCCCACACATCCGGTCTCCCACCCAAAAACACCCCCTCCAACCGACCCACAAGATCGTTAACAAGCGCCTTTTCCCACTCAAACAACTTTCTCCTCCACCCAAACCTCCAAGTCACCTCATCCTCCTCCCTATTATACACATCCCCCACCAAATCATCTTTGTCAATAGCTAAAGAGAAAAGCCTTGGAAATACATCCCTCAAGGGCATGTTGGACACCCAATCATCCTTCCAAAAATAAGTCTTCATACCATCTCCCACTTTCCTCTCCAACTCCCTATTAAACCACCGTGCCTCTCCAACCGCCTCCAAACCCATAAGATCCTTCCACCACCTAGAAGAATAAGACGGCCACACCACCCCCACCGATCTACTTCTAACGCTCACCAAAGGACCATAATTATCTTCAAGGACATCTTTCCATAAGGCCGGTTCCTCCTCTAAAAGCCTCCATTTCCACTTCGCTAAGAGACTAATATTCACCAACTTAATATCTCGAACCCCAAGGCCCCCTTCATGCCTCGGTTGACAAACCTTCCTCCACTTAACCCAACAAATCTTCTTTCTCCCCCCAACACCTCCCCAAAGGAACCTTCTTTGAATGCCTTCCACCTTTTTCAACACCTTAATCGGCATCTTCAAGAAAGAAAGGTAGAAAATAGGAATCGAATTAAGAACCGAATTTAAGAGAACAATACGTCCTCCTAAACTAATATACTTATTACCCCAAGAGCTAAGTCTAGCATTAATCCTCTCCAAAACCGGCTCCCAAGTAGACAACTTCTTAGGATTAGCTCCAACCGGAAGACCTAAATACATAAAAGGCATGGAACCCACTTTACAATTAAGAAAAATAGAAGCCATCTCCAAAAAATACGCCGACACATTCACACCCATAAGACAACTTTTATGAAAATTTACTTTCATGCCCGACACCATCTCAAACCCTCTTAACAACTCCTTTAAAGTTAAGTTCACATAAATCGAGATTGAGAAAAAAAAAATAAAAACTACAAATAAGTTGTTGGTTATACAAATTGGTTGTTCAAAAATCATTTTTCTAAATAGAACAATCTAAAAATATGTAGAAACTTTAAGTTATTCTAATTTTCTCTCTTACACTTACAATTTACTTTTACTAGAATATTCTACAAATATTAGACATGGCAACAAAACCCGCCTCCGCCCACACCCGGCCGCCCTCGTCCCGAATTTAATGGGAAAAAGCCGATTTAATTGGGTAGAGGTGCGGGTGTGGGGGACTAGCGCGATATAATTAGAGTTGTTCAACAATTGATATCGTTTTAAGCTATAGAATTATAAAGTGTTTTGTTTCATAAATTAGAAAAATATAAATGGTATGAGAGTTAACAGGGAAATGAATATGATGGGATTAAACTTCATCAACCTAACTTATATGTATTCTTGTGATTAGTGTTACGGATTCTAGTTATCACTCGATATTATCATGTATTGCTCGACAAACATTATTCATGTCTAAATAAGCTTATGAGTTCAACTGTATCAGTTAATCGACGATGTCTCGGTCTATTAACCAATATAATAGCATTAAGATTCAATACTTTTAAGTAAATATTAAACCTAAATCTATGTCTAGAATTTAGAGTTCAATAAACATTATTCTAACCTAGATTCAAAATGTATTTTTCAATAACAATTCAAATCTATAAGATAAAAATCATGGAGATCAAGAATAACATCAATATCATAAGATTATAAAATCATATAATATCGTAATCAAAAGGAATACATACTAGTAGAGTTGATTACATTTAATCCCAACAAAAAGAGTTTAGCTACTCATACTCATGGTAACCTTACAAAGAGAAGAAAAGAGATGGATGATATCAAGCCATGATTTCTCAATGAATCTTGTGACTCCACCTTCAATCCTTGTTGCTCCTTGCCATTTGATGGTCTCTCTGTGTGTTTCCCCTTTTTTCTCTCCCTAGAATGACATAATCATCTTTCTGAAATGAGAAGAGAGGCTTTTATACTTCTGCATAATTTTATGAACTCGCCAGGCAAGAATTTCTTGCCATGGCGAGCTGACCTTTCTTTGCCATTGGGTTTCTGCCACGTAACCATTTAGTGTCCCAAAACCTCCTTATTTCGCCAGACAGGATTTTCTCGCCAGGCAAGATTTCGCCATGGCGAGATTCTCTCCCCAGACAAGATTTCTGATCTTCTGAAAACTAGTCTCTGGAACTACTTCTCGCTGTAGCGAGCTTCTACTCGTTGTTGCGAGTTACCCTTTGCATTTGGATGATTTCTTTGCTTTCTAAAGATCCAAGCATGCATTTTCCTGCATAAAAAGTTGGTATTAGGTGTAAAAAGCATAAATTGATAATTCTTCATTATTAGTGATAGAAGCGGGGGCGGGGATGGGGATGCTTAAACCCGCCCCGTTGCCATGCCTAACAAATATGTGTAAGTTTGAGCACTCGTCTGTGATGCATTTTCGAAAACTACATATATTTCGAAAACTACAAACATAATTCATTTTTGCTTTAACACATATTTGTAAAATTATCTCCTCATACATTGATACTCTTCAGGTGTCATAATTGATTATGAAAACTATCAGCTCCAAAAGGATAGTAATTTTGCAACACCACTTGCCACAATATTTGTTATTAGTCTCCTTGTCAGTCTTGTTGAAGACGTCCACCAGAAACCATTCTTTCTCATTAATTGTGTTTGTGATGTTCCTTGTTTGTCTTGTTAAAGACTTATAACAAGGACCATTCTTGTTTATTAGTTGAATGTGAATCTCTTTGTTGAAAGTTTTTGAGACCACTATTGCTTCTTAGTTGATTGTGATTTGCGAGTCTCCTTGTCACTATTGAAGAAGAATTTTGGACACAGACTCATTCTAGTTCCAGTAATTGCATTTGTCTTCATGAGCTTGTACTCAAGCTAAGCTTCAGAGGCCACACATCTCCATTTTATTTATCGTCTAGGCTTGTGTGCTCTGTATGAACTTGAGTCTCAAAGACCACATACATTAGTTGGAATTTAATTAATGAAGGTTGGTCTAATAGGCTACATGAACTCCTTTATCTTCGTTTTAGTTTTGGGTTTGAACTCAATCAAATTTAGGTTTATGGTTATTTATACTCCTTTTGGATTTGAGTCAAATACCTCATTTTCTAGTTTAATAGGACAGTAGAAGTCATAGTTCAGGATGCTCAATTTAGGCAATGCTCCATTTAGTCCATTCATAGTTCAGGATGCTCAATTTAGGCAATGCTCCATTTAGTCCATTTAGAGTTTAAATGCAAGACACGTGGCCACATAACATCCAACAGTTGAGATTTTAAATTAAAAAACAAGTGTATGATAAAAGAATACAACAAAAAATCACCTCTGCCCATTGCAAACCTCTGCCCTCTTCCTCTCATAGCCTCTCATCGTCGCCCATCACCCTTACAAACTAATATTCTTGTCACAGATCTAAGAAGGTACTGCTGAAAATGCAAGGAATCTACTACTTCTATATCTAATTGAAATAATGATGTTTTTTAGACAAAATTTCCAACTTAATTTCAAGAACACGATTGTTAAAATTACAAAGGGTTATATCAAATTTTAATGGATTGAAAACACACAATGATGGAGGTTTGAACGGCGGCCTTGAAAGCATAACAGATAGTACTGACAGAACAAGATGGAGGTTTTGACGATGGATAAGCTTTTGGCTGCGGCGACGAGACGGCGCTGGGATGATAGGGGTGACAACGCGAGCGGAAATAAGAGGAGAGGAGGACGCCGCGATTGACAAAGGTGGAGTGGACGGAGGTTGACGGCGACGTGATGAGAGAAAGAGGCAGAGTGGTCACGCATAGAGGAAGAGGGAACAAGATGATACAGTTTTTTTTTTATTAAACATACACTTGGGCAAAGGTGATTTGATGTACTCCCTCTGGTCTCAAATGTAAATTTTTTTTCATTTTTTGATTCATTCAATAAATGATGTATGTGGTCTATAGACCACATACATCATTTATTGAATGAATCAAAAAAGTGAAAAGTTTCTTACATTTGAGACCGGAGGGAGTATTCTTTTATCATACACTTGTTTTTTAATTTAAAATCTCAACCGTTGGATGTTATGTTGCCACGTGTCTTGCATCTAGACTATAAATGGACTAAATGAAGCATTGTTTAAATGGAGCATACCTGATCTCGGAAGTCATAGTGTAAGCATAAAAAAAAAATGGTGACAAGAGGAATTATTTTGCTACGACAGAATATATGACCGAACATAACTCTGGTATTATTGTTAGGACAATATAGTGTGTGACTGTGAACTACTAGTGGAATGTTTAGTAACATTGGACTAGAGTAAACACAATAGTAATTAACTTAGAGAAATAATAACACGTGCCTTTAGTATTACAACAAAAAACTTTCAGTACTCCACATCTTTCTAGAGGAAACACAATAGTAATTGTTTTTTTTTATTGGTCAGGAAAACACAATAGTAATTAACTTAGAGAAATGATAACATATGCATCGTATTACAACAAAAATAAATGATGACTAATGTCGTCACCTTGAAATAAAACATTTACGGTACTCCACATCTTTCTTGTCAACAACAACAATAGACATTGTTTTTTTAATGAAACAAGAGAAAATTAAAATAAATTGAGTTTGGATGCATTAGTATTTGTTCTTTTTTTATATATTATTATTTTGTGCTTAACTCTCACCAATTGGGTCATTGATGGTTATGATAAACAATATCTCGAAACTTCTACTATAAGGAGCAACATAATTTGTTGTTACTAAATTGAAAATTGCTGTTGACACATTCCATATGGCTGGGACACACATGTAAAATACCCTTTTACCCCATCGGCAGTTAACTGCCGAGGAATTTGAAATCCGGCTGCAGTTAACTGCCGAGGATTTCCTCGGTAGTTAACTGCCGAAAAAAGCTGTTTCATCAGATGAAACAGGAAACCTGCTCCCCTACACACTATTTTCATCAACTTCCATATCAAACCCATCCATTCCCCCAAATCCAATAATTTTTTTCTATCAAATCTTCCCCCAAATGATTCAAACATCAAGCCTAGGATCATTCAACATACTTTTGACGTAAAAAAAAAGGTATTGTGCATTTTATTCGGTTTATTTTTGTTATATGTTACACTGTCATATGTTGGTTTACAACGTCAGTCACGTAAGACTGGCATGGTGTTAGCCAATATATTTTACTAGCTGTAATAAATGTGGTCAAAGTATAGTTGACCTAGATTCAAAGAAGATTCGAACAGAGTGTTGTGTTGAAAGCAAATATGGGTTCGAAGATGGCAGAAGACTTCGATAAAGCAGTTTTCGAAGGTGGTTATCAGCAGTTATTCTTTAAGTCAGTTTTTATTTTAAGTTTGTTTTCAAATAAGGAAAACTGTCGACTTGTGGCAGTTGTAGTTTTAGTTTCAAAGAAATGTAGTTATTTCTAGACTTAGTATAAATAGTAGTTTTTCATAGGAAAAACGGGTCACAATTCCGTCATACAAACTTACACTCAAAGTATCCGTATGGAAGCGAGAAACGAGTCACAAGTTGCAATGTATGAATCTGTGTACCAACTTTTGTTTAATCAATGCAATTTACCCTTTGTTCTTTAAGTGTTCTTGCACTTTACTTTATCAAGTTCGATTGAGTTCAAGTGGATTGAATTCGATTGTTTTTTGTCATATTTCTTACATTTTTGACACCAAAAACACAGAATTTCTAACAACAAGAACAAACACAATATGTCCTAAGATTTACTGGTTGATCTTGCAAGTTACCATTTGTAAACCAGCGGTTGTTTACGAAAATCCAACGTAAACAAATTGGCACGCCCAGTGGGACCGTTTGTGTTTTTGTTTATAGTTTTGTTAGAGTTTCTTTTAATTCTGGTTTGTTTTGTTGTGTATGCAATTAAGAAACAAGAAATTGCTTCTTAATATGACACGCGCTAACAACCAAAAGAAAACAAATCCAACATCTTCAAATGAAGATGTGGATCAAGTGACGGTTGAAGATGATGTTTCATCCCCAGGGAATGTTAGAACATCACAGGCTGTTCCAACTAGTAATACAGTCACTCAAATATCGTCTCAGGCCATGCCTTCGATGGCCACAGTAATTTCTCAAGCCATGCCTTCGATGGTTACCCAAACTTCCCATGATTATCCAAATAATACTTCTATTCAAGGGGTTTGGGATCATAGATCAATGCCGTATGGTATGCCATCATCATTGATGCAAGGCTTACAAACTAGTGGTAATATGTTTTCAGAGAATTTAAATGTTTCATTACCACAACTTTTTGGTCCTGGGGTATCTACAACATATAGAAGTCCCCAACAAAATTTAACCAACGCTTCTATGGCTGCCATTAGGCAAACTATGGAAGAAACTAATCATGATATGGTTAATATGATGACCCAACAAATTGGTACTGTCATAAATCCTTTGATTCGAGATACCAACACTAGTTATCAACGGTTGTCTGATCAAATGGAAAGAATTGCCAATTTCTTTGGCGCTCCACCAATCCAAAATAACCCATTGCCTCAAAATCGAAATGTGAGGGCAATTGAAATAATTGCTGATGAACCAGTGGTTCGAAATCATGAAAATTTTGTCCAACCACAAGTAGTACAACTACAAGTTCAGGCAGAACCTGAAAGACAACCCATTTTGGTTAACAGAAACCAAGATGCCGATCAAGTGGTTTTACAAGCCCGTCGGAACAATTTCGATGGTCAGAATAATATAGCGGGTATTGTCGAGGCTTTGTTAGCCCAAAATGGTTTTAATATGGGTTTACGTAGACCAAATTTTGCGTCTCCTTTGTCTGAGTATGTTTTAGACGCTGAATTGCCTAGAAATTGGAAAATTCCAAAGTTTACCAAATTTGCTGGAGAAACTAATGAATCTACTGTCGAACACATTGCTAGGTTTCTCATGGAAGCAGGAAATATTGCAGAAAATGAAAATTTGAGAATGAAATATTTCCCAAGTTCTTTGACAAAAAATGCTTTTACTTGGTTTACAACTTTACCTCCTCATTCAATTTATAGTTGGAACCAATTAGAAAAAGCCTTTCATGAACAATTTTACATGGGTCAATCTAAGATTAGTTTGAAAGAATTGGCCAGTGTTCGACGTAAAAGTCATGAGTCAATCGATGATTATCTCAATAGGTTTCGTCTCCTTAAGGCTAGATGTTTTACTTCTGTTCCAGAATATGAATTAGTCGAAATGGCTGCTGGTGGCCTCGATTATTCTGTTCGGAAGAAATTAGATACCCAGTACTTAAGAGACATGGCCCAATTGGCAGACAGAGTTCGACAAGTTGAAAGACTTAAAGCTGAAAAAATTAGAACTCATAACAAATTTCCCAAAAAAGAAAAAATTGCCTATATAGAAACAGGAGATAGTGAACCCGAATTCGATTGGGGTTTAGATATCATTGAAGACAATGATATAAACCTGGCAGAATTAAAAGATGGACCTCCATATGCTTGTAAAATGTTGAGGCCATCCAATGGAAAGAATCCTGAAGATCCCAAGAATGATAAATATCCTTCTAAAACTTATACTTTTGATATTACTAAAAGTGAAGAAATTTTTGATCTTTTAGTTAATGATGGCATAATATTAGTGCCACCTAATATGAAGTTACCTCCTTTGGAACAAAGGAAGAAAAGAGGATTTTGTAAATTCCATGGTTTTTTAGGTCATAACCTATCTCGATGTACTCGTTTCAGGGATTCTGTACAAAAAGCTCTTGATGAAGGGAGGCTGAAATTTGGAGAGAAATCAAAACAACAAGTGGATGGAGATCCTATGAAAAAGGCAGAGTCCATGTTTGCTGATGTGTCTACCAATGTGGTAGAATCCATGTTTGCTGGTATTTCTATCAATATGGTGGAAATTTCAGATAATATTGATGTAGAAATGGTTACTGAGGACCATCGAATTGAAGAGCCAGTGGTTACTGAAGATAAATTGGCCAAGGAAATGGAGAAAGCATATCCAAAGGCTGAAGAAGATTTGGTTGATTTTTTAAATCGATGTAAAATATCTAACACCCATGCTATGCTTTGTCCTCGATGCAGTGCAGTGTTCGATAAAGAAGCTGCGAAATCAGTTGAAGGATATCAACCTCAAACAAAACGTAAAGGAGGGTGGTTCGAGAACCGTTCTAAGTTTGGCTTTAACAAAAGAGGTGTTCCTTACAAGATGAAAACTTCAGAGAAGTATCAAGTGAAGAACCATAAGAAGACGTTCGTTCCTTCATCGAAGTCTCCTATTGATACTTGGGTTTTCTCTGGAGGCAAGAAAACTGGTCATTCTGCGCCTCCAGCACCACCAACAAAATGGGTAAAAAGAGTTGTCAAAGTTCCAGACCAACCAGAGAGTTCTAATCCTAACAAGTATGCTTACAAAAATAACTATAAAGGTAAGAATCCTATGACTAGAACTCAATGGCGCCGTTTTCAACGCCAGAAAAAGGAAGGAGTTTTGAAAGACGTCACTAATGGTGACAAAAGTAAGGGAAAACAACCAATAGTTTTCGAAATGGTTAAAAAACCAGCTACTGAAAGAATTTTCCCTCCATTATCTTCTGCTTTAAACATCCCTAAAGGGGATGATGATATTCTAACTTCTACTTTTTCAGATTCTGAACCAAGTCTTGACATTATATGTGTGGTTTCTGTACTACCAATTGAATATGCACATGATGTATCTTCGAAGGCCAATCATGATGATGAATGTGATTTCACTGAGGAAATGGCTCGTCATAGGCCTCTATGTTATTATGTTATGAATAATGGCTGTATCAAAGATCAACATGCAGTGTTCGAGAAACCTGATGATAGCATGAAGCTTCATTTAAAGCCTTTGTTTATTCAAGCTAAATTAAATGGTGTTGGAATTAACAAAGTATTAGTAGATGGTGGTGCTACTGTTAATCTCCTACCACAATCTTTTCTAAGGAAACTTGGTATTTCTGAATGTGATTTGAAACCACATAATGTAGTGCTCACTAATTATGAGGGATCTACTGGACAATCTCTTGGTGCCATCGAACTAGAATTGGTAGTAGGAAGCATAACCAGAGCAACTGTGTTTTTGGTAGTTCCTTCTAAAGCCAATTTCAATGCATTATTAGGAAGGGAGTGGATCCATGCTGTAGGTGCAGTTCCTTCTACAATGCATCAAAGGATTGTGATTTGGAGGAAAGATGGTTTGGTAGAGAATATTGAGGCTGATCAGAGTTATTATTTCAAAGCTGAAGTTGATAATCAAGATATTAACAAAAAGAACTTTGACAAACAACTTCAATTTATTGCACCATTCATGGAAAATGATGCATCAAGTTCTATGACTAAAGAAGAAAAATTCTTTGTAAAACTTGCTCCAGAATGGGGTTTTCGTTGGAAAACTGCATTCGACGATGACTTCGTAGTGGTGAACAACGAAGATTGCCATGAGAAAATACCTGTAAAGGAGAAAGATTTGCTGAAGACAAGAAGTACTTCGTACAAGAGGGTTACTGATGACCAAGGATGTTCAGCAAAGGGAATCTCACCAACCAGGTGGGATATCAATAATTGATCAATGGTTGAGCCCAGCATATGGGAAAAGATTACGGCTTATGTAGCCGAGAAAAACTTCGATTTGGCTGAAACAGCCAAAGAAGAAGAGGTCTTCGATGCTTCAGTAGGAAATAATTCTGATGACCTCATTGATGATAAAAAATTAGACTGTATTTATGATGATGAACCTTTGGGTTTTGAAGAAGATCCAATGGGATCTACAATAAAAATGAAGGCCCAAGATCCTCTTGAAGAAGTGGATATAGGAGATGGTTCTGTAAAAAGACCAACATACATAAGTTCAAAGATTCCTAAGAGCTTCAAAGATCGAATTGTGGCGCTTTTGAAAAATTACAAGGATTGCTTTGCTTGGGATTATCATGAAATGCCTGGTTTGAGTAGAAAGGTAGTAGAGTTGCAATTGCCAATCAGGACAGACAAGAAACCAGTGAAGCAAATTCCAAGAAGGTTTGCACCAGAGATTCTACCAAAAATAAAAGAAGAGATCGAAAGACTCCTCAAATGTGGCTTCATCAGACCTGCAAGGTATGTTGATTGGTTAGCTAATGTAGTTCCTGTTAAAAAGAAAAATGGTAGTATAAGAGTTTGTATTGATTTTAGAGATTTAAATCTCGCTACTCCCAAAGATGAATATCCTATGCCAGTAGCAGAAATGTTGGTAGATTCTGCAGCAGGTTTCGAATATTTGAGTATGCTTGATGGTTATTCAGGTTATAATCAAATATTTATTGCTGAAGAAGATGTTTCTAAAACAGCGTTTCGATGCCCAGGAGCATTAGGATGTTATGAGTGGATAGTAATGCCATTTGGTCTTAAAAATGCTGGTGCTATATATCAAAGAGCAATGAATTCAATGTTTCATGATTTTATTGAAGATTTTATGCAAATTTACATTGATGATATTGTTGTGAAATCATCTTCTGAAAACAAACACTTAGAACATTTACGTTTATCATTCGAAAGGATGAGACAATATGGATTGAAAATGAATCCATTAAAATGTGCGTTTGGTGTTTGTGCAGGTGATTTTTTAGGATTTGTTGTCCATAAAAAGGGCATCGAAATCAATCAAAATAAGACTAAAGCTATAATGGAGGCTAAAGCACCCTCTACCAAAAAAGAGTTGCAGTCTTTATTAGGCAAAATAAATTTCCTCAGAAGATTTATCTCTAATCTCAGTGGCAGAGCGCAAGCATTCTCGTCATTACTTCGATTAAAGAAAGAGGAAATTTTTAGATGGGAGCCTGAACACCAAAAGGCATTTGAAGACATAAAGTCATATTTATCTAATCCTCCTATTCTTTCACCTTTGTTGAAAAACAAGAAGATGAAGTTATATATAGCATCATCTGAAAGAACTATAGGGAGTATGTTAGCACAAGAGGATGAAAATGGTATAGAAAGAGCCATTTATTATCTTAGTAGAGTTTTAAGTGATGTTGAAACAAGATATCATCCTAGTGAGAAACTATGTCTTTGTTTATATTTCTCATGTATGAAACTTAAACATTATATAAAGCCTTTTGATGTTTATGTTTATTCCCATTTCGATATTATTAAGCACATGTTATCTAAACCTATTCTACATAGTAGAGTTGGTAAATGGGCTTTGGCACTCACAGAATATTCTTTAACTTATCAATCTTTGAAAACTGTGAAAGGCCAAATAGTGGCTGATTTTATTGCTGATCATTCCATTGAAGAACCTGTGACTGGGGGCATCGAAACATTTCCATGGACATTGTATTTCGATGGGTCTAGTCATAAAAATGGTTCTGGAATAGGTATAGTTATAGTTTCACCAACGAATGAAGTAACCAAATATAAATTTCGAATTAGCCAATATTGTTCGAATAATGAGGCAGAATATGAAGCCTTAATAAATGGTTTAGAGATTTTGCTCGAACTGGGGGCAAAATGTTTAATTATTAGAGGTGATTCTGAATTAGTAATAAAGCAAATAACAAAAGAATATAAATGCCTCAAAGAAACTTTGATAATGTATTACACTATAGTTAATGCATTACTTAAACATTTTGTTCAAATTGAAGTTCAACATGTTCCTAGAACAGAAAATCAAGAAGCTAATGATTTAGCTCAATTGGCTTCTGGGTACAAACTTTCGAAGGGACAAGAGCAAGAGGTAATTGAAATTAAAACAAAGCGTAATTCGATAGACATTGTGCCTAACAAATTGTTAAGACCAAAACTTGGGGGCATGGAAGCATCTCAAGGATACCTTCAGAGTGCAAAATTTTCTGAAATTTTGGTCATTAACAATTTGGATGATGATGATTGGCGAAAACCCATAGTCAATTTTTTGGAAAATCCAGATGGCACAACTTGTAGGAAAGTCAAATATAGAGCCTTGAGTTATATGATAATAGGCAATGAATTATTTAAAAAGACTCCAGAAGGAGTTTTACTCAAATGCCTTAGTGAAGCAGAAGCATATTTGGCTGTATCGAATACTCATAGTGGTGCTTGTGGTACACATCAAGCAGGCCATAAAATAAAATGGCTTTTGTTTCGACAAGGTGTTTATTGGCCAACCATGTTAAAAGATTGCATAAACTTTGCTAAAGGTTGTAAAGAGTGTCAAGAACATGCTGGAATTCAAAAAGTACCAGCTAGTGAATTACATTCAATAGTAAAACCTTGGCCATTTAGAGGATGGGCTTTAGATGTAATTGGGGAAATCAAACCTAAGTCATCCAAAGGCTACAAATATATTTTGGTTGGAATAGATTATTTCACTAAATGGATAGAAGCTGTTCCACTAAAAGATGTGACTCAAGATGAAGTTATAAACTTCATTCAAAAATTTATTATTTATAGATTTGGCATACCAGAAACTATTACTACAGATCAAGGATCTGTATTTACTGGTCGAAAGATGGCAAAATTTGCTGAAGAAATGGGATATAAATTGTTGACTTCAACACCATATTATGCTCAAGCAAATGGTCAGGTAGAAGCAGCAAATAAGAATTTGATTACTATAATCAAAAGAAAAGCTAGCCAAAAGAAAAAACCCAAAGAATGGCATGAGTTTCTTTATGAAGCTTTATGGGCAGTTCGAACTTCTCCTAAAGAATCCATAAATACTACTCCTTTTCGATTAACATATGGCCATGATGCTGTATTGCCAACAGAAATCTTACTTCAATCTACTCGAATTCAAAGACAAATCGAAATCCCAACAAATCAATATTTGGATATGATGTTGGATGAATTAGTAGATATTGATGAAGAAAGATTAATGGCTTTAGAAGTGCTTACAAAGCAAAAAGAAAGAATAGCAAAAGCCTATAACAAAAGAGTTAAATCGAAATTATTCCTGCAAGGAGACTTAGTTTGGAAAGTTATTTTGCCTATGGATAAAAAGGATCGATGTTTAGGAAAATGGTCTCCTAGTTGGGAAGGACCATGGAAAATTCTAAGAGTTTTCTCGAATAATGCGTATGAGATCGAGGAACTGCAAGAAGATCAGAGAATTCTACGCATAAACGGTAAATATTTGAAAAAATATAAACCGATGTTACAAGAAATTAAAATTACACAAGAGTAATTTGATTCGAAATAAAAACTTGGCATTAATTCTTTTTTTTTTAAAAAAAAAAAATGCCAACTGATGGGCAGGTTACATCGAAATGCTTAAAATGGAAAAACCATTACAAAAGAAAACACAAAGTACTTAAAGACAAAAAAGCATTTAGAAATGGTTTTCACCATTCAGTTACAATCCCAAAACGATCGAGAAACCAGCGAATTTCTGTATCGAGACGACACCTGAAGCAAGCATTGACCAGGTAGTAGTCATGGTCTGGCCCAGGTAGAAGTGAATACCAGCCTCCAATTCTCCCATCTCCTGCACAGTTGTGGTAGTTGTTGCAAAAACGACGCCTAGTAAGCCAAATAGGCATGGGCCTATTCCACCAAGGACAGCGAAATCGATAAGTTGAAGTTTCCCCCAAAATGTCGCTTCGAAATTCTGCCAATCGATGTGTCCATGCAAGATCTTTGAAGTCTTCGAGGATGTTTTCTGGCATAGGCATAGAGAGCGCATTGATGAGAAGAAGGTAGTACCTTGCACTCAGAGAGCCAGTGGCATTGATAGCAGTGGTAAGGAGGCGTTTCATTTCTTCAATGTTTGGATTAGCATCCAACATGTGTTGAGTGCTTCGAAGAATACAGAACATGGCGTTGCCATGATTCCAGAGTCTAAGTTTAAAAGCAAACTTAGAATGAGCCACCATAGCATTGTTGTACCATTCATTGGGGTCGTAGAGGAAGTAGAGGACATCATCTCCAAAAGCCTTAGAAACTTCAGAATCCTCACTGACGCGCCAATGCCTGCTATTGGTATGGCGAAAGGCGAAAAGATCTTTCCTGCTTTGAGCAGCAATCTTTGTAGCAATCTTGACTAAAAGATCATCACTCAGATTATCAATGGTGGTCATGATGATTTAAGAAAGAAAAGCTTTGAGTAAGAAGGATTTTTTCGGACGAAGACGAAACAAAGAAAAGAATGATTTTTATAAAAGGGAAAATCATATTTATAATGGAGGGAAGTTGAAAGAAGTGGCTCAATCAAACGGTTCTTCTTGCTTTGAAGATGATGACACGTGGGAGCAGTTATTCTGATGGCCAATGGTTACTTAACTTTGTAATCTGAGGGAAGTTTTAAAGGTTTTATTTTAAAAAGGATTAATTCATGATTAAAAGGTCATTTATTTGTTTTATTTCTTTTCAACTTCCTAGGCAAGTTTAACTTGTTGGGTTAAACAAAAAGTTACTTTTTTGTTTCCTCATCATTAAAATGTCTTGGAAATTGTTCCAATCTTATTTGGATTTAAATAAAATTTAAATTCGATACAAGAAAATAAGAAAGGAATTTCGATGATTGAAAAGAAATTGTCGTTCGAAATAGAAAATGGTCCACAGATTGTTATAAAGACATTACAGACCAAGATATTCGATAAGGCTGAAACAAAATAAAAGTCTTAGAGAATAAAATAGAAACAGAACTAAATCTCAAATGATGAGATGAGTTTCTCAATTTGGCTTTTGTATTCAGCCAGTTGGGTATCGAGAGTATGGTTGTCATTTGCAAGTTGAGCAATGGTAGACTCTAGTTCCTTGGAGAGCTTGAATTTGTTAACAGCTTCATTGGCTTCTCGATTTCTGGCTTCATCCTTAGCCAAAATTTCAGCTTTCTGAGCTTCCAGTTCTTTAATTTTGGCATCGATGTCAACCACTTGCTGTTTCGCATTGTTTCTTTCTTGCTGAAGAGTTTTAAATTTCTCTTGGAAGGATGACAGTTCGATCACAATTTGATCATGATGCGCTTTCTTCTCTGCCATTTGAGCTTGACCAGTTTTCCTCTTCTGGAAATTTTGATTAGCACTCTCCAACATTGGTTCAAGATAATTAAACAGGTTTCGAAATTTCCAACCAGTTGGGAGAGCATCAAGTTTTTCAAATAAACTCTTGATTTCAGCGAGAGCTCCAGCATCCTTTTCAATCAACTCTAGCAAGTTGGCTTCGATGATCTTCTTTTGAAATTCTGCTAGCAGGTTGTTTTTTGAAGTCTCAGAGGGATTTCCCTTGGATGAATCAGAAGTTTGGCCAGTGCTAGTTGAGAAAAGAGTATTACTCTTAGCTATCAAAGCAAAGGCATTGAAAGGATCATCTTTGGCCAATCGATCGATTTCTTCCAGATCGATCATAGGGGCATCTTGTTGAGCAATCATCTCTGCATCACCAGGAGCATCTTGTCGAGTAGTTATGTTTGTATCTTCAGTAACAAAGTTCGATACATTATCTCCAAGGGTGGGTGCAGAATGAGATTGGTCATTGTTGAGTGATTCATCATTTACCAAGTCATCAGTGGGTGTTTCTGCCTGTTGATGTTGAGGAAGATCCACTTTAAGACCTTCTGGACTGCTAGCATCATCATGCTCATCCTCTTTATCTTCAGCAATTGGTGAAGTGGTCTTCGAAGAAGGAAGAACTTGCCCATGTTGTGATGGATTAGTTTGTTCTTGTTCGATACCCTAAAAAGAATAAGATAGATGCTTAAAAAACAGGACATTTAGAGATATTTTGTATAAAATATGGTTTTGATAAAATACCTTCGAACCATTATCACCAACATGTGAATGAGCACTAGAATGAGAAGTCTTTCGACGACGTTTGAGTGGTTTAGATGGCGAGATGGGGGGAGAACTTTCAGAAGCTTCCACTTCGACTTCTTTTTCTTGGACAAGTGATATTTGTTCTTGTTTTCTTTTCCTTCTTCCTTCAGTATGGACTTTGGGAAGTGTTACTTTGGAAGCTTCGATCTGTTCTTTAGTTATCTCCACCTCACTATCATCATCAGAGAGATCAACAGTTGCTTGTTCTTTCTTGCTCTTCGATCTAGAATGTCCTTTTGATGAAGTTGTTTTCACTTTGGGTTCCTTTGATTTAGGAGGTTCCTTCGATGCAGCCTCAGATTTCTTCGATTCAACTTCTTTAGTTTGGGAAGCTTTCTTTTTCTTCTTGTCAGACTTGCTTTTCGAAGTGTTTTGGGTGCTGGCATCATCAAGCTTTGCTTCTCCTGGAGTTAAAGGCAAAGCTGAAATATGTGATCATACAGATAAGTACTATTTCTTTTAACAATAGTATTAATGTGTTTTAGCGAAAGAAAAAATCATACCCATGATACTGGGAGTTTCGATTCGAACTTGGGACAATTCATAGCCAAGTTCACCATTATATTGGTATAAATTGCATTTAGCATAGGTTACTAAATTATTTTGTGGGAATTTGAAATTATAAAGTAACCATTTTGGGTATGGTGGCCTAAAGGCCAAAGCAAGATTACAAGATGGAAGTCTTGCTAGTCTCATTTTCTTTTCTAAAACATAAAGATATTTATTGGGTGTTCCAGGGGAAAAAATTGTTTCTGAAATTTTCTCTCGAACTTTATCTCTCAGAGTTTGAGCAGCATAGTATACTGTCCTCTTTGGATGTAAAGGGTCATATGTTGTTTGATAATATCTTTGAAATTGCTGAATTTCTTTAATGTGCGTACCTCTAGTCTTCTTGTCTTTGTTCTGCAAAGTGTGAAAAGTACTGATCAGTTGAGGCAGCAATTCATCAGGATTCCCTCGATTGGATTGACGTATGTAATAATTTCGCCACCATCGAAAGAATGCTTCAGAGCATGCAAATGATGTTGAGAAATATGTAGGCTCGAACACAGTTGTTCTCTTGGCTTGAATTATGGATTTCCATACAGGTTCGATCAGAGGAATTTTCCATTCACTTATACTTTTGAACAAAGAGCTGGGTTTTGATTGAACCATACCAAACTGTCTAGCTACATGGTTAGGTTGATAACCATATACTCCATAAGGGCTACCAGGTGTAAGTCTGCTAGATAGATAGGTAGGGGTCAAATAAGCTTCCCATATAGCATTGATTTCTGTTTTATTGGTTTTTTTCGAAGTGGTGGGAAAGTCTTCTTTGAACCAGTTAGGTCCATATTTCCTAGTGGTAAATGGTGCCATCATAGGGGTGAAAATGGGACAATCAAGCAGGGTTTCATAAGCATTTGCAAAAAGTTGTTGTGAAGACTTGTTCCCATCGGGGTGAAACATAGCTAAGCCTATACCTTCAGTGGTCTTGTCTGAGTATGCTGATGTGTAAAAGGAAGGTAGGATCGAAGCAAGTTTTGATCCAAAAATGGCTAAAAGCCATAGTTGGAACAACCATATGGGTCCTGATACAACTAAATTTCCACCAGTTTGGGGATAATCTCTAAGATTATTAGTTGTTTGGTTAAGGGTTTCATATAAAGAACCTAGAATCAGTTTGCTTAAACAGATATCTGTTCCTTCATGTAACTGACTAGCTAGACACATGAATTTCTTAGGGACTTGGACTGACCTTGAGCAAAAAACATGCATAGATAACCAGTAGGTCAAAAAAGCTACATGTTCATCTGCAGATACTTCAGCACATTCGGTATCATGGTTGTTAGCTATAAACATACCATAAGCAGGGCTATCGAAATTGACTGAGTATTGAGAGGTGGTAACATCTGGATTAAAGGTGTATCCAGTTGGTTTTAAGCTAGTAAGGCCAGCCACATCTAAAAGGGTAGGAGTGAGCATTCCACATTTCAAGTGAAGGCTGTTGTTCGATGGGTTCCAAAAATGTAAAGCAGCAAATATCAATTCATTATGGTATTTTGGACCATATCGAGATATTTGGATGAGATCAAAAAGCCCTTTCTCCTTCCAAAATTGGCCCTTTTGTTTTTGAACTTTGTCTAACCAAGCAATATATTCGGGATAAGTTTTTGGTTCAGTCCTAATTTTGGATTTTACAAAACTTAGGTCAAAAGGACCTTTTGTGAAAATTAAAGGAGGTTGAGTTTCAATGCATGGGAAAAGAGAATTAATTTCTGGAGTTTCAGGTTCTAGAGAAATGGGGCCTAAAAATGCATGTGGAGTATCAGTACAAGGGATGATTACCTGGGTTTTCCAGATAGCTTTTTCAGCTTCATTGATTTCTGGTTCGTTCATAAAAGCAGGAGCAGCACTGGCGATTTCTTTGGTAAAATCAATGGGTTCTTCGCGATTCACATGAGAAGTTCCTGCTGCGTTCGTCATTGTTTAAGTGTTTTGGTGAGAATTTGATGAATAGTTCGTGTTTAAAGATAGGAGTTGCAGAAAATTCAAAGTTTTTCTTCGGGAGAACTTTTGGCGGAGAAGAGGAACAGTGAAAGTGAAAATGAAATGGTGAAAAGTGAAAAGAGTAAAGGTGAGTTTGCTTCTATATGGACCTTTGATCATGACACATGTCAAGATCTTATTTTGACAGTTTTACCATTAAAGTGTTGTCTTTTCCAATGTTAGAGAACGTGGCCCACTAACTAAGATTGTGGGGTCAGTATTTAAAGGGAATTTGAATTAGTTTTGAATTAAATACTGACATCATTCATTTCGATGGAGAATGTTAGTTTTTTCTTTCAAAAACGTCTTTTTCTTCTTCAGAGAAATCGAAAATGGCGTTTCTGGGGGGCAATTTGTTAGCCAATATATTTTACTAGCTGTAATAAATGTGGTCAAAGTATAGTTGACCTAGATTCAAAGAAGATTCGAACAGAGTGTTGTGTTGAAAGCAAATATGGGTTCGAAGATGGCAGAAGACTTCGATAAAGCAGTTTTCGAAGGTGGTTATCAGCAGTTATTCTTTAAGTCAGTTTTTATTTTAAGTTTGTTTTCAAATAAGGAAAACTGTCGACTTGTGGCAGTTGTAGTTTTAGTTTCAAAGAAATGTAGTTATTTCTAGACTTAGTATAAATAGTAGTTTTTCATAGGAAAAACGGGTCACAATTCCGTCATACAAACTTACACTCAAAGTATCCGTATGGAAGCGAGAAACGAGTCACAAGTTGCAATGTATGAATCTGTGTACCAACTTTTGTTTAATCAATGCAATTTACCCTTTGTTCTTTAAGTGTTCTTGCACTTTACTTTATCAAGTTCGATTGAGTTCAAGTGGATTGAATTCGATTGTTTTTTGTCATATTTCTTACATTTTTGACACCAAAAACACAGAATTTCTAACAACAAGAACAAACACAATATGTCCTAAGATTTACTGGTTGATCTTGCAAGTTACCATTTGTAAACCAGCGGTTGTTTACGAAAATCCAACGTAAACACATGGGGAATCTCGGCAGCTTACTGCCGAGGAAATCCTCGGTAGCTTAGTGCCGAGGGAAACCTCGGTAGTTAAGTACCGAGGAACACTTACGAAAATTTTGAAGGACGAAAAAATGGCAGCTACTGCCATTTTTTCAAAAAATTTTTTTTCTTTGTTTTTTTTTGTTTTTTTTGTTTTAGTTCATTATGGCATTGATGTTTATGCATTAGTTAGTTGTTAATTCATATTTATGTGTTGTTTAATTATAGTAATGACCGAGAACGCGGAAGATGTTTCGGAAGAGACAAAACGTAATTTTGTCCAAATTTCCGGA
Organism: Medicago sativa; assembly: GCF_051527215.1. Lineage (NCBI taxonomy): Eukaryota > Viridiplantae > Streptophyta > Magnoliopsida > Fabales > Fabaceae > Medicago > Medicago sativa. The sequence continues at coordinate 12,944,236 of NC_140756.1, forward strand.
GATGTCAAGCCGCCTAAGGTTGAAGTCAAACCAAACATTGAACAAGCTTCTAAATATGTTAGCCCCGGTGTCGTCCCACTTCAAGCCCACGAAGTGGACACGGCTAGGTTTTTTTTCTGACGACATTAAGTTTCAAGATAGAGAAGAATTGCTTGGGTGGATACGTTGTCAAGCAAACAAGGCGGGATTTACAATTGTTACACAAAGATCAAGCTTGGTCCATCCAATATTGCGCCTAGTGTGTGAAAGGAGTGGAGCTCACAAAGTGCCTAAAAAAAACCGAAGCATGCGACAACGGGCTCAAGAAAATGCGGGTGCTTGTTCATGATTAGTGGATATCAAAGTACGCAAACAAAGGAATGGGGATTGAACATTCTTAATGGAGTTCACAACCATGCGATGGAGCCGGCTTTAGAAGGACACATTCTTGCCGGTAGATTAAAGGAGGATGACAAGAAGATTGTACATGACTTGACCAAGAGCAAGGTGCTTCCAAGAAATATTTTGATACACTTGAAGAACAAAAGACCACATTGCATGACAAATGTGAAGCAAGTGTACAATGAACGTCAAAAAATATGGAAGGCAAATAGAGGTGACAAGAAGCCGTTGCAATATCTAATCTCGAAGTTGGAGGAGCACAACTATACTTATTACTCAAGAACACATGGTGAAAGTAATACAATCGAAGATATCTTTTGGGCTCATCCAACATCCGTTAAGTTGTTTAACAATTTTCCAACGGTTTTGGTTATGGACTCCACCTACAAAACCAACTTGTATAAGATGCCAATGTTTGAGGTAGTTGGGGTAACTTCGACCGATTTGACATATTCGGTTGGGTTTGGATTCTTGATGCATGAGAAAGAGGAAAACTTTGTTTGGGTTTTAAAAATGTTGCGTAAACTTCTTACTTCAAAGATGAATATGCCTAAGGTGATTGTTACCGACAGAGATGGGTCTTTGATGAAAGCGGTTGGAATTGTTTTCCCGGAAAGTTATGGTATGAATTGTTACTTTCATGTGCAAGCAAATGTTAAACAAAGGTGCGTCTTAGATTGTAAATATCCTATGGGAAAAAAGGATGGGAAAGAGGTGAGTAATCGCGATGTTGTCAAGAAGATCATGAGGGCATGGAAAGATATGGTTGAATCGTCCACTCAAGAGTTATATGCAAATGCATTAGTGGAGTTCCAAGATGCTTGTAGTGATTTCCCACCTTTCCTAGCCTATGCCATGACCACCTTGAATGAAGTGAAGGAGAAAATAGTGAGGGTATGGACAGACCGTGTGTTGCATCTTGGTTGTAGATCCACCAATAGGGTAGAATCGGCTCATGCTTTGGTGAAGAAATATTTAGACAATAGTGTGGGTGATTTGGGTACTTGTTGGGAGAAAATACATAACATGTTGTTGCTTCAACACACTGCGATACAAACAGCCTTTGGTCAAAGCGTTACCGTGTTGGAACATAGATTCAAAGATGTCACTTTGTACTCCGGCTTAGGTAGTCATGTGTCTAGATATGCTTTGGACAACATTGCTATGGAAGAGTCACGTTGTAGGGAAACGTTGTGCATGAACAAGGAAATTTGTGGTTGTGTTCAAAGGACATCTTATGGCTTACCATGTGCATGCGAAATTGCAACTAAACTCCTTGAAGAAAAGCCAATTTTATTGGATGAGATACACCACCATTGGCAAAGGTTACGCATGGGAGAAGAAAGTAATGAACTTGGTTTTTCGGTGGATGATGAGTTGAAGGGTATTGTAGAACGTCTCAAGAAACTCCCTTTCCAAATGAAGCTTGAAGTCAAGGAGGCTTTGCGGCAATTGGCATTTCCTGAAACCACCATGATGTCTCCACCACCACAAAAGGCAACAACCAAGGGAGCCAAGAAAAAAGTGGACATTGCGAGGTCTAAAGGAAGAATTACATCCACTAGCCGGATCCCTTCTTCTTGGGAGGTTGTTGATTCCCAAAATCCGGATAGTCAACCGTCACCATCACCAACAACATCATCATATAAAAGGAAAAAAGGTGCTCGTCTTGGTAAAGCACCAATTTCCCCACTTCCACCACCTTCTCGGTATCCAAAGCCTAAGGCTATCCCGGTTATGAGGCCTATTGATTATATGCCACGCTTCATGCTTCCATTTATTGAAAAAGTGGTGGATGTTATTGGCGATGGACATTGTGGATTCCGGGCTATAGCCGAGTTCATGGGCTTAACCGAACAAAATCATCTCATGATTCGTACACATCTTATTCAAGAATTGAAAGATCATAGAGATGATTATGTTGAAGTATTTGCGGGTGAGGATCGTTATAACTACATTTTAAATGGCTTACATCCTCCCGCAAATACAAAAAGTTGTGCACATCTTGTTGATAAGTGGTTGACTTTTCCGGACATGGGGCACATTGTTGCCAATTATTACAAAAGGTGTGTGGTTGTGTTGACAAATCTTGAAGTTGGTAACTCGGAATCTTTTTTCCCACTAAGAGGGCCACCACCGCCGGGCAAGCAAAAAACTCCCATCATGTGCCTTGGGGTAATTCCTAATCACTTTGTGCTTATTTACTTGAGGAATGGTTGTCCACTACCTCCATCATCTACGGAGTGGCACAATCACAAGAAACAAGATGCGGTGACTTGGGAAGATGAGTATTTGGATCAACATGAGTTGTTCCGAAAGCTCATGGCTATTGAAAGTGGAAACAAACCGCCAAAACCACAAAAGGAATCAAACAAAGCGGCGCCTATTTTGTTGGACACTCCCGAAAAACCAAAGCAACAATTTGAAGTTATTGCGGAAGATGAGGAAGATTTTATGTCACTTGATCTTCTCCAATCACTTGGCAATTAACAAGGGATTTTTTTGTCGGTGTTAGTCCTTTTTTTTTGGTAGAAATTACACCGACGTATATTTTGGGGTCAAAATTGTAATGCCAATTTTTTGTGGCCAATATATAAGTAACATTATGTAATTTATATTGATATATATGATAACATGACTTTTATTGACTTGAAACTAGTGCAATACTTATTTATAGCTTATTAATGTTTGCACATTTGATTTATTCGTTATTACATTCCATTTAATTTTGTTCTAATCTATGATTATTTTGTTAAAGCTTTTGTCAAGTGAAACATGTCAGAGGTTGCAAGAATTGAAGGGCGTGTTGGTATTGCGCGTTTAAAAAGACGGTTAAGGTTATGATAACACCGACGGACTCTATTGATGATTTGAAGACACAACTTAACACTTATTTTGAGCATCTTGGTGAAAATCAATATACACGTCACTTGTCTGCTCTAATGCCAATGATAGACCTAGGAGAAGATAGAGATGAATTCACATGGAAAACGGCAAGCTATATGCCTTGGCTTATTAAAGACGATAGCGACGTCGGATTTATGTTTAGGAATATGGTGGAAAATAATGTATTATATATATATGTTCGTTCCATATGCAATTGTAATGAATGTAAGTAGGGATTTAATTTAATGATGTGTAATGATGTGTAATGACTTGTAATGTGTTGTTTGATTATGGACACTATGTTCCGTTTTGATGAATTTCAAACTTTTGTGTGGTTTGAACCAAATGTCGGTTTGATTTAATTATGGACATATGTAAAAGATATTGTATTTTTCTTGTTTATGACCGAGTTTCATTGTTGTATAATTTGAATTGCATATGGAAATGCTCTGGTAAAATTACAGGTAAAAACTGGCCGAAAAATGGCTTGGAAATGCTTAGCATTAATGCAGAACCTGCTGTCTGCATAAATGCTTTCCTCGGCAGTTAACTACCGAGGAATTCCTCGGCAGTTAACTGCAGCCGGATTTCAAATTCCTCGGCAGTTAACTGCCGAGGGGGCAAAAGCGTATTTTACATGTGTGTCCCAGCCTTCTCTAATGTGTGAACAGCAATTTTCTACTAAATTCTTCCACACCCTACAAGCCACTGTAAAAGTGTCATTCTCTATATTACTTTCTTATACATTTGAGAGAACCGTTCTTCTATAAGAACATCTTTGGGTTGAAGTTGGATCCACTTTGGTTTCTTTTATGAGGGAATTGTAAAATTATACAATTGACGATGATATGTTTAGATATTATTGAATATATTTGATTGTGGTTTTAGAATTTATGCAAACATAAAATTTGAATTTCATTCTTTTTTTTCTTTAAAATTGATTTTGCATAAATATATGTTTTTCATTGGACTTTTGGACTATCCCAAACTCAATACCATCGCCTTCAAATTATTTAAAGTCTCACACCATCATCAGTTAAGGTATGTCTCATTCGGGAAGCACTTGGGTGACATAATGTCACCGTGACATTAAATATGGGTCACACAACACACATTGCCACACAACATCTGGGCCACACAACACATACAACACATCTGGGCCACACAACACAACATCTTTATGTGACCCAGATTTATTGTCACGGTAACGTTATGTCACCCAAGTATTTTCCGTCTCATTCTACACTTCTCCCTTACCTCAATTTGATTTGTTTGTCAGAGTGTTTGATAATACATTGTCACCATCAAGCATCGTCTCTGTCATGAATTTCAGCCAAATACCTTCATTCACAAAGCATCTTTTTTCCACAATTCATCATTACATGAGATCTTTTATCTTCTTTGATAAATTTCATTTCTGATTAGAAAAGTATACATATATCAATTTATATTAGTTATCTTACATTCATGTCACTTTCAATTAAAATTAATTATACAAAATCAATACTTGAAAATCAATTTTCACCCCCGAAAATTCAAACACTTACTAAAATAAAAATTCAAGTTGGGTTCCACCAACTACCATGGAGGGAAAATCAATATTATTTTTTTAATTAGAGATATGAAATTGTAAAACTCATAAAAAGATATTAACACTATGCCTATCCATATATTTGTCATTAACAAAGGAATTCAATTTTTAGTAAAAAAATCTAACAAAAAAGGTGATAATGTTCCCATGCAAGATCACACACGTATCCACCCACTTGAAAATATGATACCAAACTGAATCGGCAAAATCACACCTACAAAAGAGATGGTCTGCCTCTTCTACCATTTTCCTCACACAATACACAATTTGTCAAACCATCCTCTCCAAGAATTCCCCTCTTTTATAAGTTCCCAGGAGTTGGAAGTCTATGCAGAAATAACTACCAACCAAAAGCTTGTTCCTTTGTACAAAAAAAATATGTATATAATTTTTTTTATCAAGTATTCGAGTTGTAAAAATTCACGCTTAAGACGAATAAGTGGGGTGTCTGAGGTTTGAAAACCAACCTTTACTTTTACAATGCATTGTTCCTATCATGCTTACATAGACAAAAAAAAAAGTATAATTTTAAAAAGTATATTTAAACCAATAAATTAATGCATATTCACCGTCGGATGGAATATAAACTCTAAGCAAAGAAATATAAAAAGTGACAGTGATAGTAACCGAAAGAATTGACCCTAACCAAAATGAATAATATGTAGAGGGAATTCTAAAGCACAAACGAAAATTTAGTGCATGATTGTCTTATTTCATTTAAAAATGATTAACAAACTTACAAAGCAAATTGCCCTTGATATACTAAAACCATTGTCATATTAACGTCAATTATAAAGTTGCCGATTCTTTCTTTTTTGAAAGGGATAGTTGCTATTTAAAGTTCAAATCGAAAGAAGAAGAAGAAAAAAAGTTGCTAGTTTATGTCTCTAGGGCATACGTAGGCAGTCAGTCCTCTACTAGTGCCACTTATCACTTTTGTTCAAATAGCAACATACTTTATACCGCACATTTTTTAACATATTATTTTTTGGTGGTTAAAATTTATAAGAATCCTATCAAATGCAGTTAAAGGTTCGTTTCATCATCTGCCAAACGGTTATTATATGAGTGAACAACACAAGACATAAAACAGCACAACAGAAGATAGAACATCGCATAACAAACTTTTATGGTATTGATAGTAATTGGTCTTATACATTTTTTTACGGACAAAAGATTAATTTGGTATTTTAGACAACTTGTACGTGTGACAAAAAGTTATGTTGCGGTTTAATGAAAGACAATAATTTCAGTTTTTATCTTGTCTCTTGCGTCCAGTTTGTCATGTCTCTAAAATAGTTTTACAAATAAAATACTCTATAACTGAAGTTATTATATCCTTCATTTTTTAGCCAATCAAACACACTCTAAGACTTATATTGTTTTAGTGGGATGAATTCAATCAATAAGAGAATGTGTTGAAAATTTTCTGTTAAACAAAATTGTTTACCGGTGTTTTTGGTAAACAATAGGGCTAGTTTTGGTTATTGCAAGAAGGATCAAACTAGAAATCATGGGAGCATGTTGTGCAATGATTTTTCAAAAATTGATTGAATGTTCATCATATTCATAGGTTACTTTATGAACAAGATGAGTAAAACTGCTTTGTTTCGAAGACAACTGCCTTTCGACAGGAATAAGTAAAGAAAATGCAAGTAAAAAAGACTTTAAAATTTTAAAACGCAGAAACTTAAAGAAAATGTAAATTGCATTGCATTAATGTAAATGTGGTACAACAAATCAAATTACATACATTTTGTGACTCTTTCTTTAAACGTTGGTACTTCGAGTGCTAGAATTCTATAGATGATTTTTGACCCATTTTTTATATGAAAAACTACTATATATACATAGTGAAAATAACTGAAAAGACCTAAACTGCTAAAAACTGAAGGCCTTCGACGGAAACTGCCAACTCCCCACGTCTAAAGAAACTGCTGCTTTTGAATTTGAATTCTTTTCCTTTCGACAGCTACTGCTTGGCTTCGACCATTCTTCTCTTTGAATACCCTTTTGTCGAACTTCAAAACTCTTGAACTCTTCTAAATGCTAAGTCCCAGACCATGTCGAAATCTTTATGCTAAAGATAACATCTTTAATTCTTGAAAGAACAAAAGTCAGAGCTCATTTACTGCATTAATTAAGCATGTCGAAATTACAGGCTAACAAGAATATGTTGCTAACCCTCCTCGTGTATAAATCATATGTGCATAAGTGTATGTTTGGTTCCACTTCTATAGATGTCAGAATTGATTCTCACATGTTTGATTGTTTTTAAGTATAATTGATTTTACCTCCTGAATAACTCTATTGAACATAGGATTTGTAGTTTTTTATTCTAGAATTGATTTTTACACACAAATTTATGGTTCAACTCACTTTTATATGAATGTATTCAAACAAAAATAACTTTTACATTTTAATCAACTCATTTTTAGTCGCAATCAATTTTCCAAAATCAATTATTATCATCTCATAACAAACATACACTAAATATCCATTAGTCGTTCGTGGTATATGCATATGTGTGTGTGTTTTTTTTCTTTCTTTCTAAGACAACATTTTTTAAAAGAATAAAAAAGATAAATTTGGCAGGAACTCACGCCTTGAACTCCTTTTGATACCCAGCCAGGTAACAAACTGTGTTTTTGACAAATTTGGAGCAACCTTGGATATTGAATTTTGATATCATGCATCTTCGCCAAAAAACATTCGGAGTTTATTAAGGATTAGCGCAGCCGGAACTATTTTTTAGAGAATAACTTGTTTTTTTTTTTTCATTCTGTTTTCGATTAGTATTGTAACAAAAAAAAAATTGCTGTGTTTGTTGTATTTCTGTCATTCACCTTCCTTAACTTACAGAAACAAGAAATTCCAGTTATTTTACGTGGACTTGTCAAAAAAAAAGTTATTTTACGTGGAGTATCCCTTAAGCTATTTGTCTTGTATTTGTTACGACGAGTTATATCCATTGGTGACAACATTACAAGTACCCATTAATTATTTGTCATCTCTCCCATGCTTTTTCAATTATGATTGGGCGTACGCATAAAATGTAATTTCACTGGCATGCATTTTTTTCAAATAAAGTTATAACATTTCATTAATTAAAATATGTTTTGTTCAACTTAAAGGTTCAACCAATATTTAAAAACTAGTTAACAATGTGGTCACTTTCGCTAACTTATGAGCAACTTTCACTTGCATGCATGTAAAACACTTTTTAAAATAACATTAACATTATTAATTTATTTTAGCTTTAATTTAAGATTAATCAAATTTTAAAAAAAAAAATATCAAATTAAATCTCTTAAGGTCCGAGGTTCAATTTTTTCGATGTTAATTTTGTTGGACTATTCATACAAAGTTTTAATTTGGCTTTAAATCAGGATCCACAAATAGACAACAAAAATAAACCTTTGAATTAGTCGGTTATTATACTGAATATCGAATTTTAGATTCATGAAAAATAATAAGTCGATGAATACCTTTTTTTTTTTAAGGAAATCGATGAATACCTGTAGAGCCTTAGTACGGGATCTCCACTTGATTGACGGAAAGTAATGCAATAAAAGTATGCATTTTGTTTTTTCTGAGGCAAAACGAGAGCTAATAAAAGTATGACTTTTCTTTTGTTTGAAAAAAAAAAGTATGATTTTACTTCCTGTTTAGGGATATATATTCCATCTAAATTTTTCTAATAAAGATAATTGAGGTTTCTCAAAAAAAAAAAAAATTGTTGGGTAATCAAGTGTGAGTGATTATGTCTCACATCGACTAGAAATGAAGAAAACAAGTGATATATAAGAGAGGGAACCCATAAACCCATTGCTTTAAGGTTTTGGGTGTGTCCAAGTCTCTTATGGTCCTAAACGTTTTTTAACCCATTGCCGCTCCTGAGGCTCCCCAGACTCCCCAACAAGAATAAAAATTAGACATCTAATAATAATTCTTTTGAAGATATTTTTTTGTTTGTAACTTTAATCTATATCACTACTATATAAATTTTTTTAAAAAAATAAATAAGTTAGAAGTTTCCAATATTCCATTTCATTGGCACCAAAATAGATCTAAAAAAAGTGTCCGGGGGCAAAGCTAAGGGTGAGATAGCCTACGGGTGTTGGAAATCAGGTACAAGTCTGTGTTGATTTAGACGGTTGTAGACCTGGCTAGCTTGCCTTCGATTCCTAGTCAGGTCGGCCAAGTCTTTCCCTACTGTTTTGATCCTGTCACGTAAAAGACGCATGGAAGGAAGATGCTTGTTTGACATGTAGAAGATTCGTCGGTAGTGTTTGTTGTATTGATATGGAACGTTACCATGTTTTCTGTAGATTGAATAAAAAGAAAAAATAATAGGTCTTCAAAGTAAAAGATGTCACATCTACATTCTATTTCAAAATTCGATATACATGTGTTAGTGTCTCAGTATTTTATATCTCTAAGCGAGTCTTTTCATATCAACAAACCTCAACATTATTAACTTCAAACATTATTTTGAAATTATTTTTTAAAATATTAATTGGTTGATTGCTCCAAAAAGGATATTTTGTTACTACTGACAATCAAATTATTTAAATATTATTTTTCAAATTTGTGATATTTGTTTGTTTGAAATACTCTAAAATCAAGTTAATTATTTGAATATAATCGATTGTTATTTGTAGAAAAGTATGTTATTATCTTCTTTTTTTTTCAAATCACTAGCATTTTAAACGGGTCTTCTAACATGTGTTTTTAGGATACATGTTAAGTAAATCAAAAGTATAAATTTTGTATTTAAGAAAACTTTTAAAATTTTAAAAAAATTGAATACACAACTTTTATAACAATATTTCTATATTGAGTTCACTAGGGGACATGGTTTCTTCCTTAACGCGACCAGTCCAAGAAAAAATGGATCACTTTTAAGAGCTATTATCCAAATTCTAGGCAAACTTTCAGCTTTGAAGACAAATTTAACTTGTCTAATGGGATAATACAGTTAATAGGATTGAAGGTTTTTATTTGTCCAATCACGGCTACAATTTTTTTATGTGGTGGTCGGGGTTCGAACATCGAACTTTGCATATATTATTATGTATTGTCCTTACCAACTGAGTTAAGCTTACGATGACAAACACGGCTACAATTGATGTATGCACTTATGCACCGGTGAGCATCTCAATAGTTTGGATCCTCCGTTAACATCAAAAAATTTGGCCCACAAGGACTAAATGAACCAATTATCACCACCCATGGTGGCTTCTCATATCGATCATTTTTTTTAACTTCCATCTAAACTCGGTTCAAAAAAATTCTCACATGGCTATTAGTAATTGTCGTGACAAGTTTAAATCAACAAATTTTATTTTTAAATTAAATAATTTTAATAAAAAATATAAATCCTAAAATAAAAAATAAGGTCTATCTTCTTCCCTAAAACTCAACCCGTTTCATTATCTTCTTTCTCTCCAGCTTTATCTCCTTCAAAAAATTTTAAAATTGAAATTTTATGGGTTTTTTTTTAAGAAGCTAAATTAGCCCACCTAAATTAACATTAAAGAGAATCGAACCTGAGACTTCAAAGAGGAGCACACTCCCAGATCCCAAGCCAATACCACTAGGCCAACTCAAATTGGGAATTTTATGGGTTAATATTCTCAAAGTCACTTCTTCTCCCATCTTAATTCGTCTTCTGTAAAATAAGTGGCAGCTGTTTTGTTATGCTGCCCTCCGTTTATGAAATACTCCATCCGTTTCAAAATACATGTCCAAGTCAACCACTTCACATATGTCAATGCACAATTTTGACCGTTAATATCTTTAATTATTTAAAGTAAAAAATTATAAAAAATTAATATTTAGAAAATATTTGTCGAGACAAATCAAACATCTTACATGCTAATATTTGTATGGCTTAATTGCATGTTTGGTCCCTTATGTTTATTTTAGTTTTCAAGTTGGTCCCTTACGTTTTGAAAGTTTCAAGTTAGTCCCTTATGTTTATTTTAGTTTTCAAGTTGGTCCCTTATGTTTATTTTAGTTTTCAAGTTGGTCCCATATGTTTATTTTAGTTTTCAAGTTGGTCCCTTATGTTTTGGACCGACTTGAAAACTAAAATAAACATAAGGGACCAACTTGAAAACTAAAATAAACATAAGGGACTAACTTGAAACTTTCAAAACGTAAGGGACCAACTTGAAAATTTTTAAAACGTAAGGGACCAACTTGAAACTTTCAAAACGTAAGGGACCAACTTGAAAACTAAAATAAACATAAGGGACCAAACATGCAATTAAGCCTATTTGTATTTATACATTAGTTAAAAAGTATGGTCAAAGTAAGTCAAGTGAATAGTGGACATTGCAAAAATTGGACATGTATTTTGAAACGAAGGGAGTAGTATTTTAGCGTATCAACTTCAATATCAACAAGTTTAGAAACATCGAATAGTGTTTAACCCTAATTATAAATATATCACAAAACAAAATAAATAAACTAAATTAGAACTTAAAGTCTTCAAAATTTGCAACTGAAATAAAGAAATCAGTTCGTTGAACAGATCAGAAGTTAGGTCTTGAACCAGGATCAAGTCTTAATAGATCTAATTGGTCTAAAAGATATAATATATGTTTTTTGACGCCAAAAGAGTGTAAAAATATTTAAGTAATCGTTTAATGATATTTGAAACATACTTTTTCATCAAAATAAAAATAAAAATTGGAACTGTGGTTTGGAGGATGAAGTAGAAAGGTGGAGTATAGGGGAGTTGTGTAGTACAAGTTAGGTTGCCTAATATATATGTAAAAGAAAATAGAGTCGTATCCCTTAAACTTGAGAGAGCTAGAACTACAACTCGATAGTTTCATGTCCTAACTACTGAGAGGGAACCTTTTCCATTTTAAGGGGTCTTTGCGCAAATAAAGGGGCATGTTGAGTAATTTTCTATATAAATAAGCATTACAAAGGCCCAATTGTTCTTGGGTTGAAGAAAATCCTTTTTTTTAATTGGAAAATATCACTGCATGTTTTTTTTACAAAAATTAACGATATTCATCCATTCAAATTGATAGAGTACATCGATACAATACAATCCAAATTCGCTAAAAACAAAAAGGATGAATCTGTGAACAAACTCACAACATCCATGTTAATAGCATAAAACGGCAAAGTTCCTATGCCTATAAATATGATTATATTCGTGTCTCCGGAATACTCATGTCTCCGGATTTGCAACGTTGACGACGCCAAAGTCATTGTCATTAATCGGATTTGCACTTGCTCAAAGCTAATCTTTCAACCTGAATCAAATAAACACTACACTAAGACGGGAAATCAAAAATACACTGCACAAAGACGGGAAATCAAAACAAATAGAGCGTTCAGAGACCACGAAATCACAAAAACAAACGAAAGAAAACAGAAAATATGTAAAATCACTTATTCAATTAGGATAGAAGGAAAAACAATTCGAATGGGTGATTTTTGGGTCAAAATTGATCCTAAATCACCCCCTGAAGAGAAGAAGAAGAAGAAGAAAGGGGTAACGGCTAGGGTTTGAGAAGGAGAGAAGAGAGAAGAATAAAATATCTAAAACTATCACTGCATGTTGAAATCTAATGATTATTAATTAAAAGGCTTAAACGCACTTTTCACCCCCTAACTTTGCATAAGTTGCAATTTTGGCCCCCTATTAAAAAAATGGCAAAAATCACCCCTCATGTCTACCCCCTTTTGCAAAAAGCCAATTTTGACTTGGTCAAGCCTACATGGCACGCCACATGTGTATTTTTCAATTAAAAATTAAATAAAAATGCCAAATATATATAAATGTAATTAAATATATCAAAAAGGCAAAAAAAAAAAAAAAAGATCACGTGAATCTGGAAAAGGGGGTAAAACATCTTCATCTTCAACCTCTTCATTTTCATAAAATCATTCAATTTAAAACCAAACATCAAAACTAATCTTCATCTTCAACATTTCCCCTTTTCTTTACTTTATCTCTCAAACAATAACAACAACAACTCTTTTTTTCTTTCTCAACAACAACAACAATACTCATTCTCAATTCTAGAATTCTGGAACATACAAATAAAGCCAAAAGAAAAAAGCCAAAAACATACAAATAAAGCTAAAAACAAAGTTCACAACAATCTTTGGAATTCTGGAAATAAAGCCAAAAACAAAGTTCAAACATGGAACACAAAATCTCACTCTCTGTTCTTCTCATCTTATTTTCCATGTCCATGTGATTTCTAATTGAACCTTCTTTCTCCATTATTGTTGTTAGTTTTCGTAACAACCAAGTCACTAGAGTTGCCTTTGATTGGATTGTCATTACCCATACTTCTCAGTTTCTCCTTTTTATGGATTTGGGAATTTTGTCATTACCCATACAAAAATCACTATAGATATACGAATTCGGGACTAACAACACAAAACAAAAAATTACCTCAACTTCTTCACGGATACGATTTACTCTCTTCTCCCTTCGTCTGTTTTGGTTCGACTCCTCACTGTTGGTGTTGTTGTCGTGATGTTGCGGCCTCTTCTCCCCTTGCTAGGTTCCGTCAAAGAGGGGAAGAATGGCTTGGATTCACAACTGTGCTGAACATTACAAAACTGGATGATGGTATTTTGATGTTAGTGTTGTTGATGGTGATACACAACTGTGCTGTTGATGATGGTGCGATGGTTGTGTTGTTGTTGATGATCAACATGAACTTGTTATTTTTTTATTAAAATTTTGTTATTTATTATTTTTTATTATTTTAATTCTACAAATACACTTGTGGCATTTTTTATTATTTTAAATTAAAAAAATTGACAGCTGGTGATTTTTTAACACATGTGGCGTGCCATGTAGGCTTGACCAAGTCAAAATTGGCTTTTTGCAAAAGGGGGTAGACATGAGGGGTGATTTTTGCCATTTTTTTTAATAGGGGGCCAAAATTGCAACTTATGCAAAGTTAGGGGGTGAAAAGTGCATTTAAGCCTAATTAAAATTGAATGATTCCCTAAAAAAAATTAATATTGAAAGATTTTAATAGAGAATAAACTATAGTTTTTATGAAATGTGGAATGAATTTTGAACCTATAGCTTGAGGTTTATTACTTTTTTTCTTATTTTAATTAAACTTCTTCATTTATTCTTTGTTAAATGAAACAAATATCCTAAAATCCAAGCATAATAAATAAACCGTTTGTTAATATCTTATTGTCATCTATATTATCTAATTATATTTAATAAAAATTTAAAAGTTAAAGTAAATTAGAACAATACATTTTTAAATAACTTAAAATGAATAAGTTACATAATTAATTATTAAAATTTATCATTAGTTTAAAATAAAAAATGTACATCAAATATGATTTTTATAAAGAGTTTCTTTATCATGTGCAAATTTGCACATGTTAAGAAATTGAAAATAGTAAGTTTATATTGAAACTTGTGCATTTTTTTCTTGTGGTGGACGAGGTTTGAACACCGGATCTTGCATATTTTATGCATTGTCCATACCAATTGAGTTAAACTCATGAGGACAAACTTATGCATTTTATATTAATGTTGTAACTTTTTAATAAATAATTGTTGTTTTTCAATAATTTTTTTTTTACTTGTAGTTGTTTTAACATGTGCAATATTGCACATGTTGGTGATGTCGTTTAAATTATAAAACCCTCTTTTTGTTTTGTGTGAAAAACAAAATGTGAGATCATACCTTTTATATTCTAGAAGTAGAAATAACTTAATTTTATTTTTGTGTGTAAATAAAGTAATACGTGCAACTATACAGAAATCTATCTTTTGCGTTTCCTGAGATTCATACGAGTAGTAAACTCTCTATAAAAGTTTAAGTTTTAACATTGGTGCATACACCCAAGTTTGAGTTTGAACCAGAGACCTTAGTTAAGAGAGACTTGTATCATCTCATATAAGCACTCGTACATCGAAGACTTATTTGAGTCATATTTATTAGTTACACTTTTAATACTATTAGTATGAAATATAAAGTTTTTTTTTTAATGTTTCTGTTGAGTACAGTGGAAAATGTTAGAGTTTCACAATTTCGGTTGAGAAATGTATTCACATTTAGTGTTTGACGATGTCTTAATATGATTTTCTTCAACAACAACAATAATAATAAAAGTTTAATCACACTCGCGGTCATGATGGTAATTGGGTGAGTCCCTTCTCAAGTAGATCCGAATAAGATTGTTGTGTAGCAAGTGCGAGTTAAAAGTCTTTTATTGCTTAGAAAAGTAAGTTTTACGTTGAACAATATATATAAGTGAGAGAACCATAAACTCAATGTCTTAAGATTTTGAGTTAAGATGTGGTATGTAACTCACTTGTGTGATTACTCTTGACCGAGTGTGGTTTGATCCCCAATCTCTTTTCATGATCCAACAGTTGCATCAGGGTCAAAAGTTCAACGAGAGTTCGACAAGCTCCTTGTGTTTAATGTCTTCCTAATAATGGTGGTCAGCAGACGGATCTCGTTGATGTGGTGGGTTGTCAACGGCGGTGCAAGTACAATTGTTTGTGTATTAAAAAAAAAAACTTCTACTTGAGAGGGAGCACCATGAATTGATAGACTCACATTTGAGGGAGAGATTGTTGTGTGGCAAGTGTGAGTTAAAAATCTAATATTGCTTAAAAAAGTGAACATTGAGAAATATATAAGTTAGAGAACATATAAACTAAATGCACTAAGGTTTTAAATTAACACGTGATACACAACTCACTTATGTGGTTGCTCCCAGATTGCCTGCATGACCCAATTACATTCAAATAAACAAAAAAAAATACTAATTCTGCTCTTTACCCAACACATTTTGCTCATTCCCAACCGAAATTTCAAAAATACCCATGTGTGAGTTAACTCACGTTAGTGTTAATTCTGCATGACTTAACTCACGCAGGGGCAATTTCGTCTTTTCAGTTGGGAGTGCACAAAAACAGTTGGGTGAAGAGCAGAATTCAAAAAATACTCTACGTAAACTGAACTTAGGTGTGATATTTTGAACTCTCCTTTGAAATTTGTTTTGAACAACAAAATCTATTAATAGTTAAATCTTTGCACAAAACAAACAGAGATCGACAAGATAGAAACAATAAAACAAACGTAAGCAGTAATAAAAATGTTCAAACAAATCAATTAATTAATTAGATCATGCAAACAAATGGGAACAACTTGAAGTAAAGTCACGAAAAACCTTTGCTCTATGGGCTAGTGAAGTCACGAGAAACTTACACACTCGATATAAATGGATATACATCGAGTTAACTAGTGGGAGAACACAATTATGTTTATAGTTGAAACAAAAAAAGTTGGAAGTAGTGACCCACAAAATCTGTGCATGTATTAAGGATAAGAACAAAATATACTACGTTAGATACCAACCAACTTTACACCACAAAACTCTTTCAAGAAGTATCTAAAAGTGATTCAGCATATATAAGCACTTGTTGAAAAGGAACAAAATTCACAATCTAACTTGGTAATGGTGCCTTTTTTCCTGAAAATCTCTCATTGGCATGGAATTCATGCTTCATTAATTCTATATATGGGGCAGCCACGTTATATGGATAAGTCCAATTTAGTTCTTTTCCTTGATTCTTGATCAGCAACTGAACACGTATAGTCCTCTTCTTCTTCACGTTTGAATTGGATTGACCAATAACCAAGTAACAAAATTTCATAATTTTTTTTGTAGATAGTAAAGGTTTGTGTCATGGGTTCTCCAAGTCCATTAGGGTCGTGGATGTTAAGTTTTAAAGAGTCTTTTAGAATATGAGAAATGCAAGCGAATGTAGCTAAGACAAATTAAGAAATTATTGCTTAAAAAAAATTAAACATTTCAATTTATAATGCATTGAATACACATATTTTTATTAAAACTTATCACTTATGGTAGTTAAAGAATGTTCCAGAAGTAATCGTTAACAAAACCTGTAAATATTTATAAATATCACACAACCCTTATGAGTTATGAGTTGGTTTTACTAATTAAACCAGCTTTCGTGACATTTCATAGATACGAACATTCTGATTTGAGAATATAAATAGAAGAGGGAAAATATACGATTATATCTATATTGAATGTACAATTATTTTCTCTAAGATTTGATCCATAATCGTTGCGTATGAGAAAATATTTGTTGAAAGAATACAATTCAAGAGAATTAGTTTCTACATTTGTAAGCAGGTGATACATTTTCTTTACAAAACAAAATGCAACTATTGTGATTTAATTAGCGTGCACATCTATTTACATACTTCCTCTGTCCCTTTAATATATTTTTTCATATATTATATGAAAAGTTACTAGTGAAATTTTTTCTTTGGGGTATCATTTATTTTATCTTTTTATATGAAAGCACGACAAAATAATTTTTATTGTGAGAGATGACAGATGAGGGTTAAACAGTTATATTTTATCTTTACAAATGTACACACTAATTACTTCTTTTTGACCGTTTTCACTTCTTTCTGTGTCTTGAATCGTCCATCGGAAAATATAACAATGCAGCGGAAGTAGGACTTTTGAAGATTTGGAAGAATGACTAATTTTTTTCTTTTTCTTTTTTTAAAAACGAAACAAAGATTAGTTTTTTTTTTTAAACAAACAAAAATGGAATATATTAACACCAACATGGAGTCCTTATAAACACAAAGATTAGTTAAATTCCTTTTTTATGGTGGAATAATTTTGGGTGCATTGTCAAATTATCTCTTGATTCTTCTACAAAACCATAAACAAAACTCTGTTTCAATATTTTCTTTTATGAAAACTCAACCTCTTTATTGTGATGGTGTAGAAAACTAGATTGAAAAAACAGGAAAAGAAAAATGCAAATTGGAAGAGAGTATTTTTAACAAATAAAAGTCTGAACCGTTAATATTTATACAAGGGCTGTTATTTAACAGTTAATATTCAAATTTTCTCATGAATCTCACGGATATTTTGATAGGGGTCGATAAAATACATGGTTTCACATTTTTCATGTATGCAATAGTACTAGTGCTAGTAGTTATTTTTAGGATAAATTATATTTTTGGTCCTTTAACTATTTAAGTAGTATCGCTTTGGTCACTTAATTAAAATTCGATTTATTTTGGTCCCTTAACTTCTCTTTGTTACACATTTTGGTCCTTTCCGTTAGTTTTAATTCAAAAACGTTAGGTTTTCTTCATCTTCTTTTCCTCTTTTTCATCTTCATATCATCTCCATCAACCTTCAACATCAAGAATCCCAGAAAAATTCCAGAAGAAAATGAAGAAAACCTAACGTTTTTGAATTAAAACTAACGGAAAGGACCAAAATGTGTAAAGGAGAGATGTTAAGGGACCAAAATAAATCGAATTTTAATTGAGGAACCAAAACGATACTATCTAAATAGTTAAGGGACCAAAAATGCAGTTTAGCCTTATTTTTATTAAATTTGCCCCCTCAATTTTATTTTATTTTAATAAAATTGTGTAGTAGCAGCCGGCCTCATGATGTTTTGCTTTGGGATGGGGTGTTATGCATGTTCTCTAATCGCAAATAAAGGAGTAGACACTTGATCACTGTAAGAAACAAGTTTTTTTAAGTTTGACCAAAGAAATTAATAAGTAAGAAGTTTAACTATATATATTTTTGGTATTCTCTTTTTTCTTTTTCATAAACTAATTATATTTGAGAATTGTCGAAATCAAATATGGACATTTTTTTATTAGCCCAAATTTTAACTTTGATTCGTCTCATTGTGAAACTCTATTCTTTCTTTGATTGCCTAGTCTATTCCGCTAAAATACACCCATCTTGGTTAGTAGTCTCTTTTTTTAACCATATATTGTCTATGTACAAAATTTAAATATGAGATCTTGCATTGTTGGTTAGTAGTCTTTTTTTAACCATATATTTTATATGTAAAAAATTTAAATATTACTTACTTCCCAAAAAATTAAATATTGCTTTCCTTTGACAATTAAGACCGCATACCTTCGTCGTTGCTTCCTCACATGAGCAATGAATTTTACTCAATAGTTCTTCTAAATATATATTTATCTATGTATTGAACAAATCACTTGGTATATATTATATATATACATACCTTGACTGAATATATATCATTTTCTATTACTCACAAGTTTCAACCTTAGCCATTAGCCAGCACAACATTTTTCTATTCTCTATATAAGTAGATAACATATCACTTGTAAATTCCTTCACATTTCAACATAACTAGCAACAATGACTATATTCTCTACTATGTGGCTATTGCCTCTCTTTACTTTCATTTATATCAATGGTATTCTTCCTATTGAAGCTACTCACCATGTTTATAGAAACCTTCAGAGTTTATCTTCTGATGATTCCTTCAAACAACCTTACAGAACTGCTTATCATTTCCAACCTCCAAAGAATTGGATAAATGGTAATTAAAGTGATCTTAATTAATGCTGTATATGCTCCCTATTTCTTTTTTTGAAATATTTTACATCTCTGACAGATTTTTCTTTTGCTTCTTGTTTTTTTTTTGTCATTTGACATGTTATGCTCAAATGGATATGTGGATGCGTATTATGTGGATTTGCAGATCCTAATGGTTAGTTCATTTCTCTTATAAATAACACTTAATTAGTACATTTTTATTTTTATGCACATAGTTTCTTCAATATTAATTCCATTGTATCATCATCATCATCTATTATGACTATTTATATCGCTGATACCGACACACATGATTATATTTGATTATTTTATTTTCTATCGTGTATAACATTTGTGTTATGCTCCATAGGTCATATCTAACTATTATTTTTAAATAATTAACAATATGATTAATTTCAAAAATAATTTTCATAGAATTTAGTCAAAACTCAAAAGGCTGAAAGGTTCAAAAGTAATATAATAAACGGTCGTTCCAAATAAATCATAACAAGAAAAATTAATATAGTATAGAGGCATATTCTCAATAATAGAGCCAATATATAAGAAAAACAATCAGCATCTATTTAACTATTTAGTTGTAGGTATAGGTATAAGCAAATCACTTACTTGATCAATTGGAAAATGATATTTTAACAATAAAAAAAAGTCAATGATACAAAAAAAAAAAACTGTCATTCAAAGAATGGATATATTTTGAAATTTAGTTATTAATCAAAAAAATTAAAGGAAGTGGACCGGTAAAATATGAATATAATGATAGTTTAAGGTTTTCAGAAGTTGATATTTGTGACTTTTCATGTCATTGTTTTTTGGCTCAAAAATGAAATATTGTCTTAATTGACATTTTCTATGTGATTGTTTTTTGGCTAAAAATTTAAATATTGTCTTTATATATGTGACTTTTGATAGGACCATTGAGTTACAAAGGACTTTATCATCTATTCTACCAATACAATCCTAAAGGTGCAGTTTGGGGAAATATTGTATGGGCACATTCAGTTTCAACTGATCTTGTTAACTGGACCCCACTAGATCCAGCCATCTTTCCATCTCAACCGTCCGATATAAATGGTTGTTGGTCAGGATCAGCCACAATACTTCATGGTAACAAACCAGCTATTTTATACACTGGAATTGACCCAATGAATCACCAAGTTCAAAATATAGCATACCCCAAAAATTTATCTGACCCTTTTCTAAGGGAATGGATTAAGTCACCAAAAAATCCATTAATGGAACCAACTAGTGAAAATAAAATTAATGCAAGTTCATTTAGGGATCCAACAACTGGGTGGTTAGGAAAAGATGGAAATTGGAGGATAATTATTGGTAGCAAAAGAAACACTAGGGGAATTGCAATTTTGTATAAGAGTAAAGATTTTATTAATTGGATTAAATCAAAACACCCTTTGCATTCAGCTAAAGGCACTGGAATGTGGGAGTGTCCTGATTTTTTTCCTGTTTTGAGAATTGGTACATTTGGTGTTGACACATCATTAAATAGTGATGATGTGAGGCATGTGTTGAAGGTTAGTTTGGATGATAAAAAACATGATTATTATCTCATTGGGACTTATAATGATGATAAGGACAAATTTGTCCCTGATAAAGGGTTTGAGGAGCAAAATATTGAACAAATTTTGAGATATGATTATGGAAAATATTATGCATCAAAAACTTTCTTTGATGATGGGAAGAAGAGAAGGATTTTGCTTGGATGGGTCAATGAGTCCTCAAGTGTTGCTGATGATATCAAGAAAGGATGGTCTGGAATTCATGTGAGTTGGTTGCAATAATTTCCTTGATATTTTTGTTATTAGTTTGTTCATTTTCTAAAATAAAATATAGTTATAAATATTGACTATTGACTCAATAATCTACCTTAGTTTATTTTCTAGGGCATGGTTTTTAATGATAACAATAAAATATATATTTTGATATATCATGAGCCAGCTAAGATCAAGCATGAGAATAACCAAAGTTGACTTGAAGTAGTTTAGTTTATGCTAAATAGTCAGGGTAAAATTTCACTAATAATAATGCAATAATGCACATGTATATGCAGACAATTCCAAGGACTATTTGGTTACACAAGTCAGGAAAACAGTTGATACAGTGGCCAGTTGTGGAAGTTGAGAAGTTAAGAGTAAATCCTGTCAAATGGCCCACCAAAATACTCAAAGGAGGTGAATTGTTGCCAATTAATGGTGTCACACCAGCCCAAGTAAGCTATATTTTTTTTTTACTATCATAATAACTTCATGACATTAATAAAATATTGCAACTATATATGCATATATTATATATTGCACAATTTGAAGCCACATCTCTAAGTCTTACAATGCAATATTTTAATCAAGTTTACTGTGACTAATAAGATATATTTGGTTCTTTCTACATGAAAGAAGATTATCAGATTCTGTATCTGAACTCATGTAGTCATCCTCCAATAATGATTCAAATTAAAAGAGTAAATTTACAAGGCAGTATATATTAATGATTATGAATTATGATTGTGTTCACGTTAGATTAATTAATCAATTATTTTATGCAGGCTGATGTTGAAATTTCATTTGAAGTGAATAATATTAGAGAGGCTGAAGTTTTGGAGAATTGGACAGACCCTCAAATTCTGTGTAGCCAAAAGGGCACATCAATGAAAAGTGGATTGGGACCTTTTGGCCTGCTAGTTTTTGCGTCAAAGGGCTTGCAAGAGTTCACATCAGTGTTCTTTAGAATATTCAAATACCAACAAAAAAATTTGGTGCTCTTTTGTAGTGACCAAAGCAGGTTTGTCTTTGCCCTCTAGTTATTTGCATAAGATTCTTGTTATCAATTTTGTGTGTAAATGTATCTTTTATTCTTTTCATAAATTATGCTTATATTCAAATTTGAGTTCCAACTCTATCTTATAAAAATGCATCTTTAATTAACAGGTCTTCTTTGAATAAAGATAATGATTTGACCACTTATGGGACTTTTATAGACGTGGATGTTCTTCATGAGAAGCTGTCATTGAGAAGTTTGGTAAGTTCTAATTGATTGAGCATTTAAGGCATTTGACAATATTTAAGATGCGCCAACTTTTTTTTTATGGATTGTAGTGTGGTCCACAAAAGTTGCAATTTATGAAGTCATGAAATGAGATAGTAGTATGATGCAGAAAACTTTTTTTGCCTAACACATGCATTATGCATAGACTTTTTTGTTTATATTTAAGACTAGAGGAAATGTATCATCAATAAGAGGTCTTAGTTATGTTTGCATTCATTATATTTTCCATTTGGAGTTCTAATAAATTAGTTTCTGCCTTTTTCACAGATTGATCACTCTGTGGTAGAGAGTTTTGGAGGAGAAGGGAAGGCATGCATTACATCCAGAGTTTATCCTACATTGGCCATCAATGATAAGGCACTACTTTATGCTTTCAATAATGGAACTACCAATGTCAAGATCACAAGATTGAGTGCTTGGAGCATGAAGAAAGCACAATTAAATGGAAAATTATAAGAAGAAAGTAGGAGTGGAATACTGGATTTCTTATAGTGAAAGTTCATTTTGAGCTCTTCTATTCTTGTCTTGAAATATCATTAATGTGACATTATATAATGATCAATATGTATGTCATTTCTTACTATACATATTTGATTTGATAAAAAGGTGAGGAAAATAATTATTTCTTATATGACTGTCAACAATAATTTTTCCATTTGTTCTTTGTAATTTTGAAGATGCTGTAATGGAGATTTTTGAAAGTCTGTTTTTAGGTAGCTAAGTCTGTTTTTTAAGTAAAATGATGAGCAGCCCTTGTATTTAATATCATAAACATGTAAAATCAAGGCCGTACATCAACAAGGAAAGGAAAAACTTCCAATAAATATCTATAACAATAGGATCAAATGGTTCTTTACAGCATAAATTTACTAACTATCTGCATCCAAATGTCTCAAGTTTTTTCAGCTGTTGATGAATTTGCCAAGCTTTTCTATAGGAACTGTTCTATTAGAGGTGCTGAACGTTCGATTATATACCTTAAGTCCTTTACCAACATCATATAATTATCCCGGGGGAGGGGGATTAGCTTCGGTTAGTTCTACAGTCTTCTGCTATTCATACTCCATACTCAGATGATCCTTTTGCTTACGTTTCCGACTACCCTTCTTATTTACTTTCTCCTTCGGTGTTTCTTCAAACTGCTCTGTTAAACACTGATGCGCAATATTTTTCACTTCATCGATTAGCCCTTTATTATAAGAATCCAACCCTTCTGTTGAGAATATATCAGCATGGTTTGCGATTTCTCTCATAGCAGTAACCTGTAACAGTATGTAGCAGCAACGTATTCATAACATATATTCAAGAGAAAGATAAGCAACCATAAATAAGAAAAATCGTACTGTTCTCTGATACTCTGACTCTACAGATGATGTAACTCTCCCGATGTATTTTCGAGTAATCTTCTGGTACCACTGCATATAGAAAAGTTTCAGAGAATAATTTCATATATATCTTCATAGAGTAATGCAACGTTACATATATACACAAGACTCCCTATAGTTCCTCCTCTATTAAGGGAATGACAGCTGCCAATTAACTACACACTGTACAATTGACTAATTTACATTTACTGCTATCATAATATCTTACTGCCTAATTTAGCTAACATAATAGTTGACTTATCTTAACACCCCCACTCAAGTTGGTGCATGGATATCACACATTCCCAACTTGAATAATGACTCATTAAACACTCTGCTTGTCACTCCTTTGGTGAGAACATCGGCTAACTGCCGTTCCGATCTTACAAAGGGAAAGGAAATTACTCCAGCTTCAAGCTTTTCTTTGATGAAATGTCTATCAATCTCTACATGTTTTGTTCTATCATGTTGGACAGGATTATGAGCAATTGCTATTGCTGATGTATTATCACAGTACAACCTCATAGCTTCCTTTGGTTTAAAACCCATATCTGACAAAACATTTTGTACCCACAAAAGTTCACATACCCCAAGTGCCATGCCTCTAAACTCTGCTTCAGCACTAGATCTTGCTACTACCGGTTGTTTTTTACTCCTCCAGGTTACAAGATTTCCTCCTACAAACGTAAAGTAACCAGAGGTAGACCTTCTATCATTTTTTGACCCTGCCCAATCAGCATCGGTGTACCCTTCAACCTCTAAGTTTCCATGATTTGAGAACAAAATTCCTTTTCCGGGAGTAGACTTCAAATATCTCAAAATCCTCTCAATGGCATCCATATGAGGTTTGCGTGGATCATGCATAAATTGACTAACAACATTTACTGCATAGGTAATATCAGGACGTGTATGAGACAAATAAATTAATTTTCCCACTAGCCTCTGGTACCTCCCTCTATCTATGCTAGCTGAATTTGAACATTGAAAAAGCACATGATTTTGTTCAATTGGGGTATCAACTGGTTTACTCCCAAGCAACCCAGTTTCAGATAATAAATCAATAGTATACTTTCTTTGACATAGAAAAATACCTTGGTTTGATCTAGCTACTTCAATACCCAAAAAATATTTGAGGTTTCCAAGTTGTTTCATCTCAAATTCAGATGCAAGATATTTTTGCAAACTAGAAATCTCATCTTGGTCATTTCCTGTAACTATCATATCATCTACATAGATAATTAAGGCTGTAATTTTACCTTCTCCTTTCTTCAAAAATAAGGTATGATCATAGTTACTTGCTCTATAGCCAAAAGCCTTCATAGACTTGGTGAACCTTCCAAACCATGCTCTTGGGGATTGTTTTAATCCATACAAAGCCTTCTTTAATTTACAAACCTTCATTCCATTTGAATTTATCATGGACTCTGCCATACCTGGTGGAAAATCCATATAAATTTCTTCTAAAATTTCTCCATGTAAGAAAGCGTTTTTCACATCAAATTGTAGAAGAGGCCAATCTTGGTTTGCTGCTAGTGACAAAAGTATTCTCACAGTGTTGAGCTTGGCTACCGGCGCAAACGTCTCTTGATAATCTACACCATAAGACTGAGTGTAACCTTTAGCAACTAGGCGAGCTTTATACCTCTCAATACTTCCATCAGCCTTGTGTTTTATTGTAAAAACCCATTTGCACCCCGCTGGTTTCTTCCCACTTGGTAAAGTCATAATATCCCAAGTGTTGATCTTTTCTAAAGCTGTCATCTCCTCAGCCATTGCTTCGGTCCATCTAGGATCTGCCAAAGCTTCCTGTACATTACTAGGAATAGAAATTGAGGATAATTGAGATACAAATGATGCATATGACCGGGATAACTTGTGAGTTGACACATAATTACTAATGGGATATTTAGCTTTGGATTGAGGGTCTGGTTCATATCTGACAGGAGGTTGACCACGATTAGACCAGGGTGGAAGAATATATTGGACAGTAGTCGACTCAGTGTTAGGTGTGATGGTGGTCTCATGTAAACCAGGATCAATTTCATGATCAGTTTCAGAATTAAAAACAGGATCATGTAAACCAGGATCAATTTCATGATCAGTTTCAGAATTAAAAACAGGATCAACTTCATCTGTATGTGTATTATCAAGGATAGGATAAAGAGATACCTCTGAAGAGTCATGTTGAACCTGTGGAGAAGATTGAGCTAGTTGGATATGATCGGAAGACACTGTATTATCTAAAAGTGGAATGTCCATATTTAAGACTGGCTCACTTCCTGCAGAGTGATCCCCACAAGATAATTTTACATTTGAAATGTCAAATAAACTAATATCATGATGTTGCACTTCATTTTCATTCACCCCCTGAAGTGTAGAATTGAAAAAAAAAATTATCTTCATGAAATGTTACATCCATAGAAATATAAAATTTCTTTGATGTGGGATGGTATGCAAGATAACCCTTTTGAGTTGATCCATACCCAACAAAGACACATTTAACAGCTCGTTCTTCAAACTTTGTACGTTGATGTGGGTGTAAGTGCACATATATAACATATCCAAAAACACGAGGAAGTAAATGAACAATGGAAGGAAGAACACAATGATCAGACAACACATCTAGAGGTCTTCTAAAGTTAAGCACACTAGAAGGGGTTCGATTAATCAAGTAAACGGCAGAGTTCACAGCCTCACCCCACAAATGAGATGGAACATTACCATCTATTAAGAGTGATCGTGTCACTTCTAATATGTGTCTATTTTTCCTCTCAGCCACTCCGTTTTGTTGGGGTGAGTAAGGACATGTAGTTTGATGCAAAATGCCTTTAGAGTTCATGAACTCCATTAATTCCTTTTTAAAATATTCCCCTCCATTATCAGATCTAATCACTTTTATACATGTGTTAAATTGTGTAACTATCATTTGATAAAAGGAGCGAAACACATCATACACATCACTTTTATGTTTTAACAAATATACCCAAGTTACCCGAGTACAATCATCAACAAAACTGATAAACCATTTTTTCCCATTATGCGTAGATTGTGGGGCAGGGCCCCAAACATCAGTATGTACTAACGAAAAAGGAAAATCAGTTTTTTTATTGCTTAAAGGATAAACAGCACGATGGCTTTTTGCCATTACACAAGTTTCACAAAGAAAATCTGAAATATTGCATTTATGAAATAACGATGGAAATAATTTTTTTAGATAACTAAAAGAAGGATGTCCTAATCGTTTATGCCATACCCAAATTTCCTTTTTATTTTTATCTTGTATGTGATCACTTGCAAGATGAGCCAATGCTGCATTATGGGTTTGTTGTGAAACATTTTCAAGATAATACAGTCCTTCACTTTGTCTACCACTGCCAATCTTCTCCTTGGTATGTATATTCTGTAAAAGACAATGAGTCGGGTAAAACATAGCAACACAAGAATGTGATTTGATTAATTTGCTGACAGAGAGAAGGTTACAATTCAAAGTAGGAACAAATAAGACATCAGATATTGATAAGGAGGGTGAAAGGGATACAGTACCAACACCTTCAATAGGAGATGGGACTCCATTGGCATTAATAATGATTGTTTTAGAATTAGAACCACCAGAGAAAAAATTAGTAAATACATGACGCTCACAAGTCATATGGTCAGTAGCCCCTGTATCGATTATCCAATCTCTACCCCTAGTAACAACAGAAAGATTAAGAGCAGAGTTAGATATACCTGATTTGGTTACGAATCCTGCAGCCGTAGAATTATGGCTCTTCATATTTTCTGCCTTATTGCTGGAATTACTTTTTCCTTTTGGATGCCAATCTGGATATCCATGGAGTTTAAAACATGCTTCCACTACATGATTATCACCATTACAGTGGGTACACTTACGAACTCCTTTCTTGGGATACTTCTTCACAGAGAAAACAGACCCCTCAGTAGGCTCACTACCAAGCATAGCTTCTTGGCGATTTGCTTCAGCACAAACAGTTGCATACACTGATTGAACATTTGGGAGCGGAGTGGTAGCAAGGATATGACCACGAACTCCATCCAAATGTGAATCCAGCCCGGCCAAAAAAACATAAACTCGTTGGGAATTAACCATCTTGTTATACTTCTCAACATCTTTAGGGCATTCCATGGTACAATCATTAATAGCATCATACTCTTGCCATAACCTCTGCAATTTACTAAAGTATGTAATAACAGATCCACCATTTTGTTGAGTAGAGATTACCTCACGATACAATTGATATGCTCTTGATGCATCTTGGTTTACTGAATACGTCTCCTTCACGGTTTCCCAAATTTCCTTTGCCATAGCCAAGCGAATGAAGAGGGATCTGGTTTCTTTGGTCATAGAATCCAGAAGCCAAGACTTGACCAAGCAGTTTTCATCTTCCCATGTTTCATATTCCTCAGATTTCTGGTCTTTTGGTGCAGCCTTTGTTCCGGTGACGTAACCCCAACGTTTTCTGTCTCTGATCTTGTTTTGTGCATTCAACGACCACTCGACATAGTTTCTCCCGTCAAGTCGTTCCGGGGTTAGTGCATCATGATAGTGGATCGCAGCGGAAGAATTGGGTAACGGTTTCTCCGGTTTATCATTCTCGGAAGAAGCCATAAGAAATTATTCAAAGAAACCAACAAGCACTGATTCCTATATTGTAGAGAGGAAGTCAGTGTTGGCTCTAGATACCATATAGAAAAGTTTCAGAGAATAATTTCATATATATCTTCATAGAGTAATGCAACGTTACATATATACACAAGACTCCCTATAGTTCCTCCTCTATTAAGGGAATGACAGCTGCCAATTAACTACACACTGTACAATTGACTAATTTACATTTACTGCTATCATAATATCTTACTGCCTAATTTAGCTAACAGAATAGTTGACTTATCTTAACACTGCATGTACTCACTCTCGTCTAAAATATCGCCATTTTCAACAATATGAAACCAACACTGACCATTCTTTGAGAGCTGTGTCCATTTTACCCATCAAGTCTACCCCATGATCCACTATACGACTCTTCCTTTCCCACCGTTCGACGTCTTTTGGGATGGTTTGATGCATGTTGAATTGCCTTAAGCAACGATCGGGAAGGTGCCTTTCTGCCTTGTCAAAACACAATAGCATAGTCCTAGACACCCGTAAAGCCAGACTAGTTTGTATATATGCTGGTATGGCTGCATAGTTCATATCCTTGTAAGGAAGCCACTGGACCTGAGTGTCAACACTAAAGCAGATTTATTATCTTCTTCTACCTAATTCATCAAATAGGTCACGTTATCAACACTTGCATAACAAGGATTAAGAGAATCCAAAGCCTTTCTGTAGGACACTACATTACATTTCGTCCTAAAACCACTTTTCCCATTCCATTTAAGCACAAAGGGAAAGCAATAACTGTCAGGATCTTGATTAAAATTCGGCTGTCCAACATTGAGGCGAGAATAGCTCCAACACTGAAAAGTTATTCTTCGATTAGTCAAATTGAAACGATCAGATTAAAAAGAGAGTAAAGGGAAGTAACTTTTTCACCTATAATAGATTTAAACAGCCACTAACAGTGCTCTGAGATTTCAGGGAGGCATTGCCAAGCGCTCGATATAAAAACGCCAATGCTCCTGCACCCCAAGCAAACTTCCCAGCCCTGTCAAAGTTTTCAAACAAAGAAAGGTACATAACAGGGACTTTGTTCCCAGATGTTGTAGAAAATATGGTACTGCCTACTAGGTATAGAAGGTAAGCACGAGTACAGCGCTCGGTTTCCTCCGGCGATGCATCTTCAGGACACTCGGAAAAGAATTCCTTCAGCCAAGTAAGCTTCACCATTCCACCATTCAAGTCTTCCGGTACTCTCCCTAGTAGTTTTTCACAAGCTGCAATTGGTGCACTTATAGGGCCTATCACAGGTTCTCCATCAATAGCCAATCCAAGTAACAAGGCTACATCTTCCAGGGTTATTGTTAATTCTCTAACGGTCAAGTGAAAGGTATTCGTTTCTCTCCTCCACCGCTCAACCAAAGCAGCTATCAGGGCATTGTCTAGACTCATAGCAGGAAGTAATCGTAGATAACCAAAACCGGCCTTCTCAACCAACTTAATCTGTTTAGGTGTGAGCTTCCACTGATCAAGCAGTGAAGTGTGTTCATGGCATCTAAGAACGCCACGCTCCTGTGGATTTGGTATGCACAAATATCATCATGTAACCAATAATATGAATATTAAGAAATGTGACTTACCAGAAATTATAAATGGAAAAGAAAATGCACCCACCTGTCCATCCCAAACTGCCAGAGAAACATGATTATTTTGGTGATAAAGTACATAATTATCAATTGGCCCAGGATCTTCATTGAGCTCCATTTATATAAGTAATGAGAACTGTCCAATATTCAAGAGTCGCAGAAAGACATAATTACGAATGAGACCCAATTTGAGATGCAATAGAATCGTGTTTAACTCACTGCTATTTTGCTATCAGCAAAGATGAAGTAACACGGAACAAGAACATTCAACATCACAAACATATTAGATTAAGTTTCAGGTTGATGTCTATTTTGCCAATCCGAAACCGCATCACATTCACTTGCACAAATTGGTGAGCCATGTTTAAGCTATAGCCAAACCATGATTAAAGCGGCCTCTACAAACTAAAAGCCAAAAATCTTTCCTCCAATTTATCCCACTATTTTGCACCACCTTGTTGAAATAGAGAAATTTCATATTTAGGATAATAAAGCTCAGAATAGTATAACTGTATATCTACCACTAAAATTTTAAGCAATGAAAAAACCATGCTTCCCAAATATGCATCTACGGAATGCATGAACTGTGTTAAGATCATTTGAATTCCCAAACAATGTTGAGTAATCAAAAGAATGACTAGATTCACTAGAAGTCTTTATTCAACAGAAATAGGGAAATAAAAGTACATAAGATTGTCAAAGAAACACTCTCCATTCACACGAGCTCTTACAAAGGTACTTACAGATCATCCACCAAAGAGGTCCTCGGATCAGCAGCGGGAGTTGAACCAACTCCTTACGAACTGAGTCAACCTTCATTGGTATTTTATCCTAATGATCCCCAATTTTCACCTCCAAATCCAAAAACATAGGTAATTCATGTCCTATATCTTATTACTCATATCATATGTAAAATAGAAAATGCTTCAACTTTTATGTATAATTATTAGTCCACTCATCAGAAATCTTAATAACTCATGACTTTGTTAACTAGAGATAAAAATTGAAAAACCCAGAACGAAAGAACATTGATTTATTTTATCCAATAAACTAATGAGAGAGAGGAACCTGAGAGTGAACGCAATACTGTCTGTCGTTGTTTGCAGCGAGAGAAGAAAACTGGACTATGTGATATGGGAAATTGATTTATTCACGACCATTTATTTGAGTAAACCATAAAATTGGTTCTATATAAGTCGTCCTCAAATTAATCACTGTTTTTATTAATATTTTAATCTAATTTATGTTTTTTGTTGGCATGTATACATGAGATATGTTTAAGGATCGTTTCGTGAATTATTTTAAATTTTTGTTAAAATTAAAAGCTGTTTTTTCTCAATTGATGCTTTATTAACAGGTAAATCTGAATACCTCCGCTTATCTGTATTTGTGGTGGAAGCGGAATCTCTTGGCCTCCTTCACTCTTTACAAATGTCATTCTCTAATGGCATGCACAATGTTACCTTTGAAACGGATAGTAAGACTTTGATGGACGCTATTTCAGCTCGTAATATTTTTCTCAATGAATTTGGTGATTTAGTTTTTGAATGTAAGAGCCTCATATATTATATAGTAATCACGATTATATAGTGTCGTTTGTTTGGAAGCAAACAAGTAAGGTAGCTCATAACATAGCTAGAGCTACTTTATCGCACCTTAGCCACAATACTTTTCAAAAAATCTCTCCTACTTTGTATCCCTTGATCTTTAATAAAATGCAATAATTTTGCTTTGTTTAAAAAAAAAAGTTGTTTTTTCCTCCCTAAAGTTTTATTAGATCTCTATTTAATGACAATTTTGTGTAATATATAGGCCACCAAATAATGTATCGGGGCAGATTTCCCGGGTCGAATACTCAAACCCGAATTCAATCACCGATCCACTTTCTTTGTTCTTCTTCCACTAGGGTTTACGAATCACTCTGAGCAAACCCAATTACGAAAATGGCTTCAAGATCGCTTCTGAGAAATGGTGCTGCATTGTTGAATCGATTATCACTATCAAATTCAAAATCACTTATTAATTCTACTAACCCTCAACCTTATCTTTTCCCATCCATATCCAAGCTCCAGAATTTTCCTCAAGACGACTCTGAATCAGTGAAGAAGCTTCTTTGCTCTGATGGGTTTCTCTACCCTTGTGGCCTCCCTTCTCTTCGCTTCTTCTTGCCCGATGGTACTTTCTCTCTCCTTCATCTTTTTGTTGAAAAAATGGTTTTTTTTTTGTTGGGTATAAAGTTTTGATCTTTGGGGTGCTTGATGAAAAAAAAAAAATGGGTACTTTTTATTTGGTATAAAGTTTTGTTTTTTTATGGTGCTTGATGAAAAAAAAAAAAAAGGTTTTTTTTTTTGTTGGCTATAAAGTCTTGTTTTTTTAGTGGTTGATGAGAAAATGTGAGTGAAGATGATATGCATTAGTTGAAATGTTTATTTGGTAATTATTGTGACAGAGAGGTTTTAATTTGAAAGTGAAAAAAATGGAGAGTTTCTTTGGCAATTGTTGTGATTTGTGTTGTTTGGTGATAACTATTTTAAGTTGTTCATTGATTCACTAGGCTGATTTCTAGTAATATTTTCTTAGTTGTGTCATCAAAGTTTTAACGTAGTTTGTTTAAATTGTGTTGTATAATAATTTTATCGAATAATGTTGTATGGAAAAGAGTGTTGGGCGGTAAAGAACCAACAAGAAAATAAAATAAACATAGTGGAGATGAGGATGCTGCCTTGGATGTGTGCTAAGACTAGACGAGATAAGATTAGAAATGCAACATTAGAGAGAGAGAAAAAGTTGGGGTAGAACCTATAGTAGAAAAGATGGTGGAAATGGAAACTAGTCTTAGTTGGTTTGGACATATAGAGAGAAGACCTGTAGACTTTGCAGCAAGGAGAGTAGATCAGATAGAGGATGATCAGATCACTAGAGACGTAGGAAGATCTAGAAAAACTATAAGAGAAATTATTAAAAAAGATCCTGAGATTAATGAGTTGGATCGAAATATGATTTATGATAGAACATTATTGCGTAATTTGATCCATGTAGCTGAACCCACTTATTGGAATAAGGCTTGGCTGTTGTTGACTTGTTGTTGTATTAGAAGCTTAAACTTAAGTTAGATATATGACCCTTTTTCCGCTATCTGTTGAAATTTTACTTACAAGATCAAACCGCTGAATAAAAAGAGGCTTAGTTTGGTTCCATTGTAGTGTTAGTTCAATTCATTTATGCATTCAACGCCAGATTGATAAGGAAAGCTGTTTTAATGTAAAATTTTGTGGATTTTGTTATGGAAATCATGGAAAATTCTGCTGCCTCTAGTTTGGGTTTCTGCTTGATTGTTGTGCCTGTATAGTCATGGAAAGTTTGAACATCAAAAGCGAATTCAAGAATTGAAAAGGATGCCTGTCCCCAAATATATCTATATAGGGGTTCACTTACTCTAGGCATACGTTTGGTCAAAAGTTATTTGCTTGTTAACTTTTTGTATAATGCATATTTAGCAAATCCAACCATTGGATATCAGTAATATCAGTGGTATGACATTTTTTTGCTGGTTATCCACACCAATTTTCAGTCACTGAAGTAAAGTTGTCCAATGAAGTGTTGATTTATTTTTATGTTGTATTAATATATGTTGACGAAACTTAACAGTTCATGCTCATAAAAAGTTATTAAGCAGAGTAAGTTTTGTAGTTTGGCGAAACTTACTCCTACAATGCTCGATTTCTACCTATGCGCTAAAATTGCTATCTGATTTGTTATGCTTTACATTTCTATTACAAGGTGTATTTCTCGTACTAATTTAAACCCGACGATGTTTTCTGAAATTTTAAACAAACTACATCCATGTAGAATATATTTTTTTAGTTATTTGTTCACTGTTGTTTTGCAGGGGATTCTTCATCAGATGAAGCAATGATTTTATTCCCAAAAAGGACATTTCAACCTAGCACTATCCGGCGGAAGAGGAATCATGGGTTTTTTGCTCGGTAATCTCATACTTCCACCCTGATGTCTCATTTAGTCCTATATTTTATGAAACAAGAAAACATGACTGATTAAGCCTTCCTTATCTTCTACTTGTGTGTTAGTGTTGGTAAATTTTAAATTCTTGTGGAGAATGTCACTATGCTTCATGATACTCAATGACTATGCAAGATCAAATAGGGGCATATACAGAGGTTTTGAAGGAGATGGCTTTAATGTCGACATCTAATATGATTACATTATACCTTTGGATTGGGGCATAGATGATTAACGAACTAATAACTAAACCATGAAGAGTATTTGAATTCTTTTTAATAAACAAAAATTAAAGCCTATGTTTGAGCTGTACAGAGATTTTTTTCTTGGAACATGACATCACGTTTGAATATTGTTGCCTATGTCTCAAAAGTATGGTTGCTTTGATTTTTGCATAAATGAAATATACATTGATAATAAGGGCTTCTAGCATAATCTGGATATTTTTTTCTAAAAAGAAGATTGAACAATTGGCAGATTACGACCAGGAAAAGTGTCATACTTAGAACATGATTTTATTAGGCTCTAGGATTGCTTGCATCATTTTTTTTACTTTTTTAAATTGTCGCTGCCCCTCATCATTGAGTGAATTGTCATGGGCCTACTTTCTACAACAACAAGGCCTTATCCCACTAAGTAGGATCGGCTACATGAGCCTACTTTCTAGTCAATATGAAATATTCCGGCATTTCCTTTTGTGAATAAATGGGAAGTAACTGCTAAATTTTCCATATTGCTTACGTGCAGATTCACATTAGTTATCCAAGAAAAAACAAAACTGTGTTGTCTATATGACGTGTTTTTTCTTTTGCTTGAGCAGGAAGGCAACCAGGGGTGGCAGAAGGGTAATTGCTCGAAGAGTAGCAAAGGGTCGGTTTAGGATCACAGCTTAGTTCATTGACTTCAGAGGTAACTATTCGACGTAGCCACCTTAGTTCACTTCATGATAAGACTAGGTGGAATAGGGCAAAACAGGGTTCTGAGAAAAGACTGCTATGACCGTATTTTCATGCAAGTATTGTGTATGGATATGGATGTTATGATTCCGTTTGTTGTCTTTTTGGCGTTGCCGTCTACTGCAATAATATGTAACTCTTACTGTTTTATGTCCAAGACTGCTTAATGATATAGGGTGTGATTGATTTACTAAGTTTGAGGTAGATAGAATGGAATTTCTTAGTTTAAGCCATGTCCAATGTTAGTTCTTAGTAGTTTTATTAGAGGTAAGAACGTTTCCACCGTTGAAAAAGGATAATGTGCCTTCTATAAGAATCGCTCTTATATAACAACTAGTGTAGTGACCCGGCGTTGCCCGGAATAGTCATAGAAAATATTAAATAAGGTTATGTTCATGGACACATACATGAAAAAAATTGAAATGATTTAAATTTAGAAATAAAAAATATTAAAGAACATAAAATAAGCTATCTAATCTTGGAATACAAAAGTTGTAATTAATAAGTGTAGTGCAAAAATAAAATATAATAATGTGATAATTGAAAGGAATAGTACTTTGTCGATAAAATTAAATCCCAACTAATGTATGAAAGACAAATGCTACATATCTTGCTATATTAAGTTTTCAAATACTTATTTGTATACAACATTAATTGTTGTATTCGGAAGAAGATCAACACTATTTTCAATAAGTATCCTTATCCCTTGCTTACTTTTAACTCTTGAAAGAGCAACATACAGTTGACCATGACTAAAGACTGGTCTTGGAAGATACAACCCAACAATTGAAAGTGTCTGTCCTTGAGATTTGTTAATGGTCATACCAGAACAAATGGATACTGGAAATTGTCTTCTTTTAAACTTGAATGGTAGATTAAGGTTATCTGTAATTCTAGGAATGAGAACAATGTCTCCGATAGATTGATATTTTGTAACTTTGTCACTCCACACAGTACATTGAATCTTACTCCTCTTGAATATTAGAAAGAGCAAAAGTCAACAAAAATTGTGAATAATAAAACAATAATAAAACAAAACAAATAAAAACCGGTAAAGATTAATGATAATATAAAAAATAACTTTAAATAATGTAAAATCATGTTAATTAGTTTGTAAAAGTTAATAAGGAAAAAGAACTGATGCATACTTTTTCATCCATGAAAACCATATCGATTAAATCAACCTAGTCTCTATCTTTAAAGTTTGGCATTCTCCACATTCTAATGATCATAATCCTGAATCTCCATACTCTGTACTTATTATTGATTGTTTTGCTATCAATGAGATCAAAATTTTGCAGCCATAATTTCTGAAAAAGAAAATTAGAAACCAAACTGATCAAATTTATTGGTTAAATAGGAATCAAATTTGAATGAAGGTATTGCAAGTGTGCGTAAACATGATTAGAAATTTTTAAAATGCTGTTTAAAAATTCGTCTACAAAAATCAAAAAATAAAAATAACAAAAAGATGAAAACATGTTATATTAAAAAGCAGGATCAAAAAGTGGTTGATATATGTATATAATAATTATTTAGAAATAAGGACCTAGAATAATAGTATAGGTGTTATCATAAAATGATAGTATAGGTGATTAATAATATTAAAACGCTACTGGTAAAATAATAATATTTTAGGACTGGAAATATTATTATTAAAATCAAAACGCTACTGATTAATAATATTGAAACGAAAAGGACCTGAAAAAATAGTATATGTGATAATAGTATAGGTGATTAATAATATTAAAACGCTACTGTTGAATCGAAAAGAGAAAAAAATAGTATAGGTGTTAGTTCAAGGACGTGAAACAGAAACAATAGTATAGGTGTTAGTTCAAGCACCTGAAACTCGTAGGTGTTTGTAATGGATGCCAACAAAAATAATTCAAGGACCTGGAAAAAAAACAATCAGTAAACTCAATCGTAGGTGTTAGTTCCCTCTTATATTATATATAAAAATAAAAATCTAAGCATAAGTAAAAGTAAAAGAAACAATAGTATAGGTGTTTGTCAAACCTGAAGAAAGAAAAAGCTTAGATCAAAAGAAGGTTTGAGTTTCAGTTTCTGCTCAAAATATGTGATTACGTGATTAAAAAATTCTCCTTTATTTATAGTTAAAAAAAACCGAAGCCTTTTTCTCCTAAATGAAAAAAACTAATTGAATAATATGGTGCTAAAGGAGATAGTAACTAATTGAAACTTCTTTTCCTAAAAAAAGAAAGAAATATTTAATGGATAGTATTGAAAGTATTGTATATAGTTTGTTGAGACATTTTGGCTACATAAAATATTAGGAATTAAATATAAAATTAAATAAAAATATTTCAGCCTGAAATATTATTATTAAAATCAAAACGCTATTGATTAATAATATTAAAACGAAAAGGGTCTGAAAAAAATAGTATAGGTGATTAATAATATTAAAACGCTGCCGTTGAAACGAAAAGGAAAAAAATAGTATAGGTGTTAGTTCAAGGACTTGAAACAGAAACAATAGTATAGATGTTAGTTCAAGGACCTGAAACTCGTAGGTGTTTGTAATGGATGCCAGGAACAATAGTTCAAGGACCTGAAAGAAAAAAAAACAATCGGTAAACTCACTCGTAGGTGTTAGTTCCCTCTCCTATTATATATAAAAATAAAAATCTAAGCATAAGTAAAAGAAACAATAGTATAAGTGTTCGTCAAACCTAAAGAAAGAAAAAGCTTAGATCAAAAGAAGGTTTGAGTTTCAGTTTCTGCTCAAAATATGTGTTTACGTGATTAAAAAATTCTCTTTTATTTATAGTTAAAAAAAAACAAATCGAAGCCTTTTTTTCCTCAATGAAAAAAACTAATTGAAACTTCTTTTCCTAAAAAAAAGAAAGAAAAAAATAAAGGAAGATTTAATGGATAGTATTGAAAGTATTATATATAGTTTGTTGAGATATTTTGGCTACACAAAATATTAGGAATTAAATATAAAATTAAATAAAATATTTAGTGGATAAGATCAAAAGTTTGCTGAGATTTTTATGTCAAATAAAAAATAGAAAAAAATATAAAAATATTGAGAATAAACGTGGAAGAGACACGTGGCATAAAAAACTTTACTTTATATATATACTATTGATTGATTGATTGATGTGT
Source organism: Medicago sativa (assembly GCF_051527215.1). NCBI lineage: Eukaryota > Viridiplantae > Streptophyta > Magnoliopsida > Fabales > Fabaceae > Medicago > Medicago sativa. Next base: position 12,982,311 of record NC_140756.1, read on the forward strand.
AGTTTGTTGAGATAAAAAATACTTAGTGCATAAGATCAAAAGTTTGTTGAGATATTTATGTTAAATAAAAATAGAAAAAAAAATAAAAATATTGAGAATGAATGTGGAAGTGACATGTGGCATAAAAAACCTTACTTTATATAAATACTATTGATTGATTGACTGATGTGTAGTTTGTTGAGATAAAAAATACTGAGTGCATAAGATCAAAAGTTTGTTGAGATATTTATGTTAAATAAAATAGAAAAAATAATAAAAAAATTGAGAATGAATGTGGAAGTGACATGTGGCATAAAAAACCTTACTTTATATATATACTATTGATTGATTGATTGATGGATTGATGTGTAGTTTGTTGAGATAAAAAATACTGAATGCATAAGATAAAAAGTTTGTTGAGATATTTATGTTAAATAAAATAGAAAAAATAATAAAAATATTGAGAATGAATGTGGAAGTAACATGTGGCATAAAAAACCTTACTTTATATATATACTATTGATTGATTGATGTGTAGTTTGTTGAGATATTTATGTTAAATAAAATAGAAAAAATAATAAAAATATTGAGAATGAATGTGGAAGTGACATGTGGCATAAAAAACCTTACTTTATATATATACTATTGATTGATTGATGTGTAGTTTGTTGAGATATTTATGTTAAATAAAATAGAAAAAATAATAAAAATATTGAGAATGAATGTGGAAGTGACATGTGGCATAAAAAACCTTACTTTATATATATTATTGATTGATTGATTGATTGATGTGTATTTTGTTGAGATAAAAAACACTGAGTGCATAAGATCAAAAGTTTGTTGAAATATTTATGTTAAATAAAATAGAAAAAATAATAAAAATATTGAGAATGAATGTGGAAGTGACATGTGGCATAAAAAACCTTACTTTATATATATACTATTGATTGATTGATTGATGTGTAGTTTGTTGAGATATTTATGTTAAATAAAATAGAAAAAATAATAAAAATATCGAGAATGAATGTGGAAGTGACATGTGGCATAAAAAACCTTACTTTATATATATACTATTGATTAGCTATTTTTTTTTTTTTGAGAAAATATATACTCCCTCCATTTCTGATTATAAGCAAATTTGATTTTTTAGGTTCATTCAATTAATGATGTATGTGGTCCATATTATGAACTACATACATCATTAACTGAATGAACCTAAAAAGTCAAATTTGTTTATAATTAAAAACGAAGGGAGTAACAATTAGTATTTAATCATATAAAATTGTGGAATGGAATGCATTATAACGAAAAAAAAATATAAAGCTGCATTAATTATTGAGATCAATTTTAAGTTCTTAAAAAGTTAAATATTTTTTTTATCAAAGAATGAGTTGTCCTTGCCACATCAGCACTCTCTAATTCAGGTCAAATCAATAATGACTCGATAAGCATTAAGCGAAGATCGTAAAATTGACCCTAAGGGTGTGTTTGATGGTCAGGATAGAGTCAGGATAAGAAAGATATATCATATCCTGTCTTAATCCTTCGTTTGATGCACCAATAAGATATAATAAATTATTCCTTTAACTTATCATATCCTATTACTCCTTTGTATTTTTTATCCTGATTTTAGGCTGGGTTAAAATTAAGTAATAAAAAGAAATCCTAATTTTGCCCTCACCTTTGTCCTCTCTACCTGATCGATGTCCTCCTCTCATCTTCTTCTTCCTCTTGTTGATGCCATATGCACTGTATTCTCTATCTTTTTCCTAAATTTCACTTTTTTTTTAATTATCGGATTTCAATTTTTCCCTTGTACATATTCATTTTTATTCTTTCTTCTTTTCATGGATCCCATCCATTTCACTTCCTCTTTTTTAATTCCCCCTTTTTTTTAATTCCCATTCAAATCATCTTTCTGAAACGAATTCTGTTGAATTCATTTTTGTTTTGTTTAAAATTCAATTCCTCATTTTTTTTATTCCGCTTCTTTTTTAATTGATTTCTCATCCGTTTTTTTTATAAAGATTCCTATTGGTGTTGTTTTTCTACTTATTGATTTCAATTATTTTCCATTGATGGTGCTGTATTATGAAAGCTTGTTACAAAATAAAATTGATTATAAGGGTAATTATGACATTTAATATGATAAAATAATATTATCTTACTTGTTATCATGTGCGCGTCAAACACATGATATGATAAATGTTATCATGTCTATATTATATCATGTCTATCCATTTTTATATCATATCATGTCTTTATCTTATCCCGACCATCAAACGGACCCTAAATGTATTAAACTCTTCGGTTATTATTATAAGTAAAATTTTGACATATGATAACCACATGTATCATTAATTGGATAAATCTAAAATGTTAATTTTTATTTATAATAATGATCGGATGGTGTAAAAGTACCTTAAGAATTTCCCAAAAAAAAGTACCTTAAGAATGTAAAATGGACCGGTGTGCCCATTTTGAGACTTAAAGGCTTAGTTGGAAATAAATATTTTTTTTCCAGGCAAATTGGAAATTATACTTAAAAACTACTTGCTCAATATCAAATTATAAGTCTCTTAAGGGAAAAAAATTTGTTTCAAATTATCAATTGTTTTGTAATACGAATAAAGCATTAATGATTATTTTTTAATGGGAAGGGGGTTTAGTAATCTAGAGTTTGATCGGGATGTAAGTAAAGTATGACCAAACATTGTTCTCACATAAAATTGCACTTAGATTCCCATGAATGATTCATCCTAGGAAGTCATTAACCACTAGAATATAGATCAAATACATTATTTATGTAATGAATCAAAAAAGTCAATTGTTTCTTATAAATAAGACCATTATTATTTTTTTGAAAAGGCCAAAAGAGCAACGAGATATATTAACAAACAAACCAAAACAGACTACTTCAGTACAAGGAGTACTGAAGAAAGCCTGTCAAGGGAACAGATTACACCAAAAGTTTAAAAGCAAGTGAAAGCAAAACTATACAACATTAATTATATTTTTTAATTTGCATGAAATAAACAAAACAACTTATAATTTGGGACTTAAAGGGTGTTTGTTTCAAGTTTACAAAATATAAATTTGGGAATAATTTTTCTGGGAATATAAGGATGGGAATTTTATTCCCGAGTTCACTGAGAAAATGTGTTTGGATAGTATTTAAAGTATTCATGAGAATGAATGATAAAACGATATTTATGGATAGTAATTAATGATTCTATTCTCACCTTCATGGGAACTTTATTCCTTCCAATTTCCAGGAACAAAACAACATTCCCAGAAAACTTCTATTCCCAGGAATAAAATTTTAAAAATTCGAAGCAAACATAAGAATATATCTTTCCTACTATCATATTCTTGGGAATCTCCAAATATGACTTGAAATAGGGATGGTAAAATAGATTGGACCCGTCGGATTGCCCCGTTTAACCCGCCATTTGTAGCGGGGTGGGTTGAGATTTTGAACCCGCCACAAGTAGGGTGCCTGCTCTACCTAATCCGCTAAAAAACGGGGCCGTGACGGGGGTGGGGCGGGTTGACCCGTTGGGTTGATATGTTAAAAAGAAACTCTCTTTTTCACTTCTTTTTATTTATAAGTCAAATCAATTTTCCAATTTTCACCACCATATATTGGGGTAAAAAAATTCAATTAATTTTATCACTTTTGTTTTATGATTTTAGCCTTATATTTTTAACAGTTAGTTAATTGATAATTCATGGAGTTTTTATTTTCAACGTCTTATTTATTTATTTATTATAGAATTTTAGAAGATGTAATTTATATGTTTGAATAATTATTTTAATATTTTTAGTGGAGTCATTAGTTATATATTTAGATTTCTTTAAATTGGTCCTCGTGAGCTTAGCTCAGTTGGTATGGACAATGCATAAAATATGCAAGGTTCGCGGTTCAAACCCCGGCCACCACCAAAAAAGATTTCTTTGAATTGGCATTTCTTTCTTTAAATTTATATATTTTTACATTGTTAATGTAAAGATTATAATTAATATTTTTTTTAAAAACACCGACGGGTTAACTCACCGGTCCGCCTTAAAACAGGGCGGGGTGAAATTTCAACCATATTTCTCTAGTTGGCCCGCCCAGCTCCGTCCCTTTTTAGACGGATTATTGACGAGGCAGGGATAGGCGGGACGAGTTGACCCTTTTTGCCATCCCTAACTTGAAACAAACGCCCCCTTAGAAATGTACTCCCTCCATTCCTTTTCTTTTGATGTTTTAGAGTTTCAATTATATTCCAAAACTTTTGATGTTTTAGTGAATTTATGATTGTTTTCTCAAGTTTACCCTTGTTGGAAAACATCATAAACTATTAAAGTAGTTGTGACATTTGGTTTATCACATGTGAATTTAATGATAAATAAGGACATTTTAGTCAAAAACACATAAATATTTATATACTTTAATTACTCCTTAAAACTTGTGTCAAGAGCTAAAACATCAAAAGAAAAGGAATGGAGGGAGTATTATGTTACTATAAGTTTTAGGAACCTGTTACTATTTAATTGTTGTTTTTAAATTTAAATAAAGGTGACATTAACTACATTTTTGTCAATTAATACCATACACTTTTTTTTGACAAATTAATACTTTACATTTATTAATTACTCATTCCGTCTCAAAATAATGTTTGACATGAATTAAGAAAAACAGTAAATGAATGAAAACATAAATGTATCAGTTTACAAAATTGCCCCATTAACTATTGTTGATCTACTGTCACATTGGCATAGTCAGATTTTTTTTTAGGGAAAATGCATGTTGTGATTTAATGACTAGAGAAAATAGTGTACACAATATTAATTAGAGGTAGAGTTGAAATAAATAAATTAAATTTGCATTGAAAAAGTAAAATTACACGGGGTCTATTCATTAGGATTTGAAAGGATTTTTAAGATTTTTTTTTTTTTTATGATAAAAAGTCTTGTGGTATTGTATCAAGATTTTTGTTTAATTTTAAAAAATTTAGTGGTATTTAATCAAAATATTATACAACTTACAAAAGGTAACCAAAACTTTTTACAATTTAAAAAAAATCGGATTTAAAAAGTTTATAATTTCGATGGATTGCTTCTAAAATAGGATTTTAATAGACTTGGGTGTACATTTAGTCAATTTTTAACTTTAAAAAGTCTATACAAATTTATAAGGATTCTGATTTCTTATTATTTTTATGTTTTTACATTTCTCTTCTCTTCCTACTTCTTCCCATCTATGTTATCCTACTACTTCATTGAATGCCAAAAACACGTGCATATGGTACACTCCCTCCGTTTTTAATTTATAAATAAATTTAACTTTTTTGGTTCATTCAATTAATGAAGTATGTGATCCACGACCACATACTTCATTAATTGAATGAACCAAAAAAGTTAAATTTATTTATAAATTAAAAACGGAGGGAGTATATTTTTTGGTATATCATGCATAACATTAAAGATTTAATAATTCTTGCACGGAACGTACAACATCAATCAATACTTCAAAAATCACTCTTCAAAACTTTATCCAGCTTCAAAGCAATGTAAGACACCTTTCCTGGACATTTATATAATTTCTTTACAAAAGGAATTTACGGTATCATATGGCCATATAACTATCAAAATCAAAACTTAAAATCCTAATTGTAAAAAGTATTTTAAGGAAATCTTAAAGGTCAATACTTTCCTACAAAATATTTTAAAAACTTTTAAATTTTTTGTCAAAATAGTATTTCAAAATCTTAATTTAATACACCCCTCTTCATTTTTGGACAAATTACTTTTGCTAAAGCTGCACATATTTTGGAATATTTCACACTTACATGAATGAAGAAATAGAGTAAATGAGTGAGTTGATATATTGAGTCTTATTTATCCTTATAAAATTTATCGTATAGTTAAAGATGTCTCCCTTTGGGTAGTGCTATTTTTAGCGAGAGTTTTCATCCCGAATTACTCACGAATATTAAGCCAGCCAATTAAATCTCAGCATTGGCCGGAAATCACGGCAGATTGTGGGTTAAATTTTTTTAAAATTTTAAAAAATGTACGCTCGTGATATTGTCGTGACATCATGAGAAACCAATTCACGACAATATCACGAGAGTACGTTTTTTAAAATTTAAAAAAAATTTAACCCACAATCTGCCGTGATTTCCCGCCATTGCTGAGATTTAATTGGCTGGCTTAATATTCGTGAGTAATTCGGGATGAAAACTCTCGCTGAAAATAGCACTACCCCTCTCTTTTAATGCGGGACTTTGGTGTTTTCTAATACACCACACAAATACTCCCTCCATTCCCTTTTCATTGTCATTGCCAGCCCTAGTGGATATTAATCATGGAGCATCTATGTATGTGTAACCACCTACATGGGGCTTTACCTTAGACAAAGGCTCAAATTGAATAAATTTAGACTAATGTAGGAAGCAAAAAATTTTGATATCAAAATAATCTTACAGATGATACTCCACGACATTATAATTTTGAACTTTGATAGTACTTTTTTTCTTTCTTTCTAGAGTGTGGCTTGCTTACCAGGTACTCAATTATAGGGCAGCCTTTATTTTCTTTTTCACCTTTTGCTGAATTCCATGTGACTAAAAGACTCAAGATTAAATGCAAATAGCAATTGATGAATGTAAACGTACGTGCATGGGTCATAGTAACTCATAAGAAAGATGAACCTTCTATACAGTTTCTATTCTATTGGATAGTGCAAAAACAAGATCCAAAAGTGCCTTTTGTCAGGCCCACACATAATTATTGAGTCCACTTCCAGAAATTTTTACCTCTAACCCTACAAACCCCTAAATCTCATTTTTTAGAAAAACCAAATTTGTGTGGAAATTGCTCATGTCCCTTTTAAAATTGTTCATTCCCTTAATTCAACGTGAGTTAACCGATCTTAAGATCTGTTGAACCGACTTAAAAAGATATTAAACCGATCTTAAAAGTGTCAGTGTGAGTTAACTTCCGCTGAAAAATGTTGAGCGTAAGTTAACTCACATTAAGGGAATTGACAAGTTTGAAAGGGAGAAGAACAATTTTCAATTTGTGCTGAAAGTTCAAAAGAACTCTACCAAAATGTAAATGTATTCTATTAAATTCAAAATTCCAGTTATATAGAATTTTCAAAATGTAAACGTAAATGTGTTCCAACATCTCAACTCTCATAAATCCAAATTTTTAGTTATCTAGAATCTATTCTATTTCGACATATTTAAATTTAATCTTGTTGAAAGTAATACAAAGATTGTGTAAATATAATTTTGAATTCATTTACTGAGTGAAGATTCAATATTCTCCATAACAAAATAGTAAAATTCAATTTAATCTCTAAGAAAAATAAAAATAACGTTTACTTTAACTGAATCAACATAAAAAATAAGTCTTTTTATGCTAACTTGTGGAAAATTGCTGTTGACACATCAGAGAAGGCTGGGACACACATGTAAAATACGCTTTTGCCCCCTCGGCAGTTAACTGCCGAGGAATTTTAAATCCGGCTGCAGTTAACTGCCGAGGATTTCCTCGGTAGTTAACTGCCGAGGTTTTCTGATTATGTTCAACACGAACAGAAGCAGTTCCAGTTTCTTTCTTTGTCTTCAAACACTTCCAAAACCACCCCAAGTGCCCTTCAATTTCGATTTTTGAGCAAAATCAAGTGCATCATCTCCATTTAATCACAAGTAAGTATCTTGACTCATTTTTAATCATAATGTTAGTTTGTGTAGTTTTTTTTTAAAAAAAATTGGTAGTTTGCATGTGGTTAGGATTGATGTTGGAATTGATATTTAGATGATTGCATGTACTTTATAATTGAATGTAGGTGTTGTGAATGTTGTTTGAATGAGTTTTAAGTACAATGTGGTTTTGAATGATGTCTAATTAACACAATTTGAATATGTTTGAAACTTTGCACACAAAGTGTTTGATCAAATGCCTCAACGAAAATTATATTGATTTTTTGGTTAGTTTAGGTTATGGAAATGATAGAAGTGATGTTAATTATAGTTTGATTAAGTGTATATCGATTTTTTAGTGTATTTAGGTTATGATGTAAATGATTAAGTGTATAGAAATGATTAAGTTATGATGGAATTGATGGACATAATGATGATTGTAATGATGATTTTAGTTTAGGTTATGAATGATGGACATAATGATGATTGTATGACTGATTTTATGATGTGTAGATATGGCCGATCAGGAGCCCATTGATCCATCTAAGATGATTGGTGGTAGGCGTGCGATGACTCAAAGCCACCGGAGGGAGAGGCAAAGGGGGCACATCCCAAAGAGGGGAAGAGGTCGGAGGGCGGATGGTTCAGGGACTTCTCAGCCTTCTGAGGCTTCTCAGGCACAGCCTGAAGAGTCGCAGGTGGTTGACCCGACCCAGGCGGTGGAGTACCTGAACTATCAGGATCACCATGATGTGACTGATGGTGGGTACGACGACCAGTATATGCCAGAGCAGCCGCATATGCCAGAGGAGGCAGACGAGGATGACATTGCTATGGCGGCTGCCCCGGAGGTGTTGCCTAAGGACCCTCCCTTTCCTGGAGGACCGCAACACATTGAGCTGCTTCACTCTTATGCCGATCATGTGGCATTGCCGCTTTGGTATAATAAGGATGACGTAAGTATTGTTTTTTTAAATATTCGTTCTTTATGTTTAATTATGTGTTTTTTATATGTGTTTTTTTTATATGTGTTTTTATATGTGTTTTTTTTATATGGATGACGTAAGTATTGCCAATTATGTGTTCTTTCTTTTAGTTAACTTTTATATGTGTTTTTTTTTTAAGTCCTTTCTTTATGTTTAATTATTTTCTTTATTTTTTTTTTCTTGATTTAAATTGTTTCATTTATATGTTTTATTTATATGTTTTATTTATATGTTTTCTTTATATGTGATTTTCTTTAAATTGTTTTATTTATATGTTTTCTTTATATGTTTTATTTATATGTGATTTTCTTTATATGTTTTCTTTATTTTTTTTTTAGCATTTGTTAAGTTTTATATTTATAAGTTAAATGTTTACATTGTTTAAACTATGTTTAATTTTCTATTTTTTCAGTGCCGCAAGAAGCGTTATGTAAAGCCAATTAATCACGACCCTAAGATTTTGGGTCTCGGACGTCCAAACCCCAATCAGAGATGGTTTTGGGATCCGCTTAGGGCGAGTGGCTTACATGACTTGGTCTACTTGGGCTACGCCACTGTGCCCCACGATTTGCTGATGACTCTATGCGAGAGGTGGCATCCCGAGACCAGCACTTTTCACATGCCCATTGGGGAGATGACTGTGACTTTGGACGATGTCGCATGTCTTATGCATGTCCCGATTGAAGGGCGGATGTTGGGCCACCGGAAGAAGATACTGAGACATGAGGGAGAGGCACTACTGATGACTCACTTAGGTGCGTCGAGGAAGGAGGCAGAGAAAATCTACAATACAGAGTATGGTGGATACATTAGTTATCCAAAGCTGAGGGATTTCTATACGACGCACCTTGGTAGAGCTAACTTGTTGGCGAATACAGAGGATCCAGAGGAGCTGGAGGAGCTGGAGAGGGTTAGGACTTATTGTGTGAAGTGCTACCTTCTATACTTGGTTGGATTCCTGTTGTTTGGGGATAGAAGCAACAAGCGCATCCAGTTGATCTATTTGACGACTATGGCGGACGGCTACGCGGGGATGCGTGCTTATTCGTGGGGAGGGATGACACTTGCATACCTGTACGATGAGTTAGCTCATGCCTGTTTTCCCGGAGACAGGCAGCTTGGGGGAAGCGTGACACTGCTCACTGTAAGTAAAAATTAAATTTAAATTAAATTTTTTTGTTAACTATTATTATTTTGTTATATTTTGTTATATTTTTTTGTTAACTTTAATTTTTTTTGTTAACTATTATTATTTGGTTATATTTTGTTATATATTTTTGTTAACTTTAATTTTTTTTGTTAACTATTATTATTTGGTTATATTTTGTTATATTTTTTTGTTAACTTTAATTTTTTTTGTTAACTATTATTATTTTGTTATATTTTGTTATATTTTTTTGTTAATTGTAAATTTTATTTTTTTAGTTAACTTTAATTTATTTATATGTGATTTGTATGGTTTATGCAGGCATGGTTTTTGTCGCACTTCCCTAAGTTTTACACTGTTGATCCAAACCCAGACTACATTGAAAATTTACCGGTTGCGGCGAGGTGGACTCTTCAGAAGGGTCATGGAGAGGGGGCCACGTATCGGTCATTGCTTGATCGCATTACGTTTGATGACGTATGCTGGAGGCCGTACGAAGGGCACAGGGAGTTCCAGCCGTTCGAGGAGGTATTCTGGTATTCTGGCCGGATCATGTGCGGCGATATTAGGGTGTACCGTCACCTCCCGGAGAGGGTATTGAGGCAGTACGGATACGTCCAGTCGGTCCCTAGACCTCCGACGGATATTGCAGAGCTGACACCGGCTGAGATTGTGCAGGCCTTCATCGACTTCCGCCCTCGCACGCTTAAGGCGGCTGATTGGGGTGAGCAGGCAGGAGAGCAACCATGGTGTATGGCAGAGGGCTATGTACGATGGTACACGGTTGTGTCTCACCCTCAGATTTTGCCACTTCTCCCGGGAGATGTTCTGAGGCCTCCAAACGAGGAGCAGATCGTTGCAGAGCAGTGGGAGCGGTACGAGGCGAGAAGCTCCCCTGACACCTATGACATGGTTAGCGGCGCTGTTGCCCATGCTGATCAGTTTTTGGGTCAGGAGGTGACAAGCATGACCCCTCAGGAGTTGTATGCGGCCTTGCAGGATGTTAGGCAGCAGATCGCGCCGATCATTACCAGGAGGAGAGCCTAGAGACCGAGGAGGAGGCACCAACAGCACCAGCATGACCAGGACCAGCAATAGGACAGCATGTATTTTCAGGATTTATTTTTAGGATTTATTTTTAGGACTTGGTGTATTTTCATGACATTTGGCCGTTTTGTTAGTACTTCCAGTACATTTGTAGTTACGTTGTTTCGATGACATTTTTTTATGACAATTGCTCGTTTTCGTATTATATTTTCAATTTCAATTATGTTTGTAATTTTATTTGACTAGCTTTATGGTTTGGCATCGAAACAATGTGTTTACAATGTGTAAAAACACATGTAACAGGTTCTGCAAATTCTGGCTTCAGGACGACTCGGCAGTTAACTGCCGAGGAAATGATGAAACCGGCGGTAGTAAACTGCCGAGGTTTTCCTCGGTACTAAACTGCCGAGGTATTCCTCGGCACTTAACTGCCGAGTTTTTTAATTTTTTTTTGTTTTATTTTGTTTAGAATAGAATTGTGTTAGAAAATTATTAGGAATTCTTTAAAAATTATTTTATGTTATTTAAAATATTGCGATAGAGTGAATTCGAATAAATATTGCGATAACGTGAATTCGAATAAATATTACAATAGCATGTATTCGTTCGAATAAATATTGCGATACATGTTTCGTTACATTACATAAACGACGTATTTTAAAAAAAAACAATTACATCACATTCCGGAATGTACCTTCCAACTGCAACAATTATCTTACCACTGAATGAGGCAAATTCAAACTTGCTAAGCAGCAGGACTCCAACGTTCGATGAACATCTTGAACGATGGTATTCAATTGCCAACGAAATGAGGTCCATTCCTTGACACTTGAATACCATTGTTCAAGATGCTCATCGAATGTTGGAGTCCTGCCGATTAACAAGTTTGAATTGCCCCATCCAGTGTAAGACAATTGTTGCAGTTGGAATGTGCATTCCAACTACAACAATTGTCTTACCTCTGAAATGGGATAAATTCAAACTTGCCAAACAACAGGATTCAAGCATTTCGCTCCGCATTCATGCTTTCCTTTGAAAAGAATAAATTTTTGTTAGGCTTGATTTAGATGATGGTATTCAAGTGCCAACGAAATGAGGTCCATTCCTTGACACTTAATACCATCATCTAAGCAAGTCTAACAAAAATTTAATCTTTTCAAAGGAAAAACATAAATGCGAAGCGAAATGCTTGAGTCCTCGCCGTTTGGCAAGTTTGAATTACCCCATTTCAGAGGTAAGACAATTGTTGTAGTAAGAATGCACCTTACCCTAACTAAAGACGATCTTCTGGCGGAATCAAGTTGTTGATGATATCTTCAGTTGATCTCAGCAACGTCACCCGCATATCGATCCACTGGAACTTGGTGTGCTCCCAAAACATGCTAGTCACGTTTTCGTCGTTTTTTAACTCCACCCAAGTGAATGATACGCTCCCCTCGTCGAGCTTTGGACATTTATACAGAATATTTTGCACCCTCCTTGTGTCTCTGGGGATGACTCCTTGGTAGAATTCATTCAGTTGATCCTTGAGACCTCTTAACGCTACATCAAGGCACCGAACCTTCAACCTATGCGTTTCTCCGCCGTTGAATGTTGCATGAACGTCGATCCATCCGGCCATTGTTTCAAATCTACACACATAGAAATTTAAAATAATCAATGAAAAATGAAAAACTCATTCAAACATTTCATCAAACACTTAATGTGCAAATTATACATAGACTATAAAAATCATAAAAATAATCCTAAAATGTAATTGTCTAAAAAAAAAATTAACGTAAAATATAGCAAAATTATTCAAATTATATTTACTCTTAAAATAAATCATATAGTCTTACTAAAATAAAATAAAAATTATAAAACACCAAATTAATCAATAACCCAATTTTTTTTAAATTATAACATAATCATCATGCAAACATTTTAACAAAATTAATCAACTAACATCTAATCTAAAAATGATTTATAACATGTAAATCTAATAAAAAACTAAAATAAAAAATTAATTTAAAACACCAAATTAAAAAATAACCAATAAACTTTAAACTATAACATAAACATCATACAAACATCATACAAACATTTTACTCTAAAAATGAATTATACTATGTAAATCTACTCAAAAACTAAAATAAAATAAATCTACTCAAAAACTAAAAAATAAAAACATTTATAACAACTAAAAGTTAAGTTAATAGCATTATAATTACTTACTTGTGATTTTGTTGAATAAATTTGGTTGGATTTGGTTGGGTTTTTTAGAGAGATTTGTGAGAGAGATTTGAGAATTTTTTTTTGAAGATGTGATGAATAATGGAGATGAGAGAGCTTCTGCCAGACTTGTAGCAGAAGAACCTCGGCAGTTAACTACTGAGGAAATCCTCGGCAGTTAACTGCAGCCGGATTTAAAATTCCTCGGCAGTTAACTGCCGAGGGGGCAAAAGCGTATTTTACATGTGTGTCCCAGCCTTCTCTAATGTGTCAACAGCAATTTTCTAACTTGTGTGCTGACTTACCAATGTGTTTATCCATCGTGTCATTTCATTTCAAAGGAGATAATTAGGTCATTGACAATAATTCCATATGTTGAGGGGTAAGAAAGTGTGTGTCTGTGGTGATTTTAATGATGTTAGGTGCAGGGAGGAAAGACGGTCTGTGTCTGGTAGTCAATTGTCTTCGGATTATGTTCATTTTAACTTGTTCATTGATGACAATTTCCTGTTGGATCTTCCTCTTGGAGGTGGGAATTTTACATGGTTTAAATAGGATGGTAGGTCGATGAGTCGGCTTGATAGGTTTCTGCTTTCTGAGGAATGATGTCTGTTGTGGCCGAATTGTTTACAAATTGCTCAGTTGAGAGGTTTATCTTACCATTGCCCGTTGGTTTTGTCTGTTGATGAAGAAAATTGGGGCCCAAGACCATCTCGCTTGTTGAAGTGATATTCCTGGTTACCATCACTTTGTGAGTAATAAGTGGAAATCTTTCCAGGTTGATGGCTGGGGAGGTTTTGTGTTAAAGGAAAAATTTAAATTGATTAAAATGGCTCTTAAGGAATGACATGTTTCTCATTCAAAAAATTTACCAGGGAAAATTGATGCGCTGAAGGAACGTTTGGCAGTGTTAGATGGTAAAAGCATAATTGAGGTGTTGAATGAAGATGACTGTGCTGAGTTACATGGTATTTCATCGGATATTCACTCTTTGTCTCGACTTAATACTAGTATTTGTTGGCAGCAATCCCGGGTTCAATGGTTGCGTGATGGTGATGCTAACTCGAAATTTTTTCACTCAATCATGTCTAATAGGAGGAGGCATAATACTTTGTGCTCTATTTTAGTTGACAGCGTGGTGGTGGAAGGGGTACAACCTATTCGTAATGCTGTCTATTCGCATTTTGCAGGTCATTTCCAGTCACCTCATGTAGACCGTCCCAGTGTGGCTAATATGCGATTTCAGTCTTTGTCTGTGGCGGAAGGTGTGGGTTTAATCAAACCGTTCTCGACAGAGGAAGTGAAGGAAGCTGTGTGGGACTGTGATAGTTTCAAGAGTCCAGGCTCTGATGGAATTAATTTTGGTTTCATTAAGGAATTTTGGACTGACATGAAGGACGAGATCATGCGTTTTGTGTCTGATTTTCATCGCAATGGAAAATTAGTTAAAGGTAGCACTACTACTTTTATTTCTTTAATTCCAAAGGTAGATAGTCCTCAGAAGCTTAATGATTTTCGTCTTATCTCTCTGGTGGGGTGTTTGTACAAAATATTGGCTAAGCTGTTAGCTAATAGATTGTGTGGGGTTATTGGTTCTGTTGTTTCGGAGTCTCAATCTGCTTTTGTTAAAGATAGACAAATTCTTGATGGGATCTTGATTGCTAATGAAGTTGTCGATGAGGCGCGTAAGAATCAGAAAGACCTTATGTTGTTTAAAGTGGACTTTGAAAAGGAGTATGATTCAGTAGATTGGGGGTATTTGGACTCTGTTTTGGAACATATGGCTTTTCCTGTTTTATGGAGAAAGTGGATTAAAGAATGTCTCAGTACAGCTACAGTGTCTGTTTTACTGAACGGAAGTCCTACAGATGAATTCCCGTTAAAGAGGGGGTTAAGACAAGGTGATCCTTTGTCTCCTTTTTTGTTCTTACTAGCGGCAGAGGGTCTAAATATTTTGATGAAATCTATGGTTGAGACTCAGTTATTTACTGGTTATAGCATTGGGGAGGTCAATCCGGCGGTTGTGTCGCATTTGCAGTTTGCTGATGATACTTTGTTGTTGGGAACTAGAAGCTGGGCGAATGTCCGTGCTTTAAGGGCGGTTCTTGTGAGTTTTGAGGCAATGTCGGGTCTGAAGGTAAACTTTCATAAAAGTATGCTTGTTGGGGTAAACGTTGCTACATCTTGGTTAAATGAGGCTGCATCCGTGTTGAGTTGTAAAGTGGGAAAAGTTCCTTTTTTGTATCTGGGTCTTCCTATTGGTGGTAATCCTCGGCGTTTGTGTTTTTGGGAACCTATTGTGAATCGTATTAAATCTAGACTGTCGGGTTGGAATAGTCGTTTTCTCTCTTTTGGCGGCCGCTTGGTACTTCTCAAATCCGTCCTAACTTCTCTGCCTGTCTATGCTCTTTCTTTCTTCAAAGCTCCATCAGGTATAATCTTTTCCATTGAATCTTTATTGAATAAATTTTTTTGGGGTGGGTGTGAGGATCATAGGAAAATATCTTGGATAGGATGGACTACTGTATGCCTTCAAAAGGAGTATGGAGGGTTGGGGGTTAGACAGTTGAAGGAGTTTAATGTTGCCTTACTAGGAAAATGGTGCTGGAGAATGTTAGTGGATAGGGGTGGTTTGTGGTATAGAATTTTAGTCGCCCGTTATGGCGAGGTAGGTGGGAGGTTGGAGGTTGGGGGCCGGAGTTGTTCTTCTTGGTGGAGGGAGGTGGGAAGGATCGGGGATGGGGGAAGTGGGGATGTAGGTGGTTGGTTTGAGGAGTCTGTGTCGAGAGAGGTGGGGGATGGGACTGACACGCTGTTTTGGTTTGATAAATGGTTAGGGCCGGTTCCTTTGTGTGTGCGCTTTCGCAGGCTGTTTGAGTTGTTTGATAACAAATCCATCACGGTAGCTCATTTGTTTTCCCTTGGTGTGGGGTACATGGGGGGAGCGTGGCAGTGGAGGAGGAGGTTATGGGCTTGAGAGGAGTTGTTAGAGGAGTGTAGGTCTCTTTTACTTGATGTTACTTTGTTTGATAATGTTTCAGATAGGTGGATTTGGTTACCTGATCCGACAGGTGGTTATTCTGTTCGAGGTGCGTACCAGCTGCTTATTACTCAGGGTGTTTCGGTAGTGGACTCGGCGGAAGATTTGATATGGCATAATCAGGTTCCTCTCAAGGTCTCAGTCTTTGCCTGGAGGTTGCTGCGTGACAGATTACCTACTAAATCCAATCTGGTTAATAGAGGTGTTGTTTATCCAGAAGCCTCTTTGTGTGTTTCTGGGTGCGGCATTGCTGAAACGGCTCAACATTTATTTCTAACGTGTTCTGATTTTGCATCTTTATGGCATTTGGTTCGTGATTGGATCGGTTGTATGGGGTGGATTCCAATGTAATGTCTGATCATTTTATCCAGTTTATTCACTTATCAGGTGTTGGTAAGGCTAGGAGGTCTTTCCTTCAGCTTTTATGGCTTCTTTGTGTCTGGGTCTTATGGACTGAACGTAACAATATGGTGTTTAACAATGCTATTACTCCTATTCACAGGCTCCTGGATAAAGTAAAATATTTGTCTTTAGGTTGGCTGAAAGCCAAAAAGGTTACCTTTGTATTTGGCACAGATAGATGGTGGTCGAGCCCTTTTCAATGTTTGGGCATCGGCTAATGGTTGTTTTGTTCAGCTGATTGACACTTTGTATTTTTAGGAGTTTCATTGGCACGCCTTGTGCTATTGAGACTTCCTGTTTTGTTTCTCTCTCTCTCTCTCTCTCTCTCTCTCTATATATATATATATATATATATATATATATATATATATATATATATATATCCCATTTTTGATTGTTCAAAAAAAAAAAATTCCATATGTTGGTATAAAATAACTCATTTTCTAACGATAGGGATTAAGTTGTTTAAATTTTTTCTCCCTAAGACATAAAGATATTTGACATGATGAATAAATTCAAGGCATGAGCAGTGGCGGATCTTCACTTATTTTCTTGGGGGTGCCAAATGCTTTTGTATACTCCACTTTTAATGAACGTTTATATATTACAATATTTCAAGTAATATCATACAATAATAAGTGATCTGGTGGTTTGAATTGATTTAAATAAGCGTTGTGTTGCAGGTTCGATTCTCCTCTCCTTGGGAACGTTTTTTTGATAAAATATTAAAAATGCACAAGAAAATATCAAAAATATACTGGCTAAAGGGTCGAACACACGACCTTTAGCCTTTAGACTTGTAAAAACACCCCCTATCCGCTAGAACAACTGGAAATTCCTTGCTGTATTATGGATAATACTATATATATAGTAAACTTGGGGGGTGCCACGGCACCTGGGGGTCTCAATAGAGATCCGCCCCTGGGCATAAGTATGACATATTACCTATCATATGTTTATTTTTGGTCAACAATTTGACCTTTTTAAAAATATGTTATCGCGTACAAGCTTACTTAAAAACTTATTTCATATCAACATCTTCAAAAAAAGTAACATCATATTTAGAGAGTATGATTTGATAGGGAAACCTATTTTAATTAAATTTTATATTTAACAATTAAATATGTCAAAATTAATGCAAGATAATATGCTTAAATAAACAAAAATGTTTTATGTAAAAAAGATAAAAATGTTTAACACAAACTACAAAATCAAATATAACAACAATAGCTATAAAAATAAATTATTTACATTTATTTAAGTAGGTCAAAAATATCTATAAAAATAAATATTTGTATTTACTTAAGTAGCTCATTTCTACCTCACTATTTGCAGGGGTAGAGATAAATTTTCCCACTACCATAGTTCATGCCCCATGACATTATTGTGAAAAAAGGCCTGCATGTCATGTCAGCACGAGGTTTTTTGTGAACTTTCTGTCTACAATTTTTTGCTACAAAAATGAAATCATTGAAAAGCAATTATCTTTTTTTTGAAGAAGCGTTGAAAAGCAATTATCATTATGGTACATCTGTGATGCCCGGATACGAGATACGATACGGATACGATACTGCACCGATACGCCGATACGGAAAAATTTCAAAAATCAAGATACGATACGGCTGAGATACGTTAATAAAAAAATTATATAATTAAATGTACAATATAATTATAACCATTTTTTTAATATGCAAATATATTAACAAACACAAGAAATCAGGCTCATAGCACATTAACATAAATATAAATAATATTGACGATTAAGAGAGGGGTCATTAGTCAATTACATACGCAATATATACCAAAGTCGTCCGATACCAAGACTTCGACGGTGGCCAAAGTGGACGGCGACCACTTTAGAAGAAAAAGTTGAAACCCTAATTTCTTAGAAAGGGAAAGATGCAATTGTTTGTGTGGTGTGGGTCGTACTGGCACCAAAGAAAGATAAAGGAAATGTATATATATTATAGTAATATAATGTTTTTATTCTTATTTTTTACAAAAAAAAAAAACAGAAATCAAAATAATATAAAAAACACAAGTATCCGTGTGTATCGGGACGTATCGGAAAGTATCGGATAATTAATTTTAAAAAAAATAAAATTTAATATTTGGATACTCTTCGGATACGTATCGGGAAGTATCGGGCAGGTATCGGTGCAGGATACGCAGGGGATACGGTACGTCATCCATTTTGAAGTATCGGGGCTTCACAGTGGTACATCAATTCAAAATAAAAGGGACAGGCAATATGCATAACGATCAGCTCATTATTTCAATTTCGACCCCTCCACCCCAAAGATAGAGCTTGTGATTGAAAAGAGCTACAAGTCTGTCTTTCTCATATATCAACATGATCCATGTGTAGTAAATCCATACAAATTTTTTTTTACTCTCAATTTTTTTTTTACTCTTAAGTAACTAAAATATTCATGTATCCGGACATGTAATCTTGATGTCTATGTCATTTGATTAAATCTATATTAGATCGATGCTGACCTAACAATTTGAACCACACCAACAACTTAAAACGAAAAATCAAATAACCAGAGCCGGCCTAAGGGCCAAGCCACCCAAGCAAAGGCTTTAGGCCTTAAGATTTTGGGTTAAAAAAAACCTCAAAATAAGTCAATTTAGCTATAAATATATAATATGACATGCTAATAATCAATATTTATCTAACATAGTTGATCAATTTTATGACCTCAAATCCTTTTGGTCTCTTGGATTCAACAAAACTTGATTTATTATGCTTTTAATAAGTTCAAAATGCCTCATTATAAAATTTGATTTAGGCCTTTTGATATGTTGCACCGGCCCGTCAAATAACAACACCCAAGACAAAGAACAAAACAGTACGTACTCAAACAACCAATTCACGAAAGAATATCTCATGATATATGAATTTGTTTATTTGTCACCAATTAATATGGTATTACTCTCATCAAAATAAAAATGCTTTTAGGATTGTTTTGTTTTTAATTTTATAATTATAATCTATTGGCAATAAATTACATAGATCGGGTTGAGCTAAGAGACACCAAAAGAGTTTCAAGAAAGAGGTCTAGAGTTAAAGTTCACGCTCCTGAATTCTCAATGGCTATGCTAGTTATTGAGATCTCTCTTATCAAAAGAGTGGGAATGATATTTGGTTAGAGTGTGATTCCAAACTTGTGGTGGATGCTATCTTTAATGTTTTGTAGATACTCAAATCTCTCTTCAACAACTTTAGAGAGAAAGAAATAGAGAGTTATACGATAGATTGGTGGATGCTATCTCCAATGTTGATAGATAAATTTTCTGTAGACACCCAAATCTCTCTTTGACAACTTTAGAGAGAAAGAAATAGTGAAAATAATATGATAGATTGATGATGTCATAGGAAGAGATACATAAAAAAAATGATGTGTTGAATGAAAGTAAAAGGTGTTTATTTATCATTGTGGATGTTGATATTGTTCCTTGAAATCTTAAAAAAAGATGGAAACATTGTCTTTTGATTCAATTTATGATGTTTTTAGTTTCTCATATGTTAGAGAATGCAGCTGTTGTGCGGATAAACTTGCTTCTTTGGGCATTGCTTCTCGGGTGGGGTTTAGTATGGGAAAGACCTGCTTCTCGTTGTTATTCTTTGTGGAACAATTTTTTTTTTTTTTTGTGTACAATTTTTGGTGGAACAATCCCCTAAAAAAAATAAAAATTGGTGGAACAATGTTCCCTCTTTTATTAGGACGAATTTTGATATTAATAAATGTGCCCCGTTTACTTCTTGGTTTAAGTAATATTGTTTTGAGGGATTTTGGTTCTTGTTTCCATGTTTTCCTCTATTTGTTCTTCCAATTTTGAATATATTTATCTTGAATATACTATTTATCTAGATCTGAGTGTTGGACATCTTGGTTGGTGGTACCAACCTAGTTGAAATCATTATATGGTGCCAACCTGATTGAGATCATCCTTTACCTTTTTAATGGCCCGTCGTCTCAATTGATTGAAAAAATAAAAACCCACTTATGTAACATATTTACTCTTATGTTATTTTTTTATTGATTATGATCAAGATATTACTTTTATTTAATTTTCATTATGAAAACTTCAAATTTATGTACATGTGTTTGAAGGTTCTCGACTAGAATAAATTTTGTTTTTAATTATTTTTGTTGTCAAGTTAGAATTTGTAAATTTTTACTCTATTCATAATTGTCGGTAACATTTTTATTTTAGATTTATTATTAACTTACTTTCACGTACTTATAAAAAAAATTGTTTTCACGTAAATGCATCCAAACAGACATGATTAACTTAACAAAAGTTTGCCGACAAAGTTTACTAATCATTGTTTGTTCAATTTTTTTTTTTACTAATCATTGAGGATATCATAATCATAATTATGAAAAGTTTATCCTCGATTGCAAGATATAACCCCCCCCCCCCCCCCCCCCCCCTCTGCCAGTTAATAAGTGACTCATTTGTACCTTTTCAAAACAAAACAAAACAAAAAAAGTTACTCGTGCGAGAATATTTTTTTCCCAAAATATACGAGCATTTCAATGTTTAACACAATTTTGGTTACTTTTTTTTCTTCTTCCAATTGTATGTTGTAATTAACATTACTTTCCTCACTCTCAAGATAATTTCTACTACTTTTCATTTATAGTAACAATGAACAATGGTGTATCCATGATTTAATGGATGTAAACTATTAATTTCAGTTAATAATTGGAGGTTGCGAAAATTTGATATGGTGAGGGTGTTGATGGAGGGGGTGGTTTGAGGAGAGTATTGAGAGGAAGGAAGATAATGGTTTTGATACGTTTTTTTGGACGATCTGTGGTTAGGTGGTGTGCCTTTGAGTGCGAGATATAGGCGCCTATTCGACTCGTCTAATAACAAGTTGAGTTCGGTTGCGGTTATGTGTGAGTTATGGTGGGAGGAAGGAGGGGCAGTTAGGCAATGCGACATCAGTTATGAGTGAGGGAGGATGAATTGTTAGGAGAGTGCATGAGTTTACTTTATGATGTTTCTTTGTTGTCTAACATTTCAAATCAGTGGTTGTAGAGGCATGACCTTTGTGGTGGTTACTCCGTGAGGGGTGCCTATAATTTGCTCACTATTTAGGACTATCATGGTGTGGAAGCTACTTCAGACTAAATTTGGTACAAACAGGTCCCCGTGAAGGTCTATGTTTTGGCATGGAGGCTCTTTCGCAACAGGTTTCCGACTAAGGACAATTTCGTGACGCGTAACATCATTTCTCATGACTCTCAATTTTGTGTTACTGGATGTTGTGGATTGGAAACAACTCATCACTTGTCAGTGGCGGAGCCAGACAAAAAAATTTGGGGTGGCCGGTTGGCCGCCATCAAAATAAACTGAAATATATAATCAAACTAATTCAAGCTCAGGAAGTGAGTAAAGACTTGGATTTTTTTTTTTGAGGGAAAAGTAGCTTATAGCTTTTCATTAGAAATCAATGTTGAAATACAAGAAGGAACAACATTAAAAACATGGGGACTAGCTAAGAAAGTGGCCTCTCGTGCAAGGGTGTGAGCGACCTCATTCGCTTGTCTCCGACTAAACTCAACCTTAGAGTTTGGAAAATAAACTTGACAACATCTTCTGCAATCCTCTATAATTGCACCAAATTCAGAAATGTCATTGTGGCCTCCATTAAAGTAATCTACAACCTTTTTTGCATCAAGTTCAAAGTCCACATTCATAAGTTGTAATTCTCGCACCCAATGTATGGCATGTGAAAGTCCTAAAGCTTCACCAATGTCCGTTGCACACACCGGATTCGACCACAATGTTCTTGCCTTAATAAAATTACCATTTTCATCTCGGATGCACAGACCAAACCCAACACAGTTTAAAGCCTCCGAAAATGATGCGTCTACATTACACTTCAGCCTGCCACTTGCTGGTTTCTGCCACGACACATGAATTGGCAGCATTGGAATTGCACCTGCAGCTGCTACATGTTCAACTGTTTGCATACCAGCAGCATTTCTTGTCGTTCCACACATCTGTTTGCTGCCATTTGCTACTATCCAACCAAACAGCAGATGTCGCGCACGCTCGATAATAGTTTGGTAAGTTTCTGTTGTGTTTTGCCAAACGCGCATGTTACGACTCTTCCATAAGCTCCACAAGATCGTACAGAAAATCTGAGCTTGATCTTGTGGCAGATCCTGCAGTAAAGAGAAGATGATCTCAGCTGTTGTGTTGTTGTTATGCATTGCCAAATCAATTTTACTCATCAAACAGCTCTCCCTCCACACATTCCTTGCTTTATGACAGTCAAACAATACATGTAGTGTATCCTCATAACTCTCATCGCATAAAGCACACAAAGACGGGCATTGAACTCCTTTATCTAACAATCTTGCTCGTGTCGGTAGACAATTTCGGCACACTCTCCAAATTAAATTCTTCACTTTCGGAGGTACCTTAATCCTCCAAATGTTGTCCCAATTTCCAGCTCTATGAAGATGAGAATTACCTGCAATCTCCTCCATGCATATACGATACGCACTCCGCACAGAATAATGTCCATTTTTCTCTGCTCTCCATATAAGTTGGTCTTCCTCCACCTGACAAAAGAGAGGAGTTTTTAAAATTTTCTGCACTGTTTCAGGATCAAAATAATAATTGATCACGTTATAATCCCAATTATGATTATTGTGATCAATAAGAGAGTTAATTCTTGTCTGATGTATTACATCACTTGACTGGCCTTCGCCTGAAATGCAGCCACCATCACTCAACCAAGGCGCTTCAAATATTGGAATATTAATTCCGTTGCCTATCTTCCATCTAGCCCCTGAGCGCACCACCATCCTTGCATTAAAAATGCTTCGCCAAACAAAACTTGGATTGTGGCCTAGCTTCGCCTCAATATAATTATCACGTGGAAAGTACCTAGCTTTGAACAGTCTTGTGACCAAACATCCAGATTGTGTTTGGAATTTCCACCCTTGCTTTCCTAGCATTGCCAAATTGAAAGCCGTCAAATCTTTGAAGCCCATCCCGCCAAATTTTTTATGAACAGTGAGTTTATCCCAAGATAGCCAATGAATACCTCTATTATTGTTTCCACCATTTCCCCACCAAAAGGCATTTATCATTTTTTCTAAAGACTTGGATTTTGGTTAACGTAGTTAGGATAACTCAAATAACAGTAGAAAAATACAACACATGTCATGAGACTCAACGAAATGGTAGAAAACCACGTAACTAACATCGATACGAATTGAAGTTGTTATTCAAGACCCCTTTGAAGTTTGAATCAATCTACTGCAATTCATTTGTATTTTGTAATATGTTTAGAAAAGTGAATTGAAACAAATTTAACACTAAAGGTACACAAAATATGAGCATCACAGTTTCAATTTCTCACTAACAAAAACCAATGATAGAAACAAATTAACACTGACAGTATACAAAATCTTAGCATCACAGTTTCAATTTCACATGAACTTCAGTTTCTATTTCCCTTCCCTTTTCCCTTCAGTTTCTAACTTCAGTTTCAATTTCACACAAAATCTGATAAAAATTGAAGGTGAAAGCAAATTAAAAACCAAATTCATTAAAAAATAAAAGGAAATAAAATAAAATTAGTGTCAAACAAAAGGAAATTAAATCAGAATCAATAGCTTACAGTTATTCAGTTAGGGTTTGTGAGGGGAGATGGAGACGGATGAAGTCTGAACTGAAGAATCGATACAGAGGGAGGGTGTGGTAGCGGTGATGGATGGAGGAGGAGGAGGAGGAGGAGGAGGAGGAGGAGGAGGCATCACGGTCGCGGCGGTGAAGGATGGAGGAGGATGAGGTGTTACTGTTCTCTAGAGAGAAGAAGAAGGAATCGTGGTTCAGAAAGGGAAAAATGAAAGTCGTAATTGTAATTTTCATCCTAACTCAAGGACAATATAGTAATTTCCAGCCTATAAAAAAATTGAAAAAAAAAATAATGGGGTGGCGGTGGCTCCCCCTTGCCACCCCCTGGCTCCGCCACCGTCACTTGTTCTTTTCTTGCCCCGTTTTTGCCCCTCGGTGGTGTATGGTTAGATCTTGGATTGGAATAACTTCAGCTGATCCGGATGTGCTACAGAATCATCTTACTTAGCTTATTCATTCTTCTGGAGGATTGCGAGCTTACCATTCTTTCTTGCAACTTATTTGGTTATGTTGTATTAGGGTTATGTGGAACGAGCGGAACAACAAAGTTTTCAAGGCTACGGAAAATAAAATTCACCAGATGTTAGATAAAGTCAAATTACATACGTTTTGGTGGTTGAAAGCTTATAATGTCAATCTTGATTTAAACTCTCATATGTGGTGGTCGAGCCCTTTTGTTTGTATGGGCCCTTTTGAGGTTCTTTATATCACACTTTGTGCTATTAACGACTCTCCCGTTAGTGTTAATATAATCTATTTTTATTTGTTAAAAAAATCAGTTAATAATTATAATCATAAATACAAAATAAGTAACCGAAAGTGATTTGAGCTAGGATTGTAATATGTCTAGTTGGTTCAGTTCTTTGGAGGAAAAAAAAAATGTACTAATAATAAAAAAAATAGTTGGTTTGATTGTTCAATTTTTGTAAATTTTGTAAGAATCAATTCAAATAAAAAAAACAATGAAGAATAAGTTGCTTTGGTTCGATTCAACCGGGGTTGAGGTTTTTAAAAAATTAAGAAATTTGTTTAAAAAGGTCTAAAAGATTCACTTTTTTACCAAATGCTATAGTTTTTTTTTATGCATTATTAACTCAAACAAGTAAAATAAGCCAAATTGAGAAAGATAATATATAATAATTAATTACAGAAAAAAACATAAATACAAAAATAGTTTTTTTGGTCAAGTACTGGCTAGAGTTCACACATTTTAAATGTGGAAGAGAGAGATGTTCGGAGTTCTAACCTCGACCCCTACATATAATATGCAATATCCCTACTATTATCACGTGAAATAAATAACAAATAGTAATGGTTTAGTTCGAACATCACCACATCATATTTGAACACATGAAACTTATACTTAAATC
This sequence comes from Medicago sativa, assembly GCF_051527215.1. NCBI lineage: Eukaryota > Viridiplantae > Streptophyta > Magnoliopsida > Fabales > Fabaceae > Medicago > Medicago sativa. The sequence goes on from NC_140756.1 coordinate 13,007,870, forward strand.
AAGGTCACATTTGTTGGGTTTGGTACTGAACATACAAAACAAAAGAGTGATATATCGATTTTTTTCATCACAAACCAATCAGGAATTGTTTGAAAGCGTTGGATCTTAAATTTCGCGGAAATCATAATTCATGGGTGCCAACATAATACTATAAAAATTTGTCAAAAAAACATAATACTATAAAAAAAAAAGGTTTGGGCTACATATGCAATTATTGTGATGTTTTTGTGAGATTTTGTTTCGCCAAAAGTAGCATTTTCGTTTTGTGAGATTTTGTTTCACTATAAGTAGCATTTTCGAAGAGAAAAATTAAACCAATCTAATTGGTTTGGATTTGATATTCAGATGCATCGAGTTGCTGGTTTGGTTTTTAGACCGCTTGTTTAGATGTGTTTGATTTGATGTGCAAAATTAATTTTTTTGCGTGTACAAAGTACACAAATTATAGTGTTAAGTGTCCAAGGCACACTCTGCACACCTTAGACTTTACCTAGAAACACCTTGGCGATAAAATACTTAGTATTTGGTCAGAAGGTGAGGCCTATGTTACCTTTTGATGAATTAGAGATAATTTAACCCTAATGATAAATACTCCATTTGTTTCACAATACTTATCCATTTTGAAGAAATTACACATATCAAGGAATCAAATAAATGTTGTCATTTTTTATGAAGTTCTTTGTGTTTTTCCTATAATACCCTTACTCGTTTATTATTTCATTCTATTATTTCTCTCTCTACAATAAATAGGTAAGGATATTATTGATACACCAATAATTTATGTTGCATTGAAACTTGAAAGTGACAAGTAAAGTGAAAATAAATTATTCTAAAAAATAGACAAGTATTGTGAAACGGAGGGATAAGATTCAATTTTGGAACGAAGTAAATGGAGATCACATGTTGAATGAAGGTGATGAAGAAGTTTGATGTTATTGAGATGAAAGTGGTAACTATAGTCAGAAAAAAAACCATATCAGTGAGCCTACATTTTTCCTTGATGAACTGGGGTAATTTACCTCTCATGACAAATACGATTCAATTTTAAAACGAAAGAGACGTAGATCACATGTTAAATGAAGGAGATAAAGAAATTTGATGTTCATAAGATGAAAATGATAACTAAATAAAATAAATGAAGAAAATAGAATTTTTCTTTAATATGGTAAATTACCCCCAATTCATGGAGAGAGATATTGTAGGAAAAAAAACCCACTTTTTATTGTGGATGCTGGGAAGAGTAACTTTTATTCTTATATAGGGTGCATGCTTCATAAAGTTCTTATCACATCGTAAAGTATATGCATGCAGCATGCTGGCCTCCTGCCTTGGTCAAACTTAAAGGCCAGCCTCTAATTGACAATGATGTAATTATATACGGCTTTTGTCTTTGTTTTCTTGTCGTCATCCATAAAATGTCAGACATCATATAGCAATAGAACATTCAACTTCTTAATTTAAAGTACACACAAATGGACACAATTAGTCAACAATAATATATCACACGTAGCTCTCCATAAATAACTTTCATATATTGAACTTCAACAATCATCACTTAATGCAAACATACATGCATGTAAATGGAACCTAAAAGTATATTACATATTTATTGAACTTCAACAAGCATCACTTAATGCAAGTGCCTGAACTAGCAATGTTCAGGTTCACAAATAAAATAAAAATCTACAAAAGTAAATAAAAAGTAGGCAAAATTACACACTCCTTGTCCCTTAACTTAATTTTAGATAACAATTTCATCATTTATCTTTCTTTCACGTCATTTTTGTCTTTTTGATCCATTCACATATGAATTTCCAAGCATCAAATATAAAATTCATATGAAAACATGAGTGAATATTGACCACATATTTGAACATTAAAATTTAAATAGTTCCTATCTAAATAAAACCATTGATTTGAATCTTAAAAATTTATATTTCTATGAAAATTGATCAAAATAACGTGAAAAAATATAATTGACGAAATCATTATCTAAAATTAAGTTAAGAGACGACAAAGGTAATTTTGCCTATAAAGATCTACACACTCTTGTCAAAAAAAAATTACAATACATAATTAAATGCATAGAAAAAATTGTATGCATTGATAATTAAGTTATACAGTACCTGTGAATAGTTAAAATTATATATATAGTACCAATGCTTTAATTAAAGCTCCCATCCTAAAGGAATAATAGGATTTGTGACTATTTGGCTGCTTGAGGATGACAATGATGACATGCACATGAGGGCATCATTAATGTAAATCAATTGATTAGCTTCCATATTTTGATCTTGTGGATAAGTAATACTAGTGGTGTAGCTCTGAATTTTCGCATAATCCTCAAGGCTTTGATCATTGACTAATTTAGGAAGAGTGGATTCAAGTTCAACCAAATCATGACATTGAACATATTGTTCCATTAATTCAATTGGGTTGATTATTTTGTTGTGTGGGGTGGTATCACTTTTTGAGATTTGATTTTCTTGATTTGGATTGAGATGAAGAGGTACACAACCCAATGACCATGTATCTTCATAAGGGGAAGGATTAGACATTGGTTGGAAGATTTCTGGTATTGGATTTTGAATGTGAAGCAAATTGTCATTATAATGGTTATTGATCATGTCTATCTTTGTATCAATTTGGTGAAAATTACCTTGTAGTTTTGGAGATGAGGTTGGATAGCATAGTTGATCTTCATGGTGATGATTGAAGTTTAGAATGAGATTAGGGTTTCCATTTATAGGGAAGAAACTTTCCTTAGAACCAATATTATTATTGAAGGGGGTGTGAATATCAGAAAATGGGGTGAAAGATGGAATAATACCATGAGAAAGAATTTTCTTCTTAATGCTTGAATTCCAAAAGTTTTTCACCTCGTTATCTGTTCTTCCAGGTAAGTGCTTGGCAATCTGAGCCCACCTGTCCAAACAAATTTAAATCTTTTTGAGAGGAGTATGTGTGTTAAGAACTTGATCTTATAACTTTAAGGGACGAAGTTTAAATTCTCTAAACAGTTGCGAAATAATCATTAGTATCACTTAATTAATACTAATTTTTATTCTCCAAAACTTTTTATTTAAAAAATGTTAATGATTCACATTTAAAGAACAATGGAGGGAAAGAAAGAAAAAAAAATAGCTATGTAATGAATATACCTATTGCCTAGAATGCTATGGAGTTCTACAATGAGTGCAGCTTCTTGATGAGAGAAACTTCCACGTTTCAAATCAGGTCTTAGATAATTTATCCATCTTAATCTGCAACTCTTTCCACATCTTTGCAGACCTACACACATCATGATATATAAATGAACATATAATAATAAGAAGACAAAAAATGTTAATTCTAAGAACTATATGTTAAAATAAATAGTCTTGTATAAGATGTTTTTAATACCAGCAAGTTTTGGAACAGAACTCCAACAACCATGTCCATATGTTGTAATATATTTGATGAGTTTTTCATCTTCTTCCGGTGACCATAATCCTCTTTTAACCTTCTGTTTGTTGCAACAAGAGTGATGTCCCATGATGTCTTGTTTCTTTTCAATGGACAGTAACAATGTACAAGCTATTTTGGTGTTATTTTAATAACAGGTGAAAGAAATGACAGATGAAGCTCTATCTTCTATCTTTGGCTTTAGCTTAAGAATAGAATATGTTGCATTAAATTATGAAAAGAATGGTGAGATCAGAGTAACAGAGAAAAGGATGATATATATGCAGAAACTGTGAGTGCACTGAGGTGGTGATTTCAATGCGGAAACTGTACAAACAATGGTGGCCCAATATAAAGGTTTTTGGAAAAGAGATAAAAGGTATGCAGCAGCTTAGACAATTGCTAGGTAGGCAAATAGTCACATGTGGTTTATTTTATTGTGGATAGATGTTTTAAAATCGCTCAAAACACCTAGGTTGAATAGGTAAGGTCCAACAATGTATTTATAAATAGAAGGTAGTCCTTATCTTACAAATCGGTTTTTGTAAACATTAAGTTAGTTACAAGTTGAGTCACCCAACCTAAATTGTAAGAGTCACCACTTTTAAGTAGAGGTTTAAGGTACTCAATATCCTTACAATAATATAAAACTGATATAAATTTATGAGTTTTGTGCATTAAGATTAGTTTTCATTTTATTTTGTGTCGATTTGATTACCGTCTTAGTTGTGAACATGTGTAATACAATAAACCTCCACATACAAAGAGCAACATGTTGTCTCAAAGTGAATATTCATTAATTAAAGTGAATAATATAAATCTGATATAAATTTATGAGTTTTGTCATTAAGATTGGTTTTCATCAGAGTAAAGGTTTCGACTAAGGATAAAAGATAAGTTGCGCCATTCATTTAAAGAGAGATCTTATTTGTATTTTCTTCTTAGATAGTGTTATGGTTACATTGAAGTTGGAAGTTTCTTTGTTTGATGGGAGGATGACCTTCTCCTTACGACAATGTACGATCCAAGAATATTTGGTCCAACGAACAATGTAACACCTAAGACTGACGAGGGCGGGGAGTGGTTGCCGGTGTACAGGGCATGACATGAGCGGCTCCTGACAACTTCTAGACAAACTAAATCACATCGGAATGAGAGGGATCTTGAGGCAGTACAGGTATGGGACTGCATGGTTGAAGGAAGACTTATAAGAATTGTTTGGTACAATCTATATCAACAAGCTACTTCTTCTTTTCAGTAGCACATTCCATAAGAACTTCATAGTTAAGCGTGTTTGACTTGGAGTAGTCTTTGGATGGGTGACCTTCTGGAAAGTTTCTTAGAAAGCGTGTGAGTGAGGACAAAGCACGATGAAAAGACTCGTGTTGGTTTATGGCAACGTGCGGCTCCTAGCAGCTTCTAGGAAACCAAATAACATCTAGGAAACCAAATAACATCGGAAGGAGAGGGATTCTGAGACCGTGCAAGTATGAGACTGCATGGTTGAAGGAAGACTTATAAGAATTGTTTGGTACTACCTATATCAACGAATGGAATATACTCATCTAATTTGTTACACTTTTTAAATGATAAAGGGAAGAAAAGAAAACACACACACCCACACGCACATCATGTCTGTTACATTTTTTAATATTTAAAAAATGGTACAAATATTTGAATCATAAAATCAAACTTGATTCAAATATGCAAAAACTAGTCCACGTTACTTGTTGCTCATATTATATTCTTAATTTTAACTAGATCAGTTAAACTTTATGTTATATTTTTTTTAGTTGCTGACATTTAACATGACAACACACTTGAAAGGAAAAAAAAACTTAGAAAATTGTTGTATACACATATAAGAAGGCTGAAACACATATAAAATACCGTAATATCCCTCGGTAGTTAACTGCCGTCAGTTTCAATTTCCTCGGCAGTTAACTTGTGAAGTTTTACTCGGTAGTTAACTGCCGTCGGTTCCCTTTTTCCTCGTCAGTTAACTGCCGATGCTTTCTGAAGCCAATTTTTACACATTGTAAACACATTGTTTCAATGCCAAATCATGAATTTAATAAACGAAGATTACACCAACATAATTGAAATCTAAAATATGATACGAAAACGAACAATTGTCATAGAAATATGTCATCGAAATACAAAAAAAGTAACAAATGTCATGAAAGTACAACGGAACGAACAAATGTCATGAAAATATACACCAAGTCCTAAAAATCTATCATAAACAGAAAATACTACTACTCCTGATCCTGCTGCTGTTGTTGCCGCCTCCTCGGCCCTGGCCTCGCCTCCTGGCCAATATCGGCGCGATCTGCTCCCTAACATGGCTCATGGCCTGAAACCATTGCTGAGGGCTCATGACCTCCGTCTGACCCATCTGCGCATCAGCGTAGGCAACATCGCCGCTAACCATGTCATAGGTATCAGGCGAGCTTCTCGGCTGGTACCGCTCCCACTGCTCTGCAATGATCTGCTCCTCATTTGCTGGCCTCGGAAGATCTCCTGGAAGAGGTGGCAAAATCTGAGGGTGAGACACCTTAGTGTACCATAACACATAGCCCTCCCTTATACGCCATGCCTGCTCTTTTGCCAGTTCACCCCAATCAGGCTCATTAAGCGTGTGAGTGCGAAAGTCAACAAATGCCTGCACAATCTGAGGCGGTGCAGCTCTGCAACATCCGTCGGATGTCTTAGGACGGTCTGGACGTATCCGTACAGCCTCAAAACCCTCTCGGGCATGTGACAGTACACCCTACGAACACCGCACATAATCCAGCCTGAATACCAGAAAACCTCCTCAAAACCCTGGATCTCCCTGTGCTCTTCGTACGGCATCCAGGTAATGTCATCAAACTGAATACGATCAAGCAATGAGCGATACTTCACCCCCTCTCCATGACCCTTCTGTAGCTTCCACCTCGCCGCAACCGGATAGTTTTCAATAAAGTCAGTGTTGGGATCAACACTGAAAAACTTAGGAAAATGCGCCAAAAACCATGCCTGCACAAACCAAACAAATCACATTTATAAATTATTACGCACGAAAAATATAACAAAAAAATAAAAGTTAAGGTTCACATTTATAAGTTTCTTACAGTGAGCAGTGTCACGCTTCCCCCAAGAGCTCTGTCTCCAGGCAAACAGGCATCAGCTAACTCGCTGTATAGGTATGCCAGTGTCATCCCTTACCAGGAATAATTACGCATCCCCGCGTAGCCGTCCTCCATGGTCGTCAGATAGACCAACTCAATGCATTTGTTGCTTCTATCACCAAACAACAAGCATCCTACAAGTTATAAAAGATAACATCTCACACAAAATTTCCTAACCCTTTCCAACTCCTCCAACCCCTTTGGATCCTCTGTATCCGCCAATATGTTAGCCCTACAAAGGTACCTCGTATATAATTCCCTCAGCTTCGGATAACTAGTGTACCCATCAACTCTGTACCGCAAATTTTCTCTGCCTCCATCTGCGACACACCCAAGTGCCTCACCATCAGTTCCGCTCCCTCATGTCTCAACATCTTCTTTGGATGGCTCAACATCCGCCCTTCAATCTGAAGATGCATAAGACATGCGACATCATCCAAAGTCACAGTCATCTCCCCCAAGGGCATGTGAAAAGTGCTAGTCTCGGGATGCCACCTCTCGCATAGAGTCATCAGCAAAGCATGAGGCACAGTGGCTTAGCCCAGGTAAACCAAATCATGTAACCCGCTCTCCCTAAGCGGATCCCAAAACCATCTCTGATTGTCGTTTGGACGTCCGAGACTCAAAATCTTTGCCCCATGATTAATCGGTTTTACAACACGCACCTTACGAACCTGAAATAATAGAAAAATAAACATAGTTTAAACAATGTAAACATTTAACTAAACAAAATAAAACTTAACAAATGCAAAAATAAAAATCACAAATTTAAATTGCCACACGTATTTTTAATTTAAGACATAACACATGTAAAACTTAAAACTTAAAAAAATACATAACAAAAACAATTTCAATCATAGTTAAACATAAAGAAAAGAATAAAAGTTGAAATAAAGAAAATATAAAGAAAAAAATTAAACATAAAGAAAAAATTAAACAAAAACACATAAAAAAAATTAAAACATTAATTTGTGTTGCATATGATAATTTAAGATAATTAAAAATAACACTTTCGTTATCTGAATTATACCAAAACGGCAATGCCACATGCTTGGCATAAGAGTGCAGCAGAGATATATTTTCCGGTCCTTCAGGAAAGGGAGGCTCCAAACGTAACACTGATAGGACAGCCGCTGCTGCAATGTGATCATCGTCTGGTATATGTTGCTGCTCTGGTATATGATCCTGGTCATACCCACCATCAGTCACATTGTGGTGTACCTGATCCTGATAATTCAGGTACTCCACCTCATGGGTCGGGTCAACCACCTGCGACTCTTCAGGTTGTGTAGCCTGAGAAGCCTCAGAAGTCCCTGAACCATCCCCCCTCCGACCTCTTCCCCTCTTCGGTATATGTGCGTTTCTCCTCTCCTTCTCCTTCCTGTAGGTTTGTGTCACAACACGCCTACCACCGATCATCTTAGATGGATCAATCGGGTCCTGTTCAGACATATCTACACAAAAAATTTAATAATTAACATCATTTCCATAACCTAATCAAACACATTAAACCTATACTAAACATAAACATTCACATTAAACCTAAACTAAACATAAACATAAACATAATCAAACACATTAAAAGTACAATGAACATCATTTCCATAACCTAAAACCATTCAATATAATCATCATTACAATATAATTTGTGTCCATCTTTTCCATCATTACCTAAACATCATTAAATATAATTCTCATAACCTAAACTAACTAAAAAATCAATAATCAATATACAACTTACTTGTGATAATGTGTGGTTGATTTGCTTGCAATTCACGAATATGGCTTTGGTGAGAATTGGAGAGAGTTTGAGAGAAGTTGGGAGAAGTTTTGAAACCGATATGTTTGTGTTTCTGTTTCTGTTTATGTTCAACACGCATCGGCAGTTAACTGCCGAGGTTTTCCTCGGTAGTTAACTGCAGCCGGTTTTTAAATTTCTCCGCAGTTAACTGTCGAGGAGCAATTTCATATTTTACTCGTGTGTCTCAAAAGATTACATGTCATATTAAATGTTTGGGAAATGTTAACTTGTTAATGATTCAAATATTAAAATAAATTATTAGAATGTGAGCATTTTATTTAATTTTTAACTTTTAAATGCATTGAATGTACAAAATTTTAAAGAACATTTCTTCTTTTGGATTTCTTAACATGTGCCTTAAGGGCACAAGTTAACGCTACCCTAAATTTTTTTTTTTGGTATTCGTTAAAGGAAAAAATATCAACTTTCGTTGACCTACTATCTTGTATTAGTAGGACCAGGAGGGTGGCATTTAACATGGGAAAACCTAAAACTTTCCCACCATGAGAAAGTTCACTTTAACCATTTGATTAATTGAAGAGTACAATACCATCCTACACTTCCAACACTACATTATTTCTTTCACACACTCCACCACCCTTCTCTCCTCCCCACCACCAGCAACAAACACACCCTTCTCTCTCCTTCACACTCTTCTCCCTTCCTCGTTAATGATTTTCTCAATTCATTTCTCTTGAAACGTTCCTTTTCTATCATCCTCCAGCTGCTTCTCTAGCTGAAAAACCATCATTGATTCATTGTGGGTGGTTTTCCTACTCAACGATGCCGGCGATTCTCCGTGAATCTAGTACTTGAGTCAATAACTTCATTTCAATTTGATACATCAATTGTTAGATCTCATACATGTTGTTTGGGTTTCCCTTGAGAAATTGGATCTTGAATTGATACCCTTAATTTGAATCTGATACATTTTTTTGAAGGATTACAAGTTAATTTTTAAAAACTTGAATGTTTGTTTCATATAAGAAAAATTATATGTGCAAGCCTTTTCTATATATATATGCTGTTTCAAGAAAAATTATAAATTAAGTTTTATAGAATAAAATTATCGGCAGAATTATCCCAGGGTGACAACATTTATCAAGTACAGAGATATATACTAGCACTTATAAACAAGATTAGGAGTTCTCAGCATGAAATTTATTGTCACTTATATATTCTCCCTCATTTTCTCTACTGATTGCTCTTTGCATGCTTGAATTGATACTGTTACCAAAACTTAAATGTTGATAATGATGAGGCCATATAAACTTATTATCAAAATTAAACTCAAGATGTTGAATTTAAGCAAGCACATGGATGAAGAAGTCCCTGGAAAATTAAAGAAGATGAATTGAGTTTCACTCTCATCTCTAATTGTCATTCAACCCTTCCATAAATCTGATGTTTAAAATTGCACATGAAAGAGGCAACAGTGGGGAAAAAACATAAGGGATCCAAAATTAATCTGATGTTTGATGTTGCTGGTGTTAGGGGAGGAGAGAAGGTGGTGGAGTGTGTAAAAGAAATAATCAAGTGTTGGAAGTGTAGGAAAATATTGTGCTCTTCAATTAATCTAATGGTTAAGGTGAACTTTCCCATGGTGGGAAAGTTTTAGGCTTTCCCATGTTAAATGCCACCGACCAGGAGAAGTATTAAAGAAGATGTAACTTTTGTTATTGGAGCTTATGGAGTCGAAACGTGTCTCAAATGCAGGTATGGTGGGACTAGTGACTGCGTTTGCATGTCCTGGCTTTTGGACATATGCAGAGCTGAAGAAAGATTTGAATGAGTTGGTAAAACTATTTTTGCTTCTGATTTTATCTCGTTTTGTCTTTGCTGAATGATTTGAAGTTTAAACGGTTGAGATTGTACTTACAATAGGGTGAATGATTTGATATGAATCATTCTTTTCTTTGGGTGTTTTATACTGCTTCGTCCTTGAATTTTATCGAGCCGTTATTTTTTATCGAGTGTTATAGCGATAGAATTTTACCTCTTAAAATGAACAAGTTGGATATTAAAGGGTTGAACCCGCCTACATATATAATTCAATGCATTTATCAACTGAACTAATATTACGGAGATATTTGTTTAATCGTTTAACAAAACCAAACTCCATCATTGAATATAATATTCTTGAAAACTTTTCCCCCTCTTTTTATATATAAAAATAATAATTTTGAGAGGACGATTGTGTTTAAAATTGTAACTATCTTTTTATTTGCAAATGCAATTTTTAACCATATTAATTATTTATCCGTCAATATATCCTTGTTTTTTATTTTATATACTTTTTGTCTATCATTAATAAATATTATAATAGAAGTATAAACCAACTCCCTTTGATTAAATTTGATAAACATAAAAATCTTATGGAAATTCTAAAAAAAAAAAAAAAAGATAAACATAAAAAAAGTTGGGTTAGCCATTCGATTCTTTGTGAAGTATTGATTAAAAATTGTTATCCTCAATAAACGAAGTCAGGTCTTTTCGGAGAATTCATCCTAAGTTGGTGGAGCTCGTTAATGACTAGAATCCAATTGCTTAATAAATTATTAACAAATTTAACACTAAACTACTCATCTCAAAATCTTGTATTCATAAGACATTCAATCGTGGAATTGCCTCACATAAAATAATTTTTTTTCTAAAAATATCTTGTATTTGTATTTATTTTATAACAATATATAAAGGGAATATATGAGTTTGATCTGAATTTTTTATTATTCTAAATAAATCTTTCACTAAATTATTGTATTTACAATTTTATTTTTTTAAATGTGATTTAAATATTTAATTAAAAAAAATTAGTTTATTCCCATTAAAATAGCAGCAATTTCACTACAATAAAAACAAACATTACATATAAAGTTTAACCATATTTGCCAAAATTAATTATAAACAAATGCGATGAAATAATCATACAGTTAAAAATAAAAAAAAGCAGGCAAACGGACACGTAAGTGTCTTTGTAGACGTCACAGAAGCTATAAATTATATAAGACCTCGTGTGAAAAGTGTGCGTTAAGTGGGCGAAGAGAGGACAGGGTCCTACACTTAGACAAGATTAGCTACTGCAAAAGTCTTTCTGCTTTTCCACAATATTATGTACTCCCTCCGTTCCGGAATAACTGACACATTTTCTAAAAAAAAGTGTCCCAAAATAACTGACCCATTTCAATTTTCAATACAGCTTTCATCATTCCCAATACAATATAACACTAAATAATACTACTTTTATCATTCCCAATACAATATATTCCACTTTCCCCTTCATTTATACACTTTTCTTAATCTGTGTGAAAAACCAAAGTAGGTCAATTATACCGGGACGGAGGGAGTACCATAGTAATTATATGGAGACCATTTTCCCTATTTTTCATTAGAAATTTTATTTTTGGTCGGTTGTAAAGCAAAAGTTTAATCCTCTCACTTTTATAAATTGAAAGTTATGAGCCAATGATCACTTTGAAAAAGTCCTATAACTTTATGCTTTAATCTTTAATATTCACTTTGATCTAATAACAATGGTTTATTCATCTCAATCTCACATAAACGTAAGTTACACTTTACAATTTATTTGTGTTCAGTTAACAATATATCACATTTGACATATATAATTGTGTACCAACTGTTAATTAATACCTTTTTATTACAAATCTAAACCTATTAATACTTAATAATGTTTATGAAGGCGATGTCGATGCATG